>NC_139610.1:19011237-21411237 GCF_964270895.1 Podarcis filfolensis
ATCTAACAATACAGCTAGAACTTCAGATGTCCTCAAATGCAATGCTTTTCAATGGAGGTTGAGAAACATTCAACAACCAGTTATCAAATGTAGAAAAATCAAGTGATGTACATGCATGTGTGAATGAGGGCTTGATTATTCATACCTGAATGCGTGAACAGAATCCATGGAAAAGCACTGAATTTGAGGGGTTGTGATTGTTTTGCCACAACATATGATCTGTGATTACTCAGTTCATTACATGCAAGCCAGCCAATGGCATGTCCTTCAACATTTCTCCAATGAAAATAGGGACATCCCATTCCAAAATGATAATTTTACTATTTATACCCCACACATCTTACTTGGTTGCTTCAGCCACTCTGGGCAGTTTCTAACATATAAAAAACAGAATAAAACATTAAACTTTTTTAAAAAACCACTTCCCTATACAGAATTGCCTTCAGATGGCTCGGGGGTCGGATGATTCCATACCCTCCAACATTTCTCCAGTGAAAATAGGGACATCCTAAGGAAAAGTGGGGCATTCTAGGATCAAATCAGAAACCAGGACAGCTTCTCTAAATCAGGGATGTCTTTGGAAAATAGGGACACTTGGAGGGTCTACAATGGATGGTTTTCAAGACATCAATAGGTATGTGTGAATCAGCCCTTTACAGGGTAATTCTAATCCATTTTCAGTTGCCTGTTCAGCAGGTACAGAGGATGGTTTCAGATATTGTACTCAGTTTGAAAGGAAGCACTAGTGATTCGGCATCTCCTCATGGGATGCATATGCATCTCCAGCTCTTTGGATTGTGTAATAGCTGACAGAGGAAGTGTGAATTACTCATGCTTCCGTTCTCATTGCTTTAGTGGAATGTCGCAAATCCACCCAGACAATTAGCCTTTCCATCATAACCCTGAAGCTTTTCTCATCATGGGAAGTGTATCTTCCCATGGCGATAAGCGTGAAAACAGAAATCGCCGTTCATTGAAGTTTTAGTTTGTGCTGTTGCCTGAGTTTCCTATGCCAGTGGTGCACTCTTCACAGAAGCAGACTCCCTGGACCTGTTAAATGCATAAATTAAATGCTACTCTGAACTCTGTGGTAAAGAAGGGAAGGATATATAGATTTAGGACTTCCAGGTTGGCGCCTCCAGGCAATGGCGGAGTTCCTCCGATCTGGAGGAATTTGCTCCGTGGAAATCAGGGTCTGACCGCCACGGCGAAGGCGGAGACCCACTGAAATCACAGGCGGGAGAAGCTTGTGAACCTGGGATTCAGCTGGCACCTTTTGCGCCTCCCCTACTCGCGGGGAAACCCTGATTTGGGGATCCGGAGCGAAGTGGGGTGAGCGGCGCGGTGCTTCGAATTGACTGCTTCTTTCATGGAGTGAAGCCGCATCGCTGTTGCCGGAGAGCGCTGACTTTTTCCTGTGGACAATTGGACTTTAAACAACTACCCGTGAGTAGAACGGAAAATTGGATCTTTAAATTCATTAATTTGGCATCGAAACGGGAAGGTTTTAAACAGGAAGTCCGCCTTCCTCTTTTGTAAATAGATTGAAGCAAAGACGTTGCAAGTTAAAGCCTTGGAAAGTCTTTTGTAAAGGATTAAATCTCCATCGGTTAAAACTATTAAACCCCCCTTGGAAGCAGGAGAAGAGGGGGAAAACTTTGGATCTAGCGAGCCTGCAGGAGAGAGTGAAAAATCAAATTACCACTGCTCTGAACCTGGAAATGGGCTGCCAGTAAGATTGACGTCTTGGGAGAGTTCATTGACTGTGAACAGAAAGTATGTTGACAGATGGCTAAATAAGAGAAATATATTGTTTCCATTGTCCTCTTCTGCGTTTAAAAAGGAAGAAAAGTAACTGAAAATTGAAAGTAACTTTATAGTTTAAATTGTGTTTGAAAGGATTGATACAAGTGGAGACTGTTTCCCTCTAGAGGGAGCTTTTGAAACTGTTACAAGAGTGGAGCTGGGGTTTTTCCAGCTGCAAGATAAGTACTGTGAGAATCAGAGATTGACCTTGGATTTTAAGAATGTCGACAGAAGGAGCCTTAGTGACTGTATTATGTAAGATAAGCTATTCGTTGGAACAGCTCCACAAGAAGACGGATGTTATGACTATCAAACTTGAGAACTTGGGACAAAAAGTGATTAATTTGGGACAAAAAGTGATCATCAATACAGAAATTGTTCAGGATTTGACACAGGAACCTACTTTGACAGGACAAACTGGGGAGAAGATGAAGGAGAAAGTTGTTGTTGTTGAACCTAAAGTAATACAAGTGGAAGCCCCAGCCTTACAGAGGCAAATCGAGGACTATAAGTGGAGGCCTTTTATGAAGGAATATAGAAAAAGTCAGAATTTGAAGATTGGAGCCCTGCTTGGACTAGAGAAGGAAGGTTGGATAGACTCTTTCATGCAGGGATTTACTGACCTTTGGGTCCTGAATCTGGGTCAGGAGGTGATTGGAGTTGATTCAAGGAGGTGATTCAAGGAGCCTTGAAACATGATTTGAGATATTGTATGGACCTTGGTTCTAGCTGTGGAGAGTTGGCTGGCCTGTCGAGAGGGAATGGGGGCATGGTTGGGTCGGGGCCCCCCCGAGACCTGCTCTTCAGCATCTTCAGCATCAAAGAATATGAAGAAGAACTGCAGAAGGGACTTGGAAAAGATTTAAGAGCCTCGGACAGAAGATCTCCAGGTTGATGAACTATATGGAATGGACGGAAATGACTGGCAGAATCCGAGACCAGGGAGAAGAGATGGTGGTAGAAGATTGGGAAAGTTTAAAGTTTATATATAGAAATATTGTAAAATTAATGAGTGTTAGAAAATTGTTGGAATGAAACTTTATGGCTTTAGCAGAAATGTTATAAGGAGTTAAGTATAAATAAGTACTTTAGTATTAATGGAAAATAAGGTAAAAATATGTTAAGATATTCATAATGATAAAAATAGAGAAAGATGGAAAGGAATTGCTGAAACAAGTAACAGAAGTGGAATACAAAAAGGGAGGTGAGAGGAGGTCGATGAAATAAGGGAATGAAAGATAGAGTAATGAAATGGTATGGTATATGTTTTTAAATTGTTGTTGTTTTGTTTTGTTTTGTTCAGTTTGGTGTGTTAAGGTTGTGTTTTGTATTGTTTATTGTATTGTTTTTTCTTTTTTTCTTTTTTCTGCTCTATTTTGTCTTTTTCTCTCGCCTTTTTTCTTCTTTTTTCTTTTCTTGTAAGTCTTAAAAGTAATAAAGATTATTTTTTTAAAAAAGGATATATAGATTTAATAGGTACAAACAAGTACATGGCTAGTTGTAACATTCTTAAAAATATATTACCAGGTTCTAGATATGTTGTGAGTAGATTTTTTTTAGTTCATTAATCATCTCTCTTCTAACCATTGAATTATTTGATTGGTTATGTTTAAATAATCACCCAAAACTCAGTATGGAAGATCACTTACAATTAAATGAACAAAAAGCAGTATTTAATAATATTTGCTTTTCCATAGCCTATTTCACTAACATATCAGGGCTAAGATGGCCTTGTAAAAATATACAAGTGTTCCTCTAAGTCTTAAATGCACCAATAAAAATTGGCCCTTACTAATTGATTCACTAATTAAGTTTAATTAAAATTGCAGTGTTACAGTGTGAATAATATCAACAGCAACAACAATATTAATAATTAATACTATTTTTTTAAAAAACCTGGCTATTTTTCAAGTAAGCTTCATTCAGACTGAATGTGCTAAATTTAGATGGGCCTTTATCAACCCGTATTAAAGTTTCAAAGGATTAATATGTCTCATATATCTTATGGGTGAGCATACAAACAAAGCTGCCGTAAAATATATTTGATTATTTTTGACATGTGTATGCTGTCCCATAACATAAAGTTCTCTAGGAAGCTTACAATAAATGAGCAAAAAAATTAAATACAAAATAAAACATACAGTGGTACCTCGGGTTACAAACACCTCGGGTTACAAACACCTCGGGTTACAGACTCTGCTAACCCAGAAGTAGTACCTCGGGTTTAAAACTTTACCTCAGGATGAGAACAGAAATCGTGTGCTGGTGGCAGTGGGAGGCCCCATTAGCTAAAGTGGTACCTCAGGTTAAGAACGGTTTCAGGTTAAGAGCAGACCTCCGGAATGAATTAAGTACGTAACCAGAGGTACCACTATGAAAACTAAAGAAATACAGCAGACACTACAGTCACCCACAATATAATACCACTTATTTAAAAACTGAGAAGCCCAGACTTCAGAACTTACTTAAAAGGTCTCAGTAGAGTTCTATTACTGAAAGAGTTTTCTCCCTGATGATTACCCACCTCATTTCATTCAGTGTGGTCATGTGGAACAGGGCCTCCAAGGAGGATTTTAAGGTTTGAGTAGGTACATGTTGGAGGAGGCAGTCTTTCAGATAAGGGCGGCTTGCAGTGGGATGCTGGTGAAGCAATGGCTGTGCTGTATAAGGGTGGCCAGTGGCGGGGTGGTGCATTATGTCAATGCAAACCCACATTTGCCACCAAAACCGCTGTCAGCAGGTAGCCAACCAGAGCTCCTAAATGAGTGCATATATTGGATACAAAGTTTGCAAACACACATTTGTTGTATTCCTATTTTATGTATTTTGTACAGCTAAAACTGCAGTGTGAGAAGTGGCATTAATAGGTCTTTCTTAATCCTAGCCAAGAACCTGGCATAGTTGAATGTAGGCTAGGCATAGGTTCTATTTGCCCCCCTTTCACTGGGAGCAGCTTCCTTAATCGCCATCATGGCCATAAACATTTTACATTCTAAATACACCACCATGACAATCATCTGGTCTAAGCTGATGAGTAAGGCCTCAGGCCCACCTGAGTAAATAGAGAGCAAAGGAAAGGGGACAGAGTGATGTGGTGAATAGTGTAGGCCCGTGATAGAAGGCTGGTTCCACACCCTAAAATCATACATAATGATGGGACCCTGTTCAAACAAGATGATGATGATTCCCTGGTCCTGAATGGGGTAACTGTGCCCATGAAGGACCAGGTGCGCAGCCTGGGAGTCATTTTGGACTCACAGCTGTTCATGGAGGCACAGGTTAAATCCGTGTCCAGGGCAGCTGTGTACCAACTCCATCTGGTACGCAGGCTGAGACCCTATCTGCCTGCGGACTGCCTCGTCAGAGTGGTGCATGCTCTGGTTATCTCCCGCTTGGACTACTGCAATGCGCTCTATGTGGGGCTACCTTTGAAGGTGACCCGGAAACCACAACTAATCCAGAACGCAGCAGCCAGACTGGTGACTGGGAGCGGCCGCCGAGACCATATAACACTGGTCTTGAAAGACTTACATTGGCTCCCAGTACGTTTCTGAGCACAATTCAAAGTGTTGGTGCTGACCTTTAAAGCCCTAAACAGCCTTGGTCCAGTATACCTGAAGGAACGTCTCCACCCCCATCGTTCTACCCGGACACTGAGGTCCAGCACCGAGGGCCTTCTGGCGGTTCCCTCACTGCGAGAGGCCAAGTTACAGGGAACCAGGCAGAGGGCCTTCTCGGTAGTGGCGCCCTCCCTGTGGAACGCCCTCCCACCAGATGTCAAAGAGAACAACAACTACCAGACTTTTAGAAGACATCTGAAGGCAGCCCTGTTTAGGGAAGCTTTTAATGTTTGATGTATCACAGTATTTTAATATTCTTTTGGAAGCCGCCCAGAGTGGCTGGGGAAACCCAGCCAGATGGGCGGGGTCTAAGTAATAAATTATTATTATTACCTTATTTTTCGCTCCATAAGACGCACTTTCCCCCCTCTTAAAATCTAAGGGGAAATGTCTGTGCATCTTATGGAGCGAATGTGTGGTCCCTGGGGCTGGGGGGGGGGGGAACCTGGGCTCTGGGCTCCTGAGCAGCTCTGGGGTAGCCCGCGAAGCCTCCGCAGGGCAGCGGGGAGCCTTCACCCCGCTGCCCTGGGGAGGCTTCGCGTGGCTATCCCAGGCTTTTGCAGGAGGTGGGGGAAGGGACAGAGCAAGGCTCTTTCACTTCCCCCACCTCCCGCAGAAGCCCCCAAGAGCTGCATATTTTTTTTCTTGAATCCCACCCCAAAAAAAGTAGGTTCGCCTTATGGTCAGGTGCACCTTATGGAGCGAAAAATACGGTTATTTGCAATCGGCAATGGCTTGTTGGATTGGTTGCAGGTGGAGTAAGTTTGGTGGTGAGTTGCCTGAGCTAGCCAACTTGAGTGGCAGAACAGGCTTTTGGATGAACCAAGAGAGGCAGCCGGGAGGTGGGCCCACCTACCCTGCTCAACGGGGAAATCTCCCTGAGGGATCTTAGAGGGAAGCACTTCTTTCCAGACACCCAGTTCAGAGGCGGAAGGGCCACAGTGCCCATACTAGCTATCAAATGGGTTTTATGGATGTGGTTCACATCATAGGCAGACCCCTAAATTTGGTTAACCCCAGTTCATCTGCCAGCTGGCGAGCTGGTGGATCGTTGGATCCATGTCCAATGTCTTAACCAAACCTTTGCATCTGTAATCAATAAAGTAGTGGCCAACTTAAATCTGACACATGCCTCCTGGTATTGATTTATTGCCTGTGCTCCACACCACGGCTCCATTGCCCCTAGGCCCACAACTTCTTTTATCAACAAAATGATTCCGTATTCTGGAGTGGTGTGGAAATTATTTAGCATGACTTTATTATGCTCTATTGAAAATTCAACTTTGACATCTGTCTGACAAAAGATATTAAGAGAAATCTTTTAAGGATTTTTTTTTTAAAGACTGTATCTCATTGCCCCTTCCAGGTGTGAATTAACTGATTTGGGGGAGCACAAAGGGAGAATGAATAATTTAGTGAAATGTTAGTACCTGATGAATCAATAGCATCCCTTAGGGCTTAAGTGTTTGCATGAATAGCCTTGTAATAGAGAGCTTTGAATACAGAAGGAAAATTTAGTTACCCAAAACCCAAAGGATGCAGAAACTGGACTTGCTGACTTGCCAGATCTGATTATTTGCTTCTGAGCCTTTTTAAAAAGAGATTCTGGATTTCAATACAATCTGAGATATTCTTCTATCTGAATAGTTCCCTTGATCAGCTTAAGGGGGGGAAAGCATTGCTCTCTATGAATACGCCTGATAATATCTTATTAGAAAAGCAGTGGGAATTAGATTGACAGACACATAATGGGTAAGGGAAGAATGGCCAGGAAGAAGAAATCCACGGAGACCACAAACACTGAATGCAGTCATTAACATTATAACAAAACAGTAATGCATTAGACAGATGTAAAGAAAAATGAGCTATGCTTTGAGCCACTAGAGAGAACTCTTGCAATTTCCATTTCCAAGTCTCATTTCTTCTTCTGGAAGTCAGACATATTCTCTGTAATAATATAATAAAATGTTATCTGGTCCAACTTTGGAAAAATCTCTCCCTGAAGCATATGCAGAAGTAGGATATAATTCAATTGCCTGTTTGAGAGCTGTCTTAGAAATTACTTATCCCATTTGAAGGCCACAGAAAAACCCTTACTTGTGCCAACCCTGTGTACAGGGAGGATAATGTTTAAAAGCACTTTACATATAGCCTCTGCCTGCCTATGCTGAAAGCATCTGGTGGTAATGGTTCTGGTGTCCAAATGCCCTATATACTAAGCAGTGAGCACATGGTAATGATGAGCTTTCAGCTTTAGCAACAATAAGGGTTTTCCATGGAGTGCACATGGAATACATTTCCTCCGCAACTGAGGCAACCTCTTTCTTTCCATTAAAAAGTTTCAGATTCTAATATCAACAAATGTACTAAGCTATCTTCAATGTGTGTTTATTTCAGGGGGCCACCTGTGACAGAAATCGTCCCAGAGTATGAGCAGCAACCATATGAGAAATGGCTAAATCTACACTCTGACTGGGAGACAAAAAATATATCCACATTGCAGGCCCTTTTGGTGAAAGGGTGAGAAATAGCTGTGCTTCTATTGTAGATAGAGTGAAAATGAAATTATGCTTTAAAAACGGTAATTTTTTTCAAACCAGAAACTTTGGGGATTTAGATGTTGACACTTGGTATTTTGAATGCCTGTATAAAATTTCAGATTTCACACTGAAGGATTCAAATTCATAGTTTATTAGTTCATGTCAGAAATGTGACCTTTCACATTCCTTTTAACACTTAAACACTTTGTATACAAAGCCACCTGAAAGTTTTATAAGCAGATTCCAAGATCTCATTGACAGTGATAAAACTAATGTAGGATGTTTGCCAGATCAAACTCACATAGTCTGCTGGTATAAATTAAATGCAAAAATATTGCTTCTAAAAATCAAGAGCTCTCCAATTTTGAAGTACTTTGTTTAATGAGATAGGAAGACCGTTGGTGCCTGTAAGAGAAATTCAATGGATAAATGATCCATGTGCTTATATATTAAACAGGTGGAGTGTATGTATAAAGACCCTGTTCTTCACAAAAGCTTTGTATTTCTATCTGTATGTATGTATGTATGTATGAAGACCCTGTTCTTCACAAAAGCTTTGTATTTCTATCTGTAGGTTGCCATGCAGAAGCAAGAGTATGGTTTCCCTTCTCTGCACCAAAGAAGGTAAGCTACATAACTTATCTAACTATGAAGAAGGAAATTGGGTAGGTAACTTGGAAATCACCAACGTGTCCCACTGATTTCTAAGAATACACATGGCTGCTTAAGAGTCTAGGAATTTCCTTGAAAGATCCACCCAGACCACCACCTGGCTTTCCGCAGTGGGAAACAGGTTCCTCCCAAGAAGCCCACAATCAGGGTTTAAAGGGAACAGGGTATATCCAATGGACCCATTGAAATCAGTAGGCTTAAGTTGATCAAGTCTACTGATTTCAGTGGGTCTACTCAGACTGTGACTTGGTTGGATGCAATCCATGAGGAAGCTCTGCTGTGACTCCCTAGAAACTTGCATTCAGTGACTTAGTGCCCATATGTCCCATATGACCATCATTACTAATAGCCATTGACTAGTGGGACCTACAACAAAATGCTGCAATGTAGAGTGCTCCTCTTCTTCAGCCATACCTGCTTCTTAGATGCTTCATTCTGTTCCCACTCCCTGTTGGTTAATATCCTTGATTAATTTGCTGTTGATATTTACGGACACCTCTCACTTCCATCCCTTGGGACATCTAAAATCAGCATTTCATTGTGAACCAAAAAATGACCTACCCTGACAATGTGATGACTCCCTCTGTTTCTAAATATCTTCTTCCACTATTCTTTTCCATTCTGCCTCCAAAGTTTTCAGTTTCCCCCCCTCAGGCAGAATTCTGTGTCACTGAGCACACTTGGTTCTCATTATTGTGTGTTGAGGGTTCCTTCCTTAATGTTTTTTTGTGTTTCTGAAAACTGAGGTTACCCCAAGTCTACTGAGACCTTGTTGTGCATGCGTGGTGTAATTTTGGCTTCATAAATAGTTTGACAAAAGACACATAATATTTGTCAATTGACATACTTTGGGAGTTTGCAGACCTTGGGGCTTAATTGAGATAGCCCCCCCCCCAAGGGAGCAAAGTATATGGTGTTTACAGAGATAAATGATCTAGCGTTAAGGGTGAGCACTGAAGTGACCAATCCTGAAGATAATACCACACTACCAAATTATTTCACTGTGTATTTCAGGTGGTACACATGGGTGTGCCAGGATTTGTGTTAGGGGGGCAGAACCTAAGTATTTTTATTGATTTAAATGATTGGGGGGGAAGCTGCCCCCCACCCCCCTTGGCTACATCCATGGTCCAGAATCCAAATACCTGGGAAGTACAAGAAACAAGGTCCAGAAACAGTCTGATGTCCAAGCATGATGTGTGTGTACAGTGGTACCTCGGGTTAAGTACTTAATTCGTTCCGGAGGTCCGTTCTTAACCTGAAACTGTTATTAATCTGAAGCACCACTTTAGCTAATGGGGCCTCCCGCTGCCGCCGCGCTGCCGAAGCACAATTTCTGTTCTTATCCTGAAGCAAAGTTCTTAACCTGAAGCACTATTTCTGGGTTAGCAGAGTCTGTAACCTGAAGCATACGTAACCTGAAGCGTATGTAACCCGAGGTACTACTGTATTCCAGTGATCACCTAGGTGACAGGGAAACGCAAATCAGGGAACTGATGAAAATACGTTGTTCCAGCACACTGTGCTTGCAGCTGAACTGGGTGCTCCCTGTATAGAACACAGCTGCAAGCCGTCTGCATGCAGATTTGGTCTGCTCACAAGGAGTAGCTTATTCATAAGTCTTCATTTTACTGCTGATGAGTCCTTGTTCCTCAGATGGGCTCTTCAGCATATTGTGGCCAACTGAATATTCTGGTCCTTAGCAGCAAAATGCTTCATATGTTTCTTAACAGACTGTGGCCGTCGCCCAGCAGCTCGCATGAGCAAGAGGATCCTTGGTGGCAGGACCAGTCGCCCAGGACGATGGCCTTGGCAGTGCTCCCTGCAGAGTGAACCAAGTGGGCATATATGTGGCTGTGTCCTCATTGCAAAGAAATGGGTATTGACAGTGGCACACTGCTTTGAAGGGTGAGTGGTGCTGAGAATGCTTTGTTAAAGGTAAAGGGACCCCTGACCGTTGGGTCCAGTCGTGGATGACTCTGGGGTTGCGGCGCTCATCTCACTTTACTGGCCGAGGGAGCCGGCGTACAGCTTCCGGGTCCTGTGGCCAGCATGACTAAGCCTCTTGTGGCGAACCAGAGCAGCACACGGAAACCCCGTTTACCTTCCCGCTGGAGCGGTACCTATTTATCTACTTGCACTTTGACGTGCTTTCGAACTGCTAGGTTGGCAGGAGCAGGGACCGAGCAACGGGAGCTCACCCCGTCACGGGGATTTGAACCGCCGACCTTCTGATCGGCAAACCCTAGGCTCTGTGGTTTAGACCACAGCGCCACCCGCGTCCCTTGAATGCTTTGTTAGAGGCACATAAATCATTCCTAAACTGGTGCTGCACAATGTTCAGCGGGCCCATGGATTAAACCCTGTGGGCTGGAAGAGGTAATACAAATATTACACTGATCTTATTGAAAACTGCTTTTCTCTGGTGACTAATCCCAGCTTGCATTTAGAAGCATTTCCTCATGGGTAACTTTCCAGGGCCGGTATGTGAGTATGGTGAGTGGAACTAACGTCAAAAGGTGGGTGGAGCAGCAAATATGTCTTCTAACTTGTACAGTAGCCCAAACTGTAGGAAGAGGGAGATTTACTATCCCCCTCTTAATTCCTGAATTATAAATCCAGTACAGTTATGATTGCCCCTCACACTCAGAAACATCACACACTGACTTTCATTTATAAACATCACTTTGAAATGCAGCACTCATAATATGATGTCTGAGATTTTTTAAATGCATGGTTAGTTTGCTATTATTAGATAACACTTTCACAATATGACTTTTCATTGGCCCAGGGATATGCATTTAAAATTGAAAAGTCTTTCCTTGTTTGGGCTCAGGGGATTGAAAAATGGAACAAATTTCTGAGGAGAGAAATATCTTTATGATTTGACTTTCCAGCCTCTGCATGCCATGTTATTAATAGCCTTGGTGTCATAATCAAACACTTTAAAGGCATTTGAAACACTAGTTCTGTTTGCGGATGGACAAGCAGTCCATTAATATGTTTGTCTCAGTATTGCCTGCATCTCAAACTCTGTAGATATCAATGATTTATTCAACTTGTGTGGCATCTGCTGTGTAAATTCTTTTTTTTAAAAAAAAACAGGAGAGAGAAGTTACAGAATCTATAATAGAGCAATTTCTGTATCTGTTCATAGTTCTTTCCTTTTCCACTTCTGCTCTTTCTCCTCTCTCCCATTTCTAAGTTTAGCCATGCTGTTGCACACACTTATTTCCCTTCATTATACCAATTAGGCTCTGCTTGCTTGTCTGACATTTCTCACTATCTTCCTTTTATCCATATTTGGTACATTCTAATCTCACATTATAACTGAGTTGCTTGTTTGATTTGAATACTGTTTCATCCAGTCCTTCTTCATTCTGTAGCAATCTGCATAATAACCAGTATTTCTTCTTCATTGTTTTACAAAATAGTGCATTCTTTTGTTCTCTGGTCTGTTGCTCAATGACCGCTCCCCGCTTAAAACGGGGGGCGCCCTTTGCGTGGACGCGTGCAGCCCCTAGATCTGGAGCGGCTCCAACAGCATAGGCTTGGCTTTGCCTTCCCTCAGGTGGGATACCTGGAGGTCTCTGCCTACCTCAGTCAGTTGTCCAATCCCACCTGGGGGAAGCGTTGCCAAGGAGACCAGGCCAGGTATGGGAGGGATTACCTGCCCACACAATAGAGGGAGGATCTTACCTGGGAATGCTCAATACTATTCCCCCTATTATATTATTGTGCAGTGTAATCTCCTCATAGTGCACCATGACTCAGAGTTAAGGATCTGGAAACATTCTAGAAGGAAAGATGATGTCCTCAAGTGGAACATGGGCAAGGGTTATACAGTTATGCTGTACTATGATCAACACTATTGAAAGCCTGCCAAAATGTCTAGAAGAATCAACACTCCCATAGTAATTCTCACATCATAGATTGGTCCACATAGTGTACAAGGCAGTTTTAATGCCATAACTAGGCCTGGACCCTGATTGAAGTAGATCTAAGAAATCTGCTTATTCCAAGAATGTCAGCATTTGAAGTTGCTTCTTTGGAAAGAGATAAATTCAGAACTAACGGCATATATTATTTCTTTCCTCTTCACAAGGAGAGAAAGCCCTGCTGTGTGGAAAGTGGTGTTTGGCATCAACAACTTGGATCATCCTTCAGTCTTCATGCAGACCCGCATGGTGAAGACTATTATTCTGCACCCCCGTTATAACCGTGCTGTTGTGGATTATGATATAAGCATTGTGGAACTCAATGAAGACATCAATGAGACAAGCTATGTACGGCCAATCTGTCTACCCAGCAGGGAGCGGCTAGTTGAGCCAGATACCTATTGCTACATCACCGGTTGGGGACACATGGGCAACAAAAGTAAGACTAATGTTTTCCATATTTAAACACAAATCTGTTTATCTTCCATTGACTTCTGTTAGTGATCTTAGTGGAATTTTTACTGTTTCAACACTAATGACGAATCTTTGCTGTGCATTATGGAATGTTAGAACGCACAATATAAACCCAAAGTCCACAGCTTGTTCTCACTTTACACTGAACTGAATAGGGACTGGAATACAAAGAAGGGAGAGAATTGTACGTGTACCTGCATTTTCATTACTGTTTAGCCACAATAAGAACCCTAGGCCCTTGCGTAAGATGTGTGTGTATGAGGCTTCCTGGAGGTGGGAAGCATACTGCCGAGGAAAGTACTGTTGTGATTCAAGGACCCGATCCTCGCTTGGGGAATAAAGACACGTGGACACAGGATATTAGGTTAATGGGCAAGAAAAAGGCCACAACTTTATTGATTACAGCATGTGAGAAGGTATTGGCTTAGGCATTGGACCACAGGAAATTTGACTCCACCCACTCTGGGAGGGGTGAATCTGATGAGGGGTTAACCACCAGTAGGAGGAGCCTGTTGATGCAAATACAACTATAAGCTCTCCCCTGATGTCACCGAGGGTCGTGCCATGGCCCCCCACCCACAGGGCATCGGACAGGATTCACGACCGCCGGATTCCTTTAATGGAATACCCATAAGTGAAGGGGTAGGCGATGGCCACACCTTGCCCTTCCATATACCAACAACACATTCCAATGCCTAACCGCCAAATACCGGGAAAGTTGTGACGATTGCTACGAGGTAGGCGAAAAAAAACCAAGAGGCCGGTGCCAATTTGCCAATTGGAAAAAACTCCTACCAGGCCCCCTGGGCAACCAGGGCGACCAACCATGGGTCCATAGCAAGGTCAAGCGAGGAGCTACGCCCTAAAGGGAGTGGTGGGTGGGTGACTCAAGGAAAATCAGGAGCGCAATGGCGGGGAGAGCTGGCGCGGCCACATTTGAGCGGCTAAACCACTCCCCCCGCGGGGACACCCGATTGGGTGCTCAACTGGGAGGCGTGGTGTGCCAGCGACGATGACAGGGCAGGGGGCAGGACACCCCTGCGTGACACGGGAATCATCTCCCGCTCACAATCCCTCCCCTCCGGATGCAACATCTACAGTGCTAATTGGAATCTGTGACGGCTTGCAGTCATTAGCCAGGACTTGCAGTCACTTGGGTTGGCACTATATTTCAGAGGCACTAGTGAAAGCAGCCTGCGAACTGAAAGGTGATGCTAGGGCTTATCTTCCATATTGTGCATGATCTGAAACTTGCATCTTGTCATCTTACGTGACGTTATAGGGAATGTAGGGGGTGTACCTTCCATACTGTGTAGTGTTGTGTGAGCTGAGAGTCTATGACACCCAAAGGGATCCTGCTTTTGGGATGGCAAAGTCTTCTGAACTAGTTCTGTTCAGCTATGTGGAAGTGACGCGTGGTGGCAGCCCATACTGCCGCTATCGTTTTTTTTTAAAAAAAAATATTTATTGAAATTTTACAGACAAAAGAGAATTACAGAATAAGAAAAGAAAAAGAAAAAAGATACAAAAATGCAAAGAAAAATACAAAATACATGAGGAAATAAAAAACAATTAAAAAACAAATCAATCTTTTCGTATCTTATATTTCAATTACTTGTTTCCTGACCTCCTCACACCTCCCTTTTTTGTATTCCAATTCACATGGTTAATTCAGCAAATCCTTTCCCTCTTTGTGTTTATCTTAATTCTATATCTTAACATATTATAACTTTATATTTTCATCTAATTATCAGTCCATTTTTACATATTCTTTTTAACCTTATTGCTAAAGCCACTTCATTTCAATCCAACATCATTTTAGCATTCATTAATTTTACAATGTTTCTGCAAATAGTCTTTAAACTTCTTCCAATCTTCTTCCACCAACTCTTCTCCCTGGTCTCGGATGTTTTAAAGCAGTGAGAGGTGACCCACTGGAAAAGGACAGAGCATAAACAAGTATATATTGAAGATAGTAGATTAAAATCTAAATAGAGATTTAAGTAACGAGAGCAAGACATAGTGCTGGGAAATTGTACCTGAAAAATCTATGGCAGGTGGTTGTGCAGCCTCTAACTTTCATAGGAAACTTTTCAAAGTTTTGTACTAGAATAATAATAATAATAATTTATTATTTCTACCCCACCCATCTGGCTGGGTTTCAACAGAACATTAAAAACAGAATAAAACTTCAAACATTAAAAACTTCCCTAAACAGGGCTGCCTTCAGATGTCTTCTAAAAGTCGGACAATTGTTTATTTCTTGACATCTGGTGAGAGGGCATTCCACAGGGCGGGTGCCACTACCAAGAAGGCGCTCTGCCTGGTTCCCTGTAACCTCACGTCTCGCAGTGAGGGAACTGTCAGAAGGCCCTCGGAGCTGGACCTCAGTGTCCGGGCTGAACGATGGGGGTGGAGACGCTCCTTCAGGTATACTGGGCTGAACTGTTTAGTGCTTTAAAGGTCACCACCAACACTTTGAATTGTGCTTGGGAATAAAATATGTTTTGTTTTCAAATTTTGAGCTGGTGGTCAGCCACAGGCACATGTACAGATCATATTAGTTCCAAAGTAACATCAGTTCCCTGCAAAGCAGGTTCATAGACCGTGGCAAAACTATTAATCTGAGATCATAATTTCATAATTTTGCCAGAGGCTGTGCAGCCAAAGAGGAGATTGTTTTGAATATGCCCAGAGAATAGAAATTGATTTTGTAGCAAGCTATCAAGAAAGAGCTTTAAGGGGCAGTTCTTGATCACCCTAGCATGACAGAATCATCATGATGATGATGATGATACTCAACAGACTTTTTGTTGAGTTAGGAAAGTGACAAGAGTATTGAAAGTGACAAGAGTATTGAAAAATGTGGAATGAATGAATGTTTTATGGCAAGACATAGAAACACCCAACAAGCAATGAGCATCAGGATCATTGTCATGTAAATAGATAAGAAAGAATGAATGCTAAATAAAGACTGGGCACAGTCTGATCTTTGTTTAAGCTTGGTGCAACCAAGCCAGGTTGTATGCTCAATAAACAGACTGTTAATAATCTCTTCACTTTATACAACAATACATTGTGGATTTGATGGTATTTTTGCATAGCTGTATATGGTTTGACTAAAGTTGTTCCCCCCACCCCATTTAGTGCCTTTCAAACTTCAGGAAGGAGAAGTTCGTATTATTTCCTTAGAACAGTGCCAGTCGTACTTCGACATGAAAACCATTACGGCCAGGATGTTATGTGCAGGCTATGAATCTGGCACTGTGGACTCTTGCATGGTAAGACAGTTCTGGAGAGAGAAAAACACAAACACAAGAACATGCACACACAGAGAGAAATTTATGAAAACTATAGCTGCAGATTATGAGTACTCTACCCAAATTAGCCCAATAGAATAAAAAAGCAAGTAGATCACGTGATAGATGGAAATGGCTATTTTGTTGGCTTTGAGTCCTAAATAAATGTAAAAGTTACTGTACCTTTTTTACAAATCCTTCTCAGCTTGGAATCTCATTAGATGACCTGGAGAGATTTGCTCTTAGTTCAACTTGCTTCCCAGGGTTTGTTGTGATGTTAAACTTCTATCCTAGCTCTCCCTGAAGGAAAGTCAGGTTATATAACAGCAAGCAAACAAAGAAAGCTGGGTGGTGGTTCTAGAAAATCCTAGAGTATTTGTCCGGTAACCATATCTTTCAAGCGTCCCTCACAATAATCCTTGATACCACCTTGGCTGATCCTAGGAGATGTGAAGGGATATAGGTTAGGAGGCAGATACAGCCAAACCATTCAGATCTGGATTGTAAATCTAAAACCTTGAATTGTACCTGAAAGGGTTTTGGAAAGCCAATGTCGGTGCTGGAGCCTCACTGTGTAATGTTCTTTCTGTGAACCATCCTCATTAAAAGATAGGATGCCATGTGTTGTACCATTTGCCTCTTCCAAAACAACTGCATGAAAATCAAGAAAGGGCTGTATAGCTACACTGCTGGTAATTGTGAAGACCTTGATACAGTGAGGGGTCAAAATATACCTAAGGGAGCACATGAGTGATTAGGTGATGCCAGTCCCCCCCATCAATGACAGATCACAGGAACTATTCAACAACCATCCCGATCGTGTTATTTTCTATGATCAGTTCATCCAGCTTTGTTGCTCACTCCCAAGGGCAGCCTTATGCTGTGGAATAACCTCTATATCTTTACAGGGTGACAGTGGAGGACCCCTTGTATGCGAGCAGCCTGCTGGACGCTGGACATTGTTTGGCTTAACCTCTTGGGGCTCTGTCTGCTTTTCCAAAATTCTGGGACCTGGAGTTTATAGCAACGTGTCTCACTTCGTTGAATGGATTGAAAGGCAAATCTACATCCACACATTTCTTCTCCACTAATTCTTCAGGATAGGAATTCTGTGCTGAGTGACAAAAAGGCAGCGCACCAGAACAATGAAGATGTTGAAATGAAGAAACCTGTTGAATTATAAATTCTGTGGGTTGCAGATGACAGGCAACAGAGCAGAGTAAAAGAATGGGTATATCCTCTGGTGCCAAAGATGCTTCTGGGTAATTGGTCAAATATTTTTGTAATCATTTCTGGCATTTTTTCTTTAGCAGTGTTGTGTTACCTTTCACATACACTAACAACAGAATGCATAAAGGAAAAAATAAACACATTTCTAATGTGGTATTTGAGATAAACCATTAGGGGTTGTGTAGAAGTACTAGCTTTCTAAAACACCAAGAGAAAAACATATATTTGCTGATAGAGAATTTCAGCTTCTATCTCTTGCAGTGAATAGTTTGTAAATTTGCAAAGGTGATGGGCACATCTATTCATAAGTAGTCCTTTTTAAAACTCTAGTTTGTCCTCTTGGTTCCACCAAGTTAATCTGGACTCCACTCATTTTAAGAGAATTGGGTGTTTCATATGCTATCAAATTTTGCATGTTTTTGGATACAGATTTATTGCTTAATAATGACCAGTGGTCATCACATACACATTACAAGGGAAAGCAAAACAATACAGACAAAGCAAACCTAATTCTATGGCAACAGTCAACCAATCATTTTAAAACAAGATTGTCATAAAACGAATAACAGATTTAAAATCAAGAACCATCAGTATAACCCACAAAACTGGTTAAAATGATTTCCATACAACTTAACGGCTAAGACAAGCATGTTAGGCTTATTCTGGACTGAACGACCTAAAGAAAGCACTTAAGACTTGGATCCTTTTGCATGGAGATCCTAACCACAGTGGCTGCAATAGAACTGGGTGGTTTCATGGAATGAATAGATCCATGTGCCAGCGAGAATGTCATATAATGGTTTCTTTCCTTCCCAAATTACAAGATGCAAAATGAAATCGCCTCTTAAGCAGGAAGTGTCCCTATAGCTTATTGTGTGGACTAGCACCTCATCCCAATCCTTGCAGTGTTCTTAACAAGGTAGTCCTAACTTTTGTGGCATCACAGAATAGGATTTACAATGAAAAATGAAAAATGTAAGTCAACAAGTATCCTCCTGGAATCTAAATTTGTTCCTAAAAACTATAAATAATCAGTCCTAAAAGCTATAGTTAAATCATTCACAAAGTCTCCTTGCTTAGTAAGACTATATTTTCCGACTAGGAGGATATCCAAGTTGGAGGCTTTTTCTCTCTAGTCCCAGGCTCCAAGCCCATGGTGACATGTGATTTATAATTTTCAATATCTAGCTTTGCCATAATTCTGCCTTATCCCACAGGATCTGCAGGAAAAGATGCGGCACACACCAGATGGTTGGAGAGCAGATAAGTCTTTCAGCTTCAGGAAAGATTGTTTTAGAACAGGCACCGCATTCAGGCAGAAAACGTGCATTATGGAAATCTATAAGGCCTCTCTGGGGCTTCTAAAACACAGGTTAAAGGCCACTGTCTAACACAGCAGTAGTTTCCTGGTGAGGTTGTATATGGGAGCTACTTGGCCATCATCCCCTTCTGAGGAATTATAGGAGAGAAAACCTTGCCTGTCTCGCTTCAGTCTGCATTTGGGCAAAGGCTATACAAGACAGGCAAACAATTTGTTTAGTTTTGGAATCTCTCATGGAACATTCATTAATTCAGTGCAGTTTGTCCCACGCTTATAGAAGTGTGTACTGCTTTGGTACAACCCATCTTGTGAAGTGGCACCTGGAAGCAGCTGTTTTGCATTCCTCCCTTTGAAAACCATAGAAGACTGGAAACGCAACCCAGTGAAAGCCTTTCTAAGTCTACATACAGAGAGGTCTGAAACACATTTTTTTCAAAGCCGAAAGAGGTTTTGAAACACTGTTTGAAACATTTGGTCATAACCTGCAGGACTATCAGTCACATACTCTTGACTACTGTTACAGAACTCGTAACCTCGCCTCCTCTTTTGATGCACCTTATGGAGCTTGTAATAGACAAATGTTCACTGTATTACTAAATGTTGCTATTTATGTGCATTGAAAAGCTGTATTTGATTGTTTCTACTTTCTTAACCACAAAGAAAACGCTGTGCTTTTCTATGTTTTTGTTCATTCTGTGGAATTGGGGCACAGAAAAACTGAGCAAATTTCTCCCCTGGATAAGGTAAGTTGCAGGCATTATTGTCTTGAATACAGGTAGTCTGAACCACAACTGGTTAATAATGAAGGTCCAGTCCACACTGACAAATTTTACCGTGTGACTCTGTATGTGGGTACACTACTGTATAAAGGAAGATTGTATATGGTTGCCATCTTCGTGCTTTCAGCCGCTGGAAAAATGCAACCATTATCATGAAAAAGGCTTCAGTTTCCCATGTGTACAGCCTGTATCATGCTAGCCTTTCCTTTCATGTACATGATCACACAAACAGGATAGCTGTATTCTTATTCAAACCATGGTTGTAGACAGTTTTTCTCCCAGTATAAAATAGATATATGTGTAGCCCCTTTGCTGTGTGTACCGAACCACCAAAAACTCAAATACAAGTATGGCTGCAATTGAGAAAATCTACAGAGTTTATCATAGGCCAGTTGTGGACTGATCTGTAGGTCATTTGTACATTGATCTATGTAGGAAAAATCCTTAGCTACATAAATCAAAATGTAAACTCTCGAAGAAACTCTTTTAAAATAACTTTTAGAAATGAGTCTTACAAATCACAAATAGATATTTAACGTTCGTTATCCTAGACTAAGATTTAAAAAAGTATTCCTGAAGGACACATTTCAAAAACAAAAGTCAAGTGTTCATAAATTCAGTGAATTTGCCATAAGCTCACCACCGCCATCTAGTGCCACATTTGTATAATGCATTTAAAACACACTTAAAACGTTATATTTGCAGCTGTGTAGCCGAGTCCTGGATCTAGCTAACTGGTTCAATTCAGTATGTGAGGTTCTGGCCTGCCCTGTTCCACTTGGTCTCCCCTCCCTACAGCCTACTCTTCCCCAATTTTCACTTGCTGCGTAAAATACATGGGAATTCCTGTTCCCTGGCCCTGTTAGGTTTTCCCCCTACCTTACATGTGGTCATCCTGTGGTGCGCAGGCTTCATGCAGCCCTCAGCCAACTTTTGTGAATCCTTTTGGAATCACCAGCTGATTCCTCCCTCCCTGTTGCTCAGCTTTTAGCCCTAGGGATAGCTTCTCAACCTTCCTAGCACTGATAAGCGAGGCAGCAGGAGGGGCATGATAGGCTCTCCTGATGCCTGTACAGAGAGATGGGGACGGGGAGGAGGAAAAGTGTCTTGGGGAAGGGGCTCACTCAGGCCTCACCCACACCCACCGCCTGCATGCAGCCTCCCAGTTCACAGACCACCATTGCATTTGACCCTCAGAGGCAAAAGGGTTGCCTGCTCATCTTCTCGGCCCTCTGCCTTCATAGCCGTTCGCTTTCTTAGCTCTGCATTGTCTTTGCCATTCTTTGTAGAAACTGTGTGCTGGGGCTCATATCATATTTCTCCTGAAAACAGTACTCTCATTTTACTCTCATTTCCCCCACAACATTCCACGTAGAGAAAATATATTTCTATTATTTTATACATGGTATTTTTATACTGCTTCCCCCCTCCTATGTATGCTTATGCAAATACTTGTATGTGGTGTGGGTTTTAAGGAACCAGATGTCATCCGAAGTGTGGTTTTTAAAGTACCAGATGTCTCCAGATGTGTGGTTGTAGAGAGACAATCAAATGTATCCAACAATTGTGAGAAAGGAGCCTTTGATGAGATTCGTACTCCCAATGTTGTTTTACTGCCGCTAGGAAAGCAGCATATGTAACCAATGTCATGTAAGCAAAATGATTTGTTTTAATTTAAACCCAAAGTGAGCAAAAATGCACATATTTATTTTTTCAAAATAAATTCTGTGAACAAAAATCGTTTCAGCTCCCCTTCTCCCTTCACAATAGCGTATCAGATTGAATAGAGGTTCTGAGCCATTCTCTTGGAGTGCAGATCAGCTGGAATCTCTCATATCCCTGAAAGAAAAGGAGTGAGTTTGTTAACTTAATACCCACTGAGTTGTTGGGGCCTTGATGCAGTAATAACATATGAGATCTATTAAGGTACGGTATTCTTTTTGTAATGGAGAGATATGTCGTAGACTGGCCAAGTCATGTAAAGGAATCTTATTTAGATCTTATTAGCAGAACACATGGGAGTCTCAGGGGCTCCATTTCAAATATTTAGGAGCATCATGCAACTATAAACAAATTAATAGTGTAGATAAAGTAATATAGAATAATTACTAATAATACAGTAATAAAGCAAATACTAAAGTATATACCAATAGGCTTGTTTAAATAATAAAGATAGGTTTTAGCAGGCTTCTAAAACAGTATAATGTGAATGCTTATCTAATGGTCAATAGGTAAAGCTGTTGCATAGCTTACCTCTGTTGTAAAGAACATTGTGAACTCCGACACACATCAGCTCCAGCCAGCATGGAGAATGATCAGCGATGATGGGAGTTTTAGACCAACATCTTGAAGACCAACATCTTAAAGGAAGAACAACACTGATGTGCATTGTTGACAAATATATGGATGGAGTGATGAATACTGGACAATTTCAGAAGGTAAGACTTTAATTAACCTGGCCTTTGTATCGATTGCCTGGCTCATTGTAGAAGACCATGTGAAATCTCATTTTCACCATGCAATAGTCATGAATGCACCCCAAGTCTATTTCCTTGCTGTGTCCATAGCTAATTTCATTCGCTAATTTCAGCAGCAGAAAAAGTTAAACTAAAAAGGTTGTCACTCTATACATGTGCATAACCACTGCACATTAATTAAAGACTTGCTGTGAAATGAGTTACACAAATGCAGAATTTCTCAGTTACTTTAACATATATTAGGATGTACCATTTTGCGGCGTGCTGGAAATAACATCACTGGGCATAATGGTTAAAAGATTTACATTTAAATCCAAAACTATTGTGATCATAGAAACTGCTGTTGACTACATAGTTCTCCAAAAAATGAGGAAATGGGCAAAAGTTTGCATGAACAATGCATTGTTACGGGAGTCTTTCACAAATGGTGCCCGCTGGGCGCTTTAGACTGCAACCTCCACCAGCCCCAGCCAACATGAGTTGTGGGCCACAGCATCTGGAGGGCACCAGGTTGGGAGAGGCTGTTTTAGAACATGGCCAGCACCTATGGTACAGGTAAATAGTGATATCAAAGATGAATATATGCCAGGCCAGTGGTACTCAAATCTTTTGAGTGACCACGTTATGCAACAATTCTTTTTTATCATCTTTTAACTAATGAATTAGTAGAGTTCCTCCAGGTCAGCAAGGTTGGAGCTTTGGCAGTGAAGCAGCCCAGAATGGGAGTTTATTTAGGAGCTGGTGGTTCCAACTTTTCCTGACTCTCACAGACCAACCCTAAATCCAGGAAAGTCTGTCACGTACCGTATTTTTCGCTCCATAGGGTGCACCGGACCATAGGGCACACCTAGTTTTAAGGGGGGGGGAAATAAAGAAAAACAATTATCCCCCCCCCCAGCCCCAAAGAGCAAAGAAGCAAAGACAACGAGCAGGATCCATCCTGCTGGCTGTCTTGGCTTCCTCTTTAGCCACACGCAACCTCTCTAGCCGGGAGAGGCTGCGCGCAGCTTTGTTTTTAGCCACGGGGCTGGGGTGGGAGAAGCCCGAGCTTCCCCCGACCCCAGCCCCCAAAACAGGTCCAGGAGCGGCGGCAAGATTGCGCGCAACCTTGCCGCCACTCCCGGAGCTTGCGGGGCTGGGGACGGAGGAACCCCAAGCTTCCCCCGACCCCAGCCCCCAGCACAGGCAGCTATCCGCAAGCCTTCCGAGCGCAGTGGGAACTCCCGCCAGGTTCCGAAGGCTTGCAGATAGCTGCCTGAAGCCTGGGGAGCGAGAGGAGTCGGTGCGCACCGACCCCTCTCGCTCTCCAGGCTTCAGCGAAAGCCTGCATTTGCTCCATAGGACGCACACACATTTCCCCTTCATTTTTGGAGGGGGGAAAGTGTGTCCTATAGAGCGAAAAATACGGTACTTCTCAGTAGCATGCAACTAGCCTGGCATCTCAGTGGTAGCTCTGAAGCTTTTGTGCGGCTCGCTGTCTCCTCTGCTCCTGTGGCAGTTAAGAAGAGGAGGGCAGGCCTGAGAACTGGCCAGGAACCCAGGCAGCTGATATAGGGACCTCTAGCCCCAAGCCAGGGCTGTACCAATCTGATTGCTCTTCAAGGTCATTGATGAGGTGAAAAAACTATTTCTTGCAAATTAAGAGATCACTATTCATTAAAAAAAAAGCATTGCAGAGCTGAGCAGTATTATGCAGGACTATTTTTGGAGGCATTTCCTGAAATGTTTTTTTCCTGTGGTGCTTTCCCTCATTTTTCACTCATTTCCTAACAGGCTGAAAGGGCACATGAAGCAATCACCTTTCAATATGTGCTTTGCAGTCAAGCAACCACAAACTCATAGTATCTGAGGCTGTAGAAAATTGATTTAAGTGCTTCAGTAGCTGCTAAAATGCTTAAAGTTGTAAGTATAGTGGGGGTTAAGTGTTATTTAAGGAAAATCCCAATGAATCAATGATGGGGATATAATTGCAAATTGCAATTGCTTTTTGGCTAGTAATGTTCTTCTAGTCACCCCCTCAGCTGTGGAACTGATACATATAGGGCACTTAATCTTTTTCTAACAAATGGGCAGTCCTGAAGCATGTGGGTAGACTGGACCACATACATACCTTCCATGGATGCATCAAAGACCTTGATAGAGTATATCCCATTCTGATGTTTATATAGCAAATAATCTTGTGAATTGGGATACTCCTGTGCTACTAAGGTAACATGGAGCTGCACATACGTGCTAGATTTTTTTGCCATAAGTGACTTTATGAAGATTTATCATTCACTTATAAATGACCTGAACCAAAGTTTGTTGTTCACATGCAGGACTGCCAATAGCCTTGGATGTCTGCTGGGACCACTATTGATTCCTACCCTGCCCTGGGTTTCCTTTCGCCTGCGACTCCAGTTTGAAGAATGGTGCGACAGCCAACTTGCAGATCTTCCATGCTCCAGACTGGTGCTATGCCACTGTTGGAAATAAACAGTACTGCTTACTGCTGCCAGGTAAGTCCACAGGACTGGCAGGCATTCATGTAGGAAGGGGCTCACCAGAAATTACTTTGCCAAGGACCTTCTCAAACCTGAGGCAGCCTTTCTCAGGTTACAATGCTGTGGTCACTTACCTGGGAGTCAGCGCCACTGAACTTAATTGGGAGTTTACTGTAAATCCTACTGAAAGCAGTAAGACGAGTTAGTTGCGAGTGACAAATGCAGAGCTTTTTTCCGGCTGGAACTCACCGGAACTCAATTCCAGCACCTCTTAGACGGGCACCATTGCCATTATGCCATTATAAGTGAATGAGTGAGTTCCTGCACCTCTTTTTCTAGAAAAATAGCCTGGACAAATGTTTCGGTGAGATGCAGGAATGACAATTTCTATGAACGCCAATGACCGTTCCCCGCTTAAAACGGGGGGCGCCCTTTGCGTGGAGCCCCTAGATCTGGAGCGGCTCCAACAGCATAGGCTTGGCTTTGCCTTCCCTCAGGTGGGATGCCTGGAGGTCTCCGCCTACCTCAGTCAGTCGTCCAATCCCACCTGGGGGAAGCGTTGCCAAGGAGACCAGGCCAGGTAGGGGAGGGATTACCTGCCCACACAATAGAGGCGCCAAATGGTCCTCAAGCTTCAGTTTGCGAGTGTTATTCAGAGACCTCACAGTGTTTGGTTACAGACTTAGGAAGAAAAGTTAAACATAGCCCTGAAACACCCTGCCTGCCGCAGTTTAAAGTTTGTCTCATGTAATTTATTCATTTTGCAAACATAAAAAGAGAATACTAAATGTTTAGCGATTTATTGTCAGCGGCTGCAGTTTCTGTATGGCTCAAACAGGCAACAATAAACTTTCAAAAACAGGCAATTCTCCCTCCCTCCCCAAGAAGGCGTGCTAAATTCCCCAAATCAAGCTCCCACTGTGGACTTGGATAACAATACAATACTGGATTTTGTTCCTATAATTTGTTTTATAGAAAACATCTGGCTTTCCCCCCCTCAGGTCCCCCTTTTGTTGTTATTTTTGCACTAAAAAGGAACAGAAAATGGTAAAGGGGTTGATGCATTCTTCTTTAGCATGTGCGGTCCAGCAAGATAAAAGGAATATAAAAAAATAAGATTGGCACATCTAGGAAAGCAGGACTTGGCTCCAGTTCAAGTTAATCCAAAATCACGTTATCAGCTTAAAAAACTGTGACCAGTTTGTTTGTTGCTTGAGTAGCATGTAGAAGGGTTGCCCAAATCAAGTACACGCTTCCTTCTTTTGCCAGTGGTGAATGATGAATGGTGCTCATGTATGAAGTAATCATATGATTCAGGCTCCATGACTTAAAATAGATTGCATACTTGTGTATTTTATGTGCAGTCACAATTACAGGATCTGCATCTGTGTACAGAAACTTCTAGAACAGGGGTCGGCAAAGTTTTTGTGGCTTGGACTTGTTCACGGTCCAGCAGACGCTGCGGTGGGCCGGAGTGTGTGCGCACGCATGCGCAAACACTATTTCCGGTGCAGAGGAGGCATGTGCAGCTTCCCATTGGCTGCAGAAGCTTCCTGCAGCCAATGGGAAGCCAGTCAGTGTCGCGGAAGGCGGTCCCTGAGCAGACGGTGGGGGTCCATGGGCTGGTTAAACGATCCCCATGGGCCGCTTGTGGCCCGTGGGCCTTAGGTTGCCGACCCCTGTTCTAGAGCTTAAGCCAGGGAATTGGCACTCACTTCTCCTTCCAAGAATGGAAAGATGCCCTTGAGGCAGGCATCTTCCACTGCTGTTAGGCAAGAGGGGCACCAGCAACATGGAAGGATGCAGGGCAGTGCTTTGTGTGGTTACTCAAAAATAGGTTGGACTGAATCCCATGGGACTTATTCCATGTCGTGCACTGTAAATAAAACAGGGATTGGGAACCTCCTGTCCGGCAAGCCAAATCTGGCCTCCCCATTGGGTCAGCAAAGTCACTTTGGCCAAGGCACATGCACCAGTCTTACACAGCAGCTAAGGGCAGGACTTGGCTGAAAAGGGCCTTTTGACACTCAACTGATAGTTGAGCATGTAGTGCTGGGCTGTGGCAGGTGTCAATCACATGCCACTATGGCATCAGATGATTGACAGGGCCCACCTGTGTGCCGAAGTTGGCAAGGGGAAGTGGGCAGGAGATAAAGATCTGGCCCATAGGGCCAAAAAGTTCCTACTCCCTGCCTTAAAAATTGTGACACATGATTAGAAACCAATACTTTCAATATTTGTTGTTTATATATTTCCACATGCATTGTGGAGAGCATAGCAGAAAGAGCATGTTTCAACTGGACACAGTGACACAAAATCAGGTCATGATAACCTGGAGTCATAATCCTGCAAAATACAGTTGCATATTGAATAGAGATTACTATTTGTTGTGGCAAGGCAATCTTGAATGCCAGCTGGAAGAAACCGGTATTTTAACTCAGATGGGGGATGCTAAGTGGGTACAGCTGCAGATAACAGCAATTATAGTTAAAATCAGGCTACCCTCCCCAAAAGGTCTGAGTTACAGGTAAAGCTGTGCCAGAATGGTTCACATGTGGACTAAATGGAAGGTCTTTCTCTTAACATACAGGATATGATGCAGAAAGGTCTTAAGGAAATTTGTGCAGTAAATCTTGTTTAGAAGTGTTTTTGATTACCTATGCAGTGCTTTCATCCTCTCAGGGATTTCCTCAGAACCTTGGTAAATTAATTCAGAATATGTTCAGTTTAGCTGTGTCCCTAGCAGAATACTGAACCAACAGAATCACCCCACCCCCAAATCCTAAACAATTTAACATCGGTTTTTTATGGAACATTCTTTTAAGCAAGGGTAGTGAAAAGTCTGTTATCTGCAAACAGCAATCTGTTTGCAGAGGGAAAGAAAGGAGGAGCCGCACCACACACCGTTTACAGTACAAATATTCATTTCTGAAAGAACAAATTTAACAGTATTCCTTCCATAAAGAAATAAAAGCGCAGACAGTTTCTCACATTCACATAATCATCATATATACAAAAATGCTGTGCTTGTGTAGAAATGTCTTTCCTGCATCCTCAGCTAGTTTATTCTCCAGAGAAGTGGCTCCTATCATCTATGAATCTTGCTTCCATGAAGAGTTACAAATACTGCTTTATTATGAAAGTGATTTAGGTTTTGCACAGCTGTTTTCAGAGGGAACTACTGTGCATCTTGTTAGACAGAACTGCTCTAACACTGACTGCCCCAGAACCAAACATTATAATAACAGTAGAAAGAATGAAGTCAAAATTCAGTAATCCCAAAACCTCGTTGCCTGGCCAGGCTTAAATATCTCTTCCATGCTATCAAGGCTCATATGAAATGATTTATCCATCGTGCAACAAGGGGCAGCATTTCTTTGTTTGCTTATATCTTGAACAAATTATTCTAAGTACTTTTTTGCCTATAAAAAAAGCACAAGCAGTGGGTGGTGGCTGAATTTCATATAAAAAGAAGAAAAGTCATGTGAGAAAGATCATTTAAATGTACCACCCTTCCTCTTTTGGACATTAAAGCATAAATAACACTCTATTTTTGGCAGAGCGTTTTAAACCCTCCTATACGCCCTAGGCAGAATCTGAATCAGCCTTATTCACGAGAGAAATATCAGTGTGGTCCTCTTCAGAAGTAAAGTCTAACCCTCCAACTTAAGAATCACTAGCTCCATATGTGATGGAATAGAATTCCTTTGAGGGGCTTAAACATTTCAGTGCCCTCACAACTCAGCCTGCCGCCATTTTCAGATGTGCCTTGGGTGCCTGTTCAGACTGTCTCCAACATTATTACAAAATGACACTAGCTGTATTGGCAACAGCAACAAACCACAACACTTGATGTTGTTTTCTTTTGATGAGTCTTCAGAATTAGCAGACCCAGAATCCCCATTTGTCCCTTGGTGATCAATTCTACCCCTCACGATGGGGCTACACTTGCACTGCGCAGCAGACTCTTCCGTCCTGTAAGGATCCGACCTTCCAAGTTCTTGGCCTTTAGCAGTGGAGTTGGAAATGCTGTGGCCTGGATCACCCTGAACAAATACCTACAGTATAAGGAAGGATTCAAATAAGCTGTGGAGGCATGGATTAGAGTTGGTTTGGGGCAAAGGGCATCCTGTGAAAAGGCATTCTTCTCAACAGTGTGCTCTTATTCACCAGGTGGTAATAAAGCTCCTTCCCTCCCTCACACCTTTATCTCAAACAATTAGGGAAAAGATTTGGGATACCAAAAGGAATTACTTCTTACCATCTGGTACGCAGGCTGAGACCCTATTTGCCTGCGGACTGCCTCGCCGGAGTGGTGCAAGCTCTGGTTATCTCCCGCTTGGACTACTGCAATGCACTCTACGTGGGGCTACCTTTGAAGGTGACCCGGAAACTACAACTAATCCAGAACGCAGCAGCCAACTGGTGACTGGGAGCGGCCGCCGAGACCATATAACACCGGACTTGAAAGACCTACATTGGCTCCCAGTACGTTTCCGAGCACAATTCAAAGTGTTGGTGCTGACCTTTAAAGCCCTAAACGGCCTCGGTCCAGTATATCTGAAGGAGCGTCTCCACCCCCATCGTTCTACCCGGACACCGAGGTCCAGCACCGAAGGCCTTCTGGCGGTTCCTTCACTGCGAGAAGCCAAGTTACAGGGAATCAGGCAGAGGGCCTTCTCGGTAGTGGCGCCCTCCCTGTGGAACGCCCTCCCACCAGATGTCAAAGAGAACAACAACTACCAGACTTTTAGAAAACATCTGAAAGCAGCCCTGTTTAGGGAAGCTTTTAATGTTTGATGTATTACAGTATTTTAATATTTTTTTGGAAGCCGCCCAGAGTGGCTGGGGAGGCCCAGCCAGATGGGCGGGGTATTATTATTATTATTATTATTATTATTATTATTATTATTATTACTTAAGTTTGTCCTAACAAATGTATTATACTGAAACCAATGCCGAACTGCATGTTGGAGAATGGTTTAAGGATTATGGATGTAGGCAAAGTTTATATTCTAACTCAGGCACCCCCAACCTTCGGCCTTCCAGATGTTTTGGACTACAATTCCCATCATCCCTGACCACTGGTCCTGCTAACTAGGGATCATGGGAGTTGTAGGCCAAAAACATCTGGAGGGCCGCAGGTTGGGGATGCCTGTTCTAACTCTAGCCAAAAAAAAGCTCATGTTGGCAACAGCAACACAGAGATCCTATGGTGTTACAATAGGGTTGCCATATTTCAGAAAGGTTGTTGAGCTTTTTTGGACGTTATTGAGCTATTTTTAAGGAAAATCACCAAAAATGACACTGCCAGTGTGGGTTGCCATACATTCGGATTTTCAGCAATTTCTGCCTGGACACTGCTTCCAACTGTAGTATTCTGGATATGTCTTGGAAATTCTGGACATATGGCAACCCTGGTTACAATGGCACTGTGCTGTTACAGTGGCCTTGGGCATGGGGAAGCCCGTGTTCAAACCTCAAATCAGCTATGAATCTCAGCAGTGGCATTTAGCCACTTCCCTGCCTCACAGACTTGCTATGACAATAGACCACTTCTTCAAGTTCTTCAGAGGAACTGCGGGATACAAGTGTAATATAATAGTAAACCAGCAGGACAAAATCCCAATTACCCCCAAACTCCTCCTGACTTAAGTGTTCAGAGCCCAAGGTGGCAAATTCTGGATATTGACTGAAACTGCCCTGAGCTCAATATTCAGCTTTTAAGGAGATGTCTGAACTAATGTTACGCACTATTCAACCATTTTGACCAGAAACTTGAAAAAAGTGTGTGTGTGTGTGTGTGTGTAGTCCCTTTATAAAATTTAGTTCTTAGAACCCAAACTAAGAAGCAATCCAAACTACGAAGATACTAAAAAATTGATGGGAAAGTGCTGTTATTTATTACCCTGGATAGTTTGGCCAATAATTCCAGAGTCCAGGTATTCTGTATTGGAGACACTAACCTATTTCCCAATGAGGTGATAAAATGTCTGGGTAGTACCACTTTAGCCTACAAGTGGAGGTCATGCAACAGAATGCTTCCCCAAGGGAGGAAGACATTTCTCCCTTGAGGAAAACAAGCCTATCAAAAGGCTTGATGGGCTAGAAATATTTTTCTTAACATCTACTTTTCTTTATGGAATGATTTTGGGGAGGTCAGGTTGGGATAATTCAATTATGTGAGCTCCCACTTGGAGTCTGAAGTGGTACAGTCCAGACCACGCATTTACCACCCCAATGAGACTTAGACCTAAAGTGAAGAATGACCTCTTTTTGCTTGATTCAGCATAGCTTTTCTACAATGGTCAATAAATCTTTAGTACTACTAAGGTGTTTTTTAAGTGAACAAGTAAAAATGTAAAGCGTGAATGTTACATGTGTTCTCCAACATGTGTTTGTATTCAGCAGTTGGACAGAATTAGCTGCAATTTCCTACTGACTTTACGTACAGGTTTGTTGCTCTGTCACATGTGACAGAAGAATCACAGCAACAATGAATTTCTATCTACACCACAATGCTTGGTCCCAAACCAATAAAATACCTTGGAAGAAGAGCCAAAAGAGTTGCAAGCATGCACACCAGATAAAACCTTGGAGTAGACAAATGTTTCTGAATTATCCAATATGGATTGGCTGGTGGGTTGCAGAGGATGCAGGTAGCTCCAAAGGTCCCAATAATGCTGAAGAACAGGAAGACGCTACCAGCTAGAACAGAGAAGTGTGCCACATTCTGAAATTAAAAAACAACAACACACACCACAGAAGAACAAACGGAGTGAGACAGAATCTGCTTCCATTTCTGAAGAACTGAAAGGCAGCGGTACGAGCTCAGAGAATCACATATTCATTCACCATTCCAAACTAGCACTGTTTCCATGGTTCTTAGCCCCTAATGTTTAAGGGTGGGCTCAGGTAACTGTGCTGCAGGGCAGCTGCTTGAAAGGTCACTGTGTGGCACCTGTTAACTGGGGAAGCAGTTGTCTGAAGACTCTACCCATGCAGTTAAGCTGAGGGTTAACCCCCCCCCTTGCTTCTCCAGATTTCCAAGTGGCCATGGGTGGATGGGCTTCATGTGAACAAAGGCTGCAAGCAGCTTCTTCTGATTTGAGGAAGGTCCCATACAGTACCCATCAAAGGTAAGTTCCCACCTATTACATGGCCACGCCCAACGGGGTGGGGGAGGCATGCTGCTCACTGAGGTCCAGCGCCAAGGGTCTTCTGGCAGTTCCCTCGCCGCGAGAAGCCAAGTTACAGGGAACCAGGCAGAGGGCCTTCTCGGTAATGGCACCCACCCTGTGGAACCCCCTCCCACCAGATGTCAAAGAGAAAAGCAACTACCAGACTTTTAGAAGACATCTGAAGGCAGCCCTGTTTAGGGAAGCTTTTAATGTTTAATAGACTATTGTATTTTAATGTTCTGTTGGAAGCCGCCCAGAGTGGCTGGGGAAACCCACCCAGATGGGCAGGGTATAAATAATAAATTATTATTATTATTATTAGTGGCAGCTCATTCTCTGCTAAGACAGAAAGGGTGGTTTCATTGCTCTTGCTGTGGCCGCCCAGGTCTGAGGCACAGAAGGCACTGAAGCCATTCATTGGCCTTTTCTTCATAGTGCTGGCTGGCCTACAGTGCCCTGACAGAAGCCAAGACCCAGGAGATGCCACAGCCCTTTGCCGCTGCCTTGGCCCAGCAGCACCCTTAGATTAAGGGAGGCTGAGGATGTTCCAAGGAGATTCCCCTCATCTTCACCCACTGGGAAGTTCTTTCACTAGGGTTCTTTCTTAACCCTACCTCGCTGTGTTGGGATTCACAAGGAGGAAAGGTCTAAAATAGAGGAGCTAGAAAGAAGTTCATCAGGCTTGTTAATGTGGGAAATAATATTGCAGCCCCCCAAAACTTTTTTTACATGCTTTATTAGGTAAGCAAAGGGTTAAGACACAGGGCGTTTCCCTTTAAATTCCTAGAAAGGGCAGTCTGGAAAGTCATATACTCTGCTTGCCCTGGCAGGAAAATAATCCTTGCTACCTCCTCCCTTCTCAGTGTTCAGTCTCCTTTTCTGCAGTAATAAGAGGTAGCTATTCAGCCACCCCAGTTTCTGCCTCTCTCCTCTGCTGCCATGTAAAAACAATAATTTTAGTTAATTGGGGCAAGAATTTCTGTTACAAAAAGCACCGCCCTTGTTATGACATCATTGCTAATACTCTCTAAAGCAGGTGTGGGTGGGAAACCTCTGACACTCTTGCTGAACAACAACAACTCCCATCATCCCTGGCCATTCTTGCAGAGGCCGATGTGAGCTGTAGTTCAACAACATCTGAAGGGCCAAAGATTCCCCACACTAGCTCTAAAGGTAGGAATATGGTTCAGGGGAGGAACTTGCAGATGGGACAAGCTGGCTTCTGAGGAGTAAATTAGCAATTAGTTCCCTGCCTCCCTCCCTCTTCCTTTTTCTCAGGGGCTGTTCACAGGTTCTGCTCAAAAGAACTGGGAGGCAGAGGGATGAGAAGTTGGGCAAGATAAGACTTCACCTTGGGTGTGTATGTATGAATACTCTGTATCCAATAAATTTAGAGAGAAACATGGAGAGTGGAAACTTCAAACTCTTCTCCCACCAAGGTTCCTGCAGGAACTTTGCTTCACGTTTTGTGAAAGGAAGTGAAGGCCTCTCCCTCGCCTGGAAGTAACTACCCAAACTGATCGTGTTCAGCTTTCACCCCGAACACTCATTCATGTGAAGGGAACTCACGAACAAATGTTAAAGAATGGACCCTATGGGGTGAGGTGCAAGACAGCTCATGTCCTCAATACTGGCATAAAGGAAGGAAAACACTTTTGGTAAGAATTGGCCCGATTCTCACGTTAGTTTTGGACATGGCAACACCATTCTAAGATGATTTTTATTGTGTCCATTTAACATGTCAAATGCTATGCACTCACACGGTTAGAATGGGTATCTATCTCATCAACTACTGAAGGCTGCTGTGGTGCTGAAAATACCACCCCACACTTTGTGCGGGCACATTTAAGCATCAACATCCACCATGTGACGAGATTATAAATGTTAACTTGACCCTGTCCAAGAGCAATTTGCAAAGTGTACCTTAGAATGAACAACGTACTCACCAAAGATTTGCTTTCAATCACGAGGTGTAATAATATTGTAAAAAACATGGAGGTGTTAATAGGACTCCCAAAAGAATAGAGGTCTATATCAGAGCCACTGTAGGTCTGCAAAGGAACAATTATTTAAAGTTTATGTACTCTGTGATTGTATTCCCCCTTTTTTCCTTAAGATTTCTTTAAAGCTTTTTCATGAGACAATAAGGTAAAAGAAACTAATCTAAATAACAAAAACAAAGAAGGAAAGAGAAAAGAAAACACAAGAGTCTTCTCTTAAATGTAGCTCTTAATCCTTGTCACCAACAGAAATTGATGGACCTTCCCAGCTCTCACCTGGGAGCTTTCCTTCCTTCTCCCAGTCTTTCAGCCTGGGAGATCTTCACTTCCCTGCCTCTCACTCGGGGTCCTGCCACCAACTATACACCACCTTCGTGTGTGTGTAATCCTTGGACCCCAATAATGGCTCAGAGCAGAGGACACAAAAGGGGGGGAAAAAGAAAGAAAAAAAGAGAAAGAAAAGAAGAATGAAAAATAAATAAAAGGACTCCTGATTTTACATCTGCCCACTACATTAAAGGAAAATATATTTGTAACATTTGCCCTAGGATGACATCCAACTGTTCTGCTTTCTGTTAAAATTTTCCCAATCTTCAGACTCAAATGTGTGAAATTTGTTCGTTTTTTCTTTTCACACAAGAAGTTCAAAAGGGATTCTCTTAGTAATAAATATCTGTAATGATTTTTCTCCAATCAAACATAATCACTTTGCCTTCAACAACCAGTCCCCCTTATTAAACAATAATAAATCTTTCCATCTTTGTCCATGTACGAGTCTTTCCACGGTGATCATATATTGAGATATTATTCCATAGTTCTTTTCTTGTTACGTATCCATTAATTCGCACCCAGTTCTGTATCTTCAGTTCCTGTTGCGTTCCATCCTTATCTAAAAAAATTACATCTTCCATTTACATTTCTTCTATTCTTTTCCCAAGGAAAGCACCAGAGTACCTTTCCCCTCTGAGTTCACTCCAAGTTGTACACAGAGCCCTTTCTCTCTCAGCTCTTATCAATGCCAGATCCAGATGTCTATCCATGTCTCCATCCATGACTTCATTCTACTCCTCCAGAATCACAACACCATATGGCTGTTTTATTCCTCCAAACACTTGTGTAAAGGACTTTTCCAATGCACCATCTATTCCCTCCAACTCTACCATTTCACTCTCTGATTCTGCCAGTCCTTTATCCATATTCTTCTCCAAAGTCTCTGTATCGTCTCTGATTCTGCCTTTCATTTCATTCATTCCTGGTTTATTTTCATTCCTCACTGGATTAGACCCCATTGGAACTTTAGTCAATTTTATTTGCTCATCAAACATTTGCTGAAGCATGCCAACAGTCAGCGGAATGCCCAAATATAGGTATACTTGCCAGACTGAATTTTCATGATCTTATTAACAATTCAGTCTCATTACATCTCCTGTCTCCACCTTAAGATCTTCGCAGCCATATCTCTTATTAGAATAGAGAAGTTCCTTTCCCGTGGAGGAAGTATCAAGTGCACATTTACTTTTGATTTCTAAGCAACATTTACATCGAGAAAACAAAAATAAACAACATGAAATAAAAATTATTGACACACACAAGTGTCCCGTTCATTTGCAACTTTCTTTTCTCAAGCCATTAAAACAGGCTTTTGGTTCTGCCTTCAACCCTTTAACAATCGACTTCTCTTCCCTTCTACTTGAAGCCAAAAAGCAGCTCATGCATCAAATGTAAATTTCCACTGGCAGATGGATAAATTTCTCTTGAGTTATAAATTATAAATTTCCAGAAATAATTAAGAAAGAGAGGCTTTTGCAGATCACACACACATCAGGGCTCTTATGTGGCTTTTGGGCAAGATGTAGACTCCTTGGTTCTTAAGTCACTTAACCCCACCAGAGCTCCCAGGAGTTGACAGCTTCTTGGTCTCTTGACACAGAAAACAGCTTTTTCAGCGCATCAGAGGTTGGACCCCTATTCACTCTTTTTCCAGAGTGAATTTGACAGTCAAAGCTTACGCCTGGCTATCATCAATTATCATGGAATTATTTCCGTCGACTGCTGACAACAGACATTCAATGTGCCATGCCCCACCCACCCACCGGAAGTCCTCTGTGCTTGTATTCCAGATCATGAGTACTGTAAGTCTACTGTTTTCTTGAATATGAAGGAAGTTTAAAGATCATGCAAATAAAAAGGCAAATAAAAGATAGAGACAAAGGAGTAAAATATCCTAACACTTACCCAGTAAGGGATAAAAAAGCAAACTAGACTTTGGTAAAAAGCATCTAATAAGTTCATTATGAAGGTTGTAAACAGGTATGGCTGAAAAGGAAAGACAGAAGAAACACTTATTGAGGGTGGGATTCATCTAATGAGCCCCACACAAGCACTTTTGCAATGGGTCTTTCCCCCCACCTCTTAAATTGGGTTAAGGGGGTTCAGAAGAACCCTGAGAAGAGGGTTAGTTTGAATTCTACTCATAGTTTGGGAAGATACAGATTCTAGTCATTTTGCCTTGTCTGCATGTTTGGACTGAACGCCTTACTGAGCTTCCAAAAGCTCACACATACAGGATCACCATCTAAGATCCAGGTCTCAACCTTCAGTGAGAGAGCCTGAGCGAGTCTGCAATATGCCCAAGTCACAAATGAGAGATTAAAGGGAGGAGGCAAGTCTAGTTATAAGACTAACACTTGTTGGTATATAAAAATGCAGCTTTTAAATTACCAAAAATAGCATGGTCAGGCAGGATGTGTTTGAACCTCTTTGAACAAAAATTGGTTCAATAAAAAAATCTGTTGTATTTTCAACGAACCAACCAACCAACCAGAGATACTCATTGTCAGAGCTGCAGGGGTGGCCCCATGTCAGGCTGGTGAGACAGTACAGCGATCTAATCTGGAACCCCTCCTAGAGAGTTTCAGCTTGACTTTGATAGCATGCATGTCTAGCACACAGCGTACAATATCCCCACATTTCTGCTGAGGCCTTCCTCGCCATGCTGGAGAAACACAAATAAGCAACAGCAGTCTACGTGGTAGAAAATGGTAACAGGGCATCCATCAAATGACTGTTTGTGTATAAACTATGTTGCCCTCCTAAGGTCACCTACATTCATTGGCTGTAAAGCCAGTGAAGAATAATGCCTTTCATCTCCACCAGATTATTTAACAGGAGGGAATGTTCACGTTTAACTGGTAAGGAATGCACAACAGAGAACATGTGAGTCACTTCAGCTTTCAAATATTTGTAAGAAGCCAAGAAATACCTCGTTTCTCTGACTAGCCTTGTAAAGTTCTGGCAAGTGCAACAGGACTTCTGCGGAGACATCTTTGTCCAAAACACCATAAATGACAGGTGGTACCGATGTGAAGAGCAGATTGAAGAAAATCAAACTCCAGTAGTCGGTCATGGGTGTTCCTGAAAACCCACAGAAGAACTGGAACCAGAACAGGAGGTTTACATATGCCTGTTAGGAACAGAGGTGGGAATTAAAAGGTGAGAATCTATAAACAAGAGCCAACAGGAATTATATATACTGAGTCAGACCATTGGTCTATATAGCTCACTTGTGTCTACACTGACTGGCAGAAGCTCTCCAAAGTTTTCCACCCTACCTGGATTAATCTGGGACCTTTTCCTTGCTCCACTACTGATGTACAGTTCAGCCCCTTTGCGGGAAATAACTGCAATGTCAAATGGTTCTTATAGTGGGCTACAGAAACGTTGAATGCCAATGATACGAATCTGTTGCCCTAGAAATGATACTAAGGGCTCAGGATTGCGAATACTGCATTTTCTCAGCACCAAACACTTAAGTTAATTTGGTGAAAATGTTGACTACCAGTATGAGGATAGTAAGACACCACTGTTACAAACTGCCTGGAGAGAGGGCTGGCTGTAGCCTCTTGCCTTGTTAAGCTGAGTGCTAAAAGGGATTCCTGCTTTCCCAGAATTTCAAATAGTTACCAATATTTAGTAATGCTTACTTTATTCCATGGTCAGAGGTTACAGATTATCAGCTCTCCAGTGGTTAGAGCTGCAAGGGGGGAAATTTCTTAAGTGAGTGGCAAAGCAGCTGAGCTTTACAGGAGTTACCATGTGGTTACTGCTTGCCTCTGTCCTAACTCTGTAACATAATGAACTCATTTTGAGTTCTTACTGCTCAGAAGTAAACCTCAAAGTTCACGCTCAGCATCGAAACTGGCAAGGCCTGTCTGCTTCAGACACGCTTCCCCAGACAGAAACGGCATAAAATAATCCTTTGATAATTTGCAGGTTTCAATAGTGGAGCCAACTTGTCACAATCTTCTTAGTGCTGATAGACAGCTTTTTGGCATAGACCGTATTTAAATTTATTATAAATGCCTCTGGAGCAGTGACCCTTAACCCAAGGCGGGTGGGCAGACTCCATTTCTGCTGCTGTAGATTCAGAGTACAGAATTTACTAGCGCCCTTCGCCTGTTTCTAATCATTAAGAAACTGTCCTTCCGCAAGGTCAAGCCCATTGAGGCATCCCCGGAAGCTACATACCAAATTCTTGTAAAAAAAGTAAAGGATCATGTTTGCTAATCGCGTGTAACACCAGTGGCCGTGTACGAACAGCAGCTTGCTGAGGTGTCTGAACTGAGAAAGCGCAAAATCACTCGCCAGCACAGCCTGAAAACAAACATGAAATAATGAAATACAGCAACCGAGAAAATAACTGAAGTCAGGAGCTTTCATTGACCACTGAGTTACCTGACACTCCTGTATCCCACTGAAGCTGACTGCACAAGTCCCATTGGCTAAAAATAGAAATAAATGTCTCCACAAAGGTTTCCTTGTAGAAGTCATGGTCTTGTGTATACTGTTATACTTCTCGCCCTTTCTAACTCATCCTCCACTCATCCTCTTTTTCCCTTGATTTGGAACCACACTCGTCAATCATCATTTATTGAGCAGTCTCTTAGATGCTAACCAATCCACCCTCTTAACACGAGGACATATTTTAGTTCCTCACAAATCAAGGAAGTTGTTGATCTTTGCATGACCAACTCATAAATTATTACACTGTTCCCATGAGTCAATGACTTCTGTGACAACTAAAGCCGCCGGAATGAATCCTCTTCAAACCTCTTCAGATATCTACCTGAAACTGCTTCAAACATGCTCCAAGAAGATGCCCATGGTTGTACAAATTCCTAGGTCCTCTGATTTCAAGGAACATTCTCCTGGTATATAATGATTTTTTAGGAACGTATGTCCATATTAGAACCTAATACAGTGTACATATGGCTCTCAAGGCCCTTGCAATAGAATAATAGAATTGTAGAGTTAGAAGGAACCAGGAGGGTCATCCAAGCCCTGCAATGCAGGAATTCTCTCCACAGCCATCCCTGAGTGGGCATGAACCACCAAGCTTCTGGTTAACAGCCAAGACACACTGTCCCACAGGTTCCCTACAACACCATAGTACTTGTATTTCCAATAGATCAGCTCTTTTGACAAAGACCTCTTGCAAATTCTAGGGTTTGGGGTATTCAGCTTTTGATTCCACTAACAATATACCATATTTTTTGCTCTATAAGACGCACCAGACCACAAGACGCACCTAGTTTTTGGAGGAGGAAAACAAGAAAAAAAATATTCTGAATCTCAGAAGCCAGAACAGCAAGAGGGATCGCTGCGCAGTGAAAGCAGCAATCCCTCTCGCTGTTCTGGCTTCTGGGATAGCTGCGCAGCCTGCATTCGCTCCATAAGACGTACACACATTTCCCCTTACTTTTTAGGAGGGAAAAAGTGAGTCTTATAGAGCAAAAAATACGGTATTCTGCTACCGATAAGTGTCATGGCTCTCACAGTCATCAATCTATACGCAACACTGCTTCCGTTTACAGTTCTCTCAATCCGTCCTACCTGCATGCCTTCTTGGCCAGCGATTCCAATTCCAACATCAGCAACTTGGATCATACTAACATCGTTGGCACCATCACCTTCCAGGAGAAGGAAAAGAACAATGTTGCAATGAAACTGGTTTGGGCTGGGGCGCCCTAATGCACTGCACACAGACTTGACGAAAGAGAAAAATATATTGAAATTTCATGGCCTCACAAGATGCAATGTTAAATACAAGTGCAAATGTCATCAGCTGGGAGGGCTGGTAATTATCACCGCAGACATCAAAAGAGGAAATTAAGCTTTTCCTCCCCTACTGCTGCAAATTTATGTCTACTTTGTTCATCAGTTTTAGAATTATTGTCAAGTTATAGGCTGCGCTATTCAAAGGACTCTATAAAGTACAACATGAAGATAGGGGGGTTTATGTTGGCATATTTAATGTAATAATGAGAATTTTAGGAGAGCAGATTTATAAAATATGCATTTTTTTATTGATAGTTTATGTTGCTATTTAGAGGGCAATTGCAAGTTTGCATTATACCTGTATCTGTATATGTTGGGCATTGTAATAAATGTTTTTATCATATGAAATTAGTGTATCTGATGTAAAGAAACCTAATAAACGCGTTACTATTTTTTGAAAAGCGCAATAAAACTATATTGCCAACACAGCTCATGATCTACCTCAGAGGCTTGTCGGTTGGATTACTACCCTGCATAGATGGGGAATGACGACAGCATCACATATTGATGGCCTTCTGTGTGATGGCATCTAATTTGTGAATGCCCTCCCCAGGCAAAGGAAAACAGGCACCAATGCTATTCGTGTTTTAGTGCCAGGTAAAGCTGTTTCCATGAGCACTTTTGAGATAAGTGCCTGCTGGATCAGACCAGTATCCCATCTAATCTATCTTAATCTATCAGAACGCATCCATCAGGATTAGCAGCCATGAACAGCGTTATCTTCCATGAATTTGTCCAATCCTCTTTTAAACCCATCCATACTGGAAGCCATCACTGCCTCTTGTGGGAGTTAGCTGTGGAATTATCAGTGTGTTGTGTGACGAAGTACTTTTCTTTTGTCTGTCCTGGATCTTCCAACATTCAGCATCACTGTACGTCCACCAATTCTAGTGTTATGGGAAGAATGTTCTGCTGCTACAATTAGGTCCCGTGGGTGCTTTTATAATGGGAAGGCGGGCCAAAAATATTTTGAACAAGCAAGTGAACTTTATATGGAGGTGAGAGTCATGCTTCTCCTTTTCACCTATCTCCCAAATATGTAGAACATGGGCTGCAGGAGAAAGGTATGTGGTTGCCATAAATGCTTGCTAACCCCCCGCTCCCCGGTTGCAAATAATCCCAAGAGTTTGGACAGAGGAAGTGTGACTAACTCACAATTCCCACTGTGGTGTTTTCACATAACATATGAAGTCACCTTGAAACTGTTATTCTGAATGAGAATGTTGAAAATATTCTGACGTACGGGGGGCCACTAGGTGGCGCATCGGAAGATGGCTGACAGTAACATCTCTCCGACCCACACGAGGTAATTTGGAGGCTATGATGGGGGTAATTAGCCTCCTTAACCCCCCCCAGGACTGTGGGGGGGACGGCCCTTGCCTGCTGTGCCCTATACCACCCTCGAATTTGTGGGGGTGGGGGCACTAGGCACAAAGCCCTCCTGTGGGATTCCGGCACTCCTGGACGCCGTCCCTGATTCGCACCGCTAGTTGCAAGCATCTTCAAAAGAAACAATTTGGACGAGATAAATTGCACATGCTTCAAGGAAAAAGGGGAGTAAAGACTGCTGACAGAAGAGATCTCTGATAACAAGACAAGAATAAAATATAAGATACGTCAAGACACGGTACGACAAATGACTGAGGGGGGAAAAAACCTGCCTTCCTTTTTCTTATATGATTTAACAAGAATCCCCTCCCCTAATGAGTCAGAAATTAAGGACTTAAGCTGTGGATTTAAGGCTGTGTGGAGATAAACTTTCGAACCAAAGCAATGTTTCAAGATGAAGCTGGAAAGCTAAGAGTTTTGGAATGACGCAGTTAAAAATGCCGTCGCCATTTTGGGAGGCATTGTTGGAGCTCTTGGGTCTGGGAGGAGAAAGAGAGAAATAGAGTTGTTTACATATCGTGGATCAACTCCTCGGTGGGACTTAAGAGTGACAAATGCAAAATTCATGATGGAAAGAGCGATGCTATCTACGAAGGAGATATATGGAAACCATCTGGACTTAGTGGAGGAACGGGAAATCCACACAGGATTATTATTTTGCTTATCGGCTTAAGGAGACTAACAGAAGAGATCGTAAAGGAAAAATAGAAATTATATGAACAAGATATGATGTGGAAACACCAAGATAAGACTGGATAGAATTATGAACTTTGTCTGGACTGATTGGGACTGATTTGGACATTAACGCAGTAATAAGAAGATGATTTGAATCCCCCTTTGGATCTTGAAGTATGGGTTCCCCCAACAAAATTTAAAAATTTGGCTTTGTAATTTGGAATTATGTGATGTAATTTGATGTGATTGGCCAGTTAATAAAAATTATTTTTTAAAAAAGAAGAAAATATTCTGATGTACATAGAGCAAGCTTCCCTGCTTACTGCAATCGGAAGGAGGCAACTAGAGTGAAAACGCCTGGCTGATGCAGTTGTTACATCAGACTGTGTGTGTGTCTGTCTGTATCTATGGAGCAGCAGGGCTTTTCAATTAGCAGGTCCCGGATGGGATTCTACAGCCACGTTCTGCCATTTGCCTGCTGATCCGTGTCAATAGTTATCCCAAGGAAAATCTAAGGAATGTACCTTTAATGCAGATGTGGGGATCCTGTGGTCCTCCAGCTGTTGCTGGATTACAACATATATCAACCCCAGCCAGCATGGCCAGTGGCCAGGGATGATGGAGATCAGATATCCCCCATCCCTACTTTCCAGTGAAATCAAAGGTGATGCTGTATAGCATATATGCTGCTCCCTTGCAAGAGAGAGATGACTCACCTACAGCCAATGTCATCACCTTCAGTTCCTTTCGGATCTTTTCCACCACTCGGCTCTTCTGCAGAGGGGTGGCTCGGCAGCAGATGACAGCCCGTACACGTGTTGTGAGCTGCAGGAACTTGCTCGCCACACTGTCGTGCAAGGCAAATTCTAACGTTGCTCCATCTATAACTAGGGCAGCAGTGAAATGTGGAATTTGAGCAACCGATGAGGTTGGGATTCTCAAATGGTTTGCCTCATAGCTTTCTTTCCACTTGATGTCTTCCAAAATCTTGTCCATCTTCAACGAACAGGAATCCTGGTTGGGAAAAGGGCATTGGTAGGTTTTATCTACGATCAGTTCCTTATAAGGACGTATTAAAGCTTCGCTTTACAAGTCACACCTCAATGGCTGTTAACAGCTTGTCAACTAGCAGATCCCGGTTGGGATTCTACAGCCACATTCTACCATTTGCCTGCTGGTCTGCTCTAGTTTGTGTCAATAGTTATCCCAAGGAAAATCTAAGGAACGTACCTTTAATGCAGATGTGGGGATCCTGTGGTCCTCCAGCTGTTGCTGGATTACAACTCATATCAACCCCAGCCAGCATGGCCAGTGATAATAAATAATAGATGTATCTTGAGTGCGTTCATTAATGAAAATGATCCGCCGTGTGTGTATGGAGTGTGTAGAAAATAATAGATGTATCTTGAGTGCGTTCATTAATGAAAATGATCCGCCGTTTTTAATTCTGCAAAAGATCTGCAAGGCCATGATAGGGAAAGCCATCATCACAAAGATTCTGGGCCAGTTTGGATATTACCATAAACCGGTTTATGATGGAAGGGGGAATAAGCCAAAGGAACGACTCTCCATCACAGCCATGAGATCAGAAGCTTTCACTTCTGTTTTTGATTAACTGCAATATGTCCAAACCCTATACTATAGTCTACCTTAACTATGGTCTGTGGAAAGGAGCCAACTTCAGAACCCATGCCTTGAACTTGGCTTGTTTCAAACATATTTTAAGACACTGTCAGGTTCAGATGAAGCAACAATATGGTTAATCAAAATGGAAACAAAGGTTTCTGTTCGTTTCATGTCTGCAGCAGGAATGCATTTAAAATTCTGAGGCTCACTGCGGCTTGCTCCTGTTGCAATAAACCATGGCTTAGACAAAGCAGCTCACTGTCACGTGAGCAAGGGTTCGTTAAATGCTTAAGAAATGAGCCACACACAGAGTTTACATTTAGCTAGGGGCAGGAATCCAATGGCTGAAGGAAACACTGGAAAGAGATATATCTTGCAATGTGTTTTTTTAAAATCTGATTAATGGAAGGGGCTATATTATTAAATCGTGATCCATATGCATGTGAGTAGTTAGTTTTTTTATTTAAAGAAATAAAATAAACTCATCTTACATAATTCAGCTAAAATAAATGGGATCTGCAGAAGTGCAAGGGAAATTTCTGAGAGTTTATAGACACACGGCTCACTAAAATGAATGGGAGCTGTACATGAAGTTGTATGCTGCTTTCTCAATAATATACAGTGGGTTTGAACTGAAAGGACCTTTCTTCCCCAAAAATCATAATTAAATATAACCATCCGCCATGGATGCTTTAGTTGAGATTCTTGCATGGCAGGGGGTTGGACTAGATCATTATTGAAGTTCTTTCCAACTCTACAGTTCTATGATTCTATGAATGTGCAATTAAAAGAAACTTAATACTGTCTAGACAACATTTTTACTGTGATTAGTTCATCAGTCTTCAAGTGAGTCATCTGTGAAAACAAAGGCCTGAATTTCTAACAAACAAAATATCCATTCCTGCCATCATACAATATTCTTTTCAACCTGTTGGGTTTTTTTTACGGCAAAGCATTCTCTGTCCCAATTTTTAAGCAATCTTTAACAAGTTATGGCTAGGATTAGTACTGGATAATGTGAATAAAGATATTTCCATCACATAAAAGGGAACTGGCTTCCCATTTGAAAACACTGACTATTTTTAAGAGAGAACACAAAAACACCAAGATTTTTTCTGCATTAGGAAATGTAAGAAGATTAACTTTCTGGAATGCTGCATGTAATACCATTTTAATGAGATAATTCTTAGCACATTAATGGTAATCAAACACGGCTGCAGGGAGATACGACAAAGAGCAACTTGCAAAAACTGAACTTGTTCCAATTTCCAAGACAAAGCTCCTAGTCCGACATCCGTAGAGCTAGTGTAGTTTAGCATTTAGCCCTTGGAAGCATTTTAACAACATTTTGCAGTGTGTCAACTTTCTGCGCAAGGCGGAAGGACAAATGAATTGGCGGGCTGCATTTAAATAATTAACTGCCACTTACGCTTCTGTTCAGGAGTACAATTGCAGCTTAGACACTCACATTTAACATAAAATCCAGAATTTATAAAGGTCATCCTACAAAAAACTGCAGTTTTTAGACACGAAGGGAACCGTGACACACTGCCAACACCCCAGCTGCACAGACTAGTGTAAAGCCATTGGCCAAAAAGGAAAGGAGGAGCAGCAGCAGTAGCGGGGCGAGATGGGAAAGACAACTGCAAGATGAATTAACCCAAAGCAAAAACCGGAAGAGGTTTGGTGGGTAAGTTTGCTGCTGTTGTCTTCTCTGGCCCTGCGGTCATACAGCAATGCAAACAGTTCCAGCTACAGAAAAACCAAATGCCACACGCACCAGGCGATCAGACTGCAGGATGAAGATGAAATCACTCGGCGCCAGTAATCTACAGGAATGTGCTATGTTGATGGCTGTCTCGCTTTTATCGCCAGTCAGCATCCAGATCTTAATTCCTGCTTTTCGGAGCGCCTCTATGGTTTCTGGAACACCTTCCTGCAATCGGTCTTCAATCCCGGTGGCACCTGCAAAGCAGCAATCAGTGGGATTAGGTCAAACTGCACTGTTCTGCACCGGCTGCCAATTGGTTTCCAGGCCCAATTCGAAGTGCAGGTGCTGATCTATAAAGCCGTACAAGGTTCAGGACCTCAATATCTTAAGGACTGCAACTCCCCATAGAACCTGACCTGGGCCCTGTGCTTGTCATCCGAGGCCCGTCTCTGTGCCCCCTCCCCCGAGAGGTTTGGAGGATGGCAACACAATGATGGGCCTTTTCTGTGGTGGCTCCCCATCTGTGGAATGCTCTCTCCCCAGAGAGGCTCACCTGGTGCCGTAATTACACATATTTAGGCAAAAATATTGCTCTTTACCCAGGCCCTTGGCCATTCAATAATGTATGGCCTGCTAAATGTGTGGGAGGGGACTGTTATGATTATTTTATTATTATGTTGATGTTTTATTGTGTTTTTAATATTTTGTTAGAAGCCGTGCAGAGTGGCTGGTGAAACTCAACCAGATGGGCTGGGTATAAATAATATCTTCTTCTCCTTCTTCTTCTTCTTCTTCTTCTGTCTACCATTAGGCTCTGTATTATGTTTTTATTATTATGCTACATAAATTATGTTCTTAATTTTGTACCCCGCCCTGGGATTTTTAGATAATGGACAGGATATAAATCGAATCAATAACAATAGCAGAATTTTTTTAAAAAAATGCAATTAAGTGTAAATACTACTCGGGAGCGGCTATATATAGAGCTGAGAAATGCCAAGTTTCTCTTAAGCAAAAATATGCTGAGATTTAAGGTTCATCATTTTTTTCCAAGGGGGATTGCAAAAGACTTATTACCATTCCAATTACCAAAGGTTTCTAGGCAAAGTGGCTATAATTCCCAAACTCCTAACATGAGGTAAAAGATGAGGAATCAACTTATGTACCAATTCGCAACCTAACAGATTTTACATGTGAGAGAATTTCCCAAAATGTTTGAGAAATTAGGAGAAATAATATGGAACCAGGATGAGTTTGTGGTGCCTTGGTCTGAACCGTAAAGGATATGGAGTAGTTTCTCTAATAGAATCAAAGCCTATGAAATCATGTCTCCTAACAGCAACCTCAGTTTTTTTGAGTGCTGGTCGTTATGAGGGACGCGGGTGGCGCTGTGGGTAAAACCTCAGTGCCTAGGGCTTGCCGATTGCATGGTCGGCGGTTTGAATCCCCGCGGCGGGGTGAGCTCCCGTCTTTCGGTCCCAGCTCCTGCCCACCTAGCAGTTCGAAAGCACCCCTAAGTGCAAATAGACAAATAGGTACCGCTTTATAGCGGGAAGGTAAACGGCGTTTCCGTATGTTGCGCTGGTGCTGGCTTGCCAGAGCAGCTTTGTCACGCTGGCCACGTGACCCGGAAGTGTCTCCGGACAGCGCTGGCCTCTTAAGTGAGATGGGCGCGCAACCCCAGAGTCGGACACGACTGGCCCGTATGGGCAGGGGTACCTTTACCTTTACCTTGTACCTTATGAGGGCAACGTGGCCCACCTTATGTGGGCAAGGTGGAAGTAACAAAAACAACATTTGGGGGGGGAACCCCTCAGGATGGAATTCCTCCACCCCTACTGAATCAGCCGGATGAGTACTGAGTACCCTCAGATACCTGCTGAGGGTAAAAATTGGGAAATTGGGTGGTAGGAGGGGAAATGGAATGCAACGTCTGGAATCCTGATCAGAAGCACTCCTTGAAGAGGCATTCCCCTTTCAGCCCATGGAGGGGGAATTTTGTGGTATCTGATAGCCCTGGGATGCCCTCCCTGGCAGGGCCAGCCCAGCCATTAGACAGCGTGAAGCCACAGCCTCAGGTGGCAGAAACCCATAAGGAGGCACCCACACACCCTGCTGCCTCCGCCATCAGCGCTGATTTCTGGAGAAGTTTTGCTGGCAATCAGTGGCGGCGCAGCGGCACTTTCCAGTGAATGCTCCCAGGAGCCACCAGATTGCACCTAAGTCGTCTACTCTTCATTCTCAATTTATGTTCCTTCTTCCGAACCCCATTAAGCAGAAAAAGAAATGTTTAGATTAGTTTTGCAACTTCAGGGAATTGAAGTGATACGGGGATACAGTCCAACACAAATGCTAAGCATGTTCAAGCCCACTGGGCTAAGTGCAATTGATGGTGCTGCATTCATTGATAAGGTTTGAGCCTATACAGTGGCTCCTACAGTGGTACCTCGGGGTTAAGTACTTAATTCGTTCCGGAGGTCCGTTCTTAACCTGAAATTGTTCTGAACCTGAAGCACCAATTTAGTTAATGGGGCCTCCTGCTGCCGCCGCGCCGCCGGAGCACGATTTCTGTTCTCATCCTGAAGCAAAGTTCTTAACCTGAAGCACTATTTCTGGGTTAGCGGAGTCTGTAACCTGAAGTGTATGTAACCAGAGGTACCACTGTATATTTAGGAGTTTAGCAAAACAACCATCTTCTTCCCAACTCACCAAGCAGTGTTAATTTGTTCTCAAGCTTCTGCATCGACTCAAGGAGCAGATCGTCCCGGCACTCTATGTTGTGTTCCGCGGCATAATATCCTTTTAACCATTCGTTGTATTCCTCATCAGTCAACACCTGCAGAATCAGCAAAGAGCCAACATCACCGTACTGATCAACGTCATGTAAATAAAGCCATTTTAAAATAATAAAGAATTCACAGCATTCATCTTTCTAAAGCAAATTATATATCCAGATATATTTTTTAAGAGTCCCTTTGACCATTTGCAAGCGGTCTTTGGCCAACACAATGTGTGACAGAAGGAGAGGTGTGAAAATTATACCAATAGGTGTGGGGGGGGGGTAGGGAGAGAGAAGAGATAAGGGCTAGAGCAAGAAGACAGCATCATTTGGCACAAGGTGGGAAGCGAAAACTTGCCATCCACTTGCAGGAGTATGATGCACCAAATAATAATAAAAAATAATAATAAAATTTTATTTATATCCCACCCTCCCCAGGCAAAGCCGGGCTCAGAGTGGCTAACAACAGTAAAAGTAACACAGTTTACATAAAATCACAATCAATTAATTGAAATACATTCTAAAATCAATTCAGAATCAAATTAATGGCAACCATTGGGCTAGAGTTCTATGAGGATTACCAAAGTAGGGGGTCAGACTGTGCCTTGGCCAAAGGCCTGGTGGAACAGCTCTGTCTTGCAGGCCCTGCAGAAAGATGTCAAGTCCCGCAGGGCCCCAGTCTCTTGTGACAGAGCGTTCTACCAGATCGGGGCCGCAGCCGAAAAAGCCCTGGCTCTAGTTGAGGCCAGCCTAACCTCCCTGTGGTCCCAGACCTCCAAGATGTTTTTGTTTGAAGACCGTAAGGTCCTCCGTGGGACATACCAGGAGAGGCAGTCCTGTAGGTATGAGGGTCCTAGGCTGTATAGGGCTTTAAAGGTTAAAACCAGCACCTTAAACCTGATCCTGTACTCTACCGGGAGCCAGTGCAGCTGGTATAGAGCCGGGTGAATGTGATCCCGCAGTGAGGACCCCGTAAGGAGTCTCGCCACGGCATTCTGCACCCGCTGGAGTTTCTGGGTCAGTCTCAAGGGCAGTCCACGTAGAGCGAGTTACAATAATCAAATCTGGAGGTGACACCAGAGCCAACTCTTTCCTTCCTTCCTTCCTTCCTTCCTTCCTTCCTTCCTTCCTTCCTTCCTTCCGCCTTGTCACTCTGAGCTCCTAGACTGGCCAGCTGGCAGTCAATGTACCCATCCCTGCTTTTTTATGTGTTTTCTGAACTGCACTCAACAAAGACGGTGGCCTTTGCTGCTGTCTCCCTTGCAGCCCATGTACTGGCTGAATTATTTCAGGCTGGATATAAACCGAGCGTATGCCCAGCAAAGATACATGCACACCAAATCTACAGTATTTTGGAGGTGGCCCCGCGTCACTTACATAACTACCAAGCTGAGTATTTGAGAGAATGGGGGGTGCTGCAAGAATTAGAACATTACTTCATTTAAATGGAATAACAGAGTGTGTTACAATGGGGCTGGCTACAGAACTATACGACTGAGACAGGCATCTTCCACTATTACAACAAACCCCCCAAATCAGTCAAGTTCCCTATTTTTTTGTTTCTCGAAGTGAGTTTTTTTCTGGCACAGCACTGCTTGACAAATGCAATTTATGTCAAACCAAGGTTTTGAGAGCAAAATCCTGGGGAACGTTCAAGCTATGTAACCACCTATCCTCCACTGCCATCTATTGAAAGTAAAATAACAGGCTTACAATAACAACAAATCCCTCCTAAAAACTCCCAATATTGATACTAAAAAATAGCTAAAGAAAGTCCTGACACGTGCATGCAGTTTACTCGTTCATTTAAATGTTGGGCGTGGCTTCATTTAACCATCCCTTTGTAGAAAAAGAACTTGCCCTTCCTTTGAAATCAGTTTGTGATGGGAAACCATGTGGCCAGACCATATCCGTATGCTTTCAACTGTGGTTTGGACACAGGTCAGGGGGAGAGATGTTTGAAAATTCTAAATACTCCATATATAATCTGCTGACCAGTGCTTTGACTACGTCCTAAACCAAGAAAAAGGTGCCCCCACCCAACTGGACGAGCCTAAACTCCAGATCTGCTGGCTAGGAGTTAGGAAGAAACAGAGGTGCTTCTCCATCAGCAGAGAAAAATTTCACTGGCAAAGGACCACAGCAATTGTGGAGCCTTACACTACACCCCCAGATAGCTCTGAAGGTATAGATGGCAGGTCTCTGGAAGCGGCAACTGATCCGCCACCCAGTTTAGGAATGCACTGTAAAATAAATAGCACCCTATTCTTTCAAGAATAGAAAAAGCAGAAGAATCACAGAATTGTAGAGTTGGGAGGGATTGCGAGTATCATCTAGCCCAATTCCCTGCAATGCAGGAATCTCAACACAATGGCCCCCCCATCCAATCTGAAACCCCACCGGACCCTGCTTAGCTTTGCAAACGTGCTCGCGGTTTTATTGCTGGCACCGAGGTTTTGCCAATTCTGTACCGTTAACCATTAAGAGAAATATCACCTTCATAGCTACACAGAGAGTGCGCAGTCCTTGTGCAGCATAATCATCCAAATGCATCTGAGTTCTCTCCTTAATTCTTTGCATCTGCGCGTCAATCTTTTTAATACCTGAGATTTGAGATAATGAAAAGCAGGAAACGTTAAATGCTAAGCATTGGGGTCATCTATGTAAAAGGATCAAATTCCTGAGGGTGGGCAGCGGTGGGGAGCTATGTAAAATATTCTGAGTGGGATCCTGAGATATAATAGGGGAATCAATTTTGACAGGTGCTACTTGTGCAGTCTATGGAGTCCAGTGCGCTGGGGCCCAGTTATGCTAAAATGTGCCAAAATATTGTTTGCATTTTTGTGGAGACCAACGGTAAATAAACTTGACTGACTGGCCCTTGCATTTCAGAGACATAAGTCTTATGTTTATTTGGTTCTATGTTTTCTATTTGGTTTCTCATATTGTTCAATGTTCCGGATAGACTATTTAAAGAGTTTATATTGATACTGCATTGTTGTACTTGGTCATCGTGTTGCCTTGGATATTAGTGGCCCTGGCATTGGGCAGGTCTTCTGCCTGGCGGTGGAGATACCTCGAACATGAACGTGGTTTTCCTACAGCAAGGCAGCAGCTCATGTAAAATGTAGCGGCACGACTATTCCCTAGGGTACAATATCTCCATCAGACTACACCATGGCTAGAGGCCCAAGTGACCTCAGTTGTTAGGAGTGCCTTTTACAACCCTTAGTTTGTAAGACCATTAAGGGCATTCCTGGATTGAGATAGCCTGGCCACTGTTGTCCATGCACTGGCAGCCTCTAGATGGGATTGACACAACACTCCATTGGTTATTTCTCAGATTACGTATATCACTGGCCAGACTCTCGAGGTTTATGAAACGTCTGAATTGGAGGTTAAAGGCTTCTGTGTTTGCCAGTGTTTATTAGAAAGCTGACTAGAGCGTCCCCCATACCTGTTTTGGATTTTATATCCCGCCTTTCACTCCCCTTCAGGAGTCTCAAAGCGGCTAACATTCTCCTTTCCCTTCCTCCCCCACAACAAACACTCTGTGAGGTGAGTGGGGCTGAGAGACTTCAAAGAAGTGTGACTAGCCCAAGGTCACCCAGCAGCTGCATGTGGAGGAGCGGAGACGCGAACCCGGTTCCCCAGATTACGAGACTACCGCTCTTAACCACTACACCACACTGGTTCTCAGAAATACCTGTTGGGTCTTTCTCCAGCAAATCCATCATGACAGAGTCTGCTCCTTTGGTGTACACGACGATGTGGTTCAAAATGGGGTGCCTCACCACAATGGACATCCGTTTGCGGACGGAATCGAAAGGCAAGATGTGCAGCAGCTGAAACGTTAACAGTCCCAAAGGTTCCAAGTGTACCGTCACCAACTCGGGACTCCTGGACTGCAAACGGCATTGGTAAGCCCTGGCAGCGTAAACCAAGGCCGCTTCGTCAGGGCTTTCTGCTTCATAGAACAGATCGCCTTCAGGAGATGACCCTGCCCCGGTTCCGGGTGCCAATTCTTTTGATCTACTCGAGGTTTCCGTTTGGTCGTGCCCTGAAAGTATGGAGCTGGTTGGGCTTCCGGACGAAGAGCTTTGATTCGAAAGAGATGACGGAAACTTCACACGGAAAATGGACAGCTTCTGTGAACGCAAGCTTTCAGACTCTGATTCGGTTATACCTGAGCTTCGAGCAGAGGTGGGGCTTATTTTTCGGGCAGATAACTTATGGAAAATTTGCTTCAGGTCCATAAAGTGTGAAGTGGGAACTCGGTTTTTTGGAATCCATCGCCTCTGTAAAAACAGGAATGATGATGATGATGATGATGATGATGATAATAATAATAATAATAATAATAATAATAATAATAATAAAATCAGCAGCCACAAAGGATACAATCCAAAGGCCTGTACACAAAACAGACAAGCAAAGCCTCTGTATTACACCCAACGCCTTTTAACGTGTTGAAACCAGATCCTAAGCTCCCGTAGAAAAGAAATAAAAGTTTAAGACTCCTATATGTTAAAGTATTGTTCTAAGAAAGATATGCCAATATGCTTAGAATAAAAATGTAAAGTATATGTATGAATGGGAAAAGAAAAGAGCTAAAAGTAGTACAAATAACGATACTGTCAGAGCTGCCCAAGGTCCCAGCACACAAAGGACCAACGCTGCTTCGTTGTTAAGTACAAAAGTCTTTATTGAAGTTCAGTTTCACTTCCAGAGCCGCAGCGCGCAGCTCTACGTCTCACTGTCAGACCGCTGATGATCCCTCTGAATCTCCTCCCCCTGTACACCAGTTTAAGACCCTTGCCTTGCTCCACCTTTTCCGCTGCTCTTTCCTCCTCTGGGTCCGCCTGCCCGCCGGGGTCTCGCCCTTTCTAGCCTCTTCTGATGCTGATTCCCCTGAGCCTTCTCCCTCCCTCCGGCGGGCTTTAGGAGCTGGTTCCCCATCCGGGTCTCCTGCTGTCCCCCGCGCCTGCACATTTGAACTTGGCGCGCGCGCCCAGCCAGCAGCTTTCCTCCTGACCGTTTCACTGCTGCTGTCACTGCTTCCCCCTTCGGGGGGGCTAGCTGCAACTGACCTCCCCTCCATTCCCCCACTCTCCGATGGAGGCGTGGTCAGCCCTGACTCACCTCCTCTGCCGGCTGGAGGGGACGCTGGCCCTGACACATGTGACTCTTCCCCCCCACTACGCTCTGGTGGGGAAACTGGTCCCGATCCCCCACTGCTGCTTTGGGGTTCCCCTCTGGCTCCTTGTTTCTGGTGCGTCCCCTCTGGGACCCCCCTTGCTCTGACCATCGGCGCCCCCTTCTGGGAATCTTCTGATTTGCTGGAGAAGCTCATGGAATCTCTCGGGCCACTGTCATACTCCCCTACGCTTCCCTCGGATTCTTCCCCTTCGCTCTCCAATTCCTCTCTCCCCAGTGCTCCTGCTCCTGATTCCCTGACAGATACATTTGAAGGTGACTCAGAAACTACAACTAATCCAGAATGCGACTGCCAGACTGGTGACTGGGAGTGGCTGCCCGGACCATATAACCCTGGTCCTAAATGATCTTTGTTGGCTCCCAGTACATTTCCGGGCACAATTCAAATTGTTGGTGTAGACCTTTGAAGTCCTAAACAGTTTTGGCCCTGCATACTTGAAGGAGCGTCTCCACCCCCATCATTCAGCCCAGACACTGAAGTCTAGCTCCCAGGGCCTTCTGGAGTTTCCCTCATTGCGAGAAGTGAGGTTACAGGGAGCCAGGCACAGGGCCTTCTTGGTAGTGGCACCTGCCCTGTGGAACACCCTTCCGTCAGATGTCAAAGAAATAAACAACTATCTGCCTTTTAGACGACATCTGAAGGCAGCCCTGTAGAGGGAAGTTTTTAATGTTTGGTGTCTTACTGTGTGTTAATTTGCATTATATATTCTGTGTCCAGGGCAGCTATCTACCAGCTCCATCTGGAACACAGGCTGAGACCCTACCTGCCCGCAGACTGTCTCGCCAGAGTGGTGCACGCTCTAGTTATCTCCCGCTTGGACTACTGCAATGCACTCTACGTGGGGCTACCTTTGCAGATGACCCGGAAACTACAACTAATCCAGAATGTGGCAGCAAGACTGGTGACTGAGAGTGGCCGCCCAGGGAGAGGGCCTTCTCGGTAGTGGCGCCTGCCCTGGGGAACGCCCTCTCATCAGATGTCAAGGAAATAAACCACTATCTGACTTTTGAAAGACACCTGAAAGCAGCCCTGTTTAGGGAAGTTTTTAATGTTTGATCTTTTATTGTGTTTTTAATATTTGTTGGGAGCCGCCCAGAGTGGCTGGGGAAACTCAGCCAGATGGGTGGGGTATAAATAATAAATAATAATTACTACACACACATATATAAAAGCACCAGCAGCATCTCTAGTTTCCCCCCTGCCTTACCTTTCGCTGTGGTTGATCAGGCGTTGAAACAACGACAGTGTTGCAAATCGACAGAGCGATGAAGAATTCGGCGATGTACACTATCTCTGGGGTTAGCCCTACCGTCTCAGATATTGTATAGGATTTGAAAGTGATTCTCCTCAACTTCCTTTCAAGGAGTTCATCTGGCACAACATCAGTCTCCTTGTTGGTCAAGCAAAAACAAGGACGGTAAGGTTCTCGTCGAAATTACCGTATTTTTCGCTCTATAACACGCACCCGACCATAACACGCACGTAGTTTTTAGAGGAGGAAAATGCGTAGGCATGCCACCCGTAGGCATTCCCTCCATAACACGCACAGACATTTCCCCTTACTTTTTAGGAGGAAAAAAGTGAGTGTTATGGTGCAAAAAATACGGTATCTTCCCCTTCCCCAAAGGTGGAATGAGCCCACGCTCCTGGAAGACTCAGCTTTTCAGAAATTTTATTCATTCATAACTCAAGTGCGCAGGCCAGTTCTCCAGCATCTCACAACCGTACAACAACAAAAATGCAAATCCGTACATTGCTACAACAGCAACCAAGTACTAAATTGTTTCAAAACGTGACAAGGCAATCCGACAAATAGCTAAATTTCATCAAATGACATTTTAAAGTCATCAGAAAACCAATGATCAATCATTAAAACATAGCAAGTAGTGATAAATATAATGAACATTCCAATGTAACTGCATGCCAGTGGAGACCGAGGCTGAAAGGCTCAAAGTTCTTCCTGCAAAAAAATAATCCCTTGCTGCAGATGGATTGCTTAAAAGCATCTTGTTAAACAGCCACTGCCAGGTCACTTTTGGACTGTGAGAACTGCATAGATATGTAAAGGACCCCCGGACGGTTAAGTCCAGTCAAAGGCGACTATGGGGTTGCGGTGCTCATCTTGCTTTCAGGCCAAAAGAGCCAGTGTTTGTCCACAGACAGCTTTCCAGGTCATGTGACCAGCATGACTAAACCGCTTCTGGCGCAATGGGACACCGTGGCGGAAACCAGAGCACACAGAAACACCATTTACCTTCCCACCGCAGCGGTATTTATTTATCTACTTTCACTGGTGTGCTTTCGAACTGCTAGGCGGGCAGGAGCTGGGACAGAACAACGGGAGCTCACCCCGTCATGGGGATTCGAACCACCAACCTTCTGATCGGCAAGCCCCAGAGCCAGGGTAGGCAACCTAAGGGCTGTGGGCCGGATGCAGCCCAATCGCCTTCTCAATCTGGCCCGTGGATGGTCTGGGAATCAGCATGTTTTTACATGAATAAAATGTGTCCTTTTATTTCAAATGCATCTCTGGGTTATTTGTGGGGCCTGCCTGGTGTTTTTACATGAGTAGAATGTGTGCTTTTATTTCAAATGCATCTCTGGGTTATTTGTGGGGCATAGGAATTCGTTCATTCCCCACCCCCCAAATATAGTCCGGCCCACCACATGGACCGCTCTCAGTTGAAAAAGGTTGCTGCCCCCTGCCCCGGAGGCTCAGTGGTTTAGGCCACAGCACCACCCATGTCCCTGCATAGATATGTATGAATAGGTCAGCCAGACGCCCACACACAAGTCCCACATAGGCTCAAGGAACACACTTACAATTGGGCTGCTGAAGGCCATTTGTGTCGTGCGTGATATACTAGTTCGCAAGGCGGAGGTGGAGCTAAACAAGCGGCTCAAAGACTTTGTGCTCTGGAAATAACCCGATTTGCAGGTGGAAAACCTTGACGGACGCTTCAAAGAGGAATATGAAGTGCGTATTCCTTCTTCATCTTCTTCATCATCATAATCTAGGTATGATTCTAGCCTTTTAGCTAGACAGACAGAGAGAAAGAAATCACCCGCATGATTCTTTAAAGTAAAATAATAAATCTATGACTGGTCCCATATTCTCAACCCAAGGAATTCAATGTATTTATTAGTTCTACCCCCACCTTTCCTGCATCACGGAGCCTAAGATGGTACGAAATAAACAAATACAGCCATTAGGAGCAGCAGCTACGTGCCGCACGCCACCTGCCGCTGGTCTTTGTATTATGACCTTCGAGATACTCAACTGAACCCCCATTTTAGCATTCCCAAGTCAACAGCGAAAGCAAAAGCAAGGAATTCCTTGTCCTTGTGGACTTCCTCCCATGAATCGTACAGTTGTACCTTGGTTTTCCAACAGCTTATTTCTTGGAACATTTTGGCTCCCGAACACCGCAAACCCAGGAGTGAGTGTTCTGGTTTTCGAACGTTTTTTTGGAAGCCGAACATCTGATGTGGCTTCGGAATGAGTGCAGGAAGCTTCTGCAGCCAATCGGAAGCCGTGCCTTGGTTTTCGAACGTTTCTGGAAGTCGAACAGACTTCTGGAATGGATTCCGTTCAAGAACCAAGGTACAACTGTATTTGGCATTTGACATGGGGAGGGGGGAGTCAAAACTCAGATCTACAATCAAAGATCCTCTTCTATTTACCAAGTTACAGGATTACGAAGAGCTGCAAAACAACGAAAACAGTGACTTCCCACCTCTATTTTTTTTCTTTAATAGCGGTCGAAAATATTCTGATGTGATCATAATATTCAGGGGTTGGGTTTTTTAGCAGGAACTCAAGGGAATGGAGTTTCCTTCCCTTTTAGAAATTAAATAATTGTTTTGTTGTTGTTGTGGGATGGGGGGCTGGAACGGATATACACCCAACGCCAGAGCCAAAACAACAACAACAACAACAACAATTTTATTATTTAACCCCACCCATCTGACAGGGTTGCCTCAATCACTCTGGGCAGCTTCCAACATATACAAAAACACAAAATCCATTTATATCTGTAATCCGTACAGTTGTGGCCATTTCTAATCCAGATCAATGTCTGCTTGAGTTTATTAATCACATATTACATTTATAATGATAATAATAATATTTTTTATTTATACCCCGCCCTTCCTGGTTCAGAAAACTGGGCTCAGGGCGGCTAACAACAAATTAAAAACACTTAATTGATGCAACAAAAAACAGCATAAAATACCGTATGAAATGTGAATAACAATAAATTCAGAATTCAAAAATCAATTTAGGGGGGGAAATCCATCCAATAAACATTAGATGATCACCAGGGCTAGCTGGCTAAATTAGTCCTATTTAGGCCAGTGAGTAGACCAGGGAAGAATTAGCTGTGGGATCCCAGAGCGGGTAATCTTCATAAAAAGGGGAGGGGGGGGGAAGGAAGGGGAATAAAAGATCAGACTAAATTCAAGCTGAAAGCCAGGTGGAATAGCTCTGTCTTACAGGCCCTGCGGAAGGAAATTAAATCCTGCAGGGCCCTGGTCTCATGGGACAGAGCATTTCACCAGGTCGGAGCCATCACTGAGAAGGCCCTGGCCCTGGTGGAGGATAATCTGACTTCCTTAGGGCCCGGGACCTCTAAACTATTATTATTCATGGACCTTAAGGTCCTCTGTGGAGAATACCAGGAGAGGCGGTCCAGTAAATACGAGGGCCCTAAGCCACAAAGGGCTTAGCACTGCCCAGGGTGGGGTGGGAAGGCACTGTAGATGGGTCTGCAATAAACAAACAAACAAACAAACTTCATAGTGAGTTCCCCCACCTTTTTCTCCAGAAAAAAGCACTGATAATATTTATATGATATGTGCTTGAATCTTCAACAATGCCATCTTTTGCTGCATGCATTTCCTAGCAGTATTACTGAAACTTGTACATAAAGCTTTCCAGAGTTAAATTTCCGGCGTTCGCTTGTTTGATTTGAAACAATTTCCCAATGTGCCACTGGAGGGCATCGCCGTCTTCCTAAATGAACGGCCTCAGATACACCGGCCAGTTTACACGGGGACTGCGCAGTGAGTCATCCTCCGTTGTCATGGATTTGGTTTGTGATTTCATGCAGATTTAGGCCTTGCTGCTTGAAAGGGCAAACTTCTTCAATGATCACTGCAGAACTAGACTGATTTATAAAGTACATCTAGTACACGAATGAGCACAGCTTAATTTACCCAATACAAGCCTTACTGATAAATATATGATTGAATGGATGAAAACCTGCAGTATGCATGTTTACAGTTTCATTTCTATGGTTCCATCCTCATCAAGGTTTTATGAATTTCCTTAGCATGCACAGGGCCCCACGGCAAAGCAGTGTGAGCCTGCATGGGATAAAAAGGCATACTCCACATTTTAAAGAATTTTGTGTTTACAGGCCCAAAATGCCTGTCGCTTTCTAGCGCATCCTTTTATACAGACTACAAGTAATGAGCACAGAACATGAAAAGGTGGACTAAAAAGTGGACTACCAAAGAGATGCCACGGGGGCTATAATAAGATGCTCGTCACTGGCTCCCAATACGTTTCTGAGCACAAATCAAAGTGTTGGCACTGACCATTAAAGCCCTAAATGGCCTTGGCCCAGTATACCTGAAGGAGCACCCCCACCCCCCTCGTTCAGCCCGAATACCACTGAGGTCCAGCTCCGAATACCTTCTGGCAGTTCCCCCACAGCAAGAAGTGAAGTTACAGGGTACCAGGCAGAGGGCCTTCTTGGCAGTGGCACGCTCCCTGTGGAACGCCCTCCCATCAGATGTCAAGCAGATAATGAACTACACAACTTTTAGAAGACACCTGAAGGTAGCCCTGGATCAGGTAGTTTTTAATGTTTCATGTTTTATTATGTTTTTACCGTATTGGCCTGAATATAAGCCTCACTCCCCCCCCCCCAATTCCGACCGTGAAAAGTTAAAGTGCGGCTTAAATTTGTGACCTTACAAAAATGGGCTTTTACGATATCGCTGCTGAAACAGACATACTGGAAAATGGAACGGGTGTGAGTGCCTGTAGAATTTTAAGGGAGTGGATTATATTCAGGTATTGTCTTTTTTTTTTTCTTTTACCCCCTTGAATTTTAAAGGAGCAGCTTATATTCAGGTGCGGCTTATATTCGGGCCAATACGGTATATGTGTGGGAAGCTGCCCAGAGTGGCTGTGGCAACCCAGCCAGGTGGGTGGGGAACAACAACAACAACAACAACAACAACAACAACAACGAGACAGTTGATACTGTTTAAATGTATAGGACAGAAAGCCAAGAGCTGCTTTAGGCACTTCCCAAGCATTGCATACGCCCAATGTGATCTTTAACCACCCCTACACCCGCAACAACAGCATGCTTGATCTATGGGACACTGCAAACAGCTTCTGTTATTCCCAGGGGGCACTTTCAAAAGTCCCACTGGACACAAGGAACCAGTATTGTGGTTCCTTCAATTCAGACTAAAGGCAGTGCAATCATCAGCGGCGGAGCAAGCCAATCAATCGGGTGCCTGGGGTAGCGCGCGTGCCCTGTGCCCAGAGGCGGGGCCAGCCACTCGTGGGGGTGGGGCGAGCCGGGGCAGGATGCTCCGTGGGTCCTCCAAGGAGTCTGCCTGCCTCCTCCCACTCAGCCGCCCTACAGCTGAGGGGGAGGTGGTGGGTGGAACATTTGGGGCAGCGCGGAGCCTGCGGGCGCCCAAGCCACCGCGTCACTCCCAAGTGCAACGCGTGGCTCGAGCGCACTGCAGGCCCCACTGTGAGTGCCGCCCAGCATTTGTCACCCCCCCGAGTGGTGACACCCGGGGCGGACCACCCACACCGCACCTCCCTTCCTCTGCCCTTGGCAATCATGTATATATACACATGCAGAACTAGGGGTCAACAGCCTAAACCTTAGCCTCCTTTACTCAAGAGGTTAGTAACACCGCTTGCAGAATTACTTCCTTCCAAGTAAGAATATTAAGGAATGCAGTTTCCTAGACCGTTAGTCTAGGAAAAAAACAACTCAGAAGTATAGCCCACTGGGGGGTTTCCTTCCAAGACTACCGTAGATTCCGGCGTATTAGGCGACTGGGTGTATTAGACGACCCCCCAAATTGGCAGCTGCCAATTTGGGGGGTCGTCTTATAAGCCCAGTCTTATACGATGGGCAGCAGCAATGGGTGGGCTCTGCGCCGGGAAAAAGCCATACCCGGCGTATAAGATGACCCCCGACTTTTTAACCTCTTTTCCGGGGTTAAAAAGTCGTCTTATACGCCAGAATCTACGGTACTTGTAGAATTGCAGCCTTAACAAAGTGCAATCTTTTGCACTTAGGTGTAAGCCAAGTGTGTTTAGGATTGACGCCCGAGACTGCAGTCCTGGTACAAAAGCAGCTTTCTCCCACAGCCTTACCGTTCTCTTCATGACCATATTCCATCCCCGCAATGCTGCATCTTCGGAAAACCATTTTGTTCTCAGTGAGGGTTCCGGTCTTATCAGAGAAAACGTACTCAATCTGCCCAAGGTCTTCGGCAATATTCAGCGATCCACACCGGATCCCGGTGTCCGTCGGTTCATGGTACAAATCAAGATCATTCCGGATAAAATAGATTTGCCCCAATTTGACAAATTCAATGGAGACATAAAGAGAAATCGGGATCAAAACCTGTCAAGGCAAGAAGCGGATTTAGTATGGCTTGCTCACGAGGTCAGTACACCAGAAAATGAACCCGAAATCCTAATATGAGGGGGTAAGGTTGATCCGACAGGGATCACTGAGACTCGGCGGAATGAGACTCGTGACTGGAGTCGATTAGCGGAAGGGTGTATCTTGCTAAAAATCAACAGAAGAGGGACAGTATGGCGTTATCAAAAATAAGTCATCCTAGACCAACTACATCTGTTGTTTCGATAGTTACTGGTTTGGCAGACCGTGAGAAGGCTGTGGGCATAGTGTATCTTGATTTCAGCAAATCATTTGAGAAAGTCTGTCATAGGCTTGCCAAGATTAATGTTAGGTTAACTTACAGCTGGTTGAACAACGGCACCCAACTACTGCTTGTTAATAGCGCTACATTAACTTGGATAAAGGTCCCAAGTGAAGTGCCACAGGGTTCTTTAAGTGACTTGGAAAAGGATGTAATAGAATAATAATAATTTTTTTTATTTATATCCTGCCTTCCCCAGCCAAGACCGGGCTCAGGGCAGCTAACACCAGATATAAAAACAATTGATTGAAATACAACTTAAAAATAAGATTAAAATGCAACATTAAAATGCAGCCTCATTGCAGTAGAAACTCAAATCAAAAACTTTTTTTGGGATGAAAACGTCAAGTCTTCACCAAGGCCAACTATCCAGACTGGTCCTACGTGGGCCAGAAAAAAGCCAGGGAAGTCCCCAAATAGGAGTTCCATCACAGAAGAAAGGAAAAAGGAAAGAGGGGGAGGGGATCAAGTTGATTCCAAGCCAAAGGCCAGGCGGAACAACTCTTGTCTTACAGATCCTGCAGATGTTTATCAGATCCTATAGCCAGATGTTTATCAAATATGCAGCTGATACAAAGCTGGGACAATTAGCTTGGCAGTAGACAGAACCAGGATTAAAATACGAACTCAGACTGTTACCCAACTATGATGTAGGTGTCTCCCGACTAATGCGGGGGTTACGTTCCCAGGTGGTGCATGTAGACGTGAAATCACGTATAGTGGGGAACACTGTCTGAAAAGCCTGTAAACATCATCAAAACCTCTGGGAACCCTTGAAAAACACTTATTAAAAATGGGCCTGAAAGCTTGGTGCAAATGCTCCTGGATTGGTAGTTGGTTTTTCTGCTCTTTTCAGGCTGTTTTCGCCGTTTTCGCACTTAAAATAGATTGATTTAATTATTTCCCGGCACTGCACATATACGCGCGGGAGTCAACTGCACGTAAGCGAGGAGATCTCTGTATATGCAGAGTCCTGAATTTAGCTACAAAAGAACAACGAAAACAAGTAGAGAATGTATAAAAGATCTAGGCCAGGGATTACCGTTGTGGTGTCATCCAGATGTTGTCGACTATGAAACTTATAGGTGATACAGCCATCATTCCTGCCCATTGGCCATGCTGCCTATGGCCAACTGCAGCTGTAGTCCACAACATCCCAAGGGCAGCCCATTGGCTAATCCTGATCTAAGCATCTCAGCTGATCCTAAGTTGACTATGAGCCACCTATATAACATGAGTGCTGAAAAAACACTAATCCAATTTTTGGCTGCTTTTCCAGAAGCACAGGGCCCAGATCATTTGAGGCAGTAGTTCCGTTCTATTTATAATTATTATTATTTCTGTACTTCTCAGTTGCATCCAGAGTACTGTCTCTAGGTTCAGTGCGCCACATTTTAAGAAGGGCGCGGTGAAACAAGGGGGTTTCCAGAGGGTTGGATGGCCATATGTCAGGGAAGTTGCACCTTGCATTACAGATCCTGCACTGAGCAGAGAGGGGCTGGACTAGACAAGCGCCAATGTCCCTTCCACGGTTCTACAATTCTTTTAAAAAAGCTCTGGAACACACCTACTAAATTCAAGTTACTTTGGCTTTCTAGTACAGTAGTATTAAAGAATGCAGCACCAACCAAACCACAAACTTACCTGCAATAAAATTATCATTGTCCAGAACATAAAAAACGCTCCCATTGCTGGAGCAATTTGCTTCCCGCTACTATAGAGAGGTGGGTCTGGATGGGCACCTAGCCAAAACCCGTGACCTGTTTAAAAAGAAGATAAAGAATCCATTAACAAAATCAAAACTATGAATGGCACTGTGTTCCAAGGCAGTGACCAAAGTAGTACAGGCTTCCCCAACCTGGTGCCTCCTCCAGATGTTTTGGACAACTCTAATCACGTCCTGCTGATCTGGAGGGCACCAGGTTGGAGAACGCAGACAACAAAGTTATCAATCAGCTTCTAAACTGCCCTGGCTTTATATTTTAAAAATCATCTAAAAAATAAGCTGATGAAGGTTGCAATCCTATACATAAAAGTAAAGGTAAAGGTACCCCTGACTGTTAGGTCCAGTCGTGGACAACTCTGGGATTGTGCGCTCATCTTGCTCTATAGGCCGAGGGAGCCGGCGTTTGTCCACAGACAGCTTCTGGGTCATGTGGCCAGCATGACTAAGCCGCTTCTGGCGAACCAGAGCAGTGCTCAGAAACGCAGTTTACCTTCCCGCCGGAGCAGTACCTATTTATCTACTTGCACTTTGACGTGTTTTCGAACTGCTAGGTGGACAGGAGCAGGGACCGAGCAACAGGAGCTCACCCCGTCACGGGGATTCGAACTGCCAACCTTCTAATCGGCAAGTCCTAGGCTCTGTGGTTTAGACCACAGCACCACCCGCGTCCCCCAATCCTATACATGCTCCCTTGTTAAAAAAACCCTCACTAGATTCAGCATGACTTTTTTCTGAGCAAAAATGCCTCAGAGCACACAGTACTATTAACTTGCTATGCTTTCAGAAACCTATAACACATTCAGATGCTGTACATTTAAAGCAAACATCCCCCCCCAAAAAAAAGAATCATGGGAATTGTAGTTTACCCCTTCACACAGCTATGGTTCCTGGCACCCTTAATGAACTATGGTTCCCAGGGTTCTTTGGGGCAGAGCCGTGCGCTTTAAATATACGATGCAGGTGAAAAATCATGCAAGGCTTGTGTTATTCACTTTATTTATACACCAGCAGAACAATGAAATAAGTATTCGAGATTTCAAAGCAGCTGCAGCTATATTTACATCATCTGATGCCTTATCATTGTAACCGGTGATAGCAGGAATCAAACCTGGGAGATTCTACAGGCAAAACATGTGCTCTACGTTATGATGGCAAATGAAGCCAGTGATAGTTTCATAGCAGCCCCATCTGCATTATACATTGAAAGCAGAATCAGGCATTCAGCAAAGAACCTTGGGAACTGTAGTTTGTTAAAGGTGATATGAGAGTTGTTAGGAGACCCTTATTCCCCTCACACAGCTGATTTCCTAGAGGTCCCTGGGAAGAGGGACTGGCTGTTAAACCACTCTTGAGAACTGTAGCTGGGAACAGAGGCCTCCTAACAACTCTCAGGACCTCTAGCAAACTACAGTTCCCTGGACTCTTTGGGGAAAATCCGTGACTGTTAAAAGTGGTACAAGACTACTTCCAATGTATGGTGCGGATAAAGGTAAAGGTAAAGGGACCCCTGACCATTAGGTCCAGTCATGGCCGACTCTGGGGCTGCGGCGCTCATCTCGCTTTATTGGCCGAGGGAGCCGGCGTACAGCTTCCTGGTCATGTGGCCAGCATGACTAAGCCGCTTCTGGCGAACCAGAGCAGCGCACAGAAACGCCGTTTACCTTCCCGCCGGAGTGGTACCTATTTATCTACTTGCACTCTGACATGCTTTCGAACTGCTAGGTTGACAGGAGCAGGGACCGAGCAACGGGAGCTCACCCCGCCATGGGGATTCGAACCGCCAACCTTCTGATCGGCAAGTCCTAGGCTCTGTGGTTTAACCCACAGCGCCACCCGCATCCCATGGTGCGGATATGGCCAGTGTAAACCATACAACTAAAAACGGCGCTTCAGAATAGAGCTCTCCATAAACGGGAGTCAAATAGAGGCTGCTTAGGATGCAGATCGAACCTCTATTGTCCCATCTGCAGTGTTGAAATAAGAATCGGTTGCCAGTCTGGTCAACTTCTGTGCATGGAATCCCAGTGGGGAGAGGCGCCATTTTGCTTTTCACCTCAGGCAACGTAAGGTCTTGGGACCCAAAAATAAAAATAAAAACGCTAAACTCCATTAGAAAAACCCTTAAAACATAGAGTCCTAAACAGACGTATAGAGAGAGAATATCCTATTTTGTAGAGTGGATCTTAACTCTTCACTTACCCACGGCCCCTATAGAGCACATCACAACTAGAAGCAGAACACACCAGATGATGTCTTTGTTTACGCTCTTCTCTAGCTTACTTCGCTTGTACCGAAGCCCTGTGTTGTTTAACATTGCCTTGGTTTCGTGACCTTTCGACAACACAAAACACGTCAGAGCTTTTAATGCAAACTGAAACAATTAAAGCTGTTCCCCGCCAAGGATAGACACTGGTTGTGATAACTTTTGCAAAGTTTGGCACCCGAGTCCCATGATGCTTACTAGATACAAATGGCCGCTTGGACTGGAGAAGGGTGGAGGAAATCCCAAGGGCCAAAATTCCCTACTTGGACGCTTGATGGTAGCTACGCAGAGTCAGCATATAGCCAGCCAGGCAGAAATCAAAGCTGCAGAAGGCCTGTGCTAGCTTAAGGAAGTAGTTTGAGTTAAATAATGGGCTGGGGAGGAAGTTGCTTCTGCAGCCAGTCACACCGTGTCATCTGCACCAGACTGAGTGCTTGGGCTTTCCAGTTGCCCATTGCTACTCCCATTTGACCAAGAAGTAAAACAAAAACCAAAACCTGGATGCTATGCAAATAGGAGCAGGCTCTGTTCCCAGTGGCTCCTTGGAAAGAGGGCATTTTTGTTTATGGTGCCCTAGCTGTCAAACACACACACACTCTCCAGGGAGGCTAGCCTAGAGCCTAAGACATTAACGTCTGTTACATGCCTGGCAAAATCCTTTTTATTTCCCAAGGATTAACAACTTTGCAATTGTTGTTTTTTTTAACCCACTATGATAAAATGATAGCACTGTGTTTTTTATTGCTGTAAACTGTTTTATGGCTATGAAATGCCCAGGACATTTTGAACTGGAGGGGGGCACAGGAATGTTTTAAATACTGATCTTTATATAAAGAATTCTGTGGAACAACTGGAAGGAGGGGAAATTGATGTGAGGAGACACTGATTTTAGGAGTCTCTGCTATTTATTGGACGTCCCTTCCAACCTTCACTTGGCATCATAATGGATTAATCCTCTATATTTAACAGTTACACCCCTAGAATAGACTTTATGGCACGAAGTATTCGGCTGCACCCAACCAAATCCTTAGAGCGTTATTTTTATTATTACTTATTTTTTATTAAATTTGTGTCCCACCTTTCATCTGTGGATCATGGCGGTTTGCGACGTAAAATTACAATATGAAAATCATAAAACACATAGCAAAAATAAGAACGATGACAAACCAATAATCCACCCTCCCATTTAAAAAGGGCATCAGATATCAATCAACCCCAAGGCCTGGAAGAAGAGGAACATTTTTGCCTGATGCCTAAAGATATGTAATGAAGGCACCGGCCAAACCTCCTTGGGGAGAGCATTCCACGGGAGTAGAATCCCCTGAAATTCATTGGCATAAATTAGCTGTGTTTATCATTTCAATGGGTTTACTCTGAGTAACATTGCGGACAACACTTTGTGTTTTGCCAGGGATGGCAATGAACGGCTTCATTTCTCAGGCCCTGCAAACCAGCGATATCTAGCCAGGCCACTGACCTGCGTACACCACAATGCCAACAACAACTGTTGTATTTCTGATGGTGCATCCTCTCATCAGCAAGTTGTCCTTGCTCAGGCCCACTCGTTCATTATCTGGGTGCTCCCTGTAAAGACAAATCCAGCTCAAGATGCACTCATGTTCACAAAGGCTCCGCAAACACTGCCAACACCCACGGACAAGACATTCAAAAGAATATATCCTAGAGCACTCTTTGACAACCTGGTGCCCTCTAGATGCTGTTGGGCTGCACTAGCTAGGACTGATGGGACTTGCAGTCCAACCTGTGTCCGAAATTAGCCAGACACCAGACATATTTTGCTTTCAACCACTTGCAACCAAGTGCCTGGGTGCTAGGACATTGCCACCATCTGGGGATCATTGGATCTAGACTGTTTTCATCGACGAACACGCCACCTTGTAGAATTCTATCAGCTATATTTTATCTGCACAAACGGAATGAATTTCTGGAACCAAATGGCTTTTTCTGTGCAGCCTGAGCAGGAGCAGAGACCTTTAAGATAAAGAGGTCGGAATACAACAAAATATATGTGGACTGTCCCAGGATCAAGTGACTTTCCTTCTTTCAGTTCTCAAAGCTGTTAACCCAGTTCAAGGTTGCCATCTGAACTAGAACCAGAAGTTTAACGGAGAATCAATCGCAGTCAGCCCATCATTTGAAAAACACGACTTTAGAGCTGTCTTGCCCCCAAATGGCAACTAAACATTCTGTTTTGGCGACTGCAACCTTGGCTTCAGGAGCCATTTGTTGCCTAGATTATATATCTGATTTTCAACAAATTTGGAAGACACAAGGATGGTGAAGGCTGTCCTAGAGCATCTCACCTGCATTGAAAACATCTCCAAGTGAGGAGGCTTGGTGTGTTTGGGCTAGTGATTGAGAGGAAAGCCTGACAAGGGCACTTTCAGTGCAATCCCTCATTGGTGTTTGAATTGTAATACAGTGGTACCTTGGTTCTCAAACGTAATCTGTTCCAGAAGTCCGTTCGACTTCTAAAACATTCGAAAACCAAGGCGTGGCTTCCAAGTGGTGCAGGCGCCCTGGAAACAATAGCTGACAACCGCATCGGACGTTCAGCTTCCGATAAACGTTCCAAAACCAGAATACTTACTTCCTGGTTTTTGGCGTTCGGGAGCCGAGATGTTTGAGTACCAAGGCGTTCGAGAACCAAGGTTCCACTGTAAATCAAATTCATTGGCATACGGTGTCAGGCCGTGATACAAATACTTTGATAATGTAGCCTAATAATGTAAAGTTGCTAATAAGCTTTCCAACTTCAAGCTAGGAGCCTCCCTTGACTCTGAAGCCGAGGGCTTTCCATGGGATCAAGAGCTTGCATAGCTGGCAAACAAGATTTGCCAGGAAGCCACTTTGACGAAGGAGTGAAGGCCCAAAAATTTGTCCGTGAAGGCAATCTGCTGTCAAGTCACATCCCATAACCATTTGTGCCTCCCACCCCAGTCACCTCTGCAAGGGGAATAATCAATAGCCAGAAAGTGGCTAGGTATGGCCTGGAGACTGCTAGCTGCTCCTCTTTACTTTAATACGAGTGTTTTAATATTTTATCAAGCAGAGAGAGCAGACAGAGCTTACCCCAAATTACTTACATAAACCCCCGGAACCTGGTAAGATCATTGTTTGGCGCCTCACACTCTATCCTGCTTGCGAAATTTTCCGGATCAACTTCAGTTTCCTAGATACAAATTGGGGGGGAGGAGAAGGGGGAAAATGGAGCTCAAACGTGGGATGCAGCAACTTCGTTAAAGTAATGTCTATCTATGCTGGTTGGCATGACAACCTGAGGTAAAAATCCAGGTACTGCTAAATCTAGATTCTCAGAGAACTGAGCAGGTTCACAGGAAGGCCTGCTTTCCTGCTTATTGGGTGCAAGAAAAAGTAAAACCCGCTCTGAGGTGACTGAGAAGAGTCTCTTGAATGGCTGAAAAAAGGGCAGAAGTTGCTGGTACAGACCTCTGCCCAAGAAAGTTTGTGAGCCAGTGTTATCAGAGGGAAAGAAAATGGCTCAGACAGACCCAAGGCCTCACTCGGTTTAATCAAGCCCCATATGCCACATAAATAAGAATTGGTTGGTTACTTTTTGACATCGTGATAGAAATGTAATTGACAAATAAGCACTGAGAAGGGATAGAGATGTATAATTTCCGGAAATTTTGAAGCCACGAGGAAAAAACGTTTCCCCCCGGAAAAAATAGAAATTTTGGAAACATTGAAAGAAAGAAAAAGTTCAGTGTAGAGTAGTTTTACAAATTGCGTGAAACACATTGTATATAAAAGTATTATGCTTGCAATAAAACAGGTAACCACCACCCTTTCCCTCACAAGCAAAAAACAAAAGCAAGAAACCATCAACATAAAAAATAAACAGATTTGCCCCTTAGCACCAACAGCAAATAAAGTTAATGTCCACCTCAATATTTAGGCTCCATAGAAGGCCTACCCTTTGAGTAGTGCTTAAAAAAAGAAAAGAAACAGAAGACACAACATATACATGTAGTTTATTCTATCTCATTTCCTGAACTACTGCTATCATTTTCCATTTCTTCTTCCTATTCTTCTTTGTCATTTTTCTCATGGACTTCTAAAAAACGGCTTGTGAAAAAACCGGGGGGAAACCGGTCCCCCCCGCCCCCAATTTTTCCGTCGTCCCCCCCCAGGCCTTCACATCTCTACTCAAGGACAGCTGGGGCAAAGCGTAAGGCAATTTTTTTGCATGCCAGGCCCAGAAGTAACCAACATCCAGTTACTGAATAGTAAGGCTCCAACTCTGTTTGAAAGAAAAAGGAGTGTGTGTGTTTTTTAAACTGAATTTGTTATTATATATTACAAACCGCATGATGGTAAGAGAGCTTCTAAACAGTTTACAAAAATATACAACAGAACATTAAAATGATTGATAAAACACAGTTAAAAGCAGGTATTTAAGAGTATTCAAAATATGATTAAAGTTAAAAGGAAGTAAATCGCATGCAGCTTCTACGTGTTCAGATGAGCTGGCCCTAACAAAAATGTTTTGAGCAGTTGCTGGAAAGAGTACAGTGAGAACACCTGCCTGGTGTCAGTCGGCAGGGAGCTCCAAAGTGTGGGTACTGGAAGGCCGGGGAGGGGACAGAAAAATTGCGGGGGGAGGAGACAGGTTGTGTTTTTTTCAAAGCGGTTTTTTTCAGGAAAAATTGGAAAAAAAGTGTGAATATTCAAACTATATCAAACTTATTTTTTTCAATTTTTTCCAGGGGGAAACGGCTTTGGAAAAAGACCTCCCCCCCCCCCATTTTTCCCCCAGGCCTTCCCATCTCTAAGAAGGGAGTTTTTATTTTTAAGGTAGAAGAGTCCACCTGTTAGTGACTCCTTTGACTATCTATCTAGTCATTGCATATGAGTGTATTAATATAAGGCAAAATATACATGGGTTGATCAGATCCTGTGCTGGACTATTTATTACATTGTACTACCCCCCCTCCCCCAATTATATAGAATACCTCTACCTCAGCCACTGTTCTCCCCTCTGGGAAATGGGATATATTAATAGTGCATCTCATAGTTGTGGGATAAATCACCTGCGTGGAGGGCTTCTTATACAACAAAGGAACTAATAATGAGGAACATTCTCAGCGACAGTGAAAGTCCAAATTGTGGTGAATGTCAACATTCACCAAGGTGTGTGCCTTTGTGTGTGTATGCAGTGTTTTTTCTAGAAAAAAGAGGTGCCGTAACTCACCATGAACACCTCCCTTGTTCTCTTATAATGGCAATGGCACCCACCTGATAATAATAATAATAAATTTTATTTATATCCCACCCTCCCCAGCCAAGACCGGGCTCAGGGCGGATAATACCAGATATAAAACAATTGATTGAAATACAACTTAAAAACAAGATTAAAAACAGCATTAAAATGCAGCCTCATTTCAGCAGAAACTCAGCTGAGAGGTGCCGGAACTGAGTTCTGGTTGGAAAAAAAGCCCCGTTTGTGTTTCTGGAATGACCTTGTGAATCACAAGGGTTGCTGCCAGAAGGAAGAAAATTGCTGTTGTTTTTCTGTGTGTGCTGGGAGGAGAAGTATCCTGGAGACAGAATGAGTAGAGCCAGGAGTCCGAAATCAGTACAAAGAGCACTGTCAAAAACTATTGAAGCTTATAGGATTCCCCCTGATATAGATTATACACAGACTTTCTCCCAAGAAGTGCCCATTTATACCTGCTCTCCAAATCCTCTCACAACCTGTCGCTGTTTCAGGTTGGTCTCTCCGTCAAGGCTTGATGTTTCAATGTGACAGATCCCATCTCCATCACTAGTATATATCAGCACCATGTCAGCGGGAATCTCCTCATTACACAACAGTCGGATAAAATCACCAACTTTAACATCTTTCCAGAACTTCTCGACATATGCCTTTTTATTTCTGGGGAGGAAAAAACAGGAAGGGGGGGCGCAAGACCCATTTTTTTAAAAAAAAATGATAAAACGAAATAGAAGGAAAACACAAAAAGCAATAAACCACCACGCATTAAAAAATCCATCCGTTTCTCAAGGAACTAAACAAAAGCATTTATAAGGCAGTCAATTCAATTTTGACTTTACATGTGCGTAGGAAAATCTGATATTAACAATCACATCTAACTATGCATGTTCAGAGTATTTCCTGGTATAAAGAAATTCAAAAGTGTTAACGTTTTAAACCTTTTAAAATGAAGTCTGGATTGTCTGTAGCTTGCACACAATAGAGTTTCATTTAGGTGAGGCTCTGTAGCCGCAGGGGTCAGCAAACTTTTTCAGCAGGGGCCAGTCCACTGTCCCTCAGACCTTGGGGGGGGGGGCTGGACTATATTTTGAAAAAATAAAATGAACGAATTCCTATGCCCCACAAATAACCCAGAGATGCATTTTAAATAAAAGGACGCATTCTACTCATGTAAAAACACGCTGATTCCTGGACCGTTTGTGGGCCGGATTTAGAAGGCAATTGGGCTGAACCTGGCAAGACTCACAGCATTTGTAAGGGGTCAATCGGACAAAAAATTATTAAAAGAATGGGGATGAGCTAAAGAGTATATGAAAAAACATTGTTCTGGAATAAGCATACTGGTATGTAACGAATGAAGCTTTGCAGGGTTAAAGAAAGAGAAAGGTATAAAGATAGAGGTAATCTACATTAAACACAACAATTTAGAAGGAGTAAAAATTTTGAGGTCTTAGAACAAAGGAATGAAGTCAATATGTGTATATGTACATAATGATTAGAATGATGATATGGTTTTATTTGTAGATGTGTGTTTTTGTTTGTTCGTTTTTCTATTTTTTTTTTGTTTTTTTAAATTGTTTGTACTGTTTTATTTTGGATTCAATGTTTTTTATATGTCCATTATATCACAGGCCAACCCCTTCCTCCAAATTCTGCCTTAGCCCTACTATCTCTGTGGGCTCCACCACAGAGAACTAGTAGACTTCTTACTGACTGTAACACAATTAGTGATAGCTCAACAATGGAGGAACCAGACTGAAATACCCCTGAACATATGGGAAAATAGTATCTGGGATACAGCAATGTTTGAGCATCTCGCCAGACACGGAAGACCAATTATAGAGGCATAACGAACAGAGACATTTTCCAAGAAACGTGGACCCCTTTCTTTATGTTAATGACCAAAATCAAGACCTCGTTATACCAACTGCTCAACATCCTCAGTGGAGAGGTTATGTTAAGTAGTATGTTTGAATGTGTGTTTGATTTTTAGAACAAGCACCTTCATATACAGAACACACCACCCATTCCTACAATCCCCTCTCTGCTCATGTCCCCATCACATTCAATCCTTGTACAACGATTTCAAGGGTAACTCTACCCACAAGACTTGGGTTATGAATGAATGAATGAATGAATGAATGGATTTATTTTGGTCACTGGCCAGGTGGTGCTGTGTTTCAGTGTTATGTGCTTTTTTAAAACCTTATGAGCCAACTTTTAAATGACCGGCCTATCTGACAATTAGAAGTCCATCCCTCACAACAGTCTACTGAAGTTTTTTTAAAAACACTTTTGCTTTTATTTTTCAAACCTTTTAAAATGATTTTACTGTATGGTTTTATGTATTTGTATTGTTGTAAACCGCTGTGATACATTTCCACAATACAGCGGTACATAATTATTTTAAATAAATAAATAGTTAAAACCACTTGAGCTCCTGTAGTTTGAATGCTGGAGAGTTTCTCGTCCTATTCTTATTATGTAGCAATAATGGGCAATTTCATTTGAGAGACCTGCTCCTTCCAGATTTGAGTTTCCTGATACCCCAAACACAACAACTTGCTTAGAAATTGCATGCCACCGATCTGTCAACTAGAACTTGGCATTTGTCAGCATCATGGAAATAATATGTAAACAAGACGGAAAGCATGTTAATTATACAGTGGTACCTCGGGTTAAGTACTTAATTCGTTCTGGAGGTCCGTTCTTAACCTGAAACTATTCTTAAGCTGAAGCACCACTTTAGCTAATGGGGCCTCCTGCTGCCACCGTGCCGCCGGAGCACGATTTCTGTTCTTATGCTGAAGCAAAGTTCTTAACCTGAAGCACTATTTCTGGGTTAGTGGAGTCTGTAACCTGAAGCGTATGTAACCCGAGGTACCACTGTACTTAACTAGAATATGAAAACTCGCTGAGACCCAAAGGCTCGTGGTATATTTGTTTGTTTTTAAAAAGAGGATAGAGGAACCATTGCACAAACAAACAACAGTTTTTTCCCCCTTGTGGCCAAAAATCTGTATCAGTGAACATTCAACAGACTGCAAGCCTAAAAGGAGAGGCCTCAAAGGACAAGAGGACATTCACTTTTTTGTATTTTCCTGCTCCCCCAAATGCAAGGGAATCAAAAGCAGAGAAAAGGAAGATGGAGGAGCAGCACAGTCTAAAAATATTTAGTACAAGTCAGTTGCCTACTTCCTTTCCTAGATGGTTATCACTGGTTTTCTAAGAGGACATAAAAATCAATGTGCAAAATCGATACAGCAGTATAGGTACAAAACACACTAAAGCTGCATTAATGTCTGCCAAGAGCCTCTTGCCTCCCAAAACAATACCGTTAAACTGTAATTACCACTTTTAAGCAGCGCACATTTCCTAAAACGGATAATGAGTTCAAGGCCCTATCAAGAGCTCAATCTGAAAATATTTTAAATTCAATTTGCACACAGCCAATGTTACACATGTTAATATACACTCAAAGGCCAAATCTTGGCTTGAAATGTGCAAAGCCAGTATGAAGGGGAATCAAGGGGGAGTGTATCTGTGGTACCCTCCATAAAAAGGTAAAGGTACCCCTGACCGTTAGGTCCAGTCGCGGACCACTCTGGGGTTGCGGCGCTCATCTCGCTCTATAGGCCGAGGGAGCCAGTGTTTGTCCGCAGACAGCTTCCGGGTCCTGTGGCCAGCATGACTAAGCTGCTTCTGGCGAACCAGAGCAGCGCATGGAAATGCTGTTTACCTTCCCGCTGGAGCGGTACCTATTTATCTACTTGCACTTTCATGTGCTTTTGATCTGCTAGGTGGGCAGGAGCTGGGACCAAACAATGGGAGCTCACCCTGTCGCGGGGATTTGAACCGCCAACCTTCTGATCGGCAAGTCCTAGGCTCAGTGGTTTAGATCACAGCGCCACCCGCATCCCTTGCTGGTACCCTCCATACCTGGCTGGTATTTCTGCATTTTGCAGCAAAGTGTGAGGGAGAGCTGGATTTGGTGCGATGTGTGTTCCCACCCTACCCCAGTGCTCAGGCAGGTTCATTAACGTCTGGGAAATGTAGTACAGCACAGTCATCTATAAAGAGCCAATTACCAATCGCTTTAACATACAGTGGTAACTCAGGTTAAGTACTTAATTCGTTCTGGAGGTCGGTACTTAACCTGAAACTGTTCTTAACCTGAAGCACCACTTTAGCTAATGGGGCCTCCTGCTGCTGCCGTGCCACCGGAGCCCGATTTCTGTTCTCATCCTGAAGCAAAGTTCTTAACCTGAAGCACTATTTATGGGTTAGCGGAGTCTGTAACCTGAAGCGTATGTAACCTGAAGCATATGTAACCTGAGGTACCACTGTATAGCCAATCTGAATTATGTCTCCTCAGAAGCAGATTGGGATTCAAGCCCTTAAACAGCAGTGTGGAGCTAGTCAGTGGCCGTTGTGGCATATCTGCTTAAGCACAGGAGGAGAATGTGAGCACTGTTTCATTCTCTTCCCCCACATTCCCAAACAGGAAAAGCTGCCTATACGTTTCCGACAACTATTCACATTGCTATTTTTTTAACCTGCCAAACCTTGAAAAGTCTTGGAACCAGGTTTCATGAAAGACTGCCTTCCTCTATATAATCCTACCCAAGAGCTGGAATCTCCTACAGAGGCCTCTCTTGTTGTATGTCCAGATAGTTACAAGGTGACCATAGAATAATAGAAACATAGAGTTGGAAGGGACCACAAGGGTCAACAAGTTCCTGGAGTCCAAAACACCTGGAGGGCACCAGACTGGGATAGGATGGCTTATGGCAAACACCAGCAGCTGCACGCCCCATGCACAATCACTCATATACCCACCCATGGTAGATAGGACTGAAACCCACAAAGAGCCACAGGGTATCACCCTGCACTGAGGACGGTGGGCGGCAGCATCGCCACCCATTCTCCTGCTCCCCTACCCTGGGTCAGGCCCGACCTGAGGGTGGAGCTGTGGCCAGGCATGAGCGCCGCAGCCAAGGTGCAGCTCCTTCTCGCTCGGAGGCAGGCTCCGATGAAGGAGCCTGCTGTGGGGGTGCCTGTTGGCACCTCTGCACAAATCTGTGCCCGGGGCCATGGCCCCCCCAACACCCCCCCCCACGCTATGCCTCTGACTGCACCCATCAATTGTGGGATGTAATCCACTGGGAGCAGTCAAGTACAACATTCCTTCCTTTGCTAGAGTGGCCATGCAGGGGCTGTTGGTCCAGTCACTTGAGCTTCCTGTTCCTCTTGGCCTGGAGCATCCTTCCTTGCATGTGACTAGTAGGTGGGCGTGACCTTTCCAGACCTGGTAAAAGGCCAAGTCATGCAGCCACCTTCCTCTCTTTGATATTTTTTTCGTCCTGCGAACTCCCTGATTCACCTGGACAGTACTGCTGGCTGCCTTCCTACCGGAGCAGTCCCCCAGGTTATCTCCCATATGGGGTAAACCTGTTTGTAACACACTGTGCTCTGCCTGATTGTGAGTAAAACTACCTTTTGTTACTTATGAATAAGACTGTTGTGTCTTTATTCTTTTAGGATGGATTAAAGGGGTCTTACCAGGAATAACAGAGCATATCTCAATCTGGGCAAGCCAAATTGAATTGCTTCTTGTTTTAAGAGATTCACACGAGTTTGCAACCAGCTTTCTGCTGCGTAAAAGGGGAATGCACTCTGCTAAGTAAAGAAGCTTGCTAACACGAGTTAGGGAGGATAATATTAATCAATATATCCTCTCCTGCCACCCTCAACATTCCCACATCAATCTCCCAACACAGGTCATCAGCCAGGGCGACCAATGCAGTTTCAGCTTCAAAACTGGACTGGAAGCCAGGCTAAAATGGATCTAATTATTCAACTTCATATTTATATTTGTCAAAGGCAGTGGTAATATTATTTCAGATTTTCTTACCTACAATAGACTTGAGTCACTATGTTGTTTATTTTTTTGTCCAACTGGTATTTTGCGTAATCCTCGACACCGTCTTTCACAGCAATAATTGTGAGAACCACAATGAGAGGGATCATGGTGATTTCTTTCCTGAAAGCTTCCACCACTGGAACCCAGTTCAGCAGAACTATAAATAAGAAATATAAATTGGCAGCTCTGGAAAACACAAACACAGCAACCCACAGGATGTTAGTGTCAGCCGTTGAAGCAAGTGTTAAAAAAAAAAAGTGTCTGAAGCCTGATATGACACACCTAAGTGAGTAGCAGTTGACTTCAAATTAGTATTCAGCTCATTAAGGATGGTAAATTGATATTTTAGCAAAGTATGGGCATGCATGTTATGACTAGGCATTCACTCCATGGGGCTAATGGCAGAAAAGATCCCACAACACTAGAGTAAAATCAGAAAACGTGTCCCAATTAATCAAAGCAACATTACACACAGCCACAAAATGCAGCTCTTCTCCCACAACCATTATGCTTCCAAATCACCTTTTCTGTTTTCTCTTTTCGGTTTTATTATGTTTAAAATTACTAAGGCTTACTACATCAGGACGCAGGTGCTTAGGATAGGGTATACCAGGGTTAGCCAACCAGGTGCCGTCCAAATCTTCTTGACTATGGTTCTCACCTGCCCCTACCTAGCATGATCAATGACCAGGAATGATGAGAGTTGTAGTCCACCACATTGACTACACCCGGGGGTACATCAACAGTTACATTAAATTCAAAACGTGACATTATGCCAGTATCTCATGCGACTAAACTATCGCAAATGTTGACCACGAGGGTGCCAATTATTACGTATTCAAAGGGGCCAGCAGATTATTTGGAACTATCTGTCCCCAAAATTATCTAGTAATTCATTACTGTTCATTACTGTAACAAACTACCATTGCTTTCACTCTGAATGTTGCAAACAATACTATCTAATTATCCTTTAATTTCACAACTGCGCACGTTACCTGTGAAACTGTTCAAATATGTTCTTCGGTATAAAGTTCCAAAGTCGGTACTTTGTAGTCCGTATTCTGTTGTTTTGATACAGATGGGATACTTTTTCGTATTCTTCCTTAAAATGCCCCAGACATGGTATAACGATCCTGTGTTTACTGATGGTCTTGGCCGGCTGCTGGAAGGTGACGTCATTATTGCCTTCTGCAGAAACCATGCGCTGCCATTTGCACCTGGCCCACTGAAGTGACTCTTCCATGTTCTCGTGAAAACCAAGTCGTGTCCTTTACTTTGCAGCATGTTAAGATAAAAAGAGAGAGTTGCAGAATATGCTGGGTGAAGTTGAAATGCACATGACAAGTGACGACAAACTGCTGTTTTGTGTTGAGAAACATCCAATTCATCCAAAGCCAGTTTTTAACTTTATGATAGCAAATTAACACTGATGTGTAACTTTAGATGATGATGGTGATTATTATTCTATTAATTTATACCCCACTCATCTGGATTGGCTTAATGCCCATATAAAACCATAATAAAGATACTAACCAATTAAGAGAGACCAGAAATCATTGATTAAATGGCACAATGACATTACAGAGCTATTCATTTGGATGGGTTTGTTATAAAAGAAAAGCCAAAGTCATTGTGCAAGACGTTTTTTTCAAAATGTGCCCCCTCAACGTCTGTGTTTGACTGGAGAGCTCTATGTATTAATAGGCAGGGAAAAGGGTGCACTGACCAAGATCCCTAACAGGAAAATTCTCTTATCACTGAGACCAACAAGATACTCTCTCCGCCTATTATCTGCCAACACCCCTACTGACCTCTCACTCAACACATCCCCCTTTCCCTGCAGGAATGGACACAACCTGCTTCTTCCACCAACTAGCAGGTTAGATAGCCTACCAAGAAATCCTTCTTTCCTTGTAGCCCGTGGCTTGACAACTGCTGAAATAAACAAAAAAAAGAGAAGTCAGCTGTGCAACCTACTTTTCCAGCATCTCTCTCTGTGTGCACAGATTACAGAGCCTACTCAATATTGCTAGAACTGAAGTGGGTGAACCATAAGTAAAGGGACTCCTGACCGTTAGGTCCAGTTGTGGCCAACTCTGGGGTTGTGGCGCTCATCTAGCTTTACTGGCCGAGGGAGCCGATGTACAGCTTCTGGGTCATGTGGTCCAGAGCAGCGCACGGAAACGCCGTTTACCTTCCTGCCGGAGCGGTACCTATTTATCTACTTGCACTTTGACGTGCTTTCGAACTGCTAGGTTGGCAGGAGCTGGGACTGAGCAACGGGAGCTCACCCCGTTGCGGGGATTTGAACCGCCGACCTTCTGATTGGCAAGCCCTAGGCTCTGTGGTTTAACCCACAGCGCCACCCGTGTCCCGCATGGGTGAGCTATAACCATACATATATCTGAGAGCTCCATCACACATTAGCACTTCATCGCAAGCAGGCACCACTGCATACTTCACTTAGGATAATCTAGCAAGCCTGCTTGTCCTTAGGTCCTGCAGGTGGCTGTGTTCCTGCTTAGATGTACCCAACTTGGACACTGGGACGATGCAAAGGGTGACTGGATCGCTGGATTGCCCTGTGCAAAGCATGGAAGGGCTCTGCTTGACATAACTGCCTGCAATAAAGTGTGCAGGCCAAAGTCAATGCTCAACCAGTGCTGAAGGGTCCTGCTCAGCTCCTATCGGATTGCGTCCAACCTCACAGGGTTGTTGTGAGAATGAAGGAGATGGGAAAAATTGTTAATGGCCACGAACCATTAGAAAAATGTAGGAAATAAATAATACCTAGGATGTATAAATAAATAATAGGGACGCAGGTGGCGCTGTGGGTTAAACCACAGAGCCTAGGACTTGCTGATCAGAAAGTCGGCGGTTCGGGTCCCTGCGATGGGGTGAGCTCCCGTTGCTTGGTCCCAGCTCCTGCCAACCTAGCAGTTCGAAAGCACGTCAAAGTGCAAGTAGATAAATAGGTACCGCTCCGGCAGGAAGGTAAACGGCGTTTCCCTGCACTGCTCTGGCTCGCCAGAAGCAGTTTAGCCATGCTGGCCACATGACCCAGAAGTTGTACGCCGGCTCCCTCGGCCAATAAAGCGAGATGAGCGCCGCAACCCTAGAGTCTGTCACGACTGGACCTAATGGTCAGGGGTCCCATTACCTTTACCTATAAATAAATAATACCTAGGAAATGTATTCTCACACCCAGACTTTTCTCTCTTCTCTCTTTTTTTTGCAAAGCTATTTCCTGTTTTTCTTTACCTGGTTTGGCTTTTTCCGATACAAAAACAGTGGCGAATGGGGATTTGCTTCCCCACTGCAGAATATCTCCTATCCGCTATAGTCCCCATGAAGAGGTATTGTAATATGTTCGCTTCTGCAGTTGTTCCGATAGCCTGTAGATAGAGCACTAAAGACACCTGGCTTTGAAGCCAACTCTGGATAGCACCACGGTTAAAGCTGTGTGAGCCTGAGCTGATAACAGCATTTTGAAAGGAAAAGCCATTTAAACTCACAGCTGGTCACCCAAATCCATGAGTCAGCATCAATGCAAGGAACTGCTGTTAAGGGAGAGAGGATAACATTGTGCCCCAGGGGCACTATCTGTGAAATGTGCACCAAGATCATGTTGCCTAAGGAACTTTTCTCAATGAACTGGGGAGCGGGGGCGGGAAGAGGCATAACAAAGTGCTGGCAGTCATGACACCTTTATAAGGCCAAAGCCACAATGGAAATGTGGTCTTAACTGAGCTACTCCAGCTTAACCACTGTGGGCGACTAGGCATCCGGTGAATGAAACCTCGCCATTAGTTCAGCTCACTGAATCCACACCACAGGCTGTTCAGGCCTAGTTTTGACTGAGATAAAGAAGGCAGTGGGGAAAGTCATTTATAATACTAATACTAATACTTTATTATTTATACCCCGCCCATCTGGCTGGGTTTCCCCAGCCACTGGGGACATTAAAAACACGGTAAAAGATCAAACATTAAAAACTTCCCTAAACAGGGCTGCCTTCAGAAGTCTTCTAAAAGTCAGAGAGTTGTTTATTTCCTTGACATCTGATGAGAGGGTGTTCCACAGGGCAGGTGCCACTACCGAGAAGGCCCTCTGCCTGCATGATTTCCTTATCTACAGGTTCCAAACCACCAGCCTGAGATTCAGATTTCTGGAGAGATTTGATTAACTAATGTGCTTAACTATCTTTCGTTTCCATTCCTTGTTTCTCTCCTCCCTGTGTATGCATTAGTTTATTTATAACAAATCGTGAGAGACTGATATTTTTGCTTTTGTTGTTATCGTTACTCCTTACTGCACCACTTAAGAGTGTACAAAATTCAACGGAATCCATTTTTTTAAAAAGAAAAAAAAAATCAAATTACCTTGGTTTTACCTGGATCTGTTTCAGACTTGGTTGAGGCACTGTTTGGGACTGAATCGGAGAGGAGCGTCACTCTTTTCTTAACCTTAGCTTCACCACTGTGGTAAGACCCACAGCAGTCACTTAGCTGCTACTAGCTACATTTGCAGAAGCAAAGATGCACTCCTCCTGTCCTGATACAGGTCATTCACCAGGATGACCAAGGCTGATTCAGTCCCAAACAATGCCTGAACCAAGTCTGAAACAGATCCAGGTAATCCATATCCTCCTGAAATGGCCCAGTCACCATTCTCTCCACCCCCTTACCTGCAACCGGAAAGTTTTTTATGTGTGTTTTCATTTTAATAAATCACATATAAAGTTTAGACAGAATGACACTGATAGGTTCTGAACCCAGTCCTTGGTAGCTTCAGTTGCTATCCAACCTCCAGTGTTTGTGTAGAACGGTATCTGTCTTGAGTGTGGTTCAGAGGATAGGATATAGTAGTACCTCTAGTTACGAACATAATTCGTTCCAGAGGTCCGTTCTTAACCTGAAACTGTTCTTAACTAGAGGCGTGCTTTTGCTAATGGGGCCTCTTGCTGCTGCTGCACCACCGGCACATTCTGGGGCAAAGTTCTCAACTCGAGGTAACGCTTCCAGGTTAGCGGAGTTTGTAACCTGAAGCATTTAAAACCTGAGGCATTTGTAACTGTATTGCACTTGAAACATCAGGGACCCGAGTTTAAATCCCTACAACGCTAGTAGGCCTTGCCCAAGTCTCTTGACAGGAATTCATTATCAGTCAAATAGGCATTAAAATGAATTACTTCAGATTTGATCTATGAAAAGAAATAACAAGAATGTCCATTGGAACCAATGGGAGCCATTTCCCTGTTTTTATGACACAACCTTGATGGCAGAAAGTGAGGAGGAATTAAAGAACCTTTTAATGAGGGTGAAAGAGGAGAGCGCAAAATATGGTCTGAAGCTCAACATCAAAAAAACGAAGATCATGGTCACCGGTACCATCACCTCCTGGCAAATAGAAGGGGAAGAAATGGAGGCAGTGAGAGGTTTTACTTTCTTGGGCTCCATGATCACTGCAGATGGTGACAGCAGCCACGAAATTAAAAGATGCCTGCTTCTTGGGAGAAAGGTGATGGCAAATCTAGACAGCATCTTAAAAAGCAGAGACATCACCTTGCCGACAAAGGTCCGTATAGTTAAAGCTATGGTTTTCCCAGTAGTGATGTATGGAAGTGAGAGCTGGACCATAAAGAAGGCTGCTTGCCGAAGAATTGGTGCTTTTGAATTATGGTGCTCTTGAGAGTCCCAAGGACTGCAAGAAGATCAAACCTATCCATTCTTAAGGAAATCAGCCCTGAGTGCTCACTGGAAGGACAGATCCTGAAGCTGAGGCTCCAATACTTTGGCCACCACATGAGAAGAGAAGACTCCCTGGAAAAGACTCCGATGTTGGGAAAGATGGAGGGCAGAAAGAGAAGGGGACGACAGAGGATGAGATCGTTGGACAGTGTTCTCGAAGCTACCAGCATGAGTTTGTCCAAACTGCGGGCGGCAGTAGAAGACAGGAGTGCCTGGCGTGCTCTGGTCCATGAGGTCACGAAGAGTCGGACATGACTAAACAACAACAACAACATATTTATTTCCATGGTGCCTGGTCATATCAATTGACATCTGCTGTTCCCATTATTTCTTGTGGTCCTTCAGGGAGCTCCCATTGTTTCTGGTGGGTATTTTTGCCATTCTTTTTAGCAGCATTTGAAATTTGCCAGGTGCATCTTGCACCTGCCTATCAGCCACTTGCAACCAAGTGAAGAATCCTGGGTGCCAGGATAGCGCCTGATGTCTCCACCATCTGGAGGTGCATGCCTGGGGATCCTTGGATATTATTGGCTGTTTTCACACGCTAGCAACAGATCCTGTACAATTCTATCCATTATATTTTATCTGCACAATCAGAATGAATTTCAGGAACCAAAACGTCGTATTCAAAAATACAACTGTGTAGCCATCCTTAGTGGCAACTAAGCATTCTGTTTTGGCGACTATAACCCTGGTTCAAGGAGCCATTTGGCATCTAACATATATCTGAGTTTCTAACACTGCTTTTTAGTACACCCTATCCCAATTGCCACTGTAAGAACAGGGCAGACATTGTCTGATGCCTAAAAGATAGAGAGGTGAAGGCACCAGGTGAACACGGCTGGGAGTAAAGTTTCAGAGCTTGGGTGCCACCACAGAGTAGGCCCTTTCTCCAGCAGCTGCCCACCTAACTTCTGAAAGCAGGGCATGTGGACAAGGGCCTCTGAGGAAATATGCAACTGGTTTGAAACAACTACCAATGCAGTCTATCTCCAGTCCATGAACTAGTTTTCCAGATAGCTCATTAGTTACCTATAACTTCCTAGGGCCAAATAAGAACCTTTCAAGGAACTAATCTCATTCAGGGAAGACGGGGCAAACTGCCAGAAACCAACAGCCTTTGCTGCAGCCACGTTTTGTTCAGCCTACTCCAACATCTCAGGAATGACAATGCAACTGAGCTCTTTGCAACTACGAGTATGTCTGCAACAGCAAGGAGGGTGGGAGGAGATGACTTACCCTTTCACTTCCTGGGCTCTATTCTAGATTTGGCTGTCAGTCTTTCCAGTTACCAACTACCACTGTATTTACCAATTTGAGTGGTGCAGGTAGATGTTTGGTTCCATATTAGCATTACCTGATTTGTGAAGCTTAGGGTGCTACTATGACCTATACGTTTATATTTTAAATGTGCAATGGATGAAAGTGGAGCCATTCTGTAACTTTTTCTTTTCTTAGAAATATTAAATGGCATATAAATACTTGAGGCATAACTTATGCTCATTTTGCAAAGGGGGAGAGAAAGAGATGGCAAGGATGAATGAAGGGAAGGGTAAACAGAGGGTGTGTAGGAAGGGAAGGTCGAGATAAAAAAATGTTACATTACTGGGGGAGATTGAAATCAACTGTTAATTACAAACAGAAAGGTAGTACACAAATATCCGAAATTCATCCCTTCTTAAACAAGTTTTCACCTTTAAAAAGCCCTACCAACTTGTTAGATTCCGTTATTCAGGAAAACCATAGAATCCATTGTCTACAGAAGAGTTCATGAATTATCATTCACCAAACTGAACACACAAGCAACGTTTAAATAGAAAAGTGCTTCTGATATGGTGAAACATTACAGAGATGTTGGAACCTGTATAAACATCTGTGGATAACCTGATCCAGGTCTTGTCTTAACAAGCCCCAGAGCTACCTACCATTCCAGATACTAATCAGCATCAATTAGAGTTTATCTCTGCATCTTTCATAGTCACGGCAATCCATATGAACACAAATTATGTCTTTATATAAACCTTGTTAATGCATTTTAAAGGTTAAACCATTAAACATTTTAAAGGTTAAACCATTAAAGGTTAAAAATTAAACCAACATACACTGAGCAGAATTGAATTATTTTAATGGTGATATCCAAGATTAGTCCTACAGATAGTAGTAGTGATTTCCATTTATTTAGCCGGGTGTACTCTGAACGGAGGGACGCGGGTGGCGCTGTGGGTTAAACCACTGTGCCACTTGGCTTGCCAATCGAAAGGTCGGCGGTTCAAATCCCTGCGACGGGGTGAGCTCCCGTTGTTTGGTCCCAGCTCCTGCCAACCTAGCAGTTCAAAAGCACACCAGTGCAAGTAGATAACTAGGTACCACTCCGGCAGGAAGGTAAACAGTGTTTCTGTGTGCTGCTCTAGTTTCGCCAGAAGCGGCTTAGTCATGCTGGCCACATGACCCGGAAAAACTGTCTGTGGAAGCGGACAAACACCGGCTCCCTTGGCCTGTAAAGCAAGATGAGTGCCACAATCCCAGAGTCGTTCGCAACTGGACTTAATTGTCAGTGGTCCCTTTACCCTTTACCTTTTACTCTGAACAGGACTAATGATGGATATCACCCTAAAAGAAATAAAGTAGCATACTATGTGATCTTAACTGTCATTATAACCTGAGACAAAGCTATAAAGGTAGAATAAAATCAACTGGACTTTCTAAGTACAGTAAACATGGTGTGACTCTGGCAATTAGCATGCATAAAATTACAGTCTAGTAAATACTTATTTATCCACCTTAATACTGCACATGCTTAACCTGTATGAGAGCAACTTATCATGTTTTAAAAGTGTTGTTTTGTCTAACTTAGTCATGTTATTACATATTGTGACAGTGAGTTTAAAATTTGAAACAGAGATCAATCCCATACAGCTCAAGGCCAATTCTCAGGGCTAAATTCCCTGCAATGGTCGGCATTAATTCCAGGGAATTAATGTGATTGTGGTTAAATAATTCCCCCACCCACCCACAGTGGAGATCCACTACTCAACACATGCACAGAACCGTAAGAATAGCAAGGAAAAACCAAAAGCAACATAGCACAGGCAGTGAGAACTGGTCCCACTTAAAATGGAAGATAATACCAAACTCTTCCCAATCACTTCATAGTCTCTCAAAGGACAATAATAAAGAGATATAACCTATTAACAATCAACTATAATATACTTAAAAACAGAGACATAATGGCCAATGCCTGTTTCAAGGGGCTCTTATATTTTATTATAAATTTTTAAAGCCTTTAGGTGTCCTAATGAGTACCTGAGAATTCAATTTCAAATACTAGTCACTCCTTTTGCACTTGAAGGAGTGACTAGTATTTATAATGGGAAGTAAAATAATGAAACAGTCTGCCTCTCCCTCCCACATCCTGAGTGCTCGAAGTCCAAATTCTAATTAGTGTACCTTTTTAATATATGGGTGCGAGTCTTCAAGTAGGTATACCCAAAGCATCTATAGTACTTCTTTACAACAGCTCTGCTTATCTTTAAGGCTACTTACCAAACAAAACTTGTTTGACAAGTAAAGTGCGAAGCTCAGTGCCTTTCAAAAACTGCCGTGTAGGTGTAACCTCAGCAATATGGATTTGCCAAAATATTCCTTTGGGGTTTTCCTGCAGATTGCTTATATGTTTATTCCAGATCACTCTGCAGTCTATCATGTGCATTTAGTAAGGGAACTTCAGAGCTCTCTAGCTGAGAGGACACCCAGAGATACCACATCAGTACATTTGTCCCTTCTGTTTATGTACCCAAAATATTTGACTCATGCCAGCAAATCTCTCCTGTAATGTTTGGCAATGTCCTGAAATCAGTGATGCTAAACCAAGGCAGATTCTTTCCTTCGTAAGGATATAACCTTCTAGCCCTAAGTGTGGAGAACTTCCTCAGGAAATACGTACAGGAACAAGAAAGTCAAATTGTTGGTGGGCTGCATTACCTAACCTGACCCAAATATAGTTGTTTCTGCCACAATGAACGCTGCAGGATTGCTCTTCAGTGTGCAGAGAAAGTCGATAAGCAGCTTACGCAATCTTTCTGCACGAGGAGGACTGGCTCCAGATAACAAACCTTGACATGGAGAAGTATATATAAGGGTGCTGCCTCCCCGGCCCCTGAGGGCAGCTCTGAGCATTCAACAGCTCAGCAACAGGTAGAAAATCAGGTGCAGCTCAAGGAGACGCAACAAAGAGGAAAGCCACCCGCTGCTACATTTCTGCCAGAAATGAAACTGCTCAGTGCACAGAGCCACTGCTGACTAAAAAACGAGAAGCACACCTGAAAATAGCAAGGCCCTTTCGGCCAGCTAATAACACGGTAAGGGCCAACATAAAGTTTTATTTAGTATTGTTTTATTATTTATTAAATCTGCATACCTCCCTATACCCAAAGATCTTGGGGCGGTTTGCAACACAAAATGACAATATAAAAAACAAAATACATAATAAAAATAAGAACAAAAACAAACCGATAATCCCCATGACCACTCTCTGAAGAGTCTCGATGTTTGCTATCTCGATGTTTGCGTTGACCCAAGTAGTAGAGTTGGAAACTGCCTTATACTGAACCAGATCATTACTCCTCCTAGCTCAATACTGTCTGCACTGATTGGCAGCAGCCGTCCAGAGCTTCAGATAGGAAATATTTCCTTGCCCTACACTAGAGGTAGGCAACCTAAGGCCCGGGGGCCGGATGCGGCCCAATCGCCTTCTCAATCCGGCCCACGGACGGTCCAGGAATCAGCGTGTTTTTACATGAGTAGAATGTGTCCTTTTATTTAAAATGCATCTCTGGGTTATTTGCTGGGCCTGCCTGGTGTTTTTACATGCATAGAATGTGTCCTTTTATTTAAAATGCATCTCTGGGTTATTTGTGGGGCATAGGAGTTCGTTCATATTTTTTTTCAAAATATAGTCCGGCCCCCCACATGGTCTGAGGGACTGTGGACCGGCCCCCTGCTGAAAAAGGTTGCTGACCCCTGCCCTACAGTGATGTAAGGGATCGAAACAGCAGATGCTCAGCAGATGTTGCAGCCGAACTAGGACATCCCCCCCCCCAAAAAAAGCCTTCTCACAAAACTCAGTACGTACCAAGAGCTACCAAGGGGCCTTAAGCCCTTCACAAGACATCCCACATCCCACCACATTTGGGACAACACCTAAAGCTATCCCAAAGGGACAATGCCAAAGATACCTGGATGGTAGCATTTGCTGAGGGACAAATGGTCTCCCCATCATGGGCGTTGCCAGGATTTTTGTTGGGGGGGGCAGAACCTCAGTTCACTATGTATTTTTTATTGATTTTTATTTATTGGGGGCAGCTGCCCCTCCCTGCTCCCCCTTGGCTATACCCACGCTCCCCTTACTTATGGGGAACAGTGCCACTCGCTTAGTAAGGCTGAATGCCTTTCAAATGCTTGGCGCCACATTTTAGACGACCAGACACATAACCATTTCTCCAGCCTAGCAACTGCTACAACACATCAAGTAGTTTAAGCAAAATAGCACCTTACCTATTCTGGATCCACACAGCTCCAAAGCAAAGTAACATTATTTTCATGCAACAACACTTAGCGACTCTTTAGCCATCGCCGCTGAAGGGATTTGCAAAAGGAGCAGCACAGCAGGCTTTCTAAACATAATTCTTAAATGAAAAAATACTGTATTACGGGACTGCGGCCTAGGCGGTCAAACCGTTTCTCACAAATCATATATGGCTGCCGTGCAGTTCAGGTGCGGCTCCCGACAGGTTTAGAAAGATGAACGAAAGAAGCTTGTCTATAAGGGTAAGTCAAAAAATGTGTGAGAGAGTTAGAGTGCCTTTTCTCCTTCTCTCGTCCCTTTCCCTAGCCACACAGTGGCCAAATGGATCCCGGGAGCATGGGGAAGGGCTTAAGGCTGAGGAGGAAGCAGTAATATTGCTGGAAAGCAGAGAGAAAGGAATAGTATTATGCCTGGCAGAAGTTGAGAAAGGGGAGAGGGGGAAGCAAGGCCCGGGCAAAGGAAGGGGGTGAGAATAATAGGGGGAATACGGAAGCAGTGTTGACAGATGGGTCCGTTGACAGAGAAGAAATAACTAGGGAGGGTACTGTATGGGGATCGTTGCAGAAGGAGAAACAGCAGCGAGGCTGTGCCTTGCGGCTCTCAACCATTGGAAGATATTGGCAGGATTTCCTTTGGCACAGAAACTTGGGCCGCCCCTGAGCTGCAACCGCCTTCCTTAAGCTCAGGGACTTCCTCTTCAGAACTATAAACTAACTCCCACTGTTCTCAAATTCTAGAAGAGATGGAAAGAGAGTCATGTGACCCACAAGATGGCTGCTCCAGAATTCCATGGCTCCCACACTGGCCTGCTCCTCTCAGCCACACACACACACACACACACACACACACACACACACACACCTGTGTACAACTGCTGGTCCCTCCCTTCTGGACCCAAAAAATAATTGTTACTAGGCTCAGAAGACTGACCCTAGAGAACCTGAAGTCTGTAGGAAGTCAGATTCAGAACGTTTCCTCTCCCCAGAACCGTTAACTTCAGACTATCAAGATCCTCAATCAGCCACACGCTTAATCTCTGACTCCAAGACCCCCTTCCACAGCCTTACTTTAATACTAAAATGTATCAAGGAGGACAGAGGCCCGGTCTCCTTACACAGACAACTAAGAAGAGCAAGCTGATTTTCTGAGGAAAACAGAGGAGCATGTGTACTGCAGGGATCACCGGGAAGACGATTAAATTGGTGGAATATGTGGGGAAGGGATATGTGTCCCACCTTACTGAAGACAGCTGCCAGAGGAATGTCCTCTATTTGAATGATTTTTCTATTTGAAGTCCAGTCTTATAAGGGAGATCAATAGCCTTGTCTATTATAAACAGCAATAGGCAAACAGGTCACCTCGTCACAGTCTTCCTCATGATGGTGAGATGCACTGGGTTTCCATTGAAATTATAGCAATTATTCACAGATTAATATATATACAAAAATAAATTGGCATGTGCAAATATGTGGCCTCTTTTTGCCTCCTATTTATGGAATTGAGCATCCTTTTTTGATGTGTAAGTGGTCTTCCTTAGATTTTTTTAAAAATCAACAATCTGCTTATACTAGGTGTCCCACAGGCAGCCCAAGAAAATGCCTTGCTTATAGCTGAATTTACAGATTTTTTTGAAAACAATAGCACTGAAATAGAGAGAGTGCCTACCAACTCCTGAATCCCCACCAGTAAAAGGACTATCAATCAGAAATGTAACTACAGTTTTGAAGAAAGACAAACATGGACTTCCGGCGCTCGCTGCCATGGTGAACAGCGCATCCCACGCTAGTGGACACTGGCCGTGCAGCAAATTAAGGATAATTTAAGAGTAATTATCCTTGCAAGCCCTCCCCAGGGTCGAGGTGTGAGCTTTCACTCGCAGGTCGTCCGAAACCTGCCTCTCGTTCCGATGGAATGCGGGGCGGAAGCGGTGGCGACACTGAGTGCATAGCACTGCACGTAATGGAAACTCTTCAATGCAGCCACCATGAGCGGAGGTACTTCTGTTTTTTAAGATGGATCTGAATTTGGACTTAAGAAACAGATGTGTTCTGGACGAAGGAGACAAGATAACCTGCTAAATGAATCAGCCACTGAGTGCCAAGGTTTTGATCTGGAGAGGATTTTCGCCATAACTGGATTGGTATGTAGGTAGAGGGGAGCCTTTGTTCTCTCGTTACATTATATATGCTACTTTATGATTAAGCAAACCTTCATCGAAGAAAAAATTAACTACTAATGGAATGTAATTACTAATGGAATGCAATTATTAATGGAATGCAAGAGGGAATTAACAAGAACTTCATAATATTTACGGATTGATTGAAAGAATGGAACTGTGTGAAAACATCGGAATGATTTGTGGCATTACCCTCTAAAGAGGACTCTAACTTTGATTTATTATGGCTCTGGCGAGACACCAGTTTATTAACAGATGGGAAAGAAATCAAAGAAGAAAATGCTGAAAGTCTGCCCGGAGCTATGGACAGACACCAGATCTCTTTCAGTTTGGAAAAGCAAGAAGGCGTGAGGCTGTGGTGCAACAAGAATTGAATCCTTGAAGTGGGGGGGGGGATGCTGCAAATGATAGATTACAAAATAAAGGGAAGGACGAATGTTAAAAAAAAATCTTTCACACAAAAAGTTACAAGATATAAACTCCTCTTGCATAGTTAAATATGAACGAAAGTCATCACATGATGCTTCTTGTGGCACAATAGATCAGTGTGTCTGGCTGTTAACCAGAGGGCTGGTGGTTTAAGCACTAAATAATGGTTTAGTATTTTGTGAAAACCAGGCCAGTATACCAAGTATAAATGCAGGCCTAACTCAATGTCATAGCGAGGCTTATTAACCCTTCCACTTTAAACAAGCTGTGGCACAAACATGGCACTTCAGGTCTCTATGCTGTCATCAGCCATGTGTTAATCTGATTATGAATCTTTCATTGGGGCTGGGAGTGGGGAAGATATAACAAAATCAAAACCCTTTTCACATGATCTGACAAAATCAACTCAGAAAATGGGAAGCCTAATTATCTTGTGCAGGGCAGCATGGTCTGACGCATAATTATTCACTCAGCATTAGAACAGGGCATGATCCTACATGCTTTACTGACACTCAGCTTATTGAGTTGAGCATCTGGTTTTATTTTATTGTTATTTTTGCTACAATAAACCCACAAGCAAAATACTCACATACAATGCTGATTGCTGCCATTTTACTAGTGAGTTCTAGTTAAGGTTGCTGTAGCAAACCGGTCTCTAGGCTATACAATGCAACAGGTAGGAGAGGGAAGTAGATGGAAAGTGCCCACATGAAAAACAGGTGGGAGAAGCCAAAACTGCCTCATCTCCCAGGGTATTTAAAGGCACAAAGGAAATCTCTAGTTTGTAGCTAGGGAACTCTAAATGGCCTCCTGGGTACTCTTTTTTTTTTTTTCAAAATAAATATTTTATAGTTTCCTGCCTAATCATCAAAGTAACTCAAGGGAATTTACAATCCAAAACACAGGGCAATTAATAGTATATATATATATATATATATATATATATATATATATATAACCATCTCTATTAAAAGTACAAATTAACATCAAAGCCAATCCGTTACCAAAAAAACCCCAGACAACAAAAATCTTAAGACCACCAGGCTCAATACACGCTCAATACGTTTAAAGCACCTGACTTCCCCCAAAGAATCCTGGGAACTGTAGTTTATCACTCACAAAGCTACAATTTGCTGCAACCCTAACAAACTACAGATCCCAGGATTCTTTGGGGGAAATCATATGGTGTGTTCACAGCAGAGAATGATCTACAAGTCAGGAATTCCTTGGTTCAAATTTTGCCTCTGCAATGAATTCACCAGCTGGTCTAAAAGCAAGCCACACTCTCTTTCTCATTCTTTATCTCCTCCACCCATGCAATATGGGGACCAATAACACTAACTGCTAGTTCTAAAGGACTGCAACAAGATAATGCATGGGAAGCTCTTTAAACGTATGGAAGTACTATATAAATGTTCAGAGTTCTGCCTAAAAATTTAATTCCCTCTCTTTACTTCACTATGTTCAATAGGGGCAAAACAAGAAAATCCAGCTTGCTTGTGCCATGAGGCCACAGGCTGAACTTTCCCAAAGACCGAACCCTAATACTGAATGCAAATGTTAAAGCCCCAATACCCGGATGGAGAACCTGTGGCATAGGCAGTGGGGATTTGCGGCACACCTGGACAAGTGCAGGAGAGCCTACAGGCCTGCCCACAGGATAAGTGTCAATCAACTCTCCTGCCTTTCATTCCTAAACAGTGCTGCTACCTATTCTTCAGCTCAGATTCTACAGACAAAGCCACACCAAGGCAAGTAGTATGGAACACTTGTGCTGGCCTACCTTATACAGTGGTACCTCAGGTTAAGTACTTAATTCATTCCGGAGGTCCGTACTTAACCTGAAACTGTTCTTAACCTGAAGCACCACTTTAGCTAATGGGGCCTCCTGCTGCCGCCGGAGCACGATTTCTGTTCTCATCCTGAAGCAAAGTTCTTAACCTGAAGCACTATTTCTGGGTTAGCGGAGTCTGTAACCTGAAGCGTATGTAACCTGAGGTACCACTGTACTTTAGATTTGACTTACCACGCGTAAGCCTAAAAGATTGGCCATCAAATGTCCTAATGAAATGCAAACGTTGAACTGCAGCTTACAAACTCCACACAGCTCTGCCCTGCATCCATAATTACAAAGATCACATGAGGCTTTATTCTACTTTCCCCAAAACTGTTCTAACTTCCTATAAAGTTCAACAAATAGAAGAGCACCAACCTAGTTTGCAAACACACACCTATACCTTTTCTGGTCTACTTGGAAGATACAAAACTGAATGACAAAACACAATCAATCATTCTGAGCGATACACAGGTTTGCCTCATGTGGCTGTGTTAAAACCTTCCTTAGGTTACTTCTGCCTACTCAGAAGTAAATCCTAAAAGTTCAGTGCGGCTTCCTGTACCAGGTACTGTAATGTTGTGACGTGGCTGCCCCTGGGACGTTAGGATGAAAGGTGTATACAGTATATTATAATAAAGATGCACAAGACTTGCAGCGTTGGAGAGGAGCGTCTGAGGAATACTTACGTTCGTTTTTCTAGATGAATATCAAGTACAGTAAAATCCCGATTTAATAAAGCAAAGCCAGGAGAATAGAACTTTCTGACTATGTCGAGGGGATTCCGATAGAGCGGGATGGGTGGTAAACCGCTCTGGATAGAAAGGGAATCAGCAGCGCACCAAAAGGAAGGGGAAGACGAGAGAGAATGAATTCGCACGAGAAGATGCCTCTTACTAACTCTCCCCCTGGGCGCATCACAAAAACGGCCTCGATTCTCCCCGCGCACTCGAAGGATCCCCCTCTGCCGCCGCTGTTCCCACTACGGTCCGAAACCTAGACTCGCAGCCAGCCGCCTGCAGCTGGGAGCAGATCCCCTCCCCGCCCACTTCGCCGGCTGCAGTAGGAAGAACCAACCAAGGTGAGGGGGGCGGGGAAGGCTGGGACAGCGAATCGCCTCCACAAAAGCCATAAGGACCCGGCCTCCGCCCTTTCTGACGCCTCCTTCAGGCGTTTCTCTTCTCCCAACTCTAGCACAGAAATCTGTAGAGCTGGAAGGGAACCCCTAGGGTCATCTAGTCCACCCCCCCCCGAAAGCAGGAATCTCAGTTTTGCAAATGTGCAAGCAGTTTTATTTCTGCACCACGAGGACCCGTTTAGAGCAATGCAGCGTTGGCTTCCGTGTCAACTTCTGTGTTGTTGTGTTTACTTTTCTCTTTCACGTATTTATTTTTGCAGCTGCTAACTTCTGTCTAATTTCCCCCTTTTTACTCCTTCTGTCTTTATTAGTTCTAAGTCCCGCTGGGATCCTAGTAACTCTTGTTTAGGAACAGTGCCTTCCTAGAAATACAATATTTGTTTGTATTTGAATATCCAGGAGTTCCCACTTTAGTTAACAGCAACTGTGACAGAAATGAGATCTCCGCATTTTATTCTATGTGACTAACAGTCCTGAATGCCCCCCTAAATTGTCTTCTCCAGACTTTTCACCTGGTGCCTGGCAGACAGGCACTGCACATTGGGAATCACTAAGATCAGGACTCACCCAAGTCATTTTGTTGCCTGAGACAAAAAAACTCAGAACAACCACCTCTGTTACTAGTTAACATAGAGTACCACCCCTTGGCAAATAAGTGGGAGTCTTCTGGGCAGATTGTGAATCAATCTGATTCCCAAGACACAATCTCCCACACTATTGCTTTCAGTGGTATCCCAAACCTGCTGAGGTAACTGCCTCACCTTGTATCATGACAAGACAGTCTTTGGCTAGAATGCCAAATTAATATCTGGATATCAATATTTAATAAAATATTTCTTAATCAACTCTCAGGGCATAACAATCTTCACACTGTGGTGTACAACTCCAGAATCAATCACAACAACATGAAATCATTTATCTGAAAACTCACAACCCCTTAAAATTAACAGTATAAGTTAAACCAAAGCGCAATTATGAAAAATGTAGACGAAAATTAAAATACCACATTTTTCTGTGTATAAGACTAGGGGTTTTTTTTACTACAAAATAATGTAAAAAATTAGGGGGTGTCTTATACATGGGGCCCCCACATTTTCTTAAATATGAGTCCCCCAAAATAGGGGGTATCTTACACAGTACATGGAAAAATACAGTATGTTTCTTTAAAAACAACAACTAATAATGATGGAGCAGAGCCAGATGGATTTCCAGGGAGAAAAAAATTCCATAAATTTGGAACTACCAGCCTAAAAAGCCATGCTCCCAATACCCATTGGCCTTCAGACATCAATCTTAATGCACAGGCAGGCTCATATTGGTACAGATAGTCCTTCAGATAGTCAGGCTCCCAAATCAGTAGTCTCTGATGCAAAAAGCAGAAGGTCACACTCTTATTTATGACTTTAGAACGAAAGTGACTACCATGCTAGTTCCACTTCTAATATCATTAATGCACTTTAGAATCCTCAACCATTTTCTTTGGATGTACTATGAAGATCCCCCTCTCCCAATATGTATATACCTACAAACTTTATAGACTGCTTTAACCACCTGGTACAAAACATATGCCACATTTACTGTATTTCAGATAAAAGACTGTTTGGTGTGTTTTGCCTGGTTGGGAATATCATAAGGTACTAAGTTTGTTAAGTGATAATTAACCAGAAGTAATTGAGCATGAGAGTATAAACCCAAAAGATTCCCGACCTTTTGCCTCCCACTGAAACCAATAGGACTTTCCTAGAGTTTCATGCTGGTGGCCTGTGGCATGTCCCCATTAAATATCCACATTGATTTTTCATTGTATTCCGATTACTTCTTTTAACTCTTATAGTGTGTTTTATTATACTGTAATTTGAATTTTATGGAATGAAACATGCAATACAATAAAATACAATATAAGAAATAAAAGAAGCAATGAAATACAATGAAAAATAATATAGCATCTGGCACAGCACGTTACAATTGTGACAAGAGACATAAAAATCATTAAGTGGTCCTCCAAGACCACCAGCAATTTTCAAGTGGTTGGCGCGGGGGTGTAGAGTTTGGGAACCACTGACATAGGAATACCATGATACTTGAAGCACCAAAAACAACTCTTTGGACGGAAAAAAGCTGATGCATCTCAAAGGGTGCAAACTTCATGAATATGTATGATCTGGGATTGTTCAAAGCTTATTTTGGATGGCAGAGGAGCTGCTGTCTATTGGACAGAAAGAGCTGCTGTTTCAGATGAGAAACCAGGCACCAACCTCAGCCTTGCAATCTTGAACTAGATTGCAGGCAAGCAGCCAGGGGCTGTTTTTTCACTGTACTGTAACTTCCAGTTTCATGCAGCAGCATCTTATCACTAAATAAAATGCAAATTGGTGCTGCCACGTCACATTTGCACTCAGCTTGTTGTAACATTTGTCCTGCAATTTTAATTGAGAGTTTCTCTGCTTAGCTGGATGGCCTTGAATTCTAGAGTTATGATGAAGCAAAACTTCTCCATATCCACTTCCTCTGCACTGTGCATGATGGCTGGAACACTAGCAGAGGGAGAATGAATGAAAAATGTTTCATGCTCCAGGGAGAAAAGAACCCACTGTTGTAGATCTTACAGAGGAGACAGGAGTGGGTGCTGTAGGTAAAGTTTGTACGATTTCTCACCCGTTTTTCAACAGCCTCTGGTTATTCTAGTGTGGGGTTAATGAGCATTTTGTCTGCTAGCTGGTTGGCAACAGTGAGAGGAAAATGCAGTTTCTGTCCCAGGTGAGAATGTGGGTATAACCTGTCCTTCCAGGCGAAAGACCCTAGGTGAGACACATGGGGTGGCTTGATTGATGCTTTTCTATTTCTTGTCACAAGGTTAATTGAAGCTCCTCACATCATCTAATGTGATCGATTAGTATATTGTGATTTTGCTAATTTATATTGTACTTTTATTATATACCAGCTGCTTTTTGACCTGGTTTGCAGCTTGTTCTGCTGAAACATAAACACATTGATATAAAGATCTGCCTTAGGGTAGGACCACTAACCAACTGCTCTCCCCTCTGGAAGTTCCTGGCCCGGACTAGCACTTCAACTCAAATATAACGAGAGCCACGGTTTTGAAGCTTGGGGGGGGGAATGCGTTCAAAGGATCGGGCGGGGCGTCAGCCGCTGCGCAGGCTCCTTGCGCAGGAGGAGGAGGAGGAGGATGACGCGGAGGCGGAAGCGGCTTTATTACGGCGCTCTGATAGGGCGAAGCCTGGCCAGCGCGCGGTGACGTGGCCCGCCGCGTTCGCAGCTTTCGCCTGGGGAAGCGGGTCAAGACCCCCGCGCGTGCGCAGCTTGGATGGGTGGGGCAGAAAGATGAAGCTGACGGAAAAGTTGCCGGCTGAGGAAAGGCTGAAGGTGAGAACGCGGCGGGGGGGGGAGGGAGGAAGGCTGGCCGCTGATTGGGTAAAAAAGGCGCGCTCCCTTTTGCGTTGGAGGGTTTGCTCGGAGGCAAAGAGGCGCGGGGCGGTTCTGAAGGAGCGACTGTGGTCCATTCCCAAACTTGGCTCGCCAGATGTTTTGGGACTACAATTCCCATCATCCCTGACCACTGGTCCTGTTAGCTAGGGATCATGGGAGTTGTAGTCCGAAAAACATCTGGAGGGCCAAGTTTGTCCATGCCTGAAAGCCCGGGGTTTTGCCTCCATCATATGTGTGACGGTTCACAAGCAAGGCGTGGAAAAGATGGGCCGTCCCCTTTCCCGAATGACCCCAACGTCCCTAGGGTTTCTGAGGAGCTTCTCCTGTTCATGGAGGTTCCATTCGCTTTATGCCAGCAGTGCTCCAGCTTCTAAAGGGTTGATGGCAGGCAGAAGCTGCCATGCGGGCTTCTCTGGTGGAGCCCTGAACTGACTGCATGGCCTCCACAGCATGACCGGGTGCTTTTGCCCTTCGCCTTAGGAGTCAACTCCTAATGGTCCCCCCCCCCAATAAAATAATTTTTAAGATTGTTGGTCATTGCCATTCAAGTTTTGTGTGTGTGTGTGTGTGTGTGTGTGTGTGTGCTGTGTCATGTGATCAGTTATGTGGGCGGGGCTTACCTGCCCCCCCCCCCGTATTTTATTCAAGTTGGCACCCCTTGTTCTTCACTAATGCACCTGAAAAGGCTCAAAGATAGTGTGTTAATAACACAGACTTGGGCACAGAAACAGCAGGTGACCTCAGGCAGGGTTAGCCCACCCATAGCACTTTCCACAGGAACAGCAGATCCTGCTCTAGATCTTTATGGTCCCTCCTTGTTCCTGATGTAGATCTTCACTCACCTCTTCTTCCCAGGTGGGGAGGGGGATGCCATTTTGTGTTTTGCCTCAGATGCCAAAATGTCTCTGGCCAACCCTGAGGACAGATGGCTCTGAACCGTCTCCATATGGTGTGGGTGGGTGATCAGATTGTTAAGTCAGTAATTTCAACAGAACCCCTTGCTGGACAGAGGCATACCCGGAGTCCTGCAGGACCGTTTTGTTAATTTTAATTAATTTTGCTAAGGCTGTCATTTGGGAGTGATCAAACTGTTGATTGCAAATGATGTGGTGTTGCATAGCAAAGTAGATGTGCAAAGATCCTGTTCGCTACTTATAATTACAAACATCAGAAAATACAACATCAATAAAACCAACAAAATGCAAGATCAGTAGAACTAGCTGTCTCTTAAAGCTTTGTTTATACTCATTATTTCCAGTTCTTTCACAAAGTAATTGATGGGATTTGTGGCCGCGCATACCCTCGATATCAAGACTATAACACTATTTGGAATTTGACAGAATGGATGGAGGTTCTAGAACAAACCTCGGCATATTTCAAAAGTACCGTTGCCAAAGATCGCTCAGATGAAGAGGTATCCATACTTTTTTGTGACTTTGTAAATAAAGACTCAGTATTGCTATTCTAATTTATGTAATATAAACTGTTATGAGAAAGTTATAAGCAGAACCTTTGTGTATCTGCAACAGGTATCTACTTCAAAATTAAGCAGAGTTAAGTTCAATTTAATCTAAACAGATTATACATTAGTACTTCAGCCAGTGTATTCTGTAATTCTTGTAGATTATGAAAAGAATCTAATGAAGTTTAATATGTCTTAAATCTTTCATTTAGGATAATGTTCTGTTAAAGACTTTCCTTCTCAGATGTATTAACCTACAGATGGTAAAACACGTTGAGCTGCCTGTACTTGATTTTTATTCCCGAAATGGTTACCATTTTTCTGATTTTGATTTGATGCTCTAGAACATCTCTTACTCTGATAGCGAACCCAGTTGGTGAGTGCCAACATAAACAAAGCCAAAATGGGGGCACTGAGAAACAAGAGGGAGGTACTAGCAAGCATGGGGGACCCCCAAGATTTTCAGAAGTAAAAATAATAGTATGTATATATTTTAAGAAACCCAAAAATGAAAGTGGGGGGAGGGAAATTACCCCAACAAGGCGTCTACAGTGGTACCTCTGTTTGAGAACGGGATCCGTTCTGGAGGGCCGTTTGCACCCTGAACAGAACGCAACCCGTGTCTGCGCGTGCACGGGTCGCAATTCGCCGCTTCTGCGCATGTGCGTGACGTCATTTTGCGCATCTGCCGAGCGGTGAAACCCGGAAGTAACTCATTCCATTACTTCCGGGTCGCCGCGGGATGCAACCTGAAAACGTGCAACCTGAAGCAAACGTAATACGGTGGTACCTCGGGTTACATACGCTTCAGGTTACACACTCCACTAACCCAGAAATAGTGCTTCAGGCTAAGATCTTTGCTTCAGGATAAGAACAGAAATTGGGTTCCGGCGGTGTGGCAGCAGCAGGAGGCCCCATTAGCTAAAGTGGTGCTTCAGGTTAAGAACAGTTTCAGGTTAAGTACGGACCTCCGGAACGAATTAAGTACTTAACCCGAGGTACCACTGTATGAGATATGACTGTATTGCTATAATTGTACAGCCAACAACCACAGTAATTCCACTGCTACATGATTAGAGGACTCGTAATCAGATGATCAGGAACCATGAAACAGCTGGAAAGAGGGGGGCAGGTGCAGACACCTGCAGCCAAACCAAGCAGCTTTCCGTTTGCCTCCTCCTGCACTCCCAGGTTGGAGTTTTGCCATGCACTGCTGGATGCCATGTCATTCCTAGTGTGAATTTCTTACAGTCTGCCACATAGTCATTTTCTCTTTCAGGCACTTCCCTACACCATAGCTTTGACAAAGGGGAGGCAGTGTAGGATTTCACAGCTGAGCACATGAAGGGTTTTGCAGGCCCAGCTGCTTGTTGCTGGTTATCAAAGCAGTAGGAGCTGCTCTTGCCTGTGTATCGGTGGTACCCAGTTGCATGTGGTCCTCAGCTGCAAGACTGAGGCCCATATTTTAGTCAGTACTTATAGTAACGGTAGAACTGGCGTAATCTAGGCATTCTGGTGGTTTTGATTGTGCCTACAAAACAGACACAGAAATGATGTGGTCTTTAAAAAATAACTCTTGTATTTACAAGTACAAACAATGCCAATTGTTATCGTACAGCCTGTTAGGTTTACGTGTTTTTCCCATTTTTTTTTTGTTTTGTAGGCACTTCAGCCATTGGACGAGCTGAGTTCTGACTCTCAAAAAGCTGTGGTGACTTGCTTGAAAGGCAGAAAGCATGACATCAGGCATGCCCTGATTGAAAGAACAAACGGCATCTGTTCGGCACGCCTCCTGGATTTTGACTGGCAGCTGAAGGTTAGGCTAACAGTTTCATTCCTAGCTGTATAAGACTGCTAGATCAAGGGTAGCCAAACTGTGACTCTCCAGATATTGCTGAACAGCAACTTCCATCAACCCTGAGCTACAATGGCTGGGGCTTATGGGAGTTGGAATCCAGCAGCATCTGGAGGGTACCATGCTGACTATCTAGACAAATATATGTGGCCTATGAGACTTTGAAACAGACTATAGCAGACCAACTGAGGGGAGAGGAGGCAGCCTGAGGTTCCCCATCTCTGCTGTTTAGTATGTAGTAAAGATTCCAAACAATTGTTATTAAACAGTTGGTATAATCATGAGAGTTTGTTTCTCGTAAGATTGAGACGAGCCACAGAAAGGAAGTTGGCTATTATGTCTTATGCCAGGGGTCAGCAAGGTTTACCTTGCCATGCCGGTTCACTCCAGCGGAGATCCCTCTGTGGCCTGGATCGCGTACGCCTGCGATTTCCGGCATCCGCACAGACGCGATTTCTGGCACTGCAGAAGCAAGTCCCTGCGCCGTGCCTGTTTAGCACAGCGCGCGGGGACTCGCTGAGCGGCCGGCTCTGTTCGGGGGTGGCTCGTGGGGCGGTTAAACAAACCCCGTGGGCCACTTGTGGCCCATGGGCCCTAGGTTGCTGACCCCTGTCTTATGCAATAAATGAACGATGTACATAATGCAGCATTTCTTCACTCTCCTGAATTGGACTGGTTTACAGCATATTTACTGTATGGCATAATACGTTGTAGCAATGTAACATGCCAATATAACCTACAATTCCCCTTGGATTATATATAGACCATTCAGGTTGTTTATAAGATCTGCATAAGAGGATCTGTGTTAAATCTATTACAGTAGTTTGGTCACGTTAATGAGAATTATGCAGCTGGTAGTTTGCAGAACATCTGGCCATCATGCAAAATGTTTGCTCAGAAGAGTGATTACTCTTCAAATGTGCTTCTGCTTGCTTCGCTGTGGTTATAAATTGCCTCTTGCTTAAATATGTTCTGGAAGCCATTAGATAAAGAGAGGTTTTTTGTGTGTCTTATTGGAGTTCTTAAAAGCATTATTTGTTGAATGTGAACATTTCAGCAGGAACCTAATTGAGAAATTGTGAGCTTTTAATCTGTAACCACACGTGACTCTTCATTTCTGAAGGGCTTGCAACTTTTCTTTATGGCTAAGGTTTATAAATCTATAAATTTATAAATCTGGTTAATCTGCAGTTCTTTTCCCCCTTTGGCTAATTTGAGTTCATTATGTGTGCATATCTTCAGCCTTTGTGAACAATACCTACAGCCAGACCACCTTCTGTACCTTCAGGTATATATGTTGATTATAAACCCCATCAAACATGTTTGCATCCAAACCCTAAAAATACCTCCTTAGAAGTGAAACCCTTTGAAGTCTATGGGAGTATTTGCTGGCTTTCTGTTCTTGAAAGCGTCCAGCAACTGAGCAGGCTGGAGAGGCATATATGGTCTGACAGGTTGTATTAGCACTGCCAGTGAGTACTTTGACAAATCGCAGTGAATCCTATAAACCAAAGAATTACTCCGATGGAGTAAGAATGTTTTCTGAATACAGTGGTACCTTGAGTTCAGTAGTTAATTCGTTCCGGAGGTCTGTTCTTAACCTGAAGCACCACTTTAGCTAATGGGGCTTCCTGCTGCTGCCGCGCTGCCAGAGCATGATTTCTGTTCTCATCCTGAAGCAAAGTTCTTAACCCGAGGTAATATTTCTGGGTTAGCGGAGTCTGTAACCTGAAGTGTATGTAACCTGAAGCGTATGTAACACGAGGTACCACTGTAGATAGTCTTGCTTTATTGTGGATTGTTCCCTTGCTAGGTTGGGATAAGCAATGTATTACACATGGACAGCTTCTGTCTGGCCAAGGTTTCTTTCCTGAGTGCTTCTATACTGCCTTGCTAAGGACATAGTATCCAAGCCCAGCTGATTCCATAATGTGTGCAGTTTTATGGGTCACACTGGGGATCCCACCCCCTGCTATATTTTTGGCAGTTCTACTTCACAACAATCTATATGTATAAATATGAATTAGTGTATTTATTTAGGATACATACTGCTCTTCAACAACAAGGCAACACATTCTCACACTGTACAAGGTGGCTTAAAATCCTATTTCAGTAAAGTTTTCATAGCAGGGCTGGGCTTCCACAAGTGTATTTCCCACCCTAGAACAAAGGAACAGATCCATTTATGATACTTGGGCACTGGCTGCTTTGGCCTTGGTAGATCTGGGGGCAGATCCCTTTCTGCAAATCTGAGGTTAATAACAGTGTCTGCATTGAGGGCTCTCTCATCACACACCTCTTCCTAGAGACAGCTCACCTAATGGCAGCTAGAATTCTTCTAGAAGAAGACATGTTGCAGTTGCTCTCCTCCCTTGCCAATATCAGTGGGGGAACTCTTGGCCTCTATGTTTTATTGTCGTTTAAAAAAACTCAAATTCACATTCTTTAACTGGGTTATTTCCAGAGGAAATTTCACTCCAGCTGATTTGAAACCTGTGTATTTGCTCCATATAGAAAGCTGCTCAGATCTTTGTTGTTGCTGTTTCTGATTAATTTTTTTTGGTCCAGGGTTCTCAGTTATAGGAGGATACCCTGAATGTACATCTTCATGACTATATAGTTAGTATAAAAAGCTTTTTATCAGCCTTTCAGAATCTGCTCACTGTGTTGTAAAAGTGCTATCATAACTGGCCTAAGCTGTTTCCCCCCCTAATTATTCTCCTGTATAGCTTGCTCTCTCTAGTGATAAACTATCCATGCTGCAAATGCCACTTCTAAACCTTGATCTGGATTTGACAGAGAATGGTAACCTCAAGCCGTACTCCATAGAAATGAATAAGGAAGAGCTACAGAACCTAATAAGTTCACTGGAAGCAGCCAATAAGGTGTGTATCACATTATTTTAGAAAGCTGAAATTACCCAAATGATTTCCCTGATAAAGCTAGTAACAGTTATTTGTATGCAAAGAGTACACTTTATGGGATGTATCCAACAAAGTTGTCTTGTTGGTGCAAGGACTTCTGCCCGTGCAACAGGATGTCCTCTCCCTCTCCTCTTCCTGCCTGCCTCTTGCCCTCCCCATTTGCTCTGGAGGGCTGGAAGAACCCACATAACAGATTGGGAGGCACAGGGAGAGGAAAAGAAAATCCTGTTGCACAGATTGAAGTCCTTGTGCCAATAGGACAACTTTGCTGGGGGAAAGCCCTCATTATGTAATAGGAACCTTATCTGGGGCTAGGAGAGACTTCTTTAGGTCATATCAGTTAGAAGATATGGGAACCTGGGGTCCTCCATAACTTAATTCAAATGCAATGGGAAGGCTTGCTAGTGTTAGCAGTGGGGTTATTCAGCTGTCTTTAATTCAAAATACTTCACTATGATTGGCAATATATTTGGAGACCCTTTCAGTTCTGACTTCCTGCCCTTGTTTGTTGCCTTGGAAATGTCTCTTCTGGCAGAAAGTGCTATGAAAGTGAAAGCCTACTATTTTTCATGTGGAAGAAGATTACCAATCCACCCCTTAGTTGTGTGAAAGCCATTAGAGACTTATTTTATCCTTTAGATGAGAAGACAAAAAAGGCAAAAAATGTGTGGGTGTAAGTTTGAAATGTATTCAAACATTTTAAAAGGCTGTGTAAGATGTTGTCTGAGCATGAGAACCTACATAGTTGTTACACGTTGCTACTTAAACTTACTGCTTCCAACTTTTGTATTTCTCTTGAAGGTTGTTCTGCAACTGAAATGATTCCGCTATCAGAAGTGTCAGTGATAAGAAAATAGATGTGTGTTCTTCAAAACAAAAGGAACTGAAATGCTTCTGAAGTGCTGAGGTTGGCGCATTAAAGTGAGAGACGGAAAGATGTTATTCATAATCTTACTGAGTGAACAACTCTTGATCTCTGCTAGGCCAAAATAAATGCAAAATCACATTGTGGCTAACCGGTGAACATAACTTTGATAGACTGCTGCATTTCTGAGAAGTTTTGAGTGCCATGTTAAAGCATTTGTTGGAGATCCTGAAGAAAGGGTGGACTTCGTCTTATCATGTTACTAACAAGCAGCCAACAGTTACCTGAAATAACTTGATGCAAACATTCCTTTTCTTCTTCGCTTGGGATTTATGTAACTACATTGCAGACTAGGACTGAAAACTATTTTATACTCAAAGACACAATTTGCTGTTATATTTTGGAACTGCATAAAAAGAGGTTTTGTTTTGCAGATTGAGCTCTGTTAAACACAATAGAATGTGTCTACAATTAAGTGTAGTGGATTGAACATGCCTATCACCAGACCATTTTAAGCATTCTACCTGGCTGTAGCTTGTAATGTGCTTCTGTGTGAAATAAATTGATTTCTCTTACATATTAAAGTCGGGCTGTGAAACAGTACAGTTTAAGCCAACACAACTACCCCTGATTGGTGTGGTCTAGCTTATATTTGCTTATCAGAATAATTGCTGGTAGACTGTTTAAGTGAGCACATGATGTCAGCCCATGATTGCAAACAATGATTGCATACTTAGAGTTTGCTCTATAAAGTACATGTATCTATGTAACCCACTAAAGAAAGTCATTGAAAGAAAACTTCCAAAGCACTTGATCTTTCGCCTTACAAAGCACCCTAAACCATTCTGAACTAGTTCAAAGAAAGTCAGTACTTTTTTGTGGATTGCAAGGCCATGGGAATTTGCCTTGAAGATCTCTGTCTGCAAGAGCCACCATCATATGATGGCTTTTGATATTGCACTTGTTTTGTTGTCTCTGTAAACCCTAACTTACCTGTGAGATGGTCTTTGGGTTGGCTGCAAAGGTATCTGGGTAGATGGATAGTGCCACACTTCTCTTAAGATTTTTATTTGTGTATCCATTTTGTTGAGAATTGGAGAAAAGACTCACAAATTGGTGAATACCTATAGTATTGCTGGAATAAGGTAATATATAATTTTCTATATACAAAATGCTTCTGAGTTATGGAGAAGATCTATTATAACCATGTGTTGCTACACCAGAACTTCAATCCCAATATGGAAAGGAGTATTTTTCAAATGCTTAAAGTATCTGTATGCTTGACTGATAAAACATGACCTGAGAAGAGATGTAGCAATATCATTTTTTCATGATTTTTTTTTAAAAAGGTATGGGGAACAAAGTTTTCATTGTTTTATTTACACACACACACACACACACACACACACACACACACAGTCTCATAATGCATGCTTGAAATCTCCATATAAAATTTCAAGCTGTATAATGGAAAAGTTTTTTAAAAAATGTTTATTTGGTTACTAGGAATACATCAGCTAATGAAATTTACATTTTATTACATTTTCAGAAGCTATGAAAACTGGTTTAATGATAAAACTTAAATAATGCTACTTCGTTTGCATCCCCCCCCCCCCGCTCATTCCTGCGGCATTTAAAAGGGAAGTATACTGAGTAAAAGAAGAAGGGGATGGTAGTTGTGTACCACAACAAAAAAACAAAAGACCCTCACAATTTCTCTTGAGTACTGTGTTTCAGAATTGATTTTTTTTTTCCTAACATACATAAAGACTAAAATCAAAATATGTGAAAAATCAAAGTTGGGACTGGGGACGGGAAGTGAGAGAGGGCACCAGGCATGTTGACATTTCTAAAAGGAGAGGCTGAAAAATCTTGATAGTTAAAGGAACAGCCATATATGTGAACCTGAATGTTATGTTGCATCCGGTATGTGGATGAACAAATAGTCCATCGTAAATGAAGAGCGTGATATAAAGAAGGATGGCTCTTGTGCAGCTTATTGGATCGGAATGATGCAATCCTGGGCCATTTTAAAGAACTGCAATCTGACTATGCCCCTGATCAGTCTGTGATGTTGCAGTGAGTGGTCAGTACTGGCGAGACCTGGGTCCATATCCTTCCGTGGTCATGAAGGTCACTGGATGGGTTTGAGAAAGTTAGTACGGTAAGTTAGTATTTATCAACCTGGCTTGTCTTGCAGGATTGCTGGGAGGATTATCCCAGGTGTACACTGCAAAAAGGTAAAGGTACCTCTGACCATTAGGTCCAGTCGCAGACGACGGGTTGCGCGCTCATCTCGCTCTATAGGCCGAGGGAGCCAGTGTTTGTCCGCAGACAGCTTCTGGGTCATGTGGCCAGCATGACCAAGCCGCTTCTGGCGAACCAGAGCAGCGCTCAGAAACACCGTTTACCTTCCTGCCAGAGCGGTACCTATTTATCTACTTGCACTTGATGTGCTTTAGAACTGCTAGGTTGGCAGGAGCTGGAACCGAACAACGGGAGCTCACCCCGTCGTGGGGATTCGGACTGCCGACCTTCCGATTGGCAAGCCCTAGGCTCAGTGGTTTACACCACAGTGCCACCCGCGTCCCTGCGCACTGCAACAGTGTATACTAAAAATGAGAGAAATAGGTGAACACAGGCCATCATTTTAATATAAGGTGAAATTTAGGATTGTTTTGTAAATAAGCAATTCTAAACTACAAATGGCTGTCATTACAAGGAGACCCAGTTAGCCACATGAAGATTACTTTGAATGCCACTCCCAAATGTGTGTTGGTTTAGAACAAGCAATAGGGAAGAATGGCGTCGAAGAGTGAATACTGTCTGCTTAACAAGGATCATGATCCATTAATGTTTAGAGAGCAAGCAAATGTGCATTCACTTTGGTGGCAAATAAGCAACATATGAAAGGTTGTGAAGAAATATAGCTTGTTTTTGTCTTGGTTGAACTAACTTCTGTTCACCTAAGGCTGTTAAAAAAGTGCCCTTTCTGTGCAGATTCATATTTTCTTGGATATGGGTGCTTAGCCTGTTTATCTACAGACACTAGATACTACAATGTTAAGTACTTCACACAATGTAAGTTATGGGGTGACAAATATGATAGACATAGTTTATTGAAAAGGATGATTCCTCTGTCACACAGCTGTTATTCTTGTGGGTTTCTTTTGCCATGATGCGTGGCTTGCAAAATATGTACAAAATACGCCCCCCCCCCCAAAGCAGTGTTTTGAATGAAGGCTGCAAGAACAAGGTCACAAACCAGGGAGTTTTCTGGCACCAGTCCTCCTTTGCTGGACAGAAAGGTGTGTTTTCCACACGTGTGATCATTTCTCAGGAGTGTCGTCTTGGCCAAATCACAGCACCTGCACACTGAGTTTTGTTATAAACAGAGTCCAGTATGCATGCCAAAGGCAAAAATCTAGCACAAATATTAAACACTGAAAACTTTGTTTAAACAAAGGATGGTGATAACACCATTTTAGCTGTTGCAAGGTTTAGAAGAAAATTTCACAAATGCTGCTATGGAAAACACTGCTTTTTCTTGTTTTGCAGTTTAACTTTTAAGATCGCCAAGAATGAACTTTGCACCTCACAGTGAAAAGATGCCACTGCTCTGTTGCAATGAATGAGAACTCAGCAGGAATAAATGGAGCTTGTACAGGAGACCTTCCTGGTGACCTTTGTCCTATACTAGATCAGTTGAATCAGCGTATGAAAATAATCACAGTATTGTGGGCTTTACAGGTTTCTTTTTCAAAACATACAAAAATGTACAGTTACTCCCAGAAAACACCTTTGGAAAAATATTTGAAAGAACATTTGTGTTGACAGCAATAGAGTCTAGTGCTACATTATGCAGGATGTGCAAAAACAAACAAACATGCAGTTATATACAGTAAGGAAACAGAAGCCTAACAAAAATTATAAAATGCGCACACTCTAAAAAGTTAAGACGTGGGATGTGTAAAAAGCAAGTACATAAATTCACATTGCATTAACAGATCAGGAATTTTAATCAGAAAATGCAGCATATCTGTATACAAAATAGAAAAGTTAATCATAAAAAATTAGTCTATTTTTCCTCTCTTGGCATTTTGTTGATTTTATTTCCTAGAAATCTTTCCTTTCGTTTTAGAAAACAAATATTTAAAGGGATCCTTTTAGCAAGTGAACTCCAGAAACTGCATGTATAAAAGCTCTTTCATGTCGAATAAATGGTTTGGAAAATGTGCTTGCAATGAAAATTCAGCTAGAATTTACAAGTTTTTATGAAAAATTAACTCAAAATATTTCTTTAAAATACGTAAATGAGATTGAAACGAGCCACAGAGAAAGGCTGCCCCCCACCTTCTTAAGGAGATTCTATAATGTGTGTAATTGTATTAGGGCCTTGTTTTTATTAGACAAATTAAAAAATGAAAAACAGTTACTTGGAAATAGTTCATTTGTTGCTGGAAGTGCGTTTTGATGACCACATCAAGCTGGTCAGGAACAATTGAAAGTTGTGAAACTGGCTTGGGGAATATAATCTCGGTGTGTAGATGTTTTAGATAGATTTGAACCACATGATAATGTGGTTCATCTTTGCCTTTGGATAAGAGTTTCACCTTGATGGCCTCATCCTAATAGCAGCCATGGACACCTAATACTCTAAATTGTTTAGGCCAAATTTTTAGATTTCTTGTGGACTGAGGCCTGTAGAGTTCAGATACGTTGCCTCAGATTCCATCCCTGATATATTTCCATTCTTAATCAGCTGCTCAAGCCACAACAGCAATCCTCCCCATTTCATTTTTAATTAGTTGGCAAGTTTATACATAAAAGGTTTATGCAATTGTTCTTCAAGTTACTTAGCAAGTACTGTACAAGGTCAACCCAAGCTATCCTGGCTAACGAGAGGTTGCACCAGGCTGATTCACTGGTGTCTGAAGGCACCAATGGTAGACCAAGAGTAGTGATGGAAGACCAAGAAAGTCTCCATCATGTGCAAATGCAACCAGGTGCCAAATGGGCAGCTCTATGCTTATGCAAGAAGGTCCTGATCGTTTCATGATACGACTTGATAGGAATATAAACCATCAGTGGCGTAGCATGGGGGGTGCAGGGGGGGCCGGCCGCACCGGGCGCAACATCTGGGGGTTAGGGTTAGGGGGCGCAAATCCACGGGTTAGGGGGTGCAAATTACTTGCCTTGCCCCGGGTGCTGACAACCCACGCTACGCCACTGTAAACCATCATACTGCAACCTGTCTGCATAACTTGTGACCCACCAGGCTGTTTAGCCAAGAACCTGATTGACCTCAAATTTTGCTGCCTGCCTGTGACTGCACAAAAGGGTAGGATTATTGATACAACCTGTAGGCTTAGCAGAACATAAGCTGCAGGACAAGCCAACATGGTGCCCTCATTTTTGGACATTGGCAACTGGGGGGCACTATATTGGTTACCACCACCCTACCCTACCATGTTCTTCTGTGTGCATTCATGTAGATGAAAATATATTTGCAGCAAAAGGAATACAGAGCAGATTATTGACCAAGAACAAAGCTTCATTTTATTGTTCCTTCCACACGCTAATAAAGCTATATAATCAACGTTTTCGTATATTCTTTCCTCCTTCAGTACTACTACCCTATATTTAATGTGTCTTGTTCCTTTTTTATGCAAGGCTGGTAATTTCAAATGTGGGACTCTTGCATTCAAGCAATGGTTAAACAATTTCACAGAATGTATGCTGTAATGACTTGCTGGGTTTGCATATTGGGTAAATTGCCACCTGACTCCCTAATGACTCATGCAAGAAATGGCACAAGTAGATTTACCACCTTGTTATCTGTGGCAAAATGATGTATCTCTCATGGAATTAGCTGATAAGATACACACTTTCGTATGATTTCATATCTGCAGAGAAAATGTTAGATAAAGCCCATTAGTGATTCTAGTCAGGGTAGACTTTTTAAAAGGACATTTCTGCTATGTAATCCATTTCCATTCAGAAGCAAATCCTGGTTAAGTTCATTGGAACTTACTCTCAGATGAATGTATTTAGGATTTGCAGTCTTACAATTGTATAAGCAGCTAGCAAGGAATTGGTGGAAAGGGAGACTGAAGACACTAGAAGGTTAGCAAATGGTGATTAGCGCTTCATCTTAATTTTAAAGTGTTTTGACCCTGGTGGTCTCTTGTTCCATAAACTTCTGCCCCTCATATTACAGTTAGTCCAAGAGATGGAATGTATAGCCATGCTCCTCAAACTCTTATCACTCTTATCAACCGTACAACTTGATGGATTTCTTTAGTTGTTGCTGCCACTTTGCTTTTAATCTTAGAGTGGCACCCGAGACAAGCTTTGGCTCTCAAAGGGGTGGTAAATAAAAGAGGAATGAAAGCACACACTCTCTTTATGATGGCAGGAGAGCATTTTTCATTTGGAAATTCTAAAGCAAGCCGTTAGTGCCAATTTAGCTCCTTGAATTCTTTTTTTTTTAAGCTCCTTGTATTGATTATACGTACCCCAACTTCCAAAAGCTGGCAGCAATGGTGAATCAAGCTATAGAGCTATTCTCCCTGTTGCTGAATCTTTAATTCAAAGCCACTGATTAGGTTTTTAGAGGTGTATCCAGATGTATGAGCTAACTTTCTCAAAGCCACAAGAATTTAAGCATCTCCATATTCACAAAAAACAAAACAAAAAAAGAACAGATGAAAGTCCAGCATTTGAGAACTAGGCAACGGAGAAGAATTTGTTCCAGTAAATGTCAGCTTTAGAAGATTAAGATGCTGTGTTTTCATGCCTATTTGTACAATCATTTTGGAAAAGAAGCAGGCTTTCAAAAATAATAAATTGAAACTGAAATTCCAGCAAAGCCTCATACTGTTTCAACATCAAGAATATTGGCGTTACTCAGTTACTTCATGGGATATCGTCCAACCATTTTCCTGAGTCTGTCCTGTATTATCTGCATATATGCTCCAAACTGACAGCACATGGCAGTAAATTAGCTTTTTACATTAAATATTTCAGGGTCCATTCGCATAGAACATTTTTTTTGGGGGGGGCTATCTTTTTAGGAATCAAATCTCCTCCACCCCCCTGCAATTACCCTCATTTTAATAATAAAAAGTTTGGCTCAGTTCAAAGAAAATTGAACCAAGGTTTGTATGAATAAGGCACTTTGAGGATGTGTTGTTTTCATGGATACTTTTTTCATGGATTTAGATAATACTCAAGCATGGATGCATAGAAAGGCACAATGTGAGTGAAACCTCTTGGCTCAAATTTAGTGCTACTTTAAAAAGGAGCTTAAGATTCTGCTTCCTTTTTGGCACTTTGGGTATTTCTTTAGCTGTCAGGATTTTAGGAGAACATTATAACAGATAAATAAGGAATGGGAGTCTTGCTGGGATAACATTGCATTTGGGAATCAAAACCAGGGCTGGCCCAATACATTTTGGGAGGGAATTTGAAATGCAGTGGAAGTGTTACATGCCTGTTGGGTGTGGTTTGAGAGAGGTGATGATGTGTCTTGTTATTCTTGACTCTAAGGAGATCATTCAAGTCACATATGGAAGGCCTCCTATTTCAGACATTACAATATGAAAATGTCCTTTTCATTTTTCTTTTTAAAGTTCTGATCTAGTAACTCTAGGTCTAGATGATGGTAGCACTGCGTTAACCCAAGCTGTGGTTTTCACTTCTCTGATAAGATGTTCACTAGTGAGACTGAATATATGGAAGTCCATCACTTTCCAGGAAAGAGGCTCGGCTAAAACAAATGTCCTGGGAGATTGGAGGCGAGCAACATCATATATTGGTTGATTCTTGCTTTGTTTATTGGGAACAATTTATCCATTGTCAGTAAGGCACTTTCAGCCCCATCCCCATGGATGCTTAATAAGAAGTCCTGCTTATTTCAGTAGGATAGCATTTTAAGTAACGCAAAAAATTGTGACTTCAGCTTAAATTACGCATGGAAAGAGCTGGTGATTCATTTTGAAGATCCAAACTATTACCGAACATTCCACCTTCCTGAGGCACAGAACCCTGGCATGTTCATGATGTATGTGTAGCATCAGTAACCAGATTTATATGTGATATCAAGCACAAGGGATCTATCCAGGTCACCACTTTTGATACCACACCTGGAAAAGAGTAGCAGTACCAAAAATTGGACAGGAGTAGGTCTTAAATGCTCATGAACTGAAGGCAATATTGGGCAGGAAAATGGCAAGCTTTGAAACTGACGTGCAAAAATAGCTTTCGACTTAATCGAAAGTGTCAATAGAGTCTTGGGAGACTGTCCGATCATGTATTCACCAAACTAATAATCCTTCACATCGGATGAGCTATCACTCCCCACTGCAAATAACATGCATGACTAGGTGCATATATGGGTGTATGTCCATCCTACTAAAAAAGGGTGGTAATGGTAAAAGTACTGTAGGCATTGGTTGTATGCGTATACACACATGCCTTTCCATCGGTCCCACATAATGATGAATGCATGATCTGGGCACATGTGCATGAGTTCACTAAAACAACAAAGAACAGAGATGTGAAATTTGTAGCTCTTCAGATGTTGCTGAACTCCAGCTCCCGTCAGACCTAGCTGGTGTGAGATAAACAAGTCACAGTGAGCTACCGTTGGTTCTACCACCTCCTTTGGGCCAGCCTGTAAAAGGCCTCATACTACAGTGGTACCTCGGGTTAAGTACTTAATTTGTTCCGGAGGTCCATTCTTAACCTGAAACTGTTCTTAACCTGAAGCACTACTTTAGCTAATAGGGCCTCCTGCTGCCGCTGCGCCAACACTGCACAATTTCACTTCTCATCCTGAAGCAAAGTTCTTCACCCGAGGTACTATTTATGGGTTAGCGGAGTCTGTAAACTGAAGCGTATGCAACCCGAGCTACCACTGTACTTGGAAAAGCTCTGCCAGACGACATAATGAGGATGCAAGGGAGGCAGCAAATTATGCCTTTTTTGCTGCCTTCTCTACCACTAGGTAGGCTTGATAATGAGCTCTTACCAGTGTTCAGTTGCATTTGTTTGGATCTTTCCTCCACTTGCTTTCAGGCTGTTTCCCAGCTTGTTTCCTCGCCCTAAGCTCTGAAGTATACCAGGGGGGCCAAATGGGCTCTATGAAGTGGAAGAGGGCATTCAGGGGCAATCGTGTCAATAGCCTGAGCCATTTGGATGTTCAAGAGGTCAGCCAGGGCTTGAACAGGGGTGTCAGTCATATCAGCTGTAAACCCTCCCAGAGCTGTTTGGAATCCCACTGGATCCATCAGCCTCCAAGGGCAGATAGCTGATTGAGACCCTGTTCACCCACACAGATTTCAGCGATCCATTGGACTGGATGTAATGGACTGGATGAGAGCCAACAAACTGAAACTCAATCCAGATAACACTGAGGCACTGTTAGTGGGTGGTTCCCTAGACCGGATGGGTGGGAGATTGCCTGCTCTTGATGGGGTTACACTTCCTCTGAAGGAGCAGGTTTGTAGCTTGGGGTCCTCCTGGATCCTTTGCTGTTGCTCGTGGCTTAGGTGGCCTCAGTGGCCCAGAGTGCTTTCCATCAGCTTCGGCTGGTGGCCCAGCTATGCCTCTATCTGGACAGGGATAGCCTAACTACTGTTGTCTATACTCTGGTAACCTCAAGGTTAGACTACTGCAATGCGTTCTACATTGGGCTGCCTCTGAAGTTGGGAAATTTCAGCTAGTGCAGAATTTAGCGGCCAGGTTGCTCATCGGAGCAAGACGGTTTGAGCATATTACACTGATCCTGGTCCAACTGCGCAGGCTATCAATTAGTTTTCAGGCCCAAGTCAAAGTTTTGGTTTTGACCTATAAAGCCTTAAACACCTCAGTACCGCAATACCTCAAGGACTGCCTCTTTCCATATGAACCTACTGGTACCCTAAGATCATCTTCTGAGGCCCTTCTTTGTGTGCTTCCTCCTTGAGAGGCCCAGAGGGTGGCAACACGAGAATGGGCCTTCTCTGTAGTGGCTCCCCATCTGTGGAATGCTCTCCCCAGGGAAATTTCCCTGGTGCCTTTATTATACACCTTTAGGCACCAGGCAAAAATGTTCCTTTTCAACCAGGCTTTTGGCTGATTTGATTGATATCCTATGTCGTTTTAAAATGTGTATGTTTTTTGTGGGGGGCTATTGGATTGTTTTTATTTTGATTATGTATTTTGTGGAATCATATTTTGATTTTATTCTGTGAAACGCCCTGAGACCTCCAGATGTAGTGCGGTAATATATACCCACGTCCCCTCACCTTGGAAGGAACTAGGTAATCAAGTCATTGTTGCCTTCCTGTCTATCTGATGAACTCATCATGTGAAAAGGTTTGAGCTGGTTACTCCAGTTTCGCCACATGGCTCTATTCCTATAAATTTAGGAACTTCCGCCACTTTTTATCTAAGCCAAGTTTTAATGCCTGTGCAACTTTCTAAAGCAGGTGAATTTGATCTTTGGAGAGTTTGTAAGCAAACCATTTTTAAACTTACCAAGTATGTGGCCTTTTCCTATGCCTGGGGGAAGAGGGCCACATTGAAAAGAGATCTATTAAGGGGACATTTTAGAACCCTGCCATGCCAGCAACCCCAGCCATGAAGCTCACTGGTGACCTTGGGCCAGTCACCATCTCTTAGCCTGACCTACTTCACAGGGTTATTGTGAGGATGAAATGGGGAGAGGAGAACTATATACACCACCTTGAGATCTTGGAAGATAAAGGTATTATATACCGTATTTTTCGCTCTATAAGACGCACCAGACCATAAGACGCACCTAGTTTTTGGAGGAGGAAAACAAGGAAAAAATATTCTGAATCTCAGAAGCCAGAACAACAAGAGGGATCACTGTGCAGCAAAAGCAGCAATCCCTCTTGCTGTTCTGGCTTCTCGGATAGCTGTGCAGCCTGCATTCGCTCCATAAGACGCACACACATTTCCCCTTACTTTTTAGGAGGGAAAAAGTGAGTCTTATAGAGCAAAAAATACGGTAAATGTAACAAATAAATAATGAACTCACTTGGAGGGTCACACATTTTAAAGGTCTAACAGCCTATATCTCCACATTTAATTTTGAGGCATATTTTGTGATAATAAATCCCTACTTGGGTTCTCTCACCAAAGAGTACTTGCCCCAACCTTGGATCTTGGCACCCAGGAATTCTCCTTTAATCTATCTCTATCTCTATCTCTGCACCAACATCCAGCATGGCCAAAAATAAAGGGTGATGGAGTTTGTATTCCAGCTCGGGTTCCTTGCATCCTGGGGTGGGGCTGGGGTACCATGGAGTTGCAGAGGGGGCATTTAACCCTTTACTGGATTGCACCCTGCACCCTGTGACTTCCATTTGCACTAGGAGGGAAACTCCCACTGGTACCAATGACAGCTTCCCTCCTAGGAGAAGCAGCAGCCACGGACATGGGGGTGACTATCCAGATCAGCACTGCAAGCTTCCTCCTTGCTGACCCTCTTCCCACAAGGCCATGGATGCCTATTAAGTAAAGGGGAAAAGGAACCCAAGCAGACAGTGGCCAATTGTGTAATTCAGGGGTCACCAACCTTTTCGGGTGCATGGGCACACCCGCATACCAGAGTAACTGCTACAGGTACCACAAACACACATTACAACCAAGCACACACCACAGCCTGTTCTATCGCCTGTGTTAGAATGCTTTTATCAAGCCCAATTTCAATTGGGGGTGGGGAGCCTGTGCGTTGATGTGTGCCCTCAGGCACCAGTCATTGGTGACCTGTGATGGAATACCACATCTACTTTAGCTCCTAAAAAGAGAGAAAAACGTCCTCTGATAGGGGCCAGGAATTGCTAATAAAGACTCCAGTGTGTTCTCACAAAACTAACACCATGGCAGAGCGGGAAAGGCAAAATCTGAACTGGCACTTGTTTTCTTCCAGCAACCCTTATTATGTAATTGTTGGTACAGCTTCATTTGTGCTGTAGACCAGCCATCGAGCCCAGATCCCAAAGACACACATTAGGTGTTCTGTCTAGACCTGTCACCTAATCAAACAGAGATTTCCTTAAAATAATTGTATGAGATTAAATCGATTATTGATTAAATCCGCATACATCTGCATATAAATGAAGCTATAGTTTTGAAGAAAGAAAAGCATACTTTGCATAACTATGGTTATGTTGTAGCAGGCATTCCTGCAGTTTTGAAAGAGGCATTGCCTTCATAGAAGTCTGTTTCTAAGATGCCCCCTGCTAGCCATGATTTTTTTTTTTTGCAGTCATTTATATTAGAGTTTATGAACAATTTGAAAAAACTACCCGGTTCATCGACATGTTTTTGATCTACGAATTAACAGATGAACTGATACAACCCTAAATCTGCCCTGATAGTGTCAGAAGCACTCTATATGGGCGTTCAAGCTATATATCAGTTCTTGATCTGGGAACCTATTTATAGTGACATGTGTACAGCGCACTTCTGTGCATGTCTACTTGGAAACCACTTTGTTCAACGTGATGGACTCCTAGATAAGTGTGATTAGGGTTGCATGCAGCTGTAGTGTTGCCTTTTATTGAATAACACTTGAGCTTTGTTTGGCAAATAATATGGAGGTACTAGGAATGTTCACACATCATGTTTCGTGAGTGTACAATCTGTGTACACAAATAGTTGAGCTGTACACGCAAACATGTAACATTCCATGAGTGTATACCTGTGCTGAGATGTACAAATCAACAAATTAGCTGCACACTCTTTTACACAAACACTTGTACATGTGTTAGAGAGAGCTGGTACCTGTGTTCAGTGTAATGTGTGAACAAGCCTACGGTTAGGACCAACGTATGTGTTTTGGAAAATAAGGCAGAATTTTCACGCCATGTTTTAAATTCTAAGAAAAAAGAAAGGAAAGATCACCAGAAATAACCTTAGAACAAAACAGAGGGATAGCACTTGTGTCTTCAGTGTCGCTCTTTGAAAGCAGATCTAAAAGGATGAGCGCATGTTCAAATAGATACTGTCTTCTTTTTTGAAGTAAACATGGTTTGATTTTTGGGATATGGTTAAAAGGGCACCCTAACCCACAGAATGGCTGAATATTGTACCTTGAATATGTAGCACTGCGGCTACAACAGTCTTTAAGGTTGGCAAATTTGAGAACAGGAGTCTGGGCTAGGCAGGTGGAGGGATCACAGCATAACTCAGTGCACATAATAAAGCCAGTAGACCACATTGAAAAGGATAAAGGTGATAGGAAAAACCATCCTGGACCACTTGTCTATGGAATTGACATCAGTCAAATCTGGGATTTTGACCTTGAGCTGCGATGCTCTTCTCCGTAGGCGTCCCTTTTGATGGGTTGTCTGTCTATCCAAAGTGCTCCTGTTGTAGAGGTCCCTTGTGGTGGCAGGCCTCCTGTAATGGATGCTGGCACTGTCGTAGGAGTACATGGTAGCTCTCGGGTCATTCAAAGTTGCCAGCACATTGGTGCTGCTGACTTCATTTCTCATTTCCAGGGTAGTAAGAAGAATATTCCCACGGGCGTCAATCTAAAGAAGAAGCATGGCTTTAGAGAAGGTCTCTTAATCCCTTAGTGGTGCTCAGTGGCGTAGCGTGGGTTGCCAGTGCCTGAGGCTGCACTAACGGGTGGGAGGGAGGGAAACTAAGTACGCATGCACATTCAACTGCCTAACGCTGTCTACGTCACCCAGGAGATCACAGCTGCAGAGATAAGAAAAGAAGAGTAATTCCGTTGTCTGGAGATGTCACTTCCTGGTTTGCACGGAGAAGCTGTTTTCAATGCAGTCCATCAACGGAAGCACGCAACTGTATTGAGGCAGCACTGGGTATTGAAATTTTGCACCCCCTAACAATTTCGCTCCTGGGGCAACCGCCCCTGGGCCCCCCACGCTACGCCACTGGTGATGTTTGACACACTGGCAAATGAGTGAGATGATAACGAACAAAATGCATGATAGGAAATGACAACAAGGGCAGAGAAGGGGAGTTGATGAGGAAATGAGAAAAAGGAATCTGAGAAAGAACCTGGAGATTGTTTTAGTTAATGGGAACACTTGTATTTTGTAACCTTTCTTAGAATTTCCAGTCCCCGCCCCCTTTTTCAGCCATTTCTGTCTGTAATAATACTGATTATTCTTCGGTTCCCACTGCCTATCTTCACAGAACATCAGGAAGGTACTAGTGCTTCAAAATGGTCAAATGGCTGATGAAATCTTTATTTGTATTTCTTATGGGTTTTCCCCCCTCATTAAAATTTAAAAATTAACAGAAGTTGCTGGAAGTAAGTGAAGTGGTAGGAAGGTGGTAAGTAATATTCACCTGTGCTACACATGTAACCTACAGTAGTGTCTTCCTTAATGGCCCAGTGTAATTGAACTGTTTACTGTTGAAATCACAGTCTCTGTGAGGTTCACAGTCATTATCTCCCTTGAAGAAACAGGACCTAGAGTCACCCAGCAGCCTTATAGCCCTTGCCAGGTATCCATTTAAGGATTCAGTCTAGGGAAGGAAGTAATGTGCAGTGAAATCAATGTTGTGCTGGTTGAAATGCAGTGTACTGGGCCGAGCAGCCATTATTGTTGACAACAGGACAGTAGCTCAACCTGTAATTATTGCAGGGGTTTTCCAGACTGCATTTGGGAGTCTCTGGGATTCCTTGGAAGCTAATCGGTGAATATTTGCAGAGAATATCGGTAACAATGGCAAGCTTTCCTGAAGAATGGCTGGCTCAGTACCGGTGACCCCCCCACTTCTCCCAGCCATGTTCAGCCACAGAATTCGGTGTGCATTCTCAGTTCAAGCACTGCTGCCCAATAAGCCTGAATGGGAAACCTGCTGGTGGGTGTGACGCTAACATATGAGAGGGCTGGAGGTGAAATAGTTAAACAGGTTACCCAATCAGAACCCAGGGGGGTGGAGTCAGAGGGACTATAAAACCAGCTCTGGGAGGCGCGAAGGGAGGAGTTCGTTGGGAGTTGGGTGGTTGGTTGGAGTGGGAGTGAACTGGGATAGAGTCTGTGGGTAGGTTGAGTTAGTGTAGCGAAATAAGCTGAGTCAGGAACAGTTAGGGGCTAGGAAGACAAGCAAATATCTGAGAGGTGGTTTAGTGAGTGAGAGCAGGTAGCAGAAGTTATAGGTCTGGATAGGCACCCCATGATTGTAATTTACCGATACCGTTTATGAAACCACACGCTTGTTAAACTGCAATAAATAAACAGAAGTTTATGTTCCAATTTAACCCTGATTGGACTCAGTATTGTACCAGGTAGGGCCTGGGTGGTGGCAGCGAGAAATAAAGTGGTGGCACAGGGATCAATAGACGGTGAAACGTCCGGGGACCCTGTGTGATCGCCACAGTGGGGTGGTGGCACTTGCCCAAATTCCCATCACCAGTGCCGTTGTGGCTTAGTAGGAGGGAGAGGGGTGAGGTGGTAGTGAAGCCTGGGTATGCTGGATTGGCTCCACCAGTGCATTCGTACCATGCCAACGACACTGCCATCTTAGCTCTTTCCTTCCCAGTAAGCCACAGTGACACCAGTGATGTGAGCACATGTGAGCGTTACTGCCCTGCCAACAGCTGGATGCTGCTGAAGTCTAACTCTCATTACTCCCAGCCACCAGAGCCAATAGTCAGGGATGATGGAAGCTGTAATCCAACGACATTTGTAGAGCCACAAGTTCCCCACCTCTGCCCTATAACTTTCCTCAGAATCTTCTGCAGGAACTTCATGGCAGATAATTCAAGGTGGAATTTGACAAATTCATCAATTGAATTTATCAATGCTTATTAAGCCATGATCGCTAAACTTCCATATTCAGAGACACTACATTCTGGAATATAAGATGCAGGGAACGAACAACAAGAATACCACAGGCTGTTGTTATTATTGCCTGAATGAACTGCACATCTATAGTCTTTTAATTACTGAACAATTCAACTGGCAAATTAAAGGGCTTCCCAGATTTGTTATATAGTCACCTGCAATAGAAGCGCAAATATCATTAATATCTCTCTGTTGTTTTTTCTCCATTGTAAAGACTAATAACTGACAAATGCTAATGGTTTATATTGATGATTCATGTGAGTCCCCTCATTTAAAGTACTGTGCACTCATTGCTTATTACAAGGCAAGTGTTGGATGAATTACTGCTTTAATTTAAAGTGTTATGAATGAGCCTGCTACATTTTAAAATGAGTTTCTAAATCACTTTGAGACCCCTGTTCTGTATAAATCATCAGACTATTCATTTTCTCCGAATTATAAGTTTTGCAATTCATAACAAAGAGTTTATCATGATTGCTAACAAATTAACACATTCACCCAAACGGAAGGAGATAATAATCTCTATTTTTCTTCTCTGGTGCACCTTTTTTTGCCCAAATTCTCTGCTTGCCCAGTGTTACAGACTGGGTAGTGGAAAGTGATTCAGTAGATAATGTGGTCCTTTTCCATTGTGAGGAAACACGTACAGGGTGTCCTACGTTCAGGACAAAATTGCTATGGATAGAAAATTATGTGCCTAGCTAAGGCTAAATGGCCTGGTGACCAAAAGAACAAGGAGAAATTATTATTCAACTGCCCACATACCCACAAATGACTGCCCATCTTCCTAGAAGAACTATTATCTCCAACCTTAGGGCAGTTGATAAATAACTTGCAAAAGGAAAGAACGTCACAATTATCCAGCATGTGACATTTCCGCGCAGGTTAAGGGTAGGGACATCCAACCCACAGAGCTCTTTTCAGATCCCATATTTCAGAGACTTCTACAAAAGTAGAGTGAAGGAGAAAGATGAATGGAGACAAAAGGGGAAGGCCAATAATGGCAATAGCAAAAAATAAATAAAAATAAGGCAGAGGATGATATTGTCAAAATGGCCCCATCTGGGAGATCAAAGGCCACCAATCCAGTCCATTTCAGAATCCACACTTAAAAGAAAATGGCCCTATTGGAGGCTGGTCCATTAGGGGGATGGGACACTGACCCACCAACCTCATGCTGCCTTCAACCAGCCCCCCACCTGCCTGTCTTCTTACTTATAACCAGCACAGAGTGTGGCAGCATTAGCTCTTAACTACCTCCTCCTTAGACTCAGACTGGCCCTTGCAGAACTCAGCAGGGAGGATTCTGGGGAACAACCCAGAATTCAATGGTTCGATCTTGCATTGGCTGCTGGTCTCCCTGCCTTTTGCCCTACAGGTCCGAATGGGTGCCAGTTGCCACTGCTTCAGTGTATCTTCACCAAAGAGTAAAGTTGTCGGGACTGGCAACTGGTGAGAATTCAGCCTGTGGTTACACCACTAAGATGGCCAGGAAGCATTTCAACAGCAAAAAGCCCAAATGGGTCATGTCCTACTGCCTGCCTGCCTGCCTGTGGTCTGCCTTCACCTTTGCTCTGCCCTGACTTGCTTTTGCATTTTCTCTTCCTGCATGATAGCAGCTGGGGTTGACAGTATGGTCCACATGCATATTCCCTGCACAACTGTTTTATGTTACTAGTATTATTTCAGGGGGTATGTCTCCATCCAGTTCCTCCATGCCATACACAATTCTATAAACTATCATGTCACCACTTATTTCCCTTTTCTTCAAACTAAGAAGTCCCAAAGGCTGCAACCTTTCCATATGGGAGGTCACGCCTTCCCCTGGATCATTTTGACTGTCCTCTCCTGAACCTTTTCCAACTCTGCAAAATCCTTATTGAGCTGAGGTAACCAGAACTGTACACAGTTCTCCAAATACGCTTGCACCATAGAGTTATATAATGGCATTATGACTTCAGCAGTCTCATTTTCAGTTCCTTTCCCTAGCATGAAATTTGCCTTTTTCGCAGCTGCCACACACTGGGTCATGGGTAGGCAAACTAAGGCCCGGGGGCCAGATCCAGCCCAATCGCCTTCTAAATCCGGCCCGCGGACAGTCCGGGAATCAGCGTGTTTTTATATGAGCAGAATGTCTGCTTTTATTTAAAATGCACCTCTGGGTTGTTTGTGGGGTAGAGGAATTCATTCACCCCCCCAATATAGTCCGGCCCCCCACAAGGTCTGAGGGACAGTGGACCGACCCCCTGCCGAAAAAATTTGCTGACCCCTGTACTAGGTCAACATTTTCATCACTGTCCTGTCCTGTGCTGCATACAAATATTCCATATGGAATTCTGTCATATGGCACAAGTGAGGATAGCTCTGGAAGGGTTTCCCGAGGTGCTGCTTCCTTCCTGCTTCTCAACCTCACCCTGATATACGTAAATGGAAATATATGAAAACTCAGGCAACCAGTTACCTGAACTTTATTCATCTCCAGCTTCCTCTTGTCACTGCTGGCCTTCTCAGCTGCTTTCTTCTGATGCTGTGGGCCTTTGCCGAAGAAGGTGTAGTTCACAAACGCGTATTCCAACAAGGCAAGGAACACAAACACGAAGCACCCCATTAGGTAAATGTCAATTGCCTTCACATAGGGAATCTTTGGCAGTGTCTCCCTGAGATGAGTGCTGATGGTGGTCATAGTCAACACAGTGGTGATCCCTAGGAGGAAGGAAAGAACTCGGTACAAAAGGCAACTCTTCATGTGGAAAGATGCCACCAAGAAACCTGCTAAAATCCTGTATACGAAGAGCAAACTCCATCTGGTACGCAGGCTGAGACCCTATCTGCCTGCGGACTGCCTCGCCAGAGTGGTGCCTGCTCTGGTTATCTCCTGCTTGGACTACTGCAATGCACTCTACGTGGGGCTACCTTTGAAGGTGACCCGGAAACTACAACTAATCCAGAACGCAGCAGCCAGACTGGTGACTGGGAGCGGCCGCCGAGACCATATAACACCGGTCTTGAAAGACCAACATTGGCTCCCAGTACGTTTCCGAGCACAATTCAAAGTGTTGGTGCTGACCTTTAAAGCCCTAAACGGTCCAGTATATCTGAAGGAGCGTCTCCACCCCCATCGTTCTACCCGGACACTGAGGTCCAGCACCGAGGGCCTTCTGGCAGTTCCCTCACTGCGAGAAGCCAAGTTACAGGGAACCAGGCAGAGGTCCTTCTTGGTAGTGGCGCCCGCCCTGTGGAACGCCCTCCCACCAGATGTCAAAGAGAATAACAACTACCAGACTTCTAGAAGACATCTGAAGGCAGCCCTGTTTAGGGAAGCTTTTAATGTTTGATGTATTACAGTATTTTAATATTTTTTTGGAAGCCACCCAGAGTGGCTGGGGAAGCCCAGCCAGATGGGCGGGTTATAAATAATAAATAATAATAATAATAATAATAATAATAATAATAATAATAATTATTATTATTATTATTCTACGCTGGCTTGGTCGTGTCCACAGAATGGAAGATGGCAGGGTCCTCAAGGATGTGCTGTGCAGGGAGCAACACAACCAGACTCCTTCATTTGGAGTTATCCCCTATTCACCAGAAACAGCTAAATGAGGATAAGCATAGAATGCTAACTATTGAGAGGGGAGACAAAACTAGGGAAGGGGTGAATGGAATGGAGCATCCTGAATCCTGCCTGGCTATCTGGCTGAATCCTGAACAGGTCCCACCTGTACATTGCAAATGTATTTTACATATACATAGACACCCAGTCCCTGCATTCCTGCATCACTGTAGCAGCATGGTTGCTACATCCCATGCTGGAAGATGGCACTTTCATAGGGAGCACAGGGACTTTTGGAAGTAGTAACATTGCTAAGGCCAGCATGGTGTAGTGGTTAAGAGCGGTGGACTCGTAATCTGGTGAAGTGGGTTCGAGTCTCCGCTCCTCCACATGCAGCTGCTGGGTGACCTTGGGCTAGTCACACTTCTCTGAAGTCTCTCAGCCTCACTCACCTCACAGAGTGTTTGTTGTGGGAGAGGAAGGGAAAGGAGAATGTTTGAGACTCCTTAAAGGTAAAGGGACCCCTGACCATTAGGTCCAGTCGTGGCCGACTCTGGGGTTGCGGCGCTCATCTCGCTTTATTGGCCAAGGGAGCCGGCGTACAGCTTCCGGGTCATGTGGCCAGCATGACTAAGCCATTTCTGGCGAACCAGAGCAGTGCGTGGAAACGCCATTTACCTTCCCGCCAGAGCAATACCCATTTATCTACTTGCACTTTGACGTGCTTTCGAACTGCTAGGTTGGCAGGAGCTGGAACTGAGCAACAGGAGCTCACCCCGGCCACACCTTCACCGACCTTCTGATCAGCAAGCCCTAGGCTCTGTGGTTTAATCCACAGTGCCACCCTTGAGACTCCTTAGGGTAGTGATAAAGCGGGATATCAAATCCAAACTCCTCCTCCTCCTCCTCTTCTTCTTCTTCTTCAACCTCAGTCCTCCAGATGTTTTGAGACTACAATTCCCATCATCCCTGACCACTGGTCCTGCTAGCTAGGGATCATGGGAGTTGTAGGCCAAAAAACATCTGGAGGGCCGAGGTTGAGGAAGCCTGGCTAAGGGTAATATAAGGTAGTTTCCCATACTGCCATCAGCTATTGGTTATTGTAACTGGAGAAGCTTTTTGTTTTTGGTCAGCCAAAGATGCATTGCCAACATAGCACATTATCTTTTATGACTCCTTTTCAGAGTCACCATCATTTTCTCATGAGATCCAGGCAGAGAGATGGTCTGCAACTGTATAAATTATACAAACTAAGCTTGTTTTGCACAACGACTAGAAGATAGAACACAATGTCTAGAACTGGGAGGGTATGCCTCATATATATTATGGCTCTGGAAATCTTATTTACTCCCCCCACCCTTTCCAGTTTCTGGGATACACTGCATTTCCCCCATACTTTCACCCACTTTCTTCACAACTGTAAGGACTTGAAATTTACTTTAAAAAAAGAGATACATGACCAGTAGTATAAAATTGCCAGGATGTTATGTGTCATTATGGGTTTTTTTAGAAAAAGAAAGAAAGAAAACCAAAACAACACAACACACGGAGCACATAGAGCCCTCTGACATGCTAAAGTGAATTAATAAATGAAAAGAATAAATCTCACACACCAAGGATATTTACGTAGTTTTGTTGTCCAAATAATAAATTACCTAGTGCAACTCGTGCAGCAGATGCATCATAGTTGATCCAGAAAGATACCCACGACAGAATCGTTATCAGAGTAGAAGGCATGTAGGTTTGCAAAATGAAGTAGCCGATATTTCTTTTAAGTCGAAAGCTCAGTGACAGCCGAGGGTATGCCCCTATTTAAAAAATAAAAAAGGGAAAAGTGAAACCACAGCATGTCTCTTTTCTACTGCCATTCCCAGAGTATGTCTCGGGATGCTCACTGCTTACCCGTTGCAAACTCTACTCTTTTTGAGATCATCTTGTAGTCGATAATTGAGAATTGAGGGAGCTCAATTTTATTAACTCCACTTACAGCAGATTCCCCTCCATTCCAGTAGAACTCAATATCATCCGTTGTGTATCCATCTGCAATAGGAAATATATACCCAAGCATGTTAGTTGGTTGACCAAATGTTTTATAAATTAGTTGAGGAGTAAAATTAAATATCAAAGCCAATAAAATGTCAATAAAATGAAAATAAGAACAAGCATTACTGACCATTACTGTGAATGTCCGCCATTTTTATTTTATTTCTTGTTGGGCAATTTCTGATGGTTAGAAATTATAAATAAGCTTTCATCACCAGATTTTATACCAAGCCACTTATTTTTCATGAGAAACAAATGAAAGATTAACAAAAGTAACAAAATATTATGTCTGTGCTTTTATATAATGTTTATTGGATTTTGATAAAAGAAAGCATCCGTTCCAAAGTTGAAGACTATTTATTTAAATGTTTCCCCAGCTCTCTATCAAAGGCAACATGAAGATATTGGAGAAGTTCTGACTTGGGCTTTCTTATTCTTCTTAATTTAAATAATATTTTTTAAAATGGAATTTCACAGTTACAGTATAACAAATTATAAAATTATAGATCTCAAATTGTATAAAATATACAAAACAACAACAATAATAAATGGAAGAAATATAATTGATGAAGAACAGATAGCCCTGTAAAATATTACAGAGGAACTGTTGTGGGCTTGGGGATTTAGGCCTGAATCATAAGTTGTCACTGGAATGATGGGCACTATGTCTATAAGGCTACACTCCTATGCACACTTTCTTGGAAGTAAGCCTCACTGAATGCAACTGGGCTTTACTTCTGAGTAAACATGCATAGGATTGTGCTGCGCCTCTCACAGATTTAACAGTGAAACCATATGCATATCTACTCAGAATTAAAGCAAGGCTTTTCTTAGTCCCGGTAGAAAAGTGAAACATGTGGCTCAGGTAAGCAGTAAGGAATGGTTAGCAAACATGCTGCAAAATAAGCATTCCTCTGGCTGAGCAGGATCTGAATGAGCCCTGAGACCAGCTGCAGGGGGCAGCCATGACTTGCAAGATACCTCGCTGCTTTGTGCAAGAACTATCTGACTTAAAAAAAAAAAAAATCCCTGCAGTTTTCAATTTACGGTTTGCTTATGCTTCACACCTATTTTTCACTCATCCCACGTGTGAATGTTGCATCACTACCATTTGCAAACTTTGCATCTGAAGGCAAAATTCATGTTAAATTCACTTTGTGCAACCACAGTGAAAGTAAATAGCAGCCAAACTGAATCAGGTACCGGTGGATTGGGAAATGGCTGGTTATAGAAAAGGGCTTTGGCTGGGTTACAGACCCAATCCAAACACAATAAATATTTGTTTGTTTGTTTGTTAGTAGAGTGCAATATTTTAGCTGCCCATCAAGATATTCACCTATCAGGATTTCATACCCTCCAACATTTCCAAAATTGAACCTATAAGGTTGTCCCTGGAACTTCCCACTGCTTAGGAAACTGGGGAGTACAAAACATGATTAAGATGTGAGCATCGCACAAATGTTGTACAAGAGAACAAACATTTCTGAATGTTCAATCATAATGCCAAACTATGGTTTGGAATTATGTGAATAAAACAAAGTGTATTTCACATGTCTCCCCTTCCACATGGAAGAAGACGAAAATTTTTGTTTTTAGTAAACTGCGTTTAATGTTATTTCTGAACCCTAAACTGTGGCTTATCTTCTGTTTTGTTACTGAAACAAGACAGCTTCATAAACTATGCTTTGAAGTTGGCTTGTTTCAGTAAACCGGAGCTATCCAAACTTGGTTAGAATAGCAATCGTTTGTCTTGGTTTGAACATAATTCTAAACTGCAGTTTGTAAAAGTAGAAGTGAAAGCTTTCGATCACCACATTGCGACCATACCATAGCAGAGGGGAGGGGTGAGCGGGCACATTCATGTAACATTAAGCAAGGATTGCTACAAACACAGCATTACTGCAAACACAGTGTGTTGCCTCACTCAGACATGTTGTTAACTGGTTGCTATATCCAAAACAAAACAAAACAAAATTTCCTTCTAGTAGCACCTTAAAGACCAACTAAGTTAGTTCTTGGTATGAGCTTTTGTGTGCATGCACACTTCTTCAGATACACTGAAACAGAAGTTGCCAGATCCTTCTATATAGTGAGAAGGTGGGGAGGGGTATTACTCAGAAGGGTGGTGGGAATGGGTGGTTGGCAGATAGCTGTGATGAGCCTGTTGACGACTCTTAACGACTGCAATAGGTCTTACAGGAAAAAGCAAGGGGTGAGAAGGTGAAAAATGGCTTTGTCATGTATAATGAGATAAGAATCCAATGTCTTTGTTCAGACCAGGTCTCTCCATGGTTTTAAGTTTGGTAATGAGTTGCAATTCAGCAGCTTCTCTTTCCAGTCTATTTCTGAAATTCCTTTGTAGTAATACAGCTACTTTGAGATCTTGTATAGAATGTCCTGGGAGATTGAAGTGTTCTCCTACTGGTTTCTCTGTCTTGTGATTCTTGATGTCCGATTTATGTCCGTTTATTCTTTGGCGTAAGGTTTGGCCTGTTTGTCCAATATAGAGAGCTGAGGGACACTGTTGGCATTTGATGGCATATACAATGTTAGACGATGAGCAATTAAATAGTCCCGAGATGGTATGTGTGATGTTGTTGGGGCCAGTAATGGTGTTGTCCGGGTGTATGTGGCAGCAAAGTTGGCATCTGGGTTTATTGCAGGCTCTGGTGCCAGTGTCCGTGTTACGTCTGGTTGTAGTATTATTGTGGGTTAGGAGTTGTTTAAGATTGGGTGGCTGTCTGTAGGCAATGAAAGGTCTTCCTCCCAGAGCTTGAGAAAGAGAACTGTCATTGTCCAGGAGAGGTTGTAGATCTCTGATGATGCGTTGTACTGTTTTAACTTGGGAGCTGTATGTGATGACTAGAGGTGTTCTGTTATTTTCTTTTTTGGGTCTGTCTTGCGGCAAGTTCTCTCTGGGTATCTGTCTGGCTCTGTTGATCTGTTGTCCAACTTCATCTGCTGGATATTTTAGTGCTAAAAAGGTTTGCTGTAGATCTCTTAGGTGAGAGTCTCTGTCTGTAGAATTGGAACAGATACGGCTGTACCGTAGTGCCTGGCTATATACAATGGACTGTTTGGTATGTTTGGGATGGTAGCTAGAGGCATGTAGATATGTTTGTCGGTCAGTTGGTTTACGGTATAAGGTGGTGTCTATGCGTCCATCCTGTATTTTTATAGTAGTGTCCAAAAAATGTATTTCTTGCATAGATTGATTCATTGTTAGGTTGATTGTGGGGTGAAAATCATTGAATTGAAATACATTGAAATACATTTTCCTCTAGCTACCATCTAGCTGTTCCAATTCTACAGACAGAGACTCTCACCTAAGAGATCTACAGCAAACCTTTTTAGCACTAAAATATCCAGCAGATGAAGTTGGACAACAGATCAACAGAGCCAGACAGATACCCAGAGAGAACTTGCCGCAAGACAGACCCAAAAAAGAAAATAACAGAACACCTCTAGTCATCACATACAGCTCCCAAGTTAAAACAGTACAACGCATCATCAGAGATCTACAACCTCTCCTGGACAATGACAGTTCTCTTTCTCAAGCTCTGGGAGGAAGACCTTTCATTGCCTACAGACAGCCACCCAATCTTAAACAACTCCTAACCCACAATAATACTACAACCAGACGTAACACGGACACTGGCACCAGAGCCTGCAATAAACCCAGATGCCAACTTTGCTGCCACATACACCCGGACAACACCATTACTGGCCCCAACAACATCACACATACCATCTCGGGACTATTTAATTGCTCATCGTCTAACATTGTATATGCCATCAAATGCCAACAGTGTCCCTCAGCTCTCTATATTGGACAAACAGGCCAAACCTTACGCCAAAGAATAAACGGACATAAATCGGACATCAAGAATCACAAGACAGAGAAACCAGTAGGAGAACACTTCAATCTCCCAGGACATTCTATACAAGATCTCAAAGTAGCTGTATTACTACAAAGGAATTTCAGAAATAGACTGGAAAGAGAAGCTGCTGAATTGCAACTCATTACCAAACTTAAAACCATGGAGAGACCTGGTCTGAACAAAGACATTGGATTCTTATCTCATTATACATGACAAAGCCATTTTTCACCTTCTCACCCCTTGCTTTTTCCTGTAAGACCTATTGCAGTCGTTAAGAGTCGTCAACAGGCTCATCACAGCTATCTGCCAACCACCCATTCCCACCACCCTTCTGAGTAATACCCCTCCCCACCTTCTCACTATATAGAAGGATCTGGCAACTTCTGTTTCAGTGTATCTGAAGAAGTGTGCATGCACACGAAAGCTCATACCAAGAACTAACTTAGTTGGTCTTTAAGGTGCTACTGGAAGGAATTTTTTTTTTTTTTTGACTATGGCAGACCAACACGGCTACCTATCTGTAACTGGTTGCTATATCATTTGTATTTTTTTAAAGAGTGTTTATAATTGTGGATACATGTTGAATTCATTAAGTAAGAGTTGAGGATAAAAATGGAGGATGAAAATGGAGTTCCCATTGCGGCGAGGACTGGAATAATTTATCATATGCTGCAGCAAGCTCACCAACAGACAAAGAAAACCTTTAAATTAATTCTTTGCTTAGAGAGTCTGTGCTTCAGGCAGCTGTTCACACATTGGCAGAAAACCAGTAAATGCATAAACTGTGCCAAAGGCCAACAGTGTGAGGATGAATGCATTACCATCAAACAGTCCTTGCCTCTTCTCCCCACACACAAAAAAATGTGAAATGACAAGATTCACAATTTCAGCTGCCTGCTCATAGAGATTTAATTGTGATCTGATTGAATAAAAAGTTGCTAAGAGCTATCACACAACAGACTGGAAGTTCCAAGGTTCTTACAGCATCACATGCTAGGGCCTGTCTGCAACATCTGCTTTGTTTGCCAGAACTTTATGAAAGACCTAGGTTCGGCTGGGAAAACGTAGGCGATTCAGCCTTTGGAGTTTAGGAGTATGACTGTCGTACCCTGAGAATGAATGAACATCAAAGCAACTAGAGGTTCAGCGTGTAACCTTGCACAGGACTTGAGTTGAAATTTAATGACGCATTCTTTCAAAGGTTCTTAAATATTTTCTAACAGGAAGTTTGACAGCTAATTCATATTGCAAGAGTGTCAGCTCACAAACCAAAGCAGTCTAGTGGGCATATCCCGCAAGAAACTTAGTCCCAAGCAGCTGAGGGCTTCTAATACCATTATTAACAGCTTGAACTTAGACCAGTTACAAATCGGCAATTATTGCAAATCTTTGAGCAGGTCTCACTCCTGCCAGCAACCATGCTGCAGCATTCCAGTTCAAGCACAAGGGAACCTGCAAATACAGAGCATTGCAATAATCCAGTCTTGAAGTCACCAGTACCTGGAGTCAAGTTCCCCTGGTCCATAAACAGTCAAAACTGCTACCTGTCCCCCTCCCCCAGACCAGTCCGGATCCATAAGCCCCCTGGCCTCTCCTCTAAGTTCATTAACACATCACTTGACAATCCTTATCTGACTGCATTAGACTTTCGTCGAATTTGCAGGTCACTGAGCAGCACTGAAGTGCATTGAGAGACATTCAGAAGTTAGTTACAATTCATAAATTCATAGTTTCTAAGCTCATGACAAGGTTTTTGATGAGCTGCCTTAAGCACTTGTTTTCCTGAGATGGCTGCGATATCTGTCAGGTGAGGGATTGTCACAGTCCTAAATTCAAATCTCCACTCAGGCATGAAGCTGCTCCTTGGCCTATTCCCCCTCACAGAGTTGTAAGGAAAATATGAGAGGAGGAAGTATCTTGTGGGCCACCTTGAGCTCCTTGAAAGAAAAGTGGGATATTTATGTAATAAACAGACAAATAACATCTGTTTATCCTTAAGCCTTTTTCCAAAAAGAAGAAGAAGAGGAAGAGGAAGAAGGAGGAAAGCTTAGTTATGTAGACTGGTTTGTATTATTCCTGAGCTATATGGCTGTTGTTGTTTCCGAGTTCCCCATAACTAGATATCAGTGCTCGCAGGGATTCGAACCACCAACCTTCTGATCAGCAAGCCCAAGAGGCTCAGTGGTTTAGACCACAGTGCCACCCGCGTCCCACAATGGAGTGAGCTCCCGTTGCTCTGTCCCAGCTCCTGCCAACCTAGCAGTTGGAAAGCACGCCAGTGCGAGTAGATAAATAGGTACCGCTGTGGTGGGAAGGTAAACGGCGTTTCCATGTGCTCTGGCTTCCGTCACAGTGTTCCGTTGCGCCAGAAGCGGTTTAGTCATGATGGCCACATGACCTGGAAAGCCGTCTGTGGACAAGCGCTGGCTCCCTCGGCCTGAAGCAAGACGAGCACCACAACCCCATAGTCGCCTTTGACTGGACTTAACTGTCCAGGGGTTACCTTTACCTTTTTTTTATCAGTGCTCTTGGACTGTATGGGTTCTAGAATACCACATTAGCAGTAGCCAGTGTAGTGGGAGTGAAAAATAAGGTAGGTCATCAGCCACATCCACTCTTTCCCAAAGGCCCAGATAAACAGTTGGGATCTTTAGCTTCCAGCAGAATTGGCCTTCCCTAATGATATGCTGTGTGTTTTCACGCTTCCTGTGAAACCCTTTCAACCCAAGGTATTGTATATGCAGCCACCGTAACAGTGCAGTATATTGTCTCAGGAAGGGAGTGATAATGATTCTGCACAAATCGGTCAAAATGCTTTTTGCCAGTGTAAGTGGCAATGACGGTTCAAATAAGAATGCAGCTATTGGAGTGTCCCCCCGGCTTCCTGGCAAGCAACCACTGAGCACGCGACTGGAATATTTTTCTATTGATGCATACCAATGCCTCTTCAAATTGACCCCTGTCTTTGTTCAGCCATTATGTACATTTAAGATTGCATCTATTTCCACAGAAAGAAGGAAAACATAGCGACGGGCTTTTCCAGAAACATAAATGCGTTAATGAGACATTTTCTATTCCTCCCACGATCTCTTATTTAACGTGGAAGCCAATTCTATGGCGACACCAGCTGAATGCTCACAATTTGATATTTAGTGTTTTACATTTGGCAATTAGTATTCAGCGACTGCTGTTCTATATTTGATAGTAATTGACGATGGTGGATAACATTGCGAAAGATGACAAGGATGCTAAAAGTGTTGTAAACAGAAGAGATACCAGTCAGGGCAAAAAGAAAGCCAGAAAATTGCTTATGCAGGAATGCACCATTTGTGACCCACTGAGCCTCATGTAGCCCAGGACAGCACCCCCAACCCTGTTCTTTGTGACCCTAAGTAGGTATTATTTGTACAATTTGCATTTTTATTCTATCTTCCTTCAGAGCTCAGGGTGGTGCACAAAGCACACACACAAATGCACAAATGCACATATCATCTCAACAACGCTGTGGAGTAGGTTCAGCTAAGACACTGCAACTAACAAAGTCACACTGTGCTTCATGGCAGAGTGGAGATTCAAACCCAAGATTCCTAGTCCAACTAGTGCAAGAGGTTTATTGAGACTCTGGTGGGGCTCCGTGTAAGGATGGTGGGCAGTGTTTTTATCTGCTTTGCATAGTAATCTAATGGTATTGCAGCCAATGAACTAATACACACAGGTGCAAGATACCAACCAACCAGGAAGCAAAGCTATATTCGCTGCTGTGGAGCATTAGATACACTGAGTCTGGAGTAGGAATTCTCACTGCAACAGAAGAAGTTGCCTTGGACAGAATCAGGCAATTGGACTGTGTAGCTCAGTACTATCTATACATGGTATATTTAACTGATTTAAACTAATCAGTACCGTAATTAATCTAGATGCACCACCATACTGTATATGTGACCAGCTTGTTATATTCCTATTTTAAAGATACGGTAAAGAGGCAGCGTAATGTTTCAAAAATGTTTTAAAACATTAATAATCAAACTATACTTTATACTTTAGACAATATTGCAAATTAGGCAAGAGATATAAGCAAATTTATTTGGGCTCAGAAATATGGTAGCAATTTAGGTGTAGATGGCGGTATACATTGTAAGATTCCTTGCCACACATTGTACAAAAGTACAAAACAAGTTTGTGCTTTTATATAAGCAGTAGAAAATGGGGAGACAACTTACAGCTTTCAATTTCCAGCGTGCAGTTTTGTTCATCCAGAGGGTACCTTCGTAAATCCATCATGCAGGCAGCCGTGGTAGTGATCCTGAGAAAGAGGGAAGAGGAAAGAGAGAGAGGGAGAGAGAGAGAGAGAGGGAGAGGGAGAGAGAAAGGGAGGATCAAGAAAGAAGGATACGTGGACTTGCAGCTCAGGTCAAACATTTTAACAATCTTAAAAAACTTTTTGAATTATTATTGCAAAATTTATTGAATTTCTTCAAAAACAATTACCAAGCATCAAGTGTTGTCTTGCAGGACAAATTGTCATTCACATGGCATCAAAACAGACTTTAAAAAAGCAGTCAAAGGCTGTGTGCAGGGGGTGGAAGCAGGGTCGGATTTAGGTTTGATGAGGCCCTAAGCTACTGAAGGTAATGGGGCCCTTTATATGTCCAGCTTTATATGAAGGTAATGGGGCCCTTTATTGTTTGTCAACAATAAATTGTTGCTTTTTTGTGTTGAATATATGCTATATGGTAATTTATGGACCTAATAAGTATCTAAAGCCATTTGCACATAACAAAGTATGTATTTTATCAAAGTAATTGTTGAACTGAAGTACAATTATGAAGAAGTATATTAATAGTGAAATACAGTTAAGAAGAAGTATATTAATAGTGATAGTGATATTTTAGGGAGCAGGCTAGCAGGTGGGGCCCGTTACTTACATCAGGCATGGCCAAACTCAGCCCTCCAGATGTTTTGAGACTACAATTCCCATCATCCCTGACCACTGGTCCTGTTAGCTAGGGATGATGGGAGTTGTAGTCCCAAAACATCTGGGGGGCCAAGTTTGGCCATGCCTGACTTACAACATAGGAGCCAACACAACACAAAACACTGTTGCTGTATGTAGGCTTTATTTTATTTATTTTTTATCTTATATTTTGGAAATGTACATCTAGTTGTTTTTTCCTTTAATTTTTTCGGGGGCCCCCAAGAGATTGGGGCCCTAAGCTATAGCTTGTTTAGCTTATACGTAAATCTGACATGGGTGGTGCTGTGGGTTAAACCTCAGAGCCTAGGACTGGCTGATCAGAAGGTCGGCGGTTCGAATCCCCACGATGGGGTGAGCTCCTGTTGCTCGGTCCCTGCTCCTGCCAACCTAGCAGTTCGAAAGCACGCCAATGCAAGTAGATAAATAGGTACCGCTCTGGCGGGAAGGTAAACGGCATTTCCGTGTGCTGCTCTGGTTCGCCAGAAGTGGCTGAGTCATGCTGGCCACATGACCCAGAAGCTGTACGCCGGCTCCCTTGGCCAATAAAGCAAGATGAGCGCCGCAACCGCAGAGTCGGTCACGACTGGACCTAATGGTCAGGGGTCCCTTTACCTTTAAATCTGGCACTGGGTGGAAAGGTGTGACCTCTCCATAGCCTTTGTCCTTCTAGCTAGTGCCCCAGCCAGGTCGTCCTTCCCTTTCTGCTTTGAAAATTTTTCCTTGTCTATTCCCTTTGTTGATTTCTTCCATCCCTGCTTTATGAAATGCTAATGGAAGAAGCCTCGGTGCCATGCAAGGCAGCCGTTTCTCAGGTAATTAGTTGCATACTGCACCGTGTGAGTGTGGGCTCCTTATTATTAATTTCTATGGAGTGGCGGCAGTTCATGAATCAATCTGTGATTCGGATTCTGCCTTTGGGCTAGCACTGTCTCTGCTTGCTCTGCATATCCCTACTGTTTCTTTTCAACCTGCACATTTTTTAAAGCAAACAAATGAAGCTATAAGCATCTCCCATAAATCTCCAGTTCTTGCTCCTCCAAAGGAAAATGGACTACACAAATAGCTCCTTCGGATTTTCTACTTCATGGGAAAAGGTAGAGAAGCACTAGAAGAGCCAGTTAACTTAATTTAAGATCCATAGCCTTTTGGGACCTGTGGGTACATTTGGAAACCTAAGGTACTGTTTTGGGTACCATAAAAACAGAAAATTAACAGAAAAACTGGGAACCCCCCCCAAACAAAGGGCAACCCACCTACACCCCCCCAAACAAATAAAACCAACAATAAAAAAGAAGGATCCCCGGAAGGCAAACAGTAGCAGCAACAAATGACCAAACCCTTAATTAGGAAAAAAAATCAGCAGAAACAGGAAGCCTTGGTGGAACCCCTGTATGCGACATTGGGAATATTAGGAGCAATTGGATGTTCAAACTGAATTATGTATTCAGACTTGCTCAGAAAAAAAGCCCTCTCTAAAGAATTAATAATTTTTATTCAGCATTGACAGTATTGATTTTTTGCGTAATATCTCTTAAGAGTTTGCTAATGGACCAAAGGAGCCAGGTTTTCCTCACCTCCCAGTTCCATAAGGCGCGTTGAGCCGTATTTCTAAACGGTTTTGCCCCAAAGCAGCAATAAGGTAGACAAAAAGTCATGCAGCATGAGAAATCTCCACGCAAAATTCTTTCTCCCGTGTATAAGGCCCAGCATTTTGCCTGTCTGGAGCTGCGCCAACCCATCATTTAAGATCTTCACCTAAGGCCTTTCTCTGAGTGCCTCTTGTCAGGTGAGGTGCGATGGGTGGTCCACTGGGAAGAGGGCCTTTCCAGTGGTAGCATTCCCAGCATGGAATGAACCTCACAGAGAAACTCACCTGATGTCTTGACGTCTTTTCGGCATCAGGCAAAGACATTTTTATTTCCCCAAAACTTTTAACTGGTTTTAGCTTCTATATCAGGGCGGCCCAACTTTTTCTACAAAGAGGGCCACAACATGGAACCCACAGGCTGCACACTGCCTTGTCGTGCGGGAGGGTGGAGTGAGGCCAAAATCTGATGTCTCCCACCAAGCTCTCATGCTGTTTTCCTAATAATAATAATAATAATAATAATAATAATAATAATAATAATTGGATGCCATTCATCTGACTGGGTTGCCCCAGCCACTCTGGGCAGCTCCCAACAGAATATTAAAAACACAATAAAACTTCAAACATTAAAAACTTCCCTAAGCAGGGCTGCCTTCAGATGTCTTCTAAAAGTCAGATAGTTGTTTATTTCCTTGACATCTGATGTGAGGATGTTCCTATGAGAAAAAACACTGGGGCCTAATTGGATTAGTAGAATGTCTGTCATCTGGTGGGCTGGGCTTTTGTGTTGTGCTCTGGAATCGGCCCCTCCCTTCAGGTGTTCAGTTAAGTTCAGTTAGAGAGGCCAACTGTCATTCTCGCCTCATGAGGTTGTTTTAGTTTCTCTCAGACAGTTTGTTATTGTGCTTCAATTTTCTTTATGATTGAAGCTTTGTTTGACATATACGTCAGCCACTTACTTTGCTGAAAGAAAAGAAACTCTGCTGAAAAATGGTGGAATATCCTAAACTGAGCAAGTGAGGGGATATTTCCAGTCTCACAGGAGGATTGATTTTTTTAATCACTCCCATCCTTCACAACAGTAACACAGGGCCACTACCGAGAAGACCCTCTGCCCGGTTCCCTGTAACCTCACTTCTCGCAGTGAGGGAACTGCCAGAGTGCCCTCAGTTCTCGATCTCAGTGTCCGGGCTGAATGATGGGGGCAGAGAAGCTCCTTCTGGTATACGGGGCCAAAGCCATTTAGGGCAGAACTTTCAAAACTTTTCAAGTTGGTGAAACAATTTTTGGACATGCATCATTTCACGACACGGCAATTCAGTTTTGCATCATTTCAAAACACAGTAATTAGTTTTCCATCATTTCACGACATGGTAATTCAGCTTTGCTTGCAATCCCGAGGTTAAACGAACTCCTTTCCAGCCCCGGGAGGAGCGTGGGGAGCGTTTGTGCTACACACCTACGCACTGCAGCCGACACACTAATGTGTCGCAACACACAGTGTGGGAAGCTCTGGTTTAGGGCTTTAATGGTCAGCACCAACAAAGCTGGATAAGCAAGTTGCAGGGCTTTGGGAAAGAGGTGTGAGGCTCTGGCAGAAGAAGAAGAAGAAGAAGTAGAAGTAGAAGTAGAAGTAGAAGTAGAAGTAGAAGTAGAAGTAGAAGTAGAAGAAGAAGAAGAAGAAGAAGAAGAAGAAGAAGAAGAAGAGTTTGGATTTGATATCCCGCTTTATCACTACCCGAAGGAGTCTCAAAGCGGCTAACATTCTCCTTTCCCTTCCTCCCCCACAACAAACACTCTGTGAGGTGAGTGGGGCTGAGAGACTTCAGAGAAGTGTGACTAGCCCAAGGTCACCCAGCAGCTGCATGTGGAGGAGCGGAGATGCGAACCCGGTTCCCCAGATTACGAGACTACCGCTCTTAACCACTACACCACACTGGCTCTCACACTGGCAGGGTACTAGACCCCCCCACCTCCTTCTCAAAGTTGGGCAAGTGCTAACTAGGTTTTGCGAAGGAGGAGGAGGACTCTAGGACCCTGTCGGAGCCCTCACACCTCCTTCCCAAACACCAGTGCTGTCACTTATTCAGCTTTGGGAAGGCAGTGTGAGGGCGGGGTGGTGGTGGAAATCAAATGTTGCCAGGGGCTTCCAAAAAAGGCATTGAGGGCTGCATGTGGCCTCTGGGTCGTGGGTTGGACTGCCCGGTTCTGTTTTGACATAGGATGATTGTATGCTGCTTTTATATATACAGCATTTACTGTTATTGTTTTTAGTCTATGTTCTTATATCAGCTTGGGACGCGGGTGGCACTGTGGGTTAAACCACAGAGCCTAGGACTTGCCGATCAGAAGGTCGGCGGTTTGAATCCCCGCGACGGGGTGAGCTCCCAGGGTGAGCTCCTGCCAACCTAGTTCGAAAAGCACGTCAAAGTGCAAGTAGATAAATAGGTACCGCTCCGGCAGGAAGGTAAACGGCGTTTCCGTGCGCTGCTCTGGTTCGCCAGAAGCGGCTTAGTCATGCTGGCCACATGACCCGGAAGCTGTATGCCAGCTCCCTCGACCAATAAAGTGAGATGAGCGTGCAACCCCAGAGTCGGCCACTACTGGACCTAATGGTCAGGGGTCCCTTTACCTTTATATATCAGCTTGGATACCTCAGTTGGTTAGAGCATGGTGCTGATAACACCAAGGTTGAAAGTTCAAGCTGTATATTCCTGCTATGTAACTCTACAATTCTATGAGGTGTGTTTGTGTGTGTGTGTGTGTGTGAGAGAGAGAGAGAGAGAGAGAGAGAGAGAGAGAGAGAGAGAGAGAACGAAAATATTAAAAGCTTTAAATTCAAGTAGATCCTACCCTGAAAAATTTCAGCTACAGCTTTTAGTTCAGCCTTGGGGATCATGCACACAATAGCATTTTAAACGCAACACACCAGGGGTAGGGAACCACTGGCTCTCCAGATGTTGGAGTACAATCCTCACACTGACCATTGGTCATACTGGTTGAGGCTGATGGGAGCTGGAGTCTAACCACAACTAGAGGGTTGCAGGTTCTCCATCCCTGCAATGCCCCAGGCAAAGAGAGCAGGCAGAAGCCCATTTTTTATGTGTGTGCAAAATGAGCCCATAGCTGGGTCAAGGTAAACTATTTTGCAAGGTACCATAAAGGCTACCTACCAGGTGTTCTGAAGATGCCAAATACAAAGTAATGTTGCACTGTTTTATTTATTTATTTTTATTTTACCAAATATCCTATGGGACCGAGATCTATTGAAGAAACTTCAGCGCAGTTAGCCCTTTTCACTGCGAGGCTATAAATACAATCAAATAAAATTTATAGCAGAAATTCTGACAATGCTATAACTACACTCCTGCAAACAAGCGGCTGTAATAAAGGTTGTCTGTGAATGGGAAGCACAATTTATTGCAAAGAACAGTTTTGTTTGACAGAGCAAATAGACTGTAGAGATGTATGTGTGTGTTTTAAACCCAAAAGGGAGTGGGAAACAGCAAATTTAAGAAAGCAAGAAGAGAAAAGCAAGCTTTGAGAACTGAACTGGCATTTTGGATGTGAAAATGCAGAGGAAACATAGCTTAATTTTAGTGGTTCCTTTAAAAAATAAATAAATTGTTCATTGAAAGATGATTTCCTCAAAAACTAGCTCATGATGGATGCTCTTCCCTTCATTGGCACCTGGAAATGGCACCAGTTTATTTAGGTATATACTTCTGATCTATTGCAGTGGCATAGCATGGTTTGCTGGTGCTTGGAGCTCACGCAGGTGCATGCATGCCAGGCCAGTGTGGACCGCGGAGCGTGAACATAGCCCACCATGCAAGCCCAGCCCTTGCTGCTGATGCTGCCACAGCGACTTGCACAGGGGGAGCCCAGCCAGTCAACATGCACCTTCCTCTCTCTGTGCTCCTGCATGAGTCACGTGACCCTTATGAGATCATGGAGACCAAAGCACACACTTTGGGGGGGGCATGCTCTTACAGTACCCAAAAATGTGTGTTTTGGGCATGTAAGAGATCGCGCCCCCTCCAAAAAGTGCTTGGGGGGGGGCGAGACCTTGTCATGAAATCACGTGATATCATGGTGCCCAAAATGACCATTGTGTTCTTGCGGGGAAAACAGGATGTCCCAGTTTTTCCGGGACACTTGTGGGGTATGTGGTACATGCCTGGTCAGTATGTGCAGCAGAATGAAGTGACAGAATCTTGAGGTGGCAGAATCTATGTTGCCACTTGCTACGAGTGTGTATGTGTGTGTCAAGTGCCATTTCTGAATGCCCCTCTGCCTACAAGATTCCATGCAAGGAAAAACCCAACAAAGATTCAGGGAGAAAAGTCCTAATTCTGTTTCCCCCCGGCTGCTTTTTACACACAGGGATTTTCTTTTTCTACATAGGCATAAAAAATTGACCCTCCATCAGTAGTCTGCGATAGAGCAGTCCATTTTGCCTCCCACCAAGACAAGTACCACTTCATCCCCATCTTCTCATGCTCAATGTGTAGGATCCAGACTTTTTTGACAAATGTGATGGGCTACAGCAAGCTAGAACAACCCGAAAGTCTATACCTTGGGTCATTCATTTTCATCTACAGTTGAAAATATAAGCAGTAATATAAGGCAGAACATAGCAGGCAGAGTTCCACTTTTCTTCCTAGTAAACAATAAATATGACAGGAGTAGTACGCTGAGCAATTTTCTTCTGACATTTATGATAGCCTGAATTTCAGGCAGCAAAAACAGCCATTTCTCTACAACATTAAAGCACAGAGTTTATTAAGTTTTTATAAATAGCCTCATTTATTCTCCTTTCAAAGTTATCCATCACCCCAAGGAAACTCTTCAAATAAAATCAACAGAGAGGATGTTTGCTATGTTTAATTCTCATTGGGCGCAGCTCCATTATGTCTCTAGTGATATTTCATGCCTTCCAGATGTACGAAACTGATATTTAAAGGATTTCATTCTCCCCCTCCCCACCCCCAGTTCAACACGAAAACGAGTGCAGCAGAAAATGGAAAGCTGCTTACCAACCATTAAACATTATTATTGCCCTCCTGTGGCTTTCTGGCTTTCATACATCTCTCTAGTCATCCGTGCCATCTTTTCCTTCCAATTGCTTTGGGATACTGTGGAAATGTGTATGTGTGTGTGCGCGCACACACATTCCAATCTGTTAGGTGGCCAGCTAGTTTAACTTGCTACAGTTATAGCAGCTTGGGAGTCCAAAAATGGATGTAGTCCAGCTTCAGGTGCCTGTTTTACTGCACATTTTAGCACATCTCTGCATGGGATGTTGGTAAGCTACTATGGCCATCTGAATAGGCTCTAAGTCTGGCTTCTAATAATATACTTCAAACCTTCTGGAGAATAAGAAGCATTAAATGTTCTGTCATTTTGCAGAATTGGATAAGATGACAGGAAGGATTTGAAACCTGCGGGATCAGAGATTCTCAGAGGACTGGAGTAAATAAATGAATTATTTGAAAAGCAATTGTAATCAACAGATTTACGCTAGTAGGATTGCTAGAAGTTTTGTAAGGAGGATTATGCGAAATATTGCAGAGAAAACTATGATAAGAATTATTAGTGAAGGAGTATTAAATGTAATACTGAAAATAATGTAATGCAGATTAAGTGATAAAGATGGGAAAATCTTAAGATGTGGTTGATGGAAGTCCAAAACATTGTATAAGTTAAGAAAGTATGTTATATGATATTTGGAAATTATGTGTAAAAATCAATAAAAATATTTAAAATAAAAGTAAATGTTCTGTCATTTATAAAGCATGCATGTGGAAAAGCTCTATCCACTGTTTCCCATTTTTATCTTCACAGTGATCATGGGATCATAGAATTGTAGAGCTGGAAGGGACCCTGAGCATCTAGTCCAACCCCCTGCAAAGCAGGAATATGCAGGTGTCCCATATGGGGATCAAACCTGCAACCTTGGCATTATCAGCACCACGCTCTAACCAACTGAGCTATTTCTCAGATGAATTTAATCCCTCCAGTTTATGGGAGGAAGACTGAGCTGAGGGAGCATGTTTCCTTATCTGAGCCTGGATATACATTCCCTCCATCCACCTCCTAGGTCCATATCCAGCCCTAAGAACATAGGAAGCGGATTAATACAGAGTCAGGCCATTGGACCAGCTGCCTCAGTATTGCCATTGATTGGCAGCAACTCTCCAAAGTTTCAGACAGGGGTCTCTCCCAGCCCTGGAGCTGCCTGGGATTGAACCTGGGACCTCGTGCATCCAAAGTAGATGCCCTTCCACTGAGTTACAGCTCTTCCCTTTGCCAAGAGGTCCAAGATCTAAATATCAGGGTTCAAATAAGCCTCTCCATGCATTCAAAAGAATTGTGAAGGGGCTAAATGGCCACAGAGGTTCCTCACCAATGCCAAGGCCCATGCCTCACTTTTAATGGCTATATCAAGGGCCCCTCTTCAGGCACGCCAACTCTAGAGGGTCAAAGACAATTCAGCCACCTCAATATTTGTTGTCAGGAGGCTGGGTCCCCTCAATCTTGGGGGCAACCTGATGTTTCTAGGGCCCTATGTATCTACTGAGGGACGCGGGTGGCGCTGTGGGTTAAACCACAGAGCCTAGGTCTTGCCGATCAGAAGGTCAGCTGTTCGAATCCCTGCGACGGGGTGAGCTCCCGTTTCTCTGTCCCTGCTCCTGCCAACCTAGCAGTTCAAAAGCCCGTCAAAGTGCAAGTAGATAAATAGGTACCGCTCTGGCGGGAAGGTAAACGGCGTTTTGGTGCGCTGCTCTGGTTCGCCAGAAGTGGCTTAGTCATGCTGGCCACATGACCCGGAAGCTGTACGCTGGTTCCCTCGGCCAATAAAGTGAGATGAGCGCCGCGACCCCAGAGTCGGTCATGACTGGACCTAATGGTCAGCGGTCCTTTTAATGTATCTACCAACACAAACATGTTGAGCTGCCTTTCCTGAGGGGGATCTAGATTGACCAAGGGTTCCCAATTTCATGGAGGAGTTTGACCCTGGCTGAATTGGTGGTGGTGGGCTGTGCTACACAGTTTAACCTTACAACTGACACATTCAGCGTATGTTGGGGGGTGGTTGAATGAACTCCATTAATGTTTTAAGCAAGGATTTCAATGCTACAATGGAAGGCACTGTTTGTTTTACCACATTTGTTTCTCGCCTTTTCTCCAAGGAGCTCTAGGCAGTGCACATGGCTCCTCCCCATCCATTTTGTCCTCATAAAAACCCTTTGTTAGGTAGGTGAGACTAAGAGGGACTGGCTGGCCCAAAGTCACTCAGTGAGCTTTGTCGCAGAGCGCAGATTCAAACCCAGTTCTTCCTCCCACAGAGAGGTGCTTAATATCTCCAACTCCTAAAAAGATTCCGTCAACGGTGTCTCTGAAAATTTTTACACATCACTTGGGAAGACAGGTGAACTAATATCAATGTACTAGAAGAAGCAAAGATCACCAGTGTCGAAGCAATGATTCTTCAACATCAGCTTTGTTGGACCAATCATGTTGTGCGGATGCCTGATGATGGTCTTCCAAAGCAACTACGCTATTCCGAACTTACAAATGGAAAGCGTAATGCTGGTGGTCTACAAAAGACTGTCCCAAGGCAAATCTAAAAAAATATAGTATAAACACTGACAATTGGGAAACACTGGCCTGCGAGCGCTCCAGTTGGAGAACAGCCTTTACGAAAGGTGTCTTGGGCTTTGAAGACTCTCAAACTCAGGACGCAAGGGAGAAACGTGCTAGGAGGAAGGCACGCTTGGCAAATCTACACCGTGATCAGCTCCCGTCTGGTAACCAATGTCACCACTGTGGAAGGACGTGTGGATCCAGAATTGTTAAAACCGTGTTTATGGAAGACAATCTTACTCGGCTATGAGTGATCGCCAAAGAAAAGGAAAGATCATCTCACAAAGTCTCAAGCACAGTGCTTTACATCTTTACACTGGGCCGATCCACATGTCCGCTGCAAGTTATTAAAAAAAACAATAATTCAAGTGCTATGTGTGAACCACTTCTATATGAAATAACCAATGTTTGTCATTTCACCACTCTGAGAAGGTAAATTAGTTGGAGTACAGTTTGGGAAAGTGGGGCATCTTTTTTGCCATGACAAATAGCTTATGTGGAATGCCTAGATTTCTATTGAATGCCACCTCGCCATTTAGGACGATGTGTGTATTTGTTCTGGAAAATGTGGCACCCAACCATGTTACCGACAATGGAATTATTTCACTGTTCTTGGCATATGCTGTCTGGATCTGGTTTGACACCGTGCGCTTCACCTGAACAATGGACCAAAGCCTTTCTCTTTTCTGCTCTGCCGTTGCAGGAGCTATTATGTCGTCAGATGCAGGTTGTATGGGGAGAAAAATACACAGGAGTGCATTGTGCTCTCTCAGTAGGCCGACACTCCGGCTCAAGAAAAGGTCATTCTGCTTTTGCAAAAGGTGTAGCCCTTTTGTGGATCTGTGCGAGAGCATTTCTAAGAGGGTATATAACATTGGCCCCAATGCGTGTGTGTCAGAATAGGCCAAGGCATTATGGTTGTAAGATCCTAATTTGGGATGGAAGGATGGATCCCTATATAACTGTCCTGAGCTGGTTTCACTTCCACTGCAAAAGACAACAACTCTGTTTTGCCTTGTTTATGGGTGGACTTTTTAGGAACCCCAAAAATTGGCCCACATTTACAAAAAGGAGAGAAGTATTTACGTTATGAGGTGTCGGCATGTTGAGAGAACACAATGCACGCCTGTGTGTGTTCCTCCCCAAACAAGGCTGAAGGATAATTACTTTCAGAGCCACACAGAAGCCTGGGAGGTGCAAATCAGGTCCATCTTGCATCAGAATTCACAGGAACCAAATTCTTCAAGCACCTTTAGTCCATATACTTCCCACTCTCTGTCTATGTTCTAGGGATCAGAAGGGTTGGAGCAGGGGGTTAAAGATGGCAGAAGAGAGGAAGTGTGTGCCATGCTCTCAGTGATGGGGAGACTGTTTCAGTGGTTAATGAGGGGCACTGCAAGTTTCTTAAGGACCCTCCTGCCCTTCTGAAATAGGCAGCAAGTGCTTTGACAGCGCTGACAGCTTATTGTGCTAATGTCTGGATTAACTCCTGACCCTCCCTGGTTCCTATTTTATACTATACTATACTATACTATACTATACTATACTATACTATACTAGGTGGAGGGACGCAGGTGGCACTGTGGGTTAAACCACAGAGCCTAGGACTTGCTGATCAGAAGGTCGGCGGTTCAAATCCCCATGACAGGGTGAGCTTCCGTTGCTCGGTCCCTGCTCCTGCCAACCTAGCAGTTCAAAAGCACGTCAAAGTGCAAGTAGATCAATAGGTACCGCTCCGGCGGGAAGGTAAACGGCATTTCCGTGTGCTGCTCTGGTTCGCCAGAAGCGGCTTAGTCATGCTGGCCACATGACCCAGAAGCTGTAGCCGGCTCCCTCGGCCAATAAAGCAAGATGAGCACCACAACCCCAGAGTCGCCCACGACTGGACCTAATGGTCAGGGGTCCCTTTACCTTTTATACAATGGTGGACCTGTAAAAACATGGAAGGTTAGTAATGCTAACCTGCCGCCCAATTATGTGTGGAGGTTTATAATGCCGCTTGTGTTGGGTGGCAATTTCCTCCCTCCCTTCCCGACAGGTGAGTGGGGTTTGCGACACCGAGCGAGCTTACCTGGTCGGATGCCTCCCACCTGCAATAGGGTGGCCATCGTCCCACCCTCGGCCTGGGAGGACAGTGGACGGCCAGCTGGGGGTGGGGCGAGGGCCAAGGGAAAAGAGGCCGACCCCTTCGGCCAAACCTCACTTTGTTTCCTCCTCTTCCAGGTTCACCCACCCAACCCTCCCAAATTAATAATATTTTCTTGCAGTGTAATATCTTGCGTTCCAGGTCAGCGGGCGCTGCTATGGTCGTAAGATGGTTGCTGTATTCAGAACCGGGAAGGAGTTTTCCATGCATTGGCAGGTTTTGCCTTCCCCGTAGGATTTCGTCACAACTTTGGTGGTTTTTAGGCCTTGGCAAGGTATCCTTTAGTCTATCTTCGAGTTGGGGGGGGGGGAAGAAGCATTCCATGCACACACACCCATGTGGCGGCAGCTGCAGGGCCAGTTAAAGGGTTGATTGCGGGAGTCCCTGGCCCTAGAGCGGTGGCATGTAGGTCAAACTCCCGGCCGAGGTAAAGTGGGAGGGCACGCTGTGTAAGTTCATCCTTTACAGTCCCCTCCTACTGCACCTCATTGCCCTGCACATCCTCAGTGCCAGTCGGGCTGAGAGGGTTACATGTCTAGGCCTATGCCAAGTTTCCCACATTCAGAAGTTCAATAAAGTTGTGGCCAATTTGAACCCATACTTTGGTCTCTTGTCTCATTTTTTTTTGGGGGGGGGGAAGGCTCCACGGACAGGGTTCAGCGCGTGTGCTCGCAATAAAACTCTGTAAGCAAAAGTAACCTATTTTTACATATCACCTGGAAAGGCTCCAAGAGGCTAGATTGATTGGCTGTATGTGAACCTCAGAACAATCCCTGTTTCCCATTATATTCATTCTGATATTTAGCATCAAGGTGTATCACCGATTTGTCACCTTTGATTGTTGGTTGATATGGATTTGTTATATGAATAGCAAATGTTTTCCTTTGGATCAGTTTGATCTTCTTAGATTCCTTACTTTGGAGAAGACCCATTTATTGCAGTGGATTTTTCCTCCTCTCCCTCCAGAATCAGTGGCTTAAGGATTGTGGCTCTAGAACTCATTAAAAGCATTGTTGCGGGGGGGGGGGGGGGTAGAGAAATCTATTGCAGGCTTGCAGAAATAAAGATGAAAGGGGCAGTAATTAAAGTTGTACCTTACATTGGATTTCCAATTTGCATGCAATTACCTGACATACTGGTGACAACACTAATATATATCAAGAGAAATCTAGCAGCATGGATTCCAGTGTGAATAAGCGCTGCCTGATTTTTCTTTTCCCCTACCGGCAGGGGGATTCAGGTGCAGCAGTCAAAATTCAAAGGAGTTGTTAGTGTGAAATTGGGGTTATTATTATTATTATTTTAAATGCACAAATGAACCCAGATCTTTTCCTTTCAGCTGTCAGAAACAACAGAGAACTAGGAGATGTGTTGATAGACAGCATCGCAGAAGCATAACTAGAAACTACCCACATAATGCACTCCAGGAAAAGCTGTGATGGTATACTGAATTTATTTCCCCCTTTTCAGATCGTCCCTGGATCAGGAACATCAGAGGTGACTGTTGGAAAACTGTGAGCTAGGGCTGTGCAATAAATCGTTGTATTGCATTGAAATATCATTGTGATAAGTATTTCAACAAGGCAATATACTAGATCAGCTGAACTGATACTTTGCATATATACTTTGCCTTATGTTGCCTTATGTTGTAAACTTTGAAGCTATGAAATGTTTTCCCTCCTAGTACATTTTTGTACACTTTTATTTATCAAAACCTTTCTGTGCCAGGATAACAATACCATTTTAATGTCATGGCCAGAAATTTAAGAGCTTCCCATCTCACGTATTGGAATAGTTGTATGGCTGTCCAGCTACAGCAAGGCAGGAAAGGCACACTAACATGTTTCCAGTGCTTTTTTCTGGGGGTACGCATACCCCTAAACATTTTGTGAATCTTTGTACTTTTGTCCATTTACTGTATATATTCTTCCCAATTTGAACTATAAAATGGTGATTTTCTTGAGTCAAAATAAGAGTACCCCTAAACGTATTCTTTTTTTAAAGAAAAAAAGTGTTGCATATTTCCAAAATGCATCTAAATATCCCTCAAACTATACAACGGCTTATAAGCTGATTTTCATTAACCAGTTTGATGGATAGGAGCCGCAGCCATGAAGATTGAAGGCAATTAGAAAGACACATTTTCCGCATGCTCTGTTTAACAAATAATAACCACATTCTGGAACTTATCAGCCATTTCCCCAGTGCCCTGTTTTCTCTTTCGCTGCTGAAACACCAGTTTCCCTGCTCCCCTGAGAAAAGTCATTTATGCACACCAGTGTGGTCCACCATTCCCCAAGAGAGACTTAATAGCATTTTTTTTTGCTTGAATCATTCATAGAGGAAGCAAGAAGTGTGGGGCAAAATTAATGAGAGTGCAATTCTTCTTCTTACTATTGTGGCTTCAGTTTCATTTCAAGCTTCTATATATTTGCTATCCAGAATAAGATTTTGCTGCTGCTGAAATGACTGCAGACACCTGTCATTGCTCACACAACGATCTAACCATTGAATGTCACCATCCTGAACAGATTTCCTAAGTGGTAAGTTTGCAGGACACTTGTCCCATTCCTTAAATCACAGTTTGCTGGACTACCAAGAACCAGATAAAACTGCTTGGCTATGTGTCTGTGAGGAGTTTCTGAACAGGTTAAAGGTAAACATTGCCCAGCTCGCTGATATGACGTCATGCACCCTGTGGCCTCAGAACCTGACTTCTGGTGGCACCGCAAGGCCTCGGATTCGACTTCCGGTGTTTCACGAGGCACCAGAAATTGCGTTGGGAGCCCTGCGGTGTGGACGCCGAGCACCCAGAACAAAAAGTTTTGAGGGTGCTCAGGCCTCTAGGGTCCCCTAGAGATAGTGTTCTTGTCATCAGGTATTCCAGTTCCTATGATGAGATACACCCCAGTACGTAGCTGCACAGTAAGCTTAAATAGAGCATTACCTACCGCAAACCGTAAAGTACAGTTCCATCCGGATGTAGCCGAATCATTCGATTTTTCACAGTAACTCCATGAACAAAGGACTTCTTGTCATTCAGGAAGTATGTATCTGGTACCCAGAGATAGTCAGCCACTCTGTTATCTAACGTCAGATTCAAAGGTATTCCAGAGTACGATAGTCTTTTATCCCTCCAGGACTGCTGGAAATACATAGTGAGTGTGTAGTCCTGGGAACAAAGAAGAAAAGAAAAATAGTAATTCAGTGTGTGTGAATTTTGCATAGTTTCTAATACCTTTTATGATCTGAAGAGCGCAATTATTGCCACTGTACAATGAGATTCACTGAAAAAACAAACAACTGTGAGGGTCATGAATGCTGCTTCTGTTGGTCTGTTGACGCGAGCTTTTTTCTTACAAGTGGTACAGTGAACAATCTTGTGTCCACCTTTTCCATGAGGGACTTGCTTAAACTCCAAGATGTAACAGAGAAAATCCTGTACGAATGTGTCACAGTGCCTTAAGCGTGACCATACAGACTTTGCAAAACAGATCTTCATGTTCTTCAGCTTAAGGTCAAAGCTACACGGCAGGCTTGACGTCATTGTTTACCCCAATCTTGTAGCCCCAGATCCCAACGCAGAGAATGTCAGGTACCTTTGAATTCAACTAGATAGGACTTCCGGGTTAGCGCCAACGACGAATGGCGGAGTTCCTCCGACCGGAGGAACGGGCTCTGTGGAAATTGGGTCTTCCCGTCGCGGCGAAGGCGGGGACCCGCTAGAAATCCCAGGCGGAGAAGCCTAGGAACGTGGGGTTCAGCAGAGCACCAAGAACGCCTCCCCTACTCGCGAGGAAACCCCTTTTCGGGGCTCCGGAGTGAAGTGGGGTGAGCATCGCGGTGCTGCGAACCGATTGCTATTTCCACGGAGGGAAGCCGCACAGCCATCGCCGGAGAGCGCTGACTTTTTCCTGATGACAATTGGACTCTAAATCAAGTACCCGTGAGTAAAAACGGAAAATCGGATCAAGAAATCTGTAAAATTTGTGAATTAGGCAACGAAGCGGGAAGGTTTAAACAGGAAGTCCGCCTTCCACTTTTTGTATATAGACTGAAGCAAAGACCTTGCAATCTAATAGCCTGGAAAACTGTTTTAAAGTTGGAAATTTCCTGCATCTACAACCAATAAAACCCCCTTGGAAGCAGAAGAAAAGGGGGGGGGGATTTGACTGTTTAATCCTGCAGGAGGAGAGTAAAGGAATTTAAGTTTCCATCATCCCAAACCTGGGGACGGGGTGTCTGGACAGAAATTGTTTGAGACGTCCATTGATTGAAAGTGGAGCATTTTGACAGATAGTTTAAAAAAAAAAGAGAAACAAATTAACTTCAACGCTACTTTCTGCATTTTTGCATTTTAAAGAAACAAAGTATTTGAAAACCGAAAGTAATCTCCTTTGTTGGATACATTTTAAAAATGGATACAAATAGAAATTGTGTCCCCTAGAGGGAGCCTGTCAGTTTGTTGTTGCAGCTTACTTGGAGACCTTACAGCTGCGAGATTGGGATCGTGGGACCAGCCGTTTGACCTTGAACAGAAATGTGTTGGAAGGAAGGTTTGGTGTCTGCCCTTGGCATGACAAATGTTTTGCTGGAGCAGCTGCATGAGAAAATGAACTTGATAAATGAAAAGTTGGACTTGATGAATGCTGTAGCCAGTGAATATGATTTAACAGGAAATAAGGATAAAGAAGCTATACAGCGACCAATTCAGGAATCTGGTTTGACAGGGCAATTCCAAGGGCAGATGAGGAAGGAAGAGGTTGCGATTACACCTCAAACAACACAAATGGAGAGACCCAAAGTCCTGCAGGAGCAAAAGCCACTGCATTGGAAGATTGAACTTGGAGAGTGTCTGGAAGTTTTTGCAGTCAAGGAAGCTCTTAACTCTAGTGGGACTATGAAACAGGTGGACAACTATCTTTTGGATAACTATTTTTTGGATTACAAAGATGATGACGGGGAGTGGGACTGTGGGGAATGGGCTAGTCTGATGAAGGAAAATGGAAATTATTACCGGATAGAATCCTCCGGAGACCCACTCCCCAAGGAGAAAGGGGAGAAACTACGAAAGAAATCAACAAAAGACAAAGAAGTTCGTAAGCACAAACAAGAACAAGAAAATCTGCAGAAGGGGCCTAGAAGAGACTTAAGGGCCTCGGATATAAGATCACCAGATTGATGGACTGGATCTAATAGTCAGAAAGGACTGACATAACCCGAGACCAGGAAGAAGGGACGTTGGATAAAAATTAGAGATATCAAGAAAAATTTCTTTTTATTTTTGGAATTAGTGCAACATTAATGAACTATTAGGGAACATGCTGGAAAGGAACTAAATTGGCTTTAGTAAAAAAGATTTAAGGAGTTATGTATGAATATGGTTTAAATTTTGAAATTTTAAGGTTTTTAAGATAAGATAAGGTTAAAGAAATTAAGGTAAATTGAATAACAGAATATATTAAAAGATGGAAAAGATATGTTGAATTAATAAATAAGATAGATTGTTAAGATAAATTATTTAAATTAAAATTGAGAAATATGGGAAGAATTTGCTGGAATAATGAATTAAATTAGAATACAAAAAGGGAGGCGTGAGGAGGTTCAAGAAATAAGCAAATGAAAAGATGTAATTTGAGATTTGTATTTTTCTTTTTTTTCCTTTTTTCTTTTTCTTTTACTTTTTTGCTGTATTTCTCTGTTTTTTTCTTTTTTTCATACTTATGTATTCATGAAACTTTGAATAAATATCATTTAAAAAAAAAATGAAATCAACTAGATAGTTAAGACTTTGTGGCCAAGCTTCAATAAGACTTTTTTTAAGGACGAGGTCCTAATATGGGTGCCAGCCCTCAAAAGATGTGTGGGTCAGTGAGTGTCATGGACTGACTGGTTGCACCAGCAGGGGAAAAAGGCTCAGAGCCAGGGGGTTGCTGGTGGGATGACCATGAGTGGTCAAAGGGAGAAGAGAGAGCAGACTGGGAGGAGGAAGTGTTGGAAGCTTAAGAAGTAACTGGGTTTAGTGATGAGATGCTAGAACAGCACTCGTATTTTGATAAAAAGTGCTGTGGGTGTAGGGCTGCCATACATCCTTCAGAAATAGCGTCCAGGCTAAAAATGTTGATTTTTTTGGCGAATTTCCTTAAAAAATAGCTCAAAAACTTCATTTTTTTTTGAAGATTTTGCAAAAATAGCTCAACAACAGATTTTCACTTTTTGAAATATGGCAACCCTACGTTGATGCTAGCATGAAATGGCTGCCATGGGTAGCAAAAAAGGAGGGGGGGCTGTTATTCTCTACCAGTGAGTACTGTCACCTCCACTAACCAAAGCCCTGGTCTTATGTATGTTGTTAATAAAAAAAAACCAATGATGTATTTTTAAACTACCTCTAAGCGACATAAAATGTAAATACAGTTATGTTGGTCAATAGAAACCTTCCCCCAACATCCTGAAACTTTATACTTGGGCAATGCCAAAAATATCACAGAACTCAAAAAGCTTGTCCGCTATTTTGTAACGTTTTTTGGTCGCCCTAATAAACTGGATTTTGGAGTGAAAACTTATTATTTATAATTCTTTTCATTCATAACCATTCCTCAGTTCTGGAGGGTGTGTGTGTATGCTAAGTTTATTAGGATCTCCTAATTTGGGTTATATAATTGGATGTGCTTAGTCGTCCAGGGATAAACTGTACTTGTAGGCCCAGAGGAATCTGGATCTACAAGTGGTAAGGTCACTTATTACAGTGATGCTAGGCCTCCTTCCCTGGAAAGATGTCAACTAATGCAACCATGATGAGCTTTTTAATTGCTTGCAAGTGCACCAAACATGTGTATTGCTGCCATATGGTGACTCTTCAGGTTTTCTCAGAAAAGGGACTTCAGTGCCAGCTCTTGCCGCCCTGACAAGTCTCTCTGCCTCACTAGATGTTGTGCCTGCTCCATGCCAGCTTGCCTGGGGCAAGAAAAGCAACTGGGAACCAAAAGGCAAAGAAATGAGAACAGCTGGGCTCCTGTAAGGACTTTAATGAAAAATGCAGAGAGGATTTGAGAGTCAGTAGCATCCATTGCCATCAAACCCATTCTCATATGTAAGTAGATCCTGTTTACTTCATTAAGAGGTTACTTCATGTTTTACTTCATGATTGTGTTTTAGTTCAGGATTGCCTGTTACTAATTCACACGTCCCTACTTTCTAAAGCTGCCATTTCCAGCGCCTCTGCCATGTTTTAGGGGCAGATTTGTAGTGTAGATGGCCTCTTCTGACATAGTCTTTGTCTCTTTTGCAATCCTCTATTTCCACAGAGACATATATTTAATAAAGGTTGTGTCTTCAGAAGGCAACATTCACTTGAATTCTGTCCAGAAAAGAAATGTGATCAGGAGGTAGCACATGGATCTAGACTCCTGCTTAGGAATAGTTCCCAAAAAACCTTTGTGAGTGACTAATTCTGACTGAATTTCTCATACTTGTGAACTGGAGCAACCTCTTCAAAGGCAACCATTGCGGACAAACAGCACAATTTTGCACGACAGCCTACAAAATGCGTCAGTTGTTTTTACCTACTCGGCCTACATAGACTATTTATCTGTCCTTTAAATTACTAAGGACTCAGCTACATTGGCAAAGAAAAAGCACTTTATGTGCGTTGTTTATGCATTCTAACACTGTGTCAACAGATGACGCTGTGGAGTTCTATTTTTGCCAACCTGATTTCTCATACAAGGTTTAAAACACCTTTAACTGAAACACTTCTTTGATGTGTCTAGATCCAGCCTAAGTCTTCAATTTTGCCTACACACCTTTTAATTTTACTTTATTTTATCCATACCAGTTTTAGTTGTATTAAATAGAGTACACTTGTTTTTAATCATATAATAAATTATAAATATACATAGGTACTGAATGGATTTTGCAACTCTGATGGGCTACTCTTCACCCGCTTTCCACATCTAAAACGAGTTCATGTGAGGTTGGCATAATCTTGCCAGATGGCATCGTATTGCCAGAGGCATCCCTTCAGTTTTTTTCCAGACTAGTATTGATGTTCAATGCCTCTGGCAACCGGAACACAGATGCAGCTGCTTATTAAGATTTGCTCCCTCTGACAGAGGTGGCATCCAACATCTTGGGAGGGCAAATTGGGACCCACCCACCCACACCACGCCCTTGTCTGCCTGCCATCACTCCCTGCCACTTCCCATCCACCCTCTCTGCCTTACCTTCACCAGCACATGCCATGGCATCCTGAGTGTAATCTTCGACACCTCCCTTTCCATGGAGGCGCAGATTGCAGCTCTAACAAAGGCGGCATTTTTTCATCTCTGCCAAGCTAAGCAGTTAGCTCCTTACCTCTCTCACCCTCACCTAGCCACTGTGATCCACGCGACGGTCACCTCCAGACTGGATTATTGTAACTCGCTCTATGTGGGGCTGCCCTTGAGACTGACCCAGAAACTCCTGCGGTTGCAGAATGCCGCGGCGAGACTCCTTATGGGAGTCTCTCCTCGCTGCGGGATCACATTCACCCAGTGCTATACCAGCTGCACTGGCCCCCGGTGGAGTACAGGATCAGGTTTAAGGTGCTGGTTTTAATCTTTAAAGCCCTATACGACGTAGGACCCTCGTACCTACGGGACCGCCTCTCCTGGTATGTCCCACGGAGGACCTTCAAACAAAAACATCTTGGAGGTCCCAGGCCACAGGGAGGTTAGGCTGGCCTCAACCAGAGCCAGGGCTTTTTTGGCTGTGGCTCCGATCTGGTGGAACCCCTCTGTCACAAGAGACTAGGGCCCTGTGGGATTTGACATCTTTCCGCAGGGCCTGCAAGACAGAGCTGTTCCACCAGGCCTTTGACCAGGGCACAGCCTGACCCCCTCCTTTGGTAATTCTTCACAGAACTCTAGCCCAATGGTTGCCATTAATTTGATTTGAACTGATTTTATAATGAATTGATTTTAGAATGCTGTATTAGTTTACTGTTGTTAGCCACTCTGAGCCCAGCTTCAGCTGGGGAGGGTGGGATAGAAATACTATTTTTGTATTATTGTTATCATTATTAGAGTGAGCGCACTATGGCAACTGCATGGGGACATCCTGGGTGGGCATCTCAGCACCAACAGTGGGTCTCTCCTTCTCTCCCTCCCTCCCTCTCTCTCTCCTGCTCCCTCTGCTGCCATGGCCTCTGCCTCCTCTTCTGCCATGGCTGCAACATCCACTTCCTCCTCCTCCGCTGTACTTCCTGCGCATCACTTCCAGAACCTGGTGCCTATGGAAGTGTGGTGGCAACTCCTGAAGTATGACTGGTGGTGGCGTTGGTGGCAGAGGCTACAGCAGAGGAGGAGGAAGAAGCCAAAATGGGACATCTGGGATTGCGATCAGATGCTGTCATGGCTTTAGTAAATCTTGGATGTCCCACTCAAAATGGGACAGTTGCGTGGTATGGGGTGGGACGCCTGTGGCTTTCCAGAAGTTGCTGGACCACAACTCCAATGATCCCTGGCCACTGACTGTGCTGCCTGCAGTTGATGGGAGTTGTTGTTGTTTAGTCGTTTAGTCGTGTCCGACCCTTTGTGACCCCATGGACTAGAGCACGCCAGGCACTCCTGTCTTCCACTGCTTCCCGCAGTTTGGTCAAACTCATGCTGGTAGCTTCGAGAACACTGTCCAGCCATCTCATCCTCTGTCGTCCCCGTCTCCTTGTGCCCTCCATCTTTCCCAACATCAGGGTCTTTTCCAGGGAGTCTTCTCTTCTCATGAGGTGGCCAAAGTATTGGAGCCTCAGCTTCAGGATCTGTCCTTCCAGTGAGCACTCAGGGCTGATTTCCTTAAGAATGGAGAGGTTTGATCTTCTTGCAGTCCATGGGACTCTCAAGAGTCTCCTCCAGCACCATAATTCAAAATTGGAGTTGATGGGAGTTGGAGTCCAACAATCTCTGGAGGGCCACAGTTTCCCTATCCCTGCCTAAGATAATGTTGCTTTAGTTTCAGGCTTCTGCTATTGCAAGGGGTGGAGGCTGCTTCAGTGACATTTTTGATGATCCGTTGGCCATGGCATGATGTTAGTCTTATCCCCTACTTGTCTTGTCCGAATAATAAACCCTTTGCATGACACAGTGGTGATATGAGGGGGCTGGTGGAGAGGACTGCTGGGGCAGATGAATGAAAAGCTACGTCTGTTCCAGCTTTAAGGCTGGGCCCACAAGCCTGTGCAAAATAATGAATTGTTCCGGTCCTGGCATCCTTTCACCCTGTTATTATAAAGCCATTAACTGCAATGGCCTTAAATGAAAAGATGCATTTACATATACCTATAGCAGTGCAATTAGCACTGAAACCCATTTGTGGGGACTTGCTGCAATGCAGAAGTCAACCAAAACTCCATATTCTTTATAAAATTATGATGGATCAAAAAAATCTATTCATGCATTCGGTCTACCCAGGGTGCCTACCTAATTACCTGTTCTTGCCTAATTTTTATTAGGAGTTTTTAGGAGCTGCCTGAAGTCTCTGATTCAAGCCAGCAGCACAACCTCTGATATTTATTTATTTAGCTTGATTTATTTATAGCTTGGGATGCAGGTGGCGCTGTGGTCTAAACCACAGAGCCTAGGGCTTGCTGATCAGAAGGTTGGTGGTTTGAATCCCTGCGACGGGGTGAGTTGCTCGGTCCCTGCTCCTGCCAACCTAGCAGTTCAAAAGCATGTCAAGTGCAAATAGATAAATAGGTACCGCTCTGGCGGGAAGGTAAACTGTGTTTCCGTGTGCTGCTCTGGTTTGCCAGAAGCAGCTGTGTCATGTTTGCCACATGACCCAGAAGCTGTCTGCGGACAAACACTGGCTCCCTCGGCCAGGAAAGCGAGATGAGCGTCCAGAGTTGTCTGCAACTGGACCTAACGGTCAGGGGTCCCTTTACATTTTATTTATTGCTTAATCAAATGAATGATCTCTAAGTAATAATATTAAATATTCATTACAAATATTGATGAAAATAAGCACTTAAAATAATGAATAGATCAGTTAAAGACAAGTTCTTAAAAAAGCAAAAGGCTGCAGAAATATGTATCCATAACAGATTTCTAGGGTCATTTTTCATAGAGTCTCTTAGGCTTCATATTAGATTCCATATCAAGGACATAGTCACCTTCCTGCTGGTAGAGTTCTAATATGCTACCAATCAAGTTGTTTTGATGTGTCTGGTGATTATTTTCTCCTCAATACAAGCTGACACCTTTGGCTAAGGAAGAATTTGTTGCCCCATTGGCAGAACGATTTCACATGGAGAACTGTGATGAAAGGAAGTTGAATAGTGTGAGGGGAAATGTTTCATCCTCCAAAACAAGCTATTAGTCCTTTCTGGAGTTACAACCTACTAAAAATTGTGCAATTTTTCACATGTGTCGCTTAAATGTCATCAGTGGCATGGACAGGTCTGCAGGTTGCATCTGAGCATAGCTGTCAACCTTCCCTTTTTTTGCGGGAAATTCCCTTATTCCAGCGCCGTTTCCCGCTGCTTCCCACTGCTATCCTGGATTGTTAGATATCCCGTAGACTGTCCCTGGGACAGGTGAGGCTGCTGATCCCTTATTTTCGAGGCTGCTGATCCCTTATTTTCAAATCTGAAAGTTGACAGCTATGCATCTGACAGATGAAACTGTAAACAAAGTCAGCCTGTTCTGCATTTAGCCCTGCTTGCCCTGTTCATGAACCATCAAACAAACATGACCCATTGTAAAATACTGCAAATATATTTCATAGAAGAATCAGATTGTGTTACAGCAAACAAGAGTGATTTAATTAAAGCAGGAATAGAAAACCTGTGGCCCTCTAGATCAGAGCTTTCCAAACTTTTCATGTCGGTGACACACTTTTTAGTTATGCATCTTTTCGCGACACAGTAATTTAGTTTTGCATCATTTTGTGACACAGTGATTCAGTTTTACTAGCCAACCGGAGGTTAAACTACCCCCTTTCCAGCCCTGGGAGCAGTGCGAGGAGCATTTGTGCGACATATCTACACACTGCAGGCAACACACTAACCTGTCACGACACACAGTTTGGAAAGCTCTGGTCTAGATAATGAGGGACATTAACTCTCAACAGCCCTAGCCAACATGGCCAATGGCCTGGGATGGCAGTTAAGAGTCCAAGAAGATCTCCATAACATTCTAGAGAGAAGATATGCAAAAAAATATAGCTAACATCCAACTGGCCTCCAAAGTTCTTAAGAATTATCAGTAAGCATCAATATTCACAAATTTTATAACATTTATCACTGCATACATATTAGCTGTGGATGGTGACTAAACTCATGCTCTCTTTTAAAATACATTGGTAAAACTTGCTTGAATTTTTGAAGAAGAGAAGAAGAAGAGTTTGGATTTGATATCCCGCTTTATCCCAACCTGAAGGAGTCTCAAACTGGCTAACATTCTCCTTTCCCTTCCTCCCCCACAACAAACACTCTGTGAGGTGAGTGGAGCTGAGAGACTTCAGAGAAGTGTGACTAGCCCAAGGTCACCCAGCAGCTGCATGTGGAGGAGCGGGGACGCGAACCCGGTTCACCAGATTACGAGTCTACCGCTCTTAACCACTACACCACACTGGCTCTCCTAATGACAACTGTTAAAAACCCCTGCATATTATACCAGCCTGCCCCTTTACATTCCATATAACACCAGACCAGAAGAAACATTTTAGATCATGTTTTTGAAAGGAAGGAATCATTTTCATAAAGTATATATGGGGCCTGGATGAGAAATCTGTAGTTTGAACTAGAGTTCACCAGGTCCAATTGATAATGCTGCCAGTACTTCATTGTTCTTTGAAATCTGTCAGTGCTTGAAGATGAAACTAAGAGAACTTCAGAGGTTTCCCTCCTCCTCCTGAGAAGGGAATGCATTTTAATTAACTTTTGGCACCCAGAAATGACAAAGGAACAGATCGGATTTTCTTTAAAACCAATGCCTCAATGATGAGAAAATCCTGCAACTTGTTTTCTATGACCTGGAAACTGGTGATTTCATTTGATGTGATCCAAAATCAGTACCCCTCTTTGAGTTTAAATGAAGATGCCATTCTGAGCTTGCCTCCCAACCCTAATTTGATATTCAATGCATTGCCATCCATCTTTTATGCCTTCATGCCAATGCCGTCTCATATCAAAGCCCTAGCAGATGAATTTCCACAAACACTTGAAAGCTAATTCTCTAACGCTTGACGTGTTCATTGGATTTTTCGATGCATAACAAGCTTAGCTTGGATATCAGTATTCACCTGTACCAGTGCCTTTAGCCTTATGCCTGAGTGTCTCCTTTCTCCATAATAACTGAGCTGAGGCAAAGACGGAAAAGGAACAAAAACACATTACACTGCATCAAAGCTCGTAAGTTTGCGCAGAAACATTTGCAGTGACAAATAACAGAACATATCAAAGGCAATGTAATAATTTAGTTGCTGTTGCAAAACTGGGGCCTTTCAAAACCTTTCACTGCCATATAAAGAGTCAAAAATTCAAAGCAATCATAATAAACACTTCCTTGACAGCCCTTACACTTTCGGAGTACAATGTAAGGCAGCCCATTATACATACATCCTAAAGGAGCGTGATCCAAAACTCATCAAAGTCAACCAAATTCTTTTCTACTGCTTTTGTGAATTCGGAAGATTTTCAACCCGGGAATAACTTCCCATTCTTATAAAAGCAAAAGTGGTAACAAATACTTAGAGAGTACTTTGCTCTTTGAAAGAGGAGAAAATGAATGTCAGCATATCAAGAAATTAATATGATTCATGACTAAGGGTCTTCCAGACCAGTGGCGTAGCGTGGGGGGTGCAGGGGGGGCCGGTCGCACTGGGCGCAACATCTGGGGTTAGGGCAAATCCACGGGTTAGGGGGCGCAAATCCACGGGTTAGGGGGCGCAAATTACTTGCCTTGCCCCGGGTGCTGACAACCCACGCTACGCCACTGTTTCAGACGGGGGATTAATTTGCAAACTGGATGCTGGCAATGGAGGGTTTGTTTTCCTATTCCCCAGAAAGGGTGAATTGGATTACACGGGGGAAGCTATGTTGTGTGGATGGTGGGGGAAAAAAACCCCTGATCAGCAGCTATTCTACAATAAACACCTTCCTGGAGGCACCCTTTGAGCTGAACCTCATTTTATTTCTTTACTTAAAAATATTTAATGCAAACAGATGCCAGGGCAATGTACAATGGGCATGAAATAAACTTGGTTCCAAATACCAATACAGTGGTACCTCAGGTTAAGTACTTAATTCGTTCCAGAGGTCTGTATTTAACCTGAAACTGTTCTTAACCTGAAGCACCACTTTAGCTAATGGGGCCTCCCACTGCTACTGCGCCGCCGGAGCACGATTTCTGTTCTCATCCTGAAGCAAAGTTCTTAACCTGAAGCACTATTTCTGGGTTAGTGGAGTCTGTAACCTGAAGCGTCTGTAACCTGAAGCGTATGTAACCCGAGGTACCACTGTACAACAAAACAAAACAATAGCACATCAGCATTAGTGATGAATTAGCAAGATGAGAGGTGACAACAGAACAACAATGCAGTCTAAACATAACCATTTAAAATGCCTGGACATTTTAACATCCAGAATAATGACCATACCATGGTTCTGTGCAAACTTCTTATATATAATTTTCTCTTGGTCAGCACATTTTGTGAGCCACCAACTCCTCAGTCATGTATAACTGAATAGCCCAGCAGGTGCTCAGTTTTGCTGCTTGCCCTGGACTGCAGGAACAAGCAGCTGATAAGCAACTGACTACGATAAACTACAGTTTCCAGGATTATTATTACTTTTTTTGAGGGGTGGAGTCCTGTGATTTAAATGCATAGTGTGTATACAGCCCAAGACACCAGGTGCCCCGTGTTCATCATAACTGTAAAAACTGCAACGAGTATTTAAAGAGAGAGAGAAGGAGAGAGAAAAAATTCAAATGTGCTTCCCCCGCCATTGTTGGCAAGTTACACAACAAGCAGCCATTGTAGGATCACACGCCGTATTTCTAATAATAAACCAAATTCATAAAGTCTGACAGTGTCCTTCAGCAAAACTGCGTTAAGTTGTTATAACGTCCATTATTATCCGGTTGCTATGGCAACTGTGTTTCTAAGACAACTTTCCAACCCCACTGGGAAGTTGTGGAGATGAGGCTGGTGTTGATAACATGACATTAATGACATGCTAGGTATTAAGAAAGCTCTGTTTAAAATCTGAATGAGAGTAGAAAATGGGAGACAAAGTGTATGCAAAATTAGTTCTTCTGTTGCACTAAGTAGGTCAAGGTCTCCCAAACGGCAGATGAAGTGGTACGTTGTAACACTTCAGACTGCTTATTGATGGGGACTCATATTATTGAATATTCATATTTAAAAAAACACCCACATATAGGGGCGTAACGTGGGTTGCTGGTGTCCGAGTTGGAGCAAGAGTTTGGATTTGATATCCCGCTTTATCCCAACCTGAAGGAGTCTCAAACTGGCTAACATTCTCCTTTCTCTTCCTCCCCCACAACAAACACTCTGTGAGGTGTGTGGGGCTGAGAGACTTCAGAGAAGTGTGACTAGCCCAAGGTCACCCAGCAGCTGCATGTGGAGGAGCGGGGACGCGAACCCGGTTCACCAGATTACGAGTCTACCGCTCTTAACCACTACACCACACTAAAAACCCCTGCATATTATACCAGCCTGCCCCTAACCCTAACCACTACACCACACTGGCTCTACATCACACTAGTGGAGCAAGTATTGTACCCCCCTGGTGAACTTTGCAGCGGTCTGTCCCTTCACTGGCCAGCATCTAATCAAGGGAGTCTCTCCTTACAAAGTAATCCAAAACTGTCACGCTGACAATTTTTTGTCACAGCATATTTTGTAATTAAAAACCAAAGTGTTCCTATGTCCATGCTGCAACATACAGTGAAGAAGTAGAAGCTGAACTTATAACCTTGCTCAGTGAAAGGAACAGGAGTATTTCTACCTGCTGAAATACAATGCCTACCACTTTGCTGACTCCTTCACAGTTTATTCAACAGGAGGAAATCTAAGAGTACTCTGAAATATTGACTCACCTTTTCACTACTAATGATACAATAGACGGAGATAAAATAGCAACTCTACTCATGTGTGGGGGCTTGCACTAACAATTCAATGAGAACGTTGCTACATCCCTCAAAATCTTGAACTTTTGAAGAGTTGCCAATGACATGTGTTATGAAACTTAAATGTAGTTCACAATTGAGTAGGTTTAGAGATAAAGAAGTAGAGTTTGTGCCAGAACTGACCAAGCTTTCTCAGAATTGTCATTATGGTGCAGTTATGGTACGACGGGGACGCGGGTGGCGCTGTGGGTTAAACCACAGAGCCTAGGATCTGCTGATTGAAAGGTCAGCGGTTCGAATCCCCGTGGCGGGGTGAGCTCCCGTTGTTCGGTCCCAGCTCCTGCCTACCTAGCAGTTCGAAAGCACGTCAAAGTGCAAGTAGATAAATAGGGACCGCTTTCTAGCGGGAAGGTAAACGGTGTTTCCGTGTGCGGTGCTGGCTCGCCAGATGCAGCTTAGTCATGCTGGCCACGTGACCCGGAAGTGTCTTCGGACAGCGCCGGCTCCCGGCCTCTTGAGCGAGATGAGCGCGCAACCCTAGAGTCGGTCACAACTGGCCCTGGTGGGCAGGGGTACCTTTACCTTTACCTTTACTATGGTACGACAGACATACTAGAATGTGGAAGTTCTTCTGGAAAAAAATGGCAGAGAATACTGTAGTTTGAATGACAGATAATTTCTGATCCTACTTTAAAGCTGTTGAATTAGGAAATAAACATGCATCGAATTTAAAGACACTACTGTGGAGAAGAAGAATCGCAGGCTCACATGGTGATTATATATTTGACTGCAAAGAAGGTTTTGCAAGCCTGACAATTAACTCAATCCCCTAACTGGTTCTTTTTGCAGTCTTAGCAGAAGTGCACCTTTTAATACAACTTGTTCTTATCAACAGCTTATACTGGCTTAGGATTCCTAGTAATATGCTACCATCAACACAAACAGAATATTGTTGCCTGCCACCCCAATCTTTGAGCGGTGTGAGATTCAAGAGGTTTCTGGTGCTTACCCAGGGTTCGTGTTTTCTTTGGAATGAAGAACAGCAAAGGTTGTGGTGTCTTTATAATACAGTCATACCTTGGGTTACAGACGCTTCATGTTGTGTTTTTTTGGGTTATGGACTGCCGAAACCCAGAAGTACCGGAATGGGTTACTTCCGGGTTTCGGCAGTCGTGCATGCGCAGAAGTGCCAAATCGCAACCTGCGCGTGCGCAGACATGCCGCTGTGGGTTGCGAACGTGCATCCCTCACGGATCATGTTCGCAACCTGAGCGTCCACTGTATATGGTTTATTTACACCTATATACAACCTGAGCCTACGATAGAGGGGTTCACAGCATTAACACCCCAAAAGGGACTTGCTTGTCCCATAGCCAGAGCCTTGGATTCCAAACCAGGTTCTAGCTCACATTGCACCACTCACATCTTATGCTTCTTAAACATATGTGCTTGCAGATTTTGGCATGCTGCCTCTCTCTCTCTCTCTCTCTCTCTCTCTCTCTCTCTCTCTCTCTCCCCTTCTCCCTCTCCCCAGCATAAAAATTGTGTGCATGGGGAGTGGGGGTGTGGAAGAGAGAAAATGATGGGATAGGAGAGCAGGAAAAAATGGCCAACAATCCTAGCAGCCTTCATGGGAGTGTTTGGGTGAGGAAGAGGTGGTTGGAGAGGAAGAGGACGAAGACTAGGAACCACATTTGTCCCACCCCCGGTATGTGCAGTGATCTAAAAAATGGTTTTGAAAAGGTTTTCTATGGGTCATTCTGGCTGTACCCAATTTTGCTTATGCAGTGGTACCTCGGGTTACAGACGCTTCAGGTTACAGACTCCACTAACCCAGAAATAGTAACTCAGGTTAAGAACTTTGCTTCAGGATGAGAACAGAAATCGTGCAGCGGCGTGGCGATGGCAGTGGGAGGCCCCATTAGCTAAAGTGGTACCTCAGGTTAAGAACAGTTTCAGGTTAAGAATGGACCTCCAGAACGAATTAAGTTCTTAACCCGAGGTACCACTGTATGTGTAATGGCCAGGAACACAACCCCCCTATTTTTGCTGGGGCTGATGAGGACTGTTGGTTTCATATCCTTGCCTTGGCCTATGATTTGCACTGGCTTTACACTATATTTGTGTTACCCCTTTAAATGGAATATATCATGTGGGAATCAGCTGTGATTCTTGACTATCTTTGCAGAGAAAAATTATTCTAGTTGAGCTTGCCTATCACTTTTCATACATCGGGGCCGCGGTGGGTACTGCCTGTACTTTTTTTGCTTATCCTTTTCAAAAGACATAATAATAATAATAATAATAATAATAATAATAATAATAATAATAATTTATTTATACCCCACCCATCTGGCTGAGTTTCCCTCAGCCACTCTGGGCGGCTTCCAACAAAATATTAAAATACAGTAATGCATCAAACATTAAAAGCTTCCCTAAACAGGGCTGCCTTCAGATGTCGTCTAAAAGTCTGGTAGTTGTTTTTTCCTTTGACATCTGGTGGGAGGGTGTTCCACAGGGCGGGTGCCACTACCGAGAAAGCCCTCTGCCTGGTTCCCTGTAACTTGGCTTCTCGCAGTGAAGGAACCGCCAGAAGGCCCTCGGCACTGGACCTCAGTGTCCGGGCAGAAAGATGGGGGTGGAGACGCTACTTCAGGTATACTGGACTGAGGCTGTTTCGGGTTTTAAAGGTCAGCACCAACACTTTGAATTGTGCTCGGTTTGGTTTAAAAGCCACTATTATTTAGCTAGAAGTGTCTGATCTGTTCGCATGCTAATCAGAGTTGTTAATCATTCCCCTTTCAGCAGGCCAGGGAAATGGCATGTTCATGCTACTGTATACAGTGATAATTAATTTCCCATACATTTTCTGCTGTTCAGACTGAGTGGTAGTGAGGCCATCCTAAAGCTATTTATTCCAAACCTTTGATTGAAATCTTTATGGACAGCTCTTAGCAAAGAGCAGAGTTCAGTGATAAAAGGTTGCTCAAACATCTACCATGGAACGGCATACCAGCAAGAAGATTACATAATGCTTTAGTAAATGTCTTGTTTTGTGGCATGGCATGTAGCTATTCTTTTTACTGCTCTTCAAAGAGCCAAGTTGCATGGTCAAAAGTACTATGTTGATGCACTGTACAATTTCCAACTACAGGTGAAGGGCCAATGATTTGATCTGCCACATCATCAACAACAACCAACTAATATATTTTATTTATTGAATTTATATTCCACCCTTCCTCTCGAAGGAACCCATTTGTATGTCAGAGAGAAGACTAAGCTAGAAAATGCAGAAGCTAGAAGTGAGTCTAAAAAGCAGAGACATCACCTTGCCAACAAAGGTCCGTGTAGTTAAAGCTATGGTTTTCCCAGTAGTGATGTATGGAAGTGAGAGCTGGACCATAAAGAAGGCTGATCACCAAATAATTGATGCTTTTGAATTATGGTGCTGGAGGAGACTCTTGAGAGTCCCATGGACCGCAAGAAGATCAAACCTCTCCAGTCTGAAGGAAATCAGCCCTGAGTGCTCACTGGAAGGACAGATCGTGAAGCTGAGGCTCCAATACTTTGGCCACCTCATGAGAAGAGAAGACTCCCTGGAAAAGACCCTGATGCTGGGAAAGATGGAGGGCACTAGGAGAAGGGGACGGCAGAGGACGAGATGGTTGGATAGTGTTCTCGAAGCTACCAGCATGAGTTTGACCAAACTGCGGGAGGCAGTGGAAGACAGGAGTGCCTGGCGTGCTCTGGTCCATGGGGTCACGAAGAGTCGGACACGACTAAACGACTAAACAACAACAAGAAAGAAGTGAGTCAGATGCAATAACTTGGAGCCAATCAGAATCCAAAATTGCGGATAAAACTATGTGCATGCCAGCAATATTGCAGGCTTGTTCACAGTGGGTTTACCCAGGGAAAGCAGTGGGACAAACAAAAAACCGCTCAGACCTGTGCCTAGAAAGCATGGGGGTAAGTGGAAAACCTCCTCAACTTGTGCTTTCTAGGCATAGAACAAGCAAAAGTGTGGACAAGCCCTGAGTCTTGAACAAGAAACTTCTGGGGTCTGAAGCTGGAACCTATCTCTTTTATTCTTATTTTATCTCCTAACATGCACAGTTCCTTCCTTCCTTCCTTCCTTCCTTCCTTCCTTCCTTCCTTCCTTCCTTCCTTCCCTCCCTCCCTCCCTCCCTCCCTCCCTCCCTCCCTCCCTTCCTTCCTTCCTTTGTAATTTCCACAGCAACTTCGCAAAGCCACACATACTATGAAAATGTATAGCATTTAGAAGGTACTGAGCACTAGGATAATTCTTCAGCCCACTAATAAGCACCTGTGGCACTGTGGTCTAAACCACTGAGCCTCTTGGGCCTGCTGATCAGAAGGTTGGCGGTTTGAAACCCCACGATGGAGTGAGCTCCCATTGCTCTGTCCCAGCTCCTGCCAACCTAGCAGTTCGAAAGCACGTCAAAGTGCAAGTAGATAAATAGGTACTGCTGCGGTGGGAAGGTAAATGGCGTTTCCGTGCACTCTGGTTTCCATCACGGTGTTCCGTTGTGCCAGAAGTGGTTTAGTCATGCTGGCCACATGACATGGAAAGCTGTCTGTGGACAAACGCCGGCTCCCTCGGCCTGAAAGCGAGATGAGCGTTGCAACCCCATAGTCGCCTTTGTCTGGACTTAACCATCCAGGGGTCCTTTCCCTGGGAGTTGGAATAAGTCATGTGAATGTGAAGAAACTGGAGAGCAAAAAAGTGGCAAATCCAATATGTAGATCTAAATATAAAATCTAGGGTATGCATCTATTTAGCTTGAATATTCCAGATGGTTTAAAGATTTTTTTTTAAAAAAACCCAGTAAACTGATTTTAGCGTTTTAAAAACATATCCTAAGATATTTTATTCCTGGGATGCTGTAGGTTCTCTTCCACAACACATACACTATTGCTGTCTTTTTTAAAAAACAACAACTTAGAAATGTTGTCCAGATTAGAAATAACTTCCTGGAATTAACATATGGTACAATACCACTGTCTAGCTCAGGGACGGGTAACCTGTGGTCTTCCACATGTTGGACTCCAACTCTCATCAGCCCTAACCAGAAAAGCCAGATGTTGCTGAAGCTAACACCATTGGTCTAGGTACAGTGGTACCTTGGGTTACATACGCTTCAGGTTACATACACTTCAGGTTACAGACTCCGCTAACCCAGAAATAGTACCTTGGGTTAAGAACTTTGCTTCAGGATGAGAACAGAAATCGCACAGCAGCGGTGCGGCAGCAGGGGAGGCCCCATTAGCTAAAGTGGTGCTTCAGGTTAAGAACAGTTTCAGGTTAAGAACGGACCTCCAGAACGAATTAAGTACGTAACCAGAGGTACCACTGTACTAGTTTTCTTGGAGGGCCACTATGAGAAGTGCTGTTTCAGTACAGGTGGTGACCATTTTGCATGGAGGTTCCGTTCCTGTTTCCCATGCACATCAACAGAGCTGGCATAAGTGTGCCCCCTCTCTTCTGCCCCATTCCGCCGCATTCTGGCCCACCTTGCCCTCGTTCTGTTCTGCTGTGCCCCTGTTCCTCCCTCCATTCTGCCCCGGCTCTGCTGCCTTCTGGGTCCAAAAGGACCTGGGCGTCAGTGATTGTGCACAGATTGGATGCACCTAAAATGGTCACTGCCCGTACCTCAATATTTATCTTCTGAAGTTTCCTGACAACATATCCTGTTGCCACATCCACCACTGTCTCTGTGCCGCTTGTTATTTCAAGGCTGGCAAATGGAGGGATGAAGGGAGAGGAAGAACATGAGCAGCTGGTATCCCTCGGTTAAATTCCCCAGCATATTTAAGTCACACTTTTTGGATCGGCATAGTGCACTATAAATGACACCTGCATATTTGTGGAAATTTTCTTTCACAGGATAATAGCAAGACCATCTCTCTCACCCTAACTCTACCTGTGTTCTAAGATGTGCATGCTACTCTGGTAGATTGGAGCCTCTCAGATTGTCTGCCTTTCTCTTTCTGTTCAGGTTAATAATAATAATAATAATAATAATAATAATAATAATATCTTTATTTGTGTCAGCCACAAGCCATAGCAAAGGAATCAAATACAATCAAATGCAGATATAGCTAGATGGTTGTCTATACAAAATGCATTCTGAAAGTTTACAACTGTACAAATAAAAGAGTTAATAACTGTCCTTGACTGTAAGTAAAACATATGAACTAGTGGGGTTTCTTCACTAGGCATTCAACGGGTTAGTCAGGTGGCAGATGTAATTCCAATTGCCCCAGCTAAAAATTTTACTGTGTTTGCTGTCACCTGGTAATCTTGGTCTTCAGGAAAGAAGGAGATTGTGGCAATGGATGAACAACCTGGTATGGATGATGGAAGAGGGGTAATAAGCTCGTCATACAGATCTGTATAAAGAGAGCAAGCTAGGAGTACATGCACTACAGATTCGATACTGCCATATCCACATGGACATAATTGTTTTTCAAGCAGAATTTCTTGGAAGCCACTCTTGAGTACTGCCGACGGCAGTATGTTCAATCTTGCATAGGTGAAGGTATGTCTGTATTCCAAAACTGTTAAGTTTTGCAGATAGGATGCGGATGTGTGGAGACTAGGTGGGGAAAAAATGGTACCAAGGACAAAATTTTCTTATGGTGGCTGAATTATTCTGTTGCTCAATGTCGTATAGGCGTTGCCTAATTAAATTCTTTGCTTTATCAAAATCCGATGTTAATAACTGTTGGGGTGATAAACCAGAGGAGTAGAGCTTTCGAGTAACAGTTTTGGTCCACGCACTTTGGTGTCGGTCTTGCAATATTAAGGGCAATAGACTGGTGGGGGTGAAATTCCGACAAAGCTAATAAATAAATTGTCCTGTATGAAATTTGTAATTCAGCTGATGGAAGGTTGGCCTCCAACTGCAATGAAGCGTTTGGAACACAAGATGGCACTGAGAAAATTTGCCTTAAGAACTTGGACTGAACAATTTCTATAGAGTCAAGGTGAGCGTTAGGCCAAATCTGTGCCCCATTTAGTAGCTGGGCCAGGGGTTTAGCTTTGAACACTTCTAGTGCTGAGGGTATGTGGCTCCTGCCTTTTGTGTGGAAAAACCGTGATAAGATTTTGCCACTTTGAGATGCATTTTCCTTTATATAATTCAGATGTGCTACCCAGGAACCTGTTGACTGAAAGACAAGTCCAAGATATTTCATGACTTTGACTTGTTCAATTGTCTCAGTAGCCATTTGCCATCCATAGGCCCTATAGTTTCTTGAGAACACCGTAACTTTGGTTTTATTGTAATTCACAGCCAGTTGTTCTTTTTGGCAGTACAGTGGTACCTCGGGTTACATACGCTTCAGGTTACATACGCTTCAGGTTACAGACTCCGCTAACCCAGAAATAGTGCTTCAGGTTAAGAACTTTGGTTCAGGATGAGAACAGAAATCATGCTCTGGCGGCGCGGCGGCAGCAGGAGGCCCCATTAGCTAAAGTGGTGCTTCAGGTTAAGAACAGTTTCAGGTTAAGATCGGACCTCCAGAACAAATTAAGTACTTAACCCGAGGTACCACTGTATCCTGTGAATGCCCTCATCGATGACCACATCATCTGCATATAGTAGGACTGAGATGGCCTTTGTGGCCATTTTAGGAGCATGAAACTTGGCCAGGTTAAAAACATGGCAGGTGCATAAGCAAGAGTTCACTATAGTTATTACCTTTTTTTAGCCATACAAATTGTTGGGGAAACTAGGCCATTTATCACATTATTGAAGCAAAAGTGCCAAGTGGCTTACTGTGAACAAATACAATTATAGGTATCTCGTAAGGACCAAAGCACAAGGAAGGTCTGTGTTAGTGAGTTTGTTAGGGCTGTTGTATAGTTTCCTTTAGGCAATAAAAGAGTTACTGTCAATTGACTGTGGTCTTTGGCATTAATTAAGCAACAAGTTTGTTATGTCTCCACCAGGCTTATGCTTCTACCTTCAGTTCCTTGACTTGTTCACACAGGTCTGGAAAACAGACCTGTTTGCATGCTTTCCAATATTTATTCTATTCAATAATAATAGTAGTAGTAGTAGTAGTAGTAGTAGTAGTAATAATAATAATAATAATAATAATAATAATAATAATAATAATAATACCCAACCCATCTGACTGGGTTGCTCCAGCCACTCTGGGCAGCCTCCAACATATATATATAAACATAATAAAACAGTTAACATTAAAAAAACCCCTTCCCTATACAGTGGTACCTCGGGTTACAAACACTTCAGGTTACATACGCTTCAGGTTACAGACTCCGCTAACCCAGAAATAGTGCTTCAGGTTAAGAACTTTGCTTCAGGATGAGAACAGAAATCGTGCTCCAGCGGTGCGGCAGCAGCAGGAGGCCCCATTAGCTAAAGTGGTGCTTCAGGTTAAGAACAGTTTCAGGTTAAGAACGAACCTCTGGAATGAATTAAGTACTTAACCCGAGGTACCACTGTAAAGGGTTGCCTCAAATGGATGGGGGATCTGATAACTCCATACCCTCCAACATCTCTAATGAAAATAGGGACATCCTAAGGAAAAGTGGTACATTCCAGGATCAGATCGGAAACCTGGATGGCTTCTGTAAATCTGGGACTGTCCCTGGAAAATAGGGACACTTGTGATAGAAGAGCACTTTTAAAACAGAGGACCAAGTCAGTTAAGATGCTCAGAGAAGCTAATTCCAGAAAGAAGCTTTCATGTCCTGTTTAATAATACACTGCCAAGAGAATAATTTCTGTGTAAACTGTCAAGTGCTCATCTGGGCCAGAGAACAGTGCACCGCTCTTAATAATTCAAAAGGCTCCACCCTACAAGAAGGAATGTACAGGATACAAAGGAATGACTTGCAAAGCTCAGTAGGACAGTCGGAGCCTAAGAAAGAGCTACCCACATTTCAGCCATGGATAACAAAGAGTTTTAGGGTGGATTTGATGACCAGCCTGTAAGAAGTGACTTAGCATTGCCACCTCTTTATGTTGGTCGTATTTTGGAAGCTGTGTCCCATTTATTACAAGTAGAAAGCACAGATGGGGCAACTGATTCTGTGCATTCTGGTTTCCATCGCGGTGTCCCGTTGCGCCAGAAGCCGTTTAGTCCTGCTGGCCACATGACCCGGAAAGCTGTATGCAGACAAACGCCGGCTCCATTGGCCTGAAAGCTAGATGAGCACCGCAACCCCATAGTCGCCTTTGACTGGACTTAACTGTCCAGGGGTCCTTTACCCATATTTATGGGACCGCCTCTCCTGGTATGCCCCGCAAAGGACCTTAAGGTCCACGAATAATCATAGTTTAGAGGTCCTGGGCCCTAAGGAAGTCAGATTATCCTCCACCAGGGCCAGGGCCTTCTCAGTGATGGCTCTGACCTGGTGGAATGCTCTGTCCCATGAGACCAGGGCCCTGCAGGATTTAACTTCCTTCCGCAGGGCCTGTAAGACAGAGCTATTCCACCTGGCTTTCAATTTGAACTTAGCCTGATCTTTTATTCCCCTTCCTTCCCTCCCCCTCCCCTTTTTATGAAGTTTACCCGCTCTGGGATCCCACAGCTACCGTAATTCTCCCCTGGTCTCCTCGCTGGGCCAAATAGGACTAATTTAGCCAGCTAGCCCGGGTGATCATCTAATGTTTATTGGATGGATTTTCCCCCTAAATTGATTTTTGAATTCTGGATTTATTGTTATTTGCGTTTTATACTGTATTTTATGCTGTTTTCGTTGCATCAATTAAGTGTTTTAAATTTGTTGTTAGCCGACCTGAGTCCAGTTTTCTGAACTGGGAAGGGCGGGGGTATAAATAAAATAATAATAATAATAATAATAGTAATAATAATTATTATTATTATTATTATTATTACCTTCACCTTTTTACCTTAATTGCACTTTGCTGGTAGATCTAATACTATTTTTCTAGAAAAAGAGGTGCCAGAACTCACCATGAATGCCTCCCTCATTCTTTTAGAATGGCAGTGACACCCACCTGGGAACCCACTGCAGAGGTGACAGAACTGAGTTCCGTCGAGTTCCGGCTGAAAAAAAGTCCTGCGTAGACTTATCCAAATAATGTTTTCTTACAGGGAAATGTAGCTCGAATAGGATTTTATGAACAGAGTTATTACACGTCAGGTTGCTTTCTGAAGTTCAAGAAACTTCAAAATCATGGCAAGTAGATGCACAGTGAGCCTAGTCCCAAGATGAGGGTTTTCACCCCAGAGTCACATCCTAATAAGAAAACGGTTATAGGAACCCATTCTCATGCTACTCACATTCCCAGTCCTGGTGTGAAACAGCAGCAGCTGAGGGCAAATCTCCATAGTTTATGTTAATCACTTTCACCCAGCTGTGCTGTAATTTGAAACCTCTGGAGCTGAGTTCTCTCCCCCCCCTCTCCATCTTTAATGCCTTCTGCTGAAGAGGGTACTCTAGCATTACCAACAGTATGATGCAACAGACGGATTATTATAAATATAGTATGCAAATATACACAAACTCTCACCTGCGTATGCGATAAGTCCAAATTGCTTTTCATTCTATCTACCGCTAGCAGATAGAGGGTGGCAGGCAGCTCCTGCTGTAATATGCATTTTGCAGCAGGCAGATTATTTTCTGTTAGTTATGAGAATGGGAGCAACCTGCTGGGGTCTTCTGCTCTGATTTTTGTAGGTAATGAGCAGTTCACTGAGAAATGTTTCTCCATTTGCCTTCCTTCCACAGTCACATTTGCAGGGACCTAACTTTACATGGACAAATGGAAACCTAGATAGCAATAAAATAATAATAATAATAATAATAATAATTTGGGCGGCCTCCAACAAAACACTAAAATACAATAACCTATTAAACATTAAAAGCTTCCCTAAACAGGGCTGCCTTCAGATGTCTTCTAAAATTTTGGTAGTTATTTTTCTCTTTGAAATCTGGAGGGAGGGCGTTCCACAGGGCAGGCACCACTACTGAGAAGGCCCTCTGCCTGGTTCCTTGTAACTTGGCTTCTCGCAGCAAGGGAACCTCCAGAAGGCCCTCGGCGCTGGATCTCAGTGTCCGGGCAGAATGATGGAGGTGGAGACGCTCCTTCAGGTATACCGGACTGAGGCTGTTTAGGGCTTTAAAGGTCAGCACCAACACTTTGAATTGTGCTCGGAAACATACTGGGAGCCAGTGTAGGTCTTTCAAGACCAGTGTTATGTGGTCTCGGCAGCAGCTCCCAGTCACCAGTCTAGCTGCCGCATTCTGGATTAGTTGTAGTTTCCAGGTCACCTTCAAAGGTAGCCCCACACAGAGCGCATTGCAGTAGTCCAAGAGAGAGATAACTAGAGCATGCACCACTCTGGCGAGACAGTCTGGGGGCAGGTAGGGTCTCAGCCTACGTACCAGATGGAGCTGATAAACAGCTGCCCTGGAAACCGAATTGACCTGCGCCTCCATGGATAGCTGTGAGTCCAGAATGACTCCCAGTCTGCGCACCTGGTCCTTCAGGGGCATAGTTACCCCATTCAGGACCAGGGAGTCCTCCACACCCGCCCGTCTCTTATCCCCCCGAAACAGTACTTCTGTCTTGTCAGGATTCAACCTCAATCTGTTAGCTGCCATCCATCCTCCAACCTCCATGTAAGTGAAGCATGTGAGTGGCCACAGGGGCAGTTGTCCCGGGCACAAAATAGTTAGGGGTGCAAAATTTCAACACCTGCTGCTGCGCGCTTCCATTGCTGGGATCTGTTGAGAACGTCTTCTCCATGCGAACCAGCAAGTGATCTCTCCAGACAATATCCATCATCTCCAGGCAGGACTGAGAGATATCCATGCCTGAAATCTTGGAGAACCGTTGCCAGTCGGATGGACTAATGGTCTGGCTGACTTAGTATAAGGCGGCTTCCTATGTTACTATATCTAGGCAGTGGTGTAGCATGGGTTGCCAGAACCTGGGGCCGCGTGAAGGGGTGGGTGGGAGGGAAATGGATGGAGTATGCATGTGCATCACAACCACAGATTTAAGAAAAGAAGAGTCGTTCCGTTGTCTGGAGAGGTCACTTCCTGCGGCATTCTGCATGCAAAGCAGCTACTCTACCACTGTGCTGCAGGCCTTCTGCATACCACCTCCACTGCTTCCCTGATAAACCAAGGGGACTGAACCACGAGAAGCAGAAAATGAGACATATCTTACTGAGCTGAACTGGACAAGATCAGTCAGATTTTGTATTTGCATCTTATTGCTTACCTACTCCTGATACCTGCCATAGGAGCTATGAAACTTTGCTGGCTTCAAGCAGATTTTAGGAGCATATAGCAAGTTCTAGCAAAAAAAGAAAGGAAAGAAAAGGAAAGGAAATACAGCTACCTAAAAACTGAATGGGAATCCTTAAAAAAAAAAGGAAGACAACCAATGATGCTAAATTAATCCAGCAAACGGAGGAATTATTTGTGAGCAGACTTTGATTTTTCACGAATGGATTCACGATTGGGAAAAGGCTTTAATAATGTATTCAGTGACCAATTTCAGCCCATGGGATAGTCACAAACACTTTGAGATATGTCGTGAGCGCCGTGGCCATTTCAGTCATATAGTATTATTTCAGTTTCCTACATGAAAGCCTGAAAATTATACAAAGAAGAGGAACTTTCTGTCTTCACGGGTGGATTGATTTTGTGGAATTTATGATCACATGAGCTTCCCTGCTCTGCTGTCTTAAAAGAAAATTCAGTGGGAGGAATCGAGATTTACAGTACACTACACAGGCCTATTCAGTCGTAAGTCCCATTGTGTTCAATGAGACATACTCCAAGGTAGGTGGATACAGCAGTGCAGCCTGTACTCCGGTACAGTGGTACCTCAGGTTAAGTACTTAATTCATTCTGGAGGTCCGTACTTAACTTGAAACTGTTCTTAACCTGAAGCACCACTTTAGCTAATGGGGCCTCCTGCTGCCACTGCGCCTCCAGAGCATGATTTCTGTTCTCATCCTGAAGCAAAGTTCTTAACCTGAAGCACTATTTCTGGGTTAGTGGAGTCTGTAACCTGAAGCTTTTGTAACCCGAGGTACCACTGTATTGATTTATCTGAGAATACGCCTCAGTGGAATTTTCTGGGTAGACATATATCTGTAGGACTCTGCTGTTATTCTGGTGGTTTATCTGTACAAGTTGGGTGGGTCATTTGCAGTATTGATAAGGAAAATACAGAATATCAAGTGATGATGTAAGGATGATGTAAACTTGGTTTGTGTGTGAAAAGAACAGAAGCAGTTCTGGGAATAGAGAGAAGTGGGAACTGCAGTCTTAGAATGAGAGGCAGAGCAATGGAAGCTGAGATGGTGAGTAGAAGGCCCAAAAAAGCACTTTGGTACTCTACTTCACTGCCTCTCTCTCTCTCGAGATCTGATGTGGACCTATGCTCAACTTGTGCATTTGTAAATAAACATGAAACATTACAAAACGCCGCAAGTCTCCCAATTACGCCGCCTTCCAAAGGAAACGAAACCTGGGGAAGCTTTGCCCCAGGAACTTCTCGCCATCTGGGGAATGCTTAGCAATATATCAATAATGGAAACGGTGCAGTTTACTTTAGGTGAAGGATGGAAGAAATGCCAAAACCAGATTATCTATGTCTTCTCATTTGGGGGAGCCAGCTATTTTGGGTTCCGTTCGCTGGGACTGTCTCTTGAGGCAGCCCTAGTTGAAATGAATGAGAATTCATCATGCTTTTGTGACTCTCCCGTTAATTTCAATAGCACTCGTTGAAGAACAGTTCCCAGTGGAATGCATCTTCCTTAGTAAGTGATTTTCTCTTACCACGCTACATTTGTTAAATATTTAATACCAAATCTGAACAGTGATTAGCAGGCTCATAAAGCACATGTTTAGGATATGTCAAATCCTGCTACAGAGGCAGTTGTGTATCGTGGGACGTATTTTCCAATGAGCTTTATTTATTTTTAAATCCATCTTAAAAACAGCGAGTCCCCTGATGTCTCTTTTCAACATTTTAAAGGAATCCATAGCCATTAAGGCTGGTATACTGAGCAGATACAAATGTTCTAAGTGGAAACAAGCAAAAGCAAAGTAACTCATATTTTAAAGCTAAAAATCTGTTCTGATAAGATTGCATATGTTTTAAAATAAAATATCATCCTTTTCAACCCCTCTGGAGGCCTAAGGGAACAGTGGTGCTTCTGCAATGAAGAATGGAAGCAGTGGCAGGTGCATAGCATTAAATATTCCCATTGATTTTTAAATGTATATTTATTGTTTCTTTTATTTCTTATTCATTCTTGTTATTTCTTAATGCATTTTGTATTGTATTCTGTGGAACTGAGCAGCTGGAGGGTACCTGGAATTCAAATCGTACTATCATAAAATACAATATAAGAAATAAAAGAAGCAATAAAAATACAATCGAAAATCACATTGCATCTTGCACAGTGCATTACAATTGCTAAAGAGGAGAAAAATCATTAGATGACCTGCCAAGACTCTCAGAGGTCTAGGGGGGAGTGTGGGGACCACTGGTATATAACTTAAAGCAGGATTGGGGAACTTTTTTCAGCTAGTGGACAGTTTCTAACCTCCCCCATGGGCCACTTTATCAGGTGGGTGGGTCTGCTCACTGTCAATCACTTCATGCCATTATGACATCAGGTGAGTTCAAAGGGTCTGGTTGCCAGCACTGACCAACTGATTGGTGCTAACAGATGGGATCCTCCTTAATGAGGGTCCTGGTTGCGTGCGGGCCCCTAAGCCACCCCCACTGGGAGAGTTGTTGCCAGGCATGGCCCAAGCCTTAACTGCTGGGCCCCCAGATCGCGCCAGGTTGTTTGGGCCAATCGGGGAAGTTGGCGCGATTCCTGGGGCCTATAAAAGCGGCAGCGCGGCGTAACTGGGGGAACTTGCATCGTGCTGCCGAACACCTGCCCTCCCTCCCTAATTTTAGGTGCTGCTGCTTTGGCCTTGCTTTGAATTGGGTCGCCTGCTTTGGAGCAGGAGCTGGGTAGGAATTTTTCCATTTGGCACATTGGCTGTAGCCACTTGGTTTTCGCCTACCCCCTTAGCAATCGTCACAACTTTGTAAGGTTTGGCTGTTAGGCATTGGCTTATTGAAGTGTGTGGGAGGGGAGGTGCGGCCATCACCTGCCCCTCCATGAATAAGGGTATTCCGGTAAAGGAATCTGGGGATCCTGGTTCTCGTCCGAAGTCCGCTTGAGGGGCTAGGGCCATGCCAGGACCACAGGAACCCTGGGGTGAGCATCATTGGTCTTCATCAATGTTGCTCCCTCGTTTGGTGTTTACCCTTCTAGACTTCCAGCCGGAGAGGCAGGAGTCAGTTATAGTCTGTTGCCAATGCCTAAGCCAACACCGCTCACTTTGCTGTAATCAATAAAGTTGTGGCCTAAATTTTGCCCAATAACTTAAACTAAAATTACGTGTCAGTGTGAAGTTATTTTCAGGGGAAGGGCTTGGGGGCCTCGGGGCGCAATGAGCCTTACATTATTTACGTATTTGCAGGTGCTGTTTGAATCCAGACCCTGCCTGCAAAGGGACATTTTTCCTCTGCAGATTGGCAAATCTACCTACAAAGCTGTCCCTCTGCAGGCATGGTTTGAATCCAGGGATGGGAATATGTGACTTTCCAGATTTTGTTCAACTAGAAGCTCATATCAACATTGACCATGCTGATGGGAGTAAGAGTCCTGCAACCTCTCCAGGGTCACATCTCCCTGCTCCCCATTGTTGTAGACCAGGGACGGCCAACTTCTAAGATACTGTGATCTACTCACACAGTTAAAAACTGGCAGTGATCTACTCATTTTTGGGGGGTTCAGGTCAAAGTTGTTGAGTTTTTTTAGGGAGGAACATTCCAGTTTGGGGGGGTATACATCAAATATGTTGAGCTTTTTAAGGGAGGAAAGGCCCCCCCTTTTTAAGGAAAATCCTGGTTTTTTGGGGGGGATCAGGGCGAAGGAATAAAAAGAAGGCGCTCACAAAGAGATCGCTAATGATACAGTCAGCATCGCAGTGAGAGCTTTGTCTTCCGGTATAGTGATCTAGAGGGTGGGGTGAAGGAACCAGCGATCGACCGCGATCTACCCGGGGACCGACCAGTAGATCGACCTGTTGGACATCCCTGTTGTAGACTATGTGTGTGTATGTGTGTACAAGACACATGGTCCCAATGAAAGCCTTGTGCATGCAAACTTTTCAGCCACTGATTTTGCGAACCAGCCCAGAGTTCCACAATTTGGACACGTGTGAAAATTATGTATGCAGGTCTTGCAGGGAAAGTGGAGATGAGCTTAAAAACCCCCTGTGATGTATCTGTTGCAGAGCTGTATGTCCTATTGCAGATCATGGATGGGGAAGTGAATGTTCAAACATGCCATTACATCAGAATACTCTTTACACCAGGGGTCACAGCTAGCATGGCAGGGGAAAACCTTGCCTAGAACTTTGATATGTCAATTTTACAGTTGCAAAGAATATTTTATGCATGAATCATTTAAACATGCAGTATGTCATTTGCAGTCTGATGCGGTACAGCTCAGTGACTGTGTCCTATGAAGCCTCTGCTCATCTGGTTTTGCTCTAACTAGGAATGGATTTGTGCAAAAATTTAAAATGCTAGGATTCTGCAATAGGTGTTTGACCAAATGTGACCCTTAGAAATTGTACAGATTCATACCCTCCTCTTGCTCTTCTAACTATGGTGGGCGGGCTTAACCTTTGGCCCCTCAGATGCCCACCAATGTATGGAGAGCAGAGCTTAGCCACTCCTAAGCCAATGAGAGGAGGACTAGGCAGGTGTGATCCTAGCAAGTGATTTAATTTGGACTGAACCGGAAGAAGCCCCACCAATCTGAAGTCAATAGACAGGCACTTATATACAGATCCAATGCCAAGTTACATTTTGACTACCATGCAATCCCCTCTCCCTACCCGATTGATATTTGCATTGTTGCTATAGTTATCAGAACAGAAAGTTATGCTGATGAGTCACCCGCTCCCTCTGATATTATTTATTCATTCCAATCCTATTCTTACACAATAAGCCCACAGCAGATACATCATGAAATCTGGCAAGGCTTCTGTTTCCAGATCGAAAAACTGGACATTTTAAGAGCAGAATAACTCAGGCATAGGCAAACTCGGCCCTCCAGATGTTTTGGGACTACAACTCCCACCATCCCTAGCTAACAGGACCAGTGGTCAGGGATGATGGGAATTGTAGTCCCAAAACATCTGGAGGGCCGAGTTTGCCTATGCCTGGAATAACTGTTGGCTAGTTTGAAGGCTATCCCACTGAAGGTTTGGTATTCTGCACCACAGATGAAAGTTGCAGGTGGTGCTTCTCTTTCACTTCTGAAAATGTACAGAGCCTCTGCCCAACACACTCATCAGAACTATGAACACATACAGGTGAAACTCGGAAAATTAGAATATCGTGGAAAAGTTCGTTTATTTCAGTAATTCAACTTAAAAGGTGAAACTAATATATGAGATAGACTCATGACATGCAAAGTGAGATATGTCAAGCCTTTATTTGTTATAATTGTGATGATTGTGGCATACAGCTGATGAAAACCCCAAATTAACAATCTCAGAAAATTAAAATATTAAATGAAATCAGCAAAACAAGAATTGCAAATAGACTAATATTGGACCTCTGAGAAGTAGAAGCATGCATATGTACTCAGTACTTGGTTTGGGTCCCTTTTGCATCAATTACTGCCTCAATGTGGTGTGGCATGGATGCTATCAGCTTGTGGCACTGCTGAGGTGTTATGGAAGACCAGGAAGCTTCAATAGCAGCCTTCAGCTCTTCTGCATTGCTCGGTCTCATGTCTCTCATCTGTCTCTTGGCAATGCCCCATAGATTCTCTATGGGGTTCAGGTCAGGCGAGTTTGCTGGCCAATCAAGCACAGTAATCCCATGGACACTGAACCAGGTTTTAGTATTTTTGCCGGTGTGGGCAGGTGCCAATGTCCTGCTGGAAAATGAAGTCAGCATCCCCATAAAGCTCATCTGCGGAAGGAAGCATGAAGTGCTCCAAAATCTCCTGGTAGATGGCTGTGTTGACCCTGGACTCAATGAAGCACAGTGGACCAATACCAGCTGATGTCATGGCTCCCCAAATCAGCACAGACTGTGGAAGCTTCACACTGGACTTCAAGCATCTGGCATTGTGTGCCTCCCCATTCTTCTTCCAGACTTTGGGTCCATGGTTTCCAAATGAGATGCAAAAGCCTCTCCCATCATCCCTAGCTAACAGGACCAGTGGTCAGGGATGATGGGAATTGTAGTCCCAAAACAGCTGGAGGGCCAAGTTTGCCCATGCCTGCCCTAGATGAACTGGTGATGCAGTCAGAGAATCATAGAACTGTAGAGTTGGAAGGGACCCAAAGGGTCATCAAGTCCAATTCCCTACAAAGCAGAAATCTCAAGTATCTCAGTGACAGGTGGCCATCCAACCTCTGCTTAAAGGTAAAGGTAAAGGGACACCTGACCTTTAGGTCCAGTCGTGGACGACTCTAGGGTTGCGGTGCTCATCTTGCTTTATTGGCCGAGGGAGCCGGCATACAGCTTCCGGTCATGTGGCCAGCATGACTAAGCTGCTTCTGGCGAAGCAGAGCAGCGCACAGAAACACCGTTTACCTTCCTGCCAGAGCGGTACCTATTTATCTACCTGCACTTTGACGTGCTTTCGAACTGCTATGTTGGCAGGAGCAGGGACCGAGCAACTGGAGCTCACCCCATTGCGGGGATTTGAACTGCCAACCTTCTGATTGGCAAGCCCTAGGCTCTGTGGTTTAACCCACAGCACCCAATTAAGGAGAATCCACCATCTTCTGAGGGAGTCCATTCCACAGCTCTTATTGTCAGAAAGTTCTTCCTGATGTTTAGTCGGAATCTCCTGTCTTGTAACTTGAAGCCATTAATTCAGGTTCTGTTCTCTGGAGCAGGATAAAGCAAGTTTGCGCCATCTTCCATGTGAATTCATTCCCTTGCCACCTCCGTGTCAATAAAAAAGAAGACCTCGAGATCTGGGGTTCTTATAAACTGTGCTGTCAGAAAGCTCTCTGTAGTTCATGTCAACTTAACACAAAGGTGCTCCCTATTTAAAACAATCATGCTGGTAATGTGCTCATTGTAACCATTTGATAATGATTAATTCATTTGATCTTATAACAGGTGACATGAGCCCTACCATAGGAAGTAATGCATTTTGCAGCTGAGAAACATTCCCAAAGGTCACTGGCAAATTTCTCTCCCTGTGCCCCATTGTGCACTGAAAACTGTCTCCACAAAGTTCACCATGTCTATTTTAATTGTCTTCCAGCAAATACCCTAACAGAGAGACAGACTAATTGATGTATATTGATGTGCATAAGGAAGTGTGAAATTAGGCAGAGGCCTTCGAGAAGAAGTAACATGGCTTATGTCGTTATGAAACTAAGAGATGCACCCAGCGGGAGGAGGTCTGTGCTTGCTAGCAAAATGCTCATCATTTTGAGGGATGGTATATACCGTATTTTTTGCTCCACAGGACGCACTTTTTTCTTCCTAAAAAGTAAGGGGAAATGTCTGTGCGTCTTATGGAGCAAATGCGTAGTCCCTGAGCCGAATTGCCCTGGGGCAAAAAGCAGATTATGCTTTTCTTTTTTTTTGAAAGAGGGAAGTGGGTGTTGAAACAAAGCCGCTGATCGTTTGCCGATCGGGGAGAGAGATAAGGGACACTAGAGATAAAGGAGGCTGCCTGGGAGGGGGGAGGTAAAGACAGCAAACTTGCAAAGGGGGGAAACAGGAAGACTAAAGCAATAAGGAGAGAAATTAGAAGAAAAGGAGGAGCAAAAAACTGCTCCAGCTAAGGAAAAGAAACTAAGGCAAACAAGAGGGAAGAGAGTGTTGAAAGGAAACAGCTGATTGGTGGGATTGGGAGAGAGATAAGGGGCACTAGCCATAAAGGAGGCTGCCTGGGAGTGGGGAGGTAAAAGCCCATGGATCCTCAGGATTTTTACATTGGGTCACCCCAAATTCACCATCAGATCACATAGCATGTCCATGGCTACAGCCTGCACCAAAAAAACCATGCATCCACTGTTTCCTGGGGCTACAATGGTGCAAAAATGTGGTTACAAAGCACGGATCCACATGGATCCTCAGGATTTTTGCAGCATTTAGGTGCGTCTTATAGTCAGGTGCGTCTTATGGATCGAAAAATACAGTATGTGGAGGGAAGACTCAGATTATAGGAACCCTAGAATGTGTGAGCAGATACGCATCACACTTCTCATGGATTGCCTGTTGGTGAAAGCTGAGTAGAGGAGCCATTTATGCCTCTCTGAAAATGGAGGGTGTGGAGTTGCATAACATTTGCACGTGCTAACTTATATGTATAGGTGTTTAAAAGAAACACAAAACATCTCACCATTGTGGTGGAAGACTGCAAGAGTGTACTTGCTTGCTCTGCTGTCCAAAAGCTTACTGTTGGTAGGCAACCACTGTGCTCCCTCTATATCTTTAAACTGGATGTGAATGGGTGTTCTTTCCACTAGAACAGACCAGTCAAATAGATCACTGCCCTCTGTTAAGTAGGACTTGTAGCTAACTACCCTAGAACAGAGCCACGGAGTGCTGCAGGTAGTAACAACATTGTCCTCCTAGCATGGCATTGTACTTTCTCCTGTAGGAATGAATGGCAGGCATTTGCTGCTATGTGGGTTGAACTAGATGTGAACAGCAATGGACCCAAGATTTTAAAAATTGCTCTGGCATTTAAGACACAGCGGCCCCAGTTCAGGCTATGGGCAGTACATGAGGGATACTGGGAAGTCACAGCTTCAATAAGCCCGTGAGAAACTATATAGAGGGCTGCTTTTATTTACGGAAGCTACCACTTAAGGGTGTTTATTTGGAAGGAGGTTTCATTGAAGTCAATGTGGTCACATTCATAGCTGATAAGCATATCAATGGCTACCAGCCAGTACAGCTACATTCTACCTCCACTGGTGGAGACAGCTTGCCTCTGTATACTAGTTGCTGGGAATTTACAATTGGAGAACAGCAACTTACAGTTGTTTTCAGGCTTCCCATAAGCACCTGGATGACCACTATGAAAGTAGATGCTTCGGATTTAAAGTTATAGTGGTACAGCATGAGTGGAAGTAGCAGACTACAATCATATATGGAAGTGGGAGCAGAAGTTACAGTCATACAGCTAAGACTTTGAGCGAACATGTCTGAGGCTCCATATCCTAAATAAAAATTATGAGTTTGTTGTTGTTGTTTAGAACTAGGGGCTGAATCAACAGTTATTTAGGCTTCAGTGTGTCTTGACTTACATGTTGTTGTTGTTGTTTAGTTGTTTAGTCGTGTCCGACTCTTCGTGACCCCATGGACCAGAGCACGCCAGGCACTCCTGTCTTCCACTGCCTCCCGCAGTTTGGTTAAACTCATGCTGGTAGCTTCAAGAACACTATCCAACCATCTCGTCATCTGTCGTCCCCTTCTCCTTGTGCCCTCCATCTTTCCCACATCAGGGTCTTTTCCAGGGAGTCTTCTCTTCTCATGAGTGGCCAAAGTATTGGAGCCTCAGCTTCAGGATCTGTCCTTCAAGTGAGCACTCAGGGCTGATTTCCTTCAGAATTGTTAGGTTTGATCTTCTTGCAGTCCATGGGACTCTCAAGAGTCTCCTCCAGCACCATAATTCAAAAGCATCAATTCTTTGGCAATCAGCCTTCTTTATGGTCCAGCTCTCACTTCCATACATCATTACTGGGAAAAACATAGCTTTAACTATACGGACCTTCTTGACTTACATGGCAGTTGGCTAATTAGTTAATTAAATAAATAATACAATCTATCTGTCTATCTATCTCTATCTATCTATCTATCCATCTATCTATCATCATCTATCTATCATCTATCTATCTATCTATCATCTATCTATCTATCATCTATCTATCTATCTATATCTATCTATCATCTATCTATCTATCTATCTATCTATCTATCTATCTATCTATCTATCATCTATCTATCATCTATCTATCCTCTATCTATCTATCTATCTATCTATCTATCTATCTATCTATCATCTATCTATCATCTATCTATCAGACCTTTAATATTCTAGACAACCTATTTATTATGCTTTCATCTTGATTTGTTTGCATGGAAATTAGATGTTGCCATCTGTTTATTCAATTTGATTTGTTTGTGGCGCGGTTAGAGGTTGTTGCATCAAGCAAGCGCTATCCTACAAACTTCCCAGTGCATTCCCCCATCAATTTCCTTATCACGAGAAGTCTGATTTGGAGAGAAACAGGATTGTTGTTCAAGAGTACTAATAAACTTTAATTGTGCAACCTGGATTTGCTGGTATGTGATTGAACCACACCCATACAAAAGCAACAGCCTGGAAGTAACTTAAATACGAATGCTTCCGTTTAACTGAAACATTGGGAAGCAAATTGGGCTTTATGGGGTATATCTCCCCCTTCCACCTCTGCTCCTTCTATCATCACCAGATTCTTTTAGAATCTGCAGCAAAGGCCCCTCCCCACATCTCTGTCCGCCTTGTTAGAAACAAGTTAAGATAATATGCGTTTGTGATCTAGGTGCCAAATACGCGTGTTATGGTCGTCTGTGATATATGGCAAGTAAGCTGAGGGCCAGATCTCTAATATGAATGCATGACCAAAAGAAGGAGAAGCATCATTAGAGCATTTCCACACTCCAAAACAACCAGTGAGCAGTGTGACTTCAGACTTGCTCCCCAAATTTATTCTGCTTAGAAAAAGAATGATGTGCCACAGAGAATTCTCACTGATTTTCAGAGAAATGGTGAACAGCATGCCTGTGCTATCAGACACCATCAGAAGTTCCAATGAGTCACATTACAGCTGAAAAGTGTTGGTAGTAGATAAGAGCAATCTTGGTCCCCCTGCAAGACAGCACCTCTTTGCACCACTTGTGAGTAATGTCTGACCGAGAGCAAAACTATGAACTGTGAGAAGCCAGAGGGCGAACCAGGGCACAAGAAGCTACACTTAGTGAAATCCTCCCTTCCGCACAACTGTGGCTGGATCTAGAAACATCAAAAAAAAGTTTCAGGGAAGCGCGTTGTAAAGCTCATACAGTGGTACCTCAGGTTAAGTACTTAATTCGTTCCGGAGGTCCGTTCTTAACCTGAAACTGTTCTTAACCTGAAGCACCACTTTAGCTAATGGAGCCTCCTGCTGCCGCCGCGCCACTGGAGCACAATTTCTGTTCTCATCCTGAAGCAAAATTCTTAACCCAAGGTAATATTTCTGGGTTAGCAGAGTCTGTAACCTGAAGCGTATGTAACCTGAAGCGTATGTAACCCGAGGTACCACTGTAATGGGAAATCCCATTGTCAAAGGATCAAACTCTACAGCACCATCTGGTGCTATGACACATTTAAAACACTTTTTTTAATACAGTCGTATCTTGGAAGTCAAATGGAATCCGTTCTGGAAGTCTGTTCGACTTCCAAAACATTCAGAAACCAAGGCACGGCTTCTGATTGGCTGCAGGAAGCTCCCGAAGCCAATCGGAAGTCGCATAAGCTACGTCAGACCTCGGGTTCCAAAGAACGTTTGCAAACCCTCTCTTCTGGGTTTGTGGAGTTCAGGAGCCAAAACCTTCGAGTTGCAAGGTGTTCATCAACCAAGGTATGACTGTATTCTAATGTAGCTGAATCCTGTCAGTGAAGCAAGAGGCCTGTCCTTTTTTGTGTAAAAGGTAAAGGTAAAGGGACCCCTGACTGTTAAGTCCAGTCTTGACCGACTCTGGGATTGCGGCGCTCATCTCGCTTTATTGGCCGAGGGAGCCGGTGTACAGCTTCCGGGTCATGTGGCCAGCATGACTAAGCCACTTCTGGCGAACCAGAGCAGTGCACGGAAACGTCGTTTACCTTCCCGCCAGAGTGGTACCTATTTATCTACTTGCACTTTGACATGCTTTCAAACTGCTAGGTTGGCAGGAGCAGGGACCGAGCAATGGGAACTCACCCTGTCGTGGGGATTCAAACTGCCGACCGTCTGATCAGCAAGCCCTAAGCTCTGTGGTTTAACCCACAGCGCCACCCGTGTCCCCCTTTTTTGTGTACCACCATCCTAAACATAGCAATTCAGTTAGCTCCAGTGAAAAAGCAGGGAAATTCACTCCATTTACCAGCAGAGGCTGGACCATTAGTGCAAATGGAGCAGTGCTCCAACAACATCAGTCTGCCCTTCATAATCTCTCAACTTCCTACTTTCTTACTTTCAGAAAGTCCAGAGGGTGGCGCTGGCTGCCAGCTTCCTCCTTCTTGGTCTCAGTGTTGCCCCTGTTGAACTCAGCAGGTAGGCAGATAGGGATAAAACTAGAATTAGTGGCTCTGGCTCCATGTACTGCTGATCTTCCACCCTTCTGCCTTCCATCCTTCCATCCTTCTTGCTGTCCACTATAAAATAACTTTTGACGAGACAAGCTTGAAATGGTGGGACACATAGTTGTGATGGGAAATCAAGTAGCCTTGCAAATACCGGTATATGTTTCGAACAGGCAGATATGTATTCACTCTTCATTTGCTAAAGAATGTTTATGTATATCTGTTGAAGATTCATTCCTCGTGCTTGCAGTCATGGGATTGTTGTCTATCACTTGACGGTGTATGCTTCCATTCCACAGAGTGGAAAGTGACGGAGACAGGATGTTTGTGTTTCTGTGTTCTGTGAAGTGGGACTATTGTCCTTTGTCCTTTCTCTTTGCTGTCTGATGAGAAAGAGGAAGGAGCTAAGTCAGAATGCTCCGAGTGTTTTATACGTAAACAAAGTAGATTAGCCAAAATGCTGAGTTGCTGAGGTCTGTTACGCAAACTGCGAAAACTCTGCGGATCCGTGAATGTGCTGATGTCAGTTTGCATCAGTCACTGTGATGTTCGGGCAGAAGAAAGCTTTTGAAGCTCCCAAGCGATCGACCAGGAGGGAGAGAACATGCCAGTCGGGCATGTGTCTCTGCCAGGGTCCTACTTGCGAGTAGGACGGCTCCTGACAATATCTACATATAAACAAACTTTTTTTAAAAAAACCTTTAAGGCCAGTTGTGAAAGTTTGTCACTTGGCCTCTGTAGCGTCACAGGTGCTAGCCTATAGGTGCACGTGATAGTCACCAAACATTTGATGAGTCAGCATTTGTCTTTTTCTGCAAGAAGGAACTGGAGGTTTTCCTAGTGGAGTTTGAAGGGTGCTGGAAACCTGTAAAAGAGCTTGCTGTGGGACCAGAGAGGTAGGGTGGGGGGTAAGTTTGTTGTATATCTAGTTTCAACAATCTCATGCCCTCATAGCTGTCAACTTTTCCCTTTTTTAAAGGGAAATTCCCTTATTCCAAATAGGATTCTTCACAAGAAAAGGGAAAAGTTGACAGCTATGCATGCCCACCAGACACAGTATCAGTCTGTATTCTGTACCTTCTATCCTTTGATGTAAATCCTTTCATCCCTCTTATTGGCAAATGTGGACAGGATTTGTGAACCACCTCCCTGCCACAATTCTACATCTAAATAGCACGTCAACAAATATAAGCAATATGGTTTTATTGGAAACTCTTTCCCCTTATCATGGTGTAGCATGTAGAAAATGAGAGGTGGTTTTTTTATTATTTAAATGAAATGCTCTTATTAGTCTGCCGCTGCACCATGTGTTGCTTGCTGATCTTAAAGCTTATTTACCATTTGTCTTCTTCGCATCGACTGCCATTTTAAAATGTCATCAGTCTTTTCCCCCTGGCCAAATAAAACCACTGAACGTCATTCAAAATGTCTCACAGGAGGCAAAGCATCGCTGCAAAAGCCATAACTGAAATTCATGCTGAGCGTTTCTCCTACACGCTGCCAGGTTTTCCCCCTCTCTTCCCTTGCCAGGCAGGTGTTCATGCCTGCTCTCCTCTAAGCTAATGAGGCCAGCCACCTGGAAACCAACCTCCCAGCTTGCTCCTGCCTCTGCACTGTCTATCATTCCCTCCCCCCAGGAATGCAGGAAGCTGGTAATTGGGGTGCCACTTACGCACTCATAACGACCATTGGGGCTGGGTGCCCCCACCATGGTTAGTTCTGCAAAGAGAAAGCGCCCACTCTAGGGCAAATGGTATGGTTCGTGCCGTACAGGGTTAGGGAGGGGAGAAAAGATGGATTCTACTCACATTTGAATGTGGATATACCCAGGTGGAGCTGTGGGTTAAACCACAGAGCCTAGGACTTGCCGATCAGAAGGTTGGTGGTTCGAATCCTTGCGACGGGGTGAGCTCCCGCTGCTCTGTCCCTGCTCCTGCCAACCTAGCAGTTTGAAAGCACGTCAAGTGCAAATAGATAAATAGGTACCGCTCCGGCGGGAAGGTAAACAGCGTTTCTGTGCGCAGCTCTGGTTTGCCAGAAGCGGCTTAGTCATGCTGGCCGCATGACCCAGAAGCTGTAAGCCGGCTCCCTTGGCCAGTAAAGCGAGATGAGTGCTGCAACCCCAGAGTCGGTCAGGACTCGACCTAATGGTCAGGGGTCCCTTTAAAAGGTACAGGGTCCCTTTAAAAGGTAAAGTAACCTTAATACCATGTGTGAACTGAAACACACCCACTCTTTGGAATTTCCACGTCTCCAAATTGTGCAGTTCTGTTCTCCAGCTACGTGACATGCTCAAAAATGTTTATATATTAATAATAATAATAAATAATAACTTTTTATTTATACCCTGCCCTTCCCGGTACAGAAAACCGGGCTCAGAGCAGCTAACAACAAATTTAAAACACTTAATTGATGCATCAAAAAACAGCATAAAATACAGTATAAAATGTGAATAACAATAAATTCAGAATTCAAAAATCAATTTAGGGGGAAATCCATCCAATAAACATTAGATGATCACCAGGGCTAGCTGGCTAAATTAGTCCTATTTGGGCCAGCGAGGAGACCAGGGGAGAATTAGCTGTGAGATCCCAGAGTGGGTAATCTTCATAAAAAGGGGAGAGGGAGGGAATGAAGGGTAAAGTGTGAATGTAAATGCATATATTAGTGAAAATAGCATACAAAATTTATTATATTGGGGGAAAGTGCTTTGCAGAAATGTGTATAGTAGGAGAACTGCATACTAAAATGCTGATGAACTTTCACTAGGCTTCTGGGTTTTTTTAATTGCAAACTTGTATACAAGGAGCACTAATCTGAAGAAACATGAGGAACTGAAATGGATATATTCACTGATCGCTAGGCATGGGCTGTGGGCTAAGTCAATTTAACAGAACATCTTTCTTCTCTTTTTCTGTTGTTTTTAGAATGCAATTTCTTTTACTAGGTTTTGATTCTGTATTATTGTGTCGTCGTATCCTGTCCTGGGAACTTGTGAAAGATGGGCAAGAAATCGTATAACTAGCTGGGTAAATAAAACCTTCCACACAGTTGTGTGCCAATGCGCATTATCACATGGAGTGACTTGACAGCCTGCTTTCATGCATAGTTCCTGGGCTGGTGCTACATTTCTCACCAAGCCTGGCTTTTCTCAAAGAGAATGACAAAACAGCTCGTTTATCAGTCTTGTCTTCCCTATGAAGGATAATAGATTTAATTATTAGGCATTTTAGGCCGCACATCCTATACACACTCACCTGGAAGCAAATCCCTTTGAATTCAATGGGGCTTACATCAGAGACTGTGGTAGTGTGACCAGTATGGCCATACTGGTCAGGGCAGCTGTTTACCAGCTCCATCTGGTACGCAGGCTGAGACCCTATCTGCCTGCGGACTGCCTTGCCAGAGTGGGGCATTCTCTGGTTAGCTCCCGCTTGGACTACTGCAATGCGCTCTATGTGGGGCTACGTTTGAAGGTGACCCGGAAACTACAACTAATCCAGAATGTGGCAGCTAGACTGGTGACTGGGAGCGGCCGCCGAGACCACATAACACCGGTCTTGAAAGACCTACATTGGCTCCCAGTACGTTTCCGAGTGCAATTCAAAGTGTTAGTGCAGACCTTTAAAGCCCTAAACGGCCTCGGTCCAGTATATCTGAAGGAGCGTCTCCACCCCCATCGTTCTACCCAGACACTGACATCCAGCGCCGAGGGCCTTCTGGCAGTTCCCTCACTGCGAGAAGCCAAGTTACAGGGAACCAGGCAGAGGGCCTTCTCGGTAGTAGCGCCCTCCCTGTGGAACACCCTCCCACCAGATGTCCAAGAGAACAACAACTACCAGACTTTTAGAAGAAGGCAGCCCTGTTTAGGGAAGCTTTTAATGTTTGATGTATTACGGTATTTTAATATTTTGTTGGAAGCTGCCCAGAGTGGCTGGGGAAGCCCAGCCAGATGGGCAGGGTATTTTTTTTATTTTATTTTATTATTATTATTATTATTATTATTATTATTATTATTATTATTATACTGGGTGCCATGTTGCAGGGGTCACCCCAACAATGCTGTAGAATGAAGCATGAGAGGCAGGGTGGGGTGCAGAATTTTAGCCTCGCACAGGACACTGCTGAAATTTGAGAGTCTGAAGTCTGCCTTTGCTTATGTCTAAGTAAGCATGTGTAGGATTGTGTTAGTATAGAGTATTTGGATTCCCTTCTTGCAATTGTGTAGACATATAAGATTCTCTCTATTGGTCTTGCTGCATGATACCGTGGGACGTGACTCAGTGTGATTTTGCCAAGCAGCTAGCAACAGCTCTTCTTCATCTCCATGTTGCCAATGCGCTCCCTTGTAAACATGCTGCGGCGGACAGCTGAAGCGAGCGAAGCTAAACCTTCACAGTTGCCTGTTGCTATATCTCAGCCTGTCAGTCAGCAGCCCCGCTGAGCAGAGTGTAATTATCATGCGGCAGGAGTGCACTGCTTTGGAATCACTTGCAAGGTAAAGCCGGGAGTAAATAGCTGTCAGGGAATAGGAATATTGCGTGCTGGAGCTTGTGGAAACAGCCGTGCTGAGCCTCGTGGGCACTGCTGAGTGGAAGATCATTGGGGCAATTTGATGAACTGCGTTCTGGGGCAGCCTAACTCCCTGACCAGTGCACCCTGCTCTCTTTCCTTGGTTGCCGGAATTCGCACAAAGGTGCAATAAATAGGATCCTCCTTACAGAGGGTCCTGGTTGCGCACGGGCCCCGGGAATAACCCCGCAGGGTTAAAATTGTTAGGGGCGTAGCTAGCCCCAGCCCCCTCAGCCCAGGGATCACGCCAGGCTGTTTGGGCCAATTGCTTGAGGCGGTGTGATCCCTGGACTCAATATAGGCGGCAGCGCGATGCAGTTGGGGCACTTGCTTCGCACTGCCAGACACCTGCGCTCCCTCCCTCTTATGTTAGGCTGTGTTGTGTTGGCCTTGCTTTGGATTGGGTTGCCTGTTTTGGAACAGGGGCTGGGTAGGAATTTTTCCATTTGGCAGATTGGCTTTGGCCACTTGGTTTTCGCCCACTCCCTCAGCAATTGTCACAACTTGTAAGGTTTGGCGGCTAGGCATTGGCTTTTGGAATGTGGAGTGGAAAATAAGGTGATATTTTAAAAGGAATGTTAAGAGATTAGGATTTGCTGAATTAACAAATTGAACTAGAGAACAAGAAGGGGAGGTATGAGGAAGTCAAAGAAACAGGGGACTGAAAAACTGTTATTGAAACTGAATTGTTTTTAATATTTTTCTTTTTCTTTTTGTCTTTATATAAAATTGGAAAATTTAATAAATATTCATTTTAAAAAAAAAATGGAATGCGGAGGAGCGGAGGTGCGGCCATCACCTGCCCCTCCAGGAATAAGAATATTCCGGTAAAGGAATCTGGGGGTCCTGGTTCTCGTCCGAAGTCTGTTTGAGGGGCTAGGGCCATGCCAGGACCACAGGAACCCCGGGGTGAGCTTCGGTCGGTCTTCATCAATGTTTCTCCCTCGTTTGGTGTTTACCCTTTCAGACTACCAGCCAGAGAGGCAGGAGTCAGTTATAGTCTGTGCCAATGCCTGAGCCAATACCACTCATCCTTTTGTAATTAATAAAGCTGTGGCCAAAATTTGCCCAATAACTTAAACTAAAATATGTGTCTGTGTGACGTTATTTTTTTTTTTTTTTGGGGGGGTCTTGGGGCCTTGAAGTGCAATGCTGGCAGGCATCATCCCACAGCTGAAATCTACCATGATGTAATGAAATAGGGTCTGTCTGTTACTCATGCCGGACAGACCATTTGTTTCTATCTCTCCCAGAAGAATGGAATGAAATCATTGCCCCTCCTTGCCTAATAACAGAAGAACAATCTCCATCTTGTTTGATATCAGAAATGGACATAGATTTAGTTCCTGTTAATAACGCCAGAAATTGTTATCTATGTCAATGCTATCATTTGAATATGTGGCTGCCGTTTCATATTTCTTCTGTACAATGATGTAAAATGAGTTTAAATGGTGGCCTTTAATTTGGTAACCAATTCACAAAGGTAAGAGAGAGCCATATAGTTTGTGGCCAGACTTCAGAATACTCAGTAGAGATATTGCACACATCACAATGTGATTTAGGTGCATTTTTGTCCACCGGTTGCTGAAAGACTATTTTGAAGTGTAAGCATGAATATCTGAACTGGAGCTAACCTGTCTATTGAAGGACTGAGACACCTTTTCAGGGGACTTGATCTGAATAATGCACTATACAGCAATTTGTTACATTTCATTCATGGACAATCTGGTATTATAGACTAAGTGCCTCTGAGCATATACACAGAGTTCCTTTCTCCAAAGAGGGGAAATATCAAAAAATTCTTAGATGGAATAAATGTGTCTTCACTATGTGCCCCACAACTGGTTATCTCCAGAAGCGATTTCCGGTGTGTGGGCATGCGCAGAAGTGATTTCCGGAGCCGTGGAAGAGAGTCCCTGTGCTGCGCTGCACCGGTTTAGTGCAGCGCGCGGGGACTCACTGAGTGGGTAGCTTGGTTCAGGGTTGGCTTAACTGGCTCATGGGCCAGTTAAGTGATCCTGATGGGCCCCTTCCAGCCCATGGGCCTTAAGTTGCCTACCTCTGGCATACACAGCCCAGCAAGACAACAACATGAACCTACCCGCAGCATACAATTCAATATGGCTAACCTAACCCAAGCAGCTTAAAAAGCAGAGACATCACCTTGCCGACAAAGGTCCATATAGTTAAAACTATGGTTTTCCCAGTAGTGATGTATGGAAGTGAGAGCTGGACCATAAAGAAGGCTGATTGCCAAAGAATTGATGCTTTTGAATTATGGTGCTGGAGGAGACTCTTGAGAGTCCCATGGACTGCAAGAAGATCAAACCTCTCCATTCTTAAGGAAATCAGCCCTGAGCGCTCACTGGAAGGACAGATCGTGAAGCTGAGGCTCCAATACTTTGGCCACCTCATGAGAAGAGAAGACTCCCTGGAAAAGACCCTGATGTTGGGAAAGATGGAGGGCACAAGGAGAAGGGGATGACAGAGGACGAGATGGTTGGAGAGTGTTCTCGAAGCTACCAGCATGAGTTTGACCAAACTGCGGGAGGCAGTGGAAGACAGGAGTGCCTGGCGGGCTCTGGTCCATGGGGTCACGAAGAGTCGGACACGACTAAACAGCAACAAAAACTTAACCCAACAACCCACCGCCGTCACACAGGCACAAACAATTCCCACTGAAGCCAACCAAAGACAGTCAACCACACCCTAGACCACCCCAACCTTCCTCACCACCAAGGAGACATAACAAGCGAATAGAAAGAGATCCTACCCAAATGACGCTGACACAAAACCACCACACACACACTAAGTAAAAGAACACAGTCTTTACCACCCCACCGCCTCCCCCACCTTTTCTTCCCAACCCTATACTGCATATAACACCAGTGTCTCACGACAAATGTAACTGATCTGTAGAAAACACAACCTGAAGAAAGAGACGAAGCATGTGCTTTTGTGAACGAGGAAAATAATTTATATATATATATAAAAAATGATGAGCAGCATTGGCTGCCTGAGCAGCACTGTCCATTCTGTCTTTATCTTTGAACTCTTGATATATTTTAAACTCTTGATACAGTGCCACATGTTGAGCTGAAATGTGGACTTGGGAAAATAAGAGGCAGAAAAAGGCACCTACGGTAAATGCCTGAGATTCTGTTAAAAACAAAGCCAGCATTTAGCAGTGCTTTGTCAAAATCGATAGGCATAAGATCTAACCTACCTATCACCTCCTGTCTGCTTTTCTTTACACAATGCTGTTGATGTAACAGGAGGAGAAATCTTTCTGATTTGGCAGCATTCCATTATATCTTATCATTTCTGTGCATTTTATTCTGCCTGCATGTATGTGTGTGTGTGTGTATCCCTCTAAAATTCTGATGAGTGCATGTGCAATTTTTTAAAAAATGTCTAAATAGCATAGAACAGGTCGTTTTTTTAAAAAAGAAATGTTGAAGTTTCACCTTCTGTTCTTTTAAAGGTAAAGGTAAAGGGACCACTGACCATTAGGTCCAGCCGTGACCGACTCTGGGGTTGCGGCGCTCATCTCGCTTTATTGGCCGAGGGTGCCGGCGTACAGCTTCCAGGTCTAAGCTGCTTCTGGCGAACCAGAGCATCGCACGGAAACGCCGTTTACCTTCCCGCCGGAGCGGTACCTATTTATCTACTTGCACTTTGACGTGCTTTAAAACTGCTAGGTTGGCAGGAGCAGGGACTGAGCAATGGGAGCTCACCCCATCGCAGGGATTCGAACCGCCAACCTTCTGATCGGCAAGTCCTAGGCTCTGTGGTTTAACCCACAGTGCCACCAGTGTCCCTGTCACTTCCCTAGGACTGCAGATATTGATCAGTAACACTGGGGAAACAATTGTTAATTGTGTGAAGGCAGGAACATCTAGTCTGCCCAGTGTTTTCAGTTACTAAGGAAAGTTTTCAACCTAAGTCTCCTATATCTCAATCCTTTGCCCTTTCCCGTGCAACAAACTAAAGATCTGTGCCATCCTAGAATGTAGTTCAGGTTTTTGGTGGAATCCATCATTCTTCTTTTCCCTTTTTGTTAAAAGCAAAAAGCAGACTCGCCTTTGCAGAACGCCACGCATCTTTATCGAAAAGCCCACTTAGCAAACAGTGCCCACCTAGCTCATCACATCCAGAAGTTTGGTGGAATTAATTAATGCTGGAAAACCAATTTCTAAAAGCAGGTGGGGGGACTGCAAAATGCATAAATGAATATTTTTCTACGCAGTTATTTTTGTATTTCTGAGACAGACTGTGTCATGTAATGTAGCTGTTTCCATGGCAACACTTGGTGACTCACGATGGTTATGAAGCACAGCCCCAGGTAAGTGGTTCAGGTTCCGATGCTACCCTGCTCTTGGTTGTTTAAATGGATAAAGCTATTTCCATTTACCCCCCTTTTCTCCCTTTTTGACATGTGGATGGTCAGCTTGACATTTGAACTAGCATCCATAACCAGCAGGTTCATTTCATGTAATTTGCTGCTGGGCCTTTAGGTTGCAAGTGGGGGATGAATATTTGAAACATCCTCCACATTAAAAGAAACAAGCAGCCCATTCTATTGTGCGTAACAACCAAATAACCAACCAACCACCACCATCACAACAACCCCCAACACCATGCCCATGTTCTCCCAGTAGGGTTGTCAGATGGCCACCTAGAGATTTGCTCTGGCCCTTTCCAATCACCATTAAAAAGAAGTATGGGAAGAAAGAAGGAATAAGGTAGGCACAAATTCAACTGGTTGAAATTCAAGAAACCTGGACATCTATGGTCATGAATCAATGATTGGTAGTAGTAAAAGTGTGTTTAGAACTGTCCTCTAAATCAGTTTACTCTCAGAGAGATGGAAGAGACTGCACTCAGTATTCTTTTAAGGAGAGGATGTGATAGGACTTAGATGAATTTGTCCTTAGGGAATACAAAATGCAACATACACACACGATGGCTGTTGAAATCTGTGAAGAATATGGGGAGGTTGCATATATACTTGGAGTGGAGCGAGATCTCATTCTTCAGTATCCCAACCCCATATTTCCAATTATCTAGCTTTTCCAAACAGCCCTGTCATTCTTCCTTGCAGAAGGCACCTTTTAGATAAAGGTCATTTATTAGATTTATTTATTTAGTACATTCATATTCCACCTTTCTTCCATCGTGGAACTCAAATTAACTTAAATTCCAATGACATTATTATTATTATTATTATTATTATTATTATTATTATTATTTCATAGTTGTTTTCACAAACGTTAACTCAAAGCAACGTATTGAAACTGTCGGAATCTCCATTCGACTGAGCTGATAAGGTTCATCTTCGGAATTGCCTCCCGACGATTAATTGATGACCTGATCCTTTGATAAGGCCTCAGGCACGTCGTCCCAGCAGAGCATCAAAACAGCACATGGAAGGATGAGATAGTATGAGCTACATTGCTATGCTTTATTTTCTAGCTACGCAGAGAGCAAAGAAATGTACAGCCTCTCCCTGTGAGAGCAGAGAGCAATTGAACAAAGGAACAAAGGAACAAAGGAAACAGGAAACCACACTAACGTTACATCCTGTCTCCTTTCCTGTGAGACTTGAAGGTCTCTGGAATGTAAACAGAGTCCTGTGACTCCAAGCAGCTGCTCAGTGATAAGAACAGAAACTAACAGAAACAAGTATAAAAACAACCTAAAATTTTCACCGACACATGTGTGCGTTGTGTATGTATACATTTCAATGTGCATGACAACAGAAAACCTCACAGTAACTTTCTCACTTATGCAAGGTCGAGGAGGAGCACTGAATTAAAGAATGACAAATTAAAACTAAACCACCAAATCCAAACACTGGGCAGGAGCTTCTCCTGCACTGACGCTACTCATTCTCCTTTTCAACGCAGCCACAACAAAAGGCCAACCCTTTCCCTTTCACTAAATGCTCTCCTACGCCAGTAACCAAACTGCACACCCCTCCGTCAGATATTGCTGTGGCTGGTTATTCTGTGTTATATCATTTATTGACTGTATGCAATTTATTGAATTATGTGACAAGGACAGCTTTCATGAATAAAAATGTTCACTATTTTGGGGGAACTCTGTACACCAGTGGTTCCCAATTAGGGGTCTGGGGACCCCTGGGGGTCTGCAGAACGCATCCAGGGGGTCCGCAGCCCCATCCCTTGCCTCCCCCTCCAACTATTTTTTGTCATTTTTGCGTGGTAATATCACAAATTTTATGGTCTTTTTAAAAAAACTATACCTAAAATCATTTGCTTATTAGGGGCTAGCCCACATTTTGTTTAAAAAATTGCTTTGCAGAGGTAACTACCATAGAGCATGAGCGTAGCCAGGATTTTTGTTGGGGGGCAGAACCTCAGATTTGTATTGATTTGTATTGATTGGGGGGCAGCTACCCCCCTTGGCTACACCCATGCCATAGAGTTATCAAAACTTTCAAAAGTAGGGGGTCCTTGGCCTGGCTTTTGAAAAATAGGGGGTCTTTGGTAATTAGCTATAATTAGGAACCATTGCTGTACACAATTACTTTCTCTTGTGCATAGCAAGATTACAAGCATTCACCTGCTTCTCTTATAAACAGCCTGTTTAACTCAAAGCAAGTTGCTTCCAGAAAGCAGACAGCTCATGTTGACGGAGTCTAATAGATTTTGTCGTAGTCATAACCCTGCTGCTAATGGACTCATTTCCGAGTCTTGTAAATGTTTCACAAGCCTTTTGTTAGTGCTAAATTCTGTTAAATTGCTATTAATTGATGCTATGCCAAAGGGTCACCTTGTAGATTCCAAAGATGCTCTGTAAACGGCACCGAGAGTGTCCAGAAAGCAGAGGTGAAATAGACTCACATTAACATATGTCTCATGGTGGTCTAGGATGCAGGGTGTGTATATTGGCTAAAGCAAGGGATTGTGGCACCTGAAGTTCATGCTCACGTACTGTCTTTGATTTTGGACATGCCTTTAATCATTTGGCTGTATGGAGCATGCCCATGAAGAGCTTTGCTTTATTTTTCAGGTTGACTAACTGAGGGGATCCAGTGCCAGCAAGCCATGTAATAACTGTGCTGATATTGCCCTGATCTCATGATGGTTTGCTTGGCATGAGTCACCGTGGCTGATTAAATCAGAGGATGGGAAGATGTGCAGAGCAACAGGGTACTTTCCCGTAATCTGCTTCTAGTTTCCAAAGAACCGAAGAACCATGCATAAGTGTCTAAGGATGCACACCTATCACTCATGCTTCCAAGGGTTTGCCACATTCAGAAAACATGTGCCATATTTGTGAAAATCACTTTACAAAAATGCATAACGTTTGGTGAAATTCCTTGCACAAATGTGTACATTAGTCAAAGTGGTGTATGAAATACCATATTTTTCACTCCATAAGACGCACCAGACCATAAGACGCACCTAGTTTTTGGAGGAGGAAAATAAGAAAAAAAATATATTCTGAATCCCAGAAGCCAGAACAGCAAGAGGGATCACTGTGCAGCGAAAGCAGCGATCCCTCCTGCTGTTCTGGCTTCTGGGATAGCTGTGCAGCCTGCATTTGCTCCATAAGACGCACACACATTTCCCCTTATTTTTAGGAGGGAAAAAGTGAGTCTTATAGAACAAAAAATACGGTAATATGGGTGGCTTCCAACAAAATATTAAAATACAATGCCTCATGTCAATACCTCAATACATACCTCATGTTACGTTTGCTTTAGGTTGTGTGTTTTCAGGTTGTGTCCCGCGGCGACCCGGATGTAACGGAATGGGTTACTTCCGGGTTTTGCTGCTCACGCATGCGCAGATGTGCAAAATGACATAATGCACATGTGCAGAAGTGGCGAATTGTGACCCGCGCATGCTCAGACGTGGATTGCTTTCTTTTCAGGTTGCAAACGGGCCTCCAGAATGGATCCTGTTCGCAACCAGAGGTACCACTGTAGTCTGTCAAACATTAAAGCTTCCCTAAACAGGGCTGCCTTCAGATGTCTTCTAAAACTCTAGTAGTCATTTTTCTCTTTGACATCTGGTGGGGACACGTTCCACAAGGTGGGTGCCACTACCAAGAAGGCAAAGACGAAAATTCACGCTAACATTCCGAAGAATTTTCATGAGGATTTTTTTTTTAAAAAACCATCCACAGATTTCCGCAGAAATGCAGAGAACTTGTTTAAAGATGGGAAAATCAGGAACTGAGAGGACTGAAATTGGCAGACTCTTCCATCCCTCCTACTGAGCAAGGCTGCCTGAGAGTCAGGGTGAGACGGAAGTCAGAAGCAACACAGAGTAGGGATTTGAGGAAGAGGCAGCGGAGGGAAGCATGGCCCTTAAGAATGAAGGGACCAACTGGGGCTGGTACAGATAAATACCAGCCTTCTTATACAAATAACTTTGCTGTGCAACATCTGACAAACTAGTGCAGGGATCTCTAATGTAGGGATGGGGAACCTGTGGCCCTCCCAAGTTGTTGCTGGACTCCAACTCCCATCAGCTCCAGCCAGCATGGCCAGTGGTCAGGGGTGGTAGGAGCAGAAGCCTAAGAGTACCTGGTTCTCCAACCCTGATCTAGTGACTGTGCATTAGAGGACTGCATTAGAGCACCGCAATAGAGTCTCATGTGCCAAACTGAAGCAGAGCATGAAGTAGAATATGCACGCATCAGAATAGAAAAGTTGATTAGCTGCTCTCTACAATCCCTGGAACTTTTAAAGCATCAATTTGACTCCATTGTTAAGAGTGCCCCGAGCAGCTAAATGCTAATCAAGTTTATTTGAGATGAGAGATGCCATAATCATGTCCCTTGTCAAAGGAGAAGTGATTGGCTTTGGATTCTCTGGATTCTCTCGGCCTTGCATGTTGGGATTTATCCATTTTTCATGGACTTTCCTGAAGGGATTCCTTAATGCCTTTACTAACTGAGTCACTCGATCTCGTGGCAGCTACGCAGCATTTCCATCAATAATTTTAGCATGCCATCATCCCCAGGCGGCTTTCATTTATGTCAACCATGCTGCAGTTTGATTGCCCATTGTTACCAAGGCTGATTGAATCATCCATGGAAGTCCAACATTCCTTTCTTATTTCTTAGTTCTAGTAGAAGAGCATATTCCTGCCATCTCATTTATGTCCACATCATGTTATTGTACACAAAAGGTCTGTATAGTTAAAGCTATGGTTTTCCCAGTAGTGATGTATGGAAGTGAGAGCTGGACCATAAAGAAGGCTGATCGCCAAAGAATTGATGCTTTTGAATTATGGTGCTGGAGGAGACTCTTGAGAGTCCCATGGACTGCAAGAAGATCAAACCTCTCTATTCTTAAGGAAGTCAGCCCTGAGTGCTCACTGGAAGAACAGATCCTGAAGCTGAGGCTCCAATACTTTGGCCACCTCATGAGAAGAGAAGACTCCCTGGAAAAGACCCTGATGTTGGGAAAGATGGAGGGCACAAGGAGAAGGGGACAACAGAGGACGAGATAGTTGGATAGTGTTCTTGAAGCTACCGGCATGAGTCTGACCAAACTGTGGGAGGCAGTGGAAGATAGGAGTACCTGGCGTGCACTGGTCCATGGGGTCATGAAGAGTCGGACATGACTAAACGACTAAACAACAATAGCATGAGGTATATCGGGGGCAGCATTTCATTAGGGAGAGGAATGAACTTTTTGAGGCAGACAAGGTTCTCAGTAAGTTTTCAAGGGTCATTCTTGGACCAATTCAAAGTTAAGATGCAAATGTGAAAAAGAAGAGTAGGGTAACCATGTTTGTTATGGCTCTTAATAAGTAAAGCAATTAACTAAATGGTCACCTTTCTCTTAAGCAAAGGTATTTTGGGGTTTTTCCCCCCATACCTGATACGTACACCTATTTCTGTGTTTATAATAGGTACTCCATATGCTGGACCAGTGAGTAGGCCAAAAATAAATTTGCTTCCAAGATAATAGGTATTGTTATGCTTTTATACACGATATTGGAGTGGATGTTTTTTAAATGCACCTAGTCTAAATGGAGGTCCTCTTTCATAATAAAAGAATAAAATACAGGTGTGTATGCAGGCAAAGGACTAGAAGCAGGAAGACCTGTTATCAAATCTCCACTCAGCCATAGAATTGTAGAGTTGGAAAGGACCAGAAGGATCATCTAGTTCCATCCCCTGCAATGCAGGAATCTTTTGCCCAACATGGAGCTTGAACCCACAAGCCTGAGATTATGAGTCTCCTGCTCTACCAACTAGTACATACTCAGCTAGTACAAAGTGGGTGACCTTGACTAGTGTAACCCACCTTGTAGGGCTGTTGTGAGGATAAAAGGGAAAACAGGGAGAACTATGTGCACCACCTTGACTTTCTTGGAGGGAATGTAAGAGGCCAAGGTAAAGGTAAAGGTAAAGGGACCCCTGACCATTAGGTCCAGTCGTGGCCGACTCTGGGGTTGCGGTGCTCATCTTACTTTATTGGCCGAGGGAGCTGGCGTACAGCTTCCGGGTCATGTGGCCAGCATGACTAAGCCGCTTCTGGCCAACCAGAGCAGCGCACGGAAATGCCGTTTACCTTCCCGCTGGAGCGGTACCTATTTATCTACTTGACTTTGAGTTGCTTTCGAACTGCTAGGTTGGCAGGAGCAGGGACCGAGCAACAGGAGCTCACCCCGTCGTGGGGATTCGAACTGCCGACCTTCTGATCGGCAAGTCCTAGGCTCTGTGGTTTAATCCACAGGGCCACCAGCACCCTGATCTCACAGAGGCCAACCAGATGCCCATCGGAAGTCCACAGGGGAACCTGAGTGTAAGAGCACTGTCCCAACTTGCCATTTGCAGCAACAGATGTTCAAAGGCATACTGCAATGAACATAAAACATGACTATCATGGCAGGCAGCCATTGGTAACCTTATCCTCCATGAATTTGTCTAACCCTCTTTTAAACTTAAGTTGGTGGTTTTACTTGGTATAGTGGGGGGTGAAATCCCCAAAAAGAATGTCACTTTTTTCTGTATGCCACAATATACAGCTGCGAGAATATGACTAGCGAAGAATGGGAAGAAACAAGGTTTACCAACTATCGAAGAATGGCAGATGAAGATGATGGACTATATGGAACTTGCTGAACTGACTGGGAAACTCCGAGATCAGAGAGAAGAGACGGTGGAAGAAGATTGGAAGAAATTTAAGGAATATTTGAAAAATATGTTAATATTTAAATCTTAGAATAGCTTTGGAAGTGGATATAGGCTGTAGGGTTAGAAGTAGAAGATGGTGTATTTTAAAATAGTATTATCTGTAAGTAATAAAATGTGAAGATTTTTATGGTTAAAGTAAGTGTGAGGGGAAAAAAATAAAAATGGTTAGAAATTATGATATATGTAACTGCTAAAGATGAGGTAAAATGAAAATCAGATAGGGGGGATTTGGGGAAGCCCACCTAACAATGTTTAGAAAAAATAAGGACAAGACAAGAATTTGTTTGTATTGTTTGTTTTTCTGTTTGTGTTGTTCATTTGTGTTATAAAATGAATAATTTTTTGGGGGGGGGGGAGAAATAAACTTAAGTTGGTGGTCATCACTGCCTTTGTGGGAGTGAATATTTCTTTTGTCTGTCCTGAATTTTCCACCGTTTGGATTTGATATCCCGCTTTATCACTACCCGAAGGAGTCTCAAAGCGGCTAACATTCTTCTTTCCCTTCCTCCCCCACAACAAACACTCTGTGAGGTGAGTGGGGCTGAGAGACTTCAGAGAATTGTGACTAGTCCAAGGTCACCTGCATGTGGAGGAGCGGGGAATCGAACCCGGTTCACCAGATTACGAGTCCACTGCTCTTAACCACTACACCACGCTGGCTTCATTGGATGTCTCCGAGTTCTAACTCTATGAAAGCAGGAGAAAAACTTTTCTCTTTTCACTTTCTCCTCACCATGCATAATTTTATATGCCTCTTACTTGCTTACATCCCTTCTTACTTGACTTTTCTCCAACCGTAAAAGTCCCAAATGTTGTAATGGCTCCTCAGAGGGGACTTGGTCCATTGCCTCAGTCATGTTGGCTACCCTTTTCTGAACTCTTTCCTGCTGCCCGATATCTGTTTTGAGGTGAAATGACCAGAACGGTGCACAGTATTTCAAGTCTGGTAGCATCACAGATTTTGAAAATGACATAATATTGCCTATTTTGTTTTCAATTGCTTTACAAATGATTGCTAACGTTGAATTTGCCTGTTGCACAGCTGCCACACAGTGCGTCAACATTTTCATCAAACTATCCACTGCAACACCAAAGTCTCATTCTTGGTCAGGTACTGTAACTACAGACTCCATGTGTGCATATATGTTAAATTTAGACATTCTTTTTTCTTTTTTCTTTTTCTTTTTTGCTGCAACGTGCACCACTTTATACTTGCTTACATTGAATTTCATTTGCCATTTTACTGCCCACTCACTCCGTTTGGAGAGATCCTTTCGGAACTCTTCACAGTCCCTTTTTGTTTTAACCACCTTGAACAATTTGATATATTTTATATCACCAGCAAACCTGACTGCCCATTCCTAACTGTAGACCATTTATGAATCAATCACTTTCATCTGCTCCTAAGTGACAGATTAATTATTTTGATGAGTAACAGATAGTGTCTCCACTTTTATGATGCATTGTTCATAAGGCAAATATTCTGTGATGATAACTATCTATTACTGCAGAAAACCAGCTTTTTGGCTTTACACTCAATAGCAGTTGTGAAGAATCTATCTGCCTAGTTAGAACACAGAAACATTCAGCCCGCAGCTCTTAAATTCTACTAAAAATTGAAAAAAGTCACTATAAAATATTCTAGCTGAACTTGGTATTTCCTGCAAAGCGGAAGTGAGCAGGTATCACCTGTTAAATGCCAGCTGTAGTCTAATCCAAACACATAGACTTTGCCACTCATTCCAGTGGAAGACTGGCTCTGGCAGTACAAAGGTATACATGCAAAGGGATACATAGCTACTCCTCCCATTGGAGGGGGTAAAATGAGAAGCCTTTTCTTAGGGAATGCATGTGGGGCTCTCAATTTTTGCAGCAACATACCTTCTTGGCATCGTTCGCGCTAAGTCTCTCCAACTGAAACAACCGGGAACACCCATAAAACAATGGGGTAGGTTTAGGGGAGAGAAGGAATGAAGAGTGCTGCTTGTTGCATAGACTCACAGAATTGTAGAGTTGGAAGGGACCACATAGCCCACCTAGTCTAACCCCCTTGCAGTGCAGGAATCCTTTGCCCAATGTGGAGTTCCAACCCATGATCCTGAGATGAAGAGTCATGCTCTGCCAACTGAGCTATCATTCCCACTCGCCTGTAGACCAGAAATTCACTTGAAAGCATGGACCTCTGTACAACCTGGAAGGGCAGGGTATAAATAAAAATTTATTTATTTATTTATTATTACAAAATGCCAGAATAGTTAAAATGATGCAGCTGGTTGACTCATGGGCCCGCTGCCAATTCCCTCTAGAGCAGGGGTGGAAAACTTTTGGGCCTCCAGGTGTTGCTGAACTACATCTCTCATCAACCCGAGCAACCATGGCCAATAGTCACGTGGACCAACAACACCTGGAGCGCCCAAAGTTATCCACCCATGTTCTAGAAAGAAATATATCAAAGCGCTGTCCCTGTGCAGATCTCTTCTGGCTCCTTCATGCAGTATCGATGGGACTTTGGGGCCAGGTGCATCTAATATTATCGACAGGTGTGCTTCAGGTGTATCCAGCAGAAAAGGCAGGCATATCCATTAAAAACTGTATGGACGCTCCAGGAATATTCAACAGCAAGGGCAGGGGCAGAGCTTTGCCTAATGGAACAGGGAAGAGTGAGCTAATTTTGTCTCGCTTGAAACTCAATTGCACCCAGCTGTGGCGGAAGTGATGCGCTTTGCATTTCTACTAGTAAAACTAATCTGCTAGCTTGGGCAGCACAAATGTTATAAGTCCTTTTAGACCAATTTAATTGCCCTAGGGTGAACACATCCTCAGATGCTACAAGGCATGTTTCTGCCACCTCAGCAAGGAGTAATGTGAAACCTTGGCATAGGACAGGCATGCTATGAATCATGCTGTCCTGAAGACCTAGGAGAAATATTGCTGGTGTAAGCAACACAAATAAATCCCACAGCACTCTTAAGAGTCCCACAGTGACATTCTGAGTCCCTTCAGCTCCCAGTGAAGTTAACAGAGCACTCCCAATGCTTGGAAGTTCACGAGCATCTCTTATAACAAGGCCTTTAACTCTGCCAGGGACAGCATTATTTCACTGTGCAATTACACACCCAGACAAGGAGGTTAATACAAACTCATGTCAGGCTTGACAAAGCATTGTTTACAGCCAGAAGGAGCCGATTGCCCTGTTCAGAGATCCTGACCTTTGTCAACCAATCATAATTTTGCTCCTTAGAAAGGTTGGGATAGTTTCAAGCCCTGTCCTTTGGGAAACATAATTCTATCTAGATTGGAAAATGTTTCAGCTGTGACCATTGTTTTCTTAATGAAAGAAACATTGGGATGTACCACATGACATGTGGCGAAACATACAAGCTATAGCACTCAAACCTTAACCCTATGAGATTTTATAGCTAGAAAACTCTAGGTAGCTTTTCTTGTGAGTTAGGTAGTTTGTCTTGTATAAGTGCTGGTATACAACAGATAAGTTGTATGCATGTGTGCATGTACAGTGGTACCTCGGGTTACATACGCTTCAGGTTACAGACTCCGCTAACCCAGAAATAGTACCTCGGGTTAAGAACTTTGCTTTAGGATGAGAACAGAAATGGGATGGCAGCAGCGGGAGGCCCCATTAGCTAAAGTGGTGCTTCAAGTTAAGAACGGTTTCAGGTTAAGAATGGACCTCTGGAACTAATTAAGTACTTAACCCGAGGTACCACTGTATAACCAAAGCAACAGGCAGCTAGGACAGATTTCTGGGCAGGAACATGTAGAAGAGATGTCCATGTGCCATTTTCTGCAAAGGCTTGTGCTGTTTAGAATTAGGAACAGCCAGGGGATAGGGACCTGATGATATAGAAAGACAATAAAGATGGGGGTGGGGTGGGGGGAGACTGTGAATATCTATATCTGTAACCATGACTGCTAAAAATAATATTGGATTAAATTCAGCACTGAAAAAAATAGTAGTACAAATTGGCCCTCAAGACTTCTTTGTGCAAAGGAAACTCAATGCAGGAAACTAAAACATATGGAGGTAGGCAGGCAGGAGGCAGGCAGGCAAAGTAAAACACCAGAAGCCTGCTTCTTCCCCAGCTGGACTTCCTCTTCCCCATCACAGGGCCATCTAAGGCCAACTGGCCTGTGATATCCAGGAGCAAGAGTCAAGCAAAATGCCTGGGTCTGTGCCAGCTGGACTTTCCCCTCCACTCAATAGGGGGCCATCTGACCCAACTGCCTTGTGGGAAATAACATCAGCTGTTAGCTCCTGCTCAAGCAGAGTGGGGCAGTCTTTGTTTTCAAGCACATGCTTCTAGCTGCATCAGTTTCATATTTGTAATAAATAAGGTCGGGTAGTTGGCTACTAGGGAACACCCCAGTGGTAGCAGCCCAGATAGTCTTGCTTGGTGCATATACTCTGGCTTTTGAAAAAATGGAACCAGGTGAATACTTTTTTCCTTTCCCCATGCCTTTCTTTCCCCAGGCTTTTAAATCTTAAAACTGTTTTGTTGTTTATAAATTTGTTGTTTCTGGAGTTTTGAAATCTGTGAAATGTTTGGTGCTGCTGCTGATCTTTTATGCGATATTTAATATATTTTTTAAGGTTTTAATTTTGCATATAATTGCTTTATTGTAAGGCACCCCGATAACTTTTGTCACTGAACAGAGTATAAATACTGTAAGATGATTTGAGGACTGTAGTCATAAAGCAGCATATAAATCTACTAAATTGACAATAAATATTGCATGGCCCTCATTTCCCAGCTGCAAACAAGACACACCAATGGACATATTCTATTAAGCTTTTCAAACCCATAATCTGAGTTGTCTCTTGAATAAAGCCATCCAGACCTTCATACTTAATTCTTGTCATTGTTTTTTATTACTCAGCAGGAGTCCCTCAAGTCAGCACTGATATTCAGCAATCATCACTCAGCAGTTACTGTTCATCTTCACAAGAGACTGTCAAAAAACTGCGGGGCGGGGGGTGGAATCAACAGGCTTCTGTATCTCCAGTAGCAATTCGGCTGCCAACCCTTCCTAATGAACCAAACACTGATTTAGCCCATCACTGAATAGCAGCAAGAATTTGCTACCTACAGTAAATAAGATTAGCACAGTCTTAAAGTAAAATAAAATAAATATGGCTTCTTATTATAAATATTCCCCTCCATCACCCGCATGCCAAGTTAGATCACTGCAACGAGAGCTGCAGTCGTTAGATTACAGGAAGCTACCAGTTGCATACCAAGTCCTATGACCTGCAAGCTTGCACCCCTTTTTTGCACTTGCGCATCCTTTCAGCGTTTGATTCCCAAAGATCAACTGGCTATCCATTCACCTCCCCTCTTTTTATTCTATTTCACCCCAATACAGTTGCAGTTTAATTCCTTATCCAAATCAAACGCTACAGAAGGAGAGAGAGGAAGAAGCGTAGGAATACCATTTAAAAAGCCTAGGCACAGGTCGCTGTTCGCGGTGCTGAAACCAGTTCGTGACCTGCGGCGGTCGGCAGGTGGCGCCGTTCCACATTTGGAAAAGGTGAGGCGAACGAGGTGGCAGCAGCCAAAGTCTTCCCCAAACTGATTTCTCCAGCACACCTCAGAACAGGACGCCACGACATTAAACTCGACAAACGGCCAATCTCTCCTGAATAGCCCTCTGCAATCTCAGAGAGCGCCTTGCGTCCCCTCCGCCCAATGCTATTTATTCCAAGAGAGTACTCACCATGTTGACTTCCGAGACCATATCTATACTGGCAATCTCTATTCTCATGCCAACGTCAACGGGAGAGCCTGGAAACGGAAACAGGTGTTTGTTTTTAATGGCCAGCAGTCAAAAGGGTTGGAAGGTCAGGACTTCTGAGCCTCAAGTGCGTCCTGTACCTGTTCACGTGCTTAAACGTTGGTGTGCTCTTTTTCATGTCTGAAGAAGAGCTCTGTGAAATCTGAAAGCCTACCACCAGACCCCAGCAAAATCCTTTTATATAAGGACATCGATTTACTGAATCAGTTTAGAGCCCACACGTTTGGAGCATGTCTATAGATGTCCGAATGTGTATATGAGGGGAGGGGAGGGAAGAGAAAAGAGAACGTGCCCATTTTGAGAGAAAGGAATTGGTTACCAAAGGGACCCCTTTCCCGGCTGATTAGAATTCTAAGCGGCCCTTGCCTCTGACCCTGCAGAGACCGGCACGCAGCCTGGCGATTTCCCCTTGTAAACAAATCCGAGGAGACTCACCTCCGAAGTCTGGCCTCAGGCGAATGTCGTATCCTTTGAGTAATTTGTCCACGGTCTCTTTCACGTAGGACATGTTGCTGGGCTCATTCAGGCTGAGGGAGAGGAAAAGGATTCAGAGCGAGCGCTTGAACGCACACACGCAGGCACCGACACAGCCACAAGCAGGATCCCGACCAGCCTCCCAGCAGAGGAAGAAATCCACGGAGCTGAGCTCCCCGGAAGATGAGGTCCATCATTCAGCCCATCACATACACACAGACGCACACACACGTCCTCTCGCGCCCAAGCGCCAATCTCACCTCTTGGCATAGCAGACCATGGCTATCATCGCAGGGAAGAGCAGAATCCCCACGCGCTCCCGCGGCCGAGCTGCCCACATTCCTTCCTCCGGGTGGAGAGTTGCTGCCTCTTTCTCCCCCTTCCCTCTCCCCACCCCCTCCCGCGAAGATTCAAGGGATGTAACTTTCAATCCACAGGCAGAGCTGTGATGCCGGAGAGAGCGGCGCATGCGCCGAGCTGGCCCAGTCTCCGAAGGCACCTTTGCGCCTTGCCAGCAATGTCCGGCCAAGCGAGCAACAGCTGCGGCGGCGGGACCTTGGGGAGTTCCCTCGTCCTGCGCCCTGGGCGCACCCAGCGCTTTCCCCGCCTGTCTGGGCAGGGTGGTCCGGCTGGTTCCAAAGGAGAAAGCGAGCTCCCTACGGAGCGCCTCGGCTGCTAGAGGTCGCCGATTTCCGAAAAGCCACGGGGGCAAGGGCGGGGGGGAAGTTGTCCAATGGCAGCAGCCGCCCCCTCCCCAACCTTAACCCGCAGCCTCCTCCTTCCACATGCCATCATCGCCTCCCCTGCGCGCCCTCCAGGATCTCCCTTCCCGTAGCAAAGGGATGCCCAAGGAGGCAGGCACTTTGAACCGGCAGCGTTCAGGTGTGACCGTGAAAGGAGGATAAGAACATAGCAGACGCCACCCATTCACCCAGCGGAGAATCTAGCCTAGGACTGGCGGGAGGTGGGGTGCGTGGCAAAGGTCTTTAGCTGCAGAGCCAGACCTTACTGTCAAAGCCAAGTCTAGTGGCAACGAGTAGGACTAACAGCATGACGCTCCCGCTTTTGTGTGGGGTTGTGTGCGCGCGCTTGCTTGCTTAGAGAAGCTCCAAATGAACTGTTTTTGGGTTTTTTCTTGCTCCAAGGGCTCTCGGTGGTTTCGTTTCTAGGGGAAGGATGAAGGGATGGAACACACTGGAGTTCCATTGATTCCAGCGGAAACTTAAGTCATGCCTAACATGCCCCATTGGTTTTAATGGGACCGCAGGTCCACTCACTTTGCCTGGATCCAACCCAGAGAGTTTTGTTTCTGAGACAGGAGGAGACAAGACAATGAAGGGTTTCATGCGTTATAAATGGGAAGTTGTAGAAATGGGGAAAGGAGGGGGTCTTTCCAGAAGAGGGTTTGCAGTGGAGGGGGGCATGGGCGTCGTGAGGATTTATTTTAGGGGGGCAGGATTAATGTTAGGGGGCAGGGTTTATGTTGGGGGACAGTACCGAGTTATCTGCCATGCAATTTGTCAGTTAGTTACATATTTTTATTTATTGATTTAGAGGGGACAGCTGCCCCCCTGCCCCACTGGCTATGCCCATGGATTGCATTGGGACTGAAAGAGTGCCTTGTAGGAAGGTGTGTGTGTGTGGGGAGAGTGGAGAACAGCAGGTAAGCTGCCACAGCTGGAGCAAATTCATGTTGTGATCTGGAGTGTGGGCTTTGGGGGGGGGATGGGGAAAGCGTGGGAGCCAAATCTAGGGGCCAAGGTCCCTTCGCTCCCCAAAATAAACTAATTGAGGGAGCTGGGCTGGAGTCCTCCCCAAAGTTAATGGACAGGTGGTGTATATGCATGTTATGTACTGAGTTGAATAGGATTCAGAATGCAGCAGTCTGATTGGTCCTAGAACAATAGGATTCAGAATGCAGCAGTCTGATTGGCCCTAGAACAATAGGATTCAGCATGCAGCAGTCTGATTGGTCCTAGAACAATAGGGTCCAGAATGCATCAGTCTGATTGGCCCTAGAACAATAGGGTCCAGAATGCAGCAGTCTGATTGGTCCACAGGAGCCACCCAATCCAGCTCCAGGTGGAAGTGAATCCACAACCTGATTGGCCTACAGGTGAATCCCGGAATTAGCCAATCATGTGGGGCCCATTGTGTAAATAATAGTGTAAATATAAAGCAGACATTCTGGGGGAACTTCCATTCCTCCTCACCACTATGAGCTGAATAAAGAGCATGAAATCCACTCTTGACTCTGAGTATATTTCAATGCACCACATCTTGTGATTGATTATGCGGGGTGGGGCTTACCTCCCCTCCAATATTTTATTCAAGTTGGGTCCCTGGTGGGAAGGTGATCCCTTGGGAGGTTAAGGGAGTTTGCAGAGAGAGAACATTAAATACACACTGAAGATCACTCAACAGTAGGGCTGCAGCATGCAATTGATCAATTTGTTACATTAATCAATTAAAACCTTTTAATGAACTAAATCAGGTTGCAAGCTAGATATACATACAGTTTTATGTGATTTCTTTATTTTAAATATTCCTTCAGCTCCTGCTAATCAAAAAGGTGTGTGCGCAGAAAAGTGAGCATGAAATGCTTCTTCCAACCCTACTCAGAGTAGGCCCATTAAAAGGAGGGGCTGTTTCTGCTGAATGCTAAGTGTGCAGAAGATATACACCAAGAAAGTATGCTTCTCACTTCAGAATTCTTTCAACCCATCTGTCAATTTAATCAACCAATCAATTAAGTGACTTAAATCATATGATTAATTGGCTAAGATTTCTTGAATACGATGACAGCCCATTTGGACAGAGATTTGTTACTCTGTATCAGTTTATTTGAAAAAGGCCACTACACTCACATGGCTAGTACTAAGAGCTTATAAAATGATCTGTAGCATCAAATTGAAGCCAGAAAATGGCAAGATCCTGATAGAGACAAACTTGCTCTAAGCATCCCTCTGATACAGTGAAGCCTCATTCATAATTTGAGAAAAATGCTACGGCATTATATCAAAAAATAACTATCTATTAGGAGGAACTTTTTTAAAAATAAAGAATCTAATAGCATACAATGTTTCTTTAATGAGCATTGAGGGCTAGTAGAGATCTGTTAAAATAATCATTGATGGTTGATGATTACATGATACTGACAACCCACTGGCTTAGGTGGAGGCTGGTGAGAAATTGTTTGCTGTTGAAGGAGACAGAAGTGTGAGTTTTGCAGCTGGCAAAGTTGGCAGATAACAGCTTGGAGGCAGGGGAGGTTGTCAATGCATGTTGCTTGCTTGTGGGAGTGAGGTTTAGGGATGATGCTACTTTAAAGACCAGTATCGGGGTTTTTTGGAGATGTTTGCTTATATGAAATTGATATCACATCTAGCTTGACCCAGGGTGGCGGGGGAAGTAATCAGTATGCACACATATTATTATTTTTTTAAAAAAGAAATAGCTGTGCTGAGGGCCCAAATAGGATCAGGGCCAGAAAGGGGCTTTAACCCTTTCCTACCACCATGGGGTCAATGAAAATTACCCCACCTGAAACTATTGTTAGCCCAATGAGTGACGCTTCCTTTGGCACAAACGTTTTTACTGACATTCAAATTTAATCGATAACAAAATTGACTGAAATCGATGATTTGAAAAGTTAAAAATCCTTTAATTGCGTTTCAGCCTGATTTTTTTTTTTTAATTAAGAAAAAAATCTATCTACTTTGGGAACTGGGAGCACAAAATAGCTCCCACACATGAGAATATATGTATCAAGCCTGAAGGTGGTTTCAGATGAGCATTTGTGGTGCTTAAAAAATCACATTGTTGAAGCTGCGTAGAGAGAAGCAGGAGTGTGAAGCCATTGGCCATGTGGTGAAACTGACCAGTCATCCATTCTGGCCATCTGGAAAGAAGTGGAAGCATCAAAATGCTTGCCTTATTGCTTGGCCAAAACCAATTGGCTCTCCATTAAAACAAGCCGCTGTTTCCAGAGTGAACTAGAAAGACAAGGCATTCAGCTAAGTTTTAATCAGCGGAAACCTACTGAAATGAATGAGCATGACTAAATTATGTCCATTAATTCCAATAGGTCTACAGTGAGTAGAACTTAGTTGACTGCCACCCAATGAATTCATCGTACACCCAGTGGACTCTGTGTGGCTCTTATACTCTTTTCCCCCAGCTGTTGGGTTCATTTGCCTATGCCTCCTTCACACTTGGTGTTATCTTGATCACAGGTTGTCTGCCATGGTCAGAGAGACAGCAGTGATCCTGTATGTGCCAGCCATGGGGTGTTCTTCCAGGCTGATGTTATACATGCAGGTGTGGCTGAATGCTGTTTCTTACAATTCCAAGGACGTTAGGCATTTCAGGCTTAGCCATGTGTCTGCAGCCAGTTTTGTTTTGCGATGTTGGAATGCCAACCTATGTGACAGAGCTAGCATTGCCTGTTGCTTCTTTCCTGGTGGAAAGGTGTCCTTTTGTGTGCTTAAACATGCACGTCTTACTTACACCATTCAAAACTGACTCGTGTTGCATTGAGGGCATTGAGAGCCAGTGTGGTGTATTGGTTAAGAATGGTAGACTTGTAATCTGGGGAACCGGGTTCGCGTCTCCACTCCTCCACATGCAGCTGCTGGGTGACCTTGGGCTAGTCACACTTCTCTGAAGTCTCTCAGCATCACTCACCTCACAGAGTGTTTGTTGTGGGGGAGGAAGGGAAAGGAGATTGTTAGCCGCTTTGAGACTCCTTCGGGTAGTGATAAAGTGGGATATCAAATCCAAACTCTTCTTCTTCTTCTTCTTCTAGTACACTTGAGGACAATATTGAAGGAAGGTAAAGGCAGTTTACAAAGAAAATGGGTGGAGTTTATACTCAGAAACTGGACTGGAAGGATTAAAGGTCTCTAATAAAGAAAGAACATACATGAATACTTGACATGAGTACCTGCCTCATAAAGACATACTCAATATAATGTGTCACATGTTTATATGTCATGGTGTTTTCTTCTTTGAATATGGGGCATGGCCATAGCTGGACTGAGATGGTGCAAAGTAGACAAGGAAAAAGTGAGGGGCTAGAAGATGAGGAGCAATTACACCTGCAAAGAAGTGCCTGCAACGTTCAGTCTCCAGGAGGAATGTGAGGAAGCCATAAAGGACTCTTCCACATGGTTTTTGAGAGCATGGAGGAAGAATGCATCCTTTGGAAAGGTTAATGTATTCTTCTGCTTCCAAACACTGGTGGAATACTAATGAAGAGGGAATAGATAACAAAAAACAAGCTGTCTTTTGCCAGGATGCCAGATGTTTTGATGATCCATGACCACAGTTGGTCCTCATGGGCATGTTCACTTACCTCCCTGTCTCTCCTAAAGCAGAAGTTGAAAGGGCAGAATAATATTTGCAACAAAGGGCAACCGTGTGCAGCCTTCTGCAACCTGGCATTCTCCAGATGTTTTGGACTACAACTGCCATCTGCCCCAAGCAGCACAACCTGCAATGACTTGGGTTGAAGGAAGATGCAATCTGAAGCATCAGGAAGGCATTGGATTTGTGAAGTTTGGTCTGGAGGCAGCATATTGATCACAGCCAGAACCTTGGGACAAGCAATAGACACTAGACATCACCTTCCAGCTCTGTCAAGTGCTGGACTAGGTGGTCTGATTTGGCAGTGCAATCCCTTATGCTGATATATCACGTAGGAGATGCATCACCTGGGCTTCACTAAGGTCCATATACCACTTTCAGAACATTCACACCTTTAAGAACAAGTTTATCAGAGTGAGTAGCACAACATCCACTTAGACAATGACACAGAACATTGTATTTCAATTTTCTTGAGCTTTCAACTTCTGGATGTTTGATATTGCGATACACCTGAATTTGGCATTGTTATTTAACATGGATTTCTTCCTTCAAGCAACACTCAGTTTTGGAGCAATCTTGGATAGGTGACTAAGATAGTAAAATATATAGACAGTTTTATAACTCATTTTATTTAAAGATCTATTGCATCCAGGTGGTTTTCCATCTAGGCCAGACCTTCCAAGGCTTTTAAAAATTTGCTTCAGTAGATGAACCACACAGGTACCAACTTCACACCAATAAGCTGTGTGCATCCCAACCTCTTTTTGAGGAGCTCTGGAACACATATGTATGTGTAGGATTGAATTATGCTTTTGTCTGGGATAGCAATAAGGCTTGAGTCAGCCTTGAATGCATCCTTATAGTTCAGATGGATCTAGAGGTGTGTGAGCAGCAGTTTCTAATACGTGGTACTTAATCCAGCTGGGGATTCACACAAGGAAGCCTGCTTCTGCACACTTAGGCCCATAACTAGATCACAGCCATTAATGTTCTTAATGTCCAGGCTTTACTTCTTTCACTGAATTTGGGGGTTGGGCCCAGTGGGTGTCAGGCTGCTGCCAGCGACTCCCATGGCTGGTTGCTCAGGAACGTACAAAGACAAGGAATGTTCTTACCGTCTGCTTTTTATTCAGTATTTACAGAGAGAGGCTATAAAACCCAGCCTCTTGGATAATGGTGTTGTCCTGAGTGAATATCCATCTCTTCCACTTCCTAATTTGTCAAGCTCAACGTCTCTCCTATGAATGCTGAGAAGTACCCTTTGTCTTTGAGCTCTTTGCTCTTCTACGTTCAAGGCTTGCTGGGTTCTGGGAGATGGGGAGTCTGGAATGCTTTCTAAAGACACCGTGTCCATCAGCTGTCATCCCCCAGTGCTTCCTCTTCCTCTTCCTCCTCCTCCTCGTCTCCTGTTATTTCCCAACTTTTCCTCTCATCTGCCTCTGAGCTGTAAACCTCCCTCAACCCCCTGTAGTTAATTTACTGTCTTCCTCTTCTCTGGAAGGGTCAGGCTGGGGAAGCGGTCTCCAACATTCCTCCTCTGACCAGCCCCTGACAGTGGGTCAGGCCTTCCTGTATAGGGAAGTTTTTAATGTTTGATGTTTTACTGTGCTTAATGTTTTTAATCTATGACAAGTTGCCTAGAGTGGCTGGGGCAAACCCAAGCCAGATGGGCAGAAAATGAATGAAGGAACGAATGAGTTGCCTGTATGGTTTTAAGCTTTTGTCACCACAATAAGGATTGAAAACTAAGTACAGCTTGTTGAGAACAGCATCGAGAGAATAATCAACAGACAGAACCTAATAAAAAAGCATTGTGAACCCAGTTCACAAATCCACCTGTTAATTATCAAATGTTTAAGTGACCCAAGTGAGTTCATATACAGCCTTGCTTCCTTCGAAAACCAGGATTCCACATGTACTAAGGGTGCTCAAAGGTTGAACCCTGGTAAACCCTTAATTTGTTGCTGGGTTGAGCCAGTTCTCAGAGCTGTAGATTAGAACCTAACATCTTTTTCTCAGGCAAAAAATGGCCTCCTGCCTTCAAGAACAAAAAGCCCACCACCAATATATAGCATTATGATGTTACCTATTCCGACCTCCTACAAGCAATTTTATACTGACCAATAATCAGGCTTCCATGAACAATCTGTTATGTTGCTGCCTCTTTCCCCCGCTCTTATTCTTCTCAGTTTCAGCCTCCCTGATCCATGCACCATATACTTCCTTGCACATTGACCTGAGAAGGTGTAGTTGTGATTTTGAAAGATTTCACCTTCTCCAACACCCACCTCCCAGTCACCTAATGATTGATAATATTTTCTTTATCACTTTCAAGATACAGCATATGCAACAACTCTTTTCTTCTTCTTGTTGTTTTAGGGAAAGATACAAATCCAGTCAAACCCAGTGCTCCAAATTCCAGGTTTATATTGTACTATATTTACTTCCATGTACTTGCTTGTGCGATGTGCTGCTTTGGGGGAAATTAAGAGCAGGACTGAATTATAAGCGGAGTCAAAGTTTTCAGATGCTTCGTTCCCCAAACCTATTTTTCTCTGAAAGTACTAATAGCATAGCTTTTCAACATGGACATGATGCCCTTTCCCCACTAATATAAAAAAAATAAAATACTGTAGAGCATGATACATTCCTTTTTAGACAGGCTCACTTCAGATGGAGAAGGTGGTAAAACAATATGTTTGAAAGCTCGCCCTGTTTTTTAAAAGGACCTCATGTACAGTGAAGGCAGAGTTCTCTCAGGGCATTTTTTATGTGAGAGCATTTAAATATCCAGCTCCCCCTCTAAAGTGGTTTGCTCCAAGAACAACTGTACCATATGCTATTTTTGCACATTTTAATGGAGAAACCATGAAAAAGGTTTCTAGGGAAGTGGGCTGATTTTCAAGCAGGCATGACCCCAGTACCTCTTTCCTTCTTTCTTTTTTAATTAAGCTCTGTAACTAGATGGAAAAAAAATTCAGGGTTGTTTTTTTTTAAATAGAAAAAAAGGAAGTTGAAGCCTTTTCAAAATAAAAGGATATCAGCAAATGGTTCTTCCAGGATAAATGTATTTTATTTATGCGGTTGCTGACAAGTTGATAATTGTCTGTGTAGTCGTGTGGGAGGGTTGGCTGCGAAAGATGAGACAAAGCCTTGATTTCCTTCCCCCTTTCAGACTCTTCCTTGGAACAGATTTATTTAATAACACATAGTGCTCAACATAAATTTCTTCCAGCCACATCAGAATCTCTCTCTCCAGAATATTTCTTGCAGGGCATTATCACACAGCTACATTCAGACCCAGATTGACACAATGTGGTGTTTTTATGAATCTGATGGTGTATCTTGCAAATGGATCCAACACACATTTGGCTATCCTTCTATTACACGCCTGATTCTCCCCCCTCCCCAGTTGAACTTACTCCTAGGCAAGCAAGTATAAAATTGTAGCCACTGTCTTTCTCAGCAGTGCTCAGGACCATGTATAAAGCCTTCCACAGCTTAGAAACTCAATACCTCAAGGTGTCTGGAGTGGGAGCCAGGAGCAGGTTAGTGATAATTCACACAGAGAAATCAACTCTTTATTCGAAGAAACAAACCACTCAGGAGGCTAGGTCTATTGAGCAGAGGAACTCTTGCTAGTAGTCCTTGTCCCAATGAGGCCATTGTGAGGACTGAAGGTCTCTATCTTCCCACAGTTCTCTATGTCTCTTCCTCCCTTGGTTCCTTCCCAAGCAATCTGAGACTCCTCACTCTCTTGGTCCCTCTTTAGGTTCTGAGACACCAGTGGGGAGTGGAACTAGTCCCCACAGGAGGGGAGACAGCCTGGCTTCCTCACTACTCTGACTCACTGCTGCCTCTCCAGCCTCTGCTTCTGCCTCTGGTTCTGGACTGCTCTCTGGCACAGACTCTTCCTGCTCACTAAACCCTGTTACCTCTTCAGCTTCTGACACCTCCTCCTCCTCTCAGTCTGCCCCTGCTTCCCTCTCTGACCACTTATCTTCATTCCACACCATCCCCCTGGCTCTGAGCCTTCTTCCCCTGGGGGTTCCCTTGGGGTCCCCCAGCTGATGCTTCTCAACACTCCTCTGCATCCAGCCATTCCATGACACAAGAACTGCCTTTGCCTGTATGAATCCTATCTGATCTCTTATATCAACATTCAAGGCCCTTCCCTGTGTGCTTTTGAGAAATGTTCAGAGGGTGGCAATGAAAGAACAGGTTTTTCTCTCTCTGGTGGTCCCCCAAATTGTGGAATTGTCTTCTCAAGGAGGGCTGCCTGGCAGTGACTTCGCCATCATTCTAGTGCCAGACAAAGACTATTTTATTCTCATCGGTGTTTTGTTCGTTTATTTCTGGTGTTCATTCTTAGGCACTTTTCAGATCCATCGATTTCAATATTGCTGAAATGAATAGGACCTAAAAGTGTTGGACATGGGCTAGATTGAGCTCCTTATATTTTCCACTTAAGTAGAAAAAAGGGTTAATAACTAGCTGACGTGCTATATTATTAACAGAGCACGTAAACTTCTGAAGGCAAATGCAGTTGTCCCCATATGAGAAAGTGTGTCACACTTCTATTTAGTCCCTGCCCCAGTTTTGTTGTCCAAGGCTGATTAGCAGATGGCACATTGCTTTCCGAGAAGGCCTGTATTACTCAAAGTATCACTCGCAGAGAGATGTTTCCGACATAGCCGTCGGAAGCTGGAGTGCTTAGAATGCAATTAGAATGAAACGTCCTCTATGTCAGATTTATCTTGAAGGATACGAGTTAAAGCCGGGAATATGGATACCCCAGCCAAGCAATCAGCTGAAGGTTGTGTGTCTTTCATTGGCTTCCTAACAAACTACAGTGGTACCTCGGCTTAAGAACTTAATTCGTTTCGGAGGTCCGTTCTTAACCTGAAACTGTTCTTAACCTGAAGCACCACTTTAGCTAATGGGGCCTCCTGCTGCTGCTGCACCACCGCCGCACAATTTCTGTTCTCATCCTGAAGCAAAGTTCTTAACCCAAGGTACTATTTCTGGGTTAGCGGAGTCTGTAACCTGAAGCGTATGTAACCCGAGGTACCACTGTAGTTAAAACAGAGAACATAAGAGCATAGGAAGAACATAGAAAATCCCACCTAATTCAGCAGCGGCGAAGCATGCTTTAATGGTGCCTGGGTTGCGTGCACACCCAGGTGGGTGGGGCATGGGGTGTGGAGGGCGAAAGGAGCGCACTACCAGCCAGCTCAGCTCTTGCCACCCGCGCTGCTGCAGCTACACCAGCCCTGAGTTGCTTTGCGAGGCTGGAATGACCCCAGCCTTGCAAAGGGGCTCAAGGAGGGCACTGTGAGTAGGACCCCATGTGCCCTTCAATCCCAATATCAAGGGACTGGGATTGAAGGGTGCATGGCTCATTCACACCTTCTCACGTTGCGCTCCCCAAGCCAGCCCCACTTTGCGAGGTTGGGGTCCGGGGAAGGCAACGTGAGAAGGACACAACAGCAATGCGACCTTCGATCCCAGTCCCTTGGGGGTGAGGCTGGGATCAAAGGGCACAGGGTGTCTTTCTTAGGCTGCCCTCCCTGAGCCTGCCCTGGGCCATTTTGCCAGGTCCCAGCCTCGCAAAGCATGAGCTGTGTGTGCCCCCAGGAAAACGTGCCTGGTGCAATCGCCCCAGCAGCTTCCCACACTACACCACTGTAACCCAGCATTCTGTTCTCAAAGTTGCCAACCAGAAGATTATAGGAAGCCTGGAAGAAGTGCCTAGGTGCAACAGTGCTCTCCCCACTTGCAATTCACAGTAAGTCATTAGCTACTTACTAGTCAAAGATTCAAGGGACACGGGTGGCGCTGTGGGTTAAACCACAGAGCCTAGGACTTGCCAATCAGAAGGTCGGCGGTTTGAATCCCTGCAATGGGGTGAGCTCCCGTTGCTCGGTCCCTGCTCCTGCCAACCTAGCAGTTCGAAAGCATGCAGTGCAAGTAGATAAATAGGTACCGCTCCGGCGGGAAGGTAAATGGCGTTTCCGTGCGCTGCTCTGGTTCGCCAGAAGCGGCTTAGTCATGCTGGCCACATGTCCTGGAAGCTGTACGCCGGCTCCCTCTGCCAATAAAGCGAGATGAGCACTGCAACCCCAGAGTTGGTCATGCCTGGACCTAATGGTCAGGGGTCCCTTTACCTTTACCTAGTCATAGATTCATGTCCAGCCCTACCATTAGGCAGTGAGACAACCATCTCAGGCGACGGATGCTGGGTGAGCATGCAGGGGCAGCGAGAGGTGTTGCAGAACAGGGCTGTGTGTGCCACATGGCCTGGCCTGTAGCCCTTTAGGTAGCCTGCAAGCATGGAGCTTGAGGGGATTGGCATTTTATATCAAAAGTTGGCAAACCTACTGACAGGTCCATGTATGCAGGACTCTGCTGTGCTGTTAAAATTCATCCTGTTAAAAGTTTGCCCAAGGCACTTCTAAATGCATTTTTTAAATAGATTGGCATAATTTACTTGTCCTATATCCAGTACCCTGTGATTTTTTTCATCTTTGAGAGTGAGTGAGAGAGAGAGAGAGGCAGCCAGATGATTTCTTCTATCTCAGCAAGCCAAGTAATCAGCAAAGTGGCAGAGTGTTTTCTTCTAGTGGAGGCAGCCTGGTGACTAAGCCGTTCCAAGTCTGCCATTTCAGCCCAAGACAGTTTATTTCCTTGCACAGCATTAATCTCATGTGCTGTGATGGCCTATATCCATATAAGAAATGTTTAGAAAGCCGATTACGGATTAACCAACCAGAGGGATGGCACAAAACTCATAATATGGAGAGTTTGGGTGCAATACCGACCTCTATGGTAATAACATTCAGCATTTGTAAAGTGCTTTACATGTTCAAGTCACTCTACAAATATCACATGATTCTGATTTCATCCACATCCTTACAAATTATGTAAGTATAGCTTTTGGTTTCCAGTTTGCAACCTGTAGAAAGCCAGGCATAGGATATGGATTAGTTGAGCACTCCATCTAACACTCTGACATTTTTGGGCCACTGAAGTGGACTTAGCATTGGTAGGTTCCATCGCTGGCCCCTGCCAGCCTGGCACTCTAAACAGAGGTGGGTGTCCAGTTCTGGCTGCCATTTTGAAATTCCCACAATGCCTCAGAGAAACCCTGTACCGGGAGTCTTGTGAGAAATGTAAAGTTTGCATAGATGCAGCTGCTCAGCATGTTGCCATCCCAACCAGCTTGCGCAGAACCCACTGATGAAGGAAAGAAAGGACCCACCATAGAGCACTTTGTTCAGGATGCTCTCAAATCTGGAGCCAGCCCTAAATTGATTAGACATCTAAATTTACTAGAGCAGGCAAACTTTTAGAATTCTTACTGGAAATATTAGGCGTTTGGGATTGTATCCAGGGGTGGCTTTGCCCCACTAGAAAGCATTTCTGCTCATGTGTGCGTGCCCACAATGGACCTCAGGTTTCTGGAACTCAGGGAGACCAAGGCAATACTAACTGAGGGAAGTGCCAACACAACCCATTAATGTGGATGAGAAACAGTGAGAAAGTTGAAAGTGTTAATGCTCAGTTGAAAGTGTTAATGTGTGTGTGGCACTTAAAGAGTATTTATTGAAAATGATGTATCGTTGGTACATCACACTGAGTAAACTTGCCAAAATGTATAGAAATCAGGACAAAGCTTGTTGGAAATGCAACGAGAAGGAGGGGAATTTCCTCCATATGTGGTGGACTTGTACTCAGGTCAAAGCCTTCTGGGACATCATATATAATGAATTGAAAAAGGTATTTAAGTATAATTTCAGTAAAAAAACAGAGGCTTTTCTGTTGGGGTTAGTTGGTGAGGAAATAAAAAAAAAGATGTAAATTTGTTTATGTAGGCCACAACGGCTGCAAGAATACTTCTGGCCCAGAAATGGAAGCAGCAGGAACTTCATACACTGGAAGATTGGCAGATAAAGATGGTTGCATACGTGGCTTTGGCAAAGCTGACGGGGAAGATCCAGAATCGGCGTCACTAACTGTTTCAAAAGGACTGGAGCAAATTTATATTTTATATGAAAGAAAACTGTAAACAGTTGAAAACGTTTGTAGGTCTGAGCTGAAATGTTTGGTAATGTGAAAATAAGGAGCTGATTTACATATAAGGAGGTGAATGCTAAAAGATAGATATAAGGTAAAAAAGTGGTAACAGAAATGTGAAGAATTGGTAAAGATGTGTGGAAGTCAGTTGGAGGGAAGGAGGTCGATGCTTTGTGTAAGCAATGTTTTAAGTTATGGATTTGTGTTATGAAAATGTAATGAAATATGGAAAACTCAATAAAAATCATGTTAAAAAAAAGAAAAGAAAGTGTTAATGTGTGGGTAGATGTGCACATGGAAATAATGGATCTGTGTGACCCGTATGTGCATTAACACTCAAAGTGCTCAAGAAGCAGAACAGAGTCTGCTCTGGTGCATCAGAGTGCTGTTGATGTGTGTGGGAATGTTAAGGAAGGTAGGAGAGGATATATTGTTTTGATATTATCCCTCCTCACTCACGCTAGTGAGTAAACAGCAGAGCACACCCCCTTTGCAACTTATAGGAAGCAAGTTGATGATTCATTAGTGTCCTTTAATTAAGCAATCCAGTCTGGATTGTTCCTGGTAAGTTTCCCCTTTATTTTCCTCTTATCTTAAAATAATAATAGCACAACACAGTCTTCTTTAAAGAAGTTTTACTCACATTCAGTTCACAGCAGTGATCTGGAGGCAGGTTTTATCTTGTGGTTAAAATGAAAAGAAGTCGGAGCTACATCTCAGACTTTCTGCTTGTGGGCTCCATCCTATGTGAAGGTTGAGCCATGTGCTGGCTAAGAGCCAGGAGAGCAAGAGTGTAAGAGTAAGAGAGTAAGGGTCCAAGAGAGAGATGGATGTGTGGCCATCACTTTTATCTGGTCAGCTAGGGTCATGAACATCTACCTGGTCACACACAGGGTAAGGAAGCTCCAGAGCAAGTATGACAGGAAGTCCTCCCTGTCTGGAGCCACATTCCCCTGTGTGTCCCTTCTAGGCAACAGGAAAACGTTGTACTTGACTACTCTAGTAATAATACACCCCACAATGTGAACATCAGAGCACTCCTCCTGTTTCCTGACTGTGCAAATGTGCTTAGTTCCTGAGAATGAAAGAGGACAGTGCCAATGGCAACTGTGTGCAAAAGGCACCATCTTTACATGCTAGGCTTGCCATACGTCAGGTAAATTCCTGACATGTCCTGGTTTTTGGGTGTAAAAATGGTGTCCAGGGGAAATTTTGCTGAAATGGCAATATGTCAGGGAAAACCTGGATGTATGGCAATGCAATGGAAAAAGCAGCAGAAACAGCTCAAAAAGCTTAAAATCACCATTTTTGGGGTAGGTTTCCTCCAAGATTTGGGTTTGTTCCCCCCCCAAAGCTTAACAAAGCTCAACAACTTTGCGGGTGTCAGGAAATTTACTTTTTGAAATATGGCAACCCTATGCATGCTGCAATCACTGCACTGCCAAATTCATAAATGCCAGAATGGGGGAGGAAGACCTTCCCTATGGGTCAGCAACTTACAACTGTGGGCTTAATGTGACCTAAATTCCAAGCTTCTGCAAGGAAATGCACGAGACACATAAGAAGCTGCCTTTTACTGAGTCAGATCCATTGGTCTATTCAACTCAGTACTGCCTACACTGACTGGAGTGGCTGTTCAGGGTCCCAGACAGGGTGCAATTCCTAGCCCTACCTGGAGATGCCAGGAATTCAGTCTGGGACTTTTTGCAAGGCAGATGCTCTTTCACTGAACTACCACTTTAGCTGTACTGAAGAAATGAACCTATGCTGCCAATTCTTGTAGTGTTGTTGTTGTTTAGTCGTGTCCGACTCTTCATGACCCCCTGGACCAGAGCACGCCAGGCACTTCTGTCTTCCACTGCCTCCCACAGTTTGGTCAAACTCATGCTGGTAGCTTCGAGAACACTGTCCAACCATCTCGTCCTCTGTCATCCCCTTCTCCTTGTGCCCTCCATCTTTCCCAACATCAGAGTCTTTTCCAGGGAGTCTTCTCTTCTCATGAGGCGGCCAAAGTATTGGAGCCTCAGCTTCAGGATCTGTCCTTCCAGTGAGCACTCAGGGCTGATTTCCTTCAGAATGGAGAGGTTTGATCTTCTTGCGGTCCATGGGACTCTCAAGAGTCTCCCCCAGCACCATAATTCAAAAGCATCAATTCTTCGGCGATCAGCCTTCTTTATGGTCCAGCTCTCACTTCCATACATCACGACTGGGAAAACCATGGCTTTTACTATACGGACCTTAATTCTCGTAGTAGACCAGTATAAAGCAAGCTTATCAAACTTACCTTTGTTGATATCTACAGGAGCCTGGCTAAAGGAACTTTAATGACTGAATCTTCCTTTTGGACAAAATTTGAATGAGTTTTCTGTTTGTGGCTTCTGTAGTAGATCTTGTACATAACTCTCTCAATTTTTGGATTATTAATATAAGATTTAGAACGTAGAATGGTTTGGTAGCGTTTTGTGTGCCGCTTATGTGCTGCTTACTTTATACTGGACCACTTTAGCTGTGGCTTTTGGCTGCCTTGCACGATCACCCAAAACCTTCTATTTTGGTATAATAATAATAATAATAATAATAATAATAATAATAATAATAAATTTTTATTTGTACCCCGCCCTTCCCAGTTTAAAAACTGGGCTCAGGGTGGCTAACAGCAAATATAAAACATGGATTAGAATGCGACTTTAAAACAGCATAAAACAGCATAAAATACAACATAAAATGCAGCATTAATATCAATAAAATTCAAGGGTCAATTTGGGGAGGGGAAAAAACAACAACAACGATTTGTCAAGAATGTATAACTTGCTGTTGAAATGGAATACACAGGATGAGACGGTTAAATCAGCTATGATTAAATGGGCACAAGACATTGGTCATGACATTATGTTTGCTGACTGGGAACAGTTATGGACTACCGGTATAAAGTTTACGGCATGTAATGCCTTAAGAGAGAACATTATGAAAATGATTTATAGGTGGTACATGACCCCAGTCAAGCTTGCAAAAATCTATCATACGCCCAATAATAAATGCTGGAAATGTAAGGAAACTGAAGGTACTTTCTACCACCTTTGGTGGACGTGCCCAAGGATCAAGGCCTTCTGGGAAATGATCTATAATGAAATTAAGAAGGTACTTAAGTGTACCTTTCATAAGAAATCAGAGGCCTTTCTCCTGGGCATGGTAGGCCAATTGGTGTCAAGGAAAGATAGGACGTTCTTTATGTATGCTACAACAGCAGCAAGAGTTCTTTTAGCAAAGTATTGGAAGACACAAGAACTACCCACGCTGGAGGAGTGGCAGACGAAGGTGATTGACTATATGGGACTGGCTGAGATGACTGGCAGAATCCGTGACCAAGGGAAAGAGACGGTGGAAGAAGATTGGAAGAAATTTAAAGTTTATCTTAAGAACTGTTGTAAAATTAATGAGTGCTAAAATGTCATGGGTAATGTAAAACAGAATTGCAGTGATAAATAATTGGGTAAGAGGAAAAAGATTAGAAACTGAATTACAAGTATTGAAATTAGGGGTTGCTGGAAAAGTTTAAAACAGGGATGCAGAAAAGGGAGGTTTGGGGAAGTCGTTGAAACAAGGTTCAAGAAAGAGAGGTTAAGAAATTATATGTGTTTATATGTATGTTTGTTTATGTGTTGTTAATTGTTAGTTGTATTGTGTTTTAATATATGTTGTAAAATCAATAAAAATTTATAAAAACAACAACAACAACAACATATGCACATTGATCACAATGAAACATGCCTTCCATGCTTCACATTTCCAACTCAGTGTGGGGAAAAAGAGTCTGGGGGCCTAATTTATTAACTGCAGCCCAATTATTGAAGATGGCTTAATTTGCCTTTAATGTTCAGTGACTCCGTGACAGAGGGTTTTGGTGCTCGAGAAACTTTGCTGCAAATGGGGAGCATGTTGCAGGATCTGTTCAGAACCATGCTATATCATTACTTTATGCAACATTAAATTAACAGCCTGGTGTTCCTTAATTGCATCAGCATGTTATTGGCTCTCTTGGAGCACTGGAGATGAGGAAGCTCTTCGGGGAATCGCAGCTGATTAATGAGAGTGCGTCAAAACTTGTCAGAAGCCAGCAACCCCAGTATGTTTCCCCTATGGGTGAAGATGATAATGAATGAGATATGAAGATAGGCATGGGGGAAGGGGCTATGATGAAAAGCTGCTCACACCCTTAGCTAATGCATGCTTATTGGGAAGTAATTTCCCCTGAGTTCAATGGGATTTGCTCCCATCCAAGTGTGTATATAGTGCCCTGGCTCAACCAGTTGAGGGACCGTTCTGGTAATGGTAACTAGGAAAAGATGGTTCAGATGCTGGAAGTGTGAGGTTTGCAGCCAAATCACAAATGCATGTTTTGCAGGACAAGCACGGGGCCAGTACACAGAGAGTTCTTTTTGTGTGTGTGTGCAATTTAATCTTTATTGATTTTAAATATTAAGTACCTTCACCACAAAAAGAACAACAAAAACAGATCCCATCAAATACAAAGAAAATGTTACATATAAAATAAAATTCTTCCATATGTTGAGACTTCCATCATCCTCAGTATGGGTCCTTCGTTCCCTTGTTGACTGCATATTTGTATATTCTTTAACTTAACATGGGACGCGGGTGGCGCTGTGGGTTAAACCACAGAGCCTAGGACTTGCCAATCAGAAGGTCGGCGGTTCGAATCCCCATGAAGGGGTGAGCTCCCAGTGCTCAGTCCCTGCTCCTGCCAACCTAGCAGTTCGAAAGCACGTCAAAGTGCAAGTAGATAAATAGATACCACTCTGGTGGGAAGGTGAATGGCGTTTTCGTGCGCTGCTCTGGTTCACCAGAAGTGGCTTAGTCATGCTGGCCACATGACCCGGAAGCTGTATGCTGGCTCTCTCGGCCAGTAAAGCGAGATGAATGCCGCAACCCCAGAGTCGGTCATGACTGGACCTAATGGTCAGGGGTCCCTTTACCTTTACCTAACTTAACATAAATTATCCATTGTACACAGAGAGTTCTTAAACTTCCTAGATAGAATCGTTTGTGTGGCCTACTTCCCCTGCCTCCTCTGGGTAAGAATTCTGTAACAGACAAGATAATCCTTTACACTTCCTTCTGTCTCTCTTTCCATCATGCTTTCAAGCTATGCAGACATGTTTTGCTGATGCTCCTGGCTTCAGCCAGTGTTTCTGAGACTACCAACATTTATTTTACTGCAACTTAGAATTATTTTCCTGCATACTACTTTTTATATTTGCTGCCTGCATTGAAATGTAAGTAAATCTTTTTTTTTTGTTTGTTTATCATGCCAAAATGGCGATGAAGAGGGGGAGGTCAGCAGACCACAAATAAAAGGGCATAAAAGGGTGTGATTGCCTAATTCCAAGTTTTAGTAAGGTGCAAAGCTACAAGTGTTTTACTCTGCTAACAGGCTTCAAAACCCACTTACTTTTTGTATGTCTCCCACACACCTAAGAAAGGAGGTTTACATTTTAATCTACAGATATAATCCTCAATCCATTTCCTGCAGGAGGTAGATGTGGCTGAAGCTTGAAAGCAGCAAGGAGTTACAAAAAGTTACACTCCATCTTTGTACATTGCAAGGCACAGTTACACTGGAAAATCTTTATGCCATCTGGCAGAATTTTATCTTGTACACAAATAAACCCCACTTAACAATAACAACTTATACTGCCTTCCTGTGAGATCTGGAACTCTAGAGTTAACTTTCATTTTTGAATGCAATACAGTGGTACCTCGGGTTACATACGCTTCAGGTTACATACACTTCAGGTTACAGACTCCACTAACCCAGAAATAGTACCTTGTGTTAAGAACTTTGTTTCAGGATGAGAATAGAAATTGTGCTCTGGCGGCGCAGCGGCAGCAGGAGGCCCCATTAGCTAAAGTGGTGCTTCAGGTTAAGAACAATTTCAGGTTAAGAATGGACTTCTGGAACGAATTAAGTACTTAACCCGAGGTACCACTGTATGTGATTTGTACCATTCTTTGTCCCTATGCTTCCTAACTGGGTTTCTCTTTCACTCTCTTTTTCTTTGGGTAATATGGCTTGCTTTGCATTAAAATTGATTAAAAATGTTGTTGTTGTTTTTTTAAAAAAAGGACAGTGAGCATGGCGTTGAAGGTGAACAGGGTCAGGTAATCACTGAAAAAGTTAGCAAGATCAGCATCAGATTATGAAACAGAATCATGGATCTGAAGGAGGAAAAACCAAAGAAAAGATAGTAATCTATTCTGGCACTTTGGGGACAGGGAAGTGTGAATGGAGAAAGTTGGAGAAACAGAAACTGGGCTATTGGCAAAGCAATTAATAAATATTAATAATACGTCTGTGGAAAATACATCCCCAGGATCTTAAGAATTGGTCTAAGTGGAAAGCAGGACTGGTGGATGAACACACACACACACGGTTGGATTGATGTACCCTTGAGGAGTAAGACAAAAAATGGGATAAATTTGATTTTAAAATGGAAATAATATTCAGTTAAATAATAGTTAAATAATATTCAGTTCTGTATCCCAGCATATGAGCATGATTCCTTTATCTACTTTTTGAATTAGCTGGTGCTTCAGCTATCACATTCCCAGTTTAAAACTGGTTTGCTTGGGAATTGAAGTAATGTGATTGAGCAACTCCTGTTTTAATAGACATTTTGCAGATCTGGCTTGAGGTTCCTTGTGCTGCTTGGTGGTCAGTTTGTCACTTAAAAAAATAAAAAAAATAGAAGGTAGGATCACCTGGCTGGCTGGATTCAGATGAACAGTTTTCTTCTACAAAGATGCACTGACTTTTGAAGTCTTATTGTGTTTGAAATCAAGGAACGCAATGCATTTCAAGCACCCCCCCCTAAGAATCCTGGGCACTGTAATTTACCCATCACAGGGTTACAATACCCAATATCCTTAGCAATCTACAGTTCCCATGATTTTTTGGGGGAAATGTGCCTTAAATATGTAGTGTGTGTGCTAAACAATTCATCTTATAAAGTTGTGTCTAAGACTGAGCAAAAATTCCCTTCCCCAAATCCGCTCAGTCCCGCTATTCAGGGGTGTGAAGGATTATTGAAAGGATCTGTCAAATGGAGAATTACCATAGTGATGGCAGTGATCCTCTCCACTTCATTTCCCCCCTCCCTTTCACTCTCTTTTAATGCCTAAACCAACCAATTGAACACTGGGCATGCATGTATGTTTTGGGAACAGCTTAAGAGTACAGGTATTTATGGGCTGTGGCCAGCAGTCCCAATATATTTGTCTTTCCAAATCCATGCAGCCAAAATACCTTATCCCACCTCTCCCCACCCAAAGTCTATAGGTAAAGGTAAAGGGATCCCTGACCATTAGGGTTGCGGCACTCATCTCGCTTTATTGGCCAAGGGAGCCGGCGTACAGCTTCCGCGTCATGTGGCCATCTCACTTTATTGGCCAATGGAGCTGGCGTACAGCTTCCGGGTCATGTGGCCAGCATGACTAAGCTGCTTCTGGCGAACCAGAGCATCGCACGGAAACACTGTTTACCTTCCCACCGGAGCGGTACCTATTTATCTACTTGCACTTTTTGCAAGCACTACTTGACGTGCTTTTGAACTGCTAGGTTGGCAGGAGCAGGGACCAAGCAACGGGAGCTCACACCGTCATGGGGATTCAAACCACTGACCTTCTGATTGGCAAGTCCTAGGCTCTGTGGTTTAACCCACAGCGCCACCCGCGTCCCACCCCTATTCTATACTCTCCTTTAATTTATTGTTAGAATGTCATTTTATGTGTATTGTTAAAAAGATAAAGTTTTAACAGAGCAGGTATTTTACAACCTTCAGAATAGCCTTTTAGGATTACCGGAGATGCGACGTGGCGATTTGCTATTATACGTGAGCAGACATCTGAACCCAGGCAATTGCACATCTGAGTGCAATACTCCATTCAATGCATCCTTTCACCTTAGTGGGACTGATCATTATGCACAGTGTTGTGTGTGGGGGGGGAGGAATTGTTTTATTTTGTAGTGAGGACCCTGTAGCAATCATTGTAAGCTGGAAATCAGACTCACAAATCCCATATTGAGTCCACTGTTATTGTGAGCCGACCACACTGCTGAAAAATCCACCTCTGTTGTTTTTCTGATGGGATACTATAATGGAGTTCTTTTCAGAGCTACATTTGCAAACACTGCTCTGTTCAGTAACCAGCAGATGGTAACCAAGAGCAGATTGGAAGCCTGTCCGTTGAGATTTAAGCACAATACTTCTGTGGCATACTGAGTGTTTGCCAAATGAAGTTACAGTTTACAAGTTCAGTTCTAAATGCTGGATTGCTCAGCTCTTTCTAGTTCATTGAAGTGTACGGGAGTCTGAATTGTCTGGCCTATTTGGAATTACAGACCTTTTTTCCCCTGGGATGTCAAATAAGTTTACATCTGCTGTCAAAGCGTCCGCTCTGTTGCAAAGCGAACTGATTGCCTGTCCCGACTGAGGAATGGCTTGAATTTGAGAACGCATAACATATATTCCATCACAAACAACTTATAAGAGGTAAGATTTTGGGCTGGGGGGAGGGGATCCTTCACTACAGGATGCGATAAATGTGATAGTAGTCATGCCGGTCCAGTAAACTGGTGAGTATTAATGGATTCTGCCAGATATAAAATAGTGGCATTGAATCTTAAGATTTAGAATGTTGTAAAGAAATTGGACTGTGTTCTCAGAATACTCTTAATGGAGGTATGAACAGTGTTTACTTTCTAAAATAAAGGATTCTAGTTCTTGGACCTAATATGTTCACTCAGAAAATGTTATTTGAAGCCAAATGGCAAACTATCCTAATATATAGTGTTTAAAATCCGATATTCCCCTTTGATATAGCAAATTACCTTGGTTAACCATTATATGCACTGGCTGTGTGAATATTTCTCCTTGACATTTTGTGGTACTATCCATGGAGCTTGGTCCATTAGGGTAAATGGAGAACTGGCCCGTTGACCTCAATCTGTCAATCTTCCTGCCTGTCAGTCTTCCTCTTCCTTGGCCTCACTGTTGTCCTTGTAGAACTCAACAGAGAAGTGGATGTGGGATGGGTGGGAATTAGAATCAATTGACTCTCCCTGTCATTGGGTCAGGCTCCACCTACTGTCCGGGTTCCCTGTATTCCACACCACCAAGCTTAATAGACACCAGCTACCACTGAATACTATTTACAACTATGGACAGAGTGCAAACTTATAAGGGCAAAACTATATCTTCCATGAAAAACAAGGGGTCTTCAAGAGGCATATTGGGCAGGGGTCGACAATGTTAATCTTGCCTGGGCCGGATCGGTCCCACAGAGATCCTTCTGTGGGCCGGATTGCCTGCGGTTTTCAGCGATTTTGGGCATCTGCATGTGCAGATGCGATTTTCGGCACTGTGAAAGCGAGTCCCCGTGCCACACTGCGCTGGTTTAGCACAGCGCGCAAGCGGGCAGCTTGGTTCGGGGGCGGCTTGTAGGCCGGTCAAATGACCTCCATGGGCCGGTTGGTTGCTGACCCCTGCTATTGGGGCATGCCACACTTGTGTGCAAACCTCACAGGTGAGTGAGGAATGGATGAGCACGGTAAGCTCAGCCTTATCTCTAAAACGTCATTGTTTAAAGCAAGTAGCTTCTTCGACTTGTGGAGGCTTCCTGGTTCAACCGGTCACCCTGCATGAGCTGGAGGGTCATGGAGATAGCAGCATGGTATGTTCATGTGTGAGCTCAACATGCTCGTCTCTGCTCATGGCTAGGGTTTACCTGCAAGCAGAGTGCTGAAACAGGGATCTGGATTGCAGACAAACTTGCTGGCTCAAATAGCGAAAGGTCCCTTCCAGATGAGCGGCTTATTGTGCATTCATCCCGATGTGTTCGCACGAAGATTGCATGGAGGTTAGATGACCTCAGCTGTTTATCAAGCATTCATTCTAATTGGCCTGTGGGGAGGCTCTAGATGGCTTTAAGCAAGCACCCCCCCACACTTTCCTTGTCCTTGCCCAATCTTTGCAGAAAGCGGGTTTGTTGCGCAAGAGTGCCCAAATCGATTGCGCAGCCTGAGATTGTCAGAACATGATTGAATCCCAGCTGTAAGTGGCAACAGCCTGGAAGTGCCTGAAGCCACCATATTTTAAGAGTTTGGCTCAGAATGGCACCTGATCTGGGGTCACTGTCTCTATTCATGGAGTGTGAGCAATAATGTGCTCCCCTTGCTAAATTTGCGTGAGAATCAAGTGCTTTGCCTTTATTGGTGCATATTGGAGTTCACATTTCAGGTGGCACCTCCTCTAGGGAAAGGGGAGCTGGGAGCCGGGTTGAAAACTCTGGAGCCGCACCAGTTCTTGCTTCTAGCTGAGGGCAAAGGCTAACTCTAGGTCTTTGTTCGCCTCACTCTTTGCTCTCACCTTCACGGTCACAGAAGGAAATGTGGCCTTTTCCCTTCACTGCTTCGCCTCTGCCTGCCAGCCCCTTTTCCACAGCCCTGCAGCAGTGTGTGAAAACTGTAGAGGGATTGTTACAGTTGCTCAGGGCAACAGGAATTTATGATACGTTTTGCATCATAATTTAGAAGCCTCAGAAGGGGAACATTGTGTACTGAACAGCTCTCCCCAAGACTCCTCCCAAACATCCTCGCTCTCTCTCTTGCTGCAGGCTATCAGAAGTCGAAATAGCCATTTAAGAAACAGCTGGGAGCAACCAGGAAGTAGACAGGACATATCCTTTAGGCCTCCTTTGTTTCATCGCCTTCCTTCTGTTTCTCATTTGTTCTTGCTTCCCTGAGCACTAGCCGAAGAAATGATCCCCTGCTCTGGATACTGCCAAGCGTATTGCATTTTCTTTCAAACAAACAAGCCTAACAAAATATCATATAGCAGGACTTTCACAGAAATCCAAGGTGGAGACAGATGTCAAGCTACCTGCTGCTGAAGAGAAGTCTAGATTTGCACAGAGGCTATATCTGACATGACTGCCGGCAGTGTTGAGAGGTACCATTGGAGCAAGACTTGGGGGGCAGAGGTCCAGGGCCCCACTCAGCAGAATGAGCAGAAGGGACCCTAAACACAGCAAGGCTGCATTTATGGATGGGGGAAGAAATCTGAGTCAGTGCACATTAACAGGCGAAAAAATGAACCTGATCTGCACTTTCTGAAATGATATGTGAACATAAACACAGCCATCCTTCAACATCCACAGTTCTCCACGCTTGCCATGGAGTTTTCTTATCAAATAATGTGTGCAAAAATGCTTATATCCAGGGAATGTGTTCATAAAGGCGTATGCTAGGGGAAATAACAATACATCAGGGGGAATTGCTTGCAAAATATGCATCTTAGGAAAAACTGCATGCAAAAAAAAAAAAAAGTGTGTGTTTAACACCCCCCCCCCATTTGATGCTGGAATGTGGAGAACTCTATTTAAGAATGGGGAGGAAAACTGAGAGAAACTTGAAATTGATTCCTCCCCAGCTACATTTAAAGTCAGTGAAGGCACATTACCATCTAAAGAGCCCCTCTCACAATTCTTTTAAGACCAGAGTCCAAAACTACCCACCTGAAGTACTAGTAAAATCTCCAGGGCAACTTTACACAATCCATTTCCCATGGAATAGAAAGAAGGCACAAAAATGTCATGTTGTATAATAATCCTTCAGTTTGAAAGACAGAGACTGAGCAGACAGCAGCCAAGCAGCCAATCCTAGTCCAAATCTGCTTCTGGCCCATAAACAACAGTACCATCCTTTGGACTCCAAGGCTTTGAAAGTTTAGAAAAGCTTTCAGGTTTTTTTTTATCTTGACAAACCTCTACTCCCAAAACAGTTCCTTCCACTTTCCCTGGCCAGGCTAGTTTTTTTAGCTTCCTCCCTGGTGAGGGGATGAGCTTTAGGATGGCACAACTGTTTTGATTGCCAATCAGGACTCTGAGGCTCATTTCTTTTTCAGGCTCTGCCTAAACTGTTGAGGCATTTCAGTTCCCAGGAGAATATTCCGGAAGGTGGCAAATTCTCTGCCTCAAAACCGAGTGAAGAATTTCAGGTGCATCCACGAATCTAGTTTTGATACTATCTAATATTAGTTTAACATTGCTGAAGGAAGCAGTTGGCTTGACCTGTTGGATCAATCCATCAACCTCTGTTGGATGATTTAGAAGGATTGGTTCTGGCATCACTTTCACTGCCCACCCACCTTCTTCCTTCCAGCCCTTAGTACATATCGCTTCCTTCATCTGCCAGTATGAACTAGAAATATAGTTCCATTCAGTATGAACTGAGCTGAAGTGTTTACGATAGAGGAGTTCTCTCTCTCTTTCTCCACCCCCAACAAAAAAATGTTCAGAGACAGTTTCACTCTCAAATTGTGGAAGAATTCTGCCACTCTCCTTGAGTATACTCAGCAAACCTCTCTCCCCTCCATGCTTCACAATTTGGGGAGGCCATTATCATTTAGCCTTGTCCTGATGGACTTCCATACATGGGTGATGTGATATTGTTGCCTGCCACCCCAATCTCTGAGTGATGCAAGATTCCAGGCTCTTACCCAAGGTTCAGTTTCATCAGAATGAGGGACAGCAGAGACTGCGGTATCATTATGTTATATGGTTTATTTACACACATATGCAACCTGAGCCTACAACGGAGAGGCTCACAGCATCAACACCCCAAAAAGGTCTTGCTTCTCCCATAGCCACGGCCATGGCTCTCAGCAGAAATCAGGCATGTCTCTGTCTCTCAAGTGCCCAGCCTGCTTCTAGCCTCTAGCTCACACAATTCAACCCTGGCTTTTGTCCTTCTAACTAGCAGCTAGTTGAAGGAGGGCCCCCACCCATTTTTCCTCTGACACGGAACCACTTCCTTTCTTACCTTAATGACCCATAATTAGAGGGCATTGCCAAGAAATGTGCCTTGTTGAATTCAGGAATTAGAAGGCACTCAGGTACAGGCTCTCCCCACACCCCAAAACTCACAACACTATGTTCAGTCAGCAGGATCATGAGGTGTACAGTGCAGTCATGATGTGAAACAAGGTTTTAACCCCACACATTTACCACAGCCCCCAGCCCAGCATGTATTCTGAGTGCACTGCAGACATATAAACTAGGAAGAGTGGGAGTTATAAGCAAAGGATAACATGCAGAGATATGCATAGATGACAGCACCTTCTGTGGATGCCATAATCACCTCTACTCTCTCCTCTCCAACATCAGCAAAATAGTTTTGTGAAATATGTTTCCAGTACATTAAAATACATGGGTGTAGCTAAAGGACAGAAAATATGAACCCTATGATTGATTTAGAATTCGAGAGACTTGGACACTGAAAGGTGGAGCAAACAGAAGCACAAGGCCTTTGGAGGAAGCATGAGCCTGAAAGCAAACTGATGTATGTCACCTGAAATGGAAGAAAGGGGAAATCACAAAGGAGGAGTATACATGAGTAGCCAACAGTTGCAGGGTGAATGTCTGGTGGGCTAAAGCTCAGAAAGAGCTCAGGCTTGCAAGAGAGATTTAAAATAATTTTAAAAGGTTTCTTCGGCTATGGTCAAAGCAAGAGGAAGAAGAAGCAATCGATAGGTCCTCTGCGTGGAGAAGATGGAAAATTGCTATTGGGTGACAGACAGAAAGTGGAACTGCTCATCACCTACTTTGCCTTGGTCTTCACCCAAAAGGAAAGTGATGCCCGACCTGGTGATAAGAGAATAAACAGTGTAAGGAAGGAACTGCAGCCCAAGATAGGAAAAGAGGTGGTAAGGGAACACCTAGCTATTTTAAATGAATTAAAATCTCCAGGGCCTGGTACTAAAGGAGCTTGTGGATGTAATCTCAGCGCCTCTGTCTATAGACTTTTATGATTCTTGGGGAACAGGAGAGGTCCCTGCAGAGTGGGCAAATGTTGTCCCTATCTTCAAAAAGGGGGGGAAAGAAGACCGGGGTAACTACCAACTGGTGTGCTTGACAATGATACCAGGGAAGGTCCTAGAACAGATCATTCAACAGTCAGTCTGTGAACACTTTGTTGTTGTTTAGTCATTTAGTCGCGTCCAACTCTTTGTGACCCCATGGACCAGAGCACTCCAGGCACTCCTGTCTTCCACTGCCTCCCGCAGTTTGGTCAAACTCATGCTGGTAGCTTCGAGAACACTGTCCAACCATCTTGTCCTCTGTTGTCCCCTTCTCCTTGTGCCCTCATCTTTCCCAACATCAGGGTTTTTTTCCAGGGAGTCTTTTCTTCTCATGAGGTGGCCAAAGTATTGGAGCCTCAGCTTCAGGATCTGTCCTTCCAGTGAGCACTCAGGGCTGATTTCCTTAAGAATGGATAGGTTTGCTCTTCTTGCAGTCCATGGGACTCTCAAGCGTCTCCTCCAGCACCATAATTCAAAAGCATCAATTCTTCGGCGATCAGCCTTCTTTATGGTCCAGCTCTCACTTCCATACATCACTACTGGGAAAACCATAGCTTTAACTATACGGATCTTTGTTGGCAAGGTGATGTCTCTGCTTTTAGAATCATAGAATCATAGAGTTGGAAAGTACCCCAAGGTTCATCTAGTCCAACCCCCTGTAATGCAGGAATCTCAACTAAATCATCCATAACAGATGACCATCCAACCTCTGCTTAAAAACCTCAAGTGAAGGAGAGCCCACAACCTCCCAAGGGAGTCCATTCCAATGCTGAAAAGCTCTTACTGTCAGAAAGTTCCTCCTGATGTTTAGTCAGACTCCCCCTTCTTGTAATTTGAAGCTATTGGTTTGCCTTCTACCCTCCAGAGCAGGAGAAAACAATCTTGTTCCCTCTTCCATGTGACAGCCCTTCAGATATTTGCAGATGGCTATCATACCTTCTCACAGTCTTTTCCAGGCATAGCAACCACAAGGCCAATTGCAAGTTCTTCTAACATCATCAGTCAGGACACCTCCATACAATATTTAGTGCTGAATTAATCTAGCACCACTTTAAGGAGAGTTGACTGCTTCCTCCCATTATACAGTCTATGGGTGACTTTGTGCATTTCAAAGGCATTAGGAGCAGGACATTCACGGCTGCAGCACTTGCTTTATGGAAATCCCTTCCTACTGTCCTTAGATAAGCACCAACTGTGTTGAACTTCCTTCAGAGTTTTCTGTTTCCATGGCCTTTCTCTGAAATGTGACCCCAGCAACATGCAACATTGATCAATGTGATTTTATTTTATTCTGAATTTCATGCGGCATATTGCACTCTTCCATTGTATGCTGCTCTGGTTTTTTTAAAATGTGCGTAATTAATTAACTAAAATAATGGTTTTTATTTTATTGCACCTTGTGAAGTGCACATGTGTTTGATGAATTTACTGTTGCATTTTTCTCTGTATGGCAGAATCCAGTATAACAATTTTATATGCCGTTTGGTTGTATTTGAGTTTATTTCCAGTGGACATTTTATTTTTATTTTTTGTATTTATGGGGAAATCTTTGGCTATGATATCTATCACTGGAAAACAGTCACACTGGTTTATTGTTTTGGGTACAGAAAGGATGGTACAAGAAGAAGAAGTCAAAATTAGACATTCTTTGAACAGGTGGAGCCTTCCTGTTAGCTGTAGGTGCAGTAGGCAGGTATCAATATCTGAAACAAGTACACAAGAATGCAGGCCACTGCTTTCCCTAATTCCTGAATGGTGTATGTGTGTGTGCATGAGAGAGAGAGAGAGAGAGAGCATCAGGGTAAGTTGTAGGCAAGAGAACAGAACCGAGTCATCTGGACTGCAGCAGAGCTGAGCACTCACTTTGCTTTTGTAATGAGAGAAGGATTGCGGTTCGTTGAGAAGGTCTCTCTCCCAGCTCATTGAACCAAATGACCAAATAACTCACAGCATCTCCAGACTGCCACTCTTTCCTTATTCAATCACATACTGGCAGGTTGCACAAGAAAGTTGATTTGGAACTCTTGTGTAACAAAACCCACCCGCCATTTTTTTTGCAACAAGGAAAGTGATGGCAAAATGCACTGGGGAACATGAGATAATAACATTTGCCCGAGGCAACATTTTCTAACCTCCCTGCAGACAAATCAGAATGAATGATTGATTTAACAGCTATTGCTGTTACCCTTGATGCAAGCATAGCAGGATGACTGCTCAATAAAAGGTTGCTTCCTTTGCCTGTCTTAAAACTTACAACATTCAGTTTCACTGGATGGTCCCACTTTCTGGTATTACGAGACAAGAAGAAAAAACCTCCTTATCAACTTCTCCATACCATCCATGTGTAAATTTATACACTGTTATTCATTCCCTTCCCTAAACTAATTGTTGTTGTTGTTTAGTCATTTAGTCGTTTCCAACTCTTCGTGACCCCCTGGACCAGAGCACGCCAGGCACTTCTGTCTTCCACTGCCTCCCGCAGTTTGGTCACACTCATGCTGGTAGCTTCGAGAACACTGTCCAACCATCTCGTCCTCTGTCATTCCCTTCTCCTTGTACCCTCAATCTTTCCCAACATCAGGGTCTTTTCCAGGGAGTCTTCTCTTCTCATGAGGTGGCCAAAGTATTGGAGCCTCAGCTTCACAATCTGTCCTTCCAGTGAGCACTCAGGCCTAATTTCCTTAAGAATGTATGCGTTTGATCTTCTTGCAGTCCATGGGACTCTCAGGAGTCTCCTCCAGCACCCTAAACTAATAAGCCCCAAATATTGTAGCTTCAGACTTTTCCACACAGGGAAGTTTTCCCAGCCCTTCGGTCATTTTAGTTGCCCATTTTCTGAACTTTTCCAAGATCTACCATAACATTTTGATGTGCAGCAGAAGCCCCAGAGTGAAGTGCTAATCATTCCTGTTGCCAGTCACTGCTCTCTCCACACCCCTCTTCATTGGAGCAGGAACAGGGAGGCCAGATTCGGCCATAGGTCCTCCAGTTGCTGATACCCAAACTAATGTGCATCCAGGACTATGAGACTGTAAATCTCATTTTTCTGTTTTGAATAATACTGATACACTTCCATATAGCAGTAATAGAATTCACGCAGAATACTGTATGCAAAGAGAGCAAATCTAGATGGGACCTAGCTGAATTTCCGAAGAAGAAGAAGAAGAAGAAGAAGAAGAAGAAGAAGAAGAAGGAAGAAATGCAGCCAGAGCAAATAAACTTGCAGTCTTCTCAAACTCAAGCAGGCCTTTGTTTTGAAGAGTTGCTTATCTAGATGGAAGCCCTTTGAATGAACAATAAAGTGAAGTAAATTTTAAGTACAGCATCACAGAGTCTCTCTGTGCGTTCTTTATCCAAAGGACTCAGGAGGACACCTTTAGAGGAACAAGATCTGAAGTGCAATCTGGAAGAATTCAAGGGTACAACAGTATTGAAGATAATCAGATTCCGTTTCAAAGGCAAAAAAGAAAAGAAAAAAGTAATGAGACGCTCATGTGTGCTGGTTGGTGATGCAGGGATAAATGAATCATTTAAGCTGTAGTTCTCTATAGACCTACCTGGAAGGTTAGCCTTAGTCGGCTCGGTGGAGCTTACTTCTGAGTAGACGTGCACAGGATTGTACCATTCAAGTTCTACCTCCACACCTGTATTTAAATAACATTTAAATACAGGATGGCCTTCGGATCCAAGAATCCCTGCTGTGGGTCTGGCTGGCTCAAACTGTTTGCATGAAGCACATTTCCCAGGAGAAATCCAGCAAGCTCTGAAATCTTTCTAAAATGGATCTGAGGAAGAGTCACCTAATCCCTTGATGCTGGTGTGATGGAAATTATTTGGGTCACCAAAACCTGGACTTGATCGTGCTGTTCTAAAGGCACTTATCTGACTACCACCCTCTCTGAAGCTGACATCTCTCTGTTGAGTGGCCAGGGATAATTAGCCGGATTATATGCATTTGGTAGGGAGAGCACTGTTTTTAGCATCACAGTGCACTGGGAGGGCTCCTCTTTCTCTAGCCCCCTCCTCTTTAATTTTATGCCAGGATCTCTGTAGGAAGAAATCGCCTTGTCACCCAGCCTCTCCCATCAAAGGAGCGCACATGTGCTCTTTATTCTCCCCTGGTTTCATTGTCTTTTTTTTGGTGCCTCCCTCTCCCTCTCTCCCTCCCTCCAAAAGACAATCAAGACAAATGAAGACTTCATCACCATGATCACGGCCAGGACATCTGGGAAGGAATGGGAGAGAGACAGAGGCATGCACAGCAGAATAGCTAGAGAGAAACTGTGACAGCAAGTCTGCGTCATTCTGGGATGTGGGGTTTCGAAGCAGAAGTGAAAGTGGTAGCGTTGCCCGTAGGCAATGAGGCTGGATAATGACAGGAAGAGGGGGGGTGAAGGTCCCTGAGGGCCATTGTGATGGAGGAAAGGGAAGGCAAAAAGAGGCGTCTGCACAGGCAGTTGATAGGGGTGTGTTTTTGTGTGTGTGTGTGTGTGTGTGTGTGTGTGTGTGTGTGTGTGTGTGTTTGAGAATGAGGGTCCTTGCTGGAATTTGCAAAATGACTTTTCTTGCCAATTGCTATGTGTGTGCTCTCTTCTCTCCCATAGGGAAACAAAATTGCTCTTGAGGGATACTACTAGCAGTTTTTAATCCACATTAAGGAAGGAAAGATTAGTAGTGGCTGTTGCTCATCAGGTTGCGTTTTCTAAGGAGTCTGAAGCCTGCCCAAAGCATACGGGTTGGAAGTCTTTCCTACTGATCCCAGGTGTATAAAAGTTGGTCATTTCGTATCCATGGCTTGTGAAGGGAAGATGCTAAGCATATGCTGAAAGCCACTCTTTTCTGAGCGTTTCTTACGTTTCAGGACATATGACTTGGCCACGGGAACAGACTTAATAAGGAGATTCGTGTTTAAGCCTAAATGGGATCTCTGGAAAGTCTTCAGTTGCAAAGAAGAGGAGCTTTAATTAAACCGGTTTGCAAAGGGAGTCCTTCGGACTTGATGGTGGCGTAGCTCAGAGGCAGAGCACAATGCGAAAGGTTCCGGGTTCAATCCCAGACATCTCCAGTCAGGGTTGAGAGACACTCATTGTCTCCAGTTGACAATACTGAGGCAGAAGAACGAATAGCCTCCTCGCTACAAACCATCTCCTTATGTTCCCAAGTGGGAGGGCGTAGCACTTGGAAGAAAAGGCGCTCTGCACACGCTCAGAGGTGCGGGATCAACAATACGTCATTGCCATCGCTTAAGATTTCCAGAGAATATGAGCCCCGAGGTTCTGGGGCAGGCCTCTTGACGGAGGACCCGCCGCCGCCCCAACTCTCGCTAGAAAGAGAAAAGTACAACATACACTCACAGGAGGGGCCCTGAAACCATGTTGCAAAATAAAATAAAAAATTAAAAATCCTCCTGGGGCGGAGTAGCGGGGCGGAGTCAGCCAGGAGAAAGAAGAAGAAGAAGAGGTGGGGTTTGGAAGCCTGTTGCCCCCTGGAGTGGAGGGAAAGGGACTTGGGAGCGGAGGCAACTTGCGCGCGCGTCCTGCGTCTGAGCGCGCCACGCGTTTGGCAACGGGAGAAACCGACGCGATGTAGGATCGGGGCGGCGGGGGTTTGGCTCAGGGGATCGGGGCCCCAGCCCAGCCCAGGCTCGCCCCCTCACCTCCTCCTCTGCTTTGGTCGATTGGCGTCTGCCAGGCTCCCTCGCTGGCTCTCCAAGGCAAGCAGCAGGCACATCGAGCGTGTGGCTGGGAAGAGCGGGTGCGCCGGTGGCGGCGGCGGTGGGTTCGCTTCCCTCCCTCTCCTCCTCTCCACTCCACCCCGCTCCTCTTCTTCTCCGTCTCTGTCTCTCTCTCTCTCCACCCCCCACCCCGCCTCTCCTCCTTTTCGCGGCTGTGTGATCTCTGGACAAGGCGTTTAGTGACGGGGGAACGTGCTACCAGGCTTAAAGTATGGCAAGCAAAGATGGTTTCTGCCAAGGAGCCAGCGATCGCGATGCCTTGGGGTCTGTCTGTCACCTTCCTACACTTCCTGTGCCTGACGACCTGGTGAGTAGCAGGGCAGCATCCCCACCCCCCCCACCCCTCCGTCCAATTCCCTGGCACCCCTTACTTGATGCCCCGGATTTGGGAAGGGGAGAGAGAGAGGAAGGTGAGTTGGCGAGGGCGAAATCAAAGCTGCCACCTCTCTCTCCCCGCCTCTCCTTTCTTCTTGCCTCTTTCCCACTAAAATGCTTTTGTGCTTCCACCCCCCACTCCCTTGTAGCCTCACCGTGCTCCCGGGACAGCTCAAAAAGGAGGAGAAATTATGGCCGGAGAATTTCACGCGCATCCTGGACCGTCTCCTGGATGGTTATGACAACAGGCTGCGTCCTGGATTTGGGGGTATGGTTACTGTGTACGGTCCCTGCTGTCTGTGCTGAGTCTGCCTGTGTGTCTTGTCTGTGGGGGAAATTCGCCTAGGTATGCTTCTGTGCCTTTCCAAACCAAAACAAAAACAAAGTAATGATGATGGTTGATTTTCTCTTGTTGTGTGCCTTCCACAAACCATGTTGAACCCATTTCCCTCCTCCAGCTCTGCTATATCTGATCACTTGGATGGGGAAGGGGGGGGAGAAAAGGGAGGGAGAGCATTCTGATTCTTTACATCCCCCCCCCCACAAAAAAAGAGAGCCACATTCCAGATTGTGGCACCCAAAGCTGCTCCTTCTATGCTTAGAAACGCCACAGCCACCCACTGGTTCTAGCACAGCTTCTCAGACCAGTTTCCTGGGTCCTGTTTTGGATTTCGGCGGCAGCTTGTCAATCAAAATTCCGCTACATGCTTAACATGAGTAGGGAGGAAGTTTGGTCTCCTCCTCCGAGTTCACATCCTTGGCGATCCAGCAGTGGCAAGGCGACGCCGGGGAACCTTCCTCCCTGCCAGTTTCGGCTACCTCCTCTCCCCTGCCCCTCTCTGATTCCGCCACATTAAGCAGAGAAAACAGGGATTTAGCAGCTGGGCCCCCATTCCTCCCCACCCCCCGCCCAACCTCATCTGCAGATTGTGTACATGGTGGTAGGAGAGAAGTTGAGAGTTGGTTGCCTGGATCCTGCCACTTTGGGGGCAGCAATCGCTTGGCATTCTGTCAAAGGAGAGCAAATGCAGCTGCTGCTTCTGATTAAAAACACACCCGCACACTCCGGCAGTGAGGCTATGGGAGGTTTTATTTGGTTTTTTAAAAGAAATCTTGCACCTGCATCTGATGATCTTGGCAACAACGTTCACATCGAAAGCCCCATCCCTTGCAGGCGGTAGCAGCAGAAAGTGGAACGCCCCCTTCTTTAGCTCGCATTTATGCCCCCTCAAATTTTTTAGCTCTAGTCCAATACATGGGGACCTCCAGATTTTTGTAGCAGCCGCTCATCCTGGCTTTGCTTAATTGCTGCCCTCGCCGCCGCGTTAATTATACTTGTTCATTTTTCTGATTTAGCAGGTTGGGTGGCTGAACTTTGAGTCAACCCATGGCCAGATTTGTGGGTTGGATTTGTGACCCAGGAGGTGCAAAAAGTCCCACAGGATCAAGCAACACTCCGCCTCCCCTTTGCTTCCATGACAAAGTGTTGAGGGCTGGCTGCAGCTCTTCCTTGTTGCTGGAAACGGGCATGTGTCAAAATGTAGGATGAGGCGATGGAGTTATTTCGGAGGCTACTATGCAACCAGCACTGAGCAAAGACTTTGCTGAGGCTTGTTCTGTGAAAACATTGTGCTTCTTTCTTTAAGTGCTTAGTTTAGACATGTGATACACCTACGCTGGCATCTATGCCGGTAATTTCCAGATATGCTGTTACCCAGTGCAGTCATAATGGGAAGCAACTTGGCACTATCAGTTCCTGCTTATTTTAGACATCTTTTCAGTAGAGTTGGGCTGCTCTGAGGTCTGTTGAAGAACACGAAGCATAGATGAAGTTAACCTTATGAAAACATCACACTCAACCAGCGACACAACGGTGGTTTTCTCGTCTCTTTTATACATTTCTCTCCAGTGTGCATGCACAGATATTGTCTGATCACAAATCTCATAAACGTTTTGCATGTGTTTTTGTGAGATGGTAGCTTTTACTTGATCCACTTTGGTTGGCGTGAGGTTCTGGAAACTTTTGAGTTACAAGAGAAAACTTTACCAAGAAGATTAAAGGCAGCCAATTTTTTCTAGCTCAGCTCCAAAGAACTGTGGCCCAAGTTAGACATAAAGAGAGCTTTTGGATTTGTGGTTCTTGAACAGCAGCTCTCCATGTCACATGGCAAAGTCCTTTTGAGGGAGATTATGAAAGTGGTTTGTGATACTGGATGCAGGACTAGTCTGAGATATTTTGCTGCCTGAATCCAAGGACAATAAGATGACCAGACTGGTAGCTGGATCTTATTTCCAACACTGGCGATGGGGCATTATGTTTCCATAGAGAGCAACAGACTAGCTTAGGGAGTGCAGGCCAGGTCAGGCCGCAAACACATCTCTGCCCCCCAACAACTTGCTGCCACTCCCTGGCTCTCATGATAGGATACTGCCCCACACTATCCAATGGTAGGGCCAGTCCTGATGGCATAGGACACTACAATTCAAAGGGATGGGGAGGAATCAAAAATTATACTTGACCCAACTGCTTAGGCACAGTATGAACTTATGCATGTTGTTCAAAACTAAGTCTCACTATAATCAGTGGGGGTTGCTGTCAAGTAAGTGAGTTTAAGACTGCAACCCTAAAACAGTTATTTTCCCTATATGTGGAACAAAATCAGACAACTACATGTAATGTTTAGAATATTTTCTCTCATCCCAACTATTTAATCGCTTCAAACATGCATGTTTGCTTATTGAATAGCATACATGGCGCTTAAAGAGTTTAAGGTCTTTGAGTTATATGATGTTCTACCAACCCAAGAACTAAAAGGAATTGCTCCCATTGCTTGGTCCCTCCTCCTGCCCACCTAGCAGTTTGAAAGCACATCAAAGTGCAAGTAGATAAATAGGTACCGCTCCGGTGGGAAGGTAAACGGCGTTTCCATGCGCTGCTCTGGTTTGCCAGAAGTGGCTTAGTCATGCTGGCCACATGACCCGGAAGCTGTACGCCGGCTTCCTCGGCCAATAAAGCGAGATGAGCGCCGCAACCCCAGAGTCAGCCACGACTGGACCTAATGGTCAGGGGTCCCTTTACCTTTTAGTCTGGCACCCACCCATGTATCTTAAAAATGTTTAGAAGGCAAAAATGATGTACACACACAGTTAAGTCCAGTCACACCAGAAGTGGTTTAGTCATGCTGGCCACATGACCCGGAAAGCTGTCTGAGAACAAACGCCAGCTCCCTCGGCCTGAAAGCAGAGATGAGCGCTGCACCCCAAAGTCAAATTCAACTAGACTTAACCATCCAGAGGTCCTTTACACCCCCCACACCACAAAATGATAACTTTTTTGTCTCTAAAGTGAAGCAAACATTTGCATTAATAAGCAACTAGAGTCCCTACATGACTGAGAATCAGCTACAGAAGTGTTGAATGAACAGATGTATCAGCTTCTGGCTCCACAATGATGTGTCCCACAAACTATAGCTGGCCTGCTAAAATGCATGATCTCATCTATTTTACATCTTGTGCAGATTTCATAGTCACCTGAGAAAGAGGCTGTTAATCTTTCTGGAATAAATGCCAATTTTAGGGTCCCATAAATGATTATATGTCACATTATCTATCTGAGGCACATAAAGTCATATAATTGAGAGGTACCCTCAGGGGCCATTTGATGGTTGGAGAGTCAGTGGTTCAGATAAATAGGAGTATTGCTACACAGGATTCACACTGAGATGACTCTAGATTGGGGTGGGATTCCTGTGACAAAAAGATTGCACACATGACGGTCTGCCTAATTTCAAAGTAGGGCAGCCATCACCAACAACATAAAGAAAAAGAGTAAATGGATAACATAAAAATAGTTATAAAGGGCAGAGATTCGCATATAATTTTCATGGGCTGATAGAGTCCATTTTAGAAATAATTGCTACAATTTAAATACATCTCACCAGAGTGGAGAAGACTGTGACCAGGTGACTTGTCTACTTGCTCATCTTCTCTCCTAATGATAACTGCTGATGGACAAGTTCTGCCTTCACTTAAGTATATATTTAAATTGGGTCACACTGGGCAGCAGAGGTGACATCTTGAATAAAATATTGGAGTGGCAGGTAAGGCCCACCCCACATAATCAATCACAGGACGCGGTGCACGCACACCAATTGAATGGCAATGTCCATCAACTTTGGGGGCTGCCCCGCCCCCTCAAAATTTTTATTGGGTGGTGGGCAAAGGGACCTTAGCTCCTAGGAGTTGTCTCCTATGCAGAGGAAGGTGCTTCCATATAGAGGAATGCTCTCTGTAAAGTATGGTGCATGGGTGTTCTCTGTCAAAATCCCCCTGCAAGCAATTTGTTCAAACCTGTGGGAAGAGTGACCTGTTCCTCACCAGGGACCTGCTAGGCATGGGGTGGAGGAGGGCTGGCAGAAAGAGAGAAAAGTGGGTGGCGGGGGGGGGAAGGGGTGGTTTGATCCATTTTCAGTTCCTAACCCTACTCACTGCTGGCTTTGACCCCACCCACAGCTGGCTTGCAGCCCCTGAAAGATAAAAAGGTAAAGGTAAAAGACCCCTGACAGTTAAGTCCAGTCGCAGATGACTCTGGGGTTGCGGTGCTCATCTCGCTTTACAGGCCGAGGGAGCCGGTGTTTGTCCGCAGACAGTTTTTCCGGGTCATGTGGCCAGCATGACTAAGCCTCTTCTGGCGCAATGGAACACCGAAACCAGAGCAGCAAATGGAAACGCCATTTACCTTCCCACCACAGTGGTACCAATTTATCTGCTCGCACTGACATGCTTTCAAACTGCTATGTAGGTTGGCAGGAGCTGGGACCGAGTAACAGGAGTTCACCCCATCGCGGGGATTCGAACTGCCAACCTTCTGATCAGCAAGCCCAAGAGGCACAGTGGTTTAGACCACAGTGCCACCCCACCCCTGGAAAGATGGTGACCCTTAAAAGGAGAAAAGGTTGCCCACCCTGGTCCAACATGGGGCAGATAGTAGATATTTGGGCTGCTTCAACAATTACAGTTATAGGCTTACACCTTAAGGAGAAATGTGTGTAAATGATACAAGCATGTGTTTGGAAACACTTTGCCTCGTACAGGTATGTCTGCTTGAGAGGTGAAGGTGTATGTTTGATGGCAAGCCCGGGTTATAACACTATCTCTGTACTCTGTAGGCTTGGTAGGCCCTACTCCAAGGGGCTTACAACCTTGAAAGAGACCCAAGCGGAACAGCAGAGGCAGAGGAAGGAAATTTAGGTAGGAGAAGGATGTGCAATTATTTCAGGTGCATGTACTTTTTTTAGGTACATGTGACTGACAATGCAATCCTAGGCATGTCTCCTTGAAAGTCCGTCCCACTAAGCCTTATTGCTGGCCAGGTGTGCACAGGACGGCAGTCTTAGATGCAGTAGTAGGGTATTGTGAATAGGGGTTTATTCCAAAGGCTTTGCAGAAAAAGAAGAGTTTTGAGGAGGGATCTGGAGGAAGTGAAGGTAGTTGGCTTCCTAGGTGTATTCTAGGAGTGGATCCTAGGCAGCCAGGGAGAAAAGATAGAGGAGTTTCAGGGAGCATTTGGACAGCTAAGGGTGGTGAATTTGGATAAATGAAGGTTTGTTGGGAAAGAAGCACAGAGAGATGAGGACTCTAAAGGTAAGAACAAGACACTTGTGCAAAATCTCATTACGAACAGGAAGCCAAAGCAGGAATTTAAGGATGGGCTTTATATGGTCTTGAGTGATGAGGAAGGTGGAAAGTTTTGATAGCAGAATGATGGATGGACATAATGGACCAAGATGAAACAGTGGAAGTCCACTTCAGGTGTGGAATGGGGCAGCTGATTCTTGTTGAATGAAGATCCAGCAGCAGACCTGGGGTTGCTGCCATGTAAATGAATGAAGCAACCTTGTAAACTAGGAATGTTGGAGAACTACCATGCATAAGATAGGGTTTACTTTGTGTTCACATTTGGAATGGAAGGAAAATTCAATGAAAGCCCTAGAAAGAAAACCTTTGAAATCCAAGTTGGGTGTTGGGCCATTTTTGTTGCTTCTTTGTCCAAACTCAAAAAGGTGAACAGTTTTTAAAGCTCCTAAGAAGCAGATTGAATAAAAGACTCTGATTTGGGGAGATAGTATCTAGCCTTGTATTGTCCATTTTTGTAGTAAAGGTACCTTTCTGCTGAACTAGAAAGAACTCATATTATGATTTAATCGTGATTGTATGGCAGTGTGCAAAGGTTTGTTTCTTTGACATAACTCAGAATAGCAGCAGCTGATTAATCATTAAAATATTCTTTTTCTTCTTCGTTTTTTTCTTTTTTGCTGACAAACTTTTATGCCAAAAGTGTTTCACTTTTTTCTTTTTTTTCTTTTTTGGAAAGCATGTAATTCACCAATGAACACATAAGTAAACAAATGTCAGAGAGCATGGCAAGATTCAATGAGAAGAGAACATTTAATGTTAAAGTTGTGTTCCAGGTTGACAAGCAATGGAATATTTAATGTTCCTGCTGAATCATGTTTTCCAGCACATTTAGCTCTGGTTAAATTCTGTACAGATTTCACAGAAGCTGGGCTGACATGTCACAGATTCTGTGAAAGCACCTGTGTGGCAGTTGTTATTATTCATAAAATCACAGAATCATAGAATTGTCGAGCTGGAAGGGTCCACAAGGGTCATCTAGTCCAACTGCCTGCAATGCAGAAATCTCAGCTAAAGCATCCATGACAGATGGCCATCCAACCTCAGTTTAGAAGCCTCTGCTTAAACCTTCTTTTTAGTTTCATTTCATTTCATTTAAACCTTTTATTTAGTGTTAGGGGAGGGGTAGTACCTCTTGCTGGGGACACTTTGTGCTCCTTCTGGGGGAGTTTGTCCACCTTTGGTCCACACCCTGCACTCAGCTTTCACCTGTGACTCCTAGAAGCTGTCAGCATGTGACCATGGCCACACCCAATATCAAAAAGCACACTTATCTGCAAAGGCTTAAGACCTATATGTGTTGTTTTTTTAAAAAAAGAAAAGGTGAAAGCACTTTCTTGAGGGGGCTGGGAGAGACTACCAGTGAGGCAACTTTTCCACGCCCCATCTCTCTCTCTCTCTCTCTCTCTCTCTCTCTCTCTCTCTCTCTCTCTCTCTCTGTCTGTCTCCATTGGACTCCAACATTATACAGCTATCATACTTCTGCCTGTGTCCATTTAGCTTAGTTTCAATCTCCATCCTAAAGGTAAAGGGACCCCTGACCGTTAGGTCCAGTCACGGACGACTCTGGGGTTGTGGCGCTCATCTCGCTTTACTGACCGAGGGAGCCGGCATACAGCTCATGTGGCCAGCATGACTAAGCCACTTCTGGTGAACCAGAGCAGCACACGGAAACACCGTTTACCTTCCTGCCCAAGTGGTACCTATTTATCTACTTGCACTTTGACATGCTTTTAAACTGCTTGGTTGGCAGGAGCTGGGACAGAGCAACAGGAGCTCACCCTGTTGTGGGGATTCGAACTGCCGACCTTCTGATCAGCAAGCCCTAGGCTCTGTGGTTTAACCCACAGCACCATCCGCGTCCTAACCCCTATTAAAATTGCACTGGCATGAAAAATGTAGAGGCTGAAACAGAATGGGCCGACTTCTGCTGATAAACACCTTGGGTAGGATCCGGCCAAATTTTAAGTCATATGGATTTCCTGCTGAAATTAATGGGCCTTAAATGTGTCAGCTTGGCTGGGCTGTGCCCCTTGTGAATTATAAATAAAATCCGACCGGTTTATTACAACAAATCATCATGTAACATTCTGCTTTCTAGGTTAGAACAGAATGACGTGTAAGCGTCTGCTGAAGCCTGGATGTTTTCCAAATTCCCCACCCCCCCAACCCGATAAATATTTCCTTATCAGTAATTTTGTCGTACAGTTTTCCTGGAATGTGGAGATACTGTTGGCTTTCTGTTGATTTCCTAAAGATGGCATGTACCCAGATTCAAAGAAATCTGAAACCATCTTGGCTTCAGTAGAGATTTCATCAATTGCAACATTGCCTTAGACTCTTAAAATTAGTCCCTGTCAGTACACTTCTTAGCATTTGTAGGGTAAAAGGCTGAAAAATGAGTAGGAAGTGCTATCAGCTTGCTCATCTAGAGAAGGGGATTTGTACCACCCTGCTTTTTAAAAGTGGGCGTATGAATGGTTCTAACAGCCATCAGCCCAGCCCCCAGGCACTGTGAGTTCCAGCCACCACTGGTTATCCACCCTCTGCTTCTTCTAGGAGTTCATACCCAAAAGAGGTATTTTAACTGGGAAACATAGAGAGACAGAGGCATTAAAGACAGTCAATACAGAAAAGAAACCAGATGATTAAAAAAAATTCCTAACTTCTGTTTTGACTCTTCATTGATAATAATTTGCTGGGCTGGAACTTAAAATTTTGGGAGTATGACTGTCCATTCAATTACAACAGGATTGGAACCATGGCAGGTCTTCTCCTCTCCAATCCTCTCTCCATCCCCCCTCTCTTCCTCCATGCTTTAGAGGTGAATTTTACTTCAAACCTCTTGATCAGTCAGAGCAATGGGTTGGGCTTTGTGTGCCCAGCCACAGACCCCTCACCCCTGGGAGCCAGGGCCAGGAAAAACAAGACACAACGCAGTAGGATTAAAATTAGGCCACAACTTTATTAAATTTCAGATGTAGGAAACCTTGGCTTAAGCATTGGGCGGTTATCCCTCTCAGCCCCCAATTGGGGACTGAGGCTGGGCAAGGGCGAGGCAGGAAATATAGGGGAGACTGCAAAATGGATGTTTACGCAGCTGCCCCCCTCCAGTTCTGGGAGTTTGACCATACACCGAGCACTCGTGGCCAGTGACTCCCTGCGAAAACCCCTCAAACGGTGCCCTGCTAACAGCACTGCGCGAGGGGTGCGTAACCACGCTACCCCTCCATTCCGTTGATGGACTAAAGAATACCGCCCAAGGCCTAAAACCACCAAAGTTGTGACAATTGCTATGGGGAAGGCAAAACCTGCAGAATCTGGGAAACGGAAATAGCAACCATCGTGCGACTGCAGCAATGCCCACGGACCTGAAAAGGAAAAGGTTAACCTGCAACAACCTTAAAACAGTTAGAGGGAGGGTAGGGTGGGTGATAAGGGACACGGGTGGCACTGTGGGTTAAACCACAGAGCCTAGGACTTGCCTAGGTCGACAGTTCGAATCCCCGCGAGGGGGTGAGCTCCCGTTGCTCGGTCCCTGCTTCTGCCAACCTAGCAGTTCGAAAGCACGTCAAAGTGCAAGTAGATAAATAGGTACCACTCCGGCGGGAAGGTAAACGGCGTTTCTGTGTGCTGCTCTGGTTCGCCAAAAGTGGCTTAGTCATGCTGGCCACATGACCCGGAAGCTGTACGCCGGCTCCCTTGGCCAATAAAGTGAGATGAGTGAGATGAGTGCCACAACCCCAGAGTCGGCCAGGGGTCCCTTTACCTTTACCTTTGGTGGGCAAGGTGAGCAGTCATTACTGTTACTTGAAGTGACCAGCCAGTGTGCAAGTTAACTTTGAAGATGGACCTTCCTTCTCTATTGTTAAAAGGGAAATGAAGCAGGAAAAGAGTCATTGTCTCTCAGGAAATAGATATTCCTTAAAGATCACCAATTATTCACCTGGCAGGAAGTGTATTGTGATGGAATGGGCATTGAGTGTAAGACAGCTCTCGAACCACTCTTTGTCTGCTTTTTTGGCGTAGGTGACTCACCCACGCCAAAAAAGCAAACAAAGAGTGGTTCGAGAGCTGTCTTACACTCAATAACCAGCACTTTGGACCAGCTTTTAATTTATAGCTAGATAGGATCTGAAAATGTAACTAAATTGTGTTTTCTCTGCGCTGTTACCTGAAATATTTTTGTAATGTTGATGGAGAGTAAGTGATTGGGATTTTCATGCTGTTGTGCAATTACAGTTCTACTATAGTTGGATACCTGTTTGGAAGGCTTTTATCGACTTATAAGTACAATCTTGGATGAAAGTACTGCTTGATATTGTATTATCAATATGAGTTGACAGTGTTTATTGGCACTGTGTATTTTTCTTTCCTTTTTTAATATCATGTTTTCTTGGTCTTTTTTCCCTCAAGAGTTTTTTGTCCAAGAGTTTGGAATCTGTGATTTTCAGGATACCAAGGAGGGATTTAGGCTTGTGTTTAAAGCTATGCTTTAGGAAAAAAAACTATTGGATAACTAGGCAGAATATAAGCTGATGCAGGCCATATGATAAAGATAAATTCCCATGACTCCTGTAAAACGTTGTCAATCATAGCTTCTGATCTCAGTAAGAAAGGAATTCAATTTGCTGTAGGTTTCTTTCAGAAACATATATAATTTCTGGCTTCTCCTTCAACTGTATATGTTATAAATGACTTATATAATAACGTGAAACAAATGCCAGTCACGAAGCATGACTAGTTTGGTAATTTAAAGGGGGGGAAATAAGAATTTGAGACTTGATGTGAGATATTAAAAAAACTATGTTTCATATTTAATTATTAATATCTGATAGCCTATATTTTGTAATCGCATACCACTTGCTATTTTATGTTTGTAATCTGCTAGCTGCTGTTCCTTAATAGTCGACAATTTATCACTCAATAGTAATTGTTTAAAATCAGCATTGGCTTGTGCTAAAAGGAGTCACATTGGTTCTTTGCAACATCTGGAACAAACTCATTTATATCAGTCCTTCATTACAACACTTTACTGAAATACAGATACATGGTCCTGGTTTGTACATCACAGTAAGCCATGCCAATCCCTGCATGCTTTGATCCTTCCCACTGGTGTGTGGGAGAAACAAACCGTGATCCCTGGCTTAGCATCATAATTTGTTTCATTCCAATCAGACCTAAATCTGTAGCCAGAGTTTGCTCTTGATTTATTCTTCAGGGTTTGTTTGGAGTGAAACAAATTATGATACCCAGTTTGAAGGTAACATTAAGCCAGGGATTTGGGTTTGTTGCTTCTGCACACAAGGCAGGTGAAATCTGCACATTCACAGCAAATCATTAACTCTGGTTAACCGTGGGAAACAATATTTATTGGCCACCAGCTATATTTCACCCAGTATTAAGGAAATGGTTGTATTTAGAAAAAAGAGAGAAGATGAGATAAAAGGAAAGACTTCTTGTCATCAAAATCTTTGGCTTAACAATGTTGGTTTGGAAGAAGATGTTATCTTGGTTTGCCTCAAATATATATATATATATATATATATATATATATATATGTATGTATATGGCGTATTTCACTGAGACAATTTAGGATGATGCACAGCACTTGTTCATTAGCAGGAAACCTGACACTACATTATTCCAACGTGCAAAAGCAAGTTAGACTCTTGCCAACTACATTATATGATCATGAAGTATAGCTGTAAGTTAGAAAGCGTAAGTCTCACTCAAATAATTTAAGTGGAATAGTTTGCTGATAGAGTCCTGCCAATGGGTTAATCTTTCCTTGCATGGAAGACGATACTGTGTCCTCACATGGTTGATTCTGTGCCTGGTGCAGGGAACTGCAGAAATAGCTCCCTTTATGGAGCCTTCCCTTGCTAGCTCCTCCTAGTTAAGAATTGGGGGAGATGGAGCTGTCCATCTCCTGCTGATCTTCTGTATAGCAAGGCTTTGGAAAAACCTTTCAGCACCTTGGACAAGGCACGCATACAGACTGTCCGAAAGAGCTTTATTTATCTCTATAAAAAGAATAGGTACATACTCTTTGATTTAGGAGGGCATTTATGAATAATGAACTTATGCATTGTGAACTTGGAATTTTCTTTTTCTACTGACTGCAGGATTTAGAGCCTCTATGTATTTTTTTTAATAAAAAAACATTTTATTGTATTTCGGCTATCATGCTAGCAGCAGTTTGATACATCAGCGATGCTTTATTATCTTTAATTCTAAAACACTCTGAGCTTCTCATCATGAATGTACAGGGGGAATATGAATCTGGGAAACAAGCAAAATGCCCCAAAGTCTTCAGGATTTGCCATATATTTGGAATTGGGAGAGCCAAGACAGATGAGGCAATAACAAAGCTCTTCAGGAATTAACATGCTAAAGTGTCTATTTTAACATATCAGCTCTTTTTCAAATGACTCGCAAACTGAGCAAAAGTTCTTTAATAGTTTCTCAGACCCTGTGTTTGCTTTGTAGTAGGAGCGGTCATTAAAGTCAGTGGGAGTTGAACCCACCAATTTTTGCTTGGGGGGGGGACGACTCATATTTATAGGCTCCATGTGCACAGATGTATTGATTGGTCCTTGAAAGCCTGGCGTCTCAGCAGTAATTCACTGATCAGCCATATCTCTACCTTAGAAGCAGGGGAGGGCTATAGTTCAGTGGCAAAGCAACTGTGTTACATGCAGAACAACTGGGATAAACCCCTGCCTGAAATATTGGAGAACTACAGGTATTCAGTCTAGAGTAGATGATATTGAGTTAGATAGACCATTGGGTTGACTTGGTATAGGGCAGCTTCCTATTTTCTTAAGGGCCTTAAACCACAGCTGTTCAAATTTACAATGTCACTGTTAACTTTCAGAATGTAATTCTTTGGTTCCTGGATGGGCATCCCAGGGGTCATAGCATTCTGCTGATCTTCCTCTCCATAAACAGAGAGAGGGGTTTGCTGGTGGGGCATGAGTCTGCTCGTGGTTTACCCAATACATTCCTGAATGAAAGGGAGGGCTATAAAAAGCCCAGCAAGACTTGGTGGTTCTACCGTCTTCAGTTTTCTCTCTCTCACCCCCTTTGGATTATGCTTGCGCGCACACATCCATCAGTTCCTTCCCCATAGCTGAGATATGCCACTATCTCAAAATTGATGGCTAACAATATCAATGAGCTCTCAGTAAGGAAAACAATTGTCAGCCAACTATCTTGGGCCAATTTCCCTAACAGAAGGAAGGCCAGTCTGTAGTAATGGCAGAAAGAAGCAGAAATGTCAGGGTTATTATTTTAACAAAAAATGCATTGAGCAATTCAGAAAAATGACCCAATGGATCTGTGAGGATTTGTGAGGAGCAAATGGGGCAGCCATTTTGTGGCCCTGAGCTATATCAATTTAGGCCGCTGGCCTTGTTTCTCAAACACTCACTATTTATTGGTTTTTCAAGCACATAGTAAACCAGTGTTATAATTGCACCTGCTTATTTGGCTCCATACCCCATTCCCCATTGCTCAGTTCTAGAAAGGCTACCAAATCACTGCATTGTACAACTTCTTGTGCTGTATCCATACTTCCCAATGCTTTCCCAAAGGGTGGAAAACTTGTGGCCTTTCAGGTGATATTGGACCCCAGTTCCCTAAGACTCCTACACGAGTATGAGTCTGGCAGAGAAACAAGCCCGACTGACATGTTCTCTCCCTCCTGGTCATTCTTTCGGGAGATTCAAAATCTTTCTCCAGCCCGAACATTACAGCGACTGATGCCTTAGAGGCATCAGCACACTTCAGGATCAGCAGGGTATAGGCAGCCAGCGTATATACTCAGTGGCCCAACATTTTGGCTAAACTACATTTCTTTACATATACACACTCGGAGCATTGTAACTCATCTCCTTCCTCTTCAGCATCAGACAGTAAAGAGAAAGAACAAAGGACAAATGTCCTACATCACAGAAACACAGTAATACAAATATCCTGTCTCTGTCACTTCCCACAATGTGGAATGAAAACATACACCGTCATGTGATATAACCAATCCCATGACTGCAACACGGGGAAAGAATCCTAACAGGTCAATGCTAGGGAAGATGGAGTTCATCAACTTTTGGAGGGACACAGGTTCCATATCCCTGTCCTACTGAATCATTCATACCAAAAGTTTCACCTGAGCTGTCAATTTACTAGACAAGCCACTATCCCCTTGAGTACAAACCTTGTACAATATGATGATGATGATGATGATGATGATGATGATGATACAGACCAACCTTCTGGGGTTGTTGTAAGAATTATGAAGATGTTGCATGCAATGCACTTTGCCCACTTGAAGTTTGATATATACATGCCAAGAGTGATTATGGATTGGTTATTCTATAACTATAATTAGGTTTTTTATGGTTTATTTAAGTGTTAAGTGTTCTCAGGTTGGATTTGGTGGCTGTTCCTCACAGATACTGATTAAAGGATGTAGCCCTGACACGACTTACAAGTTTGCCTTCTCTTCAATGGGATTTGCAAGCTTGTAAGTATTACCCAGATGGTCGCCTTAATCTTTAACATGCCATTTTAATTGTTACTAATTTAATGCAACAGCATAGCTTATCCACTCCCACTTATCACTAGAGTTTGCTGTTCTTTCAGAAGGAAATAATCAGGGGGACTGCAGTGATGCTTATAGCCACACACACAAAGCGCTCAGTAATTTCTAAGTGAAGGATTTGGGACAAAAAAAGGATGGGGGACTGGTACATGAAAGCAACCTTAACAAGAAAAGCTGAATGTGCACTTTAAAGCACACTCAATGCACATTTAAAGCACATGGCTCCCTCACCCCAAATCCTAGGAAACGTAGTTTGTTAAGGGTGCTGGGAATTGCAGTTCTGTAAGGGGGGGTAGACTAGGGACGCGGGTGGTGCTATCCTTCTGAATAGGTATGTGGGCCACCTTGGCCTAGGCTCCTCCACTATGGTCAGCTGTGTTCCTATTTAAATTATAGTAATTATATCTGGGGGACGCGGGTGGTGTTGTGGGTTAAACCACAGAGCCCAGGACTTCCGGGGTGGCGCCATCGGCAATGGCGGACTCCCTCTGAACCGGAGGGACCAGCTCCGCGCGAAACGGGTCTTTTCCGCTACGGCGAAGCGGGGACCCTTTAAAAAATCACAGGCGGATGAAGCCTGTGACCATGGGACTCGGCGGGCACCTTTAGCGCCCCCCCAACCCGCAAAGGAACCCATAAACAGGCTCCGAAGCGAAGAGGGGTGTGTGGCGCGGTGCTGTGAGTCTACTGCTTTTTCCGTGGAGCGAAGCCGCATAGCCGTTGCCGGAGAGCGCTGCCTTTTTCCTGGGACAATTTGGCATCTAAAGAATCACCCGTGAGTACTTAAAACTCGAACAATTGGACTTCAAATAAGGATTGGCCAGTAGAGAGGAATTGGACTTAAAATTTACTTCAATTTGGTACTGAAACGGTAAGGTCTAAACAGGAAGTCAGCCTTCCGTTTCTTTGTAGTCAGAATAAAGCAAAGATAACGTAACTAGAGCATAGAAATTCACCTTTAAAGGACTGGCTTTCATCATTTAAAATCGTGGAACCCCCCTTCGGTAGCAGGAGAAGAAGGGGGACCTCTTTTTGGATTGTCTAAACCTGCAGAAGTGAGTTTAAAGTAAAGTAACTTTCCACCGTCCTGATCCTGGAGCGGAGTGTCAGGACTGACGTTTGAAGCTCATTGACCAGAGACAAACGTTTCTGACAGATAGTTAAAAGAAAAGTAACATAGTGACTCCATTGTTTCCTTTCACATTTCAAAGGAACAAATATTGACTGAATATTTTAAAAAAGAAACTTTGTTGTTATTGTTCTTAAAAGAAAGAATAAACAAGTTGTCCCCCTAGAGGGAGACTGTGAAATTGTAACCAACTTCAGGAGCTTGCAGCTGTTACAGATTACAATCGTGGGAAAGGACTTGTGACCTTGCAGGACAATGTTTTCAGAAGCCCTGTTGGGGCATTTATCTGAAATAAATGCCCTATTGGATCAGCTAAGCCAGAAAATGGACTTGATGACTAATGCGACCAGAAATTTTGAACAGGCAGTAGGAAACTACATGGAGCCTACCCAGGAACTAAAACAGGAGTGTGCTATGACAGCACAGAAGAGAGAAGAGGATACTGCTGAATCCTGGGTGTCAGAAATGGAGGGAGCTGCGGCCCTGCAGGATCATGAGCCTTTGGATTTGATAAATGAATTTGGAAAAAACCAGACTTGGAAAGATAAAGTTAGGTTTGGTTTGGTAATGGGGGGTTGGAATGACCCTCACATGCCGGGATGTTTGGACTTTCTGAGTCTGGTAATGGGCCGTCAGATGTTTGGAGCTGTGGGGGCTTTTAATTTTGAAGGGAATCTGAAACAGGTGTTTGAATATCACATGGAGTTTAGTCTGGACTATGGAAATGGGGCTGATCTGTTGAAAAGGGTCAAAAATATTACTAAGCTGGAGTTCCTACGAGTGGAAGGAAAATATGAAGAAGAGCCGCGGAAGGGACAGGGAAGAGACTTGAGGGCCTCGGATATAAGGACACCAGGTTAATGCGCTAGATAAATGGGACAAAAAGGACTGACAAAATCTGGAACCAGGAGGAAGGGACGCTGGATGAAGATTGGATTGTTTTACTTGTTTTTCTTTTATCATTAGGACTGCTTTAAAATAATTGATGAATGCTAGAAAAATGTTGAAATGGAACTACTTGGTTCTAGTAAAAATGTTTAAAGAATTAGGTTAATGGTATGGTTATGAGAAGTCGGTAAAAATAAGATTTAAGTTTCAAGGTTTGCTATAAGACAAGATGAAAATAGATTAAGATAATGTAAGGACAAAATATTATGAATTATGGATAGGATTTGCTGTGATAATTATTAACCAGGATACAAGAAAGGGGAGGAGGAGGAGGTCAAAGAAAGAAGGTAATGAAAGTTAAAAACTTGAGAATGATGGATGTATTTTTTCTTTTTCTTTTTCTGTTTTGTCTTTTTTCTGTTTTTTCTTTTTTATAATTTTAAAAAATCTTTAATAAATATTATTTAAAAAAATAAAAATAAACCACAGAGCCTAGGGCTTGCCACTCAGAAGGTCGGCGGTTCAAATCCCCGCGACGGGGTGAGCTCCCGTTGCTCAGTCCCCGCTCCTGCCAACCTAGCAGTTTGAAAGCATGTCAAAGTGCAAGTAGATAAATAGGTACCGCTCTGGCAGGAAGGTAAACGGCATTTCTGTGCGCTGCTCTGGTTCGCCAGAAGCAGCTTAGTCATTGCTGGCCACATGACCCGTAAGCTGTACGCCCGCTCCCTCGGCCAATAAAGCGAGATGAGTGCTGCAACCCCAGAGTCGGCCACGACTGGACCTAATGGTCAGGGGTCCCTTTACCTACAGTTCCCAGCATTCTTTGGGGGAAGTAATGCATGTTGGATGTACTTTAAGCGTATGGTGTAGAGAAGGCAAAAAAGGATGTCGATTTAGCCCTGCTTTACCAGAGAAACCTACCCAGCCAATGAGCACACACTTCACCTGCCAGGGAACGATCCCTTCCCTGGCTACATTTCACACCCACACGATCCCTTGTGATAAGTGGGAAAGAAAACTGGAGAGAAATGATACACAGTGAAATTCTGTTTGTGTTTACTCAGAAGCAGAAATGTTTTCTCTAGAGAACACTCTGGCGTTTTTAGCGGAACTCACATTGTGGTATGCCTAGGATTGCTAAGCCCCATTGAACACAACAGAGCTTCCTTTTGAGTGGGCATGCATAGGATTGCACTGAACACAGGACAAATGCCGAAATATAGCTGTCCTTTGTCAACAACAAACTGTCACTGTTTTCTGTGTTGAATATATGCTATATGGTAATTTATGGCCCTAATAGGAATTTGCACATGTTGCCTTGCAACCAGTCCACACAGAAGGTAGGCACCCTATATATAGAAATGAGCAAACCAGTGATATTTTAGGGAACAGGCTGGCAGGGGGGCCCATTACTTACATCACAGGATCCTACACAACACAAAACACTGTTGCTGTATGTAGGTTTTATTTTATTTGTTTTTTATCTTATATTTTGGAAATGTACATCCACGTTTTTTTCCTTTATTTTTTGGGGGGGTCCCCAAGAGAGTGGGGCCCTAAGCTACAGCTTGTTTAGCTTATACATAAATCTGGCACTGAAACCCGTATCTCATAAGAGCAATCTAGGTGTTAGGCGCAAATGAGCCTAACCAAGCCTCTGTGTTCTTTTATTTGAAAATGAAAAACATTTTTGGAAAGGGCCAAGTCTGGGTGGAGCGGTGCTTATCCTATTTTCTGCTGACTGGTATTCTGTTCCACTTAACTCCCTGCTCCCTGCTTTTTCCCATCCGTGGCTTTGCAAGCTTTGTGGGCTCCTGTAGCAGTGGGTGGAGCTTGGGACCATAGCTGTCAACTTACAGATTTGAAAATAAGGGACCAGCAGCCTCAAAAATAAGGGATCAGCAGCCAAAATAAGGGATTTTTTTGGGCACAGCTATGTTCAACTTCTGAGCCCCTCCGAGTCAAAGGCAGAAAGCCCAGCCAGCAGCCAAACGAAGTCTCAAGCTTCTTATATATTTATTATTTTGGAGATAGTTGGTAAGTCATTATTGTGTGTACTGGGAGTTTTGCCCCCAGTCCTGATCTGTAATATGGGTTTAAATATACTGACCTACCTTAAAGGCTTCTTTTAACCATTACTGTGATGATTATACACGGAGTGCTTTGACAGCTCAGAGAAAATGTAATAATTATAATACTCCAAAGAACTTCACCCTTTGGAAAACGTGACTGCATTTACCCTGGATCAAAAGACATTTCTCTGCAGGAGTTCTAACCCTTTTTTTTGTTTATTAAAAAATATATGATTTGATCTTAAGTTCCTTCGCCAGTAACCAGACAGATAATTGCAGCAGGGATGTGTACGTGGGTGCAGTTAATGATAAATATAATGAGGGCTGGTTCAGGAGCTTGTGAACTGGGAAGCGACTATATCATTTGATGCTGATTGTTTTAAACTTTTTAAAATGCTGTATTTTGAATTGCTGTTACTAGCTCTGGGATGTTAGAATGAAGAATGGGTAATAATAATAATAATAATAATAATAATACTTGTTAAATAGGTAAAGGGACCCCTGACCATTAGGTCCAGTCGTGACCGACTCTGGGGTTGCGGCACTCATCTCGCTTTATTGGCCGAGGGAGCCGGCGTACAGCTTCTGGGTCATGTGGCCAGCATGACTAAGCCGCTTCTGGCGAACCAGAGCAGCAGACGGAAACGCCGTTTACCTTCCCACCAGAGCGGTACCTATTTATCTACTTGCACTTTATGCTTTCGAAGCGCTAGGTTGGCAGGAGCAGGGACCAAGCAATGGGAGCTCACCCCGTTGCGGGGATTTGAACCACCAACCTTCTGATCGGCAAGTCCTAGGCTCTGTGGTTTAACCCACAGCACCACCCGAATCCTTTAATAATACTTGCTAGTGCTTACAAAATGTTTTGTGTGTGCTATTCATCACCTGATGAAGCCTCTAGCCCACCTTTGACCCAGTCATATTTTTACCCTATAGCTAATGTCATATATGACATGTAGTCACCATCATAGGGGTCCTTTTGGACTCAGAAGAGGGTGGAACTGGAGAAGGAATGGGGGTGGAGCAGAAGGGGTATAATGGGGTGGGGCGCACTTACATGCACTCCGTCAATGTGGGGGGGGGGGCTGGGAATGGAACCCCCATGTGAAATGCTCCCTACCTGTATTCAGTGCAAGCTTTGACTTAAGCCTTGGTAGCCAGCCTGTCGGAAAACAAGAGAAAAATTGGAAATGCAAAGAATGTGGTTTTCTACGATTCTTCGCAGATAATTTTCATACAACAAGTGTTCCAAGAAGCCATCCGTACAATTGGCTTCATACTTTTGTTATAAACTTATTCTGCTTACCTGAAAAACAAAATTGTCAGTGTCATTTAAGCCATGAAGTGAGGCTGATCAGTTTTCCAGGCAGCTGTCCAAATGGCAAAACTGGATGACTCAGATGACTGCTAAAAAGATATGGGCCTAGTATTTACCTATACATTGTCTTTCTTGATTTCTTTCCCAGGTTGGTAGTGACTGAAGTTATTACCATCTGTCTACTGCTCAGTGACCTTGGCAAAATTAGATGGTATTCTTAGCACTGTCCCCAGTGGACAGGTGTCCTGCTCATGAAATTGGCCCCAGTTGATACCTTGTTGGCATCTTTAGCTGATAGGCTGAGTGTTGAATAACAGTGAAAAGCAAATTACCTCATAATTTCTTCAAATGACCTTCTTTGAATCAGGAAGATGTCATAGATGTGGTTGCGATCTTCAGTTTATCTCCTCAACGGCAATGTTTTCAAACTTCTTTACCTTAGGGGACGCTTTCTATGTAGACATTATTATTTTTTGTTTATTGAGGTGTCCCAGCACATATTTGCATGTGGTGGCCAATGAGGTGCTTTATAGATGAACTCCCATCAGGCCAATGGTCAGCTTGCGAGGGGAACTTGACGGAGAGGTTGATATCTGCCTTTCCATCATATTAAACACCACACACTTGTCTGAGACTACTCACTGCAGAAAAGAAAAACCAATAATGGCATACAAACTTTAAGAGGAGGTTTCTCATGACCTTCCTCCCTAAGGAATATGCAGGGCCACAGCTTCAAAACCATACCAACAAAATAGATCTTTTTGGTACTGCATAGACTACTCAGCAGCAGGGCTATAGAGCTTCTGTGATTCTGAAGAACTGCCGTACAAGCATACAGTTTGACTGCAACCTGCTGAGAACTACAGTTGTCTTTTTAAAAAATGCACAACCAAATTTCTAGGTAGTGTGGCTACAGATATATCGGCTTGAACGTGTGTGGAGAAACCATTTCAAGTCTATTATTGCAGCTACACAGACTAAAACATCATTTTTTCTGTGAGTAGGGTGTACAGTTATACAAAACGAGCGGCAAATATACGCTGACTTCATAGTTTTGTGGCTGTGGCGAACATTTGCTCTTCTAGTTGCATGTGTGTGTGTAGGTTAGTTCCTTCTGTATACAATGGTACCTCAGGTTACATACGCTTCAGGTTACATACGCTTCAGGTTACAGACTCCGCTAACCCAGAAATAGTGCTTCAGGTTAAGAACTTTGCTTCAGGATGAGAACAGAAATCGGGCTCCATCGGCGCGGCAGCAGCAGGAGGCCCCCATTAGCTAAAGTGGTGCTTCAGGTTAAGAACAATTTCAGGTTAAGTATGGACCTCCGGAACGAATTAAGTACTTAACCCGAGGTACCACTGTATAAGCCATGCTCAAATCGATGCACAGGTTCAGAATCCCACAGAAACACTAACAGCGACCTGAAATATTAAAAACTTAAATTAAAAAAGGGGGAGATCGGAGAGCACCATACTTACACCCTAAATAGTTGGGACCAAAATACTTCCAGGAATAGAAGGGGTTTCATTAGGGCAAACGAGGTATTGATCCACCATTTTCAGTGTACCCTCAGAAAGCCCCAGGCTGCCTCGTTTCTTACTTGCAACCAGTCAGAGGGTGGCTCTGCCTGTTATTGGCTGTGGTGTCACCCACTGCTGACCTCCCTGCCTCCCATCCTACCAGCCCAAATGGGCACCAGTCAACACTGGCTCTAACTCTATGAGCCTGTCTGCCCACACAGGACTTTTGAGGAGCTCTGCTTGATTCCTCCCATTCGTCTGCCATACATGTTGTTGGAGGGGATTCAGGAAAAGGCCGTCTCTGTGGCAGCTCCCAATTGATAGCACTCTCTTTCCCAAGAGAGCTGTCTGTGTTGGTATTTTGCACAAAGTGAATTTTGTATGTGTGTGTGTGCTGGCAGGCCTTTCTGGTTTTTGTTGTTGTTTAGTCGTTTAGTCGTGTCCAGCTCTTCGTGACCCCATGGACCAGAGCACGCCAGGCACTCCTGTCTTCCATTGCCTCCCGCAGTTTGGTCAAACTCATGCTGGTAGCTTCGAGAACATTGTCCAACCATCTCGTCCTCTGTCGTCCCCTTCTCCTTGTGTCCTCAATCTTTCCCAACATCAGGGTCTTTTCCAAGGAGTCTTCTCTTCTCATGAGGTGGCCAAAGTATTGGAGCCTCAGCTTCAGGATCTGTCCTTCCGGTGAGCACTCAGGGCTGATTTCCTTCAGAATGGATAGGTTTGAACTTCTTGCAGTCCATGGGACTCTCAAGAATCTCCTCCAGCACCATAATTCAAATGCATCAATTCTTCGGCCTTTCTGGTTACTGAATGCTAAAAATTTATCTTTTTTTAAAAACAACAACTTGCATCTCTGTATGTGTGTGCTATAAATAAATTTTATTATTATTATTATTATTATTATTATTATTATTATTATTATTATTAAATTCTGATGGTGTTCACCACCCTGGGCATCCTGGAGTCGAACTGGGGAAGCAGGATATAAATATTTTTGTGTGCATTAAAAGCATTATGAAAAAAGAATAAGTACCATACAATCTTAGAGAAGTCCTAACTCTGCCTAGCGCCAGCAATGGGACATGGTCCAAGGTCACATTCAAAGAATTATAAATGCTAAGTGTTACTTAGTGCTTTCAAGTGTTCAAAGAGATTCAGATAGGTTATATAATCCTTACGCATCACTAGGCGACACCAGTTCTTAAAGAACAGGAAGCAGCATATTAGAGATGCTCCGTAAGGTGCGCAGGACAAAGGCTCTTGCGGGCTTTCAAGGCAGCCCCTTGAATTGGGCTGAGAAACTAACGAGGAGCTAGTGCAGGCAAAGAAGACTTGGAATACTAATGAATTGGAAGTCTGTTGCTGCTCTTGAGCAACCAGCCTAGATATCTGAGTAGGAGAGGGAGAAGTGCAACTGCCCTCCCCCAGCTCACCTATAAAAGCATTTTATATTCATAAATATTTATTATCAATTTAAAGGCGTAATTTGCTGGGAAGTTACAGATCTGCCTGCTCCAAATGGTCGTGCTTTTCCACACCGAAACTGTCCCTTTTCTGTTCTTCTGTTCCCAGTTTGCCTTTTTTCATCTCAGCTGAAAGTGAGTGGCACAGAGTGAGGCTCGGCAGCCGACGTGAGATGGGGGTGGGGCAGCCACTGGACACTCTCCCTGTCTGATGTGAAACTGAGTAATAATTGGATTTTGCACTCAGTTGCTTTCCATTCTTTGGAATGTTTCTTCCTCTGAGCGGTGATTCATACTTGACAGTGCCCATTGCAGTGTGTGTAAAGCTCCCCTACTATTTAGCTGACATTAAAAATGCTCACCACTGAATCTATAAATAGTTCCTAGAATGCAAACGGGGATTTTTTTAGAAGGTCCACCAAGGAGCAGCTTTTCATTTTCTCCAACCCAGCATTAGCTTGCTCTTGTGTAATAACTGTATACCTTAGCATCAGAATGTTCATCTGTACTGTGAGCAGATGTTTTCTTTTTCTTTTCAATGTGGTAATAAAACAATTTCCCTCAGTAGCACCTTGTTGTGCCACTTTGCCTGGGTATGTTAAGTTCTAAACCAAAATAAATTTAGGTATTAAGGATACGCAGGTCCTGGCTGGCATTTCATGTTTGTGTCTTACACTTCAGCACGCAAGCTGGCACCCAGGGTGTTCTGTACTGTCTGAAATGGTGTTAAATTAGTCTTTGAATTCCTAAAAATTTCCCTCACTGCTTTTGGTCTCACGCTTCAGAGTATGTGTACTCCCTTAGGATTAGCTTGAGGTTCAGTTAATAGATCTTACTATGGATGTTTCCCATTGCTGGTTGTTTACTATATGTGTTGCATGCACTGGGTGGTTCAAAGTATATTATTATTTAATTTTCATAGTGCTTTTATGATGCATGAAATTCTAGAGAACAACACATTAAAAGAGAGAGAGCAGGTCTCTGCCAGAAAGCACTAACAATCAGTAATGCAGGAAGCAGAGGGAGGGAAGCAATAGAAGGAATATGGGCTTTAAAAAAATGTATCTATAAAGGCTTTAATCAGTGTTTTTTCAGTTGATGTGCACTGGAGCGCAGTTCCGGCACCTCTCTGGCAGGCGCCATTGAGGGCCAGCGCTCCCCACCCACTTCTTGCCTTTACATACTTCTGAGAAGCTCAAAACGGACATTTCAAGTCAAAATGCCAGTCTACACTTTGTTAAGTTCTATGACTCCACCTTGAGGGACGCAGGTGGCGCTGTGGGTTAAACCGCAGAGCCTAGGACTTGCCGATCAGAAGGTCGCAGTTTGAATCCCCGTGATGGGGTGAGCTCCCATTGCTCGGTCCCTGCTCCTGCCAACCTAGCAATTCGAAAGCACACCAGTGCAAGTAGATAAATAGGTACCGCTCTGGTGGGAAGGTAAACGGCGTTTCCGTGCGCTGCTCTGGTTCGCCAGAAGTGGCTTAGTCTTGCTGGCCACATGACCCGGAAGCCAATAAAGTGAGATGAGCACCGCAACCCCAGAGTCGGTCACAACTGGACCTAATGGTCAGGGGTCCCTTTACCTTTACCTTATGACTCCACCTAGCTCCTAGCCACATTTGGTCAAGCTATGGGGTGGAGCCAATTCATATTTCCTTTTCTTAATTCTGTCTCCTGTGTAGCAGTGGCGAGTTTTAAGCTTTCCAGCCAGGCCTCTACCATTGCACATGTCTTCTTCTTTTTCTCTGGCGATCACTCGTAGCCGAGAAAGATTGTCTTCCATAAACATGGTTTTAACAATGAGTCCGTAAGTGACTGTGGAGGCCAATTCTGGATCCACACATCCTTCCACAGTGGGGCATAGGTTTCTGGGCAGGAGTTGGTCAAGGTGAGGGTTTGCCAAACGTGCCTTCCTCTTAGCACGTTTCTTCCTTTTGTCCTGAGTTTGAGCATCTTCAAAGTCTACGACATCTTTGGTAAAGGCTGTTCTCTAATTGGAGCACTCACAGGCCAGTGTTTCCCAGTTGTCGGTGTTTATATACATTTTTAAAGATTTGTCTTGAGAAAGTCTTTAAACCTCTTTTGTTGACCACCAGCATTATGCTTTCCATTTTTAAGTTTGGAATAGAGTAGTTGCTTTGGAAGATGATAATCAGGCATGCGAACAACATGAGCAGTCCAACAAAGTTGATGTTGAAGAATCATTGCTTCGACATTGGTGATCTTTGCTTCTTCCAGTACACTAGCATTAGTTTGCCTGTCTTCCCAAGTGATATGAATTTTTTTTCAGAGACACCGTTGATGGAATCTTTCGAGGAGTTGGTGATGGCATTTATAAGTGGTCCATGTTTCACAAGCATACAGTAAGGCTGGTAGTACAATAGTTTTGTAAACAAGCATTTTGGTTTCCCTGAGAATGTCCTGGTGCTCAGACACTCTGTGCTTCAATTGGGAGAAAGCTGCACTTGCTGAGCTCAGGCAATGCTGAATTTCGGGATCAATGTCGGCCCTTGTGGCAAGATAACTGCCCAGGTAGGAAAAGTGGTTGACACTCTTCAACGTTACACCATTGAGTTAGATTTGTGGCACTGCAGAGGGGTTGTTTTGTCCTTGTTGGTGCCACACTTTGGGTTTTTTGGATGTTGAGTGATAGGCTTCTGTGACGATATTTAGAATGGTTTGGAAGTCATCCTCTGAGTGTGCACACACTACATTGTCACCAGCATATTGAAGCTCTGTGATGGAAATCATGGTAACTTATTCTTTGTTTCCAGCCTACTCAAGTTAAAGAGCTTTCCATCTGTTGATATATGATTTCTGCCCTGGTCGGGAGTTTCCCTTTGACAATGTGTAGGATCATGGCAATGAAAACAATTAATAGAGTTGGGGCGATAACGCAACCCTGCTTAACACTTGCTCCCACTGTGAATGGTTCACTTTGAGAGCCATTGTTATCTGCAATTGTTTCTATCATTATCATGGAGGAGCTGAAGGATATTCACAAATTTATCTGGGCAGCCAATTTTCAGAAGGACAGTCCACAGGGCATTACGATTTACAGTGTCATAGTCAGGTTGATAAACGCCATATACAGGGGATGGTTTTGATCTTTGCATTTTTCTTGTATCTGTCAAGCAGTGAAAATCATGTCCACTGTCCCCCTAGAAAGTCAAAAACCATTTTGGGATTCAGGAAGGGTAGCCTCAGATACAGTTAGGAGATGGTTTGCTAAGATCCTTACAAGAGTTTTGCAGGCCGCAGTTAATAAAGAGATGCCTCTATAGTTTCCGCAATCCATTCTATCACCTTTTTTTAAAAAAAGGTTGATAATTTTGGCATCCCTAAAGTCTGCTGGGATCTCCTCTCTCTCCCAGATTTTTTCAATGAGCTTGTGAAGTTGTTATGTCAGTTCATTTCTGCCCACTTTGAAGACTTCGGCAGGTATCCCATCAGGTTCGCTGGCTTTGAATCAAACAAAAGCAATCCGATGGATTTCCAATGACAGTTGAAGCATTAGTTCTGTATGCTTTGGCATGTTAGCTTGACCACTGATACAAGATCTTCAGGTGTGTAAAAGAGAACCCAGCAATGCAAAAGCTTTACACACATGGAACCAAATGCCCTGCAATAAGCAATAAGTTTATGACAAGGACATCCAAGCCAATGTACAGTGAGTCCAAAATGGCCTTGCAGGTGAAGCAGGGAGGCCTGGCAAGCCTAATTTTGCCCATAGGTCAGAGGTTTGTCAACCCTGTGCTAAGCGAATAAAGTCATGTTCAGAAAAGCTGTCATTCCAACAGGAAGATGTGGGGACTTTCAGGAGTTGATTTCAAGCAGCTGCACAATCTTGATGACTTAGGAATTAAAAATGGAAAGTCAGAAAAAAGAGATAGAAGGTGAAGACTTTTGAACTAGAAAATTGCAGGAGCTGATTGAGGTGACTGTGATCCGAACATGGCTTGTATATTGCTTCTTTGTTGGGAAAAGCTTCTAGTGATTCCTGCATTCATCTTCTTCCGAACTGAACTCTTAGGTGTAATTTACAAACTGTGAAGTGAGGTAATTTTACATGCTTTTGTTCTGTGTTCAGTTAGCAGCTTGAAACCTCCATATCGGGCCAATGGGAAATAATAATTTCACTTTTCTCATTGCTTATGCTTCCTTTCTGCATTTTGACACTAAGTGACATTTGCGCACACAACAATGTTAGGCACAAGGCAAATGCGCTTTACCTTTCAACAAAATCTTCACAATGTTGTCACATTGTGCCTGCTAGGCTGCAAGAGTTGTTTAAAAGAGCCCAATAAACCCAACAGCCTGGAAGTTTGAAGGCTTCGAAATATATGGAACTTCTTCCTCTTTGGTATAGCCAAAGAGAATAACCATCAGGGACGAATCAACAATGAAACTAATGAAGGTTAAGCTTCAGGGCTGCTAATCCTGGTGGGGCCCCAGAAGCATCTTTAGTCCACACCGTGACCCAATTAGAGTCACATGACTCAATCTGAGTTGCAGAGGGCCTTCTCGGTAGTGGCGCCCGCCCTGTGGAACGCCCTTCCAGCAGATGTCAAAGCAATAAACAACTACCTGACATTCAGAAGACATCTTAAGGCAGCCCTGTTCAGGGAAGTTTTTAACGTGTGATATTTTACTGTATTTTTGGTTTCTATGGAAGCTGCCCAGAGCCAGATGGGCGGGGTATAAATAATAAATTATTATTATTATTATTATTATTATTATTATTATTATTATTATTATATATCTGTTGTATATATTTCAACCATCCCAAAGTTTGAGAGTCAGTAGCACAGATGCTGTAAAGGTGTGCTGATCTGTCGTGGAACAAGCCCTTTGCAGAAGATAATAGTGGCTACCCAGACCCAAAGCTGTCAACTTACAGATTTGAAAATAAGGGACCAGCAGCCTCGAAAATAAGGGATTAGCAGCCAAAATAAGGGATTTTCCAAACACAGGGAGCCCCTCCAAGCCAAAGGCAGAAAGCCCAGCCAACAGCCAAACGAAGCCTCAAGCGGTGGTTCCCACAGCGCAGCAACCCGGCAAAGGGGATGCAGCAAGGAAAACCACCGTCACCTCTCCGCTGGGAAGCGCTGAGCAAAGGCGAGTCCCCAGGCAACGCAGCCGATTTGATCAGCACAAGGCATGCAAGTTCCACCTCCCCAGTCATTCTTAGACTCCTTATTGGGTGAGCAACACAGCCAAGCAACACAGTTGGAGCCTCCCTCCTCCCTGGCCGGCAGGCAGGGAGGCAGAGGAACTGCTTCTTTTGAAACCCAGGAAATTTAAGGGACATCATCAATAAGGGACAGCAGTGGGACACAGCGCTGGGATAAGGGACTTTCCCGCCAAATAAGGGACAGTTGACAGCTATGCCCAGACCTCATTGCTGGTTGTGAACGGGCTTCCATGATGGTTCAAGCTTCAGGGCCCCCAAAATGTAGGTCCATCACTGATAGCATTGAGATTCCTGCATTAGACGTTTATGTTGTGAACTGCCCTGAATCTATGGATGAAGGGGTGTGTATGTATACTAACTAACTAACTAACTAACTAACTAACTAACTAACTATCCAACCAAATAAAATAAAAAAATATTCTATATGCCTGAGGTCTTTTTTAAGATACACAGTTTTGCAGCAGAACCCATCTATATTATTATCACTGTCCACCTGCTAAAGTCATAAGAACATAGGAAAAGCTCTGCTAGACTGGACCAAAGGTTGCCCCCATGATACTATAAAGATTTTGAACCTGGAGAGAGCATGGTGGAGGTTCCCGCCTGCCTAGCTAAATAATTCTTTCCCATCACAGATTTACCTAAGTGTAAGTCTGTGTGCTTTTCAGGGGGGTTGAAGTAATAAATGTGTTATGGATAATAGTTTAAGGGGATGGAAGGATGTGCTCAAACAAGCACCAATAGATTGTGCCTTTCAAATATACCTACTTGAGACAAAATAGCTTTTGGAGGCAGCAAAGAATGTCAGCCAGTATGCTGATTTTTAAAAAAATCTAATAAGGATAAATTGTTTTGTAGAAATATTATGGACACTGTTGCTATTTTGTTTGCTGTAATCGTTTGAAAAACTAAAATGGTGCGTAGGGTATTAAGAGACTATAATGGACAATAGATGCTGGTGACTTGTTTTCCAGCTCAGTATGTGAACATGCTGGCTATGTAACTTGGCTTAATAAACCATAACTTGGCTTATTAAGACAAAATATGTATGAGCATTTTGACTGCACGCTCGGCCACTTTGCTCCTTCCTTTGCTGTGAACTGATTAACCTGGACATTAATTGTGGTCAAGGATGTTAAACTCAAATGATTTGGAGGGCAACCCCCCCCCCCGAAAATGCTTGGGAGCCACAGTATTCTCATAAATAAATGCAGGTCCCACCTTCCGAACACAATGCATTCCCAGGAAATAATTTGTTAAGTGAGCATTCACATAATGAGCTGATGAGCCATTATTTCTTATGGGAACATTTCTAATCCATGAGCCAACTAGCAAAAGAGAGGCAGAGGAAAAATCTGATTTGTCTAATGTCTCCTGCTCCCTGATTTGTCTGAATTATCCTGCTTGGTGATTTGTCCGTATCTTTCTCCTCACTCCCTCTCTCCATGGTTTTTGCCTAAAAATGGCAGCCCCTAGCCAGCAAAGCACAAAAAAGGAAGGAAGTGGGCAAACTCTGGCTGTTTGGATATCTGAATCAGCCATGCATGCAGCAAGGTTTCGGCATAATTCTTTGTGTTTGGATAAGCGAATTTTCGCATAATGAGCAGGTGGATTGTGGGACCTGTGTGTATTCTGAGTGAGGTGTGGTAGGATTGCATTGGGAATTCTAACTTCTTTATGTTTTCTATTTCTCATGTAGTTGGATCACACTCTGGATAGGTTCACATGCAAGAATGAACTCTGTGCCCACACCTTTACCCCATCCTCCTCCCTCTACACTTCCTTATCAATTGATTACTTGCAGATTGTTGGTAAACCAGTTGGCCATTGCATCCAAACTGGCAAACTATGGCATGTACCTACGTTGCAGAATGGGACTGTAAAATAGTATTTGATCTTAGGGTGTTACACTGATTTGCAAAGCAAGCACAAACCATAGTTTGCCAGCTTGGATGTAACTGCAAAATATGGTCTGTGGCAAATGGCATGGTCTGCAGAAGATGGAGCACAAAAGTGGAAGAGGGATAGGGAGTGTGAACAAGGGAGCAACTGAGTATAGGGTTTGCTCTTCTAGTGTCAAACCATAGTTTGGTGTTATATGTGAACTGAGTCTTTGCGAATGCAGTTGTATATTCCCCATTAACCCAATTTGAAGCAAAGTTTGAAGGACCAGATCACTTTTCTCTTTATAAATAAGAGCTTTTTCCAGATCTTCATGTGCATGTATTTTCTTGCCCATGTCAATCCGAGACAACGCATTACAAAAGCATTTCTGAATTATACCAGTGTACTTACGTAAGTCAAGAGATGGCATGAAAATCAACATTATGCAAGAATTTCCAAGTTCAGCAGGCTTGGTTGGAAGAACATGCTGCCTGCACATTTTCCTCCGATTAGTCAAATGAATCGTCAAAGTGACAATTGCATAAGATGTGGCTTTTTTTTCCAGTACAATCTTTCCTGCTTTTAAACCTGAAACATTCCAATTTTCCTTGCTCACTTCCTTTTTATATATATTAGGTCCTGTAACCGAAGTCAAAACAGATATCTATGTCACCAGTTTTGGACCTGTTTCTGATGTAGAGATGGTAGGTATCACTCGCTTTCTTTGATTTTGTAGGGTTGAGGTGGCGGTGAGGAAATGAACCCCAGTAATGAGTGAACGACTAATTCAGATGCCTTTGTGCACTGCTGTCAATCATGCAAAGTAGGGAAGATTAGCAGCAGCCTAATTTTCAGGCTATTTTTAGATGTGGCAGCCCTGATTCTGGTCCTCCCATGCAGGCTGGATTTAGACCAATGTGTGTGAGTTTTTTTGGTTTTTGTTTAAATCGCTTTCAGCAGATATACACCAGCTATGGAAATGATATAGCCAGTTCTTTGGAGAATAGTCACCCCAATATAGAATAATTCATAACCTTGTTGGATGCGAAGGACAACAATGGCAGGAACAGAGGCATTGGATACTGGCATCAAAGACTTAGTCTGAGCCATGGAAGTCTGAAGTCTGTGAACTGTACATATTAAGCAAAAGACGCCCATTTCCCTGAGTTGCCTCATTTTGCACGATTTATACTACTCCTTTAAGTCATGGGGAGGGGCAAGAAGCTAATGCAGAGCTATAAGGGTGTGCCCTCAGTTGCTACAAATCTTACTAATCTTCTGAGGTTTCATCAGGTATTGCCTGTTCTCATTCCAACAGTAAGGACTATAAATTCTCCCAATAGATAAACAAATACAGTGGTACCTTGGTTCTCAAACTTAATCTGTTCCGGAAGTCCGTTCCAAAACCAAAGCGTTCCAAAACCAAGGCGCGCTTTCCCATAGAAAGTAATGCAAAACGGATTAATCCATTCCAGACTTTTAAAAACAACCCCTAAAACAGCAATTTAACATGAATTTTACTATCTAAGGAGACCATCGATCCATAAAATGAAAGCAATAATCAATGTACTGTACTATAGAATAAATAAGAAAGTATTGTAGATTATAAAAATTAAAATTATATTTTGTTCTTACCTGCACTGATGATAGTCATTGTTTGGAGGGCGGGGGGGCTTTTATCCATTTCTGCAGTCACACAACCAATCAATCAATCAATCAATCAATGAGTAGATGAACTGGGTTCTACACAGTCACAAAAACAAATTAACTGAAAAAGCCTCAAAAACAAAATTGCAAAATAAATAGCAAAAACAAAAGCTTCAAGCTTAATCCGTTCCGGAAGTCTGTTTGACTTCCAAAATGTTCAAAAACCAAGGCGCAGCTTCTGATTGGTGCAGGCGCCCCAGAAACAACAGCCGACAGCTGCAATGGACACTCAACTTCCAAAAAATGTTCGAAAACTGGAATACTTACTTCTGGGTTTTCAGTGTTTGGGAACCAAGGCGTTTGAGTACCAAGGCATTTGAGAACCAAGGTACCACTGTAAATGCAAGCTGAGGTTCTCAGGTAGTTGAGTTTCACACCCAGTTCCATCTTCCACACATTTTCTCTCCTCCTGCTTGGAAGTCGCAGCAAATGCATAGTCGTGACGCTAGTCTATGCCTTGCTCTTGTTCAATCTGTGCATTTCCCAGTGCATGCTTTTCAAGTGCCCAGTGATTTCACAATTGGTTTGCTAAGGTTTCAGACCTAGTCACATTTATTTGGGACTTGATTTCAGCTGAAAATATCAACTTCGTGTGCATATCCTTTTCCATATGGACTTGCCCTCTCTGCTGAGGTTTGTACGCATTTGCTCTGGAGCCTCTTTGCTCTAGATGTCCATATGACCTTTGCAGTTCACATAGGGTTCTGCATTAAGCCATATGCATGCACCTATAGATCTTTATCTACACACACACACATTTTTTTAGTCCTGTGAACGCATTTATGAAGGCCATTGGAAAGATGTGTGTACATAAGTGGTGTCCAAATAAAGGGCTGCATGATCATTTTGTGACATGCTACTTCCCATTTGGATCATCCCATCTGTGTTTTATTTGTTGAAATTAGATAATATTCCTTTGATTTTGGCTGATATAATTAATCATGTGGCCCACTGCATATTTTAATTTGTCCATCTGTTTAAAAAAAATAGCGTGGACATGAAAACCATTAACATATGTTAATGAATTAATCATTCTGTTTCCAGTTCTGTGCTAGAGTACAAGTTTAATTGCGTGCTTCTTGCCATTCTATTAGATTATAGTAATTATTTTTGATTGATTTAATATGTATAGCAATTTATTTATATGAGTAATGTGGAAAATTAAAGTATTAAAGGAGTACATAGTTCTGTTTAATTGATAGAAATGTGTTTAGGGAGTTTACAGTTACCAGTGACTAATTTGTCCTTGAGGGATATTCATAGAAAGGATATGCTTATAAAACATATTAAGTTTGTGTCTCTTCCAAATTACTGTAGGAATACACGATGGATGTTTTCTTTCGTCAGACGTGGGTCGACAAAAGATTAAGATATGATGGTCCCATTGAAATTCTAAGACTTAACAACTTGATGGTTACCAAAGTGTGGACACCAGACACTTTCTTCCGGAATGGGAAAAAATCTGTCTCACATAATATGACAGCCCCAAATAAACTATTCAGAATCATGAGAAATGGTACCATCCTTTATACAATGAGGTAGTTGATTTATCTATCTTTCTGTTCTTTTATTTTACTTTGCGTGAGAGAGGGAACACATCATTCTGGGGCTAATTCCATTTTGTTCCTTATAGGCTCACCATAAGTGCTGAGTGCCCCATGAGATTGGTCGATTTCCCAATGGATGGTCACGCCTGTCCTCTGAAATTTGGGAGTTGTAAGTCACACAGACCTTCTCTACTTAACATTTTATGTATGAAACTGGTCAGATAATATCCAGAGCTGCATGGCTTAGGTCAATTGAAATTAATAGCAGGGAATATCACTGGACTGGTTGAGAAATGGCAGCTTAAAACAAGGGAGAAGGGAGTTGGGAAAAGTTCTGCTGTTTTGCTTCTTGGTGTTGGCTACTGTGTGGTACCCATCTCTGCCATTTCTCAAAGTTTTGTGTGTGTGTTAAAAACAACCACCCCTCAGTGTTTCTCTATCCCTGCTTTACTCAAAGTTGTGCGGCTATTTAAAACCACCATGTTCCTGTCAGTGTTTCTTCATCCCTGCCTTACTCAAACTTCTGCTATTGTTTAAAATAGCTGGTCCCCCCCTTTAAGTGTCTCTCCCTTCTCACTGTACTCAAAGCTCTCCCTCATCCATTTCTCGCCAGCTCATGTGACAGAGATAAAGGTTGTGGAGCCCTCTAATATTCCATAGTACAATGTATTTCGCTCCTGGTACCATATGTTTTCTTTAGTGTGAAGTTCCAGGGGCAATGTAGTAATTTAGAATATATATATATATTTCATTAACAAGAAGACACCCATATGTGTACAACACCCATCAACTGAACTTAAACTTCTCTAAGTGAACAAGTTCAATGGCAGACTTGCTTTTTAAATTCTGTTTCATCTTAAAGATCCAGTAACATATCTCACAATGGGGTGTGTGCACAAAGATGGCTGTGGGGGCGATCTGGGTGTAAAGAAGAGCTGAGAAAAGTGAGGAAGGGGGAGGAAATGGGGTGCAGGTAAAAATGGGGTGTTGCAAAAAAAAGAGGGGAAAGGGGGCAAGGGAATGGGAGAAGTGCCATTAAAAGAAATGCAGAATAGAATGGGGTGGTGATTTCACAACTGAATGGAAGGTGAAAATGAAGCTAATTGCTATGTGTGGCTTGAGGAAGATTCAGGAGTTTACCAATAGGGTAGTTTGTGTTCAAGAGGAAGTTGCACAGAAGGAGGGAGAGGAGAAGGAGGCATGGATATAGGGGTGAAAGTGAAAATGGCTGTAAAGTGGAGTCACTGCAGAATTGAAGAGAGAAACTGCTTCAGAAATTACAGGGAACCAGGCAGAGGGCCTTCTCGGTAGTGCCGCCCTCCCTGTGGAACGCCCTCCCACCAGATGTCAAAGAGAACAACAACTACCAGACTTTTAGAAGACATCTGAAGGCAGCCCTGTTTAGGGAAGCTTTTAATGTTTGATGCATTACAGTATTTTAATATTTTTTTGGAAGCCACCCAGAGTGGCTGGGGAAGCCCAGCCAGATGGGTGGGGTATAAATAATAAATTTTTATTATAAATTATTATAAATGGGGTTGGGAAGGTGAAAAATTAGCTTAGTAATTGTATGGGGTGGGAAGAGGAAGCTCTAGGGGTTAATATGGGGTGAATGGCAGTGGTGGGTCTGGCAAGCAGAGCTGAGCAGCGGTTCACTCCCTAGTAAAAAAAATAAAAATATAATTATTAAGGTGACTGGCTAATCAAAGTAAAAAAAAAACCTGAAGCGATCCAAAGGCCTGTTGGCATCCATAGGTCAAGACCCAACATTTTAATTGTATGTATTCCCCCCCCCCCAGATGCATATCCAAAGAGTGAAATGATTTATACCTGGACAAAAGGACCTAAGAATTCAGTGGAAGTTCCTGAAGAGTCTTCCAGTTTAGTTCAGTATGACCTGCTTGGGCATACAGCATCCACTGATACTGTTAAATCCATTACAGGTAAGAATCTAGTTGGTGATCATCAACTTAAGGGGTGGAGTTAGCAGTCTAATTTTGTTTTAGCCAAAGATGCTTTGGAAATCTGACGGTAGCCTAAGAGGCATAATAAGCATATGACAAATCCTAGACCATTTATCTCCAGGCTTACACTAAAGCAGATAGCCTGTTGCTGCATGCTGTTCTGTCTCTCTTCGGAAAGCAAAGTGAAAATGGTTGAAAATGCAAGATTGTAGCTACCGACATATTTTCATAGCCGTGCTGCTGGCAAGTGTTGATCTTTGTGATTTATCATGCTACAAATTGCATGCAGATTGTCGAACTAAATCCCTATTAGAATTGCTGCTGGAGCAAACACATTAAACATAACAGCTATTACTGCTGGGTTGTTTTTTAATTTTTAAAAAATATTTTTGTGTAGTGATAAAAAATAGCAACAGGCAGCAGTGTGAGAAGTGGCAGTGCTTAAGATCTGTGGGTGTTTTTGTTTTTCATTTTTTAAAAAATGATGGCTGTTGGTTGGTTATATGATTGTATTGCTAAACGCTCTATTGCTGGTGCAGTTTGAAACATGCTCTAGCAGAGATCACGACAGAATTAAGCAACAGAGGGAGCAGATGTAGGCGACAGATTTCCGAGTGTCGTTATTGATAGCAAGATGAAGCAATATTTTCCTAATGTATTGGATATTATCTGTAAGTGAGATATCGCTGATCTATAATGGAATATCAGGCCAAGATTCTTAGATTGCTCCTTAAGAAGGTGTCTCCATGATCTTGGTAAAAAATCTCAGTATGTACCGTATTTTTTGCTCTATAAGACGCACCAGACTACAAGACGCACCTAGTTTTTGGAGGAGGAAAACAAGAAAAAAAATATTCTGAATCTCAGAAGTCAGAACAGCAAGAGGGATCGCTGCACAGTGAAAGCAGCAATCCCTCTTGCTGTTCTGGCTTCTGGGATAGCTGCGCAGCCTCCATTCGCTCCATAAGACGCACACACATTTCCCCTTACTTTTTAGGAGGGAAAAAGTGAATCTTATAGAGCAAAAAATACGGTAATTATAAAACAACTAGATCCTGGAGTGTAATGGACTTCCCAGCAAGATACATTTCCTTCCAATTCTTTTAAAATTGAGTTTGAATAGCAGCCCAAATCCGAAATGATGGTTTCATACCAGAATTTCCACCAGAAGGCTCAGGTTGTTTATAGCTTTCCTTTAAGTGGGTGGGTGGTACGTGGGAGGAGAAGATGGGCGGAAGTGAGGCAATTAATTGAGCATTTTGATCATGCTTTGGGTTTTGGCAGGCAATTTCTTTTCACGGTGTGGAATGAAGAACATTGGTCTGGTTCTATCCTGCACACAGTTGCACTTTGGAACAGACCTGACCCATCATGGGCTTAATAAACCTCCTGTTCTTAATGCATGCCCTAGACTGGAGAAACAGGGATGGAAAAACAGTGACAGGCAGGTGGCCAGTGACAACACATCTGGTCAACTATGTTTGGCTCTGTAGACTAGGACATGAGCATGGGAGAAGGCATGCAAGCCTGCAATATGTTTGATAATCCTTAGCTCTTTACTGTCTTGGCTTTGAAACTCATTTGCTCTTGTGCAGCATTTTTTGGTAGGCCCTAAGCCTGACTCCAAGTAGGATGGAGAGCCAGCCCATTTCTTTTCAGATGGACCTATAACCACCTCACTTCATTTCCCCCCCTCCTGCTTTGAGCATTGGACTGGTCCCAAGGTCCCAAGCATACTTTCCATACAGCCACTATTATGGAAAATTTCCCATTGCAGGCCCCACTGAAATGAATGGGTACTCAACTACACAAGCCCAGGGAGGTGCTTTTGTGCTGTCCCCATTCATTTCAATGGGGTTTAAATGGGAGAACTTCACCTGGTGAATAACAACTATGCTTGGTATTCATTGCCTAAAAAAAATCAATGAAAGGAAGACATTTTCTTGGTGCATCTGTTGAAAATATAATCCTGAAGTAGTAATTATATGTTTTCCAGATGCTGCAGTATCAGAACAGACAGCTAATATTATACTTATTTTCCCCTCCCTCCAGCGTATACCTACATATCTTTATGGTACGTGAAAGTATGAGGGATGTCAAACAGTCCCTATTATTTCATGTTTTACATCCCACCTCCTGGATAGTATTTTAAGATCTACTTACTTTCCCTGGACTCAGTATGGCTTTTGTTTATTATTATATATCCTGTTCTTCCTATGTGGAGCTTGGAGTGACTCATGTGAGCTCCCACTGCTGTCTTAGCTAGGCTGAAACTTCTTTCACTGTAGTGAAACTTCATGTTTTCAGAGCCAAACGAACTGAATGCAATTTGAGTAGCTGGAGAATGTGTTAAAATAAATAAATAAATCTGGGTGTACTGAAAGTTTTTTTATTATTATTAAATATCATTTTTGGCTTTCCCCCCCTTTAAGGTGAATATGTCGTTATGACAGTACACTTCCACCTCAGACGAAAAATGGGTTATTTTATGATACAAACATACATCCCATGCATCATGACTGTGATCCTCTCCCAAGTTTCATTTTGGATCAATAAGGAGTCTGTTCCTGCCAGAACTGTTTTTGGTAAGTCTCACCACTGACTTTGTATGCCTTTTTAGTCTTCTTGAGGAGCCCAACTGATTTGAATGAGAGATTTGACCAAGTAAGGCGTATGCCCTCAGGCTCTGAATCTGTAATGTCAGCTTCGCTGATACAGGCCCCTTTCTCCTCCTGCCTTGGCGAGAGTGAATTGAAAAAGCAATTAGGAAAATCGATTACGCGATATTAGAATGAAGCACATTAAAATGCAATTTGAAAGAGGATGCTCCAATTGACACTGAAAGCAAGAGGAGACAAACGGCATGGAGGCAGCGCACAGGGAGCTGAGGGGGAAATCTGGGTTTCTGACAAAGGAGAGGAGAATACAGATACGGCTGAAGCAATTTTCTAAAGAAGTTATCTTTCTAAACCTCAGCATTGCCATGCATTGGAGAAGGATTAATCAAGTGGAGACCATTGAACCAAAAGACCTATTAAGCAGTACATTTCAGAGAGAGATGAATAAAAGAGGTTAAAATTAGGCCTGGCAGGGGCGGACTTTCCATCTGAAAGAGAAATCTGAATATGTATGTATTACTTAGCCCTCCTCCATTTCATCCCAGCAAGAAATCGCAGAAGAAAATTCCAGTGGCGCCTTTTCTTGTTGAGGCTGTAGAAAGGTAATAGGTTTTACAGAACTGAAAGTGCTTTGATATAGATCCATTTTTGCTTGGGGTGTGTAGATTTATCCCCACCTAATCCTATGTTGTCTCGGCTCAGACAGGTTCCCATAATAAATTAAAGCCTGATAAATAGGTTTTGTCAGAGATGACGTTGATGTTTCATTGATGTTTTTATGGCTCTGCTGTTGATTTTGTCCTTATATGTTGTACTCCACCTTGCTTGAATTTTACGAAAGCGCAGATTATTAAATTCATTAATAAATAAATACTGGCGGGATGGATTCAGAAATCCATATTAGGGCAATGCCTTTATTAGGCTAACCAAAAGGTCACAAAATTTTTTGAGTTGCCCTGAAATCCTAATATGAGTCGATCAGTGTTTCCCAAATGTGGGTCTCCAGCTGTTTTTGAACTACAGTTCCCATCATCCCTGACCACTGGTCCTGCTAGCTAGGGATGACGGGAGTTGTAGTCCAAAAAATGCTGGAGACACAAGTTCAGGAAACCCTGATTTAGAGGGTTGATTGGAGACTCTCCCTCACACACAGGCACCCCACACAAATGACCTGGGAGACAGGATTCTAAATTGGAGGAATTTTGGATTCTCCCCCCACCCCCATGGCTGACATGACTATCTTTAGTGGGATAGTATTTGTATGTGCACCCAGCAGGCAGGTGGTGATGTGTATGCTGTGATGGGCTGTGGTGGGTGGCTGTCAATTACAAAGGGGGTTTGGGGTTGGCTTACCCACACCAAGAGGAGCTCAGAAGGATGGAAAGGATCCATGGTAACTTAAATAATATTGTTGCCTTTGTTTTTGTTTTTTAAAGATATTTATTGAAGTTTTACAAAAACATAGGCTTACAAAATAGAAAAAAAGTCATATAGAAAGAAAAAGATACAAAAACGAGAGCATACAAAAATACATAAAAAAGAAAAAAGAAGAATAAAAATACGAAATACAAAAAACAAATAGATAAAAAAGAATTAAAAGCAAATCCGTTTTTTGTAACTTTAAACTCATTAGCTTGTTTCCTTGGCCTCCTCACACCTCCCCTTATTGTATTCCCATTTAAATAATCAAATCAGCAAATCCTTACCCTCTTTCGTTTATCTTAACTCTATATCTTAACATATTATAACTCTATATTTTCATCCGTTATCAATTCATTTTTGCATATTCTTATTAACTTTGTTGCTAATGCCACTTATTTTCAATCCAACATCATTTTAACATTCATTAATTTTACAGTGTTTCTGCAGATAGTCTTTAAATTTCTTCCAGTCTTCTTCCACCAACTCTTCTCCCAGGTCTCGGATTCTGCCAGTCATTTCCGCCAATTCCATATAATCCATCACCTTCATCTGCCACTCTTCCAGGGTGGGTAACTCTTGTGTCTTCCAATACTTTGCAATAAGTATTCTTGCTGCTGTTGTTGCATACATAAAGAAAGTTCTGTCCTTCTTTGGCACCAATTGGCCGACTATGCCCAGGAGAAAGGCCTCTGGTTTCTTCAGGAAGGTATATTTAAAAAATATTGTTGCCTTTGACCATCCTGTATAAGTAAGGCTGATGAGCATTTAGCAATGAGTTTACTGTACTGTGTGTGTTGCCAGAGAACTGTTTGTTGTAGGATGGGTGCTGCTCCTGCAGGCAAGCTTCTTCAGGTCCACAAAATGTCATCCAAATGCCAGCCTGTATTTTCCCCCTTATTTACCTAACAAGCCTAGAAGTGTCTACTTGGAAGTCCCACCTAACTCAGTGAGGCTTACTCCCAGGAAACCAGGTATTGCAGTTTTAATCTAGACTTACCCTTTCCATGGAAAATCCAATCAGTTAAAAAACCTTGTTGTTGTTTAGTTGTTTAGTCGTGACCGACTCTTCGTGACCCCGTGGACCAGAGCACACCAGCCACTCCTGTCTTCAACTGCCTCCTGCAGTTTGGTCAAACTCATGCTGGTAGCTTCGAGAACATTGTCCAACCATCTCGTCCTCTGTCGTCCCCTTCTCCTTGTGTCCTCAATCTTTCCCAACATCAGGGTCTTTTCCAGGGAGTCTTCTCTTCTCATGAGGTGGCCAAAGTATTGGAGCCTCAGCTTCACGATCTGTCCTTCCAGTGAGCACTCAGGGCTGATTTCCTTCAGAATGGATAGGTTTGATCTTCTTGCAGTCCATGAGACTCTCAAGAGTTTCCTCCAGCACCATAATTCAAAAGCATCAATTCTTCAGCGATCAGCCTTCTTTACGGTCCAGCTCTCACTTCCATACATCTCCACTGGGAAAACCATAGCTTTAACTATATGGACCTTTGTTGGCAAGGTGATGTCTGCTTTTAAAGATGCTGTCTAGGTTTGTCATCGCTTTTCCCCCAAGAAGCAGACATCTTTTAATTTCGTGACTGCTGTCACCATCTGCAGTGATCATGGAGCCCAAGAGAGTAAAATCTCTCACTGCCTCCATTTCTTCCCCTTCTATTTGCAAGGAGATGATGGGACCAAAAAACCTAGTTGCCAATAAACCATTGGTGGTATTAAGTCCCCATCTGAACGCACCCTGAAGTTTGTAGCAATAAACCTTCATTTGCTGGTCTTTGTGCTCAAAGGTGAAAATGCTTTAAAAAAATACTGTATAGTTTCCATGGATTTTTTTTCTAGCTAGCAGTCTTTCAGCAAGTTTGGAAAATTCCATCGTTCCAAGAAGTACAGTTCAGTGTTTCCTGCTTTGTTTGTTCTCTTTCCCATCAGAGGAGCTTCAGGCTCCCAGCGGCCTGCCTTTGTCTTGTTAGATTTGATTATATGAGAAGCAGGGTCTTGCGTAGCCCTTCAGATTACATTTCTCCATCTTCAAGCAGGCATGAAGAAGCTCTTTATATTTTTAATGTTTACAGAGACCCAGCAGCTTTTGTCTGGGTGAAAAGTTTTCAATGGGAAGCTCTTATAAGTACAGCTGATGCCAAGAGCCAGGGATAGCTAATGTGAGCCAGTTTCATGTAAAATAAACATGAACAATGGTTCAGGGTTTCATCATCCCCCTCCCTTGCAAAAAATGCTTATGAAACAGTGAGATGTTCTAGGTGTGAGACTAGAGGAAGGGCAAGGCCCAGCTAAGACATTTCTCTGTCTGAGGCAAATATTATGCTCCCCATGCCATTCCAATCACCAGAAGCAGACTAATCAAGTGTCTCTATTTTCCAGGGACAGTCCCAGATTTACAGAAGCCGTCTCGGTTTCTAATCTGATCCTGGAATGTTCCACTTTTCCTTAGACAGGGGTGCCCAAACCTTTTCCAAAAGGGCCAGATTTGATGAAGTGAACATGCATGAGGGCTGACCAAAGTTGTTGAGCTTTTTTTTGGATTGAAGTTGCTGAGCTTTTTAAAGGACATATACTGCCACAGTGGCCGGTGGGCTGGATTAGGCCCCCGAAACGGACTTTGGACACGCCTGCCTTAGGACATCCCTATTTTCATTGGAGAAATGTTGGACAGTATGGTTATGTGGCCCCAAGCCAATGAGATAAGTAACTATACAGCCTTCAGAGCCAGTGTGGTGTAGTGGTTAAGAGCGGTAGACTCGTAATCTGGGGAACCGGGTTCGCGTCTCCGCTCCTCCACATGCAGCTGCTGGGTGACCTTGGGCCAGTCACACTTCTTTGAAGTCTCTCAGCCCCACTTACCTCACAGAGTGTTTGTTGTGAGGGAGGAAGGGAAAGGAGAATGTTAGCCGCTTTGAGACTCCTTTGGGTAGTGATAAAGCGGGATATCAAATCCAAACTCTTCTTCTTCTTCTTCTTCAGAAGACATCTGAAGGCAGCCCTTTATAGGGAAGGGTTTTTTATGTTTAATGCTTTATTATGTTTTTATATGTGTTGGAAGCTGCCCAGAATGGCTGGGGCAACCCAGTCAGATGGGTGAGGTATAAATAATAAAATTATTATTATGGGATAGAATGTCCCTATTTTCATTGGAGAAATGTTGGAGGGTATGCTCTCTTTCCATATTCCCGGTTGAATCTCATTCCTGGTAGTCTTCCTGCAGAAAGATTTAACAGATAAAGAGCTTCCTTAAAAAGGACCAAGTGATAATCCTGCCATTTCCCCTCCAAGCAGCAAAGTGAATTGTTCCCATTAATACTGATGTCACTAGTTCTATTTGGATTACGCGAGGAATAAGAACAGTCACAGTTTAGGCTACAACATAAATATATTAGCATTCATATGCCAAGTAGGCAATCTGATACTCTCTTTAAAAAGACTTGAGTTTTTAATGAAATACACGATAGTATACTTAACAATTAAATATCCGGGGAGCACTTCTCTGCTGTGCTTCTGTGTATATACCCAGAGAGAATCAGAAGGATTAACAGTAGTCTTTTGTTATGTTTGGAATTACTATTTTAATCTGAAAGGCCCCTTCAAAATAAAATGTGTAAGTTCCCAAATAAAGGAATTGTCTTCCAGTAGGATACAATCCTTGTCTACATAATGCAACACAATTCCCCTCCCCTGCGCTTTCTGCCTGTGCTGCCCAACTCTCCAGCATGAGATCTGGAAAGTGGCTGCCTCCTGGAGGCTGCCAGAAGGGAAGCAACTCTTTGGGGTGATCCCTCATGGATCTGAGGCCAAGTCTCCAAACTTTTGCCCTGCTGGACACAGCAAGGAGAGCAGCAACTTGGGCATCGTGTTACAAAGGTTGGATGCCACTCCCAAACTCTACTAAGCTGTGGCAAGATTCCAAGAGGTTCCAGGAGCTCACCCAGGGTCTGTGTTCCCACGAGAGTTAGGATGTGTTGGAGACTTGCCGTGCCTTTAGAAATACAGTGGTACCTTGGGTTACATACGCTTCAGGTTACAGACACTTCAGGTTACAGACTCTGCTAACCCAGAAATAGTACCTCGGGTTAAGAACTTTGCTTCAGGATGAGAACAGAAATTGTGCTCCAGTGGCGCGGCAGCAGTGGGAGGACCCATTAGCTAAAGTGGTGCTTCAGGTTAAGAACAGTTTCAGTTTAAGAACGGACCTCTGGAACGAATTAAGTTCTTAACCCGAGGTACCACTGTATGGTTTAGTTACACATATTTACACCTTTAGTCAGCATGGTCAGCTCAAGAGGGGCTTGTCCCCCACAGCAGTACAGCACTGGAGTCCAAGGTATCTCACCCGGCCTGCCTTCAGCCAAGATCTCAGCTATCCCCAAGCCTCATGCCAAAGACCCCAACCTCTTCTTGTGACATCACACCCAGTTAGCATGGCAGCCTTCCAAATTCCATGTCTCTGTTCACACCTCAGGGCGGGAGGGGGGGGGGGGAGGACAGTTATCGTGCATTGCCAATGGTCCTCAGCGACCCTGCATTGTTTCTTAATGCCCCCAGTTTGGCCAGGTTGTTGATGTTGTCGACTGCTGAAACCTTGTATCCTATTTGCTGATGTAGTGCGCACCCCTTACAGTATCCGATCCTTATTTAATGAGGCATCTGGCCTGCCATTGTTAGAGGCACTAATCTTGAGTAAGGAAAGTTGCTCCGATATGAGAGTTTTCTACCCAAGATCCCTTGGGCTCAGCCTCATTTCAATGGACTGTAGTCTATAGTAATAATAATAATTTATTATTTATACCCCTCCCATCTGACTGGGTTTCTCCAGCCACTCTGGGCAGCTTCCAACAAAACACTAAACTGCAATAACCTATTAAACATTAAAAGCTTCCCTAAACAGGGCTGCCTTCAGATGTCTTCTAAAAGTTTGGGGGGACTTCCGGGTTGGCGCCATCGCCGAATGGCGGACTCCCTCCGAGCTCCGGAGGGAGTCTGCTCGGCAGGGGCTGGGTTCTACCGCACCGGCGATGCGGGGACCCTTAGAAACCACGGCCACGGAGGCCGTGGACATGGAGACTCGGCTTGCACCGTTAGCGCCCTCCCGACTCGTGAAGGAGCCTTTTTAAAGGCTACGGATCGGGTGCCGGGGAGAAGCGTGGTGCCTTGAGTTTTCTGCTTCCCCTGCTGAGCGAAGCCGCATGCCATCCGGCGGAGAGCGCTGACTTCTTCCATTGAAAATTCGGACTTTTCAACAACAACCCGTGAGTAAATTTGGAAATCGGGTTCAAAAGGAGGAAAAAAAATTTTTTTTTCGAATTGGATACGAGCGGGGGGGATCCAAAAAGGAAGTCAGTCCCCTCCCTATTGTAAACTTTCCAAAACAAGGACGGGGAAACCAAGACCCAAAAAGGCTTGCATTGCTGATAAAAATCCAAAATTTCACGATGGGGAACTACAAGAACTGTGCTGGAGGAGGAACTGGAGAAGGGAAACGCAACCCCCCCCCCTGGGAACCGGGGCGACTGAAGAGAGAGCCTGGTGAAAGGAGTCGGAGATTTTGACAGCTGTCAAAATAGCTGTCAAAGTCGAAAAGTGGAGTGGATTTTATTATGAGAACTTGGCTGGTTAAATTTGATACAATTTGCTACAACTTGTTAAAATTTGGATACAAAATGGCGAATATGGATAACAAATTGACTTTTGGATTAGAGGAAACAAAGTTACAACAATCCCCCTTGAGGAGCTTCGGGACATTACAAGGATCGGGAAAGTGGAAAAACACCAAATGGAACTTTACAGGACTGGTTATCTTCTGGGAAAGCTGCAAAACGGAAATAACATCTCGTCTTCAGGGTGTTTTCTTTTTTGTTTTTTTAAAGGAGACAATAGATTTTTCTATTGAAGAAAGGAAGGGACTGAACGTAAGGTTTTGCCCCTGAATAACAACCATCCCTGCAGACTTACCAAACTTTCGAACTACAACGTTTTAGCAGCGGAACAAAGGGAAATCAGACTACAACCTGGAAAGAACAATGGAGGGAGTTCTATTACAGTTTTATTAAAAACTGAAGTTAAAGTTTTGAAAAATAATGATAATAATAATAATTTTGATTTTCAAAAAAATTTATTTTTAATTTTAAAAAGAAAAAGCCAGCAAGGAGTTGGGGAAAAGTTGTGATTTATGGCCTTAAGAATTCCAGGCAGACACCAGGGGTTGATGGTCAGGGGGAAATTAAACCGGGGACAGGGGGGGGAGAACTAAAACTCCAAAGGCTTGCCAACTTGGTTATTTTTTGCTGAATTGGTCTATTAGTCATTATATTTTTTTTTTTTATTTTCTACCTTTTCTGTTTCTATTATCTGGGGTGCTTCTTTTATTAAAAAATGGAAATTGTGGAATGACATGGGGTGGGTCTTGGGGAAAGAACACTGGGTTTTTTTTTTTTCTTTTTTTATTGTAAAACAAATTAAGTTTCAATTTGGATGGGGAACTTGTTTGGCCAACAATATGAAAGGGGAATATGGTAGGGGTGGGGGAAGGGGGGAGTCCCGTAAAGTGATATTTTTTGTATTTTTGAAAAATTTTAATAAATATTATTAAAAAAAAAAAAATAAAAGTTTGGTAGTTATTTTTCTCTTTGACATCTGGTGGGAGGGCGTTCCACAGGGCGGGGGCCACTACTGAGAGGGTCCTCTGCCTGGTTCCCTGTAACTTGGCTTCTCGCAGCGAGGGAACCACTAGAAGGCCCTCGGAGCTGGACCTCAGTGTCCAGGCAGAATGATGGAGGTGGAGACGCTCCACCTTTAGGTATACTGGACCAAGGCCGTTTAGGGCTTTAAGGGTCAGCACCAACACTTCGAATTGTGCTTGGAAACGTACTGGGAGCCAGTGTAGGTCTTTTCAGTGTAGGTCTAGCAAATGTTGAGGTCACCTCCTCTCTGCTTCCCCATACTCTTGCTTTTGATGCTCCTCTTAATTTCTTTATTCTCTTCTGCATTGCAAGGCAGATGTGAATGTGCATACCAAACCCACGCTTCAGGTGATCCTGAATCCACATTAAACATGTTTTTAGATGTGCTGTCAGATGCCCAGAGTGGCTGGGGAAACCTAGCCAGATGGGCGGGGAATGAATGAATGAATGAATGAATGAATGAATAAATAAATAAATAAATAAATATAATAATTATGTCTCAAGTGTGCATTGTGACACAGATGCAGTTTTGAAAGTCTACAGTCTAAACACAAGCTTTCCATGCACAGCTTTCCTTTTGCTGGAATGAGCACATGTGCGCATGCACACACATGCACACAGCATTGCAGAACACAGAGAGCCTTTCCCCGAGGTGGTGATGCTCTGTACTAATTCAAGCTGCAGCCTCAGTCCAAGAGCTGTAAGTGGATTGTTCCATATCATTAGAGCTATATTACAGAACTGTCAGGAGGAACACTGTACTGCTGTATTTGATCACATACCGCTGTCTCCTTGGCTGCTTTATTAAAATGTATAGTCTCTCATGTTATTTTAAAGCAATATTGAGTTCATTCTTCCTCTCTGCCTTCTGGTGGAGAAAGAGAGAGAGAGCCATAAACAGAATTTGCAGTGGAATCACTGTCATTTAGAGCTCTGAGCTTCAGTGGAGCCTTTTAGGTTTGCAAAAAATAGGTTTTTGCCACACACACAACCTCCTTGGATAAAACACTTTAATTGCTATTGGGGTCAGGTAGACCACAACTAAGTAAGATTTTTAAAAAAGCAATAACAAGATGTATTGGACCAAGGGATTCAATCTGTGGTGGTATGTCTTTGAAAATACAATGGAAAATCATACAGCACATAGCACAACAGGTTTCAATTGCTAAAACAGGCGGAAAAATAATCAGTCGACTGGTCCACCAAGACCCTTATCAATTTCCAAGCATGAAAACTTTTTTGACCACAATCAGAGTTCTAAGCATTCTTTCACCGAAGTAATGACTCCATTTTAATGTAAAATTATGAATTTGTTTTCAGTGCTTATAATGAGTGCATGCAACTGTATCCAGATGATATTAGTGTGTGTGTGTAATGGCAGCCCCCATGTTAATTCCCGTGATGTCTCATGGATCCTGGCTATCTCTAGTAGCTAGGAATAAAAATATGGAATGGGTGAGGCCATAGTTTTAACTTCTGCATTAATCTAAAATAGTTATGGTGCTGTTAAAGGAGAGTTTTCACCACACTGGAGTAACTTAGACACTAACAGTCAGTGTGGCATTGTGGCTAGAAGAAGAAGAAGAAGCGTTTGGATTTGATATCCCGCTTTATCACTACCCGAAGGAGTCTCAAAGTGGCTAACATTCTCCTTTCCCTTCCTCCCCCACAACAAACACTCTGTGAGGTGAGGGGCTGAGAGAGATCAGAGAAGTGTGACTAGCCCAAGGTCACCCAGCAGCTGCATGTGGAGGAGTGGAGACGTGAACCCTGTTCACCAGATTATGAGACTACCACTCTTAACCACTACACCACACTGGCTCTCCAGTGAGTGCTGGACTAGTACCTGGGAGACTGAGGGTTCGAATCTGCCCTTGACCATGAAGCTCGTTGGGAGACCTCTCTGCCAAACCTACCTAGAAGCTTGACGGGTGACTTCTCATTGCCTCTCAGCCAAACCTACTTTGCAGGGCTGTTGTGGGGATTAACTGAGGAGAAGGAGAACCATGCATGCCACCTGGCTGGATGATGAAGAGTGGTAGGAGGCACCAGCTGGGAGACCCTCATGGGAAACCCCAGAGGAGGAAGGCTCAGAGCCAGGAAATTGATGGAGGCTGAGAGGCAGCAGAGTGGGAGGAGGGATTGGAGGCTGAGAGGCAGCAGGATATAGGGAGCAAGGAGAGTTGGTGACCGGGAACTGTTCTGACTCAGAGGCTAAAGTAGAAAAATTCTAGGGGCCTGCCTCTCCTACTGCGACAAGCTCCCCTCTCCACTAGTCTCCAAGGACATGCAAGGCGATGTGTAGAGTGGAGCAGAGATTACAGGTGCCCAGGTGAAGTTTGAGACTGCTTGGAAAACATCCGGCAGAGGAGGAGCCCTAGAGGAAGTGGAAGGCGAGGACTGTCAGTCCTGGGAACTAGCAGGGCAAGTCCTGCTGGAAGTGTTGCTAAGTTGTATGCCATATTCTTGAATAAAGAATTAACTGCACCAATAGTCTCTGCTTCCTGTGTGCTGACCGACATCTGGGCCCAGCCCTGACACTACCTTGAGTTCCTTGGGCTGGGAAAAGGGATATGATTGCAATCAGTCAATCAATCAATCAATCAATCAATCAATCAATCAATCAATACCTCACTCATGCAGTGTTTCATCCTCCCCACTTTAATTTCAGGTGGGGTCTCATTTGTCTCAATGCTTTTTAACGAAATCCTCAAATGCACTCCCCCCCCCCTTTTGGTAAGGAGAGTGTTGAAACGCTTGCAAACTATTTCAATTTGCGCCATTTTGTATTTGGCTATGGCCCCAAATATATTGGAGTGATTTTTTTATTTAAAAAATTGATATGATTCTCAAATGCAGCAGCGTTGCTTTGCTTCTTTTCTTTTTACAGGGATAACAACGGTTTTGACCATGACAACTCTGAGCATCAGTGCGCGGCATTCTTTGCCCAAAGTCTCCTACGCCACCGCCATGGACTGGTTCATTGCCGTGTGCTTCGCCTTCGTCTTCTCTGCGCTGATTGAGTTTGCAGCTGTCAACTATTTCACTAACATTCAGATGGAAAAAGCCAAAAGGAAGGCCGCGAGATCTGCTCCTGAAGTTCCAGCAACTCCTATGCAGAAGGAAAACTGTGCAGAAGAGGCACCCACGGTATTTAGCCTATTTAATATGCATTAAAACATGACTAGTGAAATGTTGACCAAAAGTGCATTCAAAGCTGGGTCAGGGTTGAAGTGCATGGTCAGCTTCCATTCTAGGGTGGTTTGAACCCATCTTGCTTTCCATTGTCCTCTAGCTTCCTTTGAGACTATTACTTTTGTCCACAACCTAGACTGCACTCTTACTTAAACTGACTTCTTTGCCTTTTCCCTTCAGTCTTACATTTCTGTGTTACTAAGTGTTACTACAGTAACATTTCCATGTTACTACAGTAACATTTCAGTGTTACTAAGGCAGAAAGCAGTGCATCTGCAACACCAGTAGCAATTACAGTGGTACTTTGGTTTTCGAACGTAATCCGTTCCCGAAGACAGTTCGAGTTCTAAAATGTTTGAAAACCCAAAACTTAACAGCCGAAAGCTAGGCCTCAGGATCTTGCATTCAGTGGAAGCTGCGTGGCATCTTCGACTTCTGAGGCGTGTTCGAAAACCGAAATGTTCGTCAGTGGAGACGTTTGAAAACTGAGATACCCCTATACACTCTTTTTCTCCCCTTAAAACCAGACCTCTTTGCTTTACTTCCTTGTTGCCATTTTCCTAGATAGGCAAGGAGGTCTGAAGGTCAAAATTATATATGTTAAAGAGTAGGCAGCTCCATGTAGCATATTTAAACTTAAAAGTAAGCTTTTGGGGCCCTTATTCAGATCAGGATCACTGCTTGTGGGGAAGAAAGGTTTATTTATTATCTCCTGTACCATCATTCCCACCCTCCCAGTTGCCTCCATGCTCTAAGTAGCAAATGGAAAAAAGCTCCCATGGGCACCAATGGGAGCTTCCACTTACCTTTCACTACTTGGTGTCGGGCTGATTCTGGGGGAAATCATAGTGGGAAAAGAAACGATTAAACTTCCCTTCTTTGCATGTGTGGTCTCAGTCTACATTGCACCGCCATGATTACTTTACAGATTGGATCTGGACTTGTTGTGGGGTTGGTTTCTGGGACTGACTCCAACCTATGATCCTGGGACTCATGGTGTGACTCTTCTGTACACTTTCAAACAGGATTTTCAAAGCTAGAAAGCTTTGAAGCTGGGAAGGCTTCTCACAATTCTATCTTTCAAATTGGTGCCTACCACGTGTCAACGACATTTTGGAAAATCCTTTCTGAGACCATTCTTCAGGCTGCATATTCTCAAAAAGTTTCCCTGGCCCAGTCCAAAGAAAGTGGATTGAATCCTGCAGGCAGAGATGGAATTGTATACATTCCTTGTTTAGTGCCATGTTTTAAGGGTGCGATAAAACGAACAGGAAACGCAGAGGCTTTTATTTTCACTTGATGCATCTGAAGGAAATTACCCTCCATTAAACTGTTATCGGAAGCAGACATCCACATGAGACATTGCTGTATAAAATGAAGCCTCAGCTCATTTAGGCTGACCCTGAGATAAAGCCACATCATCAAAGTGCTATCACACCATCTGAACTGGCCGTCAAGGCTGGGCATCAGGCTGCTGCCTGTACTTTACACTCGGACTCAAAATATTACAGCAACTCCTCTTCACTCCCACACTTAGTGTTCAAAGTCTCCCCTTGGGATCAGCCATCTCCGCCCCCCCCCCCGAAGAATACTCCTGGGAATGATAACATAGCAAGGGTATTTTATTCCCAGGAAAGCCACAAGATTGCTGCAGCCAGTCAAGATGATGCTTGATGTGGTGGCAAGCCTTTAAAAAAGAAAGTGGTGAGCAGGAAAGGAAAAGCACTTTGACTGCCCCATATTAAAACATCACCAGAAAAGAAGAAGTACATAAGTAAATAGGAAGCGAGAAGGACATGGATTTGCATATAATATGAAAATGTATATGTATAGATGTCAATCCAGATATAATTAAAGGTAAAGGGACCCCTGACCATTAGGTCCAGTCATGGCTGACTCTGGGGTTGTGGCGCTCATCTCGCTTTATTGGCCAAGGGAGCCAGCGTACAGCTTCCAGGTCAGCACGACTAATCGCTTCTAGCGAACCAGAGCAGCGCACAGAAATGCTGTTTACCTTCCTGCTGGAGTGGTACCTATTTATCTACTTGCCTTCTGACGTGCTTTCGAACTGCTAGGTTGGCAGGAGCGGGGACCGAGCAACGGGAGCTCACCCCATTGCGGGGATTCGAACCGCCGACCTTCTGATCGGCAAGTCCTAGGCTCTGTGGTTTAACCCATGTCCCCCAGATATAATTACTATAATTTAAATAAGAACACATCTCACGACAGTGGAGGAGACTGGGGCAAGGTGGCCCACGTGCCTATTCAGGTGCTATTGATGGGCAACTTCAAAGCCTTTGTTCTCCTTTCTTATGGCTCCTCATATTTAAACTGGACTTGGGCCAGGCTGCCCTTCAGATAGAGGTCTTCTTCAGTTAAAGGATTGTCATCTGTCAAGCAGGACGCAATGGCACCCTGTTGGAGCCATCCATGGCCAGTCTCATGTGATATGAATGCAAATGTAACGAAAGAGTTTGATGGGACTTGGAAATAATTTTAAACCTTCTGGTTGCTTCTGAGATTTACTTGTACTTCTGTAATTAAACTTTTCCCTGCCCCCGCTCTTTCCACCGCAAGTACCAACATTTGGCCTAAAGCATAAGCAATTATTATTTTTTTCTTGGTTAACCCAATGCAATAACTTCTCCTAACAGGCCTCCAAAGGCTATAAGTTTCACATGTCCCTTCGTAAGCTAATTTAACCTTGGTTACTTCATTGTATATGCACAAATACTGCCCTACATTGGTTTTACTATCCCTTTCCTTATGGGCACTGCAAAAGCAATCACCCTTTCTTGCATTTCCCCCCCGGTTCCCCCTCTTTTATTTGTCCCCAGCTTCTCATAAAATAATAGCATTAAAACAAAAGCTTGCCGTGCTGCTTTATCTAAATTGTTTTTCTTTCGTTACCCATATTTTTGAGGCAACAAGTGAATAATTGGTTTCCACGAACTGAAAAATAATGCAAAATTCATGGGCCCTATTCTCCACTCCAGCAAGAAACTTTATTTCATCTGAAATAAAAATGGGTTACATATAAGAGTTCATTTCGCCTCTGATTGCTTCTAGGTTCAGAGTTTCTTTGCTGGGGTGAAGTCATAAGAAGTAATTGGCTTGAAGGAGTTCATATTTATAGTATGCAGTTTGAAGATAATTGAAAAGAAAATACACAGGTGGAGTGTAGCTTGGGAGAAGATGCCTCAGAAGATTTGTGACAGGAAATACGGATCCAACAAGATTGAGCTGAAGGTCACTTATGGTGACATTTCAAATTAGGCTTGTTAATCCATTTGTAGGAACACAGGAAACTTAAGATGTCTTCTAAAGGTTGTATTGTTACTTATCTCATTGGCTTGGGGGTCACATAACTCCATACCCTCTAACAATTCTCTGATAAAAATAGGGACATCCTAAGGAAAAGTGGGACATTCTGGGATAATAATAATAATAATAATAATAATAATAATAATAATAATATAATATTATTTATATCCCACTCATCTGGCTGAGTTTCCCCAGCCACTCTGGGTGGCTTCCAATCGAGTGTTAAAAACAATACAGCATTAAATATTAAAAACTTCCCTAAACAGGGCTGCCTTCAGTTGTCTTTTAAGATAAGATAGCTACTTATTTCCTTCACATCTGAAGGGAGGGCGTTCTACAGGGCGGGAGCCACTACCGAGAAGGCCCTCTGTCTGCTTCCCTGTAACGTCACTTCTTGCAATGAGGGAACCGCCAGAAGGCCCTCGGCGCTGGATCTCAGTGTGGGTGTGGAGACGCTCCTTCAGGTATACAGGACAGAGGCCATTTAGGGCTTTAAAGGTCAGCACCAACACTTTGAATTGTGCTCGGAAACGTACTGTGAGGCAATGTAGGTCTTTCAATATAGGTGTTATGTGGTTCCGGCGGCCACTCCCAGTCACCAGTCTAGCTGCCGCATTCTGGATTAATTGCAGTTTCCGGGTCACCTTCAAAGGTAGCCCCACATAGAGTGCATTGCAGTAGTCCAAGCAAGAGATAACCAGAGCATGCACCACTCTGGCAAGACAGTCCGTGGGCGGGTAGGGTCTCAGCCTGCGTAGCAGGTGGAGCTGGTAGACAGCTGCCCTGGATCAAATCAGAAACAGGGATGGCTACTGTAAATCTGTGACTGTCCCTGGAAAATAGGGACACTTGGAGATCTGGGTCACTCCCATTCATAACTGATGGTACCTGCGATAGAAGCCTCTGTATGAAAGCAGATGCTGAGCCACTGAGTTCCAGCCCTCCCTAAATTTAGTTTCTAAGAAGGAAAAGCACTCACAGTGGTACCTCGGGTTAAGTACTTAATTCGTTCCGGAGGTCCGTACTTAACCTGAAACTGTTCTTAACCTGAAGCACCACTTTACCTAATGGAGCCTCCTGCTGCTGCTGCGCCGCTGGAGCACGATTTCTGTTCTCATCCTGAAGCAAAGTTCTTAAGCTGAAGCACTATTTCTGGGTTAGCGGAGTCTGTAACCTGAAGCGTATGTAACCTGAAGTGTATGTAACCCGAGGTACCACTGTACTTGCTATCTGGAGGGTTAGTACATTTTTGCTACTTGCTACTTATAAACACCATGCTTTGGATTGTATGGACTACTGTGCGCGAGGCTGATAGATGGATGCCCTCCCTTGTGACAAGGGGTTTGACCTTGAGGAAGGTTGTTTGGCCCCTTCCAACAGTCTTGTAACACAAACAGCACACACACACACACACACACACACCCCTCAATCTTTTGCGGCTTCCCCAGTGGTTTTCAAATTATGTTCTGTGGAACCCTGGAGTTCCTCTGAAGCTTATTGAGAATCCTTAATGAGAAGATCAGAATTGCTGAGCAAGTTATTCCTAAAAGCCTATCACTACTCATCATCTCCTGCAATGTGCAACTGCAGGGAATATGGGGTATTATTTTATAATTCTATTCCAGGGCATACCCTCTGTTTATATAAGGTAAAATCAAGTAAGCCAAAGAAGCCTTGCCAGTAGCCAGGATGAACTGAGTGTTCACCTAAAAAACTTCTCTGAATTACTCACAGTATTCAGGATTCCATTTATCTCTTCTCATTAAGCGTGCTGGCTGGGGCCGATGAAAGATGCACCACATTGGCTACCCCTGCCCTAGAGAGATGCTATAGAGGTGCTCAATGAGTCTCCTAGGGGTTGAGGGTTTTTTTTTTTGCCTTCCTTGGACTCCAGAAAGGGAAGTTTGTCAAGTATCTCACAAGCCGCAACAGAAGGTTGATAGGCCATGTGAGTCTGGCTTGGTGAGTCATAATGTATAGTGTGAGAGTAAATAGTGTTAGCAAAGTCACTTAAATGATGCTGGTGGAGACTGGAGAGAAAATAAAACCTGATAGCACTTAATAATAATAATAATAATAATAATAATAATAATAATAATATATTATTTACATCCCACCCATCTGGCTGCGTTTCCCCAGCCACTCTGGGCGGCTCCCAATCGAATATTAAAAACACAATACAGTGGTAGCTCTGGCTGTGAACGGGATCCATTCCGGAGGTCCGGCCGTATCCTGAGGTTTTTGCTACTGGAGGTGCTGCTTCTGCGCATGGCACGATTTAGTGCTTCTGCACATGTGCAGAAGTGGTTTTTCACTTCTGTGCATGCACACGCAGCGGTAGACCGCTTCTGCGCATGCAGCGAAACACTTCTGGGGGTGCCGGTAACGTAACCCAAAGTTCCACTGTACAGCATTAAACGTTAAAAACTTCCCTAAACAGGGCTGCCTTCAGATGTCTTTTATAAGTAGGATAGTTGCTTATTTCCTTGACATCTGGTGGGAGGGTGTTCCACTACTACTAAGAAGGCCCTCTGCCTGGTTCCCTGTAACCTCACTTCTCACAGTGAAAGAACTACCAGAAGGCCCTCGGTGCTGGACCTCAGTGTACGGGCTGAACGATGGGGGTGGAGACACTTCTTCAGGTATACAGAACTGAGGCCATTTAGGGCTTTAAAGGTCAGCACCAGTACTGACAACACTGGTATAATTTGAGAAGAAAGGAACAGCGAGGTCTTGTCTTTCTTATTTCAGACTTTGTACATCAGAGGGAGACATTCAACCAATACAAGTGGGAAAACTCCCTCTGAACTACAGAACTAATCAGGAAACATGGTACCTCAGCAAATTTATGCCCCTCTTCTTGGTTGCTAAGCAACACCTCCAGCCTTATCCCTTTTGGCTAGTTGACTCCAGCGCTAATGGAATTAACCCTTTAGTTGTGCCTGGATAGTGAATGAAGACATGAGCAGGGAGCATGGAGACGTGCATGCCAGTCCTACTCCGGCCTCCCCGTGCCAAATTGCCCTGTCCAAGCCACCAAAGGGGGCTTCTTCGTGAGGACTTCCAACAAACAGAGCATTGGAGGACAACTGTGAGTGAAAGATAGTGAGCATAACAGAAAACATTCTGAACTAGCATGCCTCCTTTTGTGCTGGCTTCGGAACAGAAGTTAAAACCCAAACTGTAGTTGCTACATGGGAAACCAGCCTAGATAATCAGAGAATAAACTCTGCTAGTTTGAATTGCCACTAACTTTTAGGTTTTTTTTGGGGGGGGGGGGGAATCCTACCATTTACTTTGAAGCAGACACCGAATGTTAGAAGAGGGTGTGCTGGAAGCTGACCTAGTTTCTAAGCTGTACTCTCCAGGGGTACATGACAAGGGTTAAATATTGTGCTAATAAAGATTAGGAGATAACCAGAAAAGGAAACATTTTGCCTTGACCTGATTCGCAAGGAAATGCTTTATCACAAGAATTTGTTTTGTTTTTTTAAAAGAAAATCCATACATCTTTAAATATACAATTTAATGGAATAAAAACAAGAAGAACCGAACTCAGGAGCATGAAGACTATAATAATAATTTCCATGAAAAATCCCATGTGGGAGCCTAACTAGTTCTTTTGGAGGATATGTGTCTGCTATCAGCACAAGGCTTTCCACCCATCTCCCTGCTGGTTTTTATCTATTTTATTTATTTAATAAACTGCATACGCTGCTTGATTGTAAGAAAACCTTTAGGCACTTTACAAAAATAAGGTCTAGTAAAAGAAAGACATAACTGTGGGATGGGATTTAATGGGCAGGAGAGGATATTAATTGTGATTTATCCCTCCAGGTGCCCATTTGTGGGGGTTGAGCGGAGTTTTAAAACCCCACCCTTGGCAGCAAAATTAAAAGCATAGAAATTAGACTGTAAAACCCCTTTTTTGAGCAAGTCCAGCCATGGAGTGAGCTATAGCTCTCCCTATCTCACCCTGCTCAACAAAGAATCAGGCAACAACTTGGGAAGTAAGTTTAAAAACATGAATTACTCCCTTATAATATTGCGTTGGTTCACAGCAATGGCAGCAGTAAAAACTATGCAGGGGAAATACTTATACTTACAGTATAGGTAAAGGTAAAGGTACAGCTTTTGGCATGTACCTAAAGTTGGAGCAAGTGGAGGCATGTCTTGCATCCATTGCTGGTCAACAGAAGAGAGAGAGAAACAGGAAATACCATTTTCTCCTTCCTTTCCAACAGCAGAGGGAAAATGACATCACACAAAGCCCTCCCTCCCAATTGCATTTTTATGGTTTGAGTACCTGAGTATCAGCAATGCAGTTCTGTTGTATTAGCCCCTTCTCATGCTAACTAGCAAGAACATGCATGCTAGGTTTGGCTACTAATCTCCCACAATAACATGATGCCATTGTATTGGCATTCATCCATCCATCTCCATGCCAGTTCAGTGCATGTTGCTTCCTGCGGAGAGCAAAACACTGAATGTGGTGTCACTCTAACTACTGCGACAGTGCCATTCCTTCATTCAAGTTACCATTTTAGAATAATCATAGGCTAGTCCAGTCTTCTCCAGTCTATTGCCTTCCAGATGTTGCTCCATTACCCCTAGGCAACATGACCAATGGTCAGATATGAGTCCAACAACATCTGGAAGACACCAGGTTGGGAAAGGCTGGGTTAGTCTTTCCCAGTAGACTGGGAGGGCAGGGTAGATTCTAGAATGAAGAATAAGAGTGTTGGCTGCTGTGTGCTAGGAAGATCCCAAATATTAAATTCTGCAGTTGTTCAGCTTGTGGGGCAGATACATACCTGAAGCAGCCTTGCATCCCTGCCATGTTTCTCTAGGCCACTTTAGTGTCTAAGCCTTGGGCAGATTCTGTCCAGATGCCTGCAAGCTATGCATGCAAGAGATGTCCTGTAACTCGTAATGCATGGAGTATCATCCAGCCCAAGCTGAGCATGCTTAAGTCCCATTTATTTCAATGTGTGAGAACTAATGATCATAATACATATATTGGATTGTATGTCTGTGGACAGAGTTGCCTTCTTTTAGCTTTAGTATAGTGCTTAATTTTTAAGTTATGTATAGGATCCTCATCATCATTGATCTCCAGCATTATAAGAGCTAAAGATTTACTCCTTATCTTCATATAATTGGATGTCATAGAATCATAGAATTGTAGAGTTGGAAGGGACCCCAGGGGTTATCTGCGCCAACCCCTGCAATGCAGGAATCTCATCTAAAGCATCCATGAAAGATCATAGAATCATAGAATCATAGAGTTGGAAGAGACCACAAGGGCCATCGAGTCCAACCCCCTGCCAAGCAGGAAACACCATCAGAGCACTCCTGACATATGGTTGTCAAGCCTCTGCTTAAAGACCTCCAAAGAAGGAGACTCCACCACACTCCTTGGCAGCAAATTCCACTGTCGAACAGCTCTTACTGTCACGAAGTTCTTCCTAATGTTTAGGTGGAATCTTCTTTCTTGTAGTTTGGATCCATTGCTCCATGTCCGCTTCTCTGGAGCAGCAGAAAACAACCTTTCTCCCTCCTCTATGTGACATCCTTTTATATATTTGAACATGGCTCCTTCCATCACCCCTTAACCTCCTCTTCTCCAGGCTAAACATGCCCAGCTCCCTTAGCCGTTCCTCATAAGGCATCGTTTCCAGGCCTTTGACCATTTTGGTTGCCCTCCTCTGGACACGTTCCAGTTTGTCAGTGTCCTTCTTGAACTGTGGTGCCCAGAACTGGACACAGTACTCCAGGTGAGGTCTGACCAGAGCAGAATACAGTGGCACTATTACTTCCCTTGATCTAGATGCTATACTCCTATTGATGCAGCCCAGAATTGCATTGGCTTTTTTAGCTGCCGCATCACACTGTTGGCTCATGTCACGTTTGTGGTCAACCAAGACTCCTAGATCCTTTTCACATGTACTGCTCTCAAGCCAGGTGTCACCCATCTTGTATTTTTATGGCCATCCAACCTCTGCTTCAAAACCTCCAAGGAAGGAGAGTCCACAACCTCCTGAAGGAGACCTTCTGAAGGAACCTCTTGAAGGAGACCGTTCCACCGTTGAACACCGTCGAACAGCTCTTATTGTCAGAAAGTTTTTCCTGACAATCTCCTTTCTTGTAACTTGAAGCCATTACTCAAACTGGGGGGGGGGGATCAGTGTCCCATATACTGGAGTGGACATTTCAGCTGAACATTAGGAGAAACCCTTTGGTGGTTAGAGCAGTTCAGCAATGGAACTGATTACTTAGAGGAGAGATGGGGAACCAGTGGTCTTCCAGATATTTTTGAATGACAACACTCATCTTTGATTTAAAGCAGGGTTTCCCAAACTTGTGTCTCCAGCCGTTTTTGGACTACAGTTTCCATCACCCCTGACCACTGGCTAGCTAAGGGTCATGGGAGTTGTAGTCCAAAAACAGCTGGAGACACAAGTCTGGGAAACCCTGATTTAGAGGGTTGATAGGAGGCTTTCCCTTGCTGAAGGACTTCAAAGCAGGCTAGTCATCAGTTGAACATGATTCAGCTTTGGGCTTTCTGCACTGAACAGAAGGTTGGAGGAGATGCCCTCTAAGTCTATGGTGTTATGTTTCATGCTCCCCCATGTAAAATATTTCCTACACATTGTAAGCCATCACATATGAGGAAGCATTTAGATATACCATCTCCATGATATTCTGGAATTCTGTGTCTTGCTCTCTAAATCTACTGTGGTATGTTTTTTACTTGTTCATTTGGTTCCACTGTTTGTAATTTTTGTTTGTAATTTTTGTGGTGCTGGTTAATAGGCAGGTGAGCTACCTGCTGCAAATCTCAGCTTTTGTAATCTCAGCTTTTGCCGGGATGCACAGTTTCAGCTCATGCTAAATTTGCAATCCGACTTCACTGGAGTGCAAAATTGGCTTGCTTGTCATAAGCTGCTAATACGAGCAAAACAATATAATACTTCTTTTTCTGGCTCAAGTGGAGGATTATGGTGGCTCAGAGGACTTTCTTCTTCTTCAAAATTTGCACTGCAGGTGAACAGCTGTTTCTAATGGGCAAACCTTGTTAAAAATCAAAGAGCATGGGTTGTCTTGTACTTGAGCACCATGTTTGCTTGATAACAAGCGGTCACACCTAGAGAGTTTAGTTGGTGAGGAGGAAGCAGCGGAGGATCTGTGAGTTGTTTTTGCAAACAGAGATTAGTAGCTCCTCTCCCCCCACCCCTCACTGCCCCTTATTGTATCAAGATGGATTTTGAACCATAAGGTGAGACACACAATCTTATTGAACAGAGCTGCCATAATGTTTAACAATAGATTAGACAGATTTGCAGCAAATTATGCCAACGGCATACTCCATTGCATTACACACGGTCAATTAAATGTGCTTCCATTTGGAAAGAGACGGCTGCAGCATTAATTACAATATTTATACATGCCTGCAAGGAAGTTTGCCTAGTTATCATACCTTTGTGCCAAATAGAGCTGATAAGATTTCCACAAGTGACTGTGCTGATGAAAAGAGCATCTTGTGCGAGCCCTTGGGAGAAATCAAAAAAGTTAAAACTCTGCTGTTTCTGGCTGTCAAACACACACACACACACACACACACACACACACACACCCCTTCACCCCTTTTCAAAACAAAGAATATTCAAAACATTGTGTTGGGTAGGTAATGACTAAATGCTTCTGGAAGGGGCAGCAGGGGGAGATCTCAGAAGTAAATTCTGCTTAATACTGCAAGTTTTGGCCTACCTGAAGTAAAGGCCAGGAGCAAACTGTCAGCTGAATGCATAACAGAGAACACCTCTGAGGAAAATTAAACTCTCTTCTTTCCCCATAATAAGGTGCTTCGGATTCCATTTCGAAAGAAAAGCATTTGCATGTCAATGTATTTTGTATCAGTTTCTGTGGGGAACAGTATCAAAGGTTACCCTGTTCATAAAAAAACCATCCTGTTCATCAAAACAACACCCCAACCCTGCATAATCACCACTCTAGTAAATAAACAATAATAACATATCAGGCAGAGGTCCTAGAAACAAACCTTTATCTTTTAACGGTATTATTTTTCACTGTTATTCTTCTTCTGTCTCTTCATGCAGTGCATTCTCAAGTGGCAGAAAAGCTGGCAGTAGGCTTAATAGCAATAGGGTTCAAAAGACCACATGCAAGAGGTCTTCCTATTTATTATACATTTTTGTGGCTGCACACAATCATATTTTTGGGTTCCTCTTCAAATGTAAATGATTTGTTCGGGAAACAAATTATGTTTCCTTCCTAACAAATCCCCACCCCCATTGTGCCATCATGTAGAGCGCTCGATGGCATAACCAAGTTTTCTTACCATTTAATTACTCTGTGTTTTCAAAGATGTGAACATTACCACTGGGTTTCTCTGCATTTTTGAAGGCTTAAAGTGCTTTACAGTGGTATCTCGGGTTAAGATCTTAATACGTTCTGGAGGTCCGTTCTTAACCTGAAGCTGTTCTTAACCTGAAGCACCACTTTAGCTAATGGGGCCTCCTGCTGCTGCCGTGCCGCTGGAGCACGATTTCTGTTCTCATCCTGAAGCAAAGTACTTAACCTGAGGTACTATTTCTGGGTTAGCGGAGTCTGTAACCTGAAGCGTATGTAACCTGAGGTACCACTGTATTGTCAAGGATTTCTTAAGTAGCAGTGAATGCTCTGCTCTCAGAGTGTTATAAACTTCTATGCACAATTACACAACCTGTGTGCACGTCCACATGGTACATTGCTCTTCCCCCCTTTTCGAGATGAAAGAATTGTGAAGCTCAGTTGTATACGTGTATATCCTGCCACATGTTAGGTTGTACGTGTAACAAAGGGACTCTACTAAGTGTATGCCATTCTGCAGGCATGCCATTCTTTTAACTCTCCTCAACGTTGCCTGTGCTTATTTCCGCTCCCCATTCCACTTACTCAAGCCAAGGCATAACCAATGTGGTTCTTGGGATGTTGATGGACTCCAGCTCTCATCAGCCCCAGCCAGGATGGCTAATGATCAGCCATGATGGGAGTTGTAGTCTAACAGCATGAACGCTTTAACAAATCAGCACACTGGAAAAATGGAGATGGATTTATACATCAAACTGCATGTTTGTACATGTTGGTAGCATCCTTTTGTCTCACAAGACAATGGAGTACACCTCTGAAACTGCTGGAGAATCACAGCGCCTGCTGTGGCTGCAGGCCTGGGCAGTGTGTTTGGACGTAAATGTGTGCATGGCTGCAACTAAAGACTACAAACCTATACCCATTTACCTGCAAATAAGTTCCTTTGAACTCAGAGACACTTAATTCTGAGTAGGCACATACAGAATTCTGCTGTAAAACCATTTGTCATCAGAAGCAATGCTGGATACAAAAAGATATCCACAGTGTTCAAAAATTTTTACAGACTCATCAAATTCCTATGTTCTTTGGTACTGCAAGAGACAGCATTACTTTGGGTCGAGATTTATTTTGTCAGGAAGAAAGAATGCTCAAATGAGTTACATCACTGGCATTTATTCAATTAAGATTTTTTTATTTTTTACTCCCTGAAAATTGGAGCCACATTCAGTGGCGTAGCGTGGGGGGTGTAGGGGGGGCCGGCCGCACCAGCCGCAACATCTGGGGGGGGTGCACGCTCGCACTCGCAGCTCTCTGCCCCTACCTGGCTCACTCACAAATTACTTGCCTTGCCCCGGGTGCTGACAACCCATGCTACACCACTGGCCACATTTAGCCATAGCTGTGAGTATTAAGGTCAGTCACACTGCACCATTTCACACTGGGCTAAGCATACAAGCACTGCCAGAGGGAAGATTGGCACGTTCAATCTCTATGAACAAGCTTTACATCCAGATTTGAAATTCAGTCCGCATGAACTATGCAAACTACAGTGTGCTGAAAACATTTCCCACCCGGGCCTTTATTAAAATGGGCATAGAGTTGTGCTAGAACACAGCTGAGTACCTGGGCTATTTCCAGAAATATCAATGTGGCTTGCATTACATGGATCTTTCCCATGGATATTGTCCCTGTTGTCAGAGCCTTTCAACATATTACAAGAATGAGGTTGTAGACAGAAGTGGTAGAATAATGGACTGTACCACTTCGGACTGCACTTTGGAATGTTCCCTCACATTGAGAGGTTTGTCAATTATATGTAACCTCTGTCTACTCTATGCAAAGTAGCTCTTCAGGCTTAAAGTTTTAGCATGACCTTGATCGACTGGTTTATTACATTTTGGGAGGTCTTTATGTAAGGGAGCATATAACTCCCTGTACTCTGAAAATGAAATGCTACAGTCTGGAATACTACCGTGATATAACTTTATGTAATATGCCAAATAGCTTCTCAATCGTCAGCAACCCAACCAAAATAGCTGTCTAGTGTCTACATTGCCAAATCACAACGAAAATTCAGTGAGATAGTTTTCTAACTGTGATTGTCTAACTGGCCATATGAATATGTTGCTATGTAATGGGAATAAGAGATTTCATGTTGACCAACAAATCTGCACTGAATGCCCTAGCCGCATTCCTAAATTTCAGGATTTTGCTCATGCAAAATTCTTTCTAAAGCTGCAGATGTTCTTTTTGTGTCAATTTTTTATTAAACTTTAAAATCTTTAGATATAAATTCCAGATCCCAAATTTGTTATGCATTTCTCTTTCAACTTTGACCTCCTGCTTTCCCCTCCGTGCGGTTCTTAATCCCATCCTATTTACATATTGCATTTTAACAAACTTTTCGCCTAGGAGATTCTCTTCTATTTCATATATTATCAAATTTTCTACCGCTGCTCATATTTCAAATCCTGCTTGCGATTTCATCTGCTCATGATATTTTCTGATGTTGTTCTTTTTCATATTGCAGAGCACGGACTCAAATTCAAATGTGAGAAAAAGAACTAATACCACCGTACAGACGGAAACGGAGAGCGTCAGGAGAATTGATACAGGAAACAGTTCCATGCCACCTTCCACAGTAACTCAGGGGCCTTCGGACGTTATGCCCCGATCTCCCTCAGCATCAAGTCCGAACCCCTTCAGCCGAATTAGCATATCTGAAACATTGGCTTCTGCAAGAGCTACTCCTTCAGCTCCTCCCTCTACCCCAGTTTTAACAGGATATATACCCCAGCAAGCCACGGCTGGATCTCCAACCATTCATCGTTTACTTGGATCTAGACTGGAGCAGATTCAGACTACAGCAAATACTTTGGGGGCGCCTTCAAAGTCGTCAGTCATCGCTCCTCCTCCTCCTCCTCCCCCACCCTCAAGCTCTGGCACCAGTAAGATAGACAAATATGCACGCATTTTGTTCCCTGTCACCTTTGGAGCATTTAATATGGTCTACTGGGTGGTGTATCTATCCAAGGACACGATGGAGAAATCGAAAAGTCTAATGTAGTCTTGCTGCTATGTAGTAGGTTTTTTTCTGAAATTTATTCTACACACATTTGAATGCAGAGTTTCTTCTTTTAAAGCTATTTTTTAAAAAAGAAACCTTTAATGCTTATTTTATAAAAAAAAGAGAGAGAAAAAGCTCTGTGCTCATTTTCCCATGGTAAAGGGCAGGTATTATTAGGTAAATTAATGCAGCAAAATGGAGGGGCAGGGAGTATGGACACTGTCTTCCAGGCCTTTTTGAAATGGTGTTCTGTTTGAACAAAAATGCATGGGGCCATTGGGAAGAACAGAGATGGGAAGCAAATATATTATAGTGATATACAGATACATGTATACAGTAAATGTGGTCTGACTTTCCTGAAAGTGTGCACCAGTAAGTAGAAGCTGATGTTTTCATGGCCTAGCTGCAGGACAGTATTCTCTCCTGTGAGTTGAGATGGCTGTGAATTGGAGGTTATTCATACCTTCGCTGGTAAAGACACACCCTGGAAAAGAAAATGCATTCATGTAGTGGAAAGCAAAGCAAAAAAACTTGCTGTATGTGGGGAAGCTTTCAGAGAAAAGAGCTATGCAAATAAGGGGGTAGATAATTTCTACTAAACAAAATGCACAGGCAGTTATGTTTTTGAACTAAGCTTGGGTGGGTCTTAAGGTAAAACACTTGCACAAAATCTTTTTGGCTGCCAAATTAGGGTCATGACCAAGCCCAATTTAAGTCAGTTCCACTAATATGAATGGGACACAATAGTGCTAAGCTTGAATTGGATTGTATAACCTGTCTAAGTAAACTGGAACTCGTCTTATTTAAATCAACTTGCTAGTTGCATTGCCCTGCATTTCATGTGCATCCTCCATAAATCATTTAAGCATCATTCTTCCATTTAAGCTATGTTAGGCTCAAGTTCACTTAATGTTTGCCCTTCAACAGTTGCTTTATAGAAGAAGAGTACCAAATGGATGGATTTGCCCCTCTACTTTCCGTGATATTTTTGTTTTTTCTTCCCTCGCTTGCCAGGATGTTTCCCCTCTTCACTTGCTTTGATGTCTTTAGCTTACATTTCTAATACATCTTACCTTGAATATGTGAATATTGAACCAGGGCCTGGTTGTTGTTCCTGTTTCAGTGGCCTTAGTCACAATAACTTCAGGTCTTTCCACTGTGGCACTGGGGCTGCTTCCTGTGGATTTTAACCTAGGTACTTCTGTGACATTTGTATGTAGGAACCTATGTTTCCCACATGAATGTTGAACAGCCTCTGTCTGACCATGGAACTGGGTCATGGCAAAGCGATTCCCATACCAGTGTCAGAACATAAGAAATGAGCCAATTCTGAGAGTACCGTGTTTTAAGCACTTTACTGGTTTAGCCGAATTGTACAACCTGCAGCACCAACCCATAAATATTTAGAATGTGGATTCGTGACAGCTACAAACTACAAATGTTAAATTTTGGCAGCACTGCGGCAACATTATGATAACATTGCACTGGAGCAAACATTTACGACTTCTGTGAGCTAGTCCTAAGGGATTGCTTTGGAGAACCGTTTGTGTTTCTCTTGACTTACAACTCTGAAAAGAAAAGAAAGATCAAGCTCGGAAAGTATTGTTTCCATCAAAATTGTATCTCGCCTCATGTCTCTCCTCATTTGTGTATTTCTTCTTTATCTGTCCACGAGTCTCCCCACTCCCTGGATTCAATATTTCACCAAAAGGCAGACAGCCAACATGTTACAAGAGGGGTAGGCCATCACATTGGCACGGGAAGTAACTATGAATACTCCCTTCAACATTTTTGGTATGTCTGTCTGTAATGCAAGCTGTGAAGGTTCAGGTGAATGAATAACCTGCTAGGGTCACCCCTAGAACACTACAGTGGTACCTTGGGTTACAAACGCTTCATGTTACGAACTCCGCTAGCCCGGAAGTAGTTGCTCTGAGTTGCGAACTTTGCCCCGGGATGAGAACGGAAATCACAGGCCAGTGGTGCAGTGGCAGTGGGAGGCCCCATTAGCGAAAGTGCGCCTCAGGTTAAGAAAGGTTTCGGGTTAAGAACGGACCTCTGGAATGAATTAAGTTTGTAACCCGAGGTACCACTGTACTTCTGCATTCTCTCTAGTAGTGTCTTCAGTGCCTTTAAAAGCAGACAGCTGTTATTGCCCATGTTTTCTCAAGATATATGGACAAAGTCCCTTTTAAAAAGCCTGTTTCCAAGTTTTCTTCTTAAAGTTCACCTGGTTTCATACAGTTCTAAAAAGAGCCTTCTACAGTGCCATGAAGAAGCACTGCCCATCACTGCGTGACTCTTGACTGTTTTCGATTATGCATACTGCAGAGAATGTGAATTGAAACAAGTTTCCCCCCCTTTCTCATGAAAAAACTAGAAGTTGGGGTCCTCCAATGAAGCTGAAAGTTGGAAGATTCAGGACAGAGAAGAGTGTTGTCACACTCAGGTGTGGCTGGCCACTATAAGAACAGGATGCTAGACTAGATGGGTGCTTGGTCTGATATTAAAGTTACTTGCATTCTTACGGCCTTGGCCCAATATACCTGAAGGAGCATCTCCACCTCCATCGTTCAGCCCAGACACTGAGTTCTAGCTCCGAGGGCCTTCTGGCGGTTCCCCCACTGTGAGAAGTAAGGTTACAGGGAACCAGGCAGTGGACCTTCTCGGTAGTGGCACCCGCAATGTGGAACGCCTTCCCATCAGATGTCAAGGAAATAAACAACTCTCTGACTTTTAGAAGACATCTGAAGGCAGCCCTGTATAGGGAAGTTTTTTTATGTCTGATCTTTTATTGTGTGGGTGGGGTATAAATAAATTAATAATAATAATAATAATAATAATAATAATAATAATAATAATAATAATTCTACTTCTGAAATGGGGGGGCCTCCTGTTCTAATGGAGGCTCCCCATGCATTTGTGAATCCTGATCTTCCAGGGTTTTAAAACATGTGGGGCATCTCTGTGAGTATAGGAGGTGCCTCATTTCAGAAGTAGTAGCCAAACAGAAGAGCAGTCAAAAGGAACAGCACAATAAAATAGGCAGAGCTATAGGTGTGACTGGGTGACCTTCATGACAGTAACTCCGACTGTGGTACAGATGGCATGGCAGCTAGCTAGAATACTATCTTTAAATGACACCTTTCTTGCTTAACAGACTCTACAACTGGTAAGCCCAATGTTACTAGAATTCCATAGATGGTGGAACTAGTGAAATGAATTAATGGCTTTATTATTGCCCCATATCTAAGTTAGATTCTGAGAGGGGGAGGTGGTAATCAGAGTTAAGCCTGAGCCCATACAGGTGATCAAATTGTCCTTAATTGAGTCCTCTCATTCTGAGGCAAACTTGTTTGAATCATTCAGGTACAGATTCACGGTATAATATGTGTCTGTGTCCACCTCCACATTCTGGGAATTTCAATATTGTAGCTGTCCAGTTGGAATGTTTTGTATTTATTTTGAGTCTTGTAGTAGATTTATGAAGCAAAGACTGGGGAAATCAGAGGAAATCAATGCATTACAGATGGCACTTACAGAAGCCTTTTTCTCTATCATGCCTTGTGAATTTTGGACTGTGCTGAAAGTACACCACAATGATTCAAAGATTTCAAAGACCTACAAGCAGTATATAGTAAAAGCTTTTTGGCTGGGTTACATTGTTGTTTCTCTGCCTTTATGAAATCCCATTGTTCATTTCCTCCATGCCATCTTGGGAGTTGGGCCTGTACAATGACTAAGCAAACAAGCTGTATATAGTCTGCTAGCCATAGTTAGTGGGCTACCAGGGGCTTGATAAATTATCATTTTTTGTAGTATGCTGGCAGCTATCTGGCAGGCCACAGTGCATGACTGGTGGGCTGTGTTTGGCTTGGTGGGTCATGAGTTGCGCAGGCCTCTCTTGAGAGTCAACTAATTCCTTATATTCACACATCAAGATGGCTGCAACTGTCCTTGTGTAAGCAGCAGGTTCACACTGAAGTTTCTTTACATGGCCAGGCACTCAAGTACACGGCTGTGTGTGGAAAAAGAATAGTTTGTTCATGTGAAGTAGGCCCCAGCCTCCTACACTCCATGCTCCCACCATGGGTGCCATATTTCTTGACTTCTTCACACTTCTTGCACCATATCTGTCTTCAGCCCCACAAGTAGCTGGGCCCACTGTAGTTAATAACTCACAATCAAATCTCCTTCTTTCAGCTATCGAGGCAGAGTCACAACCCACAAATACAACTTGTTTAATGGTTACTCCAATAAAGCATGCAAAATTGCTTGCTTCCCCTCTGTTTGAGATGACCTGGGCTTCATTGAAGTAGTTTCTAGTCAGAGGAGACAGATTTTCTGGGTGCCTCAGAAGCCTGCAATATTGCTGTTAAGGTTGCTTTCATCACCAATCTACATTCTTTCCTCATCTGACATGCGCCCTCCCTCTCGTACTTCTTTCTTCATTTGAATGGTGATTGTCCTTTCATGCTGTCATTTTTCACCAACAGCCATTTTAAAAAATGCTGGGAAATCATGAGTGAAGCCCCAGATTCCCTACAGTTCCCCACCTCCCAACTCTGGGATCAAACACAGTAGTGTCCAGGAAGTGGCAAAGAAATAGGGCAACCAATATCTCCCTGGGATTGTACAACTTGAGAATGGAAGTAGCCCCTTATAGATTTGAATACAGAGCAAGATTTCCTTTCCCTCTTAAGAAAGTTTCTGAGGCTATTTTCAAATCTTTCCCCTTTTAATCTGTCATTTTACAAGGGATCATATAAATACCTCTCAACACCTGTGTGCTTACATCCAAAAGACACAGATAAAGATAATTCTATTCCAAGTCAAGAAGTAACAATCATTCTTATCATTTTTATACAGTGTTTTTTTAAGTGTTCCGAGCTTAAGTCTCTGAGAAGCAAAATGTATTTTTTTTGTTGATGTATAAGCACCGCCAGCTGAGCATGTTTGGTTTCCAGTACTGAATCTGGTGATGCAACAGATATGCTTTAAAAAATATTTTCTATTGTGTTGCTTTGTAATATGTAATTTGATTTACTTTTGGGGGACATCTTTCTGTGTTCTTGCATTATAAGGATTTTTGAAGCAAATCAGTCTATTGGAATGTAAAATCTGAAGTCGAATTGTGTCTTCAATCCTTTTGAAGAAGGCAATGAGAGAATCCTCCTTTTTAATTGGTAAATTAGCTTTTCTTTGTAAATTAGCTTCTTTTCCTTTTGTAAATTAGCAAATCCATCAAGAACCTCAGAAACAGATGCAATTCTGTGAAGGTGACTTCAGAAAACTTCTCAAATCCAGACAGGGAGTCTTCAAAGGGCAGTGTGAAACTCTCATTATTTATTTTTTTAAAAAAATCAAACATATGAATCATATAAACGAGAGCTCCTTGTTATCAAGAGCCCCTTTGGAACATGAAGGGGTCATCCATTGGGTTCCATCCATAAAAAGGCATCTTTTGTGAGGACTGGTACTTTCACATAGGCGTTCAGTATAGGATCAGTGATGCCCTGTGCTCAATGGGAATGTTAGGGCAGAAGGTCGGGAGACCAACAGTAGGTGGAGGCACATCAACAGGCAGGGCCAACTAATTCATCTTTTGTCCCCAGTTTCCTCCCTTTTGAGTTGTGCATGGGAAAGGCGAAGGAAACTGGAAGACAGTATCCACCCCCAGTCCCTTGTAAGTAGGTGGAGGGCTGGCTGAGAACAAAGTGAGGTTAGTGACTCAGTACCTCTTTGATCAAGTGGACCAGCCTCTAGTGTATGTGCTTAGCATGTTTTGTGTGATTTTTCCAATTCCAGCTGCACAAAGAGCACACAACAGGGTGCTGCTGGTTCTCACAAATGGTGCCTTCTTATGATGCTTCTTGAGAGCAGCTTCCACAAGGGGTAGGGGCTATTACCAGGGCCCTGACAAATACACTTTGCTGCCTTTACAGCAAAGGTCCTGGCCAGAGCAAGTCATGTTGCATAGAATCTAAGGACTCATCTACACCGGTTGGTTATAATGTTAGAAATGACACCCGAGGGTGCTGCAGAACAGCGATCCACCAGCAATGGAAAAATGCATTGAGCATTATATAACATTATTTTTAATAATATTTTTACAGATCAATGTAGATCCAGCCCAGGTGTGGCCAAGTTATTTCAGCACTTGAGGGGGGAAATCTCACTAGCACCTCTTCTTGGGAGTAGAAATACAACAACAATAAATAAATGAATTAATTAATTTAAGCACAACCAGAATAACCTAGTGAATCCTCCCTCTGCCTACAGAACTGGGCCTAAATATCTGGGATCAGCCCAATGTAGAAAGTTTCATCAGCAGTGCTCTCAGTCCAGCTATAGATTGCTAGTTAGGACTTACTCCCCTTGAAATCAGTGGAACAAGATAGTGACTAACTCAAGGATGGTTGCTTTTAATGGGGCTTAGTCCTTACTAATAGGAGTTGGATTAGGGCCATTGGCTTAGGCCCTAAAATAAGTTGATTGAATTGAAGACAATTCTCCCATCCCTTCTTTCTCCCTGCAGCTGGGGGTAGGTGGGTGGGTATCTTCCAAAACGATGTGAGGGGAGGACAGGTGGGAGAGGGAGGAAACACCTCAGGCCAAGACTGGCTCCTAAATTAACTTAAGGAAGTTCATGGAAGGAAAGTTTCCTCCAAGCAGCAGCACCCATCCCAAACATTTCAAGAGGGCAAGATCCAACTCATAGTCTTTAGCAGGCCTGGAGCCCAAGAAGGTTTGCCATGCTTAAGTCCTATTGAAAGGAATGAGCACTGAGTTAGTTCCCCCACTGGTTTCAATGCACCTAAGTACAACTATCTTTCTCCCAATACGTAGAGTTACAAAGTGTGTGCACACCCACAAGTTGTACATCTTAGCAAGCAAAGCTCATTTGCAATTGGTTCCTTTTGTTCCCCACCCCCCACACTTCTATTTGCAACATCAAATGTCTTGCAGGCATTGAGAAGTGGAAGATAATGAGACAAGAGAACTAATGTGTATTATGTGTACTGCTATAATTAACTTTGATTAGTTTGTTGATCTACTCTGATTTATTTTTTTTAACTTGTTTCCGATTATCTGGTTTCAGCATGCTTGCTATACACTTAACAAAATTCTGTATCCACATTGTCTTCTGGAGTGACTTATCAAAAGCCACTGTTTTATTCTACAAAGAAACAAGGACTGTATAACTGTGGTTGTCATACAGAACAAAAGGTGTTTCTTTTCAAGTCACTGTTATTTATAAGCATGTTTATTGGTTTTTTTTATTATTATTAAAAAAAAAAGAAGGGGAATGGAGATTGATGGAGAAGGCAGAAATCTGCATGAATTGCTCAACAGGACTCCCAAACTCAGTCACTTTACGTGTTAAAATATTGTAGCTTGGCTTGTTGACTCTTAATTATGACAGCTTGTTGTCCTCTTATGTGAGAACATAAGAAACCAGGGAGCCTGGAAATCATGAATATTTTCCTTTCTTCCACATTTCAGCTGAAGGGGCTTATAAACCTCATCACTGCGCCAATTAATGTCAGAGTCTCCCTCCCCAGCAGCTCAGAGCTTATTCGCTTTCATGGCAAGAGGAACCATGAATAATGTATTTTCAGAAGGGAAAAGATGACTATGTATGTGCTTCATTGTTTAGGTTGAATTGGAAGAGAGACAATCTTATTGTCTGGGGTTATTTTGTTGTTGTTGCTGTTCCTTTCAAATCTAGGGTTGGAAATATTGGAGACAAGAGCGTTTTAGGAGCTGACAGTAGTATGATAGAGGCATTTGTGGTTTCTTTTCTCTCCTTGTTGCCTCTGGCCCAACTGGTTTTGCAGGGTTTTGAAGCACTACAAAAACTTTTAAAAATAAGACTTAGTTTATAGTTATTCAAAGTGTTTGGTCTCATTCTTGGACATCAGCTGGTGTTGCTTCCATCTTGCCGTGGTGGTAGTCCATTGAGGACAGGGCACACCCAATGTTTCCTTGTTATATCCCACACTGTTAAATGGTTGTTATGCTGAAGATGGAAGGAGGAATTCAACATTGCCCTAAGGCGATCCTTCCATCAGGGAAAACATTTTGGCTTGCCAGATGGAACAATCTCCCTCCCCTCCCCCTGTTTGCTGTTCCAGTGGTTCTCTTGACCCTTGATTCAATTTTGAGGGGTTCAGGAGGATGAGGAAAGGTGGGAAAGGCCTCTTGTCCTAGCAGAAGCCCTTCTGCATGACTTCCACTGACAGGACTCATTGGTTGAATCCTGTCCATAGAAAACACTTTTACCTCCCCCCCCCCAGCAAAAACGTTCAGCGTGATCCACACAACCCGCAGGATTTCTGCATATCACCAATACATCACAAATATGGTTCACCTACACTTATCATGGATTTAGTTTTAAAGCCAGTAAACAACTTGTATGAACAGGTTGCAAATGTGTGCAACTAAATATTTGTACCATGTTCATTAGGAACAACTCTTGGGCGAGAGTACTGTAGCATTTTAATACAATTCACCCATTCATTCCCATTGAACCTGCACAGGTGGCATGACTCCCAATCGAGTATTAAAAACAATACAGCATTAAATATTAAAAACTTCCCTAAACAGGGCTGCCTTCAGATGTCTTTTAAAAATGGGATAGCTGCTTATTTCCTTGACATCTGATGGGAGGGCGTTCCACGGGGCTGATTGTGTTGACTGTCAGAAGAAAGAGCTGTCCTATGCCCAGTTACATCCCTGCTGGAATCAATAGCACAAAAACAACTCTTTAATTTGTCAATGTGTATTTTAAATAGAGGTAAAAGGTGCTTCTTAATACTAACTCAGACCAATGCCTCAAGTAGCACATTGATGTGGACTGGCTCCAGCAGCTCTTGACGGGCTCAGGCCGAAGCCATTCCCTGCTCTACTATCTGAAGTCTGGTTTACATGTGCAGCAGAATCTGTGGCACGATGGGAAAGATGCACTACACTGCAGGCAGAGAAGGCCACATTTTGGTGTGCGCCCTGTATAGAAAAAAGCACCTTGCACAGCTAGAGAATTAGCACAGTAGGAATGGGCTGTGTTACAACATTCTCCCTGCTGTGATAGTTTTGTATATGTAGGGTGGTGTTGTTTAGTGTGGGAGACCATTCAAAGTGGCACTGATTACCTGCAGTGGTTTGGTTCACTCTACCATTTCCAGAATCTGCCATCTTATCTTAACCCCTTAGATTAGGCCTCTTCAACTGGAGATGTCAGTGACTGAACTTGAGATCTTGTACACAAGAAGCTGTATGTTGAAATAGCCATTAACTGGAAGTTCCAGTGATGTTATACACACAAAACTATATGCTGAAATGTTAGACGGGGTAGGGAAAGAACACAGAAGACCTGGAACTGTGGCAGAGTAAAAGAGGAGTTATCAAAAACGGAAGGCCACAGCTGAGATTTCTAATATTGGCCATTTTATAGCACTTTCAGTAGTCACATTGACAAATCTCACTCTGGAGGATGGTAGGCCCAGCCCTGCAAGAAATTACAGTGGTACCTCAGTTTATGAACTTAATCCGTTCCTGAAGTACGTTCTTAAACCAAATCCGTTCTTAAACCGAGGCACACCTTCCCTAATGAGGCCTCCTGCCATTGGTGCCCTTCCACTGTTTGGCTTCCATTCGTAGACTGAGGTAAAGTTTGCAAACCAGAACACTACTTCTGGTTTTGTGGAGTTTGTAAACCGAATAGTTTGTAAACAGGGCTGTTCATAAAACGAGGTACCACTGTACCCCATGGTGTCACCAAACTCCAAACTTTATCTGGATATGAACTCTGAATTTCTCAGGCACTCGAATCTTGCTTCATAACAAGGAAAATCTTCACAATTAGCAAAAAGAGAGCCCTGTTTACTGTCATGTAAAGAGAGCCAGCGTGGTGGAGTGGTTAAGAGCGGTGGAGTTGTAATCTGGTGAACTGGTTTCGCTTCCTCACTCCTCCACATGCAGCTGCTGGGTGACCTTGGGCTAGTCACACTTCTCTGAAGTCTCTCAGCCTCACTCACCTCACAGAATGCTTGTTGTGGGGGAGGAAGGGAAAAGGAGATTGTTAGCCGCTTTGAGACTCCTTAAGGGGAGTGAAAGGCAGGATATCAAATCCAAACTCTTCTTTTTCTTCTTCTTCATGCCTATTCAAGTGTGTGAAGATTCTAGGGCTTGTGAAAAGCCAATCAAAGCAGCTTAAGGCATGACATTAAGTTGGATACCTGAATCTCAGCTTGCTGACCAAGGCAGTTTTCCATTTAAAAGGGAGAAAACACTGAGATTGGTAGGCAGACAATACACAACCACATCCTAGAAATAACCTGATCAAGAAGAAATATGTGACAGGTCCATCCAGCACTGAATTATGCAGAGGAAATCGAACTTCTGCACAGTCTAGTTTGGTTGTGCTAATTTCAAGCTGGGATGATTCTTAAAATGGAGTTTGGGGGCTGTTTGAAATGGACACAGCACATTCATCTGAGTTATCAAGTCCAAAAGTGTCCCAGTTCATTCATCACAAGTTGCAATTCTATACGCACTTTCCTATAAGTCCCATTGAACCAAATGAGGCTTACTTTTGCATGGACATGTATAGATTTGCATTGTACATGTGCAATCCTATACCTGTTTACTGGTGAGTAAGGCCCATTGAACTCAGTGGGACAAATGTTTGAGTAGATCCGAGTGTAGGTTTGCATGGTAAAGCAATGTGCCCAGAGGATTAATGAGTAAATAATAATGACGATGATAAAATAACCCAGCTAATTATTGAATCTGAATGTATACATTCAGTCTCGGTCACCTGACCCGAACCACAAAAATCTAGAGTGGTGAAAATAACTGTAAACTTGTTTTGGTATTGTGCAGCTTAATTGTTACCTTACCTGTATTATGAACATCTGTGTCTTTTGAAAAAAAAAGAAATCCATCTTGAAAAGGGAGAGGTTGTGCAAAACTGTTCCTATTATATTCCAATGTATGCTGCTGATGTCAATAAAATACTATATTGTGAGAGTTCTTAACCAGTGTCGGCTCCAGCTTCTGCAGGGCCCTTGGTCAAGACACCTTCCATGGGACCTTCTCCCCAAATGAGTCCACCCCCTCACTCTGGCAGTTCCATACTCTTCAACATTTCCCCAATGAAAAGGACAACCTATGGCCATACCCTCCAACATTTCTCTGATGAAAATAGGGACACCCAGGTCTCAGCTAGATTGGCAAAGAAAAAGCTATTTATATGCATTGTATATGCAATATAGCATTGTGCCACCAGATGGCGCAGTGGAGTCCTGTTTGTCTCTACCTGTTTTCCCTGTTTAAATTTACAACGCATGTAACACTTCTTCGATGTGTCTAGATACAGTCCCAGGGCTCTTTCTTCTAGAAAAAGAGGTGCTAGAACTCACCATGAACACATCCCTCTTTCTCTTAGAAGGGCAATGGCACCCATCCGAGAGGTGCTGGGACTGAGTTCTGGTGAGTTCTGGCTGGGAAAAAAGCCCTAGGGACGTCCTATTCCATATCCTGCAACATTTCTCCCATGAAAATAGGCACATCCTAAGGAAAAGTGGGACATTCTGGGATCAAATAAAAAATGGGGACGGCTTCTGTAAATCCAGGACTGTCCTTGGAAAACAGGGGCACTTGGAGAGTCTGCAGTTCCAGAAAGCTTGTATCAAAGGGCCCCTTCTGGTGTGTGCATGTTTTTGGCTTGGTGAGACACAAGTTGTGCAGGTCTATTCAGAGCACATCCTTTTATTTCCCCCCATGTAAGGGAATTGGTGCTATTCTGTCCTATGGAAAATCATCATCATTATCATCACCAACATCTGCTCTGGAGATCAGCATCAGAACAGAGACAAAGCCTACAACGAGAGGATCCGTCTAGGGGTGCAATTTGTCTTCTTGTAGTATCTCTTTTCTCTTCATAAGGATACATTTTTTGCTCAAACTTCTGTAACCATGGGACTCAGAGCTCCTTTTTGTAGTCACGTTAAATCCTACATCCCACTGATTTATCACTAAGATGTTGCAGATGGACAGGTAAGAGGATGGGCTTCATCAGTGAGATGATGAATGTTAAAGTGCTGTATAATTTATTGAAGTGGCACAGAAGCTGGCCAGCATCCTAATATTATTGTCAAGATGCAGCTCGGTCCATTAATCAGCTAAAAGCTAAACAAATTAAGCTAATTCTATGCCTGCAGTTGAAACCACTAAATGTGCATTTTCAACATCGTTCTGAAAAAAATACATTTCCTGTTATTGTTGTTTTCATTCTCTCTCCACAGCTCTCATTTATACATTCTTTGCCTTAAAAAAATACGGAAATTTGAAAACGATGCTTTATACTTCAGTGTTTTATACTTCTATTATTATTATTATTATTATTATTATTATTATTATTATGTGCATGCTCCATGCTACCACTGAATGTAGTAGCCCAATATTGATTTCTGCCTCTGTAATGTGTAGGGCCCCCTTCATGGATCACTGCCTTGCCGTGGCGAAGGGGCTTGAATAACTCAGAGAAGCTATGAACTATGCCGAGCAGGGCACCCAAGATGAACAGGTCATAGTGGAGAGTTTTGACCAAACGTGATCCACTTGGAGGAGGAACCGGCAAGCCACTCCAGTATCCCTGCCAAGAAAACTCCATGGACAAAGACAACAGGCATATAAAAGTTATGACGCTGGAAGATGAGCCCCTCAGGTCGGAAGGTGTCCAACATGCTACTGGGGAAGAGTGGAGGACAAGTACAAGTAGATCCAGAGCTGATGAAGCGGCTGGGCCAAAGCCGAAAGGACGCTCAGTTGCGGATATGCATGGAAGCGAAAGGAAAGTCCAATGCTGTAAAGAAAAATATTGCATAGGAACCTGGAATGTAAGAACCATGAACCTGGGTAAGTTGGATGAGATGGCAAGAATAAATATTGACATCCTGGGCATCAGTGAACTAAAATGGACGGGAATGGGCGAATTCAGTTCGGATGACTATCATATCTACTACTGTGGGCAAGAAACCCGTAAAAGAAATGGAGTGGCCCTCATAGTCAACTAAAGAGTGGCGAAAGCTGTACTGGGATGCAATCTCAAAAATGATAGAATGATCTCGATACGAATCCAAGGCAGACCTTTTAACATAACAGTAATCCAAGTTTATGCACCAACTACTGAAGAAACTGAAATCGACCAATTCTATGAAGACTTACAAGACCTTATAGAAGTGACACCAAAGAAGGATGTTCTTCTCATTATAGGGGATTGGAATGCTAAAGTAGGGAATCAAGAGATAAAAGGAACAACTGGCAAGTTTGGCCTTGGAGATCAAAACGAAGCAGGGCAAAGGCTAATAGAGTTCTGTCAAGAGAACAAGCTGGTCATCACAAACACGCTTTTCCAACAACACAAGAGACGACTCTACACATGGACATCACCAGATGGGCAACATTGAAATCAGATTGATTATATTCTCTGCAGCCAAAGATGGAGAAGCTCTATACAGTCAGCAAAAACAAGACCTGGAGCTGACTGTGGCTCAGATCATCAGCTTCTTATAGCAAAATTCAAGCTTAAACTGAAGAAAGTAGGAAAAAGCACTGGGCTGGTAAGATACAATCTAAGTCAAATCTCTTATGAATACACAGTGGAAGTGAAGAACAGGTTTAAGGATTTAGATTTGGTGGACAGAGTGCCTGAAGAACTATGGATGGAGGCTCGTAATATTATACAGGAGGCAGCAACCAAAACCATCCCAATGAAAAAGAAATGCAAGAAAGCAAAGTGGCTGTCCAACGAGGCCTTACAAATAGCGGAGGAGAGAAGGCAAGCAAAATGCGAGGGAGATAGTGAAAGATACAGGAAATTGAATGCAGATTTCCAAAAAATAGCAAGGAGAGACAAGAAGGCCTTCTTAAACGAGCAATGCAAAGAAATAGAGGAAAACAACAGAATGGGAAGAACCAGAGATCTGTTCAAGAAAATCGGAAATATGAAAGGAACATTTCGTACAAAGATTACCATAATAAAGGACAAAAGTGGTAAGGACCTAACAGAAGCAGAAGACATCAAGAAGAGGTGGCAAGAATACACAGAGGAATTATACCAGAAATATATGGATGTCTCGTACACCCCAGGTAGTGGGGTTGCTGACCTTGAGCCAGACATCCTGGAGAGTGAAGTCAAATGGGCCTTAGAAAGCACTGCAAATAACAAGGCCAGTGGAAGTGATGGTATTCCAGCTGAACTATTTAAAATTTTAAAAGATGATGCTGTTAAGGTGCTACACTCAATATGCCAGCAAGTTTGGAAAACTCAGCAGTGGCCAGAGGATTGGAGAAGATCAGTCTACATCCCAATCCCAAAGAAGGGCAGTGCCAAAGAATGCTTCAACTACCGCACAATTGCACTCATTTCACACGCTAGCAAGGTTATGCTTAAAATTCTACAAGGAAGGCTCAAGCAGTATGTGGACTGAGAACTCCCAGAAGTACAAGCTGGATTTAGAAGAGGCAGAGGAACCAGAGACCAAATTGCAAACATGCGCTGGATTATGGAGAAAGCTAGAGAGTTCCAGAAAGACATCTACTTCTGCTTCATTGACTATGCAAAAGCCTTTGACTGTGTTGACCACAGCAAACTCTGGCAAGTTCTTAACGAAATGGGAGTGCCTGATCACCTCATCTGTCTCCTGAGAAATCTCTATGTGGGACAAGAAGCTACAGTTAGAACTGGATATGGAACAACTGATTGGTTCAAAATTGGGAAAGGAGTACGACAAGGCTGTATATTGTCTCCCTGCTTATTTAACTTATATGCAGAATTCATTATGCGAAAGGCTGGGCTGGATGAATCCGAAGCCGGAATTAAGATTGCCGGAAGAAATATCAACAACCTCAGATATGCAGATGACACAACCTTGATGGCAGAAAGTGAGGAGGAATTAAAGAACCTTTTATTGAGGGTGAAAGAGGAGAGCGCAAAATATGGTCTGAAGCTCAACATCAAAAAAACGAAGATCATGGCCACTGGTCCCATCACCTCCTGGCAAATAGAAGGGGAAGAAATGGAGGCAGTAAGAGATTTTACTTTCTTGGGCTCCATGATCACTGCAGATGGTGACAGTAGTCATGAAATTAAAAGACGCCTGCTTCTTGGGAGAAAAGCAATGACAAACCTAGACAGCATCTTAAAAAGTAGAGACATCACCTTGCCAACAAAGGTCTGTATAGTAAAATCTATGGTTTTCCCAGTAGTGATGTATGGAAGTGAGAGCTGGACCATAAAGAAGGCTGATCGCCGAAGAATTGATGCTTTGTGAATTATGGTGCTGGAGGAGACTCTTGAGAGTCCCATGGACTGCAAGAAGATCAAACGTATCCATTCTTAAGGAAACCAGCCCTGAGTGCTCACTGGAAGGACAGATCGTGAAGCTGAGGCTCCAATACTTTGGCCACCTCATGAGAAGAGAAGACTCCCTGGAAAAGACCCTGATGTTGGGAAAGATGGAGGGCACAAGGAGAAGGGGACGACAGAGGATGAGATGGTTGGATGGTGTTCTTGAAGCTACCAGCATGAGTTTGATCAAACTGCGGGAGGCAGTGGAGGACAGAAGTGCCTGGCGTGCTCTGGTCCATGGGGTCACGAAGAGTCGGACACGACTAAACGACTAAACAACAATGTGTAGTGCAATTTGCTCTGTGTTCTGATGTCATAGGAGCACAGGAAATGAGCTAATACTTAGTTGGCGGCAGTATGCCTCTGAATACATGAGAACACAATTATGTGAGAGTGCAGTTACACTTCACTTGTGTCCTGCATATGGGCTTCCCATGGCATCTTGTTGGCCTCTGTGAGATCAGACTGCTTTTTCTAGATGGGTCTTTGGCATGATCCAGTAGGGCAGGATAGAAATCTTACAAATAAAGAAACAAAGAAGTTTCTTTGGTACACTCAAGGCCAGCCAGCGTGAAAAATGGCAAGCCAAACAATTAGAAATGCTACTGAACGCCTCTCGCTGCGGTTTGCTTCAGGATCAATATGTTCTCTCTCACCCTGATGCTAATTAGTGTTCAATATAGATGACACCCTGTCTGCTTGATAGATTTGTGGCTATGGGCTGTTGTTTCCTTTCACAACATTCATGTCCCATTGAGTGCCAGTTGTCCACAAATTAGATGCATGAGTTACTATCATTTCATATTGTTCTGCAGCAAGCCTGCATATCCTGTGATGCACAGGGTAAAAGTAGCACACTAGCCGCGTGTGGTGGTTCACCAATGGCTCCATAAGCCTCCAGTTTTTCATTTTTGGTTGGGAACTGTAAAACTGGGAAGAGGAGCTTTCAGGAACATAGGACGTCATTATGACTGGTGGGTCATGGTGCATTAAACTTGGCAGGTCACAAAATTGGGCAGTGAAGTTCTTCAGAATGAAACCGATCACATAATAATGTGATCCGCCTTCTGGTTCTCTATCTGCATGTATACCCCCCCCCCCAGACCACCATGAGGGATGCGAGTGGTGCTGTGGTCTAAACCACTGAGCCTCTGGGGCTTACTGATTGGAAGGTCAATGGTTTGAATCCGTGCAACGGCGGTGAGTTCCCATTGCTCTGTCCCAGCTCCTGCCAACCTAGCAGTTCAAAAGCATAGCAGCGCAAGTAGATAAATAGGTATCGCTGCGGTGGGATGGTAAACAGTGTTTCCATGTTCTCTGGCTTCCATCATGGTGTCCCGTTGTGCCAGAAGCAGTTTAGTCATGCTGGCCACATCACCCAGAAACCCGTCTGTGGACAAACGCTGGCTCCCTCGGCCTGAAATGAGATGAGCACCGCACCCCATAGTTGCCTTTGACTGGACTTAACCGTCCAGGGGTCATTTACCTTTACCTATTTACCTGCTTAGAAGCCATTTTGGCAAGTGATATCTATTTAAGCTGACTGGGGATAAGGACACCTGCAGGATTATAGATTCCCCATCCTGCTCTAGTTTAAGTGAGATCTGGCTCTTGAAAGCTTATCCCACAATACATTTAACAGTCTTTAAGGTGGCACATTGTTCTTCAGGGCTTTTTGTTGCCGCTGAACCAGACTGATAATTCTAGTGTTGTATTAACTGAGGTGGAGTCTCTAATGTGAGGGCACTAATTGCATTCTTCTCTGCCCTCTCCCAATTACTTTTAAGAAGTTCATTTTCTGTTCAGAGCTTTTAAGGGAGGTGTGATGGGTGTTCTTTTAAGATGTGTGCTATCTTCTCTATATGCAAGCTAATTAGGAGAAATTTGATGTCCTCGCCGGAATGCATGTTAATTTCAAACAAGCTCCCTTTGGTCATTTCATTTTCTCACTTCCTGGTCTGACCACTTGGAAGCAGGGCTCATATGTGAACAGAATACGGAGTTTTTGGGGTGCGGGGTCATGACCTGTAGATGCCAGGTGAAACTTTAAAAGAATTAAAGAGAGAAGAAAATTCATTGCCTCCTCCCTTCTCCCAGTCTATCATAGACCTAGATCTCTCTATTTGACTTTTGGGACTCTTCTTGTGCCACACTGACTCTGTTCCACCACCTCCTGAAAGTGTACAAACTGTGTACAAACTGTATCAAGTTTGTGAATTTGAAATATGTGATATTTGCCATATCCTGCTGTTTCCAAAGGCACCAGTCCACAGTTAAATCCAGATGCAGAAGGTCAAATTAGGAGTCTGCTTTGGTCAAAGAAATGACCAGTTTTGGAATGAAGTGCCAATTACACTTGGCCTCTCCAAGTCCTCTAGCAGTGGATGGAGCTGTGAGGCACAGCTGATCAAGAAAACATAGTAGCCTTAAAGCTGGGTGTGAAAATATAGTATTAATATTTCTTCCTTCCTGTAAATTGAAATAAGCAATGATTGTACAGCCTCCTTCTATTGTAATTTCCCTTCTTTATCTGTAATGTGGACATAAAAGTTGGCTATGGATATGAACTCTGGTGGGCTAAAATTATTTGGTAGCTCCATACGATGGTAGAACAAATCCCTTGGGCAGAAAGTATTATTACAGTTTGTCTTCCTTACAGGACAGAGTCCCTCAGAAGAAGAAGGAAAATAATGTGCCGCAATCTGAAAATGTCTTCAGGAAACAGCAGTATGAGTAAACCAATATCTCTGGCTGAGTTGTCTCAAGATGCTGCCTCTCAGCTTGAAACTAGTTCACGATCAATGCTCCTATGCAAATTTCCTAGATATGTGCTAAATATTCACTTCAGTTTTAGCTTTTAATGCTGCAGTTTTGAAGTAGAATTCCTCCTGTGCAACGGTGTTTGGATATTCACCCTCCCTCTGCCCCAAATCTGCTCAGTGCCACTGTAACCCTCTCTGCCATTTTGGTCCTGTTTTCCCTCCTCCCTTACTGCTCCACTCTTTTTCAGAATTGTGGTCACATGGACTATCCCACCCAATCAGAATTCACAGTCTATCACCTGGTTGAAGGCAATTGTCCTCAGTAGAGGAAACGAAATCAGATTTCGCTGTGGAATGATGGGGGAAGTAATGGTAACTGAGGGCAGTTTAAATAAATAATATTGTTTAAAGGAGCATCAACTCCTCCGCTCCAAAGCCCTAAGGAAAGGAGGCATTATTTAGCATCACTAAAAATGTCCGTAAAAGAAGATGAATAATAATAATAATAATAATAATAATAATAATAATAATAATAATAATGTATTATTTGTACCCTGCCCATCTGGCTGGGTTTCCCCAGGCACTGTGGGCAGCTTCCAACAAAGACCAAAAAATACACTAAAATGTCACACATTAAAAACTTCCCTGAACAGGGCTGCCTACAGATGTCTTCTAAATGTCAGGTAGTTGTTTATCTCTTTGACATCTGATGGGAGGGCATTCCACAGGCGGGCGCCACTACCGAGAAGGCCGTCTGCCTGGTTCCCTGTAACTTGGCTTCTCGCAATGAGGGAACCGCCAGAAGGCCCTCAGCAGTGGACCTCAGCATCCGGGCAGAACGATGGAAGTGGAGACGCTCCTTCAGGTATACTGGGCCGAGGCTGTTTTGTCTTAGCCAGAGATTACAAATTATAAAATCAGAGTTTATTTTTTTCAGCTGGAACTTTCCGGGACTCAGTGCCGGCAATTCTTAGGTGGATGCTATTGCCATTATAAGGAAACAAGGGAGGCATTCATGGTGAGTTCTGGCACCTCTTTTTCTAGACAAACAGCACCATATAAAATGCGTGTGAAAGAGAAATTAGTCATGTTAGTTCCTGGAAAAATGGATATGCCATTTTGGGACTGGAGAGATATGGAAGAAATTGGTAATCCCAACCTGGATGCAACTCTCAGGAGAATGCAGAGCAGGGAGGGTGAACACACATTTGGTCTCAATGCTTTCTCTCTTAAATGTCACCAGGTGACCCTGAGAATAGCCTCCCAACAGCAACATGGTCAGGACATCCTCCTGATTAATCTTTTCACAGGAATCCCCAAACCGTGTGCCAAGCATACTTGTGTTCTGTGATGGAACCGCTGCAAGAAATATTAACAGCTCCAATCAGCCCAAAGTTCAACCGACAGATAAGGCTGATCACTGCATCTTTGCAGGATTCAAAACTCTGGCTTTGCTACTTTCTAGTCACCCTCCTGAGCTGAGTAATTCTTGGCCCTGATAGGGGCTGCCAAAATGACAGCAGTGCAACTTGGGCCACAATCCTATACACACTTACAGTGGAGTAAGTCCCATTGAACTCATTGGGGCTTACTTCTGAATTGACATGCACTGGCTTGCACCGTAAAGCTAGGAACTATGAAATTTTACCAGGAAGATTTCCTTCCACATTCTTTGTTTTCACCCCACCAGACAATTTTTTTTCACATTCTCTCCCTTCCCCTGCCATTTCTAGGTGTTATACTAAAATAGCCAACTATCCCTGGCATTTAAAAGACTGACCTGACTTCATAGCACTCCACAGAACAAGGCACAGTATTATTTAAAGCATGAATTATTTGTAATAATTATTTCATTTGCGAATTGTTTGCCATGATGCATCCCAAAGCAATTGACAGTAAGAACATCAGCAGTAAAAACACAAACACATTTTCTAGTCCAATGCAGATAAAAGACCAGAGTTAAAACCTCCATTTAAATGCTTGTTGGAAGAAGATGGCAGAAGATAATAAAGGTAACTATAGATAATGGAGATAAGATGTGGCCCAGCTTTGGTTCCCAGGCAGCTTGGCCTCAGTTTCCTTCCCACTGTCCACTTTTTCAATCCATTGGGGACCTCTTCCATCCTTGCCTCATCTGCATCCTTCCTTCCTTTTTTTCAATTCAGTCCTATTCAACCCAGCTCTGTGGCCATTCTCACAAGATACCCACTGTTATGTACTGAGTTGAATAGGATCCAAAAGGCAGCAGTCTGATTGGTCCTAGAACAATAGGGTCCAGAATGCAGCAGTCTGATTGGTCCTAGAACAATAGGGTCCAGAATGCAGCAGTCTGATTGGTCCTAGAACAATAGGGTCCAGGATGTGGCAGTCTGATTGGTTCACAGGAGCCACCCAATCCAGCTCCAGGTGGAAGTGAATCCACAACCTGATTGGCCTACAGGTGAATCCCGGAATAAGCCAATCACGTGGGGCCCATTTTGTAAATGATGCATATAAAGCAGACATTCTGGGGGAACTTCCATTCCTCCTCACCACTATGAGCTGAATAAAGAGCATGAAATCCACTCTCGACTCCGAGTATATTTCACCCACCCTAATTGTCGAAGCCTTGCAGAATGTGTTCCTTGCTAGCTCCATTCTTTAACACGAAGTATGCTGATTGCTAGGCATGCAAATAAGTTTGAGAGGAGGTGAGTGGTTGGTATAATGGCTGCCGATATCATAAAAGGGGCTGGTGTTTCCCTTAAGCAGAGGAAAACAGTGCAATTTCCAAAGCAAATCTTAGTGGGGGAGGCCCAGGGCTTTTTTTCCAGCCTAAACTCAGTGGTGCTCAGTTTTGGCACCTCTCTGGTAGGTGCCATTGCCATTATAAGAGAACAAGGGAGGCGTTTGTGTTGAATTCTGACACCTCTTTTTCAAGAAAAATAGCACTTGAGGTGCTCTTGGCAAAGCGAAAGACTGAGAATTCTCAAAATCCAGACCTTTACCTTCTTCCCATTCTCAACTTTCAGACAATGCCTCTTCTATCCACACCTGAAAAACACTTTGAGAGGATGAGATGGACAGACTTTCAGAGGTGTGATACATTATGACATAAGACCTAAGTTAAAATGCCCTAGATACATTCTGAATCCTATTACTCTTTTGCAAGGGTAATCTTTAAAAATTCAAATCCTGATGTTTTCAATCCTGACTGTCACCAGAATTTGTAATATGAGAGGCAGGATGAAAAACATAAGGATTTGGGTTTTTTATTTCGCCCCAGAAGGACTACCCTTGAAAAGCAGTCCATTAATTTTAGACTGCTTTGCATCTGTTTTTACCACAGCTGCTTTTGCAAATTTAGCTGTGAAGCAAAATAGACTCCAGTGTTCTGACACTGAGCTTCCTTCAGAATTCACAGGCTTGGCTAATCTTTTCTATCTCGAGGGAATCACTACGCCCATGGGAAGTGATGATTTTTACCCATAAAACCTTAAATGGTTCAGAAGGACAATACCTCAAGTACTGCATCTCACCATATGAACCTACCCAGGCCCTGCAATCATCACCTGAGGTCCTTCTTTGTGTGCCATGTCCATGAGAGGTCTGGAGGGTGGCAACACAAGAACAGGCCTTTTCTGTGGTGGCTCCTCACTTGTGGAACGTTCTTCCCAGGGAGACTTGCCTGGAGCCTTTGTGGGGCTCTACGTGGGGCTACCTTTGAAGGTGACCCGGAAACTACAACCAATCCAGAATGCAGCAGCTAGACTGGTGACTGGGGGCGGCCACCGAGACCACATAACACCGGTCTTGAAAGACCTACATTGGCTCCCAGTACGTTTCCGAGCACAATTCAAAGTGTTGGTGTTGACCTTTAAAGCACTAAACGGCCTCGGCCCAGTATACCTGAAGGAGCGTCTCCACCCCTATCGTTCTGCCCAGATACTGAAGTCTAGCACCAAGGGCCTTCTGGCGGTTCCCTTACTGAGAGAAGCAAAGCTACAGGGAACCAGGCAGAAGGCCTTCTCGGTAGTGGCGCCCTTCCATCAGATGTCAAAGAGATAAACAACTACCTGACATTTGGAAGACATCTGAAGGCAGCCCTGTTTAGGGAAGCTGGGAACAGGCTGGGAACCACCAGAAGGCCATCGGCGCTGGACCTCAGTGTCCGGGTAGAATGATGGGGATGGAGACGCTCCTTCAGGTACACTGGACCGAAACCATTTAGGGCTTTAAAGGTCAGCACCAACATTTTGAATTGTGCTTGGAAACGTACTGGGAGCCAGTGTAGGTCTTTCAGGACCAGTGTTATGTGGTCTCGGCAGCTGCTCCCAGTCACCAGTCTAGCTGCCGCATTCTGGATTAGTTGTAGTTTCCGGGTCACCCACTTTAGTAATAATAATGTGGAAAGGAGGGGGGCTCACAGCCACTGCTGTAGCGTGGGGAGTCAGGGGGGCCATGGCCCTGGGTGCAGAATGGGGGGGCGCAGCTGAACCGGGCACCAGAGTGAGACCGCCTACCCATCAGCAGTGAGTCTAGGCAGTGGCGTAGCGTGGGGGGTGCAGGGGGGCCGGCCGCACTGGGCGCAACATCTGGGGGTTAGGGTTAGGGGGCGCAAATCCACGGGTTAGGGGGCGCAAATTACTTTCCTTGCCCCGGGTGCTGACAACCCACGCTACGCCACTGAGTCTGGGTGAGTGCAATGCCCTGCCCTGCTCCTGGCCGTTAGCTGGGAGGGGTGCGGAGGGTGAAGAGTATCCTTTAAGCCCTGCAGCTGCCAGGCAGCGGAAGCGGTGGGGGCTAGCTTAGCGCCCTCTGCCCTGCTGGGGGTGTGTGTGCAAGCACACACACTCCTGCCCTGGGTGTCGGCAAACAGCGCTACACTGTTGCTCACCAATAAATATGATCTATTTGAGTAGAATTGGGCATGAGCCAGAAACAAAAAGAGGTCTGTTGAACCAAAGTGCCATCCAATTGATCCACCTCAAGGTTTACTGCAACATATTTACTGAATATCCAGACCCAAGTATATTCCAAAGTTACACTGCTTCCAGATTTTGGAACTCTGTCCCTAGAGAAGTCAGACTAGCTCCCTCCTTGTTGTCCTTCCTTTACAGTTGAAGAATTTCTTGTACCAGCAGGCTTTGGGGAAGTGACTGCTGTTAATGAAAGGGCTGGTGCCATGCTGTTCCTATTGTAATTATATATATGTTTTAAATAGAATATAGGTATATGTATATATTTGATCCATGTTTAATTGTTTTTTTAATTATTATTTTTCTGTGTTTTACCTCTTCTTATTTTTTCTGTAAACTGCCTTGGGTTCAATTGAGAGGGAAAAGTGGGGTATAATAATAATAAAATAATAATAATAATAATAATAATAATAATAATAATAATAATAATAAAATAAAAAAATAAAAAAAATAAAAAATAATAATGATGATGGCTTTATGTGAGGTTGGCTCGACCCCCCCAATTCAGTATTAACACATTAATCATCAACCACAGCATATACTGACTGGTTTATTTACTGCATTCTCCACTTCCTCGACTAACAAGACATTTTGGGGCATGCTTTAGCGGGGACAGTCCCCTTGGCAAGCTTGTACTGCTGTGAGAGCTGTTTATTGTGCATATAGATGCTGAGCTGGGGGGACAAGCCAAGACTGTGACAGACAATGCTAGTGAAGAGCATAAAAAGAGCTCTGCTGGATTAAGACAAAGACCTATCAGGTCCAGCATCCTGTTCTCACAGTGGCTAATTTGATGCTTATGGAAAGTCTGCAGGGATGATCTGAGTGAAACAGTACTCTCCCATTTGTGGCTGCCAGCAATTCAGAGGTATATCATCTCAGTCTGGAGGCAGCAGCATTTGTTTCCCCAAAAGCAACAGCATTTACTTGCAACTCTTCCCAAATTTTATATGCCTGTTGTCTTTGTCCATGGAGTTTTCTTGGCAGGGATACTGGAGTGGCTTGCCGGTTCCTGCTCCAGGTGGATCATGTTTGGTCAAAACTCTCCACTATGACGTGTCCATCTTGGGAGGCCCTGCACCGCATAGCTCATAGCTTCTCTGAGTTATTCAAGCCCCTTCGCCACAGCAAGGCAGTGACAATGACAAACCTAGACAGCATCTTAAAAAGCATCTTAAAAAGCAGAGACATCACCTTGCCAACAAAGGTCCATATAGTTAAAGCTATGGTTTTCCCAGTAGTGATGTATGGAAGTGAGAGCTGGACCATAAAGAAGGCTGATCGCCGAAGAACTGATGCTTTTGAATTCTGGTGCTGGAGGAGACTCTTGAGAGTCCCATGGACTGCAAGAAGATCAAACGTATCCATTCTTAAGGAAATGAGCCCTGAGTGCTCACTGGAAGGACAGATCCTGAAGCTGAGGCTCCAGTACTTTGGCCACCTCATGAGAAGAGAAGACTCCCTGGAAGAGACCCCGATGTTGGGAAAGATGGAGGGCACAAGGTGAAGGGGACGACAGAGGACGAGATGGTTGGACAGTGTTGTTGAAGCTACCAGCATGAGTTTGACCAAACTGCGGGAGGCAGTGGAAGACAGGAGTGCCTGGCGTGCTCTGGTCCATGGGGTCACGAAGAGTCGGACACGACTAAACGACCAAACAACAAACATCTTCCCAAATTTGCTTCTTGCCCACTGTTTGTAAAACTTGGGTTGTCTTCTCTCACTGCCTAAACACAAACTGTTTTCCTATGGCACACAGACACATACAGGAAGCAGATTTCCCCCCCTGTCATCCTGCCTGGTGGGTGTGACCTTCAGGTTCTCAGCTGCCAATGGCTTTTAAAGCAAGCAATTAAGCTGAACAAAGAGGGGTTGCCTCTTCACTTGACACAACAGAGTTGCATTCCCATAACCCATCACTTAATTCTGGAGCACAGCAACTTCCTTGCACCCTTATACATGTTAACACTCACAGCCAACCTTTTGAAACAGAGAGATGCATTCAAATTGATGACAATAATGATAAACAACCATTTTATATACACAACTTTAGCCAGAAAGTACATGTTTTGATGAATGCATAGAGCTCCTGTAAGCTTTCCAGCATCACCTCTTTATACCTATTCAAAACAGAGGTTAAAAGCTGCACATCTAAGTAATGCCTTCCAACAGCAAAGTTTAAGCGACACAAATATAAGCAAACCTTCTATTTTCCCCGATGATAGCTACATTCTGTATGGAATGACATCATCTAAAGCAATACTGACAGGACTGGAGACAGCTTGCTTGCCGCATCCAGTATTATTATTTTGATTATTTAATTTCCCTCCTTTATTTTATAAAATATTCCATTTTAGCTGCTGCTACAATGACAAGTTTTTGAAATATAAATCTTAAAACAACCACCACCATAGGAGTAGCCTTCAAATAATCTTGTTTACATTCTTTGTAAGGATTCTATTCTCTCCCTGTTTTGCTGAAGCAACCTGTTGTGATGCTCAGAGTTTAGTTCAAACGTTCAGCTCAGAATGTCCAAGATAATAAGTTTGGAACCAGAACCAGAAAGGACCTATATTTCATCTTCAAAATGACTCAGTACAGCAAGTTTGGCTGAGCCCCTTGCCCTCCAGATGTTGTTGATCTACACAGTGTCTATAATACCTGACCATTTGGAGTTGAGTTTGACAACATCTGGAGGGCTACAGATTACCCATCGCTGTGGTCCAGGTTCTGCCATGGGTCAGAAACAAAAGCCCTGATGTGTGGAATTTAGCAACTATATTTTGTAGACGTTCATCACTTTGAGCCAGAAAACACTATTCTTTGCTTGCATTATCCTTTTTGGCCCATTCCCTTCTAGACAAGGGCCATGTGGTCACAGGCCACTGAATAGATATTCTGAAGTAGCGGAAGTCTATTTACATTTTTCAACTCCCAGCCATCACTTTTGTAAGCAAATGTACCTTTGGGATGGGACGATTAGGAGCAGAAAAGCGACAAGAGCAAGGGTGTTAAACTCTTTCTTTATTTTCTTCTGATCTCCCAGTCACGCACCTGGAAGCTACTCCCTGCATTGGTGGCTTCCAAACATGCGTAGTTACTAGGACCTTGGAGGTCTATCATCAGGTTTAGGAGCTATCCATGGTGCTGATACTTTCCTTTTTGCCTGTGCATCCAGATCAGGGCAAGGAGAAGTAATATGGAATCATTGATCCAAACCCTGCTGTCCTTGCTTAACAGTTGAAGGATGAGCAAACAGCGACACCCTGGGCCCTTAAAAACCCAGTGCCCTTAGAATAGGGGGAATGTTCTAACAGATTGAAACCAACACCTTGATCTTTGCCAATGCAGTGATTGGAACACTTTTGTGACCAGCCAATCTCAGGATGTGGATTCCTACACTTTGCACCATTTTCAGTCATAACAGAGACACAAATAGCAATTCTAAATGAAGCACTTTACTACAGATCTACTACAGATCTAGCCATCTCCTCTCCAAACTACTGCTCTGTCAGATAATCATGGTAGTTATTTATGAGTAAAATGGCTGCTTTGCTCTCCCTTTCAGCAGCGCATGCTGATGCTTGAGAGGTGTTAATACAGCACGGCAGATAAAACTTGATTTCTTTATCAATTCTACTCTCAGACTCGATATGTTTAAGTCCACATCTCATCTTTTCTCTCGGGCCCTTCTCACCTTACGTTCTTCATATCCATTGAAAATGCGGCACTCCATTCTGCTATATATTCTTAAAGCCTTGGCTTTATTCCTGACTCTCTTCTCTCCCTTCAGTTCCCAGGCAATTGCCAAGTCATGTTGCTTTTCCATTTACAGCACTGCAAAGCTACAGCACACTCTCTCCACCCTGTTGATGGAAACTCTGGTTCAGCCTCTGTTCATCTCTCACCTTCATTACCACAATTTCGTTCCTTTGCAGACTCCCATTGTCTCTTCTCAGTTCCTTCACCTCTGTGGAACCCTGTCACACCATTCATTCATCTTTCTCATCACCACAATCTGACCACATGGTGCTCCTTCTTAAATCCCCACTCTAGCCCTGTATTCTCTATATGCTCTGTATTCTTGCACATGCGTCCTGTGGCCCTCCAGCTCCTTCAGTCCTCAAGCTCCACCAACCTCAGCCATTTGAAGGTCTCCTGCTCCCCTTAATGCAGGGCTGGGAAACCTTAGGCCTGTCAACAAAGAGTGTTTGAGGAACCTGTAATCCATTCTTCTGGGACAGAACTGTGCCACCTCTGTTTCCTAGAAGAATACTATGTTTTGTTTTGATATCAGCACTTTTGTGATGGCAGCAGCCATTATTCCAAGGCTGACCCTCACCTTGGAACTATTTGCATGCCTGTTAACATAGTTCATTTCACATTAAGAGGCAAGAGGCTGAATTGTTTCATTCATTCATTCCTTTAATTTGTACTTTGGTGTTCCTCTCAAAGAGCCCAAAGAGGGCACCAAACATAAAAATGTTAAAACAATACAATTTAAAATAAATATATATTTAAACTGTTTTAATATCACTTGAAAACATTTAGAGCACCTAAAAACATCGAGAACACCTACAAACATGGTCTCATTGGATAGAGAGAGGGAGAGGTCTGGGCAAAGGTGGAGTAACTGCCACTGACATTCACCTTTCTTCTTGACTATAGAGCCATCTAAATGACCACATTTCTCTATTCATTTGTCTCTCACTAGTATGTGACACACACACACACACACACACACATGCACAAACTCACACATTTTCCAACAGGTCAATCACGATCTACTGGTCAATCCCTGGAAGGCTCTGGTAGATTGCGGCCAACCGCCGGCTCCTCCATCCGGCCCTGGCCCCTTGCCCCACCCTCTAGATCACTAATCAAAAGACGGAGCTCTCGTTGAGAGGCTTAGTGTATCATTAGCGTTCTCTTGGTGAGCGACTTTTTAAAATTCTCCATTCTTCCAGATTCCTGATTTTGTTCCCTAAAGAAAGCTCAACAACGTTGACCTCAACCCTCCCCCCCCAAAGGGGTGGATCACTGCCAGTTTTAATTGTGTGAGTAGATTGCAGTTTCTTGGAAGTTGGCCGTCCCTGCATTAAAGTATTCACAGGCAGTTTGCCATATGTCCTCTTTTTCTAGGACGTGTCCTCTTTTTCATGGGTATGTAAAATGAGAGGCGCCATAGCGATCCATAGTTAAAAGTAGATGTTGGCAAGTGTGTCCTATATTTTGCTCTTCAAAATTTGCCTATTGAGAAAATAGTGCCCACCATTTTAACACACCTGTCATATCCACACTGTGTACTTTAAGATTAGTTAGCTTGCAATCTTATGCACACTTGCCCAGGAGTGAGCCCCACGCAACTCAGACATGCCTAGGATTGCACTGATAGTTTTACTGCCTGTATCCTGGGCTCTCTCTCCTTCCCCACTGCCAGCTGCCATCTCAGCAGGAGTTTGCATCTTTATCCATCTATTGTAGTCATTTAATTAGCTGCTATCTTGCTACTTCTTGTTTGAAGTTTGCAGTTATAGTGCTTTTTTCATTCATCCAGCCAGAAAGCTTAAATAGGTCAAGTTCTAAACTACTAGATAAGTTTCATTCTTGACTGACTCATTAATGCTTCTTTCTTCCCGGGAAGATTTCTCCAGCCTCTCTTTCAACAAAAAAACACATAAATAAATGTAAATCTTATTTTAGGTCCCAGTTTTGGTAGAATATTTAAGGGTTCCTCTCTCAAAGGCAAGCTGTCTTTTAGATTTATAACCACAGTCACCAAGGAGCCTGTTTATTAAATCTTGCTTGACAGCTGTTTCCTTACTAAGATATTTTGCAATTGAAATCAGGCTGAACAGCACTGGCCTGGTTAACATTGTGGGTAGGAATATGTACGACCTAGGTGGGCAATCATCACAAGTGCCTCCTCCTTTGAACCTCTCATTGCTTAAAAACAGAAGATCAAGCAAGCCAAGGCTGCCTGAAGTACATTTATAAAATTAATGGATTTACCGTCTTCCATATAAAATCCAGCATGATGAAACCTATGAAGAAAATGTTGTTGTTTAGTCATTTAGTCATGTCTGACTCTTCGTCACCCCATGGACCAGAGCACGCCAGGCACTTCTGTCTTCCACTGCCTCCCGCAGTTTGGTCAAACTCATGCTGGTAGCTTCAACAACACTGTCCAACCATCTCGTCCTCTGTCATTCCCTTCTCCTTGTGCCCTCCATCTTTCCCAACATCAGGGTCTTTTCCAGGGAGTCTTCTCTTCTCATGAGGTGGACAAAGTATTGGAGCCTCAGCTTCACGATCTGTCCTTCCAGTGAGCACTCAGGGCTGATTTCCTTAAGAATGGTTCGGTTTGATCTTCTTGCAGTCCATGAGACTCTCAAGAGTCTCCTCCAGCACCAGAATTCAAAGCATCAATTCTTCGGCAATCAGCCTTCTTTATGGTCCAGCTTTCACTTCCATACATCACTACTGGGAAAACCATAGCTTTTACTATACAGACCTTTGTTGGCAGGGTGATGTCTCTACTTTTTAAGATGCTGTCTAGGTTTGTCATTGCTTTTCTCCCAAGAAGCAGGAGTCTTTTAATTTCGTGGCTGCTGTCACCATCTGCAGTGATCATGGAGCCCAAGAAAGTAAAATCTCTCACTGCCTCCATTTCCTCCCCTTCTATTTGCCAGGAGGTGATGGGACCAGTGGCCATGATCTTTGTTTTTTGATGTTCAGTTTCAGACCATATTTTGTGCTCTCCTCTTTCATCCTCAATAAAAGGTTCTTTAATTCCTCCTCACTTTCTGCCATCAAGGTTGTGATGAAGAAAATAATTCAAGACAATTCTAGAATAGTCTTCCTCTGGAAATAAGGCATGCACCAACAAGGGCAATTCAGGTGCAGGCTGAAAACATCTCTGTTCACCATGTCTTGGGCTGGCTGTTGATGCCTGCCACTATAGAACTCTAGGGGTTTTTTGACCTCTTGGTTGTTATTTATTGTATTTGATTATTTTAATTGTGTTGTGATGGAGAGACTATTGGTAAAACCTATTTGGTGTTTCGCAACTTTCTGACTAGTTGCAGGACCTTAGCCAGACCTAGCAGAGTCAACGCAGAATCCACGGAAGCAATTGGCGACTTGGCTGCAGACAGGATAGACGAAGCAGGAACCAGGAACTTGTAGTTAGGTGTTTATTATATACAGTGGACTATTTACAGGAACAAAACACGGATCTTTAGCTAGCTCTCTCTGACACGACTCACAACTCCTACACTGACACACTGAAGCACTGAACTTCTGAACTCACGAACTACCAGTTAGTAGGCCATTAATTATCACTCCCTTGAGAGAGCTTGACCAATCAGGGAGCGGTCTCCATGTCTCTGTTATAACCAGGCAGACTTACTCCTTCACGTGACCTTCTGGCTGTCTGCCAAACCTTCATTGACTGTGTGTGAAGCTGCACGTACACAGTTTCCCAACAGAGACTGCTCTTGAGCTCAGGTCCTGCTCACGAGCATCCCATTTGGAATCTGGCTCGCCATTTGAGAACAGGATGCTGACCTAGATGGGCCATTGGCCTGATCCTTCCCATGTAAATTCAGTGTACGTCCTATGCAACAACTGCGGCAAGAATTCTTTTAGCCCCAAAATGGAAACAACAAGAAGTACCAACGAAAGATGGCAAAAACGACTGCAGCAATCAGGGGCTGCTCCAGTCAAAAATTCTATACAGAATGGGAATGCATAGGGGAATACATGAAGAAATACGGTGTTAAAGCAGAACTCTTAATAGGCAATTGTTAAGCGTATAAGGACAAAAGAAGTAATTATAATTTAACAGTTTTCATGTTATTCTATTTTATCAAAGCAACTAGAAAATAAATACTATGATGGGAAGATCTCACACAGGTGAAGGAAAGCAGTGGGGAGGAGGGGAGGGTTAGGTTGAATTTGGGAAATAAAATAATATCTGGGACAGCAGTGGTGTAGTGGTTAGGAGTGGAGGACTTGTAATCTGGTGAACCGGGTTTGATTCCCCGCTCCTCCACATGCAGCTGCTGGGTGACCTTGGGCCAGTCACACTTCTTTGAAGTCTCTCAGTCCCACTCACCTCACAGAGTGTTTGTTGTGGGGGAGGAAGGGAAAGGAGATTGTTAGCCGCTTTGAGACTCCTTCGGGTAGTGATAAAGCGGGATATCAAATCCAAACTCTTATTCTTCTTCTTCATAATAGATTCTTATAGAATAGTAATATATTGTAACCAGAACAGAAGTTTAAAAGGGGAAGTAAATGTACTTTTAGTATTTTCATTATTGTAATAGTTATTATTATTTCTTATCGATAGAAGGCAATGTTAATTTAGACTTCTTTGTTTTGCTGTCTGTATAATTTTTTTTTTAAGCCAATAATAATTTTAAAAGTACCAACGAAAGAAGAGTGGCAGAAGAAGAGTTGCAGAACGGGCGAAGCTGACAGGAAAAATCCGAAACCAGCAAGATCAAGTATTTCCAAAAAGACTGGAGTAGATTTATATGATATCTGAAAGATCATTGTAAGCAATTAACATTGCTAGCAGGGTTGTCTGAAGACATGTGAGGAGAAATTTTCTATCTTTCCGTATTTATATATTTAATTTTTAAAGATATTCTGTAGTGAGTGTAATTAGAATTGGAAAATGTATAGATTGCAAAGATATAAAGGTTAATTTTGAAAGCCATGAGGCGGGAGGGAAGGAATTTGATAGGCTCTAAGAGCCAAGAAGGTATAATGGATAAAGATGATGTGAATGTATAATGTTAAATGGAAATTATATTTTAAATTATATTTTTAAAAATTCAGGGTATGTCCAACAACATATCCAACACTCTGCTATGGCAATCCATGCCCCATAGTGGTGGGTCTTCTCACAGAAGAACATTGAGAAGGTTCTAAATAACTCCAGCATTCTCCAAAACACAGTTTGAAAAACATTGATCTAGCAAAAGAGACTTCCGTTGCCTTTTTCTACTTCCAGGTTCTGTCCGCTTTCATTGCTCGGCAGACGTGCATTATCCCTACAAATAGGTCTAATTTTAGAGTGCCTTGAAAGCAGCCAATTCAGGTTAAAAATAACTCTTTGTATCATTTAAATAGTGGCTCTCTCACATAAGGGGGCTTATGTGAGAGGGAAAGAGAAGGAATGCATTATGTGTGAAACGAATTGAGAATTATAAAATAAAGCTGAATTGACACTTCAGGCAATAGGGCCATAGTCTATGCCTCTCTCAGAGTTAGGCCATCAAGGAGACAAGATGACAGTTAAGTTCTCTGATTCTCTCTTCCATCTGGGAGGCATCATGTGAGCTTGGACAAACCTCTCGATTGGAAGCTTGCAGACATGGGCACCATCTAGGGCACAGTCAATCTAGGGCACAGTCTAGATACTCAGACCCCTTCCATTTGTTCCTAAGCTTACCAAAACCAGTTTCTCTGGAAATTGCTTCAAATATTTTGCTGAAACAGGAACTACCAATTTACCCCTCAGATGATTTTGCTTCAGGTAAAACGGTGGCAAATTTGTGTCCAGTAGCATGTCATATCATCTACACCTACCTTTTTCAGTTGACAGAATATCGACCCTTCTGCTTTGATACCCTTTATTTCTTCTTCTTCTTCTTCTTCTTCTTCATCTAGGTTTTCAAGATAGCCTACAAAAGAGAACCATAAAACAAATATAAAACAGATCAAAAACTTCAGAAACAAAAGCAGTTATCTTAGCAACAGTGAAAATAAAAAAGCAATATATAAAAAATCAGTTTAAATCTTGTGCAATCTTTTTTTTTAAAAAAAAAACCAACAACAACACAGGCTCTCCAGGCAACCCTGGTGGCATATAAATGATGGTAATTATTATTAAGAAAGCCTACAGAGTGGCAAGGATGTTTCAAGAAGAACACCTGGAGACAGACTTAACAGGTAGGTTCCTTTTTAAAAAAAGGAAAGGAAAAAAAGGTAACATTTTCAATGAATATATCCCCTCCACAGACACCTCTGTGGTGATGATGGCATTAAAATGTCCTGCCCTTCTTCAATAAAAGAGAAAAAGGGAGACCAGATTGTATCAAAGGTATATTTTTTGGAGATGCCTTCAATTAGTCGCCAATGGTATGCGAAGTGTTCTGATAAAGCAATGCTCCAGATATTATTAACCCAAGCCTCTGTTGGTATATTAGAGGTTTCCTTCCATCGTTGGGCAATAAGTAGGCTAGCTGCTGTGAACAGGAAATAAATTAATTCTTTAGATTTAAGGGTGGAGTTGCAAGGCATGTGGGATTCCAATGCTACTGAAAGTTCATTTTAAGGGTAATTTCCTGGGGGTGAGCCAAAATTGTTTTTAGAAATGGATTATGCCTTATAGATTCCCATGCCTTTTCACTTATTAACCCTTCTGCTTTGATACCCAAAGAGTTTTTGCTAACATGTACTAATATAGTTAACTCTGGTACACACATGCACATATATCGCTTCGTTTCTATGCATTTGATGACTAGCAAGTGAATGTAAATGAACCGAGCCCTGTGTCTAAGAGAGGACATTAAAGAATATCTGTCTGTGGTGTGCCAACTGTGATTGCCCATTCTCACCTGCAAATTATTAAGTGGGGACCATGTGTGCATGAACCAGACACCAGCTTCATTTATTTCAGTGGGAGACACTGGTTGTGTACCTTAAAAAAAAATTCTTACATGCATTGACTATAGAGATTTGGCTGGTGGAAGCAGAATCACGATCAGGAAATGTAAATTGGGAGAAGTGAAGGGAGGGAGTATACCTTATTTAATAAAGTTGCATCCACGCAAAAAAAAATGTGTAAACATTCTCAGTGAACACATATTATTTGACTTTGTTTTTCTGGTATGCGACGTAGGCTATTGCATCTATCATTTATCTGTCTGTCTGTCTATCATCTCTCTATCTATCATCTATCTATGTATATCTATGTATATCTATCTATCATCTATCATCTATCATCTATCTATATCTATCCTCTCTCTCTCTCTCTCTCTCTCTCTCTCATCTATCTATCTATCATCTATCTATCTATCTATCTATCTATCTATCTATCTATCATCTATCTATATCTATCTATCTATCATCTATCATCTATCATCTATCTATCTATCTATCTATCTATCTATCTATCTATCATCTATCTATCTATCATCTATCTATCTATCTATCTATCTATCTATCTATCTATCTATCTATCTATCTCTATCTATCATCTATCTATCATCTATCTATCTATCAGCTATCTATCTATCAGCTATCATCTATCTATATCTATCATCTATCATCTATCATCTATCATCTCTCTCTCTCTCTCTCTCTCTCTCTCATCTATCTATTTATCTACCTATCTACACACACATACATATAATTTCTAGTTTGCCTCCAGTTTCAGAATGATTGGGGTACACCTTTTCAGCCTGATTTACAGAGCAAAGAATGGAGAAATAATGCCTCGCATTTGAAGCAAAGCAGTGATTAGTGTTGCTGAAGTTATTCCTGTCAGAGGCAATGCTTTGTCAAATGTCCCCTGTTTTATAATGCTCATTATGTCCTCTAGTGGCGGGAGAAGCACAAAACGATGGAAGCAGATTGAATATTGCAGTGAAGGCACAGACTTGTCAGCAAACAAACAAACGGAATTTGGGTTGGACATTGTGACTCTTATCATTGTGACTGGAGTGGAGTGAGGTTGCGGCTGCACAGTCAAGAGTGCCAGGTGGACCCACCAGGTTGACCCACCAGTGTGTTCATTACACTGCCCCAATCCAGTCCCATCCTGCATGAATGTGTTGGGAAGGGAGCTTGGCAGCTTTGTCCCACCACACTGACTGCTACAGATGCCTATAGTTTTCCTTATCTCTTTTGCTACCATTCCAACATTCTCAGTTATTCCATTCCATCCTTTTAGCCTTTATTTAGGGTCACACCAGGTATGGCCTTAAGCGTTTTTTAAAAATCATGCTTATTAGACCATGGTGGAATCTACACACATAAAAAAAACGCTGTGAAAATGCTTTTCTTAAAAAAAAAAAGTTTTGAAAAATAAGTTTAATTTTGCGTAGCTCACTGTCGCCACCTAGTGTCTCATTTGTATATTGCACTTCGTTGTTGTTTGGTCGTTTAGTCGTGTCCGACTCCTCATGACCCCATGGACCAGAGCACACCAGGCACTCCTATTGCACTTTACAACACATTTAAAACGTTTTATTAATAACGTTTTTATTTTTATTTGCAGCTGTGTAGATGAGTCCCATGTCTCCCCCCCCTTCGAAGGAGTCTTGAACTGAACTGAAACTGTGGCACAGGTCGGAAGGGGGATTTAATCTCCTTCTGCTGTTCTCTGCTAAAATTCTCCCTGAAGCTATGCTCACCAATTTCCCACACCCTCCAACGTTTCTCCAATGAAAATCGGGATGTCCCATTTCATCATCATCACCATCATCATCATCACCATCATCATCATCATTATTAACCTGCCCATCTGACTGGGTTGTCGCAGCCACTCTGGGCAGCTTCCAACATATAGAAAAACAAAATAAAACATTAAACATTAATATAACTTCCCTATACAGAGCTGCCTTTAGATGTCTTCTAAAGGTTGTATAGTTATTTATTTCCTTGGCTCAGGGGTCGCATAACTCCATATCCTCCAACATTTTCCCAATGAAAATAGGGGTGTCTTACCATACCCTCCAACATTTATTTCTCTGATGAAAATATGGACGTCCTAAGGCAAAGCAGGACATTCCAGGATCAAATAAAAAACCAGGACAGCTTCTGTAAATCCAGGACTGTCCCTAGAAAACAGAAACATATATCTTCTCTTATGTTACCATAATACATTCTTTTATCTACTATATTGCTTCAGCAATGAGAAAGCTCCCAATAAAACCTTTGTTTTATATAAGTAATAGAGGAAGACCAATACGTTTCAAATGGTTCTCTTTCCTATATCTTAAGCTGTACAATTTCTGTAAGCTTGGACATCATAGTGACATACCATATTTCGTTAAACCACACTTTCATCAGTGGGCATTATTAGTGTGCATCATGTGGTGTCAAATAACATTTCCCCCCTGTTCTTAAGTTTCTGGCTAAAATAGAATGTTTTAGTCACGGTTCAGTTTTCAAAGAATCTATAAGAATTTTAAAAATATATAAAATATATTAAGTAGTGGATAAAATTCCCTGCCAGCCCTCATGAATTCCTCACCAGTGAACTCAAACTTCCGCACCAGTAAAGTGTCGTTTCCAGTTAACTCGGTTTCCTTCTTGAGTATGAGGGCATGGGTCCTTTTGCTTCTCTGCCCATCTGTCACATCCTGTGCCCTTCTCAGTAAACTCAACTGCCCCACAATGCCCTTTTCACACTTCCCTCTCTAAAATATACCGTATACAGCACCACACAGACAAAGGACATACTACAGCAAATGGCAAGAATGCCAGTTGAAAACAAAGCGGTCCTTATCTGAAGGCCCATTGAAAATCATAGGAGCTGTGAATGTCAATTGAGATGGCATGGCTCAATTGAAAGAAATGTAAGCATGAAATTTGATGTGATTTTTTAACAGCCCAGTTGAATAACTTGCTGTCTTAGAATAGGAACTGGACAGAAAAGAATCTGGAAGAATTCCTCATACCAGTGGAGTGCGGTGATTTTGTGTGTGTGTGTGTGGGGGGGGACAGTAAGGCCAGAGGTGCCAGCTTGCAAGGGTAATTGGTGGTGGGGGCAGCATCACGATGTCACGCATGTGAGCATCTCATTTCCCTCACTAAGGTGGGCAGAAGCTTCCCACGCTTTGGGAAGGATGCTGGAGCCCTCCTTGTTAGGGACTGTAGGACAAGACCGAAGAAGAAGAAGGAGAAGGAGGAGGAGGAGAAGAAGAAGAAGAAGAGGAGGAGGAGGAGTTTGGATTTGATATCCTGCTTTATCACTTCCCGAAGGAGTCTCAAAGCGGCTAACATTCTCCTTTCCCTTCCTCCCCCACAACAAACACTCTGTGAGGTGAGTGGGGCTGAGAGACTTCAGAGAAGTGTGACTAGCCCAATGTCACCCAGCAGCTGCATGTGGAGGAGCGGGGATGCGAACCTGGTTCACCAGATTACGAGTCCACCACTCTTAACCACTACACCACTACACAAAGAACTTATTTATGTATGCTACAACAGCGGCAAGAGTCTTGATAGCACAAGGATGAAAGAATGAGAAAATTCCAACGAAAGAACAGTGGCAAGAAAAATGGATGAGCTTTGCAGAATTGGCCAAACTGACATACAAACTGCAGGACAAGGACAACGGTGACTTTAAGGAAGAATGGGAGCTTTTTTTTACAAATTATCTAAAAAGACAACAAAATGAACTGGACTCCTTGGCAGGTTTTGAATAAACATACACAAATTTATTGGTTGATAACATGATAGATAGATAAGGTAAGGATATGTACAATTTTATAACATGCAGAGAATAATATGTGCAGAGAAATCAGAGAGAGGAGCTGAGGGAAGTCTTTGGTGGGATGGGGGAGGGATGGAAGCTTGGTGGGAGGGGGGAGGGAGGGATGGATGCTGGAGCCCTCCTGCCTCCTTTCCAAAACCGGATAGGCTTTGGGAAGGTGGCAGAAGGGCTCTTGGACCCTGTCGGAGCATTGCACCTCCCTCCTAAGGTGGACAGAAGCTTCCCAGGCATTGGGAAGGCTTGACTACTTTAATACTCTAATTTACCAGGAATATTTAGGGGACCAGCCTGGTCCCCTAGTCCAGTGACCACACACCACTGCCTCATACCTAGACTTCTGCATTGTTCCTGATATTAGAGAGGCTCAGGGAAGAACCTAACCTTGCTAAATACATGTAGATCCTTATAATATTATCAATATTTGCAAACTGCTGTGGAGTTAAAAATACCAGTAGTATATCCTCTTATAATCTGACACACGGTGATAAAGTGAAAATGATTGATAATATATATGCCCCATTAAAAGCTAACAAACCTAGTATGCCAGGGGGTGGGTGGGTGGGAGATGTGAGCTCTGGATCAGGGGACCCTGCTTAAAAAAAAAGAACTCATAACCCACCTACTTTCAGCAGCCAGAAACATCATAGCCTGACACTGGAGAGACCTGTCAGGAGTAAGCATGGACCAATGGTACCAAATAGTATGGGAAACAGCCTTACTAGAAAAACTAACCAATAAACTGAAATTGACACGGGAACAAATAAAAGAAGATGCCTTCACCCCAGTATGGCTCCCCTTTATCACGCACACAGCCCAACAAGACAATGACAAAAATCCACCCACAGCAAATCAATATGGCTAACCTGATCCAAAACACCCACTCACCCCACTCACACATGAAAACAAAGACCACCACAGCCAACCACAAATGAACAACCACACCCTAGTCCAACCCCAACCTCTCTCACCACCAAAGGAACACAAGTGAACAGCAAAGAACCTGCACAAGCAATGCTGACACCAAACTCTACATATATTAAGTAAAATAGAAACATCGTCACCCGACTCCACCCATCCTTCCCCCCGCCTCTTTCCTCCTTTTCTTCCTAAAGTCTCAACAAATGAAACTGATTTGTAAAAATGTTACATGGAAGGGGGGGGGGGGAAAGGAGAGAGAGACATTGCACATACTTTTGTAAATCAAGAAAATCTTTAATAAAAATACATTTTTAAAAAGTAGTAGAAGAAGAAGATCTGGCCACTCAGAAGCATATGATCAAAAGCATGCTTAATGTTACACCTGGTTTACCCTAAGGCTGTATGCACACCCTGTTTCCTCTGCCTCCGGCGCACTCCTGCTGCTAGTTTGTGAAGCAGCGTGCACACCAAGTTAGCTGCAAGACACATACCGTATTTTTTGCTCTATAAGACGCACCAGACCACAAGACGCACCTAGTTTTTGGAGGAGGAAAACAAGAAAAAATATATTCTAAATCTCAGAAGCCAGAACAGCAAGAGGGATCGCTGCGCAGCCTGCATTCGCTCCATAAGATGCACACACATTTCCCCTTACTTTTTAGGAGGGAAAAAGTGAGTCTTATAGAGCAAAAAATACGGTATTTCTTGTAGTTCCTTGAGAAATACTGCATCTTCATGCCTTTCCCCTCAAGTCAGCTTTGATCTGATATGACAATGAAAGCAACACAAAGACATCCACACCTTGTCTCCACCCAGTGGTTTGGACAGATTGCGGGCAAATTGCAAACACATCAAACTACTGATGTGTACAGCAATGTGCAAATGTTATTTGAAATGCCATGGGGGGGGGGCTTGCTACATTTTAAGCTGCTAACACGTACACAGCTTCTGTCTGAGGTGTGTAGCCTTGTAGGCATGCAAATAGGTCAGAGATGAGAGTGGGGATTGGTAGAATGGCTCCTGATGTCACAATGGCACTAGTGTCGTCCTTAAGGATGGGGAAACAGTGATATTTCCCTATTTCTAAGAGGAAGAGGGTTTTTTGGGGGGCGGAGTTTCTTCCTAGTGAAATTTGGCAGGTCCCCCAAGCACAGCCTCACATCTTTCTGAGGGTCTCTTTCCCACCCCTACCAAAAAGTGATTCAAAAGCAGGAGTTGGACAGAGAGGGTGGCTGATGTGTACATTTTCACGGAACATGATATACTCCTAGCATGAAGACTTAACTTGGTAGAACAAGAAGTCATAGAAGTCAGCTGTTTATAGCTAGACCAAACAACATATTGCCCATAGTTTTGTATTTAGTGGAGACAAGGTCATATGTACGAGATAAAACCCTATGGCAGGAAATGGGCACTACAGACTGTGATTCAGTTTACAGTAAATAAACTCAAATCAAGGCAACAGTTCCATCGGGTTATCATCTTTGTATCCTTCTGGGTCAATTTTCCTAATAGCAGTTTTCACAGGCAGGCAGACACCTCATTTCTCTTAATTTCTTCCTTCTTGTCAGTCCTTTTCCAGTAGTGGGTATTTGTTTTCTGCAGTGGGGCTGATAAAACAGCAGTACCTTTCCCTCAAAAGCCATTCCATGCTCATTTTTGTTTTGTATAGAATGCCTCTCAACAAGGTCCTCAGGAATTTTTGAATTATTACTAAGGATGCAATCCAAAGCAAACTTGCTCAGAAGTGAGTCCCGTTGAAATCAGTGGAATGTACTTTGGAGAAAACCAGGCTAGAATCAAGTAGGAAAATATATATTATTAATAGAGAGCAAAAAGGAACCTGGAACTGTGCAAAAGCACCACTAAAATCAGCAGGATTTGACTTCTGAACTATCTTATAGAACTTTAAATTTGAATACTTGTCTATTTTAAACCAGAGTGTCGTTTTAAATGTTCAACCATATCTTAACCATTATATTTTGAATCTGCAAGTGGTGTTGCTTTTGATGTGTGTATGTGTGTGTGTGTGTATCTATATCTATGTATCTATCTACCGACCTACCTATCTACCTATCTATATCTATCATCTATCTATCTATCTATCTATCTATCATCTATCTATCTATCTATCTATCATCTATCTATCTATCTATCTATCTATCATCTATCTATCATCTATCATCTATCTATCTATCTATCAATCAATCTATCATCTATCTATCTATCTATCTATCTATCTATCTATCTATCTATCTGTCAGGGAACTGACATCGGAGCTTAGAGCGGAGGTAGGGCTCTCCGATGATGCAGGAGAAGGGACCAGCAGGGAGAGGGAGAATACTTCCATTGGGGAAGAAAATAGGCGTGACACCAGGAAAGAAGGGGAGGAGGGAAGGTCTTCGGAGAGAGGGCTCCAAGACCCTTCCACAGAGTCCAGCGGGGAGAGCCCAGGACCTCCGCTGGCCACGCCCACTCTGCGCAGGAGACTTCCGCGCAGAGAGGCTAGGAGGAGACTTGGCGTCAAACAGCTTTTATGTTGGAAGAAGTTTAAGGAACGCCCACTGACGGATTCTGCCAGTGACTTAGACAGTCGCCTTGTAAGGGCTGTCAAATCAGGGAAAGGTTTAGCTACCCCAACAGCTGGGAGCAGTTTGGAATTTACGCACAAGCAACCCCAATTCCCATTACACTATCTATCATCTATCTATCTATCTATCTATCTATCTATCTATCTATCTACCTATCATCTATATCTATCATCTATCTATCTATCTATCATCTATCTATCTATCTATCTATCTATCTATCATCTATCTATCTATCTATCATCTATCTATCTATCATCTATCATCTATCTATCATCTATCATCTATCTATTTATCTATCTACACACACACACACACACACACACACACACATAATTTCTAGTTTGCCTCCAGTTTCAGAATGGTTGGGGTACACCTTTTCTGCCTATCTATCTAATTTGTTTTCGTATTTGTACATTTACATTTGCTTTCATGCCAAGTAACATTTACGTACACACAACAGAAACCACAGAGGAAACGCCAATGTCAAAACACGTTTGGCTTCTGTTGATATTTTGCAAGCTAGAGTGTTTTATGTAGTAGCCATCACTAGCCTGATCCTTAGTGAATCTGTCTAATCGTGTTTTAAAGCCATCTAAGTTGGCGACCATCACTATATCCTGTAGGATCAAATGCTGTTGTTTAGCTAGGCATGGTGCGAAGAAGTCCTTCCTTTTGCTTGCCCTGAATCTTTCTGGGGAAGAAGAATAGAGGAAGGCAACCTTGCTTCTTCAGCTCACCCTCTCCACTCCCCATGGCTTCCAAAGTCACCCCACATATTCTTGCTGAGATGCACAGGCCAAGATATATCACATAAGTTTCATATTTGTTTGCAACTACCAAGGAATGATTTAGTGACAGCAAGGATGTCATTTCAGGAAATTCAGAACTGTATACACTCCCCCCCCCACCAAAGGGAGGTAATTAAAGGGGCTGAGTTCTTTTTCAATCCCACTCCTCCTCCACCACCACCATGCACTGAATCATTCAGAAGCCTTATCTTTTGAGGGGGATCCTGACACGGCTGACACATGATGACAAAGTAATGCGAGCTGAAAATAGGCCCTTCTAAATCGGTACGCAGCATTCAGGAACAAATATGAATAGCAGGACTATTCTGGGAGCAGAAATATTCTGAAGCAATTACCTAAGAAATATAATGATGAGCGAAGAAGCCTAGGGATGATGACAGATGTCAACCAACTAATGCTATGCCTTATTTTAGTGATTGCGCCGCAAAAATGAAATGCAGGTGTGGCCGCGTGGAGGTAAAACAAAAGGCTGCCAAAGAGGCACTGCTGGAACATTCTTAAAGAGAGCCAAACCAAACTGAGATGGAGAAGCAAAAGAGAGATGGGAAGTAAGAAAGTTGGAAGATAGGCAAGGACCAGTAGAATCACAGACCCTCCAAGTCTCCCTATTTTCCAGGGACAGTTCTGGATTTACAGAATCTGTCCCAGTTTCTGGTTTGATCCCAGAATGTCCCTCTTTTCCTTAGGACGTCCCCATTTTCATTGGAAAAATGTTGGAGGGTATGGAGTTATGCAGCCCCCGAGCAAAGGAGACAAGTAACTATACTAGGGTGACCATACGTCCGGGATTTCCTCGACATGTCCACTTTTGGGGGGCCAGCACCTGCATCCGGGTGGATTTTTGCATTTTGGAATAAATGTCTGGGTTTGGGGTTTTTTGTTTCTTACGTTTATGTTTTTTTAAATTCACATGCTCAGAAGGCGCTGTGCCCCGGAACAGGAAGCGGGCTTTGGGTGACCTGAAGCAGCCTTCCTGCGGCCGTGCTAGGCCCTGCACTGCTCCCGGTGGCTGCCAAATCTGGCATGGCTTTCCTGGGGCCGTGCTGGGCCCTGTGCCGCTCCAGGCCATCACCAAGCCTTGCGCGACATCCCCGGGGCCGCTCAGCCTCACATTGTGAGCGGGCGGCTGAAGACAGCAAAGGTAAGAGAGGGGAGGGAAGAAGGGGGTAGCAAACAGGCAAGGAAGGGGTTAGCGGCAGGGAGGGGGCAAGCGAGGGAGATGAGGGATGGTGGGGTGTGTGGCCTGATGGTGTGTGTGTGGACGTCTGGGTTTTTGATCCCCGGAATATGGCAACCCTAAACTATACAACCTTTAGAAGACATCTGAAGGCAGCCCTGTATAGAGAAGTTGTTTAATGTTTAATGTATTATTATGTTTTTATATGTTGGGATGCGGGTGGCGCTGTGGGTTAAACCACAGAGCCTAGGACTTGCCGATCAGAAGGTTGGCAGTTCAAATCCCCACGATGGGGTGAGCTTCCGTTGCTCCTACCAACCTAGCAGTTCAAAAGCACGTCAAAGTGCAAGTAGATAAATAGGTACCGCTCCGGCGGGAAGGTAAACGGTGTTTCCATGTGCTGCTCTGGTTCGCCAGAAGTGGCTTAGTCATGCTGGCCACATGACCTGGAAGCTGTCTGCGGACAAACGCCGGCTCCCTCGGCCTATAGAGTGAGATGAGCGCAGAACCCCAGAGTCGGTCACGACTGGACCTAATGGTCAGGGGTACCTTTACCTTTATGTTTCCTGTTTCCTCCTGGCTGGGACATACTTCCTTTGCATGTGACTAGAGGTGGGCGTGACCTTACCTGTCCAGGTAACAAAAGGGACAAGGCACACAGCACTTTCCCTCTTTTTGACTTCCTCCTTTGTTGGAACAGCTTTTCGCTAGAGATGCTCTGTTGGCTTCCAGCCTGCAGAGGACACTGGGATTATCCCCATATGGGATAGCTCCAAATGTATATACTTTGTAACTAAGTCTGCCTTCAGGGATCCATCTGTGAACTGAATGTGAGTAAACTACTTTTATATACTTTGTGGCTTGTTTATTCTTTTAAGAGGGATATAAAGGAACTTACCAGGAACCTGATATTGAGAGGCTTACACAAGCCTGCAACCAGCTACTTGCTGTGTGTTTAAAAGGGGAATGTGAAACTCTGCTAAGTAAAGGAACTTGCTAGCGCAAGTTAGGAAGGATATTAACAAGCAATATATCCTCTCCTGCCTCCCTGAACATTCCCACAGTGATGAAACAGGAAGTGTTGCTTTGCCCTGCCTTTGCTACCCCCACCTGCCTGCTCCTGTAGCCGCCATGAGCCCAGCTGCATCCGTTGCTGGTGGAGAAGTGGCGCCACTATCGGCACTGATTTGGGGAAGGATTGGGCCAGTTTTGGGTGAGATCTCGCCCAAAGTCATGTGAGAGCTTGTGTGCTCTCGTACAATTTCTGTTGAGATCTGAAGCCGCTGAAACTTTTTTTTTAAGCAACAGAGGAGTAACCTGAATGTTTAGCATTTCTCGCTGCCTAGGTAGGGCAGTGAAATACCAAATTTCTGAGTTGTGCAAGAACTTTCACTTCTGCAAAGGAACTTTCCCTCCCCCTCCCCTCTCCCCAATCTGCTCAAGAGAGTTGGAGAAAAGCCAGAACAGACATGGGGTATTTATTATTTAATTTTACTATAACACCACTATTTAACATTGTGTGTAGGAGAGCTGGGGGTGGAAATGCTTGAAAGGCATCAAAGAAAATACCTTTAGGTTCACACATGTGTACAAATATGCCAAAATTATTATTTTTGGTTAAAAACAACAATGCAAAAGCAAATTTTCTACCATTCGTTGATGTCCAATATCTGTTTTAAATATTGTATTTTTATATTCTTTGAACTCACCATGGTAAAGAAATCCTAATAATATTACTATTGGTAATCTGAGGTGGCCACTTCACTTTGCTACATTGCAGAGCTGGCCCTGCCTTTGTGGATGAGTCACACTTAATGTGGCAATCATTTTGGCTACATGTTATTTAAATGAAACAATAAAAGTATACCCTTGTTGGCAGGGCAACGCAGCATTAAATATGGAACAGATGGACACAGAGTGGATGTGAAATTATAATTTCTTGTATTATTATGAATGCATTTGTTCTGCATTTTGTAGTCATGGAGATGGGCAAAGGGTTATGAAGAGCGCTGAAGCCCTGGACCCCACTACTAAAAAGCTTGTGCAGTTATTATTACTCCTCTGACTTCTGAGAATTCAGCAACCATTGTCTGCTTTCAAGTCTATCTCTACAGCTAGAAAATCTATCCACTTTTTTTAATCTTTAAAGAGAAAGCAGAAGGTGCTGTGAGTGTCTGAGCAGGGGTGCACACATAGATGAACGATTGCAAACCCACCTGTGCCTGAAGCATGCTGGAAGCACGATTGTGCTGACTTCAGCTCTGTAAGTTGTTGCACCCTCTTCCCCTGCCCCAAGACCCCCAAAACTCAACTTTCAGGCAGAGAAGGGTAATATTCAGCTCCCCTCCTTCCTTGTCTCTAAAGTCACAGAGGGCCTAGCATGTAGCAGAACAAAGAGCACAGAGAGGCCCTCTCCTCAAAGGAGTTTAAGACTGCTTGGAAAACATCCAGACGATTAGGAGATGCAGAGGGAAGTGGGAGGCTCAGATCGTCAGTTCTGGCAACTATTTTTACTGTGGGCCAGTCTTGTCCACAGGTTTTTCTGTTTGTATTCCACTTCCATGAATAAGGATTCAACTTTACTGCTCGTCTCTGAATCTTCATGCTGACCTGTAGCTGAACCAGCCCTGGCAAGTTGTGATGGCTGGATCTACACTGATCTGAAAAACGCTTTTAAAAATATAGCTCTCAATGCAGTTTTCCATTGGCGATGGATTGCTGCACTGGTGTCACATTTTTATAAAGCATTTTAAAAGTTATAACTCACCAATGTAGATTAGTCTACAGCCGAGTGTCTTTTCTTCTGATGAGAAGCCCCAGAATCCCCAGTATGAAATTGATGTTCTGTGCACCCAGAGACAGCCCAAGATATTTTGGCACCTGAGGTGAACCACAAAATAATAATAATAATAATAATAATAATAATAATAATAATAATAATAACAACAACCCTAACCCTAACCCTAACCCTAATTATTATTATTATTATTATTATTATTATTATTATTATTATTATTACAATTTCATTTCACTTCACTTCACTTTTAATTTGTATTCCACCTTTCTGTATTTCTGTGCACAAGATGGTTTACCAGCTGAAGAAACAACAAAGATTGCACACCTTGTAACTACCTGATCCAATACAAAAATATAATAAAAACATAACCTTAAAATAAACAACTTATATCAAATAAAATAATATTCAATAATCCAAGTAATATTCAATAATCGTATACCTCCTTAAACCCATCGATCTCAGGGCAGTTCACAACATTAAATTCCCAAACAACAACATACATACATACATACATATGGAAGGAGGGATGAGTGACAAGCCAAATCAGGAATAAGGAGAGAATGAAGATCCACATTGGGATCTGCTGTCCCTGTGGATCCTGCCACCTGAGGTGGTTGCCTCACCTTGCCTGATGGGTGGGCCAGCCCTCTGTGCAAGTGGGTGTTTTACAAGAATTATCCAATGCGAATGCTTGTAAGGGCTAGGCTCCTTTTAGGAAGAAGAGGATGCCATCCATCCATCCCTCCATCCATCCATCCATCCATCCATCCATCCATCCATCCATCCATTTCATTTATATGCTGCTCTTTGGGAAATCTGACAAATCCCTTGCCTGGGATCGTCAGAAAGCTGAAAATCACTATCTTTTACCAGATTTTGCACACACTCTGCTCTCCCAGAAAACCCTACAATTTTCACTGCCTACTGGGGCTACACTGAAATCAGATTTAATAATAAAAAAAATAGGGACCTTGTGGAAGTGACAATAAATTTATCACTGATAGAACACCAGCTGTACATATTTGACTGATTATAAGGAAACAGGGAGAGAAACACAACACAATTAGGTTTCCAACAGAGTGCAGATTTGGTGTGTTCTGGCAAATGGAAATGGAGTCAGCAGGAGAGAGATACAGAGAGAAATCTGTTTCTGAACCTACAAAGAAAAACAAATCTTTTTCCTCAGAAGAGACTTCTCAGACTCTGAAGTTGGTGGGAATATATTTGCATGGTCAACCTGGGATGAGTGTGCATATGAAAGCTGTTCCTGCAGCTTTCCAGATGTCATTGGACTTCTCTGGATTGGTAGGTGTGTCCTTCTCTTAGACTAAAAGGCCTTGGGGTTGGGTGGGATAACATAGTAAGCTTTAACTTGAGGGCTAGTGGAGTTTGTTGTCGTTTAGTCATTTAGTTGTGTCCGACGCTTCGTGACCCCATGGACCAGAGCACGCCAGGCACTCCTGTCTTCCACTGCCTTCCGCGGTTTGGTCAAACTCATGCTAATAGCTTCGAGAACACTGTCCAACCACCTCGTCCTCTGTCGTCCCCTTCTCCTTGTGCCCTCCATCTTTCCAAACATCAGGGTCTTTTCCAGGGAGTCTTCTCTTCTCATGAGGTGGCCAAAGTATTGGAGCCTCAGCTTCACGATCTGTCCTTCTAGTGAGCACTCAGGGCTAATTTCCTTAAGAATGGATAGAGTGGAGTTTAGGCAGGCCAATTTAATAAGTCATAGTTAATTTTAATCTTGTGTATTGTTCTTCTGAGTAGAAATAACTTTATAAATTGCCAATCCTAATCTATTTTGTTTTCCATGTGACCATTACAGTTGTACCTTAGAAGTCAAACAGCTTAGTTCCCGAATGTTTTGGCTTCTGAACATCACAAACATGGAAGTGACTGTTCTGGTTTGCGAACTATTTTTGGAAGCCAACAGGGCTTCTGCGGCTTCTGACTGGCTGCAGGAGTTTCCTGCAGCCAATCTGAAGCCACACTTCGGTTTTCAAACGTTTTGGAAGTCAAACGGACTTCCAGAACGGATTCTGTTTAACTTCCAAGGTACGACTGATTGCATTTGCATATGCTGCTCGTTATTTCTCCCAACCCCAAGATTCACCATTGTACAATGTGCTGTTGATTGCTGTTTGATATTATTGTGCTCATTTTTTATGATAAAGTGAAATTTCTTTTAAAAATTGGAATGTCTCAAAAACTTTTAGAAAACCTCTTAATGAACAAATGCAATTTAGACTGGCCAGTGAAACCTTGCACTGCTTTCTCACTCACAACTGTGAAATAGAAAACCATTGCTGGCATAAATCAAACCTATTAAGTCTTAATGAATCCCCTTATGTCAGGAACTACAAATATGCTTTCTCAGAAAGCAACAAAAAAGGGAGTGGAGAGCAAAAGAAATACTTCACTGCCTGCTTACTCTTTATGTTACAACACTACAGAACAATCCTAGTAATGGTGTTTGCATGGGTTTTAGATTGCTCTGAAGAAGGAAAACTTTTTTCTGGAACAAATTAAACATATAAACTTGGGGGACATTCTTTTTTGTTTTGTTTTCTTGCATCATATCTTTTCTCAGACTGTGGCCCAATATGATGTTTTTAATAATTGTGTAGAAGAGGGAACTTCAGAACTTGCTGGAATTTCTTCCTCCTTGGAGTTCTATAGTTAGCCAGCATGGTGTAGTGGTTAAGAGCAGTGGACTCGTAATCTGGTGAACCAGGTTCACTTCCCCGCTCCTCCACATGCAGCTGCTGGGTGACCTTGGGCTAGACACACTTCTCTGAAGTCTCTTAGCCTCACTCACTCACAGAGTGTTTGTTGTGGGCGAGGAAGGGAAAGGAGATTGTTAGCCGCTTTGAGACTGCTTAGGGTAGTGATAAAGCAGGATATCAAATCCAAACTCTTCTTCTTCTATAGCATTGCAAGGTGCTGCTGAAATTTCTTCCTCCCCCTCTGAGTCGAATGGGGTTGCAAGGTGCTGAAATTTGACACAGCTATTAAAGATGCAGCAGCTCCCTCTTTTGCATCTGACTGCCATAGCAGTCTAATTCCTACATTAGCCAACCAGATGTCTCCTGCAAGCTCAAAGCAGCTCATGAGAGCAATGGTCCTCTCTTGCTGTTGCCAGAAGCCAGATGGAAGGGTGGGGGGCTGCAGGAGGGAAAGCTTAAATATCTAAGGATTCTGGTCCACTTCCTTGTTTACCTTTCCTTTCTCCTTTACTTCATTTGTGCAAATGGATAGCCACTTATACCTGATTCCTCTCTAGTCAAACGCCTCTTTTGTTCAATTACGTTTCCTGCCGCCTTGACTTTGTTCTCCGTTTTCTTCTACATCTGACAATGACATCGCTCCCTTTGTTGCCCAGCCAGCGGGAGTACAAAAGCTAACAACAATTCAGAGTCGCTCTGAAAGGACACATGCAGGTTATCTAATGCTGAATGCTCATCAGTTGCAAGTTCGCCTCCCCGGGATTTTCAAAGCCAAAAATCTACTGCAATGCAGAATCTTGGGGAAGAAAAAGAAACACACACACACTCACCAAAAACCATGAAGTGATTGCTGTTCTTAGCAAATTTCCTGAACGCTCCCTTGGTAAAGATCCATCGTACCCTGATGGTTTCTTGTTATCATAATGTAGCTTCTGTTTGGCTCAGAATTACCAGTTTCAAAGAAAGACAAGCCACCTGAGCGATCCTGACATCTCTCCCCCAGGGCCACCGCTCCATTCACAGTCCTGCTGCACATAGGATCATAGAGTTGCAAGGGACCTGAGGATCATTTAGTCCAGGCATGTCCAAAGTCCATTTTGGGAGCCTAATCTGGCCTGGTCGATTTAATCCGGCCACTGTGGCAGTTTGTTTCCTGGGGTAAAATCCCCCCCAAAACCTGAACAACTTCAATCCAAAAGAAAAAAAAAGCTCAACTATTCTGGGGTAAAATCATAAAAAAAGCTCAACAACTTCAATCCTTAACAATTTCGTCGGCCCTCATGGCCCTTCACTTCATCAAATCTGGCCCTCTTTGAAAAAAGTTTGGACACCACTGATTCTAGTCCAACCACCTGCAATGGTTGAGAGCCAGCATGGTGTAGTGGTTAAGAGCGGTAATCTCGTAATCTGGTGAACCCGGTGAACCCGGTTCGCGTCTCCGCTCCTCCACATGCAGCTGCTGGGTGACCTTGGGCTAGTCACACTTCTCTGAAGTCTCTCAGCCCCACTCACCTCACAGAGTGTTGGTTGTGGGGGAGGAAGGGAAAGGAGATTGTTAGCCGCTTTGAGACTCCTTAAAGGAAGTGAAAGGCGGGATATCAAATCCAAACTCTTCTTCTTCAATGCAGGAATATGCAGCTGGCCCTTAGGGGGATCAAACCTGCAGCCTTGGCGTTATCAGACCACATTCTAATTTGTTGGCCAGGACATCTGAATAACTGTAGAATGGTGAGTCATTTGCTTTCCAATTGTAGTTGGAAAGAGGGAGGATTGATTAAGGAAGAGTGAGACTGCACTAACACTGCTGGCCCCACCTCCACACTGCCCCTGCGTCAGGAAAAAGGATAAGTCTACTGAATACACACAGACTGTCTCCATGCAGTGGAACTCTGCACATTCAGAAGGCTTCCCCACTTCAGAGCTTCCTCCAACATGTGAGCAGTATGCGGGCAAAACAAGGAGCTTTGTGGTGCCTTTAAAAAGCTAGATAAAGCCTCTCCTCCTCCTGGAGGGGAGGGATTGTGATCAGGAACCGTTCCTGCGCTTTGCAGGGGGCGTTCCGGCCCCTGCTTGCCATCATTGCTGACGCGCCATGCTCCCTGGTCAGGCTTCCAATCAGTGGAAAGCTCGGGGGCGGGGTTTAGCCGCTCAAATGCGGCCGCGGCAGCTCTTCCCCTCATTGTGCTGCCGGATTTCTTCGGGTCACCCACCCACCCTTCCCTTTAGTTCATCGCTTCGTGCTTGACCTTGCTATGGACCCATGGTTGGTCGCCTTGGTTGCCCAAGGGGCCTGGTAGGAGTTTTTACCCAATTGGCAAATTGGCACCGGCCTCTTGGTTTTTCGCCTACCTCATAGCAAATCGTCACATCTTTTCCGGTATTGGTGGTTAGGCATTGGAATGTGTTGTCGGTGTATGGAAGGGCAGGGCGTGGCCATTGCCTACCCCTTCACTTATGGGTATTCCGTTAAAGGAATCCGGCGGTCATGGATCCTGTCTGATGCCCTGCAGTGGCTGGGGGCCATGGCACGACCCCCGGTGACATCAGGGGAGAGCTTACAGTTGTATTTGCATCAACAGGCTCCCCCTACTGGTGGTTAACCCTTGTTAGACTCACCCCTCCCTGAGTGGGTGGAGTCAAGATTTGCTGTTTTTTTCAATGCCTAAGCCAATACCTCTCACATGCTGTAATCAATAAAGTTGTGGCCTTTTCTAGCCCATTAACCTAACATACTGTGTCCATGTGTCTTTATTATTCCCAAGCGGGGGGGGGGGGTGTCCTCGAATCACAATAAACTTCCATGCACCAAAAGCTTACTTCAACCATGAAAGCCAATACCACAATTTATCTGTTAGTCTTTTAAGTGTCATTTGAGCTGGTGATAACATTGATATCCACGCAATGGAAAGCTTCCCCTGGTGATTTCTGCATGTCAGACTGATGTTAAAGGCACAAGGTGCAGTCTCTCTCTCTCTCTCCGTTGGGTCATCTCCTGATCACTTGGATTACGGGTAACCAGAATGTACCTGCTAGAGCTAGATGCTCTATCCAGCTTGTACACTAGCCAGACTGCAGTCCAGTAACATTCAGAAAGCCACAGGTTAGCCGCCCATAACTTAAACTATAACAGGTCCACCTTCAACTCTCATCTCTACCCTAAACTCAGTAGAGAAGTCACCTTAGTCCACCATCTGTAAAATGAGAATAATAGTACATGTGTGCCCCCTACTTAAACAAGGGCTACATTCTGGGACTCTACACCCATAAGTGAAATGGCATAAAGTGGGGAGCACCCTCTGAAAAGCCTCTGAATGCCTATTTCCCCCTGCTCTCCAGCTCTCTCTCCAATCTAGACCAAAATATCTAGAGTTGAAGCTCTGGGGCTGGCTGGAGGCTAGAGGACATGTTGGAAAGTGTCATCGTCGTCTGCTGCTGCGCTACCCTGTGTGCCAGCTGTTAGGCAGGGAAATGGAGCAGTCTAAACAAAGCTCCATGGTGCCTTAGCTTCCGCCGACCTCACTGATGTCCTCTTTAGACTCTCAGGAGAGTCTCCTCGCGAGCCACAAGGACTCTCCAACTCTCTCCTGCTACTTCCTGGTTTGAATTGATTGATTGATTTCCTGGTACCATGTGTATACGTGATCGCACACAAATACAGTGTGTGCAAGTCAGGACATACCTGTACTAACATACTTCACAGCAGTGATGGGGAATCTCCATCTCAGGGGCCCTCCAGGTATCACTGTCTGCCCCTCCCAGACTCTCCCAAGGCCCAAGGCCTCACTGGACCTGCTCCCAAGCTCCCTTGCACATTTTGGTCTGGTTGCAATGTCTCCTGGATTGGTGAATGCCTTTTGCTTGTCTGGATGGAGGCAGGAGTTTGCACAGAAACCTCCCTCCCTCTGCTGCAGTATTGCCTATTCAACAGAGATAGGAGCCACATTAATTGCTCCACCCACTTTTGTCTCTGGCCCCGCCCCTTACACGCAAGTCATCCCCCACAGAAGCTCCCCCACAAGAGGGTGGAAAAGGTTCACTTGCTCTGCAGAGTCGTCGTAAGACTCACAAGAAAATAATGTGTGTAAAGCATGGGTAGGCAAACTAAGGCCCGGGGGCCAGATCCGGCCTAATTGCCTTCTAAATCTGGCCTGCAGATGGTCCAGGAATCAGCGTGTTTTTACATGAGTAGAATGTGTCATTTTATTTAAAATGCATCTCTGGGTTATTTGTGGGGCATAGGAATTCATTCATTTCCCCCCCTTCAAAATATAGTCCGCCCCCCCACAAGGTCTGAGGGACAGTGGACCGGCCCCCTGATGAAAAAGTTTGCTGACCCCTGGTGTAAAGCATTTTGAACAGCCAAAGTTACTACTCCTATGACTACGGCTACTATGGATGTAAATAGATAACAACTTTACACGTCTGCTGCATGAAGAGTTATTCTTGTTTTCCCCTCTAGCAATTTTGAGGAAAGCCTTCGATTCTGTACTTGTCCATAGCTTGGTTAAGAAAGTTACATATGGGGATGTTTTTGGCACTCTTACCTGAACGCTCTTGTCTACTCAAAATGCTTGATGATGCCACAGCTTGTATTTGTCTCCATTAATGTGCCTGGCACTTCAGTTTTCTCCGATGAAAGCTGGCTTTGGTTTCCCCCTATAATTCATCTTTTGTTCTTTTCCCGGGGATCATCATCCTGATTTGTTGTCTGCAACTGAGGCTCCAATTAAATTCACAGGGAGTTTAGCCAGGAGAAATGCAGGAGCTCCAGCAAGGCTCTTGGGGTGTGTGTGTGTGTGTGTGTGTGTTTGAGACACATCTGTAATGAATTATATTGCTTAATTAGGAAATCCGTCACCCTATTGCAACCTATAACAAAATGCCCCCTTTGTCGCAACTGATGTTTGACATCCATTATGAACAGTCCCTTTGGAACTATGAAGAGCTCCTTTTACATCCAATAACAGCCAAAGAACTGGTTTCTCCGGTGCTGAATTACTGTCTTATGCTGTTTATTGCCTTAATGGTGTTTCTGGTGTTGCATTTTAATTAAGTGTTGTGGACCACCCTGAAAACCTTCAGATTGGAAGTTGGCTTAAATATAAATAATAGTAATGATAATATTTCTGAGTCATCTGTAGACTCTTTCAATGGGTGGGATGCTTTAATCATGCCTTTTAAAAATGTGAATGAATTTTAGATTTCCCCTCCCCCCATGTTTTATGCTGGTTTTTCTTTTTCTTTCTTTTTTGAGCTCTTCCAGAACTGTTGGGGAGTCTCAGGCCTTCCCTGAAGAATATTCAGTGCAATGGTCTCCCCATTTTCTGCATTCATGAATTTTGGGTTCAACTGCATATCCTTTAATATTGTTGATGGAAGCATTCCTTGTTAGTCCATTCCTTCCTTCACCCACCAATGTGAAGTAGAGGGTCATTCATTCCTAATGTGAGCAGAAATTTCCCAGAAGATTGTTTTCTTGGGAGATGGTGGGAAGTTCTCCCCAAGGATATTTGACCAAATCCACTCCTCTCTGATTGTGCCACTCATCAACTGAACACAGAATTTTGGAAGGCTATGTTTTAAATGCCTGGCTTGTCAGATATCCAAGAATCACTGTTGTTGCCATGAAACTTTAGTCCTTTATAAGTGTCAAGCTTTTCATATCTGGAGCCCGTGTTTAACCCCAAGCTCCAATGGGGAATCCACTTATCATTGGTTGCCATAAGTACCTGCTACTCTCTCGCTTTAACGACTATTATTCCCCTTCTCTTGGTGTTTTTTCTTTTCTTCCCTCCTTTCTCCTCCTCTTAAAAAAATCTAAGCAACATCACCACAAAAGAACATGTTTGCTGTGCCACTGTCATGACCCACCTACCAGTTGAAAGTCAACAGCCTACAGGGTTTTTCACAAACAACAATAAGGATACATTTCACATGAATATTATCTGTGCTGGATTGGAAGTGGAAGAGTCACTGTAAAATCAAGCATTCATTCTAGTCCAGGGACAGCCAACACAGTGCTCTGCTCAGATGTTATTGGACTCCCATAATCTCTGACCATCAGCCATGCGGACTGGGTCTGATGGGAGTTGGAATGTAATATCTAGAAGGCAAGCCATTGGCCACACCAGTTCTAGTCAATTGGACATGCTGCACAGCTAGGGAGGAACCCAGGGAACTAATGGCAGAGTTGGTCTCTGGTGAAATTTGTTGCCCTGATAGTGTTAGTTCTGCAGTGCAGTCCATTTCCTCTTAGCATCCATGGCGGGATCTTTTCTGTTCCTGCTCTTGGCCATTGCATCTATCTTCCTTGGCATGTCAATAACTTTCTTGTCATGGGGGAGGAAAAGGGATTTCCCTCCCAGCAACAGTTTTAAACAAAGTAGAACAGCTTAAAGTGAAAATAAGCAAAGGGCAGCATGGGGCAGGGTTAGGGGCTAATGAAGGCATACTATGTCAAACAGACCCAGTGGGTGAATAGGGGCAACAGCACTGAAAAATAAAATTCTGTGGTCACCAGAGACAAAACTTGCATAGAAGTCTGTTCTGTGATGCAACAGAAACAGTTCATTCTTCGGAATATGAAAGCATTTCTCCTGAAAATTCAACAGCACCTTTGTATGAATTTCTCCTAATATACACATTTTTTTTGGTATGCAATTTTGCCCAACATGACATTTCTGCAGAGCAACTTCCTCTAAGATAACACATTTTCACAAACACTTTCCTCCAGTATATGCATGTTTGTACACATTACTTGGCTGGAGAATTACATTGCAAAATTCACAGAGGTGGGAGTTTAAAAGGGTAGCTATGTGGCGCTGTGGTCTAAACCACTGAGCCTCTTGGGCTTGCTGATCAGAAGGTCGGCGGTTCGAATCCCTGTGACGAGGTGAGCTCCCGTTGCTCAGTCCCAGCTCCTGCCAAACTAGCAGTTTGAAAGCACGCCAAAAAGTGCAAGTAGATAAAGAGGTACTGCTCTGGCGGGAAGTTAAACGGTGTTTCCATGCGCTGCTCTGGTTTCGGTGTTCCATTACACCAGAAGCGGCTTAGTCATGCTGGCCACATGACCCGGGAAAACTGTCTGCGGACAAACGCCGGCTCCCTCGGCCTGTAAAGCGAGATGAGCGCCGCAACGCCGGAGTCGTTTGCGACTGGACTTAACTGTCAGGGGTCCTTTATCTTTTATGTTCCAGTTTGTGTATTGGTTTAGGAAGTAAGAATGACAACTGAATTGAAATCACCCCCCATCTCTAAAGATAAGGCTGCCCCCCACAAAGGAAGGTGGATAGAAGCAGAAGTCAATAGAGGCTGGTCGACAGGGGCACCACCAACCTCAGTTTGCCCTCAGTCAACCCCCCAACCTGCTGTGGTGTAGTGGTTAAGAGCGGTGGACTAGTAATCTGGTAAACCGCGTTCGCATCTCCACTTCTCCATATGCAGCTGCTGGGTGACCTTGGGCTAGTCACACTTCTCTGAAGTCTCTCAGCCCTCACTCACCTCACAGAATGTTTGTTGTGGGGGAGGAAGGGAAAGGAGAATGTTAGCCGCTTTGAGACTCCTTCGGGTAGTGATAAAGTGGGATATCAAATCCAAACTCTTCTCTTCTTCTTATCCTCTTAACTTACAACCAATCCAGGGTTGAAGTCAGACTTCATTTGAGCGAGGGGGGGGATTTGATTTTTTTTAGCTCCTCCCCTTTGAACCTTTGTGCCATTTTTAGGGGCACCCCTACATTGACCAGGCTCTCCATTTCCTGGCTTTTCAAAAGGCTGATATTTTTTAAAGAAGACCAACCAAATTGCTCCCCTTGCGCATTAATTGTTATTTCAATTTACCACTGCTGCAAGGCAAATGGTGTCGTTGACATAACAGTAATTTATTCTGGCTATTCCGGAAAGAGCAACGACACACAACTCATTAACTGATTGCCATATTTGTGCAATAGTGAGAAATCCTTATAGATTAGAAACGTCAATATCCAGCCCTAGCTGCAGGACTTACTTCAAGTGCCCAGAGGTTGCTTAGTTAAAGCCTGCAATTAAGCTGTCAGAAGTGGCGTTGGAGCTGCGGTTATCCATTGAATGGAAAGATCTGTGCTTTGTTTGCTAGTCTGATAGCCTGGTGCACATTGTGGGGTTGGGGTGTGTGTGTGAATGAGTGAGAGACAGACAGACAGACAGACAGACAGACAGACAGACAGAGAATGTGTGCATGTGACAGAACAAGAGCAAGCTGTGACACAGAGAAGGATGAGGGGGAAATTTAAAAGTTAAATGATATAAAAATTGTAGCTACTACTCCCTCTAGTGCCAATCTCATTTAAGGATGCTTTTGAGGTCCAGATGTGCGAAATGTTTTGCATAACAGGAGCAGGTGGAGCAGATGCATTTCTATCATCTCGGATCTGGAGATTATTTAAATATCTGAACGGCCACAATATAGCAGGCAGAGGTCCTCCATGGGCAAAAGAGAGAGAGAGAGATTTAGGTGTGAAGAGTACCACCCACTTACAGGCAGTTGCTACAAAGAGAGAAGGGAAGAAAGAGTTGAATTCAGCTATGTCCTTTTCTGAGTCAACTTATCGAAATTAATGGATCCAAATTATTCACATCACTTAACTTCAATAGGTCTACACTGCGTAGGACTGAGACTGGATATAACTCAAAATCTCCACTTCTGGGCACTGGAAGTGCATGGAGTCAGATCTGTTTTTTTATACACCTATATTAATTATGCATTTTAGGTTGTTTTATCCATGTTGTTATCTTTGTTTTTAATGTTTATTTTTGTGAGCTGCATTGCTTTCCTTTTATTTATTTTTTGGGAGGAAAGAGGGCCTGGTAAAAATGAAGACGAAAAAGTAAGTCTAATGTAACATGAAAAGACGGCCACAGAGGCATACTAAAATGAGGTGGGGACTTAGGCTGAATTGTGTTTTAGGGTTCCAGTTGTCTCTGGCTCATACATCACATATTCTCCCAATATTGGTGAAGAGAGCACAGCAGAGGTTATATTTTCTGAGAATCCTCCGGAAAAACAATCTCTCAAAGGACCTGTTGATGGCATTCTACCATTGCACTGTGGAGAGCGTACTAACTTATGGTCTGTGCGTGTGGTTTGGGAGCTGCACGGCCAGGGAAAAAACAATGCTATCCAGGGTTGTAAAGACTGCAGAGAGAATTATTGGGTGCACTCTTCCCACCTTAGATCAAATCTATGCTGCCAGGTGCCATAAGAAAGCGGCAGAGATAGCACATGATAGTACGCACCCCGGAAATGATCTCTTTCAGCTTCTGCCTTCTGGAAGAAGGTATAGGGTTATAAAGGCCAGGACTAGCCACCTGAAAAACAGTTTCTACGCTAATGCAATTCTGGTTCTAAATGCAGCATAAGGGGTCTCTGTAGTATAGTGTTTTTTAAAATGGGGTTTTAGAGTTTTTAGGGGGTTTTGAATGTTTTATGTAGTTTTGTAGCAGTTTTATGTAGCTTTTATGTAGTTTTCTGGTAGTTTTATGTAGTTTTAATGTAGTTTTATGTAGTTTTCAATTTCATTGTTCCGCAAGGGACAATGACAATAAAGATATCGTATCGTATCGTATCGTATCGTAATATTCACCTACAAATGGAGTTATCTGCTAAGGTCCTCTCTGATTCCCACCTGCCTTATCTACCATGCCATTTCCTTTCACCGGTCTCGCTCCTGGGTCTTTTACAGCACCTTGCTCCTTGAAATTAAGCACCTCCATCATGCCAGGAAAAGAACTTTTGTCTCTTAAATTCCTGCTATTAAATCAGGCCGCTATTAAAGACACATGAGCCGGACTAGTTTAAAGCATGACAGCACTGAACTCCGACTGTTCTGTCCCTGAAATCCTCTGTAAAACAGAAGACACCCTGCTGGCAGTTCAGCATTCAGTGCATTTTACTATGGTTGTAAACATGGTCATGATTCTGTTGCCTTGGAATGAGGAAGCAACTGCTTTATTCTGAATTACAGTGAATTTTAAAGAGGTCATGTCTAAGATGAGCACTACTATTTATACTGGTAACATCCAAGATAATTTAGCAAGAGCCAGAGACTCAGTTTAACAGAGGACAGACACTCCCACCTAGCGATCCATTTCCATATGTGGTAGGCATACAGATGACATTTATCACCTGTTCCCTTATCATCCAATGACTGATCTCATGATGGGGGGGGAGGGGAGGAGAGGGCAGTTTACATCCCTATCCAGTGGAGAGATTTAAATCTTTCCACCCAACCCACAGTTGTGTTTACATTGGATCTATATTGGCTCCCAGTATGCTTCCAAGCACAATTCAAAGTGTTGGTGCTGACCTCTAAAGCCCTAAATGGTCTCAGCCCAGTATACCCGAAGGGGCGTCTCCATCCCCATCGTTCAGCCCTGACACTGATGTCCAGCTCTGAGGGCCTTCTGGCAGTCCCCCCACTGCGAGGTTACAGGGAACCAGGCAGAGGGCCTTCTCAGTAGTGGCGCCTGCCCTGTGGAACACCCTCCCACCAGATGTCAAGGAAATAAACAACTTTTAGAAGGCAGCCCTACATAGGGAGGTTTTTAATGTCTGATGTCTTCCTGTGTTTTAATTTGTTGGAAGCCGCCTGGCATTGCTGGGGTAACCCAATTGGAAGGGTGGCATATAAATAAATTATTATTATTATTATTATTATTATTATTATTATTATTATTATTTTCTTTCTTTCTTTTTGCCAAAATTGGTGGGGTCTGGAAAGGGCAGAACAAATGGGTAGGTGGGAAGATCAAGCCCCTGAGGTGAGGTTAGCTACCCCTGCTCTAGAGATGGGAAGTGAATGGAACCTGAAAATTGACAGCTCTGGTACATACAATAAAATGATGGTTTTTAAATAGAAAAACAACAACGATGCCTCCAAAATCTCCCCGACTCATAACCAGGTCAGTTTCCAGAAAAATAGTGACTTCAGAGGTAAATAGGGCCACTTGGAGAACCAGTAGATATGAATTGCTGAGATCGTGACTTCAGCAAGTTCATCTTGTCCCTTCCTGCCCCCAGGAACACCCTCAAGACTAATTTAGAAACACTAAATATTTTATAATACTTCTCTGCTCTTGGCGATTTCTCAGTGCCCTCCCTGCACCCTCAACTCTCAGGTCCTTAAAAGGTTTCCACAGATGTTGCTGGCGGCTGATTCAGGAGTCAGGATATAAGTAAGAAGGTCAATCAGGTCTCCAAGTGCTTATGTAAAGGCGATGTCGATGGGGTTACACAAGGAGCACTTCATCCATCCTCTCCCAGCTTCTCTGGTGCAGCTATAGTGATGCAGGCTTTTGCTACCTGCCTGTTTTCTCAGTCACTGTGTGCTTCAGTCTTGACCTTCAACATTGTCCTGCACATCCATTTCTAAGCGAGGGAAAGTTCAGAAAAGCCAGACCATCTGAATTCCAGGAGCTGCACAGACTTAATAGTTCTGTGATGGAGACTAATGGGAGTCTCTCTGGCGATACTTCTGATACTTTCTATTTCTGACTGGACGGCAGGGGAGACCTTTCCTGTATTACTTAAGTTCTTCTTCGTCCAACTTTGCCTGGAGAAAGGTGAAAATGACAAATGAAACTGGGCAGCCAAAGGTGATGAGGGAGCCAGAAAGAAAATCACTGACACCCCCCTGAAAAAAACTCCTGTAGAATATTTTTGAAATTCAGTGTGTTGCAGAAAGGTCTTGTTATAGCCACAAGTCACCATTTAAGCCTCAGCCTAGATAATGAAGGATTAGGAGGAAGAATGCTGGAGGAATTCCAATTTCTTATAGAAAAGCAAACTGATTTGCAAACTGAATTCAGAAATTCTTATAGAAAAGTAAACTGATTTGCTGTTCTCGGGCTAATATGTGGATCAGAACTTAGCAGCTCACCAGATTTTGCTCGCCTTTAGGACTGTTTTGGCACTGTCCGGGGCAGTTTAAGTAGGCAGGCGGCCTGTTCTTCACTCCCTAGGCTAGCCAGCTACCCTCAGGAAGGGGATGTTGTCTAAAATAAAACTCAGCTGCTAGTTCAGTTGGTTCTGTGTCTGGAATGAGGGAGGCAACATCTTCTCTTTCTCTTCAGTTGGCAAAATGTATTGGGCTGCCCTAATATGTGGGGAATATGAGGAAATTTGTCTGCTTCTTAAAGGTACGATAAGGTGCAGTAATAGAGATAACTGTGGCTGGCTTCAAGGGATGTTGTGCTTGCTTTTGCTGCATCCTTAGTTACTGATCAGTTTTGTTGCTATGGAATGACGACCTTCTCATTCCTCTGTTGCTGCAGTGTGTTATCACAACTCTGTTTCCCGTCGCTGTTGTCACCACCACCATCGCTAATCCAATATCAATCATAAATTGGAATCACACTGCCCATTGAAATCAACGGACTTAGACTGACATCACCAAGGATTATTAAGTGTATTTCTATCTCACCTTTTCATTAAAAAGGCTATAGTAAAGGTAAAGGTAAAGGTACCCCTGCCCGTACGGGCCAGTCTTGACAGACTCTAGGGTTGTGCGCCCATCTCACTTAAGAGGCCGGGGGCCAGCGCTGTCCGAAGACACTTCCGGGTCACGTGGCCAGTGTGACAAAGCTGCATCTGGCGAGCCAGCGCAGCACACGGAAACACCATTTACCTTCCCGCCAGTAAGCGGTCCCTATTTATCTACTTGCACCTGGGGGTGCTTTCGAACTGCTAGGTTGGCAGGCGCTGGGACCGAGCAACGGGAGCGCACCCCGCCGCGGGGATTCGAACCGCCGACCTTTCGATCGGCAAGCCCTAGGCGCTGAAGTTTTACCCACAGCGCCACCCGCGTCCCTGTCAAAAAGGCTATAGTTTCTTGCTATAAACAAAAACAAACCCTCAAGCACAACAACACAATAGCACACTGAAATAATAAAAATGCCTCAAAAATAACTGCAAATATTATTATTTTTCCTAAATAGCACTAACCATACTTGAAACAGAAATTGGAACTTAAGGCCTAAAAGTGACACAGAGAAAAATACAAGCAGTTCCTTAAAAGACTTGGTCTAGCCAAAATATTATGTTGTTTGTGGGGTACTGGGTCCCCACTAACTGTCATCAGCTGTGAATTTTATTAGTAATACTTTACCAAATTGTGATGGGGGGGAGCCTTACTACTCTATGAGTTTCCAGCTTTCCACACAAGTTAGATGGCATGGCAACACACACACACACACACACACACACTCACACACACACACACATTTGCATTAATGTCGATAACCAAGCAAGAATGTGGTAGGAGACCTTGCTTTGCGCTAAGTCAATTGTCCTGTTCATCCAGTGTTCGTGGATGAAAGTAAATTTCCCTTGGTGTGGAGAAATGTTATTAAAAAGAGGTGAAGGGGAGGGGGCGTCCTTTAAAAAGAGGGATGTTTTTAAAAAGGCAAAAGGCTGGTAGCAGACTACTTTGTGTCTTGTTTGGTCATGGCGATGCTTCCAAGTATTCTCCAGTCGCAACGCATTATGCTTCTACTCTCTCGTTCTTTCACACATACTTGTGAAGTGACTGGGACACCATGCAACTCTGACTGAGAAACAGTTCTGCTTAAAAAAATGAGCTGTTGTGCTTAGTTACTGACCTCTGCTGAGAGTAATGCTGGTAGTTATTGTGCCTATTGTGGCAACATGACCCTAACAGGAAGCAGGAGGGAAATATGGTTTCAGGTGAGGAAGGGAAGGGCTTATGCATGTGGAAGGAAATGCAATTTCAGGCACAAAATCTATGGACACTGGGCAGAGAGGCGAAGTACATATGCCTGTGAATGTCAGAGGTTGGCCGATGTTCACATTTTTATTGGAAATCAGCAGACAAACCTTTGAATGGAAGACTTGGCGGCCTCCAGGCTATCATTCTTTTGTAGGAGGGGCTCAAATGCACATCAGAATTTTAAGTTTGCACATCACCTCCTGGCAAATAGAAGGGGAAGAAATGGAGGCAGTGAGAGATTTTACTTTCTTGGGCTCCATGATCACTGCAGGTGGTGACAGCAGCCACGAAATTAAAAGACGCCTGCTTCTTGGGAGAAAAGCGATGACGAACGTAGAAAGCATCTTAAAAAGCAGAAACATCACCTTGCCAACAAAGGTCCGTATAGTTAAAGCTATGGTTTTCCCAGTAGTGATGTATGGAAGTGAGAGCTGGACCATAAAGAAGGCTGATCGCCGAAGAATTGATGCTTTTGAATTATGGTGCTGGAGGAGACTCTTGAGAGTCCCATGGACTGCAAGAAGATCAAACCTATCCATTCTGAAGGAAATCAGCCCTGAGTGCTCACTGGAAGGACAGATTCTGAAGCTGAGGCTCCAATACTTTGGCCACCTCATGAGAAGAGAAGACTCCCTGGAAAAGACCCTGATGCTGGGAAAGATGGAGGGCAGAAGGAGAAGGGGACGACAGAGGATGAGATGGTTAGACAGTGTTCTCGAAGCTACCAGCATGAATTTGCCCAAACTGTGGGAGGCAGTGGAAGACAGGAGTGCCTGATGTGCTCTGGTCCATGGGATCATGAAGAGTTGGACACGACTAAACGACTAAACAACAACAACAAGGTGCCCTCTCACCCTTGGCACAACAAATTTACTTTTGAAAAAAGACATTTTGCAGTCAGGAATGTTACAGGGAAATGCACAGAATAACATAGGGGGAGTGGATAGTTAATGGGAAGAAGAATGCTGCCCAAGCAAACCACGATGTTGTATAACCACTGCACAAACTAATTAGTGCAAATGGTTAATAAAGAACAGACATAGTCTATTGTCCATGTAAGCTGTGTACAGAAGCGCTGTATTGCGGCCCAGGTTTTTTTTGGGGGGGGGAGGCCCGGCACAGATGCCATGTGCGCGACGTATGACGTGTGCGATGTCATGCGCCCAGGAGCCGGTCACTGAACTGCACCACACTCAGCTCCACGTTTGACCTCCTCTGCCCCCCTCAACTTTGAGGGGGCCCAGTCACCTGCCAGCAGATATTGAGGGGGCCGAACATACCTCTGCCCCTAGGAATTGGCACCTCTGGTTTGTGCAAGGGAAACAGCCTGTTCAAAGCCCAGATACCCCACAAAAAAAGGCATTATATAAGAGCACAAGTGTCACTACAGTTTGGGAAGAACAACAAGCCACGGAGCATCACTTTATGTGTTATATAGGTCAGATTGTCATGTCATGTGTTATATAGTCCAACGAGGTGTTATCTTACTTATAGTACTTATAGTAACACGTTGTACATAAAGAGCTAAGGTGCTGCTGCCAGGAATGTAGTGAAGTAAGTGAACAACATAAGAAGCCGGTCTCTGGAAACCTACATGCCAAACCATTCAGTCTAATCCAAAACTATATGCTTACCATATTTTTCTGCCTATAAGATGCCCCCATGTATAGGATGCCCCCTATATTTGGGGACGCAGATTTAAGAAAATGGGGGGAGATGGCACAGAGTTGTTGAATGTTTTGGGGGGATTATCCAGGGTTAGTTGAGCTTTTTTAGGGGGGATTGCTGAAAATCGCTCATCCACATGTGTCGCATAATCCACCTCCCGTCTGTCTCATCGCTGGCAGAAGCTGCCAATCGCTCGCACAACTGCCAGAACATCAGCCAGTCAACACCACCCATTGACGAAGCAACCAATAACATGCACAATAGCCACTGACAGCCTCAGCAGCAACCAATCAAATGTTCATTCTACGCAGTACTCATGTATAAGACAACCCCCACTTTTTAGCATGATTTTTAAAGAAAAAAACATAGTCTTACACACGGAAAAGTACGGTAATTCCTGTCTGGCATAAGTCTGTTAAAGGGCAACTCTACCTGTGTAATATACAGTGGTACCTCGGGTTACATACGCTTCAGGTTACAGACTCCGCTAACCCAGAAATTGTACCTTGGGTTAAGAATTTTGCTTCAGGATAAGAACAGAAACCGTGCTCCGGCGGCGCAGCAGCAGTGGGAGGCCCCATTAGCTAAAGTGGTGCTTCAGGTTAAGAACAGTTTCAGGTTAACGAATTAGGTTCTTAACCTGAGGTACCGCTGTAGTTAAGTGTGTGACTTTTCTTTTCAACAATGCACAACACAGTTTTTTGTTTTGTTTTGAAAAGCTTCTCAATTTACATCCAGAAATGAAAGCCAACATACTAAAGCAAGGGTTGCCTACTTTTTTGGGACGTGCGGGCATATTTTCAAACCCACCTGTCCTGATCACCACTACCAAGGGAAGGGGGACCCTCTGGGCACTGAGGAAGGCCTCTGTGGGTGCTGTGTTGGTAACACTTGCACTTAAGAACTATGGCCAATATCTGCTGACATAAAGGGTGTTCTGTCTTCCTGCCTTTTTTAAAAGCAGGGCAGATTTATGATGCACTGAGTTGCAGCAGTTTACCACAATTTTTCAGCACTTGATATATGGACAGCTCCAGCACCATAGATATGGTTTGAATGGCTTGTCTGAATAAAGCAGTTTTTAAAAGAAATCTGAAAGAAAGCAGGAGTGTGTGTGTGTGTGTGTGTGTGTGTGAGAGAGAGAGAGAGAGAGAGAGAGAGAGAGAGAAACTTGGTATCAAGGGAAAGGGCAGTAACCTAGTCTAGGTTGCTCCCCCGAAATACTAGTTTTCAATATACAGGGAGGTTTTTTTCCATAGAAGACTGAAACAATACTATAAAGAACCCCAACCAACAGCTGTAATTTGAAGCAGCTGAGGCCTGGAATAGCTTTACCGTGCGATGTCAACTCCTTACGAAGGGGGTTTGCGCAACTTAAATTCCATAATGACAAAAAGCCATCATTATTCCAATTCACAGACGGGGTTTAATGATTCCAGTGTATTGCTCAACCTTTATGCTTCAGGTTCTTATATAATCCCAATACTGACAGAACGGTACAGCAGCGCAGCAAGTTTAGTATTTGCTATGGAAACAGATATTCTCCCCACCCCACCCTCCCCTATCACACTAATCAGAGAAAAAGTCTCCTGGTGTGTTTGGCAGTACTTTCACCACCAAAAATGGTGCATAATCCAATGCAAAGTGTTTTATATAATGAAGTGGGAACGATGTTGGGGGAGGAAAGAGAGGTGCTTTTTTTCTGTATAAAAAAGGAATTATTTTTGGTACTTTTTCAAAGGCTTAGTGTTCTCTGCTTAATATATCTGTAATAAACTCAGATTAAAATTTCCTATTCCGTTTTTTCTTCTTTCAGCTTTCTTGCTGCTAAAAACTCAATTAACAAGAAAACCAATGTAGGAAATTGATTCTGCATTGAGTAGAATCCATTTATTCCTTCCATTTCACCTTTGCCTGCTTAGTGAATCTCAGCAAGCCTTCCATTGCACAGGAGTCCTTATAGCTTATTTGTTCACAAAACAACAAGGGTTGTCAGCTATTCCACCGGCAGGGCTCCTCTTCCATAAATAGCTGAGTGAAAAGGAATAATAATAATAATAATAATAATAATAATAATAATAATAATAATAATTTATTTATACCCCGCCCATCTGGCTGAGTTTCCCCAGCCACTCTGGGAGGCTCCCAATCAAGTGTTAAAAACAGTACAGCGTTAAATATTAAAAACTTCCCTGAACAGGGCTGCCTTCAGATGTCTTTTTAAAATAGGATAGCTGCTTATTTCCTTCACATCTGAAGGGAGGGTGATCCACGGGGTGGGCGCCACTACCGAGAAGGCCCTCTGTCTGGTTCCCTGTAACCTCACTTCTCGCAATGAGGGAACCGCCAGAAGGCCTCCAGCGCTGGATCTCAGTGTCCGGGCTGAACGATGGGGGTGGAGACGCTCCTTCAGGTATACAGGACCGAGGCCATTTAGGGCTTTAAAGGTCAGCACCAACACTCTGAATTGTGCTCGGAAATGTACTATGAGCCAATGCAGATCTCTCAGAACCGGTGTTATGTGGTCCCGGCGGCCACTCCCAGTCACCAGTGTAACTGCCGCATTCTGGATTAATTGCAGTTTCTGGGTCACCTTCAAAGGTACCCCCCCACGTAGAGTGCATTGCAGTAGTCCAAGCGGGAGATAACTAGAGCATGCACCACTCTGGCGAGACAGTCCGCGGGCAGGTAGGGTCTTAGCCTGTGTACCAGGTGGAGCTGGTAGACGGCTGCCCTGGACACAGAATTGACCTGCGCCTCCATGGACAGCTGTGAGTCCAAAATGACTCCCAGGCTGCGCACCTGGTCCTTCAGGGGCACAGTTACCCCATTCAGGACCAGGGAACGATGCAACAGTTGGACGTTTCCTGGAAAACAATTGCAGTAATGGGAACAACCTTTACTCTGCTGGATTTCAGCTCATCACCAAAGGAATTCAAGACACCCAGAAAACAAAGTTTACCTGAAAAGTTACTGGGGAATAATTTGTGTGTTCTTATTCTTATTAAGGCTACATTTGCCATTTGCATGAGTGGCGACTCTCTTCTCTCAGACAGGGCTTTGATCTCCAATGCAAGTGCCTGGTATAAGCCTTTCATTGTAAGGTCTAATGAAATTAATGAGCTTCGCTTCCAAGTAAATGTGCTCAGAATTAGGTTAGGTCTTCCTTATATTCCCCCCGGGGAATATTGGATTGTGCTATTTGACAAGGAGATTAGACAATGTGTAACGCAGATAATTTGCTCATAGAAACAAATTGCAATAAATAATAGTAGCTGTTGTTGTCTGAAGCCTTTTGTTCAAAGGCAGCATAAAAAAATGGCCATTGTGGAGCCTGATGGGTGCAAGACAAGGCTTCTGTGTGCTTTTCCCCAGATGGATTGCATGAATCACAGGCACAAATGAGTGCTACTAAGGCAGTTTTTCTTCTGTGTCGAACAAGAGGCATTTTGGAGAGGCATTTTACATCATTTGAAACGTGTGGCTTTCCATTGTGTCTTTTTTTGTGCGTTTAAAAAAAAACATTGTGGGACGCGGGTGGCGCTGTGGGTTAAACCACAGAGCCTAGGACTTGCTGATCAGAAGGTCGGCGGTTCGATTCCCCGCAATGGGGTGAGCTCCCGTTGCTCGGTCCCTGCTCCTGCCAACCTAGCAGTTCGAAAACACGTCAAAGTGCAAGTAGATAAATAGGTACCACTCTGGCGGGAAGGTAAACGGCGTTTCTGTGCGCTGCTCTGGTTCGCCAGAAGCGGCTGAGTCATGCTGGCCACGTGACCCGGAAGCTGTATGCTGGCTCCCTCGGCCAATAAAGCGAGATGAGTGTCGCAACCCCAGAGTCGGTCATGACTGGACCTAATGGTCAGGGGTCCCTTTAGCTTTACCTTTTTTAAAACACCAGAAAACGTGGGCAGCCCTTTTACATTGGGACCACGCACTGGTATTCCAGGTGGGTAGTGGTTGTGGCCCGGAATGGCTCCCCTTCGTCAAGGCACAGGTGAAACAATTTCACTGCGCCCAGCAGTTGGAGCCCTGCACAGCCAGCTGCAAGGGCTACTACTATTGCATGTCAAGACCCCGAAGCCTCCCCCTTATGTTGAATAATAACACGTGGACACCATATTTTAGGTTAATGGGCAAAATTTAGGCCACAACTTTATTGGTTACAGAATGTGAGCAGTATTGGCTTAGGCACTGGAATTGAACCGACTATATCTGACTCCTGCCCGCCTGCAGGAAGTCTCACAAGGGTTAAGCACCAGTAGGGGGAGCCCTGTTGATGCACATCAACTTGAAGCTCCCCCCCCCCGGTCACCAGAAGGTTGTGCCATGGCCCTAGCCTCCACCCGGGCTTCGGACAGGAACCACGACCCCCGGATTCCTTTCACACAGGCATGGCCAAACTTGGCCCTCCAGCTGTTTTGGGACTACAACTCCCATCACCCTAGCTAACAGGACCAGTGGTCAGGGATGATGGGAATTGTAGTCCCCAAACAGCTGGAGGGCCAAGTTTGGTCATGCCTGCTTTAACAGAATACCCTTTAGTATGGAGGGGCAGGTGATGGCCACACCTCCCATCCCCCAAACAAGGTTCTGGACCATAAAGAAGGCTGATCACCGAAGAATTGATGCTTTTGTATTATGGTGCTTGAGGAGACTCTTGAGAGTCCCATGGACTGCAAGAAGATCAAACCTATCCATTCTGAAGGAAATCAGCCCTGAGTGCTACCTGGAAGGACAGATTCTGAAGCTGAGGCTCCAATACTTGGAGTGCAATACTGGTGTGCTCTGGTTCCTGGTGTCATGAAGAGTCGGACATGACTAAACGACTAAACAACAACAACCACTCAAGCCGAAGGCTCGCCGCCAATACCCTCACACCTGCAAGTATGACACTGAACCTGGAGTATTGAACGAAATCTAGTCCTATCCCTTACACCCTTGTTGGATATCCAAATATGTTTGAATCAAGCAAACAGCAGCTGACCAGGATTTTTCTTAAACACACCGCTGCCATGGTCATAATCAAGACTGGGCATCTCAGGTAGCTGTTGCTGCTGCTTCTCGACACAAGTGCAAGCTTTGCATTCCATGTCAAGTGTTGTTTGGTCCCAAGACTCTCCAGAAATTCCTCTTCCATTCTCACCAGCTTCACCTTCCTACAATGTGGTTCTATCAGGAATCACAAAGGCCATGAGAAATGCCATCACTTTTATGAATAGCTCCAGGACAGTGGGAGTAGATGGATAAAATACACAAGGGCATTGGTTGGTAACCCTAGCAAATGAAGCTTTATAAAAATCTTCATGGCATACAAATAATCCAGGTGTAATTATGTACAGCATTCTTGGCGAAATGGAAACATTACATTGCTCTGAATATAAAGAGGAAGAAATTCTGGGCATGGTTTCAACTGCAAAAAGGTGTTTGGTTCTCTAAGGATTTGCTGAAGAGAGTTTATACAAGAATGTGACAACATTTTGCATGTAGAAATATGGGGAAACAAAAAACAAAATGTGTTGTGCCACAAAAGCTTCCCTATTTGGAAGGAGAAACAGGAGCAAAGAACTATAAATTTCATAGCATCATTTCATACTTGTCTTCTAGTTGTAGAGCACATGTTTTGCATCATAAAGCCCTATGGTTCAGTTCCTGGTTTTCCTATTTTAGGGATCTAAGGTGACAAGGCTGGGAAAGAAGGTTTGTGATTGAAATCTTAGAACAGCATTGAGGAGCTCATGATCTTCCAGATGTTGTTAAGAGTACAGATCCCATCATCCCTGACTCTTTGCTATTCTAGCTGAGGTTGATGATTAAAGTTGGAGTCCAACAACATTTGAAGAGCCACAGGTTCTTCTAGGAAAACATGGGGTGAGCTTTTAAACATCAGAAGGGTAATCTGTGTACTTCTGTTCTAGAGCTGAAACAATGATCTAGGACTCTTCAAACATTGCCTGACTCCCCAATTTTGCCATTCTGGTTTTGAATGTGAATTTTAAAACCTTAATTTATATTATGAATATGAAATCTTATCTCCAAATGTGAGTTCTTGTTGGCATCTGGTTATTCTTTTGATCGTCAGTGGCTATCAAACATTAAATGGTCAATACCATTAAATATGAAATGCCACAGCATTCCAGCTGTTGAAATACTGTCCAATATCACGTTCACAGTTCAAATACCTAAATCAGGCACCATCAACCTGTCTCAGCTTGAAAGGGAAAAAAATGAACTGAAGTGAAGGCCCAATACAGGTGTTGATCATGATGTGAGCTGCGCACAGGTGGTCTGAAGCGAGCGAGCGAGCAAGCTACCACCATTCCTGTGGAGCCTCCTTTTATTGAGACAAACATGCAAGCTAGGCAAATACATTTTTGGGCTGTGACCTTTACACATCTTCCGTCCCGAAATCATGGGGTGGTACGAAGCTATTTTGGCACCTGTTCCACAGCGTCATTTCCCCCTTGCTCAATGTATGACGTAGGAGACAAAAGTCTCATGGAAAAGGGTTACAGACAGGACACCGCTGACTGCTGAGACCGCAAAAGGTCAGACTTAGGAAACGATGTTCCAGACAGCCATGGCTTGTCTGAGGGGGAGTTTTTCCTGCAGCCCAGGGTCACACGTGCAGGCAGACGTGGCAGCCTGCTGGTGGGGAAGTGTGCTCTCTCCGGACCCCACTCCCCACTCCGCGATATCCCTACATTGAACTTTTAATAAAAATATGCAAGTTGTGTCTAAAATCAGCCTTGTTACCAGACGACATGGAAGAAAACCACTTTAACATCTCTCTCTCTCTCTCTCTCTCTCTCTCTCTCTCTCTCTCTCTCTCTCTGTGTGTGTGTGTGTGTGTGTGAGAGAGAGATGTCTCATCCACACCTCAGTTTGCCCTGCCGCTTTCACCCAGGGAAAACACACTTTTTACCCCTGAATCAAAACAATCCAGTTTTATGGGGACTGCTGTTTGTTCTGATTCAGCTGCAAAGAGTGTGTTTTCCAGGGGAAAGCTGTGGGGCAGGTGCAAAACTGCCTAGAAATCGTGTGAGAAACTGAAAACTGCTCAGACCTGGGCATCCTAGGCATGCGACGAGCAGAAGTGTGGAAAAGCCCAAGGAGAGAAAACTAGCAGCCTATTCCCCATCTGTTTGATCAAGCCAATTATTCAACTCCCCCTCCCCCAATTCTTTATATCAAAGTTTGCAAAATGATAGAACTGTATAACTGTATAACTGTATAATGATGAGTGAGTAGGTCCTTGAGGTTTTGTACTATATGCCCTTTACAGTGCATACCTATGTGGGCCTATGAACAAAATCCTAATGGAGAGTAGGACTCAAATCAACGGCTTCAAGTGACAAGAAAGGAAATTCTGACTAAACATATGGAAAAACTTTCAGACAGTGAGAGCTGTTTGACAGTGGAACGGTCTTCCTCGGGAGACTGGGGACTCTCATTGCTTACCTTAAAGTTTTTAAAGCAGAGGTTGGATGGCTATCTGTTATGGATGCTTTAGCTGAGATTCCTGCATTGGACTAGATGACACTTGGGGTGCCTTCCAGTTCTAAGATTCTATGAATTCATTGTTGGGAAAAATGCCCAGGAAGACCACCAACTTCCCAAGACCCCGGGGCGTCTCTCCGGGGGTCACTCTCTGGCTGTAAATCTTCCTCAGTCCAGAGAAGCTGGTGATAAGTGACTCCTCTCTCCTGAGAGGAGCACGCTCGTCTTCTTGCATCTGATAGCAGAAGAAAGAGTCAATCAGTAGCTCTAAACTACAGTGGTACCTCGGGTTACATACACTTCAGGTTACATACGCTTCAGGTTACACACGCTTCAGGTTACAGACTGCGCTAACCCATAAATAGTGCCTCAGGTTAAGAACTTTGCTTCAGGATGAGAACAGAAATCATGCTCCGGTGGTGCAGCGACAGCAGGAGGCCCCATTAGCTAAAGTGGTGCTTCAGGTTAAGAACAGCTTCAGGTTAAGAACGGACCTCCGGAACGAATTAAGTACTTAACCCGAGGTACCACTGTACTTTATTTTACAGTCTATATGCAAAGAATCCATCAGCATGTCTGTGCTCTCTCAGCATCAGTACAGAAAAAGCATCACACACAGAAGTGAAACTAACTTTCCCAACAGTACTGAGACTTCCTGTCTCACGCTCTCAGAAACTCACATGATATAAACAACATAGTGCTACGTACTGGAGCAGCGCGGGTGGATGAAAATCCTAACATCATTTGGACTTATTCGCATGAGAGTGGGTATAGGACTGCAGCACCTTGAATTTTAAGATATAGCATTGATAATTATTTGCTTGAATCACCATCATTGCCTTGCTAGCTGCTGAATTTTCGAGAATAAACACTGCATATACTAGTAGCACGTCTGATTTCATTTTCTTGAATAGCATATTTCTAACAATGATTTCTCAGCTTGGCAACTGTTATCCCTGATAAAAGGGGTCTCTGCAATGAACCTGATGCCTTCTTCCTTGACAAACAACAGGACAGACATTTGTAAAGATTTTCTTTTCTTAAAGAAACCCCCAAACATAATTACTGTGGCTCAGGGGAATGACCTAATTAACTTTCTGCGAATGCCTCTCATTAAGATAGCAATTAGCAAATTCTTCTCTTTCAAGCCTTTATTGCTTTTGCAATGCAAATCCAAAAACAAAACAGTGAGAACTAGAGTCACCAATCACGGCAGACAGCGCACAAGCAAAACACGAGTGCGGCTGTGGGGTTATTTAGACTCGCTATCAAAATTAACAATAAATAGCACTGTGGTCAAATGTTGCAATTTCAGAATTTCCTGATCTTCTGGCAGGAATATCAAAAACCCTGTCATGCTTTTCAGGCAGTAATCAAGAGGTGGTCATGACGGCCGCACTACACCATTCCCGCAATATCAGCAGCTCTCAAAATAAATGCCCATTTTCATTGCCCAAACAGCTGCACTTGTGTTCATTTGCAGCTGTTTTGCAACACAGTCTGTGTTATTTAGCTGTTGCAATATAAGGATCAAAGTTTCCACAGGCAGAAAACAAACCTCTTGGAGAGGTTGGGTGATATAGTTGCGGGTGGTGCAGGAGACTTGGTCCGGGAAATTACCGTATTTTTCGCTCTATAAGATGCACCAGACCACAAGATGCACCTAGTTTTTGGAGGAGGAAAACAAGAAAAAAAATATTCTGAATCTCAGAAGCCAGAACAGCAAGAGGGATCGCTACGCAGTGAAAGCATCAATCCCTCTTGCTGTTCCGGCTTCTGGGATAGCTGTGCAGCCTGCATTCTCTCCATAAGATGCACACACATTTCCCCTTACTTTTTAGGAGGGAAAAAGTGAGTCTTATAGAGCAAAAAATATGGTATCTCTGCATCCCTCCTCCTCCGGGGAGTGACCTGGGCTGCAGCTTTTTAGGGTTGGGGAAGAAGCTTGGATTGTAGCTGCCTTCTGTGCAGTCTTATTCTTTGAGGTTAGAGGGGGTCCTGTAGCTGTTATTCCTTTGCTCATGTTTGGCATTGACCTTACGGTGGTGAGATAGGAGTCCATTCTCATCTGTTTCTCCACTTTGCTGGATTTATGAGCCCCATTATCATTACTGGGGCTGGTCCAGATTCTTTTCTTGCCTCTGGATGACATAACACAGTCTGTGATATCAGATGAGAGCCACAAATGCCCAAGAATAATAAAGTGACCTGTGTTCATGCATAATGCTAAGCCATGGCTTAACCTTGAGTTGTCCCCAGATGATCAAACAGGCCATGGCTTGTTTCTCCAAAGTGTGCTTTGTGTTCCAGGTACTCTTGTTTCATGCCTTTGACATTTGGTGGGTGTCAGTGGTGAGGTCGGCAAACAAGCCATGGTTAAGAAAGGGCACAGAGTTAACACATAATGCTACACCGTAGTAAAAACCAAGGTTTGTAAACTGCCAACAAACCATGACTTCAGACTGTGGTTTGTTGACAGTAAGCAAACCATAGTTAAACTGCTGTGCAGGGTTCAAGCACACCAGTGCAAGTAGATAAATAGGTACTGCTGTGGCAGGAAGGTAAACGGCGTTTCCATGCGCTCTGGTTTCTGTCATGGTGTTCCATTTCACCAGAAGCGGTTTAGTCCTGCTGGCCACATGACCTGGAAAGCTGTCTGTGGACAAATGATGGCTCCCTCGGCCTGAAAGCAAGATGAGCGCCGCACCCCATATTCGCCTTTGACTGGACTTAACCGTCCAGGGGTCCTTTACCTTACACCTCATGCTAAACCATGGCTTGCTGTGATATGTGACTCATTTCAATGTGTACACAGCTTTAAAGCTAAAAGACTCATAATTCTTTGTGCCCTAAATTGGATCCACACCTGTCACAGAATTAGGAGGGCATGGGGTGGAATTTTCCTAAGATGACAGAATAGTGGACAACTTGACACCTCAGATGAACATTCAAAACAAATACATCACCCGCAAAATCCTACAAGTAAAGAACTAGAATGGTGGAGAAAAGAGTATACGATGCACATTATTTTGATTGCGGCAGGTCTTTTCTTGCATATAGGGTATGGGGTTGTGTGCAGGGATTTAGAAATTGTACCTCCCAGTTGCAGTCTGACATGGTACCTACAAAATATGAGGCAAATTCAGCTAGTGAAAGTTCCAGGATTAATTTTACAGGTGATGGGAAGTTTTTGCATTTTTCAACAGGAAGCGATTAATAGTCTAAAGTTACATTTATAAGATATGTGCTTGACATGACATTTACATCATTCTCATCCCTTAAAGCTAAAAATGTTATTTACAGCCTTTTCCATTCTTCAACAATGGCACCCAGAGCTTCCTATCTGAAAATATCCTAAGATATAATTATGTGGAGACATCAGCTGTCTTGCAAAGGAAATATGTAAGAGACGATAAGAAGCGAATTTTGTACAAAATTCAAAGAGTCTATTAAAAGAGGGCAAAAGCAACACACAACACTTGTTTTAACTCTCGACAAAGGTTTATTGTCGGCATTTTAGACAAATAGTATCTCTTTCACCTTCTTGCATTATAGTCACGGAAACAAAATGAATGGATTAATAAAAGCAGCAGGGAATCTATTTTTGCCTTCGGATTGCTCATATGTTGTCATAATGCATTAAAAATTTATGGATGGATGAGTTATCTGCTGTAGGCCTTATTCAACCTTGCAAGAAGCTGCTCTACCCCAGACTCAATAGTAGAGAAAGCTTTAGGTAACCGAAAATACAGATGAGAGGCCACTGTAACATTCCACTAATTTGCCACCACCCAGAGTCAGTGCCAGGGTAGCAGAAAGATGAGGGCAATTTGCTGAGGAGGACTAGAATAATCAGAGACTGAAACATCAAGAGAAGAACTATAGTTCAGTGGGCAACCACAAACACTGTATGCAGAAGCTCACAGAAGTTCTTGGGACGCTCAAGGATTTTGTTCAGTCCACCTTTAAAAGTGAATTAACCCAATTCACACTTCCAGGACTAAATACATAGTTTAGAATAGTTACCCTTTGGTTTTCACACTTTTTCTGAATTTTGAGATGCATTGCTTATTGGGACTGAACCTAAATGGGTCTACTTGGAAGGATATAGGCATTGACCAAGGTAGGTTGAGACAGCCACAGATAGCTACAGATCAAGTTGGATAGCCCAGAATGGCTTATTATGAAGTCGCTGTTGGGCTGTGTTAAAGAGTACACTGAACTGCCCACCACTTGACAAAGCCCCTTTCCCAATTTATATCTATCGCACATATAATTGATGCCAGTCTTTGAGCAGTTTGTTTCTAAAGTGTGGCAGCTGCCAGTAGAGGCTGTCTCTTTGGAACGTGTCTTCTCCATATCTCAGCCCAGGTTTATAGGACTATCTCAGGTCATTCATTTGTTTTTATTCCTTAAACAAATATTAATCCTGTACTAATTTACCAGGGAATAAGTCCCTTTCAACTCAGTGGGGCTTAGTTCTGAGTAGACACAGACTGCTGTGTTTGTTTTAAAGAAAAACAATAGTACTAGATTTCTGCCCTTCCTATTATTTTGTTCTTCTAAACAGACTATTTATCTTGGTATCAGATAGATGGATAGATAGACAGATAGATAGATATCACCTTCATGTGGATGGAAAGACCTGTAAATGTCAGCAAGGTGAGAGCTTATAAAACAAGTGACTGCTGATTCCTATAACTCTATAATTCATGAAAATCTTTCTAACATTCATCCATATTTCAAAAAAGCACCAGCAGGTTTTCTTTCAGCTCCCATGACAGCTTGTCTCACTGTGATTTACTTTGGATGCTGTTTGTTCATTATTCCATATCTTTCCCCCATATTATCCTCTAGACTTACTATTTCTCTCACATATCCATCATCTATTATTTACGTCAGGATCACTGAGACCAAGCGGGATAAAATGTCTGAGCACAAGGGATTGCATTGGGAATTGAGTGGCTGTGTCGTAATTAGGGCTAGGTCAGGGTGATGGCTAAACCATGCCCACTCCAGTCTTGAAGTCTGTGTTCCTCTGCTCAGAATCCCTGAGATGGAAGTCAGAGAAGCTGGAAGCTCAGCAGATAGGAGCTACTGCCTTATTGCCAAAGCAAAAGGAGAGGGCCAGGTTCCTAGAATTTCACAAAGGTCTGGCCAATCCAGGGGCTCCACCATTACCTGATAATTTCTGAGACTGATCTTGACACCCTTGATTCATTTAGATTGAAAGGAGGTTATGGGACTTCAGCACACATAGTCTACAGTAGCACACAGTTAGTTAGCACAAAGCCCACTGTCTCTGACCACATCAGAGCTCTGGGCTTATAGAGAGAAGAGAGACCCCATTGGACAGACAGAAGATGGGGTGGAGTGGAGTCCCACTGGCAACACTTGTCAATTATGAGGGATCTGTTGAGATAAATACTGTATAAGATGAGTTATGTTACACTATGTGAACATCCAAACAAGTATGGAATTTATACAGAATGCAGGTAATGAGAAATCTAGACATTCAAGGATAGGAGTGTGGGGGAATGATAGGAAAGAAAGGCCAACCATTTAATTCTTGTTGCTTTACATACAACGTATTCTTGAGAATAAAATACAAACATCTATTGGGGCTTTCCCTCCAAGTGCTTTCCTTAGTGGAGGTATGTTCTGGATTTACAATACAGGGGCTTTTCTGTGATGGCACCCTGACTTTGGAATGCATTGTTATATTTTATTGTTTTACTGCGGAATGAATAATTTTTATTTATGCCCATTGTATACTGCATGGGAGTCTGAGTGGATGAAGCGTGGTCAAGTCATATTTTAAATTTTTTAAATAATTTTACAAGGAAAATACAAGGAAGCACCTTTCAGCAAAACAGTAAGAGAAGTTCAGTCAGTAGAGCATGAGAATCTTAATCTCAGGGCTGTGGATTCAAGCATCACATTGGGTAAAAGATTCCTGCATTGCAGGGGGTTGGACTAGATGATATTTTTGGTCCCTTCCAACTCTATGATTCTGATTCTATGAACTTTGTAACAGTAAGGGCAGCAGTGGAGCAGAATGCCTTCATAGGTGGTGGTCTTTATAGGCTGAATTGACATCTGATAGAGAAGATGTAGTTTTGCCCTGTACAGTGGTACCTCAGGTTAAGTACTTAATTCGTTCCAGAGGTCTGTTCTTAACCTGTAACTGTTCTTAACCTGAAGCACCACTTTAGTTAATGGGGCCTCCCACTGCCGCCGTGCCGCCAGAGCACGATTTCTGTTCTTATCCTGAAGCAAAGTTCTTAACCTGAAGCACTATTTCTGGGTTAGCAGAGTCTGTAACCTGAAGCGTATGCAACCTGAAGCATATGTAACCTGAGGTACCACTGTATTGCAGATCCTGTATTGAGCAGAGGGTTGGACTGATCAGCTTTTCCTAATCTGGTGCCCTCTGGATATTTTGGACTATAGTTCGTATCAACCCTGACCACTGGCTATGCTGGCTGGAGCTGATGGGAAATTGGAGTCCCTATATTAGGCAAGAAAAATTGCCTTCTAGTTTGATATCATACACATTCTGCAAAAGTTTTATGTCTCACTGGTTAAAGCATTTTGGCTACAGAGATTTAGTATACTGGATGTTGAGGACATGAAGAAAAGTATATTTACAAAAGCACATTGATTTCTTATACCATAAAAAGGCAATTTAGAAAGCTCTTTCCTTTGTACTTGGTAAATCCCTCCATGCAGAATGAAAAGAAATTGAAGAATAGTTTGAAAAATCAAAGGTGAATGGATTTAGTGATGACAAATAGCAAGGGGAAAAAATGTGAAGATGCTGACAGTTGTTGGAAATGGGATCATGGCTGTAAATAAAACACCACTCTTGTTTGATCAATCAAGGACAGTTTTCTTTAATTAAAAATGCTGCATTACAATCTTCAAAGGAAAACCGGAGGGATAACCTATATGCAGAAGAATACAGAGAGAAGGATCTCAGCAGGGACTTGTTGAAATGAATGGCTATAGATAATACAGCACATTGTAGGTTTATCAATCAGTTTTCAGGGGCAATGCAACTTATTGTAACCCTACAAATCTAAGTACCCCCTACATTATCTCCTAGACTTATTGTCTTTGTGGAGGGAATCCTTAAAGCTGCTCCACATTTGCCCTGGTCTGGCAATTGCAAGGGCCAGGTTTAGTTTAAAATTCCAAGTTAAGTTCCCTTTTTGTTCCCTTCCTTTGAAATGTTACACACACCCTTAACATTGTGTAAACGAGGCTCTAGTGACAACAAGGGTGAGGAAAACACAATACACACTGGAATTCTAAGCACTGGAGAACTGAGGCAAGGAAAACATTATCATCTACATGAAACCACTGGGGGAGAATGTCCAGAATGGGGTCACCAGCACATTTAGAAATCTACGGAAGTATCAAGGGCACCATCACAAAATGGCCGCCGTGAAGAGTGTGGTTAGTCACAAAATGGCTGCCATGAGGATTACGGCAAGTCACAAAGCACAAGTAGCTGAGTCCAAGGCAAAGGCTGGGTCTGAGCCCCAAATGTGTAACCACATGTTTGACCTCCACACAACACAATAAAATGCCCATTTCATGGAAGACAAACTGGCAAAGCTCAGAGAAGAGCAACTGGGGGAGGACTGTGGCTCAGTGGTAGAGCATCTATTCTGTGTGAAGAAGGCCCCAGATTTAATTCCTGGTATCTCCAGGTAGGGCTGGAAGAGAAATCCTGACTGGAATCCTGGAGAGCCACTATCAGACAGTGTAGACCAGACATGGCCAAACTTGGCCCTCCAGCTGTTTTGGGACTACAGTTCCCATCATCCCTGACTACTGGTCCTGTTTGCTAGGGATGATGGGAGTTGTAGTCCCAAAACAGCTGGAGGGCCAAGTTTGGCCATGCCTGGTGTGTAGACAATACAGTGGTACCTCGGGTTACATACACTTCAGGTTACATACGCTTCAGGTTACAGACTCCGCTAACCCAGAAGTATTACCTCGGGTGAAGAACTTTGCTTCAGGATGAGGACAGAAATCATGCAGCAGTGGTGCAGTGGCACCAGGAGGCCCCATTAGCTAAAGTGGTACCTCAGGTTAAGAACAGTTTCAGGTTAAGAATGGACCTCCAGAACAAATTAAGTTCTTAACCCAAGGTACCACTGTACTGACAAAGATGGGCAAATGGTTTGACTCAGCCAAGGTGATGATGATTTCCAATATTTGCTCTTGTTGTAGTCGCTCCTAAAAGCTGATATGACCGAGTGCAAATAGTTGGATCTGTGCTTGTATGGTACCAGAATATTGGTATTGTGTGGGTTTTCCTTCTTCCCTACTTGCTACCCTGCGGGATCTCACCTTCATCAGCTGCCTCTTTCCAAAGCTCATCACTTGCATGGATCAACCTGTTCTTCTCAATTTGTGCTCCACTTGAAACCTCACACTTCAGGTTTATGAATCTGGGAAGAAAAGCAGAGCCTCCATTTGTGGGTGGAATACTGCAGATCCTACTCCAAAGCAATAAAAGAAGATATTTTCCTCCCTGAGACAGAATCACATGCCAATGAGAAAGAGAAGAATGAATAATGATCCGGTCATTTTCAGCTGGGTAGGAAAAGCAGCTGAACAAAGGATGAATGGATAGGTGGGGGAAAAAGAGCCTGAAGAAAGTTATCAATGAGCAACTTTAGCAAATTTATGCTCTCAAGGAATTCTGAATGGATTGAAATGAATTGTGTGCGAGTCTGGCACACAATAGCCTTTTTTTTGGCATTCTCTCGAAGGATAAACCTCAGTGAAGTGAAGGAAGCTCACCTTTCCCTTTTAAAAAGATTCTGCACTTACAATCAGTGCTATTTGACTGGGAAAGAAAGGATTGTTGAATGGATGACTAATGTCAGAGGCAAGGAGAGGCCTGGGAGCTCGTCTGCTTGAATGGACTAAAGTATGTCATTAATGAACAATCACAGGCTCTCTCAAAAAGCCAAGGGAAAAAGATGAGTTGGACAAAAAGGCACTGGGAACAGCGGATGCATCACCCATTCAAAACCATAAATGGTGGTGGTTTATCAAACACAGGAAGAGGATGTCATGTTAAAAATTATTCCTGCTGGTTTTTGTTTTTTTTTAAAAATTGATCAATATATAAATGTGTGATTCAATGTATGAAAATATAAAAATAATCTAAACATATTCCTGTTTTATATAAAGTCCAGATGAATTCAAATAAACATGCAAAAATGTAATAAACATTAGTAATATCCTTCCAGGCCAACACCTATATCCTATAACAGAAAAGCAGTTGATCTTAATCTTATATCTAATTCCCCCAAAACTAAAGAACGGAAAGCAGATATGTTTCCTCAGATATGGATCTTAATTGTTTCCCAACCCTTAACGTGATCAGTTAGACACTTGCCAGACTTTCTTTATCCAACATCCAATGGTTAATATTTTATTAGGGCTGCCATATTTCTAGAAGTAAAAATCCTGAACATTTTGCAGGACGCTATTTTTGCCAGTTAAATCCTGGACATGTCCAGGGAATTCAGGATGCACAACAACCCTCATTTCTCTAGTTTTAAAATATGTTTATGCTTTTATGATGCCATTTTTATACAAATTGTACCTCTGAGTGCAGAAACATTTTAAGAATTTTTGCTCTGGATTTTGGATGCCAGCAGTGTTGTCAAATTGAGCCTGGTGGTTTAAGATAACTAGATGAGATTGGAAGTCCTCAGACTTTCTGGGCCCAGGAGCATATTTGGAAATTTAATAAATTATTGGGGACACCACAAAACACAATTTCAAAGAAGAAAAACTGGTAATGATCAGAATCTCCCCACCCCACCCCAGAATAAATAGGCAAATAGTCCCTAAAACAAAACCAAAAATCCAGAGACCACCCCCAAGCAACAGGCAATGCCTCATCAAACAGGCAAAACCCACAATTTCATTTTTTTAAAGATAAAAATAAAATTGGGAGGGACAAAAGTCACTGGCAGGCACCTAAGGGAGTTTCTGAGGGCATCGTGGTATGTCCAGTTGCCATATTGCGGATCCCAGGAATAGGTGGACAAACAGGCAGAATTAAAGTGAAAGAAGTTCTGAAATAATTGCTCAAGATAAAACAACTAAAACCACATTAACTGTACGACATAACCTTAAACAAAGCTTCTAGAACTGAGTGAAAAAGTTCCATCATCGACAACGGATGCATAAAAAAAACCACGGTTTTCATCTTTCCATGAATATCATCTCCTTTATGATGCTAAATATTTGTTTATGGTTAGCTTGGCTACGAAAGGATCTAGTTAAGTGACTCTGCGAGAAAAGTACATGTAAAAAAAGAGTTGAAGTGTTTTCAGTTGCTATGGAAATGCCCAGTGAAGTGTGTCCCTGATTAGAATGCACATTACGAGAGCCCTCCCCTCTCGGTGGAACGAAAGAAACAACAGAAATGAATGCCAGTCAGTGAAATTCACTTGACGATACCCATTTGCCCCCATAAGAGCAGCAGCAGCACTGGCAGGAAGACTAGACAGTGGGGAAAAGGTAACATCAGAACCTTCCATGGGGTTTCTCTTGGAAATCTAGGGGGTAAATCTGATAAATTGGGGGGATGGGCACCTGCTGCCAATGACTGGCTTGTGATCTCTTCCTGTGCTGGATTTACGTATAAGCTAAACAAGCTATGGCTTAGGGCCCCATTCTCTTGGGGGGCCCCAAAAAAATTTAAAGGAAAATAAACCTGGATGTACATTTCCAAAATATGAGTTAAAAAACAAAGAAAATAAAACCTACATACAGCAACAGTGTTTTGTGTTGTGTAGGCTCCTATGATGTAAGTAATGGGTCCCGCCTGCTAGCCTGCTCCCTAAAATATCACTGGTTTGCTCATTTCTATATATAGGGTGCCTACATTCTGCATGGACTGGTTGCAAATGTTATGTGCAAATGGCTTTAGATACCTATTAGGTCCATAAATTACCAGATAGCATATATTCAACACATAAAAACAGCGACAATTTGTTGTTGGCAAAGGACAGCTGGACGTATAAAGGGCCCCATTACCTTCAGTAGCTTAGGGCCTCATCAAACCTAAATCTGGCTCTGATCTCTTCATGATCCATTTACAAATTAAGTCCGTCGCTCCCTAGGGAGCACCCACAGTTTTACTTAGGTCATGTTGTCATCATGCATTTCCCCACCATTCTGCCGCCATATTGGTAGAAACACAGAATGTGAAGCCTGTTTAACATTACGATGAAGGAGAAAAAAATCTCATGAGGACTGCTATTTTAAGTGTCCACTATTCAGTGTTATAGGCAGTTCCATCACCTGGTGCCAAAGATATAATACTCACCAAGAAAATATAAATGCGGTATTACAATGGTACCTCGCAAGACGAATGCCTCGCAAGACGAAAAACGCGCAAGACGAAAGGGTTTTTCGTTTTTTGAGTTGCTTCGCAAGACGATTTTCCCTATGGGCTTGCTTCGTAAGACGAAAACGTCTTACGAGTTTGTTTCCTTTTTTCTTAAAGCCGCTTGAAGAGGTGCAGTTGTGACGGACCGTGCTTCGCAAGACGAAAAACATCGCAAGACGAAAAGACTCGCGGAACGAATTAATTTCGTCTTGCGAGGCACCACTGTATTTCTATTTTTTTTAAAAAAGTGCCTCCACAAATACATGGCACGCAATTAGTAGGCCGAGTCTAAAAGTGGCGTTTCGTCTTTCCTCCAGACAATCTTTGAAAACTTGCATAACACAAAAAAGGTTATTGTTATAATTACCGATTTAAAACTTAGTTATGAATAGCTCTTAGCTGTGAGAGGCATTTTGCATTCCAGGAATATCTTGCATTATTTACTTCTGCTTACAGCTTTTCTGGTGACATCATAGGCCTCTCAAGCAACGGTCATGTGTTTGCTTTGAAAGTCTTTCAGTTTCCCTATTTTAAAACAGGCAACCAAAACGTTTCCATGGAGATCGGCAAGCGAGTCAAATGACGAACTTCTTAGCTGTACTTCTGCTTTGGTTTCTATGGTTTCCGGATTTGAGGTTTAGTGGGGCGGGGGAGCAGTGCAGTTTCCAATTTGTTAAATATAAAAGGTCAATGCAAGTTGAAAGAGGGAGTCAGAATTCCACCAGCAAAGGACCTCTGTCACCTCTGGTAAGTGGGGTGATTTGCAGATGTCGTGCTGTTCAACCACATGGTTTTCTGTCCCAATTTCATAGGGTAAACTAGATTGCTAGGTCTCTCCAGTCTCTGCGCTGCGATTAATCATTTATACTGCACTTTGACTGTGCCAAAGACATCACAGTCTTCATTTCCATCCTCTCAGGTAGGTGGTTATTATTGCTCCCATTTTACCACCGGGGAAACCATGCAGAACAGCTTGCTAATTGCCTTGGCCACCCAGCAACTAAATGTTGGAAGAGGCATGAAACTGATGCCACAAATGGTAGCTCCAAATCAGTTCGAGTTCTTCCTTCCCCATGACATGTTGTGATCCTTCCCCACCAAGTGCTGGGGGTTTCCCCACCTACTCTTCTGCCCCTATTTTCAGGTGTTGTTGAAGAAACAAATAGCACAGCAGTCAGGTCAGTGTGCAGCAGAGACGAGATATATTTTTATATCAGCATTTGAAGAATCTCAGTTCAGCCTCATTTGACTTACATACATGGAAGGCAGAGATTCCATCTCTATCACTTACCCGCAACAAGTTGGAGTGCTGAATACTTTGCCATGTTGAGCATCGAGATTGCCAAGCAGGATTGGGCATACCCTACACGAGTAACAAAAATAGTACACTTTTCAAGTGGAAATTACTGTGGACTGGCAAGGGTACCATTTAAGGGGCACAGGAGGAGCAATGACTTCCATATTCTATCAGATTACACATTGGCCTGATTCTAGAAGATCACCACAGGCCATGTTACTGGTTTGTTTCTTTTAAAATACAGTGGTAGCTCTGGTTATGAACTTAATTTGTTCCGGAGGTCCGTTCTTAACCTGAAACTGTTCTTTCTTTTTTAAAAAATAATTTTTATTAACCGGCCAATCACATTAAATTAAATCACATCACATAAATTCCGAATTACAAAGCCGAATTTAAAATTTTGTTGGGGGGACCCATATTTCAAGATCCGAAGGGGGATTCTGATCATCTTCTTGCTGCTGCGTTAATGTCCAAATCAGTCCAAATCAGTCCAAACAGAGTTCATAATTCTATCCAATCTTATCTTGCTGTTTCCACATCACATCTTGTTCATATATTTTCTCTTTTTTCTTTATGATCTCTTCTGATAGTCTCCTTAAGCCGATAAACACCAATAATAATAATAATCCTGTGTGAATTTTCCGTTCTTCCAATCCTCAAATCGAGATGGTTTCCATATATCATCTCCTTCATAGATAACATCGCTCTTTCCATCATAATCTCGCAAAACTGTCGCTCTTAAGTCCCTCTGAGGAGTTTAACCCACAATATATAAACAGCTCTATTTCTCTCTTTCTCCTCCCAGACTCAAGACCTCCGACAGAACTTCCCAATATGGCGACGGCATTTTTAACTGCGTCATTCCAAAGCTCTTATACATTCCACGCTCGAAACTGTTCTTAACCTGAGGTACCACTTTAGCTAATGGGGCCTCCCGCTGTTGCTGCACTGCCGCCACACGATTTCCACTCTCATCCTGAGGTAAAGTTCTTAACCCGAGGTTAGCAGAGTCTGTAACCCGAAGTGTTTGTAACCCAAGGTACCACTTTAATAATTCGAGTAAGTGTTGTTATAAACAATAAAAGGTGCCCTGTGTTGTAGGTATTCAAATCAGGTGCATAAATTCTCTCTCTCTCTCTCTCTCTCGGACTGTTTGACCTCTGTTGATATTTTTGCTGCAGTATTATGAGATATAAAAAAGTGACAACAATGAAGGTTCTGAAACCATTTGCAGTTTAATCCTAAATGCACCCAAGAACAATCCATTGAATCTTGCTTCTAATCTCACCCACTCCTTAACACCCCAAATTAGAAATGGCACTCCTTAGCAGCTGATTTCAGACAGGAGGTGAATAGCACTCATAGAAGAGCCAGATGTGGCTGTCACATCCCTGAAGAGGCATCTGGAATCATAGTTGGGCTAGATTGGGGAGAAGGATGGATCTCAGCCCTCTAGGCTTCTCTACCTGCCCCCTGGGACTTGCCCCAGTTGCCTTCTTTGTTCAAGGAGGGTTCCTTGAGTGTTTTTGTTTGACAGGAACATGTCTTTGAACTCTCATAATGCTCTTATTTCACCTGGATGGATGAAAGAGTCCACCTCTGGCCTGTGGCCTCTGGAAAGTTGTCCAGTAGGCAATGCTGCCCTCAGCTGAAAAAGCTTCTCCATCCCTGCTCTGCTCACGCAAAAGTGAGACGTTGTTGGCTTTGCATTTCCACAAAAGAAATAAAAGAAAAGAAAAGGCCAAAGGAAGAGAAGGGCAGCGCCCATCATTGCTGAGAGTGTAGGTTAATGAATCTGCATCTTTTGCATTATCTCCAAAAGCCAGTTCCTTTTCATTGTATGTTTTGCGGATTAGTCGAAAATCACACTCTCCAGGGAACCTGCATGTATTGCTACCAGTGACTTTTAAAATAGCATTTAAGCTGTGCTCTTTTGTCATCGCTTTATTTATAAGAAGGACATAGGCATTACTCAGTTTGGAAAGGTTTATGCTGTGTGGCAGGATATTGGGCAATTCCCCCACCATTGTGTGCATTGCTCAGCTCGGGACAAGGCCTAGAACCTGCTAGTTTCAAGTCAATACAAAGAAAGAACAATTATGACCACACTAGCAAGCAATAATTTCCCTAATGTGTTGCTGTCATTGTGTTTGAAGTCTCCTTCTGTGAGTCTTCAGTTTCTCTCTTTTTTTTTATAAATTTTTTATTGGTTTTTCAACACATATTAAAAGACAATACAACACAATACATAAACAAACAAACAAACAAACAAACATATAAACACGTATAATTTCTTGACCTTTCTTTCCTAAAACCTTCTTTCAGCGACTTCCCCATACCTCCCCTTTCTGCATCCCTGTTTTAAATCATTCCAGCAACCCCTAATTTCAATTTCTTATAGCACTTTCTTTAAATCTTTTTTCTCATATCCAATTGTTTGTCACTGCAATTCTATTTTGCATTACCCAAGACATTTTAACATTCATTAATTTTACAACAATTCTTAAGATAAACTTTAAATTTCTTCCAGTCTTCTTCCACCGTCTCTTTCCCTTGGTCACGGATTCTGCCAGTCATCTCCGCCAGTCCCATGTAGTCGATCACCTTGGTCTGCCATTCTTCCAGTGTGGGTAGTTCTTGTGTCTTCCAATACTTTGCTAAAAGTACTCTTGCTGCTGTTGTAGCATACATAAAAAACGTCCTATCTTTCCTTGATACCAATTGACCTACCATGCCCAGGAGGAAAGCTTCTGGTTTCTTCACGAAAGTGCATTTAAGCACCTTTTTCATTTCATTATAAATCATTTCCCAGAAGACCTTAATCCTAGGACACGTCCACCAAAGGTGGTAAAAGGTACCTTCAGTTTCCTTACATTTCCAACATTTGTTATTGGGCGTATGGTAAATTTTTGCCAGCTTGACTGGGGTCATGTACCACCTATATATCATTTTCATAATGTTCTCTCTTAAGGCATTACATGCCGTGAACTTTATACCGGTGGTCCATAACTGTTCCCAGTCAGCAAACATAATATCATGTCCAATGTCTTGTGCCCATTTAATCATAGCTGATTTAACCGTCTCATCCTGTGTATTCCATTTCAACAGCAAGTTATACATTCTTGACAAATTCTTAGTACTGGGTTCCAAAAGCTCTGTTTCTAATTTCGACCTCTCCACCTGGAAGCCAATTTTCCTGTCCAATTTAAAAACTTCATTTATCTGATAGAAGAGTTTCTCTCTTTCTCTCTCTGGGAGGAAAAAAAAATCAATCTATATGGCTCATGATAACTTGAAGTAATTTTTCTAAGTCAGGAAAGAACCTGAAAGGGCATCTCCCCTGATAACAGAGAGCAGAGGAAGCAGGATGCGGAGTGGCTCTATTAAAGACCCTTTGTGCTTGACACTGGAACACCCAGTGGCTGCCTCCTCTTCTAAGCTCATCATCTCCAGGTCCTCTGTTCCTCCATTTTTGGGGAATAATGTGCACTAGGATGGCTGATGTGGTTTCTTGCAGGTGTGGAATACACACCTCCCGTTATCCCTGGCCATTCTTCATAGAACTGATGGGAGTTGGAGTCCAACAACGTTGGGGTGAAGCTCAGTGACACACCATCTGCCTCGCAGGCAGAAGGTCCCATGTTCAAACCCCAGCATCTGCAGGTAGGCGTGGGAATAATTCCTGCCTTAAACTCTGGAGAGGTAATGCCAGTCAGTGTAGATCATTTGAGGACCGGGACATTCGCAGGAAAACCAAAATGCTTGTTTACAAAGCTATTGTACTACCAATCTTACTGTATGCTTGTGAAACATGGCCCACTTATAAACACCATCTCCAACTCCTCAAAAGATCCCTTCAATGGTGTCTTCAAAAAACGTTACACATCACTTGAGAAGATGGGCAAACTAATACCAGTGTACTAGAAGAAACAAAGATCACCAGTGTCGAAGCAATGATTTTTCAACATCAACTTCATTGGACTGGTCATGTGCTGATGCCTGATTATCATCTTCCAAAGCAGCTACTCTATTCCGAACTTAAAAATGGAAAGCGTAATGCTGGTGGTCAACAAAAGAGGTTTAAAGACTGTCTCAAGGCATTTTTTTTTAAAAAAATTGTAGTACAAACACCAACAATTGGGAAACACTTGCCTGCGAGTGCTCCAGTTGGAGAACAGCCTTTCCAAAAGGTGTCATGGGCTTTGAAAACACTCAAACTCAAGACGAAAGGGAGAAACATGCTAAGAGGAAGGCACGCTTGGCAAATCCACACTGTAATCAACTCCCGCCCGGAAACCTATGTCCCCCGTGTGTGGAAGGATATGTGGATTCAGAATTGGCCTCCACAGTCACTTACGGACTCACTGTTAAAACCGTGTTTATGGAAGACAATCTTACTCGGCTACGAGTGATCGCAAGAAGAAGAAGAAGAAGAAGAAGAAGAAGAAGAAGAAGAAGAAGAAGAAGAAGAAGAAGAAAGAAGAAGAAGAAGAAGAGGTGGACAAATGGCCAGTCACAGAAGAAGGCAGCTTCCTAAGTTCCTATCTTGAGAGATGCAGGTAAGCAAGCCTGCAGTAAAAGCTGCTGTGGTTGTAGAGCAACAAAGTGAAGGCCTCAGTCTTGAAAGCTTGCCACCTGGAGGGCTAGAGGTTTTCCATTCTTGCTCTACAGGCTCTTTAAGCCACAGCCTCCATAACTAGATGCCTATTATTATTTCAGCCTATATGAGAGAGTAGACTTTTTCACTCACGCACAGACCCACAAAGTTAGAAGATCAATCCTGAGAGCCACTCATCTCCAAAAGATGTACCTGAAAATGTCTAATTATCATTATCCCTAGTCTGTAGCTGGCCGCTTGCATATTATCGAGACAACTACCTTTATTATACATCATCTTTAGAGTGCTGGGTGATTAGAACTGTACATCACCAGAGTGACAGAGATTTAATTAAAGATGTGTCAAGTGGTTTGCTGTAATGGTAATTAAAGATCTGTCTGATGGATGTGCATAATTTGGCAGCCTTTGAATAAGGGCTCTGCCCTCCAGTCCGTAAGCATGGTGGGTAATTGCTAAAGCATCTCATCGCTGCTCTTACTGGGGAGGAACTACTTTCCCAACCCCCTGTTTTAGAAATAAAACAGAAAGAAATATGAGCAGAGGCAGTAAGGTGTGCCTGAATGATGGTGGCACACGGTGTGTGGATAATATGTCATCATTCTCTTGTTATTAATAAGGTGGCTGGCTTCTAATAGCAATGTGATTTTCAGTTCTTCAGCTAACAGAGAAAGTTGTGGGTGTCTATTGGAGTTTTAGAGCCTGGGAGTTTTCAAGAGACCCAGTAAATCAAGAGACCCAGTAAATCTATGGCAACCTTAATCATTTGGTTTGGTGCCTGTGTCTGGCATATGTGCATGAGATGGTTAACACCTTTCTGCAGCACTAGCAGTGTGAGATGTGTGACTTTGTCAGTTTTGGTTTTTTCTGAGTTTCTCATTTTTCAAACATAAATTCACTTCTCCATTTTCCCATATAAGTTTGTGATTATCTTTATTTTAAATCCCCATGGAAATGCATCAGGTTTTTATTGCAAATTTATCCAAATATAAACATTTTTGCAAAGCAGATCTCCCTAATAAAGTACATTTTTGTTTAACGGCTTAGCCACAATTACCTTTCCAGGTATGGTCCCTGTTTTAAACCTCCACATCCTCCCCCCCCCTTCTTCTTCTTTTGCCCAAGAGCTTTCCCTGCAAAAACTTAATGCCCATGGTGTTCAGTGTAACTTATTTTCTGGCAACTTTCATTTCAAAAAAGAAGAAGAGAAAATTGGCTCAAAGCCATGTGAAGCCCCACTTTAACTTCATTGTGTTTCCCAAGACATGGAATCTAACAAAGGGACAACATGAATGGACTGTCCACTACTACAGCAAAAAGACTGGTAAACTGTAAAAATAAAAATGCTTTAAAATCTCACTTTAATACTCCGATTGAAGCTATGTACAAACTCGCTACACTTGAACGAGTTGTGTACAAATGCAGACTTGCCATGGACAACTTTAACAATATTGAGAATTCATTTTTATAAATACCGTACTAGATTAAGATCTGGTTAACTACAATAATGGGATGCGAGTGGCGCTGTGGGTTAAAACACAGAGCCTAGGGCTTGCCGATCAGAAGGTCGGCGGTTCAAATCCCCGCGACGGGGTGAGCTCCCGTTGCTCAGTCTCTGCTCCTGCCAACCTAGCAGTTTGAAAGCACGTCAAAGTACAAGTAGATAAATACGTACCACTCTGGTGGGAAGGTAAACGGCATTTCCGTGCGCTGCTCTGGTTCACCAGAAGCGGCTTAGTCCTGCTGGCCACATGACCCGGAAGCTGTATGCCGGCTCCCTCGGCCAGTAAAGCGAGATGAGCGCCGCAACTCCAGAGTTGTCCGCGACTGGACCTAATGGTCAGGGGTACCTTTACCTTTAACTACAATAACAAGTCCCTCCTCCCTCTCTGTAATGTACACAATATCTCTCCCACCCCCCAACATGGGTACTATTTCTTGTTTTGTCTTCTATTTTGAGTCTTATCTTATTCTCTGCATGTGTGTGATACCTTTCCAAGAAGCTGAACACCTGACAGTCAACTGTTTCCTGCATAAAGAGGAGCAAGGGAGGCTGGATCTAGCCCCACTCCTTAAGAAACAAACGGCAAAGCGTTAACTTTTTGGAAAGCGTAGGTCCAAGTGTTGGATTGCAGGTATGTGTGTGAGTGTGTGTCGTGGTTCAGCATTTGTTTGTGCTTGCAGCTCTGCCTGAGGAAGCCAGATTCTAAACACAGAATAAGCTTGGCTGGACTGAGACAATTGGTCCCCCAACTCTGTGTGAAATGAGTAGCATAACTCTCCATATTACAGCCAGCGATGTCAAAGCACTTCCTATCTCATGATTATACTGTGCTTATTAAGCTTTTAGCTAATGCATTATCGACGAGTGCATTGCTTTTGGCCCATATCCATCTGAAAAGATATCAACAAAAGTTATAAGTAGATCACAATATATAGCTTATAGCTGGGGTTCTTTTGCCTCCGACATAACTGGTAAATCAGTTAGAAAGGCCTCCTTTTTATAATATCTGGGTGGTCAAGTTGCCAAACACTGCAATTCTAGGCACACTTAGTAGCAAGTTCATTGAAATAAAAAAAGGACTTATTTATGAGTAAAGTTGCAAAGGATTGGACACTTGCACAAGGAGAAACCTATGTGATCTTTTTTCAGAGCATCAATAAAATGAATTTGAAAGCCCAAATTCAAATTCGGAGGCATCAAAGCTAAGCCTCCAGAGCAAGTTGCTTGGCTCTCAAGCACCTGCCTACACTCCCAATAAGGCAATTTCTGTTCCCTATCTCAGGAACTACTAAAGTTTATGGTCCATGCAAAGTGGGTTGGGTAGCCTGTGTAAGTCATAACAACTAACTATCTTGCTAGGTTTTATTTGTATACTGGCATTTCAAGCTGTAAAACGACCGCCATGTTGCGCAAATGAAACATTTGGTATTCGTTTATATAGGTGTTTGTTGGTTGTTGTTATGGGTTCATGCATATGTGTGAATAGACGCCTGCGCAAGTCACAGGAGCATAGGAAGCTGTGGGAATGTTCAGGGATGTAGGAGAAGATATATTTTTTTGATTATAGCCTTTCCAACTTGTGTTAACAAGTTCAAAATTTAGCAGAGTAACATTCCCCTTTTTAAGCTTGCAGCGGATGTGTTTGCTCAGGCTCGCTAAAGTCTCTATAGTAACTGTTCTGGTATTTTCCCCTCATTCCCTCATAAAAGATAAGACACGACACAGTCTTCTATAAAAGTATAAAAAGAGTTTACTCACATTCTGTTCACAATTGGATCCCAGAAGGCAGACTTAGCTTAGAAAAGTAACATACACCTGGAAACTATCTCATAAGGAGACAGTTCCAGCCAAGAGAGCATCTTTGGCTAAGCAGATGTTGCTTCTTCGATGCATGTAGTCAAAGAGAGAGAGATGGCTGCCCTGCCCTGTGCTTTTGTCGTTACCTGCACAGGTGAGGCCACACCCACCTCTAGTCACATGCAGAGGAAGTCTGTCCCAGCCCAGAAGGAAACAGGAAGTTTACCTGCTGGCTGGACAAACATTCCTCCCCATGTGTAAACATGTTCACTCTAGGAATGTTGTACTTGACTGCTCTTGTGTTTCACATCCCACAGAAGCTGCCTTATATTTGAGTCAGACCATTGGTCTATCTACTCAGTACTTTCTACACTGACTGGTGACAACTCTCCAGGGTTTCAGACAGGGGATTGAACCTGGGACATTCTGCCTGCAGAGCAGATGTTCCACCACCAAGATGCCCATTTCTGATCCATTACCATTCTCTGCTGTGATTGACAGCACTACATCATTCCCGATAAAGAGATCCAACTGAATTCTTCTTCAGATGAGGCGCCTATCATTGGTGATGGCCTGTCTCTTTCCAGTCACTGCTCATTCTTACATTCACACACTTTAAAAAATTAATATTTTGGGGATAATAGCACAGCGTGTCTCCAATTTATTTTATGTCAGGAAAAAAACATGGCTTCTGTGACAGGACTCCAGCCACCCTAGATATTGTGCCATGATGGGGAGGGAGATCCAGCCACAACAAAGCGTGCCCTCCCCATCCAGGAACTTCAGAAAAAGGGGGAATATTTCTACAAGTCTCCCTTTTTCCTAATCAGACTAAAAAAATTCCCTTGTGTCTCCCCAAGAACAACTCAAGTAGCATAGATCTTGGCTTAAGGCACAAGTGGTGGAATAATGGAGTCCGCAGGGTTGTAATGGAGCAAGACAAATAAAGAGGTTCTTATAATATAGGCATAACCAGGAAAGGTTGCTAGCATACAAGTAGCTTTCCCGTGGAGCGGAGGAACAAAACAAACAAAGGTTTAGACCCAAATCCTCTTTCCCTGAAAACTAAATGATATATTGCAGTAACATTCTCTCTAAAGAATCTTTGCAGTTCTTCTTTGTTCTTTAAACGGTGTGCTTTTCCTCCTTATACTGTTGAGATCTGCCTTGAACTAACTCTCCCAAAGCAAGCTACTTCTAGAAATAACCTCAACCCACCCGTTCCTGCAGATCACAGGCTCTGGTAACTTTGTGGGTTTTAGTTCCCAGCTCTCAGGCCAGCTACATGCCCACCTCTCGGGGCCACGAGCCAAGGTGAGGTGACCAACTCAGGCACCAGGAAACCACAGAAACAGCAGGTTGTGATGTAGATCTTCACTCACCCTTTCTTCTCTAGGTGGGGAAAGGGATGCCATTTTGTGGTTTGCCTCAGGTGCCAAAATGTCCTGGGCTGGCCCTGCCACCTTTACACCCTCAGTGAATTTCTCTCCTTCCATTTGAGCACTAGGGCAGGCATAGGAAGTTAAGCCTATAATCCCCAAGCAAGAGTTCATACGTTCATATAATACAAACTAGGGACGTGGGTGGCACTGTGGGTTAAACCACAGAGCCTAGGACTTGCCGATCAGAAGGTCAGCGGTTCGAATCCCTGTGACGGGGCAAGCTCCCGTTGCTCGGTCCCTGCTCCTGCCAACCTAGCAGTTCGAAAGCACGTCAAAGTGCAAGTAGATAAATAGGTACCGCTCCGGCGGGAAGGTAAACACCATTTCCGTGTGCTGCTCTGGTTCCCCAGAAGCGGCTTAGTCACGCTGGCCACATGACTCGGAAGCTGTACGCCGGCTCCCTCGGCCAATAAAGATGAGTGCCGCAACCCCAGAGTCAGCCACGACTGGACCTAATGGTCAGGGGTCCCTTTACCTTTACCTATAATACAAACTGAAATATACTCAGAGTCGAGTGTGGATTTCATGCTCTTTATTCAGCTCATAGTAGTGAGGAATGAAAGTCCCCCCCCCCCAATATCTGCTTTTATATACATTATTTACACAATGGGCCACACGTGATTGGCTAATTCCGGGATTCTCCTGTAGGCCAATCAGGTTGCAGATTCACTTCCACCTGGAGCTGGATTGGGTGGCTCCTGCAGAGCAATCATACTGCTGCATTGTTCTAGGACCAATCAGACTGCTGCCTTTTGGATCCTATTCAACTCAGTACATAACACAAACCAAATCTATAAAAGCAACGTCCATACACACCGTCCATATCAGCAAAATCTATTTCCGTCACACCTCAGAGGTTTTGGAAACATGGTCTGAAGTACTGATGTTGTCAGGGATTGTCTGTTATCAGCTTGTCACTGGAGTGCTTTAGAGAGCAGGCGCTGAGCTGCTAGATCTTCAGTGATACCCTGCCTTGGATTGAGCCAGTATAATGTAGTGGTTATAGTGTTAGACATTGCTTGAAATCTTTTTTTTTTTATAAATATTTATTAAGTTTTCCAATTTTATGCAAACACAAAAAGAAAAAAGAAAAGAAAAGTATTAAAAACAAATCAATTTCAATAACAATTTTTCAGTAACATGTTTCTTTGACTTCCTCATACCTCCCCTTCTTGTTTTCTAGTTCAAATTGTTAATCCAGCAAATCCTAATCTCTTAACATTCCTTTTAACTAATACCTTATTTTCCATTCAACTTTTTAAATTTTATGACTTAAACAATTTTAATCCCAGTTATCTTTATCATAACAGCTAGAGACCACATAAGTTCAATCCAGCATCTTTTCAGAGTTCATTAATTTTGTAGTATTTCTGTAAATAGTCCTTGAATTTCTTCCAATCTTCTTCTGCCGACTCTTCTCCCTGGTCACGGATTCTGCCGGTCATTTCTGCCAGTCCCATACAGTCAATCAACTTCATCTGCCATTCTTCCAGAGAGGGTAGATCTTGCGTCTTCCAGTGCTTTGCTATAAGTATTCTTGCTGCCGTTGTAGCATACATAAAAAAGGTTCTGTCCTTCTTTGGCACCCAATGGCCGACTATGCCCAAGAGAAAAGCCTCTGGTTTCTTCAAGAAGGTATACTTAAATACCTTTTTCATTTCATTATAAATCATTTCCCAGAAAGCCTTAATCTTTGGGCACGTCCACCAAAGGTGAAAGAAGACATTGCTTGAAATCTTACTCAGCCATTAAGTTCGCTAGGTGGCTTTGGGTCAGTCATAATTCTCAGCCAAAACTACCTTCCTCCTGGAAGGAAACATGGAGTATAAACATACAGTGGTACCTCGGGTTACATACGCTTCATGTTACATACGCTTCAGGTTACAGACTCTGTTAACCCAGAAATAGTACCTCGGGTTAAGAACTTTGCTTCAGGATGAGAACAGAAATCATGCGGCGGTGGCGCAGCAGCAGCGGGAGGCCCCATTAGCTAAAGTGGTGCTTCAGGTTAAGGACAGTTTCAGGTTAAGAATGGACCTCCCAAACAAATTACATAACCAGAGGTACCACTGTATTGCACAAATAAATAAATTAAAATACTCTCCAAAAGCATGGCTCACCACTATAAAATTCTGGCTATGCCTACTTTTCATGTCCGATCCATCTTCTTTAACTTTCCACATCCTGGCAGAATCCTACCACTCCAAATGGCTAGCTTGCATTGAGAGCAAAATCAGAACCTGTGGCCTATCACTCGAGTCATTGCTTATGCTCTTGCAAATGGAAGCATTCCAGACAAACAAGTGCAGAATCCTAGAGACTGAATTCCAAACCTTTTGCAGTGCAGCCAACAAAACCTGTTCCTCATTGGTGTTGGGAATTCTTCCCTCATTTGGCCAGGACACTACATATTTACACCAGCTTTACGATCCCCATCTACGCAGAACTCTTTCCCTCACAACATGTAACGTCTTACCGTCTGCAGTTTTGCAAGGTAGATTCTTGACGATCCCATACTCTGAAAGACCCTTCCCCTGTGGCACAAAACAGGTTGAATCCACCACACATGTTTTATATTATTGCCCATTTTATGCAAAAAATATATGATAAGCATTTGACCCCCTTATTGAAGGAGGGGATTTATCGCACTGACTCTTCCAGGGTGTCTTATCTGCTGAATAATTGTAGTAATGACATTGTGGAGAATGTGGCAAGATTTTTGAGTGGCGCTATGAAATTACGTCACCATAGGTCCTAAGAGCCATTTTTGTACCTCATGATGTCTGGACAGTTGTATCTTAAAGGATCTCTTACTATGCTTTGTTAACTATATTGTGTTCTGATCCATGTATACGATGCACTTTTTTATGCCAATAAAGGAGATTGATTGATTGATTTATACTCTCTGAGCTGGGAAACTGTGGGGCAGAGCTGCTCTGGGTAAAGGACTGTGATCAGGAGCCATCTAATTGTCTTTTATGGGTGCTGTAGTGGCATAGTTACTGTGTGGCAGTGGGATGTAAGGTCTTCTTTAATCTTTCATTAGGAATCCACAGCTCACAGTGGTGGAATTTGTGGTTCTCTTGAATTCTAAATCTTCTTGATCAATATTACTGACATTTCCATCATTAGATGCCTTCAGGATCACTCATTGATGTTTCCCAATGAAGAACACCTGGTCCCTAACATAATTTTATGTACATGTGCAATCTATAATTATTTCCATCACAGCAGAAGATAACTTGCTGTTACTCCATTCATATATGGAAGCAAAATCATTCCCCAACTTAAAAAGAAAAGAAAAGGTGATATAAGAAATAGTAGACTAATCAAGTCATCATCTGCCTGGAATGTAATAGCAGCAGTCTTCTCTTAATATATGTGTTTCCCATTTTAAATGAATTTCCCATTTTAATTGAGATTTCATATTGTCCAGTCTTCAACATCCATTAATGTGTCTGTTAAAGTGTTTTTATTCCTGACATAAATTTTATTTTAAAAAATGGAGAGGGATCATTTGAAGAATATGATCTAATGATAATGGGCAGATTGTAAATTTCAGAACTGTGCATGACATATAGTAGTCGGATGAATTCTCTATATTGCAACAGCTCAGAAAGGTTGAGATGGTGATCTAAAAGTATTGTATGGTTCTATATCATTACAATGGATGTTAGGAACATAACACTATCTTAGTAGTGCTTATAAACCTCAGTTGCACTTAAATTACTCAAGACTTCATCTACTGAGTGGAATCGTGGAATCTTCTTTCCCATTCTAATACATTCCCATATCCATACATTCAGAAACGTAGTATAAAAGAATGCTCAACATTATCTACAAATATGCAACTATCAAGCAAGACTCTGAGATCTGGCCCCAGTTCAAACAGTTACTGGGCAGCAAAACGCTTGGCATTGCAGAGGACCCTAGAAACCTTTCAGCATCTCCTCACCTCTTACTGGCACATAGCACCATGTGTGAAGCTGCTTCTGCCTCCTATGAACATTGGTATTTGTGGTGGCCTAAGCTGCATGAGCTTTCTTTACCATTTGAGGGGTAATACACAAATCCAGCTTCTGCATGGAATGCTCGGCTTACTTCAGTGCTGGAGTTCAAATGGTGTTTGCTGCTTCCTCCTTCAAAAAGTATTCCAACTAGTGCGTGTGAATTAGCAGGAGCATGGATATAGCCGTCTCAAGCAGAGGCAGATTTCCAGATTTCCTTTTAGCTTGCACTGAAACAGCTCACAACAATTGAGGGATGTGATCAGGCAAGCCCCCAAAAGCTAGGACCATTCATACCAACTATGGTGTCATGAATGAGCCAGACCCCAAGAGAAGGTTGCAGCTAGCTCCCAGTGAAGGCAGGAGCCAGGAGGAGAGAGGGTTAACTACAAGACAAGAGGATTATAGCCATGAGTCAGCTCCCACACCCGTAGGAATGCCAACTGATAGCAGCTTATTAGAGAGCCAGCCAGAAGCTTGCCAGCGTGCTAGCGAAGAGCAAGATACAGGGGTTAGAAATGAACCCAACTTAGAAAGCGGGAAAGTCCATGGAAGTAAACTTTCAGAGAATGAGGAAGAGGTGGGAGCTGACCCCCTCTCCCCAAAGTCTAGGTGTATGGGGGCTCTTCAAAACAGAATACGTCACAAGAGGAAGTTTGCCTGTTTCTGGTCTCGCTGGAAAACCCTCCTTAGAAGGGACATCTTTGATTTACTGACGGATGGCTGTGCTCGCCGCCCCGATGAACTTTGTTGTTTTTGCAATAAATCTTCCTTTTAATCAACTCTGCTCGTTTTGTTATGAAGACTCCCTGACATATGGTAGGGTTGTTTAACTGTGACCTTCCAGGTGTTGTTGAACTACAGCTCACATCGGCTTCAGCTAGCATGGGCAATGGCAAGGGATGGTAAGAGCTGTAGTAGCATCTGGGGTCATAGGTTAGCCACCCCTGAGCTATGGGCTTCTATTCCCCAAGAGTCCAGTGAGATTTCTTTCCCAGATTCTGCTAGGATGTTCATAAACATTTACACAGCACAGCTCTTATGCACGTTTGCTCAGATGTCGCTACAACTGTGTTCCGTGTGGCTTACTTCCAGGAAAGTATGTGTGGGGTTCAGAAGCAGCCAATGAGAAGGAGTGCCCCCGGTCACCAGAGACGGTTTTAAGGTAGTGCAACTGGTCTGGCTGCACTGGACCCCAGTGCCGCAACAGTAATGTAGAACAGAGTGTGATTGGTGGGGGTGCCAAATTTGAGAGCCCAAAGTCCACCACTGCCACTGCAGACCTGACTATGGTGTCACTGCTGCACACCCTGATGGTGTGTGGCAGGATGGTAGTGAGGTCAACAGACTTCAGGTGCACTAGCAGAGCCAGTCTTGTAGTTCTGGTAGTGTACCATGCCAATCTCACTCCTTGCCCTGTTGCTCCTTTGCCATTCCTGCTGGGGAGGAAGCTAAGCAGAAGTTGGCTTCTCATTATGTGTGAAACCAGCACTTGTGGTTTATTTTCCTCCAGCAAACTGCAAACTAGAAGCCAATCTTCTCATGCAAAGCCAGCCTCTGCCTTCCCTCCCTGTACAAGACAAACATTTGACACCCTTCCCCAAGCCTTTGTGGCACTGGTTAAGCCAGGCTTTGGGAAAGAAGTGTGAGGCTCTGGCAGGATCCTAGAGCCCTCCAACCACCTTCCTAAAGCCTGGTAATTGCCCAGCTTTGGGAAGGAGGCAAGAGGACTCTAGGACCCTTCCAGAGCCCCCACGCCTCCTTCCCAAAGCTGGGCAAATGCTTACCAAGTTTTGAGAAGGTGCCTTCCTTGGCTGTGTGCCTAGCGGCCACACTGCTCATACTACCCTAAGTCTGCCTCTGCCCCCATTTCCTGGCATGTCACTCACTCACATTAAACCAAAGCTTATTTTTAACTATGGTTTAATGTGACGTGTGGGGCCTTGGGTGGCGCTGTGGGTTAAACCACAGAGCCTAGGACTTGCTGATCAGAAGGTCAGCGGTTCGAATACCTGTGATGGGGTGAGCTCCCATTGCTCAGTCCCTGCTCCTGCCAACCTAGCAGTTCAAAAGCAAGTCAAAGTGCAAGTAGATAAATAGTTACCGCTTCGGCGGGAAGGTAAACGGCGTTTCCGTGCACTGCTCCGGTTCGCCAGAAGCAGCTTAGTTATGCTGGCCACATGACCCAGAAGCTGTATGCCAGCTCCCTCAGCCAATAAAGCGAGATGAGTGCAGCAACCCCAGAATCGGCCACGACTGGACCTAATGGTCAGGGGTCCCTTTATCTTTACCTAATGTGATGTGTAAACTGCCTCAGCGTTTTGTGAGTCTGATTCTGTAATCTTTCCCCTTCTTTTCTTTCGGTTGTACTTGAATTTTCGACTGTATATTGATACTGCATATGTTATACACCATGGGCAGGCAAACTAAGGCCCAGGGGCCGGATGCGTCCCAATCTCCTTCTAAATCTGGCCCACGGATGGTCCGGGAATCAGTGTGTTTTTACATGAGTAGAATGTGTGCTTTTATTTAAAATGCATCTCTGGGTTATTTGTGGAGCATAGGAATTTGTTCATTATTCCCCCCCCCAAAAATATAGTCTGGCCCCCCATAAGGTCTGAGGGACAGTGGACCGGCCCCCTGCTGAAAAAGATTGCTGACTCCTGTTATACACTGTCCTCTTTCGAAGACTTGAAACAAACCGTGGGGGCAGAAATGTTAGCCGTACAACAGATGCAGAATGCATAGCCAAGCGATTGCCCTTTGCTGTGTCCTACCACCTCTTTCAGATCAGGCAAGGACGCCCCCAAGTGATGAATAAGAGCACTTGAGCCCAGGAAGAAGAGTGGCTGGAGATGGAATACGAATGATGAATAATGTGCTGGAGAAGCTCTTTATATATAAATAGCTCCATAACTCTGATCACATTACACCGTAACCCAGGTCAGCCCCATGCGGATTGCAGCAAGGCCCTGTTAAAGAGGATGATGCTTTCTGCTACTGCTCTCCCTTGCCACTTATCTGTGAGTTGCCATGGTCTTTTCAGTGCAATTAGTCAGTCAGTCAGTATAATCCAACCTTTGCCTTTGGTAGTACTGAACTTGGCCAAATCTGAGAAAATTAGGAAATGAATCAGAGGATGAATAACATTAATAGTGACGCAGAAGGGCCAGAGAAAACCAAATCACTCTTCATATCCCTTAAAGCCAAGGAAGACAAAGGGTTTTCATAACAGTATCAAAATAGGTATTGATATATAGTAATAGTATCTCTCCATACTCTATTTCTTCCCATGACAGATCTGAAAAGCAAACTCAAATCTGATGCTTTGTATAATTATTAGATTTATTTTAATGCATATCCTATATACCGTATACTACAGTGTATGTTTCCAGTTTTTAGTTCTCTGTTTTTATTTATGTTACTGCAGTATTTACTGTATTTATCAACCTTATATACCTCCTTTTGCCAATAAGGCCCCAGGGTGGTTTAAATCAATACAAATATATAAATGCAATACAGTAAAATAAAATTCAAAGGTATAAAAACAGGTCCATAACTCTGAGAGCAGCAGAAGAAAGGCAGCATTAAATTTAATATTTACCATATCTATATAAATCTGTTATATGTATACTTAAATGTTCTGCTTTAAACATTGTAAACCATCATAGGAACTTGATTTGGAGTGGAAGGTGGGATAAGAAAAGCCCAAATAGAATACATACATTAATATATAATTTATATACAATAACTTAGATCTATGGCCATTCCTTGCGGGACGCGGGTGGCGCTGTGGGTTAAACCACAGAGCCTAGGACTTGCTGATCAGAAGGTTGCCGGTTTGAATCCCCGTGACGGGGTGAGCTCCCATTGCTCAGTCCCTGCTCCTGTCAACCTAGCAGTGTGAAAGCACGTCAAAGTGCAAGTAGATAAATAGGTACTGCTCCGGCTGGAAGGTAAACAGTGTTTCCGTGCGCTGCTCTGGTTTGCCAGAAGCGGCTTAGTCATGCTGGCCACATGACCCGGAAGCTGTACGCCGGCTCCCTCGGCCTATAGAGCGAGATGAGCGCTGCAACCCCAGAGTCGGCCATGACTGGACCTAATGGTCAGGGGTCCCTTTACCTTTACCTTTATGGCCATTGCTTGGTGTGTGGGGCTTCCTAGCCATTGACTCTGCTGTTGTAGTACCATGGAATGTTCCTAAACACTCTCAGGAATGGCTAACCTTTTTATGGCTCATGCATCTTAAGCCACAAAATGGCTGCCAAAGGTGGTGGCATAGTACAAAATGGCTGCCACATCAAAAAGAGCAGAAACAGAGACAGGAACACAGAATAGTGTGGGCAAGACTTCCCATCAGCTGCCCAATTAATTGGAAAAAAGGCACCTACATTGGCCACCACTGAGCTCACAGAGAGAAACTCTTTGCACTCAGCCTATTTTCTGATGGTTGGGGCAGCGTGGGTGTCCAATCCCGGCAGCAAAGGCAATGCTAACAAGTGTAAGGGGATGTGCTCAGTGTAAAGGTAAAGTTAAAGGACCCCTGGATGGTTAAGTCCAGTCAAAGGCAACTATGGGGTTGTGGTGCTCATCTTGCTTTCAGGCCACGGGAGCAGGCATTTGTCCATAGACGGTTTTCCGGTTCATGTGGCCAGCATGACTAAACCGTTTCTGGTGCAACGGGACACCGTGACGGAAACCAGAGAGCAGGGAAACACCATTTACCTTCCCGCCACAGTGGTACCTATTTATCTACTTGCACTGGCGTGCTTTCGAAATGCTAGATTGGCAGCAGCTGGGACAGAGCAACGGGAGCGCAGCCCGTCGCAGGGATTCAAACCACTGACCTTCTGATCAGCAAGCCCAAGAGGCTCAGTGCTTTAGACCACAGCATCCCTGCTCAGTGTAGGAGAGACTGCGCCAATGCAAATAGGAACTGAGCAGGAAGAGCAGAGAGTCTCTTACGCACTGTGTGTTTTTGAGGGGATATCTACTGAGACCTCTTGGGAGTGCCATAGGAAGTGCCGGCAGGCTCATTGGCACCCATGGAGACCACATGAGAAACTGCAACAGCAGAGCATGAATGAGTTTACAGTGGTTCCTGGGGTTACATACGCTTCAGGTTACATATGCTTCAGGTTACAGACTCCGCTAACCCTGAAATAGTGCTTCAGGTTAAGAACTTTGCTTCATGTTGAGAACAGAAATCGTGCTCCGGCGGTATGGCACCAGCAGGAGGCCCCATTAGCTAAAGTGGTGCTTCTGGTTAAGAACAGTTTCAGGTTAAGAACGGACCTCCGGAACGAATTAAGTACTTAACCTGAGGTACCACTGTACTGTTATGTACTGAAGTTCTCACCCTGGCCACCAGGGTGTATATAGTTTTGTGTATATAGTTTTCACTCAGGTCCACATAAGTTAATTTAGGCGGGAAACCCTGGGTTGTTGTTACAATGTTGACTGCTGGCTGCCTATAAAAGCAGGCCGGCTGAGCTGTTTGCAGTTCAGTTCAGTTCCAGCTTACTATAAAGAACCACTTGGAGAAATCTCTGTGCCAACTGCTATGCCCACCCACAACTTAATATTTACAGTGAGAAACAAGGCAGTAAAAGAAATGAAATGTCAGTCGCGATGGGAAAGAATTGCTGGTTAAGGACAGTGGGAGGTGGAAAGTCCAAGCACGGAGCTGGGTGACAGATACACTTTACTGGAGCTCAGAGGTTGGATGGGACACCGTATGTGTTGGTTGCCCTTTAACATGAAGAGGAAGATGAGGCTAAAATGAGCCTCATTTTGTTTGTGTTTGTTCCTCTCCCCACCATCCGTATTTCCAGATTTTGTAACAGTGTTAGAACAAACAACTCTCTGAATAGTGAGCTGCTAGCCCTGGCACTCCTCTGGGGTTTTTAGTCTGAGAGGCACAGAGATGTAACATGTTCCCTCAAGCACTATGTGCCAACAGGGTGTGGCAGCCGACTGGCAGCAGGAGAAAGGAACAAACACTACAATAACCAAGGATGTGGAGATCCCAGGGGCAAACTTACATGCTCCAGAGCATATAGGGGTAAATAAGTCAGGTCTCTAGTGTCCAGAGTACATAGGGGAAAAAATATTCCAGAGTTCTTTTAAAAACAAAAAACAAAAACACCTGATTCTGAAGCAAGCTGGTGGAAATTCCAGCTGAAATAGCCTAATAATAAGGGATATAATAGGACAGTGTGGCAGTATGAAGCAAGAGGGAAGCAGTGGGAAATTCAGATGAGAGAGATAAACATTTAAAAGAAATGAGGACAGGAAAAGCCATTGTAGAATCATCTTGTGGAACGAATGAGATAGTGAGAAAAGCCATCTGGAGAAAGGATGCGACACAAGGCCTCGAAGACGTAAGCCCAGCAAAAGCCAGGTATACCTAGGAGCCAGGATATTTTAAGGGTGGCAATAACCACTAACACTGCTACAGTTAATTGAAATCGTTGCTACGGCTCCCGGCCGGAAATAGCCTGCCACCCATTTATGGCTCGTATTGAAACAGCTCAGACTTAGCAAAGCACATCTGGCAAGATCTTAAGCAGCTTCCAAGCCAGGCCTCTAGAGGACGCCAGTACATGTCTGTCTGGCAATTTAGATGACCAAGCAAGCAAATAACATGCCTGTCTACTAAAACTACTTGCTTCAAAGCTGTGTCTCCGAGGGCCAGCAGGTTTAACACCAAATGTAGCTGGCATTTGAGGTGGCTTGGTGTCAGTGCAGCAGCTGGATGAATTGCACCATAGTCCTTTGGGAACATCAGTGACAAATCATTATATGATGGCCGCTGTCTGCTCAAAAGTCTTTTTTATTGAAACAGGATCTTTTCAGCATCCTTTTCTTCAATAACACCCCCCCGCCATGTTTCTGGCCACAAAACATCATTTTAACTTTCAGTACATTTTCAGTATATCCATTTTCATCTCTCCATCACTATAGATTTTAATTACCTTCCTGACACTTAGTTGCTTTTTGGTCCTTGATGCTGATTCCCGTTTACAGTTTCCTTCACAGCTCTTGGCTTGTAGCTTAAACTGACACATTTCTGGAATCCCAGACAACATCCAGCATCATCTTTTATTGTCTGCATTCGCTGCTATTTCTCTTCGCTGCATGTGATTCTTTCATTCACTTAGCCTGTTATTTATGCATCTGACTTTCCATCAAGCAAGTGAGCAATTGCTGGCAGAGGCTGCTTTCTTGTAATGTCATGCTTCTCCAGTAAAAAGCCAATTTAACAAATTTGGGCCCTCTCTAAATGCATGTATCTGTATGCAGCATATCTCGAGGCATGTGTGGATATTAAATGTGGGATTATTGGATGTGAGTAGAGGGTGAGCAGAAACACACTGACTGGCATAATAAATAATAATAATAATAATAATAATAATAATAATAATAATAATAATATTTATATGCCACCCATCTGACTGGGTTGCCCCAGCCACTTTGGGCAAAAACAAAAATACCTGATTCTGGAGCAGGGATGGTCCCAACAAAAACAGTAAAAACTCAATACAACATCAAACACTAAACAACTTCCCTGAACAGGGAACACATAGCTGTTTATTTGTTTGACATCTGCTGGGAGGGCACATTGGCATGACTTTTTACAGCATATGTATATACAAACACTAATGAGCTTTGCCTGTGAACCCCCTAAAAGCAGGATCCCTATTCATGTGTAAGCTCTTTCAGGTCTTGTGCTAAATCTGAATGAGGGTGTGGGCACAGTTAACATCCCCCTTTGCATGTTCAGTGTCCTGCCCCCTTTGAGTTTCACAGGGGGAAGCCTTGGTCTGTGGCACTTACAAGCAGGCAAGGCAGAATCCTATGAGGCAAAGCAGTGTCACATCAGGACCTTGGACAGAGCAGTGTAGCTTCTGTCTGGAGCAGAACTGTTGTCTCAGCAGAGCACAGAGACCTTTTGCGGTCTTTGGAAGGCTGTCTCTTCTGAGAAACTATGAGTGCTTCTGAGTGACCACTGTCCAGTGTTGTGGCACTGTTTCCTGTTGCATGGGGACAACATGGAATGTATTGGAAAGGCATCTTGTGAGTCTGAGGTGCCGGATGAAAACATCCTTTGGCATGCAGGATCCCAGAGCTGAGAACAGAAACTTCACTATTTAGCATGTCCACCATCTGGGTCTTCCTATGAGGCCTGGGTGGAATTGGGGACTGCAAAACATGATATTCAGTAACCAGGTTGAGAACATCTGCACACAGATATTACTACTATTATTAGCTGAATGTATGTGCCACTGGTTTTCCCAGTAGTGATGTATGGAAGTGAGAGCTGGACCATAAAGAAGGCTGATCACCAAAGAATTGATGCTTTTGAATTATAGTGCTGGAGGAGACTCTTGAGAGTCCCATGGACTGCAAGAAGATCAAACATACCCATTCTTAAGGAAATCAGCCCTGAGTGCTCACTGGAAGGACAGATCCTAAAGCTGAGGCTCCAATACTTTGGCCACCTCATGAGAAGAGAAGACTCCCTGGAAAAGACCCTGATGTTGGGAAAGATGGAGGGCACAAGGAGAAGGGGACGACAGAGGATGAGATGGTTGGACCAAACTGTGGGAGGCAGTGGAAGACAGGAGTGCCTGGCGTGCTCTGGTCCATGGGGTCACGAAGAGTCGGACATGACTAAATGACTAATCAACAATAACATGTGTAACTGTTTATTCTAGAGCTTCAACCATTTGCAGATGGGTCTCAGGCAGTCTCCTATGCATTCAGGACCACTCTCACATAGCTCCAGCAGTAAAATGGCATTATTTGCTCAGACCATTCACTGGACCAGTTACTTTCATATCAGATGATTTCTCACCCCCCCCCCTCCAACAACATCAGTAGAAATTTAAATGGACAGCTTAGGGAAGTTTACATGTGATAGCTGTCAAGTGAAGGCTGTTTTAAATCACTCTGCCTACTGACTGTTGTTACTTGGATTCTGATTCAAATGTTAGCAGATCTATTAACCTCCTACAGGCTGTGGGGCGCAAACCTGATCCAAGACCTACAGTATTTTTCAAGGACATTTCAGGGGCACCAGTATAAAAGAGGGACTAAAACTTCCTAAAGGTCCATATAGTAAAAGCTATGGTTTTCCCAGTAGTGATGTATGGAAGTGAAAGCTGGACCATAAAGAAGGCTGATCGCTGAAGAATGGATGCTTTTGAATTATGGTGCTGGAGGAGACTCTTGAGAGTCCCATGGACTGCAAGGAGATCAAACCTATCCATTCTGAAGGAAATCAGCCCTGAGTGCTCACTGGAAGGACAGGTCGTGAAGCTGAGGCTCCAATACTTAGGCCACCTCATGAGAAGAGAAGACTCCCTGGAAAAGACCCTGCTGTTGGGAAAGATGGAGGGCATAAGGAGAAGGGGACGACAGAGGACGAGATGGTTGGATAGTGTTCTCGAAGCTACCAGCATGAGTTTGACCAAACTGCGGGAGGCAGTGGAAGACAGGAGTGCCTGGCGTGCTCTGGTCCATGGGGTCACGAAGAGTCGAACACGACTAAACGACTAAACAACAACAAAACTTCCTAGGTCCTATGTATTTCAGTATACCAAACCCTACAGTCTATATTCCTTATCCCCTGAGACATTTAACTAAGCATTCCTCCCAGCTTAGATAGGGTTTCTTCAAAAATATGAATGGCTTCAGCAAATTTCAACCAAGGATGGCCAGTTGTGGACCAAATCTGCCTGTCATAAAGATGGCTGAATCTGTTAATTTGAGTTTTTCTCAGTTTTCCAATCTTATGCTCAGTTCTCCATATTTTCCACATCTGTTTGCAATGATCATCATCATTATTTTGAAAGTCTTCATAAAAAGTTATCAGCATTTTAGCGCAAATGTCTCCTAATATTCATGTTTATATGCAAATGTGGCTAATATACAGTGGTACCTCGGGTTACATATGCTTCAGGTTACATACGCTTCAGGTTACAGACTCCGTACACCCAGAAATAGCACCTGGGGTTAAGAACTTTGCTTCAGGATGAGAACAGAAATCGTGTTGCAGCAGCATGGCGGCAGCAGGAGGCCCCATTAGCTAAAGTGGTGCTTCAGGTTAAGAACAGTTTCAGTTTAAGTACGGACCTCCGGAACGAATTAAGTACTTAACCCGAAGTACCACTGTACACATTTTTGCAAAACAACTACCCCAAATATAATGCATTTTTAATGTTATTTTTACTAATACATGCATTTTTATGCACATCTTACCACAGTATATGCAATTTTGTATGCACTATTTGGCCAGAGAAATGTAGTTCAAAATGTGGGGAAGCATGAATTTCAAGCAATGTGCTTTGGTTCTCATACTGTTCCAGAAACTGAATTACGGAGGTTCAACTTTAAATGTGAACTGAATCAAATCCTCCTCATCCCAGGGCCCTCTCATGAGTCTTCAAGAGCCTCTGTTTGCTCCCCAGTAGCAACAACCTTTGCCTCAAGTCTCGGTAGCTACTAGGTTCCACATATCTTCTGTGAGCCTAGGATATTAAAAGCCTATTTCAGAGTGTTCCCCAAATACTCCACTTAGCATGATGTTTGAATGAACCCACTGTCCTCCTGTTAGCTGAGTGCTAAAGCTGTTTTTGCACCTGGCCTTAAGAAGCTGGCTATTCCTCCTTTAGAGATTAGCTTGATTCTACCTTTGTGGGGGCATTGGGCATTCTCCAGAATGGTAAGTGTTCTGTTTTGCAAGAAAGAAATCAGAGAGTGTTTGTTTTTCAAGCAAGCAAGCAAAATGAAAAAGAACACTCTGTGTCCTAAGCAAGACCTTCTAAATGTGTCTGAAATTTTAGCTTTAGGCAAAATAGTGTGTTAACAACAGAAGAAAGCATGAGTTTGTCTTCTTTTTTGATGTGCATTGAATCAATGGTAATTTCAAGACAAAAGTGAAAGAAATCTGGTTTCTTGTCAGCACTTAAGTGGATTTCTTGTGAATTGCTGCCAACAAAAGTTCTGAGCATGGAGGTCAAAAAGACAGGGCAATGACAAACATCACCTTAGCTGTCTTTCACAATCTTCCCAGATCCTTCAAACTAGAGTTTTAGATTTAACTACCATTGATATAAACTAGTATTTTGCTAAATATTCGAGGGAGGGCTTTCATGGGCAAGATGTTTCTTGATTTCCTTCCCCTTTCTCTTTCTTCATGACTGCTTCTTTCCCCAATCATCTGCTTCAGCACCATTTTTTCTTAGCTCATGTGCTCCAAACCAATCATTTCATGGATGAGATAGATTGTCGTCTTTGAATTAGCTTCATGATAACATGTAGCCACATTTTATTTGTTAAATGAAGACATTATGCAGTCAAGGGAGGGCAATGATTCTTGTCCTCTTTTAATTCTCTCCCACATCCACATTTTCTGAAAAAGGAAAAGCTAAACAAGGAATAATTTTTTGGGGAAATAGCTACTTTTCAGCTCAGCCCTAATATAAAAGCAAAATGGCTACCCATTCGTTTGCTTGCAACTAATATTCAGGTTCCAAGAGCAAACAAATTTATGGAAGAATGTAAACTGGTGTTTTTAAAAGAGAACTTGTGTGTGGTGAGGTGGGTTTATCCTGCACTAGTTTCTTTTGAAATTTTAACTCTTTGCAAAAGGCCTGTGCAGATATAATAGGTGTGTTTATTTCCAATAATAGGGATGCAGGTGGCGCTGTGGGTTAAACTACAGAGCCTAGGACTTGCCAATCAGAAGGTCGGCGGTTCAAATCCCGGTGACGGGGTGAGCTCCCATTGCTCGGTCCCTGCTCCTGCCAACCTAGCAGTTCGAAAGCAACTCAAAGTGCAAGTAGATAAATAGGTACCACTGCGGCAGGAAGGTAAACGGCGTTTCCGTGCGCTGCTCTGGTTCGCCAGGAGCGGCTTAGTCATGCTGGCCACATGACCCGGAAGCTGTACGCCAGCTCCCTCGGCCAATAAAGCTAGATGAGCACCGCAACCCCAGAGTCGGTCATGACTGGACCTAATGGTCAGGGGTCCCTTTACCTTTTATTTCGAACAACAACAACAACAATTTATTTGTACCCCGCCCATCTGGCTGGGTTTCCCCAGCCACTCTGGGTGGCTTCCAACAAAGATTAAAAATACATTAAAATGTCACACATTAAAAACTTCACTTACTGAGTACTCATCTGCCTGCTTACCCTTCTGTGGCATCTGAATAGCTGGGTCAAAGGCCACTTGTGGTGCCAACAAAAACACTATGACTTCTGCTTGCAGAACCCCATGGCAGCAACACAGCAGAGAAGAGAAGGTCATGACCAGTGGCGTAGCATGGGGGGTGCAGGGGGGGCCGGCCGCACCGGGCGCAACATCGGGGGGGGGGCACGCTCGCCGCCTCCGGAGTCGCCAAAGAGCCTCGGGCGCAGGCTGTAGCAGAGCCCCATGTCTCGCGGAACCGATGAGCTGTGCGCGCGTCCGGGCTGAAGGCGTCCGGCAGGCAGCGGCTCTCAGCGCTCGCCATGGTCCCCGCGCGCCAGGCAGCCCCTCCTCACAGCCCCCCCGCCGCCGCCGCTGCTGCTGCAGCTGCTGGGCCATGTTGCATTTTCCTCGTCTCTCTGCCCTCCTCCTCCTCCGGGCAAGCGGCGTCGTTTGGGCGGCAGCGCCAGCGGCAACTCACCTCAGATCACCTGACATGGACCCGCCGCCGCCGCCGTGGCTACCTTACCGTAAATACCCCAGCCCAGGCAGCAGCAAGAAGAAGCTGGCAGCGGCGGCAGGTTAGGGGTTAGGGGGCGCAAATTACTTGCCTTGCCCCAGGTTAGGGAGCGCAAATTACTTGCCTTGCCCCGGGTTAGGGGGCGCAAATTACTTGCCTTGCCCCGGGTGCTGACAACCCACGCTACGCCGCTGGTCATGACAGGCAAATAGGCCAAGCAGATAGAATGGAAAAGGCATAATGATAATAATAATAATGGAGAAATTTTGCTTTGCTAAGAGTCCACATATTAAAACCTCAGCTGGTAACATCACCAAGATCTGCTAGGAATCTAATGCTTTTAATACTATTTTAATAATATTTTCCTAATGAATGCGTTTGGTATTGCTAGTTTGTTTAGTATAATTTTAAGAGCTGGATTATTTGACCTAAAATCAGATCTGCATTTTCTTAAACTGATTTGAATTATGGATGTTGTTGTTTTAGATACTTTGATATCTCCTGAGCATCTTGTTCTGCACTTTTGCACTACTTTTTCATATATAATTAAAAGCGAGCGTGGGGGTGAGGAGCCAGGAGCTGACAACCAATTTAGTGGGGCTGTAATGTGATACAGGCCACATAGTCCAAGAAGCCCATTATGAAATTCTTAGCACTCACAGAGTTTTCTAAGACAATCCTTTTGGAATGCACTCAACTGTTCCAGTTTGCTCAAGCTCATTACTGATTTTCAAAATGGAACATTTTGCTCAAGTCCTATGTAAGAAATAGCTGGGACGACGGTGCTTTACAGCTGTTTTGGAAGTGTGTTCCATCTCAGCTAGAAGGTTCAAAGAGTTGTTTATTAAGCTGGAGCTTCTTGTTTTCGCAGGCTTTGAACTCTGCTGTTCTGAAGCTAACTAGATTTCTTTTTCGGGTGGGGGTAGCGAGTGAGCGCAGGGGAAACAGAAACGTGTGATATGCTGTCTCGTGAGACACGGTGACATTAACAAAAAGAAAAAGGAATCTTAGCTTCGGTGATTCATTAATATTGCATCCATATGCTATTCCAGTTTCAGAACTTCAGTCAGGGGGAAAGTGCATTAGGAATAGTTTGCCCTAAAAATTATGTTGGAAATGCAGAGCAAAGATATATTAGTTGAAGCAGCTGCTCCATGTGTAACATCAATTGTCTTGATAGGAATCTCATTATGAAGGCATAGTCCTCTGCTTAGTAGACTTAGCAGGGATTATGTCTTAGGCACAGTGCTTCTTCCAGTGGAAATCCTCAAATTTACTTTGTTGTTAGGGGTCCACAAAAAAAAATAAAAATAAAAATATGTCCAGGGTAGCAGGCGTAGGTCACTGGGCCTGAATGAAAACCCAGCAAGTGTGTAAGAAAATGGATTAAAGGATTTTGATGACCAAGCAACAGTTATGAGAGAAAATGCAGGAATAGGAGATGAATTTTGAAAATCATTAGACGGGATTGATGGAAGTCATGGGCTAACTATAGCCATAAATGTATAAGATGAGAAGGGATGGTTGTTTAGTCTGGAAAGTATGTTAAAACCAATAAAAAATTTATTGAAAGAAAGAAAGAAAGAAAGAAAGAAAGAAAGAAAGAAAGAAAATCCAGCAAGTGGCTATAGAAGATGGTCTAGGAGCAGGATAGGGGGGGAAAAACATGTTTAATACATTCAACTTGGGCACATTTCATATCCAGTGAATATCAGAAAAGCAGCGTCAGCAGAATCCCCTAATATAGCGCTCTACATGTTTTGGACTACAATTCCCATCAGCCCAGCCTGCGTGGCCAATGGTCAGGGATGATGGGAGCAGTATTTTCCCAGAGAAAAGACAAATCTAACCTGGGAACATTTTCATCTAGGTCAAGGGAAACCTATGGGCATCTTGAGTAAGGCAGTGTCACTTTTAAAGCACGTTCTCCTCCTCTGGAATCAGTAATATCACTTAGGAACAAGGTGGGCAGGCAGCGAGAATAGCCTCTTCCCTGTCCTAAGACCTTTCAACACCAGTATCAAGAAAAAAGCAAACTGCAAAGGATGCTGGATAGCTGAAAAGCACCCTGGGACATATTTTATTTTGGGGTGGGTGTGGGGAAGGGGACTCCAAAAGGCAAAGCACTGCCTTCAGAATAGATGTTGCAGTTTCTTTGAGTTGTCACAACAATTTATATGCTGTATAATTTTTCACTCTGCCTTCCCGGGGATGGAAATAAAGGAATAAGCTGAAATGACCCAAGTTCAAAAGCTGACCACAGATTTGGTTCCAAAAGAATACAGTGGTACCTCGGGTTAAGTACTTAATTCGTTTCGGAGGTCCGTTCTTAACCTGAAACTGTTCTTAACCTGAAGCACCACTTTAGCTAATGGGGCCTCCTGCTGCCGCCATGCTGCTGCAGCACGATTTCTGTTCTTATCCTGAAGCAAAGTTCTTAACCTGAAGCACTATTTCTGGGTTAGCGGAGTCTGTAACCTGAAGCGTATGTAACCCGAGGTACCACTGTAATTAATTAATGCAGTTACAAACTGTAACATAACATTCACCCCACTACTGGCTCTTCTAAACATCTTTGAAGTGAATGATAAATGATTACAGTGTAATATGTTGATTATCTGTACACTAACTCCATAATGGCCTAATTTTGGAGGGATCTAGTTGGAGCCTATATTTCTCACTGGTACATGTGACATGTTTATGGGAAGGAGCACTGCTAGAAAAATTCACATAACCTGAGACCTTCTAGAGATAAAATAAGTACTGTAAGTACAAATTCCTTTCTTTTTGGTATGATTTTATTGTTTATGTTAATAATGCAAAACATAACCAATCTCCCCACCGCACCTCAACCTATAGATGACTGTGGATAATACAATAAAGTAGCAATATGTGCAGATCTTCAGAAACAAAGCTTTGCTGGCAATGCATGCAACTCATCCCCCTGGAAAACAAAGGATATCCACGGAAATGGATTTTTATAGACTTGGTATAATTTCTATTATTTTCTTTATATAAAAAGTCTGGAATTTACTACAGTTTTCTCTGGTCCTCTCTTTGTTTCTGCTTCAATATTTCATTCATATTTTCCGTGATATTTTTGTTCTGTGATGTTTTTGATTTTGTATTTTAATATACGTATATATTTTTCTCTCTTTTTAAAATAGTTTTTATTTGACATTTTCAACATAACACAAATTAAAACTAATCAATTATTTATGCCTTCTGGACTCCCCCCTCCCCCACCCCCCGGTTTCCAATATCTCCCCTTTGTTCCCTTACACATCTTATCTTTTCCATTCAATCTCAAATCCATTAATAACCTTAATACATGTACTTCATAGATGCTATATCAATCCTGCTAACGTTTTTAACTCTTTACAATGAACTTTAAGGTATTCTATAATTTTCCCCCAGTCTTGTACGAACTTTTCTTCATCTTGGTCACGGATCTTCCAGGTCATCTTTGCCATTTCAGCATAGTCTATCATAGGACAGATGATAGAATATATATATATATTTCAAATGTTCATGTTCCCAGTGATTCCTCTTCCCTTAGGGGAACCAAACCCCTAAACACCACCAATGAAACATCTTCTCACTGCGCAATAATATGTTCTAGCCCTTCCATTGAAATCCATGGATCTTCAAAGTGTTGATAACCTTGGCAGAATTGTGCTCCTGCTGTGAAAAAGGAATGAGATTTCTCACACTTCCAGCATATGTGGGGTGCTTTTTCTGAAACGAGTTCAGATAGGTAGAGTTGCAAAGAGGAAAGTAACTCATCTGACAAGATATCAACTAGAACACTTTTTCATACTGTGAAATTATACACATCCTCTTCAGCTTATTGACCCAAGAACTACATCTGGGATTTCTCTTGTCAGAATGAACAATGGAGCCCCCTCTCCCACGCCCATATCCAATCCATTCACACCCCAAGCTTCAACAGCAAGGATTACAGTGAGAAATAGAAGTCTGGGTCATTTCCAAAGCATAAAGTATTAGATTGTCCGTTTTAAGTGTTCATACTTTTTCTTTCAATTGTCTGAAATAGGAGGAACCCGTATGTCAGAAAGCAATATGAAATATAGAACTGAAGACCATCTATTATGCTCCAAGTGGCTGTGGTATTGGGACAGCTAGCCAATCTTAATCATTTCCTACTTGAAATCAATGTGCAGTAAGTGCTGGACTTTGATAGGATCATGTCCATGCTACTGAATGTGTTGTTCTTTAATGCAGACCCTACAAGTTTGGTTAGGCTAAGTGGTGAAAAGTAGGGGACCTTGTGCATGAATCAGATTATGGTGGGTTTCCATGTTTTTACATCACTGTGTCTCTATTGTGAGGTGGTGGGGATGGGAAGAGAGGCCAGCAACTGCTGATATTTCCGAGTCTGGTCATTCTAACAGCAGGTGAAAAACAGAAAACAGAAAACTGATATCCAATTTACTGAGCTCTGCTAATTTTTATTTAAGTGTGGGTCCACAAACTGCATCTTCATTTGCTGGAGCAAAAATAAAAATAAAATAAAACCCAGTGAACAGATGAAGAAGAAAGAGAAAGAGGGACCTCTAGTCACATGAGAACTTAAAAGCAAGGGAGCTTTTAAAAGCAATGCAATGGGAAGAGCACAGGCTGCTTTTAAAAAATGAAAGGAGGAGAAGGGAAGAGCACATTTCATTTTTCTTTCCTCTAAAAGCAAGAATATAGTGGATGAGATTATGAAAAGTACCTGCTTGGCTTGTGTTTATAAAGGGAATCAGAGAGCCAATTTTCTCTCATGTCTCTTCTACCATACTCACAAAGCAGATCAGTGGTCTCTCTCTCTCTTTCTCTCTTTCTCTCTTTCTCTCTTTCTCTCTCTCTCATGTGGATGATTTGCCTATTTGGATCGCAGACATGCCCAAAGCTCTTCTGCTCTATTAGACTTTGCCACAGTTCTCTTGCTGCTCCTTATGAGACTTCCTCCCAGAATGCCTAGCAGCATCACCTCTTTCTCTTCCTTCCCTCCTTTTGATGTTCAGTTTTTTTGGCATAATCCTTAACACAGAGATGGAGAACCTCCAGGCCTTTTTATCTTTCCCTCAGGACTCTCCCCAGCTGCACCCCCTCCCCAACTTTACTCCCTAAGCCACATCCCTCAACAGCCCTGCTTTGCACCTTCCTTGATGGCTTTGGGCTGGCTGGAATGTGTCCTTGAACTCTCATGGTGCTCCTGCTTGCCTGGAAGGAGGATGGAATGGGATGTGTGAGTGTGTGTGGAAATTAGCCTACTGTACAAACGTAAAATTTGCATTCATTGCTCCACCCACTTTTTCCTCTGGCTCTGCCCACCACTGGCATGTGGCCCTCAGACTGAAAAAGTGTTCTGGTCCCATGGGTTACCTGAGAGGCGAGGTCCAGGTCCGGTCCGTGGTTAAAGGTGCAACATGGAGGCAGTCCGTAGTAGCTGAAGCTGGGTGCAGGGCAGGGAGTCGGGTGAAGTCAGGAACAGGCATACAAGCAGGGAGTCGGGGTGGGTCAGGAGCTCTGGCAGAAAAGCAGGACAGAGTTCAGGCAGGAACTAGCAACCAACAATGATGCTCCCGCAACTTGGGACTGGGGCTGGCCGGCTTTTATCAGCCCCGAGGCATAGCGTGGCCCTGATCCTCTGGTGACTCGCCTCTCCTGGCCTGGAGGCGAGCACTCCTCCTGCGGGAACTTAGTTCCCTCCGCCTCTCTGCCCTGAACCTCTGCAGCTCAGGAGAGGGTTACCAGACCCAGAGGCAACCTCAGCTTGCTCTGATGGGGCTGAGAGTGGAGCACCTGCAGGCAATGGGTCCTCCATCACCTCAAGAGCCAGAGCAGACTCAGCTGATGCCTGCACCTGAGTATCCAGCACAGGTGAGGACCCTTAGGCTCATGCCCCAGCCCCGGCTCACCTGGTTCTGGAGGCGGAGAATCCTGTGCAGGCTGGGATCCCTCAGGTTCAGCATCCGAGTCCGAATCCCAGGCCATCACAAAAAGTTCCCCCATCTTGGCCTTTACTCTTCTTCCTCAACTGAAACAAAACTTAAAGACGGCAACTTGTTCCATTTGAACTATGTTATCTTAACTCTCTCTCTCATTGTTCTCCACTGCCTGTTGTTTGTTACCCTTGCCTCTCCCTTCCCATATCTTCCGCTCCCTGGCTGAAATTAAGATCGCAAATTTCTCATAGTAGGGACCTGCCTTTGATGCTGATTTCAGTTCAGCACCTTGGAGAGTACCACTGCTGTAGGTAGCCCCTTGTCAGAGCAAGCCAGCTGTAAACCACACTGTGCAAGCAGGAGCTAACTCTTTTATCAGCAAAAATACGTTCTGCACAGGCGTGTCACATCTCTGGTAGCTCTTGGCCCCATGAAGCAGTTGCTGAGACTGAAGATCCTCATCTTTCTTTCTTTAGTCATGTAGGAGTGGATGGAACAGACTATTTCTGGTCTGTGTCAATTTCACAATTTCACATATTTGTAACTCCATTTCTTCATTCATTAATATATATATATTTTAAAACCCCCTCATAGTATTCTTATCCCAGTGTACATACTTTTCAAAGTATTTTATCCTAAAAGACACATTTTTAATGGCTTTAATGCCATTTACAGTCTCTCAGCCTAACCTACCACACAGGGTAATTGTGAATATAAAATATAAAGTGGGGAGGAACAGAACCCTGTTAGCCATCTTGAGTTCCGTGGAGGAAAGGTGGGATAAAAATGTAATAAAATGTAGGGAAGTTTTTAATATTTAATGCTGTATTGTTTTTAACACTTGATTGGAAGCCGCCCAGAGTGGCTGGGGAAACTCAGTCAGATGGGCGGGGTATAAATAATAAATTATTATTATTATTATAAAGTACTCTGCTAATGCCATAGATCATGGGTAGGCAAACGAAGGCCTGGGGGCCCAATTGCCTTCTAAATCCAGCAAAATGGTGTTTTTACATGAGTAGAATGTGTCCTTTTATTTAAAATGCATCTCTGGGTTATTTGTGGGGCACAGGAATTTGTTCTTATTTGTGGGGCACAGGAATTTCACAAGGTCTGAGGAAGAGTGGACTGGCCCCCTGCTGAAAAGGTTTGCTGACCCCTGCCATAAATTCTGCATGATTCAAACTTATTGTTAACTCACTTGTTTCTATATTCTGCCTTTTTCCTTTATGTTTCAAATTATTGCTCCATCTTAAGCATTGCCTTCCAGTATTGCTGCAATGGTGTGGGGTTGTTTTTTTTTAATGCAACATAAATTTGGTTCCTTGCAACACACCTTTGTTGTAAATATCTCCTCAAAGCTCGCATGACTTGCCAGGTGTTAACCCCAAATTTGCCAGTTTTATTCTTTTCGGTGAAATATTTTAGAATCAAGCCCCCAAATCTAGACTTTGTACTGGCATAAAATCTACTACCCACTCTCCCAAGGAAAAAAAAAGTGTTCCCATTCAGAATGTCCTGCTTTTTCAATATGATTGCTGATAAATGTCAGTGGAATATGACCCCTGCTAAATGGCATAGCAAGGCTCAGGTAATTCAGAGAAACTGAATTATACATAAGTCCATTACCGATGATTGATCCAAATTCCATTATGCTTCTCCATTGGATTTAATGTGTTTATGGAAGACCGTGGTGTACTGAAACTTGCCAGCGCTTTTGTCTCCCAGCACCATTAATACTATGCTGAAAGCACATTTACCAGCAAAATCTACACATTATGAACGAGAAAGCACCTGGAGGATATTTGGCAAGCAGTGTTCCCTCAATGGGCTCTTGTTCTTGCTCCCTTGCTGCCTCGTATTCTTGGAGCTGTTTCTCAGAACTGTCTGATGCCCCCCTCTACTTCATTCAAATCATCCTTCTAAAAACCCCTTTTCATGGACCCCCTAGTTCCCACTGTAATTAAGCCTAAGTCCGTGCAACTGAAACAATGGGATATTATTTCTCTATTTTCCCATCTCTCCACTTTTGTTCCCTCTGTGTTTAATTTTAGATGGTAAGCTTTTTGGTCTCTGTAAAGCAGGGGTCTGGCCAAGTTTGACAGAGCTGCCCACCTGTTAATCACCTGCTGACACAATAATGTCAGGTGAGCATTCTATTATTATTATTATTATTATTATTATTATTATTATTATTATTATTATTATTGCATGGGACTTGCAGAGTGCTTTGCAAAGCACTGTACACGTTAGCTCTCTAAAAGGAGCTTAGTATGACCCAGTTATCACCTGGTTGTCAGGTCTTGAGAAGCCCATATACAAGCATTCCACAAAATAGGTGGGACATGAACACAATAGCCTTTTCCTGCTGTTCCTATCAACTGGTATTCAGAGTTATGCTCCTTCTGACAGTAAAGAAGCCATTGATAGCATTATCTTCCATGAATCTGTATAATTCTCTTTCAAAGCCATCCAAGTTCATGGTCATCACCATTGCTTATGGTACCAAATTCCTTATTATGTGCAATTGGAATATTATTTCATTTTGTCTGTCCTGAATCTTCCACCATTCAGCTTCTCTGGATAACCCCAGATTGTAAGATTAAAAGAGGAGGGAGACCCACATCTCTGCCCATGCATATTTTTTCTATTCCTCTGACATGTCCCCTTTGCTGGCCTTTGTTTCTAAATTAAATAGCCGCCAATGTTGTCACCTTTCCTCTTAGGGGACTTACCCTGTGTCACTAATCACTTTGATTGCCCTTCACCTACACTTTATACCTCTCTAAAATATCCCGTTTGAGAGGTGGCAACCAGAACTGCACACAGTATTTCAAAGGTGGTTGCACCGTAAATTTCTATAAAGGCATTGCAAAATTGACAGTTTTATTGTCAGTTCTTTCCCCAACAGCTCCTAAAATGAATTTTGCCTTTTTCTTTTTTACAGCTGCAGCACACAAAGTTAATGTTTTCATTTAGCAATCCACTTTGTTCCAAGATCAAACTTGTTGCCACTGACCTGGAGTTGGAATGCAAGATCTGTCTGTCACTGTCTGGATAAGAAGAGGGTATGTTGGGTTACAGGGAGTTGGGGTTATGGGGTTGAGGGATAGAAATGAACAGGTGACTTGTGCCCTCATTTCCTGATTGCTGACCTTCAGCAGCCTTACAAAGACTGGTTTTGAGTTTGTCAAGGGCTATCTAATAGATGGTGAAAACGGTCTTTGGTAGACTAGATTGAGTTTTGGTTGCTGGACTTAAGAAATCAGGTGAAGGATACAGCAGTAAACTAACCATTATTATGGGGTCAAGTCTGTAATATACCCACTTTCTTTGAATTCATATTAACTTGACATGTATAGGATTGTACTATTATTGCATTATTACAGACTAGACCAGAACTTCAGCCTTTCCAGTTCCTTTCAGTTTCCAATGTTGTTCCAACAATAGAAAAGTTAATTTTGTTGGGCTGTAAATAAAGTGTGAATATATAAGTTTGCATGTGTATGTGTTCGATAGAAATGGAGGAAGGTACAGTGAGGCGATTCAATTCTGATCCTAAGAGGTGAGATTTATAAACCAAGATATCTCAGGAACAAGTATTTCACCTACTGTAATTGGAAATGAAGCCATTATTATCACAAAATTATTATTACAGAAAATCCCACCATTAGCTCCATTTTTAACATCTTATTTCATTCAGTTTGTTAAAAGATTGAAACTGTGGGACATTAACTGGTAGAAGGAGCACATTGCAAAGTTGCCATTTTTAATAGTGATTGATAATATTACCGTGAACATCAAATTAACTGTTGTCACTTAGAGAAGAATTAATAGATATTTTCCTTGTAACACCTCAATCAGTTCCACTGCAGTGATTATGATTTTAATGCAGATTATTCCAATTATCTTTTTAAAATGTTGATATCAGTGTGTAGTAGTAGATTTTGAGTTGTGTGTGTGTTCTGAGAAGTGGGGTGAGCATAACAAAATATGTTGATATACATGGAATTATGCTTACCCCACTTCTCCAAATGGTGAGATCTTCCAAGTGGTGATCTCCACAGAGAGAGAGAGAGAGCTTCCCAAGAAGGCTCATCCTCTGAGTTTGTAGATTCCAAAGCTGAGCTCTGTTCCTCACATGAAAGATACACACCCTTAGTTTACACCAGGGGTCAGCAAACTTTTTCAGACCTCGTGGAGGGCCAGACTATATTTTGAAAAAATAATAATGAATGAATTCCTATGCCTCACAAATAACCCAGAGATGCATTTTAAATAAAAGGGCATGTTCTACTCATGTAAAAACATGCTGATTCCTGGACCATCCACGGGCCGGATTTAGAAGGCGATTGGGCCAGATCCGACCCCCAGGCCTTAGTTTGCCTGCCCATGGTTTACATCAACTTTTGATGTGGGAGGAAAAGTATGCCCTTCCCCCTCCCTTTTTATCATTTTTCCTATTCTGAGCATTCCAGAGTGGTCCTGCATGAAGAAGCAATTATCTAAGAGTTTGCTCTGATGGAGACACATCACCTGAATATCACAGGCTATTAACATTCCTTTATCAAGTTCAAAACTCTGGTCAAGTATTGCCATAAGGGAGCTCACAGTGATAGCCCTAATTGCAGAAGTCTTCTACCTACCTGGTTACCAACCCAACCATCCATCCACCTATGTAATTATGCAACCATCCAGTGAGTGGTTTTACTCCTTGATTCCAAATGCCTAGGAGAACAAGATTGCTTTTACTTGTTGGCAGAATCCCAATAGATTTCTACTGTTGGGCAGGGACACCATGCAGCTCTATGTAGCAGGCCCTCCATTCCCCTGCTGACTGCAGAGTCTGGGGCAGAAGAAATGGGAGAAGGCACTTTGCGGACCACATGTGGTTGAAATTATTTTTTACCATAACTTTTAAGTTGCAGGCTGTGGCGTTTGCCCTCCTAGGTGTGTGACATCATACTGGGTTCATAGGGAAAGGGTTAACTAATTGTAAAATGACTAACCAATGGGAACCCAGGGGGTGGAGTTAACTGTGTATAAGGTTTAAGCACAGGGGTTTTTTGGGGGAGAGTTAGAGTTAAGGTGGAGAAGACAGTCTGGAGTTAGAAGAGACAGATAAGTCTGTGGGTTGGGCTAGTCTGGTATGAGAGAGTGAGAGAATTTGTTAAGAGGAGTCAGTCAAACAGTTGAGATAATCAGTCAGAAGGTATTAGGAAGGTATAGGCTGGTAAAGAAACTAAATTTAAGATACTGACAGGAATATTATCGGAGAAACCATAGGCTTGTTAATGTCTGTAAAATAAACTGGGGGGGGGGGTTGGTTCACTTTTAACAACTGTCTGGACTCAGTGCTTTACCAGAGAGTAACTGGTTGGAGGCAGCGGGGAAGCGAGCACAGTGGTGGCACAGGGATCAATAGACCTTTAAACGTCCGTGGACCCTGTGTGATCACCACACAGGCATTGGGGACAGAGTAAGAAAAGTAATCAGATATCCAGGATAATGTGTAATATTCATTAAATTGTTGGTGGAGTCAGAAAACAAGCACAAAGCCCACATTTTACAAGGGGAAACACTTGCAGAAAATGTCCTCAAAATCACTCACATTTTATTATTCACTATGTCAGTCCCACACAATATGTGTTCCAAGGGGCTGAGCACAGCCTCCCTAACTATTTACGATAGCCTGTCAGGGGCTCAGTCCAGGTTTCCACTGCCTGCCTTCAGCTGCAAAAATCCCGTCTCATTGGTTAGAGTGAGTGGCTAACTTGGAGCTGTCCATGGTTCAGAAACATCTGGCCGGGCTTTCCCTTGCCACTTTTCCCATTGGATCTGGCATTAGACCAGAAAGTGAGATTTGGTTACTGTCCTCTTGTATGCTTGGAAGCTCTATGTACATAGATGGTGCTATCACTCCCTATAATACTGGACTCAGTGTCCCCCATGCCAGATTGGGCCACCAACAAAGAAGTGGGAAATATCACTCTATCCAGGTGAATCTCAAGTTATGCAGAAGTACAAAACTGCCCACTCCAAATAAATAAATAGGAATGCTCCAAAAACAGAAATCAATATGCAAGACACACATGAGCTTTCTCATTAGCCCCCAAAAGCCACAGAAGTTTGAGTGTCAATGGGAAAGGAAAAGTGGAAAATGGGAGATTAGTGGAGAAAAGTGATTTGGCTTACTTGAGTCCTTAACTGCTTGTGCCATCCCAGAAAAACAATGGGGTACAGAATTATTCCAACCCAGCAAGCAATGGAGATCTAGCAAGCTGGTCATGCTTGTGGTGATATTCTTGCAACCCACATGGGGTGAAGGTCATGCTTGGTAACCTACAGTGTGTGCTGGGCCTGGGGGTTAACCCGAGCAACGCAGTCCAGGTCCAGTCCCAAATCCAAGGATTCCACGAGGAGTCAGTCCAACAGGGCCAAGGCAGGAAACCAGGCTAGGTCAGGCACAGGGTAACAGGCAGGTTCCAGCAAGCAGCAATGTTGCTCCCGCAACCTGGGGCAGGGTCCTGCAGCTTTTTATCTCTGATGGGGTAACGGCCGGTCCTGATCCCCTGGTGACTCACCTCCCTGTATTGCCCGAAGGCGAGCACTCCTCCTGCGAGTACTCAGGTCTCTCCTTCTCTCAGACCTGAGTCTTTGCAGCTCTGGAGATGTCGGTGGGTTACTAGACCCAGAGGCCGCCTCAGCCTCGCCTGACCCAACCGGTAGTGGAGCAGCTGCATGTGATGGCCCAGCAGAGGGCAACGAGGTAATTCCCGCATCTGGAGCCAGGGCAGGCTCAGGCCCCTGACTCGGCTCTGCTGGTGCTTGTTGCAGGGGAACCTGTGCAGACTGAGACTCCTCCGGTTCAGAGTCCGAGCCCTAGTCCCAGGCCATCACACAGTGATTACATCAGCCCCTCTGCACCTTGTAGAATCTATTCACTTTCTTCTGATCTGCAGTCCATGGTTTACTGCCCAGCCTGACAACCAAGATGGCTGCCAAGAATGGAAAACTCTCTGCCAAGAGGTGCTGTTCTCTTTTGCTAGTAGGGATTCTCTACATCTGCAGGCCAACTTTGTTTTTCTCCAGCTTCTCTGTCTCTCTTCTTCCCCCTTTTTTTGTACTGTTGTTAAATGGAATGAAATTGCTATGAATTATTATGTTTGTCTTGTATGTTATGTTCTTGACTTGGTTGTAGTTGAAGTATTTTGCATAAGGAAACCACTTTGAGGTGGGCACGACATAAAGTGGGATATAAAAGGTAAAGGTACCCCGACCGTTAGGTCCAGTCGCGGGCGACTCTGGGGTTGCACGCTCATCTCGCTCTATAGGCCGAGGGAGCAGGTGTTTGTCCACAGACAAACCAGAGTAGTGCACGGAAACGTCATTTACCTTCCCGCTGGAGCGGTACCTATTTATCTACTTGAACTTAATGTGCTTTCGAACTGCTAGGTGGGCAGGAGCTGGGACCAAACAACGGGCGCTCACCCAGTCATGGGGATTGGAATCGTGGCCTTCCAATCGGCAAGCCCTAGGCTCTGTGGTTTAGCCCACAGTGCCACCCGCATCCCCTAAAGTGGGATATAAGACTTCTAAAAAACCCCCCACTAAACAAACACTGAGCCTGTGGCAGGCCACAATAAATGCCCAGTGGACTGCATTCAGCTTGGTGGGTCACCTGTTGCATAGGCGCACACTGTTTTGAGCCTTCTAGATAGGCTAGAAGAAACTTTCACTGAAACTTTGTTCCAGTGAAAGTCCTTTCACATCAATATTTCAACACTAGAAAAAGTGTTTTACACTGCTGCCGAGACATAAATTAATATCATGCTTACCGGGATTTATAATTTTCAAGGTGAAATTGACTTAGCATGCTCTACCAAGTGCAATAAATTTATAATAAAGTGCCTTATCCGGTCTCCAATTTGTCCTTGGTAATGACACATATTTTAAAGGAAAGCCAACCTTACTAGTTTCCTCCCCTGCAAGGAAAAAGCACTTTCATGCAGTATTCTAATTTTGGATATATGTTCAGAATACTCAGCATATTTACTGTAACCCCAATCTGTGAAACTGCATGTGAAGCTGGAGGATGAAATTCTTTCCTTCAGCCTTGCTATTAATAGTGCTGCTTTAGGTGTGGCCGCAGGTGGGGTAGCCTTCCACACACACCTAGCAGGTGATCTATTAACAACAACAACAACAACAACACTTTTATTATTTATACCCCACCCATCTGGTTGGGTTTTCCCAGCCATTCTGGGCAGCTTCCAGCACATATAAAAACATAATAAAGCATGAAACATTAAAAACCTCCTGATACATGGCTGCCTTCAGATGTCTTCTGAAAGTTGTGCAGCTCTTTATCTTCCTGACATCTGGTGGGAGGGCGTTCCACAGGGAGGGCACAGTGAAGGCCCTCTGCCTGGTTCCCTGTAACTTCACTTCTCACAGTGAGGGAGCCACCAGATACTCCTTTAACCTGAAACACCAGGACTGAACTTGGAAATTTTGCCATGCAGAGCACATACTCTACCATTAAGTGATGGTTCCTCCACTTAAAAGAAACAATTTTGGCAGATAAAGACTACCCCATGAGGTAGGGGGGCTGCAAAATTTGAGTATTTGACCCCACGGGCAAAAAACTATAGAGACAGCACGGTTGAAACCTCAGCCTGAGTTGCACTTTCTAAAGTGAAATAAGTTTTGTGAAGTGTTGCTTCAGCGATCTGGGATGTAATTTATTCATTTTGCATGCTCACTGACAAATAAATCAGTGTGCACCGTATAGTAGTACTTCATGACTTGCACCAGCTGTGATTTTAACTCAAGTTTTCAGTATAGATTCATTGCAATTGCTCTTACACAAGGGATGAGCTTAGCCCACAGGCCAATATGCCAGCACATAACTGTCACCAAGATCACATTTTCTCTGTAGTTTATAGTTAGAAGTCAAGGAAGGTCTAATAAGGAGATATTAGAAAGCCAGGAGAAATATAGTGTGGAAAATATTTGACATATAGCTGGAATTAATCTTCTCAGGATTTGAGCATTTACATGTCCATGCTGTGCAAACTTGAATACTCATCCACATTTCTCACATTTGATTCACAGCAGAAACTCCGTTTTCAATATCCCTGTTATTCAAAATTCTTTGTTACTTTTATTAACTCTGAGTATTTTATTTCTCACATCTCCAAACTTTCTTTCAAGGAACTTCAAGGAATCCTGGGTTAGGCTCAAGAGTCATCTGCAATTTCAACCCACATATCTGACATCTAAGTCCATCACTCTCAAGTACACCATACTGACTCTCTAGTCATCCCATGTCAAGTTAAATAATTAACATTTCAGACCAATTGCCCAGGAAACCCTAGGGGAAATTGATTCCCTTTTTTATCCACCCTACAAATGTAATGGTTGCCCTTGCTGGGAAACCACTGCAGCTATCCTTCTGAAGGCCAGATTCAGAAGGTGTCCTCAGAAGGTATGGCCATGCCTGAAAATTTCATTCCAATGTCACTCTCTTGATTAATTCAGCGGTGTTGACTTAATCCTCCTTCTCCAATTAATGGTTACTGCTATCAGAGCTGAAAGCACTGACTATGTAAACTGGTGGCATGTCGATAGCCAGCTAGTGCCTACAAGTCCTCCAGGGGACTATATCACACCTATATTTTTTGGACAATAACTATCTCACAGTGCAATCCTATCCATATTTACTCAGAAGTGTGCCAAGTTGAGTCAAATGAGACTTATTACTGTACAAGGTAAACGTGTATAGGACTGCAGGCTCAGCCTGGTAAATAAATGTTAGATGTTAAGAGTACAGTAGTAGAACTTAATAACATTGGAAGAGTCTTGCTCAAATGCCCATCTAGTCCAGCACCCTGTTCTCTCAGTGTCCAAATAGATGTCAAAAGGAAGGCCACAAGCAGGAAGGACATCTTGTGATTCCCAGGACCTGGCGTTTGGAAACATACTGTACTGTCTCTGATGGTGAAGGTAGAACATAGTCATCATGGCTAGCAGCCACTGATACCCTTCTCTTCCATAGTTTTGTCTAATCCTCTTTTAAAGCCATCCAAGTTGGTGGCCATCATTACCTCTGGTGAAAGTGAAGTCCATAATTTAACAATGTGCTGTGTGAATAAGTACTTTCTTTTGTCTGTCTTGAATCGTCCAACGTTCAGCCTCATTGGTGTTAGGATCATCCTACTTGCATGTAGGACCCTGGTAGAGACACATGCCCGACTAGCATATTCTCTCCCTCCTGGTCGATCGTTCGGGAGCTTCAAAAGCTTTCTTCAGCCCGAACATCACAGCGACCGATGCCAAGAGCCAGTGTGGTGTAGTGGTTAAGAGCGGTAGTCTCGTAATCTGGGGAACCGGGTCCGTGTCTCTGCTCCTCCACATGCAACTGCTGGGTGACCTTGGGCCAGTCACACTTCTTTGAAGTCTCTCAGCCCCACTCACCTCACAGAGTGTTTGTTGTGGGGGGGGGGGAGGGAAAGGAGAATGTTAGCCGCTTTGAGACTCCTGAAGGGGAGTGAAAGGCGGGATATCAAATCCAAACTCTTCTTCTTCTTTTTCTAGCACGCTTTAGGATCCTGCAGAGTATTGGCGGTTTGCGTAACAGACTCAATAGCTCAGCATTTTGGCTAATCTACTTTATTTACATATAATACACTTGGAGCATTCTGACTTAGCTCCTTCCTCTTTCTCATCAGACAGCAAAAAGAGGAAGAACAAAGGACAATAGTCCCACTTCACGGAACACAGTAACACAAAACATCCTGTCTCCGTCACTTCCCACACTGTGGAATGAAAACATACACCGTCATGTGATAGACAACAATCTCATGACTGCAAACACGGAGAAAGAATCCTAACAATTGGATGGCCCTGAGTTGTATCTAGCATTATGAAGCAGTGCTGAAAATGGCTCCCTATCCCGTTTCCCACAGCACACATAATTTTATACACCTCTATCATGTCCCCTTTTACTCACATTTTTGCTGAACTAAAAAGCCCCAAATATTGAACTTTACCTTGTAGGGGGAGTTGCTTCAACTCCTTGATATTTTTTGTTGCCTGTTGAACATTTTCTACCTCTGCAATATCCTTTTTGAGATGAGAACTAGACACAGAGTTCCAAGTGAGATCTCACCATAACGGCATGGTGATATTAGCAATTTTATTTTCAATATCCTTCCTAATAATCTCTAACATAGAATCCTCCCCGCCCCCCGCAGTGGCCATACACTAGCAGCAATAATAGTAAGCAGTAGTAAAAGCATAGCTGGGTGGTTTTTTTTTTTAAGCTATTGGCACCCATTTAGTTCAAGGTTCAATTATATGAAAGTGTGATTAAGTAGAAATGATTAATGAATGCCACATTCAGTTCACAGATGAGGTTTCTGAGTAGAAAGAGAATTCCCTCAGGAGGACATTAAATGTGACTCCTATTATAAATTATGACTACCATTGTTGAGACCAGAAGATGTCTGTTGATCCAACAGCCATGCTAACATTATGAGACAAGCATGGGATTGTATTATTGTCTAACCTCATCTTGCTTGGGTGCCAAAGGGAGGGGGAAAAAACAATGTGCAAATGAGGAAGACTTGAGCAAATACATGTTAAGCTACTTTCAGATTACAGTTTGTGTTAAGAGATCTTGCTTTGACTCTTATGTATTAGTTATGGTATATCACAAGCCTATGCATCTCAGAAGTATGTAAACCTCATTGAATTATTGCCCAGGAGGATCCAATGGCTAATCTGGGTGAGCGGAGTCAGTTCAGAACTGGAAGAATTCTTCACTGAGAAGGCTGCAGTTCATTGATTCATCACACTTTGCAACAGTTCCCAACAGGGAAATCCAGATCTTCAAAATATCTTCAACGGTTTCCTCAAAAATAACCCTTAATCCTATGTCTTTTTTCACTACTGCTCATGGCTGTTTCCCCTGTCTGCTATTTTGGAATAGCAAACTTTTGTTTTTTGGGTCACATGATCCCAGCCAATGAGGGGACCATGCAGTTATCATGATGACGTCACAACCCTGCAAAGTCATTCATGGCTATGGAAGAATGTCACTGTGGGCAAACAAGACAGATTAAGGGCAGGATGAAACAGGAAGCTATGTCTACATGGCGTGATGGTTGTTTTTATAGTATTGCGTCGGAATAGAGCAAATGCTCAGAAGTCACTGCAATATTTACCAGAAGTCTTCCCTCTGGTCAGGGACTTATTGTTTCTTCAGATTAACTGTCAGCTGGTGAGACACTGGCTTTAGTTCTTCCCAAAGGACTGCTGCTGGAGTCTTTTTTTTCTCCTCTTGCAAACATTAGCTTTTGTTTTCAGTGATTTCAGCTTGAAGACTTGGCTCCTTCCCCTTTATCAGCTGCCTGCTGCCACAAGGATTCCTCAGCTCCTAGCCCCTCTCTGAACTTTTAACTGCTTCCAGTTCCAGACTCTTTCCAGGTTTACCTCTTCAAAGTCTCTTCTTAAACTGCTTGATTATTTTTTTTCACAGTCTCCCAAAGACAGGGGCAGCCCATCCCTTTTCACCGCCTGAGGCAAAACAGGAAGATGCTACCCTACATGTGTGCAGTGCACCATGTGCTCCTTGCTGCCCCTGCCAAAGCCTCATCCACTTAACAGGGATCACACAGCTGCAGCTTCTGGGTTCCAGTGAGATCTCACGTGCAGTTTCATGGAGCTCTTGTGAGATCATGCCAGAACCTGGAAGCCACTGCGGCTGCATTTCTCCAGTGATGGGGGAGGACACACCCCTAGAGATGTTAGAATTCCTGCTCTATGATTGCAGTCATGGGATTTTTGTCTATCACATCATGGTATATGTTTTGACTCCACAGAGTGGGAAGTGACGGAGACAGGATGTTTGTGTTCCTGTGTTCTGTGAAGTGGGACTATTGTCCTTTGTCCTTTTTCTCTTTGCTGTCTGATGCTAGAGAGAGAGGGAGCCATGTTGCAGTGCTCTGTGTGTGTGTTTATATGTAAATAAAGTAGATTAGCCAAAATGCTGAGTTGCTGTCACACAACGTACGCAAACTCTGTGGATCCCTAAGTGTGCTGGTGTCAGTTGGCATCAGTCGCTGTGATGTTTGGGCAGAAGAAAGCTTCTGAAGCTCCTGAATGATCGACCAGGAGGGAGGGAACATGCCGGTTGGGCATGTGTCTCTGCCAGGGTCCTACTCAAGTGTAGGCTGAGCTTCTCACAAGAGGTGCCCCTTGGATTCTGCCACCTGAGGCAGCTGCCTCAGTCTGCCTCGTAGATGGGCCAACCCTGATCAAAGGCTGCCCGTGTGAGACAAGTCTCCCCATTTATTTTCTACTCCTCCAGCCAATAAATAACAATGAGGTCATTTAGAGTGCGGATTAATGAGGACAGGTTACTTCAATCAAGAACAGCTGTTGCTGGCAAACTTGGGAATGTTGGGCATAGGAACTCCTTGCCACTGAGTGCCAGCCTCAAAGAGAGCCTCCAAGCTATGTACTTATCCTTCAGGGGAAGTGCAACCCCATCCAGGACAAGCTGCCTTCCTAATTCAGAGTCTTGAGAACTTCCTACCCATGACGCTTCCATCTTCTTGGGATTCAGCTTCAGTTTATCCAGCCATTTACTGGTTCCAGGTATTGGTCCAGTCTTTATTGATTCAAAGGAAAAGGAGAAATTGAGAAGAGTATCATATACAGTACATATTGACGGGGCTTTTTTTCATCCAGAACCTACTGGAACTCAGTTCCGGCCCCTCTCAGGTGGATGCCATTGCCATGATAAGAGAACAAGTGACATGTTCAATGTGAGATCTGACACTTCTTTTTCTAGAGAAATAGCATATTGCCTATTGATGACACTATACCCCAGATCCCTGGGTGACATCTTACAGCGGTCTCATATAGAGGTCAACCAGCACAGGGGTCAAGATGATCCCTGCGGGGCTACCAGCACAAGAGCCTGACAGAAGCCCTCCAATGCTATGGTTCTGATCGAGGAGGTGCAGAACATGTATTCAATTTGAATTTTAATGAGAACCCACCTAATTGGCACTTGTCCCAACAATATGCAAACCAAGGCATACCTATCCTTCAAATTTTGCATTCCTCCCAATTTTGTGATGCAGGTTTACAGCCAAATAAAATGTGTATATTAGGAGAAAGTGTGCATCAAAATTCACATATTAGTGAATGTAGCCTAAAATTCATTACATTAGGGGAAAGAACTTGCAAAGGTGTGTCTATTGCATCCAAAATGTGTATATAAGAACCAGTTTGCTCCAATACGTTGCTGAATTTCCATTAGGTCTTTTTTTTAAAAAATCCCAAACTTATGCATAAATGTGGAGAACTGAATTTAAGATTTGAAAAAAATGAGAAGCTGAGAGAAGCTGAAATTGATGGGTTCATCCATTCTCACTCTCTGGTTGTGACATTGCAGAGCAAAGCCACTTTGATACAGGGCCACCAACTCCTGGCCCATTGAGCTGTTCTAGGAAGATATCACAGTGTGGCACATCACTGAGGAATCCACAACAATCAACAGGATGCTGCTCCTCATCTCTGCCTCCTGAAAAAAAGTCATCTATCAAGGAGAGTAAGGTGAACCAAACCAAAGTCTGAAGCCAGGCTAAAATGGGTCTAGATATTCTATATCCTCCTGGTGTGTCTGCAGTTGACCTGCCACCACTCTCTCAACCACCCTGCCCATGACTTCTGCCAACCTGTTCCTTTATACCAAGAGAAAAGAGCACACCAAGAACTCGGGCCAATATAAGTTTCAATAGTGGGAGTGGTCCCTACTCGCAAATCAATAGTCAATTGTAACAAAAACTAATCCATTCAAAAGTATGTGTTCTGACAAGGATTACAAACTCGAATAGAGATTACAAACTCAAACAGAGATTACAAACTCAAACTCATAAGGATATGTATATCCAATTATGAATCAGAAACCAGTAAGTTCATGTTAGTCCATAGTCAGATTCAATGTGGAGGTCTTAGTTTCAATCATTGAGCAGAAGTTAGAAGTCAATTATGGATCAGAAACCAGGACAGGGCCCTGTTTCGATGTTTTCACCTTCATCAGCTGGAAGTATCAAATATTACATGCAAATACATTTAAATTCTAAAGTATCATAGATTGTAAAACAGTCATAAATTGTAAAACAGTATTATATAACATTTGGTTCCTTACCTAATTTTTAAAGGGTCGTGCAAGTTTGAAGAATTCATATAAATATATCCTGTTATTTTCTACGTTTCTCAGAGATAACAACAAGTGTGGAAGGGTACGCAAGCCAGGCATTCTTGCTGCAAGGCTTCAATTCTATACCCCCTGAAAGGGGGGTATCACCTGGCAGGCCAGAGCACATGACTGGTGGCCTTCATTTGACTTGGTAAAGTAGCAAATTGTTTCAGCTAGGTGTAAAGGTAAAGGTAAAGGGACCCTTGACCATTAGGTCCAGTCATGACCGACTCTGGGGTTGCGGCGCTCATCTCGCTTTATTGGCCGAGGGAGCCGGCGTACAGCTTCCGGGTCATGTGGCCAGCATGACTAAGCCGCTTCTGGTGAACCAGAGCAGCGCATGGAAACACCGTTTACCTTCCCACCCGAGTGGTACCTATTTATCAACTTGCACTTTGACATGCTTTTGAACTGCTAGGTTGGCAGGAGCAGGGACTGAGCAACGGGAGCTCACCCCGTTGTGGGGATTTGAACCGCCGACCTTCTGATCAGCAAGTCCTAGGCTCTGTGGTTTAACCCACAGTGCCACCTGGGTCCTAGGTGTAGAAAGACAAATATGTATGGCATATAGATGGCCATGCCAATCTCTGCTGCTGAAGTGGAGTTCTCTGCAGTTCCTCACCATGAAGGAAGAAGGGATTAACACTTGACAAGGTTTGTTTTAAAGACTTGGAGAATCTTGCAGGAAATGAATAACCGAGCTTTGGTGGCCCAATGTAACTTTGATACCACACCTTTTCCCTGAAACTTGGTGGGTTGACAAATGGAATGCAAAGCAACCAATTACTGGAAATGGCAAATAATACATCAGTACATGAGAGACAGCTCTTTGAAACAAATATTGACAAAGGGAAAGCTTTTTTTGCCCCCTGTAGCCAGCCAGACTGAATCAATGATTAATAAAGACCAATAGACTTGTACGCTAGATGGAGTCAGAAAACAACATGCTGCAAGGCGAAACAATTCACTTCTTATTCTTGCTGAAGGCGAAGATGATGAAAGCAAGCCCCCCGGGTGATTAGCATTAACTTCACACAAGCGTGTAAACGCCCAAGTTTCAGAACATGCAGTTCTGCTATTATGTATTTACAGCTTCTGTTATTGAATTTATTTCTACTTTTCTTTCTTTCTTTTAAAGCTGTGTTAGAGCTGATTCACGTATGCATATTCATCACTGGATGACTACAGAAATCAATGGTTGCTAAGTGGCAGGGGGAAGGAGGGGAGAAGGATGGAGAAGAAGGCCAGCCCAGTATACTCTCCTTCCCAACCTAGCTCACTGGGAAATCAGTTTCAGAACTGCTACTCTTCTGTTCCACAAACAAGCCTAGCACACATCCCCTAGCAGCTGCTCCTAACAGGCTCAAGGTGTATGAGTGAGGCTTGGGACGCCCGCCCAAATAGAGAGAGGCCACATTTTCTTCCTTTATTAAAAAAATGTTTCCCTGTTTCTGTTCAACTGTTCAAGGTGGCTAACGAAATCAAACTGTATAAAATAATTACCAAGGCAGCAATCTTAACCCCTGGGACTAGGTCCTATTTAATTTAATGAGACTTATTTCTAAGTAGAGGACATAGGTGGTGCTGTGGTCTAAACCACAGAGCCTAGGGCTTGCTGATCAGAAGGTCGGCGGTTCAAATCCCCACGACAGGGTGAGCCCTCATTGCTCGGTCCCTGCTCCTGCCAACCTAGCAGTTTGAAAGCATGTCAAGTGCAAGTAGATAAATAGGTACCGCTCCGGCGGGAAGGTAAACGGCATTTCTGCGCGCTGCTCTGGTTTAGCCAGAAGCGGCTTTGTCATGCTGGCCACATGACCCGGAAAAACTGTCTGTGGACAAATGCCAGTTCCCTCGGTCAGTAAAGCGAGATGAGTTCCGCAACCCCAGAGTTGTCCGCAACTGGACCTAACGGTCAGGGTTCCCTTTACCTTTACCTATTTCTAAGTAGACATAGCTAGGATCACCCTGCAAGTTAGTGCAAATTAAGAAAATGAGGGCAGCCTCCTTTGGTAGCTGGCAGCTGATGATGACTAATATTTGCAGACAGCATGTCAAACTGGGTTTGGACATAAGCAGGCCTAAGTCTATGGTGGATTGGGTCCATTGCACACAAGTCTGATTATATATTTTGTACGTTACAGCTTCGGTTTCTTTATTTTCACTTTAGGCACTTGATCAATGAAGTTGCAGTCTTAGCATGCTTTAGTTCCTAGGGGTTTTGTCCTTGCTCCATAAAGATCACTTTATGTGGATTGCCCATGAATACCAATTGCTGGGGATCACAAGTTGGGTGAGGGCCATTGCACTCAGGTTCTACTTGTAGGCTTCAGAGAGGCATCTGGTTCATAGCTGTCAACTTTTCCTTTTTCTTGCAAGGAAACCTATTCGGAGTAAGGGAATTTCCCTTAAGAAAAGGGAAACGTTGACAGCTATGATCTGGTTGGCCACTGTGAGAATGGGATAATACACTAGATGGGCCTCCAAAGTATTGGAGCCTCAGCTTCACGATCTGTCCTTCCAGTGAGCACTCAGGGCTGATTTCCTTCAGAATGGATAGGTTTAATCTTCTTGCAGTCCATGGGACTCTCAAGAGTCTCCTCCAGCACCATAATTAAAAAATATACAGTAGTACCTCAGGTTAAGTACTTAATTCATTCTGGAGGTCCGTTCTTAACCTGAAACAGTTCTTAACCTGAAGCACCACTAATGGGGCCTCCTGCTGCTGCCGCGCCGCTGGAGCACGATTTCTGTTCTCATCCTGAAGCAAAGTTCTTAACCCGAGGTAATATTTCTGGGTTAGCGGAGTCTGTAACCTGAAGCATATGTAACCCGAGGTACCACTGTACTGAATCCTCAAATCATAGACTAGCAGAGTTGGAAGGGAACACGAGGGTCATCTAGTCCAACCCCCTGCATTGCAGGAATATATTTTGCCCAATGTGGGACTCGAAGCCGCATCCCTGAGATTAAAAGGTCTCACGCTATACCAACTGAGCCTAAGCTTGTGTTTTGGAAACCACAGGACAAATTTCTTCAAACTTAAAAAAAGGGCAGGGAATTATTTTTTTTTAAGAACCAAATAAAATATATTCCTTAACTATGAATCCCCTTGGCATAGAGCTTGATTATCAGTAGTTAGGCTGGATGGTCACAAAATATACATCGGAAGCTGTAATGCACATATGGGCAATAGGCTCTAGAATGCAGAAGTTGCTTAAGGCTAGAAGAGTGCAGGCCTATGGAAGGGGAGAGAGAGAGGGAATTGCCACGTTTAAATGTCCAGAAGTGTCTGTCACTCCAAAGGATTACACTTTCTTCCACAGTGGCCAGGAGGGAGCTATTTAAGTGCCTGGAAGTGTCAAGCAGAAGAAGCACGGGGCCTTCAATAAAGATTATGATAAAGCAATGGCCAGAGGCAACAGCCCAAAGAGATGGAAATAGGGGGCAATGTAGGGCAAAGCCAACTGCGAAAGGAAAGAAGGGATAGTTAGTACCCCAAATACTACTCAGCAGCTTTATGGCTACATTTGAATACACATTCCCTCTGCTTGGTGGGCATCGTGTGTATGTGTGTGTGTGTGTGTGTGTGTGTGTTGTCTCTCTCCTGGTGATCACTCGTGGCCAAGTAAGATTGTCTTCCATGAACGCCGTCTTAGCAGTGTGTCCGTAAATGACTGTGGAGGACAATTCTGGATCCGCACATCCTTCCACAGTGGGGACATAGGTTTCTGGGCAATCACAATGAGGATTTGCCAAACATGCCTTCCTCTTAATTCATTTCTCCCATACATCCTGAATTCGTGTGTCTTCAAAATCCATGACGCCTTTAGTCGAGACTATTCTCCAATTGGAGTGCTTGCAGTCTAAAGGTAAAGGTACCCCTGAGCATTAGGTCCAGTCACGGACGACTCTGGGGTTGTGGCACTCATCTTGCTCTATAGGCCGAGGGAGCCAGCGTTTGTCCGCAGACAGCTTCCAGGTTATGTGGCCAGCATGACTAAGCAGCTTTTTGTGAACCAGGGCAGCGCACAGAAATGCCGTTTACCTTCCCGCCACAGTGGTACCTATTTATCTACTTGCACTTGATATGTTTTCGAACTGCTATGTTGGCAGGAGCTGGGGCCGAGCAATGGAAGCTCACCCCGTCGCGGGGATTCGAACCACCAACCTTCTGACCGGCAAGCCCTAGGCTCTGTGGTTTAGACCACAGCGCCACCCGCGTCCCAGCTTGCAGTCTAGTGTTTCCCAATTATTGGTGCTTATACTGCATTTTTTAATTTTTTTTTTAGATTTGCCTTGAGAGCATCTTTATATCTCTTTTGTTGTCCACCAGTATTTCGCTTTCCATTCTTAAGCTGGCAATAGAGTAGTTGCTTTGGAAGAAAATAATCAGGAAGCATATAGCCCAGGCACTGAAATCAAGGATTTTTTGGGGTTGGACAAGGTGGATGGGGTGAGCCTATTCACCTTATGAGTGCCTAGGTTCCTAGTTCAGTACCACTAAAGGTTTAGTTAATAATAAGAATAACAATTTTACCCCATCCACCCTGGGAGGCTTCCAGCATATACAGAAACATAATAAAACATCAAATATTAAAAACTTCCCTATACAGGGCTGCCTTCCGATATTTTCTAAAAGTCAGGTAGTTGTTTATTTCCTTGACATCTGATGGGAGGGTGTTCCACAGGGTGGGTGCCACTACCGAGAAGGCCCTCTGCCTAGTTCCTTGTAGCCTCACTTCTCGCAGTGAGGGAACCACCAGAAGGCCCCTGGAGCTAGATCTTAGTGCCTGGGCTAAATGATGGGGGTGGAGATGCTCCTTCAGGTATACAGGGCCAAGGCCATTTAGGGCTTAAAAAATCAGCACCAACACTTTGAATTGTGCTCGGAAATGTACTGGGAGCCAATGTAGGTCTTTCAGGACTGGTGTTATATGGTTAATGCAGTTATTGTTACACGTATATCCCAACTTTCTTCTAAGGAGCTCAACCTGGCATACATGGTTTCCCCCCCGCACCGTTTTATCCTGCAAGATAGCTTAGGCTGCGATTCAGAGATGTAGTGACTGGCCCAGTGAGCTCTATGGTTCAGTAGGGATTTGATCCATGGTTTCCCTGGTCCTTGTCCAATACTCTAAATGCCACACTACCTCCTGGGTGGAGCTGGTGAGAATTCCATCTTCCTGTCCAGGTAACTTGTTGTTGTCCACCACGCAAGTGGCAGCAGCAGCAATTCTCTCTTGTACCTTTGAAAGTCATACTGCATTTGTAAATGCAGAGGAAGAGATTCAGAAATAGTGAAAGCTGATTCTCTGCCTCTTAAAATTTCTGTTTGTTCTTCATGACTGTTGAATGCCCTTGTAAATGAGGACACGCTGAAATAAAAAAGGAACCAATGTACGGCTCCCAGACTTCTGCTTTATAATCCACATGGGCATGGATGTAAGGGGGGGGGAGGAGAAACCAGAAAGAGAAGAAGAAAAAGAGCTGACTTCTGTTCAAATGAGACAAAGCAGAAGGCAAAGCTTTTATGAGGCTGCTGTAGTTAGAGCCAAAGCATAAGACAAGAGAGAGGTAGCAGAAGTCTGAAGCAGCATAATAATCAGACTAAGTGCAAGAACAGGGGTAATAAAATGTATTCACCCTAGTCAATGGTGACAATAATTCATCCTGAGCTCTTGCAAAAGTAAATGCCTCTGAGTCACTAGATTAACACAAATCATCCAGTAAAGACCATTATTTTGAGAACTTACAGTTATGTGGGTAGACATTTTTTGATGCGCCCTCTTTCCCAATCACTTTTCAATTGGTCTTCAAAGCACAGGTTATTCTGCAAGATCCAAGTGCTGCTGCAACCTGTTGTTTCATTACTGTAATGGTATTTGAAGCACATCTGCACAACTTGCGACCCTCTCTGTTAGATGTAGGCCAACAACCATGTATGGTGCCTCTCCAGGGTCTACATGGAATATTTCACCTTGCCTACCTAAAAGAGCAAAATTATGTTGCAGGGGGCACCTTCAAACACCTGAGATGCCACAATGCATGAATAATGGGCTACATTCTGGCTGGAGGTTCATACATGGAGTGGTCCTGTTTTAAGGTAAACCAGCACAGCCATCTGGACAAAGGGACTCCTAGTCACCAAGGTCACCTGAACCTCCAGTGACAGGGCTGAATCCAGGAGCAGCCCCAAGCTGCAGCCCTGCTCCTGCCAAGGGAGTGCAACCCCATTTGAGCAGGCTGTCTCCCTACCTTCCTAATGTAAGACCCTGGGGCACATAACCCCTCTGTCTTTCAGGATTATGCTCTAATTTATTGTCCCGCATCCAGCCCATCATCATGTCCAAGCACCAGTCTAACACCTCAACCACCTCTCCTGATTCAGATGGAACAAAGAGATAGATCAGGGTGTCATTTGCATATTGATGACACTTTACTCCAGATCTCCTAATGACAGATCCCAGTGGCTTCAAATACATGTTAAATACCATATTTTTCCATGTATAAGCCTATATTTTTTCCTAAATTTTTGAAGTTTAAAATAAGGGGTCGTCTTATACATTGATAGTGCATAGTGCATTTTCTTAATTTTGGGTTAAGAAAATAGGGTCGTCTTATACATGGGGATGTCTTATACATGGAAAAATATGGTAGCTTGGGGACAAGATGGAACCCTTTGGGATGATGAAAGACCATGGGGCCAAGCAATAAAAGGATCTGACAGTTAAGTCCAGTCGTAGACGACTATGGGGTGCGGGGCTCATCTCGCTTTACAGGCCGAGGGAGCTGGCGTTTGTCCTCAGACAGTTTTTCCAGGTCATGTGGCCAGCATAACTAAGCCGCTTCTGGCACAACGGAACACCGAAACCAGAGCAGCACACGGAAACGCTGTTTACCTTCCCGCCGGAGTGGTACCTATTTATCTACTTGCACTTTGGGTGTGCTTTTGAACTGCTAGGTTGGCAGGAGCTGGAACTGAGCAACGGGAGCTCACCCCGTCCCGGGGATTCAAACTGCTGACCTTCTGATCGGCAAGCCCAAGAGGCTCAGTGGTTTAGACCACAGCGCCACCCGCGTCCCTGGCAAAGCAATAGTGCCCCCTAACTACTTTTTGGAAGCAGCATCTAAGGTAATAGTGAAGACACTGTAAGTCAATACCCCATCTCCCAGAGCTGCTCCAAAAGGATGCCAATAGTTACTTGATTTCTGATTATAACTTTTTGATATGCTTTTAATTTTACCAGTTTTATTTATAAATTTATAAATATATAAATAAATAAAATAAAATAAAATACCATGGGCAATTGTCTTAAAAGCCACTGCAAGATCAAAGAGGACATGCCCTCCTGTCCTGATATCCACATCTCTGTCCAAACAAATGTTTTCAATCAGGGTGACCGTAGCAATTTTGGTGCCCCAATCTGGCCTGAAACTGAATTGAAATAGGTCCAGATAATAGTTTATTGCACCAGGAATTCCTGAAGCCACCCTTCCAAGCACCTTGACCAAAGTGAGGATATTCACTTTGATAATTGTTAAACACTTCTGGATTCCGTGGAGAAAGCCCTCTCCAGGACCATCACTTTCTTCATGAGATGGCAATATGAGCAGCCTCATGGGGATAATGATTGAGACCCCAATAGTGAGGAAATTCAGAAGGTAAGCTGGAATCAAACTAGCATATGCAAGTGAAAGTGCCTATAAGATTACACTTCGATTTACAAAGGCTGGGGCCAGAAATGCATAACAAGTCACCTTTCTGCATTATGTTCTAAGGGTGCTCCAAAGAGATATATTTTATAACTACTGCCTCCAGCGGTTTTGAGATTCAAGTGTCCTTGTGTTAAAACTATTTACTTGTGACCTGAATGTTGCCCTCCTCATACAAAATTAAGTAATTTTTACATTACAGACTCTCGGCTCATTTTAAATGATTCCTGTTGAGTTAGAGGTCAACGTTATTTCTAAATAGCTCAACTGAGAAACATTTTACAGTTCTTATTACTCGATCCTAATAGCAGAGGTGCCCACAAAATGGAATTGTGGCAATTTTTCTTCAAACTGGAAAGATAGCAGATCCCCTCAGAGCCACAATGGTTGAACTGGGTAAATTACTTTCTGTGCAAGTCTTAAGTGGAGAGATGGAACAAAATGTACATAATTCATACCCTACATTATGATTTGTTTTATAATTATTTTTCAGAGGAAGCTTTATCACGTATCTAAGGACACCAGATCAGTCGTGATATTCTAGTGATTCAGCTTGAACTTAAGATAACCGTGGTGAATAATCACTGATAATTCAGAGGATGCTTCATACTCTCAACCGAGCATGCGATTCCAGTGCTGTGTGACACACCATAACAAAGTGGGCTGGGTTCAAAATGCAGGTGAAAACGTGGCTTGAGCCCTCAGTCTAAAATGCTTTGTGTATTTCCCCTCGCACATTAGACAAACAATGTAAAACATTTATACTGGAATCATCTTACAGGTTCAGATGCAGACTGATCCAGTTGTTGTTGTTGTTTAGTCGTTTAGTCGTTTAGTTGTGTCCAGAGCACGCCAGGCACTCCTGTCTTCCACTGCCTCCCACAGTTTAGTCAAACTCATGCTGGTAGCTTCGAGAATACTGTCCAACCATCTCGTCCTCTGTCGTCCCCTTCTCCTTGTGCCCTCCATCTTTCCCAACATCAGGGTCTTTTCCAGGGAGTCTTATCTTCTCATGAGGTGGCCAAAGTATTGGAGTCTCACCTTCAGGATCTGTCCTTCCAGGAAGCACTCAGGACTGATTTCCTTAAGAATGGAGAGGTTTGATCTTCTTGCAGTCCATGGGACTCTCAAGAGTCTCCTCCAGCACCATAATTCAAAAGCATCAATTCTTCAGCGATCAGCCTTCTTTATGGTCCAGCTCTCACTTCCAGTAGACTGATCCAGTAGACCCATCAAAATCAGTGAGCCCACTCCAACTATTATGATTAAATCTAGTCTCAATTCAAATGATAGCCACATACAGCAACATGCACTGACAACGTTCAGTTCTATAGGCGGTCCATAAATTTAAAAGAAAAGGTAACTCAAACAGGATAAGCAGTGAAGGATATAATTCCCTAATGATGTGAAATCCATACCAGAAGATAAAATAAGTTATTTGACTCCTGAGCCATCTGAAGGCAGCCCTGTATAGGGAAGCCTACCTATTTGGTAATCCGGCACTGCCGCAAATGATCACAATAACAGTTGGCTGTAAACATTGCTACAAACTCTGGTCAACACTTGTCGTCGTCATCACCATCATCATCATTTATTATTTCAACCCCCCCATCTGGGTGGGTTTCCCCAGCCACTCTGGGTCGCTTCCAACAAAAGATTAAAGGTAAAGGTACCCCTGACCGTTAAGTCCAGTCACGGTCGACTCTGGGCTTGCGGCACTCATCTTGCTCTATAGGCCGAGGGAGCCAGCGTTTGTCCACAGACAGCTTCCGGGTCATGTGGCCAGCATGACTAAGCCACTTCTGGTGAACCAGAGCAGTGCATGGAAATGCCGTTTACCTTCCTGCCGGAGTGGTACCTATTTATCTACTTGCACTTGGTGTGCTTTCGAACTGCTAGGTGGGCAGGAGCTGGGACCGAACAACGGGAGCTCACCCCCGTTGCGGGGATTCGAACTGCCGACCTTCCGATCAGCAAGCCCTAGGCTCTGTGGTTTAGACCACAGTGCCACCCGTGTCCCTAACAAAAGATTAAAAATACATTAAAATCATAATGCCATATATATTCCATACGCTCCAACATTTCTCCAATGAAAATTTTACTATTTATATCCCATACATCTTACTGGGTTGACCCAGCCACTCTGGGCAGCTTCCAACATATATAAGAACATAATGAAACATTAAACATTTTTTTAAAAAAACAACACCTTCCCTATACAGGATTGCCTTCAGACAGTTCAGGGGTCAGATAACTCCATACCCTCCAACATTTCTCCAATGAAAACATGGAAACAGGGACATCCTAAGGAAAAGTGGGACATTCCAGGATCAGATCAGAAACTGGGGCGGCTTCTCTAAATCAGGGGCAATCCTGGAAAATAGGGACACTTGGAAGGTCTGCTGTAATCTTGCATTGGCCACGTCGTAGTCGCCTTGAGTTTAAAGCTGGTATTGAGGAAAGGTAAAGGGACCCCTGACCATTAGGTCCAGTCGTGACCGACTCTGGGGTTGTGCGCTCATCTCGCTCTATAGGCCAAGGGAGCCGGCGTACAGCTTCCGGGTCATGTGGCCAGCATGACTAAGCCGCTTCTGGCGAACCAGAGCAGCGCACGGAAACGCCCTTTACCTTCCCGCCGGAGCGGTCTCTATTTATCTACTTGCACTTGGCGTGCTTTCGAACTGCTAGGTTGGCAGGTGCAGGGACCGAGCAACGGGAGCTCACCCCATCACGGGGATTCGAACCGCCGACCTTCCGATCGGCAAGCCTAAGGCTCAGTGGTTTAACCCACAGCACCACCCACATCCCGGTATTGAGCAAAGAGGCTATCAAAAGAACAAGTGCATAGGAATGTCTGATCATGTTCCTTGGATGGAGTCTCCATGCTGAACTGGCTTCTTATTCAGTGTCGCTGATACTGTCCTTATCTCCCACTGGCCTGTTCATCTTGAGCAGTGATGGGAAACATTGGCCATGCCGGCTGGGGGTGATGGGTGAGTCCAATGACAACTGGAGACCCACAGCCTCTCCATCTTAACTCCAGAGATATGCAGTGACTTGAGAACTATATTTTAAAAATCCACATTAATGGTTGTTTTTTTTAAAGAAAAAAAAATACAACCTCCCCCCACCCCAAATCTGCCCCTGATATAGCAGCAGTATTTTAATGTTTTAGTGCCATAAAGGAATTTCCCAGCTGTGATTGATCTGTTAATGTTTTTATTTTACAGTCCTTTCCCACCCAATACAGAGATTGCCAGAGATATCAGCAGATTAACAGCTTAATAAATGCTACAGAGAGAACTTTGCAACATTATGAACACTGCAGTTTCTTAATCTGTGTCACTTCTGTGATTGATTTTAAAGACTGATCAGTTGCAAGCCATTAGTGTCGTAGTTACATAACATTAACACCTGACATAAAAATCCTATATGCTGCAAAAAAATTTAATCTAGTTCATCAACAGGGGATTTTGCACTGATGTTGGAAACGACCGAGGAGACAATGGCTTTATATCCTAAAATGGCTTGTAGAAAATCCTAACTGGGAATTAAAGTTCAGGTTACGATCTCTTTTAAGTACTCTGATGAACTAGATTTGGGAATGAAGGCTTACTCTGCAGTTATATCTGGGGCACACTTTCATGCAGAGCTTTTTCATTGTGCATTAAAGGAATATAGCACGATGCTGAGGTCCAACAGAGGAAACGAACTAGCTCCTTTGAACTTTTATGACTTTAAATATCATCTTGGACGTACGTAGCACCAATGAGTTTAGGTTCACAGTTTTGGCCTTCCAATGTGTAAGGACTTACCGTATTTTTGCTCCATAGGACGCACTTTTTCTCTCTTAGAAACTAAGGGGGAAAGTCTATGCATCCTATGGAGCGAATGCGGGGGGAGGCAGGCAGGAAAAGCCCCCAAGAGCCTCACACAAGCTTCGTGCAGCTCTTGCGGGCTTTTCCCCAGGAGGGAGAAGGGATCGCCGCTCCCCGACCTGTTCTGTGGGCTGGGGTCGGGGGAAGCTCGGGCTTCCCCTGCCCCAGCCCCGCGGCTAAAAAGGAGAAGCCTGAAGCCCCCGGAGCGCAGCGCAAACTGCCGCTGCACTCCGGGGGTTTCAGGCAGCTATCCACAAGCCCTCGGAGCACATTGGGAGTTCTCGCTGCGCTCGGAAGGCTTGCGGATAGCTGCCTGAAGCCTGGAGAGCGGGAGGGGTCAGTGCACACCGATCCCTCTTGCTCTCCAGGCTTTGCTTCGCTGGAGAGGCGCTGCACAGTTTTCCCTCTCTGCGCAGCGCCCCTTCAGCGAAGCGGGAGGAGAAATGGAAGGGGCTCTGTTTCTCCTGCCGCTTCGCTGAAGGGGCGCTGAGCAGAGAGGGAGAGAAATTTTTTTCCCCTGTTCTCTCCCTCTAAAACAAGGTGCATCTTATGGTCAGGTGTGTCCTATAGAGCGAAAAATACGGTACTTCTATTCTGCTGAAAACAGAATTGAACGTAGTAAATAAATTGACAGGTTTCTGCACACGCCCAGCATGGCAAGCAATATTTTTAAGCCCATGGCCACATTTGCAAATGGTCGAAAGTGATATAGGCACCATATACACCCCACAACCAAGCATAGGCTGCAACTTATTATATTGCTCACTCTAGAATTCTTCTTTCAGCTCCAACTTCGGCATCAGGGGAGCCCCTGCAGACTCCAGGGGGGAACTCTATGGCATAGAGTATGTATTAATAATAATAATAATAATAATAATAATAATAATAATAATAGATGCACTTGCATACACCATGTTGGTGAGCCATGGCTCACAGTAAAGGAGAAGCCTCTAGAGATTTCAGACTCTACTGCATTTCAGTAAGAACTGGGGAATCTGGAATCAAGAACAGATTCAGGAAGAGAGGCTGAAGAAGTGTCAGGTTTTAAGAGATAAAATGTAAGACAAGTCTGAATAGATCAGAGTGGTTCAAAGCATTGACTGCCCACATGCTGGTACAGTGGTACCTTGGGTTATGAACTTAATCCATTCCGGAAGTCTGTTCTTAAACCAAAACCGTTCTTAAACTGAGGCGCGCTTTTCCTAATGAGGCCTCCTGCCACCGGTGCCCTTCTACCGTTCGGATTCCGTTCTTAGACCGAGGTAAAGTTCTCAAACCAAGACTCTATTTCCAGTTTTGCGGAGTTTGTAAATCAAATCGTTCTTAAACCGGACTGTTCTTAAACCGAAGTACCACCGTACAAAGAAAACAGAGATGAAATTATACATGCCCAAATGATTGGTCAAAAAGCAGTTTCACTAATTCACCGATAGGCCATGGTAAAATCTGAATACAGTGGTACCTTGGTTCTCAAACTTAATCCGTTAGTCTGTTCCAAAACCAAAGCATTCCAAAACCAAGGTGTGCTTTCCCATAGAAAGTAATGCAAACAAATTAATTCGTTCCAGACTTTTAAAAACAACCCCTAAAACAGCATGGATTTTACTCTCTAACGAGTCCATTGATCCATAAAATGAAAGCAATAATCAATGTACTGTACTATAAAATAAATAGGACAGTATTGTAGATGATGAAAATTAAAATTATTATTTTTTCTTACTTGCTCTGATGATAGTCATTGTTTGGAGGGGAAACTTTTATCCATTTCCGCAGTCACACAATCAATAAATCAATCAGCTGAACTGGGTTCCACACAGTCACAAAAACAAATCAACCAAAAAAGCCTCAAAAACACAAACGCAAAATAAATAGCAAAACCAAAAGCGCCAAATACAGTGGTACCTTGGTTCTCGAACTTAATCCATTCCAGAAGTCCATTTGACTTCCGAAATGTTCGAATACCAGGGCGTGACTTCTGATTGGTGCAGGCGCCCCAGAAACAATAGCCGACAGCTGCATCGGACATTCAGCTTCTGAAAAACATTTGAAAACTGGAACACTTACTTCCAGGTTTTCGGTGTTTGAGAACCAAGGCGTTTGAGAACCAAGGTACCACTGTATAGCCTTCTGTAACAACATAGTTGATAATGGAATGTAGTTTTGTTTTATGACTTCTCAGCCTGGCCTTAACATCTATCCATTTAGCTTAGGAAGACATTTTGAAAAACACAAAATAATCTAAAATCTAAAAATAATGATTGATAATCAGCTGTTATCTCTTTTCTTTCAGCTTGTATGTGGGTAGCAGTTGGGGGACTGTAGTTACAATGTAAAGACATAGGATTTTGAATCAGTGGGATATATTTTGTGTTGTCCAAAAAACAAATTGTCTCCACCCTAAAAAGAACATTCACAAAGTTAAGCCAACAGCAATTCTTCAATGACTCTACGAAAGAAGTAGATATATAAATATATTTTTATCCTTTGTGTTCAATTTGAAAAAAATGGATTACCCAGCAAAATGAAGCAAATCATGAAGGCTGATTCTTCCTGATCTGTCGTGTGCATCTCAGATAAGAAGCTTAAGTGCAGGATTATCCTTTTTGCATCTTTGAAATAGAGATTGTCACAAATCCTTTTGTCCACCATGTATATATGCACCATATTGAATCAGAGCATATAGTAAGTTCTTCATGTTTTGCAAGATGAGCATCCTGGTCCTTTGTTGTTGTTTAGTCGTTTAGTCGTGTCCGACTCTTCGTGACCCCATGGACCAGAGCATGCCAGGCACTCCTGTCTTCCACTGCCTCCCACAGTTTGGCCAAACTCATGCTGGTAGCTTCGAGAACACTGTCCAACCATCTCGTCCTCTGTCGTCCCCTTCTCCTTGTGCCCTCCATCTTTCCCAACATCAGGGTCTTTTCCAGGGAGTCTTCTCTTCTCATGAGGTGGCCAAAGTATTGGAGTCTCACCTTCAGGATCTGTCCTTCCAGGAAGCACTCAGGGCTGATTTCCTTAAGAATGGAGAGGTTTGATCTTCTTGCAGTCCATGGGACTCTCAAGAGTCTCCTCCAGCACCATAATTCAAAAGCATCAATTCTTCGGCGATCAGCTTTCTTTATGGTCCAGCTCTCACTTCCATACATCACGACTGGGGAAACCATAGCTTTTACTATACGGACCTTTGTTGGCAAGGTGATGTCTCTGCTTTTTAAGTTGGTCCTAGGGATGGACTAAACATTGAACTTAGTTTTATATTTCTGTTTTTACTTACTTTTGTTGCACTTAAGCGGCAAATCTATAGCTGGACTCTACCATTTCAGACTATAGGTGAGGGATCATGGAAGTAAATGCTCATCTAAGCAAAAAGGTCCTTCCATCCAGAAAACTGTTCTTCAGAGAGAAGAGTTTCAGACACATAGCTGAAATTGACGATTGGTAATTATTTTAGGCGCAACATACAACTGGATCCAAGAGGGGCTAGTGGAAACAATGAAAACAATGTTGTTGTTTTTACAAATATTTTTACTGTTTCTCCATAGATAGATGGATAGATCGATAGATGATAGATAAAATGCTAGGAAGTGGGCTTTTAAAAAACCAATTTGGGCTTCATTTGCACTATGAAAAGGCATCTTAATGCTGTAATTTTACATCAAAATGTGCCTTGGTGTGTGGGCTGCCTAATTACAATTCCCTGAACTTTATTTGGTATGCAAGTGTAAAAAGTAAACAGAGAAATATTTAGATGAGAATTTACAGGTCCACCTACTCTCTCCCATGCTTTACAGGAAAGACATCTGGGGAAATCAATTTGAATCAAGGAGGTTTACCCAGTTGTCTTTTTCACCACCCTTCATTATGGTTGGGGTGTGTGTGTGTTTGTGTGTGTGTGTGTTGCACTGCCCTCTACTGCACAAAACGTTCACCATTTGACTTAAATTGCCAGTGCTTGGAAAACTGGTACATTGGCGCATCATATAAGTCCCTTGACTGCTAATAGCTGCTGAAATTTGTCCCTTGCCTTGAGACAGAGATGTCTGGAAGAGATTCTGAGCCCTGATTTATTTTATTTATTTATTTATTATATTTTATTTATTTTATTTTATCACCTTATATATTGTTGGGGAGAGGAAGGGAAGAAAAACACCTTTCCCTTTCTCCAGCCAGTGGGGTATGGTGACCAGTGAGGTCATGGGAGAGGGGTGAGCGGTGAGGGGGTGGAGTTGGTGGCTGGGTGGGATGAAAAGGGATGGGAAGGAGACCTGGCCAGGTGTAAAGGAATGAGGGGTGTTGGTGGGGTGGGGGGTTGGCAAGCAACATGAGCAGGGGTGGGGGCTGTGTGTGTGTGTGTGTGTGTGTGTGTAGAGGGAGGGAGAGAGATTGCAACAGTCTCTTGGAATTTTGTATAAGGGTTTTATACAAATGCAGTTATTTCTCTAGGACTCATACTTTTAATGTTATTGATTCTATTGAAGTCCATTATGTTTAATGCATCTTTGCTAATTGGCACAGTAAGTTTCATAAAAGATGAGAACAAAACCTTTCGGAACCATTTTAGTTTAGCTAATTATAGAGCATCCGTCTTTTTTTTTTGCTAGACCATGTTGCACAGGAATACAAAAGGCCAGTTTAAGGTTAAAGGGAGCCCAGGATGGTATTATTATCAGGGACCACTCTGAGTACTATAACCCACCTCGGTGTGGAAAGAAGTTTGTCAAATCACAGACAAATAGATACAGGAGTTTTTGTGCTAAACACCTTTAACGTTTGTAATTTAAAAGGAAATGTCTATAACTATGGGGGGGGGTTGGCAGAACTGGATGAAATTTGCAAGCAAGGTTGTCCATTTTGCAGGCATGAATCACTTCCAAATTTCAGAAGGATAGCTGCCATGGTTTTTCCACATGGGCAGCCACTACAGTTTTTATGGTTGGTAAATCATAGTGTCTCTGACTGCTTTGTGGGCAATTGGTCTGAAAATTGCAACCACCAGACAGGTGTCCTGGGGCAAGAAACCGGCCAGTAGGAAACAAATAGGTCCGCCAGTTTTAGTGCTAGCTGCCTTTAAAGTTGATTTTGGATTGGGAAGAACAGAGAGAGATTGTTTTCTGGGTAAAGTCATTATCTCAGGTTACAAGGTTGACTTGTCTGTTATAATGCAGCTCTTCCTCTGCCCTGTTCTCCCTTTCCCTAGCTTTCCATCCTGACATTATAGTAAGCTTTTAATAAGTGATATGACTTTCACTTCCAGCAATCACTTATATGTATCTCCTCCCCACACCTTTCACCCCCTTTTTTGCTACCTGCAATGTACCAGATCCCAGATTCTGCTTCATCTCAGAATTTCTCTATATCCAGTGCATATCCTTAGTACAGGGCTATGCATACAGGTTTCTCTGCTGCACACACCCACACTCATCGCAACGCGATAAACACATGAACAAGGCTCATTGATTTTGTACCCTTTTTTCAGATCTATAATCTTCTTTGAAGTGGGAAGTTCAGTTCTTTATTTCAAATGTAGCAATTTATATTTTAGCTATTATTCTTCTGGCTGCTTTATAATCCCAAACACGGAATTTTAAAAAGAACCCCTAACATGGAATTTGCTTTTTTCATGACCAAGACATACCCCAAGATCACAAGGTTTCATCTGTGATAATTCAGTTGCTGTTAGAAAAGATCTGGCCCTTAGAGCAAAGAAAGTGGAAATACAACCGAGAACACTCTCAGACAATAATCCAATACTAGTTACGTTCCAGGGAGAAGAACTAGCATATAAAAGATGGAGGCTACAGGAAGATATATTGATTAATAAAGATACGATAGAGAAAGGCGAGAAAATTATTAAAGAATATTTTGAATTAAATTGTAATCAAGATGTTGACTTAAAAACCATTTGGGATGCAGTTTTCAGGGATTATTTAATCCAGCAAAGTGCATACCAGAGGAAAGTAAGGGAATGTAAGAAACTGGAAATATCTGACAAATTAATAAAGAAAGAGAAAGAATTGGTTAAAGGCCCAGGAAATAAAGAGAAACTCCAATAGATTACGTTATTACAGATACAATATTCAATGCTTGTAAACCATGAAATAGAAAGGAAAATTAAGTTTGTAAAACAAAGGAATTCTGAATTTGCAAATAAACCAGGAAAGTTACTGGCCTGGCAACTTTAAAAAGAGGGTAGACAAATGAACTGATAAAGGGACGCGGGTGGCGCTGTCGGTTAAACCACAGAGCCTTGGACCTGCCAATCAGAAGGTTGGCGGTTCGAATCCCTGCGACGGAGTGAGCTCCCGTTGCTTGGTCCCTGCTCCTGCCAACCTAGCAGTTTGAAAGCACATCAAAGTGCAAGTAGATAAATAGGTACTGCTGCAGCGGGAAGATAAATGGTGTTTCCGTGTGCTGCTCTGGTTCACCAGAAGCGGCTTAGTCATGCTGGCCACGTGACCCGGAAGCTGTACACCGGCTCCCTCGGCCAATAAAGCGAGATGAGCACCGCAACCCCAGAGTTGGCCACGACTGGACCTAATGGTCAGGGGTCCCTTTACCTTTACACATAAACAATCCAAAACAAATCAGACAGGAATGTGTGAGGTTTTACACAGATGTGTATAAAAAAGAGAAATAAGACTTTAAACTTATAGAGAATATAGTGGGAAGTAAGTTGGGAAATATTTAGAGTGAAAGTACAGAGCTATTAAATATGCCCATCTCCATGATGGAAGTACATCAGGTAATAAGCCAGGGGAAATCTGGAAAAGCCCAGGGACCAGATGGGCTCTTGGTGGGCTACTACAAAAAGTTTTGAGAATCCTTTCCTAAAAAACCCTAAGCATTGTTGTTGGGGTCAATAACAACAGAGGTTACCAAAATACAGAGAATTCTGTTCCAATACGCAGCAACGGCTGTACGTTATTAGCACAAAAGTGGAAAACAGATAGGGTACCGACAAAAGAGGAATGGCACATTAAACTGTTTGAGTATGCGGAGCTAGCAGGGATGACAACTAGAATAAGAAATCAAAATGACGAAAGATATAAGGAGGACTGGATATTGTTTATTGAATATATGGAAAAGTATTATAAGCAAACAATCAATTTAGCAGGATTTCTAAGGTTTTCAGCAGTGCAAGAAATAACGTAAGTTTACAAAAGTAGTTGCGATAGAGGGGGTGAACCAAGACAACGCGAGAAAAAGAGGTGATAAGAGGAACCATGGAAGGAGGGGATGGGAAGTTGGTTAAGGATTTTTTTTTTTAATGCATGCAGGTTCTTTGATATTCTAACAATGCTACTTCTTATTTACTTTAGAGATACTTTTCTGTTAGCACTGTTTTAGTTTGTTTTGTTGATATGGAATTCCTTAAAAAATGCAAAAAAAAAAAAAGATAATTCAGTTGCCGTTCTTCTTCTTATTATTAAGTTTGTAAGTTGCTTTATCCTGCCCAGGGCAATCTACCTAGGTACATTAAACTCCACCTAGGTACATTAAAACCAAGAGTAAAGATAAATACATTAAAAATATCCCACCCACTTCTAAAAGGCCTGGTTATAGAGAAACAGTTTCATCTGGTGCCTAAAGATATGCAATGAAGGCATCAGGTGAGCCTCACTGGGGAGTGCTTTCCATAAGAAGGGAGCCACCCTCTGGACCTCTTGCAAAGGAGGCATGTGAAGAAGGGCCTCAAATGATGATTGAAATGTCCATATAGGTTCATATGGGGAGAGGCCATTCTTGGTGTATTGCAGTACTGAGTTGTTTAAGGCTTTATAGGTCAAAACCAGCCCTTTGAACTGGGCCCGGACACTAATTGGCTGCCATTGCAGTTGGGCCAGGATCGGTGCTATATGTTCAAACCATCTTGCCTTAGTTCAGACCCCTTCCACTTATATGTGAAGCTGGTGTTTTTAAAATTTCACTATGAATCTCTTTGCATCTAGTTACAATCCAATCTCATTTGCCATTTTGTTGCCCAAACAATCCAGTTCTGCTTGGGGTTTCCATTTTGAGTACTGGTAATTTGCTATCATCTTCAAATTTGGCTAAGTTACTCCTGCATTATGAATAGATTGAATAGCCCCTGTCCCAACACAGCGCCTTAATCAACTTCAATGTTTACTTCCCTCTATGGACAGGAGCTTTCCTCAGCCCTGCTCAGAACTGGCTCAGTATTTACAAGCTGTTCCAGTGAGTATTCAGAAAAGCAGCTCATTGACTCCTGAGGATTCTCTTCTGGTTCATAATATTGGCACTGATGAAAATCCAATACTGCTCGGTGCAATGCAACTGAGTCATGGTTGTAACAGTATTCCAGGGATCAGAGATCTAAACTGGGGAAGAATGAGCTGGAGAATACCAGCCAGGTTAAGAGGGTGAGTGTATGTGTGGGAGTTCTTCTCCAGATCACTGTAAAGAGCTCTAGGGGCATAATAATCCATCTTGTTTTTAAGGTAAACATTACAAATCACTGTGTTTCATATTCTCAGTCAAAAAATTATGAAACTTGGTGACATCTCTGTTCCAAGTGTATGTATCTTTCAAGCTTTTTTCAGGCAAAAAAATAATGATCCAGCTTCTCTGCAATCTCCCTATCCCATTTCATCTCACCACATTTCACATAATGGTACTACTTTGCACCTACCCCACCGATTTTCTGCTTCATATATAAAACATTTTACTGCTTATGTTAATGTTTTTGGTAAAGTGCTCCACAAATTCTATTTTGCTTCCTTTAACATTTATTTACATTGTTTTTGCCAGAGATTGTGCCCCTTTTGATTTTCTTCATCTGGGCAAGACTTGCTAACATCCTATGTTTAATCTTTACTGATTTTGTTTAACCTTTTCTAATACTGTTTAAATAGCCTTCAACCATTCTGAAGAGATTTAAGTATCCTAACACTTTCAGTCTCCTTCCTTTCAACTGTTCCTTCATATTAAAGACCTTTTCTTTGATATGGAAAGCCTTAAACTGTTCTTAAACAGAAGGGGGGGGGAGAATTAGAATTCTAAACTATAATCATAATCACAGCAGCATACAGATACAATAATAAGATAGGAGTCAATGCAAAAGACAAAAGGAATCCAATGTAATTCAAATGATGTTTTATTGGAATCAGTGGCGGGTAGTAAATCTTTGAGCAGCACAGAGCCGTTCCCCCCAACCTGCCTCTCCGTGAACAGTTCTGTGAAGTTTGAAAGCTTGTTGGCCAACCCTATCAAATGTTTGCTTTAATAAACACTAACATCTCAGCCCAAAAAGAAGCTGGTGTTTCCTCTTTTAATTTTTTTAAGAAGGTATAATGCTAGAGTTCCTGGATTATTTTCCATTTACATATATGTTGAACTTGACAGTACTATGCTCATCATTCCTAAGTAACTGGTTACATGTACATTTCAGTACCAGACCCTGGTTGTAGTTAAGATTATGTCAAGGAATATCTCTTCCTTTCATTAGTTCCATAAGTCACTGTTCTATGGAGCACTCATACTGTAGCCTTATTAGACTTTACTGACTGGTGGGGTCTGTGTTGCTCCCGGGAGGGAGGAAGGAAGTCAAATGACACCGAGGTTGATTCAGAGAAAGAGTTTATTCTGCTCTCCAGATAGCAGAAGGCACTTGCATGGTCAGGCCACAGCAAGTCCAAAGAAATGAGAAATTTCATGCAGTATATATATCCTTCAGGCACCCTCTCCCCCCTTCCCCAGGAATCCAACCACGTCAGCTCATACACGTAAGTTGACATCCATGACCATAAACAGATATTCCTGTTCCGGTACTCTTGACCATAAAAGGTTGCTCCTGTTCCTATACTCTTATCTTGGGGCAGGAGGTCACCAACTCTAAGAACACTCCTGGCACCGTTCCCGGGTCTCTTGTCAGACCTGACAAGGTCTGTGCGTCTTTTTGTGGTCAGGATGTAAGATAAGACCCAGACGTGCCATCCCTGCTCCATGGAACTGGCAAGGTCATCCATTGCCGTCACGGACTGATAAAGGAGAGGGCTTTGAGCACTTGTTTATACAGCTGGATTTCTGTTTATACATTGACTCAAGAGCTCAAGTTAATGCATTTTAGAAATGCTCCCTTGGAGGAGGAAAAATGTGGATTTTGAATGAACATTTACCCAACATGTGGGTAATTGAAGCCACCCATCATTTCTTATTTAGTTACCTCCCTAATATGTTTCTCCACAGTGACACCACCTTGAGAGATTGGGTTAGGGGGCAATAATATGTTTCCAGTACTATATTATTTTTTAGGCTTAGTATTTCCACCCACGAAGATCACATGATGGTATTTGTTCCCTTTTATGGGATTCCACATACCCTTTGACACACAGAGCTATACTTCCTTTAATATGCACTTCACACTTCTTTCAATAGATTTCATATCGAGGCACAGCTGTATACTCAGTTTCTGATATACACACTTTGTAATATTTCTGCATTCTCTTTTACTACCAAGAGCTCCCAATTCCATATCCTTGGCCTTGAGGCTTCTGGAATAGGAACACCTAACACAAAAGCTAAGGAGCATTAATAAGAATTAATTCCTGCTGCATCCAAATTTGTTGCTCTTGACTTAAAGACGTTGAGGGGATTGCATCCAAGTTTAAAAGCTAAGGGGATATTTTATTATGAATTTGTGTTTGCTAGACTCCCCTGTGTTATGAGTTTTAGACTCCCACGTTATGAGTTTCTGGGTACCAAACACTGAACCCCTGGATTCAGCAAAGGTTAAAATATAAGCCAGGCCAGTTTTCTGAAGAGGTAATGGCATGGGAGATGGTCCATTAAGAAGACAAAAGGAAGGTAATGGCCCATTAAGAAAGCTACATGAGAGGGGCTCTGTGACTGGACAAATAGGAGGGGCATCTCCCTCCACCTGTTTAGTTAGTTAGAAAGACAAAAGCTGAGAGTCCTTGGAGTTTTTGCTGGTGTGTCAGGTAGAAGCCGAAAGCAAAAAGCTGCAGGTAAAAGGGAGTAAGCTGGAATAGAAGGTCAAGGGTACAATGGCTGATTTCTGTTTGGATTCAAGACTGCAACTATTGGATAAGCAAGACCCTTTTTGGGTGTTAATGCTGTGAACCCCTCCATCATAAGTTGTATATACAATCATACCTCATGTTACGTCCACTTCATGTTACGTGTTTTCGGGTTGCGGACCGTGAGAAACCCAGAAGTACCGGAACGGGTTACTTCTGGGTTTTGCCACTTGTGCATGCGCAGCAGTGCTAGATCATGCTTCGCATATGCGCAGAAGTGCCAAATCGTTCCGGTGCCTGTGCAGCCACGGCGCTTCAGCTTTCGAACGCTACGGGTTGCGGACGTTCCTCCGTCACAGATTATGTCCGCAACCCGAGGTTCCACTGTATGTGTAAATAAACCATGATTCATAAAGACACCACAGTCTCCACTGTGCCACATTTCCAAAAGGAAGCACAAACCCTGGGTAAAGTGCATCTGGAATCCTGCACCACTCAGAGATTGTGGTGGAGTGCAACAATATTATTCCATTTTATACAATGTTCATGGTTTACTAGATTGATGAAGAATCAGCAGCACTTATGGAGGTCATAACGACCTGTTTTTTATGGGGAAATACTTCTTCTTTTTTCAAGTCTTCTGTTCTCTCATCACCAGCATGTTTTTCAGCTTCCTGTTATGCTGTTGGGGGATGAATGAAAGAGGCAATGGAAGCAGCTCTTTCTATACTTTGCTCACCCCCCTTCTGAGTGCACCTTATGAATGCCAGTCTACATTGCTGCAAGCAAGACCCACTTTCCCCTCGTTTGCATTTCATCACCTGGGGGAAAAAGCACACAAAAAACACACCGAGACTCCAGAGGAGCGAGATCAAAGAGAGGCAAAGCAGAGGAGAACAGGGTGGCGGAGACCCAGAGAGCCTGAAACAGCTTCTCTGGTGCACATGGATCTGACAAGTGAAAGGCTAAATTAAGCAACAGCCCCAGCCGCCGCCTCCTCCTCCTCCAGCCCATCTATTCTCCAACATCTCCAGCAACTGCTGCTAGTGCAAAGCAGGCACGGAGAGGGACGTCCCCCCTCCGCCACCTTCTCCCCCCTTGCTTCCCGCCGCCCGCCCCAAATCTCGTGCCGATGCAAACTTCTTGGAAGAGCACGTTTCTTGGGTGTGTGAGCGGCCGGCCGGGATTGCAGTAACCTGTCTGGATAGATCAGCCAGAAAAGGGATGCGCGAGGAAGCAGCCGAGCAAGCGCCAAGGGGGCTGGGGGTGCGGGGCGAGCAGCTGCAATTGGGCAGCGGTGGGGAGCGCAACTCTCCCCACAGGCCTCCCCATCTCTCCCTCCTCCCCCTGGGAGGTTAACCCCGTTGTCTCTGCCCGCTTTGCCACGGGCTAAATGAGTGGGTGGGAACGGCGCCGGCTGCTTCCTCCTTCCCTCACGGGGAGACGACGCTCGCCTCAGGCCGGGCCGTTGCCACGCGAGCTAGAACCACGCACGACGCGGAGGCGTCTACCTCACCCTCACAACCGAAAAAGACCCCCCCCCCAAAAAAGAGCCCCGCCAGACGGCGACTCCACCGCCGCCCGGTTGCTAGGCAAGGAGGAAGGCGGTGGGGGGGGGGACACGATACGACGCCCTGCGTTAGGGCCCGGCCGAGCCGACGCCCCGCTCCCGGGTGCCTCGGGGCTCCTCCTGCCCCGCGGTGCTCCAGCTGCAGCAGCAGCAGCGGCGCCGGTGGACCACAAACGGCTCTTTCCCCTCACGGTGTCTCTCCCTCTCTCTGCGGCTCCGCCCCCTCACTGTCCCCGTCCCCCCCACGCCACGCACCCTCCTCCCTCCCGCCTTTCCTCGCTGGAGCCCCCGGGGGCGCGTGCCAGCTGCATCCGCTGCCTGCGCGAGCACGCGTTTGGCGCGCTCGCCCTCACTCCCTCACACACACACACGCACGCGGTCGCACACACGCAGAGAGGGAGACATACCCATATACCCCGGACTGACTGACTGACTGACTGCTGCTGCTGCTCTACGCCCGCCTCGCGCTACTGCTCGCCTGCTTTGCGCGCGCGCGCGCACATGCACACACACACGCAAACACACCGCCGCTCTGGGTCCGCTTCTCTTCGCAGGGGCTGCTGCAGTCGTCTGGAAGCCTCCCCCCTCCCTCTGCCAAGTTTCCTTCTTCTTGAGCTTCCCCCCCACTCTACCGAGCCTCGCTAAGGAGGACTCCCTCCTCAAGCTCGCCAAGTCCTTATTAATATTATTATTATTATTATTATCCTTTATGTTTTGGCTGCTCCTTTGAGCGCCTCCTGGTGCTCCCAAGGTAGGCTCCCTACTTGCTCTCCCTCCCTTCTTCTTCTCTCTGTCCCTCTCCCTCCCCTCCCTTGGAATGAGTGGAGAGTGAGTGGTTTCCAGGGGTATGTACCAGAATGAAAAGGAGATGGGTGTTTATGGGTGGTTTGCATTGGGGAGGGGGGGGTGTGATAGAGGATGCTTTGGCTTTGAACCTTTCCTCCCCCCTTCAGCCTATTTGAGTGAGACATTTGGAAGCGGGGGGGGGGGGGAGGAGGCTTCTGCAACTTTGCGCTGCGCCGCGACTGTTTTCGTTGTTGTTGTTTGCAAATTCCGCCTCTCTATGAATTCTCGCTCTGGACATCTATCTCCGTGGCTGTGGCAGTTATTATCTTTAAGCAGCTGTCAAACATGTTCAGCATTCGGAAAGAGCTGGGCTGCCTCGGTTCACGGCAGTGTCAGTGAACCCCTTTGCAAATGCCTCTCTCCAACCCCCACCTGACACATCTTCCTAAAAAATTTTTTGCTTGAAGATGTAGCGAAACCAGCCGAGGAATTACTGATGGACTTTTTTTAATATATGAGAAAAAGATAGGGGGAAGTCTTGGATTTCTTTCTATTGCATGGGAATGAGGAGGAAAAGGAACATTTGCTGCATCTGCTCATATGTCAGTTTTGATTATGCACTGCATGTAGAACAACACATGATCTGGGAGGAGGACGGAGATGTAATAACTTGTTAGTGTGGGGTGGTGGTTGTTTTTTTAAGCGGGGGAGTGCTTCAGCGACCCATGGGTCCAAAGTCTTCATTGAAGTGGCATCTTTTTGTTGGTTTGAATTGAAGGCATCGCTTGGTTGGAAACTGATTCAAAGCCAAGTGTTTTTTTTTCTCTCTCTCTTCTCCTCTTACATCGCTAGGAAAAGGAAAGGAAGCAGCTATGAAGAGGAAACTGATGTTCTACATGATGCAGTTGGTTCTCGTTTTGTTGGCGTGCTTCTCTGCAAGGTGAGAGGAGGTTCTGCTTCTTGATCAACAGCAACAGAGATTGCCTTGTTTGCTGCTAGTTGGCACCGCTCATGTACACTGGGGTATGGGCAAGAAAGCTGTTCTTTACATATAAGATCAGTTGGTACGCAGCACAGGTGAAGTAAAGGAGGAAGTCCTGAGGTTGTTGAAATGTTAATAACTTGTGTCAAACAAGTCTTTCTGAAAACCAAATGACAGTTTCGTGATTGCCTCTGGAAAGAAGAGCACTGTACGATCTTTCTGTGCAGCCTTTGAAGCCATGCAATATTTTCCAGAGTCATTGTGTCACTCTAGTTATATCACGCCAGTCCTCATGGAGAATAAGGAACAGGAAAGAAACCAAAACACTGAAGATAATGGGATATTTTGCATGTGGACGTGGGTTGGAATGGGGAGTATTTTTGGTCAACATAACAGAACACGGAGACATTTAATCTTTAAACCTCTAGGTGGAGATAGTATACAATTCCACAATCCCATAAAATAAAACAATAACCTGATACATTAATCAACTTTTGATGTTGCTTAATAAACTATATATCTAAAGTGATAGCATTATAAAAGGCAACCTAAAATGCATGCTTAGGTTTGATTTTACCTGGCACCTCTATGCATCCAATTAATGATGATTTCTAACTTCATTTTGCTCATAGATCACAGCTTGGGCTGCAGTAGCATATAACATATAACATATTTCTGTATTTTATTTTCCTCAAAATCATAAGAAACTCATCTGATAGTGAAAAGCAATGCATCCAATTTTAGCCAAGTAATTGGCAATATATTTCAGTGGCTAGAATTAAATGCTGCTTTGAGGTTTTGATGTTTTCGGTTTATCTAGCCAGCAAGGATGCTGCAGTATTAGTTAAGCCACAGTGGGCCTGGTCCTTTTACTCAAGTGAGTAAGTCTCATTGCTGCCAAGGAGTCAACATGTGTACCTAAAGACTACTACATTCTTCTACAATTTTCAGGATTAGACTCTAATAGGATTATCAGTGTTAGTTTTTATCTAATAATTTGCTTACAAAACTAGTATTTCTTTAATACTGGTAAAAATATCTGCTTGTATACAACATGCAAGTACTAACAATAGTATCTTAAATCTTATTGACAGCTCACATGTGAAATACTAAAGTCAAATAATTACTTGTAAGCGAAGGGTCCTGAAATACCACAAACTGCAAAAAACAACAACCCATAAACATTTAAATGCTTTGTCCATGTTGTTGAATATTCCTATTTTCTTAATTTCTCAATAATGCTTTATCCATATAAAAGTAATATTGTCTTTCTTGATTATTTATTTTGTTTTAGTTCAAACTGTGTTCACATTACAGAAATTGCCTCAGAAGGAGGATAGCATTAATCATGCATTCAAAAAACCCAAATGTCATAAATAACTGTAGATTGTTGGGGAAAGACAATGTATATCATATTCTTTTAATGCTAGCTGAATACTTGGAACTTGTAAGAAAGGGGCATCTAAGCATCATAAATTTCAAGCAAAAATTTGGTTGTTACTGCAAGGTTCATGGGAAAGATCCATACGGGGAGCAGAACTGACATCCAAAGAAATACTACAAGGCCTTGGTTTGGATTTTCCCAGTTTAAGAGACATTTGCTTTTCAGCACCAGTCTTAAGTGGACAACAAATGAAGAAAGTCACTGTGTTTGCTGCTGATTTTCAGAATGGGGTGAAGGGGGATCAGATTACTTTTCATTCCTTTTTTTCTCTATGGCATCTTCAAAACTGAATTTTAAGCTTTTTCTTCTTCTTTGCCACCAATGTTTATTATCCTGGAAATCCGTTGAATTAATACTTTTACCACTACTGCTACCATAATTTAACAGGATTCGTTTTAAGATCCATACGTATTTTAGACTCTCTTGTGGTTTGCTGCTTTTCTGTCTCATTGCAACTACCCACAATTTACAAACATCAGAAGCCAGTTTTATCACGACAGCTTCTCTCCATGTTTTGTGTGCTACATGGTCACTGAATGCCTAGTCAGAATGCCTTCTCAGAAGATGGCAAAGGTGGTCCAGGATGAAAACCATGCTTTTCACATCCTGATATTCCTTCCCATGCAAGTGTTCATTATAAAGAAATAGCTGCAGTATTTTGTTTAATTGTATTTAATGGTACAATTGTATTTAACCATAATGAAGAAAACCAGAATTTTCCAGTCTTTTCCAAAATTCCAGTATTTTATGTTTTTCTCATCAACAAACATAGTATGTGCGCCAGTTACATTGCAATTCTGCTTTATTTTTTTAACTTTTTATAGAAAAAATAAGCATGTAAATATTACCTGCTGGTCCGCCCCGGTTTCCCAAATATATTTATATTTCTCATCTCCTTGTGAAGGAGCACCAATAGCAGGTGTCAATGGCAAAGACCTTACAGTTTGCAACCCGTGTCATTGGGATGCATATGAATTGTTGTTTCCGAGGCCTTGTCACTCAGTGAATGCATCAAGGCCTATGAGTCCTATAAGGTGCCTACCAGCCAGTGTTCATTCCCTGCTTTGCTACAAGGTTTCTTGGAAAAGGAAGCGGATAGCAGGAGGTCCTGACTGACAGTGATCCAATTCTTTGAAGGACCTGAACTTTTATTAGAAGAGCTGTGGCTTAGTAGTAGAGCATCTACTTTATGCAGAAGGTCTCAGGTTCAATCCCTGTAGGTATCTCTAGATTGGGATGGCAGAATCCCCATTGAGCTAGATGGACCAATGACCTGACTCCATATAAGGCAACTTCCTGTGCCCCATGGTGTATTGGGCTTAGTGCACAAAGATCTACTCTTGAGTTTGCTGTTACAGGTTTCACCTTACTCTGTGCTTCTGGTATTGCAGGTACATACAACTGGATGCATCTCTTGTTTGTAGCACTTATTTCAAGTGTTGGCTTGTAATCTTGGTTGTAAGGAAGTGGACAAAAGTGATATGGGTTGCACCAGTGATTTTGCCACTATTTTCATTTGTTTTAAGTTTTTTAAACACACACACACACAAACACATGTTGCCTTGCTAGATCATACCAAGGGTCCAAGTTGTCCGGTATTCTGTCTCCAACAGTGGTCAGCCACTTTATTTTCTTTGATTGTCAGAGAAGAAATTGGAAGAAAGAGAAAAAGCATATCCACCTGGGGTGGGGATTTAAATATCTAGTAGGAAAGTTTTGGATAGGCTTGGCTGAGGAAGCAAGCATACATAAAACAGAGAAGGACATGGCGAATGAATAAGAAAAGGGAAATGGTAAATATTAACATTGCTCACATGATAAAGCATGGTGGCTAAAGTTGGGTCCTAAAAGTGAAAAGCTGATTATTCGCTAAGAAAAAGGTGGCATCTTCAAATAATTTGTATTCATTGCATACACAGAATATTCAAAGCTAATCAATACTAACAGTGTAGTAAATGTACACAGAACATACTTAACAGATTTTTTTTTAAATGTCTGTTTAGATCAGCATCGGTTGACCCCAATGAAGATGAAGCAAAAAATAACATCACCATCTTTACAAGAATTCTAGATAGACTTCTGGATGGTTATGATAATCGTCTGAGACCTGGTTTAGGAGGTAATGAATAACACTTCATTTTGAAAAACAAAAGACCTCATTGGGTAATTAGAATTCTGGTGCTTAACATGTTGATAATTTTGCCTGAGAATATTGACCTGTTCTTCAACCCAAATAGTGTCTACTGTTTTGATACTAGGTTTAGGAAAATTGATTCTGTTTATATTTCTGATAGTGTGACATTATTGTAGCATTTGATGTTTGCCATTTTGTTCATAGCCAGCATTATTTTGATTGGTGTTTTTTTTAAGAAAATAGTTTTTATTAAGGGATTTTATGTTACAAAACAAATAAACAGGGAAAGTTACATTTATTTGGTTTTGACTGCACCGGAGATCATTACAGCTGAGTAATCCTATATAAATAGTATAATCACCCCAAGGGTCTGATGTGGGTACTTTGTATTATACAGGGGTCAAGCCTCTGACCATTAAACTGCCACTGAAATCATTGGAAGGATTCCCAATAACATCATGGTGAAATAACAGTGTGGTTTTTTTCCTTTATAAGCATTTGTTAAGGTCAATAAATGGCAGCTCTGTTATGGGTTACCTTTGCCTGAGCTCAGAAAGAAAGAGGGTAAAATTTGGAAATGGCTCCTACAAATTATTTACATGTCCATCTTTCTCCTAGATGTCAAACAACTTTTCTTTTTTCTTTTTAAAAAGCTAAACTTTCTTAATGGCAATCTATCTCTTGCTATTCAATCGCCTCCATCAATTACAATGGTTAATAGTGTATAAACATAATAGCTAATGGCACAGACTGTTCAAGAAGATCAACTAGGTCACTCCCCCCCTCCAATCCTGTGGGACTTGTGTATCCAAAGCAGGATGTTTAGGTTACCCAAACCTCTTTCTTCTTGAGGACACAGAGCTGCTTGTGCCATAGATTCAAGATCAAAACTACTTTGAGCTAGAACTGCAGAGCTCGGTGTCAAAGCATCAGGTTCCTCAGATTCTTGTCACAGGCTCCATAGGTAAAGATCTACATAACAAGAGCCCTTCGGCTCTCACCTCTTCCTCAAGCAGCTCTCAGATACATACATACATGAGTACCTACCTACCTACCTGCAGGGTGACAGGAGCAAGACAAATAAACTCAGCTTCCAGGTTCAAAGTGTTTCCACTCCTGCCCTTTCCACACCAGCCTCTGGCCCAAGCAGCTCTCAAATCAATGCAAGGCAGACTGTTGATGGCAGCCCTGGAAACAACAGTCATCCCCAAAAGCAAAGCAAAGGAGGGGAGGGAAAGCACAGAATACAGTTGCAGCCAGCAGAAGAGTCTTCGAGCAGAAAAGAGCTCCCGCTGTTGTTCTTCATCCTTGTGCAAGGATCAAAAGCAAAGCAGCCGAGGCACAGTTAGCTGAAACAAGCTAATCTACCCCAGCTAAGTAGTTTTCAAATGGTTCCAAGGAATCTTAGTGTTCCTCAGAAGTTGATCAGGAGTTTCTCAATGTGAAGATGAATAAAGCTTCCCTCAAAGACGGTTGCCCACCACTACTATCAATTCCTCCCTTGCAACACACAGCTGCAGTTGTGCTGGGTGTGTTCTCTTGAACGCTCTTAATTCTCATGAAGCAATGGTGACACTCAAGATATATGGCCCGCACTGCACTTGACCTGAGCACGAACACTCATGTGCCCTTCCAGATGTTACTGCTTTCATTCCTCACCATTAACCATGCTAGTTGGGGGTCACAGGAGTTGGCATGAAACATTACCACAGGTTCCCTTCCCCGGTGTACCAAAGACACAGATCCCTTTACTTTAAAATGAATGACTTACTGGTGCTTATGAAACCATTACAGTTGTTGCGAGGTGTAGAATAGTAAGCATAAAATATACTTTAAAAAATGCAGTGTGGCTTGTTTGTTGCAAGTTCATCTCGAATATATCCAAAACCAAACTGCTCCGAGAAGCTTGCTTACCACAGTCCGCAATCAGAAATGTACAAGAGGACTATCTGTCCCCCACCAGATGCTGGGTTCACCAGCTGTTATAATAGAATGCAGGGGTGAAAGCTGGTGGTTTTTTTTTTTTTGGAAGTACTTAAGTTGCAATGAATGAGCATGTCAAGATGATGATACCATAAATGTGCAAGGTGGGCAAAAAGGGATAATGATCATATAATCACTTTTGCTATGCTGGCTTAAATAAAATTTAGATAAATTGCTATGGTTAGGTGAATTTTCTAACCCAGGAGTACTTAAAAAAATGGGGGGTGGGGGTGGAAACCTGAAATGAAATGCCAACTCCTTATATATGAACCTTCCTTGGTTTTGATTTTTTTTTTTTTTTGCTTATTGATGGAAATCCTGCAATGAAATCTAAACAGAAAAATTGTAAGCAACCTCACTTAGATGCAGTCTCTGGAGCAGTTTTGCTGAGAATAGAACTGAAACCAACAAGTGCTATTTTTATGCAAGGAGGCGAGGCAAAAGCTATTCTGCATGTGCTGGAAATGCATAGCATTTAGCACGGTGGGGGAAAATAAAATAAACAGAATATTTTGTTGGTGCACAAATTTGAAATAGCTGATTGATTTCTTCTTTGATGATGGGTGAATATAGAAAACCAGTTTTCCTTGTGGGGAAGCCTCCTCATCCTTTTCTTAGAAGTGTGCCAAAGCATGTTACAGTGCAGCAATATAGATGACTATGCCTGTTTTTGTAGTATTCTGTGGTTGCTTTTGCTCACTCCAGTTACCAAGTAGTTCTGTTGCCATGGAGAACCGATGTATTCTTCCATGTATTGCTGCAGTACGGCTTTGTCACAACTTCCTGGTTCTTTGTTTAAGAAAGTAGATGGTTTAATATGTTCTCACAGCCTTAACGTTTTGTTCATACTGATAATGGTGTTACTACAAAGGGCTCAGTAATTTCCTCCCCCCCCCCGTCTCTTTGGATTTATTCTCTTTCTGTAGGGAGGGGGACACCCAGTTTCTTTAAAAAACAAAAACAAAAAAACAGAAGCTTGCCTTACTGTTAAGTTCTAAAGCTAGATATTTTGTGCTATCCTAACTATTCATGGCAAAAAATTAAAATTGCGATTGAGATGGATGTGTGAATATGGGCACACCCAGGCCTAGCACTACCATCTGGAGGTGCCAGACAAATGTCTGACACCAATACAGTGGTACCTTGGGTTAAGAACTTAATTCGTTCTAGAGGTCTGTTCTTAACCTGAAACTGTTCTTAACCTGAAGCACCACTTTAGCTAATGGGGCCTCCAGCTGCCGCTGCGCCGCTCTTCCTGAAGCAAAGTTCTTAACCCAAGGTAATATTTCTGGGTTAGCGGAGTCTGTAACCTGAAGCGTATATAACCCAAGGTACCACTGTATGGCACTCAGCACTAGATAAGTGCCCCACTTTGGCCTTCTTGATAGCTCCAGTTGTAACCACCATCTTTATATCCACGAAAATGCATTTATTTATTAAACACATTTAGAACCTACCTTGTAAAAAAATAAAAATAAATGTGAGGGTGGAAACGAGAAGTGCCCATAGCAGCTGAATACAAAAAGACACAGGACAGCTTTAAAAACAACTACAAAGCAATCTTAATTCCAGGGTGGAGCAGTGTAGCTGCACTGCATCTGTAGCCCCATTGCTCACACTGACTAGGATGGAGGTTGGGTTGGGAGGCAAAACACTTCCATGGGCTGTGCCAGCCTGGAGCTTGCATGCTGGCCAGGCTCACATCCAGCACATTGCTGTCAAGTGGTGGCAGTAGGGATGGCTCAAGTTCCAGTAGATCAGGCTTCCTCAACCTCAGCTCTCCAGATGTTTTGAGACTACAGTTCCCAGCATCCCTGACCACTGGTGCTGCTAGCTAGGGATCATGGGAGTTGTAGGCCAAAAACATCTGGAGGGCCAAATTTGAGGAAGCCTGCAGTAGATCCTGGGCTGGGTCTAGCCTCATAATGCCTAACTTTGGAGCTTTCCATGGGCTACCAGTAAGGGGGATTTCAGCAGCAGTAAATCTACCTACCACGTTTTTGGAATGTGAAAGGGAGAGCTTTACATTAGAGGCATGGGGGAGGCCAGCGGAGGTTGACAGAGCTGTTTCTTCCCCTATCCAACCACACACAGATACATCACCAGCATGGTTAATCAAGCTGTAGTCTTAAGAAATCACCAGAGCAATAAAAACAGTTCAGTACAACAAACTTAAAATACCAAAACATATCAGTACAGGAACTAAAAGTCCTTCATGGCCAGAAAAGCATCCTAAACAGGATGGTTTTAGTTAGAAACTCAGATATATAATCTAGGCACCAAATGGCTCCTCAAACCAATGTTACAGTCACCAAAACAGAATGTCTAGTTGCCATTTTTGCGCAGGTCTTATTTTTCAAATGATGGCCTGATTGATTGATTATCTGATTGATCAGTTAAACATATGGCTAGTTCAGAAAACAATCTTGATCTAGGTTAAGAGCTTTGAGAACTTGAAGAAGATCCAGGGACAGTCCACATATAAATTGGCCTATTCTGACTTCTTTTTCTTAATGGCAATTCAAACCATTCATAACATAAGAATATTCTTCACAACTGTGAGCAGGGCAGTGAACTGGGGTAAGTGAACCATAGAATTATACAGTTGGAAGGGACCCCAAGGGTTGCCTAGTCCAACCTCCTGCAATTCAGAAATCACAACTAAAGCACCCATGATAGATGACCACCCAACTTCTGCTTAACAATTAACTATAACGGTTTTCACTGCTCTTGCTCAGGCTGCACAGAAAAAAACCACATTTTTAGTTCCTGAAATTCATTCTTATTGTGCAGGTAAAACACAACTGGTAGAATTCTTCAGGATGAAGTATTAGTGTATGAAAACAGTCAAGATCCAATGATCCCCAGGCATGCACCTCCAGATGGTGGAGGTGTCAGGCACCATCCTGGTGCCCAGGCATCTTCACTTCACTTCACCAGTGTTCTTTTGGAAGCAGCTTAGTTGTTTTTTAAACCTTTGCCCACATGGCCTATGGCTTAGGAAGGCTTGCTTTGCCGCTGTCTGTGTTGTGTTGCATTATACACAGATTACTAGGTGTCACTATGAGATGGAAACTTCAACATGAAATGTCTCCCAACTGTTAAAATGCATCCTTTGATAATGTATGCCAGGGTAGCCAACATAGCAACCTCAGGATGTTTCAGGACTACATTTCCAATCATTCCAGATTGTTGGCCATGGTGGCTGGGGCTGATTGGAGCCTGGCAACATCTGAAAGGGACCTCATTGATTGTCCCCTATCTATGGCCCTATGCCGTAAATTCTATCTTTGAGTAGGCAATAGGATTCGTTTTAAAAATGGCATTAGCTGTGTTTTGCTGATTTATTTTCTCCCTAATCATAACCCTTCAGAAGAGAAGTCCAATAACTTTCCCAAAGAGCAGACCATTATCTTTTCCTTACTATATGTATACATTCCTCTTATTCCTTGCTGCTGTTTGTCTTCATAGACAAATTTGTCTCTGGCAGATGAGAGGTGATCACATATTGAAGCAAACAGATGAAAATGTCAAACTGGAAAGTTTAGAGAATCTGTATGATAAGTTCTGAATATACATTTTCATTTTTGCCATTGACTATTTTTTTACGAAGGCGCCTCAGTCTCCAAGCAGCTGTGTAAGATACAATGGCTGAACTGTTGGGTTGCTCTACAACACACTGACTATGCAATAACCTGTTTATAACAATAGGCAAGGCATTTTGGAACTAAATTACTAAATAGTCTAATTATTTCTAATTATAGGATTCTGAGAATTGCCATCTTGTTCTGTGTTTTGCTCATGTTCTTTAATGCATGACTTATTTTATTTTTTAATCAGCTAATAGAGGAAAGACTTATTCTTGTTTTTTACACTTACTCAAAATCCACCAAAGCCAGTTTTGTGAAACTGGTTGATGATACGTAATTCCGCCAATATTTATCTAGTGAAAAACATTGTCTAAGAAAGGATTAGATGTGTTCAAGTGTAGGACATATCTGTCCATTGCTAACAGTTAAAAGAACACTCTACATTCAGAGACAGTGTATTTCAGAGTACTTGATGCTTTGGGCATGCAAAATGGAATGGCAATTTCCGTCTTGCTCTCTTGTGAGCTTCCTATGGGCATTTGGGACAATTTGTGTCACAGTTCTAGGCTCTTGGTGTGGTCAGAAAAAGGCATTTTAGTTCCAGAAATCCTGGTATGAAGTAATTTGTTGCAAGCACGCTGCTGTACACAAGGCCTTCCCTGTTCAACACATGGTTAGTGCTGGTGCTGTCAGCTTTGACGATGCCAAACATTCTGAAATGAATTTGGTGTCCAAGCTGATATCAGTGTTCGTATAGATCCACCTGAGGAGTCCAGAGCTAACATTCCAAGTTAAGGGAGATATAGTGAGAAAGAAGTTGGCTGTACAAAGGTCCACACATTTAAATTAACAAAAAGATGTGTGTAAAGTTTAGCATGGCACGCCTACATGCTGTTTTAGTCAAATCCGTGTTGCTGAAGCTGATGGGTGAATTTAGAGGTTATTTTCCTGAAATGTCATATTTTTTACTTTTACAATATTGCTAATTTTAGAAGTAACAAATGAAGCCAGCTTTAAAGGCAATGGTATCTTCCACTCTTCCGCATTTATTTATTTATTTGCCTAAAATACGGTCAAAATACTTTTGCTCTAGTTGAAGCACTGAAATAAGATCACGCACCGATTTATGAGTTGCGGTGTACTGATCAATGCAATATCCAGTTCCTAAATAGACATATTAAAATTGGCCTGTCCATAGGACATATGATCACTGAAGTTGTTTTCCTTAAGTGAGGTTTTCCAGAATAGGATCTGCAAGCTTTCTAAAGATGGGATTAGTACTGTATACAGTGATCTAATGTTGTGCTCATGCTGACCTCTAGTGACAGGAGATCCTTCACGTGAATGGCTATGATAAGACAAGTGTGGGCTTCTTTTATTACAACCACAGTTAGCTAGGCGTGACACATCTCTACAACAACTAGGATCACAGTCCGGCAATATTTACTAACCTGCGAATACTATTTCTTCAGTAGGAAAAAAAAATTAAATTCTATTCTTGTCACTATCGTTCACTTTCAAGATGGAATTAGTCTCAATAAAAGCAATAGAGCTGTGATTCTTTGTACATTTAACTGAGTGTATGGCCTATTGAACATAATGGGATTTACTTCTGAGAAAACATGCATAGGATTGCATTGCTAATGTTCCATAAGACAATAACATATCCTCCAACATTTCTCTAATGAAAATAGAGATGTCCTAAGGAAAAATGGCACATTCCAGGATCAATTCAGAAACCAGGATAGCTTCTGTGAATCTGTGACTGTCCCTTGAAAATAGGGGCACTCGGAGGGTCTAGAATAAGTATGTGAAAAAGAGTTCAAAACATCAGTGACAGGCACAGAAAGCTGTAATGAAAGCTCAGCAGGAAGTAAAAAACAACAACATTCTGTCATACAAGCCAAAATCTCAACAAAATTGTAGAGTGGTATGTCATCAAAGGAGGGGTCATCTGGGCCTCTTGGAGCAAAATGCCATATATAATACCACTTGATTATCTACTCTTAGAGGCAATGGCTTTACAGTGTCTAAAGCAGAGGTCTTTCCCATCAGTTGCTATGTGACCTCCTTGAATTTGGGGCCTTTCATGTTAAAATACATGTGTTCTACCTTATACATAATTGGAGAAGCCCTCTAGTTCAAACGAATAGGTCTGTTTCCATCATAAGTAGTACCTAATGGATGTTCCTTGATTCACGTTACTCCATCCTAGTTAAACTCTGTTAATGTGCCTATGCTATTTCTCAAACTTCAGTATGGCAGTATTGCATACTGAGCATTAGGCAAATATGCTTTCAGCCATCCCACTTCATATTAAAGGAGCTAATATTTTTATTTCACGGCCAAATTGAACAGGGGCCAAGTAGCCACCGTAAATCTTGGAATGATAAATCAGTATATAATGGAAGTTAGTTAGCCATAAACACACCAAGAAGAAACACATTTCTATTTCTCATCTTTTTTTGGGGAGATATAAAATTGAAGTTCTGAAGGATTATAACATTCTCCATCTTGTGGATGATATAGGCACACTGACATTCCAAAGAGGATATTTATTTTTGATCTAAACCCTGATCCCAAACATATTTATTGTAGTTCCAGTGTCTTGCTTCCTGCTATGTTTAAGCATTTTCTTTGTACATCTGTGGTACATGTATATCACAGCAATATGCTGTCCTCAAAACCTTGTAGGAAAATGTCTTAGAAAAAGACTGTCATACCTTTCAACAAGCTTCTGCCAACTGCATGATTCTCCTTGTTAACTTTTGAACATTAGTTCTATGTGAAGTGAACATGGAAGTCACCAGCAGTGTAGCACCCTTCCCTGACTCCCACAGAGCCCCATGCCACACTGAAATTTGGCTTAAAAGAATTATTATCTTGCAGCCAATAGAATAGCTTGTGCCTTGCCCTGCGGTGCCAACACCAGTCTCCCCAGTTTGCAAATGGACCCGGAAAGGTTGGCAACCCCTGATTTAACAATATTTTGCATGTGAAGCTTTTCATTATCCTTGTTTTCCTCACCATTTCAAATTATCTGATCTATTTACTGTGGTGCTTGCAAATTGCTACATGCACAGCTACACTCACAAATCTGCCAGATGGGCATTGCACATAGTGAACTGATTCAGAAGTAAGTTTGGGAGGGGGAATCTGTTTTAAGGACTGGACTGTTGCACCTGTACAGTTTTGAGAACATATTTTGAGAGACCTTTTTCACTACTTGTAGGCAGAATTAGTGAAGTATGTCCATGGAGATCATATGACAATGTCAGAACAATGTCAAAGGAACTTAAATAGTACTTGGGGATTTGAAAAGAAAAATAATTAAAATGGTATGAGAAGTGGAAGTGTCTGCAAAAGCCTGGAGAATCCTTTGATAGGGTTTTACCAGCCATTGCAATTTTTGGTCGGACAAAATTCTTTGTAAGACTTCCACGAAGCTGTAGTTGTGTGATGTTCATCCAGATGTTAGTTTGCCATCATCCGTACCTTATTAGAAGAAAACGCGGTACTCTTCAGCCATAAAGGTAAAGGGACCCATGACCATTAGGTCCAGTTGTGGCTGACTCTGGGTTGTGGCGCTCCTCTCGCTTTATTGGCCGAGGGAGTCGGCGTACAGCTTCCGGGTCATGTGGCCAGCATGACTAAGCCGCTTCTGGCGAACCAGAGCAGCTCACGGAAACGCCGTTTACCTTCCCGCCGGAGCGGTACCTATTTATCTACTTGCACTTTGGCATGCTTTCGAACTGCTAGGTTGGCAGGAGCAGGGACTGAGCAACGGGAGCTCACCCTGTTGCGGGGATTCAAACCGCCGACCTTCTGATCGGCAAGCCCTAGGCTCTGTGGTTTAACCCACAGCGCCACCCGCATCCCACTCTTTGGCCATACAAAGATAGTATTTGTTCTTGCTTCCAAAGCTGTGAAGTGTATGCCCCACCTTTTAACCAAGAGATGCAGATACAAATGTCAGGCCTTTATTTGTGAGGATGAGCATCAAGAATATAAATGGATACAATCTGGCAACAAAGGCTTATTACTTCATTACTGATTTATCTTCCACTTGAAAGAGAAGAAGGAGTCAGTCCAAATGTTAGCATTTGCTGGGCTAGCAATAGTGTGTAAACTAATTGGAAATAAGCTTTTGAGATGCACAGAATACTCTGTGTACTCAAGCAGAGGCAGAAATATCTCATCTAAGCCTGAAGTCTTCTTTTTTTCTAAAAGGCTAGCTTTTGATATTGTTTGAAGGTACAGTGTTTCCATGCTTCCAATGACAGGAGATCAGTAGAAATTTTATGATTTGTTGAGAAGTTAAACAACAAGACCATGCAAGGATAAGCAGGTTCAAATGTCATTATTACAGATGATGTTTCTGATTTTAATCCAAACTTTGGGTAAATAGTGATTTTCTGGGTAGGACAACTTGAACCACAAGTCCCTACTTTGATTTTTTAATATAATTTTTCAAATCTGCACATCAGCAACTAGACTTTTCTAGCATCATTTTGCAACAAAAACAGGATAATTCATTAACATAGATATTTCATTTTCATAGTTTAGGGAAGCTTTTAATGTTTAACAGACCATTGTATTTTAATATTTTGTTGGAAGCCGCCCAGAGTGGCTGGGGTATAAATAAATGAATTATTATTGTTGTTATTGTTGTTGTTGTTGTTGTTGTTGTTGTTGTTGTTGTTATCACTTTGAAATATATTTGGGTATCCATTTCTCAAAATGTTCTTTCCAGAAGGGTCATTGATTGCTTTTCTTCATTTTTTAAAAAGAGCTTTTTTTGGTTATGTATTTTAACACCCACTTTCTTTGTTCAGTGAATTCTGTGGAATATATGTGTGATTTCAATAACAGTTTTCCAGTGTACCAAATGTTAGGAAGGGAACCAAAAAATAAGTATAATATGGCATTATACTATGTTAAAGTATCTATGTTAAAGTATGGAAGACTTCGAATCTTATTCAGAGGGAAGTATTTCCAATCAGGTCATTCATAACATTTTAGTAATCGTAAATATTTTTTGTTTCTCAAGACATAGATGTTTCACATGTTTCAAGACATCAGTAATATCCCACTGATTTTTATCAGATACAGCAGAATATATGCTACTCTTGAAAGGCAGATTTTTTTTCTAAGGAGAGACAAAAAGCTGAGAGGCAAAAGTGGGGCAGAACTGCACTTCTGTGGAAAGAGGTTTTTCAAAGACATCAAATCCAACTGTGTCCAGATTGCATAACAGATTGTTAAAGCAATGAAACACTACTGCAGTAAGGCATTCTGCATTTAGAGTGTAATTTGGGAGAACTCCCCCAACCCTTAATTGTAAAAAAACCTTTAAACTATGCTTTGATATAGTAATTCCCATTCAGAAAGAATCCTCTTTCTGAAATTTTACAGTCTTTTAAAATGATATTTAAAACATGATGATTATGAAACAGACAGATTTCACATGTGCCCTTTAAAGCACTTATGAGACTTCCTTCTGTTATAAATGTAATTTAAAATGTATATGTTTCAGGTTTTTAAATTGATGTGCATGAAGGAAGGACACTTTATAATCACATTTTAAACATCTTTAATTTTGGTTGCCCTGTGAACAGATGCATTATCCCTAAAAGCACTTCTTCTATCCACCATCCTTCCAACAGACTTTCACACATTTAGGAAGAACTTTTTCCCATGTTAATTTTTGTCTCTATAGAGAAGTTTCTCTTGGCCACTATTGCAATGTACAGCTCCCGAGTTTACCCAATTTCCCCACCTTTTCCATGCTCACTGGCATTTATGGTATGGCCATTTACTTCCACTGTCTTCCACTGTCAGTAGAACTGACAAGATTGGAGAAAAGGCTTGTCAGTATAATTTATATAGAAATGCATGTGTCCCTATGTATCAAAAGTGTATAAGCACACCATGTTACTGCGCTTAGTAGTATTTTCATTTTTAAAAAAACAAAACAAAACACTGGTTGGTGAAATTAATATAGCTTTCCATAACTCTTAGAGCTATAAGATAGACCAGAGAGACGGCATTGGGTGAAATGTACATGGTTTTCTATGAAATTTGTCGTTGGTGTTGTTTAGTCGTTTAGTTGTGTCTGACTCTTCGTGACCCTATGGATCAGAGCACGCCAGGCACTCCTGTCTTCCACTGCCTCCCACAGTTTGGACAAACTCATGCTGGTAGCTTCGAGAACACTGTCCAACCATCTCATCCTCTGTTGTCCCCTTCTCCTTGTGCCCTCCATCTTTCCCAACATCAGGGTCTTTTCCAGGGAGTCTTCTCATGAGGTGGCCAAAGTATTGGAGTCTCAGCTTCAGGATCTGTCCTTCCAGTGAGCACTCAGGGCTGATTTCCTTAAGAATGCATAGGTTTGATCTTCTTGCAGTCCATGGGACTCTCAAGAGTCTCCTCCAGCACCATAATTCAAAAGCATCGATTCTTCGGCGATCAGCCTTCTTATCAGACCTAAATAAGGGATAGTGAAGGAAACGGTAGAACAGGCTGGTGGGAGTTTCAGACTATTGTCAATCATTATGGGATTAAATCCAATACTAGTAGCAAGGTGGCATGGGCTAATATCCAGGCAGGCAAGCAGTGAAACATATTTTCTCACACTTGCTGAAGGGGTTGCTGTGAAATATGAAACAAACCATAACTTGTGAAAAGTGATGCTCTGCATTAACTGCAGTGGTTGTCAATGCCTGCGTGATAATTAAAACTCTTGGAAATCTCTGTGTTATTTTATTTTAGTTTAAGTGTATGTTAAAAAAGCGTGGGGTGTGGAATCTTGCTTGTCTGTTTCTCTATTTCCTACATCGCCTTTTGAAATTAGAACTCTCCATTTCCTAGTGCAGCATGAAAAGTGTTTGCCATCTTTGCTAAAATAGGGACTGAATCTTCTCCCTAAGATTTACTTAAGTTCTTGCTCGTACTAAACAACTTAATCACAGGCATAGGGTGGGCACAGTTGTAAATCCATTGCATTTAATTTTCTAGTAGCATAGCAAAACAATTTGGGCACTATTCAGAAAGCAACCATTTTCCTTCACAGTGAATATATTTAACATAGTAAAGGAAACAGTGTACCAGGCACAACAGTTCTAATTCTGGAGAGTGGGGAGGAGAAATCTCTATGGAGGAGGCTACAAGATTCACAGGAAGTATCAAAGACCATTCCTGGTCATATGTTATCATTATTTAAAGCTCAGGTGTTGCGTTTATTTATTTATTTTTTAAAAAATGAATTATAATAATTCTAGCAATAGATGCAACAAGAGTCACTCCGTTTTATAGCAAATATATTTGTGTTTTGGGTATGCATACATAGGTCTGCTTTATTGTTTCTTACAATAGCCATTCAATGTGCAACACCAGCGTGATCAATATAGATCTCCCTGACAAATAATCACACGTGATTTGAAATACCTGTTTCCCCTGCTAAATGGTGCTTTTACGCATACAGTACAACGCTGTTTATTTAAATAATTGTGGAGTACTGAGGAGCAGAGATGTATACCTGGCACGCTGCCTCCTCCTTTCCTTTGTACTTTCCTCCTTTGTTCTCTTTTGTTTATTTCTTGATTTGCCTCTTTCCTCTCTGTATCTTTTAACCTTGTTCCCTCATATTTCGTGTCATGTTAGTTTACTCTCATCTCTAATTCCTTGCCACTTGCACTCACCGTGAGTGAAATTAAATCGAGCAAGTGCAACTGTGTCATTGGCCTTTAAGTCTGGTTGGTAGGGGCTTGTGTTCCATAGGAACATAGTTGGGTGCCAGCAGACAGGGCTAGAATTAGTGGTGCCTGTAAGCTGATTCACAAAGGCATGCCCATCACCTGATATCTCGTCATGCCCTTGAACTCTTTCCATCGGAAAGTACTGTTTTGTGGTGTTACGAAAGCTCCACCAGTGAGGGAAGTTTTCATACATCATCATCACTGTGGGTTAAACCACAGAGACTAGGACTTGCCAAACAGAAGGTCGGCAGTTCAAATCCCCGTGACGGGGTGAGCTCCCGTTGTTCGGTCCCTGCTCCTGCCAACCTAGCAGTTTGAAAGCACGTCAAAGTGCAAATAGATAAATAGATACCGCTCTGGCGGGAAGGTAAATGGCGTTTCCGTGCACTGCTCTGGTTCGCCAGAAGTGGCTGAGTCATGCTGGCCACATGATCTGGAAGCTGTACACCGGCTTCCTCGGCCAATAAAGCGAGATGAGCGCCGCAACCCCAGAGTCGGCCACGACTGGACCTAGTGGTCAGGGGTTCCTTTACCTTTACTTTAGACTTGATTTACTAATCACCTTCTAAACAACAGAAAATACCGTATTTTTTGCTCTATAAGACTCACTTTTTCCCTCCTAAAAAGTAAGGGGAAATGTGTGTGTGTCTTATGGAGCGAATGCAGGTTGCACAGCTATCCCAGAAGTCAGAACAGCAAGAGGGATTGCTGCTTTCACTGCGCAGCAATCCCTCTTGCTGTTCTGCCTTCTGAGATTCAGAATATTTTTTTTCTTATTTTCCTCCTCCAAAAAACTAGGTGCGTCTTGTGGTCTGGTGCATGTTATAGAGCGAAAAATATGGTAATTAAAAACAGTTCAACACACAAAAGCAACAAATACCTTCAAAGCAAGATTAAGTCCCTAACAAGTTCACACTTGTGGCAAAGTCCCATTTACCCAGCTAGGAAAGGCTGATGGAAAAAAAAAGAAGAGGTCTTCAGCTGTTTACAGAAAGCGAGGATAACGGGCACCTGCCATATCTTGACAGGAATGCCATTCTACAGATACATGCATGTCATCATTTGATAGCCAGGTCATCATGTAAAGAATGCATGAACTTGCAGCCTGTAACACTGAGGTAGCTGGTTGATGCAGGCTGTTTCAGGAGGCAGATATTGAATTATTTATTATTTTTAAAATAGTCTCCCAGCAGTGATGTCTTCCTTGAGTCTGCTACGACTACATCACTTCTCAAATAGTGTTCCAGATGTTCCATTTTAAATTTCTGTTTTTAAAATCATGAACAGCACACACAGTGCTGCACGGCAGGTGGTGAGTCGCAGAATCATGGATAAAGGTAAAGGTAAAGGGACCCCTGACCATTAGGTCCAGTCGTGGCCGACTCTGGGGTTTGCTGCACTCATCTCGCATTACTGGCCGAGGGAGCCGGCGTACAGCTTCCGGGTCATGTGGCCAGCATGACTAAGCCGCTTCTGGTGAACCAGAGCAGTGCACGGAAACGCCATTTACCTTCCCGCCGGAGCGGTACCTATTTATCTACTTGCACTTTGACGTGCTTTCGAACTGCTAGGTTGGCAGGAACTGCTAGGTTGGCAGGATACTAAGCTTCTAATCCATGAAGCCTGATGGCTCACTCTTAGCTCGCCATCACTTCCCTGTCCTGTTGGAGGCTGCTGTGCAGGCAGAAGGTGGAAATAAGTGTTAATACCATGAGTGTTAATACGATTGAGCTGCTCTCTTTCTTCTTCAACACCACTGACCGATGAACCTGCAGATCAGTACGAAGGCTGCCAAACTCCTTTGACTTGTGTGCTGAACAAACAGAATGGGGTAGTACATCGGGAAGAGGCATTGCCCAGAGGTAGACCACATGCTTTGTATGCAGAAGGTCTCAGGTCCAATTCCTGGCATCTGTGGTTAGGGCTGAAAGAGAAACTTGCCTGAAACCCTGCAGAGCCAGCACCATGCGGGAAAGACATACACAGCTAGATGGGCAGTTGGTCTGGCTTCGTTTAGAATCATAGAATCATAAAATTGTAAAATTGGGAAGGGACCACGAGGGTCATCTAGTTCAACCCCCTGCAAGGTAGGAATATTTTACCCATTGGGGGCATTGAACCCATGACCTTCAAATTAAGAGTTGCATGTTCTACTGACTGAGCTATTGAGGCAGCTTCCTATGTTCCTTCAAGAACTCCCTTTGGGGTAGCCATTTGAGCCACATCACCCAGTGTGGCGTAGTGGTTAAGAGCGGTGGACTCGTAATCTGGGGAACTGGGTTCGCTTCCCCGCTCCTCCACATGCAGCTGCTGGGTGACCTTGGGCTAGTCACACTTCTTTGAAGTCTCTCAGCCCCACTCACCTCACAGAGTGTTTGTTGTGGGGGAGGAAGGGAAAGAAGAATGTTAGCCGCTTTGAGACTCCTTTGGGTAGTGATATAGCGGGATATCAAACTCCTCTTCTTCTTCACCCCCAAAGCAGCTGCAGATTGGCATAAAAAATTACATGTGCTTTTTTTTTTTAAAGAAACAATGACTACAGGTATTGTGAACTTCAGATGAAGGATAGTATATAAACTGAATAAAAAACAACAAATTTATTTCATAAAATTTATATACCACTTGATTGTGAAAAAACTCAAAGTGGTTAATAAATACGAACTCACCATAGTGGGAGAAGACTTGTATGCCTGATGTTTAAGCATTAACTTTGGATGGGCAATTTCAAAGCCCCTGATCTCCTTTCTGATGGTTCTTTACCTTTAAACCGGACAGTACTTTAAAGAGAGGAGTGTCTTCTATAAAGTAGGGCACATGCCCACCCTGACCCCCTCTGACATATGCTGCTGTTGCCTTTCCCTGCAGACCCTCCTTGCTCCCACCCGGGGTGGGATTTAGGTTTGATGAGGCCCTAAGCTACTGAAGGCAATGGGGCCCTTTATATGTCCAGCTGTCCTTTGTCAACAACAAATTGTCACTGTTTTTTGTGTTGAATATATGGTAATTTATGGACCTCACAGGTATCTAAAGCCATTTGCACATAACAAGTAGGATCCTACACAACACAAAACACTGTTGCTGTATGTAGGTTTTATTTTATTTGTTTTTTATCTTATATTTTGGAAATGTACATCCAGGTTTTTTTCCTTTAAATTTTTTGGGGGGCACCCAAGAGAGTGGAGCCCTAAGCAATAGCTTGTTTAGCTTATACGTAAATCCGGCACTGCTCCCACCAGCACTTCATGTTTCCAGCTGCGCTGCTTGCCATGGGAAGTGTGTCTTAGTGGTTAGAGTGTTGGACCAGGACCTGGGAGACCTGGGTTCAGTTCCCCACATGAAGCCCACAGGGCGCCCTTGGGTCAGTCATTATTGTTGGGATACTGCCGGGAAGATGGCGGCATCAGGCAGGCCCCCAGCTGGCTCCAGCCACCAGCCGGCAGCTGGGCAATCACCGGTCTCCCTTGGAACAGCATCAATCAGCGACACGAGCCTCAGAAACGTTTAGAAGCTGTGCATGCTCTATCAGCAGAGTGAATAAATCTTCTCACAACGGGAGTGGCGGACAGAGTCATGTGTAAGCATATTTACAGCATTTATTCAGCATAGTTCAGGAACAAAGGAAAAAATATGTCTGCTTCCCTTCGTGTCCAGCTAAAAGCAAAAGCAATATACAAACAGAAGTTCCCAGCAGACTGCTGGAATGTAAACAGGCATGTGACACACAACAGTCATGCCTGTTCCCTTTTAAGGTGGAACGGAACTATATCCTAACAATTATCTCTTGGCCTAACCTACCACAAAGAGGTTTTTTGAGGGTAAAATGAAGATGGGGAGAACCACGTATGCTTCCTGGAACAACCCCCCCCCCCCAAAAAAATCCCACCTCCCTCTCCTTTCCCAACTGATATTACTTAGATAAGAAGTGAAACAGTGTGTTTGTTTCTATAATATAACACTACTTCCCTGCAGTTCCAAGAGGTGAGCAGTGGAGGGGTACTCCGCAGCAGTCCGAAAAACCTGTTCTCCCTGCCTTGCTTCTTCATGCTATGCTTGGCTTTGCCTGGGAGCCAAGAGGCAAAGGGGGAAAGTTTGATCACCAAGCATTATTTTGAAGCTGCGGTATGAAAAAGAAAATTGGCAACTCTCCCCCTTCCCTCTGTGTTCTTCCCTTCACTCCACCTATTCAACCCTAATTAAAACCAAGCTGTGAATTTAGCACCAGTTCCTCCCTTTGTACTACAAGCTGCAAATTGTGCATTTGTTCTTCTTCAAGAGCTCCAGGGACATTGTAAAAAAGGGGGGTGGGTTCCATTTTTGCTTCTGGGTTGAACTCTGAAGTGGCTGAAAGGAAATTGACAAACATTTTCACTCCGTGTGAAACGTTTGTCACTTTTTGATGATTTTTCAGGAGGAAAGAAAAAAGACTATGAACAGAGGTGGAAGTCTTCACAATGCAGCAACACAATGCTGCCTCTAATATAATGCCAATTCATAACATGGGCAATGGTTCCTTTTCTTACTCTGAATTGGTAACAAAAACAAAAACCAAGGAAGAATAGATGTTTGAAATAAGATTCATTTCAGAGCCCATGTGCATTTGGTAAGAATTGCTGCTAAAAATGTTCCCCAAGGGCAGATTTGCTTTGAAACGCTTTGGGCCTGGCATAAATATCATTTCAAGCACCTGGAATTCCTTCCCTCTACTTCCTCCCCCCCCCCTTTTTGCCTGCGTTCCAGTTTTGTGATTGGTTCTCTTACTCTGAATTGGCTTCATTATGTAACTAAATCTGATTATTTGGTTACTATGAGTGCTTAGCCAAGAATGATCTTCGTGGTTTGTGTGGAGTGAGACAAACTATGACCCCAAGTTCAGAAGTACAGTGGTACCTCGGGTTACATACGCTTCAGGTTACATACGCTTCAGGTTACAGACTCTGCTAACCCAGAAATAGTGCTTCAGGTTAAGAACTTTGCTTCAGGATAAGAACAGAAATCGAGCTCCAGCAGCGCAGCAGCAGCAGGAGGCCCCATTAACTAAAGTGGTGCTTCAGGTTAAGAACAGTTTCAGGTTAAGAACGGACCTCCGGAACGAATTAAGTACTTAACCCGAGGTACCACTGTAATGCTAAACCACACCTTGGCTTACCTCTGGGTAGCATAGTAACAGAACAACTGGGGAAGAAGCAAAGTGCCATAATTATTATTGTGAGTACTCTCATGCTCACACATTCACAGTTTGGCTTAGCATTGTAGGTTAACTGGACAATTGCCATAAGTTGGTGGCCACAGCCTTTTTGGTGGTGGCCTCTAAGCTTTGAAACCCCATCTTCTCAACACTGTGTGGCATGTGTGGGAGTGCACCCTTTTTAAGCAGGCACATAATATCTTCATTTATGGTCAGAGTTTGAATGATAAGTTTTAATGCTAGGCTATGGTTTTATTATGTTCTTGTATTGTATTTTCCCCCATTTGTTTTTATTTTTAATTGTTCCCTACTTAAAAGATAATTTTGCTTGAAAATGATATATAAATAGCCCAAATAAATATAATAAATAAATCTGTCGATCACCAGATCTGACTGGCTGTATGGCAATGTTGTGATGTTTCTATACTGGCTTTGCGATCCGTATCAGGTAGCAAGAAAGAAGGAGATGCTGTTTCCTAGGCAACCCAATTTAGTTTCTATTGACTTTTTACCTAGTGAACACCTGAAATTAATCTCTAGCTTTGCTAACATAATGAATACTATGTTAATCTTTACTTACCTTTGTTCTCTGCCTCTCAAGGGATCTCTGTGTTCCGATTACTGCTATAGGCAGATCTTTAAAATGGCAGAATCAGCCTTTTGTGTTTGTTTGTTCTAGTAGCCCTTCGTGCAACCTGTAAATCTGTTTATCACCCAGCAGAGGCTAATCTAATTAGGTCTGCACAACAACTGCTGGAATCCATTTTAAGACTGTTTTAGTTTGCAGAGTTGTGGCTTTAACATCATGCCATCTTTTTATTCATCCTTCTTGTTAGACCAACATGTAGGAAAATGAACAGTTTTGAAAAACTCAAAAGTTAGTTGACTGTGTTGGGACTTTTTGTAAGGTCCTAATAAAGGTATTGTCCTATTGTAGATTTTTGGCATTTTTCTATGGACCAGCATAATTTCCCTCCCTCCCTCCCTCTGAACAGTGTTAGCCACATAGGAAAAAGCACATGAACAAAGAGAGAGAAGTGTAGAAAGGAACATATTGGGAGTTAATGTAGATTTCTTGAGAACAGTTTTATTATTGCCTGGAAAATGTTTGGGGATGTTCTGTTTTGAGTGACCTGCAAGGGAAGGGAAGGCTTCAGTGGTAACCTGGACAGCTCCATGCACCAGAGGTCAAATCATCATCATCATCATCATTTTAATTGTATGCTGGGTATATAAATGTAAGGCTTCACAAACAAACAAACAAGCATGTTCCTTGTATTTGAAAAAATTGGTCTTTAGGTATATACAACCCATAGGATGGGTGTCCTTTGAATCCAATTCCCCCCAATTCTTTAAAGTCAGGGATGAGAGCCCTGTTGGATTCCAGCTTTCATCAGTCACACCAGCCAGCATGACCAATGGCCAGAGATGATGAGAATTGTGGTCAACAACATCTGAAAGGCCGCAGCTTCCCCATCTCTGCTTTAAAAAGAGAGACAATCATAAATCCATTGCTGTTCAGTAATCACTGAGGGACAGTCTATCTAGCCCAGGCTTCCTCAACCTCAGCCCAGATGTTTTGAGACTACAGTTCCCATAATCCCTGACCACTGGTCCTGCTAGCTAAGGATCATGGGAGTTGTAGGCCAAAAACATCTGGAGGTCCAAGGTTGAAGAAGCCTGGGCTAGATAGACTGCCCCTCAGTGATCTAGCCTTGTCCCCCACCACCATGGACTTTAAAAGTATAGGCAGTATTTTTTTTTTTACATCATATCTGTGTTATTTTGAATTTGTTGATTTCTTTATGTGGAGCTTTTGTGTATCTAAGGTATCTAGAACCTGTGGGTAAGGTAGAGGCTCAGTTACAATTGAAGAACAGGGAACCTTATTGCTCCAAGTCAAATCAGACCTAAAGACTAATTGATCCTCATTTGGCTCCTCATCATGGTTCTAGAGGGCTTATTTGTAATGTAAAATTAGTGTCTTATTTTGGGAGATGTGGCTGGATGCATTTTATCTGTTTTTACTGGCTCATAAAACACATGGAGAGAGAGAACTTTCTACTGTGAGTTTTTTTTACTGGGTCATGTTCAGATTTCATTTTACAGTGGAATCTTTAATGTAATTTAATGTTGAATTATTCCATTCTCTTTTATGGTTTTGCTTAATATTACTGTTCTAGTATGACGGCGATAAAATTAAATCTGCTTGCTTTACTTCCTTTCTCTTGCATCCAGTCGTTAGGTAAAGGTAAAGGTAAAGGTAAAGGACCCCTGAATGGTTAAGTCCAGTCAAAGGCAACTATGGGGTTGAGGTGCTCATCTCGCTTTCAGGCTGAGGGAGCCGGCGTTTGTCCACAGACAGCTTTCTGGGTCATGTGGGTCATAAACTGCTTCTGGCACAACGTAAACGTGACGGAAACCAGAGCACACAGAAATGCCATTTACCTTCCCACCAAAGCAGTACCTATTTATCTACTTGCACTGGCGTGCTTTCAAACTGCTAGGTTGGCAGGAGCTGGGACAGAGCAACGGGAGTTCACTCTGTTGCGGGGATTCGAACTGCCGACCTTCTGATCAGCAAGCCCAAGAGGCTCAGTAGCTTAGACCACAGTGCCACCCACATCCCTATCCAGTTGTTAAGCAGTATAGTGAACTGTGCCTACAGGAGAAGACAGATTTCACAGTCTCTTGTGCTCCATTCTTCCCCCCTGCCCTTTATTGCCATTTTCATACATTTCCTAGCACTTTGTACAGCTGCTGGTGTAGAACGTTTTCTCTGTGCTAATGAACTATCATAGATGATACAAATACTCTTCATTTCCAGTATATATTTGTGGCTCCCATATGATAAGTGCAAATACTCATAATAAAATATTGGCATCTTTGGGAAAGGAATTAATCAGTTATTTGTGTACAAAGATAAGAAAACTGTGGCATGCTTTAAATAAACGTCTATGCATGCCTGTTTCCAACTGTTTCCCCTCCCATGGGTAGGTAGAGGAGAAGGGAATTGCTCTATAGTTGTTGCCTAGGTGTAACGTCATTTTATCTTACCATTTAGATTAGCTGCTTCCTAAGTTTAGGGGCTGGTTTTCTCCTTTCACTACAGAAAACTTCATTCTTGTGTGCGGTTTAGGTTGCTTCGACTCAAAAGAATGACTCCAAACTGAAAAAGGTTTAGAAAAAGGCAATTGATCCCAGAATGTCCCGCTTTTCCTTAAGATATCCCTGTTTTCAACCTAGAAGTATTGGAGGGTATGGTAGGACCACCTTGTTTTCATCAGAGAAATGTGGGTGAGGATGGAGTTGTCTTCCCCCCAAGCCATTTGAAGGCAGCCCTGTATAATGATTTTTAAAAATGTTTAATGTTTTATTATGTTTTCATATACGTTGGAAGCCGCCCAGAGTGGCTGGGGCAACACACAGTCAGATGGGTGGGGTATAAATAGTAAAGTTGTTGTTGTTATTATTATTGCTGTATTATTGTTATTGCTATTAGTGAATAGAACATCCCTATTTTCATCGGAGAAATGTTGGAGGGTATGCTTAGTGAAAATAAACAACAAAGGCAGGAAAAAGGGAGGATAAAGAAAAAGTAAAAGCTCAAAAAATGAATAGAACTAAGAATCCCAACTAGAATGGTCAATGTGACTTGTCAGTGTTAGCAAAGTCTTATCATCAGTCTCACCAAGCTACATGTAAAATGATGAGTTGCTTTTCTCTGTGTATCTACCTCATAGCAACATCTCTTTCTGTAACACTGAGGTCCAGTGCTGAGGGCCTTCTGGTGGTTCCCTCACTGCGAGAGGCCAAGTTACAGGGAACCAGGCAGAGGGCCTTCTCGGTAGTGGCGCCCTCCCTGTGGAACGCCCTCCCACCAGATGTCAAAGAGAACAACAACTACCAGACTTTTAGAAGACATCTGAAGGCAGCCCTGTTTAGGGAAGCTTTTAATGTTTGATGTATTACAGTATTTTAATATTTTTTTGGAAGCCGCCCAGAGTGGCTGGGGAGGCCCAGCCAGATGGGCGGGGTATAAATAAATTATTATTACTATTATTATTATTATTATTATTATTATTATTATTATTATTATTGAAATTCTTACCTTCTCACTAACATAAATATTTATCTTACATTACATTTTAATAAAATGAAGCCTTCCCATTTTGTTTCTACCCTTGTTTCAAATATCTGAGGAAGCATAAACAGGTATTTTAAAAGCCAGCATTCACACCTTGATTAGTGGATCTGTGTAGCCATGAATTCTGCTTCTTAGGCAGAGCCTCACCAGCTGCCTATGGATGCATAAACAGAGCTTCCCCCTCAATAGAAGGAAATAGAACAGTTCATTTTTGAAGGAGCTAAGTGTGCAAAGGAGTACTTGGATATCTGGAGGAAGAGGAAGGGGGAAAGCTCAGTATGTAAACATGCAAAAAGCTGTGGTTTAGATAGAGTAATTGTATTGTAGTATAATGCAAAGTGTACATGATGGATCTCTTCTATCTCCACTGTTGGAGTCAATGCGTCTCTGAATGCCAGCATCTGGGAATCACAACTGCTTTTACACGCAGTCCTGCATGCAGACAACCGCAGGCATCTTGTTTGCCATTGTGAGAACAGGATACCGGACTGGACAGGCCTTTGACCTAATGCATTTATGTTATGTCCAAAATCCAAAAAAGTGTGTGATGCTCAAATAGGCATTAATGAGGAAAATTAGCTAGTAAGTTTTCTTTCTTGAATTAAACTAATAGTTAATAATAATAATAATAATAATAATAATAATAATAATAATATTTACAGTGCCCTAACTAGACTTGAAAATTATTTTGGTGTTGGTTAAAATGGGAAATATGTTAATCTAAACTGGAGCATCTGAGAGTGAGAAAAAGGGAGGAAACATGCTCACTTTACCTTTCTGCCATATTTTGTCTCTTTCTGATTTTCCTAAATTTTACTTTAAAAGTAAGCGTCCATCTCCTACTGTTCCAGGCATATGCTTATAGTAAATACATATTCTAAATCTCAAAAGCTAGAACCCAAAATAATTATATTGGGAGGCACAGGTTAAATCCGTGTCCAGGGCAGCTGTGTACCAGCTCCATCTGGTACGCAGGCTGAGACCCTATCTGCCTGCGGACTGCCTCGCCAGAGTGGTGCATGCTCTGGTTATCTCCCGCTTGGACTACTGCAATGTGCTCTACGTGGGGCTACCTTTGAAGGTGACTCGGAAACTACAACTAATCCAGAACGCAGCAGCCAGACTGGTGACTGGAAGCGGCCGCTGAGACCATATAACACCGGTCTTGAAAGACCTACATTGGCTCCCAGTACGTTTCCGAGCACAATTCAAAGTGTTGGTGCTGACCTTTAAAGCCCTAAACGGCCTCGGTCCAGTATACCTGAAGGAGCGTCTCCACCCCCATCATTCTACCTGGACACTGAGGTCCAGCACCGAGGGCCTTCTGGCGGTTCCCTCACTGCGAAAAGCCAAGTTACAGGGAACTAGGCAGAGGGCCTTCTCGGTAGTGGCGCCCTCCCTGTGGAACACCCTCCCACCAGATGTCAAAGAGAACAACAACTACCAGACTTTTAGAAGAGATCTGAAGGCACCCCTGTTTAGGGAAGCTTTTAATGTTTGATGTATCACAGTATTTTAATATTCTTTTGGAAGCCGCCCAGAGTGGCTGGGGAAGCCCAGCCAGATGGGCGGGGTATAAATAATAAATTTTATTATTATTATTATTATTATTATTATTATTATTATTATTATTATTATATAAAATATTGTGATTTCTACAGCATTTTAAAAAGGCTACCCCTAGATATCTCACATTCTGAGTTAAGAGATACAGAACAACATGAATGCAGTCTACCTATCTATTGGCCTTTGGGGTGATTTGCTTTTCAATGTATTTATGCAAATATGATATTTTAAGGCTGTTAGTTTCCTGCAACAAGAAGTCCAGAATTTTAACTGGGTCCAATTTTAGGGTGTGTTTCTACAGTGGCCGCCAAGTTACTCACGTCTGTATTTAATAATAATAATAATAAAATGCTTGTTTATTGTTGCATTTATTGAAGAAAATACACCATAGGATCTTTCTCAGCATACTTGTAAAAAGGGAGAAACCTACATCCTCACACTTGTTCTTATTTTCTTATGCCAGACAGTACAACTGAAGTCTTCACAAACATATATGTGACCAGCTTTGGACCAGTTTCAGATACAGACATGGTGAGTTCCCCAAAGCGAAATAAATTTTGGCATGAAATTATTTTGTTAAAAATATATACCCCCAACCACTTTACAGAAATTTCACAAGGAACCAGTATGCTAAATTGTATTACTGTATTATCTTGATGATGGCCAGGAACTTCCAAGGCACGGCTATGAAATCTGAGTATCAGAGAAGCACTCCAGACTTCAGGGCCAGTTGCCGTGCCATATCAAACAAAGCTCCATGAAGATGAGGAACTTTGATTGGCCAACCTCATTTTCAGTTGTAGCCACTGTGGTATAAAGTGAATGAGTCTGCAGATGGACTATCTGGTGGGGATGTTGGAGAGAACGGGTGTGCTGGAATTTATCAGCCAGTGTTGTTGACTTCAGGCTTCTAGTTTTATGAAAATGAGAATCAGCCACTGAGCATGGCAGCTTCCCATTCCAATAATAGACTGGCTGTAACTTCAATCACTGGCAATATATATTGTGTACTGTGTACTGTGTACTGGCAATATATATTGGTGAGCTGCTGAGGAACATTTAGTGAGATCTCTCAGCCTCCAAGAATGAACCATTTGGAGGCACCATTCTCTAATTGGGGCTAGAACACAAACGGTCTGATTCTAATAACAAAGATAACATAGCTTAGCTATAAAGGGTGTTTACAGGCATATGAGGCTTATGTGCTTGAAGAGGTGAATTCATTGATTGTGGGAGGGGAAGAGGGAAAAAATACCATTTCTGAAAGAGTCACTCAAAAGAAGATTAGTAATGACATTTTGACTTTTCAGGAAGCACATGGTACACAAATGTGTGACACACACATGGTGTGTTACCGATTCATTTCCGTACAGGTAAAACTAAGCAACCATTTTTACCACATCGGGGTGAGATATCAGTCCAAGGTAAAGGTCCAAGATATCAAACTAGCACTTACACATTTGTTTCCAGTAGTAATTACTCTTTCAACCTTGGAGAGCAAAACTCAAGCCTGACCCGGTGTCAGACTCACAGAATCCAATTACAGCAGCATTTTCTGTCAGGCACGGCTGAAGACTGAAGACCCTGCAGGCAGCTTAGGACATGCCTTTTAAGTAATCTACAATCTGGTAGTTTGAGAAGGTTGCCATCCTGGAGTCCATGAGACTTTGAGCTCTTCTCATAAGGATCACATGGAAGCTGATCTTAATATCCTGCGGTGTCAAAGAAATAATCAAATGTTCTGCTAGAGAAAACCATGGGCAGCAGGCAGTGTACTTGATCAACGCAAGAAGAGGCCATTAAGGGCAAGAATAAAATATTTGGAGTTGTAACTAACAGCTTATTTTGAAGGGCTTTAATGTGAAGTCGAAATGCTTCTCTTGGTGGGATGAAGAGTGTGACAGTTTTACCAAGGAAGGGTAATTGATATGCAAAGTAGCTTACCAGGATCAGAATAAAAAACAAGAAATGGCCTCATTAATTTGTTGACTAGGAAGCTTCATTACATGAGGACATTTGCTTTTCAACCAGGAAGTACATACTTCTACCATCTACCGAAAAGTAATTAATCATTCTAGTCTGTAGACCAAAGTTAGAAACACCACAGATCCATGCATAATTGCTATAGAGAAGTGTGCAATACAAATATAATACAGTAGTAAGCAACCGCAAGAGCCCATAAAAACTACTACGCTGATGACATGTTGTTATGAATTTCCTTATTAGAAACCTCAGCATTAAATAAGAATAAATAGGCTGTTGAGATTCATAGTTTTACTGAAGCAGCTGTTTGATAGAAGGTAGTGAGATCAGAGCATTGGCTCCCTTAATCACAGTGCTCCCTTTGTTAAACAAAAAATACAAACGACTCAACCTAGCCAATGTTACATCTAATGCAACTCTTGTCACCAGTTGTCGCTGAATTTGTCACATGTTTTGATTTCAGTCAAAACGGGTTCTTCACTAACATGAACACAGATTATTGATATTAGTATCATGTTGAGCTCCTTTTCATTACACCAGTGCTCTTCGTTTCTCTTGACAAGTGTTAAACGATATGCCATTTGAATTTGTCCAGGGCATTTCTCATTAGTGGAAGGGCTCTTGTTACACTTCTCAAATCCCTGCTGAAATAACATATACTGAATAAGGCACTTCAAGAAGACAACTGGCTATAGAGCATATGTGGTTTATGCATAATGATTAAGGATAGCAGTTAGTCAAGTGAATAGCAAAATTTTATCCATATGACACAAAGCGTTACATCTTACTTTAGCAGACGCATTATTTTATTGATATTGGTCACTGTGGGCCTGATTTGCCATTGCGGCACATGTTAAGTGTGAAACACATTTTTTTTTTTTAAATCTAGTGAGGTGGGTGGAGAATTCACTTGGCAGCATTTCGCACTTGCTTTGCTTGGGTGTAAATGAGAACATAAGACACACAGCAATGGATAACAGAATCCTAGTTAGCATTTACAGAAATGATTGTTCTCCAGAGAGCACTTATGGAAATGAAAATCTGTGCCTCAAAATGACAGCCACAGTCATTAGCTGTTGGTCTCAGTAGTCAGCTATATAAAAGTGGTTAAAGTGTTTACTAATGCCAAGGGCCGACATTAACTCGAAAATGTGAAAGTTACTTTCCACTTTTTAAAAATAAAAATGTTGGCAATGTTGAATAGCCAGCTTCCAGATAATTCTGTGCAGGGACAAGCCTGAAATAATATACCCCATACTTTAAAAGGGAAATTAATGAGAGATCTTCTGAGCAGGATTGCTTTTGGTGTGCAATGACACAGAAATACTGTGTTCAGCTTCTCAGTATAGTTGGGAAAATAAACATTTCTTTGGAAAGGAGATGCAATTAGGTTTCCTAGGCAGTTTTAATTTTTGCTTCTTTTTATTTTTTAAAGGAAGTTTTTTAAAAACAAAACAAAAACAAAACCTCTTTGTTTATAGCATAAGATTATTATTTTGGCATTGTCTTTCCTTGGTTTTCTGACTATCCATTGTTCAGAGCCACCTCATATGCATTTAGTGGTGGAAACACAAGATTGAAACCCCTACTCACAAAGCTTCCATGTTGGCTTCAGTCAAGTCACTATCTGTCAGCCAAACTGGAATCAAAGAATTGTAGAGTTGGGAAGGGGTCACTAGGGTCATCTTACCCAACCCCCTGCAAGGCAGGAATCTTTCACCCAATATGGTACTTGAACCCATGACGCTGAGATTAAAGAGTCTCATTCTCTACCAGTTGAGCTATCTACCTCAGAGGTTGTTGCTGTACACCACTTTAATGAAGTGTGAGCCTAATACATAAATAGAAGCGGAAACACAGGTAAGCTACCGATAAAACTATGATAAACAAGGCCATGTTTCCCCCTATTTGAATTACTTCTATTGTGGGATGTAATCCACTGAGAGCAGTCAAGTACAACATTCCTTGTTTTCCTAGAGTGGACATGCAAGGGAATGTTTGGCAAGGTTTACCAGGGGTTGGCAAGGTTTACCTCGCCTGGGCCTGTTCACTCCAGTGGAGATCCCCCTGTGGGCCGGATTGCGTACTTGCCCACGATTTCCGGCGTCTGCGCAGACGTGATTTTTTCCAGCACCGCAGAAGTGAGTCCCCCCACCACGCTGTGCCGGTTTAGCACAGTGTGAGGGGACTCGCCAAGCAGGCAGCTCGGTTTGGGGGTGGCTCGTTGGCCGGTTAAACATCCCCCGTGGGCCGCTTGTGGCCCATGGGCCTTAGGTTGCCTACCCCTGGTCCAGCCAGTCGAAACTTCCTGTTCCTCTTGACCTGGAGCATCCTTCCTTGCATGTGACTAGTGCGTGGGCTTGACCTTTCCAGACCTGGTAAAAGGCCAAGGCATGCTACCACTCTCTCCCCTTTTCCATCTTCTTTTCGTCCTGTGAACTTCCAGCCAAGCGGTCCCCCAGGCCATCTCCCTTATGGGGTAAACCTGTTTTTATACGTTTGTAACTTTAAGCCTTAAGCCTGCCTGATCGTGAGCAAACTTTCTTTTTATTGCTTATGAATAAGACTGTGGTGTCTTTATTCTTTTAGGAGGGATTCAAGGGGTTTTACCAGGAAAATATTAGAACACATTTCAATCTGGACAAGCCAGATTGAATTGTGTATTGTCTCAAGAAACTCACACGAGTTTGCAACTTGTTTTCTGCTATGTAAAGGGGAATGCACTCTGCTAAGTAAAGGAACTTGCTAGCGCAAGTTAGGAAGGGTATTAATAAACAATATATCCTCTCCTGCCACCCTGAACATCCGCACATCTACAACTGTTTAGAGTTCTGAAGAAAATGCCTATCATTATGATGGGTGGTGGGAACAGAGAAGTTCAGGGGAAACTCTCTCCCCATCCCTCCAACCTAGATGTGGCAATTTTTGACTTGGATTGCAACTTGCAACCTTTGTCTATTGAACTCAGAGAGAACCACAGAGAAACCAGCCCATCACCCTCTCTAGTCTTGCTGCTTCATCTCCTCCTTAACCTCCTCTGGATTCTCATTTCTTGAATACAGTAAAATGGGGCAAAGTGATGAAAGAAATCCAGAATCTGGAATGTAGACACATGCTTACTTACATGTTAAAGCTAATCCTAAAGCAATATATGGGACGGGAAAGGAAAATGGAGACAAGGAATTGGAGCGAAGGCTTTGGCTTCACTGTGTTCCTTCTCTTCCTTCCTCCTGTGCAAATTGCATAGGACATGCACAGCTTGTGTTTCCTGACATCTACCACAGGAACAGGGGGAGTATGGGTGCTACATGTTTTTCAGAGACAGAAAGGAGGTAACGTAAGTCAGATACTTTTCTGTGCTTTTAAAGATGACCACAAGTGGGATTTGAACTCTACCAAGCTCTTGAAGGCAAAAGAAATAGAATCTTCAAATAGAATCTTCAAAAGTTACTCTCTCCTGTGGAATCCTCAGTTTTCAATTTTGCCTTCAATAAAGCGGTTCCTTGTTACCTCTCTGAGATTTCATTTGTTGGTTCAGGCTTGTAGTTTTATTTTCTTTGTTTCCTCTCTCTGTTTTTGTGTGTTTGTTTTTGTGCTGCCTCCTTCTGTTTCTGAAAAACAGAATAGAAAAGAAGAGTAGTGTTTTTCACCTTCCCTTCCCTTCTGCCAGCCATTTTCCTTAGCCCTGAATTCCCTTCTCATTTTGTCTCTGTCACCCAGTATCGTTCACTCTTTCTCTGTCTCCATGGCAGGACCAGCTGTTTTTACCTCAGCCTGAAGATCCTTATCTGTGTCTGGGCACTTCATTTCCATATTCCATTTTCTCCAACCCTATTTGTTCTCAGTTACTGCCATACAACGTGGCGAAAGCTCTCAAGCAGTGGCGTAGCGTGGGGGGTGCAGGGGGGGCGGGCCGCACCGGGCGCAACATCTGGGGTTAGGGCAAATCCATGGGTTAGGGGGCGCAAATCCACGGGTTAGGGGGCGCAAATCCACAGGTTAGGGGGCGCAAATTACTTGCCTTGCCCCGGGTGCTGACAACCCACGCTACACCACTGCTCTCAAGAAGTCTTCCATTCCCTGCAAACAGCATTTGTGGGCCTCTCAGCTCTCTTGGTGCTAGCTAGCTTCAACTTCAGCCCCTGTGCAGAAAAAGAAAAAGGCAGACATAGTAATTTCCACTAATTCCTGCCTCCCTTGCATCAAAAAGCAACTGTGGAAGCCTCACAAGGCCCTGGTTCTTGGAGTGCCTTTAAATAGCTTTCCCCCCTCCATCTTTGAGTGCCAGACAAGGCTTCTTAGTGGTGTCTTCACTGTCCAGGCTGAATTTATACAAGCTGGGAGGTGGAGGCAGCAGCAGTGGGGTGAGAGCAGAGTTCTGTATGTCTGGATCCTAAACCCAAGTCCAAGATGGTGAAGTTGCCTGCCTTAGTCCCTAAGGTTATTGAATCTGAACTGGATACACCTCTTCAACACAACCGTGGCTAATGCAACGATCATTAAAGGTTGGAGCAACAAGTCATGGATCAGTTGCAAGGATAAATTGCTGCTTGTTGATGCACTGGTGACAGGATCAGCCCATCACATACTTCATCCTAAGGACTTGGATGCACAACAGAGCAGGAACTGGATTTGGGTCTCAAGTGAGTGCATGCGGGAGTCGGTGGTGTGGGTAATTTCTTCTGCCCCCATCTTTGCCAAAGCTTCTCTCTTGAGACTGGAGGACCTGCTGGATGAGGCTAACCCATAGCTCAATACTCTCTTAAGCTTTAAAAGTTGGCAGCATTTATTTCAGATGTGATTCAGTTTTCAGGTTGCTTATTGGTGGCAAGTGACTTGGTAAGGAGAGTTCTCTGGTTGTGCCACTGGGAGGTGGTTGCTCTCTTCTGCTCCAGTTCAGCTATGGAAATCTATGGGGGGGGCATGCTCTTAAGAGCTGCTGCACTCCAGGATGTGCTTGTGGAATCAAAGGATGAAAATAAGGCCATGCCCTCAAGCCCATAAGAAGGATGACAAGTGCTCCTTTCAGATCCTACCAGTCCTACCAGATCCTCCAACAATCCTACCAGGCCCTTTGATTTCTCAGACCCAACAGAAGTGGAAGAGAAGTTTGGTCCTCCTATTGCTCCTGGAATAAAGCTCGCAGGGGAACCGGAAGCCAGCATCAAGAAACATTCCTTAGATTTCGTTCATTCAACTAGTTCAGAAGATACAAGCATCAGTTCTGAAACCAGCCTATAGGAGGTCTTCTCTCCCTTGTACAGATGTCAGGCCATCATGTCAGACCTTTGGGTCCTGGAGACCATCGAACAGGGTTTTCATCTGGAATTGACATTCCTACCCCCCTCACAAAGGGGGATTTCTGTGCATGTAACAATATGACCTCCAGGCCTCACCTTGTTATATAGTTTTTTTCTTCCTGTCTGAGTTTTTTGAACTACGCACGGTCCAGTCTGTCTGAGTCCCCCCCCCCACTTTTTATTGGTTATTTATCCAGCAGAGAGTGTTTTTTGTTTCTTTGTTTGTTTTTCATTGGCTGTTCCTCTTATCTGTTCTGCTTCTCCTTCTCTGGCTTGTCATAATGGAAAACTGAGAATTTCAGATGAGGTAGGGATTTTTGAAGACTCTATTTGGAGCTACAGATTTGCCTTCAACCACCAGATGGAGCTCAAGTCCCACTGAGGCCATCTTTTTACATGTAGGGGGATCCCCTTCACAGGTAAGAACCCAAACGGTCTTACTTAAGATGAGTATCAAATGATATAGGTTGCCCTGCATATTAGTAGACACCTCTTGCTTCATGCCTAGAGTAATGTAATCATAGAATTGTAGCATTGGAAGGGACCCTGCTGATCATCTAGTCCAACCACCTGTAATGCAGGAATATGCATCTGTGTCAGCCTGGAGCATTAAAGAGATTCACTTCATTAGGTAAAAACTATATCTTATACTAAAAGGGACGTGGGTGGTGCTGTGGGTTAAACCACAGAGCCTAGGACTTGCCGATCAGAAGGTCGGCGGTTCGAATCCCCATGAAGGGGTGAGCTCCCATTGCTCAGTCCCTGCTCCTGCCAACCTAGCAGTTCGAAAGCACGTCAAAGTGCAAGTAGATAAATAGGTACCGCTCCGGCAGGAAGGTAAACAGCGTTTCCGTGCGCTGCTCTGGTTCGCCAGAAGCGGCTTAGTCATGCTGGCCACATGACCCGGAAGCTGTACGCCGGCTCCCTTGGCCAATAAAGCGAGATGAGCGCCGCAACCCCAGAGTCGGTCACGACTGGACCTAATGGTCAGGGGTCCCTTTACCTTTACATGTTATCCTGCAATTGCATGCAGTGAAACTCTGTATTTCTCAGCTGTGTATTCCCACCAGTACTCTAGATCTAGACCCATTTTATCTCACTAATCTAGAACTTTGCAGAGATAAAAGCTACTTGGTGGTGTGGTGCAGTTTCGGGGGAAATAGACTAAAGGGCAAAAGCTAAGCAGTCTTTTTCTCTCCATTTGCTTTTCACTTCACGGTGTACTAGGTACATGCAACTGCATGGTATTCTGCCCCCCAGACTCCTTCGAAGTAAGCTGGATGTCTCTATTTGTTCCCAATCTAACCTTACTTTCAATCACTGCTTTACACGTTTAGGCTCAGTGCATTAGTAACAATGCTTTGAGTGAAGGATGCAGAGATGATTTTCGGCTTTATTATGTAGAATAATAGAGACCATCAAAAGGAAGGCAAAGTGCAAGGATAAAGCAGATTGCACCTTTGGAGATTCAGCTGTCTTGTAGCTGTTTTTATGAAATGTGTAAGCTTAGTGTTGTGAGGAAAAAGCCCTAAAGAATTGCAAAGAAGCCAGCGATGTAAATTTATTCTGACATTAGCCTGAGAGGAAAAGCTGTGTTCACTTAAAAAAATTAAAAAGAAAGTTACTCCCCTAAAACACAAAACAGAAAAACAAATCAGGAACTCTGAACAGTTAATCACCATAATTGACAAAGGAAACCTATAACATTAAGTCCTGATTTAAATAGCTAATTGCATATTCACTTCGTTTAGAAAAATGTACAACACATTTCCTTACAATCAGGAAAAAGAAGGATGGATTTAGAAAATGTGTGGTATCCCCTGTCCCCATTGTCTTCGTTGCCATGTTGTAGGAATTCAGTGCTGCTCAAAGTATTTAAACTGTTAAATCCATCATGCATTGGACTCTTTCTGAAGCCCCAGTTTCACTGCAACAAGAAGGGAGGGTTTTTACTGACCCCTTGGTGTATTGGAGGAGTCTTGGCCATGTAAGACATATTTGCAGTTGCCCAGACTGAAGTTTAGACCCAGTCTGGCAATTCACTGGAGAGTTTTGGCAATGCAGATGGTGAGGCATTTTACAGATTCATCCCACATAAACTTCTTGTTCTACCCTTATGGTACTTTTTTTGGGGGGGGGGGACTGTGCCTCAGTGGTTCTCAGGCTGCTCACGTAATACAGTGGACGCTCGGGTTGCAAACGTGATCCGTGCAGGAAGCATGTTTGCAACCGGCAGCATCCGCAACCCGCAGCGCCACGTCTGCGCATGCACGGATCACGATTCAGCACTTCTGCGCATGCGTAAAGCACAATTTAGTGCTTCTGTGCATGTGCAAATGCCGAAACCAGGAAGTAACCCATTCCGGTACTTCTGGGTTCGGCGCAGAGCACAACCCAAAATCACGCAACCCAAAGCGTCTGTAACCCAAGGTATGACTGTACTAGAATAGGCTTTTAGAACTTCTATTCTGGTGAAAACCCAGTCATACTTTTGCTACTTGGCACTTATGAGGTCCTGATGTCAATTCTGAAGAGTGCACTGGGACATTGAAAAGACCCCTGTGCTGAATATATGAGAGAGATGTATGGAATTTTCAATAGTTCAGCATGTGTTGCATCCCTGAAACTTCTCGCCATTTGGGAATTGGTTGAGGAATACACAGTTACTATTAAGGATGGGAGAGAAATTCAGTTTGGGTCACTTTTCAACACGGACCTACCTAATCCATGCTTCTCGAAGCAATGCATCAACCGAAATGCAAGTAGTCGTCAAAATTTGCTTTTCTTTTAATTTTGTGATTTTGGTTCTGCAAACCCGCCCCTCCCTCAATGTTAAATTAGGGTCAAGTGTATCAAAAAAAGTGCACATATTAGTGCAGATAACAGAAATGCTCATAATATGGAAAACTGCTTGCAAAATGTGTGTATTAGAAGAAATATGCATCAGAATGCTGATGAATTTTTGTGAGAACTTTTCTTTTTTTAATCAAACTGATGCAGAAACGCGGCAAACTGCATTTAAGAGGGGGGGGGTGAGAAACTGAAATTGACAGATTTGTCTATCTCTAATTACTGTTGTTCAAGTTTATAAGTTTATTGTTCTGGACAAAAGACCATGACAAACATGTAGCAATAGTGTTAATAAAATAATACCGAACAAGCATCCATAATATGAATCAACATCTACGATGTAAGAGAGATAAGATACCAAAGACCCCAACCAGCTTAAATCCAGTTTGATTAATTACTGTTGTTAAGGAACTTTCTTCAGAATCCTTATTGATGTTTGGCACAAAGGTTAGAATTCATTAAAAGGGAGCAGTAAGGAATTACTCAGCAACAAAATGAATTGAGGGAGCCACACCACTTTTACTGAGTGTGTCTCACTCAGGTATATATCATAAAACATCTATGCTCAGATACCTGGCAGAAGTGTGTGCTTTGTTTTTGAAAATGCTGTTTGTGCAAAACGGCTTCATAAGCTTCCTAGATGGGTTTCTGATACAGTACAGTAATGCTATTAACAGTTCTGAAACTAAAACAAGGCAAAATTAAATTAGGAATGCTTATCACTAAATTGCCTTATGACTATGAAGATGGTATGCCAAGGAATTGTGTGTGTGTTTTTTTTTATATATATATAAAAGTTGAGAAGCAATAATTTGTAAGCAAAATATATATGAAAATGTCTGTGTTTACCAAAAGTATGATCCAAACACCCCTAACATGAAATGGGGGGGCTACAGTGATTTTGGACTAGTCATTCGCATGTCTCCAGATTCATCCACTCATCCAAGAGCACTGATATCTAAACTGATGAGCAGCTGGATTTCACTCTCTGATTTATCAGCCACAAGGGAGGTGGGCATATACTTTTATCACTTACAGAAATTTGCACATGCCAATATTTCACATCTACTTGTACCAAGTAGATTTATGAGATGCTGTTTAGTGAATACAAATGCATAACAGAACATCTGCAATGAAAGGAGAAGTTTTCAAGGTGGGAATGTTGCCATGGCCTACACTGAATCGAATTTGGAACATCACATCCCACACTCACATCCAAACCTTCCATAAAACTGAATATCTCTTCTATTGAATGTTGCATACAGGAGTAGAGAAAGCTCAGCCAGATTTCATCTTGAGGCTTTTAGGTTAAGTTGTCAATTTTTGAATTCAGTGGTGTGTGCGCCCAGCCAAATTTCATAGATTTCACCTTATAGAGAGCACTTCTGACTTTGAACAAGTCTGACTCTGTGCTATAACTGAAGAGGGTGGCAGTTCAACAAGAACTGCCCTGATCCACAAGCCCAAAAGGAGGGCCAGTGTGAGTGGGTTGGTGCAGGGGTTCCAAAAACAGATGTCAAAAACATCAGAGTGATCCGTGCTAGTGCTTTATTAGAAGAAGGTGAAACTGACAAGATAGCCTCCAGAGCCCTACTGCACTCCGAAACAGCAAACATTCATTATGTCTTGTCTGTGAGGGGCTAATATGTTAAACAAGCTAAGTAAGATGGCAATAATAATAATAATAATAATAATAATAATAATAATAATAATTTATTATTTATACCCCGCCCATCTGGCTGAGTTTCCCCAGCCACTCTGGGCGGCTCCCAATCAAATGTTAAAAACAGTACAGCATTAAATATTAAAAACTTCCCTGAACAGGGCTGCCTTCAGATGTCTTTTAAAGATAGGATAGCTGCTTATTTCCTTCACATCTGAAGGGAGGGTGTTCCACAGGGTGGGCGCCACTACCGAGAAGGCCCTCTGTCTGGTTCCCTGTAACCTCACTTCTCGCAATGAGGGAACCACCAGAAGGCCCTCGGCGCTGGATCTCAGTTTCCGGGATGAATGATGGGGGTGGAGACGCTCCTTCAGGTATACAGGACCAAGGCCATTTAGGGCTTTAAAGCTCAGCACCAACACTTTGAATTGTGCTCGGAAATGTACTGGGAGCCAATGCAGATCTCTCAGGACAGGTGTTATGTGGTCCCGGCGGCCAATTCCAGTCACCAGTCTAGCTGCCACATTCTGGATTAATTGCAGTTTTCGGGTCACCTTCTAAGGTAGCCCCACATAGAGTGCATTGCAGTAGTCCAAGCGGGAGATAACTAGAGCATGCACCACTCTGGAGAGACAGTCGGCGGGCAGGTAGGGTCTTAGCCTGCGTGCCAGGTGGAGCTGGTAGACAGCCGCCCTGGACACAGAATTAACCTGCTCCTCCATGGACAGCTGTGAGTCCAAAATGACTCCCAGGCTGCGCACCTGGTCCTTCAAGGGCATAGTTACCCCATTCAGGACCAGGGAATCCCCCACACCTGCCCGCCCCCTGTCCCCCAAAAACAGTACTTCTGTCTTGTCAGGATTCAACCTCAATCTGTTAGCCATCATCCATCCTCCAACCGCCTTCAGGCACTCACACAGGACCTTCACCGCCTTCGCTGGTTCTGATTATTTAAAGGAACTAATAGCCCAATTAACACACCCCTTGCTTAGAGGCACCTTCCCAACCCATCTCTCAGATAAGGCAGTCAGCACGAGAAGCCTCCCCTCTCCAAACTAACTAAACCAAAACTAAGGTTTCAAAGTTTCAAAGCCGGGGTTATCTTGACTACCAAGGTGACATTTACAGGCCTCCCAGGACATTTGCACCATTTGGATCTACACAATCTGCCCCATGTGTTCTTCCATAGTTCCCTTGGGGTCTCAAAGGAGGGGAGTTGTGTGGTGCATTTGTTACTCGGTTGCAAGCAAAATCCACAACAACAACAACAAAAATCAATCCTATCACTGTAATTGTTACAATAATAATTAATAAGCAGTGCCACCATCCTCCAAGCCTTTGGAACCTATATCACAATCCTCCATGTTTCTTGTTCCAGGTTGGCTGTCTTAGTGCTATCTTGATACAAAGCATGCATCCTTTTGCTTAGGAAGCTAGTTTATCTGGATATATATGCAGCACCCCTGCTTTATAAAAGCACAACACCCTCCTTGAGCAGCTGCAATCATATATAAAGCTAGCCTGTTTTGCATGACAGCTGCTTTCACGGCAGAGGCTTCCTCATTGAGGGCAGCCAACCCCAGTGCAGTGTGTTTAAAGCTGCCTGCATTATCTCAGCAAACTCATTGACCTTCATCATGGTGAATATAATTCCAGCAGGTGGAATCAATACTATCAAATAATCACCATGGTTAAAAACTGATCAAAGTCCATCTTCCTTTCCAGGTTCGCCAATTTAATGCCCTGTCACTAGACAGGGCTGGCATCATCTGATACGGTACCCAAGGCAGACCCAGGTAACATCATCCATGCCACCCTGGGGGCAACCACAGCCAGGCATAGTTCCCACATACCCAATAGGTACCATTTGTTCTCACCCAGTAAATCCCAGGGGTCTGGTCCAGTTAGTCCCAGGCCATAACATGTCTGTAGTGGTCCTGGCTCCAGGAAACAACCCAAGGGTGTTGATCCCATGCTCCATATAGGTTCCCTTTTACCAGGTCTACTGTATGTTGCATTTTGTTGGTCCCAACAAATCCCTCCAGCTTGACTGATGGCATATAAAGGAGTTAACCATATGACCCCATCCCACATCTGCTTAGTATGACCCTAATCCCTTCAGGATACATTTTCCCTTCTTGTCTCATTGCATTGACTGAGAAGGTAAGATTAGAGAGCAACTCTTATACACGCTGGGGTACTGATGGATAGGACAGGGTGCACTTGCTTAGCATAGCATTCAAATAACATTGCACCACACAATAATCATTTTTATCCAATGGCTTGAAATATGTTGGGGAAACCACCATGTCCTTGCACTGGCATCTGTGTGCAGATCCAGCAGTTATAAGAGCCAGTATTTTCTGCTGATCAATGGGTCCAATTGAGGTAGAGATTTCCACCTCCACTGTGGGAGTTGATGACAGCCAAGCTCCTGGTCTACAGGAGCTACAGAAACATCTTGGCACAAGTGTGGATACAGTCAGTAGACGAACCCTGGGACCCTTCAGATTATGATGGCTGTGACTGCTGCTATCCACTCCAGGTGCAACCTTTGAACAAGCAGACAATATCATTTAGGCACAATTCTAGGCACATCTTCTCCTTGTACCAGTACTACACAAGTAGCTGTCGCAGCTGAGCTCAGCATTTCAGCAGCTTGCAATTTGCCAGAGGGCTTCCACCAGCGGGCTGAGTTGAGCCAAACCCTTTGCTTCCCCTGACACTGCAGCCACTACAGCCTGTTCCAATATGAGTTGAAGCAACCTTTCCCCAGCCTGATAGGGCAACTTCTGTGGAGCCTGGAGGATCAGTTTCACTTCTTCTTGGTAGTCTGCTAGAACTTGCACTGCTTTCAAGGCCCACCCAGATCTTGGGGCTGTTCTTGCATAAGTGCCAGTAGGAGTTTGAAGTCCCAGTCGTAAGTGGAGCGGACTTGCCATTGCCTGTGTATGCCATGGGGGTGTTCTACCTCCACGTCTGCTATTGCTCCCCAAGCATCTTGATATATGGCTATAATCCAATCAAGCAAACAGTGATTGCCTTGCATCTTCTGAGACCCATGCAGCTGCTGCCTTGGGGCTGGGTGTGGAGCCACATTGCTCACTGCCTCTCCCATCAAGAGACTCAAACTGCCCTCTCCTTCAACCCACAAATGTAACAGCCAGGCCAACAGTGTTTCACGTGGCTACTGATGAAATTACTTAGCCAGCTCCATGAGCTCACCAGATTTATCATCATGAACAGTATTCACCTAGATTGGCAGGGCTGGAGCAGCACTAACCCTACACTATTTCACTTTAGCCAGCATCAAAGGACATGCAGCCAGCCTCATTCCCTCATCATCATCACTACTTCCCCTTCCTCATTCAAGGTGCTATCCTCAGCTTTATCATCCCATCCTGATGGTGACCAAGCAGGTCGACCAAGAATAGTTGCACCCAAGGGCTATGCAAACAGTGTCCCCTTTTCTGTGCACATTGAGAAGCCAGTGTGAGCAGCTCCTTTTCCTGCTTCTCTAACTTTCTGCCTGAATCCCTTAGAACTTTACAGACGGTAGCTTGCATATCTCTTTCCCGAGCCACATCCTCCTCAATGGCCTTCGTCCACTCCTGCAAAGCCTTCAAGTCATCTCCCTGCATTTTCAACACAGGTAGAAACAGTCAGCCCACTGCTGAGGCTGCTTATCTTTCCCCAAGGGCTTTAGTGGTTAAATTCAGCCACTCATAGGCAACGTTTATAGCTGCTGGATCTCCTTAGACAGGTGACCAATCCTGGGAAGCTCCAAGCCCATCCAGCACCTCTGCCACAGGCACCCACCCAATCTTCCTAACTCCAGACAGGAATTTGCCATCTGGCTGCTATGGCTCCCCCAACGCATCCTTACTCTGGAATCCTGCTAACTGTGCCTATTGTCCTGATATTTTATTATGTTTTTGTATGCGTTGGAAGCTGTCCAGAGTGACTGAGACAACCCAGTCAGATGGGTGGGGTATAAACAATAACGTTGTTGTCATCACTATCATTATCATCATTATCCACAGATCAAAAGGAGGGCAGCTCCCATTTGAGTGTTAAAAACAATACAGCATTAAATATTAAAAACTTCCCTAAACAGGGCTGCCTTCAGATGTCTTTTAAAGATAAGATAGCTGCTTATTTCCTTGACATTTAATGGAAGGGCGTTCCACAGGGTGGGTGCCACTACCAAGAAGGCCCTCTGTCACGTTCCCTGTAACCTCACTTCTCGCAATGAGGGAACCTCCAGAAGGCCCTCGGCGCTGGACCTCAGTGTCCAGGCTGAACGATGGGGGTGGAGACGCTCCTTCAGGCATACTGGACCGAGGCTGTTTAGGGCTTTAAAGCTCAGCACCAACACTTTGAATTGTGCTCAGAAACATACTGGGAGCCAATGCAGATCTCTCAGGATCGGTGTTATGTGGTCCTGGTGACCACTCCTAGTCACCAGTCTAGCTGCCGCATTCTGGATTAATTGCAGTTTCCGGGTCATCTTCAAATGTAGCCCTACATAGAGCGCATTGAAGTAGTCCAAGCGAGAGATAACTAGAGCATGCACCACTCTGGTGAGACAGTCATTGAAACATCAAGCGTTTGTCATGACTTGTCCTCGAGGGGCTAGAGGGGCAAACAATATCCATGCCAACAGTGCAATCCTATCCATTACTCTTACTAAAGAGTAAGCCTCATTGAGCTCAATGGGACTTACTCCCAGGTAAGTGTGTGGAGGATTGTATTCCAGGTTTACCTATTCTGATGATATTTCCCTGTTTTCCAGGCTGCTGAAACTGAAGTTTGCATTACCAGAAGAAAATTAGCAGAATGGAAGTGTATCAAATGCTGCACTGTACTCCTATTAAAAATATTTACTGTGGCACAAATTAACAAGAAGACCTCACTTTTTTTGCAATTACTCTACTGAATTGCAAGGAACTGGGACTGTCGATACGCAAAGCAACCATCATAGAATCACATTAGCTAGCAAAATTAAGTTGGAACACATTAGGTAGTAAAATGAAGCTGTATGTTTATCATTGTGTGTATTATTAATGAGGGGAATAGCTAAGGCAACAAAATTCTTTAGCATAGTTTTGCAGGATTTAATTTTTTTGTATTTTGGGGGATATCCTATTAAAGAACTTAAAACAACCCTTTAAAACAAAACATTCAAAAATGTTTAAAATCGAGAAAAATATTTTGAAGGAGGTAATAAAATTGAAGGGTGGAATAAATTTATTGCTGTCTGAAAATATGGCATCTAATGTATAGGCCAATTTTTCTGCATCTGTTTTTCATGAATGCAGCGAAGTGAATATAATAAAGATATTAAACATATATTGAGTTCCATTATGATCTTGCAGATCTGTTTAGGATATCTTCTTAATGATACCAGCAACTTCATGAAGTCATGGCATGAAGAGAATCATTTTTTGGTTATTTTCTACCCTTCATGCTATATTATCCACTACAGACTCACCAAAGTCCAAACTTAAACACAGTTTGGAAACATTGTACACAGCAAACTTCATGAGCCATGCAGACGTGCAGCAAAACTTTGAAAGTATGCGCGCGCACACACACACACACACACACACACAATTTCTAAATATGTATTGATTGTTCTGCCTCTCCTTGCTTTTTCTCCAAGTTGGTAATTTGCTACTTTCACTTTATTGATATGGACTGATAGTAACTAACTTTAAAACACTTTTAATATCCCCCCACTTCAGGAATACACAATAGATGTTTTCTTCCGCCAAAGATGGAAAGATGAGAGATTAAAGTTTAAGGGTCCAATGAACATTCTTCGACTGAACAATTTAATGGCCAGCAAAATCTGGACTCCAGATACATTCTTTCATAATGGAAAGAAGTCAGTAGCTCACAACATGACAATGCCAAATAAGCTACTACGAATTCAAGATGATGGGACTCTCTTATATACCATGAGGTGCACATTTTATTTTGTCTTTTGATCACTGTCCTGGTAAGCTGTTGTCACTTTAGCATGTTCCCTATTATTAACACTCTCATTTCACGGCATCCTGCAGCAAACACTCGGGTAAGCAGACTCCTAACATGGCAAAATACGCCATCCATTTCCCAGAGGTACTGGATGCAGAAAAGAACTGCATCCTTCCCAGGGCCCTGTTGATCTAAATACCTCCCTAGTAGCCTATTCACACATACATACCACCCATTGCATGCTATGAAACTATCAGATGAATAGTTTTTGAGATGCCCCAATACAGGTGGATCAGAGATCTGTTACATTTGCAAAAAAATACATAAACTTATCAGTTTGCAAATGTTGGTTCATTTTGCATGAACATGTGGATTCTAAAAAAGGAGACTGCAGCCACTGCACTCCTCTACTGATATTTCTGCTGTTGCGCTATCCAGGGCTTAGCATTTGAACCTAGGCTCATCTCTTTCAGCCCAACCACAAGCTGTAAACCAAGCACAAACCTTGTTTGCAGCACATGGCTTGTCTAGAATGAGAACACCTATGAGCCTGAGTTCAGATGAATCAATAAGCCAAAGCAAGAGGTCCAAGGAATTAGTGTGTTGCCCATGGGAACCCATATGCTTGTACGTTCATGCTAAGCCATGGTTTGACTTAGTGTTTCATGCAAACCAGTTTGCTGCATGTTTCTAGTTTTGCTAGATGAGTTTTTGCTTTGATGCATTTATTTTCTGGGGTGCTTTTATTGAAACAATCAACATTAAATTATTTATCAGTTTTATTTAAGGTACGTGCCTTTAATAGGACTTCTGTGTTCATGTGGCACATATTTTTGAATTGAATGTTAATGGGTAACCTGTAGTTCCGTAATTTGCCATTTTATTCAGCTGGCCTTATAGTTTTGGGATCCGTTTTGTTGTGATGAGGCAGTATCCTCTGAAGGATGAAATAAAACAAATAAAGGACAAATAGAGGGTTAAGTTTTAATTGATTTTGTGTAATTAATCTCTGCAATCTGTAAATTCAGTTTATTTTTATGGAATTGGTTTTCATGACTCTTTAACAGCAGACTTAAGTATACAGTGGTCTTTTCCCTTTTAGGCTTACTGTCCAGGCTGAATGTCCAATGCACTTAGAAGACTTCCCTATGGATGCCCATTCATGCCCATTGAAATTTGGCAGCTGTAAGTAACATGGCTAAAAGCGCAGCCTCTAGCTAGTAAATATCTTACGTAGTTCAACATCTCATTTCTGCTCTTGGACTTGCTCACAATTTATGTATGCTTCAGCAACATTGTGCTGCATTATATGTTCTGGGTTTTTTATATCTAAAATAATTCATTTCCAGTGCTTTTGTCTTTGAACATGTTAGCTAATTCCCTGGGTTCTTGTTTTTCCAGAAGATATTATGGCCTAATTGCAGCATTCATCATAAGTAATGTCATTTATTGACCAATAGGTTTAAATCGTTATAGTTGCTGAATGACACAATTGTTAATACAGCACCTGGATAAGAATAATTACATACCTGATGCAGCGTGGAAAATGAAATAAGATATCTGAAAAACATGTGCTTTGAAATTACGCCAATGCAGTCCCTACACAAGCTGAAGTTTATCTTAATGTTTTGTTCTTTTGTACTTGTATGAAGGCTGTAGCAGGTAAAATCTTCTACAATACTCTTCTAATGCAACAAATACGCTTTTTAAATTGTACGAAATAAGTGCAACTGAAAATGCATTTGCACTAAATAGTGAGCTGGTTCACACATCACTTTAAATCAAAGTTTAGTTTAACTATGATTTAAAGGTGACTGTGTAGAGAGATTGTGCATGGGATTAACATTGTGGCCCTTTGCTTATACCCAGCTCCTGCTTCTGTTGGGCTGTTTGGAGCTTTGCTATAGTTTGGCTCAGTGTTAAGTTCAACCCAAGCAAAGAACAATCCTTGGTTACAGCACATGTTTTTTTGTAGAAAGAAACGAGCCAAACCATTCCACCCTGTGCACCCGCACACTGTGCTTAAGCTTAACTATGGTTTAAAGTGATGTGTGAACCAGGCTAATATGAGGATAGGCTAACTGGTATGAGTCCATGCTTAATTCTGTTTGTGTGGTGGAAAGGTGACAATATATCTCACTAATATTTTGTTCTTCCTTTGAGAAGTATAGACTTGGCTCAGACACTACACAAAAAACAATGGCTTGTAAAATCACATGGGTTGTTGTGACATCTGAGCAGACATTTTGTGAATCAACTTTGCTTTGAAGCTAGTTTGCAGATCACACTTTGTGTAATTCTTTGTGATAAAATGTCCTTCACCAAACTAGTAATAATATACATTTTTATTGTGGTTGTGAATTACGTTTTATACATTGTGCTTTGAACTTAGGCATCAGCCTCTCAGTTAGATTTAAGCAACCGCATCTCACCCAGGAGAAAGGATGTCTCTTTTGATGTGAATGCTCTTGCAAGTTTTCAAGGTAAAATAGGTTGAGTCACCTAAGAATTACATAATGAAAGAATCCTTTGTTGACACTTTTAGTCCACACATGGACACAGACAAACAGGAGAGCCTCAAAGGGCCTTAGGGAAGGGAGGCATTGGTGACTGAATAGGATCATTGTTTTGTCCAGGGTTTCCCAAACTTGGGTCTTCAGCTGTTTTTAGACTACAAGTCCCATCATCCCTAGCTAGCAAGACCAGTGGCCAAGGATGATGGCAATTGTAGTCCAAAAACAGCTGGAGACCCAAGTTTGGGAAACCCTGGTCTAGTCAGTTAAGGAAGGACTCTGGATGCCTCAGATTTTAATTCCTGGACACGACCTAAAGAAAAAACAATATGTGCTCTGGTTAAGATCTAGGGAGCAAATAAAAGTAGATAACACTGATGTGTTTGAACCTTTAATTTGAATTTTTGCTGAGAGTGTGTAAAGCAGAAATCTTTTTCCAAAGCATCTCTTTGGGTGAAAAGCTTCCTTTTTCAAAGAAGAAAATGCTAATGTATAATGCTGAGAGTGTCCAATGGTTTGATGAGGAGTGCAGTTTGATGGGGAAAGGCTCTAAAAGGCTCCTGTTTTTCTTACAGGAAGTCAGGGCTAAGCAATCTTTCCTTTTGTTATTTTCAATTAGGGAAAAAAAATTAAAGGCCTTATTACCACACAAAGAGCACCAGGTTTTTGTGATCCATGGATGCTGCTTTCAAATGATTTCCTTAATAAAGACCATAAAACCTTCTGGCAAGTGGTCTCTGGAGTTTTGCATTCTTGATCACAAGCTCTAAACCGTTGTATCTCAGCGCATGTCTGAGGACCACTTTAGAGCCAACTTTACAGACACAGATGATACTATTACATCTTATTTAGGCTCTCTGCTTGATGCTGTGCTATGAGTCACACCAAAATGGAACCCAGTTTCTGTAAAAGAAGTCTTACCTGTGATTCCTCAGATCAAGAGTGGGAAGGATCCAAGGATTGATTAATATCCCTCTGAAACTTATAAAAGTAAGGCAACTTTGGTGGGCACAATTGTTGGATGCCCTTTTTACTACAATGAATTGTTCTGGCATGACCCTTTCTAGCTGGAAGAAGCAATAGTGGTACCTTTTTTTAAAAAAAAGGGTCAAGCTTGTGATCTGGGAAACTGTAGACCTATTAGCCTGCCATCAATCAAGGGGGAGTTGTATGCCAGGTTCTTAAGCAATGGAATGATTTCTTTCTTAGAATCTGAGAATATACTTACTGATTCTCAAGCAGCATTTAGAGAAGATTGTTCAACCCTTGATCACTGTCTGATCCTTGGTCACCTTCCTGAAAAATATACAAGAACCTTGTGAGTGAAACTGTTTGCTGCCTTCATGGATTTAAAGGTAGCTTTTGGTTATATTTCCAGCATCAAGTTATGGCAGAAAGTGGATGAAATTCTTGTTGATAAAAGACTTCTCACTTCTTCCTCTTTTGCCTTTGTATTGCAATAGTCTTTCACAAATCAGATGTGGTAATAAGGGACAGTTTACTAAAGATAAACCCACAAGCAAGGGAGTTAAGCTGCTACTTTGTTTAATTTGTTCCTAAATGATCCCAGAACTGTCTGAAATGACCCAGATGGACTCCTACCAAAACTAGGTAATAGGAATGAATGAATGAAACTTTATTTGTGTCAGCCGTTGGCCATAGCACCAAAAACATTGTGATATACATAGAACAAAATAAAAAGTAAATTATATAAAACACAGTTTAGGGTCCTGAATCAGCAGGTAATAGGTAATAGGAAAATTTGTATCTTACTTTATGCAGTTTTTCCCTCCTGCTCTATACTTGGGCTAAAATGACTGTTATCTCAGTTTTTAATCTACTGTAAGCACAATTGTTTAAAGTTCAATTATGGAAAAGAAAAGATTTTAGCTTTTGGAAACGGCATTTCCCAGCATAGGTGGGTTTTAGATGATCAAATTATGGAACAAGTTATATTGGGGGTAAAATTCAATCATGCTACATTGTGGTCTACTCACAGATACCTGGAACATGCTTTATAGAATAGAAATGTAATTGTTATTGCATTTCACACCTAATTATTGAAGCTGAGCTTGAGCAATAAGATGAGATGGTGTTTATTTATTCATCTTAAAGTATCAGATACCATGTTTTCAGAACAATTGTCTCACAAAGTGGTTTACAATCATTAAATACATCAGCCGTCATTAAAATACAACAATAAAATTTCTGAATTTGATTAGAATAAGGCAGATGAACAAATACTTGTTTGTCAAATGCTGTACACCTCAGTCTGGAGCTGGAGCTGGAGGTAGGAGAGACACATACACCTGTATATCTAAAGTATAGGGTATGGGCTTCTGAGACCTTTAGCTGAGCATCCCAGCCCTTGGAGACCTTTCATTCTCAGTTCAGGGATGAGGTAGTTTTCAATTGACTGTCCTAAAAAGTGTGCAAGAGGGGATGTTCCATAACCTCTGTCCCATGATGGGGAAAGTGAAAGTCTTCAACACAAAAAAAATGGAGCTCACCATGCACGCAGAGACTGGGGGGGAAATGAGTAAGAAGCTCTATAAGAAGCTAGCACCATTCCTGTTGGATGGGAGAAAAATGACCCCTGTGCAGCAGGAGACAACGATTGAAGAAACATCCAAGGACCAGCAATATGAGTCTTTAGCCCATTACCCTTGACCCAGATGACATTGAGATGTCTCCCAGCACTGATCCAACAGAGGCATCCATTCGTTTACAACAGCTAACACATCCTGCAATGAAGCCACAGCAGCACACATTGCAGAAGGTTGTTGTGCACCAGGAACTATTCTGGAGGAGCCTATAGGACACAGTAGGTCAGTGCAAGGGGAGCTCCTAGTGAGCAGCTTGCTCTAACAATAGCTATTGGTGAACTTTTCGACCCTCTGCCTGCATCTACCTCTCCTTTGTCCTGTTCCCTTCTGAAGAACTAGAGTCTGTTAAAAGGCCAACGCTCATCTGAAGGGAGGTATGTTCCCTGAGCTCCACAGTCTCCAACCTAATGCATTTCCTGTGCCTGGTGCACTCAACACACCCTTGAGAATCCTGTCTCTGATTCTACAGGGACTGGTACTACGGGATCTCTTCTGCCTGCTAGCCTTGGATTTCACGATCCCTGATCTTCAGCATGAGATGCATAGTCAGGAACCTAGACCAGCTCCTTGGCCAGTGACACTGTAGGCTCCAACTCAGTGCCTTGGTCACTGAATGACTCGGGGATCATGGCAGGTACCTGATATTAGGGACTAGGTACGCTGATTTCCTGAAGGAAGTAAAAGGGCATGGGGCAACAGTGGCAGCTATATGTTGGTCTAACATGTTGTTCAGACTCCTGCTCACCAGTAATTCTCACTGGTGAAACTGTGGGAAAAGCCTGCATCACTCTAGGCAGGATCACTTGAGGTCCTGTTGATCCTGGAGTGCAACAGTGGAAAGCACCTTGTGCAATGATGCCTGAGAGATGCAACCCATGGTTTGGAATGGCAAGATGGATCCAACGTTGCTGCTGCCTAATGTCGGTGAACCAGATGTGTGGGTCATCTCTCTCTAAACCTCCAGTTCTCATTTGAAGATTTATTCTTAACTTTCCAGAGTTAATTCTACATAGTTTCTGATGAGAGCAGTCCCTGCACACACCACAGTTCAGTCCTGGTCAGCCTCTTCTGCTTTCAAGTTTCACAGAGTTACAAGGTGAGTCGTTTTTTGTTTTTTTTACACCTCTCTTAAATGCCCTCCTCCTCCTTGCTTTATTGCCAATGCTATATGTGAAATTTAAGAACCTGGTTCAAACTGCAGCAACTTCATGACACCTAGGTGCGCCGTGAATGTAGTGTTTCTCAAAAGATGCTGACAACTCCTACATATACGTTGCAGCATATACATCTCTCACAAAATATAGGGATTCCATTATACTCATGGAAATACTCACGGAAATACCCCTGCATTCCCTCAAACAAGCAGCCCTGAAGTGCATGCCTGAGTCATCATTAACAATAGAGAACCTGCTGTGCTTACCATATTTGCAACTGAAACCAAACATACCTTGAATGCTGTTTATCCACTGAAAATAGAGAGGGTGTAGCCTACTGACCTGTCCTTTATTTCATGCACAGGTGTAGACGAAGTAAACCCAAACATGGAAGAAACAGAATGGAATGTCCCAGATAGAAAAGTATTTGCGACACCCCGATCTGTGGAAGCGGAGTTTGTTGGAGAAGAAAACACCCCAAGATGCAGAAACCAAACTAGCCCCACCTTCTCCTGGTGCTAGATAGAGTGGCCAACTAAATACTCATATTAAGCAGTCAACCTGAGAAACAGGAGGCAAGTAGATAATGATGTCTGTGAAGGACCTGGTCATCAAATGGCAAAGGGCAGGTGAAAGCTTCAGCTTCTTACATGAGCAGATACAAATAAGACACAGAGATATGGTTTGTTTATTTAATCAAATTAAAAAAACAACACCATGACTAACATCTTAATATGTAACAGGTACCATTTTCATTATCACATTTGTGCCACTCATTTGGAAGGTAGGGACAACAAAGCTGATTTTATCAGCATGTCCTGGATAATGTCATTTTATTTTCCCCGAAAGCTCCAAACATTGATTGCAACATGCTATTATTTACTTTAATATTTAATAAATTATAATGTTGCTTTAAATTGATCTTAACTGTGATCCTTTGTGTTTAAAAGTACAGTTAAGACAATAAAGAGCTCATGGATATTTATGTAATGCCATATTTTGGAGATAAGATAACCAAGCATTTTTATTTCTGAAAATGGAAGGGTCAGGTATTTCAAAATTACTCTTGTGCTATATATATTCTTTGTTTTTACTGTTATTGTTTATGTAAATTTAAATGAACAATAAATAAATAAAGGGCTGTTTCACTGAACACCTCCGGTGGTTTGTTTGTTTGTTTGTCTTTTGCCACGTTTGTGGGTCATGAAACATCCACTGTCTCTATTTCCAAGCAAACTGAAAACATAGTTTGGTCAACGTTGTTCAACTGAAACAAAAATGTTTTGAGTTACAAGAGAAAAGGCGCTGTAGAAACAACAATTTGTGGATGAAACTGAATAGAAAGTGCAGAGCAACTTTAATCCGATTGGCTTAAGATAAATGCTTATTGTTTAAGCTTATTGTTTAAATGTCTATAAACAATAAGTGGGGTCAGTAAGAGAACCGCAGTAGAGGGCAACCCAACAACAGAGACAGGAGAAGCATTGGGGGTGTTTTTTTGCTTCGTGTTTTCCTTCTTTCTCTCCCTCCATGATGGGGTGGAAAACCTCCCTCTTCTCCTCTCCCATGTGCAGCCATCGGTGCTTGACAAGTAAGTAAAGGGTATAGAATGGGGATGTTGGGAATTCACATTTTGATCGTAGCTGGAAATGAATTTAGGGGCTTTGAAAGCTCAGCTCTCATTTGAGATTGGCTTCTCTGAGCCTCCAACTTCGAATTCAAGACTGGGGGTAGGTGCCATTGCTTTGCAGTGATGCCAGTCCTCCTTGGATGGTCCTTTCCATGGGGTAATGCTTGGGCAGTGTTCTTCGGCTCTGTGTAGCTTTCAATGTGGGGTTCCTCAGGGTTCAAATTTATCCCCTATGCATTATGTGTAGGGCTGCCTCTGAAGAAGGTTTGGAAACTTCAACAGGTGCAGAATTTGGCAATGTTAGCTTATCCAAGCAATTAATTTAAGCATATTACGCCAATCTCATGGTGTAGAAGGCTGGATGTCCTAGAGTATGATCATTGCCAAAACCAAATTATTGATGGCTTTCTGAAATTTACACAGAGGAAATACATGTTTTAGGACAAATTTCCAGTTCTTTGGGGGCAGTTTTCTAATATCTGGCCTGGAAATGGCTCTAATATTGCAGGTACAAAGAAGAGGTTTGCTATACCTGTGGAGCAGAGAATTGCACAAGCTATGGCTATAAGAACTTCTGCAACCTGCTTGCAGCGTTTTTCTGTACTGCTTATGTGGTATTCTGTGAAATGGTTTGAGTCTTCAGTAGCTATTTTCTAGATGATGTGATCATGTTAGGGGTTAAGGAGAAGGTTATGGTTGAATTCCTTGATTTGGACTTCTCATGAGTAGAACATAAGGACACAAAAAAATCAAGGCACAAAGAAATTGTGATGATTTTTGCATCCACAAGAATTATGATAGTATAGTTATCCCAGTACTCTGATGCTAAAGGTTTATAGTTTGCAGTTGTCTGTGTTGGTATCTCTGGGCAACATTAAGGTGTGCTGATTTTCACATTGATATTCATATTGAAGCAGGAATTTCTTCTCTGGATGATGTGTCCATGAAGCCCTTCATTATTAGTGATCAGACATATGTCATTCTGCTGCGGTTAGTGATAGTCTATAGCTGGCATCTCACAATGTCAAAGGATTCTGGATCAGCTATTGTAATAGCAATGTATAGTTGTTGTTAAACCACTTTGCTTTTTTAACGAAATATGTAGCATATAAGTATTTTTAAAAATTAATACATAATAGCAGTCTTCTTCCTTTCTTGATATATACAAGATTGTTTGTATTATGGAAATACATTTTGCTTTCGTACACTGCAAATTTCAGTTTCTGGTAGAGTCTATTCTGTCAAAAGTTCCTGTAATTCAAATCTGGTAACTTACTTTCACAACTGCAAACCAATGTGATTTAATGCAGATACAATAACATGAATTCCCTTAAATCTAAATTAACAATTGCCTTTAGGAAAAACTAACAATTTTATACAACTGAACCCATGTTTTCCATTGTAGGAACCTTCCCATTCTTTAAATATCTTTGCTCCATGGCATCTCCTGAAGGCCCATCAGATATCAGACTTCTAGGGGGCGAAAACATGAATAGATGTGGGGAAACTTTGCCCCCCCCCCCAGATGTTGCTGATCTTACAACCCCCATCATACCTGGCCATCTGCCATGCTTACTGGGACTGACTTGAGTTGTAATTCAACAACATCTGGAGGGCCAGAGGTTCCTGACACTTGCCCTAAGATGTTCATGGGAGATGTTTACGCTGAACAGTCTTTTTTAATCAATTTTGAGATAAATATGTTACATCCTTAATCTATTTTGAAAGCAGATATCCAGTATTTCCACAATCACAAAGCAAGGAATTTTGGATGCAGTTATGTGCTCCATATGCCCCTTTCTTCCCATGTTGTTCTCTCACCTGCTTCTGAGCAGGTATCAGCTGGACGTATGTACATAGGGTCTGCCATCACTTGGGTGACAGTTAAGGGGAGGGAGCCAGCCTACGCCCTCTCTCTTTCCCCAGTCTGGCTTCTCATCTCTGCTGAGACAAGCAGCGCAGGCCCCTGGGGAATACTGCAGGTCCAATGGATGGAGTGGGAGGTTGTGGGTTGCTGCACTGGTGCCAGCACTGATCCTAACCATCTCTGCATCCTGTCCTCTGCACATGGAGAACTGCTTTGCATCCTTTATGTGTTCTCTTACATCGGGGATTGGGGAGTTTTGTTTCGTTGAGGGTCACATTCCCTTAGTGGCAATCTGTCAGAGCCATGTGCCAGTAATAGGTGGGTCCAGAGCTCAAAGTGGGTGGGGCCAGCCCCTTCTCCCTTTTACGGCCACCCCTTTCCCCCCTCCCTCTCTGTCTCCCTCCCTGTCTCCTAGCTAAGTTGATGGCAGAGGGCCAGGGCTCTCAATGGATTTGCTTGTTGACAACTTCTCCCCTTCTTCCCCCATCACTCAATCCATTTCAGGTTTTGCCCTTCCCATCCTTTCCCCCCCTACCCTCATGAAACTGGGCCAAGGCCTGTATAGGTTCTTCCCCTCTGTCTTATATAGACAAGGCACTTCCAAGTGCCTACTACTTAAGAAATCAAGAAAGTCAGTGAATATCAGAGGCTGTGCTGAATTCTCTGAGCAGCTATTCCCAAATAATTGCTCTCTTTGGAGCTGATAATGTGTCTTCTTATTTCCCCCCTATAGATGCATATACATCTTCAGAAGTGACCTACAAGTGGACCTTCAATGCATCTAATTCAGTAGAAGTGGCCCCGGACGGTTCGAGGTTGAATCAGTATGATCTCATAGGGCAAACAATTGGAGAAGAAACAGCTAAATCAAGTACAGGTTAGTAAGACAAAGAAAAACCGTTTGAGTCCTTCTTCCTTCAGCCACTGGTGCACTTTTGGCCATACATTCAGACTACACTCTGTGGCCCTGCCAGTTTGACTTGTGGACATAGGAAATTATAGATGCTAGAACTTAATTTAAGATTCAGTATTTATATACCACTGAATTACCAAAGTCTCTAAGTGATGTTACTATAATATGCTATATCATAGAGGGCTTCCATATGGGAGCTCTAGGTTGCAAAATGGCTCGTTTAGATATAATTCTCTCTGTGTTAATTGGAATGTGAACGTCCACATGCTCCATTTTTTAGTTTTAGATGCCTTTCTTTCCGAGTGACCTATCATCATATGTTGAATTTTTCTGTGCTATACTTTGTGGTTCTTTGCCATAATCATTACTCCCTACCCTCCACCACCTTTTCCTACTTGTGGCATGCACATAGATATTTATGTGCCTGTGCACATTAAAAAAAAAAAATTACCAGACATTCACAAGAGCAAACATTGCCAATCTTTACGTATCATGTTTCATGGTTACTTACCATGTTTCAAGGTTTTTTTTGGGGGGGGAGTGTTGTTATCTATTTCTACAGTGGTACCTCGGGTTACATACGCTTCAGGTTACATATGCTTCAGGTTACAGACTCCGCTAACCCAGAAATAGTGCTTCAGGTTAAGAACTTTGCTTCAGGATGAGAACAGAAATCGTGCTCCGGCGGCGCAGCAGCAGCAGGAGGCCCCATTAGCTAAAGTGGTGCTTCAGGTTAAGAACAGTTTCAGGTTAAGTACGGACCTCTGGAACAAATTAAGTACTAAACCCAAGGTACCACTGTATTGGGTTTTTTTTAAAAAATAATTAATAGGTCCTTGGAACTGGATTGCTCAAATTCAAATGTACCTTCTGCATGTGGGAAGTGGTACAAAAATGTGTGCTTTCACCACTTGGACTACCAGAATCAGAATGGCTGGAATGTGTTCTAAAAAGTTACCACACACATGACAAACCATACGCCCAAAACAGTGTGCTAAGGAGAAATAACATGGGTTATTTTTATTTAACAGAATTTCCATTGTAAGCAGAAATCTGGATTAAATATATTTTTTTTAAAAAATGGGCTGCCATTTTGATGATGACAATGTCAGGTGGACACTGCAAGAAACTTCCATGCATGAGTTGCACAATAAACCCCCGTCTAGGAAGCATCTGGAGTCATAGTTCCGGATGATTCAACGATAGTAGATTCAACATTCACTTTTGTAGAGTCTGCAGAGTAAAGGAAAATGTTGACATCCAAAGAATTGTGCATTTAGTTCTGTACTCTTCCCCATCACGCAAATCCCTTTTTAGACCAAAGTGAGCTTTAGGTGCAGCTTTTAATGCTTTGAGGGGGTGCTGCTCAAAATTAAACTATCAATCAATCCAGCCAGATGGGCAGGGTATAAATAACTACTACTACTGCTACTACTATGGTCAATGACCAATATTCAATATGAAGCTTTGTCCAAATATATAAAATAGTATCAAAACAAAGTAACTAACTATAACAATAGCATTACTAGTAACTGTATCATACTATAAAACGCCAGGCATAGAAAGCAAAAGTATAAATTTGCTGAAATTAGTTCTTAGGTGTGCTTGTGTGGGGCTCAATCTTTGTTTGGATTTACCGACATACAGCTTTTTTGAGAGGGGCGTGTGTGGCAATCTGCAGTATGCTTGCCTTGTTAAAGCAGATGTCATGAAAAATGGTTTATTGTGGAGGCAATTCATAATTATTTCTAGCGCTCCTCCTAATTTGATCCATTCATTTCTAGGTGAATACAAAGTAATGACAGCTCATTTTCATTTGAAGAGGAAGATCGGTTATTTTGTGATTCAGACCTACCTCCCCTGCATCATGACAGTCATCCTGTCCCAGGTGTCATTCTGGCTGAACAGAGAATCTGTCCCGGCAAGGACGGTCTTTGGTGCGTATTGTGATGGACACCTGGATGTTGTGTTAGTTAGCATTGAAGGCAGCTCAGCATTTCAGGTGCCAACTACAGCACATTTAGTTCATCTATCTTTTCATTCTTTTAAGAATGCATTCTCTTTTTGTGATTGAAGTTCATTATGCAGTGTGACAAACTGTGGCTATTTGTCACTAATACTACTTTCAGGTACAGGCCACAGAGCTCCAGGGAGTTGGAAGGGGAATTAACATATGAAAGTGAAGCATGTAGAGTCAGTATTCTGCTGGCATTGGAATACGGGAGGAAAAAATGTGCCTGGTTTTAGGAAAGTTCTGATGGTAAATGTTTTCAAGCCCAACTTTCTCTCTTGAATTCTGGTCTGCCATTTTTATGCCATGCAAGTAGAGACCACAGCCCATATCAGGAGTGCTCCCATGCCCAAAGGAAGCTCAGTGCTTCAGTGCAATATGGAACTCGTCATACAGCTTTGAGATTGGGATGACTCCATGTCAGAGTCTGGGTACCAGCAAGGGGCATTTCCCAATCATGTTCCTGTTGTGAAAGAGGAGAAAAGTCTGGTGGATGTTTGGGTTGCTATTATTATGTGTACAAAGTGATGACCTAACATCCCATGTGCCCCTGCCTCCAGTCAAAGTCCCATTAGAACGATACTACATCATTACTTGCTTTTCCTCCAGGGGCATTAGTAGGGTGCAATGACAGCTGCCAACCAGCTGCCACCGAAAGGAGTTTCATCACTACTAATGAAGAGGAAAAGTTGAGGAAGCTGCTGCCAATGGCAACCTCTTCTAAACTGAACCCATATCATTTCCCCCCACTCAGCCCAGTTTTAAGAACTCGTTTTTTGCGCCTTTCATTGCAGTCATATCCCTTCATTACATTTTTTTTCTTTCAACATAATATTTTCTATGTATCTCAGCCTACACCACTCCCATTTTGGCAAACATCACACACATACACACACACACACACACACAGAGAGAGAGAGAGAGAGAGAGAGAGAGAGAGAGAGGGAGATATTTCAGGGCTTATAGGGATTTTCAGTACCAACAATCCAACCTTCCCATGGGATGGATGGAGGGGAGTACAGTTTCAGCGCAGTGAAAACCCCATGCAGAGGCAAGTGGTACCTCGGGTTACATACGCTTCAGGTTACAGACTCCGCTAGCCCAGAAATAGTGCTTCAGGTTAAGAACTTTGCTTCAGGATGAGAACAGAAATCGTGCTCCGGCGGCGCGGCAGCAGCAGCAGGCCCCATTAGCTAAAGTGGTGCTTCAGGTTAAGAACAATTTCAGGTTAAGAACAGACCTCCGGAACGAATTAAGTACTTAACTCGAGGTACCACTGTATGTCCAACCTGCATTATTTTTGCTTGCCTAAACATTCCTCAGCTGTTCTGACTTGAAACGTAACCTCAATATCTTCCTTGAATGCCACTTGAGTTAAAGTTACAGTGGAGAAACATAAGGTGTGCCTCCTTTGTGTGTTTGCCTGGGGCAGGCAGGGGAAAACCCTGGTAGCTTCCCTATGCTAGCACTGGGTTAGGAATACATCCAAGCACAATTGACAAAATAGGAGTTGCATGAGGACCATTCTCAAATCCAAGAGCAGATGTGCTTGCAGAATAGTGGGTGTGGTGATCACACAGGGTCCCCGGACGTTTGACGGTCTATTGACCCTGTGCCACCACTGTAATTGCTTTCTTCATTGCCACCAACCCGTTTCTCACAGGTACACATGGAGTCCAGACAGTTGTTAACATTAACAAATAATCAAGTTTATTTTTATAAGCATGAAAAAGCTTATGGTTTCAGTTAATTTTTCTTGGTAGTTTCTTAATCTTAGTTTCTTTACTGACCCAATGTTCCTAACAACTTCAAACTGATTATCCCAACTAACTATCTGACTCCACCTAACAATTCCTCTCACTCTCTCACAACACAACTCAACCAGCCCACAGACTATTCCTCCCTCTTCCTTCTCCAACTCCCAACTCTCCACTGATGTTCACACAACTCCAACTCTCACTCTAACTCCTCCTATCAGTTTCCACTGGCCAATCACGTCACACTCATTTAACCCTTTCCTTATGACCCACCTAGGAGGCAAATGCCACAGTGGTGTATGAGCCAAATGTGGACTATTACAACTGTGCTTATCCATGAAAAGTTTCTTCTTCTTCTGCATTATGCACATGAGTGAGCTTGCTTTTTATATTGGAACACACCCTGAAGCAGCCTAAAAAGAAACTATTTTTAAAAACTGAGATGTTGAGTATTTCTTGTCTGAGATCTACTCTCTGTCCCCCCTCTCTATTTCACTTTGCTCACATAATGTACTTATAAGCAGTAGGTTGCATTTAAGGACTTGGGATAATGAGGCAGTTTTAATAATCACGCTCTCCAGTTTCTTTCATTTATGACATCTGTTTAATGTGGTTGACCTAAAGTGTCCATGGTGAATTACGACCAAATGATTTGTTGTCTTTGCCTTGCTTCAAATTAGCCTGTGTAAAAAGTTGCAGTGCTGCTAATTGGATAAATCTTGACTATGTTCTTCATAGAAGATGCATTTGAAAAGCATTTGATTGTGCCTTCAGGGACTAGGCATAAAGCTGGCACAAAATTGTTTGGTTCAAGATTCCAATCTCTTTTTATTTCTTAAGGTATCTGTGCCATTTGTGTTTTTTCAGCAATGCAAGTCAATGACTCTGTGCTGCTAATTAAATGCCAACTATTTTTTAAAAAAGAAAACTTGCAAAATGCAGACACATTAAATACACTGGGTATTAAAAAAGCATACAAAGGATATCTAAGTCAAAACCTTCACCACCTTTGTTAGTACACAAAGTAGTTTTTCAGGTATAGGATCTAAAGTCCTGGGCTACATGTGCTGAATATTGACTTGTATAAAGAGCAGGTACAATTTACCGCATGACATGCCAGAGGACCTTTTCATAATCTGTTTTGGGTTCAACAATAGTTTCATTTCCAAATTGGTATTTCGGAAGCACAAGTCCAAAATTACCTTTTGTGCAGAGAAGAGTTTGCATGCCATTGGTCAATCCTGACCAAAATGTTCTTTCAAAGAGCAGGCTTTGACTTAAAGGTAGAGGGACCCCTGAGTATTAGGTCCAGTCATGGCCGATTCGGGTTGTGGCCCTCATCTTGCTTTATTGGCCGAGGGAGCCGGCATACAGCTTCCAGGTCATGTGGCCAGCATGACTAAGCCGCTTCTGGTGAACCAGAGCAGCGCACGAAACGCTGTTTACCTTCCCGCCATAGTGGTACCTATTTATCTACTTGCACTGGCGTGCTTTCGAACTGCTAGGTTGGCAGAAGCAGGGATCAAGCAACGGGAGCTCACCCCGTTGTGGGGATTCGAACCGCCAACCTTCTGATCGGCAAGTCCTAGGCTCTGTGGTTTAACCCACAGTGCCACCCGCGTCCCTAGCCTTTGACTTAGATCACAAATATTTCAATTTTAGAGGTCAAGTGCATGAACAGGAATTTATAACCTGATTGCACAATTTTGTTAGCATTGAGAAATCTATTAAAAATATGAGGACTGTAATGGTTCTAGGGGTTGCTCGTGCGTAAATCGACGCCACACCTGGCTGGGTTACCTGGGTGAACCCTTTCTGTCCGGACAGCCACTCACCCGTGGCTGTCTCAATCGCTGGCAGAATCCGTCAGTGGGTGTTTCTTGAACTTCTTCCAGCAAAGAAGCTCTTTGATGCCTAGTCGCCGCCTACTCTCCCTGCGCGGAAGCCTTCTGCGCAAGGAGGGTGTGGGCAAGCAGAGGACCCTTACTCTCCCCGCTGGTCCCCGGCAAGGAGTCATGGAGCCACCTCGCCGATTCCCCCATCTGCCCCCCTTCTCCACTGGTGCTACGCTGAATTCCTTCCCCAGAAGATGGGCTGCTTCTCTCCCTCCCGGGACGTTCTCCGGAACCCCTCTGGAGCCCTCCCTCTCCCTCTGGCTCCGATGGCAGTTCCCTGACAAGGACCAAATAGTGACTACTACTGCTGCTTCTTTTTCTTTGCCCTTCAGTTGAAAACTAGAGTTGTGAGAAATGTTAACAGGATCCCCAAGTTGCTTAGAAATAATACTCAGATAGATATGGAGACATGTTACAAAATTCACTGAATTAATCCGTGTGTGTGTGTGTGTTTGTAGTGGTATACATATCTTTTGTGGTAAGAACTTTTTCTAAAAGATTGCCATCTCTGTGATACAATAGAGATTTTTTTTTGTTTTTGTACTAATTATGCCTTCTTCCTCAGCATTGCTAATTTTCGTACAAAGGCAGGTCAGACAGTAAGCCACAGGCAAATCATCTTTGCATAGTTCTCTGTCCTGGGGGAGGACAGATAATGTGGAGAGTTTCTTATTCTAATTAAACTTAATCAAAGTATGTTATATTTGAATGAAAAAATCACAGCTAAAAATGGAAAGAGTATTAAATATTGGACTTCTGCTGTTTTCAGATTACTATCTTTGTCATTTGGAGGAGACTAGACTCTTGGCATCAAGTAATTTATTTAATGACTCTCCTAAACCCTGCCAGAAAACTACCTCACGAGTTTCAGTTTATGGACAAACTACGCATAACAGATGCAGACTCATTTGTTGAAGCTTGAGTCTTCCTCCCCAAATACATATAAAGCAATTACAAATTTTAGACAAAAGGTATGGGGTTAGCTATGGGACGTGGGTGGCGCTGTGGGTTAAACCACAGAGCCTAGGACTTGCTGATAAGAAGGTCGGCAGTTCCAATCCCTGTGACGGGGTGAGCTCCCGTTGCTCAGTCCCTGCTCCTGCCAACCTAGCAGTTCGAAAGCACATCAAAGTACAAGTAGATAAATAGGTACTGCTCCGGCGGGAAGGTAAACAGTGTTTCCGTGCGCTGCTCTGGTTCGCCAGAAGCAGCTTAGTCATGCTGGCCACGTGACCCAGAAGCTGTACGCCGGCTCCCCCGACCAATAAAGTGAGATGAGCGCCGCAACCCCAGAGTCATCCGTGACTGGACCTAATGGTCAGGGGTCCCTTTACCTTTACCTTTATGGGGTTAGCTTACAACAGAAAGATCCCAAGAACAAAAAAGAATTAGAATTGTTTATATAAATATGATGTGGGCGGGGGGGAAATGCCAACTCAATTTACAAATAGCAGATACCTGCAACCTAACAAATAAATCTGCGTGTTCTTCTCTTGAGCTTTCATTACACTAGTGGGGAAGCTCTGGCCCTAATAAGGCATGGCAGGCCTCTCCATTTGGCCTGCAAGGCCTTTGGTGCAAGCCACGCCCACCTGCCCATCACCTGATGTCATATGGCAGGCATCCCCTGACCCCACCCTCCAGCTGTTTTGGGACTACAACTCCCATCATCCCTAGCTAACAGGACCAGTGGTCAGACATGATGGGAATTGTAGTTCCAAAACAGCTGGAGGGCCGAGTTTGGGGATGCCTGTCATATGGTGTCAAACATGGGATTGGTAAAGCTGCAGTTTCAAAGGTATACTTAGGAATGCACTCTAAACCTTAGAATCTGCTCCTAATAGCACCAGAATAGACCCATGGCTGCCAAGGAAATATTGTGAATGTGTGACTGTTTATTTGCACCTATGCATTTAATTCAATATTGTTTGAATTTGGTGCTTTGCCCTGTCGTACCTTTTTCAGCATGGAAAGGCACTGAATTCATAGAGCACTGAATTCAAGCCACTGTGTATTAGCAGTTCAAATAATGTATTGGATATGGTCAGAGGGATAACTCCTGATATCTCAAACAACCCCTGAAAAATAATAAATAATTGACTTGTGCTCACCCCACCCCCGCCCCCCACCCCCACCTGTTTGTAGTTCTTGTGAAACATGTCAAGCAGAAACCTACTCATCTGCCTTTTCATTTTGCCAGATATATGTGAAGCTCATTCATTTTCCTGCAGGAGAGAAGCAGAATTGCATATTATCTGTTGGTGCTAATTTGTCACATTATTGCTACCCTAAAAAGCAGTAGGTGGTATCCAACTAAACAAGGGTGCTTAGCAGTGCAGTGGCATTTCCTTGTCCTCTCTTCTACCCACACTGTTCTGCAGAACCTGTAAATCGCTTCTTGTCGATTCCCCAACCCTCTGGGGCAGATTTCCTCAGGGTGCAGAAAGAGGAAAGGGGTTCCACGGCACAGCCAAAAGTCCTTGTATAAGTGGAACCGTTTAGTTGGCTACCACCCAATGTATCTGCACAAAGATACAGTGGTACCTCAGGTTACATACGCTTCAGATTACAGACTCTGCTAACCCAGAAATAGTACCTCGGGTTAAGAACTTTGCTTCAGAATGAGAACAGAAATCGTGCTCCAGTGGCACGGCAGCAGAAGGCCCCATTAGCTAAAGTGGTGCTTCAGGTTAAGAACAGTTTCAGGGTAAGGACGGACCTCCGGAATGAATTAAGTACTTAACCCGAGGTACCACTGTAGTATCAAGTTTTGTGCATATAATCTTGCATACTTTCTTAGTCACAATGTGCATCTTAACTGTGACTTCTGTAGAGCTTTATCTCTCTCCACTGAATTCTGGATCAAGCCCCCATAGTGTTGTTATTAGCTGCAATCAGCAGCTTTACACTAATCATTTGTAATCACTAGTTTTTGCTCCTGATGATAAATATTCCCCCCCAAAAAAAAAAAACATTCTGAATTACCCTGACCAACACTTTATTTTCCTCCGTTTTCTCCCCAGGAGTCACAACTGTGCTAACAATGACAACTTTAAGCATCAGTGCTCGAAATTCACTGCCCAAAGTAGCCTATGCCACAGCTATGGACTGGTTTATTGCTGTTTGTTATGCATTTGTATTCTCTGCCTTGATAGAATTTGCCACTGTAAATTACTTCACAAAAAGAGGATGGGCGTGGGATGGGAAAAGCGTAGTCAACGATAAGGTGAGTGATAAAGAAACGTGCTTAAAGTTCCTTCCAATTCTAAGAAATCAATTTAGTAGCATCTACAGCTGATAGCTTTCTATTACTGAAAAATAATTGAAGTCTTAAAACCAATATAAAGGCAGAGCAGATTAACGCAGGAGAGGAAAGGAAAAGAAGCTGACAGTTTGAGCACACACTTCAGCAGAAATTAAATTGTACATATGGAGTCTCCTCCATCTGCTTCATCTTGGAGAAACAAATATTGTCCCAAGGCTGCCTACAAATTAAACAATAGCCCATTTATGCCTGTTAAATATCCAAAATAATCTTAGGCAGCATTTCATTATCTTTGTCAGTTTGTTGCGCAAAAATGAATGAGGCCAAAGCTACTTTCCTATGACGAACCTTAATCAGGATTAATGAAACCCCACACTTCATATTTCAGCCCCACATTTATGCTGTTATGTGAGAAACCTGGTACTTGCTGTTTTAGCTTAAACACTTCTCTGGTGTGTTTGGTTCTTTTTTATAAAAATAAATAAAAATAAATGTTATTTCTGAAAACTGCACCGAGAGAGGTTTTTTTGCCCTGAAAACCTGCATAAAAATATCAAAATAATTAGTTCACATTGGAGCTAGTTTCAAACCAGTTAGTGGTAGAAAGTCAGCAATTTTACTCTTATTTTACTCCATTTTAATCTGCAAAGCTGCATTAAACCCTACTTAAGAGCCCTGTTCCAGTTCCCCATTTGGAACCTTTCACTTCACCACAGAAAATAGGGATCTTCTTCATGGGGGCTATTTTTCCCTGTGCGAAGCAAATAAATTACGTATTTATTATAGTTGTTTACCACACTTCCTCCCAAGAAGCTAGGGCAATGTAATGTGGATATTCTGTGGGGCAGAGATAGGGGCCTATGGTCATCCTTTTCTTCAACTCTCAGAGCTGAGGCAGGACTTTGCCCAAGATGTTCTAATCACCACACCAACCAGGTAAAGGGTGTGTGTGTTTTTGTTGTTTTTGTTGTTTTGCCAACTTGTTGCTCAACCTGCTAGTTTGCTACATACATGTCTCATGTGAAAGCAGTGGCGTAGCGTGGGGGGTGCAGGGGGGGCCAGCCGCACCGGGCGCAACATCTGGGGGTTAGGGTTAGGGGGCGCAAATCCACAGGTTAGGGGTGAAAATTACTTGCCTTGCCCCGGGTTCTGACAACCCACGCTACACCACTGTGTGAAAGTAGAACTTGTGTGTAGATTAAATTTGCAGGCTTAAGGAATCCGATTGTACTGAACATCAGAGAAGTTCTAAGGTTAGGAACATCACAAAGGTTTTCTGGATGTGTCCCATAATACCCATGGATCACAAAAGATGGAAATTGGAAATCTTCATTGGATATTTTGGAAGATGTATTAGCATTTAAAGCAGCAACTCAACTGTTGGAGACAAGAGATATTTTTTATTGGGGATGGTTCCTGCCCCCAGCCCTACATAGCCTTATGTTTGAGCATAAGCACTAGTTCACTAAAATCTTTTGGGCGGGAGGAGATTCTGAAGTTTCCAAAGGAACACTGGAACATTTTCAGAACATATGTTATTGACTGTGCAGTCAGATTCCTTGCAACATCTGTCTCCCTCCTAAGCCTATTAGGATTTTGCATCACTTATACAAGGCATCATTTTCTATTCTGTCCTGTATTTGTCAGTGGCAACTTGCCGATTTTATCACTTGATTCTGTAGATGTGTATTATTTGTGTGTTGGGGAGAAGAGAAAGATTGGAAAGATTACCAAGAGGCTTGCTGAATCTAGGCACACATTGCAGCCGATGTGGGAATTACACATGCTCCACATTATTAGAGCAAACACCTGAGATTAGAGTTGCTATGTATCAACAAGACCTGAAGGTATGCTAAGGTACTCTAAGAAGGCAGGTGAAATTTGCATGTATCCCCACTCAGCTATACATTTGCACAGAAGAAAGAGAGAGCCTCGTCAAAATAATTCCAGTTTCTGCAAAGCCTGTTTTCACGTATGCACTGGGCGAGATTTTCAGAGGAAAGCAACTACCAGGAATACAACTACCAGACTTTTAAAAGACATCTGAAGGCAGCCCTGTTTAGGGAAGCTTTTAATGTTTAATAGATTGTTGTATTTTAATATTCTGTTGGAAGCCACCCAGAGTGGCTGGGGAAAACCCAGCCAGATGGGTGGGATATAAATAATAAATTTATTATTATTATTATTATTATTATTATTATTATTATTATTATTATTATTAGTGCCTGTTCAATGCTGCAGTGTATACATGCCCCTGAAAAGGAGCTTACAGTATTTCATACACCCAGGGGGAGGGGGAGGACTCAAGCAAGGGTAAGTAAAACTACTAGCCACCATTGTGACATAATGCAAGTACCATGATTGGGTAATCAAATGCCATTTTTGTTCCCCCACAGAAAAAAGAAAAGGCATCGGTTATTAAGAAAAACAACGCCTATGCAGTGGCAGTTGCCAATTATGCACCAAATATCACGAAGGACTCTGTTCTCCCGACAATCTCCAAGAGCGCTACCACAACAGAACCCAACAAAGCCAAGCCGGAAGCCAAGCCACAGGAAGCAAAGAAAACCTTCAACAGTGTTAGTAAAATCGACAGGATGTCGAGAATAGTTTTTCCAGTCTTATTTGGTACTTTCAACCTAGTGTACTGGGCAACATATCTAAACAGGGAACCTGTCTTACATGGGTTTTAGGAGCAAACCTTAACTTTATGCTGAGGGCGTATAACATCATTATAATCAGATTGTTTTCCTATGTACAGTACGACTAATAACTGCTAACCCGTGAACCGAGATGTACAGAATGTATATAGGTATCATGTCCATTTATCTCCAAAGGAGGTGCACAGAGTTTATTCATGGGATCTGTAAACAGATGGCACCCATGGCAAATATAGCCCGCTCTCCTATCCGTGTGAGTTCTCCTAAACTGGTATTCAAATAATGCTGAATTATATCCATACAACCGCATATGGTCCTACATAACTATTTAGTAACACTATTTTTTTAATTTAAAGTTTAAGATATTTTTCTATAAAATGACTGATTCTACTTTAATGCAAAGAAACTATCATTTAAAAGAGAAGGGTTTTTTTATAAGAAGTAACCTTAATTTCTTACGGTAGCAGTGCCCATGTAAATATTACAGGTGTGTGGTGAGCTCAAGTATTCTCTTATTCGCAACCATTATGAATGCAAGATATATGTAAAGGCTATTGGAATGTCAGGGTTAAGCACCTCTTTACTTTTGAGTCAAGCGCTGAAGTTGCTGATTAACAGTTAGATCTGTGGTACGGTCAGCACTCTGTTCCTGAAGCAAAAGGATTGGGTGCTTGGGCGGGTTTCACAAGAAAAGAAAAGTTTCCAGCCTAGCCCCAATGCTGGATTCATATCAATCATTGTAGCAAAAGTGTTTTTTCTTTCTTTCTGTCCAGTGCTAAAGTGTTTTATAAAAGCAGTTGTGCAATGTGGGGGGAGGGATATCGGGGGCAAGGGAATTGATGCTGAGCCAACCTCTCCATGCCACACTGTGGTAAAAGTTGACAACATACTTTTTAAAAAATAAAAAAGTGATGATACACCAAAGTAAACAACACAAACCTGCTTGCTCCTAGTGAAAAACATTGGCCAATATTCATCCAGTCCTTAATAGTTCTTCTAGCTGTTAACAGTTCCCTGATTTGGGCCCAGGAGGGGTGGGTCATATGGCTCTTTTTCAATATGAATAAAAAGAATCATATGGGAAAAACATGATTAGGGGCTGTGTTAATTAATAACAATGACTTCATACATTATTTTCTTGGCTAATCACAGATGTTTTCTGTGGTGAGCTTTAAAGGCACTTCCTTACATAGCATTGCATGGGCTGTTTTGGCTCTGATATATTCAGGTAGATATAACAGGAAAGGGATGCTTGTCTGGCAAGTGGTACAGAACAATCAAAGTAGGATATTTCTTTTTTGCTGCAGTTGCACAGAGAAGCAGAACTTACTCCCAAATAAACATTCAGGGTCAGGGGTGTAAATAGTGCACAGTAAGGTGAGATCAGGTATTAGAGTTGTTGTTTTGTAATTCGTTGATATGCAGAAGGAGAGCTATTCTCCTAAATAAATGGTAAACTCTGGATCTTTCAGATGAGCAGTCCTAGGGCTGGTTCACATGTTACTACACTTGGTTGCTGTGCAGTTGACTACTTGCAGCTGAATGTACAAATGGAATCCATTGATTCAAAGCTTGCCCACCTACATGCAGAAGCTGTCTTCTGCTCATGGAGGGACTGTTTGGCACCGGAGCGTCGTATGAGAAAAGCAAAACTGAACCCAAATACGTTCTTCCATTTGTGCAAGCTCTTGTAGTAGCGGAAACGTGAAAGCTGCTATAAAACCTACCTGTTGCTAGCACTAGGAAAATAACTGTGCAAACATTTGGAGGTCAACACATCTGAGAGCTTATCTACATTTACCTTTCCTCCACTGCTGTTTGTTGCACTGAGCTTTAAAGAGCAGGTTTATGCTCCGGGGTGGGGAGAAAAGAGCTCTCAGGCATGAAACTTTAAAGCATGGATCTGTCCCTGGAAAGGGCAGGGAAAAAGTTGTGTAGATAAGCCCTGGCTGTTTTAATTATGCTTGGTCTTTGGATTCGATCCGTTTGTTTGAGGCGATAGTGAGAAATGTTATAGCTGTGTTTTATATCGGCAGTGACCATGCATTCACAAAGGCAAGTCATTCATCCAGATGTGCTCCCACAAAAAATTCCAGGGACCCAATACAGATGGGAACATGTTTTTGCAAATGGTTCAATTTGCTCTCTGAAATTTCACAAAGAGCAACATTCCAGATTCTTAGCTGTAGGTTTACAAGGTTACCCAGTAACATACTGCACATAGTAGCCATTCACGATGCAATTTTAAGTATTAATCCCGTCTTGCGAATTGAAACTTTTATAAATTAAAGAGAGAGAGAAAAAAGCCAAATGTCCAGAAAAAAAAGCTTTCAGTTACTCTTCAGGGTTTAAGCATATTGGTAATATAAAACTTCTGTGTACTACTTTTCTGAAGTACAGTTTCCATGAAATCTGCCTTAAAAGGTTAACTTCGTGTATCCATAGCAGCCACTGGAAACCGTTCTTTGGGATTTCGTTTTCATGAGGGGGTCCTCATGATTAAAGATTATTGCTGCTTTTGTAAATTGCAAGCTTACACTTTGCTGGCATAAATTTACAATGACTTTATATATTAGAAATAATTTTGCTAAGAGGAGGTCTTTTTTTTTAAGAAAAGAAAATCCAGTGCATCATCAGTACTTAAATGCAAACGGAAACAAAACTGGAGCCTCTGTTTGCAAATTTTGTATAATATTTAATATTGATCCATTAACTATTTCTCATGAAACCTTTGCAAATATTCCTTATACCCCCAAAAAGGCCCTGTAAATCATACTACCATAAATAATTGTGTACTGTATTTAGATTTTAATAATACATTTGGCCAGTCAAAGGTATTTTGATTCACGTACATATTAGCAGTTATTAGTTGACCTTAAAAAAAAGATCCACCTTTCTGATGGTGTCTTTATAGTAGAAGCATATGTAGTCGTATAGTGTCATTTATTGCAGTTTTGTACAGTACTTGAGTATAGTGCATAACTAGATATTGCAAAGTTTAACAACACTGTTTAAATATTTCTAAAACAATTTTAAATTACCTTAAGAAGTGGAAACACACATGCACAAAAATCAAACGATATTTCCATTTGCTGTTTTATTTTCTGTATTGTTTCATTTTCCTTTAATGTGGTTATGGTCTTTACTCTGCATGAGAAATATTGATGGCAAGGTCACAAATGCATTTTATTGGTTAGAACATTGAGGTAAAATAGATCTTCTGAGATTAATAGTTCAATCCTTTACATGTAAACTCAGAAGTAACCCCACTGAGTTCAGCAGGACTTACTCCAAAGGTGACCATGTGTAGGGTTGCAGCCAAAATCAGGTAAGATACTTAACACAATGAGAATAGCTTGAAAGGATAGAACATTACCTTCCCCATAATGTATACATTTGATCCCCTCTAATCAATTCATCCTCTTCAGTAACAGTAGTTGGGGAAAATGAGCACTTTATTTGAAACATTAAAATAGAAAAAAAATCCTTATTTTCATACCTATTTATATATAACGTAGATCTGTGTAGTACAGAAATGTGTGATAAAGTTGTGCAAGTTTTGAAGGCAAGCAATAAAAAAAAAGTTATTCATGGTACAGTTATACATATCTTTAAAAAAATGTTTTATTTGTAAAATATAAATATACCCTTTGATGCTACATTTTCCAGGTACAAATAAATATATAAATATGTACATATGTAAAGCACTTGTAAATACTAGTAATATAGACAATTTTATTCAATTTTATCTTTGATTTTGGCAAAGGGCTCTGACAGCATGACTTTAAAGCAAGGCCCATCTCATCAGTTCTTGTCCTGTTTAAACATTACATTCTTGGGAGAATTCTCCATCTGTATTAATATCGGGCATATACAAGCCCACTGCTGCTTGTCGGGGGAAGAAAATAACTACCATATTTTGTTGGCTGTGACACCTCTCTTTTGGGCTACCCAACTCAGATTCATTCCAAGGGTGGACCAGGTGGTTAGAGACACGATTTACTCAAGTAATATGATAACAGTCCAGTTCGTTTGTTGCTTTCTTCCCACTACAAAGAGCACAGGAGATCCAGAGTTTGTGGTCAGTGGGTTGTGAGAGCACCCAGGAATGTAATAATTGGAGCTTTGTTGCTGGTGTGCGATGTGCAAGCTCTTTTATTGCCAAATGCTACGTGCTTTCAATCTCATTAATTACCATGGGAGCTGACAGCTCTCAGTACCGCATAGGACTGGGCCTTGAAATAAGAAGGCCAATGACTATATTTTACATCATGTAATCTAGGTGGACAGCTGAGATGTTTTTCTCTTAAACAGTATAAAATCAGAACTTTGTCTTCTAGAAATTGGCAGAGGGATGAGTTTAGCATTGGTTACTCAGTAAGGCACATGTTCTTAAGGGACAGTAGACCCATAAAAAACCTACAGAATCAAGGAGGTCCCTCCTGTTCTTCCTTTGGATCAGTGCTAATATATGTGCAAAAATTCAATTCCTATTTATGGATAACTGTTCGTTTTGTAAATTCAGTCTGCACCAAGGGACCGATCTTCGCCCTGCTGCAGTTGTCAGAACTGTTGGAAGCCAAAGCTAGGAATGCTGACTTAAACAGAACTATTTAATACAGTCTGTCATATGTCTGAACTCTTAGTATACAATCCTATGCACACTTAGCTGGAACTGTAAGCCCATTTGAACATCATGGAACTTATTTCCCAGAAAACATGCATTAAAAAATCGAGCTAACCATGAACCATGAACATCCATAATTAAACAGAACATAAATTCAAATATCACATTTAAAAGCTTCCTAGAATAAGGAAGTCTTTGTCATGCAGCTAAAGTTCAGCGAGGAGAGGGCCCTCTCTAATTGTAAATTGGGAGGGAGTTGGGCCCACAACAATGAATGCACAGCTTCTAGTAGTTACAAGCTGTGAGTCTGAGCCATGAGGGACCACCAACAGAGACTCTCCCCAAGATCCCTTGTGATTGGGCAGGGATATAAAGGATCATCTGGTCCTTAAGATATCCTGGACCCAAGTTGTTAAGGGCCTTGTAAATTCGAGCCTGGAACCTGGCCTGGTAACACACGGGCATCCAGTGCAGTAGTATGTCCCCATCAGTGGAAGCAGTTTACATCCACACTAATAATAATAATAAACACCATAGAATATTAGTAGATTCACTGCAAAGGCACAAACCATAGCTTTGCTTATACCCAGGGGCCAGCAAACTTTTTCAGCAGGGGGCGGTCCACTGTCCCTCAGACCTTGTGGGGGGCCGGACTATGTGGGGGGGAATGAACGAATTCCTATGTCCCACAAATAACCCCGAGATGCATTTTAAATAAAAGGACACATTCTACTCATGTGAAAACACGCTGAGTCCTGGAACATCCACGGGCTGGATTTAGAAGGTGATTGGGCCCCCGGGCCTTAGTTTGCCTACCCAGCCTTATACCCATCCCATTCCTACTTAAATAGACGAGGCAGTAATTGTTACGTTGTTTTTAGCAAAAGCATACCTCACGGAAAAATTAATGCCTCCAAATTCAACAATAATACCCTGATTCTCAAGTTATGGGTAGCTGTAGTGGTGGCCCAGTGCTGGCTACAACTACAGAGCTACAGCTATGTCCTGCACAGAGCAAATGATGTCAGTCTGTCCGGTGCTGATGCTTGTGAACTGTGACTGCATTCTAATAGGATATAGATGAGGACAGTTGCACTCATATGGATGGCACTGTGTCCAGCACTTCCTAAATGTATGTTAAGTAGTAATTTTGGTGGTTATATCACTAGCTCCTAGCTAATTAGTTCTCTCCCCTCCCTTTGCAGCCATTCTCAAAAGCAGGAGAAAGATTATAATGCTTTTTTTGGGGGGGGGGTTGTGTGTGTGTGTTGTTGTTTTTTTGAGAGAGAGAGAGTTGGAGATTGCATGATAGAACCATTGTTGCCTGTTGTATACTTCATTTCATTTTGATCGCTATCGTCTCGATCAAACAAGTTTTTCCATATTTTCGAAACACCGAAAGAAACCTGTGAACAGAGATGGTAGCAGGCGAATATGTACACTTAGTATGCAATGAAAGTAATATTAGCTCACCTTCAGGTGTGAGGTGGTGAATCTCCTATCATCTGCTTCCAGCCTTAGTAGCTTTCTGTGATAAAACTCTCTTCTATATCTGGCAGTGCCACACGGATCAGTTTCAACTGACCATGACCATGCTGGGTCAGGGCCCCCTCCCCCCAAAAAACGTTGTTCTGGCACAGGGATCATAATGGCTTTTTCTGACTGCTGCTAGGTTCGCTTGTTTGCATGTGTAGCAATGCATAGGATCTAGTCTGCCTCCTAGTTTTTCAAATGGAAATCATTTTAATTATTTTCTACCCATTGTCATTATTTTCTGGTTATTATTTTAAAATGATTAGCGGTAACAATTTTAAGTGGCCTCTGTTTAATTGAGTGTGAAATTCAAGTTTTCAATAAACACACTGTTAAATAGACGTAGTGTTTATTTTCCTTGGCAGCCTTTTATCTTTCCCCAGTATTTAGCCTAAAGTTTCAACCCTATACAGAAAAAAGTAAGTCTCCTAGATCAGGCATGGGCAAACTCGGCCCTCCAGATGTTTTGGGACTACAACTCCCATCAACCCTAGCTAACAAGACCAGTGGTCAGGGATGATGGGAATTGTAGTCTCAAAAACATCTGGAGGGCTGAGTTTGCCTCTGCCTACTCCTAAATCCAAAGGTTAGGGACTTTAGATGGGCAATATGTCGTAGTAGTAATGACCAGTGCCTCTGTGTTGTTGTCCATCATTAGTTAATCTCCTTGCATTTGTGCCTAGTAATCCAAAGAACTAATGCAATATGGGTGCTTGTATTGCTCTGATTATGAGGCAAACACAATGAGCTTATGGTGGTTTGTCTTTGCCACAGTAGCATTGATAATTGTTGCAACGACTGCTAGGCCCCGTGTTTCCAAACCTGTGTCTGGTTTGCTAGGCTGAGCTTCCTGCACTGCTGAGGAATCGTATCAGCACAGCTGGATGCTGACATTTACAACTGGATACAAAATTATTCTGTATTGGCAATTGGATCAGAGGCTCCAATGAAGGAATTAAGAATGACTTCAGTGGGCGCATTACACTGCATAGCACTAAGTCACAAAGACTACGGTAAGTGTTAGCAGGCAGTTGAAAATACTATTAGCCACTTATAAAGGTAAGGAACTGCCTTATGTTGAGTAATCAAAACCATTATTATCTACACAGACTTGGCAAAAGCTCTCCAGGGTTTCACCTTACCTGGAGTCGTCTGGGATTGAGCCTGGAACCTTAGAGGTGCTCTAACACTGATCTCCTGTTTTATTTTCTGTTTTCAGAGGATTCCTTGAACAGGTGCTCAGTGTCAATTCTTCTTGTGCAAACTGCACACTTTTAGGATTGCATCCAAAATGCTAGTCTAGATATAAAGCCTTGTTTGTATGTGCAGGCCATCTTTGCTGTATTGGTACACAATTGTGAGTTGGATCAGAGTGTAAGTGGGGGGAGGGAAGAAGGAAAAACATGAGAGTTAATATAGGGAAGCTTTAATGGCAGAATCTGAAAATGTAGGTGATCTAGGAGTTACAGAGAGCTAGGATAGTATTCAGTAGATTGACCATCAAGGAAGAGACTGATTTGTGTGTTTTTCTGAGCACATAAAAAGAAGTACAATGTGGTCCTTGGGTTTATTTAGAGTGGATAGAAAGTGAACCTATTTTGTGTCCTGTCTCATTATGCTTTAGCTAGGCACATAATTTAATTCCTTAATGCAATGTATGGTACATATTATAATTTTTATTGGGTGCAATCTTTTTCTGATAACAGAAGGAGAAAGTGAAAATGCCGCAGCTGCTACAACTTTAGCTTGTTTGCAGTTAAGCTTTCTCCCCTGAAACTTCTATTTCATTTTTACCAGAACAAATATTAAGTCCAAATCTGGGAAAAGAAGTCAAACTCATAAGACAAGCTATACTAAAATTAAAAATAAAATCCTAATACACCTGCTGCAATTTTAGAATTCAGCAGGCTCCTAACTTCTCTCAGGTTGCATGAAATTTTGCCTTGTGCAGAGAGAATTTTAGTTATTATTTGGGGGGGGGGGCAAATGTCCTGTTCAACACTTAAATAAAATTGGCTTGGTGGGTTTATGGTGCTCCTCTGCTAGTTAAAAAAATGCAACCCCCTGCAACAAGACAATAGTGGCAGTTCTACTTGTTGAATTTTGCATCTGTGTTGAAAAGATTGCAGGGAGAAATTGCTGGATGTGGTGGTACATTTGGTGAGAACTTTGCATGGATCTCATTAGGTTCAACTATATTGATCAATAGCAAATGAAACTTAATTTAAATTTTAATAGCTGGTCAAAGGCTAGAGTTAGCAGTTCTTGATGCAAAGTAGTCTCTGTGTCTTCAACATCTGTATGGCAATTAAAATCTTGTCTGGAACAGCTGCTGCTGTGATGATTGCAGAATCCACTATTCTGAATCATAGTTCTGCAGCGATGTCATCAATTCAGGACTTTGGGGCCGACATCCAGTGTCCAACTCAGCAGAATGATTAGAGGGGCCTCAAAGAGCAGCAGGGCTGGTGAACAACATTTTGAAGTGACCCCCATCAAGGCCAGAATCTAACATTGCCTAATTGCACTACACACACAGACACACAGACACAGACACACACCGTCTTCACATTGTTAAATGAGTACACCTAAATGTACACCTCAAAATATAAGGTGTTACTGTGGAAAATAAATATCTGAAAATATGTGTTCTATATAGGTATGCTTGTTAGAGCAGAGACTGGCTGCAGCTGTACCTGCTGAGTGTTCCCTGGGTGAGAGATCCAGGTTTATTACTGTGTTATGTATGAAATGGGCCTCTGGCTACACAGAGCACTCCCTGCAGAACACAACACTGCTATACTAAGGCAGTCGAAAACTGTGCTCTTTGTGATGGAAATGCGTAGTTGACATGATTCTGGACTGAGAGATTTAATGGATATAGCTTTTATAAGAGAGTGAAGCAGGGTTAGTGTTTAATCTGAATTTGAGTGGGAAATTGTGAAATGCTTTAATGGGAGGAATGTCACGAATGAATGAGTAAGGTCTTGTTTTCTTTTGCAGAAAAGTAAAATGAGTAGTTGCTGGCCGTCGATTATTGTATGTTTACTTGAGAAAAGAAGAATGTACTTGAGAGAAACTGTTAATTGGAGTCCTCAGAAAAGGGCACCTACTTATTGAAACATGTAGAGCATTTTCTCTCAGAAGCCTTATAATAGCTGCAAACCAGACCACATTTACTTTAGAGTAATCCTGTTTAAAGAAATGGGGTTTTGCCACTGTAAGTGGCTTGTGGATCTGGCCAATGTGTCTTCCATTGGAACACTATTAATTTGAAATTAATAATGTTCCAGTTTCTTAAAGTATCCTTTTGGTTCATTTATCTTATTTTTCCATACGTTGTTGACTCTAAACCCAGATATCTGATCAGCAGAAAATTATTTTACAACCGGATTTTTAAGAACCCGAGTCTAGGCAGTTTTGAGTTATTGAAGCTAACCAGGATTTAGGAAACATGAAAATTAAAGTTGCTGTTGGCTAGAGTAAAATCCACAAGGAAAACTACTTCTTCAAATGATTTGCCACATCTGTGTGGGTAGACAAACCCAACTGTGCTATAAATGGTTGCTGATAGGGTTAGCTACCCACGTGTAGGTGAATCCATGCTAAAATCGTATTTTTTATAGAAAGAAGGGTCCATTTAACTAAATGGAATACTTATGAATAAATACGTACAGACTTGGTGTGAAAGTCTTGCTGGTTTCAGTGAAACTTAGGGCTGATTTACACATGCACATCATTCTGCATCTGAAGTGTCATTTAAACAGTCCATTCAGACTGTGGGAAGTGCTTTTCCACGGATCCCTCATACAGTGCTACTGTAATGTTTAAAGGCCTACAAGGTTATGGAAATGGCCAGATATCTTCATCTTTCTTATGGAATTAGAACTCTTGCCAGAAAATCAGTGCTCCTTGTAACTTTTAAAGAGCACTTGAAAAGCACTGTGTTTCCTGTGACCTCACCTCATTCATGTATTCTAGATGAACAGGTGTTTGTGAACCAACCCAGAATTACACCTTTCTTTAGTCTGGGATTTGGTGTTTGGATGTTTATAGGCTTTTGCCATAACAGCTACCCCAATCTGAAGCCTCTGCAAACTGATATTTCCAGACTCAGTTGGGTGTTTGCACTTGCCTGTCTGGAATATGCTCCAGTTGCATTCCTACTCAAGCTGTCAATATAGGTTTCATTTCTGGTTCTTTTGTACACTTCTGTCATTCTCTTTCTCAGATACAGGAAAGCGTATTAACTTTCTTCATGTGGTTAATCATTTATGATTTATTGCACTACTTCTGTGCTGCAAAACATAGTATGGTAGCCTTTAAGATGGGAGTTGGGGAGTCAATGGGCATGCCAGTTTGAATTCAGTCAACATAGATTTTGAGCTCATGCACACTTAACTTTGCCCTGTGCTCTCTATGCGCAGGTCTGGGCTTTCCAGGTCTGAGCATTGTCTCCCCCCCCTTCCCCCCCCCCGTCCCAGCACTTTCCCTGGGAATTCCCTGTTTTACCGCTGAATCGGAGCAAATGCGAATCCGCAGGAAACCCGATTCCCATTTGCTTTGATTCAGCAGTAAAACACAGGTTTTCCTGGGGAAAGCACCAGGACAAAAAGAAACCCCAACAGCAACCCACTCCAACACAAACCTAGAAATCTCAGACCTTTGCCTAGAAACACTATACAAAAGGAAATGTGGATGAGGCCTTTTCGTTTGGCAGTTTGAATTTCTGGCGTTAAAGAAACTAATTTACTTTGAAACATCTTATATCTGTGTCACTCCTCCTTCCTCAGTTTAATTCAACTAACTGACTTTTTTTAAAAAATAAACATTTAGGGATATCTAGAGATTGGTGTGCACCATAGCTTGATTTAGTACTTCCGAGAAGTGTTACGAAATGTGTTTTTGAAAATATGCAATATGGCTTGTTATTATTTATTAAATTTGTGTACTGCTCTTCATCCGAAGATCACAGGGCAGTTCCTGGTGCACTTATAATAAGCTCTGTAACTTGTTTTTTTATCATACACCTTAAATGTTAATTGTTGCATAATGTCACACCATTCTGTTGGCCTGCAACTCATGCAACTTGTGTTCAAGGTGCTCAGGATTGCACTAAATTAAGGTTTTTGTAATTATTAGATTTTAAACATATTTGGCCTAGAGGAGCCCTAGCGCAGGCATAGGCAAACTCGGCCCTCCAGATGTTTTGGGACTACAACTCCCATGATCCCTAGCTAATAGGACCAGTGGTCAGGGATGATGGGAATTGTAGTCTCAAAACATCTGGAGGGCCGAGTTTGCCTATGCCTGATCTAGTGTGTTAGACTTCTTTCTCATAACCATTTAAATTAACACAGAATTAGGGAAGAAATTGTTTGTTTTTGGCAATTCTATCTTTTTGGCAATTCTATCATGTTAGTTGTATCTAGCAGTCATGGGTTTACAGTATTTAGCTTTCAGCACAGAATGCAACATGGAATTTATTTATTCATCAAAAGATACATGTATAGATACGCGCTCGGGGGCGGGGGGGAATAGCCAACAGCTAAGGAAAACAAGGGAAGATTTGATGGGACTTCTATTCAGTACTGAATAGTAATTCATTTGGCTTCATCAAAACCAAGGTTTGTGATATGGATAAAGTGGCTTCTCTAGGCCAAAGAAATGATCAATCATACCTTAAAAAGTTTGCAACTTTTGACCCACCAAGCCATGTGCAATCCACTAGCCATGATTTTTGGCCTGCCAGATGTGTGTGACAAGCCCACTTTTTCTGTGTCCGTTGGTGACAGCAAAAAACAGATTCACTGAACCACTGGTAGGACTCTGTAAATCATGCCTAGCTGGTGGACTGTTTGCCTTGGTGAGATCGAAAGTTGAGCAAGCCTCATTTATAGCCAGCTTGTTTTCAAATGCCATCTGAGTTACATAGGACCCAAGCTGTTTGGGGTCAAAGCCAGCACTTTGAATTTGGCTAGAGAATAAATTGGAAATCAGAGAAGATGGTGCAATCTAGGAGTTACAGGCTCCATATAATGCACCCTAGTTAGTGATCTAGTAGCTCCCGTGAGCTGAGCACACTTAAAAGGCAGAGCCATGTAGAGTGCATTGCTGTGATCCAGTAGATAACTGTCCTGTGTGTGATAGTGACAAGGCCTGACTTTTCCAGAAAATGTTGCCACTAAGGCACCACCCTAATCTAGGGAAAAGTACTCACATTCATAGCAACTATGACCAGGGCATCCAAGGGCAGTGTTGGGTCCAGGGACACTCCTAAAACGTGACCCTGATGAGACTTTTTTATTTTTTTGTTGAGTGAAAAAGGAGCATCAGTGGTGAATTGTTTGCTTTTCTAAAGAAACACACACACAAACACAAACACACACAAATTAAACACTTGCACATTTAAAAAAATCTGCATGATAAATGTAGTCTATGTAATTTTGAACATCAGTGTCATTTAAAAAAAATCTCTGGATGGCAGTTCACTTTTAAGTGTTCTATAGATAAGGAGAAAACAAAAAACAAAAACAAAGTGGGATTATAATATTCTGTAATTTGTGACCTTGTTTAGCTGGGGGGAAAGTTATTGCTTTCATGAAAATGTAAAAGAAATAACTTGACCAATGTTTGAATGTGTCACTCTGCTTGCTGTTAAAAGAATATTTATTAACCCCCACACAGAATATTGCTAAATATTATCTTTTTCGTACTTATTAAAATAATTTAAATAGACTGTATTTGTTTTGTTTTGGCTCTGACGGCATACCTCTCCACATCTCTGTGTGTTCTGTAAAACGGAAAGAATGGAAGCACTATAATGAAAGGTGTTCACATAAAAGAAAAAAAAAATTCTCTGTGTTCTGTTGTACCATTTTGTGTGGCAGGGGTATTATGGATGCCGCCTCCTGGGTCGAGTGGGAGGGGGATAAATAATACCCAGGACATGGGGGTGGGTGAAAACAGGCCAGCACTTTTGCACTTTGGAAAGCAGGGTTGCCATGGCATTGGGTCAGGTTTTGTCAGCCCCTAAGACTTCTGATCTAAAGCCCAATACACCACAGGTGGCACTGTGGTCTAAACCATTGAGCCTAGGGCTTGTTGATCAGAAGGTCGGCGGTTCAAATCCCCACAATGGGGTGAACTCCCGTTGCTTGGTCCTAGCTCCTGCCAACCTAGCAGTTCGAAAGCATGCCAGTGCAAGTAGATAAATAGGTACTGCTCCGGCAGGAAGGTAAACAGCGTTTCTGTGCGCTGCTCTGGTTTCGGGGTTCCGTTGCACCAGAAGCGGCTTAGTCATGCTGGCCACATGACCCGGAAAAACTGTCTGCAGACAAATGCTGGCTCCTTTGGCCTGTAAAGTGAGATGAGCGCTGCAACCCCAGAGTCGTCTGCAACTGGACTTAACTGTCAGGGGTCCTTTACCTTTACCTTTTAAGACTTCTGATCTAAAGCTCAATACACCATCCCAGCTTGCCTTCTGGAGAATGCAGTGGCAGTTCACCAACACAGAAGGGCCAGTGTGTTCCCTCTGCCACATGACTGGAATGCAGCTGGTAACCTGAGATGAGTGGTGCCAGGCCAATCCCATCCAAACTTGGGCCAGGAGCTGGTACTCCTTCTCAATACCCCCCCACGAGGCACCCCATATTGTTTCTCCCACCCAATGCCATTTCCACCAAAGTTTTGGCAGATAGCCATAAGCAGAACATCTTGCAATTGTGCTACCCACCAAGAGACAGGAAAAAACCTCTCAACCACTGCAATTCTTTCTTTCTTTCTGTCTTTCTTTCTTTTTGTTAAATGCTTTTTATTAACTTATTATTACAGCACATACACACACTGCACTTAAAAAACAAACTACAAAAGAAAACACAAACTAAATGATAAACATATATCCATAAATCTGCAAGTATCTGCACACAGACTTGTGTTACCCAATTGTTAGTTCTTATTCTATTCTAATAGACTTCCTCCTCAACGCGGGTCTGATTTTAAACTTGATAAGCTGTTTCTTTCTCATTTCGTCTTTTCTACCCTTCTCCATATGTTGTATTTGTTTTGTAAAAATTATTCGAAGCAAGACCAGGTTTTAATTTGAGGGCACTGTTTTTTTAAAAAATAATCTCTGTACTTTCCCCACTCTTTTTGAATTTTTTGTTTAGACTATCCCCTAATTGCATCCGTCATTTTTGCCAACTCAAGGTAATCAAAAATTCTCTCTTGCCACTCTTTTTTTGTTGGTACTGTTTCACTTTTCCAGTTTTTTGCAATTAGTATTCTTGCTGCGGATGTTGCATAAAGGAATATTCTCTTATTTTCATTTGCAATGTCTGAATCTATTATGCTCAGTAGAAATGCTTCTTTTTTTACAAATGTTTGTTTAAATATTTTTTCAACTCCTCATATACTCAACCATTGCAACTTTCAGTTTTCTGGATGGGAAATTTTCAAGCCTCGGTACCCATCTCAAAAAGGGGAGGAATTTGCTTCATGGTAAGATAGAGCGGTATCTGATTAATAAGGCAGACCTGCCCATAAGTACATTTCTTGGGCTTCTCAATGGAGGATAAATATTAAGGCCTCAACCTTGGTAACCAACAGGCTGCATTCAGTTATTTAATAATTGTGCTATCAGACAATGAAAGTGATTTTTTTTCCAAGTCTTGTACTGTAATAATAATAACAACAGCAATAACAATTTTATTATTTGTACCCGTTCATCTGACTGGGTTGCCCCAGCCCCACTGAGTGGCTTCCAGCATATACAAAAACTTAATAAAACATTCAACATTAAAAACTTCCCTATTGAAAATATTATGTTTTGCTTCAGGCTCCATTAATTGCCATCCAAGCAGCCAATTAGCAAGCTATTTAAGCCTGGATTCAAAACAATCTTTAATTAATAGTAATGTGCTAATACTTGTGCAAATAAACAAATCCTACAGTCTTGAATTCTCAAAATAAATATATGCCAGCACCTCTCCATTCAAACTAATTATTCACTAGGGTAAGACTATAGGACAATAGTCAGGACAATAGATACCAAGACCTTTTGGATGTATGGAGATCTTAAAGCACAGTGCTTTTTGTTTGGTACAATGTTTGGAATCTTAGTAACCCCTAGAATGCAAGTAGTCCATGAATGTAACTAGTCCATGGCATATTCCTTTCTCAAAAGAGAATGTTGAATCCTATCTCTCTAGGGCAGCTTCCCCCAACCTTGTGCCCTTCAGATGCTTTGGGCTACAAATCTAATCAGTCCCATCCAGCATCGCTTAGACAGCAACACTATTCCGAAATGTTGCAGGAGGAGAGTTTTGTGAGTTCTTATTTTTTCCACTACTACTTTTAGAAAAATTATAATTGTGCCATGTTTCATCTACCTTGCTTGCATGGATGGTGGCTGGAGGATTTGGGTGTGTGTAATGATATATCATAGGGACGCGGGTGGCACTGTGGTCTAAACTACTGAGCCTCTTGGGCTTGCCAATCAGAAGATCGGCGCTTCGAATCTCCATGACGGGGTGAGCTCCCATTGCTCTGTCCTAGCTCCTGCCAACCTAGCAGTTCGAAAGCATCCAAGTGCAAGTAGATAAATAGATACCGCTCTGGTGGGAAGGTAAACGGCGTTTCCGTGCGCTGCTCTGGTTCGCCAGAAGTGGCTTAGTCATGCTGGACACATGACCCAGAAAAACTGTCTGTGGACAAACCCCAGCTCCCTCGGCCTGTAAAGCGAGATGAGCGCCGCAACCCCAGAGTCGTCTGCTTCTGGACCTGTCAGGAGTACTTTACCTTTACCTTTTAATGATATATCATAATATTTAAGATATGGCGATATATATAACTGATGCACACACATTCCAGCACATTCCAGCACAGTATGTCTTACTGAACTCAGTGGGGCTTATTTCTGAGCAGACGTGTATAGGATTGAACTGTCATTATGCAAGCTGTTGGACTTCCAAATAGTGTGTCTTATCTATGTTATATTAGCTGGAAAACCCTTTTTTTAAACATGACACTTGTTTTTCTGAAATTGAAACTCTGCTTTTAATAAAATGGCTAATATTTTTAAAGCCTACAGCTTCAACCAATGGGTTTTAAAAATACAGTTTTTTACATGGTATTCAAGGCTCAGTAATGATTCCATAACTTTCAACCGAAAGGAGAGTCAGAAAAGGTAGCAATGATGCTCCAGAAAAATAATGTTGAAAATTCCTGGCTTTCCTAAGAAGGAAATCATTGAGATATGTGGGAAGGGAGCATGAAGGTTGCACTGCGATGTGTACCGAGAGAAGGAAGGGGAAGGAGACTTCAATTGTGTTTAAATGCCATCGTTTTATTAAAATACTCTGCAAAGACCCTGAAATGCCACAACCAATGTATAGCATTCTTCTCTCTGTTTGTAAGCTAGCTACCCACAAGTCAAAAACTGAAGTATCAAGGAGAAGAGATGCACAGCTGGGTCTCTCACTGCTGGAGGGCTGAAGTACACACCTGCCTAGTGAAAGAAAGAAAGAAAGAAAGAAAGAAAGAAAGAAAGAGAAATTTGTTTGGGTGTAATACACATCAGTACAACCTGTCAAACACAGACTAACTGCCGTATATATAAAGTAAAGGTAAAGGGACCCCTGGCCATTAGGTCCAGTCGTGACCGACTCTGGGGTTGCGGCGCTTATCTTGCTTTATTGGCTGAGGGAGCTGGCGTACAACTTCCGGGTCATGTGGCCAGCATGACTAAGCCGCTTCTGGCGAAACAGAGCAAAGCACGGAAAAGCCGTTTACCTTCCCGCCGGAGCGGTACCTATTTATCTACTTGCACTTTGACGTGCTTTCAAACTGCTAGGTTGGCAGGAGCAGGGACTGAGCAACGGGAGCTCACTCCACCGCGGGGATTCGAACCGCTGACCTTCTGATCAGCAAGCCCTAGGCTCTGTGGTTTAACCCACAGCACAGCACCACCCGCGTCCCCTGCCATGTATATAGACTCTTACCAAACATTCAATGAACTTCTTCCCACCCGATTCTTAGGTGGAGAATCAGGTGGGATTTTTCTTAAGTAGTCCATAGGAATGTGGGGAGAGATCCTCCTACAACAAGTCCAGAGGTGATCTCTTCAGGATAGGGCGGGCTGGTGGAAAAAAAGAATGTCAGCAGGAGGCTCCTGCCCCTTAAGCAGTTGCATAGAACTGGGAATGTCAGCAAGTCTTGCATAACAAGCTATACCTGGTGTAAAGGGAATTGGGGGTTGCTCGTGCGTAAGGGGGCTGCTGCTCTAGGCAACGTTGTCTGGCTAAACCTTTCCCTGGCTGGACAGCCCTTTCTCCGTGGCTGTGTCAGTCACTGGCAGAATCCGTCAGTGGTCGTTTCCTGAACTTCTTCCAACATAAAAGCTCTTTGACGCCAAGTCTCCGCCTAGCCTCCCTGCGCGGAAGTCTTCTGCGCAGAGTGGGCGTGGCCAGCGGAGGTCCTGGGCTCTCCCCACTGGTCTCTGTGGAAGAGTCTTGGAGCCATGTCTCCGAAGTCCTTCCCTGCTCCCCTTTCTTCCTGGTGTCACGCCGATTTCCTTCCCCAAAGGAAGTGTTCTCTCTCTCCCTGCTGGTCCCTTCTCCTGCATCGTTGGGGAGCCTTACCTCCACTCTTGGCTCCGATGGCAGTTCCCTGACACCTGGCTAACATTTTCTCTTCCGCAGAGCCATTAAATGTTCAGGATTCTCTCTTTTTGACCTGGTCACTCACCTTCAGGATCTGACAGCATAAGCTCCTTGACCTGGGCTTCTTACCTCCATTGAGGCCATAGTTTCTATCCATCTCCACCTCATTCCCAACCTAGGTGAGCAGGCACAGCGCCCTCAGAAGTTGCTGAAGGGCAAAGAGAGAGCAAATAAATAATTATATGCTCAAAGCTCAGACAAGGAGGGAAAGTAAAGATAAGCATTTGCTATATTTAAACAGATTACGCCTTCTAAGAAGAATTCCCAGTAGACAGACTCGAGGCACCGAGCTACCAAAGTAATCTCTCATTTCGGCTTAAGGTGGCCGACCTTAAACCACATGCTTCACGTTTGTCCTCCTGAAGGTTTTATAAGCTAGGGAGTAATCAACCTAGTGGCCTCTAGGTAGAAGACTACAACTCCCATCGTCCCCAGCCAGCATGGCCAATGGCCAAGGATGACAGGCATTGTCATCCAAAATGTTTGAAGAGCACTATGTTAGCTGCTGCTGGTCTAAGCAGCCAGAAGACTGCAAGCAAAGGTATGTAAGAATCCTTCTGAACTGCAACATGCACCTGAAAATTTCAAAGCAACCTCCTGTGATCAAACACCAAATTTAAACAGGAGCAGTGTAGGTTTTCAAAGGATGGGTGCCCAGCAGCAAGTATCACACACATACCAAGTGCAACAGCACCCTTAAATAAATATGTGTAAATGTAAATGGAACCATTATACTGTGGTACCTTGGGTTAAGTACTTAATTTGTTCCGGAGGTCCGTTCTTAACCTGAAACTGTTCTTAACCTGAAGACCACTTTAGCTAATGGGGCCTCCAGCTGCTGCTGTGCTGCCGGAGCACAATTTCTGTTCTCATCCTGAAGCAAAGTTCTTAACCCAAGGTACTATTTCTGGGTTAGCAGAGTCTGTAACCTGAAGTCTATATAACCCGAGGTACCACTGTACAGTACACTTATCAGAGATGTGGAATTGGCTAGATTTTTCTGTCAAATGTACACAGTAGCAAAGCTGGGGTCCTTTTTTGAAATGCGCGAGATGGCCTAGAGTCCACTGGTGTCACATGAGAGTAAAACCAAAATCAGTATTCCTTTGAATGGTAGTTGTTAAGTTGTGGGTGAACATATCAGATGACACAGCGATTCTTCAAACAGCTCTTGTTTTATTCACAGGCCGGGACAGAACTGAACTGAAGGGTTCAGTCAGCCTGCTTATATAGAGCTCCAGTACAATGTAACTGTAACAATTTTCTAAAACTATCCAATCACTGAACGTCACTTTCGATCCCTTATTTGCATAACTATCTACAGTATCCCCCTGCTGGCCCAGGGTGAGAACTTCAGTACATAACAGTAGTCAGGATGTTTGAGGGGAGGGGCAAGCAGCAGCAGGTGACAGTTGCCCTCATACCCCACATATGGGGTTCTCAGAACATCTGATCTTTGGAAACCCCAAATTATTTCTGCACCAGCTTCCAACCTCCATCCACCCAACTCATCCAGAGGTTTCACATACACTTAACCCCATTCATACCTTGGCCAAGGCCAGGGCATTCACTTGGCATAGGATGAGATTACTCAAAATCTACCCAGATCACAATATACCAGTTTTAATTCAGCAAACAAGTCAGGTGTATTAACAACCCACAAGGCCACAGATACGCAGTCAGTGAAACAAACAAAACAAAATTGTTGGTTTTCTTCCCAACACTTGACCTAGTAGTTGATGAAATAAGCAGTTTGGTTAAATCCTACCTGCAGAGAATCCATAACAAAAGGCACTAGCTGTCTCAGAAATATAGAAATAAAATCAATCTACCAAGGTGTAGCATAGATTCCATATTTTGTGAACTCCAACTGAAGAAGCCTTTCACAAGACTGAGACTGTTCTAGGGGGTTCCACACAGAGGTGGAACCAAGGTCAGTCCACCATAGCAACACGTTAGGTGCATAGTTTTAGTTAGCTTTTATTGTTCCCCCTGGTCTTGTAATTTATGGTTGTTTTTATGTGATTTATTTAACTTGTATTCTGTACCCTGTCATAGAATCGACTGTGGTGAAGGGCAGGCAATAAACACTCTGAATGCATAGAAACATACCCTTTTGGCCCTTAGGGAAGAGGCTGGGAAGGAAGCTTGGGGGCTCTATTTAAACGAAGTCTCATACAGGCGTATACATTTTGTGCAATTTCTACAATTTAATACCTCCCTAACTCTCAGTGACAGTAACAAACAGATGAGATGCCTAAAACAGTCCTTCAAGTCTGGTAGTTTATCATGTCAGACAGTCATTTTTTTCTTAAAAATGTTTAGGGGTACTCTCATTTTGACTCAAGAAAATCACCATTTTACAGCTCAAATTGGGAAAAATAAATACAGTAAAGGGACAAAAGTATAAAAATTCACAAAATGTTTGGGGTATGCGTACCCCTGCGTACCCCCAGGGGGGAAAAGCACTGGTGTCAGATAAACCTAAGAACTACTGATTAAGAAGTGTAATTTGTTATTGAAAAAAAAATATCAAAAAAATCTATAGCCTTGAGTTTGAGAGGGCTGCTTTTGGTGTGTGTGTGTGTGTGTGTGTGTGTGTGTGTGTGTGGTATAAATGCTGATCAAACAGGGCGTTAAGCTAAATCCTACTGGGCTGTGGGGAATCCATAGCAGAAGGCACTAGCCAAATCAGATATTTTTAAAAAAGCTTATTTTCACCTTGACATTATACATGCTCTGCTTGGGGGGGGGGGTCACCTAGGCAAACATTTAGCTAATTAATTGGTGGGTGCCTATTGATCACTTTAGCATAAAGTGTCCACTGCTTTTCTTCCATTCTATTTGCTGCAACCCTATGCCTACTTACCTGAAAGTAAGTCCTATATAGTTTGATACTTACTTCATATATATGTGTGTATATGCATGTTTTACACAAAATGTGACATTATTCAATTCACTTTCAATATAATAATTCATTACATTTTGACTTCCCATCCTTACATCCATGATGTTCCTGTTGTATTCCTTTATCTGCTGTCATATCTGCTGTTTATTTTCCGTTGTAGTATAACTTATATTACAATCATTTATTTCCTGTCCTTCCCTTGCCTATTATTCAAATCCTGCTCACGATTTCATTGGACTAGTTCTCAAATAGTCCCAAAAGAAACTCCACTCTTTGACAAAGTTTTCACCTTAAAACAAGACTTACTTCTGAGTAGGCACTCATAGGCTTGCGCTGCAAAGAACCTAGAAGTAAATTATCCATGACTCATTTAACATATGGATGTTATATAATTTATTTCTGAAATAGTAATCTATTTAGATTGCTTGCTTGGCTTTTTCTTGAAGGCTCAATGCAGTCTAGCAAAAGCTAACTGTTGCAACTAAGTCCCGCTGCAAGAATGGAATACATCACGGAGCCTGAGTCCCAACAAATTCCATGAGACTTGCTCTCAATTACATGTGAATGAGATTAACTCAAGTTCTGCTGATTTCTCTCTGCTATGTGACCAGAGTTTGCTGGAATGTGACACCCAAACAGGTAGCGATTCATAAAACCACCCTGGGTTGGATCCAGATTTTGTCACAGTTAGAATACACCCACTGCAATCAACAGGCATCAAGAGAATCATGATGAACTCTAGATCCACCTCATTAACATTTCCAAATGACCAAGCTATTATATGATAATTGAAATGCTCTTCAGAACCTTTGAGGGTACCAGATAAGCCTAATGCAGGCATGGCCAAACTTGGCCCTCCAGATGTTTTGGGACTACAACTCCCAACATTCCTAGCTAACAGGACCAGTGGTCAGGGATGATGGGAACTGTAATTCCAAAACAGCTGGAGGGCCAAGTTTGGCCATGCCTGGCTTTGTTGTTGTGTTGTCGTTTAGTCGTTTAGTCGTGTCCGACTCTTCGTGACCCCATGGACCAGAGCACGCCAGGCACTCCTGTCTTCCACCGCCTCCCGCAGTTTGGTCAAACTCATGCTGGTAGCTTCGAGAACACTATCCAACCATCTCGTCCTCTGTCATCCCCTTCTCCTTGTGCCCTCAATCTTTCCCAACATCAGGGTCTTTTCCAAGGAGTCTTCTCTTCTCATGAGGTGGCCAAAATATTGGAGCCTCAGCTTCAGGATCTGTCCTTCCAGTGAGCACTCAGGGCTGATTTCCTTGAGAATGGATAGGTTTGATCTTCTTGCAGTCCATGGGACTCTCAAGAGTCTCCTCCAGCACCATAATTCAAAAGCATCAATTCTTCGGTGATCAGCCTTCTTGATGGTCCAGCTCTCACTTCCATACATCACTACTGGGAAAATGGGTGCCAATTTTAAAAATGCAATTGACTATAGGGATAAGTGTGGGTTGGTATATGAATGAGAGAGGCCCTCAAGTTTGCAAGGATCAAGCTATTCTGCCTTTCGTGTCAGGCAAGCCTTTGGAGTTCGTCATGTCTCTACAGATTCCACTGATAGCCGCCTGGGAGGAAGCCGCCTGCTTTCGTTCGCTGGCTGTTAATTAGCAGCACGGAGTGTTCACTTTCTATCAGACGTAACTCCCTAGTGCTTCTTAAATATTGCATGGAGTTTGAAATCATATGGAACTAAAGAGAGAGCAATTATTTCTAAGTCTGCTGGATTTACCTCCCTGCCCCCACCCCACCCCAGGCCTTCCTCATAGTAACAACAAAAACATTTTCAATTGCTTAAGTTGCAGATTTACGTGCTTTCGGTTCTGTATCTTTGTAGAAGCTGCAAAGACCTAAAACTGGCATAGGGGAGCCCATCTCTCTATCTGGCCATGATTCCTTCCCAGGCCATCCCCTTCATTGGCCTTCCTCTGCACCATCCTCCAGTGCTTTTGCCTGGCTGAGATGCCCCTTGAATTATGGGAATCTCTCTTGTTTGCCTGGGTGGAGAGGTATGCCCAAGTGTGTAGACCTCTTGACTGGAGATGGAGGAGAAATTCAGTTCAGGGAACATTTGAAGCCAAATCTGTCAAAAAACACATTTTAAAAAATAATATGTGAGCTGAAAGACAAAATTCACGCTGATCCAAATTTTGCACTGCGGTTCTCTAACCACGTTTTACAAAAATGCATATAATAGGTGACGTTTGTAAATCGCTTTGCAGGTTGCTGATGCTTTTACAATCAAGGAATGTATTGATTTTATGAAATAAAATTAAAGTGAGTAAGTGTGCATAAAAAGAAGATATTCATGAAAACGACATGCAAAAATGCATTATTTTAGGGGGAGGGTGCGTACATTACTCAAAACTGCATATAAAATGTGTTTATTAAGAGATATTCACACTAAAATGTGAAGAATTTTCTTTTTTAAAAAGAACATGGGGAACTTAATTTTTTATTTATTTTAATTTTAAACCCTTTATTGAAATTCATGGAGATTGGTCAGCATAATGATCAAGGTACATCTGAATTGTTGTAAGTGTTAGAATTTCACCTACTGTCTGACTGGCTGCACCAATCTACCTTTTAAAAAATAAATGGATTCGCATGGCACAAAGAGTCACAACACACCCTGGTCTTTCTGACCATGCTTTCTATGGTGGAAAGCACATTTACACAGACTGGAGCACTAAGAACATCCTACAATTCTCAGATTCAATAACTACAAGTGCCGCCCTGATCCGTAGACACGAGCAGCAATCTTGTGTGCATTGCTAGCTTAAATGTAGATGTGCATAGGCAGATGCACATCTTGATTCTCATCCAGACCTCATCGAAATGCCTGGATGCATATGCTGATGTGCACTTGGATCCTGTGCCACATGCTGTCGCCTTTGACTCATTGCCCAGGATGACTGTGGCTAGATCAGAGCCTGGATATCTTGCTGTTATCTTGGAAGCAATAGCCGTAAGACAGTCCTACAGAAGTTGAAACTGGGTTATTGCGCACGCCCTAACACCTTAAAGTATGGGCCGCAAATTAGGAGGTTTGATTTGGAAAGAAAGATATAAAAGTAGGTCCTATGTAGGGGATGGGCAAATCTGTCCCACACTGGTTTTCCACTTGGGCATCCCGGTTCATCCCCGTGTGGATTGTTAGGATAATTCCATATGAATATTTTAAAAAACAAACCCTGTACTGTGCACGAGAACAGTTCTGAACACACAAAAACAAAGACTTGGAAGTTGAGATAAGGCCTTCCTCTCTCTTTTCTCTGGTATAAGCAGTGCTGGATTTACGTATAAGCTAAACAAGCTATAGCTTGGGCCCCACTCTCTTGGGGGCCCCCAAAAAATTTAAAGGAAAAAGAAACACCTGGATGTGCATTTCCAAAATATAAGATAAAAAACAAATAAAATAAAACCTACATACAGCAACAGTATTTTGTGTTGTGTAGGCTCCTATGGTGTAAATAATGGGCCCTGCTGTGGACATAGTGTATTTTGATTTCAGTAAGGCAGGCGTAGACAAACTCAGCCCTCCAGATGTTTTAGGGCTACAACTCCCATCATCCCTAGCTAACAGGACCAGTGGTGAGGGGTGAGGGGAGTTGTAGTCCCAAAACATCTGGAGGGCCAAGTTTGCTTATGCCTGCAGTAAGGCTTTGACAAAGTCCCCCATGATATTCTCATGAGGAAGCTGGTAAAATGTAGGTTGAATTAGGCGGATTTGTAGCTGGTTGACTGACCGACCCAAAGACTACTCATCAATGGTTCATCATCATCCTGGAAAAAAGTGACAAGTGGGGTGCCACAGGGTTTTGTCCTGGGCCCGTTGTTGTTTAATGTCTTTATAAATGGCTGGGAAGAAGAAATTGAGGGAGTGCTCATCATATTTGCAGATGACACAAAACTGGGAAGGGTAGGTAATGCCACAGAAGGCAGAATCAGAGTTCAAAATGACCTTAACAGATTGGAGAACTGGGCGCAAGCTAACAAAATGAATTTCAATAGGAACAAATGTAAGGTTCTGCACTTTGGCAGGAAGAACCAGATGCACAAATATAGGATGGGGAGGGGGCACCTGGTTTCCTAGCGGTACATGTGAAAAGGATCTAGGAATCTTGGTGGACCACAAGCTTAACATGAGTCAATAGTGTGATGCACCGGCAAAAAAGGCTAATGCAATTCTAGGCTGCATCAACAGAAGTATAGTGTCCAGATCAAGGGAAGTAATAGTACCACTCTATTCTGCCTTAGAGTGGTACCATTACTTCCCTTGACACTATACTTCTGTTGGTGCTAGTTTTCTCCTGCTCTGGAGGGTAGGACTCAAACCAATGGCTTCAAGTTGCAAGAAAGGAGATTCCAACTGAATATTTGGAAAGACTTTCTGACAGTAAGAGCTGTTCAGCAGTGGAACAGACTCCCACCAGAGGTGATGGGCTCTCCTTCCTTGGAGGTTTCTGAACAGAGGTTGGGTGGCCATCTGTCATGGATGCTTGAGCTGAGATTCCTGCATTGCAGGGGGTTGGAATAGATGACCCTTTGGGACCCTTCCAGCTCTAAGAGTCTATGAAAACACAGCTAAGTCATTAGTTTCTTCAATTCTAAATGGAGTTGCTTTGAGGGGAAGTACCGTATTTTTCGCTCTATAAGACGCACCAGACCACAAGTTTTTGGAGGAGGAAAACAAGAAAAAAAATATTCTGAATCTCAGAAGCCAGAACAGCAAGAGGGATCACTGCACAGTGAAAGCAGCAATCCCTCTTGCTGTTCTGGTTTCTGGGTTAGCTGCGCAGCCTGCATTCGCTCCATAAGACGCACACACAGTTCCCCTTACTTTTTAGGAGGGAAAAAGTGAGTCTTATAGAGCAAAAAATACAGTATGTAATGCAGAATTTCCTACGAAATGGCAGAATAGTTATGGTTTGTAGCTAATGTGTGTACACCGCTTCCTAAGCCAGCGATGGAAGCACACTGGATGCAGAGTAAATAGGAGTGTGTACACAGCCTCAGTAACTAGGGATGGAGGGGAAATTCGATTCAGTGTGCATTTAAAGCGAAATCTTTCAAATCCACACTGTCTCAGAGATTATGTGAACTGAAACATAGCTACGCTTCGTCATTCACACTTAACTCAATTTTGTAGGGCAGTTCCCCAGCCAATGTTTGCAAAAATTTGAATATTAAGGGAAAGGTTGCATAAAAGGAAGCTATTACTGAAAATAACATGTCATAAATGCATCATATTAGGGGAAATTGAGAGACAATGGAGTGCTGTGCTAGAATACGGATAAATTTTCATTAGGGTTTTAATTGGTTTTGTGGGGTTCTTTTGCTGAAAAATGTAGAGAACTGAATTTAAGATTGTAAAGAGAGAGAGACAGAAACTGAGAGAAATGGACAGATATTTCTATCTTTACCAGTTCATGGGACAGCAGCAGGAGTCAGTTACAGTGGTACCTCCGGTTAGGTACTTAATTCGTTCTGGAGGTCCATTCTTAACCTAAAATTGTTCTTAACCTGAAGCACCACTTTAGCTAATGGGGCCTCCCGCTGCCGCCGCGCCGCCGGAGCACGATTTCTGTTCTCATCCTGAAGCAAAGTTCTTAACCTGAAGCACTATTTCTGGGTTAGCAGAGTCTGTAACCTGAAGCGTATGTAACCTGAAGCGTATGTGTCACGGACTCAGGAGCAGGAGCACTGGGGAGAGAGGAAATGGAGAGCGAAGGGGAAGAATCCGAGGGCAGCGTAGGGGAGTATGACAGTGGCCCGAGAGATTCCATGAGCTTCTCCAGCGAATCAGAAGATTCCCAGAAGGGGGCGCCTATGGTCAGGGCAAGGGGGGTCCCAGGGGGGACGCACCAGAAACAAGGAGCCAGAGGGGAACCCCAAAGCAGCAGTGGGGGATCGGGACCAGTTTCCCCACCAGAGCGTAGTGGGGGGGAAGAGTCACATGTGTCAGGGCCAGCGTCTCCTCCAGCGGGGAGAGAGAGTGAGTCAGGGCTGACCACGCCTCCAACGGAGGGGAGGTCAGTTGCAGCTAGCCCCCCCAGAGGGGGAAGCAGTGACAGCAGCAGCAGTGAAACGGTCAGGAGAAAAGTTACCGGCTGGGCACGCGCGCCAAGTTCAAATGTACAGGCGTGGGGAACAGCAGGAGACCCGGATGGGGAACCAGCTCCTAAAGCCCGCCGGAGGGAGGGGGAAGGCTCAGGGGACTCAGCGTCAGAAGAGGCTAGAAAGGGCGAGACCCCAACGGCCAGGCGCAACCAGAGGCGGAAGGAACTGAGGAAGAGGTGGAGTAAGGCTAGAGTCTTAAATTGGTGTCTGGGGGGAGGAGACTCAGACGGAGCATCAGCGGTCTGAGAGTTGAGACGTAGAGCTGCGCGCTGCGGCTCTGGAAGTGAAACTGAACTTCAATAAAGACTTTTGTACTTAACAATGAAGCAGCGTTGGTCCTTTGTGAGCTGGGACCTTGGGCAGCTCTGACAGTATGTAACCCGAGGTACCACTGTATCATGCTTATGTCGTCAGCTTCCTATAAGCATCTGGTTGTTCAGTATGAGAAACAGGATTCTGGGGCAGGTGGCTCATCGTCTGACCCAGAAGGGCTTGTTTTCTGTTCTTAAGATCTCAAGCCATCCTTAGATGACACTAGAAGATTTATCAGCTGTAACTATTTATACTGAGTATATTCTACTTTGACTAGGAAGCAGCACACATATCCTACACTTGGATCTCACATTCTGGCCCCATTATTAAATTCTCACTGGAAACACCAGGAGAACAATTTTAAAAGGAGTCATTTGCAAACACAGTTCCACAAAGGAGCTTTAAAGGTGGAAAGCATTAAGATCTATGTCTTCAGGAATTTCCCATGTCACATTATACTCCCTGGATCAGATTAAAGAGCATAGGAGTAAGAAGTCATCACTAAGGGAGTTTGTTCTGCTGAAACCTACATATCCCTAAGGTACTGTAAAAAATTGCAATAGTAATACTATGGGAATGGCTAAGAAACTCAGGCTAGCACAGTGAAGTGCTATTAAGATGAATGTGCCTATGGAGAAGTCTGGTCGCTTAAATAATTTAATTTGCTAAATCAATCTGGATTTAGTTCAGAACTTAGTTACTCGTTAAATTTTGCTTTTTCTGCAGCAGTGATCTTTTCCTTGCAGATATTGGGCTTTAATAACCCTACTTCTATCTTCTTAAAAGGTTTAGACTGTTGTGCACTACTGATATGCTGCAGTAGGTGCTTTTCAATGCTTGCTTTATCTGCAAGATTAAATCAGTTCACTGTGGCTTCACAATTCAGATGGGCAGAGCAAGCCCAATGAGGGGCCAGGGAGGATCGCAGCAGATACCACCATATTCTAAAACCCTGCTAGGGTGGGAAAGCGTGTTGTCCCTTCCTGGAGTTTCCTCGTGATTATATGTCACAGTAATTTAATATTTAAATGGATGCCTCCATAAACTATAAGTCTCTGAAATGGAGGGACGGAAAATCTGGCAATTAAATTTCAAGGAAGGAAAAAGTTGCATGCATATCAGGTGAAAATTTACAGGAAAATTGGCTCTCGTTCAGAACCAGCGATGTTGTCTAGTAAATCACCACCAGAGACTTTCTTTTGAACTATGGGCAGACAAGGGAGATGAATCAGTGAGCGATGTGCTCAGTTTCCCATCATGCAGGAATTTGCGGTTTCTATGCATCCCTTGGACACATCAAACAAAGAAGCGGAGATTCCCTGTTTTTACACACTTTAATCTTTGCACAGCTTGTAAAAAATAGTTTGCAGTCCAGTGCATCCATGACTAGCCATAATGACAACAACAGCATAACACTTCGGGTACAATGAGCCTTTTCAGATGTCACATTCCTGACTTAATAAACCATAGTTTACTAATAAACCATAGTTTATTAAGCTGGGAGTGGGCAACAGGCTCCTGGGACTTGCTCCTCACCTCTTTTCCTCCTCCATTTGTGGTGAGCTTTAGTGCTTCAGTTTTGATTTGTGCAAACCAGAGTTCCCGGTGACATCCAAAATGGGGTACTCTGGTTGAATGCCAAGTTAACTAATGAGGGTCATATTATGGTTCAAGTTACTGGACAATAAACTGACATTAAAACAGAGCTACTAATTCTGGATGTAATGTGGCTATTTGGTTTACTTTAAACAGAGCAGGATTGAAGCATCAAAGGGAGAGTGTGAGGGTTGTTTTTTTTAAAAAAACAAAACATAAAACTTCTCGTGTCCCTTTATGTTTTGTTTTGTCTTGGACTATGATTCATATGCTATCATATTAGCATGGGAGATTCTTTCCGCTGTTTACAGACTAGCATATGAGCTGCAGCCACAAATAACTCAGAGTGTGTTTCCAAACTCGGCCATTAAAATTCTGCTCTGGAGTTCTTCCTCGGCACAGATCTTTTCTCAAATTCAGCCTCTTTGCCACATCTGTTCAGCACCAGTTCATTCTTTTTTCCACCACTGCATTCCTCCAACAACAGTCCAGGAATAATTTTAAATAAAGTAAGAAAGCATAAGAAAGCACAAAGCCTTGTGCTTCCCCCTCCTTCTCCAGCTGTTGTAAGGGTTCTCAAGCTTCAAAGAACACATTCAGCTACCTTCAAAGAGCCAATCCCAGTCCTTTAGACAGCTGGGTGATTGCAGCCCATTAGCATATGTCAGTCCAGAAGTGCCTCTTGATTGATGTCAATTGTCCAAATTATGGAGGAACCAACCACAAATCATGCCAGAGACAGAGGTTCGTCCATGGCAGGGACACACTCCCAGGTCACACCTGTTCTGCCTTTCAAGTTGACAGACATGGGCTTGAGTGGCACAGCGGGATGCAGTGAGCTCCCTAGACCCCACTGGGGAACACTGCCAGGATTTCTGCCTCATAAATCCTGGCATTCCCCTGCCTGAACCTCCTTGTTGCCCTCCCACCACCATTGACTCATGAGGTAGCCAAAAACCCCTTCTTTTCCCTTTCTTGATCAGTGTTGTCAAAGTTGACCACACAAGCCATTGGTTTGACAGATTTCCACATAATAAACTCTGTATTCTCTATTGTGCACACAACCAGTACTTCTCTGCAAATATTTATAGATCAGGGCCAAAGACGGTGTTTCTTGATTCAGCACCTGCAGTACCATCTGGCATTCTTGTCTTCTGGTCAAGATGTCAAAAATACTGGCTAAAAGAAGTTAATGTACTTGTCAAAGTCAATTTGGGTCTTTTTGCTTTGTCCCTTTGAATCTGTTTACTGAAGATTTGTCTTCCATGGTGTCAAGATTATTTAGATACCGTATGCCAATGATGTCTGCTGTACACACACACAATTCGAAACGTTTGAACTCATTTTGAAAATGGCAAAACTGCATAAGAATGGAATTTTTAAAATGACTTTAAAAACTTCAGATCAGTAGAATTAGAAGTAAACTTTCTGTTCTAACTTTCAAGCCTACAAGAACATTTTCACTGATGTTATGTAAACTAAGGCAGATCATAAGATCAAAATTAGAAGCTACACATTTGAAGGCTTAGCTGGTGTGATGAGCAAACTCACCGTATATTAGCACAAGGTTCTTGGATCATACTGCACTCCTGTGTAGATGAATGGATCTCCTCCTAAAACAAAGTGACACAGTGAGTTTTTGTAGAGTACGTCAGCTTGGCATCAAATAGTTATCTGTCCTCTCCAATATTCAGCCTCTCTGAACATAAGATGCCATATTGTACACCTAGAAGCTATTTAAAACTTCCAGAAGAGACCTACGATTGCTGCTTTTTAAAAGGCTGTAGTGAAGGCCCTTTCCCTTCAACCCTTCAATTTTTCTACTTTATTGGATATTCTCCTGATACACAATGGCAAGAAGGATGGGGTCGTGCTGCCCTAAATTATGATACTTAAAATTATAACCTATTAAGGGATTGTCTTGCTTTCAATCACACATCCCGGCACATACAATGGGATTCCAATGCAAATTACTGTTATTTAAAAGAATTTACTCAAGAGTTAGTTCACATGTTAAACTGAAGAGTAGATGATATTATAGTTCATAGACATTTTAAGGAAAGTATAAGAGAGAGAGAGATGTGGAGGTCAATCCTGTCACTAAATTCAATGTAAATACTTCCTACTAAGCATGTTGAAGATTGCTGTCCAAGGTAACAATGGACCTGTTAATAAAGCTTCACTGATATAGATTGCTAAACACATAGATGAAAATGACAAATTCATGACTGGCTATCCTAATGTAGCTTTTTTTTAAAAGGAGGAGGAGGGCAATTTTCTGAAACTGCAATTCATTGTTTCTGTATAGCTCCCAGCAAAACATCTGTAAGTCTACTAGGTGAAAAAAAATGTAAATTAGGATTTTCCACCTAAAAGATTTTTCTATATGAAATTGCTGATTTCATGACGAAACAAATTAAAATAGGATAAAATTTAACTAGAAGAGTGTGACAGTTTTGTGCTTGGAGATAAAAAATGAACATGTTTGCTCTTTACTGGGTTTCAGTTAAGGCGGTAAAAGGGGTGGGAAGAGATGCCAAATTCTAACTATCACAAGCTGACTATTGCCTGCTCACTCATCACTATCTATTTGGGATGAGTCTAGATCTCCAATGTGCCTCACTGATGGAGTAACAAACTGTACTAGCCAACACACTGAACTCCATGTGTTTTGAAGAGGGATATTTCTGACCATTTGTCTTGTCTCCAGAAAGAACGAGTCGCTATTAAACAAGTGATCCACAATTGGCCCTGATCCACAATTGAAATATTTTCAAATAAATATTTCACTGGCTATTTCATTAGGCAGTAAGTGTTAGGATTGAGCATAAGCCCAAAGGTTGTTAAAGCCAATTCAAACAAATAAAGGCCTATCTTTCTTTAAATGTACACAATAAAACTTGTTTCTGTATAATTGTGACCGGATCTGTTAGCCCTATTATCTATTTCTTCAAAGCCCAAACAAGTTGGTTCTGCATAAAGATCTACAAATAATGCATTTTCTTGGAGCTATCCTTATGAAAATTGCTCATTTTCCAAAGCAAGGAGCTCTCCCTTCCTGAACCACAATCTGTAGTCAAGAACAAACCTTGGCTACAAATTGTGGCTAAGGAGGAGACAGCTTAACTGCGATCCCAAGTTGAGATGCCATGCCACTCTGAGCCAAAACATGCTAACAAGCCAATGTACCACCCAGCTTCTGTGCTGGTGGGGACAGGATAAACTAGAAGACAGATTTAGCTTTCTTTCTCAATAAATGAGCATAACCCATATCTAAGTCTGGAAAGGTTTTTTGTCTTTAGCTGCTTGAGGTGGGGGAATTTCTTTCTTTTGGGTGGGGACACACAAACGTTTTGCCCTCTAGGTCTTCCTCCAATGAAGTGTACCTTAGGAGTTTTCCTCCCCCTACTTGCGAACCATTTGGATATCTAGTCCATTTGAGAAGAAAATCCTGTTCAATTAAAGGAGGTTGAACTGAAATATTTTCAGGTAGAATTGTAGAGTTGGGAGGGTTGTTGTTGTTTAGTCGTTTAGTCATGTCCGACTCTTCGTGACCCCATGGACCAGAGCACGCCAGGCACTCCTGTCTTCCACCGCCTCCCGCAGTTTGGTCGAACTCATGCTGGTAGCTTCGAGAACACTGTCCAACCATCTCGTCCTCTGTCGTCCCCTTCTCCTTGTGCCCTCCATCTTTCCCAACATCAGGGTCTTTTCCAGGGAGTCTTCTCTTCTCATGAGGTGGCCAAAGTATTGGAGCCTCAGCTTCAGGATCTGTCCTTCCAGTGAGCACTCAGGGCTGATTTCCTTAAGAATGGGTAGGTTTGATCTTCTTGCAGTCCATGGGACTCTCAAGAGTCTCCTCCAGCACCATAATTCAAAAGCATCAATTCTTCGGCGATCAGCCTTCTTTATGGTCCAGCTCTCACTTCCATACATCACTACTGGGAAAACCATAGCTTTAACTATATGGACCTTTGTTGGCAAGGTGATGTCTCTGCTTTTTAAAATGCTGTCTAGGTTTGTCACTGCTTTCCTCCAAAGAAGTAGGAGTTGGGAGGGTAGTCTAGTCCAATCACCTGTGATGCTGGAGCCTTCTGCCCAGTGTGGGGTTTGAACTCACAACCCTGTGATTAAGAGTCTGATGCTGTACCAACTGAGCTATTCCAGTCAGATAATTTAATGATTCCAGCATTCCTAAATATCACTTTGAAAAACCACTGATTGGTTAAATACAGGGTAAAGAGATTTTTTTAAATACGTATATAAAAAAACCTTATTGTCCTATAAAGTTGGTCTTAAAGAAATTACTGGACAATCATACTGTTAGTAGCTGCACATAAAGCATTACACTGGATTATTGAACTGTACTTGAACAAATGAAGAGGAAGAAGAGGAAAGTTTAGCTTAAAGGGCACAGAAAACAGACTACGAAAGCCTAATTTTTCATTTCTGCTGTTGTATCAGGGTGAAAAATAAGCGAAACAATTGCATTCTACCAAATAGTCAATATGTCTGCTATAAAAGAAATTGCATAAAGCTCTTATTTCCTACAGTTAAATACCATTTTAATTAAGATGTCATTGATTAGCTGCCTCGATTGCTTACATTACTCATTAACATGATTACTAGCAGCACGACTACGGCAACACTTAAAAATTAAATGAAGGAGGTAATCCTTAGCGTAGAAGTGCTTCTTTTCTTTTTGTTTTCAAGAAGCACTCGAGGCCAAACTTTTAATAACAATGAATTACACCTTTCCTGCTTGCTCCATGTGCCTGAACACCGGAAGCAAATGACATGTGCAGAAAGATGTTCTCTCCATGAGTAGAGTTCATGTCTGCAGGAGTGGAGTGAGGCCATATCTCTTGCCTCTGACCACTTGCTCCAAGCCGTCTGCACCCCTATACCTGCATGCTCAGAGCAGGTGTTTGCAAAGGGCTGGCTCTGTGTGAGCAGCTGCTCACACCACTAGTAGCAGTCCATTGCAGACTCTCAACACACAGGTGTCGAGAACCAGGTCTGTAATGGATATGGCAATGTGGATGGGACACCCTTCTCAATTCAGCACAAGCATGAACAGTGTCTTTCTTTTTTAAGGGTATAAGCCAGGGGTCAGCAACCTAAAGTCCATGGGCCACAAGCGGCCCGCGGGGGTCATTTTACCAGCCCATGAGCTGCCCCCAAACTGAGCCGCCCGCTTGGCGAGTCCCTGCAGCGCTGGAAATTGTGTCTGCGTGGGCACAGATGCCAAAAATCGCATCTGCGCAAACACAGATGCCGGGAATTGTGGGAGCGCACGCTCACGACCCACGGAGGGGGCTCCGGGGCAGTGAACTGGCCCAGGCAAGGTAAGCCTTGCCGACCCCTGGTAAAAGCAATCACTGGGAAAGAATAAAATAAAGTGGTACCTCGGGTTAAGAACTTAATTCGTTCTGGAGATCTGTTCTTAACCTGAAACTGTTCTTGACCTGAAGCACCACTTTAGCTAATGGAGCCTCCCGTTGCCGCTGCGCCATCGCTGCACGATTTCTGTTCTCATCCTGAAGCAAAGTTCTTAACCCGAGGTAATATTTCTGGGTTAGCGGAGTCTGTAACCTGAAGCGTATGTAACCCGAGGTACCACTGTATCTAAGACCACAAGATGGCATTTTCACTATTTAATTGTGCAGACCCTCTGCACACTCTGTTCACATTAGGCCATGGAGCCCTGATTTCAATGCCTTCTGCTATATGTGCCCTTGCTTACACTCAGATGTTCGGCATCTGAAACCAGGCTCTGGGTGCTGTTGTCAGCTGGTGATCGGCAGGCATCCGCTGGGAGCAGGGCCTCCTTGGTAGTGGCACGTACTTTGTGGCTTCCCCAGAGGAGTCTTTGCCAGGTCCCAATATAAGCAGGCTTTCACAAAAAGCTTTCAGGTGATATGGCTTTGTTCTTTTAGGCTTCACAGATATCCAACTCCAGTGCTTTTGTTTTATTTAAATCCCTTGTTTATATGCTGCTTCTGCTGGGTTATTTTTCTTCTTATTATTTTTACCTTTGCTGCATTATATTTTGCAATCTTAAATTTCTGGGATGTTTTCTTGATTTTATTGTATTCGCTGGTTTGCGGTTTATTTGGATAAAGGAAAGTGGGGTCTAAAATAGTTAAATTCCACCAAGGTGCAGCAGAGGGAAAGAGAGATGGGAAGCAGGGCCATTCCATTGACTCTGAGAGACTAGCTGCCTTTGGCTCTTCCTCTCTACCTTCACTGTCACCTAAAGGCAGTGCTCTCCCATCATGCTTCAGCAGAGAGGAAGAAATGGGGGAAATGGCCACTTCAATCAGTTCTGTTGAAAAGCCTGCTCCTTTTGCCTCCTCTCCCTGAACTGTTTATAAGCTATAAAAAATGTAACTGTATTTGCCTATTTTCCCTCTTACCCCCACATCCCCTTTTCCTTTTGTGTCTTTTTTTTTTTTTAAGTCTGGGGGCAGGGACTGCTTCGTTGTTGTTGTTTAACTGATATGCTCCAATAACAGCCTTTTTGGTTAAAATACTTAAAAAAATAAAAAAGTAAAACGAATAGGTGAATAAAACAATCATTTAGATTGTTGTGATATCTAGGGATGCAATGACAAGCCACACAAAAATAAAAAGGTATGCAGCCTGATGAAGTGTTCCAGAAAACTCAAACCTTTGCTCGCTGTTTTGTGACGTTTTGATGAGTCTTAATAGAGGGAATGCCCTACTGTGGGTTTTGGATTTACTGAATTAGGAGCAGAAGACCTGCATGCACAAACCGCTCTGCCAAAAGCATGGAAAATGCCTTGCCAGAAGGATTGTTCCCCAAAGGTGGTCTTAAAGAGTCTGAAGCACTAATAAGAGGTATGTCATTTAGGATAAGTTGGGGTGATCATTCCCTGCTATGTTTCAGACAACACATGATTTTTACTCAGTAGAATCTTTCTCTGGTTATTATGAGGTGCAAAAATAGCCTTAAGTTGCACATCTGTGTGTGTGTGTGTGTGTGTGTGTGTGTGCGCACACACACACACACACACACAGACACACACAGACACAAGCATTCAAACCATGGTGTGAATCCCAGTCTTCTCACCACTGAAATCTAAGCCCTAGCAATAAGACTACAGTGTGTAGAAAAATCTGCACATTAAATAAGGGAAGATCTGAATATCTGTACAAGGATAACAACATCAGAAGCATTCTTGACTCACATTGATTTTAAGCACATTTAAGATTCAGGACAAGACTTCTACAAAAGTTGTTGAAGACTGTATTTAGGCCCCTTTTATGACTCATCAGCCAAACAAAGTGGTTTCTGGCATAAGTGCTGCTGTTGGTTGACTCAAGATGCAATTTCCACCTGGCAGTTACATTCTGGAATTTTTATTTTTATTTTTTTACATTTAAGGTTTCTCTCCAAAGAAGAAAGGAACTGTGTCATAATTTTAAAAATGGCACCCTCTGAGAAGTTCCAAGACATGTCTGTATTAGGCAAGCAGGGATTCTGTTGCTTCTCTTTTCTATCAATTCTCACAAATAACAGATTTCTACTGCATCTGAAATTTGCTTTGTGAATACACCATCCCCAAAAGAGCACTGTGTGAAACAAATTTAAGATACATGCTGCAGATACTTATGTGTGCATAGTGATCACAGTGAAGAACCACATGCAACTTTCACAGAGTTTCCTGCATCAGAATGATTTTTGCTGTAGGAGAATGATAATGCCATTACAGGAACAATAAAAAATCCATTTCACTCACCTGGCATGTTATGCATTCTTGAAACTGTAACCATGCTATCTTTAAAATACATTTATGGAAGGCTTTCTAAACTTTTGTTATGCAAAAGTAATAAAAAGCTAGTCTTGTTGTCTACTTTTGATAAAGCTTGCTGCTAGCAAAAACAACCATTTTTACAGACTCAAACAATCTTTGTTAAATGTAACCATTTGCAGATGTTTAGTAACTAGAGAAGTACAAAATGATACTTTTAGAAATGCTTATTTTGAGAGAGACTACATTAAATAAGTGTGCTAAACAAAGTTTTGCCTGTCAAAATATACAATTTGAAATGCATATATATATATATATATATAAGCTAATAACTGCATTGAAACATTTGGGAAACACAATAGCCATTGGACAATTTCCAAATCAGTAATGGATAGTGTTGTGCTGTGATGGCACTCACCTGATCTCTTAACAGCTTATATACTTATAAACCTATCTGTATACTGCAGTATCATAAAAATATATCACAGGGATTTTCAGCAACATAAAAACATAAAACCAGACAGTAAAACCATAAAGTTACAAACAAGTTAAAAGCAATACAATAAAACATCAGTAAGCAATTGTAGAGGAGTGCTCTTAATTGCCTGCATAAGCCTTTCATTTTATTTGTTATATTTCTATGCTGCTTTTCACTCACAAAAATCACAAAGTGACTCACAAACAACATAGTAGAACATCTCAAATACAACCTGAATCATGAATAATAATTAACAAACCATCACTAAAACAACCATATTCCATGAAACACTGTTTAAAATAACTTTTAAAAAGCTAAACATCACAACCACAACAAAAGTCCTGTTATAAGATTATCAAAGCATTACAGCCAGTGCTATTTTCCTAGAAAAAGAGGTGTGAGAGCTCACAATGAACATCTCCGTTGTTCTCTAATACCAGCAATGTTGCCCACCTGAGAGGTGATGGAGCAATCCACAAAAACAAACTAAGCAATGTTCCACTCAGTTCATCAAGACACTGACACACAATCCCCACAATGCAACTCCGTTCTGAAGGCTCCTAGGGCTGGAGGGTGGGGCAAGACAGGTGGAAAAAGCCATTGCCCAATGGCCAGCTCCAGGTCTCTCTCCTCCGACAGTTCTTCCTCTCCTCTGGAAACAGGAAACAGGTCCCCTGTGAAGGCTGGAGGAATAGAAAAGTTTTCAGCTGGTATTTAAAAGTTGGCACAGAAGGTACCCGCTGAATCTCTATTAGCAGAGTGTTCCACAGGGCTGGGCTGATGACACTAAAGACTCGGTTTCTGGTTGCTGTTAAATGAGCCTCACCAACTCATGGAATGACCAGAGATGCTTCCACAGATGATCTCAGTGCCTGAGCTGGGATATAAGGGTTCAGGTGATCTCTGAGGTATCCTGGAGGTATTCAGGGCTTTGTAAATGAATGCAAGAACCTTGAACCTGGTTCAGCAGCACATAGGCTGCCAGTGCACCTGTTTTAACAATGATGTCACGTAGAGACTGCAGATCAGTCTCTATCACAATTCACAAAGAGCAAATTCTTCAGCATCCCTACTGGGAAGACCAAGCCACTGGGAATGAGGCCTGGGGTGCATCTCTTTCTCAGTCTGTTGATTGTGGCCGCAACATGTCCTCCCAAAATGATTGCAAAAGCCATGGAAGTTTTTGTGTATATTGCAACGGAAATGTGATTGGCAATGAAGTTTCCAAAACAGTGTCTGAACACAGGATTAAGAGAAATGGCTCAAAAAACAATGTAGCTCTTTTGAAGGTTGAGAGAGAGAATTTTACTAAAGAGATTAAATGAGAAGGAATATCTCAGCAGGACAGCCAATGAGAATACCTTCATACATGTGCTCATTCTGAGACCAACTAGATACTCTTGGTGGTGAAATTTACTTCCAACCCTTTGGACTTGAAAGTGTCTTTGCAAGTTCACCCTAAACAGACAGCAAAGGATGTGTCACTCTGCTTCATACAAGAAGGTTGGTGAACTGCAGTCATCTTTGTGTTGTGACTAATCGAGCTACCAGCAAAAGCACAACTCTGTGGCCCATGCAGAACTTCCTGGATGCAAGGATTAGGCACCCTGCAAACTGAAAAGTTTCCGGTTACTATAAACGTGTTGTGGTGGCTCCTGCTCCTGCCAGATTTTCTCCATCCCCATAGCAACAGCCGAGTCTCAAAAAGCTTCAGCGGTATGCTGCTCATTAACATTGCTTCAAAGATTGGGTTGGGTACCAATCTGCCCATCACTGGTGCATTCATTTGTGAGCATGTGAGATTAAACCCAGGGAAGGTGGATTAGTTGGCCTAAGCCATTTAAAGTGGAAATTCAAGTGTCTTTTATGGGAAGTGTATATTACAGAAATCTAAAGGGGTAAAGTGCCTTAGAGCCTGCCAGAAATAATAAGCTCTAAAAGGTGGCCTCCAGCATTAAGATAATATATCTACTGTGCCCTGGTGAGTGGCTAGGTTTGCTACTGGGCCAAAATAACACATGCTGTCCTCCCCGCAATGGCTTGCTGCCAAATTTTATTGACAAAATATTACACTTTTTGCATTTGTAGGTTGTTAAGAAGGAGAACTCAATGATACCTCCTGAATACTAAATGTGAGCCTCTTGTTACTGATCCCTGCTACTGCAATGTCAACACAGTAAAGGTAAACAGTTAAGTCCAGTCAAAGGTGATTATGGGGTGCGGCGCTCATCTCGCTTCAGGCCGAGGGAGCTGGCATTTTTCCATAGACAGCTTTCCGGGTCATGTGGCCTGCATGACTAAACCATTTCTGACACAATGGGACACTGTGACGATCGGCAGAGTTCCTGCTCCATGATTGCAGTCATGGGATTGTTGTCTTTCACATGACGGTGTATGTTTTGACTCCACAAAGTGGGAGTGACGGAGACAGGATGTTTGTGTTACGTGAAGTGGGACTATTGTCCTTTGTTTTTTTCTCTTTGCTGTCTGATGCTAGAGAGAGAGGGAGCCATGTTACAGTGCTCCATGTGTGTTTATATGTAAATAAAGTAGAGTAGCCAAAATGCTGAGTTGCTGAGGTCTGTTACGCAAGCTGCGAAGACTCTGCGGATCCCTAAGTGTGCCGATGTCTGTTGGCATCGGTTGCTGTGATGTTCGGACTGAAGAAAGCTTTTGAAGCTCCCGAACGATCGACCAGGAAGGAGAGAACATACCAGTCGGGCATGTGTCCTACTCGAGTGTAGGATGAGCTCCTGACAGGAAACACTATTTACCTTCCTGCCACAGCAGTATCCTGTTGTGCTTTTGAACTGCTAGGTTGGCAGAAGCAACTGGAGCTCACCCCGTCACACAGATTCGAACCGCCGACCTTCTGATCAGCAAGCCCAAGAGGCCCAGTGGCTTAGACCACAGCACCACCCACTCCCTTTTAATGTCAGTATGATATGTCAGTTTGTGATATTTCACTGCATCAGTATTAAACATGTTACATCTGAGGACAGAGTTTCAACATTGCTAGAGAGAAGCATTTGACTCAGCTTGCCTGTGTGGCAAGAGCTGCCAGGTCTCAAACAGGAAAACATGCAGATCTGTGCAGCTGGAGCATCTTCCTGGACAGCTTACCTGGACCACCCAAGTTGTCAATTGGACCCTCCTGTACATGAAGTACTATGAAAGGAGGTCCTGCTTAAGTTAGGTCGTGTCTGTACAACAATGTCTTCCTGGCTCGAGTGCATTCCTGTGCGTTATTTTGATTGTTGATTGGCCCTGACTTTTGCTTTGTCCTCAGCCCTGACTTCTGGCTTGCTCCCCAGATCCAATTCCTTGGTTCACCTCCTGACTCCTGATTCATCTCAGATAACTGTCGACAACCCATCCCTGACACCATGACAGTGATGGAACATGTAAGCGTTCACATTATTCTGAGCTCTTATCCCAGTAGAACTTAAAAAGAAGCCATCTTCCAATTCTACATGAAACTAATTTACTTGTAAATGAACATAGATCTAGTCATATAGATGTATTCCGGCCTGTATGCATGCAGTAGTGCATTAAAATGATTCTTGTGAATTCATCCTACCAATAAGTACATGAAGGATTGCAGCATGCACTTTACAGCACAATTCCATTCTATAATAATGTTCACTGGAGCTCTTTAGGGGTCCATTTCATCACATCTTAGCATCCTCTATCATTGTACCTTGGAAATATGCCATCGATGGGCACCCAAGACTCTTTACCAGAAATTTGAGTACCGTATTTTTCGCACCATAGGGCGCACCGGACCATAGGGCGCACCCAGTTTTTAGGGGGGGAAATCAAGGGGAAAAAAATCCCCCCCCAGCCCCAAAGAGCAGTGTACAGGCTGCGCACAACCTCTCCTTGCCGGAGGGGTTGCGCGCAGCTATGGAGCAACCCAAAGCAGCAAGCGGAATGGACCCCGCTCGCTGTTTTAGCTTCCCCTTTAGCCCCGTGCAGCCTCTCCCTCCCGGGAGAGGCTGCGTGGGGCTAAAGACTCCATAGCCCCGTGCAGCCTCTCCTTGCCGGAGGGGTTGCGCGCAGCTATGGAGCAACCCAAAGCAGCAAGCGGGATGGATCCCACTCGCTGTTTTGGCTTCCCCTTTAGCCCCGTGCTGCCTCTCCCTCCCGGGAGAGGCTGCGTGGGGCTAAAGACTCCATAGCCCCGTGCAGCCTCTCCTTGCCGGAGGGGTTGCGCGCAGCTATGGAGCAACCCAAAGCAGCAAGCGGGATGGATCCCGCTCGCTGTTTTAGCTTCCCCTTTAGCCCCACGCAGCCTCTCCAACCCGGGAGAGGCTGCTTGGGGCTAAAGACTCCATAGCCCCGTGCAGCCTCTCCTTGCCGGAGGGGTTGCGCGCAGCTATGGAGCAAGCCAAAGCAGCTAGCGGGATGGATCCCGCTCGCTGTTTTGGCTTCCCCTTTAGCCCCGTGCTGCCTCTCCCTCCCGGGAGAGGCTGCGTGGGGCTAAAGACTCCATAGCCCCGTGCAGCCTCTCCTTGCCGGAGGGGTTGCGCGCCGCTGTGGAGCAAGCCAAAGCAGCAAGCGGGATGGATCCCGCTCGCTGTTTTAGCTTCCCCTTTAGCCCCACGCAGCCTCTCCAACCCGGGAGAGGCTGCTTGGGGCTAAAGACTCCATAGCCCCGTGCAGCCTCTCCTTGCCGGAGGGGTTGCGCGCAGCTATGGAGCAAGCCAAAGCAGCTAGCGGGATGGATCCCGCTTGCTGTTTTAGCTTCCCCTTTAGCCCCGTGCAGCCTCTCCCGGGAGGGAGAGGCTGCTTGGGGCTAAAGACTCCATAGCCCCGTGCAGCCTCTCCTTGCCGGAGGGGTTGCCCGCAGCTATGGAGCAAGCCAAAGCAGCTAGCGGGATGGATCCCGCTCGCTGTTTTAGCTTCCCCTTTAGCCCCACGCAGCCTCTCCAACCCGGGAGAGGCTGCGTGGGGCTAAAGACTCCATAGCCCCGTGCAGCCTCTCCTTGCCGGAGACGCTGTGCAGGGCTTTCCTGGCTTTACTGGGAGGTGGGGGGATTCACCCACCTCCCGCAAAACCGGCAGAAGCCGTGCAACTCCTTTAAAGAGATCGCGGCTTCTCCTGGCTTTTCTGGGAGGTGGGAGAAGGGACTGATGCGGCCAGTCAGTCCCTTCTCCCTCCTGTGGAAAAGCCCGCAAGAGCGCACGGAGCTTGTGTGAAGCTCTTGGGGGCTTTTCCCGCCTGCCTCCCCCCTGCATTCGCTCCATAGGACGCACACACATTTTCCCTTGCTTTTTAGGAGGGGAAAAGTGCGTCCTATGGTGCGAAAAATACGGTATATTATATGCTGTGTAGGAAAGGGAATCTTTGCTCATAGATGTTCATGTGCAGGTATGACCTCACCATGTACTACTGAAAGCAAATATGAGAACAGACACTTGGTACAGCAGTAGCAAATACCCCACTGCCACCGTTTGTCAAATACTCACAATCCCTTTTGCCTTGTAATATTGCAGCAGGCACTGTGGAGCTTAACATTTAGCCACAGCATACAAAGTTCAGCTGAAAAACCCTAAAGGGAACAGGTAAGTATTGTAAGCACGGCAGTTAGTAATCCAAAGAGATGGAGCCCCAGAAGCACACTGGAAGTGAGAGGGGCTGAGGCAAAGCACCACTCCCATTTACGGCTGTTACCTCCCTCTCTTTTTTGTAATTCACCTCTCGCATCTGTTTAGCTAAAGAGCAACCCATTGCAGCTGTTAACTGGTGCTCATAACTATCCTTGTCTCCCAGCTTTCCACAGGCAGCGGTCCAGTAGATACAGCAGCAACGTTGTTGGTATCATACAAACCAGAAGTCAGGCCCACAGACTGACCACCACTGCCACCTACAATTCAGAGAGATTGCCAGCTGTTCTGTCCTTGTTCCTTGGCAAACCTAATGGAGCAAGAAAGGGACATAACACCCACACGCCGCACTCTGCCAAGTGCTTCCAAGGGCACAGGCACCCTTCCAAGACTGTAGAGTTGGCAACCTCATCTGCACATTTTTCTTTCTGGATCCGCCTGCTCTCTGATTCTGTTCAAATTCACCTTGTTTTCCGTTGCAGCTGAGTCTTTATGCGAGTATGTGGTCCTGAGATAAAGAGCCCTGTGCCCCGTTGTTCACCAGAGCTGCCTTCAGGATATGTCCTGCAGTGGAAAGGGGGTCCAAAGCGGGAAACAGCTCCACTCACCACGATCAAAGGATCGGTCCATCATCCACACTCTGTAGCACAAGAAGAGCAGGCTCTATAGTGCAAAAGAGCCACGGGGAATCACAATAAGCTGGGGTAGGAAGGTGAAGTAGAGTGATGGGTTTGTGCCTCCATCACTATGCCACATATTTCCCATTTAGCCCCATGCAAAGCATGCTCTGAATGTCTTGCTAGAACCATGGACCAAACGTTTTGTTTTATAAAGAAACTATTTTCTTCCTCTCCTTCCTAGACTTTGCACAGAAGTCTTCAGGTGTGTCCTAGCCAAACCTATTTTAAAAACCTATTTGGTTTCAGTGGAAGTGATGGACATAGGAGCCAACTCCTAGGGGCCGAGGTTCTTTTGGTCCCCCCCAAAAAAAAATATTTGAGGGGGGCAGGCCTCAAAATTTGATGGGCATCTTGTGATCAGTTTTGAGGGCTTGCCTCCCTCCCAATATTTTATTCAAATTGGCACCCTTGAGATGGAGGTATAGCGAATAGCGGCAGTATTAATTAATACTGAATACAACCATGTGACCTTGCACATCTAGGGTGTAGAACAGTTAAAGAATTAGAATACAGATATTGGGGGGGGGGGGAGAGAGGTAAGTAACTGAAATACTGTAAAGCCTTAGTAGCTACATGTTTGCATCTGCAGTTCACTTTCTTCTCCTTTCGTTAAAATATGTGTTTCCCCCCTTTGATTAAAAGATGTGTTTTCCTACAACCACGGGGCCTGGAAACTTTAAAGGGGAAAAATGGCGGGGGTGGGGGAGACAGAGAAACGAATCTGTTGTGTGGTGGGAAGAAATCTCTTGATCAAGCAAGGAACGCAGGATTAGCTGCATAATAATTTGCTTCAGCCGAGACCCCTTTTCGGAGCTTGGCAACGCAGATCCAGAGAGAGAAACTCTCCCGCCACTTTTCCTGAGGGGAGGTTTTTCCCTCGCTCTTTCCTGTGAGACTTTTGCTGGAAAGAGAATATCCCTAGGAAGCACACACACACACCCCAATTCTAAAAAGTTGGAGGAGGGAGCAACTCCCCAGTTTACACAAATAACCTCCAACTTTCCTCCACGAGCAGCAAGCCCGGAGCCCTTCCCAGCAGCAGCCCCGCTCCCTATTGCAGCAGCCCGCCAATTTCTCCTCTCTCCCCTCAGCCCCGCTTTCGAACGGAAAGCAAACCCCGCCCCCGGGCCGGCTTGATTGGCGCTCTCGATCATTTATGGCGCGGGCTGAGGCGCCGATTGGCCAGTCACGCCTTGACGGCTCCCCCGCTCCCGGACCCGCGGCTACCTGTTTGCTGCTGAGGGGTTTCTCGCGCTCTCCTTAACTGCTGCCGCCGCCGCCGCCGCTACTACAACTATTATCGCGAAAGCAGCAGCGGCTGCAGCAGCAGCCGGAGGGCAAGTAGCGGCGGCGGCGCTGGTGTTGCTGCTGCCATTTGCGAAGTGGAGACGGGAGTCTGCGGACCCGGCGCGCCAGCAGCAGCAGTGGCAGCTGAACCCAGAGCGCCGAGCGCGCATGGAGCCGGAGTTGGGTGCCTGCTTCCCTTCGCGTCCGTGGGGCCCCCGCGGCGGCGCGAGGCTCCTGCTGCTGCTCTTGACGGTGCGCCTGGGCAGCTGGTGAGTAGCCGAGGCTCCGCACGTGCCCGCCCGGTCCTGCCTGTGGCCACTTCGCTGCACTTAACCTAAGGTTACCAGATTTTTATTTTTTCCCAGGGACATTTTTCAACTTCAATGGATTTTGTATGGGGACTGGTTAGCAAATCCGGGGACTGTATGCATGCATACAGTCTGGCAAAACTTAATTTAACCGTGCATTCGATCGGCGCATCTGGCGAGCAAAGGGAGCACTGTGCTTTTTGCTGCTTAGGGGGTCCGGTCCTTTGGATGCCATGATCATCATTATCATCATCATCATCCTCACGCTGCCATCACTTTCTGTTCTGGTCCAGGACCGAGCGCCCGCGTTGCTGGAAGGGGTTGCAACTCGCCACCTAGACAAAAACCGCTGCTCTCCTCTGCTCCTTTTCCGAGTGTGAACTTCTTCTCTGGGAAGCTTGATCCAGTCCGGGTCGATTCTGAAGCAAGTCCCTAGGGAATTAGAAACTGTAGAGTTGGAAGGGACCCTAAGGGTCATCCAGTCCAGCCCCCTGCAGTGCGGGAATTCTCCCCACAGACGTCCCTGGGTCGAAGCCACCAACCTTCTGGTTAACAGTTAGGCACACTGACCCACTGTGCTACAGGTTGCTGAGATTTATTCTTTAAAAGGAGGGGGGTGATTTGGGGTTATTGGGAGCTGCGAAGCCCTAAGTGTGTCTGCTTAGAAACAGTAAATCTTAGAATTGCACTGTTGGAAGGGATCCCGTGGGTCATCGAGTCCAAATCCCCTTGTAATGTAGGGATTTTTTGCCCAACATGGGGCTCGAACCAATGATCTAAGAGTCTCATGCTCTACCGATTGAGCTGTCCCAGGTCACTTCTAAGGAAACCAAGGTAGGGTGGCAGACTTGAGCCCCTAGCCTTGGTGAGTTTTAGTAGAAAGTTTTTTTTTCTTTTGGAGTGGGGAACAGCCACGTGTTGACTAACAGCCCGATTGCCTCTGAAGTAAATTCCCCTAAGCAAATTCCCCTTAGGTTAAGGTTCTTCTGGTAAGCATGTATATTAGGATGGGGCTAAATGGGAATTATTTTGGGGTAGGAATGCACGGGGAATCATGTTGCAATGCTGAAAGCCTAAGCACATTCAGCTGGAAGTTAAAGCCTTTTGAAAACAGCACCCAGTGCTTCTCAGTAAGCATGCATGCAAAGCAACATGCAAACTTACTTATTGGGGAATATGTCATACAGAATCTAATGGGACTTCCTTCTGAGTAACCCTGTTTTTAGCATTAGGCTGGGAGCCTGAAGCACTTGGAAATAAGTTCCACTGAGATCAGCAGGACTTGCTTTCAACTAACTGGGGCGGGGGGGGAAGTATAACCCCTGTGTCAGTCTTCCGTGCCTTCCAGATGTTTGGACTACAGTTCACATGGGGGTGGGGGTAGTTCTGGGAGTTTTCTGCAGGAAAGGATCTTCTGGGTTTTGTCCTGAAAAGTGGCTGGTTTTGCCAGAGGGCTGTGGAAGGCACTGTAACTGGGAGCAGAAGTTTTATGCTCTTTCTTTCTGTAGCATCGAGTCATTCAAAATTCTGCACTGCACTGCACCGCTAGCACTTCTGGGTGAAAAGCAACCGGTCTTCTGTGTGCACGGGCTGTCTTCCTGTGATCTCTCAAAACTACAGAAAATGGTTGTTCGAAAGAGTGTTTACTTGCAGAGCCCGCGGCTTGGCTAAACCTGATCTTTAATGGTCCGGGGAAACTACAGCCACAGCTTTTTACCCTCCTTTCCCCTTGATTCTTTCACTATGTCTTCAGCAATGGGATACATTTTGGATAGGAAGCCTTGGAAATATTGTGCCTTGTGAGTACACATGGAACAGCTGGGGTGCTCCTTCAGAGATTTTGGAAGCCTGATGTAAAAGGATTGCCAGGCTGACCCTAAAGAAGCAGCACTTCGCGGAGGAAGGCAAGCATGCTGCTTTTAAGATTTTTTAGGGGAAGAAAAGGAAATCAGCTGTCCCTTTTCAATCCCTTGAATAATTCATAGATACTGTAATGGGCATTGTGCCATCAGTTTGCATTTCTCATAAAGATATTAAATTGCAATGCATAAAGATATTAAATTGCAATCCATTGCCATTTTTTTAATGACGTAGGCCAAATCATTAAGCAGGGTGGGGGAATATTCCGGATATGCAGTATCCAGGGTGGGGGGTTTTTTATATAAAAAAGTGTTTAAAAGTATTTGAATTCATCCACACTGCACTATCATTCATGCATCTGTGTCAAGTGTGTGAATCTTAAGAGTGCGCCTCAGCTTCATCACCAGGATGCTGTAGGAAATTGGCCAGAAACATCTCTGATTATCTATTATTATTATTATTATTATTATTATTATTATTATTATTATTATAGCATATGCTGTAGTTTGAGCCCTCTCAAAGGCTGGTGGGAGGGGGAGACTTGTCAGGTTATGGTAACGTTTCAAAGGCATTGATGAAAATGACACCTGCACAGCTAAGACTTCTTGTGAATGAATCTTAATGAAACGAGTTGCTCCTCAGAAAAAATAATAATATTCAAGTGGGTACATTCTGTTTGCAGAGGGGAGAGAGAACAATCACCTGTGATCATTTAGCTAGTTGACAGACTTTGAGGGAAAAGGCAGGGACTGGGGAGGGAAGTAGTTTGGAAATGGGGCAGAGCAGGAAATGAACTATTACTGCATTCCTTAGCGAAGAGACAAAAGTTAGAGGAGTATTCTGTAACTGCACTAAGAACGTTTGATTTTTGCAGTTTGTGTGCAATTATCCTCAAATTACAAAACTATTAAATGGGAAACAGGGAGGGGGGGACTGCTTGACTTGTCATTTTGATTCCAGGCAGCACTTCCTCAGCTGAATGCTCAGTGTAAACACCAACACCTGCATCAACTGGTTTTCTTTAAAGGCACACCTCCCCCCACCCCCGGCCCCATTCACAGGATAATGGATAAAATGGCTGTAAGTGAAGTGAGTGGTTTTCAGAGCTAGACTTTGCCTCCTAGAATTGTAAAAGCTCTAGTGGTTTTGTTCATAGCTCTACAATGCCTGGGCAGTAGGTCAGCCTCCCCCAACCTGGCATTCCCCAGATGTTTGGACTATGGCTTACACCAGCCCCAGCAGGGCTGATGTGAGCTGTAGTCCAAACATCTGGAAGGCATGAGATTGGGGAAGATTGACACAAGGGTATACTCTCTCCCCCCCCACTTAAGCATCCTTTTGCCAACTGAAAAAAAGTTTAGAATGGATATTATTATCTTGACAGCATGTACAATGACCATCAGAATCCTTCATATTGGTGTTGGTGATTTTTTAGGGGGCAGGATGGCCAAAATGGAAGCCCCAGTTGTCTATGTAATGGGAGACAATGTCAGCTCTGGAGCAAGCAGAGTTTTTTGCCCTCCCATTGGAATCCATGGGAGGGAACTTAAGAAAAGACACTGGGAGGGAAGGAAATTTGCCCCCCCCCCCGTTTCTTCCTTATTGGTGTAAGCCCCACAGGGCTTGAATACCGCAGTTCATCTGTCTTTAGTTCTCTCTGCCCCTTCAGTATTGCTCTGTAAAGTGTTTTATGAATTCTCCACTTTCAAAGGACCCCTGTCACCTAAGAAGAAAAAGAAGAGTTTGGATTTGATATCCCGCTTTATCACTACCCTAAGGAGTCTCAAAGCGGCTAACAATTTCCTTTCCCTTCCTCCCCCACAACAAACACTCTGTGAGGTGAGTGAGGGTGAGAGACTTCAAAGAAGTGTGACTAGCCCAAGGTCACCCAGCAGCTGCATGTGGAGGAGCAGAGACGTGAACCCGGTTCCACAGATTATGAGTCCACTGCTCTTAACCACTACATCACACTGGCTCTACATTTATATGCTGAAGTCCATCTCTTCTGGAGCTCCTGCACTAGGAATGGATGGTTATATTGCAGGCTGCCCCATCTCCCCCCCCCCCAATACATAGACATCTTAAAATATTTTGGGGCTAATTCCTGTGCAGATTTTTTTGGGAATAATTCTGGGGGGAAACCTTAAAAATAATCAGCGAAAGGAAGAGGCAATTTAGGAGTCCTTTCAAGGTGTATCAAGCGTTTGATCTCTTGCCCCTTTTCTTGTTTTAACACATTGCAAAGCTGCTTGGAGCAGCTTCAATGAACAGGACTTCTGGTGCACTAGGTACAAACACTTTTCAAAATGGTGCAGAAAGAAACTGCACATGGTTTCCTGTGTCCATACAAAGGGCCACACAAAGGGGTCTGCCACCATCAAGGATGGGGAAGAAATTTGATTCGGTTCATATTGAAAGGCAGATCTGTCAAATTTGCACTTTCTAAAACGATATGTGAACCAAAACACAACCATCCTTCAAAATCCTCACTTTATATGGGTTTTTCAATGCAGTTCCCCAATCAGACAGGGTTTACAAAAATGCATATGTTAGAGGAAAGTGTGCTTAAAAATTAATATATATGTGAAAATAACATACAAATATGTGTCATATTAGGGAAAATCAATGTACATTGGTCAAAACTGCATTAAAAAGTATTAGGAGAAATTTGCACTAAAACGCTGGTGAATTTTCATGAGGATTATTTTAAAAAAACAAAAATGCAAAGTGCTGCCAAAATGTGGAGAACCGGCTTTAAGATTGGAAAAATGAGAAACCAAGAAAGCCAAAAGCAACAGAACTTTCCATTTCTAGTCTTCATGTTGCTCACAAGCAGCCTTACAGTTCTGAAGAAAGAAGAGAGAGCAAGCAAGGAAGCCCACCCTCTCTTCAGCAGAAAGGTTTGTGGTTCAGCAGACTAAATCACAAATCTATATACTGGTTTGATGAATTTATATATTTGTAGGGTTTGGATCAAAACCCTAGCCTGTGGGACTTCCGGGTTGGCGCCATCGCCGAATGGCGGACTCCCTCCGAGCTCCGGAGGGAGTCTGCTCGGCAGGGGCTGGGTTCTACCGCACCGGCGATGCGGGGACCCTTAGAAACCACGGCCACGGAGGCCGTGGACATGGAGACTCGGCTTGCACCGTTAGCGCCCTCCCGACTCGTGAAGGAGCCTTTTTAAAGGCTACGGATCGGGTGCCGGGGAGAAGCGTGGTGCCTTGAGTTCTCTGCTTCCCCTGCTGAGCGAAGCCGCATGCCATTCGGCGGAGAGCGCTGACTTCTTCCATTGAAAATTCGGACTTTTCAACAACAACCCGTGAGTAAATTTGGAAATCGGGTTCAAAAGGAGGAAAAAAAAATTTTTTTTTTCGAATTGGATACGAGCGGGGGGGATCCAAAAAGGAAGTCAGTCCCCTCCCTATTGTAAACTTTCCAAAACAAGGACGGGGAAACCAAGACCCAAAAAGGCTTGCATTGCTGATAAAAATCCAAAATTTCACGATGGGGAACTACAAGAACTGTGCTGGAGGAGGAACTGGAGAAGGGAAACGCAACCCCCCCCCCTGGGAACCGGGGTGACTGAAGAGAGAGCCTGGTGAAAGGAGTCGGAGATCTTGACAGCTGTCAAAATAGCTGTCAAAGTCGAAAAGCGGAGTGGATTTTATTATGAGAACTTGGCTGGTTAAATTTGATACAATTTGCTACAACTTGTTAAAATTTGGATACAAAATGGCGAATATGGATAACAAATTGACTTTTGGATTAGAGGAAACAAAGATACAACAATCCCCCTTGAGGAGTTTCGGGACATTACAAGGATTGGGAAAGTGGAAAAACACCAATGGAACTTTACAGGACTGGTTATCTTCTGGGAAAGCTGCAAAACGGAAATAACATCTCGTCTTCAGGGTGTTTTCTTTTTTGTTTTTTTAAAGGAGACAATAGATTTTTCTATTGAAGAAAGGAAGGGACTGAACGTAAGGTTTTGCCCCTGAATAACAACCATCCCTGCAGACTTACCAAACTTTCGAACTACAACGTTTTAGCAGCGGAACAAAGGGAAATCAGACTACAACCTGGAAAGAACAATGGAGGGAGTTCTATTACAGTTTTATTAAAGACTGAAGTTAAAGTTTTGAAAAATAATGATAATAATAATAATTTTGATTTTCAAAAAAATTTATTTTTAATTTTAAAAAAGAAAAAGCCAGCAAGGAGTTGGGGAAAAGTTGTGATTTATGGTCTTAAGAATTCCAGGCAGACACCAGGGGTTGATGGTCAGGGGGAAATTAAACCGGGGACAGGGGGGGGAGAACTAAAACTCCAAAGGCTTGCCAACTTGGTTATTTTTTGCTGAATTGGTCTATTATTCATTATATTTTTTTTATTCTCTACCTTTTCTGTTTCTATTATCTGGGGTGCTTCTTTTATTAAAAAATGGAAATTGTGGAATGACATGGGGTGGGTCTTGGGGAAAGAACACTGGGTTCTTTTTTTTTTTTTTCTTTTTTTTTACTGTAAAACAAATTAAGTTTCAATTTGAATGGGGAACTTGTTTGGCCAACAATATGAAAGGGGAATATGGTAGGGGTGGGGGAAGGGGGGAGTCCCGTAAAGTGATATTTTTTGTATTTTTGAAAAATTTTAATAAATATTATTTAAAAAAAAAAAAAAAACAAAACCCTAGCCTGTGGATTGCAAATATTTCCATGGCATATTCTACAATGCACAGTCAGTTTACATAGAGGCCAGGCCTAATGGGCTTTAAAGTTACCTAGTGCATACTAAAGAGTGTACTATAGAATATAGCCAAAGCTTATTTGTAGCTTCCCGTTACCAGAGAAGCTAGGCAGCTTGCTCCCACTACCACCATTTGGAACAGGTTTTCCAGCACTATTGACCTTCTTTTTAAGGAACCTCTGATAAGAATACCAGAGTTCCCTAGAACATGCTCTGAAACCTCTGCCTTTTGATAATTCAGCAGAGAACATTTGTGGGGGGGGGGGACATTTTTCGGTATCTTATGAAACGTTTTGCCTTGGTGTATAATTCAGTTAAAAAGTTAAAATATTTGGCAAGATAATTCTCCTTAGTATTATGTTGGTCTTTCCGTCTGAATGTATGCACGTTTTCTGAAAGAAGCACCTGGTTTTTAGGAATAGACTACCGTAATTCTCGGGGGGACGCGGGTGGTGCTGTGGGTAAAACCTCAGCGCCTAGGGCTTGCCAATCGCATGGTCGGCGGTTCGAATCCCCGCGGCGGGGTGAGCTCCCGTCTTTTGGTCCCAGCTCCTGCCCACCTAGCAGTTCGAAAGCACTCTTAAGTGCAAGTAGATAAATAGGTCCGCTTTATAGCGGGAAGGTAAACAGCGTTTCCGTGTGCTGCGTTGGTGCTGGCTCACCAGAGCAGCTTCATCACGCTGACCACGTGACCCGGAAGTGTCTCCGGACAGCGCTGGCCCCCGGCCTCTTAAGTGAGATGGGCGCACAACCCTAGAGTCGGACATGACTGGCCCGTACGGGCAGGGGTACCTTTACCGTAATTCTCTGAGTACAATGGCACCAAAGTAAAATTTGGGACCACAAAAGTGATGCCTGGCTCCCTTTACAGTGGTACCTCGGGTTACATGCACTTCAGGTTACAGACTCCGCTAACCCAGAAATAGTGCTTCAGGTTAAGAACTTTGCTTCAGGATGAGAACAGAAATTGTTCTCCAGCAGCGCGGCAGCAGCAGGAGGCCCCATTAGCTAAAGTGGTGCTTCAGGTTAAGAACAGTTTCAGGTTAAGTACGGACCTCTGGAATGAATTAAGTACTTAACCCGAGGTACCACTGTATTCTGAATCCTGTCCTGTATTTGCTGAGATATTGAAGTTGTGTGGCATTGCACAATGAAGAATACCGGAGGTAGGAATTCAGGTGGAACCACTCCCCCCCCCCCAGTCATGCATGGCACGTCTAGCTTCACATGGCTCCATTTACATAGGGTAAGAGAGACAAAATAAGGCTACAAGTAACCTGAAAGCCTTTCTATCTGTGCTACACATATGAAGCCCTCCTCTTGATGCTGTTCAGTAAGGCCAAACATGGTGCTCTCAATAGGCCCACAAGTACCCAGAAGCAGCTTATTTATACCTTTAACCTTAGTCATAACCAAGACTGCAGTTAGGTTGTGTACCAAAGTCACCCTCATCCTGTTTTAAGAGCAATGATATGCTATGGGACAAACAGATGCCCTTGTTCTTGCCATAGTGTGGACAAAGAAATTGCAATGGAATCTGTAGTCATACTCTTCTGGGTAGGCTAAATAAGTCAATTGCATATTTATGTGAATCAGATGTCCTGCTGATTAATGAAATTGTGTTGTTGCAGACATAAATGAATAGTCTTGTGAAAGATGGCAAAGTCAGTGAGATTCTCTAGGAGCTAGATAAAAGAAGCCTGGTCTTCTGACTGCTGAACCAAGCCCAGTTGTGTGTGTGTGTGTGTGTGTGTGTGTGTTTGCTTGTTTGTTTGTTTAGGAGCCAGTGCATACTGAATATCTACATTTTTGCATTCCTGGTCTCGAGTCAGTCCCAGTTCAGTGAGCAGGCCATCCTATAAATAATCTAGACTACTGGTAACTTTGATAGATTGCTCTTGTCAAATTTTCCATCCATCTTGTTCAGCTAGGAAGACATCTTTAGTGACCTAGATCAAGAATGGAGAACTGAACTAAGGATCACAGAGTCCCTTGCAGGTAACAGAGAGTGAGTGCATGCTGGCAGTGGGTGGGACCAGAGCCCAAACAGGGCGGTGGCAGTCTTTATCTCTCCTCCTGCTTGCAGCAGGTTGCTTAGGAGGGGCAGGTTGTTATCGCAAGAGGTCTGAACTCACTGCTTGCAGAGGACGTTTGAAAATGGGCTGAGGGTGCTTATGGCCGAAGGTCCCTGCAACCCAATTTCCTGTGCAAAAGCAGCAACAGCACAGAATCCAGTAGCTTTCATATCGCAAGAAGAATCTGACTGTACATTTAAGAATCTAGCAGCCAAAGCCTTGGCTTCTTCTTGAATGAGCAGCAGAGAGATAAATTTTCTGTGCCACCAGCACACTTGGCTTCTTTAATGGAAATGTTGAATAAAAATAGTGTACGCCTGCACACACAATCAAAAATCTTTCTATGACTAAGGAGGACTCCCCCGCCCCTCTCCCAACTTTATGAAACATGCCACTATGGTGTATGAACAGCCATCTTCCATGAAAAGGATGAGAGAAAATGAATTTCAAGCAGCAGATGCTGGCCACATTACATAGTGTTGTTGGAAGGAACACAAATAACTATGGTAATGAAGGTGGAGGGGAGAAATGGAATAGGTTGCAATAGAAACAAATGACTAAAAAAGGAATATAAAAATGTTTGTAGCCCAGGCCTCTGTATATTCTAGATGTGTGTTATATGAAGCAAAAAGCTGGAAAATTGTTTGCATCCTCAGTCAACTACTTCGAATGTTTCACTCCTAAATGGAAATACCTGTAGGGAATTGTAACAAAATAACAAAAATTCCTTCCAGTAGCACCTTAGAGACCAACTAAGTTTGTTATTGGTATGAGCTTTCGTGTGCATGCACAAAAGCTCATACCAATAACAAACTTAGTTGGTCTCTAAGGTGCTACTGGAAGGAAATTTTTTTTATTTTGTTTTGACTATGACAGACCAACATGGCTACCTACCTGTAACTAGAACGTAGGGAATTGTGTGAAACCATGACATACCATATTTTAAAGGAATATGCACATGAAATGTGGACTCATCACCACAGACTTGGGTTTCACGTGATTTCCTGCACAGAAGTCTTTTCCTTATAGGAAATGGGTGGAAATCTCAGAAACTCTAATTCTGGAATCATTGTGATACGGATTCAATATGACTCTTCCTTCATTGCACCATTCTTACTTAGGGGTCTTTGATCGTTTCTGGGCTAATTTCCTCCTCTGATGGGCTACTTACATGCTCCACTTTCCACACCCTCATGAGCTACAGACTGGCTGCATTCACACGGCAGTGTATTCTATTTCCTCAACATTTCCCTAAGTGTTAATTTCCACCTTACATTTGAGCCTTTGCACAACAGCAGTGCCACTTCTAGAAATACAGCAGAATACAGCACAAGTTTAGTTCACATTTCCATGTTATTTGCAAACATATTCTTTTTCTGGAAGTAAATAACATAGGAATGAATGCTAAACTTCCAATGAATTCTGTTATACTGCATTTCTGGAAGTGGTGTTGATGTTGTGTGAAGTCTCAAATATAATGTGGAAAGTATAACAGTTAGGGAAATGGAATATGGATTAAATAGCCGTGTGAATGCAGCCTGTGAGTCCTCCCCATTCCAAGAATCTCACTCTGTCACAAGTGACATCTATTTTTGTCTCTCACTTTAAATACAAAGCTACAGGTGTTCATGCTTTGGCTGAACCCAGTAATGGTGGCTATCTGGACAAATGCTCCGTCTGGCTGACGGAGGCAAGCTTGCTATGAATAAGTGGAGCAGATCGATAGGTAGAACCAGATCAATTGAATTCCAGTTGCATTTGATGTATCGTCGGAGAATCATCAGCAAGAATCAGACCTATGAATCTTAACTTACAAATGTGTTTGCACTTCCACATTATGTGTAGGCTACTATCTAATAAATATATTTAATCTAATCCTGACCAAGTAGTCTGGTGGAGTGGAGGTAATGAATGACAGTGTCGATCACGCTGAAGGGAAGAGAAATTTCCAGTGAGAGATGATGGGTCTCAAAAAAAATGGCTGTGGTCCAACAGCGTCCTAGGAAATCTAATTTGCTCGCTTCTCAGATGCATGAGTTGGATTGGTTCCCAGCAAAATTGTTCATATGTATGAAGGTGTGGTGCCAGAATAAGCCATGCAGGTAACATTTTACACCTTGCAATAACATTCCAATATGCATTATTTTGACACAGTGTGTATAGCTGGGGCCATGAACAATGGAGAAACACACACACAATCACATGGTAAAGAACCTTATGTGCACCAGCTCTGTCTTATAAACCCCAGAGTACTAATTATATGGTGCTACTGTATATTTGCCCATAAAGCAGGCATAGGCAAACTTGGACCTCCAGATGTTGTGAACTACAATTCCCATCACCCCTGACCACTGGTCCTGTTAGCTAGGAATGATGGGAGTTGTAGTCCCAAAAACATCTGGAGGGCTGAGTTTGCCTATGCCTGCCATAAAGCATTTTTTGGTGCTTCTTGCATAACAACTAATTCTAGCACACCTGGTCTCACATGACAAATAACATCAGAACATGTGGGAAAATACAGATTATACAAATTATAGCAGTGACCTATTAGCCAAACAGGACACCAGACTATTCTACGTGCTGTATGAATTCATTCATTCATTCATAAAGTTTTGCTACAAGTGTTAAAGAACTATGTGATGAGCAGAGAGTGGAAGCAGGAATTACTGTTTGGCTTGTATTCAGGAGGATATCTTATCTACCACTCCATACTAAGGCTATCCTTTGCTCCTGCTGGCATTTTGGAGCTGAGCTGTCTTTGCTCTTGCTGACAAGCCTTTTTGTTATTTCCATTAGTAGTCAGAATGAGGCTGAATGAATTGTTACTGGGGCAGCGCCTCCACCTGTTTCATTCCCTAGCATTCAAAAGCTTGTTGTAGGTGGAGGCTTCAGGCTGTGCACTGCAGGGGTATGTCAGAGCAACATTGACTAAACATTGACTATAACAATGTAGCTCAGGTGTATTCTGTGTGGCGTTATATTGAAACATTGCATTTTTGTTAATGTGCGCATCTTCAGCTGACTTGGGCCCCAGGTTATGCGATGTAATAATAATAATAATAATAATAATAATAATAATAATAATAATAATAATAATAATATCTTTATTGTCATTGCCCCCTCTCGGGGACAACGAAATTACTTGGCTGCTCCATAAAAACACTAATTAAACAATACAGTATAGTACAGCAAGGAAGATTAGATGACTTTCAAAGTCCAGGGCCGAGATCGCTCTGGAGAAGAAGCTGTTCTTAAGACGGCTCGTTCTTGTCTTCATCGTCCTGTATCTCCGTCCCGACGGCAGGAGCTCGAAGAGACAGTGACCAGGATGCGATGGATCTTTTACTATGTCCAGTGCCTTCCTATGGCACCTTGTGGCATAAATCTGCTCTAAGGTGGAGAGTGGGCAGCCAACAATGCTCTCTGCTGCCTTAACAACTCTGCACAACCCCATCCTGTCCTGGGTAGTACAGCTTCCGTACCACACACATAAGCCATAAGTGAGCACGCTCTCAATGGCACAGTGATAGAAGGCAAGCAGCATGATGCTGTGACGTCATGTTATGTCAGCAGCGGCGCTTCCAAGGCCTTGCAAGGTCTCAGAGCTCAGGTCCTTGTGAGACCTTGGACGCAACTTCTTATATAAACCGGACGTTGTGTTTGGAGGCCTGGTGTGGCCTCAGACATTGCCTCTGAGGCCTCACAGGGTCTCGGAGGTCGCATCCGAGGCCTTGCGAGACCTCTGATGCAACTTCCAGTTTATACTGGAAGTCATGTTTGGAGACCTGGCACAGCCTCAAACATCTCCAGGGAGGTTATTTCAGGGTAGTGTCAAAACCAGAAGTCGCGTCGGAGCTCTGAGGTGTGGGTGCCCTGGCACCCAGGGGCCCCTAGAGTTGGCACCTATGGCTTATAGTACCACTCATTTGTATCTTTAATTTGTACCAATATGAAATTTGTTTGTAATACTTGATGGGATTGACAGAAACTTATTTATTTTTAGTTACAGATAGGTAGCCGTGTTGGTCTGCCATAGTCAAAACAAAAAAAAATTTTTTTCCTTCCAGTAGCACCTTAAAGACCAACTAAGTTAGTTCTTGGTATGAGCTTTCGTGTGCATGCACACTTCTTCAGATACACTGAAGATGTGTATCTGAAGAAGTGTGCATGCACACGAAAGCTCATACCAAGAACTAACTTAGTTGGTCTTTAAGGTGCTACTGGAAGGAATTTTTTTTTTGTTTTTATTTATTTTTGTTAAGTCTGATTAATTGGGTGTGATTGGATTGCTCTTATCACCCAGGTGTCCCAGATGTAGGAAATGGCGTTTCTGTGCGCTCTGGCAATTGTCACGGTGTCTTCTTGCGCCAGAAGTGGCTTAGTCCTGCTGGCCACATGACCCAGAAAGCTGTCTGTGCACAAACGCCGGCTCCCTTGGCCTGAAAGCGAGATGAGCGCCACAACCCCATAGTCACCTTTGACTGGACTATGGGTCCTTTACCTTTCCTTTTCCCGGACGTAGGGCCATTTAGTGTCATCTGTCATTGCAACACAGGGAGCTACAGTAGTCATGATGGTGGGAATAAGAAGCCCTGCTAAAAGCGCACAGTGATCAATATACTATTGGTGTTCCCATAGAAATTCCACCATAAATACAAAGCCAATCTGAGGTTCCTTATGCAGGACATTCGGAAGGGAGCCAAAGTAGTTTTTTGACAGAACTGGCAAACTTCAAATATCAATTTGTGGTATTCCTATTTGGAATAAAGGAGGGAAGTCATTTGCTTAGGGCATTATTAAAATTGATCAGAAAAACCTGCATTTGAAACAAGTTTCTGTTGTTGTTTCTAGTAGGAAATTGCTTTCCTTTCCATTCTGAAAGTTCAGTGTAACTTAAAGTTTTCAAACTCCTAACTTAACAGATGCAATTCCAATAAAAGATGATCAACTCACCTTCTCTTATTATCTGGGAGCATTCTTCATAAAAACGTCCCAGCTCTGGTCTAACCTAATTCTCGTCTTTGTTCTTATAACTGTTCTCCCAAACAACTTATTCTTTGGGGTTTATTCTGCACCAGGTAAACTAAGAGTAGCAATGCATCTAGACTTTTTTGTCTTCTTTCAGTTTAGGTAACTCACCAACATAATAAGTACGGAATTTGTGAAAGTTGTTTCTGATGAGACCGGTTGCATTCTGTGAACATTTCTGATGTGCTGGAAATAATTTCACTTTAAAAACAGGAACCCTTCTTTCAAGTGAGCCGCTTGCTGGAAGTTTAGTTAATTATACTGAGCTTATCATGTGGAGAAGAAAATGTTTAATGTCATTTGGAGATGTGCTTCACAGCTGTAGTGATTCAGAAGAGACTTGATCTTCTTGGCACCCGCTGTATCCATCAAGCCACCACAAGTTTGATGGCCTGTTAAAAGGAAATAAAAAAAGAGGATCAGATCCAATTTTTTCAGTGCAAATGGAAGAAAAATGAGTGTGACCTCAGGCTCAGGATTGCGATACTGGCTGCCCTCTACCTATTGGGGGCCTGCATCTTCCATCAAAGGGACTGAAAGATGGTACATCTCAGGCAAATGGAAGCTTTGTCCGCACAGACTCCCAAGTCCCCATGGGTGCTGGCCGTTTCCCCATCACCACCTCTCCTGACCTTTCATGCATTGAATATGAATTGAGATTCCAACAAAGATTCTTCCTGCTCAGTAAGATACCCTGATTGCACAGAGGTGACATGGCTGGGGGCAGCATGTATTTCTGTGCAGTTTGAGCCCTCATAGGTTCTTCAGCACAACCAAAAAGGACATGTACATGAAATTACCCACTTCAGACAAGTAATCCACATTGTGGGTCCACTGCCAAGTGCTGATTCTGGTCTTCACCATGCAGAAGATGTTACTGTGGACAATCAGTGTTTGAATGAGATCTAATGCTTCCAGGCATCTGAGTTTCTTTGTTTAAATCAGTACTGAGCGTTGCAGAGTCTGCATAATGTAATTGACATAAAATCTTAACTGGTAACCCCCCCATCCCCATTTGTATTTACTCCAGCCACCATTGCCAATTGGCAGAGGAAATAACGAGTTGTAGTTCACAAACATCTGGAGGACATCTGGCCCCCTAAGAAATTTTGCTAGACTTACCACATTTGCTTTCCTTAAAATTCCTTGAATATTTCTCCTGAGCAGAAACCTCCAAATCTGCCTTGCAGTTTCACTCCAGATAAAATTCAGTAGCAACTCTAGTCCCAGGTCTCATTGATTCTGCCCACTGCCCAAGGAGTGTCTTCACAATGACTCCTAACAAGGGAACCAGTGCTGGTGAGAAGCAGTGGTGCTCTCAGGGCAAGACAAAAGTCCAGGACCTGACCCAGTGGAATGAGCAGGAGGACCACCAAACAAAGTAAGGCTGGCTTATTATGTTTTGAATCAGTGCATATTTCCATCTGAAATGGAGACCGACATAAGAGCAGTGTGTGAAATTCCCTGACTGCAACCATTGGCGAGAGGTGGATGACCCCCCCCCCAATTGACTGGCACCATGCATTAAAGCTGTCTCTGTATTACAGGCAGTGATGTGCAGACCCCTGCCCAACTGAGAAATTTGATAGTTCGCTCAAAACTCCCCCCCCCCAAAAAAAATTACTCCGATGTTTCTTCTAAGAGGAAACTTGCACATCAGCCTTGAAATTTCTCTATGGGCAATATGCAGTGGCAGCTTGAGTCTCAGATTTGTGGGTTGTCATCTTCATCTCTTGGGTGAGAATACTGAGCATTGCAACTATTTTAGCCTTGCTAGCAGGACATGGGGATATTAATTTTCTGTAGGGAAGGGTTGTAATTACACTCCTATGGAGGAGGGTAATAATTCTTGAGTGCGACAAGCAAAAACTCTTGCAAGGAAGGCATTCTGTAAAAGCTATAGGAGGCTAGTTGATGTGATTTGCCTAGGCATGAAACATCCCACGTTGTAGCACAAGTATTCTGGATAATTTGTCTTGGTATTAAAAGGGAAGAATCATGGCTTGTGATTAAAAAGAGAAAAGCAAACCCTCGGTGGGGTTTTTTAATGTGATGTTATGGCATTATATTAACTAGCAGAGTTTTACTGAGATAGCAGTCCTAGATAGTGTGAAAATGCTTTGTTTCATAGAACCCCCAAAAGCAGTTGTGTGAGATGAAATGCATAAAAACAGTTTATGGTGCCCAGGGGAGGACATCTACATTTACAATTACCTCCTATCTTCACATTCACAATGGCACTCCAACTGCCACTGTTGCAGGAGAAGGCAACTGAAAGCCAGGAAGCTGGAAGTCATGGCATCTATGGACCTGTTTCAGCTAATATATGGTCTGACAAGTGTGACAAGTCATAACCTCAATCTGGTGCTTCCTATGGGATAGGATGAGAGTGATCTGAGGTGACGCCATTCCTCCGATGTTCCCTTGTGAACAGTTTAACCAAAGATCTGGTCAAGTCTGCATCCACAGTGATAACCAACTTCATGGGGGTTACCTCCATCCTGTAGGTCAATCTTAGGTCACCAGGGTGTCTAGTTTGGCCTGCAAGGCCATTTCCCCCAAACCACACCAGGGCACCCATCAGCTGCCATCACTGGTACAAGCAATGCCCGTGAAGAGGACAAAGGACTCAAGCAATACAGTGATCCACCTGCCTTAAAGAGTGTGGAGCATCTTCAAAGAGCACTTGTGCCAAGGGCTTTAAGGCAGTCCCTGTGCAGAGTCCTTGCAGAGGCTCAGACAGGAGTGCAGGGTCTCTATTAAAGTGCTTGGCAAAAGTGCTATTTGAAGCAGCCTCTTCTCCCTTTAAACACTGCCAAGTGATGCTAAATGGAGGGGGCACTGCTTCAAAGAGTGCTTTTGCAAAAGCCTGTCAGGTAGCACCCAACCCCCACCCTACATAAGATAATGTGGGGGCTATCTTAAAGCCCTTTGCAAACAGCAAAAGGTCTTTGAGGCTGTTGCTGGTTCTCAAGCACCTGACACCCAGCTGGCTATCTGATATTCCACACAAGGGATTTTGAGAGGTTCACGTGGCCACCCCTCTATCAAATCCCCCCCCCCTCTGGTGAGGCTGATCCTGATAAGGATCTGACCCATGGTGCCAAAAACGGTTCCCTGCCCTTGGTTTATGAGGATGTTTTAGTCTCGAAAAAGATGCTTCTAGTGCAATAGGAATGACAAATAATTGTGTTCATACTTTCCATGCCTTAAATCACAGGAGTTGTTGCCCAATTAAATGTTTGATCAGACAAGAACATCAGCATACTGCCCTGGGTCTTGTGACTCATAAGCTCCAGTTCTGTGAAGAAATAAAAAAATAAGGAATAAAATGCCATCTCAGCCATATGATTTGTTTATTGAAACCGGGAGGTCACGTTCAGCTGCTGCCTTTTAAAATTCATGGTCATTAACTTAATTTGGGCGCTCAGATTTACAGAGCTCAGATAACCCAACTTTGGTGCTGAAGCTCACTTACACTGTGGATAGCAGCAAAACACCATTGCTCTCTTATTTTGTGCTATCCACTGCATAATCTGACAGGTGTTAATTACAATTTAAAACTCAGCTGATTTGTCTGCTCCATATTGAAAATAGAACAAAGATCTCCAATATTCATGTTTAAAGATGAACGTGCTGCCTGCTAGTGAAAATACCTAGTCATTAGTCATTTTGTGCTTGGGGATTTATTAGTCATGGTGCTGTTTCTAATTAGTTGGAAATAATAATTAGGACAGTTTCCCCCCCTTGCCTAGTACAACTTCCACTTGAGTATGAAATATTGTCTGTTTTTATCATAAGACTCTGGCTGGAACTAGATATTGTCGCAAACACACAGCTGGTGCCGAAAACCATAACAGCTCCATGCTTTGTTTTTCCCCTTTCTCTCTCGTATTGCGTAGTTGGGAAAATCAATACGCAGTGTGATGTCATCAGACTGTGAGTTCTGCAAATGAAAGCAGGGGGAGAGAAATCACAGCCTGAGTACATCGCATCCTGTGTTGAGCAGTCCTAGTCATATGGGGAACAGAGAAAAAGGAGACCTGGAGCAGTTATTTCCATTGCCTTGTGCAAAAGCATGAATTCTAGAGTGGAGGGATCAAGCGAGCTAATCCAAACCTTCCATCACCAAGGAGATTTTGCTGCCTCCACTAACCAACCTTTTGGCCCCTGAAATTTGTTTACTGGCCCATCCTACACTCTGCACTGTATGATATGTTCGTTCAACTCTGTGCTGTATAGGCATGGGATAAATAACAAAATAGGGATGCGGGTGGCGCTGTGGGTTAAACCACAGAGCCTGGGACTTGCCGATCAGAAGGTCGGCGGTTTGAATCCCCATGATGGGGTGAGCTCCCGTTGCTCAGTCCCTGTTCCTGCCAACCTAGCAGTTCCAAAGCACGTCAAAGTGCAAGTAGATGAATAGGTACCGCTCTAGCGGGAAGGTAAACAGCGTTTCCGTGCGCTGCTCTGGTTTGCCAGAAGCGGCTTAGTCATGCTGGCCACATGACCCGGAAGCTGTATGCCGGCTCCCTCGACCAATAAAGCGAGATGAGCGCCGCAACCCCAGAGTCAGTCACGACTGGACCTAATGGTCAGGGGTCCCTTTACCTTTACCTAAATAACAAAATATAAGAGCATATTTCTCTCTCTCTCTCTCTCACACACACACACACACACACACACGTAGTTGGCATCCATATGTCCCAGGAGACAATGAGAAAATATTTTAAAGGGGAAGAAAACTAATTTTAAAACACTTTGAACAATTACATGTAAACAATAGAGGGAATTAAAATGAGATAGGAAATCATCCTACTCAGCCTAGTTCAAACTGTTTCTCTACATAAGCTAATGCTTAGCAGCTAATCCATACCAGTTTTATTTTAATAAATTAATTCTACTCTCCCACCTCAAGCTTTTGGCCAGCCAGAAGAATACTGCTTCTGTTTCACTTTCTCATAATTTATTTGGGTTTCCTCACCCCCCCTTCAACCTTTCAATTTCATTCCCACCCTTAAGTATCAGGTTCTTGGACTGAACGTTTGGCCCTGCTGTGAGTAGTATTCTCTGAGGAAAAGCAATCGTTCTACAGCGTAGGAAACCCCCCCCCCCAGTTGACATAACAGTTAGATTCCTTCACATCTTGTGCTTGTGATAGTGTCTCATTCCAGGCTCAGACAGCGCTAAACCAGTCTGTATCAAAGTCTTCTTATATAGGCGTTTTGCAATTTACTTAACTTGTGCTGTCTCCCTCAGCATGGAGTTAATGCAGCTTAAAAGTCCAGCTTCTTGCTACCAAAAGTTAATATACAATGGCTCATTAAGAAGGAGCATCACTGACAATGTAACCTGAGAGCAAACTGTAATAAAGATATCCCAGAGGGCAACGTGTGGTTAATAGTCTGGCTAGGAGCGAAACCACTATAAACGTGTGTTTCTTTGGGGAGAATAATAAGCAGGAAACTTCTTTAATTTATGCCATGAATTTGTAAACATTTGACTGCTTCAAGTACCTGTGGCAAGAGTCAACATTTATACGGATTGGGGGGGGGGATATTTGTTTATTCAGGCATAAAAATTCTCAAAATGAATACTTACTAATTGCTCAAGCCCAGATTTGAATAGTGGAATTACAGTAGTACCTCAGGTTAAGTACTTAATTCGTTCCAGAGGTCCGTACTTAACCTGAAACTGTTCTTAACCTGAAGCACCACTTTAGCTAATGGGGCTTCCTGCTGCTGCCGCGCCACCGGAGCACGATTTCTGTTCTCATCCTGAAGCAAAGTTCTTAACCTGAAGCACTATTTCTGGGTTAATGGAGTCTTTAACCTGAAGCGTATGTAACCTGAAGCGTATGTAACCTGAGGTACCACTGTACTACTACTTGGGTTGATTACATGATACAGCTAATACTAGCATTTAACTCTAGTCTGGGCATCCAGATCAGGTGTGTGTGTGTGTGCGCACGAAAAAAACTGAGGACCCTGACATGTGGAGTTGTTTCCTAAAGCAGTTGGAGGATGAGACCATCACAGAGGTTTATTAGAATAACATGTAGATGAGGATTAGGGCATGAAGCTTTTCTATTAATTCTCCTCCTAACCTCGGTATACTGTAGTCTGCTTCACTGAACTCGGTTATCAATTATTCATTTGCTACTTTTTTCCATATCTGATTAGCATGCCTTGAATTATTCTAAGGAAAAGCATATTTGAAAACCTCTTTGTTCACTAACTCAGCATAATAGGACACTAAGTTAAAAGGAAACAAAATCTCAAATGTGAAGCACACAATTGGCTTCTAGAAAATGCTACCCATGGATAACATGCCCAGTTCATGTGACCAACTAAGTACAGTGAAGGGTGAGAGGGGGGTTCCAACCCGGACGTCCAGTACAGTAGAACCAGTGTGGTGTAGTGGTTAAGAGCGATAGACTCGTAATCTGGTGAACCGGGTTCGTGTCTCCGCTCCTCCACATGCAGCTGCTGGGTGAACTTGGGCTAGTCACACTTCTCTGAAGTCTCTCAGCCCCACTCACCTCACAGAGTGTTTGTTGTGGTGGAGGAAGGGAAAGGAGAATGTTAGCCGCTTTGAGTCTCCTTCGGGTAGTGATAAAGCGGGATATCAAATACAAACTCTTCTTCTACTACTACAGTGGTACCTCGGGTTAAGAACTTAATTCGTTCCAGAAGTCCATTCTTAACCTGAAACTGTTCTTAACCTGAATCACCACTTTAGCTAATGGGGCCTCCTGCTGCTGCCATGCCGCCGGAGCACGATTTCTGTTCTCATCCTGAAGCAAAGTTCTTAACCTGAAGCACTATTTCTGGGTTAGCGGAGTCTGTATCCTGAAGCGTATGTAACCTGAGGTACCACTGTACTTACAAACGCCTCAGGTTACAAACGCTTCAGGTTACAAACTCCGCTAACCTGGAAGAGTTACCTCAAGCTGAGAATTTTGCCCCAGGATGAGAACGGAAATCGTGTGCCTGCGGTACAGCGGCAGCAAGAGGCCCCATTAGCGAAAGCACGCCTCTAGTTAAGAACAGTTTCAGGTTAAGAATGCACCTCCAGAACAAATTAAGTTCATAACTAGAGGTACCATTGTAATTTGTCTGGCAAAGCAGTGTTCCCAGTCATGCTGACAGAGACTGCACACTGCTTGTATGTGCTTAGGCCTTTCCAGATGAGCCAACGAATGTGCGCAGGCAATGCTGTCATTGTGATCCAACTTCCTTGTCCTCTGTGCATTCACTGTGCAGTGGTACCTTGGTTCTCAAACGCCTTGGTTTCCAAACGCCGAAAACCTGGAAGTGAGTGTTCCAGTTTTTGAACGTTTTTTGGAAGCCGAACATCCAATGCGGCTGTCAGCTATTATTTCCGGGGCGCCTGCACCAATCAGAAGCTGCGCCTTGATTTTCAAACATTTTGGAAGTCAAACGTTATTCCGGAATGGATTAAGTTTGGGGCTTTTGTTTTTGCTATTTATTTTGCGTTTTTGTTTTTGAGGCTTTTTCAGTTAATTTGCTTTTGTGACTGTGTGGAACCCAGTTCAGCTACAATGACTATCATCAGTGCAGGCTATCTCTAGGCAGATGTGAGGATCGTGGGGTCTCAAAAACTGTGGTTGCTGGCTGTGAAACTCACTACATCTCTGTGGCAGCTTGCAGCAGGAGGCCTGATCCCTGCTGTGCTGCACTGGCACAACTGCGAGTATCTAACGGATGGGAAAACAGGGGTCAGCCTGGCAGGGATCAGGTGACACAAGGAACAAATAAGGTCCCATCTGGCCCTATGAAGCTGACTCCTCCATCTGACTAATGTGTCTCAGGTGCAGACTAAACTGCTCTCACGTAACAGTATATCCCTGATTACCAGCCTGTTCACTGTCTACCAAACCATTAGCTCGCTTTCAGGCCACCAGCACTGTCAGCATAGACTGAGGCTGCATTTCTCGGATTATCAGATGCTGGCCACAAACCACTGGGCATGGCTACTAGAGGTGTGCAGAAGATTCCTGAAAATCCAGGATAACAAGCCAAGGTGGACTGCCTCAGCTTGATTTGGGGCTGTGGGTTAAACCACAGAGCCTAGGACTTGCCGATCAGAAGGTCGGTGGTTCGAATCCCTGCGACGCGGTGAGCTCCCGTTGCTGGGTCCCTGCTCCTGCCAACCTAGCAGTTCCAAAGCACATCAAAGTGCAAGTAGATAAATAGGTACCACACCAGCAGGAAGGTAAACGTCGTTTCCATGTGCTGCTCTGGTTTGCCAGAAGCGGCTTAGTCATGCTGGCCACATGACCCGGAAGCTCCCTTGGCCAATAAAGCGAGATGAGCGCCGCAACCCCAGAGTTGGTCACGACTGGACCTAATGGTCAGGGGTCCCTTTACCTTTGCAAGGCAAGCACAAATCAAAACAAGAAACCCCTGTGAGCTTTGTGGCCACCCGCAATCCAGACACTTTTGTAAAAGGCTGCAGACAAGCATTTGTAAACCCAAATCTTGGTTCTTAAGCTTAACCATTAAAGCTTCCACGTGGGGGAGTAGCAACTTTGCCAAACAGGAGCACCCATCTTTAGCATAAGGAAAACACCAGGGTCAGAAGACAGGTATAGTTTGCAATCAAAGGGAATGGTATTCCCAGCCATGCTTCTGCAGTCCTTTAACTGGAGATACCAGGGATTGAACCCAGGCTTGCTGTATATGAAGCATGTGCACTGCTTAGGGGCGTAGGAAGGGGGTATGTGTGGGGGGTGCGGTCCTCCCCGGGTGTCATCCTTGAGGGGGGTGACAAAATGTCACACCGTGGGGGGCTGCACTTACTGCGGGGCCTGGCCTGCAGCGTGCCTGAGCCACGCGTCTCTCCTGCGAGTGGCACAGTGGCTCAGGGCTCCGCTCTACCTGAAATGGCAGTGTGGGGCTTGTATCCACCAGATGAACTCCGTGGGCAGCTCATCATGCCAGCCCCCTGGGCAGATTGCTGTGCTGCCCCCCATTGGTGGATCTCCGTGTCGCCCCTATGTGGATCTCAATGGCGCCCCCATGCACAGATTACTGCAGTGCCCCCTTTGTGGCACACCCATGCTCTGGTCACTGCGGCACCCCTGAGGGCGGCTCGCCATTCCCTCGCCACTCCTGGTACCACAGCAGCTAGCTATGCCCCTGGCTCTGCTAATGAACTATGGCCACATAGTGCTGCTGGTTTTATTATAGATAATAATATGTTGAATATTTATTGGAAAAAGGATAGGGAGATGTGACTGAGCCCTTGCTCTTCTCACCTCAGATATAATACTGGTTTCAAATGATTAAGTGATCTAGGTTAATACAGTATTTTGTGTTCCCTGGAAAGCAGATCACATGCAATCAATATTGCTAGCTTCATCTTTAGTTTAAGCCTCCCACTCCGGGTGCCAGAGCAGCCCCTGGCTCTGCTAATGAACTATGGCCACAACCCACAAAGCACTGCAGTGGCAGCACTGTGTGTGTGTTGTCCCCTACAGGAAGGAGAGTGGGCCAGCTTTGCTGATTGGCTCCTCCTGGCACGACTCATTCCCCATCCCGCCCTTCACTTGCCAGAGCAGGAATCTAAAAGATACTCCTGCATTTGGTTTTTTTTGGCCATTTAAAATCGAGGGTCTGTTTCTACCGGCGTTCAAAACATTAAGCATAAATTGGCACTCGCTGAAGCATCCTCGAGGCATAGACGTGTGCAGCAGACAATGAAGGCCTGTTTCTAAATGACTAGTTGGAGGATTAGCTCCCCGCCACCCCCGCCCCAGTAATGCAGAATGCTGATTTTGTGGCTATAGTGATGAGATTTACTAATATGCATTTGTCATTAATTCAATCATACTCATTATCTCGTTCGTTCAAAGGAACAGCAGAGAGACTCTCAAAAGCCTTGTGGGTGGTTCAAAATCCCCCTGGTGAACCTGCATCCAAGAGTGCCCTACTTTTGCTCAAGATATGGCACAGGCACCCTCCTCATTTAGACTTCACATACTTTTTTTATTATTATTAATTTGCAGTCTACACAGCAGTCATATTCTGAAGCTGAACTTTCCCGGCAATGATTATCCCTTATTCATTCAATTACAAAGAGTTTTATGTGGGCAGCTCACCATTCCCTGTGTTCCAGAAATGGAACTGCAGACAGGATCACGTTTTAAATGAGGGGTCTCACCATGGAAAGGGAGAACAGACCTGGCCTTCAGTCCTAACCACCTTTACCTGGGAGTAAATCCCACTGAATCCAATAGGAGTTACTTTGGAGCAGCTCTTAGAGCAGCCACCCAACATATACTGCTTTACATGGCTTTGTGTAAATAAATGCTTACCATTCATCCCCATGGGGGATGGATAAATCACTAAGGAACAGGTGATGAGGGTTAGAAAAAGAAGAAAATTACCTGCTCACCATCTCATTGATTACTGGGGATATTGCTATTGTAAAGGGTGGAGCAAAGGACATGATCAGGCATGCTAGTACTTTTGTGTGGGGTGAATGGGGTCTGGAGAAGTCAGAAGTCTGTATTCCAGCCTTCTCTTTCTCAACAAATTAGCAACAGCAGCAGCACACACTATAACAATAATAAATATAAGGTGTACAAGTATGTAAAGCATCAGATCCCCATCTCAGTAATCCGTGCAATCACTTTGCAATTTATATTTATACATGCCTACATGATTCTCAGTGCTATGTAGCATCACTCAGGTAGTTAGAAGGCAAGTTATTTTCACACTTTCAAAAACAGAACTGCCAGCAACACATTTGGTCATTACACTGTCTATCTCCTATTATTTTTATTTTACTTAAAAACAGCTTAATAGTTTAGAAAACTCTGAACATCTTGTTTTCCATTAGTTTGTTAGTGTTGCTTTGCCATGTAAAGTTATATTCACATCTACCTGCAGTTTCCTCCCACCCTCCTCTTTTGTCCATTTACAGAGTGGGATATGATGGGATGTAGTGGGAAATGAGGAAGGAAAGATAGTGGGATATTGGGGATGGGAGAGGGTGGGATAAGGGATAATAACAGATTGGAAAGATGTGGTGCTAAATAGAAATTGCATTCAACAATGCAGTTTGCTAATGCATCAAACAAAAAGAATAAACACTGAAAATCAAAAACATTCAAGATGTAGGGTTGACTTTACAGATTATTTCTACAGTATTGCCTTTCTTTGCATCCACTCTTCATATAATGTTCAGGTTAGTTTTCTAGCTCTCTGTTAATCCTTTAAAAAGACATGGAAACTTAATTTATTTTGTGGAAGTGCAATTCTACCCAAATAAAAACCATTGTATGAATAAAATACTACTCCCACAGTTAGTGAATCCATAATAATATTCCTTTTGGAAAGTCAAACACCCTGATCCAGCCATCAGTTCAAGAAATGAATGAATGAATGAAACTTTATTTGCGTCAGCCATCGGCCATAGCAATAAAACAACAATACAATATACAAAGAATAGAAATAAAAAGTCAATTATATAAAATACATTTTAGGGTTTTGAATCAATAGTCAAATAGTGGATCTTATTCTGATTGCCCCAGCTATAAACCTTGCAGCCTTTGCTACCACCTGCTCATCTTGATCAGCCAACAGAAAGGACACTGTGGCAGTGGCTGGGTGACCCAGAATGGACAATAAAAGAGGGGTGATAACCTCATTCCCTCAGGTCTTTATAAAGAGTGCAAGCCAGAAGGACATGCGCCACTGATTTGGTACTGCCATCTCCACAGGGATGTAAACGTTTTCCATGTGGAATCTGTTGGAATCGTCCCTCAAGTACAGCCGAGGTCAATACATTCAATCTTGCGAGAGTAAAAGTGTGTCTATATTTTAGACGCCATCAATCCAAGATATGGGAACCTGCACAGAACTGCCTTAGAATAATAGAATTTTTGAACTGGAAGGGAGTTCGAAGGTCACCTATTTATTTGTTTAATTTATTTATATGCTACTTTATACTTAAGACATTCTTTAAAGGATCCAACCCTTTACTCAATGAAGGATCTACAATGCAGGATGCAATTGCAGTACAGTGGCCCTGATCTCTTCTTGGGTCACTCATTTCGGTGGAGGAAGCAGATCCATGTCATCCATTGGTAAAGGTTGTACTATTTTGTAACAGACTTACACAGAGAGAGAGATTTCTGGATTGGGCAGTACTCTGTTGAAACTAAGCAGCAATAATATATGTTTACAAAATATTAGGATCCCCCCCCCCCCGAAATAACTGTGCTTAACTTAGGTTTATAATGGTTTTCTTTCCATTCTATATGTGCATTCCGCGCATTAATTAATGCTCACCATTGTCTGCCTGTCAAGATATGCTCATCACTGCTATGGTTACCACTTTCAGTTTGGGTGCACTTTGTTTGACTTCAAGCCTCCAGCAATTGCTTGAAAATTTATTGGAATGAGTAATGGAGATTGCAAACTTTAGCACTGGAGGAATATTTAAAGTCCGCACTCATTTGATTCAAATAGAGAGAAAATTACTTCTAGGCATTCTTTGACCTTTGAGGGGATCATCTGAATGAATTTGCAGACACGCTCAAGCTGTTGCCCATTTTTTCCCCCTTGCGTGTATTTGCAAAACAGCAGTTTATACTTTATCCAACTGAAGGGTAAGTAATAAATGGACATGCAATTGTTTTCACTCTGCAGCTCCTTCCTTTTTTCCATCTTGATAAGAATATGCAGACAATAATTCAACAGAATTATATTGAGTCTAGCAGTAATGTATTTGTGAACAACTAATTTACTTGCTAACTGTCTTCATTTGGGGACATCATAATAATGTCCAAGATTCAACGATAAGCATGTGCATGCCAAGAGGGGTGTTTGATTTGTTTTCATTGAATGCTAAACTAATCCCCACCACCATCCATATTGTTGTTGTTAAGTCGTTTAGTCGTGTCCAACTCTTCGTGACCCCATGGACCAGAGCACGCCAGGCACTCCTGTCTTCCACTGCCTCCCGCAGTTTGGTCAGACTCATGCTGGTAGCTTCGAGAACACTATCCAGCCATCTCGTCCTCTGTCGTCCCCTTCTCCTTGTGCCCTCCATCTTTCCCAACATCAGGGTCTTTTCCAGAGAGTCTTCTCTTCTCATGAGGTAGCCAAAGTATTGGAGCCTCAGCTTCAGGATCTGTCCTTCCAGTGAGCATTCAGGGCTGATTTCCTTCAGAATGGATAGATTTGATCTTCTTGCAGTCCATGGGACTCTCAAGAGTCTCCTCCAGCACCATAATTCAAAAGCATCAATTCTTTGGCGATCAGTCTTCTTTATGGTCCAGCTCTCACTTCCATACATCACTATTTGGAAAACCATAGCTTTAACTATACGGACCTTTGTTGGCAAGGTGATGTCTCTGCTTTTTACGAGACTGTCTAGGTTTGTCATTGCTTTTCTCCCAAGAAGCAGGCGTCTTTTAATTTCGTGGCTGCTGTCACCATCTGCAGTGATCATGGAGCCCAAGAAAGTAAAATCTCACCACCCATATAGCCAACTACTTTTGAATGCCACCCCCATTTCAAAAGCAGTTTACCATTTGGAGTAAGAGGACAGCTGTTTAAGAAACAGAAATCCACAACTCTGTTGGAAGTATGGAATTATCTGCCTGGGTCTTTGGACCATCTCCTATGAATCCATGAAAATACTTTTTGGAAGTGAGAACTAGGCAAACTTGAACACGCAGCTAGTCTAACTTTGTACTTTCCATATGGAAGCTTCTGGCTTGATAACGATTGCCATTGCCAGCCTGGAGAGCCATTCAGGTGATGATTTGGATCTCTGAGGGAAGAATGTGAGATAATCCTTCTAACATGATTGAATGTCCTGGAGCAATTTGAGCAAAGTGCTCAGCATGCCACAGCTTAAAATGGGGATATGCTGGAAGGCTGTGGGCTGAAGTGCAAGAAAAAAAGATGTCGCCAAATGAAGGAAACGGGCAAAATTAAATGTAGGATTTCATTCCATGAACAAAAGTGTATGCTGCCTATTATGGTACTTTGGTATAGGAAAACCTGTAATAACTTAATAACGAAATAGATTACTCAGCAGTCTGGAAAGAACAAATTTCATCCGTTGATTTTTTTTTTTTATGTACATAAAAGCTACAATTACCTTCTGATTACCATGCAACCATCTAAATTTGTTAAGAGCATTATATATACATTATCTTCATTTTTTTAAAAAAAATTGCCTTGTTTTAGTCTGTGTGATATCAAGTTTGTATTTAAAAGTGTAAAAATCTATTAGGTATAAATATTAAAAATTTGGGGATTTTTTTTTTAAATGAAGGATATGTCTCTGCATAGCAGGTGCCATATGCACCTCAATGAAGGACAGCATCTTTTACCCCTTCAATGCATATATAAAAAATGAGAATACAACTGTGTAAGAACTGATACCTGGATTTGTTTGTTTTCCTCTTTCCTCCCCATCCCACTTCCCTTTTTGTATTGCATATATTAGAATAAAACACTATTTTAAATTGTAAACCACCTTGGATGAATTAGCAGAAACATGGATCGTAAATGTAGTACATACCTTAATAGTAAGGATGTGCATTTGATTCAGATGAATCCAGAGCCCATGCAGGGTACCTCAGAAAGAGTTGTGGCTTGTCTGGGGACAAAGTGGGATCAGCAGAAGGTGGCCTGAGTTGAAGGAAATATTTTATCATATATAGAATAATACCAGGGTGGGATGATGGGGGAAGAGGGAACTCCATTGCGATTGACAGGCAAGTTTGTAATCCGGGTGAATTATGAATTATTATACCTGGAAACCAAATCCCTTTTGGCTCGTCTCATTCACAAATCAACTTTAAAAGGTATCTAGCGCAAAAGCCCCTGAGTCTCTTTAACTGCAGTTCAGTGGGTTTCTTAACTATGTGTGTCTCTGTCTTGCCTGAAGTTTTCAGACTCATTGCTCACAGAATGCTGGTGGAGATTACCCACCCCCAAACAGCAATGGCTGCCCTAACAGAAAAATACTTCCGCTATCCATTGGAAATTTGGCATGGTCCATGTCCTCAGAAGGGGTGACCTTGCCTACAAATTTCATTCAATTTTGCTTCAGAATAAAACAAATATTGTCAACATTTCCTTAAAAATAATAATTAAAATTTGAAACTACGCAACACAAAACCCCCTGAACATATTTGCCTATATTTTGGCAGGTTGTATCTACTCCTGAGGGACTAGCGTGCTTGCAAATTTTACTCACTTGTGTCAAAAGAAAATAGTTACAGATTTTTAATAAAATTATTTTAAAAAAATTCTCAGGAGTTTTAAAGGAAAACATGCATGAGTAAGCCCCATATAAATTATATTGGGAGTTGCTGTTACAGACCTGTGGTAATATCCCCCTCTAGTTCTGATAATGTCAGTAAAATGCACAGTGTTCAATTATACAACTTCACTGGGATCAAGTTGACTGATTTTTCAGGAAAATGAAGACAGTTGGGTTAGGAATGAACAGTTAAATTTATTTTTGAACCCATTTTTTTGTTTCATTGTGACCCTAACTGCTGCTATAATAATGCTTTTGCATATTTATTTTATGCAACACTGATTGTTGAATATTTCATTCTTCACACTGCTAAGTTCCATTATTTTCCCTCTCCCAACCTTTCATTGAACTACCATTAGCATGGATAAAGCAGATGATGAAGATGACGAAGACCTAACTGTGAACAAAACATGGGTGCTTGCTCCAAAGATTCACGAAGGAGATGTCACTCATATACTGAACTCTTTACTCCAAGGCTATGATAATAAACTCCGACCAGATATTGGAGGTAAGTGGTGAAGTCATACCTCATGTTGAGTCCGCTTCAGGTTGCGGTTTTTCTGGTTGTGGACTGCCGAAACCCGGAAGTACTAGAACTGGTTACTTCCGGGTTTCGGCAGTCGCGCATGCACAGAAGCGCCAAATCGCAACCCACGCCTGCGCAGATGTGCAGACGCGGGTTGTGAACGCTGCGGGTTGCGAATCTGCATCCTGCACAGATCACGTTCGCAACCCGAGTGTCCACTGTATTAAAATTTCAGTTTTAAAAGAATATATCTTGAATACGTCTTGGCAACAGCTGTTTTTGTTCTTGATGTATCTTGGCAGCATACTGGATCAGACCTCTAATTCTGGGATAATTATCACAATGTGTCTGTTTAATGTAATGTGTGTACTACCTGCTATTGGAACACTCATTATCCAAAATTTCAGTTATCCAAACAAAAATAATTATACCTAAACTTCACTACAACAACTGAGGATTCAGCTATCTGAACAGTTGGGATTTGCCCACTTTGTGTTTTGCTGGTCAGTGGCAGCCATATTGGGCCGAAACCATGAAGGGAGAAGGAGAGCTTGGACAAATCAGTCTTGTCTTTGTTTGCCTTTTGCTGGTTGACTGCAGCAGTTTCTGCAGGGCCGGGAGGGAGATACAACAAATTAGAAATGTTCCCATAGGAAATAGTGGAAACCCTCAGCGCATTATGTGAACACTTGCCTAATGAACAATTTCTTGGGAATGCATTGCGTTTGGAAAGTCGGACCTGTGTGTCTATTAAAAGCAGAGATACAATATACTGATTTTATTGTAAAGTTATTCCTGGCTTATCTACAACCCCCACAGTCCAGATAAAAAGACAAACAAATCACTAAACTCTTCCGTGCTGAAAGTTCCTCTTTTGATTGCACTTCTTTAATTGCTTAATTGATCATAGTCACATTTCTATCCTTTTTTATCCTTTTTTGCACAAAGGGTAAGCAACCTGAAGCCACACACCTACATCCCACCCCAACTGCAGCAATGAACGCTGCTTGCATATGATACCTGAAAAATAATTAAAGTCTGCTTTCAAAGTGAGGAACCACCTTTCTTATGGCACAAGGAGATAGGCTCAAATGACAACTGTTGTTCATTAGCTATTGAGGTTATCTGGAGATGACATTGATAACATTGCTACCCAAACCATTTTGTTAGATTTGGGGTGGGCTGTGAAATGTGTATTATAGTTTTTAAAGTTTACGTGTATGTCCCAGGTGGCTCCCGGGCAGAGAGAAATTCACAATTAAATGAATTATTGCTCAGGCAGACAAGGACAGGGGAGTGGGCCGGTGAAGATATTTTCTTTGAAGTTAAGTTTGAAAATACTCTGCAACATAACAATTAAGTTCTGAGTCACTGTTCTTTCATATAAGTGATTGATTTTGTGCCCAGTGTAGTGTATTGATCAAGAGTCTAGCTGAAAAGATATTAATAAACCTGAGTTGTGCTTTGGTCGGGATACAATTACGAGGGCTGAAGAAGCTAATGGATTTTCTAAACCTAACTTTGCTAAGAACATATTGAGAGGAAATAATTGGTTTTGTGTTTTCAATGTATTAATTTGTAGGCTGCATAATTAGTGGTGCATTTGATTGGTTTTACCCATTTGTTACTTTTATGCATTAATCATAATTTGGAGTATGAATGCTTGCCATCCGCTCCCTGTGCCCCAGCTTTAAAAGCTTAAAAAACCCTATCTTTCCTCCCAATGTTTTAATATGTTATTAATGTTTCCCCCCAATGTTTTAATATGTTAATAAACAATATTTTATGTCAACTAAGGTTGCAGTCCTACAGTACTTGCCTTGGAATAAGACCCATTCAATTCAGTGAGACTTCTGTGTGCATTGGGTCTGAACGTAAATAGAGGAGCAAAGTTTTACATGAGGTGTTCCACTGAAGCATGATGCTTATATTACGAATATTTTTTAATCAATAAATTACAGGTGTTTGGCCTGATCTACCCCCTCCCAAATGTGCAGAGCAGTAGGCAAGCAACTCTGTGTTTTCAGGAGGCGATGCTGATTGGCACTGAATAGTGCCAATCCTTTCTCTTCTTCCTCTGCCAACCTTCTGCAGGGCTGCTGCTGATATGCCAGCAAAACCTCTGCCTAGCTGGCTACATTATATAGCAGGGAACCCTTCCATGCACCACAAATGGGCATTCAACAGCTGTCTCCTCTATGTGCTCCTCTAATGTTCCATGTTGGAGTACATAGGGAACTCCCTTATACTATCAGCCTATTGGTCCATGTAGCCTTTTACACCCTTGTGCAAATTAATTGAAACAAACAATGTAGTTTATTCTACAAAACTCACATGTACATGTACAAAACTCACATATACCGTATGTACATTAGTAACGGATATGACCTCAGCTATTTTAAAGCAGCATTTGAACACAGCTTGGCATGGAGTCTACTAGTTTTGAACAGTCACTGTTGATTTTCGGATCCCTGTACCACACTTGAATCAACTTCTCCATAGTCGTACAGTCTACAGCACGGAGGCGACTTTTGCATATAGCCCACAAATTCTCAATGGGATTTACATCTGGGGAATTCCCTGGCCAATCAAGTACCTGTATTTGCTGCTGTCATGAATTTCTTCACCGCTTTCAATGTGTTACAGGGGGCTAGGTCCTGCTGCAATATCCCAGTATCGTCAGGATACCTCTTTTCCAGCTCTGGAATAACTCTCTTTTGTAGAACCTCAATATATTGTGGCGAGCGCATCATTCCTTCTACCGGCTGCAGGCTTCCGACACCATAATGATCAACTGACTTTTTGTGTTTGTTTTGAGTACAGGATTACGAGTCAGTTAGAAAACATGCTTTGTTTCAATTAATTTGCACAAGGGTGTATTGTGTATTCTGAGTGACACCTGTTTCTCAGGGTCCTAGGTGCATCATCATTTACCTGTTCCATTGTAACCTGGAGTTATGGGGTACTGAACCTGAGACCTTGGGCTTGCAGAGCTTGAGTTCCCATAGAATAGTCTGCTGTGGGCCTGGAGAGCAGTGGTCAACTGGATGCCAGCATGAGGTGTGGAATGGTACCCCATTGTTAAAAATGGCCAGGCATGTTGCAGTGTGCCCAGCATAGTAGCATAGCATACCACCTGAAGGCCAATACCAGGCTGTGTACAATGCCCATGAAACTGTGTGTCCACAGAAAGGGATGCATTAGGAAGACTAATGGTGTGGTCTTCTATTGATTCACAAAAAATTGCATTGCTAGACAACAAAGGAAGCACCGCATTTCACATGGAATTATGCTTACTGTTTTGTTTAGTGAGAACTACAGTAATTGAAACTGATGTCTATGTTAACAGCATTGGTCCGGTTGATCCAATTAATATGGTAAGTTTATGGTTATAATAGAACTTCCAAGGTAAGATTATTTTTTGATATCCATCTGCTTTCCAATGCCTCTCACACTATCAAGAGATAAGGTAACCTTGTGCTTTTGAAAAGTGACTATTATTTTGACTGAGATAGCTGAGACATCAAGTATTCTTTAGAAGCTACTTTTGTTATCAAGGAAAATCTAGCTGAATTAAGAGTCATAGAAGACAAAGGCAACATTTGAAATAGAACTACACCAACCTTATTCAAATGACTCCCTTTTACTTCGTATCCTCCTGACAATCTGGAAATGACTGCTTGGCAGATCAAAACTAAATTAGGCTAAAGTGGAATATGATCTAAGTATATTTAAATACCAACAGATACTGTTTAGGTACTTATGCTGTTAAAATATGCAAGGTAGGAGAACTTGCATGCTGCTGAAGGTTTAGTAAGGTAGCTTTTGACTTCCAATTTGGGACTGAGGCAGTTTTGATTGTAGGAGGGTGACCAACATTCTGATCATACTGTGATCATACTGTGTTTTAGAACCCTGATTTTCTAGGATTCTAAAATATGCAAAAGAGCACCCTCTAATTTGTGAAGGGTGATCAGAAGGGTCACTGTGATCCCACTTTACATGTTTGTTTAACACTAATATAGAATGTGTAAAGAGGGCTTTCATCCTCTTGAATTCTGATACATGCTGTCCTGAGATTCACAACTTCTGGACTAAAACGCCGATTCAAATGTTGCTATCAATCAGATTTTTCACTTCTCTGAATGTTGTAGTGCAGTTGTTGCTGTTGTTGTTTTAAAAAAATCAAAATGTATTTTAAAATGTGGATTTTGAGATATAATACTTTCAGATATGTTATTTAGATGTGAATTTTCATGAAGATTTTTTTTTAAATTGAAATTAATGCAAGAATGGAACACAAGTCATCAAATGGTGGCGTTTGTCCATCCCTAGTAATGATCTCCTCTGAGCACAGCTCTGGACAGCTTTGTGTTCTCTCTCTCTCTCTCTCTCTCTCTGTACCTTTTCAGAGCTTCTGATCTTGTAGCTACACTGACTCCCATGGCCATAGGAAGAAAACCTATGGATCATGCACAATGCCTTTGACACCCCTAAATTATTATTTAAGAGACCCTCTCAGTTAAAACCCTCAATACTGAATAGCAACCATGGCTCAGAAAGCCGTGTTTGTAGTAAACCACCCTGAGAGGAGCTATTCAGATTGAGAGAGTTTAGAAATTTTAAAATAAAGAAAGAAAAGGGTGGGGTGGGGGGAAGAAACCCTGTCACAAACTGGATTGATTTTTGTCAAGGTGTTAAGTGTCTGCCTATTTCTCTTTGCTTCAACAATCTATAGGCAGCAAACTTTTACGAGTATTCATTGAGTTTGTTTCCATGTTTTTGGCTGCGTAGTTATTCAGCAAGGTGATTGTGTTAGCATTCAGGGATTGATGCCAAACACCGTAGTTCACAGCTTACATTTTCAAAACATTCAAAATAGATGATAATTTCCAGGTAAGAGTTTTGTTTGCTAAAATATTTTGATAACTTTGCATAACACTTAGCTGTAAGTGGGAATAGTTAGTGCTAAAAGATTAATTACTTCAATAAATTACCATAAGACCTTGAAATAATTTTTAGATTCATTTTGGGTTTTTGCCAACTTTTGCACTTGGCTTGTTTTGAAAAGCTACCCCGAATATTTACCCCCAAAGCCTTCCGAGCTCTCTTTCACACCATTTTTCTAGGTCAGTTATGGTCACAATTTTGTTCTGGATTCATCGTTACTCAATATATTTTCCCTCTTGAATCATTTATTTTATGTTGTTGTTTCTCATTGTTGTCTTTTCCACAATATAATATTGTATCATTATTCAGAAGCATCTCGTTTTTAGGATTTAAAGGGGAAATGTTGTGGAAGACAGAGTCCAGGGAAAGGGACAAATTTGATGGGTGGTAGAGTGACCAGTAGGGGACGCGGGTGGTTCTGTGGTCTAAACCACAGAGCCTAGGGCTTACCGATCGGAAGGTCACCGGTTCAAATCCCCGCGACGGGGTGAGCTCCCGCTGCTCGGTCCCTGCTCCTGCCAACCTAGCAGTTCGAAAGCACGTCAAAGTGCAAGTAGATAAATAGGTACCGCTCTGGTGGGAAGGTAAATGGCGTTTCCGTGCGCTGCTCTGGTTCGCCAGAAGCGGCTTAGTCATGCTGGCCACATGACCTGGAAAAACTGTCTGAGGACAAATGCCGGCTCCCTCGGCCAGGAAAGTGAGATGAGCGCCGCAACCCCAGAGTCGTCCGCGACTGGACCTAACGGTCAGGGGTCCCTTTACTTAGAGTGACCACTAGATGCCTTTTTTAAAAAAGGTATTTCTTTATCAGCATTAATGATACTTATCCCAGGGTGGCTTACAGTGCAATTTAAAACAAAACAGTAAGATGTACAACAAACCAATTAGAGTGCCCAGAGGAAAGGCATAAATGAAGAGGCCCAGGCCAGAGAGCACATACGGTTCAGCTCCTGATAATAGCCGATTGAGAGGACTCTGTTGCTATATATTTGATACCATTTTTAAATAGGGCACCTTAGCAAAAAGGGAGTATATAAATGCAATCTATCAATCAAAGAAATCGATAACACAATTAGTACACTACTCAGTGGGCTGCCCATCTAACATTGGTCCGAGTCCGAGTAGACCCACTGAAATTAATGAACGTGACAAACATGACAATGGGTCATGGGAATTAATGGGAAATTAATTGGCAGCCGGGTTGGCGTTATATGCGCAAACCATCTTGTGAGCAACCTGGAGGCTGAATTCTGCACCAGCTGAAGTTTCCAAACTGCCTTCAGAGGCAGCCAGCCCTATGTATAACCTAGAAGTTACCAGAGCATAGATGACAGAAGTTCCATTGAATTCAATGAAACTTATTTCCAGGTAAGGGTATACAGGATTGCACCCTACAGCAAATCCCTGTGCAGAATTATGTACTGTAAGAAAGTTTACCACAAATCCCTCAAACATTTTAGTTTGTCATAAATGTGTGAGTCTTCAGACAATCAGCACCTTTAAAAAGTAAAGGGTAAAGGGACCCCTGACTATTAGGTCCAGTTGTGGCCAACTCTGGGGTTGCAGCACTCATCTCGCTTTATTGGCCGAGGGAGCCGGCATACAGCTTCCGGGTCATGTGGTCAGCATGACTAAGCCGCTTCTGGCGAACCAGAGCAGAGCACGGAAACGCCATTTACCTTTCTGCCAGAGCGCTTCCTATTTATCTACTTGGACTTTGACATGCTTTTGAACTGCTAGGTTGGCAGGAGCATGGACGGAGCAACGGGAGCTCTCCCTGTCACGGGGATTCGAACCATCAGCCTTCTGATCAGCAAATCCTAGGCTCAGCGGTTTAACCCACAGCACCACCTGCGTCCCTAATCAGCACCTTTATATTTTACCAAAAGCAAAAGGTGCAGTATCTAGGGAAGAGGTAACCCTCCAGATATTATGAATTACAATTCCCAGTAGCCCCAGCCAAGATGGCCAATTGTCAGGGTTAATAGGAGTTGCAGTCTAACAACAAGCTGAAGGGCGCTACAGTGTTGGCTACCCCTGACCTAAAGTAACATGACTACTCAGAAGCATGGAGTGGGGGTCATGCTTTTAGTTCTACCCTGATGTCACCTCTTTGTATTTCAACAATCATGTCATATGTGTGGATGTCTCTAAAGAAAGCCCAAAGCAAGTCTTTCTCCTTAACGGTAAAGGCTCCATGCGATCAGGACACCTGAGGAGGACTGGTGGGAGTTGCACCACAAAATATTTGGAGGATGCCAGGTTTGAGGAAGGCTCGTCTACACAATCTTGTACTACCTGTGAATAGGGCTTTAGCATTGTATCTTTTTCATTAAAGAAACCCCCAATACCTTGCAAAACTGATGTTTTTGTGAACTCTATTAATAAAATGACAGGGTAGTACAGCATCTTTATCCCGTAGGTGACTGAGGTGCCACTGAAGGTCATTGTAATTTATGTCTAATGAGGTCTGCCCGTGATAATCACAACATGAGATACTTGTAGGTCTTGGTTTCTTATCACTTCCTAAATTAGACACCTCTTCATAGAAATACCCTTAATTTAAACTTGGTACAAAATCGTGCTTCATTGGTAGCATCTATCTTGAACTGCCTGTGAGCTGCTTCAGGATGCTTGCTCCAGAACTGGAATTCTTGGGGCTTTGGCATGGGATCTCCAGTGGGGACCCCTCTCTCTTTAACCTTGGATCTTTTTCATGCTCCCACTGTCCTCTTTGAGGGCAGTCTTAGTGATAGTGGCAGTGCCTGATGTTGCTATTTTGTTGCCCCTAGAGCTGGCTCTACATAGAGAGAAGTAAAGTCTAGACCAGGCATGGCCAAACTTGGCCCTCCAGCTGTTTTGGGACTACAACTCCCATCATCCCTAGCTAACAGGGCCAGTGGTCAGGGATGATGGGAGTTGTAGTCCCAAAACAGCTGGAGGGCCAAGTTTGGCCATGCCTGGTCTAGGGACAGGAAAATAATTTGGTCTTCTTTTTGCAGTGGCTCATCCCAACCTGGTGTTCCACAACTTGCTTCTGGATCGAACCACAAGTCCCATTCCAGTCATGCACTTCTTTGGGTTTTACTATTCTTTTTCACTGTGCAAAAAGTCTGCACAAAAAGACCTATTTTATGTAAAAGCTGTGTGAAGAAATGCATATGGAAAGTGTATATTTTATTTAAAAACTGTGGGTTTTACATAAAACATTGATCACAAAATTCTTGCAGTGGCACACAACAGGACGGAATGGAATGGAACAGAACAGAGTTATGGCTGAGTGCCAGCAAGATGAAAGGAAACAGTATTAGCTACTAAGCCCATCCCTAGTAAAGACTTCAACAAGTCTAAGTGACTGTGCTCTGTGTGGATCAAGGAGGTGGGCTTCAGATGCAATAAATTCTAGTGCTGTCACTCAACAGAGTTTGTTTACTTGATGTTTACAGCACAGCCTGCCTCCTAAATCATGCTTATGTGCTCAAGGTTGGAGATGCAAGAATGGAAAAACAATGAAGAAAACAGTCAGTCCATTCCAGCTTGTGTGGCTTGTTTACTTTACATAATGTTCTCCATTATGCTGCAAGGTAGTGGGAGAGAAGTGTTTGTTTGTGTGAAGATTTCAAGAGTTGCAATGTGTGCCTGTGTATTGTACATAGATACACCTATAACAAGTTTGTCCAATCCACTTCTAAGGCCATTGAAAAACCTGTCACATCTTAGCCCTCTTCAGGCATTCCAGTGACGGCCATGTAAACACTTGAGACAGTGAGGAAGAGTATGCTAGCTCCATCTCTTTCTTCTCTGTCCCCATCTCCTTCCAACTTGTGGAAGGTGAAGGCTTTCTGTGCTCATGGAAACTTCTTGTTTTAGGACCCTGGAAAACTGACTGGCCAGCTGGTCATTACAGATAAGGGCTGCATCCGGCCTCCCACCACAGAGACTTTGTAAGCCCTCCAGGGCAACAGCAAAACCTGCCACCTTCTGCTCCCCCCACAGGCACAATGGATGGCTACCTTACCCTGGCAGGCATCAGCATCTACCTGTTACCACAGTCACTCACTCTGAATGTAGGTTTGCTCCATCTGTCTGATGAAGTGGCTCGGCAGGCAAGGAGCTGTATGCATGTGGCAATAGAAAGGGCTTAGGCACATACCTACAGGACCTACCCCCAACCTCTGGTGGTGGTGGTGACCAGCTCCCCTTCCACCCTGCTGCTGTGCATCAGGCAAGTTCAAAGGTGACAACAAAGAGTCAGGTGAGGCAGTCAATGATGGCTCTGCTAAACTTGGGTCTGTGAGAGGGGATGGAAATCTGCTCCCATATCCTATGTTCTGCCATAGTGAAATGGATGGGGGAAACATTGGTGCATTGTGGGTTATTTATTTGAAAAGTTCCCCTTGAAGTCAGAAAGTATAAAATTTCTTGCACTAAGTCTGCTTCTGTTCTAAAGTTTTGTCATTGACCAATGTGTTGTTTGGATTTGATATCCCACTTTATCACTACCCTGAGGAGTCTCAAAGCGGTTAACAGTCTCTTTTCCCTTCCTCCCCCACAACAAACACTCTGTGAGGTGAGTGAGGCTGAGAGACTTCAGAGAAGTGTGACTAGCCCAAGGTCACCCAGCAGCTGCATGTGGAGGAGCGGAGACGCGAACCCAGTTCCCCAGATTACGAGTCTATTGCTCTTAACCACTACACCACACTGGCTCCCTTGTCGTGGACAGAAGTGGCATTGTTTGTGTATGATTCTCCACTGTGCTGCTGCAAATTCTATCCTCCTCGGCTTGGTCCCAATTTAGCATTCCTACTTGCCTATCTGTGCCAGCAGAACTGCTCCGCTGTGTTCCAGCAGCATATCTGAGGTCCCCCACCATTGTATCCATCATGGCAGTGACATATCACACCCCTCAACCTGAAGACCTGCGGTGTAGGATCGCACCCCAAAATATTAAAAAATAACATATTTTGTTTCTGTGTGGCTGCTGCTGCTGCCGCCTTCTCACAGAAGCAAACCACTTTTCCAGAGCAATATAAAAAGAAACACAACAGCATTTGTTATATAAATGTGCATAACTGCCTGTTCAACACATTTGACACGACTCATAATAATAAAGCATTGAAGCGATACAGCTTGCATTTTCTACCTGGCAGCTTCAGGACATATTCCAGGTTCAGCTGAACCAGAAAGTAGGTGCATTAGCCGTATGTGGAGGATTCCTAAAGATGAAATAAAGTCCTGTCTCACACCTGCCCACCTGCCTGTTGTTGTGTAGTTGTTTAGTCGTGTCCAACTCTTCGTGACCCCATAGACCAGAGCACGCCAGGCACTCCTGTCTTCCACTGCCTCCCGCAGTTTGGTCAAACTCATGCTGGTAGCTTCGAGAACAATGTCCAACCATCTCGTCCTCTGTCGTCCCCTTCTCCTTGTGCCCTCCATCTTTCCCAACATCAGGGTCTTTTCCAGGGAGTCTTCTCTTCTCATGAGGTGGCCAAAGTATTGGAGCCTCAGCTTCAGGATCTGTCCTTCCAGTGAACAGGTTTGATCTTTTTGCAGTCCATGGGACTCTCAAGAGTCTCCTCCAGCACCATAATTCAAAAGCATCAATTCTTCGGCGATCAGCCTTCTTTATGGTCCAGCTCTCACTTCCACAAAGACAACAGGCCCACCTGCCTAGGGATATATTAGTGCCCAAGCACTGAAGGACCATGGCAGGTTCATGCGTACCTCTCATATTCCCTTCTAGCAATCTTCCAGATGTTGATGAGTAACTTGCATGATGCAGACACACAGAAGACTGGGTGGGTATATGGGAGATGCTCACAGCTGTTTCATTCTTGGTGTGGCCATGTTCTGCATGTGTAGGTGGGGTGAAGAGGAATGGGGAAAACAAGGATCAGTTCAGACCCATGGGAATCCATGCAGGGAAGATGAACCCTCCCACCCACATACTACATGGCTGCCATAGCGCATTTGGTATCACTTCCCTAGGAACTCAAAATGCTTTTTATTTGTATTGTATAAAGGGCATGGTGGCATTTATCAGAGTAAACATCATAAGATGATACAATGTTTGCTTATTCTGGGCAGCACAGCAATTTATTCAGATGAATACGTTACCTTTGTCATGAGATTAAAATTAATAGAAACTCAATTACTGACCAGTAGAGGCTCTGCAAGATGAAGTGGCCAATTTGTAAAGTCTAATGCTCCATTAAGGAATAGAGAAAGATATTGGGAGGAAATGCATGCCTTGGTCAGGAGGAGTAATTTCCCTCCTACTGATAAGCATGGCAGTCTTTTTAATGTGATGGATCTGAATGCTGTTGGGAGAAGAATAAATAGAATGAGGTTGTCTGGATGTCTTATTACAGTTTATGTGGGAGATGAAAAACAGTGTCTGGATATGAAATCAAAAGAGAATGTTATACGAGTAAGAATTTCTGCCCAAAGTCTGATGAATCAGTACCCACACCTGCAATTACGGTATGGCACAAAGAGCATTGGTGCAGATGTTTGGGTCGGATGTTAGATGGTTGCTGCCAAACCGCAGGGAAAGAGAGGCAAACTAGAAAACGTGAACACTTTCTGCCCATTTATGTGCTAACGGCTTTGGAAACCTCTACTGCATGGAATGATGGCTCTTGCAGGTGCACATAGTATGTTCCAACCCATTTCATCTGATGGACTGATTTCTCATCTGTGTCACTTTCATATGTCATTCGCTCACATCGTTCCCATTCCTCTTCTGCTATAGAATACATATTTAAAGAAATGCATTTGCTCCCATGAAATATACTCAGAGTCGAGTAATGATTTCATGTTCTTTATTTCAGCTCATAGGAACAGTGATTGATCCCCCCCAAAAAACCTCAGGCTTTATATACATTATTTACACAAAGGGTCCCATGTGATTGGCTGACTCTGCTTTCCTCCTGGAGCCTGATTGGTCTGCTCCTGCAGGCCAATCAGGTTGCTGCATTCTAGAATCCTACCGACCTGATAGGCTGATTAACTTCCTCCTGGGGCCTGATTGGTCTGCTCCTGCAGGCCAGTCAGGTTGTTGCATTCTAGGATCCTAACTACCTTTTGTTCTAGCATCCAAGCTCAGTACATAACATCACAAAACACACATTTTGCACATTGTTAAATGCATTTTTGACATACTTTGCATTTGAACATTCAGGAAGTGGAAAAGCCAATGAACTGCTAAGCAGAGGCCGATTTAGGGCAGCACAATTAGTTCTATGCAGGGCGTAACGACTTTGACGTTGTGAATTGAGAAGAATGGAAGGCAAGAGGAGGGGGGCACCAAATTTTGGCTTCGCACAGGGTGCAAAGTCTGACCCTGTGCTAAGTTCTCATCCAGGCAGGAGATGCAGATCAGGTTGTTTCATATCAGAATTTGTAAAGGTCAAATTAACTAGCACCCCTACTACATTGGAATGACCTTCTTCGTCAGCTCTTGAAGTTTGTGCCACATCACCCAAGCCTTGTAGGACAGGGGTGTCATCAATGGAGAAGTTTGCTATGATCAGGTTGCTTGATAGGTATCAAATGTAAAGGTGACTGGTGTGCCTTTTAAAAAGAAAATTCCCCGTGTGAAAATTAGGAACGCAGTGCGACAGATGTAGTGAACAGGTGGGTATTTTTTTTTTTTTAAAGGATATCATTTGTAGTAAACAACCCTACAGTTTTCTAAAGAAGCAGCCTTTCTTCATGTTAGGCTCACACAGGCATCCTTCTTATACTATTAGGAAACTTACCGTACCTTATTATACTATTAGGAAACTTACCCTTAACAACACATATTTGTGAATTGCCCTGACGAACATGTAAAAGCCAGTTATTAAATTATTTTATACAATTGATGGTCATTCAGTCATGGGGAGTAGTGTAGACGTTGTGTTTACTGTGTGTCTTTAGACCCACAGAAAAGCACACTGCAACCCAAGGAGCCATTGAAATATACAGTGGTCCCTCGGGTTAAGTACTTAATTTGTTCCGGAGGTCCGTTCTTAACCTGAAACTGTTCTTAACCTGAAGCACCACTTTAGCTAATGGGGCCTCCTGCTGCCACTGCACCACCGGAGCCCGATTTCTGTTCTTATCCTGAAGCAAAGTTCTTAACCTGAAGCACTATTTCTGGGTTAGCATAGTCTGTAACCTGAAGCGTATGTAACCTGAAGCGTATGTAACCCAAGGTACCACTGTACCACCTTTCCTGCCAGTGTGGCATTTTGCTATTTCTTATTATTCAAGTGTCTTGCCTTTCATTTCGACTATTGTCATGAAACTAAGCCAGAAACCCAAGTGGTACATGCCTTTCTGCCCTCATCACTGGCTCTATAGCATACACAACCATTGGTTGGCATTCTGTGGCCACTGAGTGTGTATAGCCATTGCTGGGCTGTTTTCAGGGTTCCCCCTCTCAGTTTTTTGCTAACTGGTTTTGTGCTTCTGAATACTTTGGGGCTTCCCTGCTGACATCTCCTTGCTCATAGGAGGAACTTCAGCAAAGGCAGTTCTATCCATTGTCAGGCACATAGAAAACTTATTTGAATCAAAGCTCAGGAACTGGGCTAAGATACGGGCCATGGAAGTATTAATTATATTGAAAAAGTCTGCAGAACAATGGAAAAAGTCGCGTGAAAGTCTCAGGAATTGGAACGCAAAAATAAAGGTGATTTGGCAGTCAAAGCAGACTTCTCAGTGAAATCTAAATGACTGATGTTCCTCCTTTGATCTGCTCCTACTGTATTAAAAATATTAATCCAACTTCTTGAAAGAGGAACAATGTGACCATGTCACACCACAGGAATTCATCAGTTTACAGACATAGAATGCAGGCAGGGTTACTGGAATTAGATGCCTAAAGTTAGAAGCAAGATCTGTAATTGAATGAAGCTGATTTTCAAGAGTTTGGCACCCAGCCGCTTTCACTAAAAAAAATAAAAAAAATGTTGGCAGCTGTGATTAGAGAGGCTCCACAGTGTGTGCTACTTAGCTCAGTTTCCTTATGTAGAAACCAGATTACCTAATTAGAACTAAATTCAGAGGGTGAAATCCTACGTTTGTGGCATACAGACAGCTCAATGTTTGCTGTTGATGCCAGCAATCTCAGGACCTCTTCACACCTTACAGATTTTAGGTGTACACCAACAATCTTTAAGGTGTACCCCTGAATGTGCAAAGTGTAAATGAAATATACCTATATTTGCAAACGTGCTTCATACGGGTAGACAACCAGGAGCTCTGATTGACTGCAGCTCCTTCTTAAGAGTTTGTTGCAGATGATTACAGGAGGTCGTTGGCCCTTACATTTTATTTCCTGTTTATCTCATATTGTACTGCATGTGTGGTAGCGAAGCCTCACTGCTAGAAGTTCATGCGTTGGCCTGGGATGAAGGAGCCAGACATGGAATTGCATGTAAATACCGTAATTCCGTAGTATGTCTACGGCCATATTGCCCTGAACACACCCGATCTCGTCTGATCTCGAAAGCTAAGCAGGGTCAGGCCTGGTTAGTACTTGGATGGGAGACCGCCTGGGAATACTGGGTGCCGTAGGCTATTTTTTTGGACGCAGGTGGCGCTGTGGGTTAAACCACAGAGCCTAGGACTTGCCGATCAGAAGGTTGGCGGTTCGAATCCCCGCGACGGGGTGAGCTCCCGTTGCTCGGTCCCTGCTCCTGCCAACCTAGCAGTTCGAAAGCACGTCAAAGTGCAAGTAGATAAATAGGTACCGCTCCGGCAGGAAGGTAAACGGTGTTTCCGTGCACTGCTCTGGTTCACCAGAAGCGGCTTTGTCATGCTGGCCACATGACCCGGAAGCTGTACGCCAGCTCCCTCGGCCAGTAAAGTGAGATAAGCACCGCAACCCCAGAGTTGGCCATGACTGGACCTAATGGTCAGGGGTCCCTTTACCTTTACCTTTAACTCCATAGCCTTCTCTGCTCATGGAAGCTAATCATCCGAGGTTCTAAATCACACAGAGCCTCCCTTCTGCAGACGTGACCCCTCAGATGTGTCAGAAGGATGATGAATCCAAGCAATGGGAATGTGATGGAAGGTGGCAGTGAGCATGCTCCTGCTATTATTATTATTATTATTATTATTATTATTATTAATTATTTATTGAATTTATACACTGCCCTATACCCGGAGGTCTCAGGGCAGTTCACATAAAAAGATCCCAGTATATAAAATAAAAATAAAAACAATAACAATAACCCAGTAATACACCTCCCCCCCCAAAAAAGAGCCACATTTTAAACGGGTATGGGATGTTGATCAGGTCAACCAAAGGCCTGGTTAATAGGAACGTTTTTGCCTGGCACCTAAAGGTGTGTAATGAAGGCGTCAGGCAAACTTCCCTGGGGAGAGCACTCCACAGACGGGGAGCCACTGCAGAGAAGGTCCCATTCTCGTGTTGCCACCCTCCGCACCTCTCAAGGAGAAGGCACATGAAGAAGGGCCTCAGAAGATGATCTCAGGGTCCGGGTAGGTTCGTATGGAAAGAGGCGGTCCTTGAGATATTGCGGTCCTTAGCCTGCTATCTTCCTCCTGTGCTTCAAATGGCATAGAGGGGTAAAAACCAGAAAACCCAAACCCTATGTGTCTTTGCTCAGAAGTAGGGATAGACGAATCTTACCAATTTCAGTTTCTCATTTTCCCCATCTGAAAATATTTTCTCCACATTTCCACAGCAATTCATGTTTTTGTTGTTGTTTTTTATAAAAAGACCTCATTGATATTTGTCAGCAGTTTAGTGTGAATTTATCCTAAAATGCACAATGGTGCCTCCTTGAGAGGTGCCGGAACTGAGTTCCAGTGAGTTCCAGCTGAAAAAAGCCCTGCTTATATGTAGGACACTTTAGTTGGATACTATCCATAGGATCTGAACTTAGACTGATTCCAGTGTTTTTACTACCCAATTTGATACCTTATGCTGAAATTATTCTCTCTCTCCTTTTCCAGGAGTACACCATAGATATCATTTTTGCCCAGACTTGGTATGACAGTCGCTTGAAATTTAACAGCACCATGAAAGTACTTATGCTAAATAGCAATATGGTTGGAAAAATTTGGATTCCAGACACTTTCTTCCGGAACTCAAGAAAATCAGATGCCCATTGGATCACAACTCCAAACCGCCTGCTTCGCATTTGGAGTGATGGACGTGTTTTATATACCCTAAGGTAGAGTTGTTAACCACCCACTGAGAATTTTTGGTTCTCTTTGCCGTTGTTTCCTGTTAATTGCTAATTTTGCATATTGCTCTGGAAAATTTAAAGTTACAGGATTCACAGCCTAATCTTACTCATGTGTACTCAGAAGCAAGTCCTGCTTTTTTCAAGAAACATGACTTCAAAGACATGTGCATAGGGTTACAGTCGAAGAAAATCAACAGTGCTAAGCAAAATTTCCTGCCTAGAATTCAGAAAGAATTGCAGCAGCAGGGAGTGCCATTTTTTTTGGGGGGGGGGGGGTTGAAACTTAATTTTTGCAAATTTCTTTAGCGAGGAGTCTTAAAATACGTTTTTTTTGGGGGGGTGAGGAATTCAAATCTGCTATTATTTTTGTTATTGGACAACATTCAGCTTGGAAAGTCTATCTTTGATGAAGAAGCACATAAACTGCTTTTGGAAAACCAAAGAATTTTAATTTTGCCTTCTGAAAATGTCAGGTAATGCACCGCTGCCGCCGCCAATAATAATAATAATAATAATAATAATAATAATAATAATAATAATAATAAAACTGCAAGTACTTGGCAATTATTTTTAATTACTTCTTCTATGCAATTTTACACACATCTTACTTATCAAACAAAACTTAATTATATTAATTTAACCAAAATATCTTTTGAATTCCCAAATCATGTCTACAGAGGAAGCTTCTGTAGCTGCAAATATGGAAAAGGAGCACTCTTCCTTGTCCTTCAGGAAGAAGGGACAAGAACCCGTAGCTCTCCCACCAGACTTCAGCCCAGGCCAATATGGCTAATAGCCACAGATGATGGGATTTGTAGTCCAGCAATGGGCCAGAGGCTCCCCACCCCTGGGTTTTAGGGTTTTCAGTCCTGATCGACAAAACTGCACCTAACATGCAGCTTTCATTAAGTCAGCAGACAAGCTGGTAAATTGAGTTCTTAAATTGAGCACGTAGCCCCATGGTTTCCAACTGCATTTTTGTGCACAGGGGACTTGCCCAAGGTGAGAGCATTCTGGAAAACAAAGCAAAGTTCAGATGTGAGCGAGTGTGGTAGCAGTAAAAGGATCTGACAACCCTTTGGGCTGTTTGGCTCCCCAAGAATCTCTGGCACCCTCCCTTTCGCTATGGCATTCTGTCCATGGAAGGCTGGAGGGGAGAGCTGGCAATTCTCAAACCTGCTTCTTTTGTTGTCAGGCTGATAATTTGCTTATTTTGCTCCCCTAAGGCCAGCCAGTTGCTGTATCTTGTGCTGCCAAACTGAGAGACATTCCTGTTCTAATGTTTCATTGGTATAAAAGAGTGTACTTTGCAAAACACAGACTGGGAGTTAAGGGAGAAATAAGGAGAGTTGCTGACTGGGCCTCTACAAATAACAAACACACAGACAATTTTAAACTCTGAATTTAAAGGCCTTCCCTGAGGGGTTGGAATGGGTTTTTTAGATGGTAATGCATTAGCAGCTAGTTGCTATGAGTAGAGTGGGTTGCACTCATCTCAGCCATAGCCCATTCTCTCTCTATCTGGGAGTAATGTAACCCATTCCCTCCCCAATATAAATAACTCAGTGCCTCTGTCTGTCACTGCTTGTTTACCCCAGTGTCCTTTCTGGCCAGAAAAAAACTGATCTGTTGCATGTGCATTCCCTGTGGTTTGTCCTCGCCATTCTTTCCTTGTGTGGGTTTCCGTGGGTTTCCGTGAGGCGAGGTCCGAGTCTAGTCCGTGGTCGAGGATGCAGTATGGAGGCAGTCCGTCAAAGATGAAGCTGGGTCCAAGGCAGGGAGTCAGGCGAGGTCAAGAGATCCAGCAGGACAGGGTTCAGGCAGGAAGTGGCTACCAACAACGTTGCTCCCACAACTTGGGACTGGGGCTGGCTGGCTTTTATCTGCCCTGAGGCATAGGGCGGCCCCAGTCCACAGGTGACTCCCCTCTCCTGGCCTGGAAGCGAGCACTCCTCCTGCAGGAACTTAGTTCCCTCCGCCTCTCTGCCCTGAGCCTCTGCAGCTCAGGAGAGGCTGGAGGGTTACCAGACCCAGAGGCAACCTCAGCTTCCTCTGACGGGGCTGAGAGTGGCGCACCTGCAGGCAATGGGTCCTCCATCACCTCAGGAGCCAGAGCAGACTCAACTGGTGCCTGCACCTGAGGATCCAGCACAGGTGAGGACCCTTCAGGCTCAAGCCCCAGCCCCGGCTCAGCTGGTTCTGGAGGCGGAGAATCCTGCGCAGGCTGGGATTCCTCAGGTTCAGCCTCCGAGTCCAAATCCCAGGCCATCACACCTTGCGATTGGTAACACCAACTAGGCACCTCAGAGCCCAGATGTTTACATGCTCGTGGAGCATCATGACTGGCACCCACAACCAATCCACATTCAGCGCCATTTTAAATTCTCTGGCCATGGGCCTGTTGCACACCTGCATGGTTTGACCGACTTGCGGGACTCACTTTCGTGCAGGTCTGTGGTGCATTTTTGCACAGAGATAACAGGCTCCAGGGAGCCATTGAGAGATCCCTCAAAGGCAGTGGCAGAGCGTTCACTGCTGGTGCCCAGGGGGGGTGCATGCCAGGGTGCTTGTGGCGTGCCTTCAAAGCGACCCCACCCCCTGTAGCTAAATGGGGCCACACTGAGCCGCCTGCTAAAAGGGGAAGAAACGCCTTATCCATTCACTGCTTGGACTTGTCCTGCGTACACACTAGGCCTTTAAAGCACCTTCAAGGCATATTCTTCCCCTCAAAGAATTCTGGGCACTGCGGTTTGTTAAGGGTTGCTAGGAATTGTAACTCTGTGAGGGTGCCTACAGTACCCTGTACAGTGGTACCTCGCAAGACGAATGCCTCGCAAGACGAAAAACACGCAAGACGAAAGGGTTTTTCGTTTTTTGAGTTGCTTCGCAAGACGATTTTCCCTATGGGCTTGCTTAGCAAGACGAAAACGTCTTGTGAGTTTGTTTCCTTTTTTCTTATAGCCGCTTGAAGAGGTGCAGTTGAGACGGACCGTGCTTCGCAAGACGAAAAACCGCGCAAGACGAAAAGACTTGCGGAACGAATTAATTTCGTCTTGCGAGGCACCACTGTATTATGGTTACCAATTTTTTTCCAATGAATCCGGGGATACTTTTTTGGGGGGGGGAGCTGAGTAGCGACAGGGAGTCAGTAGTGGGAATGGTGAGGCAAAAGACCCTGGGCCCAAGCACACATGCATATTGTATAAAGGTGCAAAGCCCTTCTTTCGCACCCTGTGAAACATAAATGCACAGTTTTTAAAAAAACTGGGCAATGGCGCGCTGCACGCCCATGACTCCTAAGCCTTCCCCAATCTCCTTCCCCCTTCCCCCTTTGTTTTGACAGATCAGGGGAGGCTCGGGAGTCACAGGCGGGTGGCCGTTGCCCAGAAGGGGCCAGCCTGGCTTCAGGAGCTGCTCACTGCTGTGGCGCAGGAAAAATGGTGGGTGCCACAGCAGCGAGCAGCTCCTGAAGCCAGCCAGAGCCAACTGCGCTACCAGGCTGGCTCTGGGCTGCTGAGGCTGCCGCTGCCACATTTTGCAGGGACAGATTTGCAAATCTGGGGACATTCCGGGGACGGAATTTGTCCGGGGACAGATTTGCAAATCCGGGGACTGTCCCCAGGGACGTCTGGTAACCCTACCCTGTATTCTCGGGGGAGCAGGGAGAGATGTGTTTCAAATGTGCTATAAAGGTATGCAGTGGTACCTCGGGTTAAGTACTTAATTCGTTCCGGAGGTCCGTACTTAACCTGAAACTGTTCTTAACCTGAAGCACCACTTTAGCTAATGGGGCCTCCTGCTGCCGCCGCGCCTCCGAAGCATGATTTCTGTTCTCATCCTGAAGCAAAGTTATTAGCCCGAGGTACTATTTCTGGGTTAGCGGAGTCTGTAACCTGAAGCTTATGTAACCTGAGGTACCACTGTACTGTGTAGACAGCCTTCCGTTGCTGGGCTTGAAAACTCTGCATCCTTTAGGAGAAGGCCCCCCATTGCACCTTGCAGTTAGGGCAACACATCTTCCAGGTAAAGGATGTGCAGTGGTGGCAGTAGACCTGGGACATAAGTGAGAATCCCATACCTGGTTGCTGCTCCTGATCCCAGACACTCACTTACCAATGGGAGGAGACACCTTGTACCTTCTCTGCTTTGCCATGGCTTCCTTTCTCATCACGCAGCACAGAAACACTGCTGTCTGCTTTTCGGCAAAGAGAGCCACCCAGCAAGGCTATTATCTATCACAGCTAATGTTTACTGGTATAAGTCCATTTAAAACCTATGAAACTCTCAATTAATTATGTGTGCTGTGTCCATTCCCAAGGCAGTAAAGTGTTGCAGCCTGGGAAACGACTTCTGGGACTGCGCAGAACATGACAATAGTGCCTCTTTTGGGTGGGAAGGTTTTGCCACTGAAGAGAAATGACTTTGACATCTTAGTTAAAGTGCCCAATTGTTTCCAGTTTGTTCTCTCATGCTTTTCTCCCCTTTCTAACCAGGTTGACGATTAATGCCGAATGTTACCTCCAGCTTCATAACTTTCCCATGGATGAGCATTCCTGCCCCCTGGAGTTCTCAAGCTGTAGGTGGTAAAGTATTTCATAGAATTCTTCTCATTTTAAATAGAGGCCCCGTTGATTAACAGGCTGTTCGGAGGGCTTTGTCGCACTTTGCACCAACTTAGGTTTGAAGTGTCAGGAGCACTTTTGGTATTGCTTATCACGTCTTTCCAGTTGAGGTGAAGCGACTCGCCTATGGGGAAATGCTATTGTACCTCAAGGCCACCAACAAGGATGGAAACCTATTATACAGATCCAGAGCGTTGATACACATGAGCCATAATCCCTGCTAAGGAAGTTTGTCAGGTTCAGGTTCTAAAGTAGAAGAAATAAAGATTATTATACATGGCTCCAGGGTCTCCAGGAGATGCTAATGATTTAAACCTTCTGCAGCTGCTCCAGCACTGAGTTTCTGCCCTTTTGCCATCATAGCTGTTCCCACGGATCCTAAATTCATCTAAGAATTTCTAGCTTCAGTGGTTTTCAGAATTATATCCAATGTTACAAAAGGCAATAAGCTTATAAAACTAATCTGCTCACAAGGACATAACACTGTCATGCGCAGAATGAAAAAACAACAACCCAAAGTACATCTAAACAGTTTCTTTCCAGTTCTTAAACTTAATTGGGGATAAAATGTACCATATTTTTCGCTCTATAAGATGCACCAGACCACAAGACGCACCTAGTTTTTGGAGCAGGAAAACAAGAAAAAAAATATTCTGAATCTCAAAAGCCAGAACAGCAAGAGGGATCGCTGCGCAGTGAAAGCAGCAATCCCTCTTGCTGTTTTAGCTTCTGGGATAGCTGCACAGCCTGCATTCGCTTCATAAGACGCACACACATTTCCCCTTATTTTTTAGGAGGGGAAAAAGTGAGTCTTATAGAGCAAAAAATACGGTAACTACTACGTATGTCTTTAAACTGTGATTTATTGCTGTCCTTTATTTTAGTCCTCCAGATGGGAAGTGCTTTCAGAATTCGTTCCCTTCAAAGACGCAGGGCCTATTCACACTTACTGTCCTCCACTCCATGTTCAAGCACCAACCCCCCTTGTAAATCAATACTTCCTTATAGTATGCATAATTCTGATTTTCTTTTTTTATCACTTGCATACTTTATGCTGGTTTTACTAACTTTGGTAAATCATATTCAACAGCCCCTTTCAGCTTCCAAGATTTCAGCAGGCATTGCCTGTAACACTTCCAAGAATATATTTACAGCTCTAATAATGGAATCATGGTACACACACAGCCCTGAAATCTACTCAAATCTACTGCAAAGGGTGGTTAACTTCTAAATTGAAGGCTGTCTTCCTGTTGCCATCACTCTTAGCAATAACTTGGAAAAGCCTCCTTATTTACCTCCACAAGCCTTTTACCCATTAGTGGAACTGGACTATTCTCTGAAAGTTGTTCTCTAGTTATATACAACATGCTAAAACATTCTGTATCAGAATTACACCACCCCTCACTGCTACTGGGTGCTTGATTTTTTTGTACAAATGTTGTGCTACTATCTTCTAGATGGATATCCGAGGAATGAAATTATATACAAATGGAAAAAGTCCTCTGTGGAAGTGGCAGATCCCAAATACTGGAGATTGTATCAATTTGCATTTGTAGGCTTACGTAATACAACAGATATCTCCCATACACAGTCCGGTAAGGAAACAACCACATTTATTTAAACTAGATATTTCTGGACTATGGATGCAAGTAGACATTGTTTTCTGTTTCCCCCTGTTTTCATCACATGCAACGCTGTTTCTGTCCCACTACAGCTCATCTTCTGTTAAAAACAGCACTATTTATCTCGATTCTGCTGCAACGAAATCACACAACTTACACAATCGATGTAACTGATTATATAAATTGAGTTGTGATGTTATTCCACCTCGTTCACTTCAGTGTAAAGGAAACAAAAATGCTAAGGGCAAAGGAGGAAGTATTGTTTGCAGACTGAAAACAACAACAACTAATACTGATTGTATTCACGGGATTGATTTCCATTCTGGATGTGGAATGAATAAGCTGATTTGGGCAGTTTCTACTCCTTTGTCCTTATTTGTCAGAATTCTTTGACATTCCTATTCTAGACTCATTTTTTGGTGGAAGATTTGTGTGTGTGTGTTTCCTACCTGTAACAACCTCAGAGTAATGTTTCAGACTCTGCTATTTTCACTCATATAGTAGAATGTGAAAATGAACCTTACTCAGTCTTTTCCCCCCAGACCAAAGCAGCTCTGGTCATCACGGAGTGCACTTCCCTCATACCTGTGTCTAGTTCCCACACTGCAGAGTGTTTGCCTCTTAGCAGTCCCTCCGGAGTCTTCCCATTGTGTGTCTCCAACCTTCCTCCATGGTGCTCTCTGCTGTGTTTGAGGAAGTAGCAAGAACCTAGAAGCAGTGTGCCATGCACCCCACCCCACTCACCCACTGCAGGCACCTCTGTGCAGTTTGGGTGCATCTGTGTCTTATTGGGTCAACAGGGAGGAAAGATCCCACCACATGGCACACCAACTACACACCCTTTCACAGTGGGTTTGATATTATACTAACTAGGTAAAGGTAAAGGGACCCCTGACCATTAGGTCCAGTCGTGACCGACTCTGGGGTTGCGGCGCTCATCTCGCTTTATTGGCCGAGGGAGCCAGCGTACAGCTTCCGGGTCATGTGGCCAGCATGACTAAGCTGCTTCTGGCGAACCAGAGCAGCGCACAGAAACGCCGTTTACCTTCCCGCCAGAGTGGTACCTATTTATCTACTTGCACTTTGACGTGCTTTCGAACTGCTAGGTTGGCAGGAACAGGGACTGAGCAATGGGAGCTCACCCCGTCACGGGGATTCGAACCGCCGACCTTCTGATCAGCATGCCCTAGGTTCAGCGGTTTAGACCACAGCGCCACCCGCGTCCCTTGTATTATACTAACTAGAGAAATTGTATTTCTCTATTATACTAACTAGAGAAATACAATTACTGTCACCTTCTTTGTTAGAAGCCAAATAGGCAAAGATTTAGTAATTTATTTTTAATAACCTATGGTTTTATTGAGTTTCCATGACACAGAAAACAATGAACAGAACCCCCATCATTCCTAAGAACAACAAGAAAATAATTAGTTTCCCTTCACCTCCCAGCTGCTCACTTTGACCTTCTGTGGCAATTAGAGCAAACATACAGTTCTCGACTTCTTTGGCTTCTCCTCGTCCACAGGCTTTGTGTCCACTGGTCTTCCATAAAACATTGAGGATATTTGATCAGAGAGCACTTCACCAGCAGCAAATTCCCATCCGCATTATAAGGTGTTCTTTTGGTGGGAGAGGGGAAGAGATAACAAGAGATCACTTGCAGGATATAACTGACCGAATTTCTTTTCTTTTCCTTGCAGGGGATTACGTTGTCATGACGATTTTCTTTGTTCTCAGTAGGCGTATGGGGTATTTTACCATTCAGACATACATTCCTTGCATATTGACGGTAGTCCTTTCCTGGGTCTCGTTCTGGATTAATAAAGATGCAGTGCCCGCGAGGACATCATTAGGTAGCTATTCTCTTTGCAGCCCCATCTTCATGTACGCTCCTGTATGTGGTGGCATGCATTAAAAAAAAATGTTTTTTAAAAATTATACCCTCTTTCTGTGGCGTAGAAAAATTCATGAACAAGAAAAGAACTGGCTACTTTTCCAGTCTGCCCCTCCAACCCCCACCCCATTGCTCACCTTCTAAGAGAACCTGAACTCTTGGCTCAGCTCTAGTAAAGGTAAAGGTAAAGAGACCCCTGACCGTTAGGTCCAGTCACAGACGACTCTGGGGTTGCGGCGCTCATCTCACTTTATAGGCCGACGGAGGCAGCGTACAGCTTCTGGGTCATGTGGCCAGCATGACTAAGCCGCTTCTGGCGAACCAGAGCAGCGCACGGAAACACCGTTTACCTTCCCGCTGGAGCGGTACCTATTGATGTACTTGCACTTTGACGTACTTTCGAACTGCTAGGTTGGCAGGAGCAGGGACTGAGCACAGTGGCGTAGCGTGGGGGGTGCAGGGGGGCCAGCCGCACCAGGCACAACATCTGGGGGGGCGCGCGCTCGCACTCGCAGCTCTCTGCCCCCTGCTAAAATCCACGGGTTAGGGGGCGCAAATTACTTGCCTTGCCCCAGGTGCTGACAACCCACACTACGCCACTGACTGAGCAACGGGAGCTCACCCCATCATGGGGATTCAAACCGCCGACCTTCTGATTGGCAAGCCCTAGGCTCTGTGGTTTAACCCACAGCGCCACCTGCGTCCCTCTCAGCTCTAGTAAATACACACAAAGACTTCCCACAAAGGCATCCATCTGGTATCATTTTAAAACAGGAGCCATGTAAGGCATATCTTGGAACATTTGGTGACAACTATATAGCTCTAGGTACCAAATTCTGTCTTCTGTCCCCTGCTTTCACCCCATTTGAGCTCCTTTGGACTTCCAAATTAAATAACTAAATGCAATAGTGATTTTAATTGTTAAATAGGTTGCTTTGTTGAGAAAACACCATGCGAACAGGGTTATCAGTCCATTGTGCTGTTTGAGAAAATGGTAAATGGAGGAATAGGCACACAATTAAGGTAAAATCTATATTTAGCTGCATTTTGTTTTTCAGCCACAAAGCCTTCCATAGTAAAGCATGATTAAAACTGTTATTAAAATACCCTTAAAACAAAGTACAAAACAACAAATGTAAAGAATAACCCAAAACCTATTCAGCAACTTTTTCTATAATGAACGAAATAGAAAAATTAGTGGGGTGAAAATGTCTTAAGAGATATATGCAACCTTAAAACATAAATATGAGTGCCGCTTTGATTATTCTGAGAAGTACCCAGAGTCTAAGTGTGTGTGTGTGTGTGTGTGTGTGTGTGTGTGTGTGTGTAAAAGGATGCCTGCAGTAACAGTGCTTTCATTTGCTTGCTTGCTTCTATTTCTATCCTGCTTTCCAGCCAGCAGCTTTGCAAAGTGACTGACCAAAATAATCCAGTTAAAACACTAAAAATATGTAACCAAAACCAGAATTGGTTTTTTTTAAAATAATTTTTATTAACTGGCCAATCACATCAAATTAAATCACATCACATAAATTCCAAATTACAAAGCCAAATTTTTAAATTTTGTTGGGGGAACCCATACTTCAAGATCCAAAGGGGGATTCAGATCATCTTCTTATTACTGCGTTAATGTCCAAAACAGTCCCAATCAGTCCAAACAAAATTCATAATTCTATCCAGTCTTATCTTGGTGTTTCCACATCATATCTTGTTCATATAATTTCTATTTTTCCTTTACGATCTCTTCTGTTAGTCTCCTTAAGCTGATAAGCAAAATAATAATCCTGTGTGGATTTCCTGTTCCTCCACTAAGTCCAGATGGTTTCCATATATCTCCTTTGTAGATAACATCGCTCTTTCCATCATAAATTTGGCATTTGTCGCTCTTAAGTCCCACCGAGAAGTTGATCCACGATATGTAAACAACTCTATTTCTCTCTTTCTCCTCCCAGACCCAAGAGCTCCAACAATGCCTCCCAAAATGGCGACGGCATTTTTAACTGCGTCATTCCAAAACTCTTAGCTTTCCAGCTTCATCTTGAAACATTGCTTTGGTTCGAAAGTTTATCTCCACACAGCCTTAAATCCACAGCTTAAGTCCTTAGTTCCAAAACCAGAATTGGATCTATATTTTCATGAGTTTGCATCCTTATAGATCTAAATTGTTATTGCCTTTGGTATCTACTTCACGCAAATGTTTCCATAGTTTAATCATCTCTAGAATATTAACACCTAACAGCATACAGTCATTCCTTGATTCTCGAACTTAATCCATTCCGGAAGTCTGTTTGATTCCCAAAACCATTCGAAAACCAAGGTAAGGCTTCCGATTGGCTGCAGGAGCTTCTTGCACTCAAGTGGAAGCCGTGTCGGATGTTCGGCCTCCGAAAAATGTTCGAAAACTGGAACACTTACTTCCGGGTTGGTGGCATTCGGAAATCGAATTTTTCGTCAACTAAGCCATTTGAGAACCAAGATATTACTGTAATCCTATGTGTGTCTACTTAGAAGTAAGTCTGACTGAGTTCCTAAGAACCTTATGAAGAGCCCTGCTAGATCAAACCAAAGGTCTATCTAGTCCAGCACTCACAGTGGCCAACCATATGTCCATGGGAAATTCACAACCAGGGCCTGCAAATGATATTCAGAGGCATTTCACTTCCAACATGGAGGTAAAGCACCACTATTCTGATGACTACTAGCCTTTGATAGTCTTATCCTCTCAGTGGGGGATTATTCCCAGGTCAAGTGGGTATTAGGTTATAGCCTAAGCATTGTTGTGAGTTCTCTTGGTGAAACCATTTCTGTTATTATATTTATTTTTTAACAGGCATCACCACTGTGTTGACCATGACCACGCTGAGTACAATTGCAAGGAAGTCCCTTCCCAAGGTTTCCTACATAACAGCAATGGACCTTTTTGTCTCTGTGTGTTTCATTTTTGTGTTTGCTGCACTGGTGGAGTATGGCACCTTGCATTATTTCACCAACAACAAAAAGGGGGCCAAAGAGAAAGACAAGAAATCAAAAAACAAGTCCTCAGTAAGTGTAAATAGCTAGAGAATTCTAGCATTTTTTATCTCCTCGGTCCTAACGTTTGATTATGAAGGAAATGTTTTGGGAGCAAGGTTGCGGACCTGACATTTTAGCAAACAACAATGCTGTGCTTTAACGTTTATAGCCAGGATCCTTGGGAATGCTTAAATAATGGTGTCGTAGGATAACCTGAATTCAGCCTACATCTTTAATTTGATACAATCCTTGGGCATAGCTGTCAACTTTCAGATTTGAAAATAAGGGATCGGCAGTCTCGAAAATAAGGGATCAGCAGCCTCACTTGTCCCGGGGACAGTCTACGGGATATCTAACAATCTGGGGTAGAAGCAGGAAGCAGCGGGAAAAGGCACTGGAATGAGGGAATTTCCCACAAAAAAAGGGAAGGTTGACAGCTATGTCCTTGGGTTGTATGATGCTGGATAATATCATAGCCAGAAATTCCATTCCGTGACCAAGCAGAAGGGAAGAATTTAGCAGGAATAAAGGACAGGTACATAGTCCTCCCAGTTCTCATACTGCATGGGGAGTAGGAAAAATCGAGGTCAGATTTACTCTAAGGCAGGGATGGGGAAACCTGTGGCCGTCCAGGTATTATTGGACTCCAACTCCCATATTTCTGGCTGGGCTTCGCAGGAGTGAAACACAACAACCAAAGGGCTGCATGTTCCCCAACCATGCTCTAATGGGATCTCTTCACATCCCAGGATGGATTGTGCCAAGCACTCTGTACCATAAAGCTGAGTGAAAATGGACTCCCAAATTCTACATCCTTGATTGCAAGGATGGGGGTGGTTGGGGCCAAGCCCATTACTTTCTTCTGTATCATTAAAACAGTTTAAAAAACTTTATTATTGATATCAAAATTTACAAAGGAAAACCCAAATTAATCTCGTTTACAAATTCAATACTGACAATAACTGTATTTAAAATATCACCCATTCTTACAAAATTCAGAACAATTCATATTAGCCCATTTCTCTCCCTTCTTTCTAATTTTTTTTTTTAACTTGGTAATGTTTTAATCCAAACCCCACTTGCTGCTTAACAGTCTTCCTGGAGTGGTGGGGCCATCTCCATTTCTGCAACCCTACCAAGCACGCCAGACAGGAAGGAAGGAAGACGGAGGTGGCGAAGGCCAATCACGAGTAGACTCAGTGCAGTCATGTGACGGCAGTGGAGCTGGCTCAGGACCCACCAACTCCTAGGCTGACTCAACCCCTCCGTTTGTTTGTTTTATCCTGACAAGCAAACGCCTCAGCATTAGTTCCCATAGCAATGACAGCACCATCTACCGGGTATACATTTTGCTTCTTCGGTTAGCAAAACACCTCCATCTGTTCATGCAATTTTGTTTGCAACAACAACAACAAACTCAAATTATCCATGAATCAGCAGTTTGCTTAGTTACGGGAGAGATAGCCATAGCACGGGTTTGTCTCTGTTTATGTCTTTGTAATTATATCAAAATAATATTATTGTATTTTAGTGTTTTGTTGGAAGCCGCCCAGAGTGGCTGGGGAAACCCAGCCAGATGGGCGGCGTATAAATAATAAATTATTATTATTATAAATTATTATGTGTTCTATAGTGAGTCAAATAGCAAAGATGGAAAAACGCTCACCCACTGGTGGAGGAAGAGCGGGGCGGGGGAGCGCACCGGCCCTGGCACCACGATCCTGATGGGGTGCCATCGTGGCTGCTCCCCCTGCAGGTGATGTGCCATGCCCCTGGGATGCGCGCCAGCCATGCCCCCACTTGCTCTCCGCCCCCGGTGCCAGAGCATGAAGCTCCGCCACTGCACTCTCCTCTTTTTCTGACTCCAAGGTGACTATCAGCCCATTGGATGGTGCAAAAAGAACTGTGCTATTAGGCCAACTGTATTCATGTCTGTCCATTTCCCACCCTGGAAAAAAACTGCCCTGAGGGAGGAATTCAGTGCGAATATAGCAGAACAATATTCCTGCTCCATGATTACAGTCATGGGATTTTTGTCTATCACATGACGGTATATGTTTTGACTCCACAGAGTGGGAAGTGACGGAGACAGGATGTTTGTGTCACTGTGTTCCCTGAAGTGGGACTATTGTCCTTTGTTCTTTTTCTCTTTGCTGTCTGATGCTAGAGAGAGAGGGAGCCATGTTGCAGTGCTCTGTGTGTGTTTATATGTAAATAAAGTAGATTAGCCAAAATGCTGAGTTGCTGAGGTCGGTTACGTGAACTGCGCAAACTCTGCAGATCCCTAAGTGTCCTAGTGGCGGTTGGCATCGGTCGCTGTGATGTTTGGGCTGAAGAAAGCTTTTGAAGCTCCCGAACGAAAAACCAGGAGGGAGAGAACATGCCAGTCGGGCATGTGTCTCTGCCAGGGTCCTACTCAAGTGTAGGCCGAGATCCTGACAGTTCACTGTGGTGTCAGTACATGAGCTGGTATTTGGTCATTGCAAATGCAAGTGGAAAAGTTGTTCCACCAGGCTATGATCCCAGGTGCCTGCTCTGTTTTCTGTGGTCCTGCATGGTGCCCATTTTCTATATAGGCTGTGCACACACTCCCATTTACTCCCGTGTGCTCCCCAGGGCTGGCTCAAGATGTTTTGCTGCCTGAGGCAAATGGCACCCTTCCTCTAGGTACAAACAGAAGCCAACTGGACTTCTAGTTGACTCTTACTCCAATTCCGGTGAAAGGACAGTGTCTTCCACTGCAGTTGGGGACAGGAGGCTAGCGTAGGGGGTATAGGGCAGACTACATAGCACTCCCACCTCCATCCAGTCCCCGCGCCTCAGCATCTGCTGCCTGAGGCAGCTGCTTCACTCTGCTTCATCATAGGGCTGGCCCCATTGCTCCCAGCACTGACTTGGGAAGCTGTGTACACGTGGCATTAGTCACAATCCACATTCATCCTGTCGTTTCTTGTGAACTACTGCATTTTAATGCTTTCCTACTCAAAAACCGGCCTTGACCCAAATGGAGAACTGCTCATTGGCTAAAGCCATCACCATCCCATCTCCACCCAGTGATGCAGATATATAGTGGACAACTTACAATCATTTCCAACTATGCTCCTGTGTACAATAAGGTGCAAATGTAGTTTCAAACACAGTGAAGAAAAAGGACCTCACTGCATGTTAAGTTGCGAATGTGTACAGAGACATCTTTTTCAAAATCCGGTTGGTACCAGGCTGGGTCTGGGGAGAGCCCTCTGTGTTAAGGGGTACAAACTAGAACAGGTGTTGGAGCTGGTAGTTTTGGTCAATACAGTGGTACCTCGGGTTACATACGTTTCAGGTTACACACTCCTCTAACCCAGAAATAGTGCTTCAGGTTAAGAACTTTGCTTCAGGATGAGAACAGAAATTGTGCTCTGGTGGCGCAGCGGCAGCAGAAGGCCCCATTAGCTAAAGTGGTGCTTCAGGTTAAGAACAGTTTCAGGTTAAGAACAGACCTCCAGAATGAATTAAGTACTTAACCAGAGGTAAGGTAAAGGTAAAGGTACCCCTGCCCGTGCGGGCCAGTCATGTCCGACTCTAGGGTTGTGCGCTCATCTCACTTAAGAGGCCGGGAGCCAGCGCTGTCCGGAGACACTTCCGGGTCATGTGGCCAGCGTGACGAAGCTGCTCTGGCAAGCCAGCACCAGCGCAGCACACGGAAACGCCATTTACCTTCCCGCTATAAAGCGGTACCTATTTATCTACTTGCATTTAAGAGTGCTTTCGAACTGCTAGGTGGGCAGGAGCTGGGACCGAAAGACGGGAGCTCATCCCGCCGCGGGGATTCGAACCGCCGACCATACGATTGGCAAGTCCTAGGCACTGTGGTTTTACCCACAGTGCCACCCGCGTCCCTCATAACCAGAGGTACCACTGTATAAAAGCAGAGCCCAGCGACAGTTTTGGAGAGACATCTTCAGTTCTTTTCTAAGAATGCAATGACAGGTGATTGCTGAATATTGTGCTACATACATTTTGCATATAGCACAGAATTTTGAAGCTGGCTTTCAGTTTTTGCATGCCGTGCAACCTTGCTTAGTGAGATAGAAATCTCAGGTAAATGTATATCAATACTTGGCAGTCACACACTTGCACATAATTATGTTCACTTCCACCATTGATTTCCGTGGTACTAAATTTCCCATAAGGTTGCCACTAGGAGCCAAAACATAATAAGCACTCTAGATTTTTCCTTCTCTTTGTCTATATGCACTTCAGCTAGAGAGTAATGAAGAACCCATGCTTCTTCCAGTCCTCTAATCATTTTGATATTGTTTGAAATTTGTCACAGGGTACCTGGGTGATGTTCTGTAGTCATTTTGTTATGTTTGGAGAGAGCTCCTTTTTTTATACTACTGTCTCAGTCACTCTAAATAACAATTACCATTCGTCTCTTCAATTATTTTGAACTTCAAAAGAGACCAGTGCACAGAAACATGAACATTTAATAATCCCCAGAGGGTAAACATGCTAAAATATTAATATGGAGCATATCATTAAGCAATATATAAATTTAGCCCTCTCCTATAAATAAATAAGAAGTTACTTTTCGTTACTATGATGTTGAGATTTTTTAAAAAAAAAATATGGAAATTCCCAAGCACCATAATAAAGGATCACTGAACTGGAATCACAAGGACTGCAAAGAGCTTTCTGAAATGGAAGAATGGCTAAGTTAAGAATTAGGAAAGAAAGCATCGTCTCATATTTAATTCACTGTGCATTATATCAAACCTTAATGCTGAAACCAATCTTTACAGCAGCTTGAATTCACCACATTTTCACTTTCCGGATGGAGGGTTGTATCTAAGCTCCAGTACACCTACTGAATTTAATGGACCTACATTGCTCATGCCTTCTAATTTCAACAGAACAAAAATAATAATAATAATAATAATAATAATAATAATAATAATAGTGTCACGAAGAGTTGGACACAACTAAATGACTAAACAATAATAATAATAAAGTGATAAAACATCAGACATTAAAAACTTCCCTAAACAGGGCTGCCTTCAGATATCTTCTAAATGTCAGGTAGTTGTTTATTTCCTTGACATCTGAAGGGAGGGCGTTCCACAGGGCGGGTGCCACTACCAAGAAGGCCCTCTGCCTGGTTCCCTGTAACCTCACTTCTCACAGTGAGGGAACCGCCAGAAGGCCCTCGGCGCTGGACCTCAGTGTCCAGGCTGAGCGATGGGGGTGGAGACGCTCCTTCAGGTATACTGGACCGAGGCTGCTTAGGGCTTTAAAGGTCAGCACCAACACTTTGAATTGTGCTTGGAAACATCCTGTGAGCCAATGTAGGTCTTTCAGGACTGGTGTTATATGGTCTCAGCAGCTACACCCAGTCACCAGTCTAGCTGCCACATTACTCATTAATATGAGTAAGGCTAATGTTGAACACAACCCTGTGTGTGTATTCGTTGCTGGTAATTTTTAAATTATTGCCAAAGCAAACACCTATTCTTTCATTGCTTACTTGTTATCTGGACAGCTGCCCAAAATAGCAGAATCTGACGGATGCCTACCACAGAAAAAGAAATATCCCAGTTCTGATTTGTGCATTATTTCATGCACAGATAGCTCCCTGCACAAGCTGGAAGAGCAGCTTCCAGGTCCCCTCTGTGCCATCAGTGTAGTGGAGAATTGTTTTATGACAGTCCTTAGGTGTTTCCCCCTAATTTTTTTTTGTAGTTCTGAAAACCTTTGGGTTATCCCAAGCTTACTGATATGTCTCCCTTGTGCATGGATAGTACCACTTTTGCCACATTGAGAGAGAGAACTGAGATTGCTATCAGTATATATGATAATTCCATGGAAATAATAGCATTTATACAATGAAATAATGGCAGCAATAAGAGCTCCTTTAATGCTTTTTATTAAAAAAAAACTTGCATAAATTGTACAGGTACAGTTAACTAATATGGCCATTTGGTAGTAGATGAATTATACCCATCTTTGATGCCACCTTTTTCCCGCAATGCTTACGGTTCAATTAAGGAGATTAGATTCTTTCTACTGGAAATATATCGTTTAGTAACCAATATGTCAGAAATGTGTCCCATCCAAAACTTTTTATTTCTTCACACAAAGAGGAAATTATCTGCCTGCTGTATTAAAATGTGTTTAAGCACTGCATTTTAACAACACTGCAGATGGTAATTGGCTCAGTTAGATCCTAAACACTACCAAGAATGCTGAAAAAGCAGCTTGTATGAAAATACCTATTTAAAATTTAATCATATAATTTCAGTAAATTTGAGTAGCTCTAATGGTTGCTGGACTATTTCAGCTCCATTCCTGGGTTGTGAACAGGCTTTGAAGACCTTCATTCTGAGACACGGCACTATCTCTGGAAAGTCAACATTTCACAAACTCTTGAGTCTAATAACATTGTAACTTGAGTTATTAGGCTCCATATTATTTGATTCTTATCCTTGCATTTATATTACCCTATAATCTCATGTATACCTTGAGTTTCATGATGGAAGAAAAGTAGGATGTAAACACACTTAAATTAAACAAATACATCTTTAGCATTAACCTTCCATTATTCTAGCATTTGGTCTTTCGACATGCGTATTGGATAGTGAACTTAACCACATACTTATCTCTCTAAAAAGTCTTACCCTTGAGCCTGTTAGGACCTATTAAAACTGCACTGTTTTGCAGATCTTGTTACTTAAGATTTTTGTTGTGAGCAAGGTCCCTTGCATCCCACTTCATTCTCTACTGGAACTAATTTATATTTATATTATTTATATTTATATTATTTATATTTATATTTATATTTATATTTATATTTATATTTATATTTATATTTATATTTATATTTATATTTATATTTATATTTATATTTATATTTATGGGTTTCCCCAGCCAGTCTAGGCGGCTTTCAACATAGCATTAAAAACAGAATAAAACTTCAAACATTAAAAACTTCCCTAAACAGGGCTGCCTTCATATCTCTTCTACAAGTCAGATAGTTGTTTATTTCTTTGACATCTGATGTGTCTACAGTAAAATGTGCCTACAGCAAACTATTTTAGGCATGCATAATGCTCCTCCTTGGACATTTAAATATATGAACTGTAGTGATACTGCTAAGTTCAGAAACAATGCATCATCCACATTAGGAAGATAGCACTGAAGATTTAGTCAAAACATGAAGAAGATAATGATAAATAATGGCTTGGAGGACAAATGATGAAAGCAGAGCTGCTTAATTGCTGGGAAACAAGCCCAGGTTTCCCCACGGAGTGTTCATTTGACACATTGTTTACTGCTGTGCGCTGACATATGTACATTTAGGTGTACACCAAACAGGGGTGGCGTGTTCCATTTCACTGCTTGAGACCACACCTGCCACCACCTGCTGCCGCTACTGCCACCTTCTGCCACTCACTCTGCTTCATCCACCGCTGACAGAGAAGTGCCATCGACACTGATTTCGGGTCAGATCACACCAACTTCAGGTGAGATCTCACCTTGTCTGAAATCGGCACCATTGTTGGCACTGCTTCTCCACCACTGGTGGAAGTGGTGGCACAAGCAGGGTGCTCATGGGAGTGGCATCTCAAGGGTTTCTGTTCCCTGAGGCAGCAGGCCCTCCCTGTCTAATGGCTGGGCCAACTTAGACACCAAAAAACATAATGTGTGATGTGTTAGCAGAGTCGCTTGAATAACAGAGTCCAGAGAGAAAAGAAGCTGATAATAAAATTCATAACTTTAATAATAATAATAACAACAACAACAATAATAATAATTTTATTTATATCCCAGCCTCCCCAGGCGAAGCTGGGCTCAGAGCGGCTAACAACAATAAAAGTAGCACAGTTTACATAAAATCACAATCAATTAATTGAAATGCATTCCAAGATCAATTCATTCTAAAATCAATTCAAAATCAAATTAATGGCAACCATTGGGATAGAGTTCTATGAGGATTATCGAAGGAGGGGGTCAGACTGTGCATTAGCCAAAGGCCTGGTGGAACAGCTCTGTCTTGCAGGACCTGCGGGAAAATGTCAAGTCCCACAGGGCCCTAGTCTCTTGTGACAGAGCATTCCACCAGATCGGAGCCATGGCCAAAAAAGCCCTGCCTCTGGTTGAGGCCAGCCTAACCTCCCTGTGGCCCGGGATCTCCAAGATGTTTTTATTTAAAGATGTCCCCCCATTGGGACATACCAGGAGTAGTGGATGAAGCAATGCATCATTTGAGGAGAAATAAAACAGAGGAGAAAGGAACATGACCAGGACATTGGAATAATTGACTAACCCTTGCTCTCAATGAGGAGTTTGAAGGTGAATTAAGTGGGGGTAGAGAGGTAGGGGAGTGGTGACTCCTAACAGAGAGTGGGTTTGAGAAGTTCATCTCTTCTTTTCTCCTCTCTCCATTGAACCTGACGGGCTTTTAACTAGTTCTTAAAAGCCGATCCTTAGCCTGTTATCATTTTCTTTAGACTCCTGCACTTCCTGTCCGCCCTGGATCAACGTTAATTCCAATCAACAATCTCCGTCACCTTCAAGAACATCATGGCAATTATGGATATGAGTGCCTTGAAGGGAAAGACTGCACCAGCTTCTTTTGTTGCTTTGACGACTGCCGCACAGGATCATGGAGAGAAGGACGAATACACATCCGCGTGGCCAAAATTGACTCCTATTCCCGGATCTTCTTTCCCACGGCCTTCGCTTTGTTCAACCTTGTCTACTGGATTGGTTACCTTTACCTATAAATGCCAGATATTTGACAATCTTGAAAAAAGGGATAACTGACACTCTGAAACACATCGCAGTAAATAAGATTAAAAGGTTAAAGCCCAGCGTATCATTTCATTTTGTTTTTATGTTGACATTTCAAGATGCGGAAATGAAATTGAGAAAATGTTGACTAGAACTTTTCTATCTTGACCATTTACAAAGCTGGTTGAAAACCCGTTTGGAAAGTTGGGTTTTTTAATGTTTTCCATCATTTTTGCACTACAAAGATCCGTGGTTTAAAAACCAGACTAGGAATTTCCTTATAATTTGTTTAGAGAGAACAATAATTGTTTGAAGTGCATAATTTTGTTGCAGCTCTTACACCAAAGCTGACAAAGCCTTAGGAAACCAAGACTACTCTGAAGAAAGATTTAGTCAACAGCTTATGTTCACAGAGTAATTGGATTTAAGCCCATTTAAGCCCACTGACAAATAAATCACTTTAATGTGATGAAGTCAGCTCAAACCAGTTCATCCTGCTCAGACCAACTTTTGGATAGGGCTGAAAAATGACACTGAAGACCAAACTACATGTGATTCTGTGGGGGTAATTCATGATCGTATTCCCTGGTGTATTTGTATTTAACCTTTAAAAGCAGCCCTGGAGATTGGCATCATTGGAATTGGGTTGCTATTAGATGGGGAAAGGAAGAATCTGTATCTGTATTGCAGATATCCTTCAACTCCATCAGGGCCATTCAGAGTCTGAGAGAGAATCCCACTGGGAAATGCTCAGGTTTTAAATAAGAGGTTGGAAAATTCATTCTTGGATCTCCCACATATAGTTTGGCCTTGCTAACTGACCAGCCCTCTCACGTTTTTAGCTCTCTGTTCCTCTGTGTAATATTGTTTCATATGGAAATATGTTGGACCAAGAACAAGATATTCAGAACAAGAGATGAGAGCAGCATGGAACCAGCATTTACATCAAATCATGATACTTCTGGGTGCTTTCTGCCCTATATTTATTTATTTCATAAAATTTATATGCCACTTGATTGTAGGGGGGGAGCTCAAAGTGGTTTATATGTCACATTTGTTACATGTTTTCCTTAAAAAAAAAAGTCTACTTGTCATCACTTTTGAGAGACTCCTGCCACAGAACACAACATCCCAGAAAAGACCCCTCCTCCCAGCTGTCTTTGGTATAAACTGAAGTGCACCAGAAATCCAAGATCTGTGTTACTTTTAAGTGGTGTTGTCGCTGCTTCTCTTTGGTCACGTCACATGAGGAAGCAGAAAGCAGCAGAATAATGCCTCAAAAGGTGCACTTAAAACAAGTTTTTTTCCCCAGGCCCGATACTTTTTGTGTAAGCTCACTCGTCTTCATGGGCAACCGAAATGTGGAATCGCGTCAGCTCAAGCAAATTCTTTATGCTATTCGCCACATCTTCAAGAACACTGGAATCGAGGAGATCACATAGGGTGGGATATCACAATCTTGCTTCCCATTAGCATTGTCCCTCCCAGAGGTCTGGGCAGCACTAATGTGATATATAACCCCATTGTTAGCTTCTCCCAAGTGATGCCATCAGTTCCAGTCATGCCACAGAGCAGGACCATGCAGAGGTGGCAAATACATTTGGAAACATAAGAACCATGAGATTTGGACACACGAGACAGATGATGAAATGCTATTCTTAGGAAAAGTTATATGTCATATTATAGTTGGAGTGTTGGAAATCACTAGAAGTTACTAGAAAACCCCTCATACAAATCCATAGATGAGAGATATTGTCTCCCTCAGATGTAAAAATGACTTGGCCAGCCTTGGACGTCATGCATCTTAACTTGGCGATGGGAGAGTGGTTCACTTTTTCATCTGTAGAAGCAAAATGTCTTAGGCCGCCCTGTCAAGGTACAATCTACATTGAAATGCAGAAAACTACAGAGATGAGATTTCTTTAAAGTCATCTCATGGGCTCCAGTTTGAGCTGAGATGTGGACCGGAAAGTTAAAGATAGATGCAAAGAGCTCCTTTAATAATTATTTACATGTAAGGATGTTCTAGAAGAGGAGGAGCAGAAATTACCACAGGACGTTGCCACAGCTTGCCCTATGCTTGTTGTGTTGTGATTGACTAGTTGCCCTGGGCTCACCATTGTATGGCAAACACCAACCACCAGATTTGTTAGGTTTTAAAACTTTTTGTAAAGGCTTTTAGAACAGTTCCTTTTAGGAAAACAGAGTATTCTCATGACAGATTTCCTGTCAGTCACTTGGAGCCATGCCGCTGTCAATTGTGGTTCGGCCTGCACAACACCACTTGGCTCTGGAGAGATTAATCATGTCAGCTTCTCAGCAACTATGGGTTACAGAATGTGATACTCTTCGATCCTACAAAGGCTCCCAGTTTCAGTTTGCTCATTAATCTGAGCATTTTGGGAACTCTGTTTCTACATCTGGCTACAGACCCATTGGTGCCTTTTTGGCTTTACATCTTTTGAGCCTCCTGGCTTTTCCTTTGCCTCGTTCCATTTTCCCTCACCTTGTTTTGCCTGTGGCTTGACTAGAACTGGATCTGATGACAGAACAAAGGTGTGTTTCATACAGGTACACTGCCTCCACCACAGCTGCCTATATCCTAAAACAAATCCCGTCATACAGAATCTAGGTATGACAGTTGTAACTATTTGTGATGTATCTAAATGTGGGACACAAAATGGCCAACTGGCGATGGTGTAAATAAATAAAAAAATCAGATAGCCTCCAGCGTATTCTATGAAGTCACACACCTTGTCCCACAAGCGACCTTGTCAACGAGAATCACTTACTGGCATTACACTTCATGTCATTGCCTGAGCAAGCATTTCGTTTGCTGTAAAAAAACACCCAGCCCTAAACTCAGGGACAGGCTGTGAATGTGTTTGAGAAAGCTATGACTGGTCATGGCCCAATGGCAAATGTCTACTGTGGGTTTTGAGATGTATGCTTTCCCTTCACATTTTATGTCTGCTGTGGAAGACAGGTGGACTTGAAATGCCCTAAATGGTCTTCTAAGACAATCTGGCAAACATCCGTGGAATATTTGGCTGGGAAAAAGAAAACGGTTAAAATGTGCAGGAAAATAGCTTAAGTACATCTCTTTGCTTCTAGAGTCATTCAACAATTACTTCTTGGTTTAATGTTTTGTAATAAAATGGTCTGATGTGCTAGTGTTTTGTGACTAGTCCATTATCTGTCTGAAGTGACTGAAAAAATATCGATGTTCGAAATTCTCTAGCTGTATATAGGCAGAGAATTGTATGGTTTTCCTATTCTTCCTGGTGGAGAGTTCTGTGAACTCATTGTCTTCAGTATTCCTTAACCTACAGAGACTGATCTAATAAAATATACCACTTTACCTCTTCTGATTTGCTATCTATATTATGATGCGCTCAGATAATTTGCAGGAGTAATGGCAGCTGCAAAGCCACTGGCAGTTAAATATCAGAAAATACCGAGATTTTATTGGCTGCTGTTGAATTAGCTGCTCAGGTGCTGGAGAGGGAGAAGGCAAAAGGACGCAGAAGAGAAACAGGCTTCCGAGGCCTAGGAAAAGGAGCTGATGGGCACCTAAGTAACTGGATGCAGGTCCATGGAAGTTGAAGTGGGAGCACAAGACAGAAGAGCTGAGCAAGGAGTGGTCTACAGGAATGAAAACAAGGGCAACAGCCATAGCTTGGTGGTAGAGGATCTGCTTTGCATGCAATAGGTCCCAGGTCCAATCCATAGCTGTCAACTTTTTCCTTTTCTTGCGAGGAATCCTATTCGGAATAAAGGAATTTCCCTTATAAAGGGAAATGTTGACAGCTATGGTTCAATTCCCAGCATCTCCACGTAGGACTGGCAGAAAACCCTGCCTGAGACTTTGTATAACACTTTCCTATGTTCCTATGGTCAGAAAAGTCCAAGAGGAGAGATGAGCAGGACCAGGTCCGGGAGTGGTAGGTAGCAGAAGGCTGCAATTCATAAATCAATCAGCCAGATCTTCTTCTCCGGGCCTTCAGCACCCGTTTAATGCAATACATCCTTAAGTATCTTCATAGAAAGCATTTACAATAGATGGATCAGCCTATTCAAATATTTAATTGGAAGTTTTGAGATAGATTTTATTTGATTTGCTCCTTTTATTAAAAACATTTTTTAAAGTCACAGTATTACTGCAAATGTTCCACTTTGGTCTCTGTAGTCTGTAATAATTGCTTCTGATAATGTAATGTGTATCCTTTCTGATTAACTGGGCCATTAACTTGCTGCCACATAGATCTAGGGCTTAACCAAACTGTTTGAATAATGTTTTCGTTGGAAGCTGCCCAGAGTGGCTGGGGCAACCCAGTAAGATGGGCAGGGGTACAATTATATTATTATTATTATTATTATTATTATTATTATTATTAATGCTACTACTACTAATACTACTATTATCTTCTGATAATTTTGGAGCAACGCCTGTAAAATTATTCATTGACATTTCTCTCTGTTATATGTTTGTTTGCTATCAGTGTAGTCAAATCCAATAGGCTCCGAATTACCACAGAAATCCTTAACTAGGGATGACCATACTTCAAATCCCTAAATGACCGTATCATTACGTATCACAGATTGGGAGTGGGGTGGGAAGCTGAGAGAAAAGTCTATCCAGTAGGGCCACTGCTCAGGTGAAATGTGTGTCAGATACTTTCCGGCACATTCACATTACACAGCAACAGACAATAGTAATTCTTTCTTGGCTGCAAACCCTGGGAAGGATGATTCTTTGCGGAGGGCTAGATTGTAATAACTGGGGGGGGGGGGTGCGGGTGGCGCTGGTGTCTAAAGCGCTGAGCCTCTTGGGCTTGCCAATTGGAAGGTCAGCAGTTTGAATCCCTGTGATGGGGTGAGCTCCTGTTGCTCTGTCCCAGCTCCTGCCAACCTAGCAGTTCAAAAGCATGCCAATGCAAGTAGATAAATAGGTACCGCTGTGGTGGGAAGGTAAATTGCATTTCCATGCACTCTGGTTTCCATCGCGGTGTCCCGTTGCACCAGAAGCTGTTTAGTCCTGCTGGCCACATGACCCGGAAAGCTATCTGTGGACAAATGCCAGCTCCCTCAGCTTGAAAGCGAGATGAGCGTCGCAACCCCATAGTCACCTTTGACTGGACTTAACTGTCCAGGGGTCCTTTACCTTTATCTATAATAACTCAGAGTTTTCAAGAACTTGGGACCAAGGACCACCTTACCTTGTATGCCGCTGCCCAGTCAATTTGATCCTCCAAAAGGGCAATTTTACTAGTGCTGTATGCTTCTGAGGGTTGTCTTATGTCCCCTAACACCATGGCTTTTAGGTGGCTGCTGAAACACATCTCTTCATCTAGACCTTCATCTAGACTTTACTATGAAGCGGCAGCTTTCTGCTGGCTGAAAGAATGGCTACTTCTTGAAAACACAGACATTTTGGATTTGGAAGGTTTTAATAACATTTTTGGGTGGCATGCATATTTGTGGTATGACAAGGTTAAAGCACATAAAAGTTTCAAAAATCATATTGTCAGAAAAGCACTATTAAATGTCTGGGTCAGATATAAAGACTTGCTGGAAAATAAAACTCCAAGGTGGCTGTCGCCAATGGAAGCTAAGGCAGTTAAAAAGTTAAATATGGAGTCCAAGTGGCCAAGATACTGGGAAATTTTGGAAAAGGAAGGGGACAAATTGAGATTGCAGAGTTTTGAGAAATTAAAAGGGAAGGTGAGAGACTGGTTGCACTATCATCAAATAAATGAAGCGTTTAAACTGGACAGTAAAATTGGCTTCCAGGTGGAAAAATCAAAATTGGAGACAGAACTGTTAGAACCCAGTACTAAGAATTTGTCCAAAATGTACATTTTGCTGCTGAAATGGAATACACAAGATGAAACGGTTAAATCGGTCATGATTAAATGGGCTCAGGACATTGGTCATAATATCTTGTTTGCTGATTGGGAAAAGTTGTGGACCACCGGGATGAAATTTACGGCATGTAATGCCTTAAGAGAAAACATTATGAAAATGATATATAGGTGGTACATAACCCCAGTCAAGCTTGCAAAGATTTACCATTTGCCTGACAATAAATGTTGGAAATGTAAAGAAACTGAAGGTACATTTTTTCATCTTTGGTGGACTTGCCCGAAGATTAAGGCATTCTGGGAAATGATCTATAATGAACTTAAAAAGGTATTTAAATATACTTTCCCCAAGAAACCAGAGGCCTTTCTCTTGGGTATTGTCGGCCAAGGGGTGTTAAAGACGGATATAACTTTCTTTATGTATGCTACAACAGCAGCTAGAATACTCATTGCGAAGTACTGGAAGACGCAAGAACTACCCACACTGGAAGAATGGCAGATGAAGGTGATAGACTATATGGGCTTGGCAGAAATGACGAGCAGAATCCGAAACCAGGGAAGAGAAGCAGCGCAAGAAGAATGGAAAAAATTCAAGGACTATTTAAAGAAATATTACAAAGTTAATGAAAGTTAGAATGATGTTGGACTGGAAAGTAAATGGTTACTATTAGTAATGGTTAAGACAAGGAGAATAAGGAAGAATAGTCTAAATTTAAATTAAAATAAGGGAAGATTTGCTGAACAATCGATAAGAATTTGGAATACAGAAAGGGGAGGCATGAGGAAGTCGGGGAAGATAGGATATGAAATTAGGATATGAAATGATACATGTTTTTTTTGTTTTTTTTTTGTTTTTGTATGTTTATGTTTGTTGTATTGTGTTTATATCGAAAAATAAAAATATTATAAAAAAAAAAGACCTTCTCTGAGGGGTGCTGGTCTACCAAGCTGCAATGCACTTTTACTTCCTTTATTAATATAATGTTATTGTTAATTTTATGCTGTTTCCTGGCTGCCATGATATTTGGTCCTTCAGTGTTGGTGGTATAGAAAAGTTAAATAAATGAATGATTAAATAAACAAGCAGCCCCGCCCCCAAATTACTATTCCCCGCATTCTTCGCAGAAAGCCATAGCAACTGAAGTTGTATAACAGGGCTGGGGAACCAGTGGCCCTTCATATGTGGCTGGGGTGGGGTGGGGAAAATCCCATTGTTTCTAACCATTGGCCATGTTGCCTGGGGCTGATGGGAGTTTGAATTCATAACATCTTTAGGTCCACAGATTCCAACATGTTCTATGTAGTGCAGATCAGTCCTTGACCACTAGGTAAGGTCTGCCGTCATCATTTTAGTAGCACAGAGTTCAATGGTAGAATTTGGGAGGTGATATGGAGGAGCCCAACCTTTTGTTGGAAGATGCAGACAAGCCAAGGCTACTTCATCTTCATTTGGCACTTCTCTGTGATTTCTTTCCCTTCTATTTGGTTGTGAGGTGCCAGTGACTGAATTAGAGAAATTCAACCCTTGGGTCAGATTTGGGAATGGGGGCAAGGGCTGCGGAAGGAAGGGGGAGTAATAGAAAGTTGCCTCCCAGTGCCCCTTCATGGAAGCCTCCACTGGATCAAAGAGCTTCTATGAATGGTTGCAATTGGGGGGGGACCAATGGCTGAAATGTTTTGATTTGAAAAGACAGCTAAATTGATCTTTTAATCTATTCCTTGATGATACCTGATGGGTGCTTATTTTTATATGTTTTGTTACAAATATTGTGTATGTGTGTTTTAAATTTTATTTCCCCTCACTGATTATTTGCGGGGGCCGGGGTTATTGGGTTGTTCTTGTTTTTATATTGATTATGTATTTTATGTTTTTATCCTGAGAGCTGTGGCTATAGGGCGGTATATAAATTTAATTAATAATAATAATGAAATAATTGGCAGGAAAGTGGAAGAAGAACTGTCTCTAAATTCTGTAAAACACTGGGGTGGCATATTAAAGCAGTTCTGGCTGCTTGGCTTATAAATACACAGTGCTTCAGTCTGTTGACAAAAGTTTTCTTTGTACCTCATTTGTTTCCTGGAGAAATAATTTCGGCTCTTCCTAGTACTGTGAGTGTAGACACAAATGGGAATGCAATGAACCGTAGTTTGGCAGGTAACAAATGTATTACTTGAACCTGCAATGGCTTTCCTTTTTTTCATCTGCCTGCAAACCATTTCCCTGGGTATGAGAAACTCTCACAGAAACTTCCCCAAATCCGGCAAGCAAGGAGTGAGAAGATTGAGCGGTTGGTGTTTCTGGGTTTTAAGTCTTACTGCCCCAGCAAATAAACGTTCAGGACAAATGTTCAGTGAATGTATTGTTCCACCATTAGAACACCAATCAAGTGTTCCACTCTCAACATCAAAAGGTTTGTAGATATCATGGCGGGTTCTACATCAGTAAGTGTGGGAGACGGCTTAGGTTTCGTAGCACCATTTTATTGAGGAATACGCTAGAGGCTAGACACCTGAAATGGCATTTTCCACCATCCTTTATAAGGTTTATGAAAAGCAGTGAGAGATTTTACTTTCTTGGGCTCCATGATCACTGCAGATGGTGACAGCAGCCATGAAATTAAAAGATGCTTGCTTCTTGGGAGAAAAGCAATGACAAACCTAGACAGCATCTTAAAAAGCAGAGACATCACCTTGCCAACAAAGGTCTGTATAGTTAAAGCTATGATTTTCCCATTAGTGATGTATGGAAGTGAGAGCTGAACCATAAAGAAGGCTGATCACCGAAGAATTGATGCTTTTGAATTATGGTGCTGGAGGAGACTCTTGAGAGTCCCATGGACTGCAAGAAGATCAAACCTCTCCATTCTGAAGGAAATCAGCCCTGAGTGCTCACTGGAAGCACAGATCCTGAAGCTAAGGCGCCAATACTTTGGCCACCTCATGAGAAGACTCCCTGGAAAAGACCCTGATGTTGGGAAAGATGGAGGGCAGAAGGAGAAGGGGACAACAGAGGACGAGATGGTTGGGCAGTGTGCTCAAAGCTACCAACATGAGTTTGACTAAACTGTGGGAGGCAGTGGAAGACAGAAGGGCCTGGCATGCTCTGGTCCATGGGGTCACGAAGAGTCGGACACAACTAAACGACTAAACAACAACAACACCACCTTGTGCAATTATTTTGTTTGGTTTTGGTTCTTGCATTTCTACCACACCTTGTCCTCCAAGGAACTCAAGGTAGCTTATGTGGTTCTCCCCCTCCTCATTTAATCCCCAGAACAGGCCTGTGGGCAGGTTAGGCCAAGATGAGTGGCCCAAGGTCTGCCAGTGAGCTTTGTGGCCAAGGGGGGATTTGAACCCTGGTCTCTCAGATCCTAGTCCAATATCCTAACCACTACACCACACTGGCTCTCACTTGTCCATCACTGGCTGTCATCATTACCATCATTGGTTGTACCATCCAGAACTGTTCATCAAATCTCCAGATTTGTATATCCAGCTGATCCCTTTCTCTTTCTCTTTCTTTTTCTTCCCTTTCCTGGAAATCAGAGCTTGTCAGTCAGTCTGGCTGACAGCATGAAGTTGCAAAATCCCAGGAGTTCTGTGTGAACGCTGTCCCATTTCTTTTAATCTGTTCAAGTTCCTTCCATTTACTCCATTCACTTGCCTGGAAAAAGGAACAGGCAAAATGAGCAGCCATGTCTTGAACAGATAAGGTAGTCTTCAGTCCTTTGTTATATGAAGCACAATGTGGATGAACGTGTGTGCTTATGTGTGTATGTGAGGGAGAGGAAAATTGATTTTTGCCTAGGGCAGCAAAATGGGGCTCATCTGAGCTGGTCGTGCCTGAAATCTTCAAATGCTATTGTTCTGTGTAAAAAGAGATCCATGACTTCAGTGTCCTGGGTTTCACACAATGCCAGTCAATACCTCTTACGGAGCTGAGCTTTGTTCTGTCTTGAGGCAAATAGCTGTGCCTGGCTTGTTGTGTCATCATAAAAGCATGCAGCACCATTTCACTGTCATGTTTGAGGGCTTCTTAGTTGTCGTATTACGTGATTTAAAAGGAGGCTCAAAGATGCATTGCAACTTGATGGGATTTGGGAAAGGGCCAACGCTCAATAGCAAAGCATCTGCTTTGCATACAGGAGGCCCCATGTTGAATGCCTGGCATCTCCAGGAAGGGCTGGGAAAGATCTGAAATCATGGAGAGCTGCTGCCAGACATTACTGAGCTAGGTGGGCCAGTGCTCTGACTCAGTATAAGGCAACTTCCTATGCTGGAGCACAACTCCTTTCCTTCACCATTTGATCTCGTCTTGCCCTTCCATCAATCCCTTGTTATGCTTCCTGTGTATGCATGCAGACATACCGTATTTCTCGCTCCATAAGACGCACCTGGCCATAAGACGCACCTAGTTTTTAGAGGAGGAAAACAAGAAAAAAAATATTCTGAACGAAACAGTGGATGTATGATTTTTGTGGTTCATGCTGTGACCACAGACATGTGATCTGATGGTGAATTTGGAGTGACCCAATGCAAAAATCCTGAGGATCCATGGGCTTTTACCTCCCCCCTCCCAGGCAGCCTCCACTAGCGTCCCTTATCTCTCTTCTGATCCCACGATCAGCTGTTTCCTTTCCACACCCCCTTTCCTCTTGTTTGCCTTAGTGTAGTATCTTTTCCTTAGCTGGAGCAGTTTTTTGCTCCTCCTTTTCTTCTAATTTCTCTCCTTATTGCTTTAGTCTTCCTGTCCCCCCCCCCCTTTGCAAGTTTGCTGCCTTTACCTCCCCCCTCCCAGGCAGCCTCCTTTATCTCTAGCATCCCTTATCTCACTCCCCAGTCGCAAATGATCAGCGGCTTTGTTTCAACACCCACTTCCCTCTTTCAAAAACAAAAACAAAAACATGACCTGCTTTTTGCCCCTGGGCAATTCGGCTCCAGGGACCACGCATTCACTCCATAAGACGCACAAACATTTCCCCTTACTTTTTAGGAAGAAAAAAGTGTGTCTTATGGTATATATGTCCCAAGAGGACTGCTAGGGTGGAAGGCAGGGTCCACAGCAGGTGGAGCCAGAGTCAATGATGACCAAATGGACCAAGTTCCAACACTTTCGAAATGGACCACCTACCATGGTCCTGAGAACTGTTGCTTGCTTGTCTTATCAAAACGCTTCATTTCCCTCAAACCCCTTTGAATATGTCACATGAAGAGAATCTTCTACAAGGAGTAGATCTGTTAAAAAAGATAAATGTAAAGGACACCTAACAGTTAAGTCCAGTCGCAGACGACTCTGGGGTTGCGGCGCTCATCTCGCTTTACTGGCTGAGGGAGCCAGCTTTTGTCTGCAGACAGTTTTTCCAGGTCATGTGGCCAGCATGACTGAGCTGCTTCTGGCGAAACCAGAGCAGAGCACAGAAACGCCGTTTACCTTCCCGCTGGAGTGGTATTTATTTATCTACTTGCACTTTTCGGCATGCTTTCGAACTGCTAGGTTGGCAGGAGCTGGGACCGAGCAACGGGAGCTCACCCCGTCGCAGGGATTCAAACCGCCGGCCTTCTGATCGGCAAGCCCAAGAGGCTCAGTGGTTTAGACCACAGCGCCACCCGCATCCCTGTTACAGCATCATAAATGTACTTCTTTCACATGTTTTTTGCCTTCCTTCAATGATCTCACACCTATGCACACCCTGATCCTAAATAACCCAGTGAGGTAGGCTAGGCTGAGAGATAGTGATGTTCCTATTTTCATTGCAGAAATGTTGGAGGGTATGGAACAGGAAGTCCCTATTTTCAGCAGAGAAATGTTGGAGGTTATGTGATTTGCCCCTCACCCAGACCATTGTGTAAGCTTCCCCTATCCAAAGCCAACCTCAGCTGCTCCACCATGTCGGCTCAGTGTGATGGAACAAGATACAAGGGGTAGACAACTCAGGAGAACACATGGCCACTCATCTGCCACCAAATCACTATCTTGCCCTTATTAATTCTATTCATATCACATCAGTAAGCTCTTGCTGAACTGAAGCTAAGCTTGTGACCTAATAAGTACAGCTTATTTTCTCTCAGTCATGCCCACTGCACAGCACTGTCAAATTGCAAGAAAACAAATACAACCCCAATGACAGATCTTTAAACATAAACAAATAAATAAACAGAAGGCATTGGCCAATGCCTAGGGATTAATGACCAAGCGAAATAAGCTGCGGGCCATTAAATTCTCACTGGCCATTAATTTGAACTCAATATCCTGCTCTTGGACTATTATTGCTAATAGGTCTTTTAAAACATGGTAATCATGGAGACAGGATGTGGACAGGGTGTTTAAAGATGGGCCGTCAAGTTACTTGTGGCATTTACACATCATTTCCAGAAAATGAACAATCTGTTTATCCAGACACAGTGACTGCCTGCTGAATGGCCTCTCGTCGTCTTATTTCCCTTTTGGAGAAGTGTGCAGCAGGTGTGCAGGATAAAAGGGGAGAAGGGGGTGTAATTAAGTGAAGTAGGCACATTCTCTTAAAATAGTCTAAAAACGCAGCACAACAAATTGTTCTTGCAATCCGCCAGAGAGTCACTTAAGAAAAACAATTCAGGTCTATACCACTACAGAGAAATACAGAATTTTCAAGCTGCATGGTGCTTTAAAGGTGGAGCAGGTACAAGTCTTCTTCAGCAGATGGGGTTCACTGGTCCTTAGGAACACTGGAAACAAAAGTCATGAACTTAGGGAGTCAGACCACTGGCCCATCTCACTCAGTCTTGTCCACATTGACTAGTTCTTTGGAATTTCAGACAACTGATTTTTTCCCAGCCATCCCTGGAGATGCCAGGAATTGAGAAGACCTTCTGCATGGGACATCATTTGGGGCATGAAAGCGGCAAATAGATGGTGGAAGGCCCCCAAATCAAGAGGTGGGGGAAGTGAGGATCTCCCAGGGTGAGAGACTGGGGGCTCAACCACACTTCCGCTTGTGCCGTGGCTAGAAAACATGAATCTGAGCAGTTTCCCCCTTACCCTGCTATTTTCCAAGAGAAAACCCACTCTTCAATAATAGAATGGAACAAATGGCAATCTGGGGGAAACCCAAATTGCTGTTTGCTCCGACTGAGTGCCAAAGAGTTGTTTTCCCCATAGCACAGATAAGGCCTGGGAGGAAAGCAAAGCTCCCAGGTGAGCATATATCATTTTCTATGGCTGGCTTGGATTAGGAGCTACTTTAGATAGAGAGAAAATTGTGCATTTGTGCACTGTTTTTGTATTTTAGATGCCCTGCTGCTGATTTTCTCCTTTCTTGTTTTTTTATGTTGCGGCTGTTATAAAAAGCTATCGTTCATGAGAAGCTGTTTTCTGTCATGTATTAATTTTAGCAGTTATAAAACTCTTTTGATTTTTCCATGTTGTAAATTGCTGTGTGGTCTTTTCAAGAAGGGTAGTATATAAATTTAAATAATAACATTAATCAGGGTGTGGCGTTTGCCATCCTAGGTGTGTGACATCATACTGGGTTCATAAGGAACGGGTCAACTAATTGTAAAATGACTAACCAATAGGAACCCAAGGGGAGGAGTTAGAGTTAGAGTTGTTAAGAAGCCAGTCTGAAGTTAGAGGAGAGACAGAGAGAGGATAAGTCTGTGGGTTGGGCTAGTCTGATGTGGGAGAGTGAGAGAATCTGTTAAGAGGAGTCAGTCAAGCAGTTGAGATAATCAGTCAGAAGGTATTAGGAAGGTATAGGCCGGTACAGAAACTAAAGTTAAGAAACTGACAAGAATATTATCTGAGAAACCATAAACTTGTTAATACTTATAAAATAAACTTGTTTATTTGGTTCAAGTTTAACAACTGTCTGGATTCAGTGTGAACCTGAGAGTAACGGGTTGGTGGCAGCGGGGAAGCGGGCACAGTGGTGGCACAGGGATCAATAGACCGTTAAACGTCTGGGGACCCGGTGTGATCGCCACACAGGGTTTCCCCCCCCCAGCCAGAACTCTGTTCTGGCACCTCTCAGGTGGGCACCATTGCTATAAGAGAAGAAGGGAGGCGTTCATGGTGAGTTCTGGCACCTCTTTTTCTAGAAAAATGGCACTGATAGTAATAATCACAATGACATTCAAAACATGTGCTCTTGCACCTAACTACAACCCCTTCCTTACTGGAGGGTCTGCGGACTGAACCTGTAATCTTCAGAGTGACATGAATAACCTCCTCCTCCCTTAATTTACCTGTGTCAATACAGCTGGTGTTAGCCTTTTTTTCTATATCTGCTCATGTATGTCAGACCAGACTCATGAGAATCCAAGAGGAAATCTGCATCCTTCATACAAGCAGAGATAAAAGTTTGCCAAAGCTTTAGAAAGCTACAGAGTTTAAATCAAGCTATTAGTACTGTGTCCTTTCAACAAAGGAAACCGATAAGACTACGCTGTGATGTTCCAGACAGTAATGTGATAAGAATCGAGTGCAGTTAAAACACCACACTTTATAAATCTCCTTGTAATGCTTCCTTTTCTGCCTGGTGTCATCCTGTGATTGGATGATTGGTCATCCTGTGATAAGTGAAAAAGAACCTAGAAAGCTAGTCTGTTAATGTTTATTTATGACACGGGTTATGTATTTTCCCCCTTTGAAGAAGCCGATATGACAACTTTGTAAAGCCAGAGCTATTGCTTTCAAGTTAACATGTTGGGTGGGAAACAGGGATGGGGGTGGGGAAACAAAGATTATTATTTTTCTACTTAGTTTCCTATGAAATCAATCTTGATTTGATTTCATATTAAATTAAGGTTTCAGGTTTGGTTTATGGATAGCCATGTGCTGAGATTGCAGGACATGCAGCTCTTAGGACAAAGAGCAGTCAACAGTCATTCTAGCAGGACTGATACAAAAATATTTCTGGCTCTGAGTTTTGAGAGAAATTGGCAGAATTTACATGAGCAGTAATATTTCAGTGATCTTCAAGTGCTGCAAAGAGAGAGACCCTGCTTAGGGCAATGGTTTTAACTTGTTTATAAACCAGTGGTCGCTATTAAAATTTAACAGAGATCTTTAAACTTGCAACAATATTTGCCATCGTTGCAGCAAAGCAAGATTGGTGCTGGTGTTTTCCTCTTTCCTTTTCATTTCTATGTGCATCTTTTAGATTGTAAGCTGCCTTGTTTGATTGCTGTTATGTAAGCTGCTCTAGGAGACATTTTGGCTGATTAACGGAGTAAAAACGCTTTAAATAAATAATTGCACACGGCAAACGGTAAAAACTGTGTATAGCTCAGCTGTAATAACCCTAGGCTGCTATTCTCAAGAGGGCTTCTAATATACTGGCTAGCAACACGCTGTTAGAGGCAAGATTTGTGGCTCTGTTAAGGCGAGAAGGTGGCGAAACCCTTTAAGTGATTACTGAGCTAAATAGGAAAATTGTTATACAGACAACCTTCACATTTCCCAGCAGATAGAATGAAGATGAATGGGGATGTGCTGTCATTCCACCGTTCCTAAAGAACACTAGGGGAAAATTATAAATGGAAGCTAAATTGTCCTTATGACCACTTAGGGCAGCCATTCATAATGGCGCTGTCTCTTAAAAGTGGAGATACTGAAACGAAGGCATTTACAGTATGCTTGATATTACTCTCAGTGCTTGGAATTATGAGGCTCATGGGAAATGTTTGAGGTAGCTAAAGACCAAAACGCTCAGTCAAACAAAAAGTTGTAAGGTGGGGGCTGCCCAGGCAATGGTCTCAGGCACATATATTAAGGGGGCTCTGTGCATTTGGCTCCTCCCGTTGCAAGGCTGGGATCGGATCTGAATGCCGGATTCGCCGATGGAATAATTCAGGTCAGATCCCAGCCTCGCAAAGCAGCACAGGGATGACAGGGTGGTGTGAGAAGAACACAACAGTTATGTGACCTTCAATCTCAGCCTCACCCTCACTTTGATTAATCAAGGGCCATGTCAGCTGACCGGGCTTCCCCCTTGGCTCAGGGGTCGGGGTTTCACTCTGGCAGCGTCAGCAGTGAGGGCTGGGCTAGTGAGGTAGGCTCTGTTCACCCCCTGTGCCTTGCACCCCCAGTGCGCGCCCATCCCGGGCGCCAGCAAACCACGCTACACCACTGAGAAGCGCAATTTAGAGGCTGCTCATTTTGCCCCAATCTAATCAGCGTTAGACTTCTCTGACAGGAGGAAGCACTTCCAAAATGGTACTGAGCACATGGATGGTATTCCTAAAATGGTTGCCGTGAGGTGGTACCATCTTGCTCCACTGCTGAGCAACCAACCACTCTTGGAGGACCTTGGGCAATGTGTACGCCAGTTAAATTTGACAGAAGCTTTCCTTCTATCTATTCTTCCCATTTTGCTTCTTTGCTTCCTGAAGAAGCCCTGCCTATTAAATATTCTCTTTCTGCTGTTTGACACTCTAACTTGTCTTATTTCAAGTCATCTTCTTATCATTATCAATTTATGAACTGACTGCGTTTTAAAGTTCCTTAGAAAACGCTGTTCTTGGCTGTGAAGAGCTCATATTGGCTATAAGTCCTGGAGGACCTGCCTTGCAGGCCTCTTCCCACCTGGCCTGGGAGGACAGGGCCCCGACTGACTCCAGGTACAAAAGCCAAGGCTGCTGAAGAGGCCAGAGAACATCTTGACTGGCTCTAGTAATGTTTTGCTGTCCATGTTGTTAACTGGGTTGGAAAACCAAACTTAAAGGGTATTTACAAATAGTTCAAGGGAGGCGGGTGGCGCTGTGGGTTAAACCACAGAGCCTAGGACTTGCAGATCAGAAGGTTGGTGGTTTGAATCCCCATGACGGGGTGAGCTCCCGTTGCTCAGTCCCTGCTCCTGCCAACCTAGCAGTTTAAAAGCACGTCAAAGTGCAAGTAGATAAATAGGTACCGCTTCGGCGGGAAGGTAAACGGCATTTCCGTGTGCTGCTCTGGTTCGCCAGAAGCGGCTTAGTCGTGCTGGCCACGTGACCCGGAAGCTGTACACTGACTCCCTCGGCCAATAAAGCGAGATGAGCGCCGCAACCCCAGAGTCAGCCGCGACTGGACCTAATAGTCAGGGGTCCCTTTACCTTACAAATAGTTCAAAGCATATCCAAGGTGCTGCTTGGTTTATTTTTAAATCTTTATTTTACTGGAGAGCTTTAATGTGCTTCTGTGTTTCAAGAAACTTGCAGATACCAACTCCTTGAACTAAAATCAGAAAGCTACAAAGGCAAAGGCACCTACTATCATTTAAAATATATGCAATTAATTATTATTCACCTTTTCTCACCGCATATGAGGTGAAAAAACACTACAGGCATATTCACTTTCCCTTTGCAAGTGAAGTTAGTGTGTCTACTTGCTGAAAGCCTATTAATTTGTCATTCTTCTCTTCCTTCAGACTGACTATTAAGTTGTCCTGGGTAAACTTTGTCGGGATTATTTTCAAAATGTGTAAAAAGTGGTGGATGGACTAGGTGCTTAAAATAGGTAGGATTAGTAGGATAATCAATTTTATATGGCATGGATATGCAGATTGTAGAATATGTGTTTACCATTGTCTATCAAGGTGAGTTGCTTACCAACATTTCTTTAAACTGCTAATGTAACCTGATTTTTGCATCACATTGCATTAGAACACAGTCTTACCTAGGAATTGGGAAGTATCTAGGTAGATCTGACAAATAGGAGTTTCAGTTGCATAAAAGTTATTTGAGGCTCCATGCAGCTATAAAAGCAGGAAAGATTAAAGGAACTTTGGCTATAAAGGTACAAACGCCCCTATTTTGACAGAGGCAGAGCATATTCAAACTAGGCCAGAACCAAAAGTATCTCCTAGAATGCTCATCAGAAACTCACCAGAATATTATTTGCCTCAACACAGCTGTAGTCATCTCCTACATAGCGGAGAATGAGGAGAATGAGCTCAGAGATAATAATGGCAAGTCTCACTCACTTAGATTGCTTTTTTTGGACTTACGATTTGTCTTCAGGTTCATGAAGAAGTCTGGCAAGGACTGTTGGACATGGGGATTCATGTGAGATTGTGAGATGAGGAAGATGACCACTCTTTGACCTGCTGTTACATCAGAACTAGACACTGCATGGAGAGCATGGGATTCCTGTTGCTTTGTTTGCCAAAACTATGAGCATTGAAGCAGTGGCATAGTGTGGAGAGGGCACAGGGTGTTGCCCCGGGTGCAAAATTGTTGGAAGCACAAATTTCAAAACCCAGTACTGTACTGCCTCTATTGAATGGAAGCTGCGTGCTTCTGATGCTGGGCTCCGTTGAAAACAGCTTCTCCAAACGAACCAGGAAGTGACCTCTCTAGACAATGCAATGACTCTTTTTTTCCTTATCTCTGCGACTGCCATCTCCTGGGTGACACGGTAGCTGTTAGGCAGTTGAATGCACATGCATACTCCATCCATTTCCCACCCTCTCCTTAACATGGCCCTGGGCACTAGCAACCCATGCTACACCACTGTGTTGAGGATGGAGGGCATTTGTAGGGGAGAAGTGGTTGGTGAAGTGAGGTGCTTCACCCCTTCCTTTACCTATGTATACTTAACTTCCAGTTGCTGGTTCTCCCTGCAAAACCAAAACCACCCCCCCAAAAAAAACACCCCTGCGTCATCATCTCTGGTCATTATTTCAGCCTTCGTCATCCCTATCTATATACACTAGTTTGGTTGCTTAATGGTTCAAGGTGAATTTGCAGCAAATAGAACTATGCTGCTATGTGGATTCTTTGCTTCATAGCATTAATATGAATCTTAAATGTGTGCTTTGTTTTTAAGGAGAGCAACAGTCTATGATTTAACACATTGTCAGCTAAGTCTTTGCTATTATTTCAGAAAACCTGCAAGCATTTGAAGATTTCCATCCCCATGTTATCCACCAATAAACTCTAATATCAACCACTTACACAAATGATATACATCATTTATACAGTGCATTAAGGGAGACAGGCATTTTGCAGTCCCAGTCTTTTGCTAACCCAAATAACCACCTGTATTAGGCAGCTCAGTCAATGTTAGCATCTACATTTGAAAATGCAGCCATGAAAAGGAAGCCATGAGGCTGCAATCTCTTCAGTGATATCTGTCTTCCTTTCTTAAAACCAAGATCTCATCTATTCCTAGGAGTACCAAGTTTCATGATGAGATTGGGTGCTTGCAATCTTTCTCACAATAATAACAAAATCAATCAATCAATTAATTCTAGAACGTGGAGTTCTTGGGTGAAATTGATTAGCAATAGTTTTGGGGCAGATAATGACAATAGGTTCTATTTAACACAACTTACACTTAACATGCAATTCATGGTGAGAAAGATAATAATGGTCAGTGCTATTTTTCTTTATTCTCTTAGGATGACAATGGTGCCTACCTAAGAGGTCCCAGAATTGAGTTCCGGTGAATTCTCCCGGGGGGGGGGGGGAGGAGCCCTGAGAATGGTGTTTAACTTGAATGGCAGATGATTCATGAAAAATAGATCTAGCAATAACTGCTAGTGATGAGGGCTAAATGGAAGTCCCAATATTTGGAAGCAATAAAGCTCTAATTACCAGAAGTGGAGAGTAAACAAAGGCTATCTCCATCTTGCTGTGTGTGTGTGGGGGGGGTGGTGGAGAGAGTGCAGTTCCCTGGGAGAGAAGAGTTCTGCACTAGATGGGACACTTCTCTGATCCAGCATATGTCTACAACTACAATTCCCAGAGTTCCCTGTGAAGAGGGATTGATTGTTAAACCACTCTGAGAATTGTAGTCAGTGCTATTTTTCTAGAAAAAGAGGTGCCAGAACTCATCATGAACGCCTCCCTTGTTCTCTTATAATGTCAATGGCACCCACCTGAGTGGTGCCAGAACTGAGGGAGCCCAGATTGTAGCTCTGTGAGAGGAATAAAGGTAAAGGGACCCCTGACCATTAGGTCCAGTCGTGGCTGACTCTGGGGTTGCAGCGCTCATCTCACTTTACTGGCCAAGGGAGCCAGCGTACAGCTTCCAGGTCATGTGGCCAGCATAACTAAGCCACTTCTGGTGAACCAGAGCAGCGCACGGAAACACCGTTTACCTTCCCGCCAGAGCAGTACCTATTTATCTACTTGCACTTTGACGTGCTTTCGAACTGCTAGGTTGGCAGGAGCAGGGACCGAGCAATGGGAGCTCACCCCATCGTGGGGATTTGAACCGCCGACCTTCTGATCAGCAAGTCCTAGGCTCTGTGGTTTAACAACACCCTCAACAAACTGCAGCTCCCAGAAATCTTTGGGGGAAAGCCTAGATTCTTTGCAGCGGTAGCAGAGTGCTTTAAATGTGTTGGGCACGAATGTGCCCTAAAGTCAGTTTCTCTCTGCTTAGGCTCTTTCTCAGGTTTGTTGGGGTGGGGGAGCACTGGGAATCAGAGGCAGGATTGCCTCAGAATACCAGTCACTAGTGAACAACAAGAGGAAAAGCTATCACCCTCATGTCCTATTTGTGTGCTTCTCATAAGCCGCTGGTTGACTGCTGTGGGAAACTAGAGGCTTTGATGGGACTCCTCTCACATTCTTCTCACAAGAGAGAAGGAATCGCCAAGCACTCTGCAGGGTGAAAAACTGTAATAATGAATCAATAACAACTCATTAAACAAATAAATAAGCCATAAATAATGGAATCTAATGATTTTTTAATAGTGGTAGAGAAAGCTGTGGAAATAATAAAAATTAATGGTGTGGTTATTTTTTAGTTAATAATTAAGATGCTATTTAGCTGCCCTTGCAGGGAGTGGGGTGGCTGGAGGAGAACCCCCAAGTAGCTTGGTTACTGCTTACCAAGACAAGAGCTCTCTGACACTCTCTGAATTTTGCAGTGCAGTTCGCAACCGACAGATGTGTGCAGAAATGCATGTAATATGGGGAAATGTACATAAAATGCATATAGATGTCAAAATGGCATACAGAAATGCTTTACATTAGGGAAAACTGCTTGCAGAAATTAGTCAATACTGCATACAAAAAATGTTTAAGAGGAAGTCACTGAAAAATGATGCCGAATATGCAGTGTGTGTGTGTGTGTGTGTGTGTGTGGAAATTACTGCAGAAATGTGGGAAACTCAATTTAAGATTTGAAATTAAATTTTAGATTTGAAAAATGAGAAATGGAATACAAAGTCAGATTTGTCCACTTTTAGTATAGGTAATACTATGCCAAAATACTATTCCTCCCTCTGTTCCCTCTCCAATCACTGGGCTCATCAGTTTGCTATTTCCATGTTAGCGAGATACATATAACCAGGAGCTTTATGGCAGCTGTACTATTAGAATGGGCCCGTTATGTTAAGGAGCCATGGTCAGCTGATTAGATAAGTGCCAATATGCAAAGCTGTTACCTAAGGATTTCATAGAATCATAGAATCATAGAATTGGAAGAGACCACAAGGGCCATCGAGTCCAACCCCCTGCCAAGCAGGAAACACCATCAGAGCACTCCTGACATATGGTTGTCAAGCCTCTGCTTAAAGACCTCCAAAGAAGGAGACTCCACCACACTCCTTGGCAGCAAATTCCACTGTCGAACAGCTCTTACTGTCAGGAAGTTCTTCCTAATGTTTAGGTGGAATCTTCTTTCTTGTAGTTTGGATCCATTGCTCCGTGTCCGCTTCTCTGGAGCAGCAGAAAACAACCTTTCTCCCTCCTCTATGTGACATCCTTTTATATATTTGAACATGGCTATCATATCACCCCTTAACCTCCTCTTCTCCAGGCTAAACATGCCCAGCTCCCTTAGCCGTTCCTCATAAGGCATCGTTTCCAGGCCTTTGACCATTTTGGTTGCCCTCCTCTGGACACGTTCCAGTTTGTCAGTGTCCTTCTTGAACTGTGGTGCCCAGAACTGGACACAGTACTCCAGGTGAGGTCTGACCAGAGCAGAATACAGTGGCACTATTACTTCCCTTGATCTAGATGCTATACTCGTATTGATGCAGCCCAGAATTGCATTGGCTTTTTTAGCTGCCGCGTCACACTGTTGGCTCATGTCAAGTTTGTGGTCAACCAAGACTCCTAGATCCTTTTCACATGTACTGCTCTCAAGCCAGGTGTCACCCATCTTGTATTTGTGCCTCTCATTTTTTTTGCCCAAGTGCAATACTTTACATTTCTCCCTGTTAAAATTCATCTTGTTTGTTTTGGCCCAGTTCTCTAATCTGTCAAGGTCATTTTGAAGTGTGATCCTGTCCCTTGGGGTGTTAGCCACCCCTCCCAGTTTGGTGTCATCTGCAAATTTGATCAGGATGCCCTTGAGTCCATCATCCAAGTCGTTGATAAAGATGTTGAATAAGACCGGGCCCAAGACAGAACCCTGTGGCACCCCACTAGTCACTCTTCTCCAGGATGAAGAGGAACCATTGATGAGCACCCTTTGGGTTCGGTCAGTCAGCCAGTTACAAATCCACTGAGTGGTAGCATAGTCAAGACCGCATTTTACCAGCTTCTTTACAAGAATATTATGGGGCACCTTGTCAAATGCCTTGCTGAAATCAAGGTAGGCTACATCCACTGCGTTCCCTTCATCTACCAGGCTTGTAATTCTGTCAAAAAATGAGATCAGGTTAGTCTGACATGACTTATTTTTCAGAAATCCATGCTGACTATTGGTGATCACAGCATTCCTTTCTAGGTGCTCACAGACTGTTTGCTTAATGATCTGCTCCAGAATCTTCCCTGGTATTGATGTCAGACTGACTGGGCGGTAATTATTTGGGTCCTCTCTTTTCCCCTTTTTGAAAATAGGGACAACATTTGCCCTCCTCCAGTCTGCCGGGACTTCGCCTGTTCTCCAGGAATTCTCAAAGATGACTGCCAGTGGTTCTGAGATCACATCTGCCAGTTCTTTTAATACTCTTGGATGCAGTTCATCTGACCCTGGAGACTTGAATACATCTAAACTAGCCAAGTATTCTTGTACTATCTCCTTAGTTATTCTGGGCTGTGTTTCCTCTGCTGAATCATTTGCTCCAAATTCTTCAGGTCGGGCATTATTTTCTTTATCGGAGAAGACTGAGGCAAAGAAGGCATTGAGGAGTTCAGCCCTTTCTGTGTCCCCTGTTTGCATTTCACCATCTTCTCCTCTGAGTGACCCCACTGTTTCTTTGTTCTTCCTTTTGCTACGAACATACCCATAAAAGCCTTTCTTGTTGCTTTTAACCTCTCTAGCAAGCCTGAGTTCATTCTGTGCTTTAGCTTTTCTGACTTTGTGTCTACACGTGCTGGCTATTTGTTTGAATTCCTCTTTGGTGGTTTCCCCCCTTTTCCATTTTTTGTACACATCCTTTTTTAATCTTAACTCACTTAAAAGTTCTTTAGATAGCCACCCTGGCTTCTTTAGGCACCTTCCATGTTTCCGTCTCATTGGTATTGCCTGAAGTTGTGCTTTTACTATCTCCCTCTTAACAAACTCCCAGCCATCATGAACTCCCTTTCCTTTTAGTATTACTGTCCATGGGATCTCACCCAGCACTTCCCTAAGTTTTATGAAGTCGGCTTTTCTTAAAGTCAAAAAATTGAGTCCTAGTATGCTTGGCTGCTCCTTTCCGCTGTATAGTAAACTTCAGAAGAGCATGATTTGCTCCAGGGTTTGGGGTTAAATGGTTAAATATGACTGCTGTGTGATTTTGTATAGTTAAACCCCCAAAGTAACAGTTCCTCTGTTTTGAATAAACTAATTTGAAAGATATGAGAATTCAGGAACAAGGGACAATGATAACAATGATAACATATTGTAAAGGGAATTGGGGTTTGCTCGTGCGTAAGGGGGCTGCTGCTCTAGGCAACGTTGTCTGGCTAAACCTTTCCCTGGCTGGACAGCCCTTTCTCCGTGGCTGTGTCAGTCACTGGCAGAATCCGTCAATGGGCGTTTCCTGAACTTCTTCCAACATAAAAGCTCTTTGACGCCAAGTCTCCGCCTAGCCTCCCTGCGCGGAAGTCTTCTGCGCAGAGTGGGCGTGGCCAGCGGAGGTCCTGGGCTCTCCCCGCTGGTCTCTGTGGAAGAGTCTTGGAGCCATCTCTCCGAAGTCCTTCCCTGCTCCCCTTTCTTCCTGGTGTCACGACGATTTCCTTCCCCAAAGGAAGTGTTCTCTCTCTCCCTGCTGGTCCCTTCTCCTGCATCGTTGGGGAGCCTTACCTCCACTCCTGGCTCCAATGGCAGTTCCCTGACACATATGTATAAAGAACCATCTATGTTCAGTAAAATTGTGCTGTTTGGTTAGTATAACGCTGGGTGTGATTCTCCATACTTATATATTCCTTATTTTTATTCACAATTATTTTATGTTATATTTTAAAATGTGTCTCTTGTGTGCACTACAGACTAACAGGCTGCTGTTCAGAATTCCTTTCCTAAAACACTGTATACCTGATGTTATAGACTGATGACTCCAGCAGTGCCAAAATGGAGCAGCTGAATCTATAAAGCTGGAACTTTGCCAGATCACTAGATATGTAATCCACTACTTGACAATTGATCTACGTACGTGTTCATGACCTTCTTTGACTTCTTCGGCTTTCCCATTACTCACTTGGACACAGATGGAATATAGACTTTCCCCAAAAAAGTGTAAGACAAGAAGCCAGAACCACACTAAATAGCCAACATAAATTCCAAGAGCTTTCTACTGGAAATAACTTATTAAATGGCAACATCAATACAAGGAGAGGGTCAACAATGCTCATAGCCATACAATATAATGACAAGCCCAAGGCAAATAGCATTACTTTTGCTCATGATTCATAAGTCCTTGGATATATAACATTTTCTTCTTGGTTCGGTGGCTTTATCTTCCTTTCTTTCACAAGAGAATTAACAAATGGAAAGTGTTGTGAAAGCAACGGCTCTTGATTTTGTTCATAGATGTGGCTGTCATTAAAATCTGCACTGCAAGCCACTTTTTAAGGAAAGGTAGAATCTTACAGAGAAAAGGGATATCTATGGGGGGCAGAGAGACATCATAAAAGGGTTATATTTCATCTTTTTTGCTGGCATAGTGTTTCTGTTTCTTAAGATCTAAGCCACTGTACATACCATTTTATTAGTACAAGTCACTACTACATGTCGGAACTCGGTATGGCCGAGCTACTCCTCCTCAGATGTGTCTTCAGAATCTCCTCCGATGGTGATTAACGACCTAAGCCCTTGATGAGGCTTCAGGCATGTTCCCATTATGCAGAGTAGCCGCACAGCAGCAGAAGGACGAGAAATATATGAGCTACATTGCTATGTTTTATTTTTAACTACACAGACAGAAAAGAATATACATCCTCTCTCTGTGAGAGACAGTGAACCAACTGGTACAAAGAAACAGGAAACCAGTAACATCAACATCCGTCCCCCATCTCCCGTGACACTTCCAACAGTCTGGAATGTAAACAGAGTCTTGTGACTCCAAGCACTGCACAGTGGCATAAACAGAAATCCAACACTATAATGCTGTGTTTTCAAGAGTGTTTGACACCCTAAGTATGGCAGGGTAAGAAAACCCATCACCAAGTTCAGCAACTGTGCTGGTCCTGGGGGGGGGGGTGTTGCCGTGAGGCGTGGTCAAAGTCCAGTCCTGGGCCGAGGGTCTGGAGACTGTCCACCAAGGGGGAAGCGGGGTCCAAAGCAAGAAGCCGGGCGTGGTCGGGAACACCAGAAAAACAGGTCTGGGTGCTGGCAGAAACAGGTTTCCAACGTCGTTGCTCCCGCAACCTGGGACTGGGCTGACTGGCCTTTATCTCCTCTGAGGCCAGGGGTGGTCCCAGCCCACAGGTGACCCGCCTCTCCTGGCCTTAAGGCGAGCACTCCTCCTGAGAGAACTTAGTTCCCTCCGCCTCTCTGCCCTGAGCCTCTGCAGCTCAGGAGAAGCTGGAGGGTTACTGGACCCAGGGGCAGCTTCACCTTCCCCTGACAGGGCTGGCAGAGGCGCACCTGTAGGCAATGGGTCCTCAATCACCTCCAGAGCCAGAGTGGATACATCTGGTGTCTGCTCCTGAGGAACCGGCACAGGTGCATGCCCTTCAGATTCAAGCCCTTGCCCCGGCTCAGCCGGCCCTGGAGGCGGGGACTCCTGTGCAGGCTGGGACTCCTCAGATTCAGCTTCTGAATCAGATTTCCAGGCCATCACAGCAACATTCAGGTAAGCCTAGATAGCTCAGTTGGTTAGAGCGTGGTGCTGAGAATGCCAAGTTTGCAAGTTTGATCCCCGTACAGGACAGCTGCATATTCCTGCATTGCAGGGAGTTGGACAAGAGCCTCAGAGTTCCTTCCAACTCTACAACTCTATGATTCTAGATGGGTCATCCAGAATCATAGATCATGAGAGAGGGTCTCGTGCTCTACCAACTGAGCTATCAAGCAGCTGGCTGGTCCACCCATTGGTAGAGCTGACCATGCGTGGTCTGTGTATGTATCTCAATGACAGAGTAAATCTTTTTTTTTTAGCCTATAGATTTTCATTCAAAAGTGCAGCAGATTGCTGAAAAACTGAGCAGCCTGTTAAGTGTGTGGCTGGAGTGACACCAATTAAAGTATTGTGTGTTTGTTAAAGCTTTCAGTCACCTATTTGCTCTCCATAGCCCCAGGTTCTCCTTCCTTCACAGTGCATGCAAGTAACAACCAAAACAGACCAAGAGGTGGTTTGAAGCAGAAAATAGTTATGTGATGTTAGGGATTGTTGGACAAGACCTGCCAAGAAAAATAAATAATTTGTTTATGTATTCAACGATGGCGGCAAGAGTCTTGATAGCACAAGGATGGAAGAATGAGGAAACCCCGACAAAGGAGCAGTGGCAACAGAAATGAACGAACTATGCAGAACTGGTGAAACTGACATGTAAATTGCGGGACAAAGACAACTGTGACTTTAAAGAAGAATGGGAACCTTTTACAGTCTATTTAAAAAGACAACAAAATGAACTGGACTCCTTGGCAGGTTTTGAATAAACATACACAAATTTATTGGGTTAATATGTTGGATAGATAATATAAGGATGTATACAATTTTATAATATGAAGAGAACAATATGAGATGAGAAATCAGAGAGAGGAGCTGAGGGAAATCTTGGGGGGGAGGGGGGGTTTGTTGGGGAGGGGGAGGGGGGAAATGGGAGGGGGGAAAACCAATGAAGACAATTTGTATTGTTGATTTGTTTTGCTGGATTTGTTAATAAAAAAACTTTTTTAAAAAAGAAAATAGTTATGTGATGCTGTAGAGGCATCCATCCACAGGACCTGATGTTTTATGTTCATTGTCTCTTCTCTCTGACATGCTAGGGGCAGAAATATGTGGCTGCCTCTGAAAAGGAGGGCTGTGCATTCTTTTCAGACACAAAAAATGGAACGTTTAACAAAACAGAACCCATTTGTCATGAAAGAAATGGGGGGAAATTGGTATTAGCAGGGAGTCCCTTCCAGTCCATTTCAGGGGGAAATGACAGTTGTCAGGGGAGGCTGCTGTTTTATGGCAGCCATGTTTCTCCAGTACCCCAGAATTAGGAGACACTCTGGGGGGAAAGACAATGGCTACCTGAAATATACTCTGAGTCGAGAGTGGATTTCATGCTCTTTATTCAGCTCATAGTAGTGAGGAGGAGTGGAAGTTCTCCCAGAATGTCTGCTTTATATACATTATTTACACAGTGGGCCCCACATGATTGGCTAATTCCGGGATTCACCTGTAGGCCAATCAGGTTGTGGATTCACTTCCACCTGGAGCTGGATTGGGTGGCTCCTGTGGACCAATCAAACTGCTGCAATTTGGACCCTATTGTTCTAGGACCAATCAGACTGCTGCATTCTGAATCCTATTGTTCTAGGACCAATCAGACTGGTGCATTCTGAATCCTATTGTTCTAGGACCAATCAGACTGCTGCATTCTGAATCCTATTGTTCTAGGACCAATCAGACTGCTGCATTCTGAATCCTATTGTTCTAGGACCAATCAGACTGCTGCATTCTGAATCCTATTGTTCTAGGACCAATCAGACTGCTGCCTTTTGGTTCCTATTCTACTCAGTACATAACACTACCTGTAGGAGGGGGTTCAGCTGTTGTTCTACTGCTGCCACTGCCCCAGGAGGAAGCAAAATATATTAAAGAATTGGGAGGGGGACACAACCCGTCAAAATGGATGTGGATACCAGGACAAATGGAACGCTAATGAAAGAAACAGGAAATGAATCAGATCTTAACAAACTGAGCAAAGCTTTCAGTAATTACTGTAAAATGTAATGTTGAAATGATTTTTTTCCAGTTCTGCATCAAGTCCTGAATTTAGTTTCTTGGTAGTATTATTGCCTTCATTGTAACATCCTTTCAACCTATGAAGTAGATCGGTGGTGGAGAGAGTGTGATGGTTATATCACATGTTTTGGCAGGAACCCCATGTCTCCTGTGAAATCTAGCTTTCCCCTAACTGTTCATCCACCTTACGACATTGTTTTCATTCCCATATGTTGCATACATAGCAGACATTACCTTTCAATTAGATGTTTATCCTTATTAGTTATACTAATCAGTAAATGTTCCTGATATGTAATTAAGAAGTAAATATGGTGCCCTAGAACACATATACTGGTAGTCTTATGTTCTTTACTGTAGGGTTGTGCGTCTTATGCCCATCCAAAATAAAAGGCATAATGACACCTTAATGATAGCTCACACCCTACAGAATTATACCAAGGATAGCTCCAGTTCTATAGTGTTTTTTCACTGAACAAAGGAAAAGCTCTTTCTGGAATGTAAACTTACTGTCATCCCGACTGCAAAAGTTTGCAAAAGAACTAAAGTGAGCCATTTCCCCGTAATGATCTACTCACACCTTCCTTGCTTCCTACAGAGGGCAGCTAGAACTGAAATAGCATGCTATTCTATCTGAAAAATGCCTTTCTTGAGAAAACTGGTAGGTTGAGTGTCCTTTGTGTGCTGTTGCAATTGCTTACCTCACCCACTGTGATGTAGCACCGTTGCCCAGATAACCAAGTTCTAGCTAGGCTTGGTGTCATTTGATTACAGATGACCCTGGCCCAGCACAGAAGGAGAAACTACCAAAATGACAGTCATGCGAACAATCTGAAGGTCATGCCAGGCCGTGCCAGAAAACTCTCCAAACATGAACATCCTGAATGCTCTCCTTTCTATGATATTTGCATTGTTGGCTGGGCTTATCCTCGTTTTCTGCATCACCATCATGGCTTGTGTCCTGCTCTTCAGCACGAAATTAACCATCACAATGGGCAAAACTAAGATGGTCACAACATTTCAACAAACGGCTCCCGGCGAGGAATTTGCAAGGCCCATCGTCACATCTGAACCAACCGTCCTAACCATTGAATTTGATGAAGCGGAGCTTTTAGCCAAACTAGTCAAAGAAATCGCTCCCAATTATGGCATGGTGGGTGGTTTTCCTTTTCTTTTCACTTGCAAGAATGTGCCAGCTGCCTTTCTGGATCATACTGAAAACTCATCTAGTGTAGCAGCAGCTGTCAGATGCTCTGGGAAGCTCCCAATGTGATATTTGTCCCTAGCATCTGGATGAACTCAAATGTATACTCTAGATAGACATCTCTTCCCTGCATTTGTTCATCCGTATGATGGTGCTGTGGGTTAAACCACAGAACCTAGGACTTGCCAATCAGAAGGTCAGTGGTTCGAATCCCTGCGACAGGGTGAGCTCCCATTGCTCGGTCCCTGCTCCTGCCAACCTGGCAGTTTGAAAGCACATCAAAGTGCAAGTAGATAAATAGGTACCGCTCCGGTGGGAAGGTAAACGGTGTTTCTGTGCACTGCTCTGGTTTTCCAGAAGCAGCTTAGTCATACTGGCCACATGACTCGGAAGCTGTACGCCGGCTCCCTTGGCCAATAAAGCGAGATGAGCGCCGCAACCCCAGAGTCGGCCACGACTGGACCTAATGGTTAGGGGTCCCTTTACCTTTACCTTATGATGGCCAAATTAAATGTAACGGGGCCACTATTTAGGCATTCCGCTCATTCACACCTAAAACAGAGATTTGTCATCTTAATTTAGTGCTAAAAGAGTGTGGGAGAGGAACACAGAATCTGTCTTATACTGAGTGAGTTTACCGATCCTCCTAGTTCAGTATTATCCATACCAGCTTTTCCCAACCTTGTCTCTTCCAGATATTTTGGGCTATAATTCCCATCATCCCTGATCACTGGCCATGCTAGGTGGGGCTGGTGTGAGCTGTAGTTGAAAACATCTGGAGGACACCAAGTAGGTGGAGGCTAAGCTACCCCTGAGATGCCAGGAATGTAACCTGGGAGGATCAAAGCATGGAAAGTATATGCTCTACCACTGAGCAACGGAGAGGGATATGGAAACCTCACCCCTCTTGCACTATCCCTCTCCTCAATCCATTGCTCCAAGAACCTTTCTCTCCTCTTAATTCCAGTGCCAGAAGTTATCAAAGAATAGCGATAAATGCTTGGAGCAATGAACCAGAGAGGATAGGAAAGGGAGAAGTTTGGTGTCCTTCTCCTGTGTACTTCTGTTAGACAAGCACATGTCCACCATCCCTTTGTATGTACACAGAGTATACATATGAAAAGAAGTACATTTCTGTTATTCTGTGCATCTACAGTGGTACCTCGGGTTACATACGCTTCAGGTTACAGACTCTGCTAACCCAGAAATAGCACCTTGGGTTAAGAACTTTGCTTCAGGATAAGAACAGAAATTGTGCTCTGGCGGCGTAGCAGCAGCGGGAGGTCCCATTAGCTAAAGTGGTGCTTCAGGTTAAGTACAGTTTCAGGTTAAGAACAGACCTCCAGAATGAATTAAGTACTTAACCCGAGGTACGAATGTAGTTCGATCCCATGGCAGAGCATTAAGTAAAGTAAGAAAAATACAGAACACCATTTTGGCTTCTTTTCTTTGCAGAATTAATCGGGGGGAAATAGATAACAGTAGATTGTCATAAATCCGAATTTATGTGTTTCAGCCATTAGACCCGCTCTAGAGACCATCACAAGCAGCAGAAAGCTGTATTCCCACTGCTGTGTGTGAGAAACTTCTCTTCACCCTTTGAACAGATGGTCAGTGCTGTAAACACCACTCACTTACTAGTGGGGAGAGAGCAGAAGTAACTCCACAGCTGTCATTAAAATATTCACTTGCAGGCTGCTTCTGTACGTGATGAGCTCTCTCTCACACAGTGGACAATTCCATGCTTGTCTTTCTTCCCATACACAGCAACTTAGCTAGAGAGCAAGAACTTTGCATGCACAAAAATGGAAAGCAGAGATCACGCAGTGCTAAACTCTTGGCATTACAGGACATTAATTTCCCACAACCACATACTTCAAAAATAAATGTGTAGCACACCATTCAGAAAACAGAGGAGTGTGTTCATTAAAGAGATGCATTACAGGAAAGTTCCAAACTCCACAGTAGGACAGTGTCCAACATAGTAGTGAGCATACTCTCAGGTTCTCCAGAACTCTTCAGCAGTCCTTGCTTAACTATTGCTCAGTATCTTGTGAGCTTTTGGATGATCCTAATAAAAGTATACGGGGACGCGGGTGGTGCTGTGGGTTAAACCACAGAGCCTAGGACTTGCCGATCAGAAGGTTGGCAGTTTGAATCCCCGCGACGGAGTGAGATCCCATTGCTCGGTCCCTGCTCCTGCCAACCTAGCAGTTCGAAAGCACGTCAAAGTGCAAGTAGATAAATAGGTACGGCTCCAGCAGGAAGGTAAACAGTGTTTCCGTGCTCTGCTCTGGTTTGCCAGAAGCGGCTTAGTCATGCTGGCCACATGACCCGGAAGCTGTACGCCAGCTCCCTCGGCCAATAAAGTGAGATGAGCGCCGCAACCCCAGAGTCAGTCATGACTGGACCTAATGGTCAGGGGTCCCTTTACCTTTACCTTTAATAAAAGTATTGCTCTACTGGTGATTTTGGGATTTTTCTGAAGGGCCAACATAGCCACCTTTCTTCCTGTGTGCCTTACGGCACATGAATGTCTGAGACGCCACAGCTTGTGTAATATAGAGTGAGGAAGAATTATTATTATTATTATTATTATTATTATTATTATTATTATTAATTTATTTATTAAATTTGTATACCACCCCTCATCTGAAGATCACAGGTGGTTTGCAACCTAAAAATCCAACCCAAAATACATAACACAAAAACAAACCAATAGCCCCACTCCCACAAACACATTTAAAAGGCCATATTTTGTTTAATCAGCCAAAAGCCTGGTTATAGAGAAAGATTGTCACCTGACACGTGAAGATATGTAACAAAGGTGCCTGGCGAGCGTCCCTGGAGAGAGCTTTCCACAAATGGGGAGCCACGGCAGAAAAGGCCCGTTACTGTGTTGCCACCCTCTGGACCTCTCATGGAGGAGGCACACAAAGAAGTCCTCAGGTGATGATCAAAGGGTCCAGGTCAGTTCATATGGGGAGAATGACCTGGGCATTTACCCCTTCAAGTCTCATCTTATTCAAAATTCACTAGGAAAGACTCTGAGGCAAGTGCCTATGTTTCAACCTTGACCACCACCCCACCTCCAACTATAATATGGGTATAAATAGTACTGGTGTGTCTTAGACAATTTTGTAAGGATTTGTGAGAGCATATGAGAAGTGCTTTGAACCCTTGAAAGGTGCTGTATGAATATATTTTTATTATTTATGAACTTGTGAAACACCAAGTCAAAGAGAAACCACCAACCATGTTTTCTTTTTCTTTTTTTATAAATAATTTTTATTAATTCACAACAAAAACACACAATAATTTCACATCCAATTTTTCACAAAGTATTTCTTTTCTGGACTTCCTTCAGCTTTTCCGTAAATCATTCGTAGTCATTATTTAATTTACGCATTTCTTAGGTTTGTATTGTCATTATTTGAGCCTTTCTTTTTCTATTCCCTTTTAACAATACTTCTCACATTTCACAGTGCTTCTTTAAGTCCCTCTACCGTTATCTGTCCCTCACTTATACTTTCCAGATATTCCACAAATTTTCCCCAGTCCTCGATGAACTTTTGGTCTCTTAGATATCTAATCTTCCCAGTCAATTTATCCAACTCAACATAGTCTAACAGCTTCATTCTCCATTCTTCCATTGTCGGTATTTTCTGTTGTTTCCATTTCTGAGCCAGTAACACTCTTGCAGCTGTCACTGCATATTGAAAAAATTTACTATCCTTTCTCTTTATCTCATTTCCTAAAATTCCTAACAGAACTCTGGCTTCTTTATAAATGTATATTTTAGTATCTTCTTCAGTTCATTATATATCATTTCCCAGTATCCTTTCACTTTCTTACATTCCCACCACATATGGTAAAAAGAGCCTTCTTTATCTTTACATTTCCAACACTTATTACATGTCTTATACATTTTCGCTAATTTTACCGGTGTTATGTACCATCCATAAAACATTTTCAAAACATTTTCTTTTAATGTCATACATGCAGTAAATTTTAAATTCTCCTTCCATAATCTTTCCCAGTCTTCAAATTGTATGTTATAACCAAAATCTCTGGCCCAATGTATCATTACCGATTTAACTTCCTCATCCTTCAAATTCCATTCTAGCAACAACTTATACATTTTGGATAAAATTTTGAAATCATTATTTATTATTTCTGTCTGAAATTTTGAATCCTTGTCTGCATAACCACATTCTTTAATACCTTTCCTAAACATTTCACTTATTTGAAAATAATGCAACCAGTCATATACATGTTCTTTAACCTGTTCATATGGTTTCATTTTCCATTTTCCTCCTTCTTTAAATAACAATTGGCCATATGTGATCCAATTACCTCTCATATTGATTTTCCTTACACTCATAACTTCTAATGGAGATAACCAGTGTGGTACTCTAGGTTCTAATAGGTTTTTATACCTATCCCAAACTTCAACTAAAGGACCTCGGAAGATGTGGTTCTCAAAACCTTTATGGATTTTCTTCTTCTCACACCATAAGTACACATGCCATCCAAATCTGTTATCAAACCCCTCTAAATCTAACAATTCCTTATTTTCTAATTTTATCCATTCTTTCAACCAGCAAAGGCATGATGCCTCATAGTATAATTTCAAATCGGGCAGGGCAAAGCCTCTTTCTCTCACATCTGTTAATAACTTAAATTGAATTCTCGGCTTTTTGCCCTGCCAAATATACCTTGAAATCGCTCTTTGCCATTCTTTGAAAATCCTGTTCCCCTTAATTATGGGGATAGCCTGAAATAAAAATAACATCCTTGGAAGCACATTCATCTTAATTGTAGATATTCTGCCCCAAAAGGACAGTTTCATTCTTCCCCACACCTCCAGGTCCTTTCTTATTCCATTCCATACCAGTTCATAGTTGTTCTTAAATATTTTTAGAGGTTAACCATATTCCTAAATATTTCACCTTTTTAACCACTATCTCTGTTTGCTGTTGCATTATTTCTATTACACTTTGGTCCATGTTCTTCGCGATCATTTTCGTTTTCTTCTTGTTTAGTCTAAAACCTGCCACTCCTCCAAACTGTTCAATTTCCTCCAGTACTTCTTTAGCAGTACTTATTGGATCTTCTATCGTTAACACCAAGTCGTCTGCAAATGCTTTAATTTTATATTCATTTTGGCCAATTGTCACTCCTTTTATTTTTCTGTTTTGTCTTATCGAATTTAAAAGGACTTCTAGCACCGTTATAAATAATAGTGGCGAAAGTTGGCATCCCTGTCTTGTTCCTTTTGATATCTTTACCTCTTCTGTAATGACATTATTTATAATAAGTTTGGCTTTTTGTTCTGTATAAATTGCCTTTATTCCGTTGAAGAATTCTTTGCCAACATCCATGTATTCTAAATTTTTCAACATAAAGTCCCATGCTATGTTGTCAAATGCCTTTTCTGCATCCACAATCATTATGGCTTGTTTCTCATTCCTGGCAGACAGATATTCCACAATATTGATTATATTCCTTATATTACCAACCATGTTTTTGTTCGGAGTCAATTTAGTCCGGGGGTCCGGCACACTTCCCTGCGCGGCTCTGACCTTTCTCAAAGACCTTTGACTCCAGCAGAGTAAACACAGCAGAAGGAGAAGCAGGAACGTTCTGTCGTGTGGTAATAACTCAGGCTGAAACACAGCAGTCTCCTTATCTTTAAAGTCTTTATTTTCGTACAGATCAACACATCGTAAATCTTCCCGGTGAGACGCAACCCATGTCGACTCTCTCCGTGTGCGACTAGGCTCACACTGCGTGCGTCTTTCTCTCTCTCTCAGAGATACTGGCCACTCCCAGTGTTCTAAACCCGCCCTCAGAATGTGAGGCGTCATCACTCAGAACTCTTAACCCTGTAAGTTCTGAGCCACTCCCAACAGTTTTCACTGCTTGCCCAGAACTGCTAAGACAAGGTGGGTTTGCCAGGCATAGGAAGTTTTGGGTTGGGCTGTGCAACCCTGATCACAGTTGTCCTATAAAACAATTTATATTTTGATTTCCCAGACCAACAGACAGGCAACTGTTACTGACCCATCAGGCAGGTCGCTGGTTAACTTAACATTCTTCATTTTCACTGGAAAAGATTATGCAGGTCGCTGTGAGGAACCAAACCTGGGCTATCGTCTCGCTGAATGTTCAACCTAGCAACAGCACTTGGAACACAGATCTCCACCTCAAGGAGGACAAAGCAGAAGTCAAAGGCACAGAGGAGCATATATTGGTGTTCATCTGCAAGCAGCTGAGTGAAAACTGCACCTTAGAGAATTATGAGTCTCAAAAGAAACCCGTCATTCAGAGCCTAGAACTCAGCGATGTCATCAAGGCCTTCTTGCGGGCTTTTCGTAATTCATATCAAGCTTCCCCTGTTCAAGAAACCGATGCTTCTGTGGATGCCAAGACTGAAGAGGAAGAAATCTTCCAGAGCAGTGAGGAGTGAACTTGCGTCTACCACTGTCACCCCAGAGACGGGCACAATCTGCCCACAATGTGCAACCTTTAATGGGATATCACCCTGGCATCTAACATATTTTAAAGGCAAAGATAAAGCATTTGACTGGTGAGAAATCGGCACTGTTTTCCATTGTTCAGGATGTCTTCTTCACAACTCCTTAATGTACAGAAGTCACTACGTCTGAACCTTGCCAATCTTGGGCTGCAATTCTGTATACCAATAACATTCCCTCCAAAATTTCTCCAATGAAAATAGGGATGTCCTACTCAATTATAAAGGGATGCGGGTGGCGCTGTGGGTTAAACCACAGAGCCTAGGACTTGCCAGTCAGAAGGTCGGTGGTTCGAATCCCTGCAACGGTGTGAGTTCCCGTTGCTTGGTCCCTGCTCCTGCCAACCTAGCAGTTCAAAAGCACATCAAAGTGCAAGTAGATAAATAGGTACCACTCTGGCAGGAAGGTAAATGGCGTTTCCGTGCGCTGCTCTGGTTCGCCAGAAGCGGCTTAGTCATGCTGGCCACATGACCCGGAAGCTGTACGCCGGCTCCCCTGGCCAATAAAGCGAGATGAGCGCCGCAACCCCAGAGTCGGCCATGACTGGACCTAATGGTTAGGGGTCCCTTTGATCTGGGATCAAATGAGAAACCAGGGCAGCTTCCCTAAATTCAGGACTGTCCCTGGACAATAAGGACACTTGGAGGGTCTGCAATAGCTCCTGTAGTAAATTCCAGTGAGTTTTATAGGACTTTCTCCCAGCTAAGTGTGTGTACAGGACTGAAGCCTCACTCATATGATTACTGTAATTGATTAATATCTCCCTTTTTTTGCAACTCTAGTCTTAAGTAACGCAGAGCAGCAAATTAATCTGAATTGGCCTAAAAAGCCCAATGGGAGAAGAGGACCCTCAGGCTGGATATGCACAAAACCATCATGAAAATCCATTCTACGTTCTTAATCTGCAAGTATAACTCTGGGAGGCAGAAATAAAACCCAATCTCTTCCCTAAGTGACTCGTGATTAAGAGCCAATAGACACACTGTCTCCTCATTAGTTGAGGTGCAGTGCGGAAGTCTTGAGGGTTGCACGGCAGTAATGAAAAGCTGGAGTTAGTCCATTGCCATCTGTCATTCTCCCCCCTGCTAACCCACTCCATTGGACGCCTAATTTCCTGTGAATAAGTGTTTCTAAAAATACAGTATCTGCCTTTAATACAACAGAAACACATTGGGAGGGCTGCAACACAAAGCTTACCCTGTGCATTTTCACCCCAACAAACTTTGCATCCCCACCGGGAAATCATACTTCACATACATTCTTGATGTAAGCAGGGACCTAGGAGAAAGTCAGGATAATCTTTCAGCTTGAGACATTTTGTTTTATTCTGCAACCCTCTAGAGTGTTCTGTGCCATAATTAGTTGGTTACTTTTTTTAGTGCACTAAAAAAGTGTTGTCTCTCACACACATACACATCTTTTCTTTGGATTTCCAAAATTCTTTGGCAGTGTAGGAAAAACAAGACAGAGGAGTATAATGAGCTCCAGAACTGACTAGGATTTTGGTCACTTTCACACCATGCAGAAAGATACAGGGTCACCTTAATCTCTGTGCCTCAACATTGCCCCCAGATTTCCCAAGCCAGTCCCTAAGGTGAACGCAGACGTATGTCCCTTAACCAACACAAGGAGCAGCCAAGTATTACAGCTCTGGGAAGGCCATGCCTGCCCCCTGAAAGTTTCTGGGAAATTATGCCTGACTTCTGTTGTCTGCCACTTTCTGCAGTGACTGGGAGCTGCCCATTTGCTTCTTGGAGAAGGGGTGTGGCTCAGTGGTAGATCACATTCTGGCAGCACTATTCTGGAAACCTGAGAAACACACAGTGGCTTACCAGCTTCAGATGAAGGCTATGAGAGGGGGACTCTGCCAGTCAGGACACATTAGCTAGAGAAGTGGGTATGAGAAATAGATCAATCTAGGTCATGTTTTACATTTCAAGCTTATATCTTGGTCCTTCTGAAATTAAAGACTCTTTTTAAAGGAGTCCTTCACACAAAATTACAATTAAAGGTTGGCTTTCAGAAAGTGACTCAAATGAAGGTATTCAAAGCTTAATCTGTTACTTTGTGATTCGAGGACCTGTCCCCTGCTTGGGAATAATAAAGACACGTGGACACAGTATATTAGGTTAATGGGCTAGAAAAGGCCACAACTTTATTGATTACAGCATGTGAGAAGGTATTGGCTTAGGCATTGGACAACACCAAATTTGACTCCACCCACTCGGAGAGGGGTGAGTCTGATGAGGGGTTAACCACCAGTAGGGGGAGCTGGTTGATGCAAATACAACTATAAGCTCTCCCCTGATGTCACCGGGGGTCGTTCCAGGGCCCCCCGCCACACAGGGCATCGGACAGGATCCACGACTGCCAGATTCCTTTAATGGAATACCCATAAGTGAAGGGGTAGGCGATGGCCACACCTTGCCCTTCCATACACCAACAGCACATTCCAATGCCTAACCAATAGCAGGGAGAGCTGGTGCGGCCGCATTTGAGTGGCTAAACCACGACCCTGTGGTGTCACCCGATTGGGTGCCCAACTGGGAGGCATGGCGTGCCAGCAATGATGTCAGGGCAGGGGGCAGAACGCCCCCTGCATGACGCGGGAATCGGCTCCTGCTCACAACCCCTCCCCTCCGGAAGGAGGAGAGGCTTTGCCATTCATGGACAGCTTTATGCTTTCTTTGATATGATTCAATGTTCCCCATTTCTAGGCATTCACCCCTCTTGGAGAAACACATTGGGATACTCTGGCTAAATTAATGTTATCTAAAAAGAATGCTTTTACAACTTCCCCAAGAACATTCTGCTCAAAAGCCAGGCAGTGACCGATGAGGAAACAGTGGGCCTGCTTCAGAGTAATGGCTTCAAGAGTGATTATTCAAACTACTTTTTAATCATTGCTGCTATTTCTGATGTTCGGTCTGTAACGGAAGCAGGAATTGCTGGTGCTTCCTTCTTTGTCCCATGTCCAGAATGGAAATCAATCCTGCTATTAGGATCAGCATCCACTGTTCTTGCTGCTTTCCATCCACAAACGATGCCTGATTGATTACATGTCATCCCAGCCTCTTTGCACTGTGTTTCCTTGGCACTGAAAATAACGGGATGGAATAACACAATGACAACGTAGCTTGGATAAATTTTGTAATTATTACATAGGTTTACCACAGTGGGCAGTGAGATGAATAGCAGTCTTAGATGGAAAATGAACTGCAGTGGAATGGAAACAATGGTGCCTGCTCAGTCAGTAGAGCATGAGACTCTTATTCTCAGGGTCATAGGTGATGACTACAGGGAGGAATGGAAAACAATGGCACAATGGCATCATCCACACATAAGGTGGAGGTATCAGGAGCAGTGAAGCAAATTACTGTTGACTTGGAAGGGACCCCAAGGGTCATCTAGTCCAATTCGGTGCAATGCACTAAAACCCCATAACCTGACATTTTTGTGCCTGTTTCTAGCCACTGCTTCCTCTCTCTGATGCTGCTTGGCAACCATTTTCTTCTTCTCTATCCCTCACTGAGTGATCCAAGCCAACCAGGAATCTCAAAGGGAACATGATGATGACATCACATCAGCACAGAGCCAATCAGGTTGGGCTGCATCATGATGTCACTGGGAGCGAATGAAGCCAGGTTAACCACATTGTAGCTGTCATGTCCCTTTGCAGCATTACCGAAAGGGGACACATTTGTAGTGGGAGAATTATTCAGATTATAGTCGTTACACTTTTCTCTTTTTGGTGTGGCCTTTTCGTTTAGTCAAGCATGGCATTGTTAAGGCTTTAAACAGAATCTGTTTCTTCCTAATAATAATAATAATAATAATAATAATAATAATAATTTATTAATTACACCCCGCCCATCTGGCTGAGTTTCCCCAGCCACTCTGGGCGGCTTTCAGTTGAGTGTTAAAAACAATACAGCATTAAATATTAAAAACTTCCCTAAACAGAGCTGCCTTCAGATGTCTTTTAAAGATAAGATAGCTGCTTATTTCCTTCACATCTGAAGGAAGGGCATTCCACATGGTGGGCGCCACTACCGAGAAGGCCCTCTCTCTGGTTCCCTGTAACCTCACTTCTCGCAATGAGGGAACCACCAGAAGGCCCTCGGCGCTGGATCTCAGTGTCTGGGCTGAACAATGGGGGTGGAGTTTAGGGCTTTAAAGGTCAGCACCAACACTTTTAATTGTGCTTGGAAATGTACTGGGAGCCAATGCAGATTTGGCGGCCACTCCCAGTCACTAGTCTAGCTGCCACATTCTGGATTAATTGCAGTTTTCCGGTCATCTTCAAAGGTAGCCCCACGTAGAGTGCATTGCAGTAGTCCAAGTGGGAGATAACTAGAGCATGCACCACTCTGGAGAGACAGTCTGCGGGCACGTAGGGTCTCAGCATGCATACCAGATGGAGCTGGTAGACGGCTACCCTGGACACAGAATTGACCTGCGCCTCCATGGACACCTGTGAGTCCAAAATGACTCCCAGGCTGCACACCTGGTCCTTCAGGGGCACAGTTACCCCATTCAGGACCAGGGAGTTCCCCACACCCGCCTGCCCCCTGTCCCCCCAAAACAGTACTTCTGTCTTGTCAGGATTCAACCTCATTCTGTTAGCCGCCATCCATCCTCCAGCCTTCCTTCCTGTGCTGTGATACTATACATCCAACTTAAGTATGTGGTGGTGGAAACCCCTTGAGAAATTATCCAAATCTTAACAGAACTCTCCAGGCATCCCTTAACATTACTGATATTTTACCTGAGGACCCTCCATACTCACTTTCAAGGGAAATTTCAGTGTGGCAATTCTGGCTACCTTTCCCTGTCACAAAAATTTGCCCTGACTTTACCTCAGGTAACAGGGGACTTGTCTTAAGTGAATCAGCAAATGTATCCTTCAGCATTCTGTGGCAAAAAAAAAGTCCATAAAAAAAGGAAACAGTCAGGGAGAAAGAACCCTGCTCCCCACCCCCTCCAGCAGTTAATTCAGTTCATTGCCAGGCATCTGCCAGGACTGATTCAGAATAACAATGCTCTCCTCTGAAAGGAACTGGGCTTGTTTTATTTATTTGGACGTACAGTACACATCTATTGAAGTCCCTTGGCACTTTAGTCTTTTCAATGCGCCAGTGCAAATGTAATTAAACTCCACATTTCTATTTAAAGCATTTGAAGTCCGTCATAAATAAAAGTTCCTATTCTCTGTGACTTTGCAGGGCTTTCCCCTCAAGGGGGTCACAAAGAAAGAAAATGGGGAGCAGGGAGACCCTTCCCCTCTTTATATGTCTGTCTATAGAAATATTTTTCTATAATTCATTCTGGAGGTCTGTTCTTAACCTGAAGCACCACTTTAGCTAATGGGGCCTCCTGCTGCCACTGCGCCACTGCTGCACGATTTCTGTTCTCATCCTGAAGCAAAGTTCTTAACCTGAGGTACTATTTCTGGGTAACCTGAAGCGTCTGTAACCTGAAGCGTTTGTAACCTGAGGTACCACTGTATTGTCTTTTCACACACCCCCAAAAAAGGTGTCGCGGCCGTTTTCAACAATATAAATCTCAATGCAATCAAAATTAAGAACAGAAAAAGTCATTTAAAAAATTTAAAAAGCCACAGTCTGCAAGGTTGAACTACGCTGAAATCCTGGTGGAATTAAAATATCTTAACTGCTTGCTCAAAAATACTGAAGGACTAATCTGCTTCTTTTTGGAGGGAGTTCAAGAACCAGGGCAATGACACCCCAAAGGCCCCATCTTGGGTTCCCACCAGGTGCATCTCAGCTCAACATGCTGAGCTGAAGGGGATGTTGGACAACCTGGACAGAGTAATAAAACGATAAGAAGCAGCTCACTCTTCCCATTGCATCAATAAATGCAAAGGTGCAATGCAGAACTCCAGGATGCCACCCTAATTATTAGGAGTGTTGATATAGTAGATGCTCTCCTTCTCCTGGAAACGCTTGCCAGAATCTGTGACAAACAATTGCCAAGTTTGGGGAGAAGAAGAAAAAAAGTTATATAAAGCAAACTCATAAGACTTTTTCATTTTTTTTGTCTTGCTGCATTAGGAGCAGGTCACACGTCTGTAATACGATTCCCCAAATGCTTTTTTGTTTTTAATCACTTCTGCAAAAGAAGGAAAAGAAAAGAATGAAATGACTGCTCCTCTTCTGATTAGCTTCGCTCTCCTCTCTCATTTGTTACTTTAGTACAAAGTGCTTTAGCCGGAATTAGGTCAAAGTCTGCAAATAATCCCTGGATATAGAAGAAGTTTTGTTGAGAAGTTTGGGGCTAGGCAGGCCAACATCTTGTTCAGAAATGGCATGGAAATCTATTATTATTATTATTATTATTATTATTATTATTATTATTAATATTTTGTAGCTTTAGTTCATATTTACCTCAGAGAAAACATGGCTGGAGCCCATTCCCAGCACATGGAACATTATGGAGGAATCACTGTCGTAAATGGTATCTTATGAAAATATGCCTAACTGATTTATATAACAATTGGCACATTATGTTTATTCTTTTACATGACTGGACCAATGGAATATGCACTATGAAATTGATATGGATATTAATTGTATGATTGCTGTACTGTATAAAGGTAAAGGGACCCCTGACCATTAGGTCCAGTCATGACCGACTGTGGGGTTGCGGTGCTCATCTCGCTTTATTGGCCAAGGGAGCCGGCGTACAGCTTCCGGGTCATGTGGCCAGCATGACTAAGCCGCTTCTGGCGAACCAGAGCAGTGCACGGAAACGCCGTTTACCTTCCCGCCAGAGCAGTACCTATTTATCTACTTGCACTTTGACGTGCTTTTGAACTGCTAGGTGGGCAGGAGCAGGGACCAAGCAACGGGAGCTCACCCCGTCACGGGGATTCGAACTGCCGACCTTCTGATCGGCAAGTCCTAGGCTCTGTGGTTTAACCCACAGCGCCAACCGTGTCCCAGGTGTACCGTATATATTATTGTAATTGATACTGTTCTTTAACATTCTAATTTCAGTTTTATAATAACTTTCATTTTAAAAAAAGAAATGGCATGCAAGCAAAGATTCCTAGAGTTGTCTATTCATGGCAGTTTGTTGAACTGCAACAGCACCAGCAGGGTGGGGGGAGGTAAGCAAGACAGTGTCTGAATAGCAATCAAAATATATATTTTGGTTGCTGGGTTTCCCTTTTGCTTTGTTTTTAACTTTCAGTACCAGTTCACTCTTTACTTGAAGAAAATGTCTTCAAGAGGTCCTATATTACAGTGAGAAAATTTCATCAATACCTGTTTCTGTGATTAGCCGACAACTACGAGAGTGTCTGGGGCAACCCAGCCAACTGGGTGGGGTATTAAAAATGAAATTATTATTATTCAGAGGCATAGCCTTTTCAGTGGTGGCCTCACATCCACAGAAATACCTCCTTACTGAGTCTCCCTTTCTAGTTGCTTATAAATGGACTCTTACTTACTTGTTTTGCTTATCCTTTGTGGACTGATTTCTTAGGTTTAAAACCCTCTTGATTCATGTATGCTGGCCTTATATTGCTGAAGCTACCTGATGCTTAGATTGCATTTGTATTGTAATTGTATTGCTTTTAGCTGTAACTAGAAGCTACTTTGTTTGTCTTAAAAGGCAGAGTACAAACATTTACAATTTGCTGCTGTTGATCCTTTTCTTTTCCATGTTATTCTGTAAAGCAATCTTCTCTGACCTGTTTGCTTCTTGCTGTCTTGGACTAGAGCTCCCCTCCCCCCTAGCCAGCAGGGCCAATGGTCAGAGATTATGGAGGTTGAAGGCTGCAGTAAATAATGGGCATTGGTTGTGCTCTCCTTAGTACTGGGCAAAATTCCTTCCTCACTTTTGTCAGATCTTTCTTTCCAGTGAAGGCTGAGAGTGGAAATCCATAGCTATTCTTTTTGTCAGGGAGAGGGAGAAAAAGTCTTCAGACCTTTTGTGGTGGAGGAGAATGTGGAGCTTATATGGACCACATTATGAGACGGTCCAACGACTTATTTATTTCTGTTTTCTCTTACCTTTAAAAGATATGCTCCAGCTTGGCTGAACAGTCATCATGGAGGTAGCCATCTTTTTTCTGAAGTAGGCTCTGTGGATGACCTATCTGATTGGAGTATGACAAATTACGGGGTGACTTTCCAGGGACATTTGAAAACCCATTTTCAAAGTGTGCAGGAATAAAGAATCACTCAGACCCACACAGAATTTAAAGTGTAAGCACCACTGACACCATCCACCTGAACTCTACACCCTAATATCTGTTCCTTCCTCCTAATCACAAGAAGGTTCCCTACCCCACTAAACCACCCAAATTGGAGAAACGTGAAAAGACAAAACATACACAGGCATATTATCCACCATGAAGCTATTTGGGGCTTGGTGTTCTGGCTTGATTTTTATTTTGTTTTCTCCCCAGTTGTGCAACATCTAGCATATTTTCTTCAGCTTATCAGCATTTTATTTTAGACACATCACATTTGTCCAATGCCTTTAAATATTTTACTGCATATACAAGATTTTTGTCTCCGTTTCTGCAATTATTTTGTACAGTGCCATAAATCATTCAATAAACAAGCTGGCACTTCTATCAAGATCTACCATACTTTTCCGTGTATTGGACGACCCCATATATGAGATGCCCCCTATTTGGGGGGACTCAAATTTAGGAAAATGGGGGGAAATGTTGAGCTTTTTGGGGGTGGATTGTTCAGAGCTGTTGAGCTTTTTTAAGGGGGGAATGGCGAAAATCGCTCACCTGCATGTGGCTGTCCCCTCTCTGGCAGAAGCTGCCTATCATTGCATCATTGCTGCAGTGTCAGCCAATCAACACCAGCCCTTGACGCAGCAACCAGTAACAAGCCCAATCGCCACTGACAACTGCGGCAGCAACCTATCAAACGTCCACCCTATGCACTATCCATGTATAAGACGACCCCCACTTTTTAACATAATTTTTAAAGAAAAAAACCTAGTCTTATACACGGAAAAGTATGATAATTTCTAAAGTGAGAAGGTTTTTGATTCAGGCTGGGCACCAGAAGCTGGTCAGTGGATCATTCTCAACATGAAGGATAGACATATTTCACAAGACTTTGTGGTACTTTGCCCTGCAAAAGGCCTTGTTCATACATCATCCCAACATGCGGTAATGGCATGTACGCAATGGAAGTAAGACTCTGGTTCACACCCCTTCTCCTATTGTGCAAATCAGAGCCTATGCCCATTTTCAAGATGCATACACTCCCAACCTTGGGCTAAAGGGACTGTGAAGGTGCTCTCTCCCTCTGATTGATTCTACCCACTATGAGGGAAGGCTCATAAGCCCAAAGAGTGCTCCTGTGTCCCCAGTGTATGTAGAACTTACAAGATGAACCAGCCCAAAGCTGCAAGATATCTCTTCGGCTGCGATGGTGCAACATGTCTGCATCCAGTTTTGTGTGATTTCCCACTACCTGCTGCAACTCTTCTCCAAGTGCCATCACAGGCTATTCTGAAGGGCAGTCCATCCTCTGATGCGACTTCCAGAGGGCACAAGATGGTGTTGGGAGTTTCCATTCCACCTTTAGTTGCAGACATGGGATTGTTACATGTCACATGTCTGTTTACATTCCAGCACAGTTTGCTGGCATAAGCGGAACTTCAGCTGTATTGCATTTGTTTTGACTCTCTCTCTGAGAAGACGGCAAGGAGAGACAACATGTTTCTTTGTCTTGCTTTATGTTTAATAAATCCGTAGTTCATAGTATGTATCCTCAAGCCTCAGCCTCTTCTGTTGTGCAGTTTACACTGCTAAGTATAGTGTGCTCAAGTCTGGGAGGCTTGAGTCACTGATTTTTGTGGATGGATCTTCGCAGTGGCACAGCTGAGAAGGAGACGATCCAGCTGGGGGCTAGCCAGCTGGCCTTTCAATCCCCGGATGCTGACTGATGGCTGGTAGAGGGATAGGAAAGTTTCCTTTCATGAACTCCCTTCTACTCAAATACAGTGGTACCTCCGGTTACGTACTTAATTTGTTCCGGAGGTCCGTTCTTAACCTGAAACTGTTCTTAACCTGAAGCACCACTTTAGCTAATGGGGCCTCCCATTGCTGCCGCGCCACCAGCACTCGATTTCTGTTCTCTTCCTGAAGCAAAGTTCTTAACCCAAGGTAACATTTCTGTGTTAGCGGAGTCTGTAACCTGAAGTGTATGTAACCCGAGGTACCACTGTATCTTGTTCTAGTAAGTCGTCTTCTAGTAAGAGCACGTGATTCTGTAACCGATGGACAGCTTGTTTAAGGTAGTCTCAGAGGCAGGGGTGCCAACTTGAATAAAATATTAGGTGTCCCAGGTAAACCCCACCCCACATAATTGGTCACATGACATGGTCATGCACACCATTTGAATGGCCCATCAACTTTGGGGGCACCCAGCCCCCTCAAATATTTTATTGGGGGTTGCGAAGGGACCTCAGCCCCTAGGAGTTGGCTCTTACGTTCAGAGTTGTCTCCCTGCTTGGATTCCCCAAGATTGGAGCGGTGTCTTTGTATGGCAAGAACACTGGCTATTTCCACTCTGCTATACATTGGCGTAGAAGCAGCAATGTTATTCCAGAAAATAAGCTGCTCAATATGGAGAACATTTATTATGCTATAATGCATGAAAGGAACACTGCAAACTTTGACATTTTAAATTTAATAATCAAATTGAATCAAATTTACTCATTAGCTGATTAAATTATATGGTGGAGCAGAGCTTAAAAGAAAAAATATCAAAAACAAAACCACCGCAGTTTAGAGTAATCATTTATAAAAGATCTTCACTGTTTAGTAGCTACTGCAATGTTAGTCTAAAAATCTCAAGGATTAATGTGAGTCAAGTTTCTTAAACATTTTTTTAGTGAAATGAATATCAACATATTCTCTAATTAGAGAGTTCACTGTGTTTTAATGCTCTGTTAAATGTAATTGTTGTTTAATATCGTTATGTCTTGGAATAAATGTTTTTCCCTTCAATGGTTGGTAGATAATCTATCTACATTAATCGTAGATTGGAAAAGCAATTTTCTTCATTCAAAGTTATTCAGTGCATAGCAAAAAATTATATCAGATACGTGGAATAAGCTATAGCTGCATTCCTCAAGATCCATGCTGGCTGGGGCCGATAAGGATTGTAGATAGTACTGGCACTGATAATTTCCCCCAAAACTGTAATACTTGTCTGAGCACCGAAATCTTTGGGGAAGCCCCTGTTCGGGGTCCCCCATGGCTCCAATGTGCAGCTCATATTCACCAGGAGTCATGCTTTCAGTATTGTAGACCCCATTTTGTGGCTTTCCTTTCCAGCTGAGATCAGACAAGCCCCCTCCCTGTTGAATTTCTGGTGCATTGTGAGGACCTTTTAATTTCAGCAGGCATTCGAAGTCATTTCTGACACCATAGTTGGTTTTTAACTGATATTAACCCTGCTGTATTTGTTAAGCTCAGAGTCTACCACTTAGAGACAGTTGCATTTAAATGGCTCAAACTAAATAATAAACTGGGATGCGGGTGGCGCTGTGGGTTAAACCACTGAGCCTAGGACTTGCCGATCAAAAGGTCGGTGGTTCGAATCCCCGCGATGGGGTGAGCTCCCATTGCTTGGTCCCTGCTCTTGCCAACTAGCAGTTCGAAAGCACGTCAAAGTGCAAGTAGATAAATAGGTACCACTCCGGTGGGAAGGTAAACGGTGTTGACAACAGGCATTGACACAAACCTCCAACAAGCCCAATATTCAAACCAAGATGGTAGAGTGCAGCGATAGTAAATGTAGTGCTGTTCAGAAGTGGTTGGACTCCAACTCCAGTCATCCCTGGCCATTAGCTCTTCTGGCTGTGGCTGATGGGAGTTGGAGTCCATGGCACCATGTTGTAGGCGTGCCAATTTGAACAAAATATTGGGCGGGCCCAGGTAAGCCCCGCCTCACGTAATCAATCACAAGACATGGTGCATGTGCACCATTCAAGTGGCAATGCTCAACAACTTTGGGGGGGGTGTCTGGCCCCCTCAAATATTTTAGGGGGGGCTGAAGGGGCCCCAGCCCCTAGGATTTGGCTCCTATTCCATGTTGAATATCCCAGGGGTATGGAATATTGGAGGAGAACTGGGTTCACACAGCCCAGGTGCTTGCTGTGTGACACTGGGCCAGACATCACTCGCTTTCAGCCTACCCCATGCCACAAGGCAATGGTGAGAATAAAACTGGCAAACTACATGTGTGCTGCCCCAAGTTCCTTGGGGGGGGGGAGGGGAGGAGAGAAAAGTGTATGTCATAATATGAAATTATTCTCAATAATGCCTTCAGAAAACATCCCTACTCAAAGACTACTGATAAAGACTGTATTCCTTGAACCTTGTTCCACGGCAGCAGTGCTGAAATCTGAGTATTGTGTGCCTATCAGATTCACAGAAGTGTTTTATAATTTGATTCCATGGAAGTGGAATCTATCACACCATGAATAATTAAAAGTTACAGGTGTTTGACAATGGCTGTTTGTACAATTTATTGAAGATTTTTAAAATCAGCATAGCCGAGCAGTAAATTATGTACAGTATCATTATCCACATTAGGAGGGTTTTTTTTGTACTTAACACACACACACACACCTCAATTACTCTCTCTTTGCAGTCACCTCTGAAATGAACTGTGTGCTTCCGGTTGCCAAGGAAACTGATCTGTGGAAAGATGGAATGCCACTTTGATATCATTGTAAACCACTAAAGTGGAAATCTTTAACATTTGTCAACCTCTTAAAAGTAAGCCATTTCCTCCCAGTCAAAAAGAAAATGAACATGAAGTTATTCTGAGCAGGTACAATTGCAGCACTCTAGAAACAAGCACACTTGCTGGAATAGTGGACATGTCCTGTTCTCTAAATGGTTCATGCCCAACATAAATTGATCGTTCCTTATACAAATTAGGGCTGTCATCCCCCAACCTGTCAAGCCAGTACTGTTGTCATAAATTAATGGCTTTAAATTGTGAATTAATAAGCATGTGCACTGAGTGATTTGGAAGGCAATGTATTTTCAGTTCAGCTATCCCCTCTGCTGCGCTCAAAAAGGCAAAATTCAGTAAGATCAGGAAAAAAGAAGGGGAAGAAAGAACCACCAAAGAAGATGCCACAATTTGCAATAAAGGATGGTTATATTTGAGGTCATCATGTGAAAGCTACATTTGTAAGAAGAAATACCAGTTAAAGTAGGGGCAAACTGGTGGCCATTGGGCTACCCATGTTGATCTCTGCCCACAAGGGGACTGCATGAAATTAATATACACTTCTGTCGTTTTCTGCCAGATACAAGCAAAATAGGCCACTAATCCCCATCCCCCCTAAGAATAGCAAGCAAGGTCCTTTTATTCATTGATTAAAAAATATATATTATCCTGACTTTTCATTAAAAAGAATGATCAAGGCTGCTTACAAAAAGAAAGTTAACAATTAAAATGCGAACCCTCCAATAATACAAGACAAAGCAACAGTTTAAGTTATTATTATATTTAATATAATTACTCATATGACTGCTGCTGAGGGTTTTGTTGGCAAGTCTTGAATTTTACTGTACTAGCAGAGATATCACCTTGCCAACAAAGGTCCGTATAGGTAAAGCTATGGTTTTCCCAGTAGTGATGTATGGAAGTGAGAGCTGGACCATAAAGAAGGCTGATCACCGAAGAATTGATGCTTATGAATTATGGTGCTGGAGGAGACTCTTGAGAGTCCCATGGACTGCAAGAAGATCAAACCTATCCATTCTTAAGGAAATCAGCCCTGAGTGCTCACTGGAAGGACAGATCCTGAAGCTGAGGCTCCAATACTTTGGCCACTTCATGAGAAGAGAAGACTCCCTGGAAAAGACCCTGATGTTGGGAAAGATGGAGGGCACAAGGAGAAGGGGACGACAGAGGACGAGATGGTTGGACAGTGTTCTTGAAGCTACCAGCATGAGTGTGACCAAATTGCGGGAGGCAGTGTAAGACAGGAGTGCCTGGTGTGCTCTGGTCCATGGGGTCACGAAGAGTCGGACACGACTAAACAACAACAGGATTATTTTTGGTTCAGGACAGGGAATGGGATAGGGAGGATGTGCTTGGTATTTTTGGGTGGGAAGAGGGGCCAGGGTCATTTAGACAAGAGAAGAGTGAGTACAGGAAGCCTGCTTCTTTGTCTAGTGTGGCTTTCAATGCTGCAGCAATGTTTATGTTGTGTATCTTTTTTTTAGGTTGTTCACATTAGTGGGTGTATAGCTTAAAAAAATTAAAGTACAGTGGTACGTTGCAAGACGAAATTAATTTGTTCTGTGAGTTTTTTCGTCTTGCGCATTTTTCGTCTTGCGAAGCATGGATTCCCTGGGTATTAACGGTTTTAAGAAAAAGGAAACAAACTCGCAAGACGTTTTCGTCTTGCGAAGCAAGCCCATAGGGAAATTCGTCTTGCGAAGCAACTCAAAAAATGAAAAACTCTTTCGTCTTGCGAGTTTTTCGTCTTTCGGGGCATTCGTCTTGCGAGGTACCACTGTAGTTTGGTTGAAATATTGCATACTTTCCATTGAAAGGGGGGCGGAGCCTTAAGTGATTCATCCAAGCAGGAAACCCCAAATTTGCCTCCTTAGTCACATTGGTGCAACTCTGATGTTTTTGGGCTGCTTATATTATACTGTAGTGTGAGTAACAAGGCTCCTTTGCTGGCAACCCTACACATGACAGACCAATCAAGGGGTTAGAAGGCCATCATATTGAGGCAAGTTGTGGGTCCTTCTACTGTAGTCTCATACTACTTCAGCTGCCACAGCTTTCAAGATTCTCAGACAATGGTTTCTGTGGCCCTTCTATTTGACATGACAAGACTTCCTTTTAATTTCTTCCATTCCACTGCTCTGTTCCCACCCACTCCTTCTGACATCTGTACATTCCTAATCAGCTCAGTTACACCATTCTGAATTTCTGCACCGGTGCAAGTCCCTCTGACTTCTTGAACCTTTGCAGTTTTGTCTGAACACTGCATCCCACAGAATTGTCAGCCCTACAGTTTATGATTCCATAAGCACATTGGGTTATAAATTGCCAAGATAAGGGATAACATACTATAAATTACTGCACCAGGATACAATGGTGAGCTAGCAGTGGAAACATTAATTGATTAATTGATGTCATTAATTTATACATTTATTAATCAAAAGTTTAAAATGTGATTTTAATGATATTTTAATGGGACCCGTCTTTTTTGCAAACAGATGTTGAGAACTAATGGGATTGTTCTTTTATCTCTCTTGACTTCATTCAGTGCATGTATGATGTTTCTCTCTTTCCAAACAGTACATTGCCTGTCAGTGCTGTTTGCGAAGAGAAACTGCATCTTCAAGAGTTTTCGATGTATCACTGACATTGGTGTATTGCCCTATGGTAGGGCCAGGGTGTGAGGTTGCCTGGTGACACACAGGACCTGAATGAGGCTTAGCTGAAGTTGGGGTCATCAAATCCTGGCCAGCAGGAACCAGGCAGGCGATTCAGATTCTAGTAATGCAAATAGTAGGGGAAAGTCAAGTTCTTCAGGACCATGGAAAGCTCCTGCAGAAAGCTTCCAGCTAAGATGAATGCTGCTTCAAAGGTGTTCTGAGCAGTGCTCATCACCTACATATGAAATCAGGTCTACTGTTTGAAGCCCACTCTGGTGCTAACTAGATGACTTCCAGATACACCAACTACCTTCCCCACTGTAAGTTTCCAGGGCAGTGAGGGGTCTTAGGCACACTGCCTTGGATTTACTTTGGATTCATGTTCTTCATTGGAGGATTTGAATTCCCAGCCCAGGTGTAAAATCAAACATCAGATCCTCTTTTTCTCTAGGTAGAGAGTTCTCTCTCTTCAACTGGATCTCAAGCTGGCAGTATTTAATCCTTGAATCATATTCCTGATAACCCACATCAATAAAGGCCCTCTCTGCCTCAAAATTATTCTCGATACTAGAATAGGATACCTGTGGCACTATTTGAATCTGTTAGTTATCACAATTATGCTGTGTTCTTCTCTGGGTTATTTCGTTACTAATTATTTTTGTTTTGCTGCAATGTAGGTTCTCCAGTGAATGGGAATATAATGTTCTCACAGTTATCAAATACTTGTTATGGATACTGGCATCCATATTCCATAGCTTTCGGTGAAGTTAACATCTGTCTTTTCAATGCACTGCTTTTATATTTTAGAAAGTTCTTGAAGCATGAAGAACATAAAGTTCCAATGAACTAGCTTCTTCTCATTCAACTGATGTGGTGAAAAAAAGCAGATGTTTCTCAAATTGTTAGAATCTGTTGGGCTTCATTAGCTTTGAAGATGCATTTGAAGATTTTTCAAGACACCCTCATTGTATATTTGATGAGATTGTATTGAATAGCAGCCTTTCAAGGATTTGCAAGAGATCATTTTCAAAACAACAAGCATATTTTAAATAAAGAACGCAGTAAAAATGTGGGGGGGGGGGGGAGAAGCGAACTCAATGGCAAGGAAGCAGAGAATGGCGCAATCACTTCCACATTCAGAAGAGAACTTTGAATGTGTGTTTTGTAAGCAGCAGCCCCCACCTTTGTGCTGTATGCAAGGCGAGTTGAAGGCCCACCACAAATGGGGATCTGGGATCGAGCCCAGATCCATTTGACCCATTAACAGATCTAGAAGTTGAAAAGGACAATTGCCATTAAGTTTGAATGCTTGTTTTGTGAAGTTTGAAAGTGGGAGGTGATTTCTTACACACATTCACTACAATGAGGGTAGCATGCAAAATCTTCATTCCCGCCCCCCCCCCCCAAGTAAGTGAAGTCCAATAGCCTCAGATGAATGAAGTGGTGGTGGTAATGACAGCGGAAAGGGGTAATGTGGCATCAATGTAAAGGGCTAAAACGAGGGACCACTCTGGGAAGTGAGGATGTGCCATTTCCTGAAATACTGTTATGGTCTAGTTAGTTGGACAGCACTTTTGGCACTACTGGAGGTGGAGCAGTAAATCTGATGAAAGGAATATTGTTGTTGTTGTTTAGTTGTTTAGTCGTGTCCGACTCTTCGTGACCCCCTGGACAAGAGCACGCCAGGCACTCCTGTCTTCCACTGCCTCCCGCAGTTTGGTCAAACTCATGCTGGTAGCTTTGAGAACACTGTCCAACCATCTCGTCCTCTGTCATCCCCTTCTCCTTGTGCCCTCAATCTTTCCCAACATCAGGGTCTTTTCCAGGGAGTCTTCTCTTCTCATGAGGTGGCCAAAGTACTGGAGCCTCAGCTTCAGGATCTGTCCTTCCAGTGAGCACTCAGGGCTGATTTCCTTAAGAATGGATAGGTTTGATCATCTTGCAGTCCATGGGACTCTCAAGAGTCTCCTCCAGCACCAGAATTCAAAAGCATCAATTCTTTGGCGATCAGCCTTCTTTATGGTCCAGCTCTCACTTCCATACATCACTACTGGGAAAACCATAGCTTTAACTATACAGACAAGGTGGAAAGGTGATGTCTCTGCTTTTTAAGATGCTGTCTAGGTTTGTCATTGCTTTTCTCCCAAGAAGCAGGCATCTTTTAATTTCATGGCTGCTGTCACCATCTGCAGTGATCATGGAGCCCAAGAAAGTAAAATCTCTCAGGAATATTAGGTATGCCTATTTTCGAGACACATGGATAGATTGTGAATTTGGGGTGGTGGTGGATACCCTTCGAGGAAGCCTTTGTAGTACACTAGTCCTCAGTGACCATTAAATATTGCTTCATAGTTGCACCACAGCAGCCATTGCACTTTCTGACTCAAATTGCCCCCTCCTTTGCCACCAATTATTATCTGAGCCCGATTTTGATTGCCAAATGACACTCTGCATCCACTGTGCCACTGTCTGGGACATTGACTGATTGGTTCCAGTTTTCAGACACCTTTAAAGATGACCTGCAAAGATGGCCTGACTGCAGAACAGCTAGGCAGCCAGGCCTTCCGAAAGCTATTGGGGCGATTAAAAGAAAATCAGGAGGTCTCCTGGCACCTTAAAAGTTAGACAGCTAGGAGTATCTAAGGCCAGTGTTCTTCATGACATATTGTTATTTCATCTGACACTTTTGCAAGTGCACTCTTTCAAAAACTTTTAGCCTATGGCGATGTGCTAGGGAAATGAGACTTCACTCGCTAATCCAGGAGACAATAGACAACGCATGAAGAATTGAAATGACAAGGTTGATCACGTTAGTTCATGTGCTCTCTTACGTTAGGGTAATGTCTAGCCAACGGAGGAGATGCTCCGGGAAACTTCCAAGAAGCATCACCAGAGTTGGAAAAAACACCTCGGTCTGAGAGAATGAGTTCCTGATCCCCTCCTCCTACATTGCTGAGCATTGCTATCATAGGCTGCCACTAATAATAATAATAATAATAATAATAATAATATATATATATATATATATATATATATATATATATATATATATATATATATAAACTGAGTTTCCCCACCACTCTGGGCGGCTCCCAATTGAGTGTTAAAACAATACAGCATTAAATATTAAAATCTTCCCTAAACAGGGCTGCCTTCAGATGTCTTTTAAAAATAAGATAGCTGCTTATTTCCTTGACATCTGGTGGGAGGGCGTTCCACAGGGCGGGCACCAGTACTGAGAAGGCCCTCTGTCTGGTTCCCTGTAACCTCACTTCTCACAATGAGGGAACCGCCAGAAGGCCCTCGGCGCTGGACCTCAGTGTCCGGGCTGAGTGATAGGGGTGGAGACGCTCCTTCAGATATACTGGACCGAGGCCATTTAGGGCTTTAAAGGTCAGCACCAACACTTTGAATTGTGCTCGGAAACGTACTGGGAGCCAATGCAGATCTCTCAGGACCGGTGTTATGTGGTCCCGGAGGCCACTCCCGGTCACCAGCTGGGTGCCACATTCTGGATTAATTGCAGTTTCTGGCTCACCTTCAAAGGTAGCCCCACGTAGAGCACATTGCAGTAGTGCAAGTGCGAGATAACTAGAGCATGCACCACTCTGGCGAGACAGTCCGCCGGCAGGTAGGGTCTTAGCCTGCGTACCAGATGGAGCTGGTAGACAGCCAACCTGGACACAGAATTAACCTGTGCCTCCATGGACAGCTGTGAGTCCAAAATGACTCCCAGGCTGCACACCTGGTTCTTCAGGGGCACAGTTACCCTATTCAGGACCAGGGAGTCCTCCACACCTGCCCTCCCCCTGTCCCCCAAAAACAGTACTTCTGTCTTGTCAGGATTCAACCTCAATCTGTTAGCCGCCATCCATTCTCCAACTGCTTCCGGGCACTCACACAGGACATTCACCGCCTTCACTGGTTCTGATTGAGATCTTTTGTTACTACCACTGCTTTATTTCAAGGGGGGAAAGTGCCGGAACTCACCAGCAAGCATGGCCTGAGGCCCAAGCTGGGTGGAGAGGGTGTGTTAGCTGCTTGATGGTCTCTCGCCCGACAACCTGCCCACACACCTGCCGCCCAGGTGAAGAAGCCTCCCCCGCCCAGATTTGGGAAGGAGGCAACAGGGCTCCAAGCTCCTGTCAGAGCATTGCACACAGTGCTGGATTTATGTATAAGCTAAACAAGCTATAGCTTTAAACCCCACTCTCTTGGGGCCCCCAAAAAAATGTAAAGGGGAAAAAACTGGATGTACATTTCCAAAATTTAAGATAAAGTATATATACTTCTTCTTAATTGTATTTCACTATAAGTATACAGTTGTATCTCGGGTTACAGATGTTCCAGGTTACAGACGCTTCAGGTTACAGACTCAGCTAACCCAGAAATAGTATCTCAGGTTAAGAACTTTGTTTCCAGATGAGAACAGAAATCGCGTGATGGCGGCGCAGTGGCAGCAGGAGCCCCCATTAGCTAAAGTGGTACCTCAGGTTAAGAACAGTTTCAGGTTAAGAACGGATCTCCAGAACAAATTAAGTTCTTAACCCAAGGTACCACTGTACTTCTTAATTGTATTTCAGTTCAACAATACGGGTTTCAGTGCCGGATTTATGTATAAGCTAAACAAGCTGTAGCTTAGGGTCCCACTCTCTTGGGGACCCCCCAAAAAAAATAAAGGAAAAAAACCTGGATGTACATTTCCAAAATATAAGATAAAACACAAATAAAATAAAACCTACATACAGCAACAGTGTTTTGTGTTGTGTAGGCTCCCATGATGTAAGTAATGGGCCCCGCCTGCTAGCCTGCTCCCTAAAATATCGCTGGTTTGCTCATTTCTATATATAGGGTGCCTGCATTCTGCATGGAATGTATTTCAGTTCAAAAATTACTTTGATAAAATACATATTTTGTTATGTGGAAATGGCTTTAGATACTTATTAGGTCCATAAATTACCATATAGCATATATTCAACACAGAAAACAGTGACAATTTGTTGTTGACAAAGGACAGCTGGACATGTAAAGGGCCCCATTCCCTGCAGTAGCTTAGGGCCTCATCAAACCTAAATCTGGTCCTGATTGCACCTCCTTCCCTAAGCTGGGCAATTGCTTCCTGGGCTTAGAGAAGGAGGCGCGATGCTCTGACGAGGTCCGAGAGCTCTCCCAGTGCCTTCCTCCATAAAAGGTGTATCATTACATACTGCCAGGAAAAAAAGCACTGGTTATTACTAGGGGCTACACACCTCTTTAGGGACACGGGTGGCACTGTGGTCTAAACCACTGAGCCTAGGGCTTGCCGATCGGAAGGTTGGCAGTTCGCATCCCCGCGACGGGGTGAGCTCCCATTGCTCTGTCCCAGCTCCTGCCAACCTAGCTGACCCTGATTTCACCCTCATTTCCATGCCTCCTGCTCCCTCGTTTTTGCAGCCCCCTTGACACCTGCAAACTCTGATGTGACGAGGGGCGGGGGCACGACAGAACTTTACAAAACTACGAGCAAGGTTTTGAAAAGGAAAAGAAGTTTCTCTCGTGGCCATGCAGGCTCAGGACTGGCAAAAAGAAAAATTATAATGCAGTAATGTTTCGCCCCACTGCGTATTCACATCAGAAGAGGGGATGGGGATGTTTCCTTGCTCCTGAAACAACAACACCCATTCGCCTGAAACTGCAATTCATGAATCTGTCATCTGCGCATGCACACTCATCTGTGTATGCACAATGGCTGCCTCAAATTTTCGCACCATTCTGAAATGAATGCTCTCTCCAGGGAGGTTCGGCGAGTGCCTTCATTATATACCTTTAGGTGCCAGGCGAAAACATTCGTCTTTAACCAGGCTTTTGGCTGATTGACATCTGATGCCCTTTTAAAGGGGGGATTATGGAGTTCTCTTTGTTTTTGTTTTTATTATGTACAGTGGTACCTCAGGTTACAGGCGCTTCAGGTTACAGACTCCGCTAACCCAGAAATAGTACCTCGGGTGAAGAACTTTGCTTCAGGATGAGAACAGAAATGACACGGCAGTGGCGCGGCGGCAGCAGGAGGCCCCATTAGCTAAAGTGGTACCTCAGGTTAAGAACAGTTTCAGGTTAAGAACGGACCTGCAGAAAGAATTAAGTTCTTAACCAGAGGTACCACTGTATTTTGTGTTTTTTATTGTCCTTTTATGTTGTGACCTGCCTTCAGGTATATAGATATAGGACAGTATACAAATTTAAAGAAGGAGAAGGAGAAAATGCATATGGCTTACATTTTTTCTAGATGGAGTGAACATGGTTCAAAAAAAATGCACATCAGCTTTCAGTATCTGTCAAGGAACTACAGGACTGACATGGGTGGTGGCAAAAGTTGCATGAATGTGCCTTCAGAAAATTTAGCAGTGGGAGCACGTGTATTGTGGAGCAAGCAGTAATGTGAACATACCCTGCAATTTCTGTTAAGGGATGGCAACAAACAGAACACTACAGAGACTATCCTTTGTGGCAAACATGCTCTCTGAAAAAGCAGATCTGCTGCATTCTCTGTCTTCCTGTGCCTATTGCTTTTGTAAAAAAAACTGTGCAATTGATGTTGCTGCTATCTCTTCTTTGATCTTGTAAAATTCACCTCAGAGATAACACGGCACTAAAGAAGCTTCTTTTGCTATTTAGAGGGATTCGTGCTACATCATTAAAAATGCTTCATTCTGCTAATGGTCCTCTTTTTCAACCAGGTTTAAAAAATGCTTCTATTTTACACAGAGGGAAGACCAAAAAGAGAGAGGCAGAGTTTGAAGTTTACAGAATCAGATCAATAACTTGCCAAAGGCATTTATGAACATTAAACAAGAGCTGCAATTCAAATGGCATGCAGAAGCCGACTAATAGCTGAACAATACAAATTGCTTTAACATTGAACAGGGCTAGGGAATTTGTTACTTGTCCATATTGGCTAATCAGAGTGGCCATCTGCCTCTTTGATCCGGACTGCTTTTCACTTTTGGAGAAATACAAATGCTGGATATTTGTACTGCATGTAAAAGAAATCCGCTGGATAAATGCTTGTATTCCCCGAGCACTGTAGTTGTTGGAAAGATTCCCACTGATTTTAATGAGGCTTGCATCCAGCGCGCCAACATTTTGACTTGCACAAAGTAGAAACATCCATCAAAGTGCTGCAGTTATAACAGACACGCACTTGGAGATGCACACCCTCCTTCGACGAAAGATTTCTTTTTAGAAATAAAATAGTTTGGAAATAAGTAGTTTGGCTCTAATTTGCAAGTTATCTCTCTTCACAATGGAGGCTGAACTTTGGTTTCCTTAATTTGGGTATAGGTGGGTACGCTCTCCCCTGCTCAGCTGAAAAAAAAAACCTTCTGCCCTAGTCTCCAAAATGCAATTCTCCAGAAAAATAGGAGCTAATAGATGCATGTTGTGTGATCGTTTTTGTTCACCACCCATGCGCAGGAATGCATACAGAGACATTGCTGGCTTTAAACAGCTGCACATTTTAAGAAGAAGAAGAAATCAGAATGAAATCAGATACTGCTGCATAAAGAAGCTTGTTTGTAAAAAGCAAAAGCCAGTTCCTTTGGTATGTTCTGTTCTGCCTGAAGAAGACCACTCCATCCACTTCCTTGTGTAGTTGGCCCAGGAAACACACCGTGCAGAGAAAGTGATATACAGGAAGTGGAAGACTGAACATTGTTTATCTTCTCAGAGCCTGAAACGTCCGGTTCTCCCACCTAAAATACAGGGTTTTTTTTTGTATTTTGTTTACTGTGCACACCGCTTCAGTGGCATTGTTCCCTAAAGTGGTCTAAAAATTTGTATAATAATTATTAATAAATACCGTACTAAAATAAGCCAGTGAATTATATTTTAACACAAAGTTGTTTTGACCATTATTTTTTAAAAAATACCGTTTGCACTTCCTTGAAGGAGCACAGGGTGGCACATATAGGGTTTCGCCCATTTGTTTCTTCATACCAACTCTCTGAGGTATGCATACCCTCCAACATGGCACAGAGGAAAATCGGGATGGACGTCTTCCGGAGCTGTGCTCCCACACGAGTCACGTGACTTGTGTGAGACCACAGCCCCCCAAAAGAAGTCTGGTGACTGTCGCAAGAGAACAGCCCCCTAAAACAAGCATCTTTGGGGGCTGTGCTCTCGCGGCAGCCAAAATGGGACATCCTGGGATAATAATAATAATAATAATAATAATAATAATAATAATAATAATATATTTATACCCTGCCCACTCTGGGCGGCTTCCAACAAAAGATAAAAAATACATTAAAACATCAATCATTAATTGGCTGGAATTTACAAACAAAAACCCAATGTATGCTGGAGATGTAAAATGGAAAAAGGAACAATGTACCTTATTTGGTGGGGATGCAGGATCATAAAACAGTCTTGGTGCAATCTACACGAAGAACTAAAAAAGATATTTAAAATGCCATTTGAGAAAAAACCAGAAGCTTTCCTTCTGGGTTTAGTAACGAAAGAGATCCACAAAAGTATGAAAAACATATTCCTATACACAACAGCAGCTGCCAGGATTTTGATCACAAAAAAATGCGAAGGGGAACAAGCTCCAACAATAAGGGATTGGCAGAGCAAATTTTGTGAATTTATAAATATGGCAAAATTGACCGCAATTATAACATGGAAAATCAAACCAAAAAATGATGAAAGAATGTAGTTGCATAAAGGAATATATTGTTTTGGTATTGAAATATTGATATGAAGTCTAAGATATGGCAAGGAGAAGAGAGTAATAACAGGCATAACAGAAATGGTGGTATAAGATAGCATAAGAACGCAACGAGAGAAGTAAAATTTAAAAAGAAAAAGTCACATACGGGTGGAGGAAAGTCGTTTTTATTCTTTTTATGCCATCTTATTTTGTATTGATTATTCTAAGTGATATGTCGATATTTGAAATTTGTTTTTGTTTTATTTTTGCAAAATAAAACTAAAAATCAGTCATTAGAAACTTCCCTAAACAGGGATCCAATTAGAAGCTGAGAAAGTCATTTGCTGAAGACCTCCCATTGCACTTCAAATTCCTGCTTGCTATTCAGCTCTTTGTGTGATCTTAGTCAACCTTTGTCTTTCAGCCAATCTACCTGAAAGGATTGCTGTGAAGGAGAAAAGGAACATGGAGAATACCATGGGCTTCCTGGAGGAGGAATGGTGGGGTGGAGAAATCTAATCGAATGTAACTATGGCCTCCTGTCTACTGCTGGTCTCCTGTCAATCACTGCTCTGTGCTTACCAAGAGTGCAAAAAGGAGGAAAGTCAGTACAGTGGAGGCAAAAGGGTGAATCCAACTTCTCATCTCATTCTTTTGTGCAGATAAGTCTAAGGGGGATTTCTCTCAAATTTTCAAGTTATAAAAAACCAAGGAAGTGCAGATGGTGGAAAACCACAGAAAGAGTCTCACCAAACCTTCTGCTGACCACACTGCCTGGAATGTCTTGGGAGCAACATGGTACAACGTGAGACAACATAGCTGCTATGCCATTTCAGGAAGGGGAGCCTGCAAGAAACTGCAGAGAGAGTTTTGTGCTGCTCTTTCCAAATGTTTTTTTATGGGAATTTCATTTGTACCCACCTCCCCAATGAGCAGGGCCGGATTTAGGTTTGATGAGGCCCTAAGCTACTGAAGGTAATGGGGCCCTTTATATATCCAGCTGTCCTTTGTCAACAACAAATTGTCACTGGTTTTTGTGTTGAATATATGACATGCAACTAGTCCATGCAGAATGTTGGCACCCTATATATATAAAGGAGCAAACCAGTGATATTTTAGGGAGCAGGCTAGCAGGCAGGGACCATTACTTACATCACAGGAGCCTACACAACACAAAACACTGTTGCTGTATGTAGGTTTTATTTTATTTATTTTTTATCTTATGTTTTGGAAATGTGCATCCAGTTTTTTCCCCCTCTAATTTTTTTGGGGTCCCCCAAGAGAGTGGGGCCCTAAGCTATAGCTTGTTTAGTTTATACGTAAATCCAGCACTGACAATGAGTGATCAAAAAAGAAACGTTTCAAAATTTTGGCACATCTCTAGCATAAAGCCAATCTGCTAATTGAACTCTGATCATTTAAAGTGTCTTATTAGGAGGGACACTTTCTCATTGTCTCATACACTTTCCAATTTATTGCCTGGTATCAAAGAGGAAAAAGTTGAGTGGCTACCCAAATCAGCCCTGCAAACATCTCTGGCTTCAGTTGGAATTCTGCCACCTGTGATCTCCAGATTAGCCTTGCGATAGCCATTTCAGCTTCCCTGGTGAATGTAGGTTGCAGATAGTGGCCAAAGTCATCCATCTGCCGCTCGGCAGAAGTAAATAAAACCGAGGGTTGCTTCAATGGTTATCTAGAAAGCAACAACCTAAATATGAGGGTTTCCAAACCCATAAAGCAAAAGCTATTGGCAGCAGCTGTCAGCACTGCCAGTCTGTCTGGAGAGATCTTGCCACTGCATGCCTCAATGCTCTCTCTAAAGAGGTGTGGGCTACCTTCCAACTGCTGCACTGAGTGAATGACTGTGCTCTACTAAAATATGGTGCGCCACAGGGAGGGGAAAAAAACTTTTGGCAAACCTATTATGGGTTTTCTCCAATAGTGAAGCTGTACGGAAATGGGACGTTTTGCTAAACAGAGCTTCTCATGTACATTTCATCACAAAGGCTGCCAGACGTCCACAGACTTAGATGGCAACAACAGAGTAGTTTTTAACAAAGGAGTTATGATTAGCAGTCTGCTATTTTCAGCCAATGTTATCGGCCATAGAAAAACCACAGAAGAAGAAGAATCTTTTTATGAGGACCAAATGATGGTCCAAATGTAGGATGCAGCCAATAACTCTTCCTTGAGCTGGATGTTCAGGTAAACTTAAGCACCAATTATTGCAATATTAGCAATGAAAATGATCAATCACTGGTTCTTAAGAAATATTGAAGCCTATGTGAGCCTTAAATATGAGGACTGGTTTGTGGTCCCAATGTAGGATGCAACCAAGGACCTTCTTCAGCAGGGAGGAAACCCTCATTTTTTATTTTTTTTAGTGTAGGCCTCAAATTAAGCATACTGTAATATTAGTAAGGGATGCAGGTGGTGCTGTGGGTTAAACCACAGAGCCTAGGACTTGCCCATCAGAACATCAGTGGTTCGAAACCCCGTGACAGGGTTCAGCTCCTGTTGCTCGGTCCCTGCTCCTGCCAACCTAGCAGTTCGAAAGCACATCAAAGTGCTTCCCAGCGGGAAGGTAAACGGCATTTCCGTGTGCTGCTGTGGTTCGCCAGAAGCGGCTTAGTCATGCTGGCCACATGACCTGGAAACTGTACACCGGCTCCCTTGGCCAATAAAGCGAGATGAGCGCAGCAACCCCAGAGTCGGCCATGACTGGACCTAATGGTCAGGGGTCCCTTTACCTTTAATAGTAGTAAAGGAAATGTTACAACTTAAATCACTGAACTCTCAAGAAATATTGGACCCTGTATGATCCTTAAATGTGGAAAAACATTTACCGGAGAACATCCAAAGTGTGCTCATATGCACTCCTCCCGTGATAAGATTGTTGACATATTCAGCCATATTGTGCCATTCACGTATGTGGGACCTTACACAGCCATAGGCAACATTCCTATAAAATCCCTGCTCCCATAATGTAGCGGGGAAACGAAAGAGGGAAGGAGGGAGGGAGAACTAAGGGCAATGAAGGCAGAAGGAGAGCAAATATGTTTACGCCTACTTAAAACTCAGTTACAGTTGGGAATGGGAATGGATAAATAAGCTGAAAGACATTCACAGGACGTGGGTTTTGAGGAACGATTTGAAACAAGAGAAGTTGCACTATATACATGTTCAGGGAGGAACTATTTGTATACAGTGGTACCTCGGGTTAAGTACTTAATTCGTTCCGGAGGTCCGTACTTAACCTGAAACTGTTCTTAACCTGAAGCACCACTTTAACTAATGGGGCCTCCTGCTGCTGCCGCGCCGCCAGAGCATGATTTCTGTTCTTATCCTGAAGCAAAGTTCTTAACCTGAAGCACTATTTCTGGGTTAGCAGAGTCTGTAACCTGAAGCGTATGTAACCTGAAGCGTATGTAACCCGAGGTACCACTGTATTGGCAATATTTGGGTGAGGAATGCACTTCTTCCGTTCATTCACTGAAATGAGATGCGCTAGTGTTGTTCCCCCTGCCTCTGACACTCCTCTGGAAGATGGCTAATTTTAGAAGCACAATTAATTTCTTTTTCTTTAGAAAGTCTTTTGAGCTATATTGGAGGCAGAATTAATCGGCTTTGCCTCTCTGTGTGTTTTTACATTATTTTATGGAGTCGCTTGCTCTTTGATGGTTTTACAACAGAGACCCTTGGTCTTGTTGCATTTATGCTGCTTGAGTGATTTCTCTTTTTTAAAAAATACGTCATGAGCCACTTTGAGACCCCACTGTGTTGAGTCCAAGGAACAGGGAAATTAAACAACCAAAAGAATGTATCTCGACGGGCAAATTCATGACTGTACCTTCCTGTAACAGTGCTGTTTTATAATACAATACTTCCATTCCATACATATTGGTGTAGTGGTTAAGAGCAGTAGTCTCGTAATCTTGGGAACCGGGTTCGTGTCTCCGCTCCTCCACATGCAGCTGCTGGGTGACCTTGGGCTAGTCACACTTCTCTGAAGTCTCTCAGCCCCACTCACCTCACAGAGTGTTTGTTGTGGTGGAGAAAGGGAAAGGAGAATGTTAGCCGCTTTGAGACTCCTTCGGGTAGTGATAAAGCAGGATATCAAATCCAAACTCTTCTTCTTCTTCCCAACCTCTTTGCCATTTTTTATTTCAGTGCGGCTTCAGATGAACACAAGCCATTCAGTAATTACCCAAAAGCTTACTTCTTGTGTTCTATATTCACACCGCTGCCACCTAAAGCCTCCAACCATGTTTGTTACCCCAACATTGCCACTCTTTTTTTGAAGCCCCTCAATGTTTTGGGGGAGTGGAGAGGTGGCAACGGTAGCTGTCAGGTGAATCTCCCATTCGTGTCAAAGAAGCAGGTGTGGAATGTTCTAGTGGGCTGTATTCTACAGCATTTAGGAGTCTAGAAAGGTGTTGTCTACAGTCATACCATTGGTCTACCTAGCTCAGTATTGTCTACATGGCCTGGCAGTGGTACTCTAGGCTTTCAGTAAAAGGTATAATCTGAACTCTGCCTGGAAATGTCATATCCTCCAACATTTTTCCAATGAAAATAGGGATGTCCTATTCCATAATAATAATAATTTTATTATTTATACCTCACCCATCTGACTGGATTGCCCCAGCCACTATGGGCTGCTTCCAACATATATAAAAACATAATAAAACATTATTATTATTTTTTTTAAAAAACCTTCCCTATGCTGGGCGGCCTTCAGATGTCTTCTAAAGGTTGTATAGTTACTTTTCTCCTTGGCTTGGGGGTCACCTAATTCCATACCCTCCAACATTTCTCTGATGAAAATAGGGATGTTCCAAGGAAAAGCGGGGCATTCCAGGATTAAACCAGGACTGTTATGTACTGAAGTTGTCACCCTGGGCCAGCAGGGGGATACTGTAGATAGTTATGCAAATAAGGGATCGAAAGTGACATTCAGTGATTGGATAGTTTTAGAAAATGGTTACTGTTGCGTTCTAGTGGAGCTCTATATAAGCAGGCTGGCTGAAGCCTTCAGTTCAGTTCTGTCCTGGCCTGTGAATAAACAAGAGCTGTTTGAAGAATCGTTGTGTTGTCTGATATGTTCACCCACAACTTAACAAGGACGGCTTCCATAAATCCAGTGCTGTCCCTGGAAAATAGGGACACTTGGAGGGTCTGAGATGTCAGGAATTGAAACTGAGAGCCTGTGCGTTTGAAGCAGCTACAGCCCTCCCATTAAAAAAGGAAAGAAGCAGAAAATGCAATTTGTTGCAATACATCAAATATTTATTTTGTTTTTAATTTTAGCTTTTTAATTTTGTTTCTAACTTAAAAGCCTATAACAACATACAATCTAAATCAGCTTACTCATGTTGCACCTAAGGCTGCACCTCACCTAAGCACATCTACGAAGGCTCAAGACCCTTTGAACTCATCGGGACGTACGTCTGAATAAATATGCGCTATCAAGATGGCTGCACGCCAGAGTTCAGAAGCAAACTCCCCTGCTTATCTTGATAGACCAGCGTTCAAATGCATTATGGCCATATGCCTTTCAAAGAGTTCAGAAGCAATCGCCTCTGCTTATCTTGACTGCCCAAGCAGACGGCCCAAAATTGCACTCTAAATATAGCCGCACGTCTTTAAGAGTTCTTGATAGCGCAGCGTTCAAAATATGCCCGTATGCCTTTGGTTCGGCTGCATCAAATTTCAGCTTTATGACAACAGTTATTTATACTCCTTCAGTAGATTTCTCCAGCCTGCTAAAAGAGCTGAAGGGAAGGGGGGCAAAGAAAGCATATAAATGATTGATTATTTTCAGGGCCACATATACAGGCCCGTTTGCCTGATTCCTGCGATGATGCTGTGAGACTGAGTGCTTTCTGATGTTCATGTTGCTCAGAACTCGAGGGCAACACCAGTCACTGTCTTTTGTGAGATGGATGGCTGTCATTACTACTATGCATCTACTGCTTACGGTTTAAGAAGCCTAATATACATGCTGCATGGCCTATTGCTTCATTGAAAAATGAACCTCCTTAAGCGGCATCGCTCAGGTAGTTCTTTCTTCCCTGGAATGCAGTGTGTCTGTGTTTGCCTAATGGGAATGATAGATCCCCATTCAGAATGCAAGCGGCATAATGATCACAGTGTCCACCTTACAAGAGGAATCACATTTGTCATGCGTAGAAAGAGCCGAGCGAGAGGAGATTCCAGGCTTGCTCACTCTGCAGTGTCTTGAATGGGGAACTAATTTAAAATGAAGAAAGCAAACCTACATCTCCACCGCCAAGAATACAGTATTATACAAGTAGATTTTTCTTCTTTTTTCTAAATTCCATTAAGGGTATATAAGACTGCCACTCAGGGCTCATTTGGAATGTACTAGTTAATTCATTCTACAGTGGTACCTCAGGTTACATGTGCTTCAGGTTACAGACTCTGCTAGCCCAGAAATATTACCTCGGGTTAAGAACTTTGCTTCAGGATGAGAACAGAAATCGCCTAGTGGCGGTGCTGTGGCAGCAGGAGGCCCCATTAGCTAAAGTGGTGCTTCTGATTAAGAACAGTTTCAGGTTAAGAATAGGATGCGGCGCTCATCTTGCTTCAGGCCGAGGGAGCCAGTGTTTCTCCACAGACCCAATAGAACCATTTCTGGATGTGGAGCGCTCTGTTTAGCAGTAGTACCAAGACCTTCAAATCTGGAAAGTGTGTTTTGAAGGCCTGCAGCCACATAGGCCATGGCAGCTTCCCATTAAGAAATATTTCCCCTCCATTTATTTATTACCCAACAGCTTGATAGCTTGTGAATTTTGTGACAGATTGCCATGACATTAGTCATGGCTAGCACCATAACCCCTCTTCCCTGATCAGTGTGTTGACAATGTCTCATCTCTGTCTGAACTTACACCCATGAGGTTCATTACATAAATTATGTGTTACTGTTTTTCAGTTCATAATTAACAAACATCATGTGATTTTGAATCAGCTATTTGGAATCTGAATGCCTGTTTTCTAAAGGAGCAAACAATTTTAAGATATCGGTTTTGTGAATTGATATTTTAATTCACATCTTTGAATAATGTTTTTTGTGTGTGACTAAAACATTAATGCACATTAAACTAGGTTAACCAGAATAGTTTATGACTCCTATTAAACAGGCTGCTGGCCTGTGCTATGGCTGCCTACGTAGTAGTACATACATCTTTTATCTCTACCTGGGCCACTTATTTGCCAGAAAAAACTCCTCATGGATTGTCTCAAATAAGATTAGTCTCCATTAGTGATAATGGAGGGATGAATAAGTCTGAGAGGTCATTACAAATATAGACATTGGCCAGCAGTTTATTCTTGTTTATCAACTTCGTATTCCATGATTACTAAGAGTCTTGAAAAGGACAACTCAAGCTCACCAAGCTCATTACGCTTGCAGGTTGTCCTTTGGTCTGAGTGCACAGCTAAAAGCTTTGGAGGTCTAAAAATGGAATAATGCATTATCTTTACACAGTTATTTTTGTAGCCGAGATACCCCTTATCCTTTAACTATTGAATGAATGAGCAACATACACTTTAATGGACATGTCTGTTTAAATTTTCTTTTACTGACTATCAGTTTTGCCTCAATTGCCTATACGGGGTGTGTGTGTGTGTCTTGCTATGGACAAGTGAGAAGAGGAAGGTGTGACTGGTTTGCTACATACCAATAATGGAAATAATGACAACTTGCATATCAACAACAGCCTGTTATACTCTGTGCCCCTTGGAAAATCTCTTATGAGCAAAGTAGTGCTGGGCTGATGCTGCTCTGAAGGCGATATATGTGTGAAAAGTTGAAGAGACTGAAGAACCAGGCCAGAACCATTGGCTTTATAGGACTATAGGCTCCTTGTGTCAGCTGAACCCACAAAACGGATCAGCTGACACAAGGGATCAATATCTACAGTGTGGCAATGACAGCTCAGCCTGGAGTGGGCTAACAGTCACTTCCTCTAGCAAAATGGCGCAGAAGTGTTAAGGTGCCTGGATCCTGCAGCTCGAAACTCAGGCTCCTTGGTGCCTTACAAATAGTATGTGTGCCGACAAAAGTCCATATAGTTAAAACTATGGTTTTCCCAGTCGTGATGTATGGAAGTGAGAGCTGGACCATAAAGAAGGCTGATCGTTAAAGAATTGATGCTTTTGAATTATGGTGCTGGAGGAGACTCTTGAGATTCCCATGGACTGCAAGAAGATCAAACCTATCCATTCTGAAGGAAATCAGCCCTGAGTGCTCACCGGAAGGACAGATCCTGAAGCTGAGGCTCCAATACTTTGGCCACCTCATGAGAAGAGAAGACTCCCTGGAAAAGACCCTGATGTTGGGAAAGATGGAGGGCACAAGGAGAAGGGGACAACAGAGGACGAGATGGTTGGACAGTGTTCTTGAAGCTACCAGCATGAGTTTGACCAAACTGCGGGAGGCAGTGTAAGACAGGAGTGCCTGGCGTGCTCTGGTCCATGGGGTCACGAAGAGTCAGACATGACTAAACGACTAAACAACAACAAATGTATTGAAGTTCTCACCCTGGCCACCAGGGGGTATTGCGTATATAGTTTTCACTCAGGTCCACGTAAGTTAATTTAGGCGGAAAACCCTGGGCTGTTGTTGTTACAATGTTGACAGCCGGCTGCCTATAAAAGCAGGCCGGCTGAGGTGCGTTCAGTTCAGTTCAGTTCCAGCTTACTTATAAAGAACTACTTGAAGAAATCTCTGTGTTGCCTGCTATGTCCACCCACTACCTAATAGTATGGAAAACAGATTTCTGCTATTATTTTCTATGGTCTCCCCTCTGCATAAAGAAAGTGAACAATCCTATTTTCAGTTGATGGGGGGCAGCTTCTTTCTTAATCATAATAAAAAAGTGGGAAAGATATCAATAAAAACAAGCACCCTTAAAAGTGGAAGAAAACTGTGGAAAGTGAAGGAAGGAGTGAGTGAACCTCTGGCTTCCCTATCTTTTGAGGACACTGAGAGCTGATTCACACCATACTAGACTTGGCTAACGTGCTGCTCACTGAACTATTTGGTCTAGTCCCATGTATAGTGTAATGCAGTAGGATTAAACTCACCCAAGAGCACAGATCTACTTCTGAGATTGGGAGCTTGTAGTGTTGGTGGACTCCACATTCAAAGTTGGTGCCATGGGACCCACAGAGGCCTTTATTGGTACCCTCAGGTAGAGGCCCCATAAATTATTGAGATTTGAATCATAATTTAGAAATTATAAGTCTCCAGCCCTCCTGGAAAAAAGGTATGAAGTGAAATGTACAGGTACCCTTCTAAGCAATTTCTGTGTAATAAAGTGGCCTGGCTTCTCCCGCTTGTTAGCGTTCTTAGACAAGCACTGAAGGAGATAAAGAGCTACACAACTCTTAGGAGACATCTGGAGGCAGTCCTGTGTCAGGAAGTTTTTAAATGTTCAATGTTTTGTTATGTTTTTATGTGTGTTGGAAGCCGCCCAGAGTGGCTGGGGCAACCCAACCAGTTGGATGGGGTATAAATAACAAAAATATTATTAAGTCAAAACTAGCAGGGCTGCTGGGTCAGCAGTGGGTCTCCTGCTGGGGTTTGGACCATGGCTGGTATCCAGTGATGCTAATCTCCAGTACTCTGAGTCCAAGAATGTACATGTAGAAGCCCAAGACAATCATATATAAAGATGTGTGCCCTGCCAGGTAAGTAAAAAAAAAAGAAGAAGACAAAATTAACATATTTCTGTACGCAACAACAGCAGCGAGAATGTTGGTAGTCAGTCACTTGAAATGAAATTATATCCCAACAAAGGGGGAATGGATAAGTAAACTTTGTGAGTACCTGGAATTAGCAAAATTGAGGGATTTAATAAGTCATAAATCAAAAATTATAATTCAGAAACAATGGAAATGTTTAAATGATTATTTATGCAAGCAGGGCTCAAATACAAAAGTTTGGTTGTATCTAGACTAACCTTGTGAAGAATACAGAGAACATAAAGATTTGATTGATTATGAAAGAATTCAAGGAAGGGAAATGACTGAAGAACAGATGTAAATGCGAGCAAGATAACTAAGAGACGTGAGGTGAATGCGGTGGAAGTCTTTTAAAACATTTTAACTAAGATTATATACTGTAGTGTTTGAAGCGAGAATTTGGTAATATTCTCTTTTTTCTTCTTTTCCTTTTCCTTTTGTCTGTTTCCTTATAACTTTTCTTCTTCATTTTCTTATTAGTTCTCATTTTGGAAAATGTGTATATAAATGTGTTTACAGTGCTATGTATTGCTTTTTGTTCTTTTTTGTTGTCCTTTTACTGAAAATTTTTTTTGGTTAAAAAATAAAAGTAAAATATAAAGATGTGTGCCATTTAATGACCCCTATACACTTATTGGGTTCATGCCTTCATTAAGAACACTGAGTTCTCTTGACTCTCCCCCCCAAAAAACACTACAAAAGGCAGTATTTATGCATGGAGTTATTGCTGGTTATAATGCTAGCACTTCTGTCCCAATTTCTAATGTCCCTTTTACATTTCAGTAACTTGTGTTCCCCTTCATGGATGATCCCTGAAATATACTCAGAGTCGCAAAGTGATTTCATGCTCTTTATTCAGCTCATAGTGGTGAGGAGGAATGAATGAATGAAAGTCCCCTCAAAGTATCTGCTTTATATACATTATTTACACAATGGGCTGCACATGATTGGCTAATTCCGGAATTCTACTGTAAGCCAATCAAGTTGTGGATTCACTTCTATCTGGAGCATGATTGGGTGGTTCCTGCCAACCAATCATACTGCTGCATTGTTCTAGGACCAATCAGACTGCTGCATTCTGAATCCTATTGTTCTAGGACCAATCAGACTGCTGCCTTTTGGATCCTATTGTTCTAGGACCAATCAGACTGCTGCAGTTTGGATCCTATTCAACTCAGTACATAACAATCCCCTTCATGGATCACTGCCTTGCCATGACGAAGGGGCTTGAATAACTCAGAGAAGCTATGAGCTATGCCGTGCAGGGCCACCCAAGATGGACAGGTCATAGTGGAGAGTTTTGACCAAATGTGATCCACCTGGAGCAGGAACCAGCAAGCCACTCCAGTATCCCTGCCAAGAAAACTCCATGGACAAAGGCAACAGGCATATAAAAGTTATGACGCTGGAAGATGAGCCCCTCAGGTCGGAAGGCGTCCAACATGCTACTGAGGAAGAGCGGAGGACAAGTACAAGCAGATTCAGAGCTGATGAAGTGGCTGGGCCAAAGCCGAAAGGATGCTCAGTTGCGGATATGCCTGGAAGCAAAAGGAAAGTCCAATGCTGTAAAGAAAAATATTGCATAGGAACCTGGAATGTAAGAACCATGAACCTTGGTAAGTTGGATGTGGTCAAAAATGAGATGGCAAGAATAAATATTGACATCCTGGGCATCAGTGAACTAAAATGGGCGGGAATGGGCAAATTCAGTTCGGATGACCATCATATCTACTACTGCGGGCAAGAATCCCATAAAAGAAATGGAGTGGCCCTCATAGTCAACAAAAGAGTGGTGAAAACTGTACTGGGATGCAATCTCAAAAATGATAGAATGATCTCGATACGAATCCAAGGCAGACCTTTTAACATCACAGTAATCCAAGTTTATGCACCAACCACTGGTGCTGAAGAAACTGAAATTGACCAGTTCTATGAAGACTTACAAGACCTTATAGAAATGACACCAAAGAAGGATGTTCTTCTCATTATAGGGGATTGGAATGCTAAAGTAGGGAGTCAAGAGATAAAAGGAACAACTGGCAAGTTTGGCCTTGGAGTTCAAAACGAAGCAGGGCAAAGGCTAATAGAGTTCTGCCAAGAGAACAAGCTGGTCATCACAAACACGCTTTTCCAACAACGCAAGAGACGACTCTACACATGGACATCACCAGATGGGCAGCATCGAAATCAGATTGATTATATTCTCTGCAGCCAAAGATGGAGAAACTATACAGTCAGCAAAAACAAGACCTGGAGCTGACTGTGGCTCAGATCATCAGCTTCTTATAGCAAAATTCAAGCTTAAACTGAACAAAGTAGGAAAAACCACTGGGCCGGTAAGATACAATCTAAGTCAAATCCCTTATGAATACACAGTGGAAGTGAGGAACATGTTTAAGGATTTAGATTTGGTGGACAGATGCCTGAAGAACTATGGACAGAGGCTCGTAACATTATACAGGAGGCAGCAACTAAAACCATCCCAATGAAAAGGAAATGCAAGAAAGCAAAGTGGCTGTCCAACGAGGCCTTACAAATAGCGGGAGAGAAGGCAAGCAAAATGTGAGGGAGATATGGAAAGATACAGGAAATTGAATGCAGATTTCCAAAGAATAGCAAGGAGAGACAAGAAAGCCTTCTTAAATGAGCAATGCAAAGAAATAGAGGAAAACAATAGAATGGGAAAAGCCAGAGATCTGTTCAAGAAAATTGGAGATATGAAAGGAACATTCCGTACAAAGATTACCATAATAAAAGACAAAAGTGGAAAGGACCTAACAGAAGCAGAAGACTTCAAGAAGAGGTGGCAAGAATACACAGAGGAACTATACCAGAAAGAAATGGATGGCTCGTACACCCCAGGTAGTGTGGTTGCTGACCTTGAGCCAGACATCCTGGAGAGTGAAGTCAAATGGGCCTTAGAAAGCACTGCTAATAACAAGGCCAGTGGAAGTGATGATATTCCATCTGAACTATTTAAAATTTTAAACGATGATGCTGTTAAGGTACTACACTCAATATGCCAGCAAGTTTGGAAAACTCAGCAGTGGCCAGAGGATTGGAGAAGATCAGTCTACATCCCAATCCCAAAGAAGGGCAGTGCCAAAGAATGCTTCAACTACCACACAATTGCACTCATTTCACACACTAGCAAGGTTATGCTTAAAATTCTGCAAGGAAGGCTCAAGCCCAAGAACTCCCAGAAGTGCAAGCTGGATTTCGAAGGGGCAGAGGAACCAGAGACCAAATTGCAAACATGCGCTGGATTATGGAGAAAGCTAGAGAGTTCCAGAAAGACATCTACTTCTGCTTCATTGACTATGCAAAAGCCTTTGACTGTGTTGACCACAGCAAACTATGGCAAGTTCTTAAAGAAATGGGAGTGCCTGATCACCTCATCTGTCTCCTGAGAAATCTCTATGTGGGACAAGAAGCTACAGTTAGAACTGGATATGGAACAACTGATTGCTTCAAAATTGGGAAAGGAGTACGACAAGGCTGTATATTGTCTCCCTGCTTATTTAACCTATATGCAGAATTCACCATGCGAAAGGCTGGGCTGGATGAATCCCAAACTGGAATTAAGATTGCCGGAAGAAATATCAACAACTCAGATATGCAGATGAAACAACTTTGATGGCAGAAAGTGAGGAGGAATTAAAGAACCTTTTAATGAGGGTGAAAGAGGAGAGCGCAAAATATGGTCTGAAGCTCAACATCAAAAAAACGAAGATCATGGCCACTGGGCCCATCACCTCCTGGCAAATAGAAGGGGAAGAAATGGAGGCAGTGAGAGATTTTACTTTCTTGGGCTCCATGATCACTGCAGATGGTGACAGCAGTCACAAAATTAAAAGACGCCTGCTCCTTGGGAGAAAGGCGATGGCAAACCTAGACAGTATCTTAAAAAGCAGAGACATCACCTTGCCAACAAAGGTCTGTATAGTTAAAGCCATGGTTTTCCCAATAGTGATGTATGGAAGTGAGAGCTGGACCATAAAGAAGGCTGATCGTCGAAGAATTGATGCTTTTGAATTATGGTGCTGGAGGAGACTCTTGAGAGTCCCATGGACTGCAATAAGATCAAACCTATCCATTCTTAAGGAAATCAGCCCTGAGTGCTCACTGGAAGGACAGAGCCTGAAGCTGAGACTCCAATACTTTGGCCACCTCATGAGAAGAGAAGACTCCCTGGAAAAGACCCTGATGTTGGGATAGATTGAGGGCACAAGGAGAAGGGGACGACAGAGGACGAGATGGTTGGACGGTGTTCTCGAAGCTACAAACATGAGTCTGACCAAACTGCGGGAGGCAGTGTAAGACAGGAGTGCCTGGCGTGCTCTGGTCCATGGGGTCACGAAGAGTCGGACACGACTAAACGACTAAACAACAACAACAACAAAATGCTAGCACTTCTGTCCTAATTTCTAATGTCCCTTTTACATTTCAGTAACTTGTGTTATACAATAGTGGCTTTTTTAATCAATATAATGTCATGCTATATTGTTTAACAATATAGTGTCACACTATATTTTGCATGAGCAGTAAACCTCTGCTAGATTTCAGTAGATTTCCAGAAGTGGCTTTTATGGCATGTGAAAGATCACATAAAATGCAAAAACAACCAGGCAAGGAGACATCATGAAGACAGGATAAAGTGCCTTCTGAATGCAGCCAAAGTGAATTAAGGTATCAATAAAATTAGCGCAGAAATAGCTATTACATCTGTGTCTAAGAGATGAAATATTCCTCCTGTTTGCCACAAAGCGGCTTTATTGATGGGAGCTAAGCACATTGATTTTCATCCTTTCTGCCAATCTGTCAATTCCTATTTCCCCATTTTTGGAATAAATTAAAATCAAAAACTCAAGAGACTTATTTGACAAGTTCAGATAGCTTATTGAAGTGCTTTTCTGTGGGATGGGTTTTAATTGGTAGAAGAGGATATATTAATTGCAATTTATCCTCCCAGGTGTGGGTTGAATAGACTTCTAAAATCTCACCATTGGCAAAAAATTAAAAGCATAGGAATTAAGCTGTAAAACCTCATTTTGATCAAGTCCAGCTATGAAGTAAGCTGACTCCTCTTTCTTACCGCACTTAACAAAGAATCAGATGACAACTTGGGAAGTAAGTTTAAAAATATAAACTTACTTATAATCTTGCATTGGTTCATAGCAATAACAGCAGTAAAAATTATATGGGCAAAATGTCGTATTTTTCTGTCTATAAGACGCCCCCATGTATAAGATGCCCCCTATTTTGGGGGACTCAGATTTAAGAAAATGGCCTCAGCATTATCTGTGTATAAGATGCCCCCTAATTTTTGACATAATTTATGTCTCCTGTCAACCTAGCAGTTCGAAAGCATGTCAAAGTGCAAGTAGATAAATAGGTACCGCCCCGGCAGGAAGGTAAACGGTGTTTCCGTGCGCTGCTCTGGTTCGCCAGAAGCGGCTTAGTCATGCTGGCCACATGACCCGGAAGCTGTACGCCGGCTCCCTCGGCCAGTAAAGTGAGATGAGTGCTGCAACCCCAGAGTCAGCCACGACTGGACCTAACGGTCAGGGGTCCCTTTACCTTTACCTTTAAAGCTATCAGTAGCTACCAGCCACGCTATGTTCTTCCTCCAGTGCGCAGTGTGCCTCTGAGTGTCAATTCCTTGAAATTACAAGTGGGAAGAATGCTGTTGTGCTTAGGTCCTATTTTGAGGGTTCCTGTAGGCATCTGATTGGCTACTGTCAGAACAGGAAACTGGATTAGATGGTCCTTTAGCCTAATCCTGCAGAGCTCTTCTTCGGTTCTTATATATCTAAATGTAAAAATTCACTGGATAAAAATCATGGCCTTTCTGTGTAGATACAGAAATCTGGGCAACTGATTTTAACTGATGATCCATGATAAATCACATTAAAGGATACCAAAGCTTCCCTACATCCTAATTCTCAACATGAGATTGTTGCATCTTAAAACCAATGGGGATCTTTCCTCAAATGTAATACATTTTACACTAGACCAGCCATTTCAGCTTGGGAAATCAAATTTACTACTTAAAATATATCTTCGTTAATTTCACCCTGGCATCCTTATTTAATGAGCTTGTCTTAATAACAAAAATTTATGGATGCTTCATTCTTTCTCTGTGTATGGAATGATTTGCATCAGAGAATAAACTGCACCGAACTATAATGACGCAAGTAGGATGCTGGTCTTAGGCAGCCCAAATATCAGAGTATTCTCCCCCCCCCCGCCCCCATCGGTCAAATCATGAGGGGAAGATATTCTAAAAATTTAAAAACGATTGTCATTCTAAAATATAACAGAGGCACCATGTGGTCTCAGCAGACAAAAAAGCGCATGAATTTGGTGTGACTGAAGTGGTTTCCTAACGGAAAGCGCAGATGCTTTAATTGTGCTAATCAGTAAAACCATCTTTTTGAAGTTTCTCAGTTGAATCAGTCATGTTGTGCTCTGCTACCTGGCTCCTAACATGATGTGGCTGAGGACAAATGCTAGGAGGCATCTGTAGCAGAACAGGAAGGAAATCAAAAGGATGAGATTTCAAGGGAAGCAGGACCGCCAAATAGTCTAATATTAAAGGCACTTCATGACCAGTGTTGGTCAGTGACATAACATTGTTCACTGTCAGGTCCTGATATTGAAACTGGACTGAAAAATTAAAACATAGCAGAGCAATTCAACCCCTTCTCCCTGCTTACACTGGACTGGTAGTGTGGCACACATTGCAATGAGGTGTTTCTCTACTTGGTTTACCCAGGTAACCTGGCTGCCAGCAGCATCACACAAGTCACTCCACCAGTGGCAAACTTCCCTGACCATGCAGGCAGGTAGGAGGCCCTCTGGTGGCATCCCCAACAGCATAGCCCAGCAGAAAGCTGTGAAATGGGGTGTTCTGATGGCACACGGCTGGCATGGGATCCAGGCCCTATTGCTTTTCCATTTGGACTTGATCTCCCCCTCCTCTCCCCTTCTGCTCCGGCTGGGATGGGGGAGGCATTCGATTTAAATTCATCTTTAAAGGAGAACCTATCAAATCTGCACTTTCTAGAACAACACGTGAACCAAAGCACAGCCATTCTTCAAAATTCATGCTTCTCTGAATTTTGCAATGCCGTTCTCCAGCCAAGGAATGTGCATATATATTTGAAAATGAAATACAAATGTGCAATGTGTTGAGGGAAACGGCTTTGCAAAATTGCATATAGAAATATGTTTAGTAGGAGATATTTGCACTAAAATGCTGGTGAATTTTCATGATATAGAAAAACAGAATGTAGAGTTGGAAGGTTCGTGTCGTCTAACCCCCGGCAATGCAGGAATTTCAACTAGTTCACAGATTACCTTGCAAAATCTGCTAAAAACCTCCAGTGAAGGAGAGTCCACCATCTTCAGAGGGAATCCATTCCACCGCCAAGCAGCTCTTACTGTCAGAAAGTTCTTCCTGATGTTTAGCTGGAATCTCCCTTCTTGTAAGTTGAATCCATTGGTTTGCCACCTACTCCCCAGAGCAGGAGAAAGCAAGCTTGCTCCATCTTCCATGTGACAGCCCTTTTAGATGTCTGAGGATGGCTATTATATCTTCTCTCAGTCTCCTCTTTTCCAGGCTATATCTCTATACAGTGGCACCTCGGGTTATGTACTTAATTCGTTCTGGATGCCCTTTCTTAACCTGAAAATGCTCTTCACCTAAAGCACCACTTTAGCTAATGGGGCCTCCAGCTGCCACCAGAGCATGATTTCTGTTCTCATCCTGAAGCAAAGTTCGTAACCTGAAGCACTATTTCTGGGTTAGCGGAGTCTGTAACCTGAAGCATATGTAACCTGAGGTACCACTGTATCTGCAGATTGCTGAATATATGTGAGAAACAGAATTTAAGATTCAAAAGAATGAGAAACTGAGAGAACCAAAGTTATCAGATTCATCCATCCTTAGCTGTGGCCATCAAAAACATCTGGGCTGTATATTGTGCTGTGACTCCACTTTTCTCCAGAACCCTGACAGTGCTAGTGCAGCGTTAAAGTAAAGGTAAAGGGACCCCTGACCATTAGGTCCAGTCGTGACCGACTCTGGGGTTGCGGAGCTCATCTCGCTTTATTGGCCAAGGGAGCCGGCATACAGCTTCCGGGTCATGTGGCCAGCATGACTAAGCCGCTTCTGGTGAACCAGAGCAGCACATGGAAACACTGTTTACCTTCCCGCCGGAGTGGTACCTATTTATCAACTTGCACTTTGACGTGCTTTCGAACTGCTAGGTTGGCAGGAGCAGGGACCGAGCAACAGGAGCTCACCCCGTCGCAGGGATTCGAACCACCAACCTTCTGATCGGCAAGCCCTAGGCTCAGTGGTTTAACCCACAGCGCTACCCACATCCCGCAAGTGCAGGGTTAGCTGCAGTCTAAAAGTGCAATCCTAACCATGCCTGCTCAGACGAAAGCCCTATTGAATTCAGTGGGGCTTGCTTCCAGGTAAACTGGGTTAAGATTGCAGCCTAAAGCAACGATCATTTTCTTTCCTTTTCAAAATTAGGAAAATAATATTTAATGGAATGTTAAATGGCACCCTCTTCAAGTGAGTGTGAGCCTCTTGTTGCTTCCACACTGAGCATGCAGCACACTGCTGGCTCTGTTGGATGAATGTTTTCTAGCCAGTACTTTTTGGCCAAACCGTACTTTTTCACACACACAATGCTTTCAATTCTCTGGCTTGTACTTTTAGCTAAGTTCAAACCCAAAATCAGTTGTCTGTGTTACTGGTGGAAAAATGGCTCAGCTAACAATAATGAAACATGAAGGCGCGAGGAAAATCAATAAACCTGTGAAGAAACTTCTTCCTACTGCATTGTTACAAAGGCAAAAATAACCTCAGTGTTCCACATCTTTATGTACCTTCATAACAGTCTGATACAAAACACAGCAGAACACCCATTTCATCTTGATTATTGGAATCAGGTGATTATCTGCAGTCTCTTTCTGTTTCCCTGTGGGCTCAGATTTTAACTCCTCATAATCTATGTCTTAATTTTCTTGAGCTTTCTTGAGGTTATAGAAATATTTCCTTCCTCCTCCAGGCCTTGATTTCCAAAATTGTGGATTTCCCCATCCTTTATCCCAACCCCGCCCCCGGAAAGAAATAAGTAACATTGCCCACAAAGCGATTGCTAATATTTTGCATTTGTCATAACATATTCAGCACCTCAGAGACACTCACATATCAGGGACGCCAAGTCTGTTTCACACACTACACACCAAGGCATCTAAGGTCGCCACCAATTGACGACTCAACAGGGAGTTGTCGCAATCACAGCCCCCCTATTGAGTAGCTCTTTGCAGACACTCAGAATGGGGAAATTGCACTTGGAAAACTGTGCCTGAACCTGCATGTGTTCTTTGGAAGGTCTGAGAAGCTATGCACGCACATAGAATGTACAAAGTTCTCCTGACAAGAGCTTTGGATTTAAGGGTTTGCAAATGTATATAGGACGCATTCACACTAGAGATGGGAGATAAATTTGATTCAGTTCTCGTCTAAAGGTGAACCTATCTAATATACACTTTCCAGAACAATATTCAAACCAAAGAACAACTGTCCTTAAAAATTCACATTTCACCAGTTATTTTAGTGCAGTTCTTCACCCCTGCTGTCAGTCCGGGCAAATTTGCCTCACCTGCTTCCTAACTGGAAAGACTCAGGTTGGTCTCTCCCAGCTAGATTTGGGCAGGAGGACTCAATGGGACAGGATGGACTGGTCTCCCCACCTCCTTTGTTCCATTTTTTTGCCTTGCAGTGCCTTCTACGCAGAAACTGAGGTCCAGTGCCGAGGGCCTTCTGGCGGTTTCCTCACTGCGAGAAGCCAAGTTACAGGGAACCAGGCAGAGGGCCTTCTCGGTAGTGGCACCCGCCCTGTGGAACGCCCTCCCACCAGATATCAAAGAGAAATACAACTACCAGACTTTTAGAAGACATCTGAAGGCAGCCCTGTTTAGGGAAGCTTTTAATGTTTGATGCATTACTGTAATTTACTGTTTTGTTGGAAGCTGCCCAGAGTGGCTGGGGAAGCCTAGCCAGATGGGTGGGGTATAAATAAATTATTATTATTATTATTATTATTATTATTATTATTATTATTATTATTATTTTCCCCTTCCCTCAATAGTGTGGGCTTTGGCTAGCCACCATTTTCCAGGGCTAAGTAGGATTTTGTGAGGAGCCCCTGGTACTTGGGACTCTCTGATTTTGCCTGCTTCACACTGTAGGGTATGCTCTTTTGATTCGATGCAGTTCACCATGGGCACTTAAGGAAAAGTAAATCCTTAATTCACTGCCACCCTGAGGTATTACGAGGGTAAGGGGCACTCGTGAGCCTGTTTCCTGGTCTGTGTGCCATGGTCAACCAACTGGGCCAGAGAACGCAGGTTGGGCTTCGATTGTCCAAGGCTCACTCAACAAAGGAGTGAAACACTTCTCCCATTCCGAGAGCAGATAATGTGGGAACCTACATGCTCAGGGGATGCAGGATACTTCACTCATCCTTACTGATTCCTCTGCCTGTCCCTAATCATTTGGCAAATTGGCAGATCCTTCAATTTGTGATATTTTAATACATATAGCCTTTTCTTTTTTTTCTTTTTCAACGATATAACTACAGTCGTATCTTGGTTTTCAAACAGCTTAGTTCCCAAACGTTTTGGCTCCCGAATGCCACAGACCGGAAATGACTGTTCTGCTTTGGTTTTCCAACGTTTTGGAAGTCAAACTGACATCCGGAACGGATTCCGTTCAACTTCCAAGGTACGGCTGTTCTTGTTTTGAGTCTTCTTTCCAGGTGTGGGGGCAATTGAGACATTGCAAGTTGCCCGCCTCCATCTGGGAAAATTCTTTGACAGTGTGGATGCCAGGGACTGGGCAGAGGAGGAACGGTGGAGACCACCTCCCCATCCTGACCTTTCCAGAGAGGAGGAAGAAGAAGACAGTATAGATTTACAACAGTGGTTTGCGGGAGGTCACAGCTGAGAGGCAGATGAGGGGGAAAGTTAGGAAATGATGGTAGATGAGGAGGCAGAACCCGGGTAGCAGCTGGCTTACACGGTGTCATTAGAAAGCATCCCAGACTCTCCATCTCCCAGGACACGGCAAGCCTTAAAAGTAGGAGAGCAAAGGCAGTGGGCATGTAGCAGCATCCGTAGAAGTGAAGAGTGAGGAAGTGGGAGAGACAGGGGGGGGGGTGGAGATTCACTTGGGACAACACCATTTTCCAAGAGGCTGGGTTCTATCTCTCTGTAAATATTGAAATAAAAAAGGACGGTAAGAAACTCTTTATACAAAAATCCAGCTTTATGTTATAATGTCTTTTCAACTGCTTTTCAAGTGTTTTCATTTTATTAATCTGAATGGAATTTGATTTGCTTCTTTTCTGGTATTATTCGGTGTGGTTGTTCTTTATTAACAACTGGCCGTGTTATTTCTTGGTAATTAAGTGTGGAATTCTCTGAGGATACACAGCAGTCAACTCTTACGCAGTTTCAACTAATTTCGTTTGGCACTTGGAAATGCAAGCAAAATTATTTCCCAAGATTGGTCCAAAAACATGATGTTACAGTATCAGGGAGAATGTCTTCTTAGTCATATTAGACTGATTCAGCAATAATGGCACGAAGATGTATAAGAGACTGTACTAAATTAAACTATTGAAAGAAAAGAACTGGGCCCCTAAAATGTCATCCAAGTTTTATTTAATATAGGACTAAACCTATCAGGGCAATCCTATGCATGTTTACTCAGAAGTAAAATCCACTGTGTCTAATGAGGTTTAATGAGTTGAGGATTGCAGCCTGAAGTTGTTGTTTTTTTTTTAAAAAAAAAGATTTTGCTGTGCTTGAAAAAAATGTTTTCCATTTCCAACATTCCTTTTGAACATTTCAACCATACTTTGAATGGTACTGTCTCTAGGGAGCATTCAAGAATTATTTTAATTTTATTTATGTAACAGGATTTGTGTTCCACTTCATCTTCAAAACCTCTAAGTGGTTTAGGTAAAAAATAAAATATACATTTAAAATGTCAGTAAATCATAGAATTGGAGAGTTGGAAGGGAGGCCAAGGGTCATCTAGTCCAACTTCCTGCAGAAATCTCAACTAAGCATCCATGTCAGAGGACCATCCAACCTCTGTTTAGAAACCTCTAATGAAGAAGAGTCCACCACCTTCTGAGGCAGTCTGTTCCTGTGTCAAACAGCTCTTACCGTCAGAAAGTTATTCCTAATGTTTAGTCAGAATCTCCTCTCTTGTCATTTGGATCTACAGTGGTATCTCGGGTTAAGAACTTAATTCATTCTGGAGGTCCGTTCTTAACCTGAAACTATTCTTAACCTGAGGTACCACTTTAGCTAATGGGGCCTCCCATTGCCACCACGCCACTGGAGCACGAGATACTATTTCTGGGTTAGCGGAGTCTGTAACCTCAAGTGTCTACAACCTGAAGCGTCTGTAACCTGAGGTACCACTATATTGGTTTGGGCCCTACCCTCCAGAGCAGCAGGAAACAAACTTGCTCCAGCTTCCCCTGGATATTCCATCTTCTGATATTTAAAGATGGCTATCATCTTTAAAGCTACCAACATGAGTTTGACCAAACTGCGGGAGGCAGTGGAAGGCACGAGTGCCTGGCGTGCTCTGGTCCATGGGGTCACGAAGAGTTGGACATGACTAAACGACTAAACAACAACATATAATGTCTTTCCCCATATCATCTTAAATAATGTTAGACACAGGTTTCCACATGGGTGCACAGTAAGAAACACAAGGCATTAAAGTCAAGAGAGCTCTAAAATGGGTTCCGGGGAGGGGTTTCAAGAAGAAAAGGACAAATCAAGTTTTTTTCAGGACCATCACTTTCTGGTAGTCACATTGCATTAATAAGTTTCATGGCTTTTCTTTGGTTTGCTTTGAGAGCTAGGAATGGGAACTGTTCATCTCTCCGGCATTGTCAGCAGAGCCTGCATATAGTCATGACACTGGAAGGGAGCATCATTGCATTTTTTCTTTCTCCTTGAATGGACTTATATGTCACCCATTATCTTAAACTCGAAAGCACTGTTCATTAATAGACTGTCATTGAAGTGTGGCTCCACTATACAGGCCCTACAATATGTCAGCCCATTTAATGCCTCTCATATGGTTGACATGATGGAGAAATGTGCTCCCTGTCTAGGCAATGCTCAGCTTCGTAATGCTGTCAAGTTAGATACAGTTTGTTTTGTTTGTGTCTCTCCCGCTTAATTTTCAGTTTGCCATAGATGTGCATGGAAGTCTTCCAACGATGTCTATTTGACCTGTACAAAAGAGGGGAAGGGGAGACAGAGACAGCCCAAGGGGGTTGGGGGTTTGGAATTATGTAATCCTGGGCTTTTCTTTCTCTCTCGGTCAACTTTTTGCAGTTTGTGTCAAATCTTATTTGCGCATAACAGGAAAAGGAAGTTGAAAAGGGAGGGAGGGAGTATCACTCAGAAGATAGAGAGGGAAGATGCTGATAATATCTGACAAACATTCAAGCTAGCATCTTCTTTACACACTTACCCAAAAAAAGTGAGCAATACAAATGGCAAAATTTTGATGACATATGGCATTATCTCAGCGGCAAAAACGATGCTTCTTCCTTTTCTCCTCCCGCCTCTTCTTATACTTGTAAACTGCCCAGATAACCTTTGCCACTGGGCAATGTGTGCATATAAGTACAACATAAATAAATAGGCCACATAGGCGCTGCTACCAGAATTTTATATTTATTTAACACTGTAAAGATAAAGAGACCCCTGACTGTTAGGTCCAGTCGTGACTGACTCTGGGGTTGCGGCGCTCATCTTGCTTTATTGGCCGAGGGAGCCGGCATATAGCTTCCGGGTCATGTGGCCAGCATGACAAAGCCGCTTCTGGCGAAACAGAGCAGCGCACGGAAACGCCGTTTACCTTCCCGCCAGAGCGGTACCTATTTATCTTGTACTTTTTGGCGTGCTTTCGAACTGCTGGGTTTGGATTTGATATCCCGCCTTTCACTCCCCTTCAGGAGTCTCAAAGCGGCCAACAATCTCCTTTCCCTTCCTCCCCCACAACAAACACTCTGTGAGGTGAGTGGGGCTGAGAGACTTCAAAGAAGTGTGACTGGCCCAAGGTCACCCAGCAGCTGCATGTGGAGGAGCGGAGACGTGAACCCGGTTCCCCAGATTACGTGACTACCGCTCTTAACCACTACACCACACTGGCTCTCGAGCAGGGTTGGCAGGAGCAGGGACCGGGCAATGGGAGCTCACCCCATTGCGGGGATTCGAACCGCCGACCTTCTGATTGGCAAGTCCTCAGCTCTGTGGTTTAACCCACAGCGCCACCCGTGTCCCTATTTAACACTGAGCTTGTATTAAAATGCCACCTTTTGCCAATGGGAGGAAATGGCAGAAGGGAGTTTGACAGTGGTCCTATTCACACTTAGGGGACTGTGCCCCATTGAAGAGACTGGGGCTTGCTTTTGCATTAATGTGTATAGGATAGTATGGCAAAAGTTACCTGCCATCCAAAGCATTCAGCGCCTCTGCATCTGGCTGTTAACGAAAAGGTTGGTGATTCGAGCTCACCCAGGGACAGCTGTGGGCAGAATTCCTGCATTGCAGGGGTTGGAGTAGATGACCTTGGGGTACCTTCCAACTCTACAGTTCTATGATTCTGATTGAATGTTTTTGAGCATGTGCAGCATTCCTTCCCCTAGAGAAGCATAGAGGGATCCCCGCCCCACAGCCTACGCATAAAATCAGAAAGCTGGAAGGGAGAGGATTCTGCTGTGATGTTCAGAAAGGCTTAAACTTGAAAAAGAAGCAAAATATGTGAGGGTCTATAAACACGCTAAATGGAAGCAACGGTAATTTCAAGCTATAAAAATAATGATAATGCGTAATTAGATTTTTTCCCTCTCGCTTAATGAAATTCTAAATATTATTGGGCTTTACATAGGCTTCGGAGGTTAATGAATTACTCTTACATTTTAATTAGGCTGCCTTCAGTGTTTTCCAAGAGTTCCGAAGACACTTGAGTGTTGAGCTTTTGAGTCGCATCCCCTTCGATTGGCAGTAGATTAAAAACAGGCAAAAACAAAGCCATTCTTTATTAAATTAGTTACCTTATGGACTTCCCTTCCACTTAACATGTCAAGGACCACTAGCTTTCATTGCCTTTTATCAGTCCATGGCCTCTTGTCAATCAAAGGAGGTCTTCCCATTTTCCTTTGGCCACTGAACAGAAAGAAGGTGCCCTGTTCCCCTCCCCAATAGCTGCATATCTGTCCCATGCTCAAGAGCTCACAAGGTGTGGGTGTTGGAGGGTGCACCCCCCCACACACAAAGAACATAAACACAGCCCTGCTGGATTAGGGCAAAAGCCCACATAGTTCAACTCCTGCTCTCACAGTGGCCAACAACACGCCCATGGGATGTGTTTAAGCAGAACATGAGCATAACTCCTTCCATTGTCACTCCCAGTAACTGGTCTTCAAAGCCATAGCACCTTTGACAGTGGAATGAGAATATAGCTACCATGGTTACCATGGGACGCGGGTGGCACTGTGGTCTAAACCACAGAGCCTAGGGCTTGCCAATCAGAAGGTCGGCGGTTCGAATCCCCGTGACGGGGTGAGCTCCCGTTGCTCAGTCCCTGCTCCTGCCATCCTAGCATTTCGAAAGCATGTAAAAGTGCAAGTAGATAAATAGGTACCGCTCCAGCGGGAAGGTAAGCAGTGTTTCCGTGTGCTGCTCTGGTTCGCCAGAAGCGGCTTAGTCATGCTTAGTCTGCGGACAAACACCACCTCCCTCGGCCAGTAAAGCGAGATGAGCGCCGCAACCCCAGAGTCATCCATGCCTGGACTTAACGGTCAGGGGTCCCTTTACCTTTACCATGGTTAGGAGCCAATCACTGTTGTTTTCCTCCATGAATTTGCCTGCTCTTATTTGAAAGCCATCCAAGTTGGTGTCCCGGGGGAGCAAATTCAATAGTTCAGCTATGCACTGTAGTATAAACACCAACAACTGGGAAACACCAGCCTGCCAGCTCTCCAATTGGAGAACAGCCTTTACCAAAGGTGTCATGGGCTTTGAAGACGCTCGAACTCAGGACAAAAGGGAAAAACATGCTAAGAGGAAGGGACGTTTAGCAAACTCTCACCATGATTAATGACCGCCCAGAAATCTATGTCCCCACTGTGGAAGGATGTGTGGATCCAGAATTGGCCTCCACAGTCATGTACGGACTCACTGTTCATGGAAGACATTCTGACCCGGCTACAAGTGATCGCCAAACAAGAAGTCTCCTCATCGGTCCTCACAGGTAGAAGGCAGTTCCTGGATGCGCTTGTATAGGAGGCATGAGGAGACTGCATTCCTCCAGATCCAGTACGGTTAATGATCAGGGTTGATGGGAATTGTAGTCTGGAGATTATGAGCATTCCATGTTGCCCCCATCCAGCACCATCCCATGCAGCAATGTGCATGGTTGTTGTGGAGAAGAACTTACAAAGCCCCTTTATTTTGAGTCATACCATTGGTCCATCTTGACACTGATGGCAGCAGTCCTTTTGGGTTTCAGGCAGTGTTTTCTCCCAGCTGTACCTGAAAATGCCAGAGATTGAGCCATGCAAGACAGATGCTTGACCTCTGAGCCGCAGCCTTGACTACCACTGCCAAAGCACACAGGAAGAGCCAGGCTGCACAGTGGAACTGCTGCCACTGCTAGACCATGCCTACCTGGAAGGCTCTAGCAATCCTTGCAGGGCAATATTCCATTCCAGTTCATGTTGCTATTGGCTTGTGCTATTGCAGCTGAAGCGTATGCCTCTTTGTCACTGCTTGTATTTCTTCCTTGGTTCACATGGGTGTTGTTATGTTCTGTACATCACACCAGGGGTGGAGCAAGGTGGGGGCAGTGGGGGCAGACCACCCCGGGTGTCATCTCTGAGGGGAGTGACTGTGGCATTCGTACGGAGGCCCCGGTCGTCTCACAGACTATTGACCCATACACCACTAATCCACTGCCACCAACCAGGTCCTCCCTGGTAAATCACTTAGTCTCAGTCAGTTTCTTAAGTTAACAATGAAGATTGTAGTTTATTGCAAACACAAATATTCGAAACGCTGTTACCCTTTTCCCTCTTAGTCTTGTTTTATTCTGTCTCTAACTCTTCTACCTCCCCTCACACAAGTACCAACTGCACTGTCTCTCTATTTCCATCTGTCTGCCAACTGCTTTCCCAACCAACTAACTCACTAACCAAACCTTAGGCTAAGCCCTTTTATAAACAGGTAGGCTCCGCCTCTGGCTTTCCTATTCGTCTACCTATTAACTCTTTCTCTCCCCCTGTACAAACATTTTCAAAAGAACGGGCAAACATCACATCAACATGTGACTCCTGCCTACCCCGAGCCATAGTGGAAGGGGGAAGCTGCAGTGTTCCCCCTTCCCTCTTCGGTTTGACAGCCCTGCGCTCCCAGGCTGCTGGAGGAGGCAGGCAGGGAGAGGACAGGAAGGAGGCAGGCGAGCAAACAAGTGGAGGAGGGAGGGAAGAGGAGAAGCAAAACCTCCCTCAATTCTAGATCCAAACCCCCAAAAAGCTCAAAAACTTTGGCCACAACAACAACTGGCAATGACAATGGGTAGATCACAGGCAGTCTTTTTATACTGTGAGTAGGTCGCAGTCTCTTGGGAGTCCAACTAGATTTCAATGTGGGGGGGGTGACAAGAAATTTTCTGCACCGGGTACCACCTGACTGTGCTATGCCACTGCATCTCACTACATGGGCCTCTCTGACTCTGCATTGTCATATTAGAACTTGTAACCCCTTAAGGCAGGCTTCCTCAACCTTGGCCCTCCAAATGTTTTTGGCCTACAACTCCCATGATCCCTAGCTAGCAGGACCAGTGGTCAGGGATGATGGGAATTGTAGTCTCAAAACATCTGGAGGGCCGAGGTTGAGGAAGCTTGCCTTAAGCTGATGCAGTTTGCATTCACTCAGTCTACACTGACTCACATGGATGGAAATGTCGACAGCAAGGAAAAGCATGTACAGCGCCCTGCGGAACTCAAGCAGAATACTTCCCTGCTTAAAGTTGAGCCTCCGAGGAAATCTTAGCGCTACCAGGGCCTAAATCCTCCCCCTTCCCTATGCAAAATTGGGTTGGGGGCAGGGGAGTGAGTAAAAAATGGTTAAGAGCTGCTTTGTTCCATATTCCTTGAAAGGTTGCTTCAAGGTGGCTTTCATTTTCTCACTCTTTTCGGAGAGGAGATAAAACAGAGATATATTTTAATATGTTTTTCGTTCCTCTAAGAAATAATCAAATATCCAATTCACTGGCAGTTTGAGATGCTTTGGAGACTGGAACAAGGGAGGAAAACAACCAGGTTTGAGTTTCCTAATATAGCAACTAACTGAACGGTGTGCTAGATCCAAGATTTCCCCTCAACCCAGACATTATGTAATAATAAATTCCAACAGCAGAAGCAGAAGCAACAAAAACAACTGTCCTCAAGGAGCAGTGCTAGTTCTGCGCATTTAACTATCCTTAACATTTGAGAGTGATGAATGTCCTAATTTTTATGTATACACAGAGACATTTTGATCTCCTTTGATCAATATCAGACAAACAATTGAAGAAGCTGGCAAAATACAGATAAAAGAATTTTTTTCAGTAGGATGGGGAAATGGCTTTCAAATGAAATCAAGGGAGAGCAAAGCGGGCGACTCTAAACACATTTTCGTACTATGCAGTGGTTTACAATGGATAGTTTTGTTTTTAAGGAATACCATGGTATGTCTTGGGGCAGGACCCCCATTCATTATTAAACGTTCCACCTTGAGTTGCCAAGGGAGAAAATAAGAGAATTTCTATTGAAAAAATTCATACCTATGGAGATAATGCTTTCTGAGATATAGTGGTGAATTAAGCCCAGCTTTAATTTGCCACAGGCATCTGCAATTTGAGAAAATTGATTTAATAAAAAAAGCACACAAACAAACATTGGGGTGGTCTCTCAGTAGGAAAAAAAAAGGCATAGCTGTATATAAACATCTAATCATTTGCAGGGCTTTCTGTTGCTTTCAATCATAGAATCATAGAATTTAGAGATAGAAGGGACCCTGAGGATCTGTCTAGTCCAGCCCCCTGCAATGTAATCTTCACTGCATCCATAGCCCCACTGCTCACATTGAACAGGATGGAAGAGGGGCAGGGATACTATTTTGTTGTGCCACCTCCCAGCCTGGGGCATGAAGAAGCCCAGACTGGGCTCATTGCTATCATACGACAGCTGTAGGGGTGTCTCAGGATACAGTGGGTTCTGGGCTGGCCCAGACTTATCCTGTCAGGTGCTGGTGGTGCTTGCTCGCAAGTAACCAGGCAGGACTCTGACCTGTCTTTTACAGGTTTTATTGGTGCAAACTATATACAGTGCAGAAACACAAAGTTCATTTCCGTCTTAGTCGCAGATTCCAGGAGTGGCCCCTTCCAGTTTCTCCCCCAGCATAAGAACTTAGACACCCCAAATCTCCTCCTCCCCTCCTTATGTTTCACCCCTCTGCGTAAACTGGGCGACGGAAATGGCGTGTCTGTCTGCTGGCCAGCCGGGCTAGATGATACGCTTGAGCTCCCAGTAGCATCTTCGAGCCCTCTCCTCACTTGGCTGCCCTCTTCCCCTTCTGCTTCACTGGAGGTGTGGCTTTCCCCACCGCTGGACAAGGTGCTGCTCCTCAGCAGCATCAGAGGCTATCTGTATCCCCCTGCCACCCTCCCCTGTTCCAATGGCAGTCACCTGACATATCCTCTGACCTCTCTCTCCCTTAGTTGTTATGTATTTATGGAAGTTGTGGGTGGGGAACCTGTGACCCACCCAAGGGTGATCTCCCATTGTCCTTCCATTATTGGTCCTGCTGGCTGGTCCTGCTGGGAGTTGAAGTCTACCAACATTAGGAGGACTACAGTTCCTGGACTACATGACCCTCATGGTACCGTCCAACTCTACAATTCTTTGATTCCCCGTTCCTATTTTAAGTGTTTCTACCCCATTTTCCTAGGCTAACCACCTCCACACACCAAATTTCTATGCCCAACCAACATAAAATACATTTTACATACAATGTCATAGACATCGTAAGCACAGTTTAGAATATACAGTGGTACCTCAGGTTAAGAACTTAATTTGTTCTGGAGGTCTGTTTTTAACCTGAAACTGTTCTTAACGAGATGCACCACTTTAGCTGCTGCCACGCGATTTCTGTTCTCATCCTGAAGCAAAGTTCTTAACCCGAGGTACTATTTCTGGGTTAGCAGAGTCTGTAACCTGAAGCATATGTAACCTGAAGCATCTGTAACCCGAGGTACCACTGTATATAAAAATACTTGTGAACTACATATACAGTGGTACCTCGGGTTACATACGCTTCAGATTACAGACGCTTCAGGGTACAGACTCTGCTAACCCAGAAATAGTACCTCGGGTTAAGAACTTTGCTTCAGGATGAGAACAGAAATTGTGCTCCGGCGGCACGGCAGCAGCAGGAGGCCCCATTAGCTAAAGTGGTGCTTCAGGTTAAGAACAGTTTCAGGTTAAGAATGGTCTTCCGGAACGAATTAAGTTCTTAACCTGAGGTACCACTGTAAACAAAAACAAAAACCTTACAGCAACTGCATTACATCCCAGTTCAGACCAGCAATGGGTAAAAAAACAGAACACCAGCCGCCTCAGGATGGTGAATTGAGGTGCTCCTTTTCAATATGACGCAAAAAAAACCCAAGCACTGATTATTGTGTAACGATGTGCAGAGTCCTATGTCAAGAAAGGTCAGCGTACTTTGTAAACGCTAAGTGGTGCCCATCTATTTTTGGCTGAGGATTTGTCCTCGTCTGATTCATAGACTGCACTGGCTATTCTGGCAGAAATAATGAGTGTTTCTGGCACTTGCTAAATGTTAAGCATAGGTCAACGTCCTCCTTGAAAAGTGGTAACACTGACCTCAGCGGAATTGCCAATATAATATTGAATATAGATAAACAGACTGAAAATCGTTGCTTTCCTTTTATCCATCCCTCTGCCTGTCCTAGCAGAAACAGATATTTTTTTGTCTGTGTCAGATTGATTTATATGAAGCGCTTGGAGCACAATAGCCATATTTATTTTGGCTGGGTAATACCTCCCGAAGAATGTCACTGTTAAATCTTGCAGGCTTTCTGTGCTAAGAAAAATATAAAACCTGATCTCAGAAGTGCTTGCCTTGTAAAACAGTGAGACAGCAGGCAAGTGTTAAATTTTTGAAAGATGGGCTTTATTAGTCACACAGCATAGTAACCTTCCACAAGTCAGGAAAATGTCTGGCTAACTATAGGACAAATATAAAACCCTCCAAATGTCCCTATTTTCCAGGGACATCCCTGATTTAGAGAAGCCATCCCAATTTCTGATTTAATCCTGGAATGTCCCACTTTTCCTTGGGATGTCCCTATTTTCATTGGAGAAATGTTGGAAGATATTGAGTTATTTGACTCCTGAGCCCTCTGAAGGCAATCCTGTGTAAGTTTTTTTAAATAAAAAAAATGCTTAATGTTTTATTATGTTTTTTATTTATGTTAGAAGCTGCCCAGAGTGGCTGGGGTAAACCAGTAAAATGTGTGTGGTTATAAATAGTAAAATTATGCTTATAGAATGGGACGTCCCTGTTTTCATTGGAGAAATGTTGGAGGGCATGTTGGAGGTCCATAAATATTTATCAGTGTGAATTGTACTAATTCAGGCTTGCTAGCAAACACTTTATGCAGTTATAAAGATGGTAGATGACTCAGAGCCTGGACTGGAACTAGCCTAATTTGAAATGATAATGTTTGGTAATGTCGGCCCATTGCAAAGCAGGAGTTCATTTTATGACACTTCCCAAGGAAACTGTTCTATAGTTTTCTTAAATGTTGTAAAACAACTGGAAGAAAATGTATATTACAAACAAGAGACATAAAAACCAGAATGGAAGATACCACCTACACACAATCCACAATACAGGGGTACCTCAGGTTACATTTGCTTCAGGTTACATACGCTTCAGGTTACAGACTCCGCTAACCCAGAAATAGTGCTTCAGGTTAAGAACTTTGCTTCAGGATGAGAACAGAAATCGTGCTCTAGCGGCGCAGCAGCAGCAGGAGGCCCCATTAGCTAAAGTGGTGCTTCAGGTTAAGAACAGTTTCGGGTTAAGTACGGACCTCTGGAATGAATTAAGTACTTAACCTGAGGTACCACTGTACTCCACTATCAAGTGGATAGAAAATTTTACTTCAGAAGAGAAAGCCTTCATGCATCAATATTGGACTTTGCCAACCATGGCCCAAATAGAAATCTTGGAAAGGCTAGACTTATTGAGAACCTGTTTAACAGGACTTAAACTGTGCAACACAGAAGAAGCAATGAGCTTGAAATTAAAATTAAAGGAATTTAAGTCACAAGTGATAAAGGAGATAAAAAATGGAAAAGGGAGAACAAGTCGTGGGGAAGTCGAACCCAGAGATGTGATGGATGATGGTACAGTGAATGGCCAGATCATTCCCCAAAATGACCCTGCAAAACAATGGGTTATGGCAGAGATAAATCTGTTATCAAATAATAATGTACAAAGTAACGAGAGGGAAAACTTACTCCTTCCTGCGACAGAAACAATTCCTAAGATGACAAATCCTGGGCTCTGGAGAGAAATGAGATACCGAGATGATGAGGAATTTGGATCAACACTCTGGTGACCAATTTAGAAAGGAATGGCCCAGTGATTATAAATGTGAGTACAAAATGTCCAATGACCAAAACCATTGAATATCCAGGATACTACCTTGAGTACTAAAACTACCAAAAAAATTATATTGAGCTGCAACAAAGATGGGCAAACCTTAAAAATACATTGCCTTGGGACTAACAAGGATTAAATTGTCGCAAATCTAAAGCTAAATTAAAACACCTGGAAGTTTGTGAGGATTACATCTTACCTGCTGCTAAACAGCTAAGAATTGAAGACTTTTACCCACCACAGACGTCTGTTTCCAACTGCTTTGCGATTCTAGCAGAAAGGGACAAAGATTACCCTCCAGAAACTACCATAAAATTTCCCCAAAAGGACACTGCTCCCTGGGCACGTAAACCAGATGACCCAGGCCTGGGTATAAACATGCCATTGGAAAATGAGATCCTGGAAGAAGATCTCAAAGAACCTTCACAGACCTTTTCTGAGCAGGAGCAGCAGAGAATTATAGCAAAACATGACCTGTTAAAGGAAAGCCTACCCACGAGTAAAGAGAAATCTCCAAACCCTCTGAAGCCATCTACGAATCGACCAATCTGTGACTCAGATATTAAATGGAATGTGTAATGGCTTTAGGGGTTGCTTGTGCGTAAGTTACTGCCACTCTGGGCTAGGTTGGCTGGTTAAACCGTTTCTCGCTGGACAGCCATCCACTCCGTGGCTGTTCAGTCGCTGGCAGAATCCGTCAGTGGGCGTTTCTTAAACCTCTTCCAGCATAGAAGCTCTTTGATGCCAAGTCGCCGCCTACTTTCCCTGCACGGAAGTCTTCTGCGCAAGGTGGGTGTGGGCAGCGGAGGACCTGTGCTCTCCTCGCTGGTCTCCTGCGAAGAGTCCTGGAGCCCCCTCTCTGCTTTCCCCATCGGCCCCCCTCTATCCCTGGTGTTGCGCTGATTTTCTTCCCCAGCCGGAGACCTGTCTCTCTCCCGGCTTGGCCCCTCTCCAGCATCGCTGTGGAGCCTCGCCTCCTCCGCTAGTTCCGATGGCAGTTCCCTGACAGAATGTCTCAGCAGTGCCCTTTCAAACCAATAACAGTATCTTTCTCAGATCTAAAGATAATACACCTAATTTTCCACCCCCAATAATTGAGGGAAACTAGTGAGAGCAATGGTGCAAAGCTTTTATTCATTGAAAACTAAGAATCTCCACAGCTGAACTGTAAAATGCAAACCCCAATGATAGGCCTAAATTCAGAGGATATGGAACTTACCTCAACCTTCCCTAGTGCCCCTCAAATAAATGACTATGTCTCTCAGGACAGTTAAAGACCTTTGGATCAAACTATAGAACCTGATTGTCAATCAGCAGGTGCCCCTACTGGGATTCTTCGCCTCATCTTCTGGAACACTGCTGGATGGGGCAGTGACCAGACCTCATAGAACATCTTAAAAGCTTTGATTGTATGTTACTTCAAGAAACCTGGTTAGCGACTGAGGTAAACATTGCCGGGTTCTCTTCATATAACTTACCTGCTACAACCTGAAGCCTTTGAGCGCTGAAGAGATATGGTTCATGAGGAACATGGTGGATGGTTGTAGATTTAGCAGCCACCTCCTGCAAAGAAAACTCTCTCGAGAATTGCTCACTTTTCAAAAGTCAGTTTCACATATGCCTGAAGAAGGGTGTTTCCTGAGCTGTTCAGCATCTGATACCTGGCATCTCTTGTTGGGGAGATTTGGCCTTGGGTGGAGCACAAGCATTGAAGCCTGAAGAGTAAGAGGTTGCAATGTTGTCGTCGTAAGATGGGCTGCTGAGTTCCAACTGCTGGAAATGGTAGGAACAGGAGACAAATGCACACGTCTTTGTACTAATAAATTGTATGCTCAAATCCAACAACAACAACTTATCCGCTCCTAGACAATTCTCCAAAGGCTGCCACAAAGCTGGCATATTGGTCTTAATCAGATCTGGTCTGCCATTCAAAACAAGTCCTCTTGGCACTTATCCTTCATTAGCCCAAGCTTACCTAATAACTATGAATAAGCAACGGGTAATTTTGGTAAATGTCTACCTCCCTCTCTCAGAAGATGAGATGATTCTAACTGCTAATTGGGACAAGTTGTTATGTTCTCTCTATCCCCAAAAAATCCATCTGCCCAATTTACAGTCATACCTTGAGTTGAATGTGCTTTGGGTTGAGCGCGTTCGAGTTGCGCTTCGCGGCAACCCGGAAGTAACAGAGTGCGTTACTTCTGGGTTTCGCCGCTTGCGTATGTGCAGATGCTCAGAATGATGTCACACGCATGCGTGGAAGTGGCGAAACGCAACCCGCAGACGCGCCATCGCGTCTTGTGTTCCATTCAGGATGCGAATGGAGCTCCAGAACGGATCCCGTTCGCTTCCCGAGGTACCACTGTATTATTATCGGCGATTTAAACGCATGGATTGACTTTGAAGGAATAGATATAATACAGGGGTCAGCAAACTTTTCCAGCAGGGGCTGGTCCACTGTCCCTCAGACCTTGGGGGGGGGGGCGGACTATATTTTGAAAAAAATAAACAAATTCCTATGCCCCACAAATAACCCAGAGGTGCATTTTAAATAAAAGGACACATTCTACTCATGTAAAAACACACTGATTCCTGGACCGTCCACGGGCCGGATTTAGAAGGCAATTGAGCTGGATCCAGCCCCCGGGCCTTAGTTTGCCTACCCATGATATAATACATACCCCACTGTCTGTTCCCCGCTCCTTTAAGGATAGATTAATTAACAGAGTGGGGTTAAAATGTATGGAATTTTGTATTGCCCATAATGTAGTTATGGTGACAATGAGTTTACCTTTATCTCAATAAGGGGTCATAGTGTAGTTGATTATTGTATCTGTTCTCTAAATCTACACTCTGATGTTAACTTCTACCTACTATTGCCTCCCAAACCTGGGTGGACTACTATTTTAAAATATTCAACGCCTCACCCTGCTTTCTTCCAAATGCTGATGAGCCTGTCCTCTATAATAAACCAAACTGGCCCCCAGTAAGCTCAGATGAAATTATGGAACTTATTGCGGAACTAAAACCCGGTGAGGCTTCTGGCTCTGATGGGATTTCTGCTGAGATTCTGAAAAAGTATGCAAATCGGTGGGCATCACCACTTGCTAACATTTCCCACTCTTATTGTGCTGGTTGCGTGGATCAACCGAGAGGCGAGGGCCGAGTCCAGTCCGAGGTCAAAGGAGCAATATGGAGGCAGTCCGTAAAAGCTGGAGCTGGGTGCAGGGCAGGGAGTCAGGTGAGGTCAGGAACGCAGGCAGGAGAGCAGGACAGGGTTCAGGCAGGAACTGGCAACCTACAAAGTTGCTCCCACAACTTGGGACTGGGGCTGGCTGGCTTTTATCTGCCCCGAGGCATAGGGCGGCGCCGATCCACAGGTGACTCACCCCTCCTGGCCTGGAGGCGAGCACTCCTCCTGCGGGAACTTAGTTCCCTCCACCTCTCTGCCCTGAGCCTCCACAGCTCAGGAGAGGCTGGAGGGTTACCGGACCCAGAGGCAACCTCAGCTTCCTCTGACAGGGCTGAGAGTGGAGCACCTGCAGGCAATGGGTCCTCCATCACCTCAGGAGCCAGAGCAGGCTCAGCTGGTGCCTGCACCTGAGGACCCAGCACAGGTGAGGACCTTTCAGCTGATTCTGGAGGCGGGGAATCCTGTGCAGGCTGGAATTCCTCAGGTTCAGCATCTGAATCTGAATCCCAGACCATCACATTTATAGACCAATATGGAATTACACCAAAATCGTGGTTAACTTCTGTAATTATCCCAATTTATAAAAAAGGTGATCCTGAGCAGGCGTGTAATTATCTCCCTATTAGTCTCCTGTCCACTATAAGTAAACTCTACTTTAAACATTTAGAGTGCTATCTGTCGGATTGGATTAAAATGAATACAATTATTGGCCCTGAACAGATCGGATTTACAAAAGAGAAATCAACTATTGATCACTGTCTCTCACTTGCCTTTCTAGCAGATAAATATATGAAATCTGAAAGGGGAAAGTTATATGTGGCCTTTATTGATCTGAAAAGTGCTTTTGACTCGATACCCAGAGGGCTGTTATGGGAGAAACTGAATGCTATTGGGCTAGAACCCTGATGACTTTTCTTGATAAAAAAAGCTGCAGATGAACACTATGTATCAGGTGAAGACCTCCCTGGACAGCCACTTATCACCTAGGTTTACAACTATTAAAGGAGTCAAACAAGGCTGTATTCTTGCCCTACACCCATTTAATCGATTTTTGAATGATATGAAACATCCACTCATTGTGAATGGCCACCCTCCTAGGTTAGGATCTAAGGCAGTTCCTATACTTTTATATGCAGATGACACTGTCCTCTTCTCTTGCACCAGACTTGGGCTCCAAAGGCATATAAAAGCATTATTTCATTACTGTCATTACCTAGCAATTAATTACTCAAAATCCATGATCTTGGTATTTTCAAAGAGTTGGCATCCATCTAAATGGTGTATTGGTGATCAAGAAATCGAAAAAGCTGAAAGCTTTAAATACTTAGGGATCACCTTTTATTGCTATCTAAAATAGGTGATCTATCATAACAAGATGATAGATCACTTAGCTAAATGCTTTGCAGCACAAATTAAACGATTCTGTTTTCTTGATGGTAATCAGAATGTGCCTGCAGCAGATAGGGCCTATAGTGCAAAAAACTGTTCTGAAACTCATTTATGGGATTCCCTTATGGATAACATAACAACAAAGTCGAGGGCATCCTTCTTCCGACAAATCCAACAAATCATAGGAGCTCTAAAATGTATCTCCTATCTGGCTATATGTGCAGAGTTAGGCCAGTATCTCCTAGAATCTAGGGGCTGGATTATGACTTTCAAATACTGGCTAAAAATCATTTTAATACAGACCCGAAAACTTTACTAACTTATTTACTGAGATATACAGTGGTACCTGAGATTAAGAACTTAATTTGTTCTGGAGGTCCGTTGTTAACCTGAAACCTGGGGTACCACTTTAGCTAATGGGGCCTCCCACTGCCGTGGCAGCACAATTTCTGTTCTCATCCTGAAGTAAAGTTCTTAACCCGAGGTACTATTTCTGGGTTAGCAGAGTCTGTAACCGGAAGCGTCTGTAACCCGAGGTACCACTGTACACATAATTCTACATTTTTTTTAATATTACCCTCAAACTCAGGCAAATAGGGATTGCAATAGATTTCCTTCTTCTATAGGATGAGTCACAAATCTTCTCTCTCATCAAGCAGAGGTGGCTAGTTCATGAAATCCAAAAACTCTACTCCTCCCAGCCTTTTGCATGTTCACCTGCTTACTTAGGATTGCAGCCCCACCATGGATTTTTTATGCTAGCTCGTCTAAATGCAATCCCCTCATCTGTATTGCTTGGAAGGTTTCAAAAAATCCCCTTCCAGAACAGATTATGTTCCTGTAATAAGAAAAAAAAACAGATACAATACATCACATAATTTCTGGATTGCCCTCTTCTCAACACCCATTGCAGAGATCTCCTAGTGACTCGCTTACAGCTCAAAATATTGATTTACAAAGAGCCTGTAATCCAATATTTGTTGAAGGATGATACTACCAAGATTGTTTCGTGGTACAGTACTTAGCCAAGATCTTTAAAGCTAAATCTAAAGTTGCCTGATTTATTCAATGGTGGCTATTTAGTCTTTTTTTATATTGTATGTGTTTGGATTGTCAATGTATCTGGATGACTTTGCATGATTTTATGATTTTGCTGTTTTAACTTATGCCAATAAAGGCTAGAAATAGCAGTATATGAATCAGATTTTAATATTTTAGTGGTTTAGTTTGATGCAGAAGTAAATTTTATTCTATTGCTGTTGCCGTGGTGTACATTAGTCAGATGGCAAATGAAAATTAAGTACTTGAAGTTGCTACAATAAAGTACAGTTGTTCATCTTTTCGTCTGAGTTTTATATGCCATGTGTTCTATATTATATCAGCTGCTTTAATCTGATTTAATAAATCTGTATAGCAATTTCATTCTGTGGATTTACACCTATTTACAGTCGCATCTGCAATTTTTTTCTTGCTAGGGATCAGAGCCAATGCTTCAAATCTAGTTTCCTAAGCTTATTACCTTAGTTATATATTTAGCCATTTGTGAGGAAAGCACATCAGTGGTATCACTGATTGGACACATACAGTTGTGAAACAGAGATAGAAAATTGTTATACAGATTTTTTAAAAGGCAGCTCTCTTACCCTCCAGCATTTCTCCAATGGAAATAGGAATGTCCTATTCAATAATAATAATAATAATAATAATAATAATAATAATAATTTTATTATTTATACCCCACCTATCTGACAGCCACTCTGAGCAGCTTCCAACATATATAAAAGCATAATAAAGCACTAAACATTTTAAAAAACCTTTCCCATACAGGGCTACCTTCATACATCTTCTAAAGCAGGTTTCCTCAACTTTCCTCATCCCTGACCACTGGTCCAGCTAGCTAGGGATCATGGGAGTTGTAGGCCAAAAACATCTGGAGGGCCAAGCCTGAGGAAGCCTTTTCTAAAGGCTGTATAGTTACTTATTTTCTTGGCTCGGGGGTCGCCTAACTCCATAACCTCCAGCATTTCTCCAATGAAAATATGGACATTCTAAAGAAAAGCGGGACATTCTAGGATGAAATCAGAAACCAGGATGGCTTCTGTAAATCCAGGACTGTCCCTGAAAATCTAATGAGATCTAATGTTGACTTTCTAGTGTTCATTTAGGAAATGAAATAAATAACAGGTTTTCATTTAACTCCTGCGGTTCAGTGGAATTCAGCCAACATCATACCCTGGTTTAAGAACCTGATTTGTCCTGAAGCTGGTGATCATAGTTTCCTGGTCTGAATGAAATTGGAAACTGTGGTCAACCGGAGACTTCCGTGTTGAATTCAACGGCGCTGCAAAGGGAGGAGAGACAAGGGACGATGTGTGGAGAAAAGGCTCGTTCACATCTAGGCTTCTGAAGCCGAGATACCATCCAAACCAAGTTGGTCTCTTCAGATGACCTGCACAAAGTGGCTTCTGCATTAACCTGATGGCACAGCAAAAGAACTACCATGCCCTGACACAGATATGGGCTTGTCCCCTATTTTTTGTTTTTTTGGGGGGGTTGTTTTTGGGAGCACATGAATGCCAGTTCTCCAGAAGAACCCTTATATTTCCCAGCACCCAACGGAACACTGTCACGTAATGGAGCTGTCTATGTTGCTGTGAAGCAGTCAGTGTGGCGTGCCATTAGCAGAATACATATTCATTGTCATTTGCTGCCTTTTCATGTGTGTGGGATCAGACCTTCAGCTGCTGTTAATCAGTTCTACTGACTGCACCAGAGCACATGGTGTTACCAGCGGAGGATATCAGTGGAATATGTAGAGGAAGTGATAAGAATGAACCTTGATTACATTTCTATCCCAGGCTTCATGATGTGAATAAGAAATACCCAACTATTTCCTCCCTTTAAAATCTCTATATTAGTCGCAGGTGGTTTTTCTTTAAAAGAGAGCACCCTTGTTTTAAATACTATACCCAAACTCGGCCCGCCAGATGTTTTGGGACTACAGTTCCCATCATCCCTGACCACTGGTCCTATTAGCTAGGGATGATGGGAATTGTAGTCCCAAAACATCTGGAGGGCCGAGTTTGGGGATGCCTGTACTAGACTAACAAAGGGAGATAAGTGCAACCGAGAGGCAACATCAAGGGAAGATAGGCGTGGCACCCCTGTGTTCTTCCTTGGGACAGGGGTATCCAGAATTTGGGGGGTCAATTTAAACTGGTAATATTCACCTTTAGGTCTGAAGACAGCAACATTTGTTGCCCCGAGTATTTTAAATACATAATCGATCATTTCCTTTCAAATATTACATCTTTTAAAAATACAAAATGCCTTGATTCTCCAAAGAAAACAAAAATAATCCCCAAGCAACAGAACTGAAGCAATCTAGGCATTTCTTGTTTTTAAACTCAGATGACAGCCCTGGCAAGAAAAATTAAATGATCCTTTCAAGTCTCTTCATTTCTGCTTTGGACACTGGGCCCAAACGAAAGTGTTCATAAATGTATACATTCACATAAGAATGAGAAAGATTGGAACATTTGGCTTTTGTAAAACCACTGGGTTTTTAAAAAGATAACCATTTATAGCTACATTTGAAAATCACTGCTTTATTGTCAGAACTCTGAAGGAGCGAAGGTAAGTGTATATTTTATATAGCTCCTGGGGGGGAAATGTATTTTTCACATCAAACTGCTCCCAATTTAGGCAGTATATAGCATTAATTATGTCATGCATATGAAAACCATCAAATCAATTTCATGCCTTTCGGTTCTTAAAAATAGATTTATGACTTTTTATGACAACATTAAGAGAACAATCCTATATTCACTTGGAGGCTGGCTGAGGGGCTTAAGGATGCCACGATCAGAGAGGGAGAACTGACAGAAACCCTGGAGGTCACACCCGGAACTCTGTTAGAGAGCTCAGTTCATATCAAGCCTGGATCCCATGCTTGGATGGTGGAACTGTGGCCACTTTGAAATACAATAAAATGTGGTAAGAACACACTTTTGCCATGCACAATGCTCCTTTCCTTCTATCTACCACAGGTGTGCCGAGTTGCCACCAACATTGTGGGGGCCCATCATGGTCTTCCCAGTAGTGATGTATGGAAGTGAGAGCTGGACTATAAAGAAGGCTGATCACTGAAGAATTAATGCTTTGAATTCTGGTGCTGGAGGAGACTCTTGAGAGTCCCATGGAGTGCAAGAAGATCAAACCTCTCCATTCTTAAGGAAACCAGTCCTGAGTGTTCGGAAGGACAGATCCTGAAGCTGAGACTCCAATACTTTGGCCACCTCATGAGAAGAGAAGACTCCCTGGAAAAGACCCTGATGTTGGGAAAGATGGAGGGCACAAGGAGAAGGGGACGACAGAGGACGAGATGGTTGGACAGTATTCTTGAAGCTACCAGCATGAGTTTGACCAAACTGCGGGAGGCAGTGGAAGACAGGAGTGCCTGACATGCTCTGGTCCATGGGGTCACGAAGAGTCGGACATGACTAAATGAATAAACAACAACAACAAATCACATGGTGTGACGTCACACACGCACCATCCCCCAACCTGGCCAGGCCAACTTGGCCCCACACCCCTCATCTACCCACCGTATCTTTAGCCCAGAAATGGAAGCAAGAAGAAATTCCGACGAAAGAAGAATGGCAGGCAAAATCAATGGACTACACAGAATTAGACAAAATGACAGGAAGGATTCGAAACCTGCGAGACCAGAGATTTACAGAAGATTGGAAGAAATATATGAATTATTTGAAGAGCAACTGTAATGAACAAATTACGCTAGTAGGACTACAAGAAGTTTTGTAAGGATATGAAATATTGCAAAGTGGAGAAAGAATAGAGAGATTAGTTATGAGATTTTAAAGGTAATAGTGAAAGTAAGAAATGTATATTAAGTGAATAGATTGGAAGATTTTCAGACGTGATTGATGGAAGTCAAAAAATTGTATAAGATGTTAAAGTATGTTTAATTACTGTTGAAAATGATATGTTAAAAACTAATAAAAATTTAGAGAGAGAGAGAGAGAGAGATATTGAGATTGCTTGAGCTCATAGTCCAGGACTATGCAGAACTTGATAAATTGACTGGGAAGATCAGATATCTACGAGATCAAAAGTTCATCGAGGACTGGGGAAAATTAGTTGAGTACTGGGAATGTATAAGTGATAGTGGAATAACGCTAGTGGCATTTAAAGAAGCTCTGTAACAACACAAGAAATATTGTAAAAAGGCAAAATAGAAGTGGGGGGTAGGCATAAAGGCAATAGCAAAATTTGGAAATGTGTAATTAAAGAAGTTAGAGTTTGGATGATTGGCAGAGAGGCCGAAGGAAGTAAAAAATGGAAAATTTAATAGAAGTTGTAATGTGGCATGAATGTATGGAAAATCAATAAAATATAATTTTTTTAAAAAAACGAGATTGCTTGAGCTCTTTCCTGGAAGGCACTCTGGCAATCCTCATATGGGCGCACCAGGGCGAAGACGCTTCCTTCTGGTGTGTCCTTTTGAGGACTGAAGTGGAATGGAGGGGGGGTAGAGCCCAGGCCCTCCTTGAAAATATGGGGGGGTCCTGGCCCCCCATGGCCCCCCATAGATGGCGCCAATGATCTACCAGATCTTTGGCCTCATTCTTTGCAGCTGAGAGTACACAGTAGGCTGGAGCAGGGGAACCTTTTTCAACCTGAGGGCCAAATTCCATCATGGGCCACCTGGGGACTGCATGCCAGAGGCTCAAATGGGTATGACCAGAAGCAAAAATTGGGTGAGGCCAAGAGAAGTGGTGGGTTGGGGGATGGTTGTGACTCTGACTTTTGTGCAGTGGGCTGCATTACAGTCACACACAAACCAGAGGTTTACACACACACACACACACACACACACACACACACTCCATCCGGGTAGGCAAGAGGCATTAGCACAGTTCAAGAACACATTCCAGAAAGGCTAAAGCACTCAGGGAGTGTTCAAAGCAAGGTCAGTGAGTGGGGGGACTGAGGAAGAATCCTGAGAACTGATTACAGTCATATCTCAGGTTAATAACTTAATTCGTTCTGGAGGTCCGTTCTTAACCTGAAACTGTTCTTAACCTGAGGTACCACTTTAGCTAATGGGGCCTCCCGCTGCTGTTGCGCCGCCGCCATGCAATTTCTGTTCTCATCCTGAAGCAAAGTTCTTAACCCGGGGTACTATTTCTGGGTTAGCAGAGTCTGTAACCTGAAAAGTCTGTAACGTGAAGCATCTCTAACCTAAGGTACCACTGTATAGAGGACCACATTGAGCCTGTGGGTAGGTTTCCCACCCTTCCATAGGCACTAGCAATTAGACAGCAATGTTTCACGAGAAGATTGAAAACTAGTATTCTTTCATTATTATCAAGCTTATATTTTACCCTTCGTTTAGAAAGACAGATTACGTGTGGCTCCCGAAGGTCTGGCTGAAAGACCTACATTTTTTGCCAGCCTATCTACATATATCACCAATCCATATTGGAAGTTAGCACAGTTGTACCTTGGAAGTAGAATGGAATTCGTTCTGGAAGTCTGTTCAACTTCCAGAACATTAAAAAACCAAACCACAGCTTCTGATTGACTGCAGGAAGCTACCGCAGCCAATCAGAAGCCGTGGAAGCCCCGTCAGACGTTCAGGTTCCAAAAGAACATTCACAAACCAGAACAATCACTTCCGGATTTGTGGCGTTCGGGAGCCAAAACATCCTAGTTCCAGCGTTCGGGATCCAAGGTATGACTGTACAGTGTAGTGGTTAGCATGGCAGACTAGGAGTGTGTGACCCAGGTTCAAATTTCCACTCCAACATGAGCCAGCTTAGCCTAGCAGTTCCTTAGATCTTGTCAAGACCTACCAATCGTCTACGGGTGGTTCAATACCCTGCGGGTGCTATCTGCTTACCTAAAAATTATATATTTATAAATTCCCACTCGAAAATGAAGCTCACTGGGTGACTTTGGGCTATCCCCCCCCTCTCTCTCTCATTCTAGTCTGAATTCATGTGGTAGTGGTTGTATCAAAATAGTCAATGGAGAACTATGCATGCAGACCTTGATAGCTTAGAAGAAAGGTGAGATATAAATCTAATGTACGTTTCCGAGCACAATTCAAAGTGTTGGTGATGACCTTTAAAGCCCTAAACGGCCTCGGCCCACTATACCTGAAGAAGCATTTCCACCCCCAATGTTCTGCCCGGACACTGAGGTCCAGCTCCAACGGCCTTCTGGCGGTTCCCTCACTGCAAGAAGCGACGTTACAGGGAACGAGGCAGAGGGCCTTCTTGGTAGTGGCACCCGCCCTGTGGAACGCCCTCCCACCATATGTCAAAGAAATAAACAACTACCTGATGTTTAGAAGACATCTGAAGGCAGCTCTGTTTAGGAAATTTTTTAATGACTGATGTTTTAATGTATTTTTAGTCTCTTGTTGGAAGCTGCCCAGCCAGATGGTTGGGGTATTATGATTAATAATAATAATAATAATAATAATAATAATAATAATAACAATTTATTATTATTAAAATATAGTGTGTTGGATTATTGGATCCACAAAGATAGTTGAACTTCCTTCCCACTGAAAGCAATGAAACGCTTTAGACATCCCATTTATTTCAGCGAGACCTGAGTGCAACTCACATAGTCTAGATCCAAGCCAATTTCAATAACACTGAATTTTGAAAACTCATTGTCATTGACCTCGTTCACAAGAATTGGGACTGTCGTACCTGTTGATTGATGTGGCTGTCTAAATATATACACGTCTTCTATTAAGCAATTTGGAACTTTGCTCTGACTTAAATAACTTTCCCACAGAAGGAATGGGCAGAGTTGAGAGGAGGCTGATCTGAAGTCAATAATGGTTTGATTCTGTCCCGCGGGGATCTGCAACTGTGCCACTAACAAGAGAAGATTTTTATATGCTGCCTTTGCCAATCTCTTCTCATCCTTTGACCTTATCAGCAGAAGATCAGCTTTGGTACAAGCTATTTCAAATTAATATTAATAGATGTCTGCAGCTATTGATCCAGGCCCTTTAGTTTGATACAATTCTCAAAGCATGAATGGACCACTATGGGCAATTTGGAGGCAACTGCCCTATGTGTGTTCATTTTCTTTACTATTTGAGTGGTAGTCAGTTATTCCCTGTCTTATTGACTTAAAGACCAGGAGGGAGGAAAGGCACCTATGTTTTTAATGAAAATACCATTTGGTTCCACCGACTATTAAAAATCAGATTCATGATGAATTCCAAAGAGTTTCCAGTGACTTCCAAAGTTTTATCAGGGGCTATTAAATAACAGCAAATGCCTTTAGTCTAAATATATTTTGTTACCAGGGGGGCATTATATAATGGTGTAATAGTGCTGGGCTGGACTTTCAAAATGCTAAAAATCTGTCCAATTGGGGAGGAGGGTTGAATGAAACAAGTGGCAATAATTTGGGGGGGGGTGTCTACACCAGTGGCATGCCAAGAAAAATCGTATTTCCCCCCTACTACTCTCCATCAATTAATGAGAAATACATTGCATTAGGAAATGGTCAAAGGAGGAAGAGAAAAATTGACAATCTTCAAATCTTCTCCGGAGAACTGGGGGAAAACCCTGAACAGATTTTTCTGTTTTTTATTAAAACAGAATAAATCCTGCTGTTATGCGTTAATTGACATATTTGGGGGTTTCTCTTATTTGAGCTTCCAAGTTGGGACAGGGGAAACAAAGCATGAATAGAATTAACATATAATTGGCTATTAAATAAAAATGTGTGTGCATGGTGTTCGTGTATTTTTTAAAAAGAAACATTTATTTGAAAGTATTCTCAGCAGAAGCCTTTTCCCCCGTACTGCTTGTGTTCTCAAATGCTGCAGACATGATGAGACAACCTGATGCTGGAATTCTGTGGCTCAACGCTGCACTCTTTGCAGGAGCAGCTGCTACAGGCTATAAAACTGCATAATTATTGTCAGTCCTTTGTCACCTGCCTTTCTGGGAGAATTGCTTGTAAGCTGATGGAAATATAGGGGGCGGGGAAAGAAAGGTGTTTTTGGTAACGTCCAGACATGCATGTGTGCGTGTATTATTATTGGGTTTTTTTTAAATCCTATCATCCTTTTCACTTGTCCAACATCTGTTTCCATGGAAACAGAAGTGAGAAGGGGGGAAAATACAGCAGCAAAAATTGACTCATCTTCTAGTGGGCTGCTTCCATTACTAGTTCCGCTTCCATGGAAACAGATGTCAGACCAGTGCACACAAGGTAATGGTTTTTAAATGCTGCCTTAAAAACAAGGCAAAGCTTACGCTGACTTTTGATTTGGCTCCTAAAATCTGCTCTCCTGATGGAGAGGGGAGGACGTGCTTGTTGGGAAAACAAAAGTGCCATCTGGTTGAAAAGAGAGAATGGGGAATTAGATATTAGCCAGCAATCTTGTCATCTTTAACTCACCTGTCTGATTACATCGGTGCAAACCTCTGCTAGAATTCAATATACAGAGGCAATGTCCCTGTGAATACCAGATGCTAGAGTCAAGCAAGAGAGGGGGTTGCCTATCACCTCCATGTCCTGCAGAGGCATCTTGCAGTTCATAGTGGGAGACAGAAGGCTAGACTATGCAGTTCTTGGGTCTGATCCACCAAGGCATGTTCTTAAGATTTTTCTTCCCCTCCAGCACAAACAATGGTCTGTGTAGGATGTAGAAATCTTGCTTTAGAGATATCTTCACCCAGTCATATCCACACATTCTCCATTTGCTATCACATTGTGATCATTGCATTCCATCCTGCCTCCTTGACCGACTCAGTGCAGAGTAAGATCAAAGGCTATCCTGAAAAATCGAGGAGGATAGAGTTTGGGTATACACCTGATGTGCTTATGCTCAGGGGAACACATATACATCAAGAGTTCCACTGCTGACCCCACCATGTGGGAATCCCTGGAAGACAACCACAGTGCTTGGAGACAATCAATCAGGTCATGTATCTACAGCAGTGGCCAGAGGCTGAATAACTGCTGGGAGGAGCACAGAATGAAGAAGCATCATGGCACACCTGCAAAAGCACAACTGGACATCTTCATCTACCCCAGCTGCAATGAAACATGGGTCTTCCATATCGGTCTCTACAGCCACAGCAGGCACAGTGAGTCTCCAATTGTTTGCTTGCACCCCTGAAGATGCACTCTTCTATTGTCTCCCAAGACAGAGGGAAGCCAACCAACCAGATTTGATTATTAACTGAGAATAGCTTGTGAAAAGCTGACATTATCACTTGGAATTTGGAAGTCCAAAAACCAATAGCTCATATATTCGGCGCATTATAGCTCCTCTAGAAACTCTATACCTCTAGATCAGGCATAGGCAAACTCGGCCCTCCAGATGTTTTGGGACTACAACTCTCATGATCCCTAGCTAACAGGACCAGTGGTCAGGGATGATGGGAATTGTAGTCTCAAAACATATGGAGGGCTGAGTTTGCCTATACCTGCTCTAGATATTATATACCAGGGATGGGGAACCTTCAGGGCCTTCCCATTAGCCCCAGGCAAAATGGCCAATATTCAGAGATGATGGGAGTTGTATTCCAACAATATTTGGATGGCATCACATTAGCTACCCCTGCTACTCAACTCCACCTTTCCCAAATTCCTAATAGCTGAGGTATACTTTCTTCTGAATCACATGCAGTCTTAATGCTTACACCTGAAACAGGTACCTTTTATTTCACTCTTGCTCCAAGGAATGCAAGGAAGGCATATGCAGCACCCTCTATCCCTATTTTAATTTGAAAATTTATAATCTTCTTTTTCCATAAAATAGAACAAGTTGGCTTACAACAGATGAAAGGCAGGAAAGCCAGTCAATAAATATCCACAAAACGTAATTCAAAACATAATTGAAACAGCAGTAGATAACGGCTGGTTAAAAGAAACATTCATATTGTGAACGCCTGTCTAAACAGCGCAGTTTTCAGGACATGTCTGAAGAAGCCTAGGATAGTTCCTGATTAACTTCTACAGGTAAGGCATTCTTATTGTATTACAAAAAAGCTTTAATAAAATCTTGTTTTTAAAAAATAGAACCATCTGGGAGATCACGGATGAAGAGAGTACTGATCTTCAGAATCTTTATGCTCTAAGCTGTTCTCAAATTTCAGTGGCAATTAGGGTGCATCTTCAGTGGCAGAAAAGTGTGTTACGTGTTCTGCCCTCCACCACACAGACAGTTCTGTATCTGATTTGGACACTCAACATGGATGCCCAATGGACATGATTCTCCATCCTCAAAAAAGAGATCAAATCAATTGCCCATTGAACTGGCATGTTCATATCTTCACTGGCTCCCTGTATGTTTCCGAGCACAATTCAAAGTGTTGATGCTGACCTTTAAAGCCCTAAATGGCCTCGGTCCAGTATACCTGGAGGAACGTCTCCACCTCTATCGTTCAGTCCGGACACCAAGGTCCAGCACTGAGGGCCTTCTGGCGGTGCCCTCACTGTGAGATGTGAGGTTACAGGGAACCAGGCAGAGGGCCTTCTTGGCAGTGGCATGAGGTGAACACCAGGTCCAAGGCTATGAGTTGGGCCAGACTTATTCAGGAACAGCTTTCCATGAAGCATGGCATTATAATCAATGGCTGGAGCAACGGAGGAGAGCCAGCAGGTACAGTCCTGCTCCCCTCTCCATTTTGTTGATTGCCCCTTCAGATGTTGATTGACCCAGATTTAATATTACCTGCCCAAGAATCTCAGCCTGGAATTTGCAGTAGAAACATCCAGTACACAAAATGTATTTTGCATGGTATATATATGCCTTTCAGTTTAGTCTGAGGCAACCAATGTACCCTCTGCAACAATCTGAATAACAATTAGTAACATTTTCCCTTTAAATTATTTATTTCCCTTTTTAGATTCTGGATATTGCTGCTTCTCCTTCCCCAAAGCTGAAATATCACGAAATGGGTAGTGTCTTCCTTACTATTTAATTACACTGAACTAAATAGATATTATGGGGCTGACAATATCAGTCAGAGTAGCATGCTTTTAAGGAAGTTTCCCTACACCTTTTATCCTCTTTTGTGCCATCTGGAAACCTCAGACGTAGCAATGAGATAATTAGGAATCGTAAAGAACAAAACAGAATTAAATTAATTCTGTCTAAAAGGTATTGAAAACATTATTCAGCCTTATAGTGACATCCCATCCGAAGGACAGGGGACAAATACTGTGGCTTAGAAGTTGGAGAGGAACTTTCTTATTTAACTTGATGGGTTTTTAATTGTGTAGTCAATTGCTCTTAGACTGCCATTGGTGCACCAATGGCCCCAGTGCAGTTGGATGCTTGCATGCTTGAAGAAGCCAATATGAATAATCTTAGATTGCAATCCTGTACCTGAGACTCATTTCTTAGTGGATACAGGATTAAACTGGGAATTAGGATCCACATCCTCCTTGGCAGTGCACGAGATTTACAGTGCAGGGAAATGACTCTGTCCTCACCTGCCCTCACCTGTCCTCACCTAAGCCCAGCTCCCTAGGAAGCTGGCTTGACTTCAAACTCCACATTTACTAATTTCAGAAATTATGGGGCTAACTGGGCACCCAGAAATTTTACGGAATCCTTGCCCCTTGCAAACCCATAACACTGTCTTATACAATGTTTTCCATTTCTTTCAATATATCAAAGCTGTGTCCATATTCAGGCTTTGCTATCACACAAATCTATTTAATTGCTTTAAAGGCAAATTAGTTCCTTTATTAAGCAACATTGTTAACGTGCACCTTTCCTCAAAATGCTTGGCTATCGCAAACATGCATCCGAAGTAGCTCTGCTTTAGAAAAAAAAAAAGTGGGAGGAACAAAAATTCCATGATGTCCACAGGGCAAGACTTCATACGCATTATGACTCATAAGTGCATCCTAAAATAATACAGTAAGACATATATTAGGTCATTGTTTCATAACAATGTAGCATCTGACATAGTCTCAGGGAGTTGTTGTTGTTTTACATTCAAACTCAGCCTCTTATTACTTCACCTAGAATGTGAGAAATATAAAGCTGCCTGGAAGACAGGTTCTCATGTGTCATTTCCTTCAGAGAAAATAAACTCACACGGATTTTCCCGCACTTTCTTTTATGAAAGCAGCAGGTCTATGCAAGCAATGTCCCAAAGAGCATTGCAGCTGACTTCACCTGAGTCTGTATTTAGTGACGATGTAAACATTCAGCAGGAACGCTAGAAACAAAAGTATGTAGTACAGTGGTACCTCGGGTTACATACGCTTCAGGTTACATACGCTTCAGGTTACAGACTCCGCTAACCCAGAAATAGTGCTTCAGGTTAAGAACTTTGCTTCAGGATGAGAACAGAAATTGTGCTCCGGTGGCGCGGCAGCAACAGGAGGCCCCATTAGCTAAAGTGGTGCTTCAGGTTAAGCACAGTTTCAGGTTAAGAACGGACCTCCGGAACGAATTAAGTACTTAACCCGAGGTACCGCTGTATAAACTTTGTGCTAATAATATGCAGTGGTGCAGTTTGGTATGTGTAAGTCACTGCACTACAAAGGTTTGTGCTGGTAATATGCTGTGGTTTTGTTAGAGTTAATGGTCTTGGCACACAGCTGCAACTATGCATCTTATTGCCGTATGTTCAAAGATCTGTAGAATGGGTTCCTCATCCGTAAGGACATTAGGAGAGGACTCAAACAGGGCATCTAAGGCACCTCCTTAAAACCAGCAGTGCCGGATAAACAAAGGGTGTGTGTGTGGAAACTGGATGTACATTTCCAAAATATAAGATAAAAAACAAATAAAATAAAACCTACATACATCAACAGTGTTTTGTGTTGTGTAGGTTCCTATGATGTAACTAATGGGCCCCACCTGCTAGCCTGCTCCCTAAAATATCACTGGTTGCAAATGGCTTTTGATACCTATGAGGTCCGTAAATTACCATATAGCATATATTCAACACCAAAAAAAAAAACAGTGACAATTTGTTGTTGACAAAGGACAGCTGGACATATAAAGGGCCCCATTACCTTCAGTAGCTTAGGGCCTCATCAAACCTAAATCCGGCCCTGAATGGGAGAAGAGAGGAAAGTGGCAAGTCGGCCCTACTATTGGGCAGAGTGAGACAGGTGCCTCAGGCAATGGATACTGTTGAGAGGTGGCAAGGTGTTGGCAGACTGAGCTTGGAGGATGCTGTTCTACTAGTACAGTGTACCTTGGGTTAAGTACTTAATTCATTCCAGAGGTCCATTTTTAACCTGAAACTGTTCTTAACCTGACGCACCACTTTAGCTAATGGGGCCTCCTGCTGCTGCTGCTGCGCCACTGGAGCACAATTTCTGTTCTCATCCTGAAGCAAAGTTCTTAACCTGAAGCACTATTTCTGGGTTAGAGGAGTCTGTAACCTGAAGCGTCTGTAACCTGAAGTGTATGTAACCTGAGGTACCACTGTAGTATGGAAGGAAGATTCAGCTGACATTCTGGTCTGTTTCTGTATGTGAAATGAGGAGTGTCATTTTGCTTTTTGTCTCAAGCAGCAAAATATCATGGGCCAGCCCTGCAAGGAGATGCTGTAGTCAGAACAAACCACACGTTTTCTGCAGTTTCCAGAATTAGTGTAGTTCTTGTTAGTTGTACTGGTAAACTACCAGTAATGGCTCTGCTTGTTGCAGGATCTTTCCCCTTTCCTTGGACTTTCTATTCCCTTCTGGCTGTTGTCTGCCCCTTTTTCTTTGGGGGTGCCCGAAAGGATGGGGCAGAAAGTCAATTCAGTTTACACTTAAAGGCAAATCTCTCTAATTTGCACATCACAAAGCAATATGCAAACTGAAACATTGTGGTCCTTTGAAATGCAAACTTCTCCGATTTTTGCAGTACAATTCTACGACCCAGTAATGTGTGCAAAAACACATACAGTAGGGAAAATTGTGCAAAAATGCATATATTAGTGAAAATATGCATATATTATTAAAAACATCAAAAATGCATTATTTTCCTCTGAAGGACATGAGATATTATTGTTAAATACCATGATGATTTTAAAAAATTCTGCAATTCACAACTTCTCCTTTAAAGAACATAAGATATTATTGTTAAATACCACTCCCACTGCCACCGCCGCACAATTTCTGTTCTCATCCTGAAGCAAAGTTCTTAACCCGAGGTACTATTTCTGGGTTAGCGGAGTCTGTAAGCTGAAGCATCTGTAACCCAAGGTACCACTGTACATAAATTCAGCACTGGTGGCCCGCCATGAAATACGAGAAATTGCTTCCAGATGAACTATGCATAGGTATTTTGAAGATATGCTGAACAAAGTCACTGGGGATGGTAAATTGAGTTGCACGCAAGAGTTTCACTGAAGTAAAATTCAAAGTGAGCTAGCAAAGTGAACCTGTAGAACTGCTGAGCAAAGTTAAAAGGCTTGCAATCAGATATTGGGGGGCGGGGGGGTGTTCCTCAGGGGAGAGAGCCACAGTAAAGAACTTCCGTTGCAAGTGGTACTTTGGAAAAACAGTCACATGCCTACATATAAAACAAAAAGAACTGGATTCTTTCCTAAGGATTTGATTGAAGTCCATTTACATGCATCACACCCAGCAAGAAACAAGTGTCATTTCATATTCAGCACACATTTTAACTTGCTGACAATTTACTTGATGTTTGCAGTGTGCAATGCAATGAATTATGAATTCTCTGCCTCCTGGGTTTTTTTGTTTTGTTTTTTAAAAACATACCTGCTTTAAAAAAAATATTATAAATGGGCTTCGGGAGAAATGAGTACATCAATCTGTCCGCTGCCCTCCTTTTTTTAATGCTGGGAAAGCCCCTGGATTCAGGCTGCCATATATACTTTAAAATATATGTTTATCAAAACATTCTTTACATAGCCCTTCAGCTCGAAATATCCATAGGAGTTTACAATTCCTATCCCTCACAGCTCACTTATAAGTTTTGTGCATGCACAATTTCTTTTTTCTTTTGGGGGGGAAAAAGTGGTTCCTGTATTCAAAGAGGCTTAGGAAGGGCTGGAAAAATGCATAACTGTTTTTCACAACTTTTGCAACAACTGACAGATAAGAATAGGCAACTCCTGTGAAATCCCTTTATAATTTGGAGTGGTGGTCTTGGGGGTAAGAGTGCTCGGAGGTAGGTGTGTGTGTGTGAGTTTTAGGGATGGAGAGAGAAGTAGGAGAAATTCAATCCACTTTGCATTTAAAGGCAAACCTACCTAAAGCTAGGGACGGGGGGGCACTGTGGGTTAAACCACAGAGCCTAGGACTTGTCGATCAGAAGGTCGGCGGTTTGAATCCCCGCAATGGGGTGAGCTCCCATTGCTCGGTCCCTGCTCCTGCCAACCTAGCAGTTTGAAAGCACGCCAAAAAGTACAAGATAAATAGGTACCGCTCTGGCAGGAAGGTAAACGGCGTTTCTGTGCGCTGCTCTGGTTCGCCAGAAGTGGCTTAGTCATGCTGGCCACATGACCTGGAAGCTGTACGCCGGCTCTCTCGGCCTATAGAGCGAGAGGAGCGCCGCAACCCCAGAGTCGGCCACGACTGGACCTAATGGTCAGGGGTCTCTTTACCTTCACCTAAAGCTCTGTGGGGACCCATCCCAGAAGCCCTCCCTGTGGAACATCCTCTCTTCAGATGTCATGGAAATAAACAACTATCTGACTTTTAGAAGGCATCTGAAGGCTGGCCTGTTTAGGGAAGTTTTTGGTGTTTGGTGTTTTATCGTGTTTTTACTATTCTGCTGGGGGCCGCCCAGAGTGGCTGGGGAAACCCAGCCAGATGGGTGGGGTATAAATATTGTTGTTGTTGTTGTTGTTGTTGTTGTTGTTAAATTCACATTTTCTGATACTATATGCAAACCATAGCTATCCTTCAAAATGTTCAGTTTCTGTTAATTGGTTCTCATGGGAAACTTACAGATTCTGGCTTCACACAATTAACTCAAGGCCGTGTCAATTTACTCTTGGCAGAAAGCCAAGGTCAGCTTGACCTAGAAACTACTTACTCTGATTGGTTAACGACCAGCACTCAACTCTGTTATCTAGGGATTGCTAGCACAGTTTGGTGTGTTAGGTGTGTTAGGAGTAGAAGTGCTGTGTATGGTTAAGAGAGAGAGAGAAAGAAAGGATTTATTTTGCTTTGTTTTGTATGCAGAAACTCTGCTGGTTTTATTTTTCCTTTTAATAAATCCTGTAAATAGTTATTCTGAGTCTAGCTGACTAGTCATTTCCACCTCAACTAGCTTCTTCGCTGTGCAGGAAAACTCTGCTACGTTTGGGCTAAAGCCATTAGAGCTATGCCTGACACTTCAAAGTTCCATGAGGTTATGGGTATTGTGCTGCCAGCCTGAGTTGTGGTGGTGTCAGCATCAACGGCGTTGGTTCCAGTAGTTCCAGAAGTTGTTGTTCCTGTTGGTGCAGCAGATGGACACTGGCTGGTTCCTGACTGTTGTGAGCTGGTGACGCAGTGGACACAAGGACAACAGCTGCAGCGTGTGAGTGCTGGGTGCTGTGGTTCCTGTTTTCTCTCTCGGTGGTCGTGAGTAGCTGGTTCCGGGTTCCAGGGACATCGCTCTCAAGATGGCCTCACAACCAGTTCAGATGGCTTTTGAGCGTCTGAATGACTCCAATTACTTGCTGTGGTCGGAACGCATGCAGGCAGTGCTGCAGAGGGATCGTCTCTGGCAAGTGGTGAGTAAGTTTCCTGCGAAGCCTGATGATGAAGACCTCGATAAAGACCAAAGAGCAAGGGCCACAATTGTCTTGGGGCTGGAAGATTCCCAGTTGCCGTATGTGAGGGGAATCAAGACAGCTAGAGGTGTGTGGCAAGCACTTAAAGAACTCCATGTGCGTGAGACAGCGGTTTCCAAGCTGTTCATTCGCAAGGCATTGTACAAGGCAATGTTACAGCCTGGGGTTACAATGCAGGAACACCTACACAGTTTACAGTTAAAGTTTGCTGCGCTACAGGAAAGAGACTGTGCGTTAGACCAGCAGGAGAAGGTGGCTATTATTTTGAGTTCTCTCCCGGAAAGCTGGGATAATTTAGTTTTGTCTCTAGAAGGCATACAGGAGCGTGATTTATCAATCAGTTACGTTACTGGGCGTTTGATTGAAGAATGGCAGAAGAGGCAAGAAAGGTCGTTGGCTGCAGAGGCTTCTACAGGCGGGCGGTTTGGAAGGAGTTCTCATGCCGTGCCAGGGGTGAAGCAAGAGCAGCGTGCCGGTGAGGAGTCTGCGTTTGCTGTTAGGCGTTGTTTCCGATGTGGGTCTTCAGCGCATCTAAAACGACAATGTCCTGAGTTGGTCAAGTCTCAGTTGCCGGTGCAGGAGCAGAGACGAGATCAGCAGCAGCAGCAGCAGCAGCAGCAGCAGCGGAAAAAGAAGTTCTTCAAACAAAAACAGTCGGCTCAGCTGGTGACCGCCGAGGTCAAGATTGCTGATGAGAAACAAGCTGTCTGGGTGGTCGATTCGGGAGCGTCTCGGCACATCGTAAATTCAGATGAATTGTTTGTTTCCAAGAACTCAGCACAGCGCAGCCAGGTGGCTCTAGCAGACGGAAGTACTTCCGAAGTGATTTCGGGGGGTGCAGTTTTTGTTCCTTGTCTTCATGAATGCCTGCAAAATGTACTTTATGTGCCTTCATTAAGGAGCAATCTGATGTCTGTAGATTGTTTGCTAAAAGCTGGGTTTAAAGTGTATTTTGAAGGAGACAGTTGCATTATTAAGAAGGCTGGTGAGATTTTAGGCACTGCTAAGTCAGAGGGAGGCTTGTTTTGGCTTAAAGCAGGATCTCAAGTTGCAGCAGTAGTCAGTAAATCTCAGCCTGCAGTGAATAACAAAGCTATACATGACAACTGTGTGCACTTATTGCATAGGAAAATGGGGCATGCTGGCTGGAAAAGTATACTAAAAATGTCCGAATTGGCTGATGGGGGTAATTTAAAGAGTTGTAACAAGTACCTTGATTGTAATGTTTGTAAAAAGGTTAAAACCCACAGAGTCTCTTACCCCAGAAGTGACAGAGTTAGTGAGTTACCGCTACAGCTGGTTCACATGGACGTAATTGGTCCGTTTGCTGTAAGCAGGGGTGGATCGCGTTTTTCATTAACAATTGTGGATGACGCCACGCGTTACTCTTGGGTTTATCCCATGAAGAATAAGGGTGACGTGTTCACTAAGTTTAAAAGCTGGGTGGCATCTGTGGAAAGATTTCTGTCCATTAAACTCAAAAGGATTCAGACGGACAGAGGTGGCGAATTTATGTCAAATGCTTTTAGAGATTGGTTACAAAAGCGTGGCATTGGGCATAGAAAAACGAACGCTTTTTCCCCAGAGGAGAATGGCGTTGCAGAGCGAAAAAACAGATCTTTACAAGACATGATGTTTGCCATGCTTGATGATGCTGATTTGCCCATGTCTTATTGGGGGGAGAGCATGCTCACCGCGTGTTATCTCCAAAATAGGCTCTTTCATCAAACAATAGGTACAACTCCATACTTTAAATTGTTTCAGAAAAAAACCCAAAATTGACCATTTGCATGTGTTTGGATCAAAAGCCTGGGTATTAATTCCAAAACAAATGAGAAAGAAGGGAGATCCTAAGACCAAACAGTTAGTGTTTGTGGGTTACCAGGAGCTGGGAAAAGGTTTCCGCTTTGCTGAAGGGACAAATGGCATTGTGATCTCCAGGAATGCCACTTTTTGTGAACATAGTGGCTGGGAGAGACTACATGCCAATACTGAGGTTTGGTTTGAACCTTCCCAGGAGCTTCATGACTCTGAAGGTAAACATAGAGAATCAGAGTCTGAGGGGGAGGAAAGTTCAGATAAGAGCTCTCAAGAAAGTGGAATTAGCCAGAGACCAGTTGCTAAGCAACAAAAGAGAGGTCATAGTTCTGAGGAGGAAAGTGGGTCAGAAGAAAAATTTTCTCCCAGAAGATCTAAAAGACAAAACAAAGGAGTGCCTCCGGTGCGTTTTTCTCCAGATACTGCAAATGTGTTTAGTGTAATTGCAGAGCCCAAGAGTTTTCAGGAGGTGTTAAAGTTACCAAAAGAGGAGGCAGAGCTCTGGAAGCAGGCAATGGAGGAAGAGATGTCCTCTCTGAATGAGCACAAGGTTTTTACACCAGTAGCAGCGCCTGAGGGGGCAAAGATTGTAGGCTGCAGGTGGGTGTACAAACTTAAACCTCTGGTGACAGGAAAGTACAAATACAAAGCTCGTTTAGTGGCTCAAGGATACTCTCAGAGGCCTGGAAAAGATTATGACGAGACTTTTTCCCCTACTGCTAAGGGGGACAGTGTAAGGCTGATTCTAACGCTTGGAGCAAAGAGAAAACTCCTGTTAAACCATTTTGATATCCAGACTGCATATTTACATGCATCAATATCAGAAGACCTGTATCTAGCCGAACCGCCTGGTTATGAGACAGGTTCCAATAGAGTGTTGAAATTAAATAAAGCTCTATATGGTCTCAAACAGGCTGCAAGATCTTGGAACAAATGTTTCCATGAGGCTTTAGTGTCATTTGGTTTCAAGCAGAGTACAGCTGACAATTGTGTTTATGTACGTGGTACAGGCAGTGATCAAGAGTTTTGTCTGATTTATGTAGATGATGTATTGTATGCTTGCAAAACAGATAAACAAACTAAAAGGTTTGCCAAGCAATTGTCCAGTAAGTTCAAAATGAAGGACTTAGGCCCGGTTAGGACATATCTAGGGTTGGAAGTGTGCTGGGCCCAAGATGGCAGCTGCCTAATTAGTCAGCAGAACAAAGTTAAACAACTACTGACTACATACAGGATGCAGGATTGCAAAGGGGCAGTGGTGCCTATGGATCCAGGTTTCATAAAAACACTTCATACAGATGAGAGTCCTGAATTTGAACATCCTGATGTATATCATTCTGTAATTGGAAGTTTATTGTATCTAGCACAGTGGTCCAGACCTGATATTAGCTATGCAGTAGGCATATTAAGTAGATTGGTCTCAAAACCCACACTAAATGCCTGGAAAGGGGTAAAACAAGTTCTGAGATACCTCAAACAGACAATTGGCTATATGTTACAATTAAATTCTTCAGAGGATGAAATGTTGAGTTGCTACTGTGATAGTGACTGGGGAAATTTGCCGGATAGAAAATCTGTCACAGGACTAGTCATAATGGTCGGTGGAGCTTTAATCAGCTGGCGGTCACGCAAGCAAGATGTTGTAAGTGTGTCATCAACGGAATCAGAGTACGCCGCGTTGAGTGAATTGTGCAACGAGGTGATTTATTTCAAGCATTTGTTAACAGATTTAAATGTAAATTGTGGAGAACCAGTACAAGTTTACATTGATAATCAAGCTTGTATAACCTTAAGTAAAACAGAGGGTTTCAAATCGCGTTCCAAACATATCTCTGTAAAATACCAAAATGTGCGTTGCTGTGTACAAGACAATGTAATCACCTGTACTTATGTATCAAGTGAAGAAAATGTAGCAGATGTGTTAACTAAACCATTGGCAAAGGTAAAGAACAAGCGAATGTGCAAGGGTTTAGGTTTGCTGGAAAAATAATCTCCTACATAGGTGTATTTGATGTTAATTGTCCAGCAGAATCTGTGAGGGGGTGTTCAGTTTCTGTTAATTGGTTCTCATGGGAAACTTACAGATTCTGGCTTCACACAATTAACTCAAGGCCGTGTCAATTTACTCTTGGCAGAAAGCCAAGGTCAGCTTGACCTAGAAACTACTTACTCTGATTGGTTAACGACCAGCACTCAACTCTGTTATCTAGGGATTGCTAGCACAGTTTGGTGTGTTAGGTGTGTTAGGAGTAGAAGTGCTGTGTATGGTTAAGAGAGAGAGAGAAAGAAAGGATTTATTTTGCTTTGTTTTGTATGCAGAAACTCTGCTGGTTTTATTTTTCCTTTTAATAAATCCTGTAAATAGTTATTCTGAGTCTAGCTGACTAGTCATTTCCACCTCAACTAGCTTCTTCGCTGTGCAGGAAAACTCTGCTACGTTTGGGCTAAAGCCATTAGAGCTATGCCTGACACTTCAAAGTTCCATGACAAAATCCTCACTTTGACTGTATCCTTGGTCACCCACCTAGCTAAAAGAGCCAGCCATGTACTGTAGTCCACTAAGCAAAAACAGGAGATTTATCAAACCCCTGGGAGGACTGCATTCTGCTTGGTGGGACACCAGTTTGCGCAGTCCTGGGGTAGAGACTAAAAGGGAGATTGCAAGGATTGTAGCGCAAGATGTCTAACTGGTGGTATACCATGCCGAATAAGGGAGCCAACGATTCCAGGAAAGTGGATTTTTAAGGAAAGGTTAAGACCCTTCAAGTGTCTCTGTTTTCCAGGGACAGTCCTGGATTTACAGAAGCCGTCCCAGTTTTTGTTTTGATCCCAGAATGTCCCACTTTTCCTTAGGATGTCCCTATTTTCATCGGATAAATGTTGGAGGGTATGGAGTTGTAAGACCCCCCCCCCAAGGCAAGGAGATAAGTAACTAACTTAAAGCCCTCCCTGTGGAACACCCTCCCATCAGATGTCAAGGAAATAAACAACTACCTGGCTTTTTGAAGACATCTGAAGGCAGCCCTGGATAGAGAAGTTTTTAAATGTTTAATGTTTTTATCTATGTTGGAAGCTGCCCAGAGTGGCTGGAGCAACCCAGTCAGATGGGTGGGATGTTGCTGTTGAATAAAAAGGTAAAGGGACCCCTGACCATTAGGTCCAGTTGTGACCGACTCTGGGGTTGCAGCACTCATCTCACTTTATTGGCTGAGGGAGCCGGCACACAGCTTCCGGGTCATGTGGCCAGCATGACTAAGCCACTTCTGGTGAACCAGAGCAGCGCATGGAAATGCTGTTTACCTTCCCTCCGGAGCGGTACCTATTTATCTACTTGCACTCTGACGTGCTTTCGGACTGCTAGGTTGGCAGGAGCAGGGACCCAGCAACGGGAGCTCACCCTGTTGCGGGGATTCGAACCGCCAACCTTCTGATCGGCAAGTCCTAGGCTCTGTGGTTTAACCCACAGCACCAATAGGACGTCCCTATTTTCATCGGAGTAATGTTGGAGGGTTTGAAGGTTTAAATGAGGGGCATCAATTGCCTTTTGAGAAGGAGGCGAAGCAGCTACTGCAGAAATACACACAACTTGAAAGCAGACACAAAGCTGGGATGCATACCACGCAGATTTACAATCAGCAACGAGAAAGCAGAGGAAAGCAAATGGAGATGGTTCTATAAAGACAATATGTAGGCTGCTCATTTGTGCTGGCCCATGTGCACTCTAGTACCCATCTGGCAGATTAGATGCTCTTTCCAATCACAGGGTATCACATGCCCTCCCTCAAGCCATGTAGAAACGTGTGGCTGAATCCAAGAAAAGCACAGAAAATCCTATAGCACTGAACATGTCCCAAAGGGCATAACCATCTTTCAAATATTGTTTTCTTTAGCACTGTTTAGAGGGGGGAGGGGAGAGACCAAAAGGGAAACCACTGGAACACTAGTTTGTGGATGCTGATGATACCTAGCTAAATATTTCTTACATGTTTCCCAGGCTGTCTCCTGGGAAACTGGATTTTCAGCTCATCTGCTTATCCTTTTCTTTGGCGCTCAGGTACATAATGCATTATAGGAATTCATTAGCAACCAGAGGATGCTGGTAGCTCTGTCAGTTTCACATCATTAGTATTCCAGAAGCAGCCCGGCAGGGGGAAAAATGTATATAATTTTCTGCTTGTTCTCCCACTCAGTCTCACCGCAGAAGTGAGCTGTTAACTGATAGGAGCTGCAATAACAGTGGCCTTTTGAACATGCACAGAAAGCAAGATATGTGCATTTAAAGATGTATGGGATGAAGCTGCACAGACTTGTCCGATGCAGATGGCCTGGCCTGTCAGCACCAAAATATGTACAGGAATAAAAACTGTTGATGCTTGTGAAATGTTGAATTTCCCGAAAGAGGCAACCTGAATGTGGAAGAAGAAGAAGAAGAAGAAGAAGAGTTTGGATTTGATATCCCGCCTTTCACTCCCCTTCAGGAGTCTCAAAGCGGCTAACATTCTCCTTTCCCTTCTTCCCCCACAACAAACACTCTGTGAGGTGAGTGGGGCTGAGAGACTTCAAAGAAGTGTGACTGGCCCAAGGTCACCCAGCAGCTGCATGTGGAGAAGCGGAGACGCGAACCCGGTTCCCCAGATTACGAGACTACCACTCTTAACCACTACACCACACTGGAAGGGTCAGTGTTAATAGAGCCCCCACTTTGCATGTCAAAGGTTGCAGGTTTGATCCTTGTCGTCTCCAGGTAGGGCTGTGAAAGACCCCTGTCTGAAATAATAATAATGTTATGGAAATGGGGGGGTCGCCCTAAACCCTAGAAATTAATAAATGCTGGAATTTTGGATTCTTTGTGATACGCAGGGAGAATATAAGCTGCAAGGGGATTCCTCAGCTGCCTTATGCAAGCCAGTCTGGCTGGCTGGCTGAGGGAAGAGCATTAGCATTACAATAGAGAGCCACTGAGGGTTCTTACCTTGTCCCAGGTGTGACCATAGACTGGAGATTTGGAAGGTTGCCAGGGTAACTGCGCTGGGGGGTGGCAAGGGGTTTCTGGGAAGAAGAAAGGGGGAGATCCATTTTGGTGATAGTGAAGGAAGAACTGCCTGCAATGCTCTGGGGCCATGCTGTAAGATCTGGACCCCTTCCATGCAGACGGAGGGTGTAAATAGGCGAACAAACTCTATTTCTTAAAGCACAACAGCCTCTGCCGTGTCTTCTGTTCTCCAGAGGGACACAGACCTGGTATGTGTGCCTGTGACCCCATGCGCTCTGGCCACTGCTTGGCAGAGAGAGGGGGCAGGCGTGGGTTTTTGTAGCAATGATAATAATCCTCCGGGTTGACAAAATCGAATGAGATAGACCAATGTCTGATTTAGTATACAGCAGCATCCTCTACTCCTGCCAGAAGCAGGCATAGGATTGCAGTTTAAACCTCCCTAGATGGGCTTGAAGACATTCTCCCAGGAAAGAGAAATATTTCCTGGGTTCTGTTTTCAGTTATCTTCTCATCAGTGCTGTCACTGATACACCCCCCTCCCCAGAACAGGGTAATGGAGAACTGATTGAAAATAAGCAACAAAATGCTGAAATTCTTGTGCACAGATTCACATTGTTTTCCTGTTTATCCTGCCACCCGATTCCTTTCCTTGTAGGAACAGAAATATACAGTTTCTTTATAGTGAAGATTTGTGTTCCTAACGGCAAGAAGCTTTCGCCTATCTATTTAAGATAGGCAAGTTAGATCCTTGCACAGACCATGAATTTTAATATGTCCATGTGTGAAAGACAAGGCAGGAATGATTTTAAAATCACCCTTAACTCCTGGTCAATACAAACCTAGACAGCATCTTAAAAAGCAGAGGCATCACCTTGCCCACAAAGGTCCATATAGTTAAAGCTATGGTTTTCCCAGTAGTGATGTATGGAAGTGAGAGCTGGACCATAAAGAAGGCTGATCGCCGAAGAACTGATGCTTTTGAATTATGGTGCTGGGGGAGACTCTTGAGAGTCCCATGGACTGCAAGAAGATCAAACCTATCCATTCTGAAGGAAATCAGCCCTGAGTGCTCACTGGAAGGACAGATCCTGAAGCTGAGGCTCCAATACTTTGGTCACCTCATGAGAAAAGAAGACTCCCTGGAAAAGACCCTGATGTTGGGAAAGATGGAGGGCACAAGGAGAAGGGGACGACAGAGGACAAGATGGTTGGACAGTGTTGTCGAAGCTACCAGCATGAGTTTGACCAAACTGTGGGAGGCAGTGGAGGACAGGAGTGCCTGGCGTGCTCTGGTCCAGGGGGTCACGAAGAGTTGGACACGACTAAACAACAACAACAGACTCAGAGTGTTTTAAAAATTATTAAAACTTTTAAGTAAGTCTTATGCAACTTCAGAATTCATCTGTTTCTCAGCCATGATGAGGTATGTCTTGCTGTGTGGTGTTTCAGTAACTACTCCCAAATCTCATGAATGAGAGGTATGGATGGCAGGTTTTCCAGTCTAGGTAGGTGTGGGAATCAGTGGGTTTGTTGCAGAGACTGCTGATTATCCGGTTGTTCTCAGCGGTGAGGACATCAAGGAAGAGCATGTGTGGATCATCATTGGTGCTATTGAATGTTGACTTGGCAGCTGGAAGAACAGGGTTAATGTAGTTTATAAACTGTTCTAAGTTCTCTTTGCCATTTGTCCAGACGACAAATATATCCACAATGAATCTCCACTATATTGGTGGCTTGTGAATGGACTTTTTGAGGGTGTGTGTTGGTCAAGTTTTCCTATGAATAGATTCATATAAGATGGAACCACCTTACACCTTTGCGAACATACTGTTTTAATAACAAAATAAAGGTTACACTAAAGCAGGGCTGAGGAACCAGTGGCTTCCAGATAGCCTAGGACTCCAATATCCATCATTCCTAACTTTGGCTATGCTGACTGTGGCTGATGGGAGTTGGAGTCCAACATCTGGAAGGGGGATAAAAAAAATTGACAAGGAGTAGTGCTTATTACCATCTGTCAGAGATTTAGTTTTATGTTTTCTTGGGTTTCATTTGACCCCAAAGCCAGATTGATACAGTGAATCTTGTTATCAACCAAGGTTTTTTTTTAAAAAAAATATACACACAACTGTGAAATCACACTGAGAAAATCAAGAAAATGTCAGACCCCACAAAACGTATATGCATAAAATATTATATCCAAAGGATCTCATTGAAATTGCTGTATATTCAAAAAATGGTGTGAATAAGGAAAAAAGGCTATTATTCTGACAGTTGCTGAAGCAGCTTTAGAAATGCTGGTATTTGTATTCTTTCCCGAGGTTAGCAATATACTCATTTTCCTTTGTAGGTGTTACACACACTACTCAATTCTAAAACTTACATCTTCTGGTATCTCAGGTAAATGCAATTGCATTTCAAGAGTTGTACAATATACAATCTAAGCACAAAGTTCTCGCAATTCACATTCCTGAGAGAGATGAAGATACACTTGTTTTAAATCTCAAATTTTAAAAATTAACCTTTTCCCTTCTGTATTTTTTTTTAAATTGGAATTTATCTCAGGCATTCACCTGGGCACACAAGGGTTAAAACTATGTAGCGGGGCAAACAACACTCACAGTGGCTCCACTCTTGTGGGCTCCTATCAGACCTTCATGCATTGAGCACAGAAAATTGAAGACTTCTCAACACACTTAGCCGGACATACTTGAGAAGCCACAGCAGGACCGGGTATCCTAGGACTCTGGGTTGTGGGAAGGCTTCTAAACATGAACATTTGAATGCACAGAGAAGTTCCAGACTTCTGCACTCAATGTGCAAAGGTCTGAGAGAAGCCCAAGTGCATTGGGACATTGGTGATGAGGCTTGCATGCACCCCCAATCATGGCATCTGCATACTTTAAACCAGCGGCAGTATGTGTGCTGGACCAGAGACACCCTCTCAGTACCAGCATCGCTTCTTCTTATCTGGGCTCTTATCTGGGCAGGCCTGGGGCAGGGAAGGGCAGGATGGTGCTGAGGTTTGGGTGCACCCATGGGAACCCAACCTTGATAGGAAGGAGAAATCTCATTCCACAAAGGAAGTTCATTCTGATGGCAGACAAGTGGATATCGCCCCTTGGCTTCAACCACAAATTTTGTGATAGATGCACATGTCTCCTAAAACAAACCCATTTGGAGTTACAGAAACCATCTCAAGAGAGCATTGGAGCTATATAACATTAGAACATAATAAGAGCCTGCTGGATCAGGCCCATAGCACATCTAATCCAACATCCTCACAGTGGGAAGCTCTGGCAGATGCCTGGGGGGAGCTCATTGTATGTTTGAGTGGGACGCGGGTGGTGCTGTGGTCTAAACCACTCAGCCTCTTGGGCGTGCTGATCGGAAGGTTGGTAGTTCAAATCCCCATGACCGAGTGAGCTCCCATTGCTCTGTCCCAGCTCCTGCCAATCTAGCAGTTCAAAAGCATGCCAGTGCAAGCAGATAAATAGGTACCGCTGCGGCGGGAAGGTAAATGGCGTTTCCGTGCACTCTGGCTTCCGTCACAGTGTCCCACTGCACCAGAAGCGGTTTAGTCATGCTGGTCACATGACCCAGAAACTGTCTGTGGACAAACGCTGGCTCCCTCGGCCTGAAAGCGAGATGAGCACTGCAACCCCTTTGACTGGACTTAACTGCCCAGGGGTCCTTTACCTTACATTTAAATTATGTTTGTTTATTGAATTTATATCCTGCCTTCCTCCCAGAGGATCTCAGGGTTCTCTTATTGGGGGGTGTGTGTGGATAACACCAGAGATGTTTCTTACCATTTATTAGAGGTGTGTGGTTTTTGTGTGGCAAATGTCTTTTACCCCCACAATGCTGGGACCATGCTGTATCCAAGGCCAGGCATAGGCAAACTCGGCCCTCCAGATACTTTGAGACTACAATTCCCATCATCCCTGACCACTGGTCCTGTTAGCTAGGAATCATGGGAGTTGTAGTCCCAAAACATCTGGAGGGCCGAGTTTGCCCATGCCTATCCAAGGCATTACAAAGAAAACGATGTCCATGCTATTGCATGGGCTACTCTGCTGCTGACTTTATATAAAAAGAAGAAGAGTTTGGATTTGATATCCCGCCTTTCACTCCCTTTAAGGAGTCTCAAAGCGGCTAACATTCTCCTTTCCCTTCCTCCCCCACAACAAACACTCTGTGAGGTGAGTGGGGCTGAGAGACTTCAAAGAAGTGTGACTAGCCCAAGGTCACCCAGCAGCTGCATGTGGAGGAGCGGAGACACGAACCCGGTTCCCCAGATTACGAGTCTACCGCTCTTAACCGCTACAACACACTGGCTCTCTTTATAAAGAAGGAAGTTGGCAGTACATCTAAGGGGGAATTGCCCTGCCCTAACCTGATCACAAATTTTAAGCTTTCTCCATGAATAAAAACAGAAAATCAGGCAGCAGCCCCCATTGCAGTGGCGGTGCCGAACTTTCCTACCTCTCAAATCTGAGTGGAAATTTCTGCTGCTCGGAGCCCAAAGGGATGTTTATTTTCGTTGACAATGCTTATGCCTAAAACAGCTAGGCGCATTATAAAGATTAAAAAATAAGACAGCCCACAGGCTTGCAATCTAATCAAAGACAGGATGTGTTGGGGAGGAAAGGGAATACGCCTGGAGGAAATACAACAAGCCCCATGTTAGATTAATGGGAATGAACAAATACCTGCTGATAGAGAGCAGTGATAAGAATCAAGCTTTTCCCAAGCTATCGGTGTTGGACTGAGTTTGGAAGGGGCCGCCTTACAGTCCTACGCCATCTAGACCATTATTCATCTCGCCGCTTCTCTGCAGTTGCTGCATCTTTCGATATGATAATTTCTTTTTGTCACCCTGGAAAGGTTGACAGGAGATTCCTGCCCACTCAGTAGCATGCCTTTTTTTCCCCCCTATGCCTCCGTGAAAAATGGATTCCACCATAGATTTCTTCCAAATAATTTCATTCTATTACTAGCTCAATGCACATTCCATTCAATTTGCAGTATTCTCTTACTTTGTCATAAAGATCATTTTCTGCTCTCTTAAGCCTTGGATTTTTCCCCCCTCTCAGGCTGACACCCACTATTGTGGGAAATGGAACTAGTAAACCATGGCGGCATCTGCTGAATGAATGCTGAATGCTGTTTAAAGATGCCAAAAGCATGTTCCTATTCCTGCCGTCTCCTCTGAACACACATCCATGCAGATAACAGAGAAAAGGAGATGCCGAAACTCAACATGAATGCCTCTCTTGTTCTCTTATATTGGCAATGCCAGAGTTCCAGTGAGTTCCGGCTGGGGGGGGGGGGAGCCCTGGGTTTACCACCTCCATAGGAATTAGCCATCTGAAGGCAGCCATGTATAGGGGAGGGTTTTTTTTTTTAATGTTTGATGTTTTGTTATGCTTTTACATTTGTTGGGAGCCGTTTTGAGTGGCTGGGGCAACCCAGTCAGATAGGAGGGGGTTTAAAAACTGTTGTTGTTGTTCTTATGGACTAGGATGTCCCTATTTTCATCGGAGATGTTGGAGGGTATGAAATCATGCCAGAAGGAAGCCTGGAAAGTCACATCTAACCCACAGCCTGAAGTTTCCTACCCCATCATAGAACCCAGGCTGAAAGTGCTTTCCTCCTTATTGTAGGTACAGAAATTAATAGACTGTATACAAACTTGTTTTTATACGCAACTACAGAAGTGAGAATACTATTAGCCCGAAGATGGAAACAGGAAGAATTACACTGGGCAACAATTTTTTACTTTTTGAATGTTGTCTAGATTTCTACAACTGATTTAGGGTATATTTGCACTGCTGAATCAGGAAATGGCATCCGTTTCTCTCCATCAGGTCAGGTTTTTGTGCTATGTTGATTTGGAAAAAACAAACAGATCTTGTGACAAAATCGATTACATTTTTGTGGCATTATCATCTGATTTTTGTCAACACATATCATCCTAAATACGTTTTTAAGAGAAAAAATGTTTTTCCAACAACATATATTGATTACCTGATAGAAACATCGATTACTGTAAACTGAATGGTGGGCATTGATAAAGGTAAGTACACGTAAATTGCATGTTGCTTCACCATTTCTCAAACTTCAGGGCTTGAACTTCCGTTTCTTGGAACTCCTGGAATGCTCAGCGGCAGGGAGGTCTCTCTTCAGAGTCCAACAGTAGTCAGCCATCATGACTGCATCCCAGCGACCCTGATACCTGGTCTCCATCTCTTTCATGTCCTGATGGAATCTCTCCCCCTGCTCGTCACTCATTGAACCCAGGTTCTCAGGAATCCGGTCCATATGTGAAAATAGGTAGTGCATCTTGACGCTCATGTTGCAGCCCAGGTTTCTGAAAGCAGTCAGCATGTTGTTGACAAGTTCTGCGTAGTTTCTGGCCTTATTGTTGCCAAGAAAGTTCTTCACTACCAGAACAAATGCTTTCCACGCTTCCAGTTCCACTTCGTTCACTGAGTTTCCGAACTCTGGATCTCTGATGAGCTGATGGATCTGAGGACCGTCCAAGATGCCAGCTTTCAACTTCTCCATGGTCAATCCTGGAAAAGCCTGGCACAAGTAAGTGAAGCAGTCACCATCCTTGTCCAGAGCCTTGGTGAACTGCTTGATTAAGCTGAGCTTGATGTGCAGCGGTGGGAAGAGTATTCTGTCTCTGTCCACCAGAGGTTCGTTGATGACGTTCCTTTCTCTGCAAGGCACCAATTCCTCCCACACAGGCCAGTCCTTCTTCATGTAATGCTGAGCACGGTCCCTACTATCCCACATGCACAGAAAACATGGGTACTTGGTGAAGCCAGACTGTTGTCCCAACAAAAAGTTCACCATCTTCAGGTCAACACAAATAAACCACTTATGCTGATCATAACCAATTTTCTCCAGCACATACTTCACCGCTTCATAGTTCTCCTTCAGTGTAGTCGAGTGAGCCAGGGGTATAGAGGCAAACTGGTTGCCGTTGTGTAGCAGAACACATTTCAGTGATTGCTTGCTGCTGTCAATGAACAATCTCCAATCTTTGGGTTCGTACTGTGGCACTCCAAGCTTGAGCAGAAGCTGCGCAATATCTGCACAGTACACCAAGTCCTTCTCTTCCGAGAAAAAATGGAGGTACTCTTGATGCCTGTTGCGGAAGAAGCTGATGTGAGCACTGTCAGAGAGGAGGTTTTTCCCCTTCAATCTGGATGCCAACAGTTTGGCAGAGTCCTTTGACAAGCTGAGGTCGCGAACTAGATCATTCAACTCCTTTTGGAAAAATGGATGTGGAGCATCATCTTCAAGAACCACTTCTTCTTCATGTCCTTCAACACTGGAGGCATCTTCGTCACTAATGTCAGGAAGTTCTCCGAAGATAGGCACTGGAATTTCATCACAATGAGCTACAGGACGACGTGCTGATTGAAGATCAGGATACTTGAGGCTGCTCCGGTTCTTTCTGTTGATCCCAGTCACATCAACAGCGCAGAAGTAGCAGTCAGTGACATGGTTTGTCGGCTCCCTCCAAACCACAGGAATTCCAAAGTTCAGACTCCTCTTGCCATTGGTCCACCCACATAGAGTCTGGGTGCATGTCTTGCACACCATGTGTGGCGCCCAAGCTTTATCCTGGTCACCAAGTTTAATACCAAAATAAGCATTAACTTAGTTTTGATCCCCCAACTTTATGCTTTGCCGCACCAATTTATGGAAGATTTCGAGGTTTTATGACTTCAAACTGATCCCTTTTCGACATAATCACCCAGAACTATCAGACCTGAATACTTCTTGTCATTAAAATAATCATTTCCAATCAAAACAATTATTAGACATGGCATTTTACCCCCACAACTTATTCTACAATGCTCCACACAAGCGTACATGTGAGCAAAAACATAAAAAAGACATGTGGCCATAGCTCAAAAACTTGACCTGATTGAGCAAAACCAATGTGATTTTTGGATTCAGCGCATCAGTTCGTCCTAAATCAACTGAAAAAATGCAGACAACAAATTTGTTGTTGACCAGTGTTATCAATGAAGGAGGAGTGGCAAATAAAACTGATGGGGTATGCAGAACTGGCAAAGGTGACTGGGAGAATTCAGAACCAGAAAGACCAGGACTTCCTTAAGGATTAGAAGAAATATATGATTTATTTGAAAGACAATTGCATTAATCTAACATCGCTTACAAAACAAGAAGTTTTGTAAGGAGGACTATATAAATTATTGTAAAATGATTTAGGAAGGAAATGATTAGGAAAACAAAGTTTAAAAGCATTCGTTATAATAATAAAATGCAAGATCAGATAACAAACTTGAAAATCACTAGACAGGATTGAGAGAAGTCTCAGGCTATAATAGCCAAAATGAGGATGGTGTGATGCGATGTGAACTTTTGTTTGGGAAATATATGCAAAAACTAATAAAAATGATTTTTTAAAAAGAAGAAAGTGCTTTCCTCATTCCTGCCCACCGGATCTAAGATATCCTGGAAATTGCATTCCTTTGCTTCTCTTTTCAGCCTAGGCTCCCATTTCCTTGAAAAACCATTTCAATCTGCTTGGGGACTGTTTTTGCTCATAGTGATAAACTTCTCCTGAACAATATTCGCACCCACCTTGGGATTGTTCTCCATTCTGAACATCCCACAGGATAAGCTCTGCAGAGGAAACCGATGAGATTTGAAAATAGCCAATTGCACGCGCTGATTTTGAACACAGGGCAGTGCACTAATTAAAATCTAGAGAGAAAAGGGAAATCAGTTTGTAGTCTTCCCCTAGACTCCAGAAATAGCAGACACTCAGTGATCTCCGCAAGAAAGTTTAAATCACACACTGGGTATGTTCAATTTTGCCTAGTGCTGCTCCTCCCATTTCTGAGCTTTCTGGAACTCACCAGTGGCCTCTGATAGCATCTCAATAAAAGCATAGCCAATTTCACCAGGAGCTCTTTATCTCCCCCCCCCTCCTTCCCCCAAATCTAGTATTATCTCATTGGAATGCAAATTGCAAAATGCAAATGAACACATCAAGCATCCTAAACTCCCCGATCAGAAGGGACTCACAGAGCCCTCAATTTCGCCAGCTTTTCATTTGCACTCTATTTACATACAGAGACACGACTGCGCTCCTTTGCTACACTGACATCCTCCAGCTAAAGCAGCTGTACTGTACTTGAAAGGGAAGAGAGGGGGGATTATATACTTGTACATATACACAGACAGAAACTCATTGGGAAATAATGCCTGAATTATGGAGTTAGACATTTCCTGGTACACTGAAAGCTGTATGGAAACCCCCCCGGAGAGTGGAGGGAAACTGTCACAGTTTTGCTCACACCTTCCAATGCAGCAGTACAGTTCAAGTACCTTTGCATTATCACACAACAGGATTTGAACTTCTTGTGACTTTTTACTGCCGTTCCTTTTGTGTTCATTCGAGTGTTTCATTTCTTTCCCCTGAACCCCCTCCCGTTTCACGGTGTTTGCTTGTGCGCACCGATTGTTGTTGGGGTTTTTTCTTTTGCCGCCTGCCGCTGAACACCTAATTTACCCACAAGACAAGAAAGCTTATTTGTGGAGATGATGGGAAGCCTTTTTTCGCCCAATTGCAGATCACAGGCCACTCAAGACAAATGCTGCGTGAGCATAACGAAATGAATAATGCTTCCTGAAAGGTAGGGAGTCAGCCATTTCAGGCTGAGCGAAGGAGAAGTCACCAGGGGAAGTCATGATTAATATGACCCTCTGCCGTTGTTTGTTTACCAAGCCTCAACCTAACAACGAACCCTTTCTTTCCATTTTAAGAAAGGAAGGCAAAGTTGCCTTCAAGCAACAATGGTTCTAAAGCGAAACACATTTTCTTGAAAAGCCTTCCGACAAACTCTCATCTCAAATGTTGGAAGTCACCAAAGCAACGATCAAGAGATATACAAGCCCAGTCGAGCAGAACCAGAGAGGGGTTTACTAGGACTGTGCACAGGCCCCTCCATTCTGCCCTGTGGCCCTGAGATGTGGCCCTGTGGCAACCCAGGGATCACTTGCCCTGCCCTGGATTCATCTCCCAAGCAATTGGGGGCTGGGGCTAGCAGTTCTCCAAAACATGGATAGGAGGGAGTGGGGGAAAGGAGGAAATGCTGAGTCTTTTTCCTCCGTCCCAACCGAGAGCAGGCAGGTTCCAGGGAAGGAGCAGCATGCAGGAAAGCAAAGAAGAAGCAACCAAAACTACACAGGAATCAAATCCTCCTGCTTGTTAGCTGTTCTCCCACCACTGTAGAAGAAGAAGAAGAAGAGTTTGGATTTGATTTCCCGCTTTACCACTGCCCAAAGGAGTCTCAAAGTGGCTAACAATCTCCTTTTCCCTTACTCCCCCACAACAAACACTCTGTGCGGTGAGTGGGGCTGAGAGACTTCAGAGAAGTGTGACTAGCCCAAGGTCACCCAGCAGCTGCATGTGGAGGAGCAGAGACATGAACCCGGTTCCCCAGATTACGAGTCTGTCGCTCATAACCACTACACCACACTGGCTCTCACTGTGGGATTCTGTATGCTTTTGAACACCGTTTCTGGGAAGCACAAGTGCAGACAGGGCTGTTGCACTTGAGTCCTGCGTCTGAGCTTCCTGTAGGCATCTAGTCAGGGGCAGAGGACGGAGTGTGCGGTGGGGACAGGCTGCCCCGGGTGTCACCACTGGGGGGGGTGACAAAATGCCAGGCAGCACTCAGCGTGCCTGAGCCACGGTTCTCTCCTGGCAGTGACACGGTGGCTTGGGCACCCGCAAGCTCCACACTGCCCCAAACGGTCTGCCCGCTGCCTCCCCCCCCAGCTGTAGGGTGGCCAAGTGGGAGGAGGGAGACAGACTCCTCGTAGGCCTCACAGAGTGTCCTGTGCCAGCTGGCCCCGCCCCACGGACGGCTGGCCCTGCCCCTAGGCACAGGGCACGTGCACCGCCCTAGGCGCCCGATCGGCTTGTTCTGCCGCTGCATCCAGTTGGCCAATGTAAGAAGAGGATGGTGGACTCGATGGGGCATTGGCCTGATCCAGACAGGTGCTCTTTATGTTCTTGATTCAATGAGCTGGTGCTGAAGTACTAAATGGTTTGGGACCCAAATACCTGGCAAATCACATCTCCCTTTATCATCCTTCCCATGTCTTACGACCTTCAGAGGAGGCTCATCTCTGCTTCCTGCTGTCAGATTATACGGTGACACAAGAGAGAGACATCTCTGCAATGGAGTCCTGCATAGGGGACACTCTCCCATTTGAAATACAGTTGAAGCCAACACTTTACATCAGTTGGGTGCCAAGCCAAGAATTATCTCTTTGCCCACACATTTTCTTTCCTTTTCTTTTTATAGAAGCTTATTAAATTAGCAGCAGGACATGGGTGGCGCTGTGGGTTAAACCGCAGAGCCTAGGGCTTGCCGATCAGAAGGTCGGTGGTTCAAATCCCCGTGACGGGGTGAGCTCCCGTTGCTCGGTCCCTGCTCCTGCCAACCTAGCAGTTCGAAAGCACATCAAAATGCAAGTAGATGAATAGGTACCACTCCGGTGGGAAGGTAAATAGCGTTTCCGTGCGCTGCTCTGGTTCGCCAGAAGTGGCTTAGTCATGCTAGCCACATGACCCGGAAGCTGTCTGCGGACAAACGCCGGCTCCCTCAGCCTATAGAGCGTGATGAGTGCGCAATCCCAGAGTCGTCCGCAACCGGACCTAACGGTCAGGAGTACCTTTACCTTTATTAAATTAGAATTGGGTCAGTCTTGCTCTATGGTTTAAGCTGCTCCTGCTGTTTACCTGCTCCTATTGTATACAAGGTATTTTATGGTTTTATTCTTGTGTATTTTGTGATTTTATATATTTTAATGTGCTGTATCTCACCCTGCTGTCTGACCAGATAAAAGGCAGGATATAAATACTTTATTTAATTACAAAATGGTTCCCAGGCTTCCAAAATGTTTGCCGCAGTTTTTATTTGTGGCAGCCACACACAAAAGCTCATAAGAAAGCTGAAGGAAGTTGTGTTGCGACCACTGCTGGTGATGTTCCTCACACCCAGGAAATTTGGTGGAACGGCTTCGCTTCTCTGCCTACAAACAGAGTGAAGGAAAATTCTAATCCTACTGGTGTTGTAAAGGAAATTAAAAGTATATTTTTGTTTTAGCTATGGAAGAAGAGCTAACACTTTTCTATAAAGATCTTCCTGGGAGACATACAGTGTCAATATTCCAAAAGGTAATCTATGACAATTGGTTTTAAAACTGCTGAGTTTCGTACTGTGAGAGCATTATCGCTATCAGTGTGTGTTTGGGGCAAATTAATAACCTGCTGTTGTTTGCCGATGTGTTTCAATATTCAATAATTAAAAAGCCCTAAGTAAATAGTATTTACCAAACTCTATTGTTTTGTTACAATGAATAATGGTCTCATTGTTAACATCTTAATCTTTTTGAATTACTGTGTAATGACAAGAACTAAATTATTTACAAAGAGCAGAACACTTGCTGTATTTTAAACATACTGTTGTCATAGGAGGGCTGGGTTGTGGTGTATTAACGTTTACCATTTTGACAGACCCGCTGTATTCCACCTTGCTCAGACCACACCTGGAGTACTGTGTCCAGTTGTGGGCACCACAATTTAAGAAGGATATTGATATGCTGGAACACGTGCAGAGGAGGGCAACCAAGATGATCAAGAGTCTGGAAATCAAGCCATATAAGGAACGGTTAAGGGAACTGGGTATGTTTAACCTCGAAAAGGGGAAAACTGAGAGGAGATATGACGGCTGCCGAGACCACATAACACCAGTCTTGAAAGACCTACATTGGCTCCCAGTACGTTTCTGAGCACAATTCAAAGTGCTGGTGCTGACCTTTAAAGCCCTAAACGGCCTCGGCCCTGTATACCTGAAGGAGCGTCTCCACCCCCATCGTTCAACCCGGACACTGAGGTCCAGCACTGAGGGCCTTCTGGTGGTTCCCTCACTGCAAGAAGCAATGTTACAGGCAGAGGGCCTTCTCAGTAGTGGCGCCCGCCCTGTGGAACGCCCTCCCATCAGATGTCAAAGAAATAAACAACTACCTGACATTTAGAAGACATTTGAAGGCAGCCTTGTTTAGGGAAGTTTTTAATGACTGATGTTTTAATGTATTTTTAATCTTTTGTTGGAAGCCACCCAGAGTGGCTGGGGAAACCCAACTATATGGGCAGGGTATAAATAATAAATTATATTACAGTGGTTCCTCGGGTTACAGATGCTTCAGGTTACAGAGACTTCAGGTTACAGACTCCACTAACCCAGAAATAGTACCTCGGGTTAAGAACTTTGCTTCAGGATGACAACAGAAATCGTGTGGCGGTGGCAGCGGGAGGCCCCATTAGCTAAAGTGGTACCTCAGGTTAAGAACAGTTTCAGGTTAAGAATGGACCTCTGGAACTAATTAAGTACTTAACCCGAGGTACCACTGTAGTATTGTTATTGTTGTTGTTGTTGCTGCTGCTGTTGTTGTTATAGCCATCATCAAATAGCCAAAGGGCTCTCACATGGAGGTTGGAGCATGCTTTTTTTCAGCTGCTCTGGCAGGTAGGACCCAAACCATCGGCTTCAAGTTACAGGAAAGGAGATTCCGACTAAACACCAAGAAGAACTGACAGTAAGAGCTGTTTGACCATGGAACACATTTTCTCAGAAGGTGGTGGGCTGTCCTTCATTGGGTGTTTTTAAGCAGAGCCTGGATGGCCATCTGTCATTGATGCTTAGGTTGAGAGAGGTTTGGAGGAGGACCAAAGATTCTCCATGCCTGGCTTAGGAGATGTCACCTAATGCCAATAAAATAGGACCCTTTGTCTGCCCAAGGCCAGTTGTACAAACAGAACATTTTGTGCCTTTAGGAGGGAAATTGCCAAAGTTGATTCTATTGTGGAAAAGGTTGGGCCCCCACTGTAATAAGTGTAGCCATTACATTTTTTTTATTTTATTTTTTATAAAAGGAGAATGAAACAGTAACAAAAGAGTAACGAAAGGAACAAGACTATGAGTGGAAGCTGAAGCCAATGGGGCTGCAGGTAATTAAACAAAATGGTCAAATAGCACGCATACTTAAAAATACTTCCCTTTCAGTAACATAGCAGTAATTGACCCAAAGTGGGGGTTCTTCTGGTGTTCTTGCAGCTATGCTGAATTCCCCTCTCTCTTGAACCTGATGTTCTGTCTTTTTCACTGTATAGGGTCTCCTGGGAACTGTCTGCAGATAATTAGGGGATTAAAAGATAATGGCCTGTTTAGACAGCTTCCTTTCTAGGATCTGGGAGTATTATTTCAGATCTCTGGGTTGTTTCATTCATTGGAAAAAAATAATAATTCTGCGCTGCTTTTCTTCCTCAGAAAGGCCCCCGAGGTGGTTCACAGCAATCAAATGCAATTTTGCAATTAAAAAAATAAAATAAATCCAAAGCACAATTACAGCCAGAGCAAGAAAGGCTATTGCCTCAGAACAGAAGAAAAGAGGGCCCACGCTGCCACAGCAGAAATAAAACAATGATTGCCTCCCTCAAAGGCCTCGGGGAGCCAGCTAATGAGCCTGTAGCAGCAGCAGGGATTTCTGGGGCAAAGGTGCTATCATTCCCCATGAACACATCCCTGAATGAAAATAATCGCTCTCAGCACAACGCATGTGATTTGGATTGTGCTATTAAATATGGGTGCCCATCTACAAACCGATCTACTTCAAGAGCTTTTGTGTTGATTTCTTCAAAGTTGTCAGCAGAATAATTTCAACTGCGATTATTTGTGTGTGCTGTAAAAACGGACACCCATTTCCAGAGTATCGGGTTGTAGAAAGTTAGCTTTTCTTGTCTCTGTCGACATTCATGGTCTTGTTTCAAGATATATCCAGGAAGCTAGCGTCCAATTATTTCAACATTTGCATTGAAAGTACTGCCTTTTTTGCCGGGGGAGCTTAAATTTCCTCCCAAACCCTAAACCGTAAGAATTTCCTTTTGTTTTCATTATTTGTTGGCATTGCTTTTCCTCTCACCTGGCGCCACTTTTTCCAGTCACATTGATGATCCCACCAATCTGGGGATTATATAGGAAAGAGGATGTAGTTCAAGAAGATGGGACAAGGAGGATTAATGAAGCTGGTTTGCAGTGAGCTGGGTGATATCAGCCAGTGAATACCACATAATTAACAGACTGATGCCAGGACACTGCTAGCAGATCAAATTTGACTATGTACTATGTACTATGGATCTATGGTAAATGACAAGAGCTGGGACAGAGCAATGGGAGCTCACCCCATTGCGGAGAGTTGAACCACTGACCTTCTGATCAGCAAACCCAAGAGGCTCAGTGGTTTAGACCACAGCGCCACCCACGTCCCTATGGGTCTATGGAGATTAAGTCAGCAAGTAATGAATCAATCTGAATAAGTGAGTACTCCTGAAATTGTATCTTGAAGCAGCTGCAGAAGCTGTTTTGGAACTGGGGTGTGAGTTTAAAGTTCCTGACCCACAACCAGAGAGGCTGAACTTGTGAGTTTAGCACCAAAATGGCTGTTCAATTTGCTTGAATTCAGAATTTTGTGAAAATGGGGACTTCCGGGTTAGCGCGATCGACTAATGGCGGATTCCCTCCGAGCTCCGGAGGGAATCTGCTCAGTAGGGGTCGGGTCCTGCCGCGGCGGCGACGCGGGGACCCTCAGAAACCACAGGCGCTGAAGCCTGTGGACTTGGTGACTCGGCGGGCACCATTTGTGCCCCCCAACCCACGAAGGAGCCTTTTTAAAGGCTTCGGAACGGGGGACAGGGAGCGGCGCGGTGCTGTGAGTCGACTGCTTCCCCTACGGAGTGAAGCCGCATGCCATGGTCGGAGAGCGCTGACTTCTTCCTTTGAACATTTGGACTAAAAGTAACAACCCGTGAGTAATACGGAAATTGGATTTAAAATTTCTTTTTTGGATTTGGCACGAGCGGGGAAGGCGCAAAGAGGAAGTCCGTCTCCCCGTCTTGTAAACATTTTAAAGCAAGGACTAGATAACTAAGGTTGAGAGAACACCTTCTTCTTGAGAGGATAAAAGTAATTAATTTCACGTTTTGGCAGTATAAGTGACTTTGCTGGAGGATAAGAGTTAATTTTGAGAGTGGAACCGTCACCCCCCCCCCAGGACCCGGGAGCGATCCGTGGGAGAGCCTGTTGAAGAGACTAAGAAGATTTTGACAGCTGTCAAACTAGCTGTCAAAGCTGGGGAAAAAAGAGAACTTTGTTTCTGTTGCCTCGGCTGGTTATATTTGTTACATTCAGGTAATAAATTGTTGAAAATAAAGAGAAAAAGTTAATTTGACTTTTGGATTGGAACTGGAAGGAATACTAAGTAACCAGAACTCCTCTAGAGGGGGCTCTGGGACATTACAAGAATGGCTGCAAGTGGAAAAATACTGATTGAACTGGAAAGGACTTTTCTTCTCCTGGGAAAATTCCAAGAACAAAGCAATGTTTTGGCTACAAATGTTACAACATTGAATGAAACAGTAAATAAACTTGCTGAAACTGGAAGGGACTTGACTCAAGCCTTTGTATTTGAACAAAAAGCTTTTGTAACTGAGCTAAAAATTTTTGCAGCTGAACAAGAAAAGAAATCCGAGAAATTTGAGAAAGTGGGGAAAGAGATATATGACGATTTAGAGGGAAAGGAAGGAGGAGCTATAATGCTGCAGATGATTAAGGAGAGCAAGAGGCCTGTTAAGATGGATATAAAGGAAAAGAAGAATGAGATTATGAAAATCTGGTTTCAATGGAAGAATGAGGAATGGAGAGATCCCCTTATGTGGAGATCTGAAGACTTATGGATTACAAACCTGACTAAAGTGGAAGCTGGAGTTTCTGGGACATTTGGACTTAAAAGAAGTAAGAAACAAGATTTGGACTACAATTTTAAATATGGAGGTCTGGCTGGAAGAAACATGGACCTTATTGGGACAGAGCTTCTCCGAGATTTGGTGTTTAATATAAAGGACTACCGAAAAAACCGGCAGAGAGGAAATGAGAGAGACTTAAGAGCCTCGGACGTGAGGTCACCAGGCTGACAGCAGATAGACTGATGGACATCTGTTGGAGTTTGAAACCGGGAAAGGTGGGGAGTGGGGTTTTGGGAATCCAAAGGGTGTACAATTACACTTTGTTTTTATATATTTTGTTTTGTTACTTATATTAAAATGGGGAACTCGTGAAAGGGAATTGGGGTCGACCTTAGAAAAAGATATTAAGAATAAGTATTGATGCATAAAGATTGAGGTTTATGTTAAAATTGGTTAACCAAAAGGATTTAAATATAATAAGGTAAAATTTGGGGATAAGAACTTGCTGAACTAAAAATTGAATTGGAATACAAGAAGGGGAGGTGTGGGGAAGTCAAGGAAATATGTTATTGAAAGAAAGGAATGTAATTATATGTGTGTGTTTTTTTAATTTTATTTTTATTTCTTTGTTTTTTCTTTATTTTTTGAAAATTTCAATAAATATCTTTTTTGAAAAAAAAAACAGAATTTTGTGAAAATGGCACAAGGAGCTCTGTGTAGCCATGTGATTCGCTCAAGACGAAGAACCCTGGAAGTCTCAGTATAAAATGTCATGAAGGAACAGATGGTTTACTTATTTCTGTGGGGAATTCTTTTCTGAAAGTTAGTGATTGTCTGGAAATGTTAACTATATGCTTTTGACATGTTTTTTTTTGGGGGGGGGTCATAAATAATTGTTGTTGTTAGAATTACTCAGATAATCATTGTGTGTGAAAGCTGTCTTTAAAACGCAGGTTTTACTGAAGTACGTACCCAGAAAGAAAGGAGGACTGGATGAAACTTTTACCACGTTGGGCTGAGTTAAAAATCTAATTGTGTTTCTTACTTTGTTTCTGATGCTTTGTTTTAAAATGCCTGTTTTCTGTGCACATCTGGAGTCAGACGACACGTTCTAAAAGGGGTGATGTTATAAGTTTGTGGGGGAGGGCAGATTTCCCTGGAAGTCCTTGGCAACAGTCGTCCCCCCCCCCCCAATAATTTCGAGAGTTAGTAAATGTTGGAGATTACTATATGCTTGAAGTTTTCACCCAGCTAGACAGCTTACCAGCGTAAAAACACAGGCTGAATCCATCTCCTGGCCAGGAATTACCTAGGGAGAAGAACCATCATGTAGTACAAAGGAAAGTAATGTGTGATTGATACAAACAGTTACCCTGTTCCAGGCAGCAAGGGACTGCGAGCCCCTCTTCCCAAGTGGGGTGGTCAGCAGAAGCAAAGACCAGGTTTAGGATTTCAGCGTCTGATGATGTAAGCTGGGAGGGGAAGTTCCAGGTGGGCAGTGGGTGGTGCCATTGGCAAAAGGAAAATTGGGTCATTCTTAAAATTAGGTTTGAAGTGCAGGACAGAAGGAAAACTCCTGTGCTGGGCCTGGGGGGTAACCCGTGAAACGCAGTCCAGGACCAGTCCAGAATCCAAAGGTTCCGCTAGGAGTCAGTCCAACAGGGTCAAGGCAGGACACGAGGCAGGAAACCGGCAAGGACAGGTGCAGGATCTGGTATACAGCAATGTTGCTCCCGCAACCTGGGGCGGGGTCCAACAGCCTTTTATCTTTGTCGGGGTAACGGCCGGTCCTGATCCCCCAGCAACTCACCTCCCTGTTTTGCCCGAAGGTGAGCACTCCTCCTGCGAGTACTCAGGTCTCTCCTTCTCTCTGACCTTAGTCTCTGCAGCTCGGGAGACGTCGGTGGGTTACTAGACCCAGGGGCCGCCTCAGCCTCCCCTGACCCAACCGGTAGTGGAGCAGCTGTAAGTGATGGCCCAGCTGAAGGCAATGAGGTAATTCCCGCATCTGGAGCCAGGGCAGGCTCAGGCCCCTGACTCAGCCCAGCTGGTGTTTGCTGCAGGGGAATCTGTGCAGACTGGAACTCTTCAGGGTCAGTCCCCAGACTTGGTTCAGTTGATGCCTGAGGCAAAAGATCCGGTGCAGTCTGAGACTCCTCTGGTTCCGAGTCCGAGCCCGAGTCCCAGGCCATCACAACTCCATGTAGAGTTGATTGGAAGAGGCTGCACGCAGAGACCGGGGAGCATGGCTGACATCTGCTCAGGACCCTAGCCTGCTGAAACTATCAGCAGAGCCACAAGAGACACCCTTGGGGTGTAACGTTCAGCACTCTCTCCATCAAAACTCAGGTGTAAATATGGGTAAATAAACCATATTTCTTAAAGACACTGCAGACTCTGCCGTGTCTTGTTTCAAAGGAACACACAGCCTGGTTGAGTGCCAGGACCCCTGAAATCTCGTGGACTTCTCAGCAGAGCTTAGGGTGGCTGGTAACAATATTGTAAATCTGAACATCATGATGTGTGAGATCTTCTGTTCCATGGTTGTTCCCATGCAGCTACATGGCAACATCCCAATGGGTGATACACAATCCACTCTAATCATACTGGGCATGAGAAGAGTCACGTGGAAACAATCTGAGGATAATGGCAACCACAGCGTTATGGTAATGTTTCAACAGGACCCAAGATTCTTAAGCTCATGTCAATCTTGGTACTTTGGTGCCTGAAGTTCTAAGAGCTATCCACTGGAAAACATATTGGTGTTATTAAAAGAAGAAGCTGAGATGAGCAAATGGAGCCACACAGCTGAAGTAATTAAGACTGACATGAAATAGGTTTCTAAATGTCACTTTTCAATACCATTTCCCTGACATTTAGTGATCTTATTGATAATTTTCACTGATATGATTTACAGTGACTTTTGGGGTAAGCTAGAAATTATTCCAAGGATGCTATTCAATGCTAGTCCTTCTCAAAGTAGGCCCATTTCAATTAATGGAGATGAGTAACTTGGGTTTGTTAATTTCAGCGGGTGAACCCTGAGTTAGGGCTTAGCTGAATACAACCTTATATTTTGACAACTTGGCTGTAATGTACCATGTAAGATGCGCAGTAAAACAAACAGATTTCTTGTACCACATTTTTAGTTACGCTAAGGAGTTTTGTGCTAATGGTACAATATTGTGTCAAATCACATGTATTTAAGTAAGGCCAAAACACATGACTTTCCATGTACAGTGGTACCTCGGGTTAAGTACTTAATTCGTTCCGGATGTCCGTTCTTAACCTGAAACTGTTCTTAACCTGAAGCACCACTTTAGCTAATGGGGCCTCCTGCTGCTGCTGTGCCGCCGGAGCACAATTTCTGATCTCATCCTAAAGCAAAGTTCTTAACCTGAGGTTCTGGGTTAGTGGAGTCTGTAACCTGAAGCGTATGTAACCTGAAGCATATGTAACTCGAGCTACCACTGTATAGGAAATCATCGACTCATGGAGTTCGAAGAGACTTCAAACACAATGTTGATGAAGGAAGACCACCACTTTAGAAATTCAGATATCCAGCTTCTGCTTAGATACCTCTAATGAAGAGGACTACACCACATTCCATGTCACTCTATTCCACTGTCAAGTGCATTGTGCCATCAGGAAGATCTTCCTCATATTTACTTTAAAGCTTTTTTCCCCTTGTAATTTTGAACCTTCAGGAGTGCTCCCTTTTGGGGTGACAGATTTTTATTCTTTTTTAAAAAAAATATATGCTACACCATATAGGGTTGTAGAAGTGCTCAGCTTTCTGCTGAAGGGATAATTGCTTGCCAAAGTTAGTAACACAATTGGGCCTAATTCACACATTGGACCAGATCAGTGAAGAGATTAGACCAGGTAGCAGCCCAAGCCTATGAGTGGTAGGTGGAATGGCAGACTTGAACTCACCTGGCTGGGACTAGGAACCAGGTGAGCGTTCAAGTGTCAACATTACAATTATTTTGGCACCAGGCACATTTGCCCAGGCACTTCAAAGGGCTTAGATTCACCTTCACATTTTTAAAAACCAAAACTGGCACCACAAAATTCTGATTGGTAGGTGTGACCTAATTCACAGACAAGTCCCGTGCAGGAGAATTTGATCACTTTGCCTGAAAATGTGGACTGAATTAATTTCCCCTTCATCCGTACTAGGATTATTCCTAACTTCCACCCTACAGTGTGGTCAGCCCTGAACCCAAACAGCCTGTGTGGACGAGGTCACTGAAATTAACAGCTGAAATATGTTCCCAAATAACCAGGGAGATTTTTGTTTTAAATCAATGCATCTCATATTTTTCTGTAAAGGCTTTAAATACTTATTCTCCCCTAAGGCAAAGATTTTTAATAAGTGGAACAGTAATTAAACTGCTATAATATACATGTGATATAGAATATATTTGTGTTCATTTCCCCCTCAAAAATAGATTATAAATTAGTGGCACCAATCCCTTTAAACACTGAAACACAATTTAACTCCTTTTTTAAAAAAAGAAGAACTTTGACAATGGAAAGCTGGCAGAAATGTGTCATCAGAAAAAATAAGCTTCTTTTCCAGCGCTGATTTTGTTAACTTAATTTTGGCTGACAATTTCATTCTTGCATCTTCCTAAGAATGTCGGAGCAAGCACCAGGAGTTAATCCCAACCCTTGTCACTCATTTGTAAGGAAAGAACAAAACCTTCAGAAAATGAAACTGCAAGACACAAAATAATCAAATTTAAACGCATAACCAGTACAGATATGCTTCTACAATGCAAATGCTATTAAAGCAAATTGCCCTTCGATTCCCCCTTCCAATATTTTAATAGAAGCCTTGTGAGAAGATGGAGGAGAACGAAACACTCAAAATCTCACACATCCCTACTGCCTGGCTTGAGCATGTAGAACTTGGATGGCTTAAAGCGGGGATTAGACAAATTCATGGAGAAGGCAGCTATCGATGGCTACTTGTCATGACTGCTATATATTACCTCCAGTATCAGAAGCAGCAGGCTCTAAATTTGATGGGGAACATGAGCAGGGGAGTGCTATTATGCTCTCGTCCAACCTGTGGGCTTCCAAATGGCATCTCATTAGCTACTGTGGGGATCAGAATCTCAGACTTGTTTGTTTTCGTCCTCGTTCAGCAGGCCTGCAATCCATATAAACACTTGCTCGCCTTCACCCCTCAGGGTGAGCACAGCCCATAAAATGCATTCCCCCCTCCTATTGTGATGGGGAAGGGTAGGAAATCAACAAATACTACTGAATTTGAGGGTCAGGGTGGAAGTGTTCCATGATCTCGATAAGAGAAGCCACAGACCCCACAGGACTTCAAGGGTTGTGTGATTAAAGTGATGCAAATGTACATAGGATCAGGTCTGTCCCCAGAATCATTTAAAGCCTATACAAGTATTATGCTTTGGTGCATGAGGGGGGGAATGGGACCACCCACTCTTGCTGTTGAGTCCCATCCCGGCGTCCCCACCCCAACACCAGAAGGGGAGAAGGACGATTTGAGGTGAGGAGGCTGCTTAGTGTTCATAGGCTCCCATGCAATTTAGAACGTTACCAGTGTCTGGAAGGTGTGATCCTAATTGTGTGAGGGCTGAATAGGACTTAAATATTCTTTCATGAACATCTGTGCTTGAAATGCCTACAGAAAGTTCACCTGAAAAGGACCCCCTAGATTAACCCTGAATTCACTTTAGGTTGGAGGTGGAGAACATGGAGACCTCCAGATGTTGTCAGACTACCAACTCCCATCAGCCTCTGCTTGCTTCGCCAATGGTCATTGATGATGGTCACAATCCGGCATAATCTGGATGGCCTCAGATTTCCCATCCTTGCTTTGGGGGGGGGGCTCATAAACTCCAGTCAATAACCTTTGGGACTTATTTCTATGTAACCTTACCTCAGATTGTGGTATAAGAGTCAGATTAAGCCAAAATCAACTTTCTTCAACAAAACAAACAAGTATGATAAGATCATTTCTAAGAAAATTAGACCAAAGTAGGATTACTGAGTGACTCTTAAAAATAAGAAAATTAAGGTGACCACCACACAACTGGGAAGCATATGAAAATATCCTGGCAACGCTGGTGGGTTGAATCATATTGTGTTTTCCCTGCCTGATCATCATCCTGAATAGAATATACAAATTCACCCACAGTACAAAATCATTATCCTGAGAGGATTTCATTCGCAGTCCAATGTCTTCAGGCTAAAATTTCCAGAAGCATCACTTTTTAATCACCTGTGGCTAGTATTAAAATTAATGTCTTGCTTCCCATTTAAAAATCCAAAATATTAAACATGGCAGATGTAAGCTGTTTACATTCCTTCTAGACTTCCACACAGAGTAATCGAAACAGTATACTTTAGGCAGGATTTTTTTTTTTAATTGCCCAAAAAAGTGTATACAAAATTGATATGGCCACTATTAACCTTGTGTTCTACCTCCATAGTACCTACATGTTGAAAAGCAGAAACTCTTTCATTTTGAATTACCTGTCTTTCCAATCACTGCAGTTAGTTTAAATGTGCACCTCTGTGACAGTTGCTATGGAAATATCCTTAGAAGAGACTGCAGTTGAAGGAGACATTTTCAACTACGATGTATGTGGGTAAGCCAATACAGACACTGAACAATGTATGGAACACTGGAGGCTTTGAAGGCCCTTGGGGAAGCAATAGAAGATATGTGAAGCTAGAAGGAGGGGGCTGTTCAAAAGCTGGAAGGGAAAGTGTGAGGAGATAGAAGTCATGGAACTGCCAGAGTATTTGATGCCTCATGCTGAGTCAGATTATTGATTCCTCAAACTCAGTCCTGTCTTATCTGTCTGGCAACAACTCTTCAAGATTCTTCAAGAAAACCCCCTTACCCTGTTTCATAGATGGAGAACTTGTGACCCTTCAGATGTTGTTTGTCTGCAAATCTCATCATTGATCATGCTAGCTGATGCAAGTTGGGAGTTGAACAGCACAAGTTCCCCATCTCTACCCTATATCCTTTAACTGGAGATGCCAGAGATTGGGGTCCAATATATGAAAATCATGCGCTCTGCCATTGAGCTGTGGCCCCCTTCCCTGATCTAATCAATGTAATATCGAAAATGTTCTACTGGGTAAAGGTAAAGGGACCTCTGACTATTAGGTCCAGTCGTGGCCGACTCTGAGGTTGCAGCGCTCATCTCTCTTTATTGGCCGAGAGAGCCGGCGTACAGTTTCCGGGTCACGTGGCCAGCATGACTAAGCCGCTTCTGGCGAACCAGAGCAGTGCATGGAAACGCTGTTTACCTTCCCGCCGAAGCGGTACCTATTTATCTACTTGCACTTTGACGTGCTTTCGAACTGCTAGGTTGGCAGAAGCTGGGACCGAGCAACGGGAGCTCACCCCGTCGCAGGAATTCAAACCGCGACCTTCTGATCGGCAAGTCCTAGGCTCTGTGGTTTAACCCACAGCGCCACCCGCGTCCCTCTACTGGGTTACGTCATTCTAAATTATGGTGGTGGGCTTCTATCTAGTTAAAGCTTCCTTGCCTTTAATGAACAACGACATCTCCTTTGGTGTAAATGTATTCCAAAAGCTAAAGCTCACGTAGTGAAAAACTTGTTGAAAAATGATTTGATTTTTTGCTTAACCCTAAAGGGTATGTTCATTCATCATGCTTCTACATCTCATGCCTTCACACAAGTCCATTTAAAGACATGCTCAAGATTGATATAAAGTCATGAAATAACCTTGCCCCACAGCTAGACATTGAAAAGTATCATCTCCCAAACTTGCCTGGCATCTTTGCTTGTACTTTCAAAGGTTAAAGAAAAACAAGTTTTAACTGCCAGATTTTAATCACTTTTCTTCATGCTTTCGATTATTCCTCTCATCTCCTGTCTTCACTCCATCAAGGGTATCTATCCTGGCATTCAGTCTAAGAAACAGATATTTGGCCATACGGAAATATTAAATGTTACGATACAATCATCGTATAGTGTGCAAGATAATGGTCCCATCTTCATTTTCTGCAGAGAGCAGGAGGCATTGTCCCTACTACCTCTACTGTTTATTATAACTCTTCTAATTTGGGAAATACTTCATTATCTGCAGCTTGTTTGCCCTCGTGGAAACTTTATGAGCTTGATCTTTGCTTCACAACCCCTTCTGTTCTACAGATGGAGAAGAGCAGCAGCTGAAACACAGCAACTTGCCAAAGGCCACCCGCAGATGCACCTGTGAAAGCTCTTTACCTGCACAAAAAATGAGGCAAACTGAATTGAGCCATTGTTGTTGTTTTTTTCATTATGTGCAACATTCAGCCACGTTTCATTCAGAAATTAATGGGCCTAACTTAAGTCACATTCATTAAGTTTCATCAGTAAAACTTAGTTGAATACCACCCCATATTTATATGCTGCTCAGTATAAGAAAAATTATCTGGGCAGCTTACAATAAAAAATGGAGCGGGGTAAAATTGGCGGCCCATCTAACTTAAAAACCCAACCGCAGCAGTAAATGGCCAATGTCTTAACATGCATATTTTAAATTAGTGGTTATCCTACATATTTTAATTGTTTTATATCTGTATTTACCATGCTCTAGCTTACAGAGTTTAATTTTAGCCTATGTTCGCTATCACTGTATATGTCCATATTTCTGGTCTGTGACCATAATAAATTGATTCATTCATTCAACAGCAGCAAAGCCCATATACCTAGCCTACTTTGATTGGCATCAGGGCCAGCCCACCCATGAGGCAAAGTAAGGCAACCTCCTCAGGCGGCAGGACCCACAGGGGCAGAATATCCAAGGAATGCATCATCCGCAGTTGCTGACACTGCAACAGGGACAGCAATAGTTGCGGCATGCTACAAATCTGTCCCCGGACAAAATCCATCCCCGGAATGTCCCCGGATTTCATTTAATGTCCCCGGATTTATATTTTAAGTGTTGTAGATTTATTAGCAGGGAATGAATGTTGCATGATTGGTTCAACGGGACAAGACACATCATATGGGGACTTCTGGTGAGGCAAAATGGCGGATGTCACGACAGCGATCAGTTCTTGAAGCGCTACCAGGATGGCTCCGGGCTGCTGAGACTGCTGCCGCCGCTGCCACTGCCAAGGGGGCACCGGGGATGCCCACAGCATCAACTAGGGGAACCGCTGCCCCCCCATTACCCAAATCGAGCCAGGAGTGAGAGCACCCAGCCACCCAGCTGACTGCCCACTGGCGCTCCAGCACCAATGGAGGGAGAAGGAAGAGAGCAAGAGAAGGAAGAGAGAGAAACAGGAAGGAGAAAAAAGAGGGGAGCCCCAACCTTGTCGCACCACTGAGGACAAGAAGTAAGAGAGCACCGGGAGGGCAAGGACATGTGGCCGAGCCCAGGCCCGACCTGAGCCTACTCCATGGCGGCTAGTGCTCCAAGAGAACAGGTCGGGGCCCAGAGGAAGGCTGCACAACAGAGGAGACCACAAAAGAGAAGAGATTTTTTAATTTTTTTAAAAAATAACTTTTTTTAAAAAAACAAACACAAAACTTTTTTTTCTCTCTTTTAAAAAAAGTCCCTGGATTCTTTGAAAAAAATCTGGTAACCTTATTCTTGGAGGCCAGATCTGCTTCCTCCTCAGCAGTTCCACCCCATGCCACCTTTACATTGACCACTTGGCAAATAGGAGGCCCTGCTGGTCCCCTCCCACCTTTGTTCCTGATGTAGATCTTTATTCCTTCCCCTTATTCCCAATGTAGCATTTGAATATTCACCTCAAGTGCTGAAATGTCTTAGGCTGGCCCTGACTGGCACAAGTTCTTCAAGACCTCTCCCACGGTTATACTGCCTGAGAACGTTTAGCTAGAAATGCCGTGTGGTCATGAATCACCATGGCTGTATTGCACCCTCAGGATCAGAGATGGCATGCCTCTGAAATACAAATTTATGGGGAACAGGAGTGAGCGAATGCGGGCAATGCATTTGGGATGGTGGTAAGATCTATGCACTGGTTATGTGTAGGCTGAGCATGTGAAGTAAAATGCTGCACATGGCTGGAAGTGTAAACAGGGAGATGGATCTTTTCTTTCATATCTGTTGGACTCACAAAAAAGTGAGGGTGTTTTGGGAAACTATACATGACAAGATAAGGGATTATAGAGGCAGAAATCCACCCCAAATGTCAATCTTGGGGGCAGCCTGGCAAATCTGCCAGAGTTGTAATAATAATAATAATAATAATTTATTATTTGTACCACGCCCATCTGGCTGGGTTTCCCCAGCCACTCTGGGCGGCTTCCACAAAGACCAAAAATACACTAAGATGTCACACATTAAAAACTTCCCTGAACAGGGCTGTCTTAAGATGTCTTCTTAATCTCAGGTAGTTGTTTATCTCTTTGACATCTGATGGGAGGGCATTCCACAGGGCGGGCGCCATTACTGAGAAGGCCCTCTGCCTGGTTCCCTGCAGCTTTGCTTCTCGCAATGAGGGAACCGCCAGAAGGCCCTCGGCGCTGGACCTCAGTGTCCGGGCAGAACGATAGGGGTGGAGACGCTCCTTCAGGTATACAGGGCCGAGGCCGTTTAGGGCTTTAAAGGTCAGCACCAACACTTTGAATTGTGCTCAGAAACATACTGGGAGCCAATGTAGGTCTTTCAAGACCGGTGTTATGTGGTCTCGGCGGCCACATGATGCATGTTTCTTTATTTTATTTTAAATAGCACTCAAGCCCACTGAGGAGAGAATACAGAATTACAGTGAGGTCTGCAATATGTGAAGGCATTTGTATTTGCACACCATGTTGAACAGATACTTAGGAAAAGTGCAAAATATATATTAGTCAAAGCAAAGAAAGTGTGGTTTGCACTAGAGAATTTCTTAGGGCTGAATAAAATAAATTAAACCTACAACCCAATTAAACGGCAGGCTTCGAATAGTGGATTAAATCTGTTCATTTGGACAACTGCTTCAGGAACATGGGTTGGCAAGCAGGGTAGAAATTTAATAAATCCATGAATAAATTTCACCACAACTGAGCTGTGGAAATCACAGCTTAAAATGCATCACAATTTTGACCGGACTGCTGTTGGCACTGCCTACAGCAAATGCCTTCTGGGGCCAAGTTAAGGGGTGGGTTAAGTTGAAGGAGGGTACATCAAAACAGTCCAAGAAATCAAGACAGTTTAGATGTTTGCTGATCAAATTAAGTTCCACAGTTTGTCGATTGTATCAATGAAATTGCAATGAGGTTGGAAATAAGAGCAAAATCATATAAGCAGCAGTAAATTGTGTGTGTGTGTGTGTGTGTGTGTGTGTGTGTGTGTTGCCTTTCTGCTAAACTTGCAGGTTTCCACTAACTAGCTCAGAAAGGTCTCTCTGTTTTAGTTTGATCTGGGGTTGTTGTTGTTGTTTTATATGTAGGGAGCAGGGTATGTAGGAAAGCATTCAGTAATGAAATAGTGTGGTACAGATTGGATATATCTTGAGGGACTCAAGAGGTTCTTATAACCCTCATACCATAGAATCATAGAACTGAAGAGTTGGAAGAGACCCTGTGAATCATCTAGCCCAGGGGTTGGCAAAGTTTTTGTGGCTTGGGCCGGTTCACAGTCCTACAGAAGCCACGGTGGGCCAGTGTGTGTGTGTGTGTGTGTGTGTGTAAACGCTATTTCCAGTTCTCCTTCTCACATGGAGGAGACGTGCGCAGCTTCCCATTGGCTCCTGTAGCCAATGGGAAGCCAGCCAGCATTGCGGAAGGTGGTCCTCACTCTGCTCTGCACCGGTTTAGCACAGCGCATGGGAGCCGACTGAGCAGGCGGCAGAGGTCCATGGGCTGATTAAACAGCCCCCATGGGCTGCTTGTGGCCTCTGGGCCTTAGGTTGCCGACCCCTGATCTAGCCCACCCCCTGCAATGCAGAGATACACAGCTGTCCCATAGGGGGGTCAAACCTGAAACCTTGGCCTTATCAGCACAATGCTCTAACCAACTGAACCATCCATTGCTATATGTCAGGGAATCAGGAGCAGGAGCACTGGGGAGAGAGGATTGGGAGAGCGAAGGGGAAGAATCCGAGGGCAGCGTAGGGGAGTATGACAGTGGCCCGAGAGATTCCATGAGCTTCTCCAGCGAATCAGAAGATTCCCAGAAGGGGGCGCCGATGGTCAGGGCAAGGGGGGTCCCAGGGGGGACGCACCAGAAACAAGGAGCCAGAGGGGAACCCCAAAGCAGCAGTGGAGGATCGGGACCAGTTTCCCCACCAGAGCGTAGTGGGGGGGAGGAGTCACATGTGTCAGGGGCAGTGTCTCCTCCAGAGAGGGAGTCAGGGCTGACCACGCCTCCAACGGAGGGGAGGTCAGTTGCAGCTAGCCCCCCCGAAGGGGGAAGCAGTGACAGCAGCAGTGGAACGGTCAGAAGGAAAGCTGCTGGCTGGGCGCGCGCGCCAAGTTCAAATGTGCAGGCGCGCGGAACAGCAGGAGACCCGGATGGGGAACCAGCTCCTAAAGCCCGCCGGAGGGAGGGAGAAGGCTCAGGGGAATCAGCGGGAGAAGAGGCTAGAAAGGGTGGAACCCCGGCGGGCAGGCGGACCCAGAGGAGGAAGGAGCAGCGGAGAAGGTGGAGCAAGGCTAGAATCTTAAATTGGTGTCAAGGGGGAGGAGACTCAGACGGAGCATCAGTGGTCTGACACTTGAGACGTGGGGCTGTGCGCTGCGGCTCTGGAAGTGAAACTGAACTTCAATAAAGACTTTTATACTTAACAACGAAGCAGCGTTGGTCCTTTGTGAGCTGGGACCTAGGGTAGCTCTGACACTATACAAATGAACTTCTACTTTATCCTTGAATGTGGGGGTTTGCTGGCTGCAATTTTTAAAAATATCCTGCCAGAAAGTTCATAGTGCATATTGCTGGACAATTATTTTCAGTGGATTAATTTCAGCAAGATCTAAAGAAGATGGGAGCTGATAGCACTTAATCAAATTCAGTGTGCTGTCTGTCAGCCTGCAAATTCCTAGCACTTCCTGATATCTTAGGACATTCTTGTGCCCATGATGCCTTAATTTGGGAGTCACCAGTGTGGTGCCTGTGCACCCACCAAGGCCTTCACTTGCACCCACAGGGTCCCCTCCCCCTACTGAAATTAGGCTTGAAAGAAGCATCTGTTGCAACCCACACAAACAGGTTATGTTGGGGATCCCTGTCTAATTGTTGTAGTTATATGTGTGTGTGTGTGAGGCATATCTCCATGTTTAAACACGACAGAACAAGACTTACTTTTACCACATCACATGATCTGGCAAATTAGCTCCACCAGCCCACACTGTTGTGACGAATTCGGTTTTGAAGCCATTGCAGATTCTCTGGATGGGTAAAATGAGCCCAAGAGAGCTCTCGAAAAGGTCAGCGGTTGTTCTCTCGAGTATCCCCAGGGCAGCAAAATAGAAGTGCCCTTTCACTGTTAGTCGGGAGAAAATAATGGTGGACAAACTTTTAAAAAAGCAAAACAGAGCTATAATGGAGTCACAGCTAGGTCAGCTGCCCATTTATTGGCTTACTTTGGCTTGTGGTTGCGTCTGCATAATCAGAGTATGTTTATTGCAGTATGATGTGCATCCCACGGAGGGATGTTAGGGGTGGGATATTACCTCTGGTGGGGGACACACCATGATCTTCTTGGGGTAGTTTGTCCCCCTTTGGTCCCCGCCCTGCACTCAGCACCTGAGGCTCCTAGAAGCTGTCAGCATGCGACAGCAGCCACACCCCGGGAAACAGCTTTGACTGGCTGGTTAAACCAAGTGAGGGTGGTGCTTGTTGAGTTAGACACATCTCCTGAATGTGAAGACAGGCTCTGGCGGATTGAGTGGACAAGACTGATAGTGGGTCCAATGGTTGAGAAGACCTCTCCTCCTCCCAGAGGGGAAGGGTTGTGAGCGGGAGCAGCTTCCCGCAGTGGCAGGGAGGCATATTCGGCTCCCTGCCTCTGCCTCTGCTGCCGCGGCTGAGCCTTCCAGCTGGCCAATAGGACTGGCTGGTGGGCGGGGTTAGCTGCATTTAAGCAGCTGCGGCAGCACTCTGTCCCCAGTCGGTTCCTGCATGCATCGGATCTCCCACCCTCCCTCCCTTTAGGTCAGCTTCCTGTGCGTATTGACCTTGCTATGGACAAAGTTGGTTGCCTTGGTTGCCCAAGGGGCCTGGTAGGACTTTTTTCTCCATTGGGCAAATTGGCACCAGCATCTTGGTTTTTTCGCCTACCTCGCAGCAACTCATCACAACTTCCTGCTATTGGCGGTTAGGCATTGGAATGTGTGTACTGTGTTGGAGAATTGGGTATGGCCATCATCTACCCCTCCTCTTTTGGGTATTCCATTAAAGGAATCCGGCGGTCGTGGATCCTGTCCAATGCCCTGCTGGTGGCTAGGGACATGGCACGACCCCCGGTGATGTCATGGAGAAGCTTCCAGTTGTATTTGCATCATCAAGCTCCTCCCACTGGTCGTTAACCCCTGAAATGACTCCCCGCTGTGCAGGGTGGGGTCATGTACTGCTGTTTTATCCAGTGCCTAAGGCAATACCACTCACATGCTGTAACCAATAAAGTTGTGGCCTAATTTTGCCCATCAACTTAAAATAATGTGTCTTTGTGTCTTATTATAATCCTATGTGGGTGGCAGGTCCTCGACTCACAAGGCAATTTCTGCACAAACTGTAAAGGGAAGTGAGGAGCAGATGGGGTTTCTCAGTCAGGGGAGAGAGGCAATCTAGGAGAAGGAAAACTCTGATCTTAAATCTCCCCTGCCATGTGGAATGTCTTCAGGAGAAGAAAAGGCTAAGGAGCAAACGCTACACAAATCTTAGGGAGTGGAGTCCCTAAGATGGTTGAACTTGAAGCATGGGAAGTCCCAATAAAAATTTATAATTTGGCAGAATATTTGGACTATATGATATCTATTTGTATAATTTGGAATATTTAATGTCATTTGACTGGATTGTTAAAATGGAAAATTTAATAAAAAAATTATTTTTTAAAAAAAGATGGTTGAATGGCACCTTGTAGCCCTCCAAGCTGGTACAAAACATATTGCTCTGCACATACACACACACACACACACACACACACACACACACACACACACAGGATTTTTCTCCATCTTTTACCTTAGCAATACTTTAGCAGTTTTGCATTTTGATATACTGAGAGTGAGAGAGAAACCAGGAAAAATGTTTTTATGATTCACCCTGGTATTTATGTTGTGGGAGCAAAGCAAATGCTAATGTGTAGATATGTATTGTGTTCTAAAAAAAACTGATATGCCACTTCAATCTCATAGCCCTCCCTTTCTGCTCCAGAAATGCTTTGAAGAAAACGTCTCCTGGAATACTTGTTCAACGACACATGCAGGATATATTTCAACATTTAATGTGGAACAATCATTTCATTGCTGATTTGCCTATTTTATTTACAGGCATAAATACCTCATAGGCACGCACCAGTGGGATATCAGTTTATATTGCCTATTTTCACTAAGCACTACTACAGATTGTGAATAGCGGTGACGTTCGCTCAGGGGACATCTGTCTAGCCAGTTACCAGGAATATCAATGTGTGTTCCTTTCTCTTCAGTAAAGACACGTTTGTGATTTATGTGCCCATTTTAAACTAGGGATTTTAAAAGCTACACATAACTGCATGATTCAGGCGAAGAGCCAAAATAAACTCCATATCCACCTGATGAAAAATATGTAGAGTTGAAAACCTTTAACTATAAACTCAAAAAAAGAGAAAGTTCATGATTGTGGTCCACCGTGGAGAGGGGCAAAGATGGGAGAAAGGGCCCATAAAAAGTTAACTTGAAACTTTGGATTGAATCCTTCTTTCCATACTCCCTGTATGGCCCCTGAAGATACCAGCACCAGCAGAAAGATCTACTATGGGGATGGAGAACTTCAGGCATTCTTGGACTACAACTCCCATCATCCCTGGCCATTGGCCAAGCTGCCTTGGGCTGATGGGAAATGAAGTCCAATAACATACAAAGGGTTCCTCACCTTAGGTCTACTGGTAAGTGATAGGAAATGAGGTGGTGGTGGCTGGTGCCACTGTGAATGATGCAAAGGAAGCCAGGCAGACCAAAGAATAGGTTGAGCCAGAGCCAATCACATGCAGAGTCAACTAATTCTAGTTTTGTCCATGACCTCCTCCCTGCTAAATTCTACAAGGGAAGCACCCATCTACACCATGAAGAGAATGATCATATATGGATATCTTCCCACAACATTCCTCTAGGGTCCATGTTGTTATGTACTGAAGTTCTCACCCTGGGCCAGCAGGGGAATACTGTAGATAGTTTTCACTCAGGTCCGCATATCCAGATAAGGAATTGAAAGTGACGTTCAGTGATTAGATAGTTACAGAAAGTTGTTACTGTTGCCATGTAGTTGAGCTCTATATAAGCAGGTTGGCTGATCCCTTCAGCCCTGTTCTGTTCTGGCCTGTGAATAAACAAGAGCTGTCTGAAGAATTGCTGTGTCCTCTGATATGTTCACCCACAACTTAACACATGTCATTGTTGTCTAATATTCATATGGAAGCCACTAGGAAAGATCACCAAGAAGTTCAGAGCAAAGTGTCATAGGTGTTTTCCTAATCCTTGTTTTCTTTCCCCGTCAACCTGCAAGTACCAGTCTCAAATCTGAGTGTCTAAGCTGTGGTTGATTGGATAGGAATGGGGAGATTTAAAAAAGAAGAAGAGTCTAAAGCAGGTGGGTGTGGTGGTGGTTGACGTTTCCCATCATCTGAGAAAGGCTGTAGGTCCTGTGATGGATGGGTCACCTGATTCCTAAAGAGGAGACTCTTAGAAAAACAGTTGTTCTTTTTATTCTAGATTTTGGTCTTCAGTTCACCCTTCTTAGCAAATTTAGTGCTCACCCTGATAGCCTCCTTGATAACCCATTATGATTAATATGGTTAACCAAGGATGCAGTGGGCAAGGCTTGTAACATCTGTCCATCTGGAAGTCTACCAAAGTCAACCTGAGCATTTTCTGGAAACAAATACTTTATGTGTTGTTGTTTTTTGTGTGTGTGAGGGCAGGGGAACCTCCTGAAGCTTTTAGTAGCTGGGGATAAGCCCATGCTTTTTCTTAGAACTTTATGTGCTATGTTTTAAAATGTGTTGTTTGTTACCTATTCATAGCCTAAGGAATAGGTGGGTGGGAGAGGGGAAGGAAGGAATAGATAATAGGTGGATGGTTGGCTGTGCGAAAAGGAAACTCATTTCGGTCTGGAAAGCCCCAGATTTACATATAGTTCACATAGCCGTAGAGAAGCTAAATGAATTTGTGAGGTTTAGAAAGTTAATAGAGGGGATGCTTGCAGAGCTGTTGGTATAAAGTCTGTCACTTGCTTCTTAATCCACAGAAGCAAGTGATTACGGATTCCTATTCCATGCACATTGCCTCAGCTTTATCTGCACAGGCCTATCGTCTCAGCCAAGGTGTTTAATAGCGGATATGGTTATAAAGGTCTGTTGAGTCAGGGGGAATCAGTGTGCTCAAAGCAAACGTGGATCAGGTTTACTGAGTTTTTATCTGCTTTAATATTTAAAAATTAAAATGATGCTCATTATATGCAGCACTACATGCAAGTGGGTGCATATTAAAATGCACATGCAAACTAGCCTCAATTCTCTTAGGCAGTTCCATTTTAAAACTACATTGTTGTCATTATGAAGCTTCCAGTTCAATCAGCCTTCACTTCATGAAGCCGTTCTTGACTAATAAATATGCAAAACATCTCACAGTCTTGCTCCAAGCTTGTGCGAGAATTCTCATCATATACAAAGGGACATGCACTCACCCTGGGGGTGGGATGGGGGTTACCCAGCTACTAGTGAACTAACCTATCAGCTAGAGGCAAAAAATGTGGTGCACACGGAGTCAGAAACATATTGCTTACTACTACTACTACTACTAATAAAAATTATTTTTATCCCGCCCTTCCGGGTTCAGGGACACAGGTGGCGCTGTGGGTTAAACCACAGATCCTAGGACTTGCCGATCAGAAGGTCGGCGGTTCGAATCCCCGCAACGGGGTGAGCTCCTGTTGCTCGGTCCCTGCTCCTGCCAACCTAGCACTTCCAAAGCACGTCAAAGTGCAAGTAAATAGGTACCGCTCCGGCGGGAAGGTAAACGGCGTTTCCGTGCGCTGCTCTGGTTTGCCAGAAGCAGCTTAGTCATGCTGGCCACATGACCCGGAAGCTGTACGCCAGCTCCCTCGGCCAATAAAGTGAGATGAGCGCCACAACCCCAGAGTCGGCCACAACTGGACCTAATGGTCAGGGGTCCCTTTACCTTTACCTTTACTTCCTGGTTCAAAAACCGGGCTCAGGATGGCTAACAACAAATTTAAAACACTTTAAAACACTTAATTATAAAAGCAGCATAAAATACAGTATAAAAACCTGAATAACAATAAAATTCAAAATTCATAAATCAATTAGATAATCCCAGGGCTAGCTGGTTGAATTGATCCTACTTGGGCCAGCGTGGAGGCCAGGGGAGAATTAGTTGTGGGGTCTCAGAATGGGTGATCTTCATAAAAGGGGAGGGGGAGGGAAGAGAAGGGAAATAAAAGATCAGGCTGAATTCAAATTAAAGGCCAGGTGGAATAGCTCTGTCTTACAGGCCCAATGGAAGGAGGTTAAATCCTGAAGGGCCATAGTCTCATGGGACAGAGCATTCCACCAGGTCGGAGCCATCACTGAAAAGGCCCTGGCCCTGGTGGAGGATGGTCTGACTTCCTTAAATAAATCTAAACGCAGTATCATTGCATACTGCTGCCTTGAAACAAAACATGTCATGTGTCCCCCACAAATGGTTAGAGAGTTCTAATACAAATGAGATTTAGGCAGATGACACTTCATCACAAGTCAATACTACATAATAGTAGTCAATAGCATCAGGTAGTTGACTGACTAATTCAAGCAGCCACATGGAGGGTGAATTTGGAAGAACAGTATTAGCCTAGAAACGTACCCTACAACACTATTCAAGAAAGCTTGAAGTCAATGAATAAGACATTGGAGTTGATCTAATTGTGTCAACTTCCTCTCGGATGCGCAAGTTTTCCAAAGGCAGGCAAGTTTGCTTGTTTTTTTAAATGTGAGAAAGCATGCCAATTTTGCACATTTGAATTGGCCCGTATCTCCATATGGCTCCATCCATTGTGCTGCATTGACCCCTGCTTCTGATTTTGAGTGCCATTAAATCCAGTGGTTAAAGGTTTGCTCAAAGGCAAGGCCTTCATCAGCTCATTTGCTTCAGCAAAAACCATTCATCGTTTCCTCCTCACAAAAGCCCATTGTCCCACGGCTGCTGTTTTCATTCAGCCACTCTCATTTTCTACTCAAATCTGCTCTTGTTCGATCAAAATAATGAGCATCCAGTTATCCCACTCATCTGCTCATTGCCACTAGGAGAGATTATCCTAGGAGGAAGTCTTTGGGGACCCATAGCCCTGAGGGGCGAATTGTACAAATGAAATGGCCAAGAGATTTGAAGACTGTAGGCTTCAGATAAGCACACACTACATACGAGGTTTGAGATACATTTTCTTTCTCTTTTCCCTAAGGGGAACATCAACCTGGCTCAAAGCCCGGGATCTGTTGTTAGACTTTTGTGAGCCTTTCATTGCCAACTCACCATGAAAATGAGCTGAGGAGGCACCTGTTTTCACCACTCTGCCCTGTTGCGCAGTGTTCAGCAGGGTGGGCCATTCAGGTTCCAGAAATATCATATTGTATTGCTCTGAGCCAGATGGCAATGTGAGATGGTTGGTTAGATGCCCCTCTCACTCTGAGTGCCTCAGAGTGCTTGCCTTCATTTAAGTTTGTATTTTCCAATAAGGAAACAGATCTTTTGGTGAAATCTCTAGTTGGGCAACAGGACTTAAGAAAAACTCGGTGAATTCCTTACCCTGTTCTTTGCCGCCATCAGTCCCAAAATACATATTTAAATTAGCAAATGAGCATCTTGATACTTCAAAACTGCACCACAACATTCAGAGAAGTGCAAAATCTGTTGGCTAACTCAGGTTCCAATCTGTACAGTAGTCTGAGAAGTGCAGATAACATCATTTTGAATCAGGATTTGAAAAGACTTAGCACTTTGATCCCCGAGGTGAAAGAAAAATTCAAATGCACTGCCCCTGGCAATGAAAAATATAATAAATTAAATAACTGTTTTGCATAGTGCTTTAAAAAATAATAATAGTTTGAACATCTGGAAGGACTTTACATCAAGTGAGATATAAAAAGTGAAAGGGGCCATACTTCATACCCCATTGAATGTTTTTGCCTGGCTGAAATATCCTTGATTGCCTTTTGATTGCCTGCCTGGTGAGTAGAGGTGCGTGTGGGCACATGTAGAAATGAACCTACTATAAAAAGGTGGTGCTGTGGTCAAACCACTGAGCCTCTTGGGCTTCCTGATCAGAAGGTCAGCTCCCATTGCTCTGTCCTGGCTCCTGCCAACCTAGCAGTTTGAAAGCATGTCAGTTCAAGTAGATAAATAGGTACCACTGTGGTGGGAAGGTAAACAACATTTCCGTGCACTCTGGTTTCCGTCACAGTGTTCTGTTGTGCCAGAAGCGGTTTAGTCATGCTGGCCACATGACCTGGAAAGCTGTCTGTGGACAAACACTGGCTCCCTCGGCCTGAAAGCGAGATGAGCGCCGCAACCCCATAGTTGCCTTTGACTGGACTTAATTGTCCAGGGATCCTTTACCTTTACCTTTTCTTTTACTAAACAAAAGTAAAATTCACACTTGTTCCTTCCCCCACATTTGCCTTCTGGCGGTTCCCTCGCTGCAAGAAGCCAAGTTACAGGGAACCAGGCAGAGGGCCTTCTTGGTAGTGGCACCCGCCCTGTGGAACGTCCTCCCACCAGATGTCAAAGAGAACAACAACTACCAGACTTTTAGAAGACATCTGAAGGCAGCCCTGTTTAGAGACGATTTTAATGTTTGATGGACTATTGTATTTTAATATTTTGTTGGAAGCCACCCAGAGTGGCTGGGGAAACCCTGCCTGATGGGCAGGGTATAAATAATAAATTATTTTTGAGACTTCCGGGTTAGCGCGATCGACTAATGGCTGATTCCCTCCGAGCTCCGGAGGGAATCTGCTCAGTAGGGGACGGGTCCTGCCGTGGCGGCGACGCGGGGACCCTCAGAAACCACAGGCGCTGAAGCCTGTGGACCTGGTGACTCGGCGGGCACCATTTGCGCCCCCCCCCGACCCATGAAGGAGCCTTTTTAAAGGCTTCGGAACGGGGGACAGGGAGCGGCGCGGTGCTGTGAGTCGACTGCTTCCCCTACGGAGTGAAGCCGCATGCCATGGTCGGAGAGCGCTGACTTTTTCCTTTGAACATTTGGACTAAAAGTAACAACCCGTGAGTAATACGGAAATTGGACTTTAAATTTCTTTTTTGGATTTGGCACGAGCGGGGAAGGCGCAAAGAGGAAGTCCGTCTCCCCGTCCTGTAAACATTTTAAAGCAAGGACTAGATAACTAAGGTTGAGAGAACACCTTCTTCTTGAGAGGATAAAAGTAATTAATTTCACGTTTTGGCAGTATAAGTGAATTTGCTGGAGGATAAGAGTTAATTTTGAGAGTGGAACTGTCACACACACACACACCCAGGACCCGGGAGCGATCCGTGAGAGAGCCTGTTGAAGAGACATAGAAGATTTTGACAGCTGTCAAACTAGCTGTCAAAGCGGGGGGGGGGGGAGAGAACTTTGTTTTTGTTGCCTTTGCTGGTTATATTTGTTGCATTCAGGGAATAAATTGTTGAAAATAAAGAGGAAAAGTTAATTTGACTTTTGAATTGGAACTGGAAGGAATACTAAGTAACCAGAACTCCTCTAGAGGGGGCTCTGGGACATTACAAGAATGGCTGCAAGTGGAAAAATACTGACTGAACTGGAAAGGGCTTTCCTTCTCCTGGGAAAGCTACAAGAACAAAGCAATGTTTTGGCTACAAATGTCACAACATTGAATGAAACAGTAAATAAACTTGCTGAATCTGGAAGGGACTTGATTCAAGTCTTTGTATCTGAACAAAAAGGTTTTGTAGCTGAACTAAAAATCTTTGCAGCTGAAGAAGAAAAGAAATCTGAGAAATTTGAGAAAGTGGGGAAAGAGATATATGAAGATTTGAAGGGAAAGGAAGGAGGAGCTATAATCCTGCAGATGATTAAGGAGAGCCAGAGGCCTGCTAAGATAGATATAAAGGAAAATAAGAATGAGATTATGAAAATCTGGTTTGAATGGAAGAATGAGGAATGGAGAGATCTCCTCCTGTGGAGATCTGAAGACTTATGGATTACAAACTTGACTAAAGTGGAAACTGGAGTTTCTGGGACATTTGGACTTAAAAGAAGTAAGAAACAAGACTTGGACTACACTTTTAAATATGGAGGTCTGGCTGGAAGAAATATGGACCTTATTGGGACAGAGCTTCTCCGAGATTTGGTGTTTAATATAAAGGACTATCAAAAAAACCGGCAGAGAGGAATTGAGAGAGAATTAAGAGCCTCGGATGTGAGGTCACCAGGCTGACTGCAGATAGACTGATGGACATTTGTTGGAGTTCGAAACCTGGAAAGGTGGGGAGTGGGGCTTTGGGAATCCAAAGGGTGTACAATTATACTTTGTTTTTATGTATTTTGTTTTGTTACCTATATTAAAATGGGGAACTCGTGAAAGGGAATTGGGGTCGACCTTAGAAAAAGATATTAAGAATAAGTACTGATGCATAAAGACTGAGGTTTATGTTAAAATTGGTTAACTAAAATGAATTAAATATAATAAGGTAAAATTTGGGGATAAGAACTTGCTGAACTAAAAATTGAATTGGAATACAAGAAGGGGAGGTGTGGGGAAGTCAAGGAAATATGTTATTGAAAGAAAGGAATGCAATTATATGTGTGTTTTTTATTTTTATTTTTTTTTGTTTTTTCTTTATTTTTTGAAAATTTCAATAAATATCTTTTTAAAAAAATAAATAAATAATACATTATTTTTATTGCCTCTGGACCCACTAACCACTGGCAGGTTGCCCTGATGGAAATGGCTGCTTACCTGATCACAGGGTGGATGGCTGTTGCAACCAGTTGTACCAGCCTCCTCCCCCTTGAGAGCAACATCAAGGTGAGACATGGGAGAATTTCCAGGCTGGCTGGGGGCTTTCCCGCCATAGCCTTATTTGACTCCTGGCCAATCTGGCCAGGCCAGGTAAGAAGGGCGTGGGACCCTATAAAGGCTGGCTGCAACTGACCCCATGGGCCATGAAGCTTCCTTCAGTGGCTTGGGAGGGTCATATGTGTAGACATAAATAAGGTCCATAAATAGCAACACCCTAGTGGTCCCGGTCCTTAGGGAAGTTATATTAGCTTCAACCAGAGCCAGGGCCTTTTCAACACTGGCTCCGGCCTGGTGGAACGCTCTGCCTCATGAGACCAGGGCCCTGCAGGATCTGATTTCTTTCCGCAGGGCCTGTAAGACAGAGTTGTTCCGCCTGGCCTTTGGCTTGGAGCCAATTTGATTCCCTCCCCCTCTTTCTTTTTCCTTTCTCCTCTTGTGATGAGGCTGCAGTTTAATATTTTAATGTTTCAATATTTTAATGTTGTATTTTAATCTTGTTTTTTAAGTTGTATTCATTCAACTTGTTTTTATTATTGCTTGTTAGCCGCCCTGAGCCCGGCCTTGGATGGGGAGGGCGGGGTATAAATAAAAATTATTATTATTATTATTATTATTATTATTATTATTAGACCTGTGGCTTGTGGATGAGTGGTTAATCCTGGGCTTGACCCTGTCCTCCACCAGGGAGGCTGTGAAGGATATACACCCAATGCATAAGCAAAGTCCAACCTACAGACGGAATCAATAAAGTCATGGTCAATTTTTAAATCCCAGAACATTGTCTTGTCCAGTCTGTTCACTCTCTTGGCTCAGGCCTTGCTTCCTGGGAGGGTGAAGTCACTGCGAGTGTGGCCCTTTGCCTGAAAAAGATTCCCTGCCTCTGATCTAAGGAGCTCTCCAAAAATAAACAAATGATTCCCACCAGCTTCTTGCCCTCTATGAGCCGCTGGTGAATGGTCAGCTGCTGTCTGTTGCAGCGTTTGTTTCCTTCCTAAATCTGGGTTGTTGTTGGCGAGGATTGCTTTTCAAAAATGCTGCCATTGCCTCTCTGTTTATCTGCTCCAGGCTGTGTATGTCGACGCTGAACCTTAACAGCGACTCCAAGCCGCACTTGGTGACTTTTGTAAAATGTCACTGCACTTTGCTTCCTCACCACTGCCGCAGCAACCGAGCGAGTGAACACGGCATGGCTAATTTGTGGTACATGGTAGCAATTACTCCAGTGATAAACGGGGCTGCACGTGCCACTTCAGATAAGACCTGAATTAGCCTGAATCTAAACCCTTTGGACATCCATCAATCCAAAGGGCTAGAGGTTCTTGGCAAGCGAGCCTAGGCTATTTGGTATGCTCTGCTAAGGCAAAAAATGAGTGCTTTGCAAGACTAAACTGCAGCTGCATGGTACCTTGTTTGCTGTTACCTTGAAATTCATAGGAGGGATGCATAGTGCCAAAATCCAGGATTAGTAAAGGTTAGCATCTCATTTGAGATTATTTATGAGAACCTCTAGTTCCGTTTCAGACCAAACCTGGCTGAGTCTTCAGAGCTCTGAAAACAGATTAAGGGCTTGCTTGGGATCAGCCCAGGCTGAGACTATGGATGGCTGCATCCTAGTCTAGAGTACCAGACCATACACTTTATAGCGCAGTGCTCCTGAAATCAGCAGCCAAAGCTGAGAGCAGAAAGCAGAAAGCACTGCTCTGTGGCACAGGCAAAGGCAGAAGGCTAGACTCATTCTGTCTGAGATCTGAACCCAGAAGTTTCAAACTGTTTAGCAATCTCTGACATCCCTATTCCCTCGGAGGTCTAAAGAATATACTAGTAGCAGCTCACTAGGAAAGGCCGCAGTCTCTGACTCTCTCGTCCCTTACCTATGCTGATGTATCAGGGGTTTTAAACTCCTGATCAGGCCTGGCCTTGCCAATGGTGCTGTGTGCCACCCCTCCATCTCAGATGATTCAGCTTCTGCCATTCAGGTAGCATGGCATCTCCCTGGCTCCACAATCCATCTCCAGATTGTAAAAGGAGTTATGGATTGTGGAATCAGGAAGGTCCGTCCTCTCAAATTCAAATGTACACAGTACAGCCCAGTCCAATGGTTACTTCTACTGTATGGTAGTGGAAGGGGCATGAAATGCACATGAGAGACTGAGACTGAAATCCTCTACCAAAAGGATGGGCAACCTGTGGTCCACCACATTTTGGGGACCACAACTCCCTTCAACCATGACCACGTCTGGAGTCTTGAGGGCCACAAATTTCCCATTGCAGCTATTCACACTTAGCAGAGACTCTGTGAGTAGGTTCCATTCACAGTTCAGTAGCACTGGCTTCTGAGTAGACACACATAGGATTGTGCTGAGAGACTGTTTATTACTTGGCTGAGATTTCCTTGTGGAGTGACATCAGAGCTATCATAATATTCCTATTGACGATGATAATGATGGTTTTGGCACATATTGTGCTATACCCGAAGTTGCAGAGAAGTGCTGTATTGACCTTTTCTACAACAGCTTTTTGCCCCTCTTTGAAAGATGGATTTAGTTTACTCCCTACAGAGAGGGTGGGAAACCAATTCTTTAATACCTCAAGAGTTATCTTGTCACTCCCTCCTAATAAACGCTCACTTAAATGTATCCTGTTTGAGAAGCTAATAATGAAAAGCACTCATGATAATTTATACTGATAGGTTGCACTTATGTGTGAGTCAGAACCTGCATCAAATCTGCTCTGTGGATTCCACAGACAAAATGAGTGCTCAGCTTTGCCTAAATGACATTTGAATAGAGCCAAGATTGCTAATTTAACAGAGGAGTCCAATAGGATCATAAAGCAGAAACAACAAATGATGGTCTATTTGACTAAACCTGATGTTTGCCATGGAACTAACAACCTGGATTGGTCCACTATGACGTCTCTTATCCCCTTCTCTCCTGTTCAGCTAGCTATATTCCCATAACCATGTTTAGTTCCATGGAGGACACTCAAAAGCTTAAACTCACCTCTGCAGAAAAACACTATGCTTTTAAGATGAAAGGAATGATACCCAGAAGACAGACAACCTCAAGTCATTCAAGCAGATGAACAAGCAAGCACAGGGAAAATAAACACAGACTAGTTTCAAAGGAAACAAAAGTTGGAGGCTAAAGGTAAACTCAGAAGAAACTTTTAAAAAAGAAACCAGTGTGACAAAAAGAGAAACCAATTGGAAATAATTTTGGAATAACAGTGGATGAAAATAGGAAAAGGTGAGTTTTAGATAAGAAAAGTATCCACATAATGATTCAGCCATGCTTCATATTCTCAGAGTTTAATAGCTTGGAAAGAAAGAGAAAGAGGACTTGAATACCTGATTGATGGACATTTGGATGGACATTTTATTTTGGTCAGATCCAAAGTGGAGTTGCATTTTGCTTCAGTTTCTGAAGGCTTGTATATAGACTATAATGGGAAGATCAACAAGTGTCTATGATGGGTTTGAGGTTGTTGTTGTTGTCGTCATCATCATCATCATTTACTGAATTTATATACCGCCCTATACCCAGAAGTCTCAGGGTGGTTAGCATAAAATGATCACAGTATATAAAATAAAAATAAAAGCAATAACCCAATAATACCCCCCCAGAGTCACATTTTAAAAGGGTATGGGATGGGTTTGGGGGTTGTTGTCGTTTGGTATTTTGGCAGAACTAGATGACATTCATAGCATCAAAGTTCCTTTAGATAAGTCCTGGATTTATGGAGTTATAAAAAATTGAAGCTTCAAAAATACTTTGCTTTTCTCAATTCACATTAAAATAAAAAGAAATTAAAATCACCGTCAGTAGTTGTCTGGTGAAGGAAGCAATACAAACCCCACTAAGTAAAATATTTTTTTCTTTTTCAACTGATGTGATTTGAAATTAAAAATTTAGCATCATGTCTAGTTTGGCCCTGGCAAAAGAAAGGGACCATTAAAACACACAAACACAAAATCCAAGAATAAATGTCAACAGAGGAATGCCATTGTTAAGTTGTGGGTGAACATATCAGCGATTCTTCAAACAGCTCTTGTTTATTCACAGGCCATAACTGAACTGAACTGAAGGGTTCAGGCAGCCTGCTTATATAGAGCTCCACTACAATGCAACAGTAACCATTTTCTGTAACTATCCAATCACTGAACGTCACTTTCAATCCCTTATTTGCATATGTGGACCTGAGTGAAAACTATCTACAGTATCCCCCTGCTGGCCTAGGGTGAGAACTTCAGTACATAACAGCCATGGTTATGTGTGCCTCAGCTGCTTGCTCCCATTCATGCCACAACATACAATCAATAAAAGTGAATGGCTGAAGTGCACAATCGAGGGAGAATTTGGCCCAAGCTTCTGCTGCTGTTGCCACCAGGAAGGAGGCTGTCAAATATCTCTCCACTTGTGTCTTGGTGCACAGAGGAAGGAGTCAGTGGCTCCCCACTTAGCTCTTGCTCAATTTTTTGAAAATGAGCTTATGGGGTACGGGGGGCAGGCACAATATTGCTAGCCAGGCATCAAGAACCCTCTGCCTAGATAAATTTTCCAGTATTTGAAAAGGAATATGCCACCACTACCCCACACTTACGAACAAGTCCTACTGAAACAGAGCTTACGCATTGATTTCATTATTTATAACACATTTCCACGTCCTTTTAAAGGAATCGTCAGTAACGCATTCGCCTCAATCTCGCCTGCGCTGTAATGTAAGGCAGCCTGGTGTATGATCTCTCTTCCAGTACTAAAACATGCTTTGCACGTCCTCCGATGTTCCTACGTTCCCCAAAGGATATTGTTTTCTTAATATCATATCAAAAAAGAAATCATGCAGTTAAAACCTTTAATGAAAGTTGGGCAGCAAATTCAAAACCATTTTCATCAGCCTTTACATAAACTTTAAAAAACAAGCACACATTCTCTTAAGTCATTGTGGAGAGCAATGGAAGCACCTCCTTATATTTTTAATTGCTCTCCGAGTATTCTTTGATAAAGCCAACTTGCATTAATACACAGGACTGCAGGAGACGCTGTACAAAATCAGCAACAACTTTGGATCAAATATTTATTAGATGGTGGATGCAGCAAGAATCTACTGAGAGGTGTGCTCCCAGAGAGCATATTTTAGCTCTAGGCTTGAGAAACTCTTAACTACTATGGTGGTTTATTTGAAATGGTAGGTTTTGCAAGGTTAGGTTGCTGAGCTGTTACACAATCACATTCAATTAAGCAGCTGGAATTGTATTATCCAAGCACTTGGGACATACATGTGAGCAACTATATTTTTTTTAAAAAAAGGATAAAGGTTTAATAAAGCCACTAACAGAGAGCCTATGAAATTGCAAGCTGTGATGGCATAATCTCCATGGGAAGAGGTGCCTTTGAAATGATAAAACAAACAGCTTTCCCCATTCCATTTTCTACAACTGGGTCACAAAAGGACACTGTATCTCTGTTACCAGGCAAAGAAAAGAGCCCTAAGACATGAGGCTTGCCCACCTTCCCCATTCCTGATACTGAAAACTGAATGTGTGTGTTTGTGTGCTTTAAAAAAATTCAAAACATCATCATATTACGTATACAGTTCACATCTGACTTGACAAAATGTTCGAATCCAAATGGGTATCAGATCAAATATTTATGCCCACCATACCCAATTGGTTATGTGTAACAACTCATGAATGAAAACATAACAAGGGTGTGTCTGTATAACTTACACCATGGGTAGGCAAGCTAAGGCCCAGGGGCCAGATCCGGCCCAATCGTCTTCTCAATCCAGCCCACGGACGTGTTTTTACATGAGTAGAATGTGTCCTTTTATTAAAAATGCATCTCTGGGTTATTTGTGGGGCATAGGAATTTGTTCATATTTTTTTCCAAAATATAGTCTGGCCCCCCACAAGGTCTGAGGGACAGTGGACTGGCCCCCTGCTGAAAATGTTTGCTGGCCCCCTGACTTACACTAATCAATTAATAAGTTTTATAGCCAGTCCTCAGTGAATCCATGCCATAGACAGAGGTACTGAATGCCTCGGTTCAAATGTCAAGACATAAGGAAAAGTAATAATGACTCGTAAGTCCTTAGAACAGGTCTTACATATTACTGAATATGAAAGACCTCTAAATTTTGACTTGTAAATATTAGGGCAGCCTACTTTTCCCATTCTCAATGATAATTAGAAATAGCTTTTTTTTCCTCATTGGACCACATGTTTTCCCCCAGAGACATGCTAGGCTGCTTCCTTCCTGTGACCAGTGGATGGCACCATATAATTCTGGAATTTAGTAACTGTTTTTTCACATTACTAGAGAATTGGTAAAAATGATAGGATGCTTTTAAACCTCTAACTGGCATCTTTCCCCTAGGTATTTTGGTAAAAACCAATGCTACAGTAAAGTATTCAAAACCTATACTGTGTTTACACTGAATGTTATGATAATTTGGTTTTAAAACTGTTGGCCTATAGATTATTCATTGTGCTTTATTACCCAGCAATGAAAGCAGAATCAGGCCAATATCTCCTGAAATAGTTAAGGCGGAATACAATAAAATCCACTTCAGAAATCACTTCTGAGATACAATACTGCCCTTTTTATTGCAAAAAAGAAGTTTCTTTTACTGCAGACTTTCTGTAAATACTACAATATGCTTTGTCTCAAAGAAGATTAAACTTGTAAGTAAATATGTTCATTTGAGATGTCATTTTTCACTGTCTATACAAGTTTCAAAAATCATTTTAATCCAAATTCTCAGCTTCTCCCACAATAACAACCAAGTGATAGATGGCAGTGAGTGCAATAAAGTTCTTATTACTCATCAAAATTGAAAATGAGGTTGAGTCAACTTGCCAATGACTTTCAAACAAAGCTGGAGCCAAATATTTGCCACTATAGCCCCCTTTGGTCTTAAATATTGCTGTCTCTTCCTCCCTATGAAACCCATCCACATTTTGATGGCTGTATACTCTCCTTGCTCCTCTGTGACAGGAAGGAAAAGTGTGATCCACCAGGTGGATGTACAACCTCTGACAGAAAATAGACATCTACACTTAGTTAATGGAGTATGTTGTTGTTGTTTAGTCGTTTAGTAATTTAGTCGTGTCCGACTCTTCGTGACCCCATGGACCAGAGCATGCCAGACACTTCTGTCTTCCACTGCCTCCCGCAGTTGGGTCAAACTCATGATGTAGCTTTGAGAACACTGTTCAACCATCTCGTCCTCTGTCGTCCCCTTCTCCTTGTGCCCTCCATCTTTTCCAACATCAGGGTCTTTTCCAGGAAGTCTTCTCTTCTCGTGAGGAGGCCAAAATATTGGAGCCTCAGCTTCAAGATCTGTCCTTCCAGTGAGCACTCAGGGCTGATTTCCATAAGAATGGATAGGTTTGATCTTCTTGCAGTCCATGGGACTCTCAAGAGTCTCCTCCAGCACCGTAATTTAAAAGCAGCAATTCTTTGGCGATCAGCCTTCTTTATGGTCCAGCTCTCACTTTCATACATCACTACTGGGAAAACCATAGCTTTAACTATACAGACCTTTGTTGGCAAGGTGATGTCTCTGCTTTTTAAGATGCTGTCTAGGTTTCCCCTTCACGGATCACTGCATCCCCTTCATGGATCACTGCCTTGCTGTGGCGAAGGGGCTTGAATAACTCAGAGAAGCTATGAGCTATGCAGTGCAGCCCCCCCCCCCCCCCCAAGATGGACAGGTCATAGTGGAGAGTTTTGACCAAACATGAGCCACCTGGAGCAGGAACTGGCAAGCCACTCCAGTATCCCTGCCAAGAAAACTCCATCGACAAAGACAACAGGCATATAATGGAGTACAGGTAGACAGCATCTTGCTTCCCACAAATGGGAATGGTGCTGTAAACACTGGCTGTCTGGGACTGCATCTTCTAGAGTGGAGAAGACATGGGTTGAATCTACACATATATTAAAAAAAATGCTCTGAAAATGCTTTTTAAAAAAATGTTTTAAAATATACATTGAATTTGCCATTAGCTCACCATCACCATCTAGTGTCACATTTGTATATTGCACTTAAAACACACTTAAAACATTTTATTTGCAGCTGCATAGCTGAATGCTCTGTGAGTGCAGCTTTCTCCCAATTGAAGTGCAGAGTGTTTGAGGACCGGGACATTCGCTGGGAAACCAAAATGCTTGTAATAATAATAATAATAATAATAATAATAATAATAATAATAATATTTCTACTCCACCCATCTGGCTGGGTTTCCCAAGCCACTCTGGGCGGCTTTCAACAGAATATTAAAAACAGAATAAAACTTCAAACATTAAAAACTTCCCTAAACAGGGCTACCTTCATGTGTCATCTAAAAGTCAGATAGTTGTTTATTTCCTTGACATCTGATGGGAAGGTGTTCCACAGGGCAGGTGCCACTACTGAGAAGGCCCTCTGCCTGGTTGCCTGTAACCTCACTTCTCGCAGTGAGGGAACCACCAGAAGGCCCTCGGAGCTGGACCTCAGTGTCTGGGCTGAGCGATGGGGGTGGAGATACTCCTTCAGGTATACTGGGCCGAGGCCATTTAGGACTTTAAAGGTCAGTACCAACACTTTGAATTGTGCTCGGAAACATACTGAGAGCCAATGTAGGTCTTTCAGAACCAGTGTTATATGGTCTCGGTGACCACTCCTAATCACCAGTCTAGCTGCCACATTCTGGATTACAGTAGTTGCAGTTTTCGGGTCACCTTCAAAGGTAGCCCCACATAGAGCGTGTTGCAGTAGTCCAAGCGGGAGGTAACTAGAGCATGTATACAAAGCTATAGTACTACCAACCTTATGGTATGCCTGTGAAACATGGACCACTTATAAACGCCATCTCCAACTCCTCGAAAGATTCCATCAACGGTGTCTCCAAAAAAATTTATATATCACTTGGGAAGACAGGTGAACAAATGCCAGTGTACTGGAAGAAGCAAAGATCATCAGTTTTGAAGCAATGATTTTTTAACATCAACTTCGTTGGACTAGTCATGTTGTTCGGATGCCTGATTACCATCTTCCAAAGCAACTACTCTATTCCAAACTTAAAAATGGAAAGTATAATGCTGGTGGTCAACAAAAGAGGTTAAGGACTCTCTCAAGGCAAATCTTAAAAAATGTAGTATAAACACTGACAATTGGGAAACAGTGGCCTGCAAGCGCTCCAATTGGAGAACAGCCTTTACCAAATGTGTCATGGCCTTTGAAGATGCTCAAACTCAAGACAAAAGGGAGAAACGTGCTAAGAGGAAGACACGTTTGGCAAACCCTCACTGTGATCAACTCCTGCCCGGAAAACTATGTCCCCACTGTGGAAGGACATGTGGATCCAGAATTGGCCTCCACAGTCACTTATAGACCATGTTTGGAAGACAATTTTACTCAGCTACAAGTGATTGCCAGAGAAGAAGATTCCATGGTGGAGTTTCTCTATCCTTCATCCTGCCTCTGAAGGTTCAAAATAGATCAACACAAGCAGTACATAGCATCCAACTTTATTTCAAATGTAAGATTAATGGTGACTCACATTTCCATTTTAACTTTTTCCTTCAAACTTAGTCAGTTTCTACCTATCATCTCCAACAGGGATGGGGAATAGGTGCTCTTCCAGAGGCTGTCAGATGGCAATTCCCATCCTCCCTGACCATCCCTGATGTGGAGGGTCACAGGCATTGTCAATCTATAGTATTTTCAGTGCTGTATCGTTCCAATGAAATACTGACCTACAAGAAGAGAGGTATAATGGTTTAAATTGACACAGAAATGAAAAATGACTGAGGCTATATTACAGAAGTTTTAACCTGGGGTTTTTTTCCTTGGGTTTGTATTAAAACCAAGGAGAGCTCTTGCTAAGTTAATGATTAACTAACTGATTGTTGCTCTCTGGTAGCTAACATGTGAGTGTTGTAACCTTATATCATGTGATAAAGGTACTGAGTTGCAAATCTCCATTTTGAAGGGAGTTGCCTTTGCATCTTTTCTCCCAAACTCAATGGAGTATGTAAGATGTATGAAGTATGAAGGTGTAAAAGAAGCTCTCCTGAAGGGAGAATAAACAGTATGGAGGCTGGAATGCAGACTCTGAAGAGAAAGGGACCTTTACATTTAGGCCTGTTTGGTTTATTTCATATTTTGCAAGATGCTGAGCCTGTGCTGGACACCACAAGACATTGTCTGGATATTTTGGACATATCATTTGATGCATTCTGTTTTATTTTAAAGAGTTCTGCCAGTAAAAGTTTGAATAATATTTTTATGGGTCTGGACAATGATTTATTCCAAAAGGAGTCAGTTCTTATGCTTCCACTCACTTCAAACCGCATGATACCAATATCTGCAACAGAAAAGAACTCTGTTATTGTTCAGGGCAATTGAACACAAATATTCCAAGTGGTTCAACTCCTAAAAACATTAGGCCACAAATGAGGAAAGACAGTGGGACACATTTCAAATGTCATTCTCATTTTTCAGATTCGGTTGTTTTTTCAGTAATGAAAACAGATTAAAAGAATTATCTCCAATTAGGCAGTATATAATGCATCTTTCCTTTACATACACATGCACACCTAAAGTGAAGAGTGTCTGTATTTATGCAAGAGAACAGCAGGAAAGCCCCTACTTCAAACCTCATCTTTGCTATAACATCACTAGGCGTCCTTTAAAGAGTCACTATGCTCTAAATCTTAAAGTAATATTGCGGATTACTGGGGATTACTAGAAGCCTGCTTGAGGTGGGAGTGGGGGAAAGTCTGATATTTCCAAATTCAGTCCATATCCCCCTTCCACCTCACTTCTGACCATTGGTTCTTTTACTTTCATCTTTTTAGGGCTCCCAGGTTGCTGCAATGACCTGGCCCTTCTGATAATTACATTGCTTTAGATTCATAGGTTCTGTGTTGCCCTGGATGCCATACTCATTGCCTTCCCAAAGGCAGCTGTCTAGCCACTGGATGCTGCACTAAATAAACCCTCAGCCTGATGCAACATGGTTCTTTCTTCATACCCTCCAACATTTCTCCAATGAAAATGGGGGTGTCCTATTCTGCATTACTATTATTATTTCTCAAATATCCTTTATTAGGCATGGCAAACCACACATTATCAAACAAACACCGTACACAAATTGTGCAAAATACAAGCTCAACATAACAAGGCTTGTCCCAGTCAGATCTTTAACTCCAGAGAAAATCATTTTGCATAAATAATACAAGACAACCACTAAATCTCTTTATAATGGCCCAGTCTTTCTACATGGACAGCACTCAAGAATTCAGCCACTGTTAAAGTAATTTGATCATTACTGTCCGAAAGCATGCCCTGAACCGTTGGTAGCGTAGAAATCAGCCTATTGAGTTGTAAGGCCTCTGGCATAAATGCCAAAATCACAAGAAAAGAAAATATGCTGTTGTTGTTGTTGTTGTTGTTGGTAATATATCCTGCTTGGACTACTGCAATGTGTTCTACATGGGGATACGTGAATGGGAGAGGCTGCTGGGACCATATAACACCGGTTAAAGGATCTACATTGGTTCCTGGTACGTTTCCAAGCACAATTCAAAGCATTGGTGCTGACCTTTAAAGCCCAAACAGCTTTCGCCCTGGATACCTGAAGGAGCTTCTGCACTCTTCTCATTCAGCCCAGACACTAAGATCTAGCCCGAGGGCATTCTGGCCGTTCCCTCACTGCGAGAAGCAAGATTACAGGGAACCTGGCACAGGGCCTTCTCGACAATGGTGCCCACCCTCCCATTAGATGTCAAGGAAATAAACAACTATCTTACTTTCAGAAGACATCTGAAGGCAGCCCTGTTCAGGGAATGTTTTCTTTCTTCATTTAAAAATAATTTATTGGTCACAGCATATATTTCAAACATTCTCATAATCTTAAAAACCACAAAATAACACATCACATGCTACTGTCTCATTAAAAGGAAGGAATACATTATATTTGCAACATTTTGAAAGGTTAAAATTGTGGATTTGTAACTGGCTGACTGACCGAACCCAAAGGGTGCTCATCAATGGTTCCTCTTCATCCTGGAGAAGAGTGACTAGTGGGGTGCCACAGGGTTCTATCTTGGGCCTGGTCTTATTCAACATCTTTATCAACGACTTGGATGATGGACTCAAGGGCATCCTGATCAAATTTGCAGATGACACCAAACTGGGAGGGGTGGCTAACACCCCAGAGGACAGGATCACACTTCAAAACGACCTTGACAGATTAGAGAACTGGGCCAAAACAAACAAGATGAATTTTAACAGGGAGAAATGTAAAGTATTGCACTTGGGCAAAAAAAATGAGAGGCACAAATACAAGATGGGTGACACCTGGCTTGAGAGCAGTACATGTGAAAAGGATCTAGGAGTCTTGGTTGACCACAAACTTGACATGAGCCAACAGTGTGACGCGGCAGCTAAAAAAGCCAATGCAATTCTGGGCTGCATCAATAGGAGTATAGCATCTAGATCAGGGGAAGTAATAGTGCCACTGTATTCTGCTCTGGTCAGACCTCACCTGGAGTACTGTGTCCAGTTCTGGGCACCACAGTTCAAGAAGGACACTGACAAACTGGAACGGGTCCAGAGGAGGGCAACCAAAATGGTCAAAGGCCTGGAAACGATGCCTTATGAGGAACGGCTAAGGGAGCTGGGCATATTTAGCCTGGAGAAGAGGAGGTTAAGGGGTGAGATGATAGCCATGTTCAAATATATAAAAGGATATCACATAGAGGAGGGAGAAAGGTTGTTTTCTGCTGCTCCAGAGAAGCGGACACGGAGCAATGGATCCAAACTACAAGAAAGAAGATTCCACCTAAACATTAGGAAGAACTTCCTGACAGTAAGAGCTGTTCGACAGTGGAATTTGCTGCCAAGGAGTGTGGTGGAGTCTCCTTCTTTGGAGGTCTTTAAGCAGAGGCTTGACAACCATATGTCAGGAGTGCTCTGATGGTGTTTCCTGCTTGGCAGGGGGTTGGACTCGATGGCCCTTGTGGTCTCTTCCAACTCTGTGATTCTATGATTCTATGATATACTTCAAGTATTCCAAACTCAGGAAAGTTTTTAACGTTTGATGTTGTATTGTGTTTTGAATTGTTTGAAACCACACTTAGTGGCTGGGTAACCTAGTTAGATGAGTGCCTTATAAATAAATTATTATTATTATTATTATTATTATTATTATTATTATTATTATTAATGCTCTGGCTATGTGACTGGGTTGCCCCTGTCACTCTGGGTGGCTTCCAGCATATAATAATAATAATAAAACTATACAGAGCTGCCTTCAGATGTCTTCTAAAGGTTGTGTAGTTACTTATCTCCATGGCTCAGGGGGTCACATAATTCCATACCCTCCAACATTTCTCGGATGAAAATAGGGACGTCCTAAGGAAAAGCGGAAGATTCTGGGATCAAATCAGAAACCAGGACGGCTTCTGTAAATCTAGGACTGTCCCTAGAAAATAGGGACACTCAAGAGGGTCTGCATCTTATGTGCCTCTTTTTGTAACAAGTGCTTTGAGATATTGCAGTTTTCTGCTCTTGCTTGGTTCTCTTCGAGGGAGAGGAAATCAGGCGAAGCAAAGCGCTACCAGAACCCCAGGGACATCTACATCCATGCTGAGGCTACGGGGACCACTCTTCTGTTGTTTGGAATCTGTTATGTTGCTATTTTCTAATGCAGTGGAGAGTCTGAACTATAAGCTAACTTTGTATTGAGGCAGATGGTCTGTGGGTGTGCAAAGTAAGAATTGAGCTTTACCAAAACTGGTAGATGGTGAAAGCAGCAGGTCAGAATCATTTTTAAAGCTGCTTTAAAAGGAAAGGAGAGGGAGAGATGTCGTGCCTCCCTAGTATTCCGTTGCTTGCAAAACATTTTACCTCATGTCTAGCTTCAAGCTGTTGTCATGATCTGGATTTTTGCCACAGCTATGGCTGCTGGATGTTTTTGCCTGCAGTCCTCTGCACAATGTCCTCAGCGGGATGTTAACATTCTTAGATGAGCAAAATGCCACAGCCTTTGTCTACACAACACAAAAGGAAATCAGTGGTCATGGAGGTGTTTTGCTATCGGAAAGATTTCGTAAAAGGCCAGAACAAGACATTACATCAGGGTGGGGGACCTCCAGTTTGCAGGCCAAATTATGGGTCTTAATTTTGTCTATGAGGTCATTTTATTCAAACCATGTCCACCTGCTCCACACCTGACATCAAAGCTTCTGCTTGTTCCTTGGCCAGCAAGGATTGCGGCCAGCACCAATCCCGTCAAAGTGCAAGTAAATAAATAGGTACCACTCTGGCGGAAAGGTAAATGGCGTTTCTGTGCGCTGCTCTGGTTCGCCAGAAGCGGCTTAGTCACGCTGGCCACATGACCCGGAAGCTGTATGCCAGCTCCCTCGGCCAATAAAGAGAGATGAGCGCCGCAACCCTAGAGTCGGTCACGACTGGACCTAATGGTCAGGGGTCCCTTTACCTTTTATTTTCACTGGAGGAATGTTGGAGGGTATGCACACAAAAATGTCAGCTTGTTGATTTTGTTTTTCCTTCTTGAAAGGATTTATTTTTTTTATTTTTTTTACACATCTGATTCTTGTTGACATGCTGTGTTTGGGGCCTTTTTGTAGTTCAGTAATATGACCAAGGCACTGAATTAGCTTAAATTGCTTGCCTGCAGCCTAACTGTGAGGTACTGTCTCTCAGCCCACGCCGAGGCCTATCTATGCCTGGGCTTGGTTAGCTCCCGGTTCTTTTCACTACCCACAGTAGCACACTGCTGGCAGTCTTTTCTTCAGTTGGTGACAAAAAATATTCAGAGCAGTTACTCATGTTATAACCCCTTTCCTCCCACATTAACTCTGGGGCTGGTTTTTGTGATGGATTGGAGAACATTAGCTGCTGCATCACCCCCACCCTACCCACCTCCCCTGCAAACAGAAAAGGATGAAAGGGAAAGCAGGGAGTGAGCTCTGGGTGTTACCTGGTAACTGCAGATAAAGCAGCCTGCTGAATATACATTTGCAAGTGGAGTGGTTTCTGTCACATGTGTGGTGCATATTAATCCAAAGTCCTAGATAAGGGGGCTGGGAATGCACACAACATATTTTTACACCATAATAGTTTACGGGTAAACTTTACTATAATGTTTGTTTGTTTCCCTGGTGTGTTGTTTCTATAGCACTTTTCACCGTTGTCACAAGCATCCACACACAAACACTGTCGAGACTAGCAGACCCTCCAAGTGCCCCTATTTTCCAGGGACAGCCCTGGATTTACAGAAGCCGTCCTGGTTTCTGCTTTGATCCCAGAATGTCCCACTTCTCCTTAGGACGTCCCTATTTTTATGGAAGAAATGTTGGAGGGTTTGGAGGGTATGGTAAAGGTAAAGGTAAAGGTAAAGGGACCCCTGACTGTTAGGTCCAGTCACAGACGACTCTGGGGTTGTGGCGCTCATCTCACTTTACTGGCCGAAGGAGCTGGCATTTGTCCGCAGACAGCTTCTAGGTCATGTGGCCAGCATGACTAAGCCGCTTCTGGCGAAACCAGAGCAGCGCACGGAAACGCCGTTTACCTTCCTGCCAGATTGGTACCTATTTATCTACTTGCACTTTGACGTGCTTTCAAACTGCTAGGTGGGCAGGAGCAGGGACCAAGCAACGGGAGCTCACCTCGTCACAGGGATCTGAAGCACCAACCTTCTGATCGGCAAGCCCTAGGCTCTATGGTTTAGACCACAGCACCACCTGCGTTGGGTATAGTAGGACATCCCTATTTCTTTTCTTTTTTTCTTTTCTTTTTGCATTTTCCATTACAAACATTCATTTCTTTCACTGTGATATTCTAGTTCCCCCCATCAGCTCTTTTGAGCCACTAATACAATATCTAATACAATGATAATTATTGATTACAGCCATGAAACATCTCTAGTTATTTCCTATCAAAAGAAGACTTCCCAGCCTGTCTTTCCTTGACATACTAAATTTCCATTTGGTTTTGCTACGACTCCTTGTTTTATGCCCCTGCCCCCTTTTCTTATACAACCATACCTTGGAAGTCGAATGGAATCCATTCCGGAAGTCTATTCAACTTCAAAATGTTCGGAAACCAAAGCACGGCTTCTGATTGGCTGCAGGAAGCTTCTGCAGCCAATCAGAATCTGCGGAAGCCATGTCGGATGTTCAGCTTCCAAAAATAATTCACAAACCGGAACAGTCACTTCCAGGTTTGTGTCATTCCAAAGCCAAAACGTTCGAGAACTAAGCTGTTTGAAAACCAAGGTATGATTGTATATCTTTTACCCTTTTTTTTTGCTGATGTTCATATATTTATCCCTGCTTGTATATTTAACATTATTCCACTTTTTAAAAATATATTTTTCTAGTAATTCTCACTCGCTTCTTATTATTTTCATAACCGTATTTCTTATTGTAGCCATCATATTGGCTAATTCTATAAATTCGATTAATTTAAACAGCCCCTGATATTTTGTCCATATTGCCTTTTCTTTCCACATTTTCGCATAGTTTATCCTTGCTGCTGCTGTCACGTAGAGAAATAGTTTTTTTTAGTTTTGGGAGGTTTTGTCCACTTGGGGCTAGCAGGAATGATTCTAATGGGGGGGGATGAACATTGGAGCATCTTCTTAAGTTCTTAATGGACCATTCCCCAAAATTCTTTTTCCCTTTTACACTGCCACCACATGTGGATTAAAGTACCTCCTGCATACTATTTTCTTCATACAGTATGGAGTCAGGCGACCCCTGAGCTAAGGAGATAAGTAACAGCTTGGAACAGCTGCTCGGAGTACAGTGGTACATTGGGTTAAGAACTTAATTCGCTCTAGAGGTCCGTTCTTAACGTGCAACTGTTCTTAACCTGAGGTACCACTTTAGCTAATGGGGCCTCCCGCTGCAATTTCTGTTCTCATCCTGAGGTAAAGTTCTTAACCCGAGGTACTATTTCTGGGTTAGCGGAGTCTGTAACCTGAAGCATCTGTAACCCGAGGTACCACTGTAATGACCACATGCCGTTTGAAACATGGGAAGGGGATCTGCACCTCTTGTCCCATTCTCAATGGTGTTACCACATGGCTGTGCACACTGAATACTTCCTTCTTTTGAAAATGCTACTAAGGCTCAGTTCCCGCAAGGCCTGCACTGCACGGGATTCCTCTTAGCCATCCCCAGCTGCATGGAGAAAGAGTTGTTTTCAGAAGGTTCCCTCCATGTGTGCCCATTACATGTGGAGAGGGAACAACTCCTCCGGTGGCCCTGTCAGGAGCTCGTCCTACATTCGAGTAGGACCCTGGCAGAGACACATGCCCGACTGGCATGTTCACTCCCTCCTGGTCAATTGTTCAGGAGCTTCAAAAGCTTTCTTCAGCCAGAACATCACAGCGACCGATGCCAACAGACATCGGCACACTTAGGGATCCGCAGAGTCTTCACATCAGGGACATCCCTGGAAGATAGGGACACTTGGAGGGTCTGGTGGGGCCTGTTAGATAGAATTCCTGCTCTGTGATTGCAGTCATGGGATTGTTGTCTATCACACGACAGTGTATGTTTTGACTCCACAAAGCGGGAAGTGATGGAGATAGGATGTTTGTGTTACTGTGTTCCGTGAAGTGGGACTATTGCCTTTGTTATTTTCTCTTTGCTGTCTGATGCTAGAGAGAGAAGGAGCCATGTTGCAGTGCTCTGTGTGTGTTTATATGTAAATAAAGTAGATTAGCCAAAATGCTGAGTTGCTGAGTTCTGTTATGCATCTGCGAAGACTCTGCAGAACCCTAAGTGTGCCAATGTCTGTTGGCATTGGGCCCTGTGATGTTTGGGCTGAAGAAAGCTTTTGAAGCTCCCGAACGATCGACCAGGAGGGAGAGAACATGCCAGTCAGGCATGTATCTCTACCAGGGTTCTTCTCAAGTGTAGCACAAGCTCCTGACAACAGTTATGTCGTGTGCTTCCTAGGCCCCACCCCAATGTCCATGAGTGGGGCATCAGCAAAAGGAAGCCTACACAAATACATCCCGTTGCCATGTACGCATGAGCATCACGAAGAGTAGGGACTGTGTGTGTCCATTCCCTCTACTTAAACTTAGCGTCCACGTGGAAATGGCCTTCAGAAAAGGAGGTCACCTTCACTGTAATTTGTGCAATCATAGCCACTTTAAAGTGTGCCCTTGCAATCACACAACGTATCTATTGTATGTCACATAATACATTATTTTCCATGCCCTCTTTGTACCTGGGAATAGTCAAGAAAGTATGCATGCAGGCTAATTGCCTATGCAAACCAACCCTCAATTATATAACTTTAAAAAAAAATCTTTTTTTTATCTGCATCATTCAACACAGCCTCTTTTTCTTTCCTTCTCATAAACATTAAAAGTAGAGCCAAATTGGCCACCTTACCAGATATTATTTTGCTCAGTCTTGCCATTTATATGTATTTTTATGGGGAGGCGGGAGCTGCTTCTTCTGCTAATTATACATGGCATGCTATAGACAAGGAGCTTGTGGGATGGAATATAAAAATGGTTTAAATTAACAAGGCACAGACGGAATGCCAAATTCCTCAAAAATGATCAGCGCTTTTGCCCCGAGTCATAATGCGGATGGGCTGCCAAATTCTCATCCCTACATGTGGCCAATCACCAGTATCTGTTTAAGAAGGAATAATTAGTGAAATGGTATAATGAAGTCTGTCGTTTTTTAGCAGGCTGAATTAGACTGATTAACTCATTATAAGCCACCCATAGCAAATCTGTCATCTGGAGTAATAGTAACAATCACACATGCCACTCTTTCATTAAAAAAAATTGAGACCGGAATAAAAGCAACTGTTCTACCTGTAGGAAGAGCGAAAGGGATACATTGATGGTACCAATTCAAATGCTGTAAAAATCCAAGAAAAAGCCCCAAGATTTTACTATTATTATTATTATTTTAGGAAAAAGCTCAACAACTTTGCTGGATTTTCACTTTGTGGTGGTTCGCCCACCAGTACCTTCTACAGCACCCACAAATGGTCAAGTAAACAACCTCTCAAACACTCACAATGCTCTTCCTGTTTGGACTTTCCTACATTGAATACGGGAAGCGGGTGGCGCTGTGGTCTAAACCACAGAGCCTAGGGCTTGCTGATCAGATGGTTGGAGGTTAGTATCCCTGCAATAGGGTGAGCTCCCGTTGCTCGGTCCCTGCTCCTGCCAACCTAGCAGTATGAAAGCACATCAAAGTGCAAGTAGATAAATAGGTATCGCTCTGGCGGGAAGGTAAAAGGCGTTTCCGTGCGCTGCTCTGGTTCACCAGAAGCGGCTTAGTCATGCTGGCCAATTAAGTGGCTTAGTCATGCTGGCCAATAAAGCGGGATGAGCGCCGCAACCCCAGAGTTGACCACGACTGGACCTAACAGTCAGGGGTCCTTTTACCTTTACCTTTACATTGAATACACCCCCTTAAACATGCCCACATTTTGCTGGATGTCAGGACTAGGTGTCAACGTGGCCAGTGAAAAGCAAATAACTGAAAAATAAGTTGTTGTTTTTTTAAAAAAGAAGGCCAGTGGCCACAAGGGATGATGGAGAGCCAAAGATTCCCTATACAGTGGTACCTCTGGTTACGTACTTACTGTAATTCGTTCCAGAGGTCCGTTCTTAACCTGAAACTGTTCTTAACCTAAAGCACCACTTTAGCTAATGGGGCCTCCCACTGCTGCCATGCCGCTGCCGTGCAATTTCTGTTCTCATCCTGAAGCAAAGTTCTTAATCTGAGGTACTATTTCTAGGTTAGCGGAGTCTGTAACCTGAAGCGTCTGTAACCCGAGGTACCACTGTACCTGTTACAAACATTTTTATTTTTTTATATTTTTTTCTGGTCTCAAACCACATCAGCCTTCTCAGAAGTTACAAATTTGTTATTTTTCAGTGTTAATAATTGCCAGGGAATGGACACCCCCACCCCATGGGTTTCTCTCATGCAGAGGGCTGGGACCCCTCAATATTCTGCGGCCTGAGGCGGTTCCTGCCGGGTCTCCCCAAGGCTACAATGGGCCCTCCCGGCAGCCGCAATGGGCCTTTTCGAGCCTACCCACCGCCATGTCAAGCCCCATCAGGCCTTCCTGTGGCTGCGACAGACCCCCTCAAAGTTGGGCGGAACCCAGTGCCTGTGCTGTCATGTGTAGAGTGTAGGTTCAGCTATTAACAGTGAAGCCTCAGAGATAACTGAGGAGGAAGGGAAGACCTGTCTGGAGTCGCAGCAGAGAGAAGCTGCTGGGAAGGAACTTGAGGGCCTGCTGAGCTGCAGGTTGTGCCCGACAACTGGAATTGCCAGAGGGATATTCACTGGGGGATGAATGTGTGGTGTAACACCATGTTCCTAATAAACTGAACAATCTTGTGATTGAGGCTATTCTTGTGTAGGAAGAGAGGAACCGGGTATGGATGCTGGACTTTTTGAACGGAAGCCCAACGTTCATCAGACCAACCAATGCCACCCTTTCTGGCTAACTGATATAAGCTACAACCCCCATGGTAAGCTTATGTCATAAAACATTTACAGTGGTACCTCAGGTTAAGAACTTAATTCGTTCTGGAGGTCCGTTCTTAACCTGAAACTGTTCTTAACCTAAGGTAGCACTTTAGCCGCACGGTTTCTGTTCTCATCCTCAAGCAAAGTTCTTAACTCGAGGTACTATTTCTGGGTTAGCGGACTCTGTAACCCGAAGTGTTTGTAACCTGAAGCATCTGTAACCCAAGGTACCACTGTATTAGTATTTAAGGTGTCACAAAAGACTTTGCTTTCTAAGTATGGTGAGTAATATCAGTAGGACCTCTCTCTGCTCCAACACTGGTATTTCCTTTTTTAAAATCTTCTTTTGCTTTATTTATACATTAAAAGTTATATGCAATGAAACGCACCAGTCTATTAAAAAGAAAGAAAGAAAGAAAGAACATTCAACAAATAATCTTGTAAAATACATACCAACCGTCATCAACATTATTATAAACACATATTACCGCTGCTATTTCCATACTGCTGTCCTTCCACTCCATCTCTGTTCATCTCTCTCTCTCATTTTATGGTTACATAACATGAACCAAGTAATATTTCCCAATAGTATTTCGGCATCATTTACTGTCCTTTACAAGTAATTACTATAAAAATATGCTATCATGCATCCTGAAGCACTCCCAAGAGAGATAAACTATAAAGTAGAAGCAAGGCAAACATTCTTTTGATAACTTTTTTTTTTTTTTGCTTTAAATCAGAGAGCTGAGTGGGAGGAGAAGGGTTTTGTGCTCATCCCAATTTAGTTATTTTTCCCCACTCCTGCAGCCTGTTCACGTGGTCCTAGCAGTGGCAGCATTCAACTGGGCTGTCTCAAAAGATCTTACTGCCCAAGACAGAGTGGCAAAGAGGACAAGGTGTGTAGTACCCAAGGCCGGTCAAGTTATTTTGACAACTGAGGCACAAAAGCCCCACAAGCACCTCTTCCAATCCGTGGCAGCAGAAATGCAACAATAATTAAGTTAAATAAACAATAAATTGCTGCCCTTTGATGATATCCTAGATAAGTCTAGGAAGCACTGAAGAAAATGCTCCATTTATAATTTTACTGTATTATGAGAGAAAAATTCTCTTTTTTTGTAAATAAATTTTTATTAATTTTTCAGTTACATGTTCACAAATAAAAACAGTAATTAACTGACATTTCTACCAAATCTAAATTTATACAAGTACCTTTTCACAACCCTTCTCTTTGAGATTCTTTAAATCTCTGGACTTCCTTCCACACCCCCTTCTGGTTCCTTATATTAACCAAGTTCTTCTGCATTTCCATACTTATACTTTTCCAATTATTATTTCCCTTAATTTTATCTAATTTTCTGCTAGTTGCAAGCACTTACTTAAAATCCTGCCGATGCATCAACTTGTTTACAGTAATTTTTGCACAGAAACAATTAACGATTCCCACTCTTTTAAAAACTTCTCGTTGTCATAGTCTCTGAGTTAAAAAATCTTACATGGCAAAAGAAAAAGAAAAAAAGGAAAAGAAAATTGTGTGTCACTGCAGGAAAAGGGGTTTCGGATAAATGCCTGATGGTAAGTGAGGAAGCTGGAGAAAGAATATGTCTCAGCTGTGGCAAATGGAGCTAAAAAGGAAAAGCTAACTTGAATAAAATATTGGGGAAGCCTAAAGCCCCACCCTGTCTAATGGATCACGAGACACAGTTCACACACACCATTTGAATGGCTATGCCCACCATTTTTTTGCAGCTCCTTCAAATATTTTATTGGGGAAACCCAAGGGACCTCTGCCTGAGGAGTTGGCTCCTATGGGTAGAATCAAAGTAAGAAGTGGTCAGGTTCTTTCGGAATGGCATACAAAAGATGAACAAGTTAAATCTGTAATGATACACTGGGTAAAGGATTTGGGACATAATATTCAGATGGTAGATTGGGAAAGGTTATGGAAAACAGATCTGAAATTCACGGCATGTTGCACGCTGGAAAAAAAATATATGCAAATGATGTACCGGTGGTATTTGACTCCTAGTAAGTTAGCAGAGGGACGCGGGTGGCGCTGTGGGTTAAACCACAGAGCCTAGGACTTGCCGATCAGAAGGTCGGCGGTTTGAATCCCCACGACGGGGTGAGCTCCCGTTGCTCAGTCCCAGCTCCTGCCCACCTAGCAGTTTGAAAGCGCATCAAAGTCGGCCAATTGGTGCCAAAGAAGGACAGAACTTTCTTTATGTATGCAACTACAGCAGCAAGAATTCTTATCGCAAAGTATTGGAAGACACAAGAGTTACCCACTCTGGAAGAGTGGCAGATGAAGCTGATGGACTATATGGAATTAGCGGAAATGACTGGCAGAATCCGAGACCTGAGAGAAGAGTTGGTGGAAGAGGACTGGAAGAAATTTAAAGACTATCTTCAGAAATACTACAAAATTAATGAATGTTAAAATTATGCTTGGATTGGTAATAAGTGGTAATTAGTGACAAAAGTCAATAAGATTATGTAAAAAAGGTATTGATAAATGGTTAAAAATATTGATGTATAATATGTTATGGTATGAAGTTAAAATACTTGAAAAAGGGTAAGAATTTGCTGAATTAAATATTTATACGGGAATACAAAAGTGGGGAGGCGTGAGGAGGTCAAGAACATAAGTATATGAATTTGAGGTTATTGGGAATAATGGATTTGTTTTTATTTTTTTGTTTTTTGTTTAATTTAACTTTTTTTTAATTAATTGTGATTCTCTTTTTGTATCTCTGTGTGTTTTGTTTTTTCTGTAATGTATGGCTTTTTATTTTGAGAATTTCTATCTTTCCTTTTTGTAAAACCTTAATAAAAATTTATTTAAAAAAAAACCTAGCAGTTTGAAAGCGCATCAAAGTGCAAGTAGATAAATAGGTATTGCTCTGGTGGGAAGATAAACGGCGTTTCCGTGCGCTGCTCTGGTTCGCCAGAAGCAGCTTAGTCATGCTGGCCAAATGACCCGGAAGCTGTACGCCGGCTCCGTTGGCCAATAAAGTGAGATGAGCGCCGCAACCCCAGAGTCGGCCACGACTGGACCTAATGGTCAGGGGTCCCTTTACCTTTACAGGACCCCTGGATGGTTAAGTGTAGTCAAAGGCGATTATGGGGTTGCAGCGCTCATCTCACTTTCAGGCCAAGGGAACCATTGTTTGTCCACAGAAAGCTTCTGGGTCATGTGGCCAGCATGAAAAAACTGCTACTAGCACAAAGGGACACCGTGATGGAAACCAGGGTGCACGGAAACGCCGTTTACCTTTCCACCGCAGCGGTACCTATTTATTTACTTGAACTGGCGTGTTTTTGAACTGCTAGGTAGGCAGGAGCTGGGACAGAGCAACGGGAGCTCACCCCATCGCAGGGATTTGGACCGCCGACCTTCTGATCGGCAAGCCCAAGAGGCTCAGTGTTTTAGACCACAGCACCACCTGCGTCCCTGGTGAAAAAATCAGAGGGAAGGAAAGAGTGACTGGACTGAGTAAAGGCTAAACACACATCTGGTCAATGACAAGAGAGAGGAGTGAGAAGTTGTGGCTGTGGAGACACAACTAGCAGGGCACATGGCATGTGTGTAGCCTTCAGTGTCCCCTGCTGGTGTTTGGGGTGGATGAAGAGATGATCCCTGACTTGAGCTAATTAAATCCTCCCATTTGGGAGGAAAGAAGCAGAACCTATTGAGAAACTGCAACCTGAGAGGAACTAAAATGGCAAAGCCGACTGGAAGAGAGGCCTGCAATGAAGTAACTGGGCATCAAGGTCCCAGGTCTGGACTCATCTGTACATACCTCTGTTGGGTTTTCTTGATATTAATGTGGTCAGTGGTGCTACTCAGAGGTGTGTGTTTGTAATTATAACCTGCATGGCAGCACATCTGTGAGCTTTTGACAATTCAGCACACCTGAGGTATCGTAACAATTTAACTAATTAGCAGGGGGGGTTTACCTACTGCACTGAATGCAGCAATGTGATAGGGTAATTGATTATTTGAAAATTGTACAGTGGTACCTCAGGTTAAGTACTTAATTCGTTTCGGAGGTCCGTTCTTAACCTGAAACTGTTCTTAACCTGAAGCATCACTTTAGCTAATGGGGCCTCCTGCTGCCGCGGGAGCACGATTTCTGTTCTCATCCTGAAGCAAAGTTCTTAACCCGAGGTACTATTTCTGGGTTAGTGAAGTCTGTAACCTGAAGCGTATGTAACCTGAAGCGTATGTAACCTGAGGTACCACTGTATTTAAGTTGATCAAGTGGTAGTGTATACTGTTATACTGTTAGGGACTGCTGTCAAGAACTGTTGAGGAAAGGTGGTGAGAAGGGGTGTTTTGGAGCTGTTTGGTAATTATTTAAAAATAAAGATAAGCAAAGATATTGCAGGCAAGCTTTTATCCCATCGCCCCAGTTGCTGCGCAAACTCGGCTGGCAAAGAAGGTCCAACAACCTCATGGAAGAAAGCACACTTATCTGTGAAAAGTGGTCTGTGTCCTGGTATCCCAGAAAGCTGTAGTTGTTAAAAGGAAGAGGGCAGGACAGAGCATACAGAGTCCATTCCAGAAGCAGGTTGCCAAGTCATGCAGAGTCACTACGATAGCTTCCCAGCAGGTGAGTCACTTTTGCTTACCAGCAGGGCGAAGAATAAGGTGGTGGGAAGGTCAGCGTAGTGCAAACACACCAGCAGAGCCAATCTGCTGCTCCTGCTGATGGATTTGCACCAAACTGAGCTCCTTGGCACCTTGCCCTTCTCCCTTCAGGTAAGCAACAGCAACCCACCTGCCAGGAATCTAGCCTAGTGACTCTGCCCCAGCCACTTCTGGTCCATCCCAATCACAGACACATTTGTGAATCTAAAACAACGGCAATGTTGATATTGTAACACACACAATGTGTGTCAGTATTTCATTCTCTCATTGCTGGATCATGTGATCCTCTGTTTACATTCCTTACTATTGTAAGTATGGGAATGGAACTCAGACTTGAGAACTTCCGTTTTCTTTGTTCTCTTCTCTCCGAAGAGAGGGTGTGTGTGAGAGATGCTGTTCACACTAGCCATGTTATTTTGTTTTAATTTGCTGTAAATAATAAAGTAATTCGTGATGCCACATTCCTAAACAGTCTGGTTTTCTGCTGAACTCTGCTAACGCGTGTGCACAGCTCCATTGGATGTGTGTTGCAGATGTCGTACAGGACGGCTCCCAGAGGGGATGTACGGAAATCATGCACCGTGCATTGTAGCCAATGCGTTGGCCTAAGTTTTCAAGGAACAATTGAAGGGGGTGTCACAAAAACACAAATTCTGGGCCTCCTCCCTTTGAATTCTGAAAGGTTCAAATAAAAGTTCCAGCTCCTGGGTTTAAGTTCAAAATAAACGCATGGAAAAATTGTCAACGTCTAAAGAACTTCTAACATTTATGGCCGAGAGAAATGCTCAGAGCCAAGCGTTTTTCACTCTAGCTGTCCTCCATTGAACCACAAACCACATGGAGTAATTTAAAGTACAGGAGGCTGGCAGGGTGGGGAAGGAGGCTACAGCAATCAGGCAGTACGTAAGCAACCTCTAGCAGCAGGGTTGTGCAGAATTATGGCCATTAAGCTTAATTGCAATGTTCCGTTTCAGCAATTAATTTCTACACTTTGATAGCAGTTAATTTTATTTTTAATTTTTTTTAATTTTTGCTGGAGGTGGCAGCAAAACTTTTACAAATGATGATCCATCACCAAGACACATCCTGAGAGGGTTTTTTGTTTTAATGAGAATACCCTAGGCTCACCTTTCGATATTGCACCTGATAAATTATTCCGGGACGATTTCATCTCCTTTCATAATGGCAGCTGCTGTCACAGAGGATGGAAAAATGGTCCTTGGCGCCATTTATGTTACTATAGCAATTAGTCTGGATGGAGGGCATCCTTTAAACAAGATGTCATCGCACGCTGCCGGCAGGTCCCGAAGCACCTGCCAGCATCTCCTGTAGCACCTGCAAAAGGTCTCAGCAAGTATCACCTCAAAAAACCCCACAATATATGAGAGCCTGTTTGCTATTCCAGCTCTTCTCCATTTACATTGGTTCAGCCTCCCTTACAATGAACGTGGGCCCTTAAATATGCCTGCATTTCATTGGCTAACCGGATGGTATGTCCACCACCCCAAATATTCTCAACAGAGTACGTTTAGAATAAGTGAACATGGCAGTAGCTGATGTATTATTCTTATTCTTATTCCTATTCCTATTCTTATTGCCGTATTTTTTGCTCCATAAGACGCACCTAGCTTTTAGAGGAAGAAAAAAAAAATATTCTGAATGAAACAGTGGATGTATGATTTTTGTGGTTCATGCTGTGGCCACAGACATGTAATCTGATGGTGAATTTGGGGTGACCCAATGCAAAAATCTTGAGGATCCATGTGGATCCGTGCTTTGTAACCACGTTTTTGCGCCATTGTGGCCCCACGCAACAGTGGATGCGTGGGTTTTTTGGTGCAGGCTGTAGCCATGGACACGCTATGTGATCTGATGGTGAATTTGCAGTGACCCAGTGTAAAAATCCTGAGGATCCATGGGCTTTTACCTCCCCCTTCCCAGGCAGCCTCCTTTATCGCTAACGTCCCTTATCTCTCTCCCCGATAGGCAAACAATCAGGGGCTTTGTTTCAACACCCCCTTCCCTCTTTCAAAAAAAAAAAAAAAGCATGATCTGCTTTTTGCCCCTGGGCAATTCAGCTCCAGGGATAATGCATTCGCTCCATAAGATGCACAGACATTTCCCCTTACTTTTTAGGAAGAAAAAAGTGTGTCTTATGGAGTAAAAATACGGTATATATTAGAATTTATATACCACCCTATACCCAGAGGACTCAGGACGGTTCACAGAACAAAATCGAAATATAAAACCACAAAATATATAATAAAAATAAAAACAACAGCCCAATAACATCCCACCCAAAAAACCCACATTTTAAGAGGGCATCGAGGAGGAGGCACACGAAGAAGGGCCTCAGAAGATGATCTCAGGGTCCAGGTAGGTTCATATGGAAAGGGGAGTTCCTTGAGGTATGATGCAGGTTCCCTTTTCCTCATTGATGGGTTGGCTTAAAAAGGGAGCATCCCCACACCATTTTTCTGTCTCATTTTTTGTTCTTTAAAATGTGACAGCCATGTTGTCTTATGGTATTCCCCCATGGCCACCATGTCATGATTGGCACCAATGATATTTTCTCAAAATTTCTGATGTATCCATTGGCTCCCAAAGGCAGGCAGTCCTGACTTCGTCTCTGGATTCACGATGAACCTCCAAACCCCATACTATACACTCCCTGCTTTGCTAAAGAAAAATAATACGACAACCAAGATCGACATTGCCGTATATCTCGTTCCAATGCCCCCATTGATCAATCCTATTTTAATCAAGAAACATTTGATTTCTGTCATGATAAAACTAGTTTTTAAGAAGCCAGCAAGAATGAGCAAATTATGGAGGCTGCTTTTCTAGCAAAAACATCTAAGATGCCACCCAGAGCAAACAGAACTTGTGAAGTCAGCTTTGTCCAAAGCTTTGGCTGAATGTGATTTTTTTAAGACTCCAAGGGACAGAATTTGGCAGGCCTCCCTACAGAAGACCTCTGTGGTGCAGTAGATCAGCATGTTGGGCTGTTAAACAGAAGCTTGGTGGTTCAAGTCCACCCAGGGACAGCTGTGGGCAAGATTGCTGCATTTCAGGGTATTGTAGCAGATGACACTCAGGGAACCTTCCAAATCTACAATTATATGATTGTATAAGAGAAGGCATTCAATTATTTTGTTGCCAGTTTTACCTTCCAGTTTTAATCTAAAAGGCCTTTAACTTCTAAGGTCTTCCCAGATTGTCTTAATTAGCAGGAGCTTTGTATGTGAGGAGGCACAATATTTATCACTGCGACAAAACTCAAATGGATTTCTTTGTCATCCTGCCTATGGGGATGTTTATTAGCAGTTCCAAAGCATTTGCCAAGGTTAACTAACAACTGCAACGGTTCCTTAAAGAGATGTCTGCTTTGCAGCCAGGTACAGCTTTAGAAACGATTGCTTGGGAATATCCTGTGGGTTATATAACTAACACACGAAGCCACAGGCTCACTTTGCCTTAGGCACCAGGTAGAAAAGAAGGCAACTGTCAGCAGAGAAATCCCATTCATTAGAGCATGAATGGGATGTTGACTACTGAAATATTCACAAGCTGGAGAATGTCCTAGGTGGCTGTGAACCAGAATAATTGCAAACTCATCCAGCTTTACAAAACCTCTCCCTCAGTGGCTTATTACTCTTCTTTTCCTAGTACTTATAAATAGAAGGCAAACATTGGACAGGTGAAACTATATATATATATATATATATATATATATATATATATACACATACATATACACACACGCGCACACACACACATGTATACACACAGCCATTCTTGATGAAGAATCACTATTACACACACACACACACACATTACAGTTGATTGTGCTCTCCATGTAACTATGCCAGGACTGCATTATCACACAACTAAAAACTCAGTCCAGGCCACAGAGGCAACCAAATGCATATCAGTGGCTACTGATTATGTAGGCTATATGTAACCTCAGGATCATCAGGGGCTGAGGAGGAACTGGATGTTGGGATACTGCCGGGGAGACGGGGGCATCAGGCAGGCCCACAGCTGGCTCCAGCCACCGGCCGGATGATCACCGGTCTCCCTTGGAACAGCATCAATCAGTGACATGAGCCTCAGATACGTTTAGAGACCTGTGCATGCTCTATCAGCAGAAGAGGTGGACAGCAGAAGAGGCGGACAGAGTCATGTGTAAGCAGTATATTACAGCATTTTATTCAGCAGCAGGAACAAAGGAAAAAACATGTCTGCTTCCCTTCGTGTCCAACAAAACAGCAGCAATACAAAAGCTGTATACAAACGGAAGTTCCCAGCTGGAAGTAAACAGGCATGTGACACACAACAGTCATGCCTATACCCTTTTAAGGTGGAACGGAACTATATCCTAACACAGGAAGGCCTGTGGGACCTCCTCAATCTACCATTGCACATGTGCCTTCCATGGCAAGAAGCACTTCTTGTCAGCTTCAGCTGGTCAACCAACTATTATAATTTCTCAGCAGGGACAGTCTGACCCATGTTCTGGTAACCTCAAAACTGGACTACTGCAATGCGCTCTATAGGGTCCTTTAAAGGTGTCCTGAAAACAATAGCTTGTGCAGAAGGCTGTCATGTGGAACAGTTGGCATCTGTCTGTCTCAAGTGACACCCGCCTCCAGGGATGAAGTCAAACTGCTGTGTTGGGGCACCAAACTGACCTCCCTTGGGTGCAAGCCAGGGCAGTGTGTATGGAGGTCCTGGGCTGCCCAGGTGACAAGACCTCAATCTTGGTCTTGCTGATGTAGTCCAAAGAAAAGCAGAGCAACAGGTTTGGCACCAGCTTGGCTGCAGGAGTCGCTGGAAGGAGCCGTCCAAGCAGCCATCTTAGGGACTCCACTTGGGGACTCCGGGTTTGTGTAGGGTTTAATCCTTAACGTTTTCTTCTCCCAAAGATATATCGCAAGGCTGCATAGGTTTAGGATCAGTTTTCCTTCTCCTAGATGGGCTACCTTCCAAAGTTGATGAGCCTCAGCTGCCCCTAACTTCTCGCCGCAGGACGTTCAGAAGCCATCTTCATGATCATCAGACCCACTCCTGGTCTTGTCCACTCAATCCACCAGAGCATGGTATTTGCATGCAGGGGAAGTCCCTAACTCACCAAGGGTTTGAGGCCCATCAGCTACCCTCACCTGGTTTAGCTAGACAGTTGAAGCCGTTCTTGGGGTGTGGCTGCTATTGCACGCTGACAACTTTTCAGAGGCACAGGTGAGAGCCGAGTGCAGTTGGGGACAAAAGGTGGATGTACGACCCCAGAAGAAGCACAATGTGTCCCCCACCAGAGGTTCCCTAACATCCCATACACCTCTGTGGAACAGTACTCCTGTGTTAAAGGAACCCCACAGACTTCCAGATACATACAGAGCACTAAACAGCTTAGGATTTAGATACATGACGGACCACCCATTTCCATACTAACCTGCCTACACATTAAGACCTGTTGGCGCTGCCCACCTGTCAGTGTCACACTTAACAGGGATTTGATACATGGTGACACAGGAGTAGGCATTCTTAGTACAGTAGGGCTACCGCCAGCTCTTATGAGTTTTTGGCACTAGCTGAAGACTTATCTATTTGCCCAGGCCTCTGACAGTGTCTGTTGACCTGCTGAATCTGCTTCTTCCTAGTTTTATTTCCAATGTTTTACAATGTTCTTGTTTCAAAGTTTGTTGCAACCCTCTCTGGAAAAACTATTAATAATTAAGAGGAGGTAAGCAGTATTTTAAAATAAAATAAATACTGGTTACTTTACCTTTCTGGCATCATGCGGGTGTGTCAAATTTTGCAATGAATTCTACCATTTTAACATGGCATCCGGCTGTTTTCAGAAAATGCATGAGATGTCTCTAACACAGACATACTAAGATCAATGTTAGCCTGAGGTCTATATTAATGGATGTCTACAGCAACATTAAGCAATCATATTTCCCAGAGACTTGAAATCATGCCATGCCTATGGAATTAGCATTTTGTTTTCCACATCTGTCATGATGGCAAGATCCCCTCCAGACAATATTCATTGGAGGCACATAGATATTCCTCATGTGGGGCCCAATTTAAACATAACAGCGGGGGTGTGCAGATTTTTTTACCCACAGGGCATTCCATGTAGACAGCATCTCATTGAAACTGAGCCACCTGGCTTGCAGTGGGAGCAGGCCAGAGATCCATGGTTCTGTCTATGATTGCACTTAGCCACCGAGGGCTTGTTCTTTATGACATTTTTACTACATAGATGTCAAGGAGCTGTCAAGCAAGCCCAGGTCAACAACAGAGCGGGGAAGCACAAGAGGCACGGAATGCAATTGGCTTTTTATTAACAGAAAATAACAACACAGTACTGTAGAGTCCTCTGGTTCGTCTTAAACCTGCTGAGATGTTGCTGAAACTGACCACAAACCCTGCCCTGTCCTCCCTAACCTTTCACTTTGGATCCCTCCCAAGCCGACATAGGCTGTGTCGAGGTGATGGGCTCCTCCTCAGGACTCTCCTCAAGCAGGGTGTTAAATGGGGAGGAGCCAGCAGGACTGGGACTGTCTGTCATAGTCTGGTCTACGGGCAATTGGAGTCCCGGCTGAGGACGTCGGAACCAGGGGCAAGATGGCCGGGTAGAAGCAGGAACGAGAGCCCAGAAGCCAGGGGTCCGAGGGTCAGGAAACAGGGAATCACAATGTCAAGGGTCCGAGGGTCGAAGAGCAAGGAGTCACGAAGCCAAGGGTTTGAGGGTCGAGAAGCAAGGAGTCAACAAGCCGAGGTCCGAGGATCAGTAAGCAAGAAGCCAAATGCAGCAAGGCAGGAAACGTGTTGCTGTGGCAATGCTGACCTTATATCGCTTCCCGGCTCTTGCCACCAGGTACAGTGAGTTACCAAGCGGCCTCACCAGTGTGGCCACGCCTTGCCTCTCCAGAACAAACTTAGGAAGGCCCCAGTCCTGCGAAGCCCTACTGGTCACAGGGCCTGGCTCCTGCACGCACTCCTGACACTGTCCTGCTGCTGCGTAGCAAGGGCAACTTCTGACTCCTCTCTGTCTGAGTCTGCGCTCACACTGTGACGCTCAGCCTCTAACCCTCCTTCTCCTGACCCCTCTTGATCGCTCAAACCTCCTGCTTCTAGCAGCTCCCAGCTTGTACCTTCTGCAGACTGCTCTTCAGTGTCCCACCACCACGATCTGGGATCCAAGTCTTCTTCATCTTGGGGGGGGGGGGGCGGGATCTAGGGCAGATGGCTTCCACCACTCTTCCTCATCCAGCCAGTCCCTGACAATAGACTTCTTTTGTACATGCCCAGTATGTCCCATTCCAGGTGCAGATCATAGGCAAGGCCAAAGAGCAGAGTGGGAATTCAGGCCAACACCAGGACTCTGGGCAGCAGGACTTTGGAGAGCAGTCAGGCAAAGCCAAAGAACTTTCTGATGGTAAGAGCTGTTTGACAGTGGAAAGGTGGTGGGCTTTCCTTCACTGGATGTTTTTAAGCAAAGAATGGATGGCCGTCTGTCATGGATGCTTTAGTTGGGATTCCTGTATTGCAGGGGGTTGAATTTGATGACCTTCCTTTCCAGCTCTACAGTTCTATGATTCCAGTTTCTTCCACAGCGACTGGGGAATCCCGTGGCTACAGGGCACCAGAAAAGGGAGGAGAGAGTGAGTGAGAAGGTAGACTAGCAGATGGGTGGCCAGAGAGGCCCACTGATGGAGAAGAATGTCCACTGGAGGGAGCACTTGGAGAAAGCAGGACCTGATTACGAATTGCTGAGTCCTGTCATGTCTTGGTACATATACAGTGGTACCTCGGGTTAAGAACTTAATTCATTTCTGGAGGTCCGTTCTTAACCTGAAACTGTTCTTAACCTGAAGCACCAATTTAGCTAATGGGGCCTCCTGCTGCCGCTGCACCGCCGGAGCACAATTTCTGTTCTTATCCTGAAGCAAGGCTCTTAACCCGAGGTACTATTTCTGGGTTAGCGGAGTCTGTAACCTGAAGCGTCTGTAACCTGAAGTGTCTGTAACCCGAGGTACCACTGTACAGTCATACCTCATGTTCCATTTGCTTCATGATACGTTTTTTCAGGTTGCGTCCTGTGGCGACCTGGAAGTACCGGAAAGGGTTACTTCAGGGTTTTCGCCGCTCACACATGTGCACAAGCACCAAATCACACTGCGCAGATACAGCTCTTCAGGTTGTGCACTTTTCATGTTGCAAACATGCCTCTGGAACAGATCCCATTCGCAACCAGAGGTACCACTGTACACCGGTTCGTTAACGTTAAAACGACCCTGTCTTTTTCTGTCTATTACAGATCCCATTTTGAAGCATTTGGAAACAGAAGCCTTCTCTTACCACATGGCTATAATAGCAGGTTGAAATCTAATAAACTCGGGGTCTTTTGAAGTGAGTCGTTCAAAACGGCATGTCTGATTCACTATATTTGGCGACCCCACCATAGGTAATCAGAATACACTATATAGATATAAAAAAGAAAATGGGTCATAGAAATCGATATTGAAGTACAGTACGTGGCTGGAAAAGAACAGGTGTATAAGCGAACAATTGAGGAATAAAACTGCCACAGAAAGAGTCTCTTTCTGACTCTGCTGGATGTCTGATGTTCCCCCCGAGATCAGTTACATAACTAAATGGCACTTTGAACAAGGGAGTGGGGGTTAATTCTACATAAGATGGGGACATGCCTGTGTTGCAGTTCAGAACTGAAAGAGGCACAAAAATGTTTGCAGTAGTAATTGGGGGCAAAGGAGTGACTGCTTGTTTAAAATGCGAATGTGTGTGAATCTCTGTAATGAAAATGTACAGAACTATATGCAATTATTTATCTATTTTTCTCAACAAAGGCTTATTGTAGGATTGATTTACCCTTAGCATTCAAAGTGAAACCATTATTTACGAATAATCATTATCCTACAGCCTGGAATTAAAATTCCAATTCTTTTCCAGCTTTCATGACTTTTCCTGCCTGGTTACCTGGAAATGAATTTTAACTCACCTCAGGTGACTAGTTTAAGAGCTGGTACATGTACGGCTTAAGGTTATACCACCGCCTTAAAAATAAATAAATCCATTTTCTTCTTTTACATACATTAAACAAAGAAAAACAAGTGTATACAAAAAACCCCTCACTACATTTCCATCAACTTCCCTCCCCTCCTTGCTGCAGTTATATATTTTATATCTTTCCTCTACTACATATCAAATTTATATCTAAATCCTAACATCTAATTCTTCTTTTTTAAAATTGTCTCTAACTACACCAGTTTATATCAACCCTGCTAATGTTTTAAGTTGTTTACCGTGTATCTTCAAATAGTTTGTAAATTGTCTCCATAAAATGACAGTCATAAAAAGTCTCTCTTCTTGATTTCTTATTCTTCCAGTAAGTTTCGCCAGTTCTGCGTATTCCATCAATTTTAATTGCCAATCGTCTATTGTTGGAAAAGGCTACACCATCTCCTTAACAGGATAGGTGATCAATGCGCCATAAGAAAGATGACAAAAATGTATTTGGTACCCTTTGCCAAGCAACATAGAAATGGGCCACTTTTGAGTTGGAGAAGGATATTTATTTATTTATTTATTTATTTATTTATTTATTTATATCCCAACTTATATCCCAACCAAAGTAAATCATTTATTTATTTATATCCCAACATTTCTTTTCCAGAATTGGAGCTCAATGTGGCTCACATAAATTAAAACAAACACACATTACAGAGAGGCAGCCCTGTCTATGGCAAAGTCAACAAGAGGAAAGAGTGAGATGATGATAGATAGATAGATAGATAGATAGATAGATAGATAGATAGATAGATGATAGATAGATAGATAGATAGATAGATAGATAGATAGATAAGATAGACAGATAGGTAGATAGATACTGTGTAATGCCTGGTTGCTCGTGGATAATTTGGTCAAAAGGAAAGCCAGGAGCTATCTGAATAGAAAGGTAGTTTAAGCAAATCAAAACAGCTCTACTTAATCAGTCCTTCCGAAACTACAAAAGAAACAGTGTGATCCTCCTTCAACATACTGCACAAGGGACAACAAGGGAGTCAGAAGTGTATGGAGAGAGTGGTTCAAATTGGTTTGTGAAGCTATTCAGCAATCAATCACACAGAAGAACCCTGGAAGGGTTTGTTTCATCCATATGCAACAAAAGGCATGTAGGGGTGACAGTCAGCAGATTGAATTCTGAAACAGAATTGAATGACAAATATCTATCCTTGCTGGCGTTTGGTCAGAGGTGCTGAAATCCAAAAGCCTTCGTTGTCTGTTTTAATATGGTCTCTGTAAACATAGTTGCCAGAATAAATACTTCTGCTGTGTTTGTGTGTGTGTGTGTGAATTTCATGCTCCTTGCCTTCACACCTACATGTCAGATGTTAATCCCCCAAGCAATTTAAAAAATGGGCAGCTTTGATAATGTCACATTTGACAGTTAGGATTCAATTAATATAATTTAGCACATCTACTCTTCAAACTGTTTCCCCATTCCTTCCTTCTCCCCCATCCCCCTTTATCTTTTTTTTAAAATCAGCTTGACTAATGCCAAGATTTTATGGTTGGGAAAGGAGTGGAATTAAAAAGAAATGCCATCTGTGGACTGTAGGGAGAAGAGGTGACATTGTGAAATAAGAAAATACGTTTTTTAAAGAAACAAGGATTGGCTGGGTCATCCACAATATATACCATTTATTCCCTTTCGCATACTATGTTCCTGTAAAATAATATAAATTTATATTAAAACAGACAATAATGGCAAATATTTGAAAATGTATTTTATGAACTTTTGGATATAATGATGATGAATGTATTAATAGTATTTTTATTTCATTTTTATACCATTTTATATGTTTGAGGGGGGAAAACCTCAAGGTGGTTTACAACCTACATTAAAACAGCAAATGAAACAATCCAGAATAAAGGATTGCTAAAGAAATGTACATCCCAAGCATCATAGTAAACACGAAACTAAAATATAACGTATTTAAAACTGTATAATTGGCATTGTCAGGGGCTCAGGAGCAGGAGCACAGGGGAGAGAGGAAATGGAGAGCGAAGGGGAAGAATCCGAGGGCAGCGTAGGGGAGTATGACAGTGGCCCGAGAGATTCCATGAGCTTCTCCAGCGAATCAGAAGATTCCCAGAAGGGGGCGCCGATGGTCAGGGCAAGGGGGGTCCCAGGGGGGGACGCACCAGAAACAAGGAGCCAGCGGGGAACCGCGAAGCAGCAGCGGGGGATCAGGACCAGTTTCCCCACCAGAGCGTAGTGGGGGGGAAGAGTCACATGTGTCAGGGCCAGCGTCTCCTCCAGCGGGGAGAGAAGGTGAGTCAGGGCTGACCATGCCTCCAACGGAGGGGAGGTCAGTTGCAGCTAGCCTCCCCGAAGGGGGAAGCAGTGACAGCAGCAGTGAAACGGTCAGGAGGAAAGTTGCTGGCTGGGCGCGTGCGCCAAGTTCAAATGTACAGGCGCGGGGGACAGCAGGAGACCCGGATGGGGAACCAGCTCCTAAAGCCCGCCGGAGGGAGGGGGAAGGCTCAGGGGATTCAGCGTCAGAAGAGTCTAGAAAGGGCGAGACCCCAACGGACAGGCGGAACCAGAGGCGGAAAGAGCAGAGGAAGAGGTGGAGTAAGGCTAGAGTCTTAAACTGGTGTCTGGGGGGAGGAGATTCAGACGGAGCATCAGCGGTCTAAAGGTTGAGACGTAGAGCTGCGCGCTGCGGCTCTGGAAGTGAAACTGAACTTCAATAAAGACTTTCGTATTTAACAACAAAGTGGCGTTGGTCCTTTGTGAGCTGGGACCTCGGGCAGCTCTGACAGGCATGTATAATGGTGGATCATGGCAGCAGCTGTGGAAGCTCAGGCTCAGTGACCAAGATGGCCCCTGGCCTCTTCAGCAGTCTCTGTTTTTGTAGCTGGAGTCAATCAGAGGCCCACCCTCCCAGACCAGGTGGGAAAAGCCCTGCTAAACAAGGAGGTTTTCCAGGACCCACAGCCAAGATGGTCTCTGCCCTCTTCAGAGTCTTTATGAAAGAACTCTTATGGAAGAATCTAGGAAGAATCTTCTATTAATAATAATAATAATAATAATAATAATAATAATAATAATAATAATAATTTATTACTTATACCCTGCTCATCTGGCTGGGTTTCCCCAGCAACGCTGGGCGGCTTACAACAAGAGATTAAAGGTAAAGGGACCCCTGACCATTAGGTCCAGTCATGACCGACTCTGGGGTCGCGGCGCTTATCTCGCTTTATTGGCCAAAGGAGGCGGCATACATCTTCCTTGTCATGTGGCCAGCATGACTAAGCCGCTTCTGGCGAACCAGAGCAGCGCACGGAAACGCCGTTTACCTTCCCGCCAGAGCGGTACCTATTTATCTACTTGCACTTTGACGCGCTTTCGAACTGCGAGGTTGGTAGGAGCAGGACCGAGCAACGGGAGCTCACTCTGTTGCGGGGATTGGAACCGCCGACCTTCTGATTGGCAAGTCCTAGGCTCTGTGGTTTAACCGACAGCGCCACCTGCATTCCATAACAAGAGATTAAAAATACGTTAAAACATCAGTCATGAAAAGCTTCCCTAAACAGGGCTGCCTTCAGATGTCTTCTAACTTCTGACATCTGGTGGGAGGGTGTTCCACAGGGAGGGCGCCACTACCGAGAAGGCCCTCTGCGTGCTTTCCTGTAACTTTTCTCCTTACAGTGAAGAATCAGTGCTGGATCTAAGTGTCCGGGCTGAATGATAGGGGTGGAGATACTCCTTCAGGTATACTGGGCCGAGGCCGTTTAGGGCTTTAGAAGTCAGCACCAACACTTTGAATTGTGCTTGGAAACGTATTATTATTATTATTATTATTATTATTATTATTATTAAGAGCATATAGCACTACTAAGTGGTCCCTCTTATTCTTTATATTGTGCTCAATTTAATCCTCCTACTTCCTCAGTGCTGCCTTATCCTTGAGCTCAGAAGCTGAAATTCTGTGCATTTACTTGGGAGTAAGCCCTGCTGAAAACAGTGGCACTTATCTACCATGTTTCAAGAAAAGAAACATGGGGTGGGGATCATCACTTGGATTTCTCTTGCAAATTCCACCCCTGTAGGCTTCATTCGGGTCTTCTTCTCCCATTATTTCATCCTCCAGAGTTATCTAGGCAATGCCGCTGGCGTCCCCTCTCAGACTTCCCTTTTATCTCCAAGAAGTAACAGAACACACGAAACAGTTGAAGGCTGCACTTCATATATGCCTAGAGCGTCATCTAAGATCTGAGAGAAGCAAATTCCTCACCGCGGCGGCTTTTAAACTGTGTTTGAGCAGGAAACCCTGTGGATCCTTGGAAGCTTAGCAGGAGTTCCCCTCATCATGAGAAGACCAATAACAGGAAACAAGGCTTCTGGAAAACAGACTTTGCTACTGCTGTTGAACTTTTCCCGATACACAGAATAGCAGAAAGTGTCAAGAAGCCTTTGCAAACCTAGTCCCCTGTACAAACTGAATGTGAGCCCTGCTCCAGAATCTGCTTTGAATGCTTACAGGTTCTGGGAAAGGATGAACCTATGTTTTTGGCTGTTGTTTTTGCCCCTGGCTGTTTGCTAGGACAGGCAAAAATATTAAACTCCTTCTTTTGTATGTAATTTTTTGTTAATTTTTCTTCAAATCTTTTCACAATAACCTTTAAATCAAATGCATTATTTCATAAGTTGAATTTCCACTCTCACCTCCACAGTGTTTTTATTCAAACCATTTCAACTTCATTATATATTTATCTATCACAAAAATTCTTTTATTACAATTCTTTTATCATTTTTCTGATGCTGCTTTTATCTCGAAAGCTGCCCGCGATGTCATTTGACTGTAGTTCCTTAAAAAACACTCCACAATATACATCCATTCTTCTATAAAAAGTTCATCATTTTGATCTCTTGATTCCGATGTCAGGTTTGCCATTTCTGCACAGTCCATTTCTTTCAAAAGCTACTCCTCCTTCATTGGAACCTTCTCTTTTTTCCCATTTCTGTGCACATAATATTCTAGCTGCTGTTGTCACATACATAAATAGTTTAGTCACCTTTTTTATAACACCTGTCCCTGTTTTAACTATAAGAAAAGCTTCTGGTCTTTTGGCCATTTAAACATTTTCTCCATTTCAATATATATCCTTTCCCAAAAGCCTTTAGCTTTTTTACATGAAATAATTTAACATCCTGAAGGTGGGACACAAATTTCTCTGAAGCTTTCTTTCTTTCTTTCCTTACTTCCTTTACAGGCATTCCCAAAGATGGCTCCTTTCTTTTGAAAAAAAGAACAATCTGTTTTCATGCCTGTTGCAACCCATAAATAAATGATATACTAAACATTCTCCTCCTTAATTCCCACTAGACTCAAAACGACCAGATAATTTGATGCAGTTGGTTATGGTGTACTCTAGGGAAGATTCTACTGCAGCAGCAGCAGCAGGAAAAAAAGAGACAACAGTTCAAAATTAAGCAAGAAGACAAAATCCATCTGGGAGAAATGTACACAGCATATGTGTGCTGCGCTATTCTTGTTTTTATCCAGGGACGTTCCTTGTTTCCTTGGGCACAGGGAAGTGTCCCCCTCCCTTCTCCTGATCTCTGACCCATATCCATCTTGCTACAAGAAGATCAAGAAATTAATTGTCCCAGTTTTTGCTGTGAAAAATACATGAGTTTTATACATGCCTTTGAATACCAAAGTAGAGAAAACAGACCTTCATCGGGGATACAAAGACTGAACATAATTGATTGGGATAGAAGGCATACATTTATCTCATATAAGATGTGCATTATAAAATAATTTGAAATATAACGATGCTGACATTGTTATTTTTAAATCAGAGACTGGTGCTTTCCACGAACAGAGATGCTGTCCTTCAGGTTTGTAGCTTCTAAAGTTACCTGTCATTTGTTAAGCTATAGATCGCCAAAGAATTGATGCTTTTGAATTATGGTGCTGGAGGAGACTCTTGAGAGTCCCATGGACTGCAAGAAGATCAAACGCATCCATTCTTAAGGAAATTAGCTCGGAGTGCTCACTGGAAGGACAGATCGTGATGCTGAGGCTCCAATACTTTGGCCACCTCCTGAGAAGAGAAGACTCCCTGGAAAAGACCCTAATGTTGGGAAAGATTGAGGGTACAAGGAGAAGGGGACGACAGAGGACGAGATGGTTGGACAGTGTTCTCGAAGCTACAAACATGAGTCCCGACCAAACTGCGGGAGGCAGTGGAAGACAGGAGTGCCTGGCGTGCTCTGATCCATGGGGTCACGAAGAGTCAGACACGACTAAATGACTAAGCAACAACAACAGATCACAATGCTGAAGGGACGTGGGTGGCGTTGTGGGTTAAACCACAGAGCCTAGGACTTGCCGATCAGAAGGTCGGTAGTTTGAATCCCTGCGACGGGGTGAGCTCCCGTTGCTCGGTCCCTGCTCCTGCCAACCTAGCAGTTTGAAGGCACGTCAGAGTGCAAGTAGATAAATAGGTACCGCTCTGGCGGGAAGGTAAATGGCGTTTCTGTGCACTGCTCTGGTTCACCAGAAGCAGCTTAGTCATGCTGGTCACATGACCCGGAAGCTGAACGCCGGCTCCCTTGGCCAATAAAGCGAGATGAGCGCCGCAACCCGAGTTGGTCATGACTGGACCTAATGGTCAGGGGTCCCTTTACCTTTCTAGGTCACAATGCTAACCCTAGATCCTCAGAAATTGGGAAGAAATAAGGTCTTCATCTCTCCCAAGCTTCTCTCTGCAACAGGAAAGCAGCAGCAACAGCTGCGTGCTTGAAATCCAGCAACAACATTAACTACCCACAAGGAGGCAGATGGCAAGGTCAGTCTGGGAAGAGGGGGCCCCAGGGTAAAGCCAAACAGCACCCCCATTTGCAACACGGAGGTCTTGATCACCCTGGTTAACGCTGCCCAATGATTTACAGAACCGCAGAGCTTTGTTGATGTTGCATCACACACAATAACTTTCATGTTATTGAGAGAATGAGACACCATGATAGTGTTTTAGATGGCAGCTGCATTTCTGCCATAATGTTTAATTTGATAGACGTTGTTGTCTTGCTCTTTAGCTAGGAAAGGCTCTGAGAATGGCCTACAAATACCTATAAGAAGATATCTCCTGCCCTTGGGATCACAAAAGAAAAAGCAACTGGGAAAGAGTAGGGGGAAAATGAGATCAGGCACTAATTTTTAGAAACAGAGATCTTGCAGTGAATGGGAAAAAAATCTGGAGAAGAACCAAAAGTCCCTGGTTGTTGTTTTTTCCAGCAGAGATGTTGGAGAGACTATACAGTCCCATCTCCTGCCCTCTCTCAGCCTGATGGAATGGCCACTGTAGGTGACAGCTAAAAGGGAGCAGGTGGCATTGTGGTCTAAACCACTGAGCCTCTTGGGCTTGCTGATCAGAAGGTTGGCAGTTCAAATTCCTGTGACGGTGGTGAGCTCCCGTTGCTCTGTCCCAGCTCCTGCCAACCTAACAGTTTAACAGCACACCTGTGCAAGTAGATAAACAGGTACCACTGTGGTGGGGAAATAAACGGCATTTTTGTGCACTCTGGCACTCGCCACAGTCCTCCGTGTGCCGGTAGCAATTTAGTCATGCTGGCCACATGACCCGGAAAGCTGTCTGTGGACAAACGCTGGCTCCCTCGGCTTGAGAAGCAAAATGAGTGCCACACCCCATAGTCGCCTTTGACTGGACTTAACCATCCAGGGGTCCTTTACCTTTACCTGTAGGTGACAGTCAAGGGAGGAGCTCTTTTAGCACAGTCAATAGAGAGGCTATGCAGTTGCATATCTCAATCCAATATAGCCTGATTGAATGGCTCCTGTAGGTGACATTTATCACACCAATGGCACCACAAGCACAGAGGATGGACTTCCCCACTGACTTTGAAGGTGAAAAAAATATCTACAAACAGAATGGTGATGTGTTCGTGGATGATTCCACAACATTAAAAAGCAGTGGGGCAGATACTATTTGGTGTGGAAATCTACAGAGCAGAGGCAATTATTGGAAAGAAAACTGCGACATAACACGTTCAATGAAACACATGAGTCATGCTTTTTATGTTATTCTTCCATAGCTGTAACCATTTTTCCTATTGAAAAAAAAATATATTTTTTCCTACTTAATTACATAACTTGAGAATGTTGCGTCCACGTTTTGTAAGAGGTGAGGATGCTTTTTCTTATGTTTTTCAGTGAAAGGTGGTGGTTTTTTCCTCCTCTGGGTGGGGGAGTCACAATATTAGCAATGGCAATGCAGCCAGACGCAGATGTGATTACAAAAACAAAAATACCGCTACTTATTTGCTCAAAGAACCATTTTTCAATCATATTCCCCAAAGTGAAAAATGAAATCCACTTTCCATTTCAGCAGCAGCTGGAAGCTGTTCAGAACTCTTCTCCTTATTCTGGCTTTAATTGCGGCAACAAGGCAACAGGAGGAGTGATAAATATTTTAAATGCACACAGATCAATGCTGTGCAAATTTCAGGATCATTATTCACCATGGCTGATGGGCACTTCTTAAATTTCTTCACTTCCAAGAGCTGCTGCTGCTGTGTATGATTATATACTTTGTTAGGATAGTAAACTGAAGTATTGCTGTTTTGGAAATTACTTTGAATCCTGCACCAGACCGACAAGTGGGGCAGGGGGAATAGCCTTACGCTCAGTGAGGAAACCCCTTTTAAAAATTTGGGAGGGAGAAGACGGATTCACTGTTTAAAAATGATGGGATAGTGATGAGGGTTATGAAATCTTGATGAGCCCTGTTTTCTCCCTCAGGGAAATCATGAGGCAGAGACAGTAATGACCTTTAAATGTCTCTTTAAAATATATGTACATTTCACCCAAGCTTTTATGGACTCCGATTCCTCATTTTTATTTTCGTTATGTTCTTGTAGTTTTTAGGAAATCTTTTGAATGCTGTTTGTATTTTTATCATTTTTATGTAAACCGCATAGAGACTTTTTACTATACGTAGCAGCATAGAAAATGTGTTTATAATACTATACTCTCCAACATTTCTCCTATGAAAAGAGGGACATCCTATTCTATTATTATTATTATTATTATTATTATTATTATTATTATTACTCCACCCATCTGACTAGGCTGCCCCAGCCACTCTAGGCAGCTTTTAACATATACAAAAACATAATAACACAATTAAAAAAAAAACCAAACTTCCCCATACAGGGCTGCCTTCAGATGTATTCTAAAGGTTGTATAGTTACTTATCTCCTTGGCTTGGGGGGGGGGGGTCGCATAACTCCATACCTTTTCAACATTTCTCCAGTGAAAATAGGGACATCTAAGGAAGAGCAGGGCATTCTGGGATCAAATCAGAAACCGGGACAGCTTCTGTAAATCCAGGACTGTCCTTGGAAAATAGGGACACTTGGATAGTCAGCTTAGAACAGAAGTTAGACGACTGACGAAAGGGATTTGCACATTGAACCTTCTTTCTAATATCCTCATCCCTACTGGTTCCACTTCTGATTTTGTGCATTCCTTTTTCCAGCTTCTGAGCTCACTTGGAGCCTTCAGTGCTACTGAGAACTCTTAAGAACTGCAGTTTTTCCCCTCCTTTACAAACATTACAATTCCTAGACTTCTGGTTGGCAATGGATGGCAGCTCCAAGCATAGGTGCCAACTCCCTGGGGCCCTGGGTGCCCGAGCACCCACAAAATTCCTCATGAAGGAGCTGGACACCCACAAATTTCAGTACCAGGGCTATGCATGCTGTATGGTACCGATGGCCCTGGGGAACCATGGCTGTGTGGCCAAGCAGGCACTCCTGGCTTCAAGCATGCTCAGAAGCCTTCAATGGAGACAGGAACTGAGTCATTACGAGTCAAGACAAGACTCAAAGAACAGCATTGGTCAGCTCACAATGGCTCAAAGACATCCAAGCTGTGGGAGCTCACATTCTATGTACCCCTTCCATTTCCAAAATCTACCGTCTACAGATAAAGAGCTAAACAGGGTATGCTGCCAAATCTTTTAAGAAAAATAAACAAGGAAGAGGCTTAAATGATTGTTATCCAGTAACTGCTGTAACATTTTTCTTAATTTGCATTGTATGGGTTGCACTATAAGGGTGGAAGGTGTTTGTGGCATTTCTCCTCTGCCTGCTGGTTTATCTATAAAAACGAATTACTGGGATGAGCTAGATGTGTTTTGGAAGCCAGCATGGGACATGTAGGTGAGTGATCAATTTTTCATCCAATTAGAGGAGTAAACAAGATGCAGCGGAAACTTCTCGCTGTGCCTGAGGACCACCTACAGTGTATCATTGCATTCGTTATTAATTCCGCTGCACTTTCCCCCATTAATGTGGCAAAGCATCACATTTCCATGTAATTTGAACGTAACAGGAGAACATACAAACAGCTCTGCTCGATCTAGTCCAGCATCTTCTCACTGGGGCCAACCAGATGTCCCTAGGAAGCCCAGAAGCAGGACGTGAGTGCCAAAGTGCTCTCCTCTCTTGTGGCTTCCAGCAAATGGTATTCAGAAGCATATGGCCTCCAACCATGGGGGGCAGAGTATAACCACTATGAGTCTTATCATCTGTGAATATGTATACAGTGGTACCTCGGCTTAAGAACTTAATTCGTTCTGGAGGTCCGTTCTTAACCTGAAGCACCACTTTAGCTAATGGGGCCTCCTGCTGCTGCTGCGCTGCTGGAGCACGATTTCTGCTCTCATCCTGAAGCAAAGTTCTTAACCCGAGGTACTGTTTCTGGGTTAGCGGAGTCTGTAACCTGAAGCGTCTGTAACCCGAGGTACCACCGTAATACTCTTTTAAAATCATCCAAGTTGGTGGCTGCCTCTTGCGAGAATGAATTTCAGAGTTGACCTATTTGGAGAAATACTTTCTTTTGCCTGTCCCGAACCTTCAAACATTCAGCTTAATTTGGTACCGCTTTACTCCATCTGGACAAAATGATGGTTAGGAGAAATCAGATGTCCCTTTATGGTTTATTAAATTTGTACGCCTCCCTATACCCGTAGATCTCAGGGCTGTTCACAACATAAAATCACAATATTAAAATAACAGAAAATACATAAGAGAAACCAAGACAAAGAAAACCCAATAGTCCCCCCACCACCACAACAAATTTTGATCAGCTAAAGGTCTGGTTAAAGAGGAACATTTTTGCCTGGCGCCTGAAGGTGTAAAATGAAGGAACCAGGTGAACCTTCCTGGGGAGAGCAGTCAGCAAATGGGGAGCCACTGTAGAAAATTCCCATTCTTGCGTTGCCACCCTCTAGACCTTTTGTGGAGGAGGCACACAAAGAAGGGCCTCAGAAAATGATCTCAGGTCCGAGTAGGTTCATATGGAGAGAGGCAATTACCTTGAGGTAATATGGTTCTGTCTGTTGAAATCACTGTGTTACTGGAAGATGCAAATAAATGTTTGCTAGATACTGAGCTCGGTGGTATCTGGGAATGGGGTGTTTCTACAGTGCAATCAGGGTCTTCAGGGCCCAACTCAGGAAATTCAACAGATGGAGATAGAGCCTAGGCAAATGAGAGACCAGGCCTTTCCACATAAAGCTATAGCTAATTAGTCCTACAATCTTGAGAGGAGAAAGACCTGACAATAATCCTTCCCCACCTAATTTGTCTACTCCCTACCCTAAAACTTCTCCCAACAGAGTTTATGGATTTACTGAGTCTTGCACTCTATCATTCCAATGTGAAATAAATAAACTACATACATATAAAACAAAAACTGATATGCATGGCTGATTGTCCCATAGAAAGCCTGAAAGTAGAACTGTCCTCCCCCATTTTTTTGGGGGGGGGATTCCTGGTTTAAGTCCATGACTAGCATATTTGAGGAAAGCATCCACCGTATTCTGATAGGACTGGTGAAAATTCTCAAGGACAGAGGGTCCCATTTCAGTAGCCACAAAATGTAACCCAAAGCAAAACTGAGGTGAATATGGAGATTTTTAATTGGGAAGTTTTGAGGGACATTAAAAATATATCAGAAAGACTAGTGAGTTTGGTCAGGGGGCTCATCCCAACCTAAAAGGTATTGGGACAGGGTGGGAGAAACCCTTTAGTTGTTGCTATTTTCTATTTGTCAGATTTACAGTTTTACAGCTTTCTCTCTTCTTCCTTGCAGCCAAATCCCATGATGGCACTAATGTTACATAAAGGAGAAACAGGTAAAATCAGTGCAGTCATCCTTGGGAAGCATGAACCTTTACACAAAGGAAATTGCTGTCAAAAGAAATCAGGATGATGCAGGGGGAAAAGTTACACTTTATTAGAAAAAAGAACACATGGAGGTCTTGCCAGATTGTCTGTTTTTTATGTAGCCAAATACTCTCAGATGTGAATAAAAATCTCCTGTTGTTGTCATGAAACATCTTTTTTGGTGCAATCCAAAGGAATCAATATGTTGCTTACGCAAGTAATGTGCAAGGCAACCAAGATTTTGAAGAATTCGGGCTTTGTTTAGCTTGTTGGGGTTCCATCTTATGGATAGAATCTTGAGTCCTAATCTAAATTTCAGCCTGATGCAAAATGGCCCAGCTGTCTGCTTGCACAAAAAAAGGTTGCTTTTTATACGTTACACATGTGAAAACTCCAGAAAAGACACTAGGGCTAATGTTTAATTAGGGATGGGTTGTTTAAAAAAATTAATTAATTAATAACCCTAATGGCTGGTAGGGGGTGGGATGGAAATGTTGTATCTCTTTATCCAACCTCACATCGAATGAGAGCAGTTAATTCTGTAGGGTGCTCCTGTGGTAGGAATTTATTTCTACACCACCTTGTTCATTACTCAGGTGAGGGACCAGCTTTTAAATAAACCACAGAACCAAGGAAACTAATTCACGACCAGTTTCCAGGAGGGACCCAGCGTTGATTTCTGTTGCAGTTGGACAGCCTTACTAACCAGCTGCTCAGCTGCTAGTTAGAAGGAGTTTGAGTTCCAAATCTTCCCTGTTTCCCCAGCATAGGAAAAAGACCACACATCTGGTAAGATAAAAAATGGTTTACTTACAGACTCTCCAAACTTTTCAGAAAGTTGTGCAGGCAGTGAAACGTGCCTTAGTTCAAAAGTGGTGAAAGTTCCTAAGTTATTGGTATAGGAACTCAAGAGTGGCTTGTGAGAGCCATGCGGTCTGAGCTGGAGCAACCAGCTCAAACCTATTTACACGCTGAACTTCTCGGGTAGACTGGGGAGAAGAAAGGCTTGATTACCTAGCTCCTCCCAAGGTGAGGGGAAGTGGACTTAGCTAAGCCCAGTATTATTAAGGTCTTTGTGTGTTATTCAGACTTAAGCATGTTGATTATATGAAGAAGAGGAAGAAGAAGAGTTTGGATTTGATATCCCGCTTTATCACTACCCTAAGGAGTCTCAAAGTGGCTAACATTCTCCTTTCCCTTCCTCCCCCACAATAAACACTGTGAGGTGAGTAGGGCTGAGAGACTTCAAAGAAGTGTGACTAGCCCAAGGTCACCCAGCAGCTGCATGTGGAGGAGCGGGGAATTGAACCTGGTTCCCCAGATTACCAGTCTACCACTCTTAACCACTACACCACACTGGCTCTCTGCTGGTTATGGTTATGGTTATGAGGCTGGTTATCCCAGAGAGGAAAAAGGGGACTGTAAATGCAATAAAAAGGGAAGCTGAAGGAGAGAGGAGGGAACCTGAGAACAAGTGCTTCAGCAGCACTTTGAACCTTAAATGCTGCTCTTGGTGGAGCAAGGCAAGCACTTTTAACTAGTGATTCTTCAAGTGAATCCTCTCCCTAATTTTTGATATTGTGCGTATGAGAGGGTTTGTGGGTGGGGGTGTCTCTCAGTCTGTTCATTCAGCACGTATCTATGTGAAGAGAGACAAAGACATGTGTTCTGTATAAATGTGTGTTTATGTGTGTATGTGAAAGAGATATGTTCTGTATGCATATCTGTATATATGCATACATGAAAGAGAGGTGCATGTACGGTCTGTCTGTAGGTGTTGTGTGAGAGAAAGATGTATGTGTATGTAGTTTGTTTATTTCACACTGGAACGATAGAGTGCAAGTCTCAGTAAATCCATAAACTCTATTGGGGGAAGTTTAAGGGTAGGGAGTAGACAAATTAGCTGTGGAAGGATTATTGTCGGGGTTTTTTCCTCTCAAGATTGTATGACTAATTAGCTTTAGTTAAATTATGAGGGATGTGATTATTTATTACATCTTAAAACGGTATCTATAAATAATATTTGTAGGAACTGTACAGTATTAATTATAGTTATACACCATTGTACTGTATATTGTTGTAGTATATTATAATAATTACTTGCATATTTTTCTTGAGAGAAAGAGGGGGACGTCGTGTGTGAGAGTTGGACAGATATACAGAGATTGGGTGGTGTGTGCATATGTTGGATGCATAAACATGTGTGTGTACATTTCTGTAGTTGCACTCTCTTTGTCTACACCTAGAAGAAGAAGAAGAAGAAGAGTTTGGATTTGATATCCCGCCTTTCACTCCCTTTTTAAGGAGTCTCAAAGCAGCTAACATTCTCCTTTCCCTTCCTCCCCCACAACAAACACTCTGTGAGGTGAGTGGGGCTGAGAGACTTCAAAGAAGTGTGACTAGCCCAAGGTCATGAAAATGATATACAGGTGGTGCATGACACCAGTCAAGCTTGCAAAAATCTATCATTTGCCCGATAATAAATGTTGGAAATGTAAAGAAAATGAAGGTACATTCTTTCACTTTTGGTGGACGTGCCCAAGGATTAAGGCTTTCTGGGAGATGATCTATAATGAAATGAAAAAGGTATTTAAATATACCTTCCTGAAGAAACCAGAGGCCTTTCTCCTGGGCATGGTCGGCCAATTGGTGCCAAAGAAGGATAGAACTTTCTTTATGTATGCTACAACAGCAGCAAGAATACTCCTTGCAAAGTATTGGAAGACACAAGATCTACCCACCCTGGAAGAATGGCAGATGAAGGTCATGGACTATATGGAATTGGCGGAAATGACTGGCAGAATCCGAGACCAGGGAGAAGAGTCGGTGGAAGAAGATTGGAAGAAATTTAAAGACTACTTACAGAAATACTGTAAAATTAATGAATGAAGTTAAGTGGTTTTAGCAGTAATGTTACAAAGGAGTACGTAAAAATGGATTGTTAACAGGGGAGAATGTAAAGTTGTAATATATTAAGATAAAAGTTTAAGATAGAAGCAAAGAGGGAAAGGATTTGCTGAATTAACTAACTGAACTGGAATACAAAAAAGGGAGGTGTGAGGAGGTCAGGGAAACAAGTAAATGAAAGACAAGACATGGAAAGATTGATTTATTTTTAATTGTTTTTATCTTTTCTGTATTTGTATTTTTTGTTTCTTTTTTCTTTCTTTTTCTTACTTTTGTAACTTTTTCTGAAATTTTAATAAATATCATTAAAAAAAAAAAGACTAGCCCAAGGTCACCCAGCAGCTGCATGTGGAGGAGCGGAGACGTGAACCCGGTTCCCCAGATTACGAGACTACCGCTCTTAACCACTACACCACACTGGCTCTCCTACACCACACCTACTGCTGACAAGTGGCCCTTGGAGATGGTTGGTCAACTATTGATGTGGGCCTTTGGCTGAGATTGTTGGGTAGAGGTGACTAAGAGACTGGGAAGATAAAAGATGATGTTTTTAATAGACTTTCCCTCCAACACGCAAAGAAGACCTGTGAACGCTCATGAAAATTTGCTCCAACTTCCCTGTCACCTGTCTAACAGTAAGATATCCATTTTGAGACAGGGCAACCAGGACTATGCACAGTACTTCCCAGGACTCTGCTCTTCATGCAACCCCCAGAGATGGGTCCAGATCTGTGATGTTTGCGTGTTCTGCCTGGTTTGGCACTTGCTTTTCCCAATTTCCACTATGGTCTCCATTGGAAGAAGGGAGGGGGGGGGATCAGATGAATGTAAAGCAAAAAAGCAGAGCAGTTCACGTGAAACAGAACTGGCATAAACACCATTCACTGCCATGGGCACAGTCCTCCTCTTCTTAAACAAAGAGAAATCAAGAAACTGTAATAGTGGCTTCTCTCAAAAATGCAAACTATTTGATTCTCAGTTCCATTTCTTGGATCCTTCTTTCTGTCACTCCCCTCTAGCCTGACTCCTGTTTTGCATCACAACAAGCTATTCCTCTCTCTTCTGGTTCAAGTGGCTGGTGACTCATTCCCAAATTGTTGTGCACTCTTAACTGTAATTGTTATTTCTAATATCAGGCAGATGAGTCACGTTATTTTGCCTCTATTCACTACAAGCAGAGAATCCAGCTCCCATTAGCGTTCGCGAGATTCTCCTCTGCACTGATGTTGATTATCTTAGATTATGTCCACCATGAGCAATTTATTTCCGCTGTGATCACTTGTTTACTAGAAACAGAGTGCTGCTAACAACACCTGTAGGCTGTGAATCTTCCACGGAGTTTGTGCGATATTACAGTGTGTGCTTTAATCTAGTTCCATGACCTGCTATTTCCTCTGATGTATAATAGAATTCCCCCTCTAGGCAAGGTTCTAAATACCAGCATAATTATGCTGCACAATATCATTTCAAATTTCATGTGACATGTTACTAGTCCTGATGTCTTGTGACTGGAGGGTAAGCTTGAAGACATGAAGGAAAAACTAATTCAGTCAACATGTTATATAACCAGGAATAAGCTCCACTGTAATCTTGGAGATCGTTCACACTTGCCCCTAGTAAGCACAGATCCAAGCAGTTTTTTGCTGGTCCCCTGCTTTTTAGGCACAGGCTGAAGAAGTTTTGCATTTGCCCCACAACTTTCCCCTGGAAAACAGCACTCGTTACCGCTGAATCAAAACCAACAGCAATATGCAGTAAACCTGAGCGGTAAACCATAGGTTTTCCCATGGGGCAAATGTAGGTGTCGACAAGCCCTTAGTGGAGTTTTCTTCTTACTTTGCTCAGCTCCCAGTGTGGGGGAACTGGTTGCACGGCCCTAAAACCGCTTCTGGACACAAAACAGAGCCCTGCCAATGCAGAGCTCTAAAACCAGAGGCTGACTGAACCAGTGTCCCATCAGACAAAAGAGTGGCAGTCTTTGTACTCTTTCAAGCATCCTGTTTCTGTCCATAACAACCTCTCTTCAAAGAGTCCTTCACAGCTTTTGTCTCCAGTTCCTCCCATACTGTCAGCCAATCAGTCGTTGGCACACATTCTCTCTCCACTCTTAAATTCCTGGTGTTGTAATCAAAGTAAATTAGGCAAATTAAAACCAATCATGTAAATTTGCTTGAGTGGTGTGATTTGATACAACATGTTGGCTCCCATAGTATATATGGGCTTGCTATGGGTCTGGATTTGCTAGTGGAAGGGAATATGAGTTTCCCAGGACACAGAGAGAATCCAAACACCGGGGTGCCTTCAAGCAACTAAAGCCACATTCCCACCCCCACTAGATTAATTCATCCCACTGCTGTGCCATCACAAACTTGTGCCACTTGCTCACAGTACAACAGATTGTGTGCCCCCCATCTGTTCTCCTGAGCCAAGCCAACTGCAGGCAGTCTTTTCACAGCTGGTAGGGCCTGCATAAAACCTTCTCCAGTTAATTCTTGGTTGTTGGCTTCTCTAAGCTGTACTCATTTGGTCTCAAATGTCAATTGCTCTCTTGTTCTTATTTCTAGTACTCCCAATTTCCTGTTATGCAGGATCAGAAGGTAAAGATCTATGATGGTTTGCAGTCCCAAATGTCACAGTGGGCTCCATTTTACTTGGCCTGGCCCTTATCGGCCTTCTCAGTTACTGTAGACATTCCCAGATTTTCTTACTTCTGCATATCCTCAATTGTGTCTGAAGCCAGGTGCTGAGGTTAGAGCACTGGCAAGCTAGAGGTTTCAGAGATTTACCCTCTGAGTGGATATTTTCTTATCTAAATATACTATTGAGAAACCTCTCAGAGTCCAGGGACTGGTCATGGGACAATGGAGAGGGAGAAGACTGGGAGGAGGAGGTCTTGGAGGCTGAATAGGCAGCAGGGCTTAGTGAGCTGGGAGAGTCTGTGGCAGAGAGAAGTCCAGAGAGCCAGAAGCTGAAGCAGGAGAGGAGGCCAAGAGGCAGAGATGAATCTGGCTGGTGAAGAGTCTCAGGTGTTTCTCCCCCATCCATCCTTGTCTCCCAGAACCAGAAGAGGCATGAAAAGAGCAGAGGAGAGATTGGTGATGCACAGACACCGTCTCTGATTGCTTAGGAAAAAACACTGGAGAGAGGAGGGAACTTAAGCAGCTGTGGGGAGGTGGGGACCTTCCATCTCAGCAACTGTTTCATGGGGGCAAGACCTACTGGAGATGAGTTGCTGTGCTCATTAGGCCTGACCTTCCTGTGTTGGCTGTTTTGTTTTGTTTTGTTTTTGCTAATAAAGTGTCAGCTTCAACTTGCATGGTGTGATTTACTCAAGTCTGACACCCACCTCATGGATTTTGCACTAACTGCCATTTCAGGACATCTTCAAGAGCTCCCTGTGTCAAATGCATTGAGAAGCCTCACTCTTGAACCTGCCCTGTCAACAAGAGTGCAGAACCGCTATTCACTAATTCCCAGACCTGAGAACCACCAAACCACAACATCTGTGTCTTATCAAGATCCAGCTTCAATTTATTAGCCCTTGTTCAGCTTGTTATAGCAGTCAGGGACCATTGCAAAACCTCCACTGCCTCACCTTACTCAGATTACAAAGAGATGTACTGATGGCACCCAGCTCCAGATTCCCTGATGACCTCCCCTATGAACATCATACAGATGTTGAATAGCATTGGGCATAGAAGAGAACCCTGGTGGACTCTTTGATTCCATGAATTGATAGCCATAGGGATCAAATGAAGTCTCCCAGAACTATCCTATGAAACCAGTCCTGTGGGTAGGAGTGGAGACACTGTACCGCTGCCTTCCACTCTCAACTCATAGAGCCAATTGGGTAAGCTATCACCATGGTTGAGAATATCAAAAGCTGCTGAGATACTCAGGAGAATTGGCAGTCACCTACTCCTTGTCTCTTCAAGGATGTCGCCCATCGCAGTTGCTTTGATCCCAAATCAGGGCCTGAAACCTGACTGAAATCAAACACTGATGTGTTTTGCAAGAATGTATGTGCATCTTTAAAGGTAAAGATAAAGGGACCCCTGACCATTAGGTCGTGACCAGTCGTGACCGACTCTGGGGTTGTGGCGTTCATCTCGCTTTATTGGCCGAGGGAGCCAGCGTACAGCTTCCGGGTCATGTGGCCAGCATGACTAAGCCGCTTCTGGCGAACCAGAGCAGCGCACGGAAACGCCGTTTACCTTTCCGCCAGAGCAGCACCTATTTATCTACTTGCACTTTGACATGCTTTTGAACTGCTAGGTTGGCAGAAGCAGGGACCGAGCAACGGGAGCTCACCCCATCGCGGGGATTCGAACCGCCGACCTTCTGATCAGCAAGTCCTAGGCTCTGTGGTTTAACCCACAGCGCCACCCATGTCCCATGTGCATCTTTACATAAATAGGAAGCAGCCTGTTATCATACCTCAAATGCAGAGGTTCATGGGGCTTTTTTGGGGGGGGGGAATAGAGCTGTCTAGTGTGAAGATTATTAATGTAGCCAGTGGAAGACCTCTCCGATCTGACCCATTTGTGTAGAAATATGTTCTCAGCACAAAGTAGAAATAAGTTTTAAAGCTCTACTTGTGGAAACTTGGTTGAAATGTTACAAAAACAACAGTTATGTTTGTTTCAGTCTTACAAGCTCCATCTACAGTGATCTCAAACATCTTTATAGAAGAAAAATATAACTTTCCAACCAGAAATCAAAAGCAAAATCCCTGTCTCATGCTGCAGCTTTCAGCAAGTTTCCATGGAGAGAAAACACTCTGAGAGCCTGCCTAAGAGCTCATGACTCTGAAGAGGTAGTAACCTCGTTAACATATGTAAACACTTTGAGAGTCTACCCAAATCTTGTGACTCAGTCATAAGATTTAACTTACCCCCACCTTTTGAGTGAAACTGAAAAACACAAGCCACTTGGCGGAAAAAAAACCAGTTGTGTGATCAAGCATTCTCCATAGCAACCAGGATACAATTTTAGCTACAATTGTTCATCATTTTATAGAACGTTAAAAAAATTCAACGTAGTGGAATGTGATTATCATTTGCAAGGAAAGCGCACACCACAACACAATTGTGGCTTTTCCTCCTCTGTGTGTACATGCTTTCTCACTGAGAGTCCCACTCCAAGACATTTAGAAGCTTACGTAGAGTGGGAGAAGATCCTCCAAACTGGGAATTTGATAGTACTTGATGGAGAAGAGTGTCATGGTCAAGCTTCACAGAAGTTGCTTCACGAAGTTACTTCCAAGAGGGAGTCCCAACAAGCACAAGTTTAAAATTGACTATAATTTAATTACAATTAAAGAAAGACCACCCACACAGCCCACAATGTAGAATGTTGGAGGTGGAGGCAGCACAAGATGCTCTTCTACCCCAGCAGCCAAGGAAGGGGCACAATTTGGATGGTGTATGTTCCCCAGTCATTCTCAGCTTTTGTGTTGTGGTCAGGCATCTGAAACACATTGGAAGGGAAACTGCTTTCACTCTCGTATATGTAGTTGATCGCAGTGCCTGTATGCATGCAAACAGGCATTTTATTTTATTTTATTTTATTTTATTAAGCATGGGGCAGAAAACTGGGCATGCACAGCAACAGGCTCCAGAGACAACTGGCAAATTTTACTTAAGGTGTGGGGGAAGACAGAAGGGGTAGCGTTGAAAGGAATGGCCACACGATGTGCCACAAGTGCATGTTTTTCCATTCAGGAACCCAACAAAAATGATCAGATTGGAAGGGGACAAATTTTGTAAGGGGTTTTTCATTTGTTCCGATTGAGTGGCAAATGCGGTTCTTCACGTTTCTGCATCACAATGTAAATGAAAAGCTTTGAGACCAGTGCTACTGATCTGATGCAAATTCTAAGAAAGCATAGGATAAACGGAAGTGTAGATTGGACTCTTGAGCATGCATTGCTATGCCCACTTACCTTCATTTAACTCATTGAATGGTACTTATTTTAAGCAGAAATGCATAGGATTGTGTAGCCATTTTCCGTGTGCAGAGGTAGCCTTTGATTATCCAAACTGTTGCGTTATCATTACATTAGTGTTCTGTCATTGAAACAAGAAAGCAAACCTGAAACAAAATGATGGAGAGGAAGATTAATAAAATATGGGGAGATGAGATGAGATCAAACCTTTTATGCCTCATAAATAAGTAGATTCTTCAATTTCTATCCCCATGTAACCTGATTATGCCACCTAAATATTAAAAGCACCGGCTTTAGCCATTGTACATAAAAATTGGCATCATCAAAGGCCGCATAAGCACATAATTCAACTTAATGGTAGCTGGCAGCTTGTAAACAAATCTCTTGGATGGCTCCTAAAGACTAACAATGAATGTCATTTTTAAGTTGTCAAATACAGTGTATAATAAACAGACGCAGGATGTGCCGTGCATCTTAATGCGTCTGAAATCTAATTTAATTCTATGCAGCAGAGATAAGGGCAGGGAAAGCGGGGAAATAACAGCAGCATTTTCACTATAGCAGGATGGTGTCGATTTCAACTGAGTAGAGTTTCAGACTCTGACAATTGTCAAAGGGTTGGCAATCTCTCTGTTATTGATGCTGGAAAAATGCTGAAAAGAATGTCTACTCTCCTCGGAGTTCTAAGATAACGTGAAAAGTCTCCAAAGAAATCTTCAGTAAGCAGATGTAACTGCAATGAAAAAATAATCCTGGCGTTCTGATCAGACACTGACTGCTTGTCTGAACTTTGGACCGTGCAAGCTGATAAACAGAGGACTATCCATGCCAGGTGCTTTGTAGTTTTATTAGAGCTGTGGCCCCATTCATGCAAATGAAATGGGACACATTTCAGTGGAGGGATACGTTGAATTTTATGGGGGGAAAACTTATCGCCTTGAGGCAGCTGAGCTCCTTTTGGCGGCCACCAGGCAACAGCTACCATTCCTTAGATCTTCCACCCAGGGATGCTAACTCATCACATAGCATCACTCAGAGGTGCGTTGTGAGGAAAAATATGGGTGTCAGTGGATTGGTAGTGGTTAGAGTGTCAGATTGGGGCCTATGAGACCAGGCTTCAAATCTCCACTCATCCATGAATGAAGCTCATTGGGTGACCTTGAGCCAGTCACAGGCTTTCAGTTTACCTCAGAGCACTGCTGTCGGGGGAAAGTGGAGATGGGGCGAACCAGCTACACCACCTCGCACTTCTTGGAGGAAGTATGATAAATAAAATGGCAGCACAGACATTTTCTGGGAACCTCTATCACGACACGTTGTGGAGAAGGCCAGCCACTCAGTGGAATTGCTCCCAGTTGGCAGGCAAAGGATTTCATACATAGCCTCACAGACATGAAAGGGAGCCACTGAGAATCAAGCAAACATCGGGGGGCCACTAGGTGGCGCATCGGAAGATGGCTGACAATAACATCTCTCCGACCCACACGAGGTAATTTGGAGGCTATGATGGGGGTAATTAGCCTCCTTAACCCCCCCAGGATTATGGGGGGGACGGCCCTTGCCTGCTGTGCCCTATACCACCCCCGAATTTGTGGGGGTGGGGGCACTAGGCACAAAGCCCTCCTGTGGGATTCCGGCACTCCTTGACGCCGTCTCTGATCCGCGCCTCTAGTTTGCAAGAATCTTCAAAAGAAACAATTTGGACGAGATAAATTGCACATACTTCAAGGAAAAAGGGGGAGTAAAGACTGCTGACAGAAGAGATCTCTGATAACAAGGCAAGAATAAAATATGAGAAGATACGACAAGATACGGTATTGCAAATGACTGAGGGGGGAGGGGGAAAAAACCTTCCATTCCTTTTTACGTGACTTAACAAGAATCCCCTCCCCTAATAAGTCAGAACTTTAAGGACTTAAGCTGTGATTTAAGGCTGTGTGGAGATAAACTTTCGAACCAAAGCAATGTTTCAAGACGAAGCTGGAAAGTTAAGAGTTTTGGAATGACGCAGTTAAAAATGCCGTCGCCATCTTGGGAGGCATTGTTGGAGCTCTTGGGTCTGGGAGGAGAAAGAGAGAAATAGTGCTGTTTACATATCGTGGATAAACTCCTCTGTGGGATTTAAGAGCGAAAAAAAATGCCTGATTTATGATGGAAAGAGTGATGTTATCTACGAAGGAGATATATGGAAACCATCTGGACTTAGATTGGAAGAACGGGAAATTCACACAGGATTATTATATTTGCTTATCGGCTTAAGGAGACTAACAGAAGAGATCGTAAAAGAAAAAGAGAAATTTTATGAACAAGATATGATGTGGAAACACCAAGATAAGACTGGATAGAATTATGAACTTTGTCTGGACTGATTGGGACTGATTTGGACACTAACGCAGTAATAAGAAGATGATTTGAATCCCCCTTTGGATCTTGAAGTATGGGTTCCCCCAACAAAATTTAAAAATTTGGCTTTGTAATTTGGAATTTATGTGATGTGATTTAATTTGATGTGATTGGCCAGTTAATAAAAATTATTTAAAAAAAAAAAAGAGAATCAAGCAAACATCTGTCCGCAGAACCCCGCAGAGCAGGCTCTCAGCTTGCCTCCTACCTTAATTATCTTTTGCCAGGCTGAAAGAAATAATTTTAAGGAGGATGTTTGGACCATGGTTTCCTCTAGCCAAGGATTTCCATTTGCTCAGCAGAACTTCTCCTCCCTAGACAGTTGCACCCCAGAACAAATTCAGGGGATGAGTGGGTGGGGCACACAAGGACAAAAGAGAGAGGAAAAGTCATTGTGCTGCTGGAAGCCCTTTGTTGGAGTTGCCACTGAAATATACTCAGAGTCGAGAGTGGATTTCATGCTCTTTATTCAGCTCATAGTGGTGAGGAGGAGTGAAAGTTTCCCCAAAGTATCTGCTTTATATACATTATTTACACAATGGGCTGCACATGATTGGCTAATTCTGGAATTCTCCTGTAGGCCAATCAGGTTGTGGATTCACTTCCATCTGGAGCTGGATTGGGTGGCTCCTGCAGACCAATCATACTGCTGCATTGTTCTAGGACCAATCAGACTGCTGCATTCTGAATCCTATTGTTCTAGGACCAATCAGACTGCTGCATTTTGGATCCTATTCAACTCAGTACATAACAGCCACTCTACATGAATGCATTTGCCCACCAGGCTAGGGGCTCCTGGGCTACCAAAGCCCACTCATAGCTTGATCCACTCATGCAATGTTGAAGGGCATTGAATAATCTGGTCTAGGGAATAAAATCAATGTTTGTGTGTGTGTGTTTACTCTTTCTTTCAAAATGACATAAAGCAGTAAAAATAGCAGAATGCATTTTGTTTGCACTGGACTATATTGGAAAAATCTATTTGAGCCGAATGGCAGGTTCCCACATTAATCATTGATTTCAGTGGGCGACGTGAAGCCTGCCAAACAGCAAGTGATGAATCAGCCGTACACTTTTTTTTAATTAATAAGACCTCATTTCCCTACAGTTTTCTCTACAGTGCATCCTGTGTGCAGTCAGACCCAAAGAAAACTGTTTTATTAAGTATGATTTTCATTAAAAATAGACGCTGTAATAAATCATTGAGAGCGTCTGGGAACATTATTTATATGCCTCAATTATATATGGGCAGGACTTCCAGTTTGCTCTCATCAGCACAATGGAGCAGGCATCGCTGACCAACATCAGTAATATTCCTTGTTTCTTTGTCTAGCATTAATACAAAGGGCCTTGATGGATTTTTACTGCCACCCCAGGACTGGTTGTCTCCACCTCCCTTCCCTATCCCAGGTTCAAACTAGGGGACAGATCATAGTCAGGGGGAGCATCTAACATCCTTTGGCAACTACAGTGGTACCTCGGGTTACAGACGCTTCAGGTTACAGACACTTCAGGTTACAGACTCTGGTAACCCAGGAATAGTACCTCGGGTTAAGAACTTTGCTTCATGATGAGAACAGAAATCGCATGGCAGCGGCGCAGCAGCAGCAACGGGAGGCCCCATTAGCTAAAGTGGTGTCTCAGGTTAAGAACAGTTTCAGGTTAGGAACAGACCTCTGGAACGAATTAAGTTCTTAACCCGAGGTACCACTGTATTAGTGTTCCATTAGTCTAGCAGGTCCACAGCTGATGCTTCTTCTGGGCGCCCTTAGTACGGTTGCCACCTGTCCCGTATAATACAGGATCATCCTGTATTATTTCAATGTAGAATGCTACGTCCTGTATTGATACAGTTTTGTCCTGTATTGCAGGTCTTCTCTTTCTACCAAGTTAGGGATCCTCTCCAAATGCATGGGTGTGTATATATGTTGTGTATTTAAGCTCTGGGTAGAAGTGAGAGCTGGACCATAAAGAAGGCTGATCGCTGAAAAATTGATGCTTTTGAATTATGGTGCTGGAGGAGACTCTTGAGAGTCCCATGGACCGCAAGAAGATCAAACCTCTCCATTCTGAAGGAAATCAGCCCTGAGTGCTACCTGGAAGGACAGATCCTGGAGCTGAGGCTCCAATACTTTGGCCACCTCATGAGAAGAGAAGACTCCCTGGAAAAGACCCTGATGTTGGGAAAGATGGAGGGCACAAGGAGAAGGGGACGACAGAGGATGAGATGGTTGGACAGTGTTCTTGAAGCTACCAGCATGAGTTTGACCAAACTGTGGGAGGCAGTGGAAGACAGGAGTGCCTGGTGTGCTCTGGTCCATGGGGTCATGAAGAGTCGGACACGGCTAAACGACTAAACAACAACAACAAAGTCAAGCACAGACAGATTTACAAATTCATGTGCACGCATGTGTGCGCGTGACAAATTCCGGAAGGGCCATTTTGTTAGGCTGCGATAGAATGCAATGCTTTGAAGTCACTTCAGCACCAGATGGAGAAAAACCGCCCCCCAACTGCCCTGTCCTGTATTTTGCCAGAACAAAGGTGGCAACTCAAGTCCTTAGTAGTTCATCCCCCTGACCTAACACTCCTAGCAGTACCAGACAGATGGCTCCAGCCATCCTCTCTACTGCAATGTGCTCTACCTTTGAAGGTGACCCGGAAACTACAATTAATCCAGAATGCAGCAGCCAGACAGGCCTGGGAGTGGCCACTAAGACCATATAACACAGGTCCTGAAAGAGCTTAATTGGCTCCCACTACATTTCCGAGCACAATTCGAAGTTCTACCTCTCTTTTAAATCAGAACCAGTGAAGGCGGTGAAGGTCCTGCGTGAGTGTCTGGAGGCGGTTGGAGGATGGATGGCGGCTAACAGATTGAGGTTGAACCCTGACAAGACAGAAGTACTGTTTTTGGGGGACAGGAGGCGGGCAGGTGTGGAGGATTCCCTGGTCCTGAATGGGGTAACTGTGCCCCTGAAGGACCAGGTGCGCAGCCTGGGAGTCATTTTGGACTCACAGCTGTCCATAGAGGCACAGGTCAAATCTGTGTCCAGGGCAGCTGTTTACCAGCTCCATCTGGTACGTAGGCTGAGACCCTACCTGCCCGCGGACTGTCTCGCCAGAGTGGTGCATGCTCTGGTTATCTCCCGCTTGGACTACTGCAATGCACTCTACGTGGGGCTACCTTTGAAGGTGACTCGGAAACTACAACTAATCCAGAATGCGGCAGCTAGACTGGTGACTGGGGGCGGCTGCCGAGACCATATAACACCAGTCTTGAAAGACCTACATTGGCTCCCAGTACGTTTCCGAGCACAATTCAAAGTGTTGGTGCTGACCTTTAAAGCCCTAAACGGCCTCGGTCCAGTATACCTGAAGGAGCGTCTCCAACTCCATCATCCGGTGCCGAGGGCCTTCTGGGGTTCCTTCACTGCGAGAAGTGAGGTCACAGGGAACCAGGCAGAGGGCCTTCTTGGTAGTGGCACTCGTCCTGTGGAATGCCCTCCCATCAGATGTCAAGGAAATAAACAACTATCTGACTTTTAGAAGGCATCTGAAGGCAGCCCTGTTTAGGGAAGTTTTTAATGTTTGATGTTTTATTGTGTTTTAAATATTTGATTGGGAACTGCCCAGAGTGGATCTGGAAACCCAGCCAGATGGGCGGGGTATGAATGAATATCTCTACATTTCCCACAATGTTTCTGACCTATGAATTGCTTTGGGGCACTATGTAAATATTTAAGTGTGCCTAGGTCACTTACTCAGTCCTTTTCAGCATGCAGTTCCTACAGGCAGATAAACCTACCAGGGCCCACTGGCTAATGAAGGGCCAATCAGATGTAATTGTAGCTCAGTAGAACAACAGCTATTCTGTCTGCTGAGAGTCAGTTATGGGCCCAGGGTCACCCAGTGAGCTTCATGGCTGAGTGGGGAGTTGAACCCTGGTTTCCTAGCTTCAGGTCTGATGCTCTCACCATGATACACACAAGCTCTCCATGTTTTTCCACAGGCGCTGTGTAAGTGTGATCACAGTAGAGGTGATGGTATTGCAAAAGGCAGAAAACACATTTACAATTCACACCAATGTGCTAAATAGTCAGTGCTTTTTTTCTAAGAGAAAAAGGGAAGTGGGGGTGCATTTATTTGACCTGCACCAGAACCAGGGGCGATCCCCAAACCAGCTAGGGAGATAGCTTGACATAGTCTTTAGCACCTCTGCAAGAGGTGAATGCATCTGTTGTCAAACCGGCATTTGTTCATGTTAAGTTGTGGGTGAACATATCAGACGACACAGCAATTCTTCAAACAGCTCTTGTTTATTCACAGGCCAGACCAGAACTGAACTGAAGGGTTCAGCCAGCCTGCTTATATAGAGCTCCACTACAGCGCAACAGTAACCACTTTCTATAACTATCCAATCACTGAATGTCACTTTCAATCCCTTATTTGCATATGTGGACCTGAGTGAAAACTATCTACAGTATCCCCTGCTGGCCCAGGGTGAGAACTTCAGTACATAACAGTTCAGGGCTGCCCTGAGCCGCCCAGCAACTTACTGTAACGACTTCATGATGAGTTCAGGCACCTATTTTTCTTGAAATAAAAGCACTGCATGAAGTACATTCTATGCATATTGCAAAAGCTACAGCTGGCCTTTCTGTTAAGAGCCAGATAAATTTCCTTTCATTTGAAAGATACACACATTTCACACATGGAGGGTCTTCCTAATAAATTACAGCAAGATAGAAAATTGTGCCACGTAACAGCCACATAATTCTATAGCTCTCAATGGGCCCAGTCTTATCTGCAGCGGGCACGCACAAACATTTGTGCAACCGCTCCCCCCAAGTGCAAATGTTGCAGTAAATATTATGTATATGACTACAATAAATCTTCAAGGGGGCACAACTTCAGCTTGTCCATGAAGACAGAGAGTCTCCCCCTCCATTTTTTAAAAAAACAACCAGGAGGCACTGTTTTGAAAGTGAACTGCCACAAGGTTGCAAACAGCCATTGACGGCAAATTTGTTTCTTGGTTGTACTGCTTATTCTAGGGTCATATACAAGAGAATCGACTCGTTGAAGGAAGATTAAATAAGATCACAAAAGCTCTTCCATTAAGACAGGTGTGTACAACTTGCAATCAGTGGCAGAGCTTGATAAACCTCCAGCCTGTTTATTGAGCATTCATCCTGATTCATTTGCATAAAGCTTACTTGGAGGTTAGACTAGGTCCAGTCTTCTGATTTGTTTGCAGGGAAACCGTATGAAAATGAGCATCCAGATCATAGCTGTCAACTTTTCCCTTTTCTTGCAAGGAATCCTATTCGGAATAAGGGAATTTCCCTTTAAAAAAAGGAGAAAGTTTGCTCATGCAGGGTTTTTGCATCTCTGCTTAAATCATTCCCTCACTCCAAACTTTTCGGTGCACTTCCCTGTCACTTTTCTAACTGCAAAAGCACTTCGTTTAAAAAGTGGATTTAGTGCTTTAATTGCACAAACCTTAAATGCCTCCTGCAAAATACTGCCAGTCTGGAGGCAACCAGCTGTCGCTGTGTGTTGCACAGGGGCAATAGGACTGTTGAGCTCCTGGCAACTCCCAATATGAGGAGAGAAGGTTGGTAGGTTCCAAGTTATTAAAGCATTAAAGCTGAGGGACCTAATGCCTATGAAAGATTTCTGAGCCATGGGAAAAGTAATTTGGGAGTGGCAGCTGGTAGGGGGCGGAGACAGGGTCCAAACTGGGTAAAACCAGGGGTGCCAACTTGAATAAAATATTGGGGAAGCCTAAAGCCCCACCCTGCCTAATGGATCACGAGACACGGTGCACACACACCATTTGAATGGCTATGCAGCTCCCTCAAATATTTTATTGGGGAAACCCAAGGGACCTCTGCCTGAGGAGTTGGCTCCTATGGGTAATATCAAAGTAAGAAGTGGTCAGGTTCTTTTGGAATGGCATACAAAAGATGAACAGGTTAAATCTGTAATGATACACTGGGTAAAGGATTTGGGACATAATATTCAGATGGTAGATTGGGAAAGGTTATGGAAAACAGATCTGAAATTCACGGCATGTTGCAAACTGGAAAAAAATTATATGAAAATGATGTACCGGTGGTATTTGACTCCCAGTAAGTTAGCAGAGGGACGCGGGTGGCGCTGTGGGTTAAACCACAGAGCCTAGGACTTGCCGATCAGAAGGTCGGCGGTTTGAATCCCCGCGACGGGGTGAGCTCCTGTTGCTCGGTCCCTGCTCCTGCGCAACCTAGCAGTTTGAAACCGCATCAAAGTGCAAGTAGATAAATAGGTACTGCTCTGGTGGGAAGATAAACGGCGTTTCCGTGCACTGCTCTGGTTCGCCAGAAGCGGCTTAGTCATGCTGGCCACATGACCCGGAAGCTGTACGCCGGCTCCCTCGGCCAATAAAGCGAGATGAGCGCTCCAACCCCAGAGTCGGCCACGACGGGACCTAATGGTCAGGGGTCCCTTTACCTTTAAGTTAGCGGAAATGTATAGAACAAGCACCAATTACCTGCTGGAAATGTAAAGAAAAAGAAGGTACCTTTTATCATATATGGTGGTCGTGTAAGGTAATAAAAGCTTTCTGGGATATGATATGTCAACGAAATGAAAAAAGTATTTAAAATGACTTGTTAAAAAGCCAGAAGCTTTCCTATTAGAAATTATAGGTACCGACATTCCAAGGGAGCAGAAAAGACTTTTTATTTATGCAACAATAGCCACTCAGATGTTACTAGCCCAGAGATGGAAAGAAGAAAGAGTCCCTACCAGAGAGGAATGGTAAGCCAAGCCGATGGACTAAGCTAAAATGGCAAAGTTGACTAGAAAGTTCAGGAACCAAGGACAAAAACATTAAATAAGAATGGGAAAATTTTATAATTTATTTAAAAGACCAATGCAAGCAGATGGAAACACCAGCAGGATTTAAACTCATTTGTAATTTAACAAATACTATGGATAATATGGATGGATACAAAATATAGACTATGGAATAGTATGCAGCTCTAAATGATGACAATAGGACCCATGGAAGGGTTGGGGGGAAGTGGTGAGATTCAGAGTAATCTCTAAATATTGATATGCATTTGGATTGTTATAAACTTACATTTGTTAAATCAAATAAAAATGATGTTTTTGTTTTTTTAAAAAAAGTGGGCAGTTTTCAGCACTGCCAAATTGTATAGCACTCTTTCTCTTTCCACCTTATCTCTGCATCTCTCTTTCTTTATGAATTTCCAAAAAGGAAAAAAAAAAAGTGAACTGCAGGCTGGTATGTGACTGAATGAATGAATGAATGAACTTTATTACGGTCACAGACCAGGATAAAAAAAAGAACAACATATAAATAAAATAGCAGTTAGGATTTTATTTTTTTTAACTGATAGATGTTGGAGCAAATAAGGACAAAGAAACAAGCATAGGATAAAACATCTGAATAAAATACAAGATTAAACACGGATAATGGATGGATAAAAACTGATAATTAAAACAGATAAGAACTAAAAACAAATAAAAACAAGCAGTTAAAACAACTGTAAGAGCGTAAGAACTAAAAGACTCGCAGCTAAAGCAACTGTAAGAGGCCACAGAGTAGAAGCCTCTGAAATAGAGGACGGTAATTTGTGACAGTAATTTGTGACTGTAATTTGTGCACATAGCACACACCATGACAAACCCATGCATTTTGTGTGTGAGTGTGCCCATGTGTGCATGTGTACAAGCTTTGCTTTGATTTGTTGCTTAGAGTCACACTCCATGACATACTCAGAGCGACAGAAAATCTAACTGGGAATTTGACAACGCTAATACAGAAGATGGTTATATTTGAGTTTCACCCAAGAGGCATCATGTATGGCAGCAGAACTTTATTTCGTGTGAGATACTTTTTTTAAAAAAAAACACACAAACAAACTAAAAACAAGAGGAAAATATAGATGCATGAACCCAGTACATCAGTCCCTGTTACGAATGTCATATTGGATATGTCCTGGCTTCACTGCTCTTATCATTAACACTCAGCTTCACATGACTTGTCAAAGAAGAAAGTGTTGTTATGTTCTATAAAGGTTACTTTGTGGTGTGAGCATTAGGCATGTCAAGGGACATGTGAGGGCTAAGAACAGGCCACAGCTTAATTCATTACAGCAAGGCAGGCATGTTGCTATGGCATAAATCTATTTCCAGATTGAACATTTGACACCTATGTCTTTTGGGGAATGTCTGTGGGAGTCACCCAGTGGCATAGGAATCCTGCTGGCAACCCAAGATGAGTGATGTCAGGCCGTCTCACCTGAGCACAGGCCGGGAGTTGATGTGCCACCTCAGGACCCCACATAGAAGAAGAAGAAGAGTTTGGATTTGATATCCCGCTTCATCACTACCCGAAGGAGTCTCAAAGCGGCTAACATTCTCCTTTCCCTTCCTCCTCTACAACAAACACTCTGTGAGGTGAGTGGGGCTGAGAGACTTCAAAGAAGTGTGACTGGCCCAAGGTCACCCAGCAGCTGCATGTGGAGGAGCGGAGACGCGAACCCGGTTCCCCAGATTACGAGTCTACCGCTCTTAAGCACTACACCACACTGGCTCTCCATATGTGGCTCTCCACACATACCCCTTCCTATGTTTGAGACCCTCTCCAATGTCGTTTGCGTGGACAGACAGAGACCACCCCAAGCCCCAGGCGACCCCCGGGAGGAATAATGACACCTGACAACGTGTTATGGGATTAAAATTGGCCACAAATTCCCAGATGTAGGAAGACCTTTTGCTTAGGCATTGGGCGTTTATTCCTCCCAGTCCCCGGTCGGGGATCTGGGGAACATTAGGGTTATCCGAAGTGTGTGGGGATTGGGCTGGCTCTGGAGAACGCCTGTTCAAGCAGAGAGCCCAACCCCATTTCGCTGCATTGTAGGGGAGAGCACTGACAACCCATTGGCGTAAGGCCTGTGCCTCCCCTCAAAATAACCCCTTTAACGGGGAACCCTGGGATCGCCGCTTCACCCCCCCCCCCATTGAGGGAAGATAGACTAAAGGATTCTGCCCAAGGCCTACAAACCACCAAAGTTGTAACTTTTTGCTACGGGGAAGGCGAAACCTGCCAATGCAGGGAAATTCCTTCCCAGTCCCTCAACGGCGGCCATCTAGGACTGCAGCAGCGCCTGCATAGCTGTAATGAAGAAGATTAAACTGTGAAAGAAGGCATAAATTGAGGGAGGGCAGGGTGGGGGAAGTTCAGGAGCCGACTGAGGACCAACAGGTAAGTTACACCCACTATTGTGAGTGTGGGCGGTCATAACTCCACCTGGCCAATTCCCATGGCAATGGGTCTCCTGACCACTCTCAGCAGCCTTAACAATCCACAGCTCCCATAATTGTTTGGGGGAAGCCATAATGTTATGTACTGAGTTGAATAGGATCCAAACTGCAGCAGTCTGATTGGTCCTTGAACAATAGGATCCAAAAGGCAGCAGTCTGATTGGTCCTAGAACAATAGGATTCAGAATGCAGCAGTCTGATTGGTCCTAGAACAATGCAGCAGTATGATTGGTTGGCAGGAACCACCCAATCATGCTCCAGATAGAAGGGAATCCACAACCTGATTGGCTTACAGTAGAATTCCGGAATTAGCCAATCATGTGCAGCCCGTTGTGTAAATAATGTATATAAAGCAGATACTTTGAGGGGACTTTCACTCATTCCTCCTCACCACTATGAGCTGAATAAAGAGCATGAAATCACTTTGCGACTCTGAGTATATTTCACACAAAGTGGTATCATATGGATTTAAATGTGTGACATGAATGTGATCTAAATACAGTCATACCTTGGAAGTCGAATGGAATCCATTTCGGAAGTCCGTTTGGCTTCCAAAAATAGTTCACAAACCGGAACAGTCACTTCCGGGTTTGTGGCATTCGGGAGCCAAAACGTTCGAGAACTAAGCTGTTCGAAAACCAAGGTACGACTGTATAACTTATTTGGATAGAAATCTAAGCATATATCCACCTTTGGATTGGGGTAATGAACTTGGTGGCAGAGTTGAGACATCTCCCAACACTTTACTTTAGTGCTATAAAATTATTTGTAGTAAGACTAGTAAATGCTTAGGAGTTTATTTGGGGAATTTTTTTTTTGTTACTAAATCTTTTGAAGGTTTACAAATATATGGTTAGCATGACACTTCATCTCCATGTGCAAATTCCCTGTTTTTATTTTGTTTCACCAGGCGACCAGATAAAAGGGGAAACGTTGTTTATGCTTGTGGTAATGCAGTTGGAAAACAGTTGGTGGGGAACTGAATCATTCCTCAATGCGGAGGCAAGCTTTGCTCTCGTGTTGGGCTCCCCTTACTCTTTTGATAATGCTATTCCTTCTATCATCACGCCAGCTTCCAGACAGCTGAGCGACAGGCTATTAAAAAGATGCAGCAGTGATCAACTACATTACTATTTGGAGAGCATTCAAAATACGAAAGTCCAGATGCTAGGAAATATTACGATAGTCTATCATAGATACTCCATAGTTCTCCAAGAGTGCCTGAAGAACTACTTTGGCCACCTCATGAGAAGAGAAGACTCCCTGGAAAAGACCCTGATGTTGGGAAAGATTGAGGGCACAAGGAGAAGGGGACGACAGAGGACGAGATGGTTGGACAGTGTTCTTGAAGCTACCAGCATGAGTTTGACCAAACTGCGGGAAGAAGTGGAAGACAGGAGTGCCTGGCGTGCTCTGGTCCATGGGGTCACAAAGAGTCAGACACGACTAAACAACAATCATAGATACCCACTTACCAAGGTGGGGGGCATTTACACCCATAATTGGGCGAGAGCAGGAAGTGCACCCAGTGGTGTGCGGTGAAATTCTTCATGGGGAACAGTTAGGGTCAGAGAAGTGTGTGAGCATCTCGCGTCCATCCCTTAGCTTGTGAGGGCCAGTTGGCTTTGTGGTGGACCAAAAAGGGAGCTTCTCTTTTCTGGTCTATCCTTGAGCCATTGAGCAGTACCTGCTTCAACTTCACCTGCAGCGGACCTGTGGAGGAGGAGAAGCAGACGAAGAGCCTCTTTGCTACAGAAGAAGCAAATTAAGATGATTGTCGGGCACAGGAGCACCATCCCATTCTGATCAGCAACAATGCACCAGCATTCTGGACCAACCCTGGACATTGAACCAGCACAGACTTCCCACTTAAGCAGCTCACACCTCCCTCCCTTCTAGCATTTAGTGACTCCAAGGTGGCAGGAACAAAACAAGGTTGTTGTTTATTAAATTTGTATAACGCCCAACACCCACAAGTCTCAGGATGGTTCACAACATAAAATCACAATATAAAAACACAAAATACATAATAAAAACAAGAACAAGAACAATCCAATAATAAAGGACCCCCACAAGAACAAATCAAATTTAGAGACCTAAGTCCACTGGTTTCAGTGGGACTACTCTGAGTAGGATTCAGTCACCCAAAATGCATTATTAATGTCTAAATAAATACATTTGAGGAAGTTCCTCTGATTGATTAAATACAAGCTGTCATTCAAACCCTATTTGGAAACCTTTGCACTGACAAATACAATTACACAGCTCCCTAGCAGCCATGAGTAAGTCAGATAAAAATGGAAGCTTAATCCTTGGGTTCAGGACTCCAAGCGACAGTCCCGAGAGCCAATCTGAGGTTACCAACAAAGCTGCCCAAGGACTCTGCTTAGCAGAGCCAAATATTACTGATGGATGAGAACTGTCCACCATTGGCTCACAGTTCTAGAAAAGTCAGTTAAGGACATGCTGGATTTTTTATTATTTTTATTTTTTGGGGGTATATATAATTTGAGTAGCATTTGGCTTGCATAGGTGAACTTAGATGATTCTACATGCATCAACGCCTTTCTGATGTCAAATTTCAATTTGGCTCATTACATAATATTTGCAAAGGAAGCTGAGCCAAAAGCTAGAGGAAGCTGAGCCAAAATGAGAGCGGGAAGTTGTTTTGGTGAAAAAAAATTGACGCCTCCCCACAAGAAGGCTTGCCCTTCTAAAGAATCTTCAGGAGTCATGTGACTCAGGGATCACTCCCACCTCCATGTTGCCATGTCTTCTTGCCCTGCCGCGCAAGCACAGCTTTAATGAAAAATTATTTATTTAATGCTAAATTTGGATTCCCAACTGCATATGCTCTCTTAAATGGCTCACAGAAGGGGGGGACTCTTCTGAAGGATTTGGGGGATCTTTTGCCTCAAGGGTCTGAGGCTCCACGTATCAAGCCCTAGGGGAAGACCACAGCATGGCCAACATGGAAGAACAATTTGCCTGACTGAGGCAGGCTGTGGGAGGAAGCAGGTATTATGTACTGCCTTTGTAACAGCCAACACCATACCTAGTCCTGATGAATGATGATGAATTTCATTATTTATATCCCACCCATCTGGATGGGTTGCCCCAGCTACTCTGAGCAGCTTCCAACACACACACACACACACACACACACACACACACACACACACACCATATAAAAACATTAAAAACTTCCTGATACAGGGCTGCCTTCAAAGTTGTGCAGTTCTTTATCTCCTTAACATCTCATGGGACAGGGTGGGACAGGAAGGAGACCACTACTGAGAAGGCATCTGCCTGGTTTCCTGTAACTTCACTTCTCACAGTGAGGGAACCGCCAGAAGGCCCTTGGTGCTGGATCTCAGTGTCTGGGATGAACAATGGGGGTGGAGATGCTCCTTCAGGTATAGAGGGGTGAGGCCATTCACAGAACAAGAACCTTGGGGGACAGGCAGGGTCCCCCAAAACCAGTGCTGGGCAGCCAGTTGAGAGGTTCTTGCAGGGGAAGAGATCTACTGAAGAACTCCTAGTGCCGTCAGAGGAGGAGGTGGACCTCTTGCACTCAAGAATGCAGGCATCAAAAGTTCTGGGTGTGGGCCAAGGATCTATGGCACAATATATGTTTTCAGACCTAGAATCATTATTCAACCCATTACTGGAGGACTCATGATACAGGAGTTTTTCAAGAACAAGGGATTCCAGAAATACCTTTCCCATCAGTAGCTGTGGTTGGCGTGTGGTCTGGGAAACTGTTTAGTTGCTTCGAGTTCCAGGCCTCTGGCTCCTTCATCCTGAACCTAGTGTTATTCTCTCCTTGCTGTTTGGCTGCTGCTGCATGGACAAGGCATAACACAAAATGGTTGCTATGTCTAAAAGAACATAGAGAGAGAGATACAAAATGATGTTCTGAATCATTTTTTGTTTTTGTATATGCTGGAAGCCACCCAGAGTGGATAGGACAACCCAGTTAGATGGGCAGGGTACAAATAATAAAGTTATGATAATGTTGATGAAGGTGCCACAGCAAGTACTATATACCAACGTGTCCACTGCAGATGTACGAGCCATCATTAAAAACAAGCTTGATGGATGATCAGATCCACACCCTCCATCTCCTTTTTTGATGGATCTGTTGGATCTTGTTTAGGAGAAGAATTTCTTTCGGCATAAAGATCAGTTTTACCTTCAGATTAAGGGAGTATTGATGGGGTTGGCTTGTGCCCCATTGATAGCACATATATACATGTCAGCTTTTGAGCACAAAAGCTGGCTCTGTCAGTAAGTTTAAGGGGTCCCTATTGTTCTACCGAAGATATATTGACGACCTAATATTTGTAATTGATGGTGAATAGCGGGCAAATACCTTTGTCAACTGGCTTAACGCTGTGGGTGTCAATATTAGAATTACTGGTGCCATGAGCATGTTTGGCTTACCTTTTCTTGGCACTGTGGTCTTTTTTGATCATGAGCATTGTCTACCTGTTCGGCTCTTTAAGAAGGACACTGAGCGTAATTCCTATTTACATTATGGTTCCTTTCATCCTAGACAGCTACGAAGGAATTTGCTATATGGGCAATTTACTAGGCAGAAACGCAATTCTTCTTACCTTGAGGACTATAATGCAGCAACCAACCAGCTGCAGAAACATCGGGGCTCTCCGGCCAGTGTAATTCAGGCAGGCACACACGAACGTTGTGATAGGCTGCCCCGTAACAAACTCCTTCAGAACAGGATCAGACAGCCCAGTTTCAGGCTATTCTGTTCCCTGGATTACACTGACAGGGCAGATGACATCAAGAAGCTTATACACTGACACTAGCACGATTGACATGTTACCAGGTTGTCAACAACCACCCATTTTGGGGCTGTGCTGCACTAGATCCATCAGGGACCTTTTGGTACACACTGCCCAAGCTTCTAGCTCTAGGACTACTCAGAAGCCATGGGGCCATTACCGCTGCACAGGTGGTTTGGCCTGCCCCTTTGCCTTGCATGTGAAGGAGTTTTCTGACATCAGCACTGGCTTTAGGTTTCAATTAAAGCATTTTTTGAATTTCGCCACCAAAAATACTATTTATGTGATCTGGTGCCCTTGTAATTTATTGTATGTGAGCAAATGTTCTAGACCTTTAAGGACTAGGATTGGGGAACAGAGATCTCGTATTAAGAGTGCTGTGACAAGTGTCCCTCTGATGGAACACTATCTCCAGAAAAGCACAGTGATACTGACATAATTTTTTTGGCCTATTGGCAAATGACGTTTGACCCATACAACAGAATTACCATATTTATCCGTCTATAAGATGCCCCCATGTATAAGACGCCCCCTATTTTTGGAGACTCAGATTTAAGAAAATGGTGGAAGATGGCCCAGAGTATAAGACGCCCCCTAATTTTTGACATTATTTTTTAGGAAAAAAAACTAGTCTTATATACGGAAAAATACGGTAATACTGAAGGTACTCGAGACAAGAAATTAAGTTTATTCATCTTCTCAATACAATCACACCATGTGGGTTGAATACATCTTTTGATTTGGGCTGTTTCTTGTAGTAGGTAAAAGGTAAAGGGCCCCCTGGACGGTTAAGTCCAGTCAAAGGCGACTGTGGGGTTGTGGCGCTCATCTTGCTTTCAGGCTGAAGGAGCCGGCATTTGTACACAGACAGCTTTCCAGGTCATGTGGGGCAACGGAACACCATGACAGAAGCCAGAGCGCACGGAAATGACATTTACCTTCCCGCTGCAGCGATACCTATTTATCTACTTCCACTGGCCTGCTTTCAAGCTGCTAGGAGCTGGGACAGAGCAATGGGAGCTCACCCCGTCACGGGGATTTGAACCACCGACTTTCCGATCAGCAAGCCCAAGAGGCTCAGTGGTTTAGACCACAGTGCCACCCGCATCCCACTTGTTTCTTGTAGTGCCTCTTTAAGGAACCCTTGGTGCTTTATTTACAGTCTCTACTCATAAATGTCCACTAGTGGGCTTCCTCTGTGCCCTGATGGCCAGCATGCAGCAATTGTCTCAACCTGTACCTGATGTAGAACCTTGTTAACTTTACAGGGTGAGTCAGCCTGCTCATGGTTTGGAAAAGCTGACATTATATTATATTGTTTAGCTTGGGTTGCTACCATTTTCTTTTATATTGTCAGCTGAAGAAGGAGCTTCCGTTCAAAACTGGGATTACCGGGCTCCAGTCCTGTTTGCTACAGCTGCTCCACCACTCCCAAGAATTCCCTTGTGTCGGAGATAGTAAAAATATATCATTAATTGTAATATTGTACTTATTCTGAAGCACTGCTTGTATATACTGCATGCCTTGTAATAGCGGGTATATTGTGACGAATGCATTTGTTGTGCTTTGCTTGCCATATATTGTTTCTTTGTAAACCACTGAGCCTAGGGCTTTCCGATCAGAAGGTCGGCGGTTCGAATCCCTGTGACGGGGTGAGCTCTCATTGTTCAGTCCCAGCTCCTGTCCACCTAGCAGTTCAAAAGCACGTCAGGTGCAAGTAGATAAATAGGTACCGCTCTGATGGGAAGGTAAATAGCGTTTCTGTGCGCTGCTCTGGTTCACCAGAAGCAGCTTAGTCATGCTGGCCACATGACCCAGAAGCTGTCTGCGGACAAACACTGGCTCCCTCGGCCTATAGAGTGAGATGATCGTAGAACCCCAGACTCGTCTGCGACTGGACCTAATGGTCAGGGGTACCTTTGCCTTATATTGGCCTGAACCCCTGGTGTGTTTTTTCCCCCTATTTGTGAATGTTCTTACACAGCAGGTTGCTTATTTTTGTGTGTGCCACAGCAAGTACTAGCAGGCAGGTTTCATCCTCTTATTAAGTATTTGATTTACTCAGTTTATTTGAAGTGGCATCTTAAATTCCACTCATACTGCCTGGAACGCACTCAGTGTATGACAGCCCATGGAAGGTTGTAAAGCACACACGTCTCTTTGTTTGTTGTGTAAACTATTCACAACGTGAATATAAAGCTATATTTATTAGGTATCACAGATGAATGATGGCCCAATAAACGGCATGAAAGCATGCTAGTAGTAACTGTGAAATATCCAAGCGTCGGATATTAAGAGATTTAATTCCCACCAGACGATTTCTTTAAAAAAATTAATGAACATTAAAATGTCACCCTGTGCTTAAAAATATAAAATGTCTTTAGTTAACCAGTCAGAAAATTATTGTCAGCTTGAATGACCCCCTTCTCTGGAGAATCTCAAAATTGCCCACGAAGCAGAAAGCATCAAATTTCTACAAAGTCTGCTTCATGTTTCTTTACAGCGTGGCAATAAGTTTATTGATTGAAAAGCAAGCCCTGCTGATTTCAAGGGATGCGTCCAAGTAAATGTGCTTAGGATTGCAGCCTCATTCTGGGAAGTGGTGATGGCTTAGGTTCACTGCTTAACAGTGGCATAGCGAGGGCTGCCAGTACCCGGGGCCATGTGGAGGGGGGATGGGAGGGAGCGAAACGGATGGAGTACGCATGCACATTCAACTGCCTAACAGCATCCGCATCACCCGGGAGTTCTCAGCCACAAAGATAAGCAAAGAAGAGTTATTCTGTCGTCTGGAGTGGTCACTTCCTGGTTCACATTGAGAAGTCATTTTCAATGGAGCCCACTGATGGAACCGCACAGCTGCATTGAGGCAGCAACGAGTGTTGAAATTTTGCGCCCCTAACAATTTTGTGCTTGGGGCAACTACCCCTGTGCACCCCCTCCCCACTACTGCTTAAAAGTATTTTATATTTTGACTTATTGGGAACCTAATTATCTATTGGATCTGGCCAAGTCAGGAGATTACCACATTCTGGGTTTCTCTGTGGTTGTGTAAATCTTGAGAAGGGTGTGTGTGTAGAAGATGCATTACTTTTAGACAGAGGTGTACGGATGGGTGATGATGTGTTTATTTGTAATAATATCACCATCACCATTAATTAATTAATGTTTCTAAGCGGCTTACAAATCTAAAAGCCAGTAGCACAAACATTAAATGTCACTCTCAGTGCCATTCTTGGTTGGGTTACTTGCACAAAAATGGGAAGAAGAAACCGCAGCAAAAGAAGAATGGATACTAAAACTTACGGAATATTCAGAAATGGCAAAACTTACCAGAAAAGTAAGAAATCAAGATAACAAACTTTTTATAAAAGAACGGAAATGGTTTATTGAATATTTACAAACAAATTGTAAACTGATAAGAACATTGGCAGGATTATTGTAATAACCTGCAGTTTCATAAGAGTATATATTTAAAGTAGAGGAATAAATGAACAAATTAAGTTAATTTGGATATGCAGTTTATATTAAAAATATATTTAAGGAACTGCAGAAAGAAGAAGGAAGTCAGGTTTTGAAATGTTAAAATGACTGTAAAAATATTGCAATGAATAAACCTTAAAATCATAAATTTCTCTTCCCTTAGCTGGAAATGCCACCCGGAGCACCATTTCGTATGGATGAAAAACCAAATGAAAAATGAAGCAACACTTTTTAGCCTCCTTGTAGTTTGCAGCTGATCATGATAAGAAAGTAGAAGGGGGCACATTTGTAAATTGTTTTTAGAATCTATTCTGCTGTCATTCCATTTATAACTGCACAAAAAGGTTTCATTGCAATGCCCTCCCTGAGAACTAATGACAGAAGAGGTCATATAAGAGCAGAGAGGGGGAAACGTAATCATATTTTTAAAAGAAGTCCAAACCCCAAAGGCTATTTTTCCAGCAGAAATAACATCTGAAAATGAAATACCTACAGTGTAAGATATCACAGCAGAGAGATACAATGCCATTCAGCTAACAGAGTGTACAAGCCGAACAAGAAGTCATCTTTAAATCATTCAGAGTTACATTTATTTACAATTTCAACTCTTAGTTTCAAACAAATGTCATTTCTGCTTCTCCTTTACATAAATTCTGGAAAAACTAGACACATCCGAGATGTTGATGTCCTCTACAAAAAGGGAATAGAAATTGGTGATATTGGGTGCAATCGTCACTTTGGCAAATATACCTATTAATTATTATTATTATTATTATTATTATTATTATTATTATTATTATTATTAAATTCAGTGCCCCCAAGGGAACTGGTGCTGTGTGGAGTAACACAGACAAACAAAAAAGGACAGATCTCTGCCTGAAGGAAAATACAATCCTGCTCAGAGTGGCAGTAAGTAAGATAAATCATTTTATAAATTCATCCATTTAGGGTTTTCAGACAGGATGGAGATGGTGAGGCAGAACAGATTGTGAAAGTGGCTCACACTCTACTCTTGCACTCCTCTGTAATATACGAAGGAGACACTGAGCACCTGTCCCTACAATGGCATATCAGCAAGAGAAGCTTCTACTTTTCACCAGCTATGGATATGTGAAGGTTCCACTTCGACCATTATGGAGAAGCACCGGGACAAGAAGCAGAACACTTTTTCTTTCCATTCCTCTTGAATTGTTGGATGTGGCTCGGGGTGGGGGAGGACAGAAGTAGCTGAGTGAGCTACCTGAGACTGGGCATGCTCACGCCATAAAGTCCTCTTCAGATGTGCAAGTAAACTGGGGTGCACAACACTGGTACCTCCAACCGGTAGGTTATATGAAGCTTCTGAAATGACCAGGTCTGGCATAAATCAGGGATAAGGGACTTGCTTCTCTCTAGGTGTTTTTGAATTTTCAACAGCCCCTGCAGCTCCCATCAGCTGGTCTCCACGGTGGCTGGTGGTCAAGAATAGATGCTTCTTTCTTGATTTGCCTTTAGCGACAGAGCTGGTCTCCTACCCCAAGCTACAAACATTTCCATTCAAAGGGAGTGCAACCTCATTCAGAACAGACCGTCTACCTCATTCTGGAACCTGGGAAACACCGATTTGCAATGCCTTCTCCTTCTCAGGATTCAACTTCAGTTGACTGAACTGCAATGTAAACCGTCCCGGACTCGGTTCATCATCAGAAGCCTTTCTTTGTGTGACTTCTTCATGTGAGGTCTGAAGGATGTCAACAGGAGAACGGTCCTTTTCTACCCTCCCTGTTATGTACTGAAGTTCTCACCCTGGGCCAGCAGGGGGATGCTGTAGATAGTTTTCACTCAGGTCCACATATGCAAATAAGGGATTGAAAGTGACGTTCAGTGATTGGATAGTTACAGAAAATTGTTACAGTTGCGTTGTAGTGGAGCTCTAAATAAGCAGGCTGGCTGAACCCTTCAGTTCAGTTCTGTTCTGGCCTGTGAATAAACAAGAGCTGTTTGAAGAATCGCTGTGTCATCTGATATGTTCACCCACAACTTAACACTCCCCATTTGTGGAATGCTGGCCTTTGGCTGATTAATGTCCTGCAGCCTTTAAATGTGTCTGTGGGAAGAGGGGTATTGTTTTGTTGTTTTGGTTTAATTATTTACGTGTTTTATCTTTTATTTTATTCTGTGAACTGCCCTGAGATCTTTTGGTGAAGGGTGGTATAATTAATAATAATAATAATAATAATAATAATAATAATAATAATGGATCTATCTGAAAAAAATACCATCCCTGGTAAGATCTTGGTCTTGACTCTTGCCTTGCCAATGAAGAGGTACGCTTTCCTTGCTGTATTTTGGATTCTCAGCACGAGCAAATGACGTAAAGGACCTTGGTTGAAGAACACATTCTGAGAGTCTGAACTCTGGCCTGATCATTTTCAAGAACGTGAAACAATCTGGTGAAACAACACAAGCTGGGTGGCCGCATAAGTAGCTTAAATGATGTGGAGGATTTCTGACCCAAAGAACGCAACCTCTGTAGAAAGAGCCAAATGGCAGTATTGGCACAGCTAGATTTTATTTTGGCTAGATGGTTATTCTTTTGCACTGAAGACAAATGACGAATTTCTTCTTCTTCATCAGCTCAGTCCCTGTTCAGATTAGGCTTCTGTTGTGTCTGCCTGTGGCATTCAAGATTTAGCTCAGCATGGCACAATAAATTCAGCCTTACACTATCTATCGTGGGAATTATATTGCTAGGTGAATTAGGAAGCAATGCATGGATATGTCGTAGTTGAACAGTGATTACAAGAAATCATGCCGCCAGGAACACACAATAGATATTAAAGCCCCAATCTTCACAAAACACGTCACAGGGGATCCAAAAGACTGGTTGACAATTCCAAGGACAAATTCATTATTGGCTAGAGCCCTTAGTCCATCTTCCCAATGGGTCATCTATGACTCACAGCTGTGAAGTTTTCCAAATACAGCAAATTGTTGTGAGGCCAGTCCCCAGAGGACATCAGTAAATAATATAATTCTGTCTCTGATTCTGTAGCATGCTGTGGAGCAAGGAGAATGTCACTATGAAGGTGGAATAAAATAGCAAGAATTGGCACAGTGTTGAAGGTAAGAGCCTGGCATATCTCTCTCCCTTCCTTTCTGACCTATGTTTCATTGGATTTTTATTTATTATTTATTGAATCTGTTAGTCACTTTATCTTGCCCAAGACAACCCAAACAATTGTGCAGTATTATTCTGGCACTACTTGAGAGACTTGTGGGCTTCCCTCAGTCCTGTCTATGCTATATCCCACCTGCAGGTTGAACAGGGATGGCACCAGGTGTGTCGAATTCTGAAGCAAAGTCAGATGAACATTCCTACCTTATCTATGTACACATTTGCCAGGAAAAGGCTACCCACTCAGTAGCAGAGCACATGCTTTGTGTATGGTGAAAAATGATCATAGTAGACTGAAGGGCTGGAAAACAACTTGGCCTGTGATCTTTGGAAGCCAGAGTAGACAATACCAGATTAATGGAATCAATGGCCTAACTCAGTGTATGACACCTTCATACTATGTGCAAGAAAGTACATACCCTCCGACATTTCTTCGATGAAAATAAGGACGTCCTATTCTATTACTGGGATGCAGGTGGCGCTGTGGGTTAAACCACAGAGCCTAGGACTTGCCGCTCAGAAGGTCATGGTTCGAATCCTCGCGATGGGGTGAGCTCCTGTTGCTCGGTCCCTGCTCCTGCCAACCTAGCAGTTTGAAAGCACGTCAAAGTGCAAGTAGATAAATAGATACCACACTGGCAGGAAGGTGAATGGCGTTTCTGTGTGCTGCTCTGGTTCTCCAGAAGCAGCTTAGTCATGCTGGCCACATGACCCAGAAGCTGTACGCCGGCTCCCTCGTCCAATAAAGCAAGATGAGCGCCACAATCCCAGAGTCGTTCGCGACTGAACTTAACAGTCAGGGGTCCCTTTACCTTTCTTCTATTACTAGGTGGCGCTGTGGTCTAAACCACTGAGCCTCTTGGGCTTGCCGATCGGAAGGTCAGCGGTTCGAATCTCCGCGACGGGGTGAGCTCCCGTTGCTCGGTCCCAGCTCCTGGCAACCTAGCAGTTTGAAAGCACATCAAAGTGCAACTAAATAGATAGGTACCGCACTGGCAGGAAGGTAAATGGTGTTTCCGTGCAATGCTTTGGTTCGCCAGAAGCAGCTTAGTCATGCTGGCCACATGACCCGGGAAAACTACGGACAAACGCCAGTAAAGCAAGATGAATGCCGCAACCCCAGAGTCATTCACGACTGGGCTTAACTGTCAGGGTCCTTTACCTTTTTTATTCTCTATTACTATATTGTTACTTTGCCCCACCCATTTGACTGGGTAGCCCCAGCCACTTTGGGTGGCTTCCAACATGTATAAAAACATAATAAAACATTAAAAAACTTTCCTATGCAGGGCTGCCTTCAAATGTCTTCTAAAGGTTGCACAGTTACTCATCTCCTTGGCTTGGGTGTTGCAGAACTCCATACCCTCCGATCAAAATAGGGATGGCCCTACCATACCCTCCAACATTTCTCTGATGAAAATAGGGGCATCCTAAGGAAATGTGGGACATTACAGGATCAGAAACTGGGGGGGGGGCTTCTGTAAATCTGGGACAGTCCCTGGAAAACAGGGACACTTTGAAAGCAAAGACCCCATTATGCAGAAAGTTACTTCCAGGAACATGTCTCCCTTGCCAGACTAAGGGTTCACTAATAATAAAGGCCAAACCATAGGAGCCAAAGGGAACAAGAAGCCTTTGCTGTTAACTTATGTCAACTCATCCAGGTGCAGTAAACAAGCAACTGCCTGAATGCGAAGTGTTGAAAATAAAAAGGAACTGAAGCAGTTGAAAGGGAAGTCAAACCCTGGAAAGGATCCCATGGTTTCCAACTTTTCCCTTCTTACCGGGGGCGGGGGGGGGCACTCTCTTTTGCAATTTTTATTATTTATTAAATTTCTATACCCCCTTCATCCGAAGATTGAAGACTGATTTACAATGTAGAAACAAAACAAACAAAACCAGCAATCCTCTAGTTTAAAAGGCCATGTTGTTGTTGTTTAAGTCGTTTAGTCGTGTCCGACTCTTTGTGACCCCATGGACCAGAGCATGTCAGGCACTCCTGTCTTCCACTGCCTCCCACAGTTTGGTCAAACTCATGCTGGTAGCTTTGAGAACACTATCCAACCATCTCATCCTCTGTCGTCCCCATCTCCTTGTGCCCTTCATCTTTCCCAACATCAGGGTCTTTTCCAGGGAGTCTTCTCTTCTCATGAGGTGGCCAAAGTATTGGAGCCTCAACTTCACGATCTGTCCTTCCAGTGAGCACTCAGGGCTGATTTCCATAAGAATGGATCGGTTTGATCTTCTTGCAGTCCATGGGACTCTCAAGAGTCTCCTCCAGCACCATAATTCAAAAGCATCAATTCTTCGGCGATCAGCCTTCTTGATGGTCCAGCTCTCACTTCCATACATCTCTACTGGGAAAACCATGGCTTTAACTATACGGACCTTTGTTGGCAAGGTGATGTCTCTGCTTTTTAAGATACTGTCTAGGTTTGCCATCGCCTTTCTCCCAAGGAGCAGGCGTCTTTTAATTTCGTGACTGCTGTCACCATCTGCAGTGATCATGGAGCCCAAGAAAGTAAAATCTCTCACTGCCTCCATTTCTTCCCCTTCTATTTGCCAGGAGGTGATGGGACCAGTGGCCATGATCTTTGTTTTTTTGATGTTGAGCTTCAGACCATATTTTGCGCTGTCCTCTTTCACCCTCATTAAAAGGTTCTTTAATTCCTCCTCACTTTCTGCCATCAATGTTGTGTCATCTGCATATCTGAGATTGTTGATATTTCTTCCGGCAATCTTAATTCCAGCTAGGTATTCATCCAGCCCAGCCTTTTCATGATGAATTCTGCATATAAGTTAAATAAGCAGGAAGACAATATACAGCCTTGCCGTACTCCTTTCCCAATTTTGAACCAATCCGTTGTTCCATATCCAGTTCTAACTGTAGCTTCTTGTCCCACATAGAGATTTCTCAGGAGACAGATGAGGTGATCAGGCACTCTTAAAAGGCCATAGATTGTTTAATTAGCCAAAGACCTGGGTAAAACGAAATGTTTTCACTTGGCAACTAAAGATATGTAAAAAAACAAAAAACAAAACATCAGGTGAACTTCCTTGGGGAGAGCATTCTCCAGACGGGGAGCCAACACAGAAAAGACCTGTTCTCATGTTGCTACCCTCCGGACTGCTCTTGGAGAGGACAGACTAAGAAGGGCCTCAAATGATGATCTCAAGGTCCAGGTTAGTTTGTATGGGAAGAGGAGGTCCTTGGGGTATTGTGGTCCTGAGCCATTTAAGGTTTTATAGTTCAAAACCACCACTCTGAATTGAGCCTGGAAACTAATTGGCAGCCAGTACAGTTGGGCCAGGATTTTGCTATAGCAGATTTGCCTGGCTCAGCTGTAATAGCCTGACCTGCCTTAATGAGAACTCTGCAAATACCTGGAGCACAGAGAAAAGAACTTGCCATTTTGGTCCCTGGACACCTAGTAAAACCTAATGCTGCACTAAAACCGGTCACCAGTGTAGCTATTAGCGAGCAAGTGGCAGCCGGCTATTGCTGTCTGCTCTATGGCGACTGTCAAATCTATTAATGCATTTTGTGCTGGTGACGGGCTCCCCAAAGATTTACCCATGAAAAAAGAAGGCTGTTTGAAACTCAAAATGCCAGGCCTACCTTTCCTCACTCATTATTCCTCTTAAAACCTTTGTGAGAAGCACACGCCTCTAAAAAGGAAGAAATAGGAGTACCCTGGCGCTGTGCATGTTTGGGGAGACATAAATCCTAATTGTTGGGGGTACAAATGCTACAGTCAAACTCACACATGCATCAACCTGATTTCTGTACTCTTCGTTCCTGTACTATTCTGCCCAGTGCTATTTTTCTAGAAAAAGAGGTGTTGTAACTCACCATGAAGTCCTCCCTTGTTCTCTTATAAAGCTAAAAAAGGTAAAGGAACCCTGGACGGTTAAGTCCCGTCAAAGGAGACTATGGGGTTGCAGCGCTCATCTCGCTTCAGGCCAAGGGAGCCAGCATTTGTCCACAGACAGCTTTCCGGGTCATGTGGCTAGCATGACTAAACTGCTTCTGGCAGAACGGAACACCGTGACAGAAACCAGAGCGCACGGAAACACTGTTTACCTTCCCACCACAGTGGTACCTATTGATCTACTTGCACTGGGCATGCTTTCAAACTGCTAGGTTGGCAGGAGCAGGGACAGAGCAACGGGAGCGCAGCCTGTTGCAGAGATTCGAACTGCCGACCTCTGACTGGCAAGCCCAAGAGGCTCAGTAGTTTAGACCACAGCACCACCCACATTTACCTTTGTTCTCCCCTAATGGCAATGGCGCCCACCTGATTTCCGGCGAGTTCCGGCTGAATAAAAAAACTTGTTTCAGCCCCTTTCAGACAACCTTCATATGTTACATGAACGGTTGTAGTTCAGTGACAGAGCACCTGCTTTTCTTGCACAAAGTCCTGGGTTCAATCCCTGGAATCTTCCAGGCAAGAAAAGGAAACAGAAGTTTGTAAAGGCAAGAAGTGGGCAGGGGGAGTGCTGGCTCATAATGGCGCCCACCTGAGAGATGCCAAAACTGTGCTCTGGCTGAAAAGAGGCACTGTTCATGCCTATAATGTCACGGTCCAGTTCATGGGCGATCGAAGTCCTGGCAGGGGACGTCAGGACCTGGGGCAAGATGGCGGGGTGGGAGCAGGAACAGGGATCTAGAAGCCAGGAGTCAAGAAGCCGAGGTCCGAGGATCAGGAAGCAAGAAGCCAAACGCAGGAAGCAAAGAGCCGAAGGGAAAATGCTGACCTTATATCCCTTCCCAGCTCTTGCCACCAGGTGCTGTGAGTTACCAATCGGCCTCACCAATCGGCCTTGCCTCTTCAGAACAAACTTAGGAAGGCCCCAGTCCTGCAAAGTCCTATTGGTCACAGGGCCTGGTTCCTGCACGCACACCTGACACTCTGTCCCTGTTGAGTGTTTTCCAAACTTCACAGAGACTGCACGTAGATGGCCCATTCAGATATGCAAAGCTTCAGTGGATGCTGCAGTCAATAAACAATGAACATACTGCACATACGTGACCCAAGCCCAAATATATTTTGTGAGTTATATCCAATACACATACTCAAATGAGAATTAAGTGCATTGATTCTGAAGTCTGACTGTGACTTTGTTGGAATCAACACTGTGTTGGTTTCTTTAAGAGAAGACTGGAAAATAAGTGCAAAATATATTAATGTGATAAGTAAAGATGTTCATTTATCTCTGAGGACGTTGGGCACTCTAATGGGCATTTAATGCATTTAGATCATTTCACTGAATGATGAGAGAATAGAGCAATATATCAAGAGGCAAAATACACATTTTCACAATGCCAAACCACAAGGCTGGTCATCAGTCTTTTTTTTCAGGCTTTGAAATAGCGAATACTGCAGTCCTTTTTTTTTAAAAAAAGGTATAATTAACGCTTCAAATGCGGAAGGCAAATGTAGAAAGCAGCAGTTACAATCTTCATTTTTAGATATTTACATTTTATTGCGCTAGCCAAAGGTCATGGCAATATCCAAAGAAGGGGAGTGGAGGGAACCAGTGGTTGCTGCATACGCAGTAAAACCATGGCCAAATCCACCAAAATTTCTTATTACACAGAATAAAAAGTAACTTTCAAATAAAATGTGCAAATTTGATCTCAGAGTCCCCTTTGCAATTGACCGCTAGCCCATCCAGTTCTTTTTTCCTAATCTTCCTAGCTGCCAAGGCATAGAGAGCCACCTTATAAGTCACAGAGTCATCAGTATCACTCAGCAGCCATTTCACCCTCTCCGCCCTGGTTAGAGTCATTTCCTTCATGAAAATGGGTTTTATGAATCGGTTTCTTGGGTCTATATATAGTGGACATTGTAGTAAGTAATGGCAAATGTCCTCTACACATGGTTGCCCACACAGACAGAGTCTCTCTTCACGACAGTGACAACGGAAGCGCAGTTCTGTGGAGGCGACTCTTAATGAGGCAGATGGAAGATTTGTCAAATATCTGGCTCAAAAGCGCATCGTTTTAATAAGCGGAAACCAGGGTGAACACTTTGAAGAAGTAATCATAAAACATCATTTTAACTGAGGTAGGAGGAAAAACATCCCTGGGGTGTCATTTCAGAGGGGAGGGCCAGAGGGATTTCAGAAAGGGGTCGGCATTCTCAGTGAGATTCGAAGGTTGACCTTTGCATCAAATTCAAGATTAAATTTTTAAAATGCACTGCATATTAAGTGTCTTGGCGGATGGTTTTTTTAAAAAAACACCCACCTACACCCCGCTTTATTATAATAATCACTCCCTAATGATTCCTACAAAATTAACCGTTACAAAGAAGTTCTTTGTCCAGCATCAGGATTGTGAAAGGTCTGGTAGCCACCACCTCTATATGTCATTAAACTATAAGTGCTGTTCAGTGACAGAACAGATTGCATCTGTCCAGTGTAGCAGGACATTGCAGAATCTCCTGGTTTTAAAGACAAGTGTCAAATGGTAACTGTCAGGATGAGAGAAGGGACACTTTCCTGGGGCTCACATTGGCCTGGCTCAGAAAATGAACTGACATACTTCCGCTTCCAAATGGAAATAGCTTAGCTCATTTTGGGAGCCGCCAGCCACCTTTCCCTTTGCAAAAGCCTTTGGGGGGAACAACACCTTTTCAGCCAGATGTGCCACATGTTTTAATCTAGAGGGACGTCGTGCTTTCGGATTCCTCACCTGCACCTGTGGCCGGGGCAGGTATATAAATCTAGAACAGAGCAGAGTGTAAGTTCCAACAGATGACCTGCTATGCCTTCAGAGTGCCATGGTTTTTATAGCAGTCTGATGTTCCATGAAAGTCATTACAATGTCGTGATTCGCGTCAAGTCAGATCACGTCATGTTGAACGGCTCAAATCATTCCATTCGCATAAATGATCTGTGGCATGAGGAAAACAGCCTGGCTTCGTAATGTCATTTGAAAGTTTGCTGTTTTCATATGAAAGTCATTAGTCCTGCAATCTTCTGTAATAGACTACACTTCAAATCTTATTGATGTTAATCTTTTTTTTTTTTTAATGATGTGGCCAGGTTTTTTTTAAGTCCGTTCTTAACCTGAAACTGTTCTTAAGCTGAAGCACCACTTTAACTAATGGGGCCTCCCGCTGCTGCCGTGCTGCCACTGCATGATTTCTGTTCTCTTCCTGAAGCAAAGTTCTTAACCCGAGGTACTATTTCTGGGTTAGCGGAGTCTGTAACCTGAAGCGTCTGTAACCCGAGGTACCACTGTACACCCAATGCCTGAGCCAAAAATCCACCTATATCTGTAATCAATAAAGTTGTGGCCATTTGTAATCCAGATCATCACCTGCTTGAATTTATTAATCACATCTTACATTTAGCCACAGCCTGGGGGAAGGGGGGGCAGGTGATGTCACTGCAAAAACAAACAAACAAACAAACTTTGTGGTGAGTTCCCTCACCCTTTTCCAGAAAAAGAGCACTGGATATAACCTATCTGCAAAATAGACAAAAGAGATACATTCTTTTTTTTTTCTTGCTATGTAGTTGTATATTCTACACAAATATTAGAAACTTCTGTCCGCCATCTGACAATTCTCTTATTTTTCATGACCTCAACCCCATGGAGCAACCAGGACTCCGTTTTATCAGGTTCGCCTGTGTGAATCTCATAGGCACTGAACCCAGATTGAGCCCCACACTGAGCCTGAAACTATCAGCCAAGAACCACTCAAGGAGTTTTTAAGCTGAAACACTCAAGAGACAATCCCCCATATACCAGATTTCTTTTTAAGTCTCCATACTCTTTGGAGACCCGAGAAGAATAGACTGGAACGAGAGGGATTAAAAATTCTCTGTTGAGTTCCATAGCTGGGCTGTGTACACATTACCAGCTTAAAATACAGCTAGGTTGTTCTTTTTCTCAAAAAAGGCAAACACACAGCAATTCTGAAGCAAAGAGGGCAAGGTTCTTACCTTGAACAGAGCCTTGAAAAACTGGGTAGCTAAGGCGAATTTGTTATATCACATTGCCTGACAAACTTTCTCATCTTGCTGGTGAGACAATGTTTTAATAAGAAGCCTTTTTCAACAAAATGGTACCCAGGTTTGAGAAGGAGGGGCTTGTTCAGTTCTGTTTCTTTCGGTACTCCAGTCATATTTATCATTATTGTGACCAGAGGGCAACTGGATGTTTTTATGACAACATTTACAAAACCTCATCATTTTTTTAAAAGGGCCATTGTGGTTTAAGAAAACACAGCAGTATTTTCTGCACACAGCTACAACGGAAGATTAAAACTATTATTCTTCAGTCTGGCAAGGAAATCACTCACATAAAAACTCAACACTCTCCTGTTGGACTTCTCTGCGAGTTGGAAACACATCTTAAGTAGTTTGGATAAATTGTCAACTTGAATTTTTGCCCTGATATTAAAGTGCCTTGAGCAAGAAGAACAAGTTAAGGTTAATCTCTGTTTTGCTTTGTTTCTTCCAGAAATGTCCTCTATGAACTATATCACAACCCATTTCTGTGAATCGCTGAACAGTTTGCTAAATTCAATGTAGCATCTATTTGGGTTAAATTGCTCAATATCCATTTCTGATGGCAGAGTAGCCACCCCTTTGGCCTGTTGCAGGGTTTTGACAAAGTCCCTAATCAAAGGCTCATGAGCAAACTAAGCAGCCAAGGGTTAAGAAGACAGGTCCTCGTATGGATTGGTAACTGGCTAATGAACAGGAAGCAGTCCCTAATAATACTACAACCTGGGATCATTCAATGAAGATGAATGATGGAAGATTCAGGGCAGATTAGAGTAAGTTCTTCACAAACTGCAAAGTGCATAAATGATGGAATTTGCTTACACAAGATGGGAAGATGTACAGCAACTCAGATGACTTAAAGGGGAAACAATTTCACTATTCCCTATATTGTTAGACGCCACCCAAATCTCTACAATGGTGTGAGATTCCAGGGGTTTGGGGCACTTATGCAAGGTTTGTGTTTTCTTTGGAGAGGTACCTTTATCATACAGTGGTACCTTGGTTCTCGAACTTAATCCATTCTGGGAGTCCGTTCCGACTCCCAAAACCGTTTGAAAACCAAGGTGTGGCTTCCGATTGGCTGCAGGAGCTTCCTGCACTCAAGCGGAAGCCGCGTCGGACATTTGGCTTCCGAAAAACGTTCACAAACTGGAACACTTACTTCCGGGTTTGCAGCGTTCGGGAGCCGATTTGTTCAGCAACTAAGCCGTTCGAGAGCCAAGGTTTCACTGTATATGGGTTATTTACACATAAAGACAACCTGGGCCTATGATGGAGGGTTTCAAAACACTACGCTCCAAGAGGATACTGCCTCTCCCATTTAACCTCCCATCCATTTCCTATATCTGCAGCTCTATGAGCTTCCTTCAATAATCAGGATGCTGAAAAGTATGATTCTGCTAAATACGGGTGTCAGGTGCTGGTGTGGTTGCTCGAGAGCAAACAGGCAAGACTCCAACCTGTCTTTTCCAGGCTTCATTATCAGTACAAACTATCTTCCAGTGCAGAGCGTCACAAGTCCATGTCTGCTCAGTCGCTAGCAGAATCTGGGAGGAGGCGGTCCTTATACCTTCCCCAGCATAACAGTCGTGTGACCCCCATCCTTCTCCTCCTCTCTCTGTGCGTAAACCTACTGTGCAACGTGGGCGCTGGCAAAGGGGGACTTGCCTCCTCTCCCCTTTGCTCAGGCTCGGTGTTGAGGCTCTCCCTAGCATCTTCTGACCCCTGCGCCCCTTCCCCACTAGAGGTGGGGCTTCCCTCCTCGCCAGAGGAAGAACTGCTCTGCAAGATCTTTGGAGGCTCCTTGTAACACAACTGCTCTTCCACCTCTCGCCTCTGAGCTGATGGCAGTTCCCTGACAATGGAGCAGGCAAATAAAGGCAGTCATTGGATCAGGATTAGCTCTGTGCCACAGGACAGGCTATTTATCCATCACTACAGTATGAAGCTGTCTATTTATGATAACTTTTCAACAAGTTGAAGGCAGTATGATAGAATCATAAATGGCTATGGTACACACATTCGCCCACTCCCCTTTTTTTAAAGGGCCAAACAGGTAGTGCAGGTTTTTGTACTGTTTCCAAAACCTGCAAAGCCTGTTGGTCAAAGACTACACCAAGAGAGGGCTAAAAAGTGGACATATGTAATGGGCTGATAAATCATACAGTGGTACCTCGGGTTAAGATCTTGATTAGTTCTGGAGGTCTGTTCTTAACTTGAAACTGTTCTTAACCTGAAGCACCACTTTAGCTAATGGGGCCTCCTGCTGCCACTGTGCCACGGCGGCGCGATTTCTGTTCTCACCCTGAAGCAAAGTTCTTAACCTGAGGTACTATTTCTGGGTTAGTGGAGTCTGTAACATGAAGCGTCTGTAAACCGAGGTACCACTGTACTGCCTTCAAGCCTGTGAAAAACCTATAGATATAGAACTTCAACTGTATGCTTTATTGCATGTTAATCACCTATTTTTGTGAATATATTCCACATAAGGAAGAGCAGAAACCTAAGAGATTTCAAGGAATTTGCACTAGTTCATATCAATTCAAAATTACTTTTGCAAACCAACAGAGGTTTGAGACAGAAGTATCTGGGGACATTCTGATGCTTATGTATATAAGTGGCTAGTTTATAGAAAGTACTTCTTTCTTTATATCTAACATTCCATTCTGGTTATTTTTAAAGCCCACCCCATCCCAGGTCAGCTATTGCAAGAACTTCGCAACTTTCTGTAAAGAAGATCTGTCACACTTCTCTGACAGCTCTGCCATGCTCCCAGCTAAATTGTATAATTAATGTCTCGTGAATATTTTGATTTGACTGATAGGCACCATCTTTGAACCTAATATTAATTGACTTTTATTTCAGAGGCAATTCATTTCAACAGGAACTCACCTAGGAGAAATTAATTTAAGAAACCACTCAAAGGGAATATACCCGTCCTCTGTGCCAGAAATAATGCAGATGAGCTTGACTTTTTAAAGAGAAATTACCATAGTTCGAAACCTTTTCAGGTCGCTTTGAAGAGGACTGTAAGCTATGTATTCCTTTGAAATTGTTTGACATGAAAGTCTCTCATACAGCTTGAAGCCCAAGTCGTCACTTGAGCATGATAAGTGTCTAGCAATTTAGCTCCTCATTTTCAGCAACGCCTCCCTCTTCTCTACATAGCAGCATCCCATTATGCTTACCTACAATAACTCAGTCATTTTACTGCCCCCCATTTCTCTGCTCTTGATATAATCCTGCCCTTGATTTTCCCCTCAGACTCTACCACCCTCGGCTGCCATCAACATCTCCTGTTAGTTTGAAACTCCGCATAAAAAATCCCATTTGTTGTTGTTTAGTCGTTTAGTCGTGTCCAACTCTTCGTGAACCCATGGACCAGAGCACACCAGGCACTCCTGTCTTCCACTGCCTCCTGCAGTTTGGTCAAACTCATGCTGGTAGCTTCGAGAACACTGTCCAACCATCTCGTCCTCTGTCGTCCCTTTCTCCTTGTGCCCTCCATCTTTCCCAACATCTTTTCCAGGGAGTCTTCTCTTCTCATGAGGTGGCCAAAGTATTGGAGCCTCAGCTTCACGATCTGTCCTTCCAGTGAGCACTCAGGGCTGATTTCCTTCAGAATGGATCGGTTTGATCTTCTTGCAGTCCATGGGTCAAGAGTCTCCTCCAGCACCATAATTCAAAAGCATCAATTCTTCGGCGACCAGCTTTAACCATAGCTTTAACTATACAGACCTTGGTTGGCAAGGTGATGTCTCTGTTTTTTAAAAATCCCATAGGGGGCTATAACCCCATACCTATTCAGTCATCATTCTCCATGCAATTGTAATTGTGCGTGGGGAGAGAGAGGGAGCAGGGCCACACACACAAGCTCTGTTGGAGGGGTAGAAATCCTCAGGCTGAGAAGCCAAGTGCAGCCCTCCAAGGCTCTGTATGGGGCTCTCGCCAGACCACACCCCCTCCTCACAGGCCACACCCCTCACTGGACTTGCTTGGATGTTTCTGCCTGCCTGAATGTGTCTTACTTCTTGTTTGGCGGGATGGAGGATGGAGAGGTGTGTGTAGAAACCAGCCTCTCATTGGTAGGAAAATTCACACAAGTCACTCTGCCCACCTTTGCCTCAGGCCCCTCCTACTCCTGGTATATGGCCCCTGTAAAGTTGCCCAGAAGGGAATATGGTCCTCAGGCTGAAAAGTATCTATATTGGAAGAGTATCTGTAATGAGAACTCTGCTATAGATGCTGTCTTTCCCCATGATTTGGAGCTCTGTGCAATCAGGGTTTGAAACCCCATGGTAAGTCTCCATACATACAGAGCAATCTTCCTCATTACAATAATAATAATAATTTTTTTTATTTATATCCCGCCATCCCCAGCCAAAGCTGGGCTCAGAGCGGCTAACAACAGTAAAAGTAACACAGTTTACATAAAATCACAATCAGTTAATTGAAATACATTCTAAAATCAATTCAGAATCAAATTAATGGCAACCATTGGGCTAGAGTTCTATGAGGATTACCAAAGGAGGGGGTCAGACTGTGCCTTGGCCAAATGCCTGGTGGAACAGCTCTGTCTTGCAGGCCCTGCGGAAAGATGTCAAGTCCCACAGGGCCCTAGTCTCTTGTGACAGAGCATTCCACCACTGGGAGAGTCAGTGTGGTGTAGTGGTTAAGAGCGATAGACTCGTAATCTGGGGAACCGGGTTCACGTCTCCGCTCCTCCACATGCAGCTGCTGGGTGACCTTGGGCTAGTTACACTTCTCTGAAGTCTCTCAGCCCCACTCACCTCACAGAGTGTTTGTTGTGGGGAAGGGGAAGGTGAATGTTAGCCACTTTGAGACTCCTTCGGGTAGTGATAAAGCGGGATATCAAATCCAAACTCTTCTTCCACCAGATCGGGGCCACAGCCGAAAAAGCCCTGGCTCTGGTTGAGGCCAGCCTAACCTCCCTGTGGCCCGGGATCTCCAATATGTTTTTGTTTGAAGACCGTAAGGTCCTCCGTGGGACATACCAGGAGAGGCGGTCCCATAGGTACAAGGGTCCTAGGCCGTATAGGGCTTTAAAGATTAAAACCATCACCTTAAAACTTAAACAGGCATTCCCACCCCTTCACCCCCCACACACATGCAGACGTTGGGAAGGAGCATGAGAGAAGATGCAGGGTGGCAGACTATCCAACTTTTTCAGACCCCAAACCGGGATGTGCATCTTCTCCCAGGTGAGTCACATGAGCTGCACCTCACGCTCGCCCTGAAAGAAGCACTATTTTCAGAGTGAGATCTTAGGCGGAACCCAGTAACACATGTTTTTGGGTGCCGCGCAATATCGGGGGCCTGAAAAAGTGCTTTTGAGGGGGCAAGAGCACAGCACGAGAACATGTGGGGTCACGGCACCCAAAATGGCTGCCGTAATCATGCATGGAAAAAATGAGATGCAGTATTTTCTCCAAGGGTGGTGTTAGTATGTGCAGCCCTGCCCCCTTTCTCTTGACAGGATCACTCCTTAACTGTCAATCATAGCATGGATTTAAAATGAAGCCAGCCACTATATTTTCTATATACTTTTACCAATTCTCAGTAGAAGTACATGTTAAATATATGATTTTTATGCAGTAAGAAAAGCCATCTGCTGCTTCTCTTCCCACAACCCAACTTAGAATAAATTGTGTAAATCACACTGGCTACTTCCATGAAAACTAGCAAGGTCAATGTGAGCATTAACAGCGCAAGAGGGACTTCAGAAAACAAAAATAACAGAAAACAGAACACAATGCCAATTCATTTTCTTTAAATGTGCCTTTTTGTGCTGTTTCCATAGGAATTTGTTGTTGCAAGATTGACAGGACATAGATGTTATCTTATGATTGGGGGCATCACTGATGGAAAACGGAGAGCCGCGATCCAGCGGAAACCACACTCTCCAACGTAACAAACTTTTCCTCCATTTTACAGAAAAGAGATGTATGTCAGGACATAGCAACAGCAGAATAGCAGCAGAAAAATAAACTGCTGCTGAGTTGCAATAGCATTCGGTAGCACGGTAGATCTCATTTTTAGCTTTGCTCTGCAGGTTTATCAGGGACACAGCAGCGATGAATAGGCAGACCCTACCAGCTGGTCCCAGGATATGTCTTGAGAAAACAGCAGGGAGACATCCACGCTAAGAGTCAGGGAAGATGGCAGTGGATCACTACCAATTCAAACACAATTAGATTTCCATTGCCAATTTGTTGTTGTTTAGTTGTTTCTGATGCTTTGTGACCCCATGGACCAGAGCACGCCAGGCACTCCTGTCTTCCACTGCCTCCCGCAGTTTGGTCAAACTCATGCTGGTAGCTTTGAGAACACTGTCCAACCATCTCGTCCTCTGTCATCCCCTTCTCCTTGTACCCTCCATCTTTCCCAACATCAGGGTCTTTTCCAGGGAGTCTTCTCTTCTCATGAGGTGGCCAAAGTATTGGAGCCTCAACTTCACGATCTGTCCTTCCAGTGAGCACTCAGGGCTGATTTCCTTAAGAATGGATAGGTTTGATCTTCTTGCAGTCCATGGGACTCTCAAGAGTCTCCTCCAGCACCATAATTCAAAAGCATCAATTCTTCGGGGATCAGCCTTCTTTATGGTCCAGCTCTCACTTCCATACATCACTACTGGGAAAACCAATTTAAGCAAGTGTAAAGGACTAACTAAGAAACAACATCGTCTCAGAAATATGCATGCATGTTCTTCATTTGTAGGCCCACCACTATAATTGGCTCTTACCAAATAATTGATTAATCTACTCATTAAAGCAATTAAAACCTTGCAGTCTTAATTACGTATCACATATAAATGCCACAGAGATGGGTGTTGCTTAGAGTTTTCTCCCCAGATGCCAGCATGCATTGGGTTCACTCACGTCACTATCCCAAAACACGCACAGATATAAATACAACTAAAATGTTTCCGGGTATTTGGCAGGCTGGAAATTCTTTTGACAAATTCTCTTTTTCTGTTTGGTTCCTCTAGAAGCACATTTGGGAGCTGACACTATATTCACAGCTCCTGAGAAAGAATCACACCTTAGTCGCCAGTTGAAAACTAAAATAAAATACTGCTGTGTATTTGCAGCCTACGTCTAATCTTTTAGAGATGGACATGTTAACTGCTACCAGTATGACTGAGTGGCTTTGGGACTGCAGGCTATTAATATGAATACTGGGATTAATATTAACGACAGCGTAACATGCTCTTGAAACTTAAGTGAACAGGACCCTGTGCAAATACCAGCAGGGTATATAAATATATAAAGCAACAGCACACAAGCGGGAGGTTGTTTTCATCCACATCTACGCTATCAGGCTGAAAAAATTCTGTGCATGCTGCTTTTCAGAGAAAAACAGAAGCTAACAAAATATTTCAAAAACACTTCCATTCCCTAAGGAACCACTTACACATTGTTTGCTTTTTAGCAAACTAATACATCATAATACTACAGATGTTAGGATGTGGGTGGCGCTGTGGGTTAAACCACAGAGCCTAGGACTTGCCGATCAGAAGGTCGGCGGTTCGAATCCCTGCGATGGGGTGAGCTCCCGTTGCTCGGTCCCTGCTCCTGCCAACCTAGCAGTTCGAAAGCACGTCTAAGTGCAAGTAGATAAATAGGTACCGCTCTGGCGGGAAGGTAAACGGCGTTTCCGTGCGCTGCTCTGGTTCGCCAGAAGCGGCTTAGTCATGCTGGCCACATGACCCTGAAGCTGTACGCCGGCTCCCTCGGCCAATAAAGCGAGATGAGCACCGCAACCCCAGAGTCGGCCACAACTAGACCTACTGGTCAGGGGTCCCTTTACCTTTAATACTACAGAGCAGGACCAAACTGCAGGTGTTCTTAGATAAAACCAGCTCCCTATCATTGGTACTGAACACCGACAAAATTAGCAAAGGTGTACAGAACTGCTTCAGACATATGTTGCAAGTATAAGGAGAAGGAAGGCACATTCTACCGTATGTGGTGGACGTGCAAGATTAAGAAAAGCATTCAGGGAGATGATATATAATGAGCTGAAAAAATGTTTAAAATGACGTTTGTGAAAAGACCCTGAGCTTTTTCTTACTAGAATTCTAGATGCAGAGATACCAAGGGAGCAGAAACAATTATTCATGTATGCGATGACAGAAGTGCGGATACTACTGGCTCAGAGATAGAAAGAGGATAAATACCCCACCAAAGAGGAATGGCTGATGAAGATGGTGGACTACGCCGAAATGGCAAAAATGACCCGGAAGATCAGAAACCAGGAAGATAGAAACTTTAAGAAGGAATGAGAAATTTTTTACAATTTAAGAGAACACTGTAAACAATTAAAAACTTTGGCAGATAGAATTTGAGTAATGCTTGTAATATATTAAAAACTAAGGTAAAAATTGATTATTATTTTTAAAATAGAGAAATTATGTAATGCAGTAGGAAAATTTACCGTATTTTTCGCTCTATAAGACGCACCAGACCACAAGACGCACCTAGTTTTTGGAGGAGGAAAACAAGAAAAAAATATTCTGAATCTCAGAAGCCAGAACAGCAAGAGGTGAAAGCAGCAATCCCTCTTGCTGTTCTGGCTTCTGGGATAGCTGCGCAGCCTGCATTCGCTCCATAAGACGCGCATACATTTCCCCTTACTTTTTAGGAGGGAAAAAGAGAGTCTTATAGAGCAAAAAATACGGTAGATTATGGAAACCATGGGGGTGGGGAAGTCTGAGGATTCGGGGAACCCTAAATGTTGATGATTATGATTAATGTTTGAATCCAAATGTAGAGTGTAAAACTGAATAAAAAAAAGGAATGAATGAATGAATAAAACCAGCTACCTAGATCCACTGCAATCAGAGTTCAAGCCTCGTTTCAGAACCAAATCAACTTTGGGCGCACCTTTATCATTAGAGAGTGTTGGGGAAGCAGGACCCTGTTACTTCTGCTTTTGATACCACTGACTTTTGAAGAGCAACTTTTAACTATGACGACTTTCATTTTACATACCCATGAATAAGAGGACATTTCCTAGAAAAAGAGGACATTTTTTAGATGTGTTGGAAGCCAGCCAGATGGGTGGGAAATAAATAATAAAATTGTTGCTGTTGTTATTCTTATTCTGCCCTGTGAGAAGGATAAGCTCATGGGAGGTGTATTGGAAATGTGCAGAGGAATTCTGTGATCACAAGGAGGTAAGTGGACCATCCAGCAATTGATGCCTTCTTTATGGCCTGTGTAGGGGCTTGGAATTGCTTAACAGTCAGCTATTGCAATATTTTGGTTCTTTCAGGCTGCATCCTTTGAGAAGTTACTTTTATATGAGAATGTTTTATGCCATGAGAGGGAACACGGGCTTAAATGTCAATATTAGAGCACGAAGCTGTTGACATAGCCTTGAATTACAAGAACATGAGATGATCTCTTGGCAGATTGCAAGGTTCTCATGGTTAACTCCTCGTGGCCATGGGAATCATGGGTCTAGGAGACCCACACTAACAGAGTAAGGGGGCAGCTCACCAACCCTTTGATGTTCCTGAATATGATTTAGGGTGACACCACTGGTACGTCCCAAGGCTGACCAAAGGAACATGGTTATCAAGCATGGTTATCGGTCATGTTCCCAGGTATAACAGTAAAATATGAATGACTGGAGCACTGTTACACAGAGAAAGACAGACTAGGAATCATTGTGCATCAGCCAGACCCAGATCCAAGGAAGACCGTTTGCTGTCGCATCCAAGGATTTGCCAACAGCACATAAATGCTAAGCACATAAATGCTTAGCAGTTTATGTGCATTTTTGTCTACCACTTGCTATATTGCTAAAAAAACTTGTAATTTTCCCCAAAAGCATGCTCATTGCTTCCTGAATCCCTTGGAAGAACAGGAGGCAGACAGAGCGCCATCAGGGCCTACCGCAGTCTCTCTCCACAGAGCCAATGGACACCATTTTTTCCCTGTGGGGAGGATGAGAACAAGGAACGCAGGCAGAAACACTATCAGGGTCTGCACCAGTCAATCAATTAATAATAGGCAACTAGCTGACTTCTGAGAGATACGTTCTCCCTTCTGCATCAAATAAGTTGGGACACCCCCAAGTCTCAAAAAACAATTGTACAAATTCAGCAGCAATCCACTGGGAATTTAGGTAAATTTCCCAGGCATTTCCCCCCAGGCAAAATAAAGTTATGTCCTTTTTAATAACATCTAAGGTAATGGAAGATTGTCCTCAGAATTATTATTGTCCTCAGAATAACACCCTCATATTTGTTCCTGATTTAAAAAGAGAAAAAGCCTGTCAAGCCAAACTCACACAAGGATTTATTAGAAACAAAACAGAAAAAGCAATCTCAGGCAGAATGGAGGAGCTGTGTACGTTTCTTCCTGAAACTCCTCAGATTTGCCCTGGGAGCTGCAAGCAGAACTCCTGTTGTTGCTAATGGAATGACAATGATGATGCAGCTCTTCAAGTATTCCGGACTCTGAGGAAACGGTTCTGTGGAAAGATCCCTCCCAAATTATTTTGGATTATGTCACATGCCCAAGGCAAATCAGCAGCTTTGTCTGATCAGTACCAGGCTCCTGAGTGTGCAGAAAGAAAAGCACAGACATGAAACAAGTGGATTTGCAGAACAGGAGGAACCACCTAATAGGAGCCAGCCACTTAGGGCTGATCAATGACTAAAATGTTTTAACTGCATTATCCGTCAGTTCAAAAGGGAAAGATAATGGGGAAACTGATGAACAAAAACTATGCACTGACAGCAGCTGAGTCAGAACTCGGTGACTATAGACAGCGCTAGACTGCATGTCTGTGGGACATCATGGATTCATTTATTTTTATTTAGAAAAAATGTCTTTGAAAAACAACCTGGCGTGCTTAAAGTAACATGCAACAAATAGACTGATAATTAGTTTCCTAACTGGAGTCAGCAAGCTCCCTCAGAGGCCCGAAAAGCTGGTCTCCTATTTAAGAATACCAAGTTTCGAATCTGGATAGCTCAGTTGGTTACAGCATGGTGCTGATAACACCAAAGTCACAGGTTTGATGCCCCATGTGGGTTAAACCACAGAGCCTAGGACTTGCTGATCAGAAGGTTGGCAGTTCAAAACCCCACGACGGGGTGAGCTCCTGTTGCTTGGTCCCTGCTCCTACCAACCTAGCAGTTCAAAAGCATGTCAAAGTGCAAGTAGATAAATAGGTACCGCTCCAGTGGGAAGGTAAACGGCGTTCCTGTGCACTGCTCTGGTTCACCAGAAGCGGCTTAGTCATGCTGGCCGCATGACCCAGAAGCTGTACGCTGGCTCCCTCGGCCAATAAAGCGAGATGAGCGCCGCAACCCCAGAGTCGGCCACGACTGGACCTAATGGTCAGGGGTCCCTTTACCTTTTACCTATGAGAAGGCTGCCTATTCCTGCATTGCAGGAGTTTGGGCTAGAACCACATGGTCCAAGTAACTCTGAGAATAGATCTTATTCTAATTGTCCCTGCTAAATTTTTTTGCACTTTTTGCTGTCACCTGATTATCTTGATCTGTTAGGAGAAAGGACACAGTAGCAAAGGTCAAGCTACCCAGTATAGATAATAGTAGGGAGGTAAGAACAACACACCTTAAATCTTTATAAAGAGTGCAAGCACATGGGCTACTGATTCCTGGGAAGATGGTGCCAAGGTAAGACGTGTTTATCAGAGTTCCCTTTCAATTACATGATGGGGTTGGCTTTGCTGGCTCCCTTCCCCTTTTGTTCTTTTTAAAATTCCTCTTATCGAAGGCATGGTTGTTTTATGTGTTCCGGCAACCCCAGGAATTTGCACCGTAGAACTTTGTGAAGCCAGCGTCGTAAATTAGTTTTCACGAAGCCTAACAGCTTAGGAGCCACCACCCTGCTTTCCTGTCGGCTGTATCTCCACGATTTAAAATTTTATTTTAAGGACTTGTAACCTTCAAACCATTTTAATCTTCTAAAATCCTTTCAAATTCCTTTGACTCCCTATATTTTAAACAAACTGAAGGAGGGGGGAAATTGCTGTTGCTGAAGAAGCTACGTTGAAAGAGCAGCCCGTTTGGTTCTTGCTTTTTATCTTTTTAGCCTCCCATTACCTTGCTGCCCACAAAGTAGCTGTAGATCAATCTGGTCTGGGTCTTTAATTATTTGATTATTGATGTAAACCTCCAGAATGTATTCTGTATACAGTGGTACTTCGAGTTACATACGCTTCAGGTTACATACGCTTCAGGTTATAGACTCCGTTAACCCAGAAATAGTACCTGGGGTTAAGAACTTTGCTTCAGGATGAGAACAGAAATCGTGCTCCGGTAGTGCGGCAGCAGCAGGAGGCCCCATTAGCTAAAGTGGTGCTTCAGGTTAAGAACAGTTTCAGGTTAAGAATGGACCTCCAGAATGAATTAAGTACTTAACCCGAGGTATCACTGTAGTTAAAGTTTTTGCCTCTGTCTTCAGTACAGTGGTACCTCTAGTTGCGTTCTGCTCTGGTTATGGACTTTCAGCTTATGAACGAGGCAAACCCATAAGTTTACTTCTGGGTTCGCCATGTACGCATGCGCAGAAGCGATCTGCACGCTTCATGCATGCGCAGAAGCACTTGCTCGCGCCACGCACATGCACGGAAGAGGCGATTTAGTTGTGGACTTTTTGGGGTGCGAACGGCACCCTGAAACGGATTAAGTCCACAACTAGAGGTACCACTGTACATTGTATTTTATTTTATTGCTACGGCTAGTGGCTGATGCAAATAAAGATTATTCTGATTCTGATCCGCATGGTCTCTTCCAACTCGTATGATTCTATGAAATGGGACCTGGTTGTGTCTTTCAGACAGAGGACGAGAAGCTAGAACCCCACAATGAATGTACCACGTAGGAGGCCTAGACCTTGCTTAAGTCACCTCAGGCCCCACCAAATGAAAAAGCCATGCTTGCCATAGAACTTTCAGGAAGATGCCATATCCATCACCAGAAAGATGTTCTCCATTAAGGTAAGGAAAAGGTAAACCGACCCCTGGATGGTTAAGTCCAGTTAAAAGTGACCATGGGGTGCAGCGCTCATCTCACTTCAGGCTGAGGGAGCCGGTGTTTGTCCACAGAAAGCCTTCCAGGTCATGTGGCCAGCATGACTAAACCGCTTCTGGTGCAACGGGACACTGTGACAGAAGCCAGAGCGTACGGAAACACTGCTTACCTTCCCGCCGCAGTGATACCTATTTATCTCCTTTATTCCTATACAGGTGTGGTGAAGAATGTTTGATAGGGATAACCCCAGCAGCAGGCAGCAAAACCCACCAAAGGAACTCATTCACTTTCTCCTAATCTTCTTGGCGGTTCCCTATTTCCGCACTCTGTGAAACTGAAGCTGAGTTGAAGGGGGGAAAGGAGATCGCAGTTCTTTTCACTACTCACTTAATACTTGTGCTTACGGGGAAGAATATAAATACAGTCCCACCGTTACATTTCTCATTATTATCAGTGGTGTTTTGGTTTTGGTTTTTTAAAGAAAAACCGGTGCCGGTACTCACCATGAAGTTGTTACAGTAAGTGGAACACTTTTAACATGTGGGGCAAAAGAGGTTCTGGTACTGCGTACCCTTGAGTACCCTCAGAAAAAAAGCACTTCTTCTTCTTCTTCTTCTTCTTCTTCTTCTTCTTCTTCTTATTATTATTATTATTATTATTATTATTAATTGAATTTGTATACCGTCCTATACCCCCACCCTAGGTCTCAGGGCAATTGACAACACGGAGGTAAATATATGAAGCACAAAAAACATAATCAAAATGTTCAAAGCATAATCAAAATAATCAAAATATAATGAAAGCAAGCAAAGCAATATTAATGTATACACACAAATAAACAATGTGCTCCCTAACAAAAGCCCCTAAACGATACTCCAGCCCACAAATACAGAAATCTAAGTAGCATATGACATTTAACAACAATTTAAAACAGACCCACCTTCCAAAGAAAACAGCACCTACCCAACTTAAAACCCCGTCCCTGTTAAAGCAATACAGTAATGTAAAACCCTTGCCCTCAGTGTGGTCAGGCTAATTTGTGTCTCCAGCGGATGGTGCCTCCTGATAATTTAAGCTTAGCCTTAGTGCGCTCCACTGAGCTCTTCAGGAAAACCAGGATAATGACACCTATAATCTGGTTGTGTTCTGTTGCTACTTTAAAGGCCGTTTCTTAGAAGTCACTGCAGATAAGTAAACATCATAAATACCATTATCTGACCTTTACGTTGCCCAACTGCTGCAGAAAGCTCATAAAGCTGAAAGACTGGCTTTATAACTGCAACTCAAAGCACATTTTGTGTTCAACTACACCCCCCCCCCGAGGGATGCCCTATCCTTAACACTGACATTGCACTGTATTGGGGGTGGGATGCATATGCTCTGTGGTGTGTTATTAAGCAGAAGTGGTTTCCATCTGCACAGTGGAAATTGTGTGGCCTATCGTTTTTTAAAAGTTCAGAGGCAGCCTAGAGTTCTCTAGCTAATAACATGTAACAAAGCCTAGTCTAAATTTCTGTGCATACAGACCAGAGCAGACATCATGCTAAGTGTTATGGGTGCCAGGGAAAATAGCAGTGATGTATTCAGCTCCTCCCACCTTTCCCATAATGCCAAGTAGAGCTTACTGCATCCCTTGACATCACAGCGGGTGGCGCTGTGGGTTAAACCACTGAGCCTAGTACTTGCCGATCAGAATGTTGGCGGTTCGAATCCCCGTGATGGGGTGAGCTCCCGTTGCTCGGTCCCTGCTCCTGCCAACCTAGCAGTTCAAAAGCACGTCAAAGTGCGAGTAGGTAAATAGGTACCGCTCCGGCGGGAAGGTAAGCGGTGTTTCCGTACACTGCTCTGGTTCACCAGAAGCGGCTTAGTCATGCTGGCCACATGACCCGGAAGCTGTACGCCGGCTCCCTCGGCCAATAAAGCGAGATGAGCGCCGCAACCCCAGAGTCGGCCACAACTGGACCTAATGGTCAGGGGTCCCTTTACCTTTACGTATTCAGCTTCCCCACCTTTCCCATAATGCCAAGTAGAGCTTACTGCATCCCTTGACATCACAGCATTCCACTTTTCCCCGTTCAAGTAATGGGCAGCCAATGATGTGGTGTGTAAGTGATGGGAGACTTAGTCCAAAACATCTAGATTGTACCACGTTGAGGAAGGCTAACTGAGAGGATGATCCAGTAGGAATGATGCTTTATTTCTTCTTTGGCAATCATTCGTAGCCGAGTAAGATGGTCTTCCATGAACATGGTCTTAACAGTGAGTCCGTAAGTGACTGTGGAGGCCAATTCTGGATCCACACATCCTTCCACAGTGGGGACATAGTTTTCCGGGCAGGAGTTGATCACAGTGAGGGTTTGCCAAACGTGTCTTCCTCTTAGCATGTTTCTCCCTTTCATCCTGAGTCCGAGTGTATTCAAAGTCTATGACACCTTTGGTAAAGGCTATTCTCCAACTGGAGCGCTCGCAGGCCAGTGTTTCCCAGTTGTCGGTGTTTATGCTACATTTTTTTAGATTTGCGTTGAGAGAGTCTTTAAACCTCTTTTGTTGACCTCCAGCATTACGCTTTCCATTTTTAAGTTTGGAGTAGAGTAGTTGCTTTGGAAGACGATAATCAGGCATCTGAACAACATGAGCAGTCCAACAAAGTTGATGTTGAAGAATCATTGCTTTGACACTGGTGATATTTGCTTCTTCCGGTACGCTGACATTAGTTTGTCTGTCTTCCCAAGTGATATATAAAAATTTTCAGACACTGTTGATGGAATCTTTTGAGGAGTTGGAGATGGCGTTTATAAGTGGTCCATGTTTCAGCCCTTGCCCTGCCTGCTGCTATCAATAAAGATTTGGCCTGATTTTATCCCATCACCCTTGTACAGTCTGCTTATTTTGCTGCTCTCATGGGTCACATACAGGTAATGTGCCTGCCTGGGCAATCCACAAAGGTGCCAAAATCAAAGACAACAACAAAAAATCATTTATTTATTTCCACAATGGGCTCACCAATGAACAACCCAAGCAATTAATTTCAAAGGATATTAAATATGAGTGTATTTATTCATAAACATAACTTATTTCCTCAATACACCCACCAATAAGCCCAGTTAATCAATTCAAGAAGCCATAAGAGATAGATATACTTACTTATAAATTCCTTTATTTCCCCCCATATACCTAATGATCAACAATGCAACTAATCTAACAACTGAAAAATATGTATTTTGCTGCAATCTATGGGCCACAGCACCACCGGGCGAAGGTTTCCTGTGCTCATTGGGCACGGAGTGGGGCTTCATTTAAAAGCACTGCTTCATTTATAATAGGTTTCTCCCCCCTTATTATTATGTATTTTTTCAATTAATGGAGCCTAAAATTAAAACATTTAGCATGTGTGGGTTCATGAACTCTCTTAAGGTTAAAGATGGGTTCTTGTACTCACAAAGGCTAGCAACCATTCTTCTAGTGAATGAAGGAAAAACAACAGAGCTAAGGGTCAAGCTGTGATTTAAGAACTAACCAAGTTATTCACAAATAATTTCAAGTATTGAGAATAACATTTGGAATCGTAAGAGCCAATCTAGGGAGAAAAGCATCATTTAGTGAATGCATTATTCACAAAATTATTGTAAATTATTAATTTCCTTCTGCCAGGTTCTGTGGCTGTCAGGTTAACCCCCCGTCTTTCTTCTTCTTATTATTTTTAAAAAGCAACTGTTCTCAAAAGTGTAAGTTACAAGATAATGAGTCCTGTGAGATTTTTCACATGGAAAAAGTAATCTAGTGTTCCTTTATTAATATTTGAACTTCCAAAAACTGAGGAATAGTATAATTAAAGACGCCTAAAACAGTGCTTCATAGAGTAACTGCTTATAACATTTTGAACTTATATCTATTAGTGTAAAGTCCATTGGACAGTTGAGAATGTTAATGCTACAATGGAGTACAGATGGTGCAAAGATTAGTGTCAGACTAGGCCCTGGGAGATCAGGGTTCAAATCCCCTCTCAGTAACCAGAAGCTCACAGGGTGACCTTCGGCCAGTCATCGTCTCTCAGCCTAACCTACTTTGCAGGGTTGTTGTGGAAATTAAATGATGAAAGGTGGAACTACGTCTGCCACCTTGAGTTTCTTGAGGAATGTGAGATATAAATGCAGTAAAACAATACAAAATGGACAGCCATGGCAACGTGCCATTTATACAGCTCAGAAAACCTTTCATAACTAAAATGTCTTCCGTTAGCAAGCCCCTGTCATATCATGACAGAAATGCTACTCTATAGAGCCACGCTAGAAGTCCTGTTCCCAGTTGGAGAGTGGGCTTCTGAGTGTCGTGTAATTCTACTCAATATGATCCAGAACAGAACTCCAATGTATAGTTAGCAGAATAAAAACTTAGACACGTTGCAGGATTTTCCCCAAAATAGACCAGAGGCAATTGTATTTCAGCTATCAGAGCTTTACTGCTACTGAAGGCAAATGAGCATAATGGTCACAAATTCAATACATTCAGGATTGGCACTGTCTATCATGCCTGCTTTTTGGGAGAAAAGCGGTGACAAACTTAGACAGCATCTTTAAAAGCAGACACATCACCTTGCCAACAAAGGTCCGTATAGTTAAAGCTATGGTTTCCCCAGTAGTGATGTATGGAAGTGAGAGCTGGACCATAAAGAAGGCTGATTGCCGAAGAATTGATGCTTTTGAATTATGGTGCTGGAGGAGACTCTTGAGAGTCCCATGGACTGCAAGAAGATCAAACCTCTCCATTCTGAAGGAAATCAGCCCTGAGTGCTACCTGGAAGGACAGATCCTGGAGCTGAGGCTCCAATACTTTGGCCACCTCATGAGAAGAGAAGACTCCCGGGAAAAGACCCTGATGTTGGGAAAGATGGAGGGCACAAGGAGAAGGAGACAACAGAGGACAAGATGGTTGGACAGTGTTGTCGAAGCTACCAACATGAGTTTGACCAAACTGTGGGAGGCAGTGGAAGACAGGAGTGCCTGGTGTGCTCTGGTCCATGGGGTCACGAAGAGTCGGACATAACTAAATGTCTAAGCAACAACAAGAAGTCGTCCAGTTGCAGCAGACTTAACTTAAACTTACAATAACTTATAATAAATCTAAACCTTAACACTAAGCATACTATGTACAGAACACCACACCAGAAGGAAGAAAGATAGAAAGAGAGAGGGAAACCCAGGCACTGTACTCAGGTTCTCTGAAGGAATAACCCAAACATCACGAAACTTCTGCTTGTTTCTTTCACACAGAGAAGTTTCCAGGGCCCTCTTGAATTAAGCAGAATAGGAAAGAGCAATACTTTCTGCATTAAGAAATGCAAACTGACGCTGAGATCTGACGCAACATGCGGGAGAAACTTTTGTTGCAGATGGCAAGGATCTACTGAGTGTAGAAGGTGGTCTTGTATGTTCAGTGCAGCAGCGTAGCTGTTGAGCTTTCTTTAGAAAATCAAAGTTGGTGAGCTTTTTTCTGGGCAAGCGCCAAAATTCCATAGCTGCCTATTTCAGGGACAGGAATGCACAGCAGCTACCATGTCACCCTACAGAACCCCGTGGCACCTTATGCCCCTTACGCTACTGGTAAGCTGGTCTCTCAAGTAACCTGGTCCTGAGCTGAATAGGGCCTTATTTGCTAATATTGACGCCTTGAACTTCGCCTAGTCTCAAGGCCCAGCCAAGGGAATGCACATAGCACATAGTTAACCTTTTATTGTCAAAGATAACAGTTTGCATGAAATTATATGACACCAGCTGTTTAGAGTATTCCCCTCCTTTGGTCTGCAGAAATGCTAAATGGCATTGCAGCAAGCAACTGTTATTCCACACTTTGTTGTGCGTTTTCCCATCAGTTTCCCTGGAATCACAGAATTGTAGAGTCGGAAGGGACCCTGAGGATCATCTAGTCCAACCCCCTGCAATGCAAGAATATGCAGCTGCCCCAGATGAGGATTGAACCTGCAACCTTGGTGTTATTAGCACCATGCTCTAACCAGCTGAGCTCTCCAGGCACATTGCAAATAATCCAGTTTTGGAGGGAAGCAAGTTTGTTCAACAAGAGCACCATATCAACTTCAACTGTGCAATGTGGTTGAATCCCACCCCAAGAGCCTTACAAGTTCCTATTATCGCCATAATAGCCTTTAATTTGTGTGGTCTTTGTATAAAGTAATGGACTTGCTGCTGTTATATGTCTTCATTGTAAATTCAAAAGGTAAAAAATGTATAGTATATGCAGTATATTATTATGAAATAGCCTGCAAATTGAAGTTCTATTTATTGAAATAATATTGAATGACAATTTATCATAATTTTACAAAGACATATCAAATCCAAACACTGATGCATTTATCTTGATTATGCTGGAGAATAACATCAAATGACTTAGATTTCTCTCTCCATTATGTAGCTTTACTTGGTCTTTGAGGGAAATGATCACGACTCCTTGAAACCCATAAATGGTCATGCGAGAATGTTTTGGCTAGTTCTTGTCAAGGGGAATCTTTTAATTAAATTTAAAAATTAAGGGGAAACATCTGGCAAGGGATAATCACTGATGGCCATATTGTTATATAATGTATGGGTCATATCCACACCCTAGTTAAAGCACAAGGCTTTCCCCAAAGCACCCTGGGAGCTGTAGTTTGCTAAGAGTGCTGGGAATTGTAATTGTGTTGGGGGGGGGAAATAAATCTCCCAGGATTCTTTTCTGAGAAGCCATATGCTTTGAATGTGCAAATTGTATGGTATGGATACTTTTGCAAAGTTCACTGCTTAGCACTGGAAAACACATTTCTCCAGTGTATGTATAACAGAGAAGCTCAACAGCAAGAGAAGAGCAGTATCTGAGTCAACTGTTGTTACCATTTTCCTGCTTTGCTTTGCTATGGCTCCCCCCAAAGGGAGAGGAGAGACACAGGACCCTCTCTGAAGGACACTGGACCCACCCAATACTGTGAAACCTTGGTTCCTTAACAGCTAAGTTGCCGAACAAATCGGCTCCCAAACGCCACAAACCCGAAAGTAAGTGTTCTGGTTTGCAAACGTTTTCCGGAAGCCGAACATCCGACGCTGCTTCCGCTTGAATGCAGGAAGCTCCTGCAGCCAATCAGAAGCTACACCTTGGTTGTCAAATGGTTTCAGAGGCCGAACGGACTCCCGGAGCGGATTAAGTTCAAGAACCAAGGTACCGCTGTACTGACTTGTAACAGCTGGCCTGGACACCAGAATTCTGGGTGGTGTGGGAAGTTTAAATGAGAAAAAATTGTTAGTTTGATGTGGATCATTTTGGGATGAGGAGGAGATTTTGTTTCCTTGTTAATTAGTGGGTTAATGTACTGCTTTGTTTATTATTTGAGTATTTTTAAATGAATGTTAAAGGTAAAGGGACCCCTGACCATTAGGTATAGTTGCTGACGACTCTGGGGTTGTGGCGCTCATCTCGCTTTACTGGCCGTCGGAGCCGGCATACAGCTTCCGGGTCACGTCGCCAGCATGACTAAGCCGCTTCAGGCGAATCAGAGCAGCGCATGGAAATGCTGTTTACCTTCCTGCCAGAGCGGTACCTATTTATCTACTTGCACTTTGAGGTGCTTTTGAACTGCTAAGTGGGCAGGAGCAGGGACCTCACCCCGTCGTGGGGATTCGAACTGCCAACCTTCTGATCGGCAAGCGCCAGGCTCTGTGGTTAGGTTATGTGAAATATATTGATGTATTATATGATTTTCCCCACTTTCCACCTCCCTTACAGACATATGTACAGTGGTACCCCGGGTTAAGTACTTAATTCGTTCCAGAGGTCCGTTCTTAACCTGAAATTGTTCTTAACCTGAAGCACCACTTCAGCTAATGGGGCCTCCTGCTGCTGGCGCGCCGACAGAGCACGATTTCTGTTCTCATCCTGAAGCAAAGTTCTTAACCCGAGGTACTATTTCTGGGTTAGTGGAGTCTGTAACCTGAAGCGTATGTAACCCGAGGTACCATTGTATTGTATATCCTCTTCTTCTTCTCGCTGTTAAGAGACCTTCTAGTGAAAAGCAACTAATAAGTCTAATAAAATAAAATGAAGCCACACAGGCCCCAGAGCTGCTGAATCAGTGTTCCTGTACAATTCCATACTGTGAATGCAGTGATTCAGTACAGATCACGTAAAATATGGCATTCAACCAAGGGATGGGGAAGAAGTTCGAACCAGTTCGCATTTAAAGGCAACTCTGTCAAATCTGCACCTTCAGAAGCTATATGGGGACCAACATATAGCCATCCTTTAATATCCACACATATCCAAATGTTGCCATGCAATTCTCTAACCAACCAATGTTTACAAAAAATACATGTATTGAGGGGGGAAGATGTGCATAAAAATGAATAGGACACTGAAAACAATGTACAAAAATGCAATATATTCAAAGAAATGGCTTGCAAAATTGTGTATGTTAGTCAAAACTGCCTATAAAATGCTTTTATTTTGAGAAACTCACACTAAAATGCTGAAGAACTTTCATAAGGGTTTTTTTAAAAAAAATCAAATTTATTCAGAAATTAATAATAATAATAATATTTATACCCATAGCTGTCAACTTCCCCCTTTTCTTGCAAGGAATCCTATTCAGAATAAGGGATTTTCCCTTTACAAAAGGGAAATGTTGACAGCTATGTTTATACCCCGCCCATCTGGCTGGGTTTCCTCAGCCACTCTGGGCGGCTTCCAACAAAGATCAAAAATACATTAAAACACCAGTCATTAAAAACGTCCCTATACAGGGCTGCCTTCAGATGTCTTCTAAACATCAGATAGTTGTTTATCTCTTTGACATCTGATGGGAAGGCATTCCACAGGGCAGGCGCCACTACCGAGAAGGCCCTCTGCCTGGTTCCCTGTATCTTGGCTTCTCACAGTGAGGGAACCGCCAGAAGGCCCTCAGTGCTGGACCTCAATGTCCGGGCAGAACGATGGGGGTTTCCATCAGAAACAAAATGGGGAGAGTTGGCTTTTAAGAGTGGAAACATAAGAAACAGAGAAACAAAATTGACAGATCCTTCCATTCCTGTTTAACACTGATGCCCCCTTTGTTGGTATGAGCCAGGTTACCTGCAACACTATGCTTTAGCAGACCAGGTGATGTGCAGCTTATAGTCAGTCCCTCATGCTGGATTCGGCCCTGCATTGTCTTGTCAACCCAGAGAGCCTTGTGTCACCAGTGCTACAGTTGTTGATGGAATAAGGAAAAGCCAAGGTGTGTTCCTTTTATTCTTCCTCTATGAATGCCAAAGGCACCAATCTCTTTGCTTTAAAAGAGGGTGACTTTTTGAACCGAGTAATAGTCACCACGAGGTGTTAGAAAGAAATAAGTGCATTGCTTTTTCCTGACTTGAATTTATATCCATAATATCCCTTACTGCTCTTACCTTTGTTCTGTACCGAAATCTAACACAGTGCCCCTGGCTTTGAAAACAAATAAATGGAAATGTTAAAAAGCGCAACATCAGAAATAATTGAAAAGAAGAAATAATGTAAAGCAGACTAGAAATGATCACATTCAGCTCAGGTAAAATATGGTACAATGTAAACAAAGCTAAGTTAGAGCCATTTAAATTAAGCATGTGCTTAACGTTCCCACTGGGACTTTAGCACCCAGCTGTTGATCCCAGACATTATATTATTTCGTCTGTTTATTGATCGAGGTGGTAAAGAGGTAGCATCCACAAAGGCCTTTTGTTTGTAATAGATCATTTTAGCCATTCTCCGTTATGTAACTGTTCGCTTCTGCCTTCAGAATCACCCTCAGGTCAAACTGCATAGCACATCACTGTGGGCTAAGACACATATTTTTAAGAGTGGTTTTCTTATCTCGATTTGTTTAAGGATCACTGGAAACACAGCACAGTCTACCTGTTCTGCTTGGCTTCACTGAGTTTACCTTATGAGGCAGCACACTGTTTTTGGTTTTTTAAATAAACCTGATAAAACTAGAGTTGTGGTTCGAGGACCCGACCCCCGCAATGTGGAAAGAATACACAAGGACACGTTATATAAGGTTAATGGGCAAGGAAAGGCCACAACTTTATTGATTACAGCAGTGAAAAGGTATTGGCTTAGGCATTGGATCTCTCAAGCAAGTGGGTTTATTCACCAGTAGGTGGAGCCTGTTGATGCTAATCCAACTATAGGCTCTCCCCTGATGTCACCGAGGGTCGTGCCATGGCCTCCCGCCAAGCAGGCATCGGACAGAAATACACGACCGCCAGATTCCTTTAACGGAATACCCCTAAATTGAAGGCACAGGCGATGGCCACACCTAGCTCTTCGACACACCACAACACATTATTCCAATGCCTAACCGCCACCCAAGCCAAAAGGCTCGCCGCCAATACCCTCACGGCTGTAACCAATCCCGGATGCTATTGATGACACTATCTAACCAAATGTCGTTCCCCAGGTCTGATAAATGCACCCCGTCATTCCGGTATAAGGCTTGGTCGCCGATCCGGATACGGTCATGATAAATGACTCGGCCATCCATGAAGCGCACCCAACGGGCCACTGCCCGATTTATGAGTTTCCTGGTTTTTTCAATGGCCATACAGCTCTGCGCACCGCGCCAAAAAAATCTCTTCAGCAAAGAGGACCAGAACACCGTCGTTCTGGGACATAAGGCTGCAAACGCATTCAAGTCTCTTTTTATGTTTGACAACAAGTCCACGCTCCTTCTGTTGGCAAGGTCATTCTCCCCTAATTGAATGACAAGGATACCGGGAGGGCCGAACGTGGCAACTTTCTCCCACAGCAATGGCATAAGCTCGTCCCAGCGCATGCCTCTTCTCGAAAACCAGGAAACTTGAACTCCAGGTGGTAAACCAAGATTAGGCGCGAGGCCGCAGCTGACCGCCCGAACGCGGGCCCAATAGACAATACTGTGGCCGCAAATCCACACGCGTCTCCTGTGCACAGCTGAGGATGAAAGGACAGAGAAAAGAACTGGTAAGTAGGAGTGATGTATCCAGGCACAATCCAACGAATATAACTTTTATAAGCATTGGATTTCCACCGACCCAATTCTTTGATCTTAACCGCAGGCAGACCCAAGTGGGTGGCTGTTGTTGCGGCACCGATTCTGAATGAGTGCGCGGCATATTCAAGGGACGATAAACCACACGCCTCGATAGCTTTGCGGAGTACCCTGGTGAATTGGTGTCTCAACAAGGTGACCCATCTTCGTGAACCAGGAGCGGGCCAGGGCCGGGTGGTCTAAGGTAGAGGTACCGCCTAGCGTCCTTTACCGGGCATGGGCCCTGCTGAGCCGACGCTGTCAGCTTAACTAGAACCCCCCTACCAGCCTGATCAGTTTTGGACTGGCGTATCCTGACCGTCAAGGTCGATTCAGACAACTGCACATCCTCCATAAGTAGGCCGCGCGTTGAACCCCTTGCGCTAGCTTCTACCACGACTTCGCCAACTCTCAGAGCGCAAAAAAAGCGATGGCATACGCCGCAGAAAAGAGGCGGCCCTCAAACTTGCTCCAGCAAATTGACCTGAGCTTCGTGCGCATTTGAGATACCAACCCATAAGAAATTGGCTTACGGCCCTCGGCCCTGGGGGGTTGTGACCTGCCCCAACCTTCAATAGCTCTACGGATCAGAAAGTTGCTGCACGGGTCGTAAGAAAATGTGGCTTTTGAAAAGAAGCTGATGGCCGCTACGTGTATCTTTAAGGTTTTGGGAGCACGTCCCAAATCATCAAGATGGGAAAGGTACTGAAGAACATCGTCAGTGGTGGGTGGCACGTTATGCGACAGCCCAGATAACCCAGACCTGAAACCCAGGAAATCGCACCAGGCCTTCTTGTAAGACCTGAGAGTGGAGGGTGCGACAGACGCTAATACTCCCTGAATCACTTTGTGTCTCCAACGTTCCACAGGTGTTCCGGAAAGGGTTCGGGCAACGGTTGTGCACCAGGTGCTAGCGACCGGAAGCGAGATATCTGAAAGCGAGACAAGGCATCGGCTATATCATTACTGGTCCCAGGAATAAATGTGGCTGGAAATATTATGTTGTACTCAAGGCACCGGAGAACGAACGCCCGCAGAAGGGAGGAGACCCTCGCAGACCGAGATGACTGCCTGGCTAGTATGTTCACCACTGCCAGGTTGTCGGTCCTGAAGCATACGCGGCGATTTCGAAACTCCTCCGTCCAGATGTGAACGGCCACAACTATAGGAAAGAACTCAAGAAAGGTGAGATCCCGCGTGATGGCCTGACCCTGCCATCCCGTTGGCCATCGTTGCGCGCACCAACATCCCCTGAAGTACAAGCCAAAGCCTAGAGACCCAGCCGCGTCTGATTGGACCTGGAAGTCTGATGACAAATTTAAAACATCCTGCCATAGAGATACCCCATTGTAGTTTTCCAAAAATGTCATCCACACCTCCAGGTCGTCCTTAACCGACTTGAGCAGACGGACCCTGTGGTGTGGGTTCTGAGACCAACTGACAGCCTGGCTAGGCGAGCGCAGAAGGGGCGACCGGGGGAAACTACCTTGCAAGCGAAGTTAAAATGACCTAATAGGGATTGAATTTGTCTAAGGGTGATCTTCCTTAGGGTAAGGGCATCTCGGATTATTTCTTTAAGGGCGTCAATTTTTTCCTCAGGTAGGCGGGATGACTGGGCCATTGTATCCAACTCGATGCCCAGGCACGTGAGGCACATGGCCGGTCCTTCGGTTTTTTCGGCTGCGAGGGGAACACCCAAGTCCTGGGCCAGAGCTGAGAAGGCCCCAAGCAAGGAGGCGCATTCCCCCGTGTTGGACTTTCCCACGAAAAGAAAATCATCCAGATAGTGCGTGACCCCAGTGGAATTGGTCCTAAAACGCAAGGCCCAGTCCAAGAATGTGCTGAAAGTTTCGAATGCCGAACAGGCTACTGTGCAGCCCATCGGCATGGCCCTATCAACATAGTATTTTCCCTGAAATTTGAAACCCAGCAACCAGAAGTCACTGGGGTGCACTGGCAAAAGGCAGAAGGCCGATTCAATATCACACTTTGCTAAAAGTGCCCCGCGACCAAAATTCCGGATTAGTTTAACTGCCTGGTCAAAGGAAGCGTATTTTACCGTGCATAACTCCTGCGGGATGGCGTCGTTAACCGAGCCGCCTTTCGGGTAAGAAAGATTGTGAACGAGCCTAAATTCCCCAGGGGTCTTCTTGGGGACGATGCCTAATGGTGATACGTGTAAGTTGGGGATGGGGGGTCTGTCAAACGGGCCTGCTACCCTGCCAGCGCTCACTTCCTTGGCTATCTTTCTCTCAGCGACTTCCGGTCTCTCTCTAACTGATTTTTGATTGGGGGAATCTTTGGCTATCAAAGAACCTGCAATAGGGATTCTAAACCCGCTGGAAAATCCTTCCCGGAGGTAGGAAGCTGCATTTTTATCCGGGTAAAAGGACAGAAGGTTGCAAAGGGGGGCGAGCTTGATGGGGGAAAACGCCAATTCCAGAACTACCTCATCTTCTGTTCCCTGCCGCGGGGGCTCCCCTGGAACTGGAATGATGGAACCCCCGGCCTCCACGAAAGGGCTACTTCCCCCCCTTAAAGCAAGATGTTGCAGGGTGAGCCCTGGCGCATCTTTCGCATTCGTGCGGGTATTTACAAGATGGCCTTTGGCAAAACCCTTTATTGTACTCCCAGCATACACTGCGCTTGAAATCCCTTCTTTGCTCGGTCCTGGCCGACTGATATGGGTCGACTGGTTTCTTCTCTACGTATGGACCAACAACTACTGACCAGATGCTGTTCTCGATCTGATCCCAGCGTGCTAACGGGATCCTAGAAGCCTTCCTTCGAAACTTCTTCCGGGAGACATGGAAATAAATGCCGACCTTTTAAGCAGGGCGAGGGAGGGAATAGAAAACAACGCAAAAGGGGAAATTCAAACAAATGAAATAAATGATCCAGCGAAGTGAGGGAATTAGGAGAAAACAGGGGTCTCACAGTGGGCACACACAGAACTATGAAGCCAGACACTGGCAAACGGCTGTTTGTAAAGAATACGTGCAACAGCTCTATCAAAAGGGGCTGATTTAAATAAGCTATCGCTGCTGCAGCAGAGCGCAGGAGCTCGACCTGAGGCACACACACACACACACAGAGTCACGCAGCAGGCAAGGAATTCCCGGACAAAATCAGGACGGGGACAAATCACACACACCCAAAAGGGGCTCCTTGATGGCGCCACCAAACTGCTGGATTTTCAAATTAAAAGTGCCGCTGCAGCTGCACAGAACCCAAGCAAACAAAACACACTCACGCACGCAGAGTGACACAAGGCACACACGCAAGGCACACTCGGTGGGGGACACAAGGTCGGACGGGGAAGCACACACACACCGCTGCTGTAGCAGAACCGGAGGAGAACTACAGGAGCACACACACACAAGACACACACGGTGGAAACCTAATGACGGGGAGGGGAGGGCACGAAGACCGTGTGGGAGTGAGAGAGGAACGCTAGAGGCAAGAAGAACGTGCAAAGAAAAGTAGCTTGGACAACAGGAAAGGTAGCACAAGACTTCCCTCTTAAGGTCCTCTTCAAAGTAGCTCCACATGGTCGCTCCTCACCGCTAGGCACACGGAAAGATCGTGACTGACTCGCGGCGAGATGACGAAGAATGAGGCCGGGGAGAGGCTGGCGCCGCAGCAAAAGGCTGCTGAACACGCCCCCTCCCAGGCACCTGGTTGGATGCCTGCCGAGGGAGCGTGGGCGCCAGCCAGGTGAGGTGGAGGCAGGGGGCTAATGCCCCCTGCTAGGGGCGGTGCTCGGCTCCCGCCCACAACCACTCCCCTCTCTTGCAGGGAGGAGAGTCTTTAAGGTAAGATAAAGGTAAAGGGATCCCTGACCATTAGGTTCAGTCGTGGCCGACTCTGGAGTTGTGGCGCTCATCTCACTTTATTGGCTGAGGGAGCCGGCGTAAAGCTTCCGGGTCATGTGGTCAGCATGACTAAGCCACTTCTGGCGAACCAGAGCAGTGCACGGAAACGCCATTTACCTATTTATCTACTTGCACTTTGAGGTGCTTTCGAACTGCTAGCTTGGCAGGAGCAGGGACCGAGCAACGGGAGCTCACCCCGTCGCAGGGATTCGAACCGCCGACCTTCTGATCGGCAAGCCCTAGGCTCTGTGGTTTAACCCACAGCGCCACCCGCGTCCATTCTAGCAAAGCACCACAGTGTCTGTGTACTCAACTCCTATGGCAATGTAAGGGGGAAATGAAGGGGATCTACCCACACCCCCAAGATGCCCACCCCCTTCTTCAGTGATTGCAGGACAAAATGGCACCGGAAAGTGCCTTCAGTTTTCTTTCCATCTCGTCTTTGATCCATGAAGTGCTGCTGACACCACCTGCCTCTTCCTCCTTGTACCCACCACCTTCTGGAGAGCCAGTGTGGTGTAGTGGTTAAGAGCGGTAGTCTCGTAATCTGGGGAACCGGGTTCGCGTCTCCGCTCCTCCACATGCAGCTGCTGGGTGACCTTGGGCCAGTCACACTTCTCTGAAGTCTCTCAGCCTCACTCACCTCACAGAGTGTTTGTTGTGGGGGAGGAAGGGAAAGGAGAATGTTAGCCGCTTTGAGACTCCTTAAAGGGAGTGAAAGGCGGGATATCAAATCCAAACTCTTCTTCTTCTCTTCTTCCTTGCCACAGCTGCTTCTTCAAGCATCCCTAAAGGCCTTTGGTTTCATATGATCTTATATAATCCTTAAATATTCTCCAATCTCCAAATATTTTCCGGTTCAATACCAACCACACCATATTTGCAGAACTTGCGTGATACTTGTATACACAACAAATACCATTTGTGGAGCAGACTGGAACAATATTAAAGAATATAAAACTGTGCGGAAAAATTGACAATATAAACAGTAAAATGAGAATGATTGGAAGACTTGTTTTGTCAGAAGTCTTTTTTATTTAAGTATTAATTAGGAAGATTTAAGTTTTTTATGCACGTAAATTTGCTTTTTCTTCTTTCTTCTTTCTGTATTTTCTTCTTTTTTTCTTGTTTTTTCTTTAATTTTCTTTTTGTAGTATGAGATTGTAAATTCTTTGTATATGTGTGTAATTTAAATTAATAAAGATTATTCAAAATATTAAAATAAAAAAATAAAGGCCTTTGGTTTCAGTGTTGCGCTCTCTCCAGAATCCAATGCTGACTGAGACGCCTCTCTCCCAGGACAGCCAGCTTATATATACAGTGGCGTAGCGTGGGGGGTGCAGGGGGGGCCGGCCGCACCGGGCGCAACCTCTGGGGGGCGCGCTCGCACTCGCAGCTCTCTGCCCCTACCTGGCTCATTCAGGGTTAGGGGGCGCAAATTACTTGCCTTGACCCGGGTGCTGACAACCCACGCTACGCCACTGTATATATAGCAAGGGAGTGGAGGAGAGGGACAAAGGCTTCACTCAGGTCCACTCCCAAGCTGCGCCCTCCACAAGCTCCCAATATGGCTATCATAGCCATGCAAGCATGCCCAGCATCCAGTGCAGGAAACAATCCCTTGCGTCCTGATGGAGCTGGGAGGGAAGAATCTACCCTTTCTGCTGTGGCAGTGCCATGCCACAAGCGGTACCTCATCGCAATACCACAGGAGAATGGTAACTCTTTTACCCCATCTGGTTTCCTCCAAACCAGTGGTCAGCAAACTTTTTCAGCAGGGGGCCGGTCCACTGTCCCTCAGACTTTGTGGGGGGGACTATATTTTTTGGGGGGGGTGATGCAAGAACACCACGAGCCCCGGTGGCTGCTTATCTGTGTCTTGCGAGTGGCAGGGGCTGGCGGCGGTGGAGGGACGATGAGCAGCATGCAAAAGGGCTCCGGAAAAGGGCTGCTTAAAATGGCGGCCGCTCGAGCGCTGTTGCTGGCACCAACAAAGCCCAGCCCCCTTCCTCCTTTAGGCAGGGCGGGGAGAAGCCAGGAGGGAGGAGGGAGGAGGAGGTGGTGGCGGCGGCGCCGCCGTGTGAGGGAGGGAGAGGGAAAGAATGTGTGCACTGGTGATCCACGCGGCGATTCCCAGACCATCCGTGGGCCAGATCCAGAAGGCAATTGGGCCTAATCCAGCCCGCAGACCTTAGTTTGCCGACCCATGCTCCAAACAGCCCTAGTCAGAAAGTCTCCCTCCAATATGACTTGCTCTTTCCTTTCCACAAGCATCAGCTTCTTCCCCAAACTGTTATCTTCTTCCCCTTCCTTCCTTGAGCATCTCCTTGCCCCTGCATCAGTGGCCACGCTGCCCATTAGTCCACACCTGAGAGAGACTGGGGGCAGGCTGGTCTGGAGGGCCAAGGGGGTTTCTTCTACTTTTCCACAGGAAATAAAGTTACATTTCTCCTAACGCTTGAATGCAGCTTGAGAGAGAGAATACTGATGGCTCATTCCTGCAGGGAAGTGTGGGAGAACAACACTGAGTCACTGGCTAAGACAATTGTTTTGCTTCACACAATCAAAACACAGCTAAATGGAGTTTGGTGCTGGAGGCTTGCGGCCAGTCAGAACAAGCCACCCTCCCCGAGACTTCGGCCAACTGTGAGAGAATTTCGGGAGAAATACCAGGAGCTATTCTGTCAGCAGCTGTCCCTCATGGATGACTCTTGTTTCTTACTTAATTCCTGCCCCCCCGCCAAAGCATTTTTAAAGACTGTCCGTTTGTGGTTTCTAACCTTCGCAGCAGCACTCACTTTGCCTTCACGTCAATGTTGACATGAGAAGTAGAGACGTCTCGCCCTTCACCTCGTTTTTTCCTGCTGCGCCAAGGTTTCCATAGGGAATTCTCTTCACACAGGACCTGAGAGCAGAGAGATGGGCAGATCAGGACAGGCATCTTGTCTTTCCACAGCAGTCGGCAGCATGTAGGATAGGCCTTGCAGCAAATGAAGTCCTCAGCTTGAATCTATAAGTCTCTCTGCATTTGTTCAGTTCAGTATTCACCCATGACTTGACACAAGCATAGTGCATCGCTGGAATCGTTGTTCAGCTCCTCTTGTAATTTGTTCTTTCAAATTATGTTTTTAACCATTGAAGCATGAATTAGTGCTATTGAAACTGGCCCAATTAAGCATTCAGTGTTTCTATTTTTGAATTCACCAATATGGCATCTGGGAGGTCTTGAATTAGTCATGTTGGCTTGCCCCATTTGAGAGACCATATAAGTGAATTAGCCATGAAACATTCAAAAATGGCATGCCTTCACGCACCACAGCAACATGCCAGATTAAGACAAATGATTTGTCTTCAGGTTTTGTAGACATATTTTAGAATCTGCTAAAGATATGTATTTTACCCCTTCAGGCAAAAACCCCAAGACTGCAATATATTTTGAAGGAAAATGAAAGAATACACCAGATGGACAAACAAAAACAATCACCCATCTCATTTCATTTTAGAGATTATGTGTTACTTGACATTTTAAAGTATTAAACACAAAATGATTGCTTGCAGCATCTATAAATATTTCGGGCCCACTCTGTTTCCGTGGCAACAGTTCTAATTTATGCAGAGACCTTTGCAGATTTTAAAAAAGAGAGAAAGAAATTAAGGGAAATGGTTCTATGTATGATAAAAGTTGCGTTTTTCTTGATTTTGGCATCTTTTTATAGAAATGAAGGGTGTCTGACAGTGATTAAAAAAAATATGCTTTAAAACGTGGGAGGACCAATGCTTCTATCTGCTCAGGGTCCATTTGCCAGTGCAAGGTTACAGGGTGCCATAGCTATGGTTACACAATCACAAGTCCGTCCCATGCAGCCAACCAAAATAACTCATCTTATTTAGTGTGGGTGTTTGGAGGGTGGGGGGCAGCTTTTGCAGTGGCTATGGCTTTGAGGAAAACTATTGTTCCCAAGAGACACTGGTGCTTTTGTCTTGGACTATCATCACACAAAAGAACGGGGCAAAGGAAGGATCTCCCTCTTCTTATCATGGCTCGAGAACTTCAGCTGCTACCCCCAACTTGATGAGTGTTTAGAGGGGAAAGGGATGATGGAGTGGTATGGGGGGGTTACCTGTGTATTTATTTAAAAGATTTATAACACACTCTTCACCAGTACAGTGGTATCTTGGTTCTCAAATGCCTTGGTTCCCCAAAGCCGAAAACCCAGAATTAAGTGTTCCAGTTTTCGAACATTTTTCGGAAGCCGAACATCTGGTGCAGCTGTTGACTGTTGTTTCCAGGGCGTCTGCACCAATCAGAAGCTGTGCCATGGTTTTCAAACATTTCAGAAGTCAAACAGACTTCCAGAATGGATTAAGTTTGGCACTTTTGTTTTAGCTATTCATTTTGTATTTTTGTTTTTGAAGCTTTTTCGGTTAATTTTTGTGTGTGGCTGTGTGGAACCCAGTTCAGCTACTGATGGGTTGATTGTGTGACTGCGGAAATGGATAAAAGCCCCCCATCCAAACAATGGCTATCATCAGTGTAGGTAAGAAAAAATAATAATTTTTATTTTTATCATCTACAATACTGTCTTATTTATTTTAGAGTATATTACATTGATTATTGCTTTCATTTTATGGATCAATGGTCTCGTTAGATAGTAAAATTCATGTCTCGTTAGTAAAATTCATGTTAATTTGCTGTTTTAGGGGTTGTTTTTAAAAGTCTGGAAAGGATTAATCTGTTTTGCATTACTTTCTATAGAAAAGCGCACCTTGGTTTTGGAACGCTTTGGTTTTGGAACGGACTTCCAGAACGGATTAAGTTTGAGAATCCAGGTAGCACTGTACTAATACCATGATGGAGAAGCTCCAGGGAGAATGTTTAGGAGTCTCATGGGTGGTTTGGTAGATGTTAGAGAATTCAGATTTGATTCAGAAATGAGCTGGGATATTTCCCTGAATTATTGGGGGGCGGGGAATAGCTGGACGCACCCCTGAGCCAGTCTGATGTGAGAGAGGCAAAGTTCACTCATCTACAAGAAATTCAAGTGGCATACCCCAACCCCTGAAGAACTTTAGGTTGCATGTTGACGTTAAGAGGACTGGACATTAAAAGAATCTCTTTGGGGGTGGGGGGAAATGACCAAAAACAGTGGTACCTCGGTTTAAGTACTTAATTCGTTCCGGAGGTCCGTACTTAACCTGAAACTGTTCTTAACCTGAAGCACCCCTTTAGCTAATGGGGCCTCCTGCTGCTGCCACGCCGTCATCATGCGATTTCTGTTCTCACCCTGAAGCAAAGTTCTTAACCTGAAGCACTATTTCTGGGTTAGCGGAGTCTGTAACCTGAAGCGTATGTAACCTGAGGTACCACTGTACATCAGGAGGGGGGGCTTTTCCATACCAAAGACTGTATTTGTTCATGGGCAACCTTCCAGGGGTGAAGGGGAGGGTTAGTTATGTACAAGAAATACAGAATTAGCCAGGCTAGCCAAACCAAACACAAGGGGTACTGGCTCTTTTCGCACCTGTCAACATGAATGTTACGTGCTTTTCCCTGGTTGGGGTGAGAGGCAAAAAGTGGCTGGAGCAGCAGGTCTGAGTCTTACCTTTGTACAGGAAAAGTTAAAGGTTCCCAAGTACATCCACACCGATTCTGTGTTATGGTAGTGAAGCATGTTAACTATCTGATGTTGTGAGCAGCAGTGGGCATGGATTATGTTGTGGGTGAACATATCAGACGACACAGCGATTCTTCAAACAGCTCTTGTTTATTCACAGGCCAGAACAGAACTGAACTGAAGGGTTCAGTCAGCCTGCTTATATAGAGCTCCAGTACAACGCAACTGTTAACAATTTTCTAAAACTATCCAATCACTGAACGTCACTTTTGATCCCTTATTTGCATAACTATCTACAGTATCCCCCTGCTGGCCCAGGGTGAGAACTTCAGTACATAACAGATTACTATGGAAAGGTGGCGTACAAATAAAGGGTGATGGTGATTCAAACAAGTAGGAAGCATCATTACATGTTTGAGTCAGCAAAAATAACTCCAGGAGGGGTGTAGCCTGGGGGAAAGGGTCCCAAGGGCCAGATACAAAGGTGTGAGGGGCCACTTGAGCCTGAGGTGTCCCTCCCCCCAACCCTTGTGACACATACTAAAGTAACATGTCAGGGACAAATCCTTTCCCCTAACATACAATGGAACCTCGGGTTAAGTACTTAATTCGTTCCAGAGGTCCGTTCTTAACCTGAAACTGTTCTTAACCTGAAGCACCACTTTAGCTAATGGGGCCTCCTGCTGCCGCCGTGCCGCTGGAGCACGATTTCTGTTCTCATCCTGAAGCAAAGTTCTTAACCCAAGGTACTATTTCTGGGTTAGCGGAGTCTGTAACCTGAAGCGTATGTAACCTGAAGCGTATGTAACCCAAGGTACCACTGTATTTGTTTTCCATGTGTCTTCTGTGTGTGTGTTTATTGTTTCTGCTTTGTAAGGAAGTAACAGAGACACACACACCTATACACCCTAAAATTCTCTAAGGATGCTTTAATGCTCAATTCTCCTGTGTGGGCTTGGATTTTCTATACAAAATGGGAACGGTGGGTGAGATGCAAACAGAACACACACCCAAGTAAATAAAAATAACATTGAGAAACAGGACTCCTGAGGCCAAGCCTGAAGCAGACTGACAGGCGTGTTCAAGGCACCCTGCAGCTCCCTGGCCTGTAATCCATCTATTCTACAAATAAATACTTTGTTTACTCTTCAAGGCTACCCATGTATTCCAAGCAAGAACAGACCATTTGGTGGACGGGAGTGGGGGGAAAGCTTTTATTATGTGAATGTAAGAACTTGTGGCATATGGTTTAATTATCCCCTATAATTAGGGCTTTTCTTGCTTCTGAAATCAGATTAGAAGACCCAGTGAGTTTTTTGCTGGCCAGCATCTCTACAATGATGTAGACAGCAGTCCTACTAAAAAGACAGCAGAAGCTCATCCAATTATTATGAGAAACCTCTGTGACTGCAGCTTTTAACAGAGAAATAAGCATGGCCTGGGAATTCAAAGGTTTAATTTTTTTAAAAAAAAACCAACAACCAGTCTGCATGTCCAATCCTACAAACCACGGACTGAACATGGCCTGTGTGCAGCTTGGAAGGTACTGGAGCATGGAGCATGAATCTTTATTTTAGCTCAGCTCAGCTCACTGCAACACATGCATTATCCTCATACTACAGACTAAGGATTTAGTTCCCCATGTGACTTGGTTCAGTTTGTATGCCTTCTGCATGCGTTTCTGCAGCTGAATTTCAGAAAGCCAATTTTGTATCTCACCCAGAAAACAACCTTATCGTTCACTTGTGACCCAGGCTGGCTTTCTGAAATTTGATAAACAAGCAAAACACTGCACTCCACTAGCATGCTAAAACTGCAGCAGGTGTAGCTGTACTTGCCAAGAAACTCACTGGCGAATCGCAGCAGCCCTGGGCGAAATCTGTGGACTCCCTTGGGCAAACCATTGCTTCTCAGACTCAGCCCTGTCTCCCACCTCCAACACAGGGATAATATACTAGCTTCCCTTTACAATATATTAAAGGGTTATAGAGATAACAACATACTTTAAACATGCCAAAAGAAATGTGTTACTATTGTCATCAGTAACTTTTTGTACTTTACGCAAGTCTACAATGCAACTCGCTATAGGCTGAAAGACTGTGATTAGCTCATGTCTAGCAATCAGCTCACTAATACAATCTCCCTCATCCCACTTTCATCTTTCGATGTAACAGTTGTACCTTGGAAATTGAACAGTTTAATTCCCGAACATTTTGGCTCCTGAACGTCACAAACCTGGAAGTGACTGCAGAAGTTTCCTGCAGCCAATCAGAAGCCACACTTGGGTTTCTGAATGTTTTGGAAGTTGAATGGACTTGCGGAAAGGATTCTGTTTGACTTCCAAGGTACGACTGTATTTTCATTAGCTTCCTTAAGGGTTCCTGTGGAATATGTTTGGCAGAGAAGGTAAACTTTTGCAAAGCTTCGCTACACCTTAGAACAGAGCTATTGAGCTAAGTACATGTCAGTCCAAGTCTTATATCACTTTTCTCAAATGTTAGGTCCCACTTAACAAAGCAACAGGTGTTTGGTGGTAGTTTTATTTTAGCCTTCGTAACATTTTTCAGATCCAGAACTCACTTTTAATTCCAATCTGAATATATACATAACTGATACTCACAACTGATATTCCAAGTAGAACACAAATAAATACATAAATAAATAAATAATAGTAATAATAATAATATGTTTATACTCCCGCCCATCTGGCTGTGTTGCCCCAGCCACTCTTGGCTGCTTCCAGCACACATGAAAATAATAATAAAACATCAAACATTAATAGTAACAATCAGATCCTATATAAAAAGTCACAATAACTTTAAAATAAAAAAACTTATATAAAATAAAGCAATATTCAAATCAAAAAAATAATAAATCAAGACACAAAATTAGAGGAAGACCACCCCTCAGATTAATACCATAATTAGGATACTCTAACCAAAAGACAACTAAATAAAGCTGCAACATAGGAACACAATAAGCTGTCTTATATCAAGACAGTACTTCTGGCTCACCATTGTAAACAATGACTGGCAGCAGTGTAGTCTCCCAGTCCTCCTTGGGGATGCTAAGGAGTAAACCAGAGACAAATGAGATGCTCTACCGCTGAGCTATAGTCCTTCCCCAAGGGGAGATGGGCTGGATCTAGAGTACTTGTGGAAATTCATCCAACGCCAATAAAAGGACTCTGTGGTTTGGGATTGGAACATGTACTCTTTGCTATCACTATTTATTTATTAATAAATTGGGTTTTTTCCTGTTTAAAATTTTTATGATACAACTTTCTTACAGTCTTTAAAATTCCACATAACACCGGCCTTAAAAGATCTACATTGGCTCCCAGTACGTTTCTGAGCACAATTCAAAGTGTTGGTGATGACCTTGAAAGCCCTAAATGGCCTCGGCCCTGCATACCTGGAGGAGCGTCTCTATCCCCATCATTTAGCCCAGACACTGAGGTCCATCTCCAAGGGCCTTCTAGGGATTGCCTCATTGCAAGAAGTGAAGTTACAGGGAACCAGGCAGAGGGCCTTCTTGGAAATCGCGCCTGCCCTGTGGAATGCCCTCCCATCAGATGTCAAACAGATAACTGCACAACTTTCCAAAGACATCTGAAGGAAGCCCTGTATCAGGAAGTTTTTAATGTTTGATGTTTCGCTGTGTTTTTTTTATGTGTTGGAAGCCACCCAGAGTGGCTGGGGCAACCCAGTTGGATGGGCAGGATATAAGTAATAAATTCTTATTCCAGAGTGGTTGCAATTTGCCTCTTTCCATCCACAGTACAGTGGTACCTTGGGTTAAGTACTTAATTCATTCTGGAGGTCCGTTCTTAACCTGAAACTGTTCTTAACCTGAAGCACCACTTTAGCTAATGGGGCCTCCCGCTGCCGCTGCACTGCTGGAGCACAATTTCTGTTCTCATCCTGAAACAAAGTTCTTAACCCGAGGTACTATTTCTGGGTTAGCGGAGTCTGTAACCTGAAGCGTCTGTAACCTGAAGCGTATGTAACTCAAGGTACCACTGTATAAGGAGCTTTGTTCATTACATTCCTTTAGCAGGTAAAGCACACAACCAATGTGTGCTTGCAAATTCTAACCTCTCTGCTTTGTTATTCCTTTCTGTATAAAGAGAGACAATATTTTCTTCAAATGCCCTAAATTCTCTTTATAGCATGGAAGCATTTTCCTCGTTCTAAACGGGTTTGTCTTTGTAGGTAGTGAGATTGGCACCTAGCCATGAAACTAGAAAGCACCAAAACATCCAGTATGTATGTAGGATCCCTGAACGGTTAGAATCCTGTGAGGAGAAATGAAACAAAAAGAAAAGCAACTGAGGCGAGAAGCAATGGCTCTGAGCAGCAGCAAACGGCCACTACAAAGCTAGGACTAAGGGAGTTAAAAAAAAAAAAACTCTCTGAAATTGCTAATTTTGAGTCAAAAAGTGAACGTTTGGTTCACCCCTAAATATATCGCATCTAAGGAAGTAGCTCTGAGTAATTAAATACCATTGTAGACTGGTAATTTAGTAAGAAGCACTATAGCATTCCAAAGCATCCGGTGCCTCATTTTATTCACTCTCGTCATTTGGACGCTGTGCTAAAATTGCTTGACTATCTCGTCCAACAATTAATTCTACCTCTGGCCATTTTTTAATGCCAAACTGGATTGAGCCACTGTGAATAATTAATTGAGGCTATCTGTGTCTTACAAGCTGGTCTACACACTTCCTTGGGACATAATTGTTATAGGATTGACTGAGGAAGCCTTTGCCTCTTAATTAGCCCGATAGATCTCTCTGGAATCAATTAAAATGTGTAGGTACAATAATTCTGTTACCAACAACCTTTGTACAAACTGACAGCGCTATTTAAATAAACATAATCAGCTTTCATTAAGCAATTAAATCACCCAGGTTGCACACCCGACCAATAGTAATTTTGCTGTTTGTTATTCGCCAGTTTTATGACGCTACAATGTAAGGAGACGCCTCCAGGTGTTGATGCAACACAACTCTCATTGCGCATGAAAACTGGCCATGTTGGCTGTGGCAGATGGGCAGGCTTGAACCACTGATGGAGCAAAACGAGGTGCCCACCTCAAGTGGCAAAAACCCAACAGGCCAGAAAGGGCCCAGAGGAGGCGGCCACCTCGTTAACACAGCATTCGTCAGCTGGGAAAGATACAGAGTGAAGGGTGAATCTAGTGGTCACTTTCAGCAACATCTTGGTTGGAGTAAGGCGAACCAGTGTTGTTTTTCTGTTAACAAAGAGCTAATTGTATTCTGTGCCTGCTGTGTGTGTGTGCCTGCTCTGTGGTCAGCCTGGCTCAATGACAGTTCTTTGACCCCACCCCACCACCTCCGACATCAGAGAAGTGACCCCGGTTTCTGGAAAGATCTCTCAAGCTCTCACCCACATCTTGCAAGCTATCATGGAGAGCCTGATGTTTCTATGGTTTGGGTTAGATCTCGTCAGAAGCCGGCCGCACTGACCACGCTTTGTAGGTACCATCGCACAACACAGGTAAGGAGAGGTGTGGTGTTGGTGGCAGGAGAGCATCTGCGCAGTGGAGCCGACATGTTCTCATTTCCCCACTTGAGGTGTGGTAAAACAGGATGAGCCACCCCTGCTAATGGAAATTCGAGTCCAACAACCACTGGAAGTCCACAAGTTTCCCCTCCTTGATCTAGGCCCATTTCCCACAGCAGCCAGCCTTGGGGTCTTCAAGCTGGATATAAAAGTAAGGACCTTTGCCTCTTTCTTATCTTCAGCATGAGGCATTCAGAGCTTTTTGTTGCCTCTCAATGTCAATGTTTCAGTTTAGCTGCCATACACATACGACTTATCTTCCATGACATTGTATACTCCTTTTAAAAAAACCATTGAAGGAAGGAGCCAGTTACCACATCGTGTTATGCATTGCATTAAGAAAATATTTATTTTTTGTCTATCCTGAACCTACTTGAAATCAAGTTTCATTGAGTGACTCCAAGTGATAGTATGGTTGTGCTCTGCATATGTGCCGTGGTAACGCATTCTCACATTATTTCAATGCTCCTATGAACTTTACAAATTCTATGGGACCTAATAAGCAAATACTGTTCATGGTGAGATATTTATTTTAGCCACCCTGAGACCCTGGGTATAGGGTGGTATGCACATTTTAACAACAACACCACTCCTGGTGCTACTGGCTGTTCCAATACCATCACTGCCTACAACCTCTAAGACGCATAGCAACAAATGCCTAAGAACCTCTTATTTGAAACTCTTTTGTGCTTAGCAAAAACACTGTATATGCAGAAATAAGAATACAAAAAAAATACAATATTTATAGAACTGTCTTTGGATTATGTTTTTTATTATATCTGTTGCTGGGCATTGGTATGAATTACGAGCGGATTGTTTAACCTTAATGTATGTTCATATAGAATGTTTGGGCTATTAATATTTGAATGACTATAAATTGTTGCTATGTCTTATGACTGTCAGTGCATTGTATTTGAAATATTGCTGTATGCTTCTCTTAAGTTGATACATGAATTTGAAGGCAATCCTCCATTCATGCCAGTGGGAGATTTCCATCCAAAGCAAATAGCACCTTCAGGAGTGATCTTCTTTAGGATGGCTGCAGAAGAGGAAAGCGTTAAAAAAATTATGCCTCCATGCCTGATGTGATTCCAACACTTATCAGTCCCTCACTCCCAACTGTTGCTATTTGCATTTTTGAAAAACCTGCACATTTAATGCAAAGACGCATTTAATAGTTCATCTTGCTAGGCTCCAAGATTACTGGAAGAAAACCAAAAAGAAGGGAGCGGTCATACACTGCAATATATTTTTTCATCTATGGGAGGAAGTGAGCCAGAGGAAGAGATTTACAGGATTGTAAGAGAGATTTAATTCAGCAGAGCAGAACAAAGGATTACAGAATTCTGTGGAAGGTCAAACTTCACACCTGATCTCGTAGGTATCTCATAACAAGGTGTAAAAAAAGAGAGGTCTTCTCGGAGCATAGAAATTCCTGTGAGCCCCGTGTGGTTCATGTGAAACCATTTCAGCTAAAGAGTAGAATAAAACTTCTAAATCAGTGGTTTTCAAACTTTCCATCTTTGGAAACTCTTTCCACTTTGTGCTATGAAATGTCTGCATGCTGCAGAGGATTCTGGGAAAACATTTCCTTAAGATCGCCATTGGACCTGCCTCAGTGTTTCTCCATCTGAATCGAGAATGCACCCTAAAACACACCAAACACTCCCCTTCACCTGGGCAGCCATGGAACACTGGCGCTGCCACCCTTGGATTCACTCACTAACCATCTTCACATATCAACATTTTATTTTATTGTAGTGTTTTAAGGGACCCTGAGGGTCATCTAGTCCAACCCCTCACAATGCAGGAATTTCAACTAAAGCATCCATGACAGATGGCCATCCAACATCTTCATAAAACCCTCCAAGGAAGGAGTGTCTTCCACCTTCCAAGAGAGGGCATGTCAGGGTGGTTGATCTGAAAAATAATGTTCTTGGTGTTTAGTTGTTTAGTCGTGTCCGAATCTTCGTGACCCCATGGACCAGAGCACGCCAGGCACTCCTGTCTTCCACTGCCTCCTGCAGTTTGGACAAACTCATGTTGGTAGCTTCGAGAACACTGTCCACCCATCTCGTCCTCTGTCGTCCCCTTCTCCTTGTGCCCTTCATCTTTCCCAACATCAGGGTCTTTTCCAGGGAGTCTTCTCTTCTTATGAGGTGGCCAAAGTATTGGAGCCTCAGCTTCACGATCTGTCCTTCCAGCGAGCACTCAGAGCTAATTTCCTTAAGAATGGATGCGTTTGATCTTCTTGCAGTCCATGGGACTCTCAAGAGTCTCCTCCAGCACCATAATTCAAAAGCATCAATTCTTCAGCGATCAGCCTTCTTTATGGTCCAGCTCTCACTTCCATACATCACTACTGGGAAAACCATAGCTTTTACTATATGGACCTTTGTTGGCAAGGTGATGTCTCTGCTTTTTAAGATGCTGTCTACTGAAAAATAATAGACTATCTAATTCTAAAAGGATTGCCACATTTTCTTATAGTATTGCTGATGAACAGCAAATAGTCATACCTTGGATCCCGAACGCCTTGCAAGTCGAACGTTTTGGCTCCTGAAGTGAGTGTTCCGGTTTGTGAATGTTCTTTGGAACCCGAACATCCGATGCGACTTCCGCAGCTTCCGATTGGCTGCAGGAGCTTCCTGCAGCCAATCGGAAGCCGCGCCTAGGGTTCCGAAAGTTTTGGAAGTCGAACAGACTTCCGGAACTGATTCCGTTCGTTATAATCGGTTGTATTATAAAACTGCTGTGCTGGTTGGGGCTAAGGGCACCAGGTTGGGAAAAGCTGGTATAATTTAGCAAAACCCCATGTGTATGTCCCAGTTACTCATATCTTATTCCCACCTGAAGTGATGATGGAATTATGAGCTGAAGTCCTTTTCTTTATCTGAATTGCAGTTTGGAGAGGAAAATGGTCTTTCTACACTAACGCTGGCAGTATGATTAACAAAGCCTGTCATGATCTCATGGCCAAATGAGAGGAAAAAGCGGAATCTCTTGCTATCAATATTCCCTTGCTCTTTTTATCTAGTGTTGAGTTTCATTACCAACATCTTTCCAAGAGCTGTCATGGATACTTGCCTGTGAGATGAGTTAAGCTGGTAATAAAGCATAATAACGTGTTTATCTTTGGGAACTTAAAAAACAACAACATGAATCTAAGCAGAAAAACAAGATTTAGTGGAAGAATCATTTTTTAAAAGTGGGAAATGTATGCAGGGAAGTAACCTAGTTCTACCTTACAAATCCATTAATGTGCTGCAATAGCCATGGTATTCTGAATGAATAGATGGCAATCTGTGTCGGTTTCAAAACAAAACTCAATGGAAGAAGTATTTTCTTACTGACCACTGATGGTCAGTTGGTGTTCCTAAGACCTGGGATTAGAGATCTGATTGTTCACATTTAAAGGAGAATCTATGTAATTCACACTTCCTGAAACAATAGGAAAACCAGAACAGAGTCATCTGTTGAAATTCAAACTTGCCCTAATTTTTCAGTTCAGTTCTCCAACCAGGTAACACATACAAAAACTCATGTGCTAGGCAAAGTGTGCATAGAAGTGTGTATAGAAATGAAAATAACATATACAAATTCATATTAGGGGAAACCAGAGAAAGTGTCCATTAGGAGAAATTCACACTAATATGCAAATGAACTTTCACAAGGACTTTAAAAAAAATCAGACAGTGGTATGAAAACTTGGGAGATGTGAAATAAAAATTTGGAAGGGGGGAAAAAAGAGAGAGAAACCAAAAATGTCAGGTTTGCCTATGCCTACCTGGGATGCCCAGTAGTGATGTATGGAAGTGAGAGCTGGACCATAAAGAAGGCTGATCGCCAAAGAATTGATGCTTTTGAATTATGGTGCTGGAGGAGACTCTTGAGAGTCCCATGGACTGCAACAAGATCAAACCTCTCCATTCTGAAGGAAATCAGCCCTGAGTGCTCACTGGAAGGACAGATCCTGAAGCTGAGGCTCCAATACTTTGGCCACCTCATGAGAAGAGAAGACTCCCTGGAAAACGTTTCAGGTTACAGACTCCGCTAACCCAGAAATATTACCTCGGGTTAAGAACTTTGCTTCAGGATGAGAACAGAAATCGCGCCACTGTGGAACAGTGGCAGCAGGAGGCCCCATTAGCTAAAGTGGCACCTCAGGTTAAGAACAGTTTCAGGTTATGAACGAACCTCTGGAACGAATTAAGTACTTAACCCGAGGTACCACTGTATTCCCTCATATCAAGGAGGGGCTTGGGTAGACATCTAATCCCAGCTAATCTAAGGACTCAACATTGGAGGCCATGTTTTAATCTTTTAAAAAAGAATGCACAATACTTCAGCTTTTTCTGTTTACAGTTCTGCATAGTTCTGGGTCAAATTCAGCTAACCTGGTTGAAGCCAGTGCATGACACCTGCTAGCACAACAGGGGTCTCCTTCCCTCATGCACCTCCTCCAAGCCCTCTAGAGGGCTGGGAGAAGCCCCAGAACATTGTTGGGTGCCGGGAGAAAGGAGATTGTTCCATCTGGCAAGCAGATATGCTGATGGAATGACCACAATATTGAATTCCACCCTCTTGTTTCTGCAGTTAAGTTTTCTGCATAGTACTTGTCAAGAAGCCCACTCCAGAGAAAACCCCCTGAGCAAACTTCCCCAAGCTTTTTGTTGTTGTTGTTGTTGTTGTTGTTGTTGTTTAGTCGTGTTCTGTCAATGTTTTTAACTACAATTCCCATCACTCTGAACCACACTAGCTGGGATTGATAAAAGTCATAATCGAAAACATCTAGAGGGCAACAAGCTGGGGAACGCTGTCCTAGGTTTCTCCATGTGCCCTCAGTTATGTCTTTGTTTATGCAGCACAATTCATATAACACTTAATCAAAGAATATATTCCTCTAGGCAGTTTACATGGAATGGTATAAAATATGCATTTGAAACAGCAATAAAAGGAATATATAAAAACGGTAGACCTAATACAGTTATCAAAACAGAGATAAAACCAACAGATCTATAAAATAAATGTGCGTTGGCCCACTTTAATAACTGCCTGGGAGCACAAGGGTAAAAAATGGAGGGGAGAGAACAAATCAAGGTACCGTTATCCCTATAAACGAATGCAGCATTCACCGAACAACCCTCGGAGTGTTCTGAAAACCATGAGAAAAGAATGGTGCATTTTGCTAATCCTTCCCACGGTTCTCTGCCTCCGAATCAGAGAGGAGAAATTACTATATCAAGTGTAGATAATTGCATTTTACCTCGCCCTGTTTAGAAATTGCCTTGCTATGTTGACATCGGCACCCTGGGAGAACAACCACACTTCAGTGAACTTGCGCTAGATTTGGTTCTCGTCGTCAGCTCTGCCTGAATCTACTTACCTGCGGTAAATGTAACATCCAACAGAACTGAAATTGCAGGGTCAAAGAAGGGACTTCTCAGCTCACTGGCCTAAATGGGCTAAACATCAGTGAGCCTTAGGGAGAGGTTGCAGAAAGACTAGCTGTGAAACTAGACTGTACTTCGACTGTCGCTTTAGATGTATGCAAAAATTGCATGTACCGCTATGCATGTTTTCTTCATATGTGTGCATCCCTGTATGGAACACCCGAAAACAGCACATCTGGGTGCAATGTTTTCATCTGAACCATAAATGTTGTGAAGTAGTGTGACGTTAACATATATGAGAGAGTGCTGGAGGGGAAATAGTTAAATAGGTTGGACTGACAGGACCCAGGGGGGTGGAGTCAGTGGGACTATAAAACTAGTTCTGGGAGGAGTTCTGAGAGGAGTTCGTTGGGAGTTGTGGTGGGTAGTTGGTTGGATTTCGTGGGTTGGCTGGTTGGGAAAGGCAGTTGGTAATAGAGAGACAGTTAGGGCAGTGGGTTCTTGAGTGTGGGGAGGTAGAAGAGATAGAGAGAGGAAAATAAGACTAAGAAAGTAAAGAGCAACAATGTTTGGAATGCTGTAAAAGTTTTGTTTGTGTCTGAAATAAAATACACTCTTCTTTATTTACTTGAGAACCTGACTGAGACTGAAGTGATTTTACCAGGGAGGACCTGGTTGGTGGCAGCAGATTAGTGGTGTACGGGTCAATAGTCCGTGAGACGACCAGGGGCTCCGTACGAACGCCACAGGTAGCATGTTCTGTTGTGTGTACCACTCCAGTGTCCTTGTTTTTTACAGATACAATTAGACTGTATTTCATGTTTGGCGATACTCCATTATGTCCCCTCTGTACTTTATCAGTTTGAAGCAGAAAGGTGGGGAAATTGGAGCAAATTTGTGGACTACATTGTGGACCGTGGATCTGGAGAATCAGAGGGATAATAGATCCAGCCCTCCATCACGCACTTGCCTTCTGAAGCCCAGCCATGAGTGAGGGACATGGTCCAAATGAAAGCATTCATCGAAGGTTGTACATCACAACACACACAATGGTAACAAACAAACTGGAATCAGAAAAAACAGCAGCAGCATAGTGATTCAGTAACCAAGACTGATGACACAATTTGGTGTGTTAGCAGGACTGATTTTGATTTCTGCACACTAAAACCACATAAAATATAGAGAAACAATATTCTCTTTCTTTGTAGTTAACAATCTATAGTGCCACACACACACAGAAGAGACACACAGCAACAACAAAATAATTGTAACTAATAATTAAACTTGTGAATTATTGCATATATTTAAAGAATTCATCTATAGAAGGTCCGTGCCAATTGCAGAATTGAGTGTGGGTTTCAAAAGAAGAACAGGAGCATTCATCTCTCATCTACAGTCCTAAAAATACGTCCTATTTTACTTACTTCTTGTTTCTATACTGGCTTTCTGCACAGCTTCCAAAGTGGTTTGCAAAACAAGATAAAATATAAATGTAGAAAGATGTTTGTAGTTTAGGGTGCTAGTCTAACCATGTCTACGCAAAAATAAGACCCACTAAATTTAATGGGACGTACTCCCAGGTGGGGTTCAGATTACAAAATTCACTGGGAAGACAGATTGACCGTTAAGCCACTTTTTTAGGATCATTTTTTATTAAAAGTTTCCAACGTAAGAGAGATGAGACCCGAAAGAAAAAGGAAAAGAGCAAAAACTAAAATTACCAAGCCCTCTATAGCGATTATATATTTGCCTTTTATTTATTTTCATTTTATCTTCATTAATCCAATATCGTAGGCTTTGAAAAACAAAGCCACTCTTGAGAATAATAGTTCTGCAAGGAGAGTCTTCTGACAGCTCTCAGGACCCTTAAGAAGCTGCAGTTCCCAGGGCTTTTTTGGGGAAGCCATGACTGGTTAAAGTGGTATGATAATGCTTTAAATGTGTAGTGCAGATGGGCCCAATAGTCTGAACTGGTATATGGCAGCTTTCTATGGGATTCCCCAGCCACCAAGCTTCCTTCATTAATGTCAGGAGAGGGATCTGCACTGCCTCTGCACTGGTATCAAAGAACACTAAAAAAAAATCCTGGACTGTGCATTACGGAAGCTCTAGTTTAAAATGGTCATGCAGTAACAGGCCAGAAAGCCTGCAGTCGCAAAACCAATAGCAAATGGCAAGCCACTCAGAAAAAGTTTTCATTGTTTTTGTCTGCACAACATAATTTATGTAACTTTTTAGAAGTTGTAACCCAGAAGAGATTGCTTGCGGTACAGCGTTGTATCTGGACAGGATAAAGTCAACACTGCACTATGATAACACAAAGTTGCTCAGCCGTGTAAATGGCAATAATGTAATATCACTCCCTGCCTTTAAAGCAATATTCCCAAACAAATAAACCTGCTCTTATCTGATGAGAATTCATTCATGCAAGTGTCTGTTTGTTTTAAATGAGGTCAGCTAGTGATAACATTTCCTTTAGAGTTACCGTCTTAATTCCCAATGCATAACCCAGGTTGTAATGTTGATTTTCTGCTCTGATGTTTATACTGATCAAATTAAAACCCTGGATACATGCGGCTGAAAACACAAGTATCTGCATCCACACTTCATCTAGATTTGATAATTATCTTCACTGCAGAATTCCTTTACAGGTACTTGAGATGGAAGGATAAAAAAACAAGGCCAGCACTGCTTATGTTCCTATGCATTCGTAAGTATCTTTCACCAAAATTCAGGAGCTACCGATTTTTCTTGCTCACTTTCAAACCCAGGTGAGACGTAGACACAGCTAGAAGTTTTAAACAGTAAAGAGCAAACTCATTCCAAATCATCTTGGATAGTGTGAAAATAAATCCAAGCTATTTATTTCTATTTCTTTTTTTAAAAGTCAAGAAATAGTTTACATCTCACAATCTTCTTTAAGGAGCTCCAAGCGGCTTACCTGATTTTCACTCCCTTCCCATTTAATCCCCACAACACTCCTGAAAGGTAGGTCAGGCTAAGAGGCAGTGGCGACTGGTTAAGCTTCAAGGCCGAGTTGGGATTTGAACCCTGCTCTCTGCCAGGTCCTTGTCTTACACTCTAACTGTTATGTGCTGAAGTTCTCACCCTGGGCCAGCAGGGGATGCTGTAGATAGTTTTCACTCAGGTCCACATATGCAAATAACAGATTGAAAGTGACGTTCAGCAACTGGATGGTTACAGAAAGTTGTTACAGTTGCGTTGTAGTAGAGCTCTATATAAGCAGGCTGGCTGAACCCTTCAGTTCAGTTCTGTTCTGGCCTGTGAATAAACAAGAGCTGTTTGAAGAATCGCTGTGTTGTCTGATATGTTCACCCACAACTTAACACTAACCACTATGCAACACTGGTTCTACGACCCAATCAGAATTCAACTTGAAGCTACCCATGTGGCTGGAATGTTTTTGTTTGGCTGAAATGTGTCACTGAAGTCTGATTTTGACTCTTGAATGCCAAGATGCAGGACAGAGAGGACTGTGTGCAGAAAAAAGCTAGCCTACTGCAGAAATGTCATTTTACAGTGGTTGCCCCATTCATTTTGCTTCTGGCCCCACCCACCAGTGGCCCTCCAAAGGTTATCTAGCAAGGAACGTGGCCCTTGGCTGAATAAGGTTCCTCATCCCCTGACTTATGGCAAGGTAGTTCGTTCTTCCAATGCTGTGCATTTCCTCTCTCTATATCTGTCATGCTGTTCTCCAAAAGAAGGAATGAATGGCAATCCTTCCACACACTACAAAAGTGGAAATACCATTATCAGAGGATATAGGCACCAATACTCCAGGTTACACCATTCTGCATGGAGAGCGTTTTCCTTTGTGAAGAGCTAGTTAAAGTTAACATACAATTTACAGAAATAATACGGCTCCATTGCATAAACTGCTTCTAATTATTGGGCTGACAATGGAATGTTTTCAGCAAAATCACCAAAGCAAATGCAAGGATTCCTGCTAGGGCAAAAAAATAAAATAAAAATTTCCCACTCTCCACCACCCATCTGTGCCATCCCCACATTTGTTCTGGAGGGTTGGAGAAACCCCCAGAAAGTATTTAGGGAGTGTTATGTACTGAAGTTCTCACCCTGGGCCAGCAGGGGGATACTGTAGATAGTTTTCACTCAGGTCCACATATGCAAATAAGGGATTGAAAGTGACGTTCAGTGATTGGATAGTTACAAAAAGTTGTTACAATTGCATTGTACTGGAGCTCTATATAAGCAGGCTGGCTGAACCCTTCAGTTCAGTTCTGTTCTGGCCTGTGAATAAACAAGAGCTGTTTGAAGAATCGCTGTGTCGTCTGATATGTTCACCCACAACTTAACAGAGGGGGATGCAAGGGAGGAGAGAGGAAAGCTTATGTCACACAATGAAAACTCTTATACTGGGGAAACCTTAACTGGCTTACTGGGGAAACTGTATTGAACAAGTGCCTCTCAGCATGTGAAGTATTTTTGCTTCACTAATGAGTAATGAATCTGCCTGTGCACCAAATATCTGAGATAAAGGGGAAGGCCCAAATGTTTTATCTTTCAGAATGATTAACCTGCTGGCAAATATGTAGCCAAAACAGATTAAAATGGGCATGGGGCCTGCTTATAAAATGATTTACCTTTATTTAATGTAGAGGACCATGGCTTCATTTTACAAGCTTCATGCCCTATTAAATATCTTAACTGAGACTGATCTCCAAATGGACATCAGCATCACCTAGAAAATGGATTAATATATTTAGCTTCTGCCTGCTATTAGCTTAAATCCAGAAATATTCAGTTTTAAGAAATTAGTACAAATCAGTGAGGTGTTAAACTAAGGAATTTCATTTCTCTCTGAACTTAAAGAAGGATGGAAAACTTTCCAATAAAAGTGAACAGATTACATGAGGTTGTAATGGGAACAGACGGACATTCAGATCGCAGTTTGCTAAGGCAGACATAGTGGCTCCAGGACTCACTAACTAAGACTGTGCCTCTGTGAAGAGTCAGATAGCTGCTATGAGCACTCTGTGTATGCTCTTTAACTATGCTGTTTATGAACTACTTTATTTCCTCAAGTAAAAGTTTTATTCTGTTTATGAAGACGACTCTGTGCTGATTAATTTACGGCTGCGCAACATAGTGTTGCTCCTAACAGCTAACCTTGCAACACCTTTTATCAAAATTGCAGCATCTTTTGTCGCAGGTTCTCAGTGCAGCTACTCAAGTCATAAATGAATTGTGTCTGAAGTGGGCTTCTGTCTGCAAATCCTTCCCTGCTGCATTTCAAACCATCTACTTACGAAAAGGAAAGAACAGTTATAAAAGAGTTGGACAACTTGTTAAAAGTTTTTGATCTTAACTAGGCCAAATACAAACAAAATTCTAGTTTCCAGAAGCAGCAGAGTATCACTGTTTGGATCCTGATCTTCTCAGATAAGTAGAACAACTTACAAAATAAAGAACATATAGAAAAGGTAACATGTTAAATCATGAACAAGAACTTTAAAAAGCAATAGTGACACTAACACATTCTTATAGTAAGTATATCCAAGTTTCAATTTGTCAACAAGTGCTATTCCAACTTCATATAAAAAGAAGGCGGCGATTTTTAGGGCCATTTTAGTGGATTCAACACCAAGATGATTTTTATGGCTGAAGTGCGTATTTTTAATTCTTATGCCCATCCTCCAGCACCCCTGGCTGAAGAAGAACATCATGACAGTGTAAACAAAAACAAATGAGGAGTTAAGGGATTAGCATCCCATGATGCAGAATGGCACAAATTGTGCCCAAAGCAGAGCTGAGATTTGGAGGTTTCTGTTTGGATAAAGCTCCTTTGGAGAAGCAGCCACTGAGGAGAGAGATAAGCAATTATAAACAATGGGCCAGACAAAAGCTCCTCCTTCTCTGGGCTTAACTATGATCCTCTCTGGATTTCTCTTTCTTTCAGCAAATAACCTTCCAGAATTGACAGCTGTTGGAGTTGTGCTGCTCTCACCTTTTGCACTTAGCCAGGTTCTTATAAGTTTGCTGAGGGTTGGTTTGTGTGTGTGAGGGAGAGAGAAAATGGAAGGAAATATGAAAGTTTAAATATGACTAGCAATTTTTCTCTGAAAGGTTATCTACCCCCCAGTTTACACCCTTAATTTGGCCTTGCCCTGCTATATTGTTATGTGGCACCCCAAATTCCAAGGGGTGAGAGGATTCAGGGGTTCCAGAACATACTTTGGGGTTGGTTTCCATAGAATAAAGGTCACTGGATATGACAGTATCTTTGTGATATATGGGGTTGTTTTTTGTATATATAGGCTGAGCACAAGATGGCAAGAATCACAGGATTTACACTCTGACAGATCTGGCTCCATCATTATGTTTTGCTAGGGCAGGGAGGACAAATCCATAGATTTGGTTTCCACAAGCCAGGCCTCTGTCTCTTCTCAGCTCCAGATGAGACAAGACAAGTCTGCTCCCTTGCCTATCCTTCTCCTGCAAATGAGATTTACATCAACTCCAGCCAGGACAGCAGCAGAGAGGTCTCTCCCCTTCTTCTGCAAACCCCAGTAGCTAATTGTTTCTATGGCAACACACCTGTCCTTGGCCAACTGTTTTGTCTTGTGAAGAGATGCTTGCCATCACAGGCACACTATGCCTGCAGAACAGTGAAGGACAAACCATAGGAATAAACACAGGGCATTTGTAGTGGGTTGAAATAAGCCACAGATACAAGTAGGTTTGGTCCAAGGCGTTGGCATGGATCCGGTATCAAGCAGCCTGCCTGCTGGTTGATGAATAGTCCGGGGTTGACGCAGAGCTGGGGCATCACCCCTGACATGGGCAAGGTGCCACGATCTTGCTCAGGCCACCATTTGGAGAGGTGCTATGGCCCATTGGCCCCTGGGTGGGCTCCTGGACATAGACACCCCTCTTGCACCGCTTTAGTGGGGTGTCCAATCAGCTAAGGATCCAGCCTCAAGGACCACCTCCCCCACTCTCAGGGCTCAAAAAAAGGCTAATGAAAAGGCTGCGGAAAATAGCCGAGCCTCAAACCGAGACCAGCAGATGCTCCTTAATTTACTGTGCATCTTTGTCAGCAAATCAAACGTGGTGGGTCACCTAGTGGCCGGTCTGGAAGGACAAAGTCGCCCCCAGCCCTCAAGTGCTTTCCGCACTACAAACTTCCTGCACGGATCCCTGTTAAAAAACGCCTTGCTAAAGAAAGAAATTGCCGCTGAATGAATCCTCAGCATCCTGGCCGCCCGATGCATCTGAAATAGATGCGCCAAATATTGCAGCACCTGAGTGGTGGTGGGGGGAATAACTTCCCCTATGACCGACTGCCCACTAAAGTGTAAAAAGTCGGTCCAGGCCTTTTTATAAGACCTCAGAGTGGAGGGGGAAAATAGATGCAGCTACTCCCTGTAAAACTAAGTGCTGCCAAGGTTCCAGAGATGATCCGGGGGAAATTCCGGACGGTCTCGAGCCTCTGGCACCAGGGACCTGAATCGCTCCATCTGAAAACGGGACAGAGCATCAGCGATCTCGTTAGATATGCCAGGAACAAAATAAGCAGAAAATGCAATGTTAAAACGCAAGCAATGTAAAACAAAAGCCTGTAACAGGGCTGATACCCTAGGGGATCGTGAAGACTGCTTGGCTAGCAGGTTCACCACCGCCTGGTTATTGGACCAAAAACAAACTCGATGGTCCCTGAAATGCTCGACCCACTAATGCACGGCCACTACAATGGGAAAAAACTCAAGAAAAGTTAGGTCCCGAGTTATAGCTTCCCCACGCCAAGCTGGAGGCCAGTGCTCGGCACACCACATACCGTCCCAAAACAGACCAAACCCCAGAGACCCCGCAGCATCGGAGTGCACCTGAAAATCGTTGTGGAGGTTCAAAGTGTCCTGCCAAAGAGACACCTCATTGAATTCCCCCAGGAATTCCAACCAAATGCAAAGGTCAGCCTGCACCTGACATGAGAGGCGCACCTGATGCTGCGGGGCCCGCAAGCCTGACGTGAGCCTGGCCAAGCGAGAGCAGAACGGTCGCCCCGGGGCGACCACCCTGCAAGTGAAATTCAGGTGACCCAGCAACGACTGCAGCTGTTGCAAGGTAACCTTCTTCAAAGGGAGCAATTCTTCAATGACCCCTTTCAATGTAAGTATCTTATCACCCGGCAAGCTAGATGTTTGGGCCACGGTATCCAGCAAGATACCCAAGTAAGTCAGCTGCGTAGAAGGACCCTCCGTCTTTTCCGCCGCCAACGGCACGCCCAGTTCTTCTATTAAAGACGCAAAGGCCCGCAACAACACAGCACAGTTGCCCGTATCGCTAGCTGATGCCAATAAAAAGTCATCTAAATAATGCGTGACTCCGCCCAAACCAGTTCTTTTGCGCAAGGCCCATTCCAGAAATGAACTAAAACACTCAAAGGCAGCACAGGCCACCGAGCAGCCCATGGGCATGGCCTTATCAAAGTAAAATCCCCCATCAAACTGAAAGCCTAACAACCAGAAGTCATCGGGGTGAATTGGAAGCAGCCGAAATGCTGATTCAATGTCGCATTTGGCCAACAGGGCACCTGTTCCAAATTTCTGTATCATCTTGATCACCTGATCAAGGGAAGCATACTTTGCCGAACAAAGCTCCGGGGGAATAACATCATTTACTGATGTGTCCCTAGGATGAGAAAGATTATGAATTAGGCGGACTTCCCCCGGGGCTTTCTTAGGAACTATACCCAAGGGTGAAATATGCAAATTAGGAAAGGGGGGAACGGCGAAAGGGCCGGCCATATGACGTCAAGCCAGTTCCTTCCCGATTTTCTTACGTGCCACCTCTGGCATGTCCCTAACAGACTTCTGGTTCGTGGGGTTCCAAGCTACCGGGGTTGAAGCCACCAGAATTCTGAAGCCTAAAGAAAAACCATCACGCAAATAAGTTGCTGCCTCCCGGTCAGGGTATGACTGTAACAATGAAAGTAACGGCAGGAGCCGTACCGGGGTATAGGCTAAGGAAGATAGGATACTACTTCCCTGCTCCAGCGGCTGGGGCCTGGGGGGTGGCCTTTGAGGGCTACTGAGAGCCCCCCTCCCCGAAAGGGCTGCCGGCCACCAGCACAAGCAGATGCCGGATGGTTCCCAGAACACTTCTCTCACACATGGGAGTATCTGCAGAATTGTCGCTGGCAGGAACCCTTGTTGAAATCCCAACAAGACAGCTTGCGACCTGCCTTTGCTGGGACCACCTTAGGTTTCTGTGGTTCTGGAGCCTTTTTGTCAAAACGTGGAGCCTCATATGTGGTCCACACATCCAAATCCTTCCAATCCCAGCAGGCCGTAGGGATCTTGGGAGCCCTACGTCTAAAATTCTCGTCATAAGATATCGCAGCACCCTCCCCGGCCATCGTAAAAGCCGAACGGACTATCGACAAGTACACCCACAAGTGCAGAGATCTCCTAGGATAAGCAGCTGAAACCACTCCAGCAAAAACCTGGAAGCTATCCAACCAACGCTCAAATGTCCTGTCTGCTTTAGCTATAACCGCCTATTTTTTAGAGGCGGAAAAGCCCTTTTCCTGTGACTCCTGACCAGCTGGTGGAGGGGCTAGACTAAATATATCAATATAACAGCCGTTCAAAATCCTGGACCACAATTTGGTAAACAAGTGGGCACCAGGTATAAGATCCCTAGCCAAATTGGTGGAGACCTTTACGTCAGGCACCAAGACCCCTTCCCGACAATCCTGCACCGCCCCGTACTTTGCCCTATGAGAATTCGCCCTTCGCTCCCAAGCCCACCTCAGGAGCCCAGAGGCCTCCCCAAAACCCCAATAGAGCTTAAGGGAAGCTTCCTCATCACTACTGGAACTCTGGGAAGACGTACCTGTAGAAGAGGATGAGGTATCCCCCCGTCTCCTCTTGGTGCGCCTCCTGGAGCTCTTCTTGCAGCAACGGTGCCCACCGGAAGAGGTCTTTGGAGGTAGAGGAAGGCTGTCCTCAACTGAAGACTCAGAAAAATCACCTTGCTGCCCAGCACCTGGAACAGCACAGGAGACAACCTGTGAATGACCCGGAGCTGATGCCACAACTGTTGCAGACCGAGCAGATGAACCCTGCCCAGCTCGGGTTGAGGTGACTGCCCTCCTCCTGACTATTCTCCTGGCACCACCCCAAGCCCTTGACGTGGTGGCCTGGGCCACAAATAAGACTGCGGCCAATTGGGTGTCTGGCAATAGACCCCCAACTGATGAAATCCCTCTCTCATCTTCACTAGATGACAACACTGGAGAAGATACGCCCACTGGAGGAGCTGGCCCCGCAGAAGATGTGGACGGAGTTGAGCAGTGTTGAATCACACCGTCCATCTCAGCTGCAAAGGGCCCCAATGCCACAGGGTCACCGGCCATGCTAGTGACCATAGATTGGAGGCATCCAAGCGACTGGCTCAGGGCAGGGGAACGCAAGGCCTGGGATGGGCCTTTAATAGGCCGCTTTGTTGTGGATGCAGGCCCAGACTTTCTAGGCGCCTTCTTCAGAGCCATACCTGCTATCGTGCAAAATAAAATTTAAATAAAATTTAAATTAACAGTTAAAGCAAAATAAATGAATTCAAACAATAAATTAAATCAAATCAAATCAACAATTCAAAAAACAAAAGCCAAGAAACAAAAAACTTTTAGTGCAGTAAGCAGTGACTAGATAATAAGAACAATGCAGTAACTTTTAAGTGGCTGCAACTATACGAGCCACCACCAGGTGGCGTATGCAACAGTTCAGGTTAAATAAACTGTGCTTCCCAGAATGGCCACTAGAGGCCAGCATGCACAGTTAAGGGAGGCAGAAAAAATGGCGCTCCCGCCAAACTGCTCAAGAATGGAGGGCTCTGCCTAACCTTCAACAAAAGGCCCCCCAAAGCCCTGGCTTGTTCCAAAAAAGGCCTAAAAAAGCCAAAAAAAGGCCGGTCACGCTGAAGCGTGAAACGGCAATGGAGAGGCACCCACGCAGCGCCTCCCGCCTGAATCGGCTGACGAGCAGCCGGTGGAAGCAGGGGGAAGAACCACAGAGGCCCCCACACTGAGGTAAGCCCCCCGTGGCCCGATTCTGGCTTCCCAGGCTGTCTTCGGCCTCCAAGAAAGGACGTGGGGGGGAGAGAAGGGGAGGGAAGGCCCAACTAGGCCCGAACTGTCCAGGGGACGATCCCCAGCGCCTGCAAACACCGGGAAGGCTACCCACCAGGCGGCCACCAGCCGAGGCCGCGAGGTGGCCGGCGGGGTCCCAATCCGAGGTCTGCACAATCCCCCAGCACCCACAGATGCCGGGAATGAAGGGCCGCGAGCTGCCAGCCAGCTGAGGCCCGTGCAGCAACCACCCCCAGGCGTTCGGCTGAGTACCGGGCCGTAAGCCGCCCGGGGTCCGGCGCCCACCTGCCCAGCTGCCCCCGACGGCCCACAGGACCCAGACATCAGGAAGGGTGTGGATAAGGCTATAAATGTATAATAAAAGGGGAGGAAATCAAAACTACAATAAACAGAGGAAAAGGGAAGGAAAGAGGATATTTGAAAATACAACCAGTCCTTAGCTGTGTTCGATCCAGTGCCCACAGTGAAAGAGAAAGCAGATCACTGTGAGCACTGTTTAAATAATCTCTGTTCCCACCCTCAAATTGGCAACATCAATTTTACCCCAGCAACACAAACAACCAATCCTTGCCAGGCCCTTCTATCCTATCTTGCCTGGCAACTACGAGGTGTCTTGCTTGGCCCCATCCACAACACGCGCTCTTTTAATGAGAACACGCTTATATGGTGTACATCCTGGACTTGATTCGCATGTTAGGAAATAACCAGTAAAGAAATTTGTTACAAACATTACGGCAAGGATCCTAATTGCTAAAAACTGGAAAAAAGAAATTGTGCCAACAAAAATGGAATGGCAAGACAAACTGTTAGAGTATATTGAACTGGCTAGATTAACAGAGGAAATTAGAGATCATACTAGACAAGAATTTCAAAAAGCATGGGGGAAATGCAGAGAATACTTCCCAAAACAATGCCCTAAAATTCATACCTGGACTTGTTTTGATTAATGTCTGCAGGAGAATTTGTGGATATGTAAGTTATAATTAGAAAAATCTTACTATTTATTCATAAAGGAAACAGCTTATAAGAAGTAAATAAGGATGCCAGAAACAGGATAAAGGAAGTCTTTTATTTGGTTGTTTGTATTGTTGTAAATTATGCTTGTTGTTTGTTATGTTTGTGTCTGATCGGGGTGGGTTTCTGTGTTGGGGGGTGGGGGGGTTTGTGTTATGTTGTAAATAAAATTTCCAATAATTTTATTTATTTTTTAAAAAAGAAATTTGTTACAAACATCACCATTCAGCCTGTTGCGCTCTATATGTTGTACCCAAGTTGTCCGCTTAGCCGAGAAAGCCCAAGATGACCTGGACTACCTCCTCTTAGAAAATCCCGACTAGTTTTTACAGACAGCAGTTCCAAAACTATTGCCGAACACAAAAATACTGGCTGTGCCATTGTCACTCATACCACCACGTTAGAAGCAGCTTCAATACAATCTTGCTATAGCGCCCAAGCGGGTAAATTAATCGCCTTAATTCGAGCCGGCGAATTCTGTGAAGTAAAGTGTGTAAATATATATATAGACTCAAATTATTGTTTTGGCTTAGTTCATGCAACCGGAGTCCCATGGAAGCAATCTCCCGGTTTGGCCTCTGTTCTTTTTCCTGACAGTAAGGAGCCTAAAGTGTGCCTTTTGGTGGTTACTTCTCCCTTAAGGAAAGTAAAAATTTTGGGGGTTCAAATTCTTAGTAACAGGATACAAATGCCCCGAAACACACAAAGGATTGTGAATACAGAATTCAAACTCTGGAAACATCTATGTTGCTACGTTTCCTAACTCTCCCAACCCTCAATTCCTAATAGTTAAAAGAGTACTCTAACTTTGCAGATAGACTCCAACCACACTTAATGCACAATCTACCTCTATTGTTTTGGGTGTTTTTTCAAGCAAGAAAAAAGCGTCCGCAGCATATGGTCTCATGAGAAATGCAGATAATTCTCACAGAACGCCTCTTGGATGCAACATGCTGCAATCTAAAAATGTCTAAGATAGCCTGGGCCTTTGAGATCAAAAATATGCAAAAGCATTTAATGTTTTTAGCGTCGTCTTCTTTTTTGAATATGTGCCAAGTTACTTTAATAGCGCATATGTTCATCACAGGAGAATTTACTTCCTGTCGTGATTGACCCAACAGGTTGGAAATGCAAGATATGGGGCTGAGCCGACTTGGGTGATTTTGGCTACTACTGTGATTTCTTCCACTACTCTCTGTGTTTTACTTGATCCACCACTTTTGATAGCCACTTGCGGGAAGCGATGGTCAATCACTTGAGTAGTTAAGGAACATTTGCTGCAACTGACATTTTGCAATGTTCTGAAGTTAACGCATGCAATGTAAATGATAATATAGGCTAGAATCCCAAGAAGAAGAAGAAGAAGAGGAAGAGGAAGAGGGGGAGTTTGGATTGTAAGACGGCAGCGACTTCTGTTCTGACCTGTATTCGCCACAATGAGCAGTGTTTTTGTTCATTTGCAGTTCATCTACTTTCCACCCAAAGTCACTGTATTTGTCTTGCTGTCTGCTACTTAGTGTAATTTATGTAACTATTCACGTAACTTACTTACGCAAGTTAAAGATTTTTCATTATTTAAGTATTTATTCATTTCAGGGCAAAGGTCACTAATTTCAATGCAAATTAAACACTATTTAAAGATGGAAAGTAGCTGATTCTTTCCAATACCTTGACTATCAAAACATTTTAGAATTCTCAAAACTCTTCATTTCCCTCCCCCCCCCCAGACCTAATTAGGGTGGGAAGAGGCTGTTTCATGTGTTCCTCATAAATAGATAAGATTGCATCACTGTCAAAAAAAGGTTTCCAAGTTTGACAGACTATTCAGTACGTCAGGTGCACCCCCCCCCTTTTCCTCCAACTACTTTAAAAAAAGAACCGTTCGGTATCACCGGTTAAAATGATGTGAATTATGGGTCCAAAAAATTCCATTTGTGGCTATCTGTAGCAAATAATGAGAACCATCTGGATTGATTGATATGGAAACTGAAACTAATTGATCCTGCCATTGCAGCGCCTTTTATAGAATGAGACTAGACAAGATAATATTAAGCATTCTAGAGTTAATCAAAACTGTGTGTCAAATTAAATCAGTGGTAGTTTATTGAAATAACCTATGGGTTGGGACCTGCATACCTGAGGGACTGCCCCTCCCAATATTGATCTGCAGGGTATAAGGCGATCAAAGCCTTGCTTCACATACTCTTTCTTTTTAGGAGAGGTTAAAAATGTGAAAGTGAATAGTTGGACTTTTAATGTGACGGGCTTATAGACTTTGGAACAATCTGCTTTTACAATCTGTATCAGCTGAAAAAGGTGTGGTTTTTGAACATTTAGTAGTAGCAGAGCATTTAAAAATAATTACTGTATTGTTGTATTGTTTTAGTGCATTGTTTTGAACACTAGGAAAGCAGCTCATCAGTATTTTAAAATCAGTAACATTCTATAAGCAGCCTTCCCAAACCTCCAGATTGGACTGTAAACACCCCTACCAACCCAAGTTCGCATGGCCAAGGACAAAGGAGTTCATCAGAGGGGGGGGGAACCACGTTGGTCTTCGCAGCTTAAAGAGTTTCCTTGCAAAAATCAAATGGGTGTCATTGTTTGCCTTGATCTCGAGATTATGATATTTCAAGACAGGGTGATGCCCTGTGTCAATAAAATGCTTTAATTGACACTGAAATGAGAATGCCTAAATGTGTATTGGTGAAAAGGTTTAACATGGGGATTTTCCATGAAGCTATATCGAAAGCATGAAGAGCTCTCTCCGAGCTGCAGCTAGTTAATGATTACCAGTTGAATTTTTCCATACCATGTGCTGAGAGTGAACCTTTTATCATGTGATGATGGTATTGAGTTGCAAATCTCCATTTTGAAAGGGAGTTGCCTTTAATTATTTTGTCTTCCAAACTCCATGGAGTGAGGCTGTAAATGATGCTCTCCTGAAGGGAGAGTAAACAGCCCTAAGGCTAATGGAGGCTGTGGGAAGAGCTTCTAGGTCTGTTTTGATTATTTTGTATTTTCTTTTATAAAAAAAATTATTAGGTTTTCCACAATAATTCCACAATTATAACAAATATCATGTAACAGAATCACAAACAGAAACAAAAGACAAAAAAAAAAAACATCAAAGATAAGAACAATAAACAAATAAGCAATGAAAACAGGCTTAATTATTTAAAAGTCCAACCTTATAAACATTTTATTGACTTCCCCTATTCCCTCCCTTCTGAGTTTCCTTGTATCTGTATGTAACAGCTTTCCAATATCATTATTGAACATAAATATTTCCAATTGTAATCTAATTTATTCACTTTTCTTACAGTTGTAAATCCCACTTATTTTTAAATCCTAATTTAATCCTAGGCCTATTTGGTGCTTTCAAGTAATTTCTAATTTTTTTATATTTATTTTGTATTTTCTAAGATGCTGAGCCTGTGCTGGACAGCATAAGACATTGTATGAATATTTTGATTTTATCTTTGATGCTTTATATTGTTGTTTTTAAAAGTTCTGGCAGTAAAAGCTTGAATAATGTTTTTATGGTCTAGGACAATGATTGATTCCAAAAGGAGCAGTTATTATGCTTCCAGTCATTTCAAACTGTGCAATATTAGTATCTGCAATACTCTGTGCTGTCACAAGTTCTTTGCTCATATCGATAAATCCTTGTGCACAGAAGCAGTTCTGTTGGCTAATTTGAGATCCTCGGCTATGAAAAACATTTTAGCACCACTTATTTTACCTGTAAATAATATGGCTATGTGAGCCCTTCCACTCTGGGACCCAGCAGCACTTCATACTGGGCCTCAATTTGCTTCAGACCACTTTGCGAGACCCTCACCTTGGATCCCCAATTTGAAGTGGTAAATGGAAAACACATTTTGGTCCACCCAATGATTTGATCTGGAAAACCAAAATGTTCATAACTGTTTTTTTTTGGGGGGGGGGTCCATGCAGGTTCATGAAACCTGTAGCCATGGTAACCCCCCACCCCTGGGGATTTATCCTGCAAAATATCAGACAGGTAGATACAGTTTCTGTGCTCAATACCTGGGCTTGCTTTGTTCAAACTGCTTTAAGAAGTAAAATGGAAGAGTAATGAAATCCCCTCTATACAAGATTGAATCCAAAAGCTGACAAGAGTATGCCGAATTAGATGGTCTATCAGAAAAAATAAAGAATAAATCAAAACAGGAATTTGTTTCAAAATGGGAGGTTTTCAAAGAATATCTAAAAAACAAATTCGTTGTTTAGTCCTTTAGTCGTGTCCCACTCTTCGTGACCCCATGGACCAGAGTACGCCAGGCACTCCTGTCTTCCACTGCCTCCCACAGTTTGGTCAAACTCATGCTGGTAGCTTCGAGAACACTGTTCAACCATCTCGTCCTCTGTCGTCCCCTTCTCCTTGTGCCCTCCATCTTTCCCAACATCAGGGTCTTTTCCAGGGAGTCTTCTCTTCTCATGAGGTGGCCAAAGTACTGGAGCCTCAGCTTCACGATCTGTCCTTCCAGTGAGCACTCAGGGCTGATTTCCTTAAGAATGGAGAGGTTTGATCTTCTTGCAGTCCATGGGGCTCTCAAGAGTCTCCTCCAGCACCATAATTCAAAAACATCAATTCTTCGGCGATCATCCTTCTTTATGGTCCAGCTCTCACTTCCATACATCACTACTGGGAAAACCATGGCTTTAACTATACAGACCTTTGTTGGCAAAGTGATGTCTCTGCTTTTTAAGATGCTGTTTAGGTTTGCCATCACCTTTCTCCCAAGGAGCAGGCGTCTTTTAATTTTGTGACTGCTGTCACCAAAAAATAAATATAGTAGTTTAAATTCTGTTGCAGCATTCGAGGAACTTCAGTAATAGTTGCAAGATAGATATAAGAAATTAGATATATTAAGAAAAAGTTTAATTATGATAAAAGTATGTATTGGCAACAAGTAATATGAAATCGAAATATGGAATAGACGGGAGGTTGGGCCTTTAGTGTTAAGACCAATATATGTTTTATTGTTTGCTAAGAAAATTATGTGTCTATGGTTATTCCTGTGTGTAATTTGGTATTTGTGTTTTTTTTCTTTTTTCTTGCTGTATCAATAAAAACCTCTAAAAAAAGTAAAATGGCCATAACTTGTTTTTCTCACTACAACACCATGTAAATGTTTAGTACAACTTAAATGTGCTTGTGAGCTTGCAGCTGAGTCATAAACAGAAATATATGTTTCTTTAAAGGCTCTACTTGGGCAGAGATCATTTAACTTTTGTTGTAGCAGCTTAAAATGTTTATTGATTAAACTATCAACACCTGGGAAGAAAATCTTCCAAATTAGTATTTACTGGACACTTTCCTCATAAAGATTATGTGGTCTTGACACAGTTCTATGGCGATATAAGCTTTGTTTGTTGGTTCAGCTTATGCAGAATTGCCACTTTCTGACAAGTAGAAGCATTTTTGCAAATCACAACCTGATGCAGAGTTCAACTGAGCATCTCTGAGCATGACACAACACTTTTTGCAGAAAACAGTTCTTAATTGGAAAAGCTTGCAAATAATAGATAGGCTTAGGATTCAGATATGTAAGGATAAGGTTTAAGATGTTTAAAGTCAAACTAGAAAGAATGAAAGATGTTAAGTGACCAAGTTAATTTTTTGAGAAAATCCATTTTGGAAAACTGTTAAAATGAGATATAATGAAATTCAACCAAGGGGATTTGAGGAAGTCACTTAATAATGTTACCAAGACTTAAATAGGATGTATGTATGTATGTTTGTGTGTTTTGAATTTGTGAAAACCAATAAAAAAAATTAAAAAGAAAACGGTCCAGCACTTCAGTAGCACTCAACTGATCAAGTTTGCAGAGCATGACTTAGGTCTTCCCGATTCAGAATTGTTTGATATGACTCAGCAGTGCACATAATAGGCAGGCTACACTGAGCAACTCTCAATACTTTAGCATGACTTAGCTCTCTCTGGGAATGGCAGCTTGTTACAGATCAGTGGTTAACATTCTGTAAACTGCTTAGAGGTCTTCTACATAAATTTTGTTGTTTTGGCAACACTTGAAGAACACCATTTGGCGCTAGCTAATCATTATCTGGCCCTTCTGGAATCCATGCTGCCGTACTTTCTGGACAAGTCAAGGCTTTCCCATCACATTTCTAGAGTATGCCTTGGGAATTGCTGGTTCAGAACCCGACAGAGTATAATATGCAGAGAAGGCTGAGAATGACTCAGCATTTTATGACAATGACTCAACATTTCCATAGTAGGCCAAAGGGGATCATTATTACGCAACTATTCCCCTAGCTCAAAAGAGGTTAGAAGTTTCTCATTTTTGCATTATGAGTGTATGACATAACTGACAAAGATGTAGTTTGAAGTAACACTGCAGCAGAATCACATTTTACCAAATAGCTGTACATTATTTAAAGACCCTGGCAATACATAATGGTTTAATCCCAACTGATCACCCAATCCCATTTGGGTAGGGCCATCGTAACTTTGAAAATATGCTCTCAAATTATGGAAAGCAACCTGTGGCTTTCTGCAGCCTAACTGAATTCCGGATAACACCAATATGCAGAATACTCCTTTTTTACTATATGCATGTAGATTATCAAACCTTCCAACGAATCTGTGTGACTGCTGGGTGAAATCTATAAACATATAAAAACCACACTGAAAATGCTTTTTTTAAAGCTTTTTTAAAAATACATTGTATTTTCCATAAGGCTCATTTAGTGTATACTGCACTAAAAACACACTTAAAACATTTTATTTGCAGCTGTATAGCTGAGTCCTTGGTTATTCATGCAGTTTTAAGATGAATAAATTCGGGTATTTAATTCCTAGGCAACTTTCTGAACGTGCTTAGTAGCTTCATGCCAAGTGGAGATGAGATTGTAAATATGAAAAATGGATGTGAGAAAAAGTCAACTTTTGCTGATAGCTGTTGCCATGAAATCAATTAAGGCCACAATCCTATTCATCCTCGCTGTGGCCATGAACACACTACGTGTATCAAGAATTCTGGGCACTGTACTTTGTTCAGGGTTGGTGGGAACTATAAATCCCACTGAATTCAGTATTGAGTATTATTATGAAGTGGGAGCAAGCTTCCCTGTTCCTGGGGTGACCCCGAAAGCCAATCACTGCCAGGGGTGGAAAAGCAGGAGAGTTTATTTCAAAGCTGCAGCAAAAAAGGGCAAAGAAGGTTAACATCAAATGTCTGTGTACCATTCAAAGGCATGAAGCTCATTTTTTTGTTATTTCTCTACAAAGCATCACGTGAACCCAATGTATTAGGAATATGCATTCGTTGTCCTAGGTGTGATTGGCACACAGGTGGCGCTGTGGGTTAAACCACTGAGCCTAGGACTTGCCGATCAGAAGGTCGGCGGTTCGAATCCCCATGACGGGGTGAGCTCCTGTTGCTCAGTCCCTCCTCCTGCCAACCTAGCAGTTCGAAAGCACGTCAAAGTGCAAGTAGATAAATAGGGACCGCTCTGGCAGGAAGGTAAACGGTGTTTCCATGCACTACTCTGGTTCGCCAGAAGCAGCTTAGTCATGCTGGCCACATGACCCGGAAGCTGTACGCCAGCTCCCTCGGCTAATAAAGCGAGATGAGAGCCGCAACCCCAGAGTCAGCCACAACTGGACCTAATGGTCAGGGGTCCCTTTACCTTTTTACATTTTCATTGGTTGCAAAAAAACATGTTCCTATGTGCATTAGGAGTACCATGGCAATGGGTAATTGCTAAGCAAAGCTGCATTTTAAATTTTGCCTACTGTCCCATATCAGCTAGGTGTGACCTTCTGTTTTGAATTCACTACTGTCTAGAAGAGTTTGCCTTTTTAATGTTTCTTTTCTCTCAAGACTCCTGCTTCTGCAAGCTGCCAATTCTTGCCTGTTGCTTTGCCAGTTATTAGATAACCAATACGAGCAGCCCTAGGAGGGAAGGCTGGGCTGAGAGAAGAGAAAATGCAGTTTATTCACTTAGAGGGAGGGGTGCAGAGCGCAAAAGGGGGAAATGTTGTTTAGCAGAAGATAAGGAAGTTTATTCACCGTGCCCCCTTATTATTACCTATTAAATTTGTGTACTACCCTTCATCCATAGATCTTGGGGCAGTTCACAACATTACAGTACAAAAAAGACGAAACACGTAATAAAAATAAGAACAAAACCAATGCAGTAATCCCTGCTCCCCCATTTTAAAAGGTCACCGGATGTCAATCAGCTAAAAGCCTGGCTGAAGAGGGACATTTTCACCTGGCACCCAAAGGTGTATAATGAAGGCACGCCAGGCAAGCCCGCCTGAGAAGATTATTCCACAAATGGGGAGCCACTGCAGAAAAGGCCCCGTTCTCGTGTTGCCACCCTCTGGACTCAAGTGGAGGAGGCACATGAAGGACCTCAAATGATGATCTCAAGAGTCCAAATATGGAGAGTCCTGGTCCTTGAGGTATTGCAGCCCTGACATGAATAGCATCCTGATATAAGCCTGCACACTCAGCAAAGTCTTGTTTTTCCCTCCATTTGGTTTCCAGGGGAAGATAAATTTCAAGAGCTTTCTCTCTCTTAGATCACAGGTTGTCCACACAATGACCATTACCTTCTCCTCCTCGTCTTCTTTTCTGAAGATACCTCTGCTGCCCATAGCAATGAAGGCTTTTAAAAAAAATGGTTGCCCAGAGGCTTGCAAACGTTGTACAGATATTTACATTAGCTCCAAGTTAATTAAGACTACCGTTTGTATTGCTCCTGATCATTTACCTTTGCACTGCCTGGCTAAGCTCAGCGCCAGTGGTGTTCTGAACTACACCAGAAATACACCAGAAATACAGACTTGTTAGGATCTTTCTAAAATGCAACATGCTATGATTAGATGGATTTCCTAGTTAATATATTGGTCATTATATTTTGGGCCACAAATTATTGTGGCTGACCTGCTAATGCACTTAAATACATTAGCCTTGGAAAGGTTTCACAGAATCCACTGATTTGGTTTGATTTAATTAGAATACTTGATTGGCTTGGAGCAATTGCAGTTTGCCTACCACTGACTTCAACTGGACTTATTATCCAGTGTGCTTAGGATTGCAACTTAAGTGTACAGTGGTGAGCAAATCTGTTTAACTGGCTTGCATTTAATTAAGCGCATATGGATTTCTGTTTGACTAGCTGATTACTAATGTATTTAAGTCATTTAAGCAACTCAAGGATTTACTTCTCTTTTCCTTTTTTATTAGATGTTGCATTTGATTTGTAGTTGCTCTGCTTGCATGGGTGGGCCCATCCTGTTTCAACCCGAAGCAAAATTCAAATTGCCACCTCCTGCCCACCCCCCTGCTGCTGTGCTGCTGTGCCCCAGCTCTCACTGAACTTGGTGGGAGCCGGCTGGGATGCTCCTCAAAGCTTTTCCTCCTGGGGGCAAGAGGTTGGTGGTTTGAGCCCACCCAGAGACAGCAGTGTACAATTGCCGGGGGTTGGACTAGATGACCCCCAGGGTCCCTTCCAACTATGTCTCTTTACCAGTAAGGGCCTTGAGATTAAAAGGATCCCTCATCCTATGCTCTAGGTCAGGGGACAGCAAACTTTTTCAGCAGGGGGCCGGTCCACTGTCCCTCAGACCTTGTGGGGGGCCGGGCTATATTTTGAAAATAAAAATAAAAAATGAACAAATTCTTAATCCCCACAAATACCCCAGAGATGCATTTAAAATAAAAGCACACATTCTACTCATGCAAAAACACGCTGATTCCCAGACCGTCCGCGGGCCAGATTGAGAAGGCAGTTGGGCCGGATCCAGCCCCTGGGCCTTAGTTTGACTTCCCATGCTCTAGGTGCAGAAGAATGAAAGAATGAAGAATGAAAAGCACTCCTTTAGGGGGCGAGGGAAAATGTGTCTCAACTCTCAGAAGTTTGGGAAGTGCTGACCTAACAAAAGAAGAGAGAGAGAGGAATTTGTGCCGCCACACCTGGCTTTTCAAAGAGCGAAGCATTGGCGTTTCTGTCCCTCCTGAGCAATTGATGCTGTCAGGAGAGCACCACACCTTGATAAATCTCTCCATCCTCAATGATCACTCCCTTACAATTCACAGACAGGAGGAAATTAATTCTCGGCTGCGGTGACAGAGCGATGCTGCCAGGCAGTTCCACTGCGTCCTCCCCCCCCCCACTGCTTTCAGCTGAACAGCCCTTTGAAAATCTTCCTCCCCCCCCCCCACAATAACACGGAGTATCAGTAAGATTATAAACCATTGAGCTCCAGTCAAATAAGCTTTAATCGTTCCTCAGAATCTGGCTGCCAAGCCTATCGGGCTGGGAATTTACAGGGGAAATTTCCATGGAGAAACCTCCTCCCTGCGTAACAGACACACAAATCTGCAAAGGCTGCCGATTTAATTATTTAACAAAGCAGCACTGTACCTATCAAGGGGAATAACGCAACAGAAATTGCTTTCAGCCTGCCCTCTTTGCAGGCTTTCTGGATTGCAGCAAGCAGATGAAATTTATTGCTCCGAGCGTAGATTTTGCAGGATCAGAGTTGGAAGGGACCCTGGCGGTCATGTAGTCCAACCCTGTGATGCAGAACTCTCAACTTAAAAGCATCCATGACAGATGGCCATGCAACCTCTGCTTAAAAACCTCAAAGAAAGAAGCCAACCTAACATCTCACCTATGTATTATTATTATAATATTTTGGGATATATGTGGTGTTAGGGGAGGGGTAGTACCTGGTGGGGGACACATCATGCTCCTTCTAGGGGGGTGGTTTGTCCAACTTTGGTCCCTACCCTGCGCTAGGCTCTCACTGGGGCTCTGAGAAGCTGTCAGCGTGTCACAGCTGTGCCTGTGAAGGCTTTCTTTATCCTGAGCGAACCGTTTTGTATGACTGGCTTTTCGGACTGATGAAGCGTGTAGCGAAATCTTTAATATATCCGGAGAACAGGTATCCTTAGCCCACTTGCGTTATTCTCACCAGGGTGGTGGCTTTGATTTGCCTGCCCATGACTGATCCATGCATACGGCTTTGTGTTTCTAACTCAAGACCCATTGAAGAATATCTCATCCAGTTCAATCGTTGAAAAACAGCTTGGAAAAACTTTTTCATATTCTCCAGTGTGCTACCCTTGCCGTTGTGGCGGCACGGGGTTGCCGTTCTGTGATTGGACTTACGCTACTTGTTGAACGGTTCATTTATCCAGTCTGTATAACGTTTACTAGGGGACGCAGATGGCGCTGTAGGTTAAACCACAGAGCCTAGGACTTGCTGATCAGAAGGTCGGCGGTTTGAATCCCCACGACGGGGTGAGCTCCCGTTGCTCAGTCCCTGCTCCTGCCAACCTAGCAGTTCGAAAGCACCTCAAAGTGCAAGTAGAAAAATAGGTACCGCTCCGGCGGGAAGGTAAACGGCGTTTCTGTGCGCTGCTCTGGTTCGCCAGAAGCAGCTTAGTCATGCTGGCCACATGACCAGGAAGCTGTACGCCGGCTCCCTCGGCCAATAAAGCGAGATGAGCGCCGCAACCCCAGAGTCGGTCACGACTGTACCTAATGGCCAGGGGTCCCTTTACCTTTACCCATCAAAAGATTTCCCCCATTTTCCATTTTGACTACATAGATGAACCAGCACCGGCCAGCTCCGTTGGTTAGAGTGTAGTGCTGATAACTCCAGGGTTGCAGGTTCGATCCTGCATATTCCTGCACTGCGGGGGTTGGCCTAGATGATCCTCAGAGTTCTCTCCAACTCTACATTTCTATGTACCTGAATTTGCAATTAGCGTATGATAATATTGTTGCATTTATTTATTATCCACGATTTGCTCTGACACTCTTGCTTGCTGCCTTTCTCTAAATGAAAGCTACAGGAAAGGCTTTTCCCCAACTCCCTTTTCCCCAGGTATAGACACAATACTGTACTTGGCATAGCTGGATAAAATAACTCTGGAAAAAATAACTCTGGAATCCTTTGTACAGACTCCCCGACGTTCTTTGTAATGAGCGCTGGGTGGATCTCGCCTGCCCTCCGCTGGCTGCAACAGAACTTTTGATTTTCAGAGGATAGCAGAGTTCATGCAGCAAAGGGAGGCGGGGGGAATAGTGAGCAATATGTCATGTTATATAAGCTACTTTTTCTCTCCTTTTAACCGGAGTTCCTGTTCTGTGAGACGCAGGAGGGATTCTCTCCCCCACCCCCAACGGTTCTGCAAGAAGCAAAACCGAGGAAAGAGATCAGGGCTGTGGCGTGACAAACCTGAGACGCCCAGATCTTTTCTTCAGAAACAAAACAAAAGCTGTAGAAACAACAACAGCACGTGATCAAGAAAAAGCCCTTTTAAAAATGCATCCATTCCTGCCTAGACTATTTTTATAGCATGCATACTTCTACCAGGGAAAAACAGAATGTGGAGAAAGAGAACTGCAGACACAGATTCCAAAAGCATTAAAGGCAAGCAAATTGCTGTGATGTCAGAGACACTGTAAATGTATACATTCGGGCGACATGGAAGCGCTAGCAGTCTCTTCAACTTCTACCTCCAGGTGTTTCTGATCACACTGCCATTGGGGGAGCCGTGGAAAGACCCGGTTGTGACCCCGTAGCGAAAAGCAATCTCCTTCTCCACAGATCCGGCTGCCACCCGCTGACCAGGCAGCCTCCAATTCTTTGAAGGAAGCACGAAGGATCACAATGCAATACAGTGCTACCTCGGGTTACATACACTTCAGGTTACATACGCTTCAGGTTACAGACTCCGCTAACCCGGAAATATTACCTCAGGTTAAGAACTTTGCTTCAGGATAAGAACAGAAATTGTGCTCCGGCGGCACGGCAGCAGCAGGAGGTCCCATTAGCTAAAGTGGTACTTCAGGTTAGGAACAGTTTCAGGTTAAAAACGGACCTTCCGAACGTATTAAGTATTTAACCCGAGGTACCACTGTAGACTCGGTGCTTCGGAACTCGCTTATTTACACACAATTTACTCATACAGGGCATTCAGTGTTGATAGCGCTTTGCACAATAACACAGGAAGTTGCTTTATGACCTCTGGTGAAGCTACCTCAGTACTGGCAACACTGACTCACGTTGGTAGAGCACTGATCTCAAGGTCGTGGGTTCGAGCCCCACACTGGGCAAAAGATTCCTGCATTTGCAGAGGGGTTGGACTAGATGACCCTCAAGGTCCCTTCCAACTTTCCAGTTCTATGATCTATGGTCGGCAGCAGCTCTGCAGAGTTTCATTGAGACATGGGTCTCTCCCAGACCTACTTGGGAGATGTGGGGAATTGAACCCGGAACCCATGGCATGCCAAGTGCGTGCTCTGCCCACAAACATCTGTAAGTCTACAGCTTCCACATGCCTCGTTTGGAACAGTTTGTGGAACAGTATCTCTACGTGTGGCATTTGCCCCCTAGGTGGGTCATAAGGAAAGGGTTAAATGACTGTGTAGTGATTGGCCAGTGGGAACCCAAGGGGAGGAGTTAGAGAGAGAGTTGGTGTTGTTTGGAAGTCAGTTGAGAGTTGGGAGTTGGAGAAGGAAGAGGGAGGATAAGTCTGTGGGTTGGTCGAGTTGTGTTGTGAGAGAGTGAGAGGAACTGTTAGGTGGAGTCAGACAGATCGTTGGGATAATCAGTTTGAAGTTGTTAGGAACATAGAGGTCAGTAAAGGAACTAAGATTAAGAAACTGACAAGAAGAATTAACTGAAACCATAAACTTGTTCATGCTTATAAAAATAAACTTGATTATTTGTTAATGTTAACAACTGTCTGGACTCTGTGTGTACCCGAGGGAACAGGGTTGTTGGCAGCGAAGAAAGCAATCACAGTGGTGGCACAGGGATCAATAGACCATCAAGCGTCCGAGGACCCTGTGTGATCGCCACACTAAGCGCTTTCAGATCCATTGTAAGTACAAGCAAGTCCGGGCATCCCCAAACTCGGCCCTCCAGATTATTTTGGGACTACAATTCCCATCATCCCTGACCACCGGTCCTGTTAGCTAGGGATGTTGGGAGTTGTAGCCCCAAAACAGCTGGAGGGCCAAGTTTGGGGGTGCCTGAGTAAGGAGGTCAGCAGTGTTCAGAAACATGGCATAAAAATCATTTTCAAGCCGTCATTGGGGTGGAGGTAAAATGAAATCCTTAAAAAAACAACAGGAGGGGTTTTTTTAAATTCCACCCTTGCTTTTTAAACTAATACAGTGGTACCTTGGGTTACATACGCTTCAGGTTACAGACTCGGCTAACCCAGAAATAGTACCTCGGGTTAAGAACTTTGCTTCAGGATGAGAACAGAAATCGTGCTCTGGCGACGCGGTGGCGGCAGGAGGCCCCATTAGCTAAAGTGGTGCTTCAGGTTAAGAACAGTTTCAGGTTAAGAACAGACCTCCGGAACGAATTAAGTACTTAACCTGAGGTACCACTGTAAATAAATAATAATCACCACCACCACCACCCCATAGAGACACAAGGCTCTTCTTCACTGATGCACTTTTGAAGACCCAGTAAGGTAAATAATAACCCTCCCGAACATTTAAAAGAAATCTGACTCTCAGTAGTCTCCATTGTTATGAGGAGAGAACATTTTGGGGGGAAATGTGGGTAGGGCTTTTGGTCCACATTAGGGATGGAAGGTGGAGGCCAAGGGATGAAGCCTTGCCCAAGGCCTTTTAATGTGTTCATAACAAATGTAAACTGGGGATTTACTGATGGCCCAAATGTAAAAATACAGAAACTGGATCTATAAACTTGCTAGATTTAGAGGAACTCACTCTCATCACCAACTAAAAAGCAAAATAAAAATTACTGGATGCAAGGAAGAAAAATGTGCTTGGAACATCTAGTTCCTTGTCTGCTTCCCACCAGCCAAGATGTCCCCAGCTTCCTTGGAAATTAATTTCTCTTTATTAATCAGTTAATGTTTGCAAAGCGTGCCAAAGATGAAAACATCCAGAAGTGGTATGCCTAATTCGGTATTACTTCAGTGACTTGAAGGCTGCTTGAGACCCAGTTTGCTTTCTAGAATCCCACCCAGTAGCCAAGATAGGGGGTTAACAGTGGCCAAAACCAGTTGTCCTCAAACAGCAGCCACATCAAGCAGCAGAATTTATTGGTGTAAAGGGGAGAGGCTCAAGAAGGGGGTGGCGAGGCAGAAGATTGTCTGAAACATTGGTTTTGGCAGGGGAGAGGGAAGCAAATGAATAAATTCAGAATGGGGATTTACCAGAAGCAGCAGCGATAGCGGCTTTCCTCAACAGTGGTCATGGGAATCACACTACCTTGCATTGCTTAAGCTTGGTGAAGAATTTATTTTTTCATGTAAAAGGTAAAGGTAAAGAGACCCCTGACAGTTAAGTCCAGTCGCGGACGACTCTGGGGTTGCGGCGCTCATCTCACTTTACTGGCCAAGGGAGCTGGTGTACAGCTTCCGGGTCATGTGGCCAGCATGACTAAGCCACTTCTGGCGAACCAAAGCAGTGCACGGAAATGCCGTTTACCTTCCCTCCAGAGCGGTATTTATCTACTTGCACTTTGACGTGCTTTTGAACTGCTAGGTTGGCAGGAGCAGGAACCGAGCAACGGGAACTCACCCCGTCGCGGGGATTCGAACTGCCGACCTTCTGATCGGCAAGCCCTAGGGAGCTTCACGCGGGTACTGAGCTACAGCTGAGCAGACCAGCTCCGCCCTACTGTTAAGGATAATGGCTTAATTTCCTTAAATGGCAATGTTTGCTGTGTATTTTTTGCATGAGGTTTTCTATGGCTGTAGCTCTTTCATGTGATTGGCTGTGAGTCACAACAGAGAGGCATTCCATTGTGTTATGACCATCAAGTAACTGTCGTTTTTAACTGTCTTCTGTTCGTGTGTGTGTGTAAGAGAGAGAAGTCCACTCACCCCTCTTGGTATGGCAGCGTTGCGGGACGGCAGAGGCTTCACTGGGGGCCCCGACATGGGAACTGGAACTGCCTTGCCCTTCCTGATAGGTGGAGGGGGCAGATGCACCAGGGCCTCCCACCAGTCTGTTTTTCCTACTCGGGAGTAAGCCATCTTGAGTTCAGCTGGGCTAAACTCCCTGGTCAGTAAGCATATAAAGACAGTAATCTAAGAAGAGGCTGCTGGGTTTACATGTTCACTGGGCTTTCCCACGGAAGCCAACAGAGAAATCCATTCCGTGGAGGCTGCGATCAAACGGCAGCCGAAGAAATGGCAAAATATAATAATAATAATATATTATTTATACCCCACACATCTGGCTGGGTTTATTTATTATTTATTTGTATGTGCTCACGCAGACAATCATTATCTCATATTAAAAATTGGGAGAGGGTGGCTCTTAGTACAGCCCTCCAGTGTACACTAGTGGCCAAAATTGTGGAGCCTTCTGGAAAATCTGAGGTTTGATGGCTCATAACAGCACTTTGTTTTGGAGTAATACCAGTGTTTTTTTTCTGTGGGGATGCATGGGGACCCTTAGCCCTAAACATTTTATGAATTTAACAGGAGAAGAAATTCACTGTATTTATTTTTCCCAATTTGAACTGTATTTCTTTTCCCCCGGTGGTGATTTTGAGTCAAAATGAGAGTACCCCTGGACATTTTTGTAGGGGGGGGGGAAGCACCAAGTTATACCATAAAATTATATATCAATGGAAAGATAATTTAATGAAGAATGTAATGCAGTAACTTTTATGAAGGATTATTTATTACAACTGCAGTCATAAAGAAGTAACGTGAAGCACACAGAAAAGAATGAGATACACAGGTTAAATTGCCTTATTGGCACTTTGCGATAAATAAGTGGGTTTTGGGTTGCAGTTTGGGCACTCGGTCTCTTAAAGGTTCACCATCACTGGTGCCTAGTGGTTCTCATTAGGGGCCAAGGTTCCTAGTCTGCGAGCAAGATCAAGCCGCATCCCAATGCATGGTTCGGCATTGGGGCAATCCTTTGCTTTGGGTGGAGGGGAGGCTGTAGACTCCACCTGCCCCTCCAAATGCTGGGGTATCCCGTTAAAAGGGATCTGGGGGGAGTGGCCATGTCTGTGTGCCCAGGCGGAGGCCAGGGCCGAAGGCACTCCCCCAAGCAGCGGTCTGTGATGGCCTGGGAATCCAATTCAGAGGCTGAACCGGAAGAATCCCAGCCTGCACAGGAGTCCCCGCCTCCAGGGCCGGCTGAACTGGGGCAGGGCCTTGATTCTGAAGCGCCTGCACCTGTGCCGGATCCTCAGGAGCAGGCACCAGGTGAATCCACTCTGGCTCCGGAGGGGGTTGAGGACACAGTGCCTACAGGTGCACCTCTCCCAGCCCTGTCAGGGGAAGGTGAGTCTCCCCCTGGGTCCAGTAACCCTCCAGCCTCTCCTGAGCTGCAGAGGCTCAGGGCAGAGAGGCGGAGGGAACTGGTTTCTCCCAAGAGGAGTGCTCGCCTTAAGGCCAGGAGAGGCGGGTCTCCTGGGGGCCGGGACCGCCCCTGGCCTCAGAGAAGATAAAGGCCAGTCAGCCCGGTCCCAGGTTGTGGGAGCAACGTCGTTGAAGAGCTGTTTCGGCCAGCACCCAGTCCTGTTCCCCCAGAGTTCCTGTCCTTGCCCGGCTCCTCTCTGTGGACCCCGCTTCGCCCGTGGAGGACTGTCCGCCAACCCTCGACTCAGGTCCTGGACCTCGCCCCACGGTCAACCTCCCCCCGGGACCAGCACAGGTCCTTGCGGGGGTCACCCTATTTTAATGTATGTCTTAGGAACCCCCACCTGGATTGACCACACATATTTAGATTGCCCCACACCCAAGCTAAAACATACTCAGAGCCGAGAGTGGATTTCATGCTCTTTATTCAGCTCATAGTGGTGAGGAGGAATGGAAGTTCCCCCAGACTGTCTGCTTTATATACACTGTTTACGCAATGGACCCCACGTGATTGGCTAATTCCGGGATTCACCTGTAGGCCAATCAAGTTGCGGATTCACTTCCACCTGGAGCTGGATTGGGTGGCTCCTGTGGACCAGTCAGACTGCTGCATTCTGGACCCTATTGTTCTAGGACCAATCAGACTGTTGCATTCTGAATTCTATTGTTCTAGGACCAATCAGACTGCTGCATTCTGAATCCTATTGTTATAGGACCAATCAGACTGCTGCCTTTTGGATCTTATTCAACTCAGTACATAACACAAGCCAAGCCTCTTTCATCTGTATTCAATCAAGTTGTAGCCTGTTTTGACCCCAAACCATTTTCACTGGTCTATTTATTTATATGGGTTGGGGTATGGGGACCCCAACGACTGGTCCCACAGTGGCTGCCAAAAGGTTTCTCTGGCTGATGCTGAGGGTGTTGCGCGTTAGTGTGTGGTCTTATGTGAAGTGAAGCAAATGGGTGAGGGTCCCTAGACATGAATAGGGAGAAACCTGTTCTTTCCCATAAGGAACAAAGTGAATCATCATGACAAAATGGATATAAAGAAATGAGGACAAAATAAACAGGAAGGAACACAAATTAGTTCAGAGCTGCAGGATTCTGCCCTCTCCCTACCCACCCCGCACTGTAAAGTCTGCATTAGGGAAGTAAAGGCATAGGGAAATGAGTGTGATGGACATAGCGAAAGGCTGAAGTGCAAGCTCTTGCAAAAAGCCACATGATTGGTGGCTAGACGCAGGCAGATGTTTCTGAATGGAAAGCCAGGCAGGGGACGCTGTCAGATCCGGGTCAGTGGACATAATGAAGGCTAGTTGGCCTCCTTGCTTGCAAGCAACCGCCTTGTGTTCTCCATAATTTCTCTTTCACTGAATCCGTCCCCTGAAGAGCTGGGATGTCCCAGGTTGGGCATTTGCTCAGTCACACATGGCTTCCGGCTTCAACCTGGAAACGAGAAACAAACCAAACAGCTGATCCCTACATGGACTTGGGGAATAAATACACTGCCACCAACAGCAGAACTATTGCTATGCTCCTTTGACCGCTGCTCATTTGCTGCTCAGAGACATGTCGTTATCATCACGTGCTCCCTCCATCTGTTAGCATTTTCATCTCTCTCTTTTGGGGGGGGAGATAACAAATAGCATTTCATACTGGTGAGGCACTTACGTGTCTCAAAACATGTAGGTACAAAGGGGGAAAATGCTTCCTAGTTATTTCAGCGGCACATAATAATGCAATACAGTGGTACCTTGGGTTAAGTACTTAATTTGTTCCGGAGGTCCGTTCTTAACCTGAAACTGTTCTTAACCTGAAGCACCACTTTAGCTAATGGGGCTTCCTGCTGCCGCCATGCTGCCGGAGCCCAATTTCTGTTCTTATCCTGAAGCAAAGTTCTTAACCTGAAGCACTATTTCTGGCTTAGTGGAGTGGATAACCTGAAGCGTATGTAACCCGAGGTACCACTGTACTACCCACCATTGAATGAACTTTGCTTTTATAGAACGGTGCCATGTTAAGAATAATATCAAGTTTTAAGAATCTTCTAAGCTTGTCCTTCAGGAGCTTGCAGAAGCAATAGCTGTAAACAGCACACAAATGGAGGGGCATACCTTGTGACGGCTTCTTTTTGTACTTTTTATGTGAGATAAAAGACACAGCGAACAAGTACCAGATGTCCAACAGAAAACGTACAATGCAATCCTATGCGTGTTTATCCAGAAGCAAGACTGTATCTGTAAAGAAATTGGGGTCCCCAAATCTTGGGAACCAGGCGCTTGTTGCCTTAGCAGCATGGTTGCTACCCATGGTTGCGCTTGGCCACCATGAAGGCTCATAAAGTAAAGGGACCCCTGACCACTAGGTCCAGTCATGGCCGACTCTGGGGTTGCGGCACTCATCTCGCTTTATTGGCCGAGGGAGCCGGCGTACAGCTTCCGGGTCGTGTGGCCAGCATGACTAAGCTGCTTCTGGCGAACCAGAGCAGCGCACGGAAATGCCGTTTACCTTCCTGCTGGAGCGGTACCTATTTATCTACTTGCACTGGCATGCTTTTGAACTGCTAGGTTGGCAGGGGCAGGGACCGAGCAACGGGAGCTCACCCCGTCACAGGGATTCGAACCGCCAACCTTCTGATCGGCAAGTCCTAGTCTCTGTGGTTTAACCCACAGCGCCACCCGTGTCCCTTATGGAGGCTCATAGGTTCCTGCTAAACCCGGCTATTCAAATGAGCCAATCCATGGTGATCTGGGGGGCATGGCCTGGTAAGTAGATCTGAGGGTTGCAGGCTTCACTCAGGTCCCCTGGCCAGCTATTTATCCCATGATATTAACGTTAAATAAGTTGGAGTTCTTGTTATTAAATATACCCACACCAAGAACTCAGGCCAATGTAAGTTTCAATAGTGGGAGTGGTCTTGCAAATCAAGTCAATAGTAACAAAAATCGATCCATTCGAAAATATGTATTCTGACAAGGATTACAAACTCAAATAGAGATTACAAACTCAAAAAGTTGTGGGAAGTAGTGAAAGTAGTGATCACTTGTGCAGCAGTGATCCATGAGCTTCATTTTTTTAAAAAAAATATTTTTTTATTAAGTTTTCCATTTAACAATCCAATTATATCACATTAGTTATTCCAAATTATACCAATACATTTCGAAAAGTCCAAATATTTTGCCAAATTTTAAATTTTTGTTGGGGGTTCCCATGCTTCGAGTTCAGTAAGGGCCCGATCATCTCATATTTCTGCTGCTTTTGGATTCACAAGTCCCATCTTTCGATCTTCTTGTTATCGTTTTTCTTCTTAATAACCTCTGAGTTGTTTCAAAATTCACACAGAAACATAATAATGCTTGCCTTAACTTGCTTGTGGAAACAATCCGTGAGCTTCATTAAGGTGATCAGTGGGCATCTGTAAAAATACAGACCCTAAAGCATAAACCATAAATAAACCATAAAGTATCTTTCACAGCACATTACATATTGCTCCCAGAGGCAGAAAAAAATACTAAATGGTCCACCAAGACCATTAGCAATTTTCAAGTGGTCTATGGGAGGGAGAAATTTGGGGATCACCAAGTTAAAAGGCCTTCGGCATGATGGGCAGAGGAAGGAAAAAATATTTCCTACCAGAATTGCATTTTTTTAAAAAAAAACACCCAAAATTGAAACCAGACAATATTTGGCTCAGATTTCAGTGAGTTAGGCAACCAGATGATTAATTCCGAGCAAAAACAAGCAATTATGTAGCTGGGAAATACCTATGGAAATGTGTATTCCTGGTTTTCAGTTATCTTTATAGGCGTGCCAATGGGAAGGTGTTCCTGAGAATGTATTAACTGGGGTCATGACTCAAGAGGCAATAAAATGTGTGCTACAAGGTGTCCTGCGACATTCTGAGCAAGGGACGCGGGTGGCGCTGTGGTCTAAACCACAGAGCCTAGGATTTGCCGATCAGAAGGTCGGTGGTTCGAATCCCTGTGACGGGATGAGCTCCCATTGCTCGGTCCCAGCTCCTGCCAACCTAGCAGTTCAAAAGCATGTCAAAGTGCAAGTAGATAAATCTGGCGGGAAGGTAAACGGCGTTTCCATGTGCTGCTGTGGTTCGCCAGAAGGGGCTTAGTCATGCTGGCCACATGATCCGGAAGCTGTACGCCGGCTCCCTTGGCCAGTAAAGAGAGATGAGCGCCGCAACCCCAGAGTCTGCCATGACTGGACCTAATGGTCAGGGGTCCCTTTACCTTTATCTTACTGTTCTAAAAAGTGCACGGTATTTTATGGGGAGACCCATAAGAGGGAAACGTCAATCTGAAGATTGGGTGGGGGAGGTTTAGTATTGCCCCCCTTCCCCCAACATTGTAGGAAACCTACGGTGGTTTGTGAGTTTTATTAATGCAATGCCGCTAACAAGTTGTATTTTCTCATACATGGCTTATTTTTAAACGAACTGCAAAAGCATAGCTGGCATATTATTTCGATTCCTACCTTGCTGTTTTCCCTGGACCAAATTGCCTGCTAGTCAGTCAGTCTCTGCCTTCAGAAATCCCCTTAATCAGCTCATTAGTGTAGTCTACGGCTACCTTGTCCTGCTTGGTTGATTTAGCAGTAAGACTCAGCTGCCTCTTTTATAAGTCGACTCAATCTACAAATCCTGGCTACAGTCATGAAAATGCAAAAGCTCATATCCAAAATCTTCAGCTAAGTGAAGCAGGTGGCACTAAGGGTCCCTTCACAACCTGCTGTCTAATTTTGAAGGCCTCACTCAGGATTCATAGACAGGCAGTAGGCATGTTTGTTCTCAGAAATGTCTAGTTAAACTTGGGAGGTCATGAGCCCAGAGGAAGTTTCTCTCACTTGTCCAACAAACAGCATCTTCTCTGATTTGATGCACCACACGAGCTACTCCATTGCAAATTAAGAAGGAACAACAACTTGGCAGATACAGTGGTACCTCAGGTTACATACACTTCAGGTTACATACGCTTCAGATTACACACTCCGCTAACCCAGAAATAGTGCTTCAGGGTAAGAACAGAAATTGGGCTCTAGCGGCGCGGCGGCAGCAGGAGGCCCCATTAGCTAAAGTGGTGCTTCAGGTTAAGAACAGTTTCAGGTTAAGAACGCACCTCCGGAACGGATTAAGTACTTAACCCGAGGTACCACTGTATTTTCACCATGCATGTCAGGATGTAACTGGAGGCAGGCCACAATTTTAAGATTCAACGTTGGATGTCCCTGAGTTCTAATGCTAGGGGAGAGAGGAGAGTAGCTTTTCTCTATGCGTATTCTCCACACTACAGGTAATTTAATACAACTCTTTTGCGTCCCTTTCCTTTCACCTTCAGCCACTCCTTACTGTATACAAAGAACGGCTGCTAATTTTGCTAAGCTAACAGGCTACCAAAATGAAAGGCAAACTCATTTACTCACCAGAGATCTAACAGTCACCCTGTTTTTATATCCCTTCTGCGTAGGCTACTAGTGGAAATATCTTGTTTTCTCTCTATATTAAGGTTACCAGACGTCCCTGTTTCCTGGGTTCTGGAGGGGTCCAGCGGCGTCAAGAACACTCAATGTTTTCCCTGCTGGGGGAGTAGTGAGATCGGGAAGCGAGGCATGATCACAACCCCACGGCAAAAAGCCTTGAGTTCCGCCTTCCAAGTGACTTTTCTGAAAACAAAGGACTCTAAACCAATTCGTAAAAAGGTAATGGGTTAATTTTAGATTTGGACTAATTGGCTCATCTTCAGAAGGGTAAAAAGGAGGGCCCCCCCAGGAATGGGTTTTGTATTGCATGGTGGAAACCTGCCAAAGATTAAATGTGACATTATTTTACACCAGCTAATTAAAGACTTTGCAAATCCGTTGGATTAATTCTGGATGTGAGACTTAAAAATAAAAATCGGATGAAGCTTTTATTTTATTTTATATTTACTTCTGATAAATTTCCCAATCTGAAAAGGTTGAGATTTATGAGTGGCTGGGACTATGATACATACGAAAGTCTGATTGTATGTGTATATATGTATACATATGAGCTGCACACACAGTACACATCTGAGCAACCTTAAAGCAACATCCTATGTTCAGGACTTTTTTTTGTGGTTCGCAGCTTTGTGTCTGCACTCTCTGTCAACTGAAGATTCAATGGAAGCTATGGAGCTGTACAGTGGCCTGTGGAAGCTGTGCATAAAAAGGTAAAGCAGGAGTCAAAGCACATGGATCATTCTGCACAATTGCAGAAATTGGCCGTTCACAAAGTTCTCATCCCAGGCGTCCTCGGTCTGCTGGAATGCCGGTAAGATCTAAGCCTTCTCTTTGTCCTACTGCAGATAAGGCTCCTATCCAGCCTCTTAATATCTTCAGCATTGGAATGTGAGGTATTGCTGCCACCCAGTGGTACCACACTCAGGTTCCCAATAGTCAACTGGCGCAAGGGGTGCCAGACTCCATGCCACCTGCTTCTCAGAATTTGGCTTGCTCTGCACATTTTAATTTTCCTTCCACCATGATTGAGCAAATTAAGAACGCTTTAATTGCCTCCCTTTATCTTTGGACCAGTGGGACGTGGGTGGCGCTGTGGGTTAAACCATAGAGCCTAGGACTTGCCGATCAGAAGGTCGGCAGTTCGAATCCCTGCAACGGGGTGAGCTCCCGTTGCTCGGTCCCAGCTCCTGCCAACCTAGCAGTTCGAAAGCACATCAAAGTGCAAGTAGATAAATAGGTACTGCTCCGACAGGAAGGTAAATGGCGTTTCCGTGCGCTGCTCTGGTTCGCCAGAAGCAGCTTAGTCATGCTGGTCGCATGACATGGAAGATGTACACAGGCTCCCTCGGCCAATAAAGCGAGATGAGCGCCGCAACCCCAGAGTCGGTCACGACTGGACCTAACGGTCAGGGGTCCCTTTACTTTTATCTTCAGACCTCCATATCGGGCTGCGGGCACATGGGGCCTTAAGGGTTTATCTAAAAAACATGAATCTACTACTACTAACAAAATCACAAGGATTGTGGGTGATTCTTCCCCTAATCCTTTTCACGCGCTACAGGAGGATGTCATGGATCCCGGAGATCTCTCGACATCTCCTTCACCATATGCTTGTGATGAGGAAGATGAATAGAGTGATGAGTCTTTTACAAAAGAAGACAGTTACAACTTGGTTGTTTCCAGAGTCTAGTGTCGCTAGTCACCTCAAGTTTGGCCTCAAAGTCAAGACAAATCTGTGGAGGCCTCAACGTCTATGACACCTCTGTACCTAAGGATAGCCCGTGACACGCAAACAGTGGTACTGGCTATTTTAAAGAAGGTAGTTAAGAGTGAGTTGGACACTCCATTGCAAATTAAGAAGGAACAACAACTTGGCAGATACAGAGGTACCTCGGGTTACATACGCTTCAGGTTACAGACTCCGCTAACCCAGAAATAGTACCTCGGGTTAAGAATTTTGCCTCAGGATGAGAACAGAAATCGTGCTCTGGTGGCATGGCAGCAGCAGGAGGCCCCATTAGCTAAAGTGGTGCTTCAGGTTAAGAACAGTTTCAGGTTAAGAACAGACCTCCGGAACGAATTAAGTACTTAACCCAAGGTACCACTGTACTGTAAGCTTTATTCCCTCAAGCCATAATTTATGGAGTACATTAAAGTGTCACTTACAGATCACCCAATCGTGGAAGGGTATGAGCAATTTAAAGATATGATGGATAGGTGTCAGGGAATTGGAGGCAGAGAAAGGGGAGAGAATGGGAACTCACAGAGATCCTGTGCCTTTAATTAGCAGTTGCTCCTCCTCGGACGAGGAAGGAGACAAGGGGCTGTCAGGAGGCAATGAATCTGAGGGGGGGGGAGCCATTTCTGGGGCCCAGCCACTCTCGAAGCAGAGGAAGAAGGGGGGTTGGGATTAGGAGATGGATTTGCTGGGGGAAGAAACGGAAAGAGCCAGTCGAGGCAACTGACTCATCGTGATGGCGTCGTTCTTTAAACTCTTGTAAATACTTTGAAGTACCCAATAAATCCCTGTAAATATGGCTGGATTCCCAGATTCTTATCTCCGCTAGCGCTCACAACTCATCTGTGACAATAGGCGTTTGGAGTTCATAAGGTGCATAAGGCCACAGCTTTATCTATGCCAGAGGCTTGCACAGCTTCAACTGGCTCAGGATGCTGTACAACTGTATGGCTCATGTGACACGGGTTTTCTGCCAGGCCAATATTAGCTCAGGTAGTAGCACGCTGCACCTTGTGGCTAAAAAATCCTCAAGTTGGCTTCAGCCTCTCAAATAATTTTGTTACTGCCCCTTTTGTAGGGGGACATCTGTCTGGGGATGGGGCTCCTGAAGGACGTGCTGGGTTTATTAACTGTTTATATTTATTTGTATGTGCGCACACAGACAATCATTATTATCCCACATTAAAAACCGGGAGAGGGTGGCTCTTAGTACAGCCCTCCAGTGTACACTAGTGGCCAAAATTGTGGAGCCTTCTGGAAAAAGTGTATTTCCAAGGTTTGATGGCTCATAATATTACTTTTTTGGGGAGTAATACCAGTGCTTTTTCCTGTGGGGACGCAGGGGGATGCATACCCCTAAACATTTTGTGAATTTAAACAGGAGAAGAAATTCACTGTCTTTATTTTCCCCAAGTAGAACTGTATTTATATTCCCCGATGATTTTCTTGACTCAAAATGACAGTATCCCTAAACATTTTTTTTTTTAGAAAAAAGCATTGAGTTATACCACAAAATTATGTATCAATGGAAAGGGTTACATTAACCCTAATGTATAAGTTTTTTCTAAACTAAAACCTCAGCATTCAGGTTAAATTGCCGTGTTGACACTGCGATAAGTGGGTTTTGGATTGCAGTTTGGGCACTTGGTCTCTAAAAGTTTCACCACCACTGCCCTAGGCAATCTACAGTTCCAGTTCCTTGCTCTTCCCTTTTGGCTTGGCTTCCTCACCAAGAATTTTCATCAATGTGATGATTACGCTAGTGGCACACTTTCGCCTGCAAGGGATTCATGTGTATCCCTACTTGGAAGATCAGTTCTATAATAGAGGCATTGGAAGAAAGGAAAGGAATCATCTACAGTGATCCTGGACCCCCCCCCCCAATCTAAACAATTGCAGGTAAGAAAAAAATTACATTTCCATACTGTTTTTACATTTTATTTATTTATACTTGTTTTTACAGTACATTATGTTGTGTTTATTGCTTTCATTGAGTATCTATGGTATCATATCTGAAGCACGAGATAGAGCCGTTGATGCTTTCTTTCCCCATGAAAACCAGTTGTACGCACCCTTCATTTCAGATGATGGAAAACTCTGAAAAGCAACCAACAAGTCTAATATTATAGACTGTGTTCAATAAAAATGTGGTGACATTAACTTTAATCAAAGCGAACCAAATTTAACAGTTAAAATATTTGGCAATGCCAAACATGGATGAACAAACGTGGATTACAACTACTCCACCAAAGCATTTTCAGAATGCTATCATATCAACTGAATAATCAACTGAAGGATGTTTAACTAGATACTGTGTTCGACAGATACTCTATCAACAGTTTGAAGGCAGATACCTCAGAATCATGCTTTTGAATTCTAGTGCTGGAGGAGACTCTTGAGAGTCCCATGGACTGCAAGAAGATCAAACCTCTCCATTCTTAAGGAAATCAGCCCTGAGTGCTCACTGGAAGGACAGATCCTGAAGCTGAGGCTCCAATACTTTGGCCACCTCATGAGAAGAGAAGACTCCCTGGAAAAGACCCTAATGTTGGGAAAGATTGAGGGCATAAGGAGAAGGGGACGACAGAGGACGAGATGGTCGTGTTCTCGAAGCTACCAGCATGAGTTTGACCAAACTGCGGGAGGCAGTGGAAGACAGGAGTGCCTGGCGTGCTCTGGTCCATGAGGTCACGAAGAGTCGGACACGACTAAACGACTAAACGACAACCTCAGAATCAAAAAGGAAATGGCATCAGCATTCAAGTCAAACACTCTACTACAAGTCTAAAGCAATTCCTAGGTGTTAACGAAAACAAGCAAGGGTTTGTTCCAGTTGCTAACCAAAAGAATGGTACAAAATGAGCGTCCGGGGAAAATTACTGCTTCCACTTATTATGAAGATTGGTTATAACAAGTGCAGCAGCAAGACTTCCAGGTTAGCGCGAACGGCTAATGGCGGATTCCCTCCGAGCTCCGGAGGGAATCGGCTCTTCAGAAGCGGGGTCTTGCCGCTGCGGCGACGCGGGGACCCTTAGAAATCACAGGCGGGGAAGCCTGTGAACTTGGTGACTCGGCGGGCACCATTTGCGTTCCCCCCGACCCGTGAAGAAGCCTTTTTAAAGGCTTTGGAACGGGGGACGGGGTGAGCGGCGCGGTGCTGAGAGTCGACTGCTTCTCCTGGGGAGTGAAGCCACGAGCCATGGTCGGAGGGCGCTGACTTCTTCCTGTGAACAATCGGACCCTAAAAGTAACAACCCGTGAGTAGTACGGAAATTGGACTTTTTAAGGAAATTTCTTTGGAATTTGGCACGATCGGGGAAGGTGCAAACAGGAAGTCCGCCTCCCCGCCTTGTAAAAGATCTAAAGCAAGGACTAGTTAACTAAAGTCGAGAGAATTGTCTTTTCGATAAAAGATATCAATTTCACGATTTGGCGATATAAGTATAAGAAATTGTGCTGGAGGATAAGAGTTAATTTTGAGAGTTGAAGTTCCACCCCCCCCCCGGACCCGGGAGTGATCCGCGAGAGAGCCTGCTGAGGAGACATAGAGAAGTTTGACAGCTGTCAAATTTAGCTGTCAAAAAGGAAAAAGAGAACTTTGTTTCTGCTGTCTCTGCTGGATACAGTTGCTGCAACTTGGTTATATTTTGTTGAAAATAAGTAAGAACTGATACAAATTAACCTGACTTTTGGATTTTAACTGGAAAGAATACTAAGTTACTAAATCCCTCTAGGAGGATTTGGGACACTACAAGAATGGCTGGAAAAGGGAAAATTCAGGCTGGGCTGGACAGAATATTTGTTCTCCTGGGAAAGTTACAAGGCCAAATTGAGGTTTTGTCTACAAATGTAACAACCTTGAGTTTAAAAGTAAGTAACATTACGGAACTTGATAAGGACTTGACTCAGGAAGCCCATGCAGCTGGACAAAAAGAGGACTTTGAGAATTCTGAAAGTGTGGAGAAAGAGATATATGTTGTTCCTGAGGAGAAGGAAGGAGGAGCTGTAACCTTGCAAATGACAAAGGAGAGCCAGAGGCCTGACATCAGGCTCAAAAAGGGAAACAAAAAATCAAACCAAAGGCCTGACAGGATGATTACAAAGGAAAATAAGTACTGGATGATGAAATTCTGGTTTAAATTGGTGAAGGAAGAATGGAGAGATTCCTTTGTGTGGAGACCTGAAGATCTATGGATTACAAATTTGATTAAAGTGGAAGCTGGAGTCTTGGTGACAATTGGACTTTTGGACCTTGCTTTTAAGTATGGAGGTCTGGCTAGAAGAAATTTGGACTTTATTGAGACAGAGCTCCTCCGAAATTTGGAGTTTAATATTAAGGACTATCAAAAAAACCGGCAGAGAGGAACTGAGAGAGAATTAAGAGCCTCGGACGTGAGATCTCCAGGCTGATAGAAGATTAAAACTGGACATTTGTTGGGGATCGAAACCGGGAAAGGGGGTGGTGGGGTTTGAGAATCCAAAGGGTGTATAATTATGATCTGTCTTTTTTTTTGTCTGGTTATTAATATGAAAATTGGGAAATTCGTGGAATGGAATCAGGGTCGACTTTAGGAAAAAGATTTGTGTATTGAGGTACAAATATTGATGTTTATAAGTTAAAATAAGTTAAAAAAAATGAATTAAATATAAAAAGGTTAAAAATTGGGGATAAGAACTTGTTGAACAAACAACTTGAATTGGAATGCAAGAAGGGGAAGTGTGGGGAAGTCTGGGAAATATGGTAATGAAAATATGGAATTGTAAATTTTATGTGTTTTTAAATTTTTTCTTTTTTCTTTTTTTGTATTTTTTATTTCTTTTGTATTGAATTTGAAAATCCTAATAAATATTTCATTAAAAAAAACAAGTGCAGCAGCAATCTCCCTTTTTGCAGTATTTGCAAAATGTGTTCATCTCCTACCAGCACCACACTACTCGAGAAGTACCAATCCTACTTTGCAAAAACGTTAAGCTAAGCCTGCTTGTACTCCCTACACTTCACACTGTTTACCTGAAACAGCGGAGAGATGCCTCACCACTCCTTTGCTCCTTGTGGGGTCAAGGCAGGAAATGAACAAAGACATTGGGGAAGAGCATCACATGCAAACTGTTGCTGTTTTGTTGAGTTTTTGTATAGATCGCAACTGTTTTATTGATAATTTGTCAAGTATTTTAAATGCTGTATGCCATATTCGCAATGTGCCATTATGTTTTAATATGTTATGGTCATTTATTGGTTGTAAGCCGCTTTGAGATTCATTTGAATGAAAAGCGGTATAGAAATAATAATAATAATAATAATAATAATAATAATAATAATAATAATAAATAATAGTAATAGTAAATTTTATTTATACCCCGCCCTCCCCAGCCAAGGCCGGGCTCAGGGCGGCTAACAACCAATAAAAAAAAAAGTTGAGCGAATACAACATAAAAACAAAATTAAAATGCAACATTAAAATGTTAAAATGCAGGAAAACGAAAAAAAGGAAAAAGAAAAAGGGGGAGGGAATCAAATTGACTCCAAGCCAAAGGCCAGGCGGAACAACTCTGTCTTACAGGCCCTGTGGAAAAGAATCAGATCCTGCAGGGCCCTGGTCTCATGAGGCAGAGCGTTCCACCAGGCCGGAGCCAGTGTTGAAAAAGCCCTGGCTCTGGTTGAGGCTAATCTAACTTCCTTAGGGCCCGGGACCACTAGGGTGTTGCTATTTATGGACCTTAAGGTCCTCCCTGGGGCATACCAGGAGAGGCGGTCCAGTAGGTACAAGGGTCCTAAGCCGTCAATCAAAGTGGCAATTGTGTGTGTGAATTGTTTCTCCATTTATCAAGAGCAAAAGGGAGTTGGGGAGGAAGAAGAGACACCCCAGACTGATCAACCTAATGTGAAACTATTCTCTCAAGCAGCTCCTCTCTTGCCAGCCATCTCTTCCACTTTTGGAATGGCAGTTCTGCGGCTGAGAGCAAGGAGAAGCACTCTGTCTCAGAAAGCGGGTATTTCCATGGCACCATTAGAAATCCCGACGGCTAGAGAGAAATAGGGACATCCCCCATTTCTGGGGCATTTGTAGGGTCTGTGATTCTTCTTTATTCAAGGAAACAGAACACAAAAAGAAACCTAAGGTGAGACTGACCCCGGTGAAGCAGTTGCCAGAATTGACTGGGCTCCCCACTTCCCTTCTTCATCCTCTGACCTCTCCTCAGTCTCCCACCACCACTCCCCTGGACCTGAGGCCTCCCTAGGGAGTTCTCCTGTTGGAGCATCACGCCACCGCTCCTCATCCAGTCAGCCCCCGACACCTGCGCACCTTGCCCCTCCCCATCTCAGCAAGTAACAGTGACCCACTTGCCAAAAAGCTAGTAGGATCCAACCATGTAACAGGTTCATGTGCCAGGCCGTAAACTGGAATTGATGGGACCTGTTCCACAGAATACAAAATTCAGCAAGGAACATCAAGGTGCGCTATTTATTTGGCCATAGTTTCTTCCCCGTGTAAAGGCAGATACTCCATTCTTCCTTCCCCCCTCCCTACTGTTTACTGAGCCAGTTCCTGACCCTCATCTCTGATTTTCCTATACCACTAGTTCATTATAGGCTTTGTAGTACACCATGTAACAGCTTTACTAGCATCTTTTATCTATTCCCAACTTGACATCATTATCCTTATTTTAGGGGCATCAGTGAAATGCTAATCTTTTAACTCCGCTTTTGCTAACATTGCATGAGTGAGTGTTTCATTAATTCACTGCAGCCTAACTACAATTCCCAAGTCATACTAATCTCCTCTGCCTTGGATAGCTATTGCTATGTAAGAATTGTCATATGAAAAGGCTCTTAGCAGTTTTCACAGCGGGCTGTGTGTGGCAGTATCCATATACAGATTTTGTTGTCCACAGAGCTATTGAAGGTTGGGGCAGGCTCCAACCTACAAAAAAAGAAGGCAGAAGGCCAGTAACATTTTGACCTCCTCTGCTTGATTCACAAGAAACTTAGGTCTATATGCTGGTCTAAATATGAATTATGAGTCATGATTGTTTTCCACAGCGTATGCCATTGCCTTCATTGGAGCCTTGAGGGTTGGTGAGGTAGTGTCTGAAGTCCAACCAAATGGTACCTCTAGGGGCCTCCATTTAAGTGACATACAATTATCCAGCTCTGAGTTTATAGTTTGTATTCAGTGGTCGAAAACAGACCAAAGTGGAAAGGGTGCTTTAATCAAACTTACTGCTTCTGAACACAAGGAATCGTGCCCAGTAAAAGACACCAGGCGGTACCTGTATCTTAGGCTGCCAGGCTGTGGCCCTTTTACTCATACATAAGGACGGTTCCCGGTTGATGAGACATCACTTCACACGAGTGACTGAAGAGCTACTTGACCTCCAGAGCCTTACGGAACAAACATGAGGAAAATATGTGTTTCTGTTAAGTTCAGTCACGGATGACATGAAAATGCCTTGGAACAAAGTTACTGTGATGGTGAACGAAGCAGATTATTATTAATCTGTAACAAGGAGATCAAAGGAGGAGGCAAAGTTATTAAACTCCATTGTATCATTCATCAACAAGTTCTCTGTGCTGACCATCTCAAATATGATCATGTTATGAAACCAGTATTAATTTTATTTGCTCTAAAGCCCTGTGCCACCGCCAGCTTGAACAGTTTCTATTGGACAACCAGGCTGAATACAAAGATGTTTTATATCACAACGATGTAAGATGGCTTAGTCAGGGGTCTACACTGCAGCGTTCCTACTCTCTCAGAAAGGAAATCAGAGAATTCTTGGAAACAACGGGACAACCGATGCAAGAACTATCTGAGCCTATTTGGCTGGCTGATTTGGGGTTTTTAGTTGACATAAAGCATCTGAATGTACTGAACACAAGTCCTGAGCTTGTTTGGCTCAACCTATTTGTGTGAGAAGAAATCCTCTGCTATGAACTTTAAGAGAACCGCTTGAGGACAAGACTAAGTGACCCTCACCTGCGTGATATTTTGCGAATCAAAATCACTGTCTTTGAACCAGACCTAGCCTATGTGCTGCAGTCCAGATCTTTGTTTCACCCTTCACATTAGTGCAGGCAGGTTTGTTTTTTTTCCAATTGAGATGAATACAAAGATCCTTGAGCAGGGACCGTGCAACACTTCCCACTCCAAATACAACATCTCCATCTAACACCAGAGTAACGGGATCATTAGAATACACAGCTTACTCAGACAGAATTTTCAGAATCGTACTTAAGCATTGGCACATACTATGGAATGTCCCTGGTTGTGATGAATTCCCCTTAATTGGCCTTGGGAGGACCAAATCTATTAAGGACATGTTGGTTCACACTGACATGACTCTTACTTGATCTATCGGCAACATTGGCCCCACTGGCCATTACAAGTGTGGCAAATGTTCATCCTGCCGTTTTCACTACAGATCAAAGAGATTTATGAGGATAAGTCTAATTTTAGATTTGTCATACGACAATTCAGCACAAGTCAGACTAAAAATGTGCTTTATCTTTTCCGATGTCCATGTAATTTATTATATATAGGTTCCACCACACAAGTAGTTGGGATTCGCATTGGGGAACACTGTTCCCGTATATGAAATGCCATTAAGGAGGCACCTTTGGTTGAACATTTCATAGCCCACAAACATTCCGACACAGATTTATTACTTACAGTATTATGGGTAAATCAAAAGAAATTTGGTATTAGGCAAGATTTTGAATGGCGGTCACATCAACAAGAAACCTGTTTCATGTTTCTGTTTAAATCTATTCATCCAGGAGGGCTAAATTCTGAACTTGATTTTAATTGCTTTGTTTAAACATTGCTGTATGCATTGTTGTTATATATTTGTCCTGTGTAACTGCTTCTTATGGGTCTACTTTGTATTCATATACTGTACTTGCTATACTGTCTCTTTAAGCATATCATTATTAGAAATACATGTGGCTCACTTGACATATCCTATGCAATTGAGTTGCAAATATCAGCAGCTACATTCCTAGTGAGCACTTAACTGTAGCATGAATCTACTTATATATTCTTGTAAAAAATATTGGGTATGTATCTTTCTTTATACACTTTGTTTTCTATATTTTTTTAAAATACAAAACGTGTTCTCCCTAAAAGACAGCATGTGTTGCGGTGGGGTCTGCCAGGCCAACCATCTGTTGCCAGGCAGGTTAAATGGTGATAGCCTGAAGCAACGATTGGATGACTGGGTTGCTGGGGCAAATTGCATGTTGCAGATTGGGTGGGTGGGACCAAAGGCTTTAAATATTGGGGCACTCTGCTTTTGCTTTCTCTTTCACTGAGTGCATCGGATCAGAGTGAACACAGCGAGAGAAATCCTTTATTTTCCTTTCACCCCACCTTTACTTAATTTTCCTTTTTTCTCTTACCTAACCTCTCCCTGCCTTCCCCACGTTCACCTGGGGTTTAGCTCTCTGGGCGGCCTTGCCGCTTCACGGCAGGGGTTCGGCCCCCAGCACCTACGCCATCTCGGGGCTTAGGCCACTGGTGCAGCCTTCTGGTGCTCTGCTGCCTCCGGGGGACCTCCGGGTGGCTCCCGCGCACCCCGGGCTCCGGCCTGCGTGGGGAGGCCCAGGGAGACGGTTTGCGCCGGCCCTTGAGGCCACGGAGCGTTGGCGCCGTTGCGGCCTGCCTGAGCACCCAAGACGCGGCCTTGGCGTGGCCTGTTGTGGCGGGGCCTTCCTGCAGCCTTTTAATCTATTTGGGCTGGTGGGGGGCACTTCACGCGGCATCCGCTGCCCCTTTTAGAGCAAGGAGGTTATTTGTGGCCTCGGGAGCTGGCACCATAACCATAGAAGCTGTCCAGCCCTCCATTTTGTTTGCGCAGTTTATTCCCGCGCGTTGGGAGCGTTGTTTGAATCTGCCTTAGGCAACAGTGGCCTCCTGTGGCCACTGGCTGCAATTGAAGCTGTTTTTTGGCTGGCTTAGCTTAGAGTGCCATCTGGTGGCGACTAGTGGTATTGCACTCTGAATTAAATTCGCATTTATTTAATTCTTGCCAGTTAATTCTAGTAATTTGGCTATGCCACTTTAAGTTATTTAGTTGGTTCTTTCTTTTGGGGCAATTTATTATATTCAACTGTCATTGTTTTATTTTACCTGTCTACTTATTAGTGTTTTCTTTAAACATTTTAATTTGTTTGTTTCTATTTGTTAATTAATCATTTAATTTATTTATTTACTATCTTGTTATTAGCAGGCATGGCTCCGAAAAAGGTGCCCGAGGTGAAGGTCTCTACTAATTCTGTTAGGGGCATTATACCTGGGGCCCATTTGCCCACCAAGTTGCGGTCTAGAATTTTGAACGGCCGCTATGTAGAGATATTTGACCTGGCCCCACCATCCACAAATCTGGATGCCCAAGAAAAAAGTGTTTCTGCCCCTAAAAAGCACACTGTGCTTAAAAAGGTGGATAGGACATTTGAGCATTGGCTTGACAGCTTCCAGGTCTTTGCTGGGGTTGTCTCAGCTGCTTATCCACGGAGAGCCTTGCATTTGATAGTGTACATGTCCATTGTCCGCTCTGCTTTTACCATGGCTGGCGAAACAGCGGCAATTGACTACAATGAAAATTTTAGGCGTCGCGCTGCCAGAATCCCTACGGCTTGTTGGGACCGTAAGGATCTGGATGCGTGGACCACTTATGTGGTCCCGCACTTTGAGAAGGCGGCTTTGGAACAGCCAAAGCCGAAGGCAACCCCTTTTCAGCCCGGGCGTAAACTCGCATGTTGGCATTTTAATAAGGGAGCGTGCCAGCGGCAGCCCTGTAAATATCCCCATGTCTGCGAGAAGTGTGGTGGAAGTCACCCCGCTTCCAACTGTCAAGGGGGCCAGCGGCCCTTTCGAGGCGCAAAAGGGGGCTCTCAGCAGTCCCCAAAGGCCGCCCCTCCTGCTTCCTCCACTGGAACCGGAAAGTAGCGCCTTACTGCCCTTGGCGTATACGCCTGCAAGACTGTCGGCCTTGTTGCCTTGGTTGCAGTCTTACCCCAAACGTGAGGCTGCTGCTTATTTGCGGGAAGGGTTTTCAGTTGGTTTTAGGATTCCTGTAGCCATGGCGCCCATGGCACGGAACCCTTTCAATCAGAAGTCTGTGCGGGAGATGCCTGATGTCGCCCGCAGGAAGATTGAAAAAGAGGTGCCCTTACGACGTATAGCTGGCCCTTTTGCGGTACCCCCTTTCCCTAATTTGCGTATTTCCCCTCTGGGTATCGTCCCTAAAAAAGCTCCGGGGGAATTTCGCCTGATCCACAATTTATCTCATCCTAGAGGCGAACCAGTAAATGATGTTATGCCTCCGGAACTTTGTTCGGTGAAGTATGCATCCCTTGATCAGGCGATCAAAATGATTAGGAAATTTGGTCCTGGGGCATTGCTGGCAAAATGCAATATTGAATCGGCATTACGCTTGCTCCCCATTCATCCTGAGGATTTCTGGCTGTTAGGATTCCAGTTTGAGGAAAAGTTTTATTTTGACAAGGCTATGCCTATGGGTTGCTCCATAGCATGTGCGGCCTTTGAGTGCTTCAGCACCTTTTTGGATTGGGCCTTGCGTGTTAAAACCGGCCTAGTGGGCGTGTCACATTATTTGGATGCTTTTTTGCTGGCCTCGGCACACGACATCAGTGATTACGTTGTGCTGCTGAAGGCCTTTGCTTCCCTTATGGAGGAGCTGGGGGTGCCTTTGGCGGCAGATAAAACTGAAGGCCCAGCTACGCAATTGACCTACTTGGGTATTCAGTTAGATACCAATGCTCAAACATCCAGCGTGACAAGAGCTTGTGAAATGTTATTCAGAAGATCCTTCCTTTGAGGAAGGTTACTTTGAGACAGCTCCAGTCTTTGTTAGGTCACCTAAATTTTGCATGCAGAGTGGTGGCGCCAGGCCTCCCATTCTGTTCCCGTTTGGCCAGGCTTACAGCCGGTTTATGGGCTCCTCAGCATCGAGTGCGTCTGTCAGGGGAGGTGCGGGAGGACCTGCAGGTTTGGCTGCAGTTCTTGGACGAATTCTATGGTGTGTCTTTGTGGCAGGACATTTTGAACCTCCACAATGATTTCCAGGTGCACTCCGATGCTGCGGGTTCTCTGGGTTTTGGGTTGTACTGGAAAGGTAGATGGTGCGCCATGCGTTGGCCTTCCGCTTGGCAAGGGGAAGTGATCACGCGAGACCTAACATTTCTCGAGTTTTTTCCCATTGCAGTTGCGGTGTATTTGTGGGTCGCCGAGTTCAAGGACCATCGGGTTTGTTCTGGTCTGACAACCAGGCGGTGGTGAACGTGCTGGCAAAACAGTCGTCCTGTTCCCCTAGGGTATCAGCCCTGCTGCGCGCCTTTGTTTTGCATTGTTTGAGATTTAACATTGTGTTTTCAGCACGTTTCATCCCCGAGATATCTAATGAGATTGCTGATGCTCTATCCCGTTTTGAGATGGAGCGATTCTGGTCCCTGGCTCCAGAAGCTCGGAAAAGTCCAGAGTATTTCCCTCCGCATCTCTGGAACCTTGGCAGCAATTAGTATTGCAGGGAGTAGCAGCATCCATTTCTACTTCCACCTTGAGGTCATATAAAAAAGCCTGGACCAACTTTTTAAATTTTACAGTCGGTGTCCAGCAATTTTCAACCCCCTCCCTCCACTTCTCAGGTCCTGCAATACTTGGTGCATATGTTTCAGTTGGGCTGGGGTGCCAGGAAGTGCCAGATTCATTCGGCAGCAATTTCATTTTTCTGCAAGTCCTTTTATAATAAGGACCCTTGCTCAAAATTTGTGGTGCACAAGGCACTGGAAGGGTGGGGTAGACTTGGTCCCCCTAGGACGGCAGCCAGGCGTCCTGTCACTTTTGAACTGTTGTCTAGAATGCATACTAAATTAAAGAGTGTGTGCTAATCAATATATGAAGCACGCCTGTTTTCTGCGGCCTTTTCACTAGCTATTTTGGTGCCCTTTGGGTGGGGGAGGTGATTGTAGAGTTCAACCAAGTTGCTGGTTCTCGCGGATTGCTCCTCCAGGATTTATGTGTTTCCCCTTTGGAGTTGAGACTCGTAGTATGCAACTCAAAAAACGACCAGCTGGGTTGGGGGGAGGTTGTCCGCCTCTCAGCGACTGGGGAGGTGGGCCTGGGCCCGTTCAAGGATGAAAGGAAGTATCTGGCCTTGAGACCTCCTGGGGATGGCCCTCTACTCATACATGAAAATGGTCATCCTTTGGCGCGGCATCAGTTCTCTAAAGTGATGCGTAAGGCCATCTCTGCTTGTGGGATTTCGGCCTCTGGTTTTGCCCCTCATTCCTTTCGCATAGGCGCAGCGACTATGGCAGCCCATTGGGGCTTGTCGGCCAGGATCAAGGATTTTGAGGAGATGGAAATTGGATGCCTTCAAGGGTTACGTGCGGAAAAAATGCTGAGTCTTGTACTAATGCTTGTTTGTTCTCAACCCTTGTAGATCCCATGGTGGTCCGTGTCTGGATAGTGGGGCACAGCATCGTTCATTGGGCTGGCAGCAGAGCGAGGCAGTCTGCAAGGGGATCAGGTCTCGGCCTCCCGCAGCACGTCCAAGTGTCATGGATATCCAGACGCAGAATGTTATGGAGAGAGTTTATGCCGCTCATTAGACAGCGGGTGCTCTCTGATCCCCTCCCAATGGCAATAGTGGTGCAGCTGGGGGGAAATGATGTGGCACCTTCGAATTGCCTTACTATGCGCACCACAATTCAAAGGGACTTGGAGGAATTGGCAGCCTTATTACCTTCAGTGAGAATAATTTGGTCTCAACTGCTGCAAAGGTGCACTTGGCATGGCATTTCCCGCCTGGAGGCCAGAGAGGGCCAGGAAGCGCGTTAACTCTGCAGTATGTGGGAAGGTGGTGGAACTGGGTGATTTGGTGATTTCACACCCAAAGTTGAGAAATTGGTTGGGAATGTGAGTGGTTGCAAAGTTGAGAAATTGGTTGGGTTGGGAATGTGAGTGGTTTGGCAGTGAGCATAAAGGGCTTGTGTGGCGGTTAGGCATTGGTTATAAAAATTGGTGGAGGAGGGGTAAGGATAGGCTGGGCCTGCCCCTCCAATGGTGGTGTGGAAGGGAATTCCATTAAAACCACAGGTGGCAGAAGCCTGTGGTCTCGGGACCCGGCGGGCGCCAGAAGCAGCCCCCAAAACGCTGAAGGGACTCCGTAAGGGGCTCCGGATCGCGGAGGGGGTAGCGGCGCTGTGGGTCGTTGCGCAAACAGCGAAGTGAAGCCGCGTTGCTGTTGCCGGTCAGCGCTGTCCTTTCTTCCTGCAACTTTTCTGAACTTTGGAAACTACAACCCGTGAGTAAATTTGGACATTGAAAACTTTCTGAAACTTTTGTCAACTTTCTGAAACTTTTTGAGAACTTTATGAAACTTTTAAAACTTTTTTAAAAAGTTGAAATCTGGCTGAAAACGGAGTGAGGATAAGCAGGAAGCCCATCTCCCGCTATACTGAACTTTAAGCAAAGAGCAGGAGGAGTGGAGACAAAAAGTTATGCGTTAACTAAATGCTGGCACCCTGTTAAAGCAGTTTTCTGAGTGAAAGACTTTGAGCTATTGACTTTTGCTGGTCATATTCGGGGTGCATTGATACCCTTCTTCTGTGGCACCAGTGGATTATAAAATAAATAAGAATCTCTGGTGCTGGAGCTGCCTGGATGAGCACCAGTTTGCAACTTTGGATACATTGAATTCAGGTTTTGAAACATTCTGAGTTGGAATTGGATACTTTGAAACTGTTGCAGTCAAGGCACTGTAAGAAACACTGTTTTGCTTTAAGTTTTACTCTGCTAAAAATAATACATTGTGGAGGCGATGGACATGGATTTAAATTTATAAGTTTAACTTGGATTTGATCTTTTCCCTGAAGACGTATTAAGCTCCCTCTAGAGGATTTTGGACTTACAGCAGTGACTTTGTTTTACTTTCCCTTTCCCGGCCTCTGTTTGACTATTGTATCTGGGACTCTGCTTTCTCATGGGAACAACTTGGATTGACCTTGGATTACAGATAACTTTGGAATGAGTGGCGCAAGGAGAAGAGGAAGGACTAAACAAACAACTCTAACTTTATCTGCAGCCTCACAGCGTAGATCTTCTGTGCCGGCTTTGCCCTCCACTTTGCCTCCAGACATAGAGGCGGCCTCCCTAATACAGGCAGGGGAGGGTGAGACAGAGGAGCTGCACCTGGGAGATATGGCTTCAGGGACAAGTAGCTCTGTCTTGGAGAAAATTTTGGAGAAACTGGAGGCTCTGGACAAGAAGGCTGATTTGCATACAGCTAAAATTGAACAGAACACAGAAAGCTTGAATAAGCTGACTGGACAAGTTGCACAGAATGCCCAGTCTATTGGAGAATTAAAGGAGGCTGTAGGTGAAAATCGTAAACTGGCTGAAGATACTAGTCAAAGATTGGAAGAACTTGAGAAAGAAGTAAGACCACTCAGCAAACAAGTTGGAGAACATCAGATTTACTTTTTGATGACAGAACTGCGAAACAGGGAGACCAACTTGAGGATACGGTCAATACCAGAGGTGGAAGAAGATAATTTTATTGAATTTCTAACTAAGGAATTTGCCAAGTTTTGGAAGTTAGAGGAAAAAGACTTTAAAATTGTATCTGCTTTCAGGCTTGGCAGAGTCAGAAGGACAGAGAAGCCCAGAGATTGTTTGATAACACTGAGATCAAAGGAGGAAAGGGACAAGATTTTGGGTCTGCACTACGAAAAGTCACTAGACATTTTGGGCAAGAGAATTGAAATCTACAAGGACATTCCTAAGCAGTTGCTGGACCTTAGATCTAACTACACGGAATTGGCAAGACTGTTGAGAAGCAACGCAATTATCTTCAGGTGGGAGTTTCCACAAGGATTATCCTTTACCTACAGAGGGAGAAAGATCAAAATCAAAACAGTGGAAGATAGAGACAAGTTTTTGGGAGCACACGGAGAAGACCTCCACAAAGGATTTGGATTGCCAGCGCCAGAACTTCCAGGGGAGCCCGCCCCCTCGGATCCTCAAGGACCGGAGAACAAGGTACCACCCCAGAAAGAATAACCAGACTTATCCAGGATGTCTCTGCAGCTTTTGAGCTGGAACATAAATGGCTGTAACAGTCCCGAAAAAAGGTCTAAAATTTTTCATATTTTAAAAAAGGAACAATTGGACATTATATGCTTACAAGAAACACATGTGATTAGGCTCCATAGAAAGGTGTTAATAAATAAAAGGCTTGGTCAAGAATTTATATCATCGGATACAGTTAAAAAGAGAGGTGTAGTGATCTATGCAAAAGAGAGCCTTTCACCAAAATTTCTCTTTAAAGATGAAAGTGGAAGAATTCTCGCAATAGAAGTACAGTATCAAGGAGAAAAAATTTTGATATTAGGAATTTATGCTCCAAATGAAGGAAAATCGGATTTTTATAAGAAGTTGCACGAGACCATGCTGGATTATCTGGATTACAACAACGTCATCATGATGGGGGACATGAACGGGGTCGTATCAACAAATATGGATAAGTCACAGAACCAGAACATTACTAAAGAGGGAAGACTACCTAAGACCTTTTTTGAAATGACTGACAATATGGATTGGGTTGACATCTGGAGAGTTAGAAACCCCCTGGGAAGAGAAGGAACATTCTTTTCTGAAGCTCAACTGACTTGGACACGAATCGACCAAATATGGATAACTAGAAGTCTGGCACCTAAGGTGAGGAAGGTGGAAATCTGCCCCAAAACATGCTCCGACCATAACGCCTTGAGAATGGATATGACATTGATCCCAATCGGCTCCTTTAGATGGAAGATGAATGATGGCCTGTTTAGAGACCAAAGAATTGTAAAGAAGGCCCAAAAAACCTTAAAGGATTATTTTGAGATTAATTTGAACACTACGGTGGAAAAAAGAACTATCTGGGATGCAAGTAAAGCTGTGATGAGAGGGTTCTTGATTCAACAGAATTCCTTAAAGAAAAGACTGCAAAATGAAAAGAAAGATAAAATTCTGGAAAGTATCAAAGAGTTGGAGAAGAAGTTAAGATCTAACCCGAAGTCCCAACCGATTCTGAGAGAAATTAAACTTTATCAGGCGCAATATTCCAAGCTGATAAATCAGGAAATAGAATGGAAGATTAAAACAATGAAACAAAAAACTTTTGAATCGGCAAATAAATGTGGGAAACTGCTAGCTTGGCAGTTGAAAAGGAGACAAAGATTAAATACAGTAACAAACTTAGAGGTTGAAGGAAGGAACATTCAGAACCCGGGAGAGATTAGAAAGTGCTTCCAGAGGTATTTTAAAAAGTTATATACTCAAGGGCCACAAGATGAAATAGAGATTACACAATTTTTGGAGAGAAATGGATTAGCAAAGCTGTCAGAAGAAAATAGAACAATTTTAAATGGCAAAATAACACGACAAGAGATTGAACAGGCCATCCTGAGTCTGAAACAGGGCAAATCACCAGGGCCAGATGGACTGACCTCTAACTACTATAAGATATTGAAGGATTATTTGATACAACCTTTGTTGGAGGTCAGTAATGAAATAATGGAGGGGAAGAAGGCGCCTGAATCGTGGAAAGAAGCATTTATCACATTGATTCCAAAGTCAGAAACTGAAAAGACACAACTCAAGAATTACCGTCCCATCTCCCTTTTAAATGTGGATTACAAAATATTTGCAGATGTTTTGGCACGAAGATTTAAGAAAGTTTTAAGTGAGATAATCCATAAAGACCAGGCAGGCTTTCTCCCGGGCAGACATATGTTTACTAACACAAGGAACATCATAGACATATTGGAACTTTTACAAACAAACATAAACACTAAAGCAGTTTTAATTTTTATAGACGCGGAGAAAGCCTTTGACAACATATCTTGGAAATTTATGAAGGGGAATTTAAAAGAAATGGGAGTGGGACGGGGGTTTGAGAACGGGATTGAGGCAATATATTCAGAACAAAAGGCTAAACTGATAGTTAACAATGTGGTTACAGAAGAGTTTAAAATTGAAAAAGGTACACGACAAGGCTGCCCGATTTCCCCATTACTGTTTATTTCGGTTCTGGAAGTGCTCCTGAATATGATTAGGGGGGACCGGTTGGTGGAAGGGATTCAGGTCGGAGCGAAACAATATAAACTTAAAGCTTTTGCAGATGACCTAGTTCTGACATTACAGGAGCCGGAGTCTAGTTTGAAAAGAGTACTACAACTGATTCAAAACTTTGGTCGAGTGGCAGGATTTAAGTTAAATAAGCAAAAAACTAAAGTTTTGGGGAAAAACGTGACAGATATTGAGTTGGAACAGCTTCAGAAAGAGACAGAACTAAATGTGGTTAAAAAAGTTAAATACCTAGGGGTAAACATAACAGCAAAAAAATCTGAGTTTATTTAAAGATAATTATGAAAAATGTTGGTCAGAGATTAAGAGAGACTTGGATAGTTGGTCAAGACTAAAACTTTCTTTGTTAGGCCGAATAGCTGCCATCAAGATGAATGTATTGCCAAAAATGTTATTTTTGTTTCAGACACTGCAGATTGTAGACAAGACAGAGTGTTTCCGGAAGTGGCAGAAAGATATTTCTAAATTTGTCTGGCAGGGCAAAAAGCCCAGAATCAAATTTAAAATATTAACAGATGCGAAAGAAAGAGGGGGCTTTGCCCTGCCAGATTTAAAGTTGTATTATGAAGCTGCAGCTTTCTGCTGGTTAAAAGATTGGTTACTTCTTGAAGATACGGATGTCTTGGATTTGGAAGGTTTTAATAATGCGTTTGGATGGCATGCATATTTATGGTATGATAAAGCTAAGATAAATAAGGCCTTCAAGAACCATATTGTCAGAAAATCAGTTTTTAATGTCTGGACAAAATATAAAGACTTACTGGAGAATAAAACTCCGAGGTGGCTGTCACCCCTGGAGGCTAAGGCTCGGAAAAGAGCCAATATGGAGGCCAACTGGCCAAAATATTGGGAGATAATAGAAAAGGATGGTGACAACTGGAAATTGCAGAGTTTAGAAAAGATGAGAGACAAAGTGCGAGACTGGTTACACTATGCTCAGATTAAAGAAGTGTTTAAAAATGACGAAAAGTTAGGATTCCAAGTGGAAAAGTCAAAGTTAGAAACTGAACTGTTAGAACCTAAGACTAAGGTACTTTCAAGAATGTATAACTTGCTGCTGAAATGGAACACACATGACGAAATGGTAAAATCAACAATGATAAAATGGGCGCAGGATATTGGGTATAATATTATGTTTGAAGATTGGGAAAGGTTGTGGACCTCTGGGCTGAACTTCACTGCATGTAATGCGTTGAAGGAAAATGTGATGAAAATGATGTATAGATGGTACATGACCCCTGTTAAACTGGCTAAAATATACCATTCGTCTGATAGCAAATGTTGGAAATGTAAGGAAAATGAAGGAACATTTTTTCACCTCTGGTGGACCTGCCCTAGAGTGAAGGCCTTTTGGGAGAAGATATATAATGAATTAAAAAAGGTGTTTAAATACACCTTTACTAAGAAACCAGAGGCCTTTCTCCTGGGTATTGTCGGCCAGAGTGTGTTAAAAAAGGACAGAACATTCTTTTTGTACGCAACAACAGCAGCAAGAATATTAATTGCCAAGAATTGGAAAACTCAGGAGCTACCCACTGTGGAAGAATGGCAGATGCAACTGATGGACTACATGCAATTAGCCGAGATGACCGGCAGAATTCGAGACCAGGGAGAAGAAAGGATGGAAGAAGACTGGAGGAAATTTAAGATTTATTTACAAAAATATTGTAATTTGGCTGAGTGTTGAATTGGATGCCAGTGCAGACAATTGTCTACCATTAAATTAGATTTAAGGCTGAATTATATGTCAAACCAAATTAAGATTATTAATTAAGATGAGTTAAATGATAATTTGTTTGAAATTAATTTAATAATGATGTAAGTGTATGCGGGAGGTGTGGGGGAGTCCCATGTAACAATTGAGAGATGTTAAATGGACAATGATAAGTTGTGTTTATCTAATATATGCTTTATTTGAAAACTTCAATAAATATATTATAAAAAAAATAAAAAAAAAAAAGGAAGGGAATTCCATTAAAGGAATTCAGGGGCTTGCCACGATTTCGTCCAATCCCTGAAATGGGACCAGGGCCGGCAAGCCCTGGGGAGCAGGTTAGGTGAGCGGTGAGGGCCTGTAACTCAGCTCAACTGATCCCCAATATTGTTTTCCCTTCACTGGCTTCCGAGGGAGTTTGGAAAGTCAGTTCTGTCCCAGGCGGGGGGGACAGATAGTCTTAACCAATGCCTAAGCAACCACTCACAGATTATGTATTTTAATAAAGTTGTGGCCAAAATTATGCCAAAAACCTTAAAGAAAAATTATGTGTGAGTTGTGAATTATTTTGACGGGTGGCTTGGAGACCTCGACACGCAATAGATTTATTTCTACCTTTGGAATGAGGTCATCATTCTATTATATATGCTTTAACAGTTATGCCTACGTGTTGTGTCTATATTCCTGTGATTGGTTCTTGTTGCAATACAGGGGTTTGTTTTTGGAGCACTAAACATGGCTGCACATTGTGTGCATGTTCAGTGTGAGATGGCGCCAGTTCTGGGATCCATCTTGGGAAGGCTGGCTGGGAGAGATGCCTTGGACTCCTTAGCTCACTGCTGTGGGGGACAAGCCCCTCTTGAAACGACCATACTGCAAGATCTGGACTCCCTCCATGCAGACTGAAATGTGTACATAGGTGAGTAAACCTTATTTCTTAAAGCTACAACAGCCTCTGCTGTGTTTCAATTCTCCAAAGGAGCACAGACTCTACCTGAGAGCTTAGGACACCCCCCCCAGGAGTCTTGCAGAGAGTGGGGGTGGTACTTGACCTTTGAAACAGTATTTAGGCACACAGTCTATAGAACCAATATATTCTCCTGGCTGTAAGCTGTTATTTTAATATTGTATTTTTTAATTGTTGTAGCTAGCCCTTATGGTGAAGGATGGGCAATTAAATCTGAGTAGTAACATGAAAAACAGATTCTCACAGGACCCAATTAAACATTAGTAATTAGTAAAAAGAAAAAAAGAAAAGGGGGGGGGGAGAAAAGAAAGAAAGCAGAGACATCACCTTGCCAACAAAGGTCCGTATAGTTAAAGCTATGGTTTTCCCAGTAGTGATGTATGGAAGTGAGAGCTGGACCATAAAGAAGGCTGATCGCTGAAGAATTGATGCTTTTGAATTATGGTGCTGGAGGAGACTCTTGAGAGTCCTGCAAGAAGATCAAACCTATCCATTCTCAAGGAAATCAGCCCTGAGTGCTCACTGGAAGGACAGATCGTGAAGCTGAGGCTCCAATACTTTGGCTACCTCATGAGAAGAGAAGACTCCCTGGAAAAGACCCTGATGTTGGGAAAGATGGAGGGCACAAGGAGAAGGGGACGACAGAGGACAAGATGGTTGGACAGTGTTCTCGAAGCTACCAGCATGAGTTTGACCAAACTGCGGGAGGCAGTGGAAGACAGGAGTGCCTGGCGTGCTCTGGTCCATGGGGTCATGAAGAGTCGGACACGACTAAACAACAAATTAGTTGTATGTACTTCTGTGAGGTAAGATGAGGGAAAGAGATGTTAAGTTTTCTCTTATCTAGATTGGACCAGAAATGGGAATTTTACATTGCATTTAAACTGAAGGCCATGTAATACCTGCGGTTGTCCTTAAGCTATTTCTAGAAGTACTATTGCTGTCTAGGGTGAAGTAAACAAGTGAAAAGCGCTGCTCCCCTCCTTGCATTTAATCTATCCACAACTTTTTCTGGGTTGAATCACAGGCACTAAAGTCAGACACTTCAACTTACTGTGGGTCACCATGGTTACAATTCAGCAAGTTATTTCTTTTTGTACCCAGAATAGTTAGTGGGTTGTGGGTGGGTTTTTTAAAAATCCTCTTCAGTTGAGATACTCTCGAGCCTCACTTGTGAGACATAAAATAATAATAATAATCTGGCACGACTATAAGAAATGAAAATCACATGGAAAAAAAGATGAGTGCAGATGTAGGTGTTATGTAGAGAAATGAGTTCAAACTGTGGGAGTCACTGAGCACAGAAAATCTCTCTTTCGGGAATTTGAGAGAACATTTTGTGACCTGCATATCCATCTGTGCAGAAAGCCTGCCTGCTTTCCCAGGGAATTTCCCTTAAAAAAGAAAAAAAAAAGCCTTTGAGTAGTTTCCTTCTGTTTGCAATCTGGAGCCTGACTTATTTCAGAACTACTGTTCAAATGCATGAAGAAGAAAAATGCCAGAGTTTGTGTTGGACTTCATCCCAATCAGCATGGGTGCAAATCTAGGCTTGCCATACATCAGAAAAATTCCTGACATGTCCTGGTTTTTGGGTGTACAAATGGCGTTGGTGGGTTTCTAAAAAGCAAGAAAAGCTCAAAGGGCGTCAGGAATTTTATAGGCAACCCTATAAATCTAAATTAACAACTCACTGTAGCCAAGAAGGCAATTGCTTTCATCCATAGCTGCCAAAGCTTATTTTCAAATTATCCTGTTATTATAATTTAGCACCCTAAACCATGGTTGTTGCGTGGGGGCGGGAATTATAATGCATATACCTATAAACGTTACATATATATTCTAATTTTTTAAAAAAATCCCCGTGTGTTAGTTATTCTGCAAGACATTTTTAAAAATATGTCGATTGCAGGAACTTCAACATTCTCCAAGTTTGTCTTTGCTCATTGTGAATCCTGCCCCTTTCAGTGACAACTCCCCATTTATAAGATATCCTCCCCAAAGAGACCAGTCTATACCCTTTTTGTTTTTCCAGAAGGCTTAACTGATATGCTACCTGTAGCTTCTGGTAGTAAGAGGGCAGGAACAAAGAATGGCGACTAAACACCGAAGCCTCTGCCCCCGATGGTGGTCACCCATGTGTACCTTCCCCTGCCCAGCAGCACTCACCACCACTGGAATTGGGGGAGCAACACAACCACACCCTGCTAACCAGCTACCCAGAAGCCTTGATGCACCACTGTGCACCCCATATACAGAGGAGAGATAGGGCCACATAATAATACAGCTAAGGCCCAGCACTATACACGTTCCCAGTCAGTGGATGTTAAATCCTCCCAGTTACAGACACTGATTTTGTTATGTACTGAAGTTCTCACCCTGGGCCAGCAGGGGGATACTGTAGATAGTTTTCACTCAGGTCCACATATGCAAATAAGGAATTGAGAGTGAAATTCAGTGATTGGATAGTTACAGAAAATGGTTACTGTTGCATTCTAGTGGAGCTCTATATAAGCAGGCTGGCTGAACCCTTCAGTTCAGTTCTGTTCTGGCCTGTGAATTAACAAGAGCTGTTTGAAGAATCGCTGTGTCGTCTGATATGTTCACCCACACCGTAACAGATTTGAACATTTTACCATCTCTTCTGGAAACCTGGATATTTATCTACCTAAAGTGTACCAACCGATGTTTAGTAACTGAAGTTTAAGAAGAGGAGTACCTATAATATTGTGTTTAAGCCTGAGACATCTTAGTTCCTTTAGCTATAAGTTGAATTCTACCTGAAAGAGCTCATTTCCCAACCCACTTTTTGTCATAAACTTCCTTTGTTTAATAAAACTTTTCCTGTTTGTTTGATCAACTACTGCTTCTCTTACTTCTGGATAGCCGTGTATGGCAAACAGAGGGCAAGCCTGATCGCTCCGACGGACTTGAGCTCCGCAGAGGGAAGGGTAAGTGTGGAGGCGAGGCGCATCCCCAAAAAAGCCTCAGGGGGTGCTCTGAGGTGTCTAGAGGTCCTGCAACCCACAGAAATGGCTTTCTGGCTGCTGCATCTACCTCTGTACCAAAAGGTGCAGAGTGGGAGTGGTGGCTGTGAGCGAGCCAGCGCACTATGCTCCAACGCAACTCTGCAGAGCTAAGCTTCAAATTCCTGCCAACAGCGGACTATCTTTCCAAAAAGCTTTCAATGCAGACTCAGAAGGTAAAGAATTTGAATTTAAATTGGATTTATTAATCAGGCTCTAGACGGGAGGTTAAAAAGGAAGTTCACCTCCATTTCTGGATAATTTACCCTGCATGGGGAAACTTTACAAGCGAAAAAGCTTGTGTTCTACTTTTGGATTCAAAGCGTTGTTAATGAAAAGTTTGGAACAAAAGCAGACCAAATCCCTTCTTTAATAAATCTTATTAAGACATGGGTCGGCCAACTGGTGCCAAAGAAGGATGGAACTTTTTTTTATGTATGCAACAACAGCAGCAAGAATACTCATCGCGAAGTACTGGAGGACACAAGATTTACCCACCCGGGAAGAATGACAGATGAAGTTGATGGACTATATGGAACTGGCGGAAATGACTGGCAGAATCCGAGTCGGTGAGAGTCGGGAGAAGAGTCGGTGGAAGAAGATTGGAAAAAAATTAAAGATTATTTACAGAAATACTGTAAAATTAATGAATGTTAGAAAAATGCTGGAATGAAGTTATATGTAATAAGGAATTAAGTACAAATAGATTTTTAATGTATTAAAGGGAAAAAATAAGGTTAGAATAAGTTAAGATGAATTACAGAAAACAGAGGAAGATGGAAAGGAATTGCTGAAACAGTTAATTGAAGTGGAATACAAAAAGGGAGGTGTGAGGAGGTCGTGGAAACAAGTGAATGAAAGTTAAGAGATTGAAATTACTGGATGTGTTCTAAATTGTGTTTGTTTTGTCTTGTTAATCCAAGGTTTTGTGTTAGTGTTATGTAGTGTTTTTGTTTTTGTATAGTGTTGTATTGTTTTGTTGAAATTTTTTCTTCTTTTTTATAGTCTTTAAACTGTTAATAAATATTATTTTTTTAAAAAAAATCTTATTAAGACATGAATTTGAGAAGTGATCTTGAGATTTTGGATTAATTAACCCTGAACTTGGACTCTCTCCACAAGCTTGGAACTTGGAATCCAGACCCATTGGGGATTTTTTTCCTCATTTCTTTCTCTTTTTATTATTATTTGGAACATGAACTTGAGATCCAGGATTAAAAGCTTACAAACTTGGGGGGGGAAACGCTGGAGCGCTGCAAGGATGGATCTCCAACTTGCCTTCCTGCAAACGCGCCACAGGCAGCAGCAACTGCGGCTCTCGAGCCCCGCTGACTTTTCCCTCCCTCCCTCCCCCAAAAAAGAAAAAAAGGGGGAAAAGAAGGGGGGAAGACCTTGCTCTCCTCCTCCTCCTGCCCCTCCTCCTCCCAGTTTGCAACCAGCAAAAGCTGCCTTGGGAAGAAAACGCACGCACTCACGTACAACACACATTTGCCCAGAAGAAGACAGGAAGAGAGCTCGCCAACCACTTAAAAGAAGCAACAAGCCCTTAGCGCGCACCCCCCCACACACAAAAATTTACAAAGCGAAATCAATCCAGATTGCAACCGATCGGGACACCCAAGCTGGAAGAACAGAGCGAAAACAACAACTCCTGGTCCGCGGCAACCTTGGGATTTTATTCTGTTTTCTCCTCGTTCTCGCCAGGAGCCACTCACTTTATGTCGCTCGCCTGGGCTCACCCTCCCCCTCTGTATGATGTATTAAGCCAAAGTGACTTGGGATTGACGAATCGGCCTCTTGTTCATTGAGAAAAAAAGAGAGAGAGAAGCAACAGCGACAAGGAAATCAACGTGTGTGATTGCGAAGGAAAAGGGGGAAGAGAGGAAGAGAGAAACCCTCGCCCCGTCTGGAAAAAGGGACTTTTTTAGACACACGCACACATTTGTGGTTTGTTTTCTTTGCTATTTATTATCAGCCGTCCCTGCGGAGAAGACAGAAGGAGGCAGGGGGAGAAAGCAACTTTGCCGTGGATTGTCTGCTTTTTCCTTTCCTTTTTGCTCGTTTCAATGATTCTCGCTCGCAACCTGGACTCGAAGTGAGTTTCTGGAACAGAAGAGCCGCTTCTGTTCTCCCCCTCCTTTTATTTTCGTTTGGCTTCGGGGTTGCGTTTTACTCGTCAACCTCAGGAAGAAGAGATCCTATCACCAAGATGGCGCCGAGGTAAGGCGCGCTTACCGGTGCTCTTCGGATTTCTTTTAATCTTCTTTTAATCCTTTATATTTTATCTTAACTGACCCAGTCAGTCTTTGAAGCTTTTTATAATTGCTGCAGCTACATGCTCCAGATTGGCCCTGCTCCAGATTGCTGCAGACTGCTCCTTGTTTCTCTCTTATCAGCGGGCCGGCCTCGGCTGCTAAAAGAGAAGAGAACGCCATTATCCTAATTGGAGAGAGGGCTTAAGAGGAAGACGATGTGTGGTGTTTAAATCCTGGATAAGTCATCGTTCGTGCACAGACTGCTGTCATAGAGGGTTGAGAGAGGCCAGTGGAGCCAGGACATTTGGTACCCTACCCCCTAGACATCTTGAGGCTGTCACAATTCAATACTTCCCCTTGTGAAAAGCTTCTGCAAATTGGGTCCGAGGTGTCCACGAAAGACTGATGTTGTAAGTGGATTTTACCGCAGTGGAGAGGAAAACTTCACTATTATTATCCATCCAAGGAGCTTTCACCCACGGTGCCATCTTCTGGTGGTTTTAACTATATTATTTGTGTGTTAAATGATATGTTATTTTAAGAATCGTATAATCCTTGGCCTGAGGAAAGTATGGGTCAGAACAAACGCTTGAGAGACTTTGACGAGCCCCTATCATCCCCTAAACCAAAACTATCAAGGTTGGTGCCACACCGGAATAGAAGAGGGAGTGACAATGCGGAGCATTGCTTTGCGGTGGAAACCCAAAATCGCTTCCTACCTCTAATTGATTTAGAAGCCACTCCAACTCTGACGACTCAAAATCTTTCAAAAGTAAAGTCTGTAAAGGAGAATACGAAAGAAAAATTCTCAACACAGGATGATGGTTTAACATCTGATATGGGGGAGTTCCCCCGTTGTGAGCAGTTACACTTAGTAATTAAGACCCTTCACTGTATCTTTAAAAGGCTGGATGAGGTATCTTCACAATTATCCAATATCCTGCTGAAAGTCGAAAAACTTGAATCAACAACACAGTCTTCAGTTTGTGAGGTCAAAAACTTATTGCCTCACCCCAATTCAGATAAAAGAAAGGAGACTAAAATTAAATGTATCTTAAATTCCCAATTGAATAATCAGATATTAACTCTGCAACCCAAGAAAAGCTGCCTTTCTGTCAGGTCGGAAATAGGAAGATGCTCATCGCTAGAAGGGGCTAAAGACTGCTTAAGCAAACTTTTAAAAATTAAGAAACACCAGATTGACCCATATGCGGTGATGCCCCTGTTCCGACAGACCAACTTCTTGAAGGTGATACTTGCGTTCCACTCTGAAAAGATACCATCTATTACTGTTAGGCGGAAAACGCTTTTGTCCATGGCCGATATCGTAGCAACGAGGGTTTTTGCAGATAGCAAGATCAAACCCCTTCTAAATAGGTGCCCGGGCGGTGAGGACATTAGGACAAGAGACTCTGCCTTACTTCAAAATATTGTCAGGCCCCACTGCGATGATTCTGCAGTGTGCCATTCTCGACCAATCTTGATACCCTCTCAAACAGCCATATATGAGGACGGAAACCTGCAGACTGCCCTTGATGAAAGGAAACTTATTGATTCGTTCAGAGCCCTCCCTCCGAAAGAACAGTCGGTGATGATGCAAAGATTTGACATGCTTAAATCGCAGCTTTTGCAAGTCCAACACAGAGGGGAAGATACTAACGATGCTTCAAACAACCCCACTTGGGTTACAAACTTGGGAGATGTGAGCTGGAGATCTTGGATTAATACATTGATATTGAACCTAAACTTAAGAGTGTCTTCAAGAGTTTGGAACTTGGAACCTATTAGGGCTATTTGTCTCATTTTTATTTCTTTATTTCTACTCTTGGAACTTTAGAGGTGATGCGAGACTCTGTATTTATTACTATATCCTGGATTTACAAGTAAGGCTGGTATCATTGATTTAGCTAAGTGCAGCAAGCTCAGAGAGTGAATAAAAAGCAATATTTACAATCTAAGAGCAATAAAGTGGATCTTAACTGTGGCAAATAAGACTGAACTAAAACCAGGGACAGACTTGGCACTGAAGGAGATCTGTTCCATTTGTCATTATTGGAGACATTAACTGCTATTTTGAAACTTGGTACATTTAAATGGAGATCTGAGTTGTTTTGCAGATTCCTGTGGAACCGAAGAAAAGGAACTGTTGACCCATCTCCTCTGTTAATTTGAATCCTACTGGGAAAACAGGTGGTTTCTTCTTTCAATTTTTGATTTTATACACTTCCTACTGTCTTTAAATTTATAAGTTAGAGTTTAAGTTTGTAAACATATCAATTTGTATTAATACAAATGTCTGATGGGAAGAGGGGGGGACAGATGGTAGAAGATATAAAGGCTCTCTGTAATTCATGCAAACCAACCTCAGTGGCCTTGACGTGCAGTGACAAGGTTTAAAATAGCTCTTCTTCCTTTGAGACAGAGCTTTTGAGAACTGAGACTGACTGAAGGATTTTGGAAAACTAGAAGACAAAGGGGGAAACATCTAGACCACTTTTTATATTTGGTGTGAGATTTGTTAACTATTTAAAGAGCCTAGGAAACTTTTAATAGCAATAAGAAAGGATAAAAACATAAGAGGAATTAACCTGGGAACTCAATACTATAAAATTAAAGACTTTGCAGATGATGTAATCGTAACCACTGAAAACCTAGTGGAAAGTATTCAAAAAACGCTTGCACAACTGGAAGAATTTGGGAAGATCTCTGGGTTCAAACTGAATAAAGGAAAATCCAAATTATTAATGAAAAATTTACGTAAGTCGGAACAAGAGGAACTGGAAAATACAACAGGTTTAAATATAGCCAATAAGGTAAATTATTTGGGAGTTTGGATCACCAATAAGAATATAAACTTATATAAGGACAATTATGAGAAGTGGAAGGAAATAAAAAAAGAATTAGAGACTTGGAGAAAATTGAATTTGTCCCTGTGGGGGAGAATATCCACAGTTAAAATGATGGTATTGCCAAAGATGATTTTTATGTTCCAAACAATAGCTATAATTAGAGGCGTAAAGTGTTTTAAGGAATGGCAGAAAGACCTTGCCAAGTTTATTTGGCAAGGGAAAAAACCACGCATAAAATTTAAGCTACTAACAGAGTTGAAGGAAAAAGGAGGCTTTGCAGTCCCTGACCTTAAACTGTACTTTGAGGCAGCGAGCTGGACATGGATTAAGGACTGGATATTAATCTGGAGGGATGGGATATTGTGTACGGGTGGCATGGCTACATAGGCTATGACAAGGTTAAATCCCACAAAGGATTTTTATATTGTGAGAAGGGCATTATATGAAGTATGGGAGAGGAGTAAAAAATCAGTAGTAACCAAAACACCATGGTGGCTGTCACCAATGTAATCTATGTTGGTTCACAGAATAAATATGAACAGCGATTGGTTATCATATAAGGATTTAGTAGAGGAAACAAGTAGTGATCTGAAAATAAGGGACCTAAGTGAAATGAAACAGAAGGGAATAACGTGGGTGGAGTACTATCAACTAAAAGCCGCCCTTGAAAAGGATAAAAGAACCAAAGGATTTGCCAAAAAAATATCCTATCTGGGGAAGGATATTTTATATAATAATCAAAAGACACTTTCCAAAATGTACAAACTACTTTTGAATTGGCAAAGAAAGGAGGAAGATATCAAATAAATTACAGTAAAATGGGAGAGGGACCTGCGACATACGATCAAACCCATTATTTGGAATGAATTATGGACTAAAAATATAAAGTTCATGGCTTGCTTCCTTATAAGGGAAAATCTTATGAAAATGTACTATAGGTGATACCTGACCCCTGTAAAACTTGCAAAAATAAATAAATCAAACAATAACAAGTGCTGGCGATGTAAGGAACAGATAGGAACATACTACCATATGTGGTGGTCCTGTCTAGAGATACAAAGATTTTGGAATATGATTTATGAAGAGATAAAAGAGATTGTTAAAAACTACATTTAGCAAGAATCCGGAAGAATTTTTACTAGGAATGGTTTCAGATAATATTCCCAAAAACAAAACTAAGCTATTTATGTATGCAAAAATGTAGCACCCTGCTTGTGGTTAATGCTTAGCTGGAATGAAATATTCAACGCAGCAATAGAGAAATTAAAATAATAATTTATTTGTCAGACAAATAAATGATAGGCACAGTGGTATATGGTTACCAAAGCTCTGCCCACTCCAGCCCTGATGGTCAGCATTTATATTTCCTCAGCCCAGCCCCCTTGCTCCTCCTTTGGCTGCCTCTGTCCAATCAGCCTGGTTGAAATTCCTATTGGCTGTTTGCTAGAACCAATCATAAAAGATACACCCATTTCCTATTACCTTTTATGGGAGACAAAGAGCTATATTTCCTTCTATCCATAAATGGCAAAGAAGTAGCCATATATCTTACATTTGCCTCGATAAGGCACCTTAATTACCAGATCACCTTTTGCCCCTTCATTCCAAAACAGATGGCTAAAACAGATGGCTCATGGTCTTACATTTTGTCTAAACAGAGATCTTGGGTTCACATTCTCACACACCATCAATGAAATAAGAATCTAACATAAGAATCTAACATTTCTTACTTTCTAAATCCTTTGCATAATTACATTTAAGCCAACAAATCTCATACATTAACATATATAGCTTTTTAGAAGAAAAGGCATTTTCAAAGTAAAACCTCTTCAGTTTACACCCCCCTTTCCCGGCCAGCTGCTTTTCCCATTAGCTCTTGCCCTTTAACCTTAGGAAAATGTGGCTAAAGTCTGATGGGAGGCACATGGTATTATTTTCTGTTAAACAATAAATCTTACTATTTACCAACTCTTAATTAGTGTTTTTGCAGCTTGATTGTATTCTGTAATATGTGGGGTCAGTATAACCTTTGCTCCCAGCCTGTAACTCCCTTTTACAACTTTGAGAATTTTGGCTCCTGCTATAAATCAGGGGGGCCCTTGTCCAGGAGGATAAACATCTGCCAAAGTCCTTAGCCAGCTGCTTTTCTGCCTGGCATGAAACATTTGCAAATCTTTAAGCTCATTTTAAAATACAGGCCTTGATCAGATGCCTCAACGTCAGCAGCAAGGGTTATAGTGGCAAAACACTGGAAAGATAAAAATACACCCACTAAAGAGCTGACAGATGCAATAAGAGATAAACCTTAAAAAATGGTGAAAGAAGAATGGGAATGTCTAAATAATTATTTAGGGGACAAGGGCTTAACAAGAAAGACCTGGTTATGTTTAGAATGATACCGCATAGAGAAATGCTCCCTGATACCAAGATGAGGGATTCCTTTGGAATGCAGATAGAGAGAATTGATAAGAATAATGATCTGTTGTGAGCACAACGGAAGTGTACAATAGATGAGCTTTCCTGCTTTGGGTCATCTTCCTTTTTCTTTTTTCTCCCATTTTTCTTTTCTTTTATCTTTCCCATAGTTGCTTATGTTCTGTGCCATGTACTTCAATATTTTTTGTAGTTTTTTCCCCAGTTTTTTTCATTACTATTAAGGAATTTTCCTTTGTAATTTTGGTTGTCTATATTTGTATGTACTTGTTTAAAGCAAAATAAAAGTTTTTTAAAAAAATAAAGAGGCTAGGAAAGGTGGAAGTAAAGGGGTACCTTAAGGTGCACAAAAGGTGGATTAATTTTTGCAGTCTATTTGTTTCATCTGAGTGAAAATTAGGAGTGGAAATGGCTGCCAAAAAATCCCCACAAACACCAACCCAGAGCAGAAGGTCTTCAGCTCAGGAGGGGTAATCTAGATTGGAGATGGCGGAGCTTTTAGCAGAACTGAGGAAAGATATATGAAGATCTGAAGGGCTAAATTAAAGAATTGACAAATAAAACCTCTGCTCTGGAAGTGTTATGTATTCAGACTGGCTGCAGTTCTCATTCTGGGCCACCAGTATGCAAACGAAGGACTGAGAGTAGCTTTCACCGATTGGGTAGTTAGTTGGAATTCGTTACTGTTACAAGTTATTGAGCATTATATAAGGCAGGCAGCTTCATTATTGTTCAGAGAGACTTAGAGATGTGCTAACTGCTGTAATAAAGAGCTGTTGCTTAAAAGAGCTGTGTCCGGGTTGACGCCATTGTTTAATGGCGGATTCCCTCCGAGCTCCGGAGGGAATCGGCTCCGTAGCGTCTGGGTCTGGCCGCTGCGGCGAAGCGGAGACCCTTAAAATCACAGGCGCGGATGCCTGTGAACACAGAGACTCGGCGGGCACCATTTGCACCCCCCAATCCGCGACGGAGCCTTTTTAAAGGCTTCGGAACGGAGGCAGGGTGGGGCGTGGTGCTGAGAGTACTCCCTCGCCTACGGAGTGAAGCCGCAAGCCATTGACAGAGAGCGCCAACTTCTTCCAAGACCGATTGGACTCTAAAACATAAACCCGTGAGTAATACGGAGATTGGAACTTTAAAAATTTTTTAATTTTGGATTTGGAACGAGCGGGAAGGGGCTAAAAAGGAAGTCCACCCCCCCCCTCTTGTAAACAATTTAAAGCAAAGGACTGGGCAGCTAAGGTCGAGAGAATTTGTTTTTGTTTTTTAATGAAAGATCTTGACTTCACGGTTTTGACACGATAAGAAGATCTACTGGAGGATAAAAAGAATTTTGGGAGTTGAAATTTCACCCCCCCCCGAGACCCGGGAACGTCCCATGAGAAAGCCTGTTGCATTGAAGATTTTGACAGCTGTCAAGTGAGCTGCTAGTCAGCTAGTTGTCAGCTGGAAAAAGAGAACATTGTTTCTGCTGTTCTTGCTGGTTTATTTGGTATAATTTGTTGAAAACAAGGAGGACTGTTACAAAATAACTGGACTTTTGGTTTTGAGCTGAAAGGAATACTAAGGAACTAAAATCCCCCTAGAGGGGTAATAGGGACACTACATCATAAAAATGGCTGGAGTACGTAAATTTCAAGCAGAATTGGACAGAGCACTCGTTCTCTTGGGAAACTTGCAAGAGGAATACAATGCTTTGTCTACAGAGGCATCATTACTACACTGGACAGTAAACAACATTTTTGAGTCTGATAAGGACTTGAAACAGGAAGCCTATTCTACTGAACAAATAAATGAAACTGAAAGTGTAGATACGATGGAGCAATATGTGGCTTTTGAAGAAAATGAAGGAGGAGCAGGAGATTTGCAGGAGTTAAAGGAGAGCTACATTATGAGGCCTGACATGATGACAAAAAAGGACAATAAAAATTGGATGTGGAAAGCCTGGTCTGAATGGGAGTCTGGAAAATGGAGAGACCCTCTTTGGAGGAGATCTGAAGACCTGAGGATTACAAATTTGTTGAAGGGGAAAGCTGGAGCTTTGGGGACATCTGGATCTGAAAGAAACTTGAAACAAGAGTTGGAGCACCCCATAGGCTTTGCTTTTAAGGATGGAGGACCGTCTGGAAGTAACATGGATTCTGTTGGGCCGGAGCCCCTCCGAGACTTGGGGCTTAATATCAAAGACTATCAAAGAGACCGGCAGAAAGGAACTGAGAGAGATATAAGGGCCTCGGACGTGAGATCTCCAGGCTAAATAAATAACATAAAGACTGACGGATATTGGTTGGGGACTGGAACCGGGAAAAGGGTGGGTGGAGGTTGGGAATCCAAAGGGTACATAAGGATAATTTGCTTTTTATATTTTGTTAGTGGTAAGGAAATTGGGTAAATCGTGGAAGGGAAATTTTGGTCGACTTTAGGAAAAAGGTCTAAGAATAACTAATGAGGTATAAGTATTGATGTATAATTTTAAAAAGGTAAAATTGGTTTTTTCTTTTTAAATTAATTGAAAATAAGGTTGCTAAAAATAAATTGAGGAAATGGAAAAAAGAAGTAAAATAAAATAATAGTATGTTAGAATAAATGTTTAAGCTAAGGTAAAGAAATAAGTTAAGGACTTGCTGAATTGACAATTTAAATTGGAATACAAGAAGGGGAGGTGTGAGGAGGTCTGAGAAATAAGGTTAAGAATTATAAGTAACAGAAACTTTATGTGTTTTTTCTATTTTTTCTCTTTTGTGTTTAGTTTTGAATATTATGTATTTTTGTGTTTTTTGTTTTGTTTATTTTTTGGTTTTTTGTTTGTTATATGTTTCTTGAAAATGCTAATAAATATTTTATAAAAAAAAAAAAAAGAGCTGTGTCTGTCGCCATCTTTCCCACTATACAACAGGAAGTATCAGTAAAGGGCATGGAGGAAAAAACCTTAAAAAATCCTGCAATCTGAGACCCAGAACCTGAAAAAAGACCAAGAACAATTAAGGGTAGATATTGATGTAACCTGCACCATGCAGGAAGCAACCTGGGACGCGATCGCGGTTTTGAAAATGAAACTGAGGGAATTGGTTGTTAGGCGGAGAGGTGTCCCAGAAGAAGGCAAACAGGATTTAAGAGACTATTTAATTGATGCGTTTGTCGAGTTAACCTGCCGCAAGGAGGGAGAGAACATGCTGTAGATTAGACTGCTGTTGGATGTCTGTAGCTGGTGCCATAAGGGACGCCAGTAAAGCTTGGGAGGAGGACTGAGGAAAGCGACCCCCTCAATAGTAACCTGTCATGACAATCACATGTGCCACCTGGGAGCAGCATCGGAGGCCACGAAAGGCCTTGGGACACGATGTCTGCTGCTTTGTAAAAACCCAGAAGTCACGTCGAAGGCCCCCACGGTGTGGGTGCTGAGCCCCACAATTTTTTGTGGGTACCTGTCATGGTATTGCCGGAGAATGAACGGGAGGAGAAGACAGGCAGAGGAAGGGGGGCAGGAAGTGGCGGTGGAGGAAAGAAGGGAAAGCCAGGAGGAGGGACAGCTCACAGATGTTGGACCAGAGCCTCAACACCGCACAGGAAGTTCTGGCACAGACAGTGAAACAATGCCTGTTCCGTCTACCAAGGAAAGGAGAGCGTTAAAGAGGAGGGTACAGAGACATAACATGAAAATTCCACGCCTTTTCTGTTGGAGAAAGGGCGGGCATAAGGCACTCCCAGAATCTGAGCCGGAGGATTCAGATGCATGATTTGTAACGTGCTGCTTGTACATATATAAAATAAAGACTGTATATATGTATCTCTGAGTGAGCAGAGGCATTTCTTGCAGAGAGCATTCACAAGCTATCACAGTACCCAGGCCCGATATAATTGGAACCAGTGCCCTTATGTGACCACTGGGAGCAGTAGCATGTCTCATATTTATGAGCTTCACCAACAACTGAGAAAGGACACTTGGTTTCTACGTGAAAGGTAGTTCTTGTTGTTAGACCTCACCCTAAGCTTTTAACGATTATGACTGTAGGAGATACTGCAGCCTGTTATTCTTCTCCACTGGAAATTCGTTTTGATCTGCTTTTTAGTGTTAAATTTATAATTAGAAAAATTGTGTACTTGTTTGTTTGTTTGCACCTTTTCTGTGTTGCATTGTGGACCAACTCGCAGCGAACTCCCACTCTGGAGCAAGGCCTAAGCCAAGGTAACAAACCGGAAAAGACAAAAAATTGGCCACAACAGTATTGATTCCAGGTGTATGTTCGATTTGGTTTAGGCATTGTAGGGAAAACACTGAAGCCTAATTTGCCTAATAAAATATCTGGCCTCTAGTGGGTGGAGCTTTTATACTGTACTCTGGAATTGTCCCCTCCCTTCAGGTTGTCAGTTTTGAAACGGAAGTTACCAGTCATGGACCCTCCAGATGTTTTTGGCCTGCAACTCCCATGATCCCTAGCTAGCAGGACCAGTGGTCAGGGATGATGGCAATTGTAGTCTCAAATCATCTGGAGGGCCGATGTTGAGGAAGCCTGAGCTAGATCATGTGGTCTCCCATTCCTTTTATTTGTTTCTTTATTGCAAACACGTAGATACATCCATTATACATAAATAAAATGGAAAAAAATAATTTAAAAAATAGATAGCTATCTATTTTTTGTTCATTTTCAAATTAACTTTTACATATGGAGTACAAGCCTTATGTTTGTTTTGTTTTTTATTGATACAGCAAGAAAAGAAAGAGAAAACACAATTACCAAATTACACACAGGAATAACCATAAACACATAATTTTCTTAACGATAAAGCCATTTCCTCCTGGGAGGAGAGGGGGTTGCGGGCTAAACCCTCCACCCACACACGCGGGGGCGGGATCTGCCCCCGCGTGGACAGGGAATCCCCGGGCGTGCCTTCCACCCCGTCCGCCAATCAGCGGGCCGGGGAGGCAGGGCCTAGCCCATTTAAGGCCAGGCACGCCCGGGGACCGCCCTCTTTTCCCTTTCCCAGCACCAGCGGCAGGATCGCACCATTGGGATCGGCAGGGGTAACGTAGGCACTACCGGACGCTTCCAAGCTCCCAGGGCTTCCTGTCGCTGGGAGGGAGTTTGCTTCTCCCCTTTTCCACCACCCTCCTCCCTTTGAGCGGCATTGTTAACCCGTGGCTTCCTTTGTGAGCCGGGAGGCGTGCACGGGGGCTTTTTGATTACTCCACTTTCTGTTATCTGGGGGTTTGTCTATCCTCTCAATACTCTTGACTCCCGTTTGTTTTGAGGCTTCCCCCTCCCTGCTGCCTCTTCCATGTTGCCTTCTCCCTTCATTCTAAAGGCAGGTGTGCTGTGAGACTTCCGTTCGGAACTACCTTGCTGCCCAAGCGTGCCCCGTTGTCCTTCTTCCCTGCCTTATCTCCTCACTTTCTGAACTGTTGCGTTCGGTTGCCAAGGTTTCCGCCCCACCCCACCCTGCATCTTGGGGCGTGCATTTTGAAGTCTTTGCGGCCATTTTTTGTAAGGGCCGCTGTGAGGGAAGGTCGCCGGCGCCATCCTAGTGGTGCACGTGGTTGAAGCGGGGGCGGCCATTTTGGAAGAGGTGTGGGCAGTTTGACGGCGCCATTTTGTTTTTGGTCACGTGCCGAGGCCGGGGAGGCCATTTTGTGTGAGGGCACTGGCAGGATACTTTAAAAATATTTAGCTTTACAAGCACAAGCTGCGCTGCAGCATTTTTACATAGTTTTAGCTGTTTTATCGTGCTTAGTAACAACAGGAACTGATTTCTGAGTACTGCAGCGCGACCTGCCAGCCTTTGAGAGGGCGGAGAGTGGGTAGTCCTCCAGCACCATCTTGGCCACGTGCTGAAGCCGGGGCGGCCATTTTGAGTGAGGCGCGTGTCTCCAGAAGGATACTTCAAAACTTATTTTGCCTCACAAGCATAATCGGCAGATTGCCCCTTCCCTTGCTCATCAGACAAGCAGCATAGTGTTGTAGCGTTGCTGAACTAATTTCTTTCAGCCCACGTAGCTTGTTTATCCTGTAAATAATTGCTAACGGCTAAAACATTAATCCCTATTCTTGGTATATTTTAGCAGGCTGGGGTTTGATATTGGCAGTATAGGAGACGGCTGCTTGATTTATTGCCTTTAATTTACAAGGTTTTTATTCTGTTGGAGCAAACGTGTGCGTGCTAAAAATCTTTCCACCTTGCTTCTCTAAGGCAGAGTGAGTGGTTTGATTTAATTGCTTTTATTTTACACGGTTACTATTGCATTTGGGGCCAAAAAGTGCTGAGTGCTAAAAAAAAAAAATATTTCCGCATTCCTTCTCTAAGTGCTGAGTGCCTACATTCATCTGTGGGGCTCAGTGCCTAGGGCAGAGGAAGCTCTTTGCTAATATTTTTGACTGTTTTATGATAATAATAATAATAATAATTATATATATATATATATATATATATATATATATAAAATAAATATAAATAAATATATGATAATAATTAATAAATAAATATTTTTTTTAAAAAAAACATTATTAAAAAATAAAATATATATATATACATAAAAATAAAAATTAGGTGAATTAAGTACGTTAATACTGAACTAGGAACTAGGTACAGCTAGCTTTCCGGGAGTTGAGTAGACTAAAAGCCAGTGTTGTTAATACTGAACTAGGCCCAGCTAGCTTTTCCGGATTAAAGCGACAGCTGAGCCAGTGTTGATAATACTGAACTAGGTGCATTCAGCTTCTCCAGATTAAAGTGCAGCTAAGCTAGTGCCGATAATACTGAACCAGGTGCGACTAGCCTTTCTTGATTTAAGTGGGGGCTAGCTAAGGTCGATATACTGAACTGCGCGCAGATTATAGGCTGTGGGTGTGATAGGAGCAGGGGCTAGCGGTTGCTCTTTAGATAGTATAGACTATACCGAACTACCTCCCCTAGACTCAGAGTAATACAAGGTCAGCTTTAGCACAGTGGATTGGTCACACTTCGCTTTAGGCATTGTTCTCGGAGGCGCGGGATAGTGCGCAGTTCCGCTCAGGCTGGTCAGCACTGAACTAGTAGGCAAATAATTTCTGCGGTACCTTTGGCGTTACAGAATAGAAATGGCTTCTGGGGGGGACCAGCAGGCATCCTCTTCCGGCAACCAGCTGCCACCTCCCACAGGCAGTGGGGGAGCACAAGTACCGGCCATGCCCTGTGACCCTCAAGCCTTTGCCCAATTTTTCATGGCTTTTGAAACATTTTACAGGCAGTGTAGGCCTAGGGGAGCACTGGCGCTTCCAGCCCCAGAGCCATCGCAGGAGGTGATACCCGATACCCCCCCTAGTTATCAGGGGCAGGGGCTGCAAGATATTCCAGCCATTGCGGGGAGCAGCGCCCAGTCAGAAACAGCAAATGTAGGTCGCCCCAATACCTGTGCCCAGGCAGCCATCACTAAGAAAGCCAGCCAAAGTATTGGGTAAAGGTAAAGCACCTGCTAAAGGTCCCTCCAAAGGGAAGGCTACTGCAAAAGGTGCCAACAGCAACACCTTGTCACAGGTTGTAGATATTTCTAGTGCCTTTCAGGAACAGCAGCCCCAACACAGCTCTACCGAGGACAGTGTGGGTTCCGGCGAGGAGGAGGAGCAGGTGGACCCCCAGAGTGCGCAGCCAGCGGCCGGGGCGAACCCAGCCAACGTTGAGGCGCAAGGGGGAAAAAGAAAATCTAAGAAGAAGCACACGTCAGCAAAGAAGAAAAGAAGTAAGCGGTCCGAGACAGAGGACGAGTCAGGTACGTCATCCTCGGATTCTCATGGTGAGGCTCCCATGGATGGTTACTGGGGTTTTGGTGAACTGAATCACGGGATTCCACTTTGGGCGCACGAAAGGAGGGCTAATTCCCATCGTAAGACCTTTAATGGAGTGTTAGATTGGAAAGATGTTGGTCGAAGATGTAAAGGTTGCCACCAATCAGTCCACTGATTTTATATTGGGTAACCATTTGTCCCAGAAGAAGAGGAATAAGATCCTCAATGGGGACTACGTTGACATGTTTACTCTTCTCCCCCCCACTAAGCTAACGGGGAAAGGCGAAAAGAGACGCTCCTTTGGTAAGCGGAAGTACAGGACGCCTAGGGCGGAGCGCACCTTCGAGAATTGGTTGGATGGGTACCAGGTTTTTATGGGAGTTGTTTGCGCTGCTTATCCGCGTCGCTCCATGGATTTGGTTGCATATCTGGCTCATGTAAGGAGGGCACACACGCTCGCAGGAGAAAATGCTGCTTTAACATACGATGAGAATTTCCGTAGAAATGCTTCCCTCCTTCCTTCCACACGTTGGGACTTAAGGGATCCTAACTTCTGGGGCGAGGACGTTAATCCCTACATCGAAAAGAAAAACCTGGAACCAGCGAAGGCGGGTAAGACTGAGACAAAGCGGCGGCGCCTGTGCTGGGAGTTCAATAGGGGTGTATGCTCTCGCCCCTCCTGTAAGTACCTGCATGAATGTGAGCGGTGCTGAGGGAACCATCCCGCCTCTGCGTGCTTCAAGAATAAACAGCAGCCCTTTCGAGGGGGCAGGGGGTACTTCCACAACAACACCAGGGGTGCCCCCGGTTCTGCCCACCAGGGACCTGGTAACCGTCAGTAACTTGCATCTTGGGATGGCCTCCTCTCCTATCTGTCTTCAGCCGCTCAAAGTTATGCTTGATCAATACCCCGATCGGACAGCAGCTCAATACCTTTGGGAGGGTTTCAGGATCCCTGTGGCTTTCCCGCCTAACACCGGGGATCCGCAAAATCAAAAATCGGTTAGGGAAAGGCCAGAGATAGTTAGAAAAAAGATAGAAAAAGAGATCAGGGCGGGTAGAGTAGCAGGCCCCTTTCCCACCCCTCCCTTTGAAGGACTTCATCTATCCCCCCTGGGCATCGTTCCAAAGAAGACCCCGGGTGAATTCCGCATGATCCACAACCTCTCTTATCCTAGAGGAGACTCAGTCAATGACGCGATTCCCCAGGAACTTTGTACGGTGAAATATGCCTCCTTCGACCAGGCGGTTAAGATGATCCGCAAATTTGGCCAAGGGGCGCTTCTTGCCAAATGTGATATTGAGTCGGCGTTCCGCCTTCTACCCGTCCATCCAGATGACTTTCACTGGTTGGGCTTTAGATTTGAGGGGGCGTATTTCATTGACAAAGCAATGCCTATGGGCTGCTCCGTGGCTTGCTCAGCCTTCGAGTCTTTCAGTACGTTTCTAGATTGGGCCTTACGTTTCAGGACAGGATCGTCGGGCGTGTCGCATTACCTGGATGATTTTATTTTGGTGGCAGATAACAGACAACGATGTTCCTCCCCCTTGGAGGCTTTCACAGCTTTGGCCGGGGAACTGGGAGTCCCCCTGGCCGATGAGAAAACGGAGGGTCCTGTCACGTCCATTGTCTATCTGGGCATTCAGTTAGACACTGTGGCCCAAACGTCTAGGTTACCCAAGGAAAAACTGGTCGCCCTTAAGGCATTGATCCAACAGCTGCTGCCACTAAGGAAGGTTACCCTACGGCAAATCCAATCCCTGCTAGGCCACCTAAATTTCGCTTGTAGGGTAGTGGCGCCAGGTCGCCCCTTTTGCGGCCGCTTGGCCAGATTGTCGGCAGGTCTCAGGGCACCTCAGCATAGGGTGCGCCTCTCCAAAGAAGTTAAGGCGGATCTGGGAGTTTGGCTACAATTCCTCGACAGTTACAACGGTATATCCTTATGGCAAGATTCCATGGCTCTCAACGCGGACTTCCAAGTCCAGTCAGATGCGGCAGGTTCCTTGGGTTTTGGAGTTTATTTCAGGGGACAGTGGTGTGACGAAAGGTGGCCAGCAGACTGGCAGGGCCAGCCCATTACTCGTGACCTTACATTCTTGGAATTCTTCCCTATTGTAGTGGCAGTACATCTTTGGGCGGATGTACCGCCACTCGAGCAAGGCTCGCCGCCAATACCTTCAAACCTGCAACCAATTCCTAATCCCTGCTATGATGTCCCCCAGCCAAATATCGTTTCCAGCATTCTGTAATCAATAAAGTTGTGGCCTTTTTATGCCCATTAACCATATATAATGTGTCCAGTGTCTTCATTTCTCATGGGGGGAGGGGACTTGCCACGCAAAGCCATTTCCTCCTGGGAAATGTCCGCAGACATTGTGGAAGCGCGGAAAACCTCTGAGGTTTTTCGAGCGGCGTGGGGGCTCCGGAGGTGGCGCAAGGGCACTGCGCACCCCCAAACCTCAAGGTGAATCTCCTTGGGGGACAGGAGCATCCAGCAGCGTTACAGCCGCTCTACTGTTTTCTCGGGTTGTTTTTTTTTACAGCCTGAGAGCGGGACTGAGTGGCGGACGCAAAAGGGAAGCACCACCACCCCCGCGCTGTGCTGTCTCTAGCTTCTATTGAAAGCGGTAAACTTCCAAAAATTAAACAGACTGAATCTAAAGCGACTACAGGATGTTTTTATCCTGAAAGGAAACTTGAAGATTCAGATGCTGTGGGATATAAAATAGGGAGTCCATCCTAGCAGCGGAGAGAAAATGGCGCAGAGATAAAAAGTTGCAAGAACAAAGAAGGAAGAAAAGGCTCCTGCTGAGTGAGTACAAAAGCTAAAGTCCTCTGCAACAATGCACCAAGGCAAAGGATTAATTTGAAACAAGACTGAAAGGAGTCAAATAGGGACTTTGTATTGCCTTTTTGGAGGCTGTATATGAGGGAGACAGGCTCCACAAATGGGAAAAGGACTAAAGATTTAAAAGACTTAAGAAAATAGATCCAATTAAAGAGGTAACTTAAAGTGGTAAAGAAGGCTTGAATTTAAGAACTTTATCGTTTTTATCATGCCCTCTGTTCCAGCAGCTTATCTACGCTTACAGTGGTATATGTTATAAACATTTATTCCCCCTTAATTTATATTCTACATTTACTCTGAGAAAAGAAAAAATGGGGTGGGGGAGAACCCGTTCCTCTGATGTTTCCCTTTTTTCCTTCTTCTACCTTCCCCATGAGGATTAAGCCAACAAGAGGCTAAGAAAAAATAATTAAAATTAGAATTTTAATTTTGGGTTTTGATATTTGGATATTGAGCTTGGACACAATCTGTTATGCTCTAATGGATTAAGCCAGCAAGAGGCTAAAGAAGAGGTTAAATAAAAATTTGGAATTTAGTTTGTGGAACTGGGGAACTTTGAAATTTGGACTTTACGTATTGGCAAGTATAGAGATTTGGAACCACAAGGCTTGATCTTCTTCTTTGTTTATATTGTGATGGATTAAGCCTGCAAGTGGCTGAAGGATATTGGGAAACTAAGTCAAGAATTATAAGAAGATTAGAAGAACAGAAGAAGAGGAGAACTCTCAAATAAAACTATAATTGGGACAATTTGATAGAACCCCTTAAGTAACTCTTAGTGTTATTAATTTTATTAATTTGATTGATTGCAAAAGGTGCTTTAAACCCTGAGATAATTAATGTGAAGGGGGGGAGATAAAATTGCATAGTCATTGTGGAAGGAAAAGAGTTTGAGGGGGACATCTAGAGGTATAGGGTATTTGCAGGTTCAGAGTGTTTACGCATGTTAAGATCAGATGGCATATTGCCACCAGCTATCTTGGTTATATATATTTTGAGGGTGTTATATTGTGGAAGGTACTCCCCCTAGAGGTCAAAACTGGTTAGTACAGTACAAGAAACAAATTGAATTTTATTGAATTTTATTGTAGGTATACAAAAGTATTGTAATTGATTTATAATGTCAGGGGGAAATGGGGAAAAGATTGGGGGGACCCCAGGAGAAAGTAAAATCTCTAGACAAGAAGAAATTGAAGATTTGGACAATTTGTGGTTGAAGATAAAGGAAGAATTCAAACAAAATGAACAACACATGGAGAAAAAGTTAGAGGTACAGGAAATATTGGATTAAAAAATAGAATGGGTGGTAGGGAAACTTTCAAATAAAATTAAAGATTTGACAGCTAGATCGAAGACAATTGAAGAATCAACCAAAAGAATTAAAAAAGAAGTGAAGGAAAATAGACAGAAGATTAAGGAGGAAATAGGTGATCTGAATAAAACCCAGGAGCAGGTCTGGGACAGATTAGCTATGTTGGAGATGAGACAGAAACAACGGAATCTGAAATTTAGAGGAGTAGGAGAGGAAGTGAATGAAAATATAAAGTTAAAATGATCACGGAACTGGCAAGATGGATGGACATGAAAGAAGTTGTTGACTACACAGTGGAGAACGCATTTAGAATAAAAGTAAGATCTCTAAAGGCTAAATCAAAAAAACTACCAGGAGATTGCCTAATCATATTTAATTCACTAGACACAAGGAACGCAATATTGAAAATGAGTTACCAAAAAAAAACTGGTAATTGATGGTAGGCCTATCATTATTTTTAAAGAAATCCCCACTAGATTTTTACGTAAGAGGGATGGATATAAGTGATTGGTGAGTGTGCTGAAAAGAATGGAGTATCCAAAAGGTGGCTCTGTAAATGATGCCATTCCACCGGAACCATGTTCAGTTAAATATGCCACCTTTGACCAGGCGGTAAAACTTATTAGGGATTTTGGTCACGGGGCACTCCTAGTGAAGTGTGATATAGAATCAGCCTTTCGTCTTTTGCCGGTTCACCCTGATGACTTTTGGTTGCTAGGATTCAAATTCCAAGGAAAGTATTATGTTGATAGGGCTATGCCAATGGGCTGTTCAGTAGCCTGTTCGGCTTTCGAAACATTCAGTACCTTTTTGGATTGGGCCTTGCGTTTCAGAACTAATTCTACCGGGGTGACACATTATTTTGATGACTCTCTTCTCGTGGGGAAGTCTGATACTGGGGGATGTGCCTCCCTGCTTGGGGCCTTTTCAGCTTTAGCTCAGGATCTGGGTGTTCACAAGGGGGCTTGTGAAGAAGGCGCAGCAGAGACTGTACTTTTTGAGAATTCTAAGAAAAAACCATCTTCCGCAGAAACTGCTGCTTGCCTTCTATCACTGTGCCATTGAGAGCGTGCTCACTTATGGCTTATGTGTGTGGTACGGAAGCTGTACTACCCAGGACAGGATGGGGTTGTGCAGAGTTGTTAAGGCAGCAGAGAGCATTGTTGGCTGCCCACTCTCCACCTTAGAGCAGATTTATGCCACAAGGTGCCATAGGAAGGCACTGGACATAGTAAAAGATCCATTGCATCCTGGTCACTGTCTCTTCGAGCTCCTGCCGTCGGGACGGAGATACAGGATGATGAAGACAAGAACGAGCCGTCTTAAGAACAGCTTCTTCTCCAGAGCGATCTCGGCCCTGAATGGGAAGCCTGGACTTTGAAAGTCATCTAATCTTCCTTGCTGTACTATACTGTATTGTTTTAATTAGTGTTTTTATGGAGCAGTCAAGTAATTTCGTTGTCCCTGAGAGGGGGCAATGACAATAAAGATATTATTATTCTTATTATATTATTATTATTCCTCTCGCAGCTGAAAAAACTGAGGGCCCTACTACACACCTCACCTACTTGGGCGTGGAACCTGATACAATCGCCCAATCATCTCACTTACCCAGGGAAAAAATAGACGCCCTTCTGGAGACAATCCGCAAGACCATCACGTTAAAAAAAGGTCACTCTTAGGCAGATACAATCCTTGTTAGGTCATTTTAATTTCACCTGCAGAGTAGTTTCCCCAGGACGCCCCTTTTGCTCCTGCCTAGCCAGGCTTTCAGCCGGCCTCAAACATCCGCACCACAGGGTCAGACTTCCCAAGTCAGTTAAGTCAGATTTGGAGATCTGGATTACATTTCTGAATCACTACAATGGAGTATCTTTATGGCAGGAAGTCCTTAACTTGTCCTCAGATTTCCAGGTTCAATCAGATGCGGCAGGGTCCCTGGGCTTTAGCTTGTTCTTTAAAGGACAGTGGTGCGCTCAGCAATGGCCAGCGGGTTGGCAGGGCAAGGCTATCACGCGGGATCTCACTTTTCTGAAGTTTTTTCCCATAGTCGTGGCAGTGCATATCTGGACGGAGGAGTTTTGGGATCGCCAGGTGTGCTTCAGAACTGATAACCAGGTGGTGGTTAACATACTGGCTAAGCAGTCATCTCGTTCTGAGAGGGTGTCATCCCTGCTACGGTTGTTCGTCCTCCGGCGCCTTGAGTATAACATTATTTTTTCGGCTAAATTTATACCGGGGGTTAATAACGATATAGCGGATGCCTTGTCTCATTTCCAGATGCCTTGCTTCCGATTGTTAGCACCTGGAGCTCAACTGTTGCCTGAACCCTTTCCGGAGCACCTGTGGAACCTTGGAGACGCAAACCGTCTTCAGAAAAAGTGTTTGGATCTGCAGCCACAGTATTGTTCATTGGGCCCACGTCCGGTCAGCAAGCCGCTACCTCATCCCTAATCTCGGGCTGCTATCTGGGGTGCGAGTTTTCTGGTTTTCAAGGCGAGGCATGCGTTGGGAGGAAGTCATGCCATTGCTGAAAGGAAAAGTTGCCGCATTTGGCCCCCCTGAAATCCTGATCCTTCAACTAGGAGAGAATGACCTCGTCAGCAGAAGGAGTGTGGACTTGTTGTGGAGCATAAAAAAAGACTTGGACGAGCTTGCTGCTCTATGTCCCGGAACAACCGTGTTCTGGTCCTCGCTCCTAAAGAGAATAGTTTGGCGCGATGCGCAGAACATTATGGCCACTGAAAAATCCAGAAAACTCTTAAATCGTGCGATAGCCCAAAAAGTGCGCTTTATGAATGGCCTAGTTATTTCTCATATCTGAATAGGCGATCATGCCTTGTTCCGGGATGATGGGGTTCATCTTTCAGATCGGGGGAACGATATTTGGTTAGGTAGCATCATCAGCAGAATTAGGGATTGGTTACAGCTGTGAGGGTACTGGCGGCGAGCCTCTTGGGCTCCGGTGGCGGTTAGGCATTGGAATGAGCTAGGTGTGGCCATCGCCTACCCCTTCAATTTTGGGTATTCCGTTAAAGGAATCCGGCAGTCGTGGATCCTGTCCAATGCCTCTGTGGCGGGGGACCATGGCACGACCCTCGGTGACATCAGGGGAGAGCTTAGTTTTATTAGCATCAACAGGCTCCACCTTCTGGTGAATAAACCCCCTTTCGGGCTCACCCCCTCTCCGACTGGGTGGAGTCTATCTGTCGTGGTCCAATGCTTCTAAGCCAATACCTTTCACTTGCTGTGATCAATAAAGTTGTGGCCTTTTCTTGCCCATTAACCTTATATTCCGTGTCCGTGTGTCTTCATTTCACAAAGCGGGGATTCGGTCCTCGAACCGCAACATGTATATTAAGAAAACCGCAACTGGGAAGGAAGTCGAGGCGTGATTCTACACAAAGTAAATAAGATGACACTAAGATTGATTGTAAAGATTGTTTTATTTTGTTTTCTTGGAAAAAGTCAATAAAAAGCATTAAAAGAAAAATGAAATGACTTGCCGGGATATGGGGGTGCCCTTGAAAATGTACATGCCGATTTTGCACTCCTTAATTTGTGGGGAGTTAGCTGAGCTGATGGGCCATCTCCCTTTGTCCCAAGCAATGACTATGAGCATTTTAAAAAATTGATTATGCAAAGGCATGGGCCTTCGGAAGGGGGATAAGTCCAACCCCTCAGACAGTATTTCTGTGTCTTCCGCAAAAATGCCCCAGAACTTTTGACTTGTGCCTTTCAGCTGAAGACGTCCATACTTTAGAAGGACTTAAGCAACTGGTGTTAAAAGAACAGTTTATGCACCAATTGCCTCCTGAGATTGCGAGCTCTTTGGACCAGGCGACAGAACTCGCAGAATCCTTTAAGCTGAACCAGTCCCATTTGGCGAATAGGGGACAGACGGGCGGGAATAGACCGACGGCATCAGCTCCTGCTGGGAGGTCTGCTCCTCTCGCCAGAGACCAAAGTAACGCCACTCCCATGCCTGCAAAAGACTCTTCTGTAGCGGGAGGGGAGTGTTCTACAATTTCTCCTAGTTCAGGACTGTGTTTCTATTGTAAAAAGCCTGGCAATGTAAAAGCCGCTTGCCCCCAATTAAGTGAAAAGAAGCCTCCAGTTCTAACTTCAAGTTCTGCTGTGCGACCTGCGACTGGAGGAAGATTGGGAAACAGAACAGCAAAGTTCAGGAACTGGGGGAAACCAGTTGGCTCCAGCTAGATGGTAGGACAGGTGAGGGAGGGGCGAGTGGCCGGACCATTACTACAGATGGTCTGTCCTGCCACTTAATGGATCCAATAGGCTTCCAGAGAGTGGTAGATGTGTTATCCCAAGTTGATGGCCTTTCAGCTGATTCCCTGGTGGCCTGCTGGAATGTGGAGTTAACTAGGGCTATTGACTGTCTGGCTCCGAAGCGCCCTCTCCGATTGCATGGAGCCCGGACAGCCGCATGGTTTTCCCCGGAGCTGAGGGCGATGAAACAATTGTTGAGACGGCTAGAGCGCCGGTGGCGGAAAACTCATTCTGAATCAGACCGGACACGGGCTAGAGCTCAACGTCGAGCCTACCAAGTGGCAATGGCAACGGCGAAGAGGGCCTTCTTCACCGCCTCTATTGCATCTGCAGAAAACAGCAGCAGGAGACTCTTTCAGGTGGTTCAGTCTATCGGAACCACCTGCATCATTGGGGCCTAGTAGGGACCCCAAGATCTCCTGCAATGCTTTTGCAAAGTTTTTCCAGATTCAGAAGGAGGTAGAGTCCTGTCTAGAGTCCTGTCTAGTCTTGTTACATATGATCAATTCCAATCTGTTACCTCCGAGGATGTGGACAGGTTGCTTGGACGAGTGAAACCAACCACCTGTCTCCTTGATCCTTGCCCATCCTGGCTGATAAAAGTGAGCCGGGAAGGCCTAGGTAATGGGCTCTGTGGGGTGGTGAATGCTTCTCTCTGAGGGAGCCTTCCCAGACCCGCTGAAAGAGGTGGTCATTAAACCGCTTCTTAAAAAAACATATTTAGACCCGGCCAATATGGCCAACTATCACCCAGTCTCAAATCTACCATTCTTGGGTAAGATGATTGAGCGGGTGGTTGCTGAACAACTCCAAGCATGCCTGGAGGATGCAGACCATTTGGATCCCTTCCAATCGGGATTCAGGCCTCACCATGGGACTGAAACTGCCTTGGTCACGCAGGTTAATGATCTCCAGCAGGCTAGGGACAAAGGTGAGAGCTGTTTCCTAGCTCTGCTGGATCTCTCAGCGGCCTTTGACACCATTGACCATTAACATCCTTCTGGACCATCTAGAGGGGCTGGGAGCACTGCTATATGGTGGCTCCGCTCCTTTCTCCTGGGCCGTGTACAGAAAGTGGTGTTGGGGGTGAGTGTTCAGACCCCTGGGCTCTCACTTGTGGGGTGCCTCAGGGTTCCATCCTCTCCCCCATGCTTTTTAATATCTATATAAAGCCACTGGGAGAGATCATCAGGGGGTTTGGGCTGGGTGTCCATCAGTATGCAGATGACAACCAGGTCCTGTGTGAGTGCCTGAAGGCGGTTGGAGGATGGATGGAGGCTAACAGATTGAGGTTGAATCCTGACAAGACAGAAGTACTGTTTTTGGGGGACAGGGCTGGTGGGTGTGGGGGATTCCCTGGTCCTGAATGGGGTAACTGTGCCCCTGAAGGACCAGGTGCGCAGCCTGGGAGTCATTTTGGACTCACAGCTGTCCATGGAGGCGCAGGTTAATTCTGTATCCAGGGCAGCTATCTACCAGCTCCATTTGGTATGCAGGCTGAGACCCTACCTGCCCGCAGACTGTCTCGCCAGAGTGGTGCATGCTCTAGTTATCTCCTGCTTGGACTACTGCAATGCGCTCTACTTGGGGCTACCTTTGAAGGTGACCAGGAAACTGCAATTAATCCAGAATACGGCAGCTACACTGGTGCCTGGGAGTGGCCACTGGGATCACATAACACCGGTCCTGAGAGATCTGCATTGGCTCCCAGTACATTTTCGAGCACAATTCAAAGTGTTGGTGCTGACCTTTAAAGCCCTAAACGGCCTCGGTCCTATATACCTAAAGGAGCATCTCCACCCCTATCGTTCAGCCTGGACACTGAGATCCAGCGCTGAGGGCCTTCTGGTGGTTCCCTCATTGCGAGAAGTGAGGTTACAGGTAACCTCACTGAGGGCCTTCTTGGTAGTGGCACCCATCCTGTGGAACACCCTCCCTTCAGATGTGAAGGAAATACTAGGAGGAGATTTTTTTTAATAACTGTAAGAGATTTGGCCAAATTTGTGTGGTCAGGGGAAAAACCAAGAATAAAACACAAAGTAATGATAGACAAGGAGAGAGGATTTGACCTCCCTGACATGGAGTTATATCATGATGCAGTGGGTCTGACCTGGCTAAAAGAATGGATCAAATTAGACGACTCGGATGTACTGGATTTAGAGAGAGTAGAGATGAGATTTGGATGGCATGCCTATCTAATAGATTGAAAAGTCAAAGTACATAAAGGCTTCCTAGGGCATATAGTCAGAAAGTCTATATATAAAATATGGGAGCAATATGAAAGACTCCTAGAACCGAAAACTCCTTGGTGGGCATCGCCGGCAGAAATTGTCATAGTGAAAAAATTAAATATGAACAAAAATTGGGCTATTTATAAACTTGTATTAAAGGAAGAAAATGGAGAATTGGAATTAAAGGATGGTTCCAATATATTCAAATTAAGTATAGATTAGCGAAAGATAAAAAGTTAGGATTTGAAAAATAAATATAAAAATTCGATAAATACTTGTATAATCTGATCTTAAGAGTGGGAAACAAAGGATGAATTGGTTAAAGCATCCATGATTAAATGGGTGCAAGATATTGGAAAAATATGTTTGAAAAATGGGGAAAATTGTGGAAAGAAGATATGAAATTCACTATGTGTTATATATTGAAAGAAAATTACCTCAAAATACAACATAGATGGTATTTAACACCTGAAAAAATAGCAAAAATAAAAATTGTAGCAATGTCTGCTGGCAATGCAACACTGGAAAAGGTACTATGATACATATATGGTGGAATTATTTAAACATCAAACAATTTTGAGAAATACATAACGAAATGAAAAAAATGTTTAGGAAAACACTAGAAGGTTTTCTATTGGGAATAGTACCAGGAAATCTAAAGGAAAAAGACAAGACAGCATATTTATAGGCAACAGTAGCCGCTAGGCTATTGATTGCGAAAAATTGGAAAAGTGGTATTATACCGACAAGAATAGAATGGCTTGCCAAATTATTGCAGTACTACAATATATCCAAAACAATGGGAGAAATTGGAAGGATCTCAAAAGAGAAAATAGACAGGGATTGGAAGGTGTTTAAAGGATACTTGCAAAACCATGTTGAAAAATCAGAACTCCTATTAGAATAAACAAGTTCCATTTTAAATACTGGAATACTAAATAAGATGGATAACAATGCGTAAGAGAAAAAGCATGAAATTAGGTTAAAGGTGTGTGAAAGAAAGTAATAGAAGTGGAAAGAAATTGCAATTGAGTAGATTGGAAGTCTAACACAAAGGTGGGGTGAGGGGTAGTGGATGGTGATGGGAAAAGGAATTATCTGTGGGATTGAGTGTAGGTATGTTGGAACATTTTTAAGGATTGTATGAAATTTATGTTTGTATGTTTGTATATTTTCAATATGTGTGTATTAATGCTGAATTATTTTAACAATAAAAACTCCCCCCCCCCAAAAAAAATGACAGGGAAAAAAAAGATGTGAAGGAAATAAGCAGCTATCATATCTTTAAAAGACCATCTTAAGGCAGCCCTGTTTAGGGAAGTTTTTAATATTTAATGCGGTATTGTTTTTAACACTGGACTGGAAGCCACCCAGAGTGGCTGGGGAAACTCAGCCAGATGGGCGGGGTAAAAATAATAAATAATAAATAATAATAATAATAATTACTAAGAAACCAGAGGCCTTTCTTCTTGGAATAATAGGTCTGGAATTGCCCAAGAAAGATGTTAGACTGTTTTTGTATGCCACAACTGCAGCTAGAATTTTGTTAGCTAAGAATTGGAAAACGCAAGTCCCAACAGTGGAGAAATTGCAGATGAAGATGATGGAACTAGCCGACCTGACTGGAAGAGTCCGTGACCAGGAGGAGTACCAGAAGGAATGGATGAAATTCAAAGACTATTTAGTTAAATATGCTAAGGTAACTTAATTGGATAAACTTGCAAATACCAGATAGGCTTAGGATTTAAATAGGTGATGTTAGAGAATAAAATGTTTAAAGTTAAAATGAAAACAAAGAATGATGTTAAGTGATTAAGTTAATTTTATGAGAAATTTGGTTTCGGAAAACTGTTACAATGATATACACTGAAACTCAGCCAGGGGGATTAGAGGAAGTCACTTTACAATGTTACTAAGATTGGATTAAGTACAGTTAAGATTTATGTTTAAAAATTCTGGAAAATCATTGGGGGGGGGAGGAAATACAAGTAACCCAGGGTTGAGGAAACTTTTGAAAATTGGCTAAACAGCTTCCAAGTTTTTTCCTGCATAGTAACTGCTGCTTGTCCGAAGAGAGCAATGCATTTAATTATCAATCACTCATGAAGACGGCCTATGCCATGGCTGGTGAGGCAGCGGCCATTCATTACGGTAAGACTTTTCGGAGAAACGCTGCACTGTTGCAGACTGCACGCTGGGATTGAGTGGACAATTTATTTGGCTTACATACGTGGGCCCTCATATCGAAAAGAAACCTCTGGACCAGGGTAAATTCCTAAAATCAGACATAAAAAAGGATACACGCCGCAAGGTATGTTGGGAGTTTAACAAGGGATTATGCCAAAGGCAAAGTTGTAAGTACTTGCATGAGTCTGACAGGTGCCTGGATAATCACCCTGTAGTGTCTTGTTACAGAGGCAAACAGCCCTTTTGGGGAAGCAGGGGGTCACACCAGCAGAGTAGAAAGGGTGGGCAACCCCCCGCTCCAGGGGGTGCGAGTAGACAATAAATCTCTTTCACTGGCATTCTCACCCATCAAATCTTAATGCGCTAAAAGCCCTTCTTGACTTGCACCTCAATAAAAATAAATAAATCAGCAATCTACCTTAGGGAGGTTTTCTCCAAGGGTTTTAGAATCCCAGTGGCGTTCACCCCCAATTCTGGGGATCCACAGAATCAAAAATCATTAAGCGAAAGGCCTGATGTAGCAAAAAGGAAAATAGAAAAAGAAATATTGGCAGGGCGGGTGGCTGGTCCCTTCGCTAGTCCATCTATTCCAAATTTACACATATCTCCGCTGGGGATTGTGCCCAAAAAAGTGCCTGGGGAATTTCGTATGATTCACAACTTTTCTTATCCCAAAGGGGGCTCAGTAAATGATGTCATCCCAGGCGAACTCTGCTCAGTAAAATATGCCTCATTTGATCATGCCATCAAACTTATTCGGTCTTTTGGAAAGAGGGCACTATTAGCAAAATGCAACATTGAATCCGCATTTCGCCTCCTACAAATACATCCTGATGACTTCCGTTGGTTATATTTTAAGTTCGAGGGCTCCTATTACGTGGATAAAGCAATGCCAATGGGTTGCTCAGTCGCTCGCGCCGCCTTTGAAACTTTTAGCACCTTCTTGGATTGGGCCCTGCATTTTAAAACTGGTTTGTCTGGGGTGACCCATTATCTTGATCCTTTTTTATTAGCTGGACCCCCAAATAATAATTCATGCTCAACTCTGCTTAATGCTCTTGTCTCTCTTTCTGTGGAGTTAGGAGTTCCCCTGGCAGCGGAAGAAACCGAAAGTCTTGTCACGACTATGACTTCTCTGGGTATTGAGCTCAACACGGTCACCCAGTCATCGCATTTCCCTGAGGCCAAGCTGACAGCTCTTAAAGTGGCTGTTTCTCAACTGCTCATGCATGCTCAAAAAAAGTAACACTCAGGCAAATTCAGTCCTTGTTAGGCCACTTGAACTTTGCCTGTCGGGTGGTAGCCCCGGGTCACCCTTTCTGCTCACGGTTCGTTAAGTTATCTGCAGGGTGCTGTCACCACATCATAGGGTACGCCTTACAAAAGCAGTAAAATGAGATCTCAAGGTTTAGCTTGGCTTTCTAGAAAATTATAACGGAATATATCTCTGGCAGGATACTTTAAGGCTTTCCACTCATTTTCAGGTTCAGTCGGATGCCACAGGATCTTTGGGTTTTGGGGTGTTCTTCAGGGGTTGCTGGTGTTCCAAACAATGGTCAGCCAGTTGGCGGGATACTTCCATTACCCTGATGTTGGGAAAGATGGAGGGCACAAGGAGAAGGGGACGGCAGAGGACGAGATGGTTGGACAGTGTTCTTGAAGCTACCAGCATGAGTTTGACCAAACTGCAGGAAGCAGCGGAAGACAGGAGTGCCTGGCATGCTCTGGTCCAGGGCGTCATGAAGAGCCGGACACGACTAAACAACAACAAATTCTGCTAGAACTTGAGGACTGAAGCGGACCAAGGGTGTTCTGGTGTCAGAATAGATGAATGGATTTATTAGCAGAAATATTAGGAGGCAGCCAGAAATGGCACAGATGGAGCTGATTGGGTGGGGGGGTTGTATACAGATTGAAGTGAACACAGAATAAAAAGCTATGCTGTGCGCCTACAGTTCAAGGCAAAATTAAACACCTGAGCAACAGCCAACTCTAAATGCCCACTGTCCTTTTAACAGCTGATCTTAACACAGGGGAACAAGCAGGAGTAAAGCTGTGGGGGGGGACACCTATTTTTGTATTGCTTTGAACTCTTCACGGTTAAGTATTCACAAGTCAACCCACATTATTAAACTGCAAAAAGAATATACTGTTCATTAGTATTCGGGAAGTATCTTTAGAACTGCTTACAGTTTATTAGCGACTTATGAATTGTTTGCTCTGAACGTTGTTTGCTTTTATTCAGTCTTGCAGGCTTCATGATCCCCCGAGGGGATGAATGAAAGCTTTTGCTTTTGAATGAAGACAAATGAATAACTGTAGTGCCGATGAACAGTGTGGTGTTGCAAATCATAGGTCACTATAGTTTAAACAAACTTATCAATAAGGATTATCACAAAACTATAGCAAGTCATGTTCTGCATTTCAAGCAAACAACTTAAGGAAGGAAATTCTGGCTAATTTGCATTCCCCATCAGTAGAAGTAGTACTCTCAGTGTTCAGAGTATGACATCTCCCTCCCTAGTGCCACCCTCTGTCCCCAACCAGAGATAAAGGAGCACAGCCATTTTTGGGCTATGCCCTGTGTCGCCACATCGGCGAGGTAGTGGTCCAGATGACAGCACTGTCATCACTGAGGTAATAAATGCCCTTAGAAAAGCCAGTATAGTGGTTGTCTGGTATGGTGGCTCTGTTGATTAACAGTCCTCCCACTTTCAAGGCTATCTTGTGGGTTTGTGTGGAAAGCTGTTAGCAATTCTGGAATAATAAGCTCAAACACAAGTGTTTCTCATTAAGGTCTCAAGGCCAATATTGTTAATCCAAGGCCCGTAATGAGAACCGACTGATTCCTTTGCGGTAGGGGTAAGGGTGAACACCCAGTTAACACTCTTAAATCTTGGTTAGGACTGGTAAGACTGATGGAAGTTCATCAGTGCCTGTTCAGACCCCAGTTGGCATCTTGCTCTCCTGCTCATAAAATTATTTGTGTGTTTTGTGTTAGGCAACCAGATGAGGTAGTTTTGCTTTAAAAGGTTTTTTTTAAAAAAATTTTTTTTTTTTACAAAAACTGACTTTGGACTGCGTTTCTGAACCTCCTGATTGTGACTGCACTTCATGTCCAACCAAGAATACCATGAATTTTCTATCCATTTCAGTGAGATTGAGCTCCCATAGCAGAGGCATTATTTTTAAGTATGAACACATGATTGGGTTGGATGGTTGCCTGTATTCTTAAGTCTAACTTGCCTACCCTGAAGGCTACCCCCAGGGCCTGCAACTTGACTTTTTGGCATGCTGCCCTGTTTGGTATTTAAATCCTAGAAAAGGTAAATCAAAGCCTGGTAAACGGATTGTGTGCCATCTTTTAACTGGATGGTGAATTTGGAAGGATTTCACGAACACATTGTCCCTCCTTGAGTTTGTACGTGAGGCAGTGATGAAATATCTAAAGAAGGTGTTGAATGGTCTCTTTAAATTGGAAGGTTCATTGTTGTTCCACAAGATGTGTATTTCTTTAAGGGCCAGAGCAAATAACGTGACCTGGTTTTATAGATGTGAAGCAATATAGCAGATGCTGTTAGGTTGTGGTGATTAAGCTGTTGGGTACAGTATATAAAGAGCAGCACCTAGCTCTCTCAGTACCCTGGTGGATGGGTCATGCTTATTGATATATTACAATTAATGTAAAACTTTTTATTATTAAAACCTAGCTGAAGTTCTTTTGTGTTCCTTGTAATGTGTGATCTCCCCAGCATGCCTTCTGCAGTGCAACTAGTCTGCAAGTAGCCAACAGAAGGTTGTACTGAGATTGCTTGCTGTGGCCAATTACATATATATATATACACATATACACGCCACCCATTTCCTCTACAGAGAATGGGTGGCTTTTAAGGCAAAAGGACTTATCAAACTGCACCAGCGCCTGCGATATATGCCATATTCTTATCGGTATGCCCATGGTGGCTAGTGTCCTGGTTTGCTGCCCAGCCCTGGCCATTAGTGCAGATCAATATCTTATATATATATTATATATATTCGTAATGTATTTTTGTCGGTGTTTGTCCTTTGATGCTATGGCCTGTCGGCTACGCAAATAGTCTATTCATTCATATCTTACACGGCCATTGGAGGGCCATCGCCTGAGCAGACTGCATCACTCTGCCTAATGGCTGTGCCGGCCATGTATAGAAGTAACCGCTGTACCACTTTTTCAACAGCCATGACTCAGTAAACAAATAAATGCTTAAGTCAAGAAAGAACTTGGCATATCAAGTTGAATGTATGTAAATACACCAAAATCTTGAGGGAAAATTTCCTGAAGAAATTCAATATTGTAGCTTAATCTAAGAAATGTAACATATGGACTTGAACGCTTATAAATATATCAAAACCGTGAGAATTTACTAAAGAAGCCAGACTCTTCATGGGCGAAGCAGGTGACAAATGCCGCCACCCTCTCTTAACTCTTGTGCGTAACATCAACACTTCGTTTGATCAAACTTATTCTCGTTGATATCTACAGGAGCCTGGCTAAAGGAACATTTAAAGACTATCTTCATTTTGGACACAATTTGAATGAGTTTTCTGTTTGTGACGTCTGTAGTAGATCTTGTACATAGCTCTCTCAATTTTTGGATTATTAATTTAAGGCTTAGAATGGGTTTTTAGTGTTTTGTGTGCCACTTATGTGCTGCTTAATTTATACTGGTCTACTGAGAATTGGTAGCATAGGTTCATTTCTTCAGAGCTTTTTCAACAGCAGCAAACCATTAAGCTATACACATCAGGACTTGCCCATTTCAAGAGATCAGGGCAAGCAGCATAGGCAGGGAGAACAAAAAGACTGCTGGTTACCTTAAGCCAATCATAATAAATTCCTACATTTGGCTTTTTGCACACTTGGTGTTCTTTTTCTACAAGTTGCTCAGCCATTCACAAGCCTTTTCTGCCATCTGGTGGCTGGTATATATGTGTCACACAATTTTAAATATTGTTTGTACATTTAAACAAGGCATCTGAACACTGGATGCCAACAGGTACACCCAATACCTGAACCTAAAACTTAATCCCATCGATCAATGAAATTTTAAGCCAGGAGAGGGAGCAAAAATTTTTAAATTATGTTTGCATGACCGCAATGTACATACAGAGCATTAATTCACCAATAATAATGAGGCATCTGGTGGCTGCACTTTTCTGAGGTCTACGGCAACTACAAAATCTGGGCTGCAGAAGCAAAAACATTACTTTTTAACCTTTGTCTTTTAATTCTCTATGGCCTTTTTGAGTAGGTGGGATGTTTTAAATATATGTAGGACTTTGGGTCAAGTTGGCACCTGGAAAGAGGATATTCAGTCTGTTCAGCACTCTCAAGTGAACCTAAGGTGACAGATGCATAAATCTCAAAGGTGTGACCACAGGGTGTGTCTGTTTGGGAGAAGGAGAAGGATAATCCTATACTGGTGGTCACCCAAGCTCAGTTGCACAAAGCCGCCTAAGACACCTAACGGACCCTAGTAAAACCTTCAAAGGAGTCAGGCAAGGGTGCCATTGGCCCCTCTACTATTTAATTTCTATCTAAATAACTTAGTATCTGCACTCAATGACTCAGAACTCCACCCGCCGAAGTTTGCAAATCGGCATATTTCCGTCCTGCTATATGCAGATGATGCGGTAATCCTATCTAGAACCCCGATTGGATTCAAAAGAGCACTAAGAAAGCTCGCAGCATACTGTGAATCTGAATGTCTCAAAATCAACTATCAAAAGACCAAGATACTCGCTTTTGGGGAAAAACCAAAGCATAGAAGCTGGGAACTCCAAGGCCATAAATTAGAACAAGTGACAAACTACAAGTATCTAGGAATGGTGGTACAGGCCTCAGGAACCAACAAACTACACATAAACTCCATCGGGAGTTCAGCAGAAAAAACCGCAAATTGTATTCTTAAATTCCGCAGCTCTAAAATTATACAAGACCAAAACTTTGGCACAACTCCTGGATGGTTCCTTCTTCTGCTTTCTCACCCCTTGAGAGAGTTCAATCTAGACTTCTTAGAGCTCTCCTCCAAGTCCCCAGATGTGTCTCAAACGCATGGGTGAGATTGGAAATGGGGATGATGAGAGTAGAGGCTAGCATTTGCTTAACATCTACGAATGGCTGACATTGAATCTGCTCCCCCCCCCCCGCGGGATAGCCCCACTGATCCTCTGTGACCAATTCCAGTCAGGCTGGCAGACTGCAGTTCTGAACACCCTCCGGAAACTGGGTTTTGCCCCTCAAGCCCTTCTAAGTCTGGGGTTGGGCCAGGCAAAAGCCATGGTCAGGCAAAGAATATTAGATACCGAGACACAACTAGACTGCGCAAGGTGCCCTGACTATAAAATTGGAGAAATCGTGAGATATATAGCCGCACCGGCAGCATATCTCTTCTTTCTCGTATCTAGAAATGCAAGAAGGGCCTTTACACTCGCCAGAAGCACGGCTCTTCCCTCGCCGGTCCTGGATGGAGCCTTTAGAAGGGTCCCGTATGCTCAGAGACTTTGCACCTGTCCATTGGGAGAGATAGGAAGCCCAGAACACTTGCTCTTTATATGTCCCTTTTGCTTAGAGGCATGTACTAAGTTCATTGATCCCCTACTGGTGAGGCTCGCCGACCTCCCGCAAAAGCAAAAAATTGACCTTTTGCTGTTAGGCAAAGATCGAAGAAAACCTGGATGGTCGCCAGATTCTGTGTACAAATCTGTAGGCGCAAACCATCGCCCAACTCAAAATAGTCTGGCACAAAAATCCCCAAACTCGGTTCCATGGGTGACTCCGAGTCAACTCCCTGGGATAGTTTATTGTTGCACATTGTTTCTAAATTTGTTGTACATTGTTTTAATTGTCTGTTTTAACCATATTTGCACATCAAGTTTCTAATGTTGTAAGTGTCCTCTACTTCAGAGACTTCTACTTTGCAGCCTCTTATAGTTGTTTTAACTGCGAGTGTTTTAGTTCTTACGCTCTTAGAGTTGTTTTAACCGCTTGTTTTTGTTTTTAGTTCTTATGTTTTAATTATCAGTTTTTATCCATCCATTATCCGTATTTAATCTTGTATTTTATTCAGATGTTTTATCCTATGCTTGTTTCTTTGTCCTTATTTGCTCCAACATTTATCAGTTAAAAAAAAATCCTAACTGCTATTTTATTTATATGTTGTTTTTTTATACTGCTCTGTGACCATAATAAAGTTCATTCATTCATCAGTTGCACCATTTGCAATGGAACAAAGCTGACAAATACCCAGGCCAAGCCAAATTACAGATTTCTGTGCTTGGCGTGTATAGCCAAATCTCATTTACAGCCCAGGAGTTTAATTGGCCATGTGGACATTGACTTGGGAAAGGAGGGGGGATTCATTCAATTGCTGACAATAATTCCACATGAAAATCTTTCTTGTATTTGGTCCCAGACCCAGAGTTTTTGAAAACAAACCTCGTAAGACTTGACAACAGATTCTTTAAATTCTACCGCTCCCAGGATGAAGGACACAATGAGGTCCCTTTCCCTAATGCCCCTAAAAGGTATTTGAAAGATCCCTCAAATAAAAATATTTTTCAGCTGCAACTCACAGGAACACACTTCTGGCACCTCTCAGGTGGGTGCCATTGCCATTATAGGATAACGAGGGAGGAATTTGTGAATTCCAGCACCTCTTTCTAGAAAAATAGCAATGGTTACTCTAGGTATCTTTTTCAGCCAACAGTATCAGAGGCACAATTTGGATTCCATAAAACTAGAAACACTATTAACTATGTCCTTTGCAATTTAATTAAAACTACACAAAGACTCTCCAAGAATCTTTCACAGCTTTCATAAATATGATTTCAGCCTTCAACTCAGTAAGTATAAATAGCAAAGCTTGTCACACAGGCAGAAGCCCATACAAATCTTGATCTAAGATACTATGGTTAATTTTAGAACTCATCAAAATCTTGCCTACGTAAGATTGAGTTTAACAGGATATATTCTGCCCCCTCTTATTTGTTAATGTAGTACTAAGTACTAGTAGTAAGTCGAGGATTTAGTTATTGCATTGCCATTTGTATCTCTGTCCCAAAAATTCTTATTTTGTGCCTCTATAATGGATGCCCAATTTAAGTCATGGTGATTAATCTATTAGTTTACAAATAAGTTTGTCTTATCAAATTACTTTTTCCAGTGACAGCAGAGAAAAGCAAACAATATCCCAAAAAAACTTTCTTTTAACTGTACTTTGCTTTGAACGTTTGCTCTCAGCTGCTATGCGCACAGCTCACTGTAGGAAAGTAGGGTGCAAATAAATTCAATTAACATTTAAATATCTTCATTTATTGGCCTACCAGCAAAAAAATAATTAGGTACTGCATTTTCACCCCTTTCCCTAAAGCAACCTAGATTCTTTACAAGATCCTGTCATGCAGCCCCCGAACTTTAAAATGCTGTTTCCTTCAGCTCAAGTTTGAGTATCCTATTTATTTTTGAGACTATATTGCAAGCTGCTTGCATTATTAGGAAAACCCCCAAGCATTCACAGGATTTTTTTGTAGCAAGGGCGCTGTGCGTGCGCGCACACATAAGGCAATACAACTAAATACATAACTAGCTGCAGAGAACAAGTCTTCAGCATATTTCCAGCATTTTGTGATTGCATCAGTGTTGAAGCCCAAGTACCTACGTAGTTTTAAGTTCAAAGTCTGCCCTTCTCCCAATAAACTATGCCAAAATACTACTGGGCTAACCTAACACCCCCACATACACCAAAGCAAAGTAAGGAATAGATAACTTTGCAGGGTTGGCATAATATAGCCCACTCTCCAAGCTAGTTCCCCACCTACCCTTGCAAATACATGTAAAGCAACCGAATTTTATCTGTATTGGCAGAGTATTCTTCCCTCGTTTAACAAACAATGGGGGGTAGGAAGGTTTAATTCCCCCCCCCCTAGCATTGCCTCAGGTGGCATTTTTCTTTTCTCCCTGCACTGTTTGAAAACTCCTCTAAAAAGCCTCCCCCCTTTCAAAGCAGCGTTTGAAACGCTCCTCTCCCTGCCCCTTCCCCCTCTAAACACGCCGAAGCTCAAACTCCGCGCCCCAAACGCGAGTAACACGACGAGCTTTTGCTGGCAGGTATTTATAGCCGAACTTGCGCACGCGCACTGCCTTCTCCGAGCCCCTCGGGAAGAGGGCCGCGCCCCTTTCCCATAACCGCGGAACTTGCCGAAGCAGCAGCGACGGCGGCCGAAAGGGGCGGGGCTCGCGCCGGGCGCCGGAAGTCCGCCCTCTTCCATAGGCCGGGTAGTGAGTCGCTGCTGCTGCTGCTGCTGCTGCTGTTGCTGTTTTGTTTTGCTCGCCTTGGCCGCCGCTGCTTCTCCGCTGCATCTTCCAGGAAGGAGGAGGAGGATGAGGCTGGTGATCCTTGACAACTACGACCTGGCCAGCGAGTGGGCTGCGAAGTATATCTGCAACCGCATCATCCAGTACAAACCGAGCCCGAGCAGGTATTTCACTCTGGGCTTGCCAACAGGTAAATGAATGCAATTGCTTGGCATTTATCTATTAAAAATTGCTGGGGGGTTTTGTGTGTTTTTTTGCCTCTCTCTCACACACACATCAGGGGCTCTCTGAATTAAAATCCAGCACTAGAGACATAACAGGGTGCCCTGAGTGAGGAGGACAAAAATTGGACGCACACACCCAACTTTGAGTTGCCACCTGTATAAATATAGATATTATTATTACTATTTTATTTTGTGGCTCCTTGGCTCAGTGCCCTGTGCAGGGGAACTGCCCTAAATCCAGCGCTCCTAGCACAATGTCAGAGAATGAAAACTAATACTGTGCAAGCGATTAAAGTTGTAAGTAAAGCAGATTCCAGCTAAAGGACAGGAATAATTTTCTGGCAGCAAGTTTGACAGCTGAACGTGCTTCCTCCGGAAGTGATGGACTCTCCTTCCTTGGAGGTTTTTAAGCAGAGGTTGGATGGTCATCTGTCATAGATGCTATGGTTTCCTCTTGCAGGCGTTGGGCTCATAGCTGTCAACTTTTCCCTTTTCTTAAGAGAAATGTCCCTTTAAAAAAGGGAAAAGTTGACAGCTATGCTTGGGCTAGATGACCTTCGGGATGCCTTCCAACTCTACAAGTGGGCACCGAACATGACCCTGCGCTGTGCAGGAAGCCACTGTTCATCCTTCAACTGCCTGTGTATTGTTGTGGGATAATTTCCTTCCGGCCAGGCTTGTGAGTTCCTCCCTCATCCTGCTTTCTATTCTCAACCATGTGACACTCACTTCCCCTATTTGTTTAACGCAGTTAAAGTGGGTTCACAGATACACACATATCCCAGAAAGCCCAATAGTCTCAGGAGGGGCTGTAAAGGAAAGAACATAGGATGTTTTTCTTTTCCAACTTCTCCAAACCCTCCCCCTCCCCAGGATCCAGATGCATTTTTCCAAAGGAAAATGGCAGGTTCACATAAACACATGTACTGCAAAATGCCTGCTCCCAGAGTAGCCTAATGGAAATGGCTTCTGGAGTTTCTTTACACATTCATGTGGCAAGAAAGTAGCACATTTTAAAAGTTTCAGCAAGGTCCTGACCAGGTTTACTCGGAGGCAGCTACTGCACGGTTCAGTGGGGCTTGCTTCTGTGTAAGGGTTACTTCATATGTTGATTTCTTTCTCTTCCTGCTCTCCAGAGTAAGTCTGTTATGGAAAGAAGGGTGAGGGGGGAGAGCTAGTGACTGCCAAAAAAGATGGCTAGAAGCCTTGAACTTTGTGTAGCGACAACGGGTCCCTGGCTTTTGAAGGCAGGAGTAAGAATGGTAGGAGCACCTTCAAACGACTTGGGCTTCTAAAGAAAGGTTTCTTTTCTGGATGCATTACATGCAGAGGAGCAAGTTCTATCTCTGTGGAGTCTCCAGAGCAAGTCAGCTTTGAGAATCACCTGTGCCTAGGTGTTTTTTGTGGGGACCAGGTGGTTTGCAATCCTGTATGTGTACTGACTAGCTTCTAAAAAAATATGCATAGAATAAAGGTAAAGGGACCCCTGACCATTAGGTCCAGTCGTGGCTGACTCTGGGGTTGCGGCGCTCATCTCGTTTTATTGGCCGAGGGAGCTGGCGTACAGCTTCCGGGTCATGTGGCCAGCATGACTAAGCCGCTTCTGGCGAACCAGAGCAGCGCACGGAAATGCCATTTACCTTCCCGCCGGAGCGGTACCTATTTATCTACTTGCACTTTGACATGCTTTCAAACTGCATAGAGTAAAAACCTAATAAAAGCCCTTCTGCGTCAGATCAGGGGCATGTCTAGTCTGGCAGCCTGCTTACCAACCAGAGATGTCTTTCGGAAACCCGAGTCATGTGGCCTCTGATCTTGGAGGTAGTGTATCTCTATAATAATCAGTAGACAGCTGTTATTGTAAAAGTAGCCGTGATTACTTTTAGAGCAATTATTGAGTTGGGATAGTATCTTCCAACGGCTCCTGTTTTATCAAGGACGATCCCTAAATCACTCTTTCTCTTTTGCTTTTGAGTGGGTATATGTGATACCATTTTTAAAAATTTTCAGATGTATTTCAAAAAGCATTGAGGTCCAGTTACTCACACACTGTATTTCAAAACAAACAAACAAAAATCCTTCCAATAGCACCTTAGAGACCAACTAAGTTTGTTATTGGTATGAGCTTTCATGTGCATGCACACTTCTTCCGCTATTGCATGACAGTCCTACACCTAGCTTGGCAACTTGTCCAGTCCTGTGGCCAGCAAGTTGCTGCAACAAGTATTTATCTTCCTGCTTCTCTGGGTTACTGCTGTAGGTTGACGGTTCGAATACCTGCAACGGGGTGAGCTCCCATTGCTCTGTCCCAGCTCCTGCCAACCTAGCAGTTCAAAAGCATGCCAGTGCAAGTAGATAAAAAGGTACTGCTGTGGCGGGAAGGTAAACGGCATTTCTGTGCGCTCTGGTTTCCGTCATGGTGTTCTGCTGCACCAGAAGCGGTTTAGTCATCCTGGCCACATGACCCGGAAAGCTGTCTATGGAAAAACACCGGCTCCCTTGGCCTGAAAGCAAGATGAGCGCCACAACCCTATAGGCGCCTTTGACTGAACTTAACCGTCCAGGGGTCCTATTTCCATTTGTGAAATACTGGAAGGTATAAATTGAGGTTTTGCCACACGTATACTCGACAACCCTTCAAACCTAGATTTAGAGATCAACTAGATTTGTGATTATTTTGCAATTTGTGACTACAGTGAAGGTATTTTTTTCAGAGTGCATGAAATAATGAGAACTTGCTTCTTGCAGGAAGTACACCTCTGGGATGTTACAAAAAATTGATAGAATATCACAAAAGAGGAGACCTTTCTTTCAAGTATGTGAAGACGTTCAATATGGATGAATATGTGGGTAGGTTTGTCTTCAATGTTTTTTGCAAAATAGGGTGGGACTGGGTGGTTTACATGTATGCCATGTAAACCTAGAAAATTTGTTTGCAGTCCAGTAATTGGATAACTAATGTAAATTAGCACTTGTGTTGAATCTTTTGTTCCAGGGCTTCCCAGAAGTCACCCAGAAAGCTACCATTCTTACATGTGGAACAATTTTTTCAAGCATATTGATATAGATCCAAATAACGCTCATATTCTCGATGGAAATGCTGCCGATCTAAAGGCGGAGTGTGATGCATTTGAAAAAAAGATAGAGGAAGCTGGCGGAATAGATTTATTTGTTGGAGGTAATATATAAATATATATTATTCAACAGTGGTGGCAAAAAATGAGTTTTTCAGTGAGCGCTCAAATCAGTAATGCATAATTACCAGACAAAATTCTGTATGCAGGTCTACTCTGAAAAATTCCATTGAGTTCAGTAAGATTTACTCTCAGGCAAGTGGGGGGGATTGCAACCTAATAAAAGTACCGTATTTTTCGCTCTATAACACGCACTTTTTTGCTCCTAGAAAGTAAGGGGAAATGCCTGTGCGTGTTACGGAGCGAATGCACTGGACTGGAGCCCTGGCTGCCGTCAGTCAAGCAAAGCGTCTGTCCCGCTTTGCGCGGCTCTCGCTTTGCTTGCTTTAAAGCAACCTACGGAGGAGCCGGGGAGGAGGGAGTGAAGGAGAGCCATGGCAGCAAAGCGGGAAGCAGCCGCTTACACGGGAGGAGGGACAGACGGGAGCCATAGCAAGCCGGAAGGAGGCAGGCGGTTAAACGCCAGCAGGCGCTTTTAAAAGCGTTGCGTAGTCAGCAACAGCTGCTGCAGCCTCAGCTAGCAAAGGTCTCTCTCTAAACGGAGCAACGTTTGCTCTAAACGGAGCAATGAGGCTGCAGAGGGACGGCAGGGCACAGGAGGGGTTGGATTGGGAAGGGAAAAGATTAAGCAACCAGCAGCAAAAAAAACCCCAACCTCGAGCTCTGAGCCACGAACGCAGTGAAAACCAGGAAGTAAAAAAAAAAGGCTGGGGAAGGCAAGGGATGAGGGAGAGGGGAAAACTATGCAAATCCCCCCCCCCCTCAGCTGATCCGCTGGGGACGGGAGCTGGAGTGTGCTTTTTTACTTCTGCAGCTTGTTTTCAGGCAGGATAGATTTGAGCATTGTCTGGGTCCTAGTGCCCTTACCGCTTTTTTGTGCTCCATTCTATTGCTGCTGGTGGCTGCTTATCTCTCAAACTGAACCTGATACCAGTAGCCACGTGTACAAACAAAGTAGAAGGCTGCAAGCAGGAGCGCTTTTACACAGCTAATGGCGAATCCCCTGCAATCCAAGTCCTCCTCACTTGCTCAAATCTATTCTGCCTCAAAACAAGGAGCGGAAGGAAGAGGCGGCAAACTGGTAAATGGAAAAAAACCCCAGGCACAGGGCAAATACCTTATGTATACCTTTAAAGCAACAGTGCTCTTTCCCTCCCTCCTCCCCACTTAGCTCGCCGAAAAGCTCCTTCTCCACCCACCCCACGCGTGTTCCTTGTCCCTTGAGTGCTTTTCCTTCCCTCCCCACTTAAAACGTGGTTACAAAGCACGGATCCACATGGATCCTCAGGATTTTTGCACTGGGTCACCCCAAATTCACCATCAGATCACATAGCATGTCCATGGCTGCAGCCAGCACCAAAACACACACACGCACCCACTGTTTCATGGGGCCGCAATGGCGCAAAAACATGGTTACAAAGCATGGATCCACATGGATTCTCAGGATTTTTGCATTGGGCTACCCCAAACTCACCGTCAGATCACGTGTCTGTGGCCACAGCATGAACCACAAAAATCATACATCCACTGTTTCGTTTAGAATATTTTTTTCTTGTTTTCCTCCTCTAAAAATTACGTGCGTGTTATGGTCAGGTGCGTGTTATAGAGCGAAAAATACGGTATCTGGGTGGAACAAAAATAGTTGGAATGGTTTATTAAACATAGTGGGAGTAGCCTGTAAGCTTGGCTCATAATAAACACCATCTGTTTATATTACATATGCACTCAGTTCTGTGCTGCGGAGTTGTTCAACTTGCAGTTTGGAGCGCATCTTATGAACTAAACTACCAAGATAAAGATATGCTTTGTGTTGTTCTGATGCTCTCAAAAGCAAACTATCAACTATAGCTTAGAATGAATGCCACCAATCTACTGCTGCATAAAGTTATTTAGTATTACCAGACATTCCCATCTACATTGTCTTCCTTGTGTGTGCTCTTTCAAGGCATTGGTCCAGATGGTCACATAGCTTTCAATGAACCAGGCTCAAGTTTGGTATCAAGAACGAGATTGAAGACTCTAGCAATGGACACCATTCTGGCAAATGCAAAATACTTTGATGGAGATTTGGCTAAAGTTCCTACTATGGCGTTAACAGTTGGCGTGGGAACTGTGATGGATGCTAGAGAAGTAAGAATATTTTTCTATCTCTTCTGGATATTTTTGTAGTGTGCTGCTTTCAGACAAGAAGTGTATCTGTGAAGCATAGCAGGTCCATTTCATTGCAAAACAATGGAATTGCAAAGTGAATCATTGCTACAAACATTCTGTGCTAATAATGCATGTTTATTTATTTTGTGCGGTGTAACGGATGATGTTGGTAAACAATTTTTTCCTCCCAAGTTGGACAAGGGGCTAGAGGTGTAATTTTATTCCCAATCCATTAGTATCCTTCTTACTGTCAATTAACATCCTGATTGAACTGAATAAAATAAAACTCTCTAGATTTGGCTTCCTCTTGAGCCGATAATGCATGTAATCTCAGTAAAATAGATGCTGCTGTTTCACACTGGTCCCGCTAGCTAGGGATGATGGGAGTTGTAGTCCAACAACAGCTGGAGACCCAAGTTTGAGAAACACTATGATTGTAGAGGACAAAATATGTTTCTCTCTCCAATTACAGTGCAGCCTTTAGGTGGACTACTTTATTTGAACGGGGACACACTTCTCCATCTCAATCCCGTCAGGTTTATGTTCTCTACTGCCTGTACAAGGTCGACTTTGGCAGTGTCTTCTTACAGAAGCATAACACAGTGTCAGTAGGAAATGCATGCTTAATATCTGCCATCTTCTTTCTTCTTCTTTGGCGATCACTTGTAGCCGAGTAAGATTGTCTTCCATAAACACGGATTTTAACAATGTGTAAGTGACTGTGGAGGCCAATTCTGTACCCACGTCCTTCCACAGTGGGGACATTGGTTCCCGGACGGGAGTTGATCACAGTGTGGATTTGCCAAGCGTGCCTTCCTCTTAGCATGTTTCTCCCTTGTGTCCTGAGTTCGAGTGTCTTCAAAGCCCATGACACCTTTGGTAAAGGCTGTTGTCCAATTGGAGCACTCGCAGGCCAGTGTTTCCCAATTGTTGGTGTTTATACTACTTTTTTTTAGATTTGCCTTGAGACAGTCTTTAAACCTCTTTTGTTGACCACCAGCATTACGCTTTCAATTTTTAGTTTGGAATAGAATAGTTGCTTTGGAAGATGATAATCAGGCATCCGCACAATGTGACCAGTCCAACGAAGGTGATGTTGTCATCTGCCATAACAACTGTCTGCAGATCTTCCTTAGCATAATGATGGTGCTTTTTTCTTCCAGGTGATGATTCTAATCACTGGCGCGCACAAAGCTTTTGCCTTGTACAAGGCAATTGAGGAGGGGGTCAATCACATGTGGACAGTTTCTGCTTTTCAGCAACATCCTCACACTATCTTTGTATGTGACGAAGACGCCACCTTAGAACTAAGAGTTAAAACGGTCAAGTATTTTAAAGGTGAGCTGCATTTGTACACCAGGCTTCTGCCAGAGTAGTCTCCCCTGTTCCCAAGTTATTTTAAGGAATAATGGTTTACTTATTTTTTTAATACACACACACAGCAATTTATTCCTTGATGGGGTGTTTAGAGGTACAATGGGCCAGTGCGTCTGGCTGTTAGCCAGGTTGGTAGTTTGAGCTCACCCTTCCAGCTTTACAATTGCATGATTATTGAACCTTGAAGTACAAATTTGGCTATTAGTACTGCAGAATTTCTTTGGTATTGTCTTTACTGCTATTATTCCCTTCCCTGACAATTGGCCCTGGTGACTAGCAATAAATGGGAGCTGGATTACACAACCTGTTGATAGAGAAGATAAGAAAAGACATAGAATGACAATTTATCTACACTGCAGGGTTGCTAACGTCGATTCTCTTTTCTCAAGGTTTAATGCATGTGCACAACAAACTCGTGGACCCACTTTACAGTATGAAAGAGCAAAACTGAGGGAGAGGATCAAAGTTGGACTCGTCTGGCTGACCCTGGCAGTGGTTTTAGGTAGCAGATGAATGTACTGCTATGCAATATGCTGGAATACTGGCTAAAATGGAGAATCTAAAGTACTGTGGGGTTTTGTCTTTGTTCGAAAGGTCCAAATGTGCAACATACATTCCTCTTATCACTGTTACAAGCACTGTTCTCTGCTTTCTTGTCCAGATCTTTTTTGCCTGTTACACGCTACCTGTATGCTACTGGAAGCCAATGGAAGAGTAGTCCAGACTTTAAAGGTAGCTCTAGACAAGCTGTTTGCAGGAGGAGAGCTCTCTGTAAATTCAAGTATATATAAAAGTTCTTTTTGTCACGGGCTGTGTAATTTCAACCTACAAACTGGTAATTGCGCACTTTACTTTGAGAGACTTGCACATAACTGTCAGACCTAAACCTCAGCAGCTGCGTGCCTTAAAATCTACACCTGGGAATCCGCATGGGGCACAGAAATAAGGTGAAAGACTTTTCATCCCTAAGCTGCTGGCCGTGTTTTGTTGAATTCTGGAGGTGTAGCCAATATTGACCTTTTGCAGCAAAAACAAGGAAATTATTTGGCACCTTGAATATGAACTTGGACAGTCATGGGGTGTGTGTATGTATATCTTTGTCTTTCTGCTATAACACTCAGTTTCATTAAACGAAGCTAGATTTTTGAAGGTTAGCTGCCCTTCCTGCAAGGCGGAAGAAAACTGAATTATACACATCTCGAAGTATTACCTCCTTGTTGTTAACTTTCCATAAGAATGCCACACTCTTGTAATTCTAGCTTAAGTAAAGCCTAACATAGCTGTTATACTGTCTAAAATTCAATGGATGCACAACCACTGGTGCACACACAGGTCCTTTGGGACCTGGGAGGGGGAGGAACAGGCTTGTGTACGCTCTGCCAATGCGCACAGGGGCCAGGAATGGAATCCCTGCGCAAAATGGTCACTGCCTCTACTGTACATAATGCGTTTCACTAAGGACCTCTGTGGTGCAGTGGATCAGCGTGTCTGGCTGTTAACCAGAAGGTTGGAGGTTCGAGGCCAACCAAGGATGGCTGTGGGCGGGATTGCTGCATTCCAGTGGGGGTTGGACTAGATGACCCTTGGGCCCCGTCCAATTCTACAATCAGAGCATGTCAGGAATGCACATGGAATAAAAGGTGGCGAGCGAAGTTATGGCAGCCGGTAAGTTGCAGGATCATAATGCCATCATAAAAAAATTGATTACCAGCCAGAATGCTTTATTAAAGAGTTGCAGGCTTTCTAGCCACTCGTCATTTATAAACGTTCTTGAAATCAGAACACTTGTCAAAAGTGTACATTTACATTCATGACATTTCAGAGTCTTGAGCCGTATGTACACACAGGATATATCGGATTCCAGACAGGGCATCCACATTGTAAACACTAGTCTGTCAAATATTTACTTTAAAAAATCCGTAATTGTGGACTTCCAACTACTTGTCAGTCTGTCTCTTTAGAACACTTATGAAGGCATCCTTTGGCACTTCCACGTTTCCGATTTTCCTCAACTTCTTCTTTCCCTCAGCTTGCTGCTTTAATAGCTTCATTTTCCGTGTAATATCTCCTCCGTACTGTTTAAAGGGAAACAAACAGGTTATTTTCTCTGTGTTTTACAATATGAATATCTATAATACTGGCCGGCATACTCTGGTCAAAACAGTTCTACTGTTTTTCAAGTACCCAAAGCAACTAAAAAGACAGATAAATGTAAAACTGCTACCCTGAGCTTTGGGTGAAATAAGTGGCATAACTCTTATAAAAACCAGATCTCTTAACTTCACACACTGTGGAACTGCCACCAAAAGCAAACTTGTCATTTTTACTGAATGTGCATGTATCAACACGAACCTAAAACGTAACAGAAAAACAGGAGTATATAGCTTAGCACCAGTACCTACAATAGAGGAAGCAAAAAACCAGGGGGCGGGGGCATTATTCTACAATCACCAGACATTACCAAAGAAAAGAATGACACTTACACATTTTGCCAGGACATTTTTTCTATAAGCTTTCACTCTGGAAGAAATAAGTTTCAGTGCTTAAACCAAAGTGCATATTCACAAGATGCCCTGCAAAAATGTTACATGATATCATCTAGTGCTATATCACAAAAGGCAACTCAGTAATCGGCATGTGACTTCAAATGGCAAATGCCCATTTGCACTGATCAGCTACAAGTATTCAATTTGAATGAAATCTTATTTTCTAGTTCATTTTAACCACTGGGTGTCAGCCTTACTCCATGGCTACTTTTCCCATATCCAAGAGGAAAATTGGAGAGAATTCTAATACTCAGTCTACTATGTGCTTCCTAATTACAAAGTGGTATGACGGAAATATAATTATATTTCCTTTCGTGAGACCATTCCTTTAATTCGGAATGGGAAGTTACCGTATTTTTCGCCCCATAGGACGCACCGGCCCATAGGACGCATCAAGTTTTTTGGGGGGGAAATAAAGGGAAAAAATTTTATTTTCCCCCCAGGCGCTTGTGGTGCCGGCAGCGGGGAGAAGCGCTCTTCTCCCCGCAGCCCGCCTCCAGACCAGGTCCAGGGACAGCGGGGAGACGCGCTGCGCCTCCCCGCTGTCCCCGGAACTTGCGGGGCAGGCAGCGGGGAGAAGCGCTCTTCTCCCCGCCGCCCGCCTTCAGATCAGGTCCGGGGACAGCGGGGAGACGCGCTGCGCCTCCCCACTGTCCCCGGAGCTTGCGGGGCTGGCGGCGGGGTCTCCCCGCCGTCAGCCTCCAAACCACTTCGGGAGACAGCGGGATGGCGGCGTTCCGCCTCCCTCTGTCCCCCGACCTTGTGGGGCTGGCGCTGGGGCTCTCCCCTCTCACTCTACAGGCTTCAGCGAAAGCCTGCATTCGCCCTATAGGACGCACACACATTTCCCCTTCATTTTGGAGGGGAAAAAGTGCGTCCTATAGAGCGAAAAATACGGTATTTGATTACTGCCTCAACTATGCCCCGTATTCTGCATTTTATGTGGGACTACCCTTTCAGACAGTTCAGAAACTTCTGGTGATCCAGATTGCAATTGCAGACTAATATCAGCCACCTAAGGCACAAGAAAGTCAAAATTCTGTTTAGTCTCCAGGCTAAAGGCAAAGTGCTGATCTTTAAAGTTATGAAACGGCCTAGATCCAGGGGGCCTTTGTGAACAGCTCTCGTTCCAATATCCTTGTATGTTGAGATTTTCACGCAGAGCCTTTGTCTAGATGCCTTCTCTGAAATAAAGCTGGCATCCGCTAGAACAAATGGAGACTATTCTGAAATGCTCTTGAAGTGGGTAGCCTAAATGAAAGACCACACTGATTTTAACTTTAGTTGTAACCTTTTAAGAGGCTAGAACAGGCATAGGCAAACTCAGCCCTCCAGATGTTTTGGGACTACAACTCCCATCACCCCTAGCTAACAGGACCAGTGGTCAGGGATGATGGGAATTGCAGCCTCAAAACATCTGGAGGGCCGAGTTTGCCTATGCCTGGACTAGAATGTCGTTTTCTCAAGTAAATATTGGAAACAACTTTAATAGTTACAAGTGATAAAAGGGGGAGGGGAGGGACTTTTATTCGCTTTGCAAAACTAGCACTTGTCTAACAAATGACTTTTTTAGAACAAAGCAAAACACAAAACAACTCACGTTTCTCTCGCAATGACTTTTTTCCCAACAGCTGCCTGAATAGCTATCTCAAATAGCTGTCTTGGGATAACGTCTTTTAAACGTTCACACAGAGCTTTCCCAACAGTGTATGCTTTGTCCCTTTAAAAAAAAAAAGAGGAAAAGACTGGGATGTCAAAGTCTAAAACAAGGTTTACGATTAGATTTTCCCATTTAACTATATAAAGGGGAGAAGGATTAATGTTCCACAATGAAATGGAATCGCTGAAATGAAGAACTTGTGTTGTACTGGAACAGCACCAACCTGTACAATGAAACTGAAAATCCAGACAGGTAGTTTGGGGAATGTAACCAAAAGCAGGAAATTGCACTTCAGGCACAATCCTATGGTACCTGAAAGGGGTCAGAAGATACCATGGGCCTTCCAGTGGCATTTTCTATTATTCCTCTGCTGTCAGCGGGGTCAAGGGTTGGCTCAGATACACAAGCCTTCCCATTACTTCTAACATGGACCTGATAAGTGAGTCCCTCCCAATGTAATCAGTGGGATTTTAGAAAAAGAAAAGAACTTGCTACAAGGAAAAAAGTGAGCCTGCTTTCTGCCCTAAAAGGTAAAGGACCCCTGACAGTTAAGTCCAGTCACGAACGACTATGGGGTTGCAGCGCACATCTCGCTTTACTGGCCGAGGGAGCCGGCGTACAGCTTCCGGGTCATGTGGCCAGCATGACTAAGCTGCTTCTGGCGAAACCAGAGCAGCGCACAGAAACGCCGTTTACCTTCCCGCCGAAGCGGTGCCTATTTATCTACTTGCACTTTTGGGCGTGCTTTCAAGCTGCTAGGTTGGCAGGAGCTGGGACCGAGCAATGGGAGCTCACCCCGTCGCGGGGATTTGAACCACCAACCTTCTGATCGGCAAGCCCAAGAGGCTCAGTGGTTTAGACCACAGCGCCACCCGCATCCCACTTTCTGCCCTAGTGAGTGTAAATGCAGTAGAGTTTAGGGATTGGCAATTCTTCTACCACAGACTTTTCCAGCCACACCATCTCTTAAAGATACCCTCTGCAGTCTAGGGCTGCATTTTTAGTTTACTTACTTATGAACAATAGTTATGAGCTCTTCTACAGGGTTCCCATTTAAAAGAACATCCATTTTGATAAGATCTGCAGGCTGGTATCCTGCATCTTCATAGTCAAAACTGAAGAGGGGAGGAAAAACATTAAATTCATCACTCAAAATGGGTTCAGCTTTTTAAAGATAGTGTTTTTAATATAATACTTGCATTAATTCTTCAAATAAAGATACAGGTTTGTTGTCCCTCAGTAAAAAAGAAAAAAAAGTCCCCATTGCAAATAACAATAAATACATGACCTATTCTTAATCACATATAGATATAGATCTATTCCCAGTTTAGTATATTAAATTCACCCAGCTATATAGACACTGATCCAATAAGTCATTGCTCTTCCATTTCTATACAGTCAAACCTCGGTTGTCGAACGTAATCTGTTCTGGAAGACCATTTGACTTCCAAAACAATCGCCAACCAAGGCTTGGCTTCTGATTGGCTGCAGGAGCTTCGAAAACCAGAGCATTTACTTCAGGGTTTTTGGTGCTTGGGAGCTGAAATGTTCAGAAACGGAGGCGTTAGGAAACCGAGGTTTGACTGTACTTGAAATAATCTTCTCGGGAGGGTTTTTCCCCTTTCAAAATATTCTTCCAGTGTTTACTAGCGTTTGCTAGAGGACTTAAAATAGTGGAGAAAGGAAATAACCTGCTTATGTCCCACAAGGCCTTAAAGACAGCCTCCCCCACCTATTTGTCCTCAAACATGTCGCAGGGAAACCTGAGGAATAGACTACATACACATGTACTTGCAAAGAAGTCCCACAGAACTCAATGGGCCTTACTTAAGAGCAGACATGTATAGAATGGTGCTGCAAGATGCATAAACTTGCCCATTCTGCCCCACAACAGCAGCAAAAACATTGTATTCCTCAAGTGGCTGGGGCAACCCAGTCAGATGAGTGGGGTAAAATTATTATTATTATTATTATTATTATTATTATTATTATTATTATTTCATGCACTTTGGAGAGACTCCACCTCTTCTGCAAAACCTTGAAATTCAGTGGGGACTGAGTACAACTGGAATTGTCCCACTTAATTTTATTTTATTTTTTTAAAAATACATTACTGTACCTGGCATATCCAGATGAGAGGGATTTCAGAGCATCGTAGAAGTCAACGACAATTTCATTCAGTGGAAAGAAATATTTCATCATGACTCTGTGGTCATCAATGTATATCAGGTCCTTCTGAATAGCCCTTCGAGTCTGGCAAGCAACACAGTAGTTTTGACAGTCAACTAGAATTTCTCATGATATAAATCTTCAGTAAATATTCCATTCTAAAACATGATGGGTGAATTTTAAACTGAAGGACCAATATTACCGGGACCTGGTAAATTAACATAACTAAGCAATAAAAGCTCCAGTGTTTCTTTATGGAATAGATATTTATTTTCTCATCTTGTTTGCACATTCTTCTGTGAGTCTTTCTCCCGACTATTCACTTTTCTTATTGCTAAGGTACCAACAGTTTCATGAAAATACAATGGTACCTTGGTTTAAGAATGGCTTAGTTTATGAACAACTTCGATTGAGAATGCTGCAAACCCAGAAGTAGGTGTTTTGGTTTGTGAGCTTTGCCTTGGAAGCAGAACATGTTTTGCTTCCTGTTGAGTGTGTTCCATTTGTAAATTGAGTCCCCCGTGGCTATGGGAAAGCACGCCTTGGTTTAAGAACGCTTTGGTTTAAGAACAGACTTCTAGAACAAATTAAGTTCATAAACCAAGGTACCACTGTAATGGAAATCTATTTTGCTTGATCTCCTATACCTTTGACTGCAGGGTGAGAAATGGCTTCAGAAGACCAAGTTGTACAGTGTGAAATAAATTGTAATTTAAGATGGCAAGCTAGCTAGGACGAAGTCCCATCTTTTTTTGCTGTGCTGAGCCTCAATAATCTGGAGAACTGGCTGACTATCATCAAATATTTTGAAGCCTCTTAGTACAAAGAAAGGGAAATGAAACATCCTATCCACTGAGGATAAGACTAGACATAGATTATAGTACAGTGGTACCTCGCAAGACGAATGCCTCGTAAGACGAAAAACTCGCAAGACGAAAGAGTTTTTCGTTTTTTTAGTTGCTTCGCAAGAAGAATTTCCCTATGGGCTTGCTTCGCAAGACGAAAACGTATTGCGAATTTGTTTCCTTTTTCTTAAAACCGGGCACATTGCTTGAAGAGGTGCAGTTCCGTGCTTCGCAAGACGAAAAATTCGCAAGACGAAAAAACTCGCAGAACGAATTAATTTCGTCTTGCGAGGTACCACTGTACTAATATAGATCTAAGTATGAACCTTATAAGGGATGTGGGTGGCGCTGTGGGTTAAACCACAGAGCCTAGGACTTGCCGATCAGAAGGCCGGCGGTTCAAATCCCCGCGACGGGGTGAGCTCCCGTTACTCGGTCCCTGCTCCTGCCAACCTAGCAGTTCAAAAGTACGTCAAAGTGCAAGTAGATATATAGGTACCGCTCCAGCGGGAAGGTAAACGGCGTTTCTGTGCGCTGCTCTGGTTCGCCAGAAGCGGCTTAGTCATGCTGGCCACGTGACCCGGAAGCTGTACACCAGCTCCCTCGGCCAATAAAGCGAGATGAGCACCGCAACCCCAGAGTCAGTCACGACTGGACCTAATGGTCAGGGGTCCCTTTACCTTTTATGAACCTTAGGAGAAACTGCACTTAATCTAGGAAGTTCAGCACTGCATCAAGAAGCCTAAGGTAGCGGTGGCATCTTCTTTCTTGGTGATCAAACAAGCATTTGTAAAGGATGTTTTGTTTGAGAGAAGTCATTGGACAAGACAACCAACTGAGTGTCTCCATGCTATAAAACTCAGCCATAAGGGTTTTCATATATATATCTATCATGTTGCTGCATAAGCCTAAATATATTTATCAACCAATTCCATATTTTAAATCCACATTTGTTCATTTAATTAGTTAACCAGTTAAATGAATAACTTTGGTACGTATAACTTCCTCTCAACCAATTTATACATATACATAGATTTTATTTGAAGAGACAAGAGTACTTCAGTGGCTTAGAGTCTGAGCGATGAGAGCCGGGAAGTTGTCAGTGGAAACTTCATCTCTGTCAGAAACTGAATATATAGCCTTAGGCCAGCCACTGTTATTTCAGCTCGGTTTCCAATACTGCCTCACAGGGTTGTAATAAGGATTACTGGGATAAAACAGGCTAACAGCTCTGAACAACTTCACATGGCAAGTTAATCCATGTGAACGTGTTTGCCCAAATCAAACATGTTCCTGGCTTTCCAAACCCTCTTGTGAGGAACCTGCGTTTTCTGAAAAATTTGCCTGCCACCACAGATGTTCTCTGCATTGTGGGTTGAACATGTTCTAATGCAAATGTTCAGTTCACACAGGGGAAAAGGAGGCTCAAGATACTTGACCGAGGCTCCGATGTTAACAAAGAATATCCCCCAGAATCCTCTGCAATAGGTGAGGTTCTTCAGCAGACAAGTGGCTCTCTATAAGAGTGTGACCGGCCCATTAAAATTAATTTTTGGCTCGTTAAAATTAAAACTGCCTCATTTCATCTCAACCCTGAAGGCGGAAAGGAGACCCAAGCGTAAAAAATATTTCACTAACCTGGCATAGACTTATTATTTTTCCAATATATTCATCAGGTGCTATGATAGTGCCCAAAACTGTAGGCTCCAAGTATTCTGCCACTACTGACTTGTCAGGAAACTTGTCAGGATTTATTATGGTGATCACCTCTTTCCCATGTTCCTACAAAAGGTAAAAAAAAGTCAGCATGGCCCCTCTCCAATTTCAAAAAGCCAAATCAAAACCATACCATTACCTTTATCAATTTTGCTGAGGAAAGAACGGCTTTATAGGGTACGGTGGGTGCTGTCAAAATGACAGATGCATTGTACTCTTGTTCCAAACGCTGATTAAAAACTTCCATATGTAAAAGGCCGAGAAAGCCCAACCTGTAAATGCAACGTTTACACGGTACTCAATCTTCCCTGTCAATCACAAAGTGCTAAAAAATGTGTTCCCCACCCAAAAAAGCACCAACTAAGCATGTTAAACTTCCTGGCCAAAAGAAATCAAGAGAAAATGTTTGTGCTTTGTGGTGCTGAAGATTGAATAGGGCAAGTCTCACCTCCATCCGGCTCCCAAGGCAAGGCTGCTATCACGATGAACAGAAACACTGGAGTCATTAAGAGTCAGTTTTTCTACAGCACTTTTCAGGTTGTTATATTCCGACTGGTCTACTGGGTACATTCCTGTCAATACAACATAGAACTTAGGCTGGTAAAAGCAGCTGATCCTCATATATTTCATCCAGCATTTTCTTCAGAAACACTTAAGACGCTTCTCTGTAGGAGACAGGTGCCAGCCCACAAATAATATACCAGGTTCTTAAATTATCAGTCGTCAGTCTTGTTCCACATAAGGGCTGAATTCAGTGGTTGACTGAGCAGTAGGCAGCTTGAATAACTTATCCTTCTCTTCTGGGAGGAGGAGAAGAGAAAGATCAACTGCATGAACATAAGGAAGTCTCAAAAATATTCTTCTCCTGGAAGTTTTCCATCAGAGTAAACTGACTGAAATTTTCGAAGGTACCCATCCACGCGAGGAAATCATTCCTTGAAATTAAATCTGATCAAGTAAAGCCGTTTATCTGAATAACTGTGAAAAGGCATAGCGATTCACAAGCCTGTACAAAATCACTATTCTGTCAACAAAAAATAAACCACCTTTCCCAAACCGCTGTTGTAATAAGCAGTGATCTTGACGGGCACTGAAGCACCGCCTCACCTAATTTACAGAAACCCACCATCAACACAAAATGAAAGCATTGTCAACAAGAAGATTCTGCGCTCTACGTGGGGCTACCTTTGAAGGTGATTCGGAAACTGCAACGAATCCAGAATACAGCAGCTAGGCTGGTGACTCGGAGCGGCTGCCAGGACCATATAACAGCAGTCCTAAAAGAACTACATTGGCTCCCAGTATGTTTCTGAGCACAAAAAAGTGTTGGTGCTGTAAAAGGGGTACAATTTATACAGGAATCCGCGGCATTCCTGTTACAGTTAACGACGATTCCTAAATGCACCTAAGCACTCTACCGGTATAAGTAAACATGAAAGTACTTCCTGTCATTGAATGTGTGTGCCTCACCTGCAAAGACCATGGGTTTTGCCGACTTAAACCCGGGCAATGGCTCCACTGGTTGGTTATGCAAATGGATTGTGTCTCCTATTTGGGCCTCTTTGACATCTTTCATTCCAGCAATGAGATAGCCAACCTGGCCGGCATATCTAAACGAAACCAGCATCATGGGGAAATATTTATCACAGTAGATATTTCAAGCCTTTTTTTCTTGGCAAGAAGAAGCTGTTTAGGGATTTAATCGCACATTATCAAATGCCTACAATTATGTCAAATCCTTTTCTCCCCATATTTGTGTGCTGCAATCTTTACAAAACTTGCCACACAGCCTTGGCAAATGGACAGGAAGCAGAGCATTTTACTCTTGCCTGAAATGTTAATGTAATAATAACAACAACAACAACAACAACAACAACAACAATAATAATTTATTTGCACTCCGCCCATCTGGCTGGGTTTGCTTCCAGCAAAGATTAAAAATACATTAGTCAGTCAACAGTGCTTTGTCCTGGGGCAGAGGCACCATGAAACAGCTCCTATATGCCATCATGGGACACAAGTGGCGTTGTGGTCTAAACCACTGAGACTCTTGGGCTTGCTGATCAGAAGGTCGGTGGTTCGAATCCCCACCATGGGGTGAGCTCCCGTTGCTCTGTCCCAGCTCCTGCCAACCTAGCAGTTTGAAAGCATGCCAGTGCAAGTAGATACATAGGTACCGCTGTGGCGGGAAGGTAAACAGTGTTTCCGTGCACTCTGGCTTCCGTCACAGTGTTCCATTCCACCAGAAGTGGTTTAGTCATGCTGGCCACAAGACCCAGAAGGCTGTCTATGGATAAACGCCGGCTCCCTCAGCATGAAAGCAAGATGAGCGCCGCAACCCCATAGTCGCCTTTGACTGGACTTAACCATCCAGGGGTCCTTTACCTTTTTATATGCCATTAGCCACTTCCCCACGCTGAGCTAAGCAAGAAGATGCTTCCGCTCTGCGTTTTGCCAAAGGAAAGTGCAAAGCTGATGGGAAATCTGTCTTACTGCTGCTGGCAGTAGGAATCCAGATCAGGGTTTCCCAAACCTGGGTCTCCAGCTGTTTTTGGATTACAACTCCCATCATCCCTAGCTGGTAGGACCGGCGGTCAGGGATGTTGGGAATTGCAGTCCCCAAAACAGCTGGAAACGCAAGTTTGGGAAATTCTGATACGGATATTGAGAAAGGCCAAACAAATAAGAGTTTCTGATTTATTTCAAACGCTTGCAACTTACAATTTGTGCGTTGGCTGCTCGTCGGGTTTCAGAATTCCCACTTCATTAACTTCATAAACCTTTTTCGTATGAGCTGATGCTATCCTTTGGCCTTTGCGAACCTCCCCACCCAACAGTGCAATATTGGCAATCACACCCCTGTAATGATCAAAGGTGGAGTCAAACACCAAAGCCTTCAACGGATCCTGTGTGCTGGCGCTGGGCCTGTTATAAGAAAGACATATATATCATGGTTACTGTGTAATACATACTGAGAGTTATTTTTCAGTACCAAATGTCTGTTTTCCAAGTGCTCGCATAAATACAGTTCCAGTTACTGTAGCAAATAGCAACACACACTTCACGCAGAACATTGAAATGCCTTTGTTTCTGCTTTATCGTCATGTTATATTTACCAGAGAAATCTACTGATCTGAATTCAATCAAGAATTCAATTCAGACTGAAATTCCCAGGTGCCAAAAAGGGTTATTTATGTATGCCACTCCTGTGGCCCGTGTTTCGTTAGCCCCAAAACGGAGAGCGAGCGAGGTCCCAACCAAAGAAGAATGGCAACTTAGGTTGACAGAATATGCACAACTTGCAGATTTAACATATAGAATAAGAGAACAAGAACATACGTTTAGAGAAGACTGGAAAATGTTTATTGAATATATGGGGGAGATTGTGTACACTTGAAAACGTGGGCAGCATTAAGATAAACTCAACAGTGTAAATAAGTTTTGATGGATGCAATAATGGAATACTGAATGGTACAGTTTTTGTAAAATATGCAGGGATTTATGATATGGAAAATGAACCATGGAAAGAGAAGAAGGGAAGTTATTGCTATCTTATGGATGTAAAATGAAGATTTTAAATTGTAAAACATAAAATTTGAGAGAGAGCGAGCGAGCGAGAGAGATGTTAACTCACTAAATTAAGGAGATTATTAAAAAGACGCAAACATGTAACTGGCTCAAGCAGATGGCTCAGCGTAACTGCAAGACAGTCCATTTCTCAATGGACTGTCAGTGGTACCTCCAGTTGCGGACGGGATCCATTCTGGAGCTCCAGTCGGATCCCGAGGTTTCCACAACTGGAGGGACCAGTTCTGCACTTGCGCATGCGGCGAAACCTGGAAAAATACTTTCGGGTTTGCCGCATACGTATCCCGAAGGATACGTAACCGGAAGTGAATGCAAGTAAAGGTACCACTGTATATAAGATGCCAGAAAAATAAACTTACGGAGGGATTCGTTCAATAACTTCCTGAAGTATTCTTTCGACATTTGTTCCCAGTTTAGCAGAAATCTAAAGCAAATTAAAAAGGGAAAGAGAGCTTAATTCAGCGCACACTAACTAGTAAGCTGTTGTCACCTCAATATATTATGCTTCATGCAGTTATATTTGAAAATGCTTTACTCTGAATAGTAAGCAAATACATTTCTTCAATGATTACAGGAGAAGGAAGCAAGGCACTTTATTCTGGGAAAAGTGCTGAGTTTCATTTATCTCAATGGAGCTTAATTCTAAGTAAACACTGTGCACTGTGAGAATATAATCATTTAATAAAAATAACCTGGTAAGGTTTCCATGTAGGAAAGTTTTATCAGCAGCTACTACACACATATTTATACACCAGAAAAGGTGTCTTACTCTAATACAGTCGCCTTTGGGGATATCAAACACGGTTTCAATTTGATTTTCCACCCGCTCAGGGTCTGCATTCTTTAGATCAATCTGCAAAACAAAGTTATTGTCGGAAAAATGCACCCAATGTAACAGAAGTCAGAAGTAAATTCTGTTAGAACAAAAATAAGAAAAGCTTCAAAAATGTGCATTGCATTTACACTTTCACTATCCTCATCTTTTACTAGTAACCTGGGAAGTTTTTGTGACTTTAGAATAAGACTAGGGACCTGCAGTCAAGAAGATGGAGTTTGTTGAGAGCAGTTTATTCACAATTGGAAACCTGGGGTTCGTTGTCACCCTATTTTATTTATAAAGCACATAAAATTATTGAGCAGAGGACAAACCATTTTTAAAAAGACAAACCCTCTGCCTAATACAAAGGGAAGGGGAAGGGAGGGGATGCATAAAGGGGGAAACCACAGAAAATGTACATCCGGAACAAAAAACCAGCTGAAGTATTTGTAAAAGAAAATGCAGGACAGAATAAGCAGGTTCAAAATTCTGCTTTTCTTTCTGCATCAGGAGACAGATGCGAAGCATAACTGTGTGCATGTTTACTCGGAAATAAGTGCCACTGTTTTCAGCAGGGCTTACTCCCAAGTAAATGCACAGAATTTCAGCTTCTGAGCTCAAGGATAAGGCAGCACTGAGGAAGTAGGAGGCCTACCCAGAAGATTAAAGTGAGCACAATATAAAGAATAAGAGGGACAACTTAGTAGTGCTATATGCTCTCAATAAATAATAATAATAATAATAATAATAATAATAATAATAATAATAATAATACATTTCCAAGCACAGTTCAAAGTGTTGGTGCTGACCTTTAAAGCCCTGAACAGCCTCAGTCCAGTATACCTGAAGGAGTGTCTCCACCCCCATCGTTCTACCCGGACACTGAGGTCCAGCCCTGAGGGCCTTCTGGTGGTTCCCTTGCTATGAGAAGCCAAGTTACAGGGAACCAGGCAGAGGGCCTTTTCGGTAGTGGCACCCGCCCTGTGGAACGCCCTCCCACAAGATGTCAAAGAGAACAACTACCACCAGACTTTTAGAAGACATCTGAAGGCAGCCCTGTTTAGGGAATGTTTGACGGACTACTGTATTTTAATATTTTGTTGGAAGCCGCCCAGAGTGACTGGGGAAACCCAATCAGATGGGCAGGGCATAACTAATAAATTATTATTATTATTATTATTATTATTATTATTATTATTATTAATTATACACCACCCATCTGGCTGGGTTTCCTCAGCCACTCTGGGCAGCTCCCAACAGAACACTAAAAACACGATAAAAGATCAAACATTAAAAACTTCCCTAAACAGGGCTGCCTTCAGATGTCTTCTGAAAGTCAGATAGTTGTTTATTTCCTTGGCATCTGATGGGAGGGCCTCTTGTGTGGCAGCACCTACCCTTTGGCATGTGTCCTGAAAGAACACTAGGCTGGCAATTTCAATATTGGCATTTGGGCACCTGGTTATAACTCATTTGTTCACCCAAGCTTTCTCTGCTGGATTGGTGTTTATGTGGATGCATCAATCCGACCTACAGATTTGTGATATACTTGTTTCACTAATGTAATTTCATTGTGGATTTCATGCTGTCCACTGCCGTAATGTTATTATTATTCCTTAACCCCGGCAGGTATAGAGATTTCTGAAAAATAAAACGAATGAACAATCCATGGGAAAGAAAGAGGAAGCTCATAAAGGACCTTAAAAGTTAAGCACCGTATCACCAGACCATAAGACGCACCTAGTTTTTGGAGGAGGAAAACAAGAAGAAAAATATTCTGAATCTCAGAAGCCAAACAGCAAGAGGGATTGCTGCGCAGCGAAAGTAGCAATCCCTCTTGGTGTTCTGGCTTCTGGGATAGCTGCGCAGCCTGCATTCGCTCCATAAGACGCATACACATTTCCCCTTACTTTTTAGGAGTCTTATAGAGCAAAAAAATACAGCATTATGTTGACGGAATGATGTAAATCACGGAAGAGACAACTACAGAGATGATACACAACCAGAATGGCCACTTGCCCTTCCGTGGCTGACCTCTGTCACAACTGCATTCAGACGTGCGAGTGCAAGTTGCTATTCTACAGTCAAAAGTTATCTAAGAATTTTTAATACTGTGCGTGGCAAGTGTTACCTTATTTATAACAGGAATTATTGACAGTTGTGCTTCAAACGCAAGATAAAAATTCGCAACCGTTTGAGCTTGAATACCCTAGGAAAAAACATCATTATTAAACATTTGAGAGTTTGTGAATGTAGTCTCTCCACCCCACCCCAAATTGTCCCAAAGGAAAAAAAGACATGGCCATAGCTCAGAGGCAGAGCGGATATTTTCCACATAAAAGGTCCCAGGTTTCAATCTCCAGGTAGGTTAGGAGAGACCCCTGCCCATGAAATCAACTGGTCATGGAAAATTGTTTATGTAGGAGTAGATGTTAGAATCACAGAATTGTAGTGCTGGAAGGAACCACAAGGGTCATCTAGTCCAACCCCCCCTGCAATGCAGGAATATTTCGCCCAACATGGGGCTCGAACTCAAGCTCTACGGGCTGAGCTATCGCAGCATAACAGGTTACCTAATCTATTACCCCAGTTATCAAGCGAAGGTAATATCTGCAGAAACTCGAAGTGTTCATTCAGAAGACTCATTATGTCTAGTAGGGCTTGGTCTCTCGTGGGCTGCAATCCAGTACTCACTTATTTGGGAGTAAGTCTTGAAAGACCTACACTGGCTCCCAGTACGTTTCTGAGCACAATTCAAAGTGTTGGTGCTGACCTTTAAAGCCCTAAACGGCCTCGGCCCAGTATACCTGAAGGAGCATCTCCACCCCCATCATTCAGCCCGGACACTGAGGTCCAACGCTGAGGGACTTCTGGCAATTCCCTCGCTGCGAGAAGCCAAGTTACAGGGAACCAGGCAGAGGGCCTTCTCAGTAGTGGCGCCCGCCCTGTGGAACGCCCTCCCATCAGATGTCAAAGAGAAAAACAACTGCCAGACTTTTAGAAGACATCTGAAGGCAGCCCTGGTTAGGGAAGCTTTTAATGTTTAATAGACTATTGTATTTTAATATTCTGTTGGAAGCTGCCCAGAGTAGCTGGGGAAACCCAGCCAGATGGGCAGGGTATAAATAATAAATTATTATTATTATTATTATTAAGTCCCACAGCACTCAATGGGGCCTGTCCCTGAGGAGACGTCTATTGGATTGGATTCTAAGTGTGTTTAGGATTGTAGGCTAAGATCCTTAGTGCTCGTAGCACCCAGAGACTCATAATATCGGACAACACACAGGATCCAACTCTCAGAGCCAACAATCCCATAACTGGCTCATCAGGAACTGCCTGTGGTGGAAATCTATCTGGTCTTTTCCATATTTCTTAAAAGTTATCTACAACGATAGACGAATCTTCCCTCAAACCATTTGGGAGAGGCAAACTCTTCATTACTCCACGAAGAACAAAGACGAGGCAGAAGTTACTGTTGTCAGTTACAAACCCTACCTCATTTGCATCCACTACAAGCAAGACGCCTTGACAAGCAGACAACGACCGTGAGACTTCATAGCTAAAATCTACGTGGCCCTGTAGGGGGGGAAACAAGCAATGCAAACATTTCAAGGACTCGGCATCTCAAGGTCCGGTTAAAAAGACCATCAAAAGAACACCATGAAGTCATGGTGGAACCCACTGTCTGACAACTTACCAGAAAGCATCGAATCTAGTTTCTGCTATTTTGTTAATACTGTCAAAATCAGTGGTTCCTAATTAGGGGTCCACGGACAACACACCTATGCCAGAGACTCACTTATCTGGGAGGAACGGCTCATAACATCAAAATGGCAACCTACCCCCTTTAGGAAACTAGCTATGAAAGCTTCTTGACCTGTAATTAGTTAACTGTAGTTCTTGAAGAAATGACAGAACTTTTATTTTGTGGGGAGGAGGGAACTAAGTATAGGAGGGACTAAGTATCTACAACCTGGTGTTCTCCGCGATGACTAAAACTCCCATCATCCCTGACATGACCATTGGGCCAAGATAGCTAGGGTGGATGGGAATTGTAGTCCAAGTTATCTGGGATGCATCTGCATAGGGTCTTAGGCCTGTGGCACCTTGTATTTGTACTTTCTTTTGAAGAGACCGTGAGAGTCAACAAATTCCTCCCTGTGCCGGGCGATGAAGATTTCTGGATGACTCATCTAGTTCATTTGCTTCAATCTTTCTAAACCCCCTCATTAACTCAGCTTCTCCTATTTAATAAATTAGTTGCATTAGTCCAACAACTGCAGTGTGTCCAGTGATTAATTGCAGCTCTGCTTCGTTCCTGCCTGATATCAATGGAGCTTTATCCAACCCCTAAAGCAGGCATAAGGATTCCTCACCGCTAATATACCAGAACACGGTACCCCTGCCTGAACTGAGCTACACAACCAATTCGGAGTTACTAGATCACAGCCATGGATTTGCTCCGGTCCGCGGTTATTTATATATTTATTTTACAATATTTACACGCCACCCAATTATCTGGGTAAGGTAAAGCTAAAGGGACCCCTGACCATTAGGTCCAGTCGTGGCCGACTCTGGGGTTGCGGCGCTCATCTCGCTTTATTGGCTGAGGGAGCCGGCACACAGCTTCCGGGTCATGTGGCTAGCATGACTAAGCTGCTTCTGACGAACCAGAACAGCGCACGGAAACACCGTTTACCTTCCCGCCGGAGCTGTACCTATTTATCTACTTGCACTTTGACGTGCTTCCGAACTGCTAGGTTGGCAGGAGCTGGGACCGAGCAACGGGAGCTCACCCCATCGTAGGGATTCGAACCGCCGACCTTCTGATCAGCAAGTCCTAGGCTCTGTGGTTTAACCCACAGCGCCACCCGCGTCAATTATCTGGGTAGTTTGCTGTAAAAAGTGAAAACCAGAGGATTTTTTTCCAACTGTTCGGTCTTCGCAGAACAGACCCACTGAAATGTATGGGCATGACTAACTTCGGTTCATTCATTTCAATGGGTCTCCCCTCTGAGCAAAGCAGACAACCCTTAAAGTAAACAAATAAAGCATACACTTAAAAGCTAAACAAAATAAAAGCAACAGCAGAATAAAGCCAAAGTAAAAAACCAGCAACAAGAAGTAACAATAATGCAAAAAACAATAATCTAGAAGCATTCAATATTTTCTTTTTCAAAAACGACAACAATAGTTCAATTTCGTATTACTTGAGCAACGTTGATGATTAACTTACAGGTGTATCAATGAGATTTAAGAGGTAATTTGTTCCTTTGTGGTTATAAATCAGAGAGGCAGTCTGGGCTTTAACGGTGATTCCTCTTTCTCGTTCCACTTGCAATTTATCCAGCACCTGTTTGTTATGGTCTGTTTTGGCAATGGTTCCTAGAGGGTCAAAAATACTCCAGAATTAATGTACATTGTGATAAGTGTCCATTTTTGCATAGCCATATTTAATTCTCATAGACCTATGGCTATTTTTTTAAAAACCATGATCAATTTTTATGTGTTATCTTTCTCAGTGTATTCCTATCAAGAAAGCTAGGGTTCCAAAGTTTAGCGGAGCAAGCAGACAATACTCAGGGAAACTCATCTAAAACATATTCGAGCGACTGATTGGTGAAAGGGCTACTCTCAAAATTGATGCAATATACTGTTAATTTCGACACCTGAGTTTCAGAGTTCTAGTGGCACAGCCCAAATGCCCAAAAGTCTCAATACCTGTGTCCGTGCCTTTCCCAGTCCTGTCTTAAACTCCAAAGTACATGTAGTCCTGACTTACCAGGACTTCTCTATAATCAGGGACCTAAATAGGTGCTATGCATGAAAATGGTAGGAAGAGAGCTGGCTACATTGTCATCTGTAGAGATGCTAGTCTGTATTGAAGATCCCTATGGAAAATAAGAGCTGCACACTTTCAATGGACAAAGGCGGATTCGGCAAACAAGGCAAGTTGCACAAGTCGTATGTGTGCATATCATATGTTGCCTCTGTGACTTTGAAAATCTGAGAAAGTTTAGCTGGAAGGAGAAATGTGTAAACCTCTTTTGGTAGTAAGGTTAACACGTTTTTTAAATGCAAACTGACTGCCGTTTCACAGAACAGATGTCCCCCAAATTAAACACAATAAAATAGAATGGAAACTTCTTTTTTTTTATAAATTTTTTTTATTGGTTTTTCAACACATATTAAAAGACAAAACAACACAATACATAAACAAACAAACATATAAACACGTATAATTTCTTGACCTTTCTTTCCTAAAACCTTCTTTCAGCGACTTCCCCATACCTCCCCTTTCTGCATCCCTGTTTTAAATCCTTCCAGCAACCCCTAATTTCAATTTCTCATAGCACTTTCTTTAACTCTTTTTTTTTCCACATCCAATTGTTTGTCACTGCAATTCTATTTTGCATTACCCAAGACATTTTAACATAGAATGGAAACTTTAGCGTCCCACTTTTGTGACAAAAATGCACACTCAGGTAGTGAAAGAAAACCTACAATTTACGAGCCATTACCATGAAGCGTTCTATTTTAGGTATGGAAACAGTAAACTTTAGAAGTATTCTACTGAATCAATAAACAATGGCCAGCATAGAAAATAAAACTGGCATTAGTATCATAATTGCTGTGCACAAATAACAAAGTAAGGCAAAGCCGATTACCACAATCTGTGAAGCAGGTCCTGGTAGCCATTCCATGGCCTACAGGTCACCACCTCACAGTGGAAAGAAGGGCTTTCTCCCTTTTGGCATCTCCCTTGTGTAGATCAGCAAGCTGCTAAATGTTGTTTGCTTCCAACAGCAAGAGAAATCAGACTGCTTCACCCAAGCTTTTCCTGACTATTAATAGGACCTCGCTATCATAACTGATTCTGACGTTTTATTCATATGGCTTTCATTATTCTGTTTTGTCTTATGTCGCTGTTTTACATGTTCTGCCTCGGTATTTATTTTAAATGAAAGGCAGTGTGGGAATGTCAAGGATAGCAGGAAAGGATATATTGAATAAGTATTATCCTTCCTTCACAGCAGATTCCCCTCAATATAGCAGGAAGATAGTTTGCAGATTCATTTGAATCTCTTTAGTTAAGTAATCCAATCTGGCTTGCCCATTATTCCTGGTGTCCCTTTTTATCCCTCTTAATAGAATAAAGACACAAGAGTCTTTCCTTAAAAGTAACAAGAAGTTTACTCACGTTTCAGTTCACGATTTGATCCCTGAAAGGCAGGCTTGACTTAGTAGTTACATAACAATCTGTGAGTTCATCTCACATGGAGACTGAACTCATGTGCTGCTAGCTGGGAGCCAGCAGACAGCAAAATTACATTAAGAGAACAAAATGGCTGCAGGAGAGCAGCATGGCAGCAAGCAAGATTGGGGAGCAAGAGAGACATCAAGAGAGAGAAAATATGGCTGCGTGACTCAGCTCTTTTATGGAGGAAAACATGGCCATGCCCATCTCCCAGGTCACATGCAGGGGAAGACACTCCAGACCACTGGAACAGGAAGTTACACTGACTGGATGTTCCCTTGCCTGTGTCCACTCTAGGAAAATAAGGAATGTTGTATTTGACTGTTACAATGGATTACACCCCACAGGCAGTACCCAAAGAAATAAATCATAGCACAGCAGAATGAGAAATAAAGCATACTGTAAAATTATCTCACCTGTTATCTCCAGCAGCCTATCTGCTAGAGTACTTTTCCCATGGTCCACATGAGCTATTATGCTGAAATTTCTAATGTTTTCAACAGGAAACAATGACATGTCCAATGTATCCTAAAGCACATAAATAAATAGGGTCACAAATCATGAATAGTCTGGGGTGGTGGACCAATGTATTTGCCAATGTATTTATACTCTCATTAAAAACCCAAAAGATACCATTTCGCATTTTTTGCTCCAAGGTACAAAACTGGGAGGAGGTCCAGGCCAATGAAAGTTTGAGGTTCTGATGCAAAATCTCTTTAGTGCCCTTATAGCTTTTGTTTTCCATCTGCATTAATAAGCAACAAATGCACAGGCAAACAGAAAGGTTGTTAAATTTAAGTAACAGTAATAAAATCAGTGGTTGTCTTATTTCAAGGGATGGGGGTGATTTCACAAACTGGGCACCATAACAGAAAAGACCGCCCCTATGGTTGGTCCCAGGATGAAACTTAGGGCTTTATAGCTCAACAAGAGTAACTTAAACTGTGCTGTTCTTTCCAAAGTGGTGCAGCTCACATTAGGCAACTAGACAGTAGCCAAGTTAAAACATCTGGAGAACACTAGCCTAGGGAACACTGAATTATGTTACACACACACAATGTGTTTTAAGTTGCAGCTTGTAAAATCTCAGTTAAGAGTTACTATTCGTCACCGCATACACATACAGTAGCTACGCAGTCAATTGATAGTCACTCTTAACCGAGATGTTTCAGGTGGCAACTACATGCTGTGAACCACTCTACTGTTGTGAACTCATATGTTGCATACAAATTTACTAAATAACTAAAGGTAAAGGGACCCCTGACCGTTAGGTCCTGTCGTGGCCGACTCTGGGGGTTGCGCGCTCATCTCACTTTATTGGCCGAGGGAGCCGGCGTACAGCTTCCGGGTCATGTGGCCAGCATGACTAACCCACTTCTGGCAAACCAGAGCAGCACACAGAAATGCCGTTTACCTTCCCGCCAGAGTGGTACCTATTTATCTACTTGCACTTTGACGTGCTTTTGAACTGCTAGGTGGGCTGGAGCAGGGACCGAGCAACGGGAGCTCACCCCGTCACGGGGATTCGAACGGCCAACCTTCTGATCGGCAAGCCCTAGGCTCTGTGGTTTAACCCACAGCGCCACCCGCATCCCTACTAAATAAACAGACTAACTCAAAACATACCTACTTGGGAGATATGCTTCACTGAAATGAATGAGACTTACTTCCAAGGATATGGTCTTATGACTGGGATTTTTGATAAACCTTTGACCTTCCTGATACTCATTTAACAAAAAAAAAAGTGGTAAGAGCGGAGAAAAATATCAGGCGGGCATGGAACATCATTATGTTTGCAAAGTAGTAGCAGGAATTAGCTACCTGTTGTCATCTACTTCAGAACCCAATCCAATGACTTGGATTGCAATTTGCTATGGAATTTTTTGGCCACCCATTTACTTCTCAGCTACATTATTTACAATGTGAACTTAATCATGCTGAAATCAACCCAATAACAATTACGGTATTTTGTAAGTAGACAAGACAACTGTCACCTTGCCAGTCTCGGAGGAATATCGCCTGAGGAATGTGACGCGATGTCCGGGAGACTTTTCCAAACCCAGAGAAAGAGACGAAAAAATGCCAGCGTGATATGACCTCTTGAGGCTGACAGCAAGCCATAATGCCCTTTTCATAAGCGCAGACATGCTTTTAGGAGAACTAAAAGCAGTCACCGTCCAGAGTGTGGTGTGATAAGCAAAGTGCTCAGAACAGGGCATAAACGCGGCCACTGGCTGAGCATAGTTTTCTCGCTCCTATAATCATTCAAAGGAATCCTTAACAAAAATACATTTCCAAAAGTTGGAGAAACTTGGTTTTATGAAGCTGTGCATGTGTTCTCTGTACAGGGCAGAAAGATCCAAGGTTTACATTGTTTATTCCCATTCTGCACCAAGACACTGGGCTACACCTGTGGAGAGAGAGAAAGGTTGAACTTAGTTTTTTAAGCAGTACACTGAACTTGTTCTCAAAGTATGCTCTTTTCCCAGCTGCAACCAAACCACTAATATTTGAGAGAACCAATTTACGAAGCAGTCTTGAAGTGACAGACCTTGCCTGTATCAACTTACATCCTTCATTGCAAAGGACTTAATTTTTGTCCTAACAGTTAGGTTTATTGCAACTCAAACTCATCAGTGCTCTTTCTTTCACTTCTGCCCACCAGCCAGAGTATTAGATGCGTCCCTGAAGGATAAGCTGATCAACAGTTAATTGCCAGGGTAGCTAGGCAGAAACTCCCAAGTCACAGCCAATATTCCTTCAACTACCAAATGATGGGATAAAGAAGAGAGGGCAGTTGCTTTGATATTTGTAACCCTTCCTACGCTTTGGTTAGGCACTGCTGGAAACAGAATGCTAGACTAGAAAAAATTGCTAAGCTTTTCTTATTTCCCTCATGCCTTCTGTCATCCTGACCTACGTGCTCCATGGCCATTATTTTTAAATGCACATTATTTTAAATTTTGGCAGAGTCAAGAGATGCAGACTGCCTGTTTACAACAGCAGAAATGAGCATTATTTCAGAATACTCTCCCGTGGCTGGACTAAACATAATTTTATGTGACTTGAGTTTCATAGTCCACTGATCAGGAATTTGTTCCACAAGTCTAAATGCATGGCCTATTAACTATTTAATAGACTTCTGTGTAGGAATCAATCTACACATTATGCAGAACACAAGGGACCTGAAACAAAACATTGTTCCAGGCAGTCAGCTATGACCTCCAACACAATACTCCATTACTGCTCACATCCCATTGACTCTTTTATTCCTCAGCAGTCTGTCATCATCTATAGACAATGAACATACTCAGCCTTCACTGGGCTTTTGGTGGGATCTTCCCCATTAAGGTTTTAAAATACGAATTTCTGCAAATCCAAACCTGCTGTTATCTCCATCTTGTATGTGGGTGGTGTCCTTTAATAAGCCTTTTAAAATTGGAAACAGGAAATTATAGTGGTAGAGCAAAACAGTAGAATTCTAGTGGGGGACAATATTTTTTAACGCATCTCCACATAAAACTCTGTGTCTGTGTGTGTGTGTGTGTCTGTGTGTGTGTGTGTGTTTTCCTGCATATGCTAGTTTAGGGGCAGGCATTTAAAATGGAACTCTCTTTTTCTCTCCCTGCAGTCTGAAGTAGTACAGTTATACCACATTCTGCATAATGCATAGAATTGTTTCACAGCTGGTGTAGACATAATGTTTATGGTTTTGTTCGCATCAACACGGGCAAAGAAGCACCAAAGTGGGAGCACACAGAAGATTGCATCAGCAACTTCTAGGATAATAAAATATACATTTGGAACATCCAAGCCTGATTGGATGATGATTTTTTCCATGTTCCCACTATGTTACAGTGCTCACATATATCATATTTATGACAAGAACACACAGGGTTTAGGCAGGTGTAGTAAACATATGAAACAGCTTGTAGACACGTCATCCTTGTAGGAAATCTGCAACACATAAAATTTCCAGAGAAGCAAAGCTATGCAAATTCAGAGACATGTCTCCGGCTTGCCTTCTTTCATTACAAAAGACCACAGACAAGTTATATCAGAACTCTCTAAGCACCAAATCTGGTCAGTCATAATGGGACAGTGTGGGGGGCTAAGGCTGGGTAGGTTACTTCAAGACTGGATTAGCTGTATGTGGGGCTTGATCTGGAAGCTCAGTTAGTGCAGAATGCTGCTGCACGATTGCTGACGGGAGTGAGGCCTTGTCAGCATTTAACACCTGCACTCAGAGATCTGCACTGGTTGCCTATTTGCTACTAAGCCAAGTTTAAGGTGTTACTATTAGTCTATTCAGCCCTTAACTGCTTGGGAACAATTTACCTATGAGATCGCCTTACACTACACTTCGGTCAGCCGAATTAACACTGTTACAGGTGCCACATAATACCCGTTCTGCATTTGTATGAACTCAACCATTCAGTATGGCAGCGCCTTCACTTTGGAACTCCCTGCCTATTGAGATCAAGTCAGTGTGTAATATTAGACTATTTTAGTATTTTATCTTTTTGTGTGTTTTAAAGTAGGGTTGTACTTTTTTCTTGATTTTACTGCTTCATCTTTTGTAAACCGCATTGAAGCCTTTTTAGTCTTTTTTTTACAATCAAGTGCTGTGAATAAATCTTATGAAAGATCCTGGTTCAAATCACGAAGCTCTCTGGGTGAGCTTGGGCTGGTAGGTCACTATGTCTCTTCGCCTAACACATCTTACAGGGTTGCTGTAAGGACAAAAAGGGGAGGATGAGATAAAGATACACACCAAGGAGAGGCACTGTATATAATACAGTGGTACTTCAGGTTACAGACTCTGCTAACCCAGAAATACAGTGGTACCTCGGGTTAAGTATTTAATTCATTCTGGAGGTCCGTTCTTAACCTGAAACTGTTCTTAACCTGAAGCACCACTTTAGCTAATGGGGCCTCCCGCTGCTGCCGCGCCGCCGGAGCCCGATTTCTGTTCTTATCCTGAAGCAAAGTTCTTAACCTGAAGCACTATTCCTGGGTTAGCAGAGTCTGTAACCTGAAGCGTATGTAACCCGAGGTACCACTGTAGTACCTCGGGTTAAGAACTTTGCTTCAGGATGAGAACAGAAATTGCACGGCAGCAGCAGAGGGAGGCCCCATTAGCTAAAGTGGTACCTCAGGTTAAGAACAGTTTCAGGTTAAGAACAGACCTCCAGTTCTTAACCTGAGGTACCACTGTAAAGGGATGAAAAGTCACACACAGCCTTTGCGAAGAGTTGCTAGCGGGCCCTTCTGCAGGGACTAGGGCAGTCGGAGGAGGAGTTTATATAGAAATCATGGAATTGTAAATTTGGAAGGGACCCGCACCCCGAGGGTCATCTAGCCCAACCCCCATTGCAATATGCAGGAATCACAACATGTGTTGGTTCCCTATCCAACCAATGTGAAACCATACCGGATCCTGCTTAGCTCTGCGAAATGTGCTGGCAGTTTCATGGCTGCACATGGTTCTTCTCGCCCTCCTTTCCATGTTTAAAATCTCATCTGCACTTGACATGGAAGCACACGGATAAAAGCAGGACAGAATGCACCAAAACAAATTAAAGCTTCAGTGGCAATTAAAGCAAAAGTTTTATTAATCTATTCAAATATGGGATTCTTCACTTAGCACTGCCCACTCTTAACATTTCTGCACTAGCCCCAACTTTACGGTCTTTTGCGTGGATTAGAAATAAAATAAATCCCTCCATCACTTATCACAGACCCCAGAGTAACCCCTGGCCACCGCCTCCTTTAGCACCCCGGGTAAGATACTGGCCGTCCTCTTATGAAGGCAACGAGGTGAGGAAGGAAAAGGAAAAAAAGGGATCACCCACCATTACTAACTCGGACATCACAGACTTCCGAGACCCTTGACACGGAACTAATCGATGTGTACCGGAAGTGAGAGGCGGAAATAATTCTGTCTGTTTCTTATCTCTATGGGATTTTCGGAGCGCATAGAGATACAAATAGAGAGTCGTACGTCCATAGCGCACGGTTTAGAGTTTCTGCTGTTTTGATATGGTCGTTTCTCCACTTAACACAGTCTGGAATAAGACCAGGGCGTATAAACAAGCTATAGCTTAGGGCCCCACTTTTTTGGGGGACCCCAAAAAATTTAAAGGAAAAAAACAACGGGATGTACATTTCCAAAATACAAGATGCAAAACAAATAAAATAAAACCTACATACAGCAAGTGTTTTGTGTTGTGTAGGCTCTTTTGGTGTAAATAATGGGCCCCACCTGCTAGCCTGCTCCCTAAAATGTCACTGGTTTGCTATTATTATTTCATGTTATAGCAAGTTTCTAGAGACTAGATTATGAGGCTTTGTAAATTGTGTTTCTAAAGGAACTTTTGTTATTGCCAAATGCCAATGTGTTTGCATTATTAAGTTTGTTATGAATAAAAAATCAATTAAGTTGGAACTAAATAATTATTTCACTATTGATATCCTTCTTCTTAATTGTATTTCAGTTCAACAATTACTTGGATAAAACACATATTTTGTTAACGTGCAAATGGCTTTAGATACCTATTTGGTCCATAAATTACCATATAGCATATATTCAACACAAAAAACAGCGACAATTCGTTGTTGACAAAGGGCTTATAGAAGCGAAGGCCCCACGTGGGGTTGTCACTTTTAATCCCAGAGAGAGAGAGAGAGAGAGAGAGAGAGAGAGAGAGAGGGGAAGATGAAGGGTATCAAAACTAACCCGGAAGTGCGCTTCCAGGCTATGAAACTGGCAGTCTAACCTTTTAAAAGTCTACAGGCTATACGCGAGGAGGGGAGGGGTAAAAAGGAAGGAACCTACCACTCTGCGCTCTGCGCAGTAAAACTTGCTGCTCCGAGGGAGAGGAACGTACTGCGCGTGCGTTGTAGGCACTGGGAAACCTCTGATTGGCCAAGCTCACGGGCGGGGCTTGTCCTGGGGAGAGGAGAGGCTCTTGCGGCAGTTCGTTTTAAAAAGAAGGGCGCATGCGCGGGACCATGTGCTGGGTATTACCTTATTTGGCGGGGGGCGGGGGCGGGGAGTGTGACCTGTCCTTCAAAACTGCAAGTGATGCAGGAATTTATTTTATTTTTAATCCACGGAAAGGCCGTAGTGTAAAACTGGGGCTAGTGCAGAAATGCTAAGAGTGGGCAGTGCTAAGTGAAGAATCCAATCTTTGAATAGATTCATAAAACATTTGCTTTAATTGTCACTGAAGCTTTAATTTATTTTGGTGCATTCTATTCTGCTTTTAATTTTATTTATTATTTCATAAAATTGATACACTGCTTGATGATGATGATGATGATGATGATGATGATTTAAAAAAAGACAACCCAAAACCCTCAAAGGTCTCTATGTTTTTAATTATGGTTCTTTGTTTTTAGTGATACATTTATTGTTTTATCTTTTTTTGTAAACAAATCACCTTGAGGCTTTCCCCCCCTTTACAATCAAGCCGCATATAAATCTGATAAAATAAATAAATAAACAAAACTCAAAAGCCCTAGCTCAGCAAGGAACTCTCTTAGCTAGAACCAGTGTCAGCATGAAATGGGTTGTGGAGGAAGTGGAGTGGCTCCCTTTCCCACCGTCTGGATGCAGATAGGACAGGAAGACCATAGAATTGTACAGTTGGAAGGGGACCCTGAGGATCATCTAGTCCAACCCTCTGCAATGCAGGAATATGCACCTGTCCCATAAGGGGACTGAACCTGCAACCTTGGTGTTAATCAGCTCTAGCCAACTGAGCCATCCAGATCCTCCATTGCTGTATCCCAGGGGTCAGCAACATTTTTCAGTTGTGGGCCAGTCCACCGTCCCTCAGACCTTATGGGCCGGACTATATTTTGGAAAAAAAAATGAACAAATTCCTATGCCCCACAAATAACCCAGAGATGCATTTTAAATAAAAGCACACATTCTACTCATGTAAAAACACGCTGATTCCCAGACTGTCCGTGGGCCGGATTGAGAAGGCGATTGGGCCGGATCCGGCCTACAGACCTTAGGTTGCCCACCCCTGCTGTATCCCCATTGCCTCACCCCACCCCAATATCCTGATAAGCCTAGCATAAGAACATAAGAGGAGCCTTCAGCTGGATCAGACCACTGTAGTCCGGCATCCTGTTCTCACAGGGGCCAACTAGACGCCAGCAAGCAGGATTCGAGCGCAAGAGCCCTTTCCCCTCCTGTGGTTTCCAGAAACTGGGACTCAGAAGCATGGCTGCCTCCTAGTAGCTAGTAGCTCAACTATTGCTACAATGATGACATTACCTCTAGCCAGCCACCCCTAATGAACAACTGCTGACTATGTGTTAAGGGTTTTTCAGGGGCATGGGCAAGAATGATACGGTTGCCATACGTCCAGAATTTCCCAGACAATATCCAGAATACTGCAGTCGAAAGCAGAGTCCGGGCGGAATTCGGCTAAATGTCTGGGATGTTGGCAGTCTCATTTTTGCCAATTTCCCACAAAACTTGCTCAAAAGCATCACATTATTTTGCCTTCAACAACTCTTCTGTCCGGATTTTCACTTTTTGAAATATGGCAACCCTAGGGTAGCACCCCCCCAAAAAAAAACATGCATCCTGAAGTGATATAGTCTATTCTTCCATTTTATTCATGCCCTCCAACATTTCTCTCTATTGTCTTTTGGAGACAATGGAGGAGTGCGCTTTTTGGGGTGAAGGCAAACTCTTGGAAGGTTACAGCGCCTGCTGTGGCTGGAGAGGTCGATACAGGAGAGACATGTTTTGTTGCATCCGGGGCAGATCAAGGCATCCGGATGCACTGCTGCAGATACACCATGGCCTTTCTTGCAGGACCAGGCATTGGGGTCCCCATAGGTAAAGGTAAAGGGACCCCGGACCATTAGGTCCAGTCGTAACTGACTCTGGAGTTGTGGCGCTCCTCTCGCTTTACTGGCCGAGGGAGCCGGCATACAGCTTCCGGGTCATGTGGCCAGCATGACTAAGCCGCTTCTGGAGAACCAGAGCAGTGCACAGAAATGTTGTTTACCTTCCCGCTGGAGCAGTACCTATTTATCTACTTGCACTGCATGCTTTCGAAGTGCTAGGTTGGCAGGAGCAGGGACCAAGCAACGGGAGCTCACCCCGTCACAGGGATTCAAACTGCCGACCTTCTGATCGGCAAGTCCTAGGCTCTGTGGTTTAACCCACAGCACCACCCACATCCCTCTGATGAAAATAGGGACGTCCTATTCAATAACAACAACAGTTTTATTATTTGTACCCTGTGTTCCCCCAGCCACTCTGGGTAGCTTCCAGTGCATATAAAAACAACGTAAAACATTTTTAAAAAAAAATATCCATATACAGGGCTGCTTTCAGATGTCTTCTAAAGGTTGTACAGTTCCTTATCTCCTTGGCTCGTGGGTCATATAACTCCATACCCTCTAACATTTCTCCAATGAAAGTAGGGGTATCCTACGGAAAAGCAAGACATTTCTGGATCAAATCAGAAACCGGGATGGCTTCTGTAAATCTGGGACTGTCCCTGGAAAATCGGGGAACGTGAAGGGTCTGTTTTATTTTGCTGCCTGAGAGTCGCAAACCTGTGTCGTGTGACTGTTGTGAATGCAGAAAAGACTATAGAGCAGAAATTGAATTTACGCTTGTGCCGGTTGGTTTTATGGTTCCCAATATAAACTTGTGGCCTTGGTGTGCACAGTAATGGCCTGCTAATGCTTCTGACAGAATGGCCAAGGGCATGATTGAGAAATGAACCGGGTCATTAAAACAATGCATAGGTAAACAATTTTCAGCTTAGCCAGCACAAGACTTAAATTGTGCTTGGAGTCACAGCTGTAAATAACTGTAAGTGGGCTGTTGTTTTTAACAGAACGATGGTTTGTCCATTGTGATATTTAGATCCTGCCTTTTCTCCAAATTGCTGAGGATGCGACACATATTTTAACTTACTGTATTTTTCGCTCTATAAGACGCACCAGACCATAAGACGCACCTAGTTTTTGGAGGAGGAAAACAAGAAAAAAAATATTCTGGATCTCAGAAGCCAGAACAGCAAGAGGGATCGCTGCGGAGTGAAAGCAGCAATCCCTCTTGCTGTTCTGGCTTCTGTGATAGCTGCGCAGCCTGCATTCGCTCCATAAGACGCACACACATTTCCCCTTACTTTTTAGGAGGGAAAAAGTGAGTCTTATAGAGCAAAAAATACGGTACTTTATCCTGCACTACAGAGAGGTAGACTAGGCTGCTAAGCACGATTTGCCCATCACTCTTACTCAAATCCTGATTTCAAATCAAGATTCCCACAGCTAACACTAGTCACCTCAAACACTCTCTGCCTTTATCTGAGCTATTTTGTTAGATAAAATTCCCTGAAGAACCAAAAGGTAGTTCAAGTGATGATTTATTAATTCATGAGTATATGCCAGAGACTTTATGTACCTGAGCATGAGGTAAATGACAAGGTGCTTTGAATGTAGAAATGCAAGGCGAGGAATAATATCTTGCCTGGCATAGCAAAATATAAAGCTGAAGAATGTGATTCAATATTATAGCAAACATTATACAAATCACTAGCTCTGTGCTATTGCACCTGCTTCTACTAACACCTGGCCCTATAAAAATGTCTACACAGGAGAATGTCCAGACATTTCAAAGAAACAATATAGTCTGCCTACAGTTTTCAAAACATCCATTATATGTCAGTGATGAGGAACCTTGAATGAGACATAATTGCATTATGCACCATTCTCCTGGAGCCAGACTCTAAACGTATGATAAAGTAATATGGAGAGGTTGTCAATAAGCACATCTGTCAAACCACCCCTTTTTGCATTGCTATAACTCTATATTACACACATGACACATCCTATCTGTATATGGAAGCAGAATAAAAACAACAGGGGCACAGTGCTTAACCCTAGTGATGTGGGGCAGAAAATAATTCTTTTTCCTAAGTTCATTAGTAGCAGAGAATTGGTGCCAAGTAACCTTGCTCACATAGAGGCAAATCACTGATTATTTTTCTTAATTAATAGTGGAAGTGGGGAGGGGGGGATTTTCATCCAGACCACAGCATATGCGGAGGGTTTAACCCTTTTCTTCTCCACCAAAGTCCTGACAAAATAACCCACCCACTTCCACTCTCCAGGCTGCTGTTAGCCTTCACAGAGAGGGGAGAGAGGGATGCTCACATTGGTACTAAAGCAGAGTCCCACAATATGTAAATTTTTATTAATTTTCCAACATATATTAAGACACAATACAACTGACAATACATAAACAAACAAACATATAAACACGTATAATTTCATAACCTCTTTTTCTTAAACCTTATTTCAACGACTTCCCATACCTCCCTTTTCTGCATCCCTGTTTTAAAATTTTCCAGCAACCCCTAATTTCAATTACTTATAATTCACTTTCTTTAATCCTTTTTCTCTTACCCAATTATTTGTCACTGCAATTCTGTTTTACATTACCCATGACATTTTAGCACTCATTAATTTTACAACAGTTCTTAAGATAAACTTTAAATTTCTTCCAATCTTCTTCCACCATCTCTTTTCCTTGGTCGCGGATTCTGCCAGTCATCTCGGCCAATCCCATATAGTCTATCACCTTCGTCTGCCACTCTTCCAGCGTGGGTAGTTCTTGTGTCTTCCAATACTTTGCTAACAGAACTCTTGCTGCTGTTGTAGCATACATAAAGAACGTCCTATCTTTCCTTGACACCAATTGGCCTACCATGCCCAGGAGAAAGGCCTCTGGTTTCTTATAAAAGGTACACTTAAGGACCTTCTTAATTTCATTATAGATCATTTCCCAGAAGGCCTTGATCCTTGGGCACGTCCACCAAAGGTGGTAGAAAGTACCTTCAGTTTCATTACATTTCCAGCATTTATTATTGGGCAAATGATAGATTTTTGCAAGCTTGACTGGGGTCATGTACCACCTATAAATCATTTTCATAATATTCTCTCTTAAGGTATTACATGCCGTAAACTTTATACCGGTGGTCCATAACTGTTCCCAGTCAGCAAACATGATGTCATGACCAATGTCTTGTGCCCATTTAATCATAGCTGATTTAACCGTCTCATCCTGTGTATTCCATTTCAACAGCAAGTTGTACATTCTTGACAAATTCTTAGTATTGGGTTCCAACAATTCTGTTTCTAATTTTGATCTCTCCACCTGAAAGCCAATTTTCCTGTCCTGTTTGAATACTTCATTTATCTGGTAATAATGAAGCCAGTCTCTTACTTTAGACTTCAATTTCTCATAACTCTGTAGTTTCACTTTTCCCTCCTCTTGTTCTATAATTTCCCAGTATTTTGGCCATTTAGATTCCATATTAAGTTTTTTCACTTCCTTAGCTTCCATTGGTGACAGCCACCTAGGGGTTTTGTTTTCCAACAGATCTTTATACCGAGTCCAAACATTATATAGTGCTTTCCTAACAATATGGTTTTTGAAACCTTGGTGAATTTTAACCTTGTCATACCATATATATGCATGCCAGCCGAACCTATTATTGAACCCTTCCAAATCCAAAATGTCTGTGTTTTCAAGAAGCAGCCAGTTTTTCAGCCAGCAAAAAGCCGCTGATTCATAATACAATTTTAAGTCCGGCAGGGCAAAACCCCCTCTTTCTTTTGCATCAGTTAATATCTTAAATTTTATTCTGGGCTTTTTGCCCTGCCAGACAAATCTAGATATGTCTTTCTGCCACCTCTTGAAACAGTCCATTTTATCCACAATCTGCAGAGTCCCACAATATGTAGCACTAACACCATTCCAGAAAACATTGTGGAGAAGGTGGCTCTGCAATAGCAAAGCCTTGCAAAGAATATGTGGATCAACTGTGTACTGAATACGACCTGGCTGAAATTTGGGGCTGTTCATCATTTTGATGACATTGTGATAATACATATGTGTCTGCTACATAACAGTTAATACATCCCGCTCTGTATTTACTTAGACTCAACACAAATGAGGTGGGGGGGAATTCTGCTCCACGTTTTGTCAACTGTGCACAAGGTAAAACCAGATGAAATGCAACAAGTACTGTATCACATGCATTGGCCAAAACCCTGAAATTTAAATGTGAAACCCCGTGCATTTAAGAAATTATATCCGACTTCACACCCCAATAGCACAGAGGCATTGATTTAATTTCTCAGATCTTTTTTTTTTAATGATATTTATTAAAGTTTCAAAAAAGTTACAAAAATGAGAAAGAGAAAAAAAGAAAAAAAAAAGAAAAAAACAGAGAATACAAAATACAGAAAAATAAAAACAATTAAAAACATTTCCCTCTTTCCATGGCTTGTCTTTCATTTACTTATTTCCCTGACCTCCTCACACCTTCCTTTTTTGTATTCTAGTTCAATTAAATATTTCAGCAAATCCTTTCCAGCTTGGTTTTTATCCTAATCCAATCTTCTTTATCCTAATAATTTATCTTAATATACTGTAATTTTACATTCTCTTCTTTCACCAATTAGGCATCCATTTTTACTTTATTTAATCTTACTTCTCCTTAAAACTGATATATTTAAACTTAATCTCTTAAGACATTTCCCCTACGGTCATAAAAATTTCATTCCACGATTTTTCCAACTCTCATCAATTTTTTTTTTTTTTTAAATCTCCATATATACATTTTAAACTCCCAGTTTTCTTCCACTGTCCCCCCTCCCCGGTCTCGGCCCCTGCCGTCAGTTCCATCAACCTCCAACAGTCCATCAACCTGGAGATCTTATGTCCGAGGCTCTTAACTCTGCTTTATGTCCCATCTGCCGATCTTCTTGATAATCTTTGGTACTAAAAAGCAGATCTCGGGGGAGCTCCAACCCATCGATGCTCATATTCCTTCTTAACAGGTCTGCCAGATTTCTATAGTTAAGGCTAGGGCCCATAAGATATTCCAAATCTTGTTTCACAATTCTTCCAAGTCCAAAGGCCCCAAAAGCTCCAATCAACTCTTGGCTCAAATTCATATCCCAAAAGTCATTTGATCCCCGCATAAGGGGGTCTCTCCACCTTTCATTTTCCAGATCAGGCCAGATTCCCATCTTCAATGACTGGCTTCTCCTAATTACAGTCATATAAGGCTTCATCTTGTAATCCTCCGTTTGCCTCTGTAGGGTTAAGGCTCCCCCTTGTATTGCTTTATACTCCACAACAGCAACTTTCTCCTTCTCTAATTCATCAATATGTTCAGTTAAGAAAGATTCCTGTGCCGGGTTCTTGTCGACTTCTATGCTGATGCCCACTTCTGTTCCCAAAATATCAGTACTGGTAGCCATGGCATCCATCTGTTTATGCAGCTTTCCCAACAGATAAAATGTCCTATTCAGTACAGACACTACTTCTTCCTTAACCGACATTCTTGAGATGTTCAAGGTCAAAGCTGGTTTCTCACAGTCTTTATCTTTATCTTAAAGCCAATATCCCAGCTGCACTCTTGTAACAATGTCCCAAAACTCCCTCTAGAGGGAAACAGTCTCCATTTGTCAATCCTTTCCAGCACAGTTCCAAAAGTAAAATAGTAACAGTTCCAATTACCTTTTCTTCTTTTTTAAACACAGAAGCGGACAGTAGAAACAATGTCTTCTTTTATGTCTTGACAGCTAGCTGTCAAATTTATCCTGTTTACCGTCGATGAACTTTTTGCAGACCGTTCCCAGGTTCAGAGACGTGGTGCTTTGATTTTTAATTTTCCAGCTTCTCCTGCAAACTTCCCCTGCTTCCAAGGGGAGTAGTAATAGTAGATTCAATCAGTGGAGTTTTAATCCTTTACGAAAGACCTTAGTTAACAACTTCTTTGCTTCAGTCTATTTACAGAAAGGGAAGGTGGACTTCCTGTTTAAACCTTCCCCGTTCGGTGCCAGATTAAATTATTTTACAAGTCCAATTTCCCGTTCTACTCACGAGTTGTTGTTTAAAATCCAATTGTCCACAAAAAGAAGTCAGCGCTCTCCGACAGCGGCAGTGCGGCTTCGCTCCGTGCAAAAAGCGGTCGATTCAAAGCACCGCGCCGCTCACCACCACGTCGCTCCGGATTCCCGATATCGGGCCTCCTCGCGAGTAGGGGGGCGCAAAAGGTGCCAGCCGAATCCCAGGTTCACAGGCTTCTCCACCTGTGATTTCTAAGGGTCTCCGCCTTCGCCGTGGCAGTCAGACCCTGTTTTTCACGGAGCCGGTTCCTCCGATCGGGAGGAGCTCCACCATTGCCGGAGGCGCCAACCCGGAAGTCCTAATTTCTCAGATCTTTTGCCAAGCAGATGTCTCATGTTATACCATGAAGTGATAAGTGAAAGTTCAGTCAGCTGTTGTAAGAATCAAAGACTTCAAGTAATTATGTACATTGTTAACCATGAGTTAGGGCTCTGACGCCACTGTACAGTGGTACCTCGGGTTACATACGCTTCAGGTTACAGACGCTTCAGGTTACAGACTCCGCTAACCCAGAAATAGTACCTTGGGTTAAGAACTTTGCTTCAGGATGAGAACAGAAATTGTGCTCCGGTGGCGCAGCGGCAGCAGGAGGCCCCATTAGCTAAAGTGGTGCTTCAGGTTAAGAACAGTTTCAGGTTAAGAACGGACCTCCGGGACAAATTAAGTTCTTAACCCGAGGTACCACTGTATTCATAGAACCAGTGCTTCTTTTCTGGGGCACACGCAGGAGTACGCATACCCCTAAACATTTTGTGAATCTAAGTTTGGCCTCATTGAGGGGCAATATTTCAATATGAGTAGGAAAATGAGAGTACCCCTAAACAATTTTTTAGAAAAAAAGCACTGCATAGAACTGACGGTTGACCACATAGGAGCCAGTGTCTCTGCTAACTAATATGCTGTTATAATTTAGACACAGACACACACAGAGAGAGAGAGAGAGAGAAAGGCTGAAATGTTTTTTCTTCCTACTCAGATTGAATGGGCACCAGTCAAAAAAGCATTTGAAATTACGTCAGTGGTGTTCATTTCCCACAAAACATTCCCTAGCTCAACCAGCCACCTGACTGAGTATATGATAAAATGAAATGGCATTGTAATGGGCACAATATGAATATAATTCTACCCTTCAAGAGAAAGCTCAAAATGTTATTAGCAGGCACGTTCTGTCGCCTACGAATGTGCTTCAAGCATCTCCTCAGCATCTGGTCAAGCAGATGTGATTAAGGCTGAAGGCAGAATAGTGCCTGAACATAATCATCTGCAGGAATAGGCTCCCAAGGGCAGAATCAAAAGGTTTCCGTCAATCAACTTAGTGTGGGACCTCGTTTGCAAAATCTCAGGATGGCATCACAAGTCCTTGTGTCAGCGTGTAAGCTAATGAACGGGTCACCGAAAGAAACTGCTCAACATTTCCTTCCTTAAGTAGCTGGCTCGGACTCAACAGTGAATTTCAGTTTCTTCCAAATGAAGTTTGAAAATGAAATTTAGGCACCACAACAAACTTACAAAATGGCCCCCTTCCCCGTAGGTTCTGCTTCATTTGCTGGATTAAAGAAGTGTATTGCATGGATGGTGTCATTATATGCCTCAATCACTCGATGTCAACTATTCCCATAATGTTTAGTGATGCAAAACACACTTTAAAATTTGTGTGACGGGCGTTAACTCCTACTGGAAACTTTTCTGCTCCACCAGGCAATTAAGAATGCATCCCCCGCAATGGTCTATTGATGTTTGTGAACCATTTCACAGGGGCTCCCTGTCAGCCCTAACAACTGGCAGCTCGCTTTCAGTTGCCAGTTTTTCCTTTTGTAGCACCATCTGTACCTGCCCTGCACCTGATGTCCCATATGACATCAGGTGCAAGGCAGGTGTGCATGTTTTTTGGGAAGCAGCCGTGTGGGCCAAACTAGGCTGGAGTCTCCTCACCACTGTCTTGCACAACGATATTCCACCTGACAATTTGGTACACAAAGAGCCAGGCTAAATCACAAGAAAAGCCGAGGCAATTTATTTGATATGACAGGTAGCATCATCTTAAAGACGTTTCACATTGAAAGTGAATTTTTTTTTTTAGAAAAAAGAAAAAAACCTAAATATTATTGATGAGGAGAGTTTTACTGCTAATGAATCTCCCCCCACATTTCCTCTCCCACATGGTAATGTGACATTTGAAAGTGTGTTTTCCTTCTCGCATGATGGCATTAATTTTTCAAGAAGGTTCTGAATCTTCGAGACAGTTTGCATACGATGTGTTGCAAAATGGCACAGAGATAAATCAGTAGTTTGGATGAAAGCACAAAGGATTAAATTGCCTTAAGATTAGTCACACACACACACACACACACACACACACACACACACACACCCTGACTTGAATCTAGAGTTTGAGCACCTGCATGATTTGAGGAAAAAGCACAATTCCCCAGCTGTGCTGCAGAATATAGGAAGTTGTCCATCCATCCAGCATGACCTACACTGACTAGTATCACTTCTGCAAGGTACAGCAGTACCTTGGTTCTCAAACTTAATACGTTCCGGAAGTCCATTCCAAAACCAAAGCGTTCCAAAACCAAGGCGCGCTTTCTCATAGGAAGTAATGCAAAACGGATTAATCCGTTCCAAACTTTTAAAAACAACCCCTAAAACAGCAATTTATCATGAATTTTACTATCTAACGACCACTGATCCTTAAAATGAAAGCAATAATCAATGTATTGTACTATAAAATAAGTAAGACAGTATTGTAGATGATAAAAATTAAAATTATTATTTTTTCTTACCTGCACATATGATAGTCATGGTTTGGATCGGGGGCTTTTATCCATTTCCGCAGCCACACAATCAATCAGTAGCTGAACTGGGTTCCACACAGTCACAAAAACAAACTAACCAGAAAAGCCTCAAAAATAAAAACGCAAAATAAATAGCTAAAACAAAAGCGCCAAACTTAATCCATTCCAGAAGTTGGTTTGACTTCCAAAATGTTCAAAAACCAAGGCACAGTTTCTGATTGTGCAGGCGCCCAGGAAACAATAGTCGACAGCCGTATCAGATGTTCGGCTTCCGATAAATGTTCGAAAACCAGAACACTTACTTCAGGGTTTTTGGCTTTGGGGAACCAAGGTGTTTGAGAACCAAGGCGTTTGAGAACCAAGGTACCACTGTATTAGGCAGGGGACATTTGCAGTAATACCCGGAAATGCCAGGGATTCAACCTGAACTTCCTGCACACAAAGCAGGCTCTCTGCCTGTGAGCTTACAGGCCTTACCCTCTGACAGATCCTCCCCCAATATACCCTTACAAAAGTTGGGTGCCACCCCAACTCTCTGGTGAGCGGTAGCAACATCCCATAGGGTTCCAGGCACTCACATCAGGTCTGTGTTCCTTTGGAGAATAGAGACACAGCAGAGACTGTCATAGGTTTACGAAATATGGTTTGTTCACTTTTTTACACCTTCAGTCTGCATGGAGGGAGTCCAGATCTGACAGCATGGTCATTTCAAGAGGGGCTTGTGCCCCACAGCAGTGCAGCTCTCTCAGCCAGCCTTCAGCCAGCCTGCCCAAGATGGATCCCGGTCTTTCTTTCTCCTTCGTCCTTCCCAGAACAAAAACTCTCTTCTCCTGTCACTTCAAACACACACCTTGGCAACCCTTTTTGTCATGTTAACAGATTTGCTCTTTGCTAAGCCAGCCAGGCTGCTTTGCATAAGGCAGCCCAGGGATTCCTTATCTGGCACAGTTCTGAAGCTTGTACTTTCATCCATATCCCATTTGATCAAAATCCTACCATTTATTATGGGACGCGGGTGGCGCTGTGGGTTAAACCACAGAGCCTAGGACTTGCCGATCAGAAGGTCAGCGGTTCGAATCCCCACGATGGGGTGAGCTCCCGTTGCTCAGTCCCTGCTTCTGCGAACCTAACAGTTCGAAAGCACGTCAAAGGGACCCCTGACCATTAGGTCCAGTTGCAGATGACTCTGGGGTCATCAACCTCCCTTCCATCCAACCTCCCTTCCATCCAAGACAAAGGATTGCCATGACGCCCAGCCGCCAACCGAGCAACACTCGCCGCCAAACCACTCACATCTGCACCTGTGCCTTAATGCCTTTGATCGCTCCCTCCCAGCAGTTATTCCTCCTCTAGCCACTGCTATGGATGCAGAACCTGACTGTCTGTCTGTCTCCAGGCACTGTGGTCGTCTGCTAGGAAATTCTCTGGGTAGACATCTATAGGATTGTGTTGTCAGCCACTTGAGCAGAAGGCAGAAGTTTAGAAAAAGTGTCCCGTCCCCCGCGAAGGACAAGCCGCAACACCAAAGAACCTTTTTTTGTGCAATGTCCTTCTCTGGGACCCGCTAGGCAAGGCGGGTTTTTAAAATTACTATTCAAAGACCAAAAATACTGTTTTAAAGTAAAGAGCCTTGTCTACTTTCTGGTAAATTTATTAGCTCTGTTACCAGACAAGTCATGTTGGAAATAATGTCCATGGCACTGAAAGTCTTTCTGTCATGCATCTGTTGGAAAGCCAAATTTAGGACTTTATAAATAGCTCAAGATCACCCTGCTGAAGACACCAGAAGGCTTGGCTCGTTTCTCTGCATGTAAGCTGAATCTATAGTAGGGAATTTTCATCGACGGTAGGAAGAGGTATGGGCCTTCAGTTTTAAATGTTTAGAAGGAGTAGTTCTAAGTCCCAGCTGTGCACCTTTTAGACACACTCAAGTAATTGATAGCAACAGCTTGGCTTTTGTTTTGGGTGGGGGGGGTTTTGGGGGGGAGGGAGGTACGTCTGAGAAATATTAAAGGCATTTTAAAGCATTAAAATTGTACTGACAATTAAATTAGAAAATATATTCCAGGGTTGCTTTAAGAATTATTATGTACTTCCATAATTTTATGTGCCCATAATTTATAGAAAATGTCACATTTCTAATAAAAAACCCTAATTTACTAGACTTATTAAAAATAAATCAGATTTTCTTCTAAATTTGGAAACATGAATGATTTGTTAACTAGCAGGAAAGAGAGTTGCTATATGGCATAATTGTTGTGCTAAGTATTTTTGATGAATGAAGGCATCAGGCTGAAGCAGATTGATTTGATTATAGGATATCAATCAGCACTTGTATATACAAAATGCATTCTGTGGTGTTTTTTTGTTTTCCCCCCAAGAACTCCCAATGAAATACTGATCACATTTTGAATTTTTTCTTAGAAAGTTGTTCCTGCATGGGTTTACGTTTTCTTTTACAGTACTTTATTCGTTGATAGAGTGAGGATGGGAAGTCGCTGGACTACAATTCCCATCATCCGTTGCAATTTGCCCTCCTGGCTATGGCTGATGGGATTTGGAGTCCAACAACATCTGGAGGAACTACATGTTCCCTACGCCTGATTTAGAGGCCTAGTTGGACATTCTCTAGCCCTCAACTGGTCTAGGAGCAGATACAGGGCTGGTGGGTGAATCACTCACAACCCTTCCCCACCTCCCTGTTGCCCCATTGCACACATAAACACACACACCCTAAACCTGGTGATACCATATCAGCAAGAAAACAGGATGACATGGACATTTGCCCCTATTCAGGATGGCAGTTCTTATTTTTTGTTTTGTTTCGTTAGGATGCAATCCCGTACCCACTTCCTGGAGGGTAAGCCCTAATTAACTCAGTGGCACTTCTGACTAGAGAGCCACAGCTAAACGAAAAACAAGTGGACTCTGTAAGTCCTTCCACCTCCCCTCTCCTAGACAACCTTACAGTCGTACCTTGGTTCTTGAACGTAATCCTTTCCTGAAGTCCATTCGACTTCTGAAAACCAAGGCGCAACTTCCGATTGGCTGCAGGACCTTCCTGCAGCCAATCAGAAGCTGCGTCAGACATTCGGCTTCCAAAAAAGTTCGCAAACCGTAACACCCACTTCTGGGTTTGCGGCATTCTGGAGCCAAAACGTATGAGTACCAAGGTGTTTGAGAACCAAGGTACGACTGTATCTCTTATCTGGCGGACCTCAATAGTCTCCTTTCACAAGGGAAGGGCTCGATTCTGGCCTATGAATCAGCAGCCGGTAGAGGTGGCATTGATGACAAGTCTTCATTGCTGGCTTTGTTCTCCTACCTGCAGAATAGGCAAACCCTATTTTCCATTAACTTGTTTAATATTTTTTTAAAGAGTGGTGGGAAGCTCTAAGCTAGCAGCTAGGGCCAGGGGCCATCGCCATAAATTGTAGTGCTAAGTTAACTATGAAAAAGTTAATATATACTTTACGGAGTCCACATATAGTAAACTGAATGCCAGTTTCACTAGCATTCCTACAGAGAAAAATACCTCTCTGCTGTGCCCATGATTTTATAGACTTGTTATAGAACGCAATAGTTAGCTGCGGCATCATTTGGATTCACTGTAAAATTATCATGCTTTTACCATAATTCCAGAGAAAATGCCCAATATATAAGTAAACCTGGATTTCCAGCTTCTGTTCCAAAAGGCACACATATCAAACATTTGCTGTATTTCAGATTACATTGTTGCTAAAGTAACCTGTTCTCCTTCTCTTCAGTATGTCAAACTTTGAGCAATTTGATATAGATTTTTACCAGTCAGATTACATCGCTGAAAACCAAGAGCAAGGTTATAGCGGGCCTGAACCCCCTGGAAATGAGTATGGAAGCAAACAGTAAGTGCTTGAAATAGAACAAATTTACTGGTTTAATTTTAACATTGCATTTCAATTGCAATTAATAACACAATTTAATTGGGTTTCCCCCCCTTTTGTTAAGCAAGTGTTCCAGCCTTGAGAATTTTATGAGGCGTATCAGTTGGCTGCACTTATAATAAAACAAAAAACATTAAAATGTATGCTTAGGGTACTTTACAGTCCCTTTACCTAAAAAATGAAGAAGTAATAACACAGATTTAGAACAAGATCCCACCAATAGTTTTTCAATATTAATCCCCATGTTTCTTGAACACAGTTGTAGCAATGCATTTTTTTTTACTTTCCTTCCTTCCTTCCTTCCTTCCTTCCTTCCTTCCTTCCTTCCAAGGCCAACAAGATACATTCTCCAATTTCCAAATGCTACAGAAAGCACATTCTTTTCATGGGCTGGCTCGCCTCTGAGCTGTGGTGAGGTGGTTATCTCAGGGCAGCAGGCTCACGGGCAATCGCCACTGCTGGGTGCTCGCTGCCTCCTCTTGCTCCTCCGCTGCTGCAGCCATGGTCCCCGACACTCTGCTGGTGGTTGGGCCACGGTGTAGGTCACTGCAAGGGACCGTGGCTGCAGCACGTGGCACAGCCACAGCAATTGAGGAGCAAGAGGCAGAGTGTGCCCAGCAGACCAGAGCACTGGGTACCTGGCAGGGTTGAGTGGCAGCCACCCAGCCATAATGAGGAGCAGGAGGAACTGGCAGGGCACAGTGAGGAGGGAAGCGCACAGAGGTTTTACTGAGAGCCTTCTGGCGGTTCCCTCACTACGAGAAGTGACGTTACAGGGAAGCAGGCAGAGGGCCTTCTCGGTAGTGGCGCCCTCCCTGTGGAACGCCCTCCCGTCAGATGTTGAGGAAATAAACAACTACAGTGGTACCTCAGGTTAAGTACTTAATTTGTTCCGGAGGTCCATACTTAACCTGAAACTGTTCTTAACCTGAAGCACCACTTTAGCTAATGAGGCCTCCTGCTGCCGCCGCACCACCAGAACACGATTTCTGTTCTCATCCTGAAGCAAAGTTCTTAACCTGAAGCACTATTTCTGGGTTAGCGGTGTCTGTAATCTGAAGCGTACGTAACCTGAGGTACCACTGTATCTAACTTTTAGAAGACATCTGAAGGCAGCTCTCTTTAGGGAAGCTTTTAATATTTGATGAATTATTGTATTTTAATATTTTGCTGGAAGCCACCCAGAGTGGCTGGGAAACCCAGCCAGATGGGTGTGGTATAAATAAATTAATTGCTTCTGTGCATGCCCAGATGCTGAAAATCGCTTCTGCGCAGGCGCGATTTTCGACATCTGGGCATGCGCAGATGCGATTTCTGGTGCTGTGGTGCACTGGCCCAGCCCACAGAGGATCTCCATGGGAATGATGCAGCCCATGCCTGGTAAGCCTTGCCGACCCCTGGTGAGACCCAATTCATACTTCACTGTTTTGAGGAAGATGCCCTTTCACTCCAGTAGCAGTGCTTTTGACTCCCGTTCCCCATGTTGTCTTCCTTGTAGAGGTTGGGCAGTTGCCTCGCCACCGCCAGATGCATTTGCTTCTCCAGAAAGGGCTTCGTCTTCTCAGCAGTACACAGGCCAGATTTTTCAACCGGCGTTTACCTCAGAGTTCCCGCCTAACAACGCTTACCCTGACAGCTTTGATGAAGAACCGCCTTTGCTAGAAGGTACAGAATTAAAACACTTAATTACACTTTCCCCATGTTCTGGCGGCTTATACGTGGAGCAGACTCCCTTAATACTCATCGCAAATTTCTGTGGTGTCAAGGAAGTGATTTATTTTCCTTCCCTATAATATTACTAACAAGAACTTGTCTAAATGAGGGGTGGGACTCGTCTGAGGCTGGGGAAATGACCTGCCTGGAATATTACCCTTTTTCTGGCTTCCCAACAAGAGAAGCCGACATTTCTCCACACAACAACGCACAGTGATCCTTCCTAGAGCCGGCCCTGTCATTGGGCAAAGCGTGGCCTCAGGCAGCAGATCCTCAAGGGCTGGGAGTTGTGCCCAGGTAGTGTTAGATGGCAGTGTTGTGTGACCTGCCACTTGACTTGCCCTGCACCCCTTAACCTATTCGGCTGCCCTCAGGTGTGATGGAAGATGCTATCCTGTTAGCAATGTTAAAGCACAGTTCAAATGGCAGTTCCTTTGACTTGTGCTTGTGGATTGATGGCAAGGGAGCATCTTGTCTTTCACCTCCAGCAGTTGAAAATGTTTTTGGCCTGCTCTGACCCTCAGCAAACTTTTTCAGCAGGGGGCTGGTCCACTGTCCCTCAGACCTTGTGGAGGGGAGGGCCAGACTATAATTTTTTTGGGGGGGCGGGAATGAACAAATTCCTGTGCCCCACAAATAACCCAGAGATGCATTTTAAACAAAAGCACACATTCTAATGTAAAAACATGCTGATTCTGTTATGTACTGAAGTTCTCACCCTGGGCCAGCAGGGGGATACTGTAGATAGTTATGCAAATAAAGGATCGAAAGTGATGTTCAGTGACTGGATAGTTTTAGAAAATTGTTACAGTTACGTTGTACTGGAACTCTATATAAGCAGGCTGACTGAACCCTTCAGTTCAGTTCTGTTCTGGCCTGTGAATAAACAAGAGCTGTTTGAAGAGCTGTTTCTGGCCTGTGAATAAACAAGAGCTGTGTCGTCTGATATGTTCACCCACAACTTAACAGATTCTCAGACCATCTGCGGGCCGGATTTGGAAGACAATTGGGCCTACACCGCTTGCAGGCCAGAAGCCAGATTTTACTCCATTCCTTGACTCCATTTTGGCAACTTCCTTCATTGTTAAAATTAAGCAGCAGATCACATGTTCTTAATAGACATTTCATAATGTCCGAAATATCAAACTATAAATTGCAATTAAAACTCCCTTTCTTATGGGGGCCACTAGGGGGCGCATCGGAAGATGGCTGACAATAACATCTCTCCGACCCACACGAGGTAATTTGGAGGCTATGATGGGGCTAATTAGCCTCCTTAACCCCCCCAGGATTGTGGGGGGGGACAGCCCTTGCCTGCTGTGCCCTATACCACCCCCGAATTTGTGGGGATGGGGGCACTAGGCACAAAGCCCTCCTGTGGGATTTCGGCACTCCTGGACGCCGTCCCTGATTCGCGCCACTAGCTGCAAGAACTTCAAAAGAAACAATTTGGACGAGGCGAATTGCACATACTTCAAGGAAGGAGGGAGAGTAAAGACTGCGGTCAGAAGAGATCTCTGATAAAACAAGACAAGAATAAAACATGAGAAGATACATCAAGATACGGTACGGCAAATGACTGATGGGGGAGGGGAAAAACAACTTTCCTTTCTTTTTCTATGTGATTAAACAAGAATCCCCTCCCCTAAGGAGTCAGAAATGTCATTTTAAGGACTTAAGCTGTGGATTTAAGGCTGTGTGGAGATAAACTTTCGAATCAAAGCATGTTTCAAGACGAGCCTGGAAGGTGTGGGAGCTTTGGAATGACGCAGTTAAAAATGCCGTCGCCATTTTGGGAGGCTCTGTCGGAGGTCTTGAGTCTGGGAGGAGAAAGAGAGAAACAAAGGTGTTTATATATTGTGGATTAAACTCCTCAGTGGGACTCAAGAGCGACAGCTTCGTAAGATTATGATGGAAAGAGCGATGTTATCTATGAAGGAGATGATATATGGAAACCATCTGGATTTGAGGATTGGAAGAACGGAAAATTCATACAGGATTATTACATTGGTGTTTATCGGCTTAAGGAGACTATCAGAAGAGATCATAAAGGAAAAATAAAAAATATATGAACAAGATGTGATGTGGAAACAGCAAGATAAGATGGGATTGAATTACGAACTCTGTCTGGATTGAGTTGGACTGATTTGGACATTATCGCAGTAGCAAGAAGATGATCAGAATCCCCCTTCGGATCTTGAAGTATGGGTCCCCCCAACAAAATTCAAAATTTGGCTTTGTAATTCGGAATTTATGTGATGTGATTTAATTTGATGTGATTGACCAGTTAATAAAAATTATTTTTAAAAAAACAAAACAACTCCCTTTCTTATAAATGAATAAATGTAAGCAAGAGAAAAGTTTATTGAAGTTTGGTATGTGTTAACTTACCACTCTCTCACACACACACGTTTTCAATTGCTCTGCGCCCAGAATAGTAATTTAACTGATCACAGCACAGTCAAAATCCTAGGTAAAAAGTATGTTTAAAAGCAATATTCAATCTTAGGCTATCAAATCAGAAACTGGGGTTGGGGGGGAGAGCTTTGTTTAATTTGTTGTCTTGCATTTGTAACACAGACACATGTTTATATTTGAAAGGGCAGCACTACAATTTGCATGGAAAATAAAGGTGATAACTCATTTTTATGGCACATACATCATGTACTTTACTGCCTCTAGATGACAGCATCACAATAAATTTCGTATTCAGATTTCATAGCATTGCCTTTCCCTCTATATTTATATTGCATAATCAGATATCATGTTAAGGTACCTATAATTAATAAACACTTGTTATAATCTTGTTTACATATCTAGTAATAAATTTGCCGGCTTTTTTAAAAAAATAAAGGCAGCGTATTCCAAGGCAAAACTTGATAAATTTCCTATAACTATAACATACTAGAGATTACCACTGTGTTAGATTTAAATAATGAAAAAGGTTAAAAGATCTGTACATGAAATACCTAGTGGAAATATTTGCATCTCATTCTGATGTACCAGGAACTGTAATTGACCCCCCCCCCCCGAGCTATAACTCCCAGCACCCTTAAACTGCAGTTCTCAGTATTCTTTTTTTTTGGGGGGGGAGAGCGGGATGTGTTCTGAATGTGTTCTGAATGTGTTCTGAATGTGCTCTGATTGTGTATTTGCACTCCATAGGACTCCCCTGTTAGAGTCTAGCCTTTTCCCATATATTTAAATAATGCACAGCATTTATCTCCATTTGATCGCTAAGAGGACAAAAGTGACCCCCAAGTCTATCTACCTGTCTCAGGGGTGGGGGACCTATGGCTCTCTGTTTGTTACTGAACTACAACACCCATCATTCCAGATTTCTGGCTATGCCGGCCGGGGCTGATGGGAGTTGAAGTGTGACAGCATCTGGAGAGACACAGATTACCCATCCCTAATCTTATCACGTTTGAAACCTACTCCTTTGAGCAGTCTCCCCCAACACAAGAGTCCCCAGATGCCATTTGACTACAAGTTCAGTAGATGCTAACTCCCTGGGTCTCTGGGTGCCAGAGCACACCAAGCCGGGCACACACAAATTTTGGTGCCAGGGCCATGCACGCTGCATGGCACCCACAGCCCCTGGCACCCACAGTCATAGGGCCAAGTTGGCACTCCTGACAGATGTCAGAGGCTGGACTGAGGAGGAATCGTGGGGACTGCTCCCCGTTCTCCTGAACCTTCCCAAGAACAGGAGGACAGTATAGATTTAGAACAGTGGTTTGTAGAAGGGCCCAGTTCAAAGGCTGCAGAGGGGAGAAGCTGGGAAATATCGGGAGAGGAACAGCAGGAAGAAGAAGAAGCATCAGGGGAGAGACAGCTGACAGACTCAGTGTCTCTGGAAAGCATTCCTGACCTCCCCCTCTCCCAAGACCAGGCATGCATTGAAGGTATTAGAACAGAGAGCTCAGAGGAAGAAAGCTCAGATTAGCCGACACAGGGGTGATGTAGAATAGAAGAGACGGAGGGGGTGGGACTTTACTTGGAGCAACGCCATTATCTTAGGGAGACCGCCTTCCTTCGTTGCTCTCTGTGAATTATTGAATAAATTGCTTGGTAAGATCTTTTATTGTTTCTCTGCTTATTGGCTGCTAGCGTGGGAGGGATCAGATTCCCCGAAACCTGACAGAAAGTCCCATCATCCTCAGCCAAAATGGCCATTGGCCCAGGAGCATTGGAGTTGTAGTCCACACCCAGGGACCCAAGCCTGGGAAGCTGCCTAAGAGGAACCTCCAGGGAGGAGTGCAAGTGGCTTAAACTGTCTCCAAATTCTATCCTTGCAATCTTATTAGGAAGAGAAACAGTGGCTTGTTCATAGGTGGTTCATGACTGAACCATGCCCCCTCTCCCCCCCCCGTACCTTTGGCACCCAAACTCCACCCCCCCACACACAGACCATTGGACAATTGCCGACACTCTACTGAACAATTCCTCTGCCTGTTGCAGAAATTGCCGGGTGCTGTGCTAGATGCTTTATGATTTTTAATTGTATTTTTATCGCTTCTTTTATTTCTTAAATTGTATTTTATTGTATTACAATTTGCAGCCCGTCGGATTCAAATTGTAAAGCAATAAAATACAATGTTAAAATATAAAAAATAAAATAAGCAATAAAACACAGTTAAAACCCACTGTGAATATTTAGTGTGCACATGCTACAGGCCATCAGAACGAAGCTCGCTGACCATGGCTGATCCCACAGACCACGATTTGGGAACCACTGACTGTGAACCACCTTGACTGTGAAAATGTCAGAAGCAAAATACTATTTTTGCTGGGAGCTTGGGTAATTTCACACACTTCTGCCACCCTCGTTGCTTCACATCTTTCCAAGCAAGCTGGCTAGGAGAATTTCTGATCTACCACTGGAGTTTGGCATAGCAATCAGAAATAAATTTGTAAACTTCAGGTTGTTGTTGTTGTTAAATAAAGCTTTCCTTGGTGCCACGGAAAACATGTCTCTGTGTTACAAATGCACAGGCATTTTCCTGGCCATCTCACCCAAAATGACTGCAAAAAAGGACCCACTTGCCTCCTTCTCAGAGGCCAGGTGTTGGACAAGAAGATGGAGGGTGATGAGGTTTCGTGAGGGGCTGGTGGGGGCCTTTCAGAGCCCAGGAACCCTTGTTCACTGCCCAATCTAGCCAACCATTGAATCTAAGCCTACTGTGAAGGATGACTGGATCTGCCTGCTTCTCTCACCACCACCCCCCGCCAAACCCCCCCCCCCACATTTTGCTTAACACAAAGACAGAATGCTAAGACAGGGCTAGAGTGTTTCAACCTCTTTGTGCTTTCTGGGGTTTCTGAAGCTATAAGGCAGCCCTAAGGCTTTGAGAAAAGGGACGCGGGTGGCGCTGTGGGTTAAACCACAGAGCCTAGGACTTGCCGATCAGAAGGTCGGTGGTTCAAATCCCTGCGACGGGGTGAGCTCCCTTTGCTCGGTCCCTGCTCCTGCCAAACTAGCAGTTTGAAAGCACGTCAAAGTGCAAGTAGATAAATAGGTACCACTCCAGCGGGAAGGTAAACGTCATTTCCGTGGTTCGCCAGAAGCGGCTTAGTCATGCTGGCCACATGACCCGGAAGCTGTACGCCGGCTCCCTCGGCCAATAAAGCGAGATGAGCGCCGCAACCCCAGAGTCGGTCACGACTGGACCTAATGGTCAGGGGTCCCTTTACCCTTTACCTTTAAGGCTTTGAGAGCAGCACAATTGGCATAGGACGCCTTGCAGAATACCTGCTTCAACTCGGAAGAACCCAGAATCTCTCCAAATCTGCCTGATTCAGCTTAGAATTCATCTAAGCCTCCCCGCAAAAAAAGCTGAGAGGTTTCTAATGTTTGCAGCCGACAGGCTGCATTCGGCTTGTTGGATCACTAGTAGAACAGGCCTTTTAATAGTACAAGCTTAATATTCATACAGTGATACGTTTGACTGTGTTGTATTTAAAATGCTATGCAGAGAGGTTTGCATTAGGCATGAGGTGTTTGTCTTTAGCAAATGCAGCAAGGAGAGTGTTTAAGGCTAATTGATGGCTCATACCAGAAACCCAAGCAGAGATCTCACAGCAAAAAGATGAAACCTGAGAACTCAGTGTCTTAGTCAATCGCGGGAGCCAGCAGTAGTATCAGAGATAGTGAACAAGCAAAGGATCTTGTTACAGAGAGAGGAAAGTTATTTAACTGTATTAATGACTGAAAAGAAGATCAGACCGCATTCCTTGCTTATTTACGAGCGATGAGTTATTTTGTATTTTGTACTGTTCATTTGTAACTGTTTCAAAACTGTTCTGCGGTAAAGCTATGGAACTCATTATTGTGGCGGAGAGCAAATTCATTTCAACTCTGAACAAGGTCTGGATAAGGGATTCCATTTGCAATGACTCTGACAAAGCCTATGTTACTGAATCCTGAAAGCCACCTGCTCTGAAGCGAGCGAGGTGTCCTCTACAGCCACTTTCTTGTCTGTCAAAATTGGCGATTGGCTTATGAAAACAAAGCAGTATCTTGTACAATGGGATTGTAAGGACAGATCATTAATCAAATTAATAAAAGTAGCATGGATATGGGATGCGGGTGGTGTTGTGTGTTAAACCACAGAACCTAGGACTTGCCGATCAGAAGGTCGGCGGTTCGAATCCCCACGACGGGGTGAGCTCCCGTTGCTTGGTCCCTGCTCCTGCCAACCTAGCAGTTCGAAAGCACATCAAAGTGCAAGTAGATAAATAGGTACCGCTCCGGCGGGAAGGTAAACGGTGTTTCCGTGCACTGCTCTGGTTCGCCAGAAGCGGCTTAGTCATGCTGGCCACATGACCCAGAAGCTGTACACCGGCTCCCTCAGCCAGTAGAGTGAGATGAGCACTACAACCCCAGAGTCGGGCATGACTGGACCTAATGGTCAGGGGTCCCTTTACCTTTACCTAGCATGGATATAAAGAGCATATCCATCAACATTCGCATTGGAAGATGTCCGATTTCATCCACATATTGTATCGGGTGCAAGAGAAACAGAGCATGCAGTGAAGGCTGTTGCACCCAGGTCCTGCTTATGAACTTTCCAGAAGTCTCTGTTGGCTGCTGCAGGAACAAAATACTGAACTACATGGGTCATTGGCCTGATTCAACAGGGCTATTCCTGTCAGTGAAGTTATTCAGGACTCTTTCTCTCTGACTCTGACTCTCTCTCTCTCTCTGTGTGTGTGTGTGTGTGAGAGAGAGAGAGAGAGAGAGAGAGAGAGAGACAGAGAAAGAGAGAGAGAGAGAGAGAGAGAGAAAGCCATTTGAGGACAGTGCTGGCATCTGGTTCACATAGTTTTCCTTTGCCTAACTGAGTAATCAATACTTCCAAATTAAGTCTTGGCTACAACGCATGCATCATTAGAATAATTTGCCTACAGCCAACCGACTGTTTTGTTATTCTAAAGCGAGCTATTGCACCGAGGTTTTTCATTTAGGATGATTAACCATTTTGAAACTTCTTCCCCCTCCTCTGTTGCAGAGCTGGGGATCAACTTCGATCACATCTGGCAAAAAACATTAACTGTCCTCAACCCAATGAAGCCAGCAGATGGCAGCATCATGAATGAGACGGACCTGACAGGGCCTATGGTTTTCTGCCTGGCGCTTGGAGCGATGCTGCTACTGGTACGGTATAGTGCAAACTGCAGCTGTTCTCATAGCAATATCCTCAGTAGAAAGGACTTTGGGCTTTGTAGGGAGAAGGAACCCAATTAAAAGCCCCACATGCTAAGGAATGTCGAAAGCAATAGCGACTCATCTGCTAGGAAGCTAGCCTTGTGGCTGCACCCTGCTCAAGTGAGCTGCTTCTGATCAATGGTCAGGGATGATAGGAGGTCAAGTGCACTGTATCTGGAGAGCCACAGACTTCCTATCGCTGGAATAGTGGGAAAGGACATCCGAACACAGCACCTACAGCTATCTAACCAACTTAATTGATGAACTGAAAGCTTTCTCAGCTGCCTTGTGCGGTTGTGCCCTCCCCAGGCACCTTCCATCATATAAAGCGCAACACATTGAACTTGAAATCTTCCGAGCCACTCAGACGTGATGCAGCTGCTGTGCTTCTTGACCTGTTCAAAAAGGGCTTCTTGCAACTGGGAGAGGAAAGTGGCTAAGAGCATCAGTGAATAGAGCTGTCAATATATGAACTAGGTACCAACAGGAGAAAAACAACAACCCAACCCATTTTTTAAAAAATAAAAATTAGGTAGTTATCTGAAACTACCTTATTGGGACATTTTCCCTTAAAAGTTGTCAGCAGCGCTTTTGCTTAGAACACTATATGTTGTGTTAATTATGCGATTAATAACAATAATAGTCATTTTCTTATTTATAACCTGCCCATCTGGCGGGTTTCCCCAGCCTCTCTGGGCGGCTCCCAGCAAAATAATGAAAACACGATAAAATATCAAACTTTGAAAACTTCCCTAAACAGTACATACCCCAAAACGTGCATGCGGGTGGCGCTGTGGTCTAAACCACTGAGCCTCTTGGGCTTGCCAGTCAGAAAGTTGGCGGTTCGAATCCACGAGACGGTGTGAGTTCTTATTGCTCTGTCCCAGCTCCTGCCAGCCTAGCGGTTCGAAAGCATGCCAGTGGAAGTAGATAAATAGGTGCCACTTCGGCGGGAAGGTAAACAGTGTTTCTGTGTGCTCTGGTTTCCCTCACAGTGTTCCATTGTGCCAGAAGCAGCTTAGTCCTGCTGGCCACATGACACGGAAAACTGTCTGTGGACAAACGCCGGCTCCCTAGGCCTGAAAGCGAGATGAGTGCCGCAACCTCATAGTTGCCTTTGACTGGACTTAACCGTCCACGGGTCCTTTACCTTTACTTTTTTTGCATGTTAGGATGCCAGGTCATTAGGTTCAGCCTGATTTCACACATGGCTGCATGTGAGACTGCTGTGTACAGTGGTACCTCGGGTTACATACGCTTCAGGTTACATACGCTTCAGGTTACAGACTCCGCTAACCCAGAAATAGTACCTCGGCTTAAGAACTTTGCTTCAGGATGAGAACAAAAACTGTGCTCCAGCGGCGTGGCGGCAGCAGGAGGCCCCATTAGCTAAAGTGGTGCTTCAGGTTAAGAACAGTTTCAGGTTAAGAACGGACCTCCGGAACGAATTAAGTACATAACCAGAGGTACCACTGTATATGTGTGTGTTTCCAGTGGCGTAGCGTGGGGGGTGCAGGGGGGGCCCGGCCGCACCGGGTGCAACATCGAGGGGGCGCACGCTTGCACTCGCAGCTCTCTGCCCCTGCCTGGCTCGAGTGCTAAAATCCACGGGTTAGGGGGCGCAAATTACTTGCCTTGCCCTGGGTGCTGACAACCCACGCTACGCCACTGCGTGTTTCTTCCATAGCTGCTCTCCACGGGGGCTTAAGATGGGAGAAAAAAGGAGGCAGAAATGTAGCCTGGCCCGTCCCGTTTTAGAACTCATTGGTGCATGTTGACTCTCTGCGCCTGCCAAACAAGAAGACTTTTGTCCGTGATTCTGCCTCTGGCTTACCAGCTTCTGATGACTTCTGCTTTCTGATTCACTCGGGGCCTGACCCTGCTAAGGTGCCAGAACATTTGAAACAAAAAGTTGGCAACTCTTTTAAACAGCTGCTGGATCAGCACCAATTAGCAGGTTATAACGTTCATTCCCATGTGATGAAAACCTTCGGTGTGCTGAGTTCTGGAGATCAAGCTGTTGTTAAAGCCCAGAGACCAGGCTGCATTTTTTCCTCCTCATTAAGCAAAGCTCCCAGCGAAGGGATGGAGTAGAACGAGAGGAGCCAACTTAGTTCTTTCCAGTTGTCATTGGACCTCCAACTCTTTTCAGCCCCAGGCAGTGTGGACCAGTGGTTAGGGATGATGGGAGCCGTAGCCAAACCATCTCTGGAAGGTAGGACATTTGCTACCCCTGGAGTTGAAGACATGGTGGCTGTACCCATTGAACAATATATGCATCATCTCCTGCTGATAACCCAAGTAATGGCTATTATTTGTTGCATCCACCATATAGAGAAAAAAACCCAAGGAAAGTTGATACACCTATAGGACCTTCAAGTCTTTTTGGTACTGAAAGTGCACCTTTGAACTCCATATCCTTGCTATGCACAAACAGGAGTCATTTCACAAACCCATGTGACATGTTGGTTGTAACCTTGCTGAAGGAACAGAACTACAATGTGGCATTTTTCACTCCACCAATTGGCACACCTTGCCAGCAGGTTGAGTTTATGGCGCACGGGTGAGGGCCTGTTTTCGTTTAGATGCAATAATAATAGTAATAATAGTAATAATAGTAATAATAGTAATAATAATAATTTATTATTTATACCCTGCCCATCTGGCTGGGTTTCCCTAGCCACTCTAGTCAGCTTCCAACAAAATATTAAAAATATATTAAAACATCAGTCATTAAAAACTTCCCTAAACAGGGCTGCTTTCAGATGTCTTCTAAAAGTCAGATAGTTGTTTATTTCCTTGACATCTGGTGGGAGGGCATTCCACAGGGCGGGCGCCAATACCAAGAAGACCCTCTGCCTGGTTCCCTGTAACTTTGCTTCTCGCAGTGAGGGAACCGCCAGAAGGCCTATTTCCGCTGCAGTTTTCTTTTGTCTCTTTTGGTCAGCCTTGCCAAATTCCACCTGAGCGCCCCACATAGAGAACTGGTTGCATGAATGATTATGTCACTCGTAGAAATGAGTCCACATTTACCTTTTTCTTTTTTGACGTGGCTGAGAGCATTCAGAAATTTACCGGGAGGGTAGTGTCATTATGCAGTCTAGTCACTAGGTGGCACTGGACTTAGATGTAGCTGTGTGGATTCAGGAGTTTCCTGTCCTCCGTTTACAAAGCAAAAGCATAGTTGGCTACCTTTCTGACTGGTATGTCCTTTAAGCCTTCCATGACACCTACCGTTGTATGGTGCTGGCATTCATGTGGTGGTTTGGTTATATAAATTGGCATAGGCTGGCTAGGAATTACTGGTGTTGTTGTTGTTTAGTCGTTTAGTCGTGTCCGAATCTTTGTGACCCCATGGACCAGAGCACGCCAGGCACTCCTGTCTTCCACTGCCTCCCGCAGTTTGGTCAAACTCATGCTGGTAGCTTCGAGAACACTGTCCAACCATCTCGTCCTCTGTTGTCCCCTTCTCCTTGTGCCCTCCATCTTTCCCAACATCAGGGTCTTTTCCAGGGAGTCTTCTCTTCTCATGAGGTGGCCAAAGTATTGGAGCCTCAGCTTCAGGATCTGCCCTTCCAGTGAGCACTCAGGGCTGATTTCCTTCAGAATGGATCGGTTTGATCTTCTTGCAGTCCATGGGACTCTCAAGAGTCTCCTCCAGCACCAGAATTCAAAAGCATCCATTCTTCAGCGATCAGCCTTCTTTATGGTCCAGCTCTCACTTCTGTACATCACTACTGGGAAAACCATAGCTTTAACTATACGGACCTTTGTTGGCAAGGTGATGTCTTTGCTTTTTAAGATGCTGTCTAGGTTTGTCATATGCAAAAAAAGTGGGGTAAATCAGCTCGAAGAAAACCTGCCATCTACAGCATTCCCACTCCTCCCAGGAATACTGCTGCTACTGCTGCTGAAGAAGCTATTGTCTATGGTATATATTGCAAAGCCAGCAAGAAGGGGATTAGTAGCAGTACAAGAAGAAATGAACCACCCTAAGGAGGACAGTCACATGTACCATAGGGAAAAGGGCTGTAGCTCATTGGTAGAGCACTTGCTTTCAATGCAGAAGGTCCCAAATATCCGGGTAGGTCTGGGAGATCCCTCTTTGTGAAACTGTGGAGAGCCACTGCCAATCAATGTAGACAATACTAAGATAGATCAAACAGCTTCCTTTGTTCCAGAATTGTGGATACTGGTGAACACAGATAAAGGGACAAAGATGAAGAGCCTTGTACTGTCACACCATTAAGAATGGCCTTGTTTAGTCGTTTAGTCATGTCCGACTCTTCGTGACCCCATGGACCAGAGCACGCCAGGCACCCCTGTCTTTCACTGCCTCCTGCAGTTTGGTCAAACTATGGTAGGTTCGAGAACACTGTCCAACCATCTCGTCCTCTGTCGTCCCCTTCTCCTTGTGCCCTCCATCTTTCCCAACATCAGGGTCTTTTCCAGGGAGTCTTCTCTTCTCATGAGATGGCCAACATATTGGAGCCTCAGCTTCAGGATCTGTCCTTCCAGTGAGCACTCAGGGCTGATTTCCTTAAGAATGGCCTTAGCAGTTCTGTCTTTTTTTTAAAATGAATATTTATTAGATTTTCCAATTTTATATAAACACAAAAAAAAGAGAAAAAGAAAAATATTAAAAACAATTCAGTTTCAATAACAGTTTTTCAATCACATATTTCTTTGACTTCCTCATACCTCCCCTTCTTGTTCTCTAGTTCACCTTATTAATTCAGCAAATCCTAATCTCTTAACATTCCTTTTAAAATAAAACCTTGTTTTCCATTCAGCTTTTTTTAAAAATTTAATAACATAAACCATTATAATCCCCATTATCTTTATCATAACAGCTAGTTCCCACCAAAGTTCAAACCAACATCTTTTCAAAGTTCATTAATTTTATAATATTTCTGTAGATAATCCTTAAATTTCTTCCAATCTTCTTCTGCTGACTTTTCTCCCTGGTCGCGGATTCTGCCGGTCATTTCTGCCAGTCCCATACAGTCGATCAACTTCATCTGCCATTCTTCCAGAGTGGGTAGATCCTGAGTCTTCCAGTGCTTTGCTATAAGTATTCTTGCTGCCGTTGTAGCGTACATAAAGAAAATTCTGTCTTTCTTTGGCACCAGATGGCCGACTATGCCCAAGAGAAAGGCCTCTGGTTTTTTCAGGAAGGTATACTTAAGTATCTTTTTCATTTCATTATAAATCATTTCCGTGAAGGCCTTAATCTTTGGGCACGTCCACCATAGGTGAAAAAATGTACCTTCAACTTCCTTACATTTCCAGCATTTATTATCGGGCAAGTGATATATTTTTGCGAGCTTGACTGGGGTTATGTACCACCTGTATATCATTTTCATAATATTCTCTCTTAAGGCATTACATGCCGTGAATTTCATACCTGTGGTCCATAACTGTTCCCAATCAGCAAACATGATGTTATGTCCAAGATCTTGTGCCCATTTAATCATAGCTGACTTAACCGTTTCATCCTGTGTATTCCATTTCAGCAGCAAGTTATACATTTTTGACATGATTTTAGTTTTAGGTTCTAGCACTTCTGTTTCTAATTTAGATTTTTCCACCTGGAAGCCAATTTTCCTGTCCAAATTGTATGCCTCCCTTATCTGAAAATAATGTAACCAGTCTCGGACTTTGTTTTTTAATTTCTCAAAACTCTGCAATTTCAGTCTATCTCCTTCTTGCTCCAAAATTTCCCAATATTTTGGCCAACTGGCCTCCATATTGAGTTTTTTCTGAGCTTTCGCTTCCATTGGTGACAACCACCTTGGGGTTTTGTTTTCCAGTAAATCCTTATATCTAGTCCAAACATTAAACAAAGATTTCCTAACAATGTGATTTTTAAACGCTTTGTGAGCTTTAACCTTGTCATACCACAAATATGCATGCCATCCAAAAACATTGTTAAAACCTTCTAAGTCCAAAATGTCTGTGTTTTCAAGAAGCAGCCAGTCTTTCAACCAGCAGAATGCTGCTGACTCATAATAGAGTCTGAAGTTTGGCAGGGCGAAGCCACCCCTTTCTTTTGCATCAGTTAAAATCTTATATTTTATCCTAGGCTTCTTGCCCTGCCAGACAAATTTAGAAATATCTTTCTGCCACTTCTTAAAACATTCCATCTTGTCCACAATTTGTAATTTTTGAAACAAAAACAACATTTTAGGCAATACATTCATCTTTATAGCTGCTATTCGACCCATCAAGGAAAGCTTCAAATTTGACCATATTTCGAGATCTTTTTTCACTTCTGACCAGCATTTCTCATAATTATTTTTAAATAAGTTCCCATTTTTAGATGTCATGTTAATCCCCAGATATTTCACCTTCCTCACCACAGACAGACCTGTTTCATTCTGAAATTTCTCTTTTTCAAACAATGTCATATTTTTCTCTAAAACCTTAGTTTTGGTCTTATTCAATTTAAATCCTGCCACCTGACCAAATTCTTGAATTAGTTCTAAAACTCTTTTAGTACTAGATTCTGGCTCCTGTAACGTCAAAACTAGGTCATCTGCAAATGCTCTCAATTTATACTGTTTAACTCCAACCTGTATACCTTTAACCAACCGGTCCCTTCTAATCATGTTCAGCAAAACCTCCAGGACCGATATAAAAAGTAAAGGGGAAATTGGGCATCCTTGTCGTGTCCCTTTTTCAATCTTAAATTGTTCCGTAACCACATTATTTACAATTAATTTGGCCTTTTGTTCAGAGTATATTGCACCTATACCATTTTCAAAACCTTGGCCTACCCCCATACCCTGTAGATTCTTTTTCATAAAACTCCAAGAAATGTTGTCGAAGGCTTTCTCCACGTCCACAAATATCAAGACAGCTTTAGTATTTATATCCACATCTAGCTTTTCCAAAATGTTGATTACATTCCTCAAATTGTCAGATATGTGTCTTCCCGGCAGAAAGCCCGCTTGGTCCTTATGTATGGCCTTAGCAGTTCTCAACCTGTGGGTCCCCAGATGTTGTTGGACTACAACTCCCATCGTCCCTGAGCTCTGGCCTTGCTAGCTAGGGGTGATGGGAGTTGTAGTTCAACAACATCAGGGGACCCACAGGTTGAGAAGGGCTGCGGCTTAGGTTGTATCTACCCCTGCAGGGACTCAGCTGGACTGGTCCATTATAACGTTAAAAATGTGTTATAAAAATTTGACACCAGAGGGCGCTGTGGAGTAGTGATCAATCATCAATGGCAAAATGCATTGGGAGCTACTGTCTATTTATAAATAATTTTTTAACAGCGTTTTTCATATCTCTGTAGATCCTGCCCAGGTGTGTGGAACCTTTGGCCCTCCAGATGTTGATGAACTACAACTTCCATCATCCCTGGCCATTGGCCATACTTGCAGGGGTTTATGGGAGTTGTAGTTCAGCAACTTCTGGAGGGCCAAATGTTCCTCACACCTGTTCTACCACCTGAAACAGAGACCTAAAAGACACTGAGCAACCTTGAGCAGTTGGTGCGTTGGGACTGAATGACATTCAGATTTCCAGGTTGCTGGTTTCTGTGTCAATTTCTGGCAAAATCTCTCTCAGAGAGGCTTGAACATATTCCTTCTTGGTCTGTATTTCAGGCAGTTTGGGGGATGGCAAGTATTTCTGGGCCAAAGTTGCCATCTGTGGGCTAAGTCATAAAAGGTTAGATCTGAGAAAATAATGTGTATTCTGTGTACATAAACCTCATCAGAAATATTAAGTTCCAAAGCAGTTAATTCCCCCACCCCACAAACAAGCCTCTAATGAAAGTCAAGGAGATAGAAAAGCGTGTGGGACATGGGAAACAGGAAGATAATTTGACTTGATCTGTTCCAGCTTCATTTCCCTCCTGTCTTCCTCAGCTACCCCCTTCCCTTTCTTATTGCACCAAAACCTCCCTCCTCCGCCAAGCAGTATATCAAAGAGAGTTTTCATTTAGCCGCTATCTTGCTGTCTTCTGCCTCTGGCGCAAGCAATTTGTTAATCTTAGATTAAGCTGCTAAGTATGGCTGTGTCAATTAATCAAACGCTCTGGAACAAACAAGTTAAAATATTAGCTGATTATTGCTGGCATTGTGTTTATGCGCGGCATCTGCAGGAAATATTGCAGATCAAACCTCCCTGCCCAAATTGAAAATGCTAAACCTATTGAAAACCTTTAATGACTATCGAGGTTGTTGATAGTAATCTGTTACACTAATGGCATTATATACCCACAGTATGTCAGCAGCAGTCGGGGGAGTGCTGGAAATATGAGTGTTGGAAAAGCCAGTGGCCCGTTAATTCTCTTTCAGAGATAAAAGTGTCTTCTCAAATTGCCACGACAGTCCTTGTTACGGAGTCGATAGCTATTAACATGCTGTCCCATGTGGGTCTCCTCATGTGTCAGTCCCATTGAGTTCAATGGGAATTAATCCCAGGTAAGGCGGGTGGCGCTGTGGGTTAAACCACAGAGCCTAGGACTTGCCAATCAGAAGGTCGGCAGTTCAAATCCCTGCGACGGGGTGAGCTCCCATTGCTTGGTCCTTGCTCCTGCCAACCTAGCAGTTCGAAAGTACGTCAAAGTGCAAGTAGATAAATAGGTACCGCTCCGGCGGGAAGGTAAACGGCGTTTCCGTGCACTGCTCTGGCTCGCCAGAAGCGGCTTAGTCATGCTGGCCACATGACCCGGAAGCTGTATGCCGGCTCCCTCGGCCAATAAAACAAGATGAGCGCCGCAACCCCAGAGTTGGCCACGACTGGACCTAATGGTCCAGTCCCTTTACCTTTATTTTTTAAGGATGTGTAGGATTGCACCCTAAAAGGAGGGGGAGGAATAATAACTGGGTGAAGCAAAGGAAGAAGAAGAAAAGTGCCACGAAAAGGTCAACGGTCATTGATAGGTTAATGCAGCAGCAACTGCTTTTTGGCTGCAATATTAAGGGAAGAAATCACAATTGTACTATTGGTGCCATCGGCTTGGAGATTCATAAAAGGTATCACTGAAACTTTCTAGGTATTCCTTTGTTTACGATGGCCAAGCACACGCGCTCAGACTCATTTTGTGGATTCAGTTACGTAAGTTTTTTACTTTTTCATGAAGAGCTATGATGTATCTTTGCTGCAACAGAAAGGTGCACCCAGATGTTGAACACTTTGCAGAACGCTCAGTACGGAGAAGACAAAAAAGAACGGGTGCAAGCCAGCAAGGTCAGCAATAACTAGACCCTGGTTCTCACTGGAGTGGTAAGCTCCATTACTTCAGACCGCAGGCGAGAGTTTACGTGACTGGTTGTTCCTCCATATGGCAGGGAAAACCTTCCATGTAGAAAACTAGATGTTGGGATGGAAGGAAGGGTCTTGCATAGCAGACTCCCTGGTATGTTGGCTTTCCATGTGGAAGGAATTGTGTTACAGGTCAATTATATCTCAGGGTACTGCCAGATACTCTGTTTATTGAGCATTCGCCTGTGTTTGCAGAGAGATTAGACAATGTTGGCTATTGGATGAGCCACCATCCCGATCTGTTTGCACACAAAAATGCGGGGAGTTTAGATTACATCTGCTATTTATCGAGCACTCATTCTGATTTATTTGTGGGAAGCTTAAAGGTAAAGGGATCCCTGACCATTAGGTCCAGTCATGACCGACTCTGGGGTTGCGGCGCTCATCTCGCTTTATTGGCCGAGGGAGCCGGCGTACAGCTTCTGGGTCATGTGGCCAGCATGACTAAGCCGCTTCTGGCGAACCAGAGCAGCACACAGAAACCCCGTTTACCTTCCCGCCAGAGTGGTACCTATTTATCTACTTGCACTTTGACGTGCTTTCGAACTGCTAGGTTGGCAGGAGCAGGGACCAAGCAATGGGAGCTCACCCCGTCATGGGGATTCGAACCGCCGACCTTCTCATCGGCAAGTCCTAGGCTTTGTGGTTTAACCCACAGCGCCACCCGCTGGGAAGCTTAGCTAATAATAATAACAATGATTATTATTCTTAATGATGTTGTGTCAAATGAAATGTTGCCCCACATTTTCCAGCGCATTTGCCTCACCATCAATGCATCTCTGCATCCTTAAGGATGCATCTCCTCTGCCCCTGTTTTTAGGCGGGATTCAATCACATAACAGCAAATTCTACCTCCATTGCCTCCATGGCTTGGCAGAAAGGAAGACCTTCCACTTCTTTTCTGGCTGATCTACCATTTGTATGGTGATCCCCTCCTCTCTTTCTTCATTTCTACAGGCAGGAAAAGTCCACTTTGGCTACGTTTACGGCATGAGTGCTATTGGCTGCACAGCAATCCATGCTTTGCTCAGCCTGATGAGCCTCACAAGTGTTTCCTATGGCTGTGTGGCGAGTGTGCTAGGCTACTGCCTGCTGCCCATGGTGATCCTATCAACCTACGCGGTCTTTTTCTCCCTACAGTAAGTATGAAGTTTCATCTCAAATGCTGGCAGGTTGCTTTGAATGATAAGGAAGGGGTAATGTGAGCTGCATTGAGACAGAGGACACCAGGAAATAACAAGAAAGGATAAGAGAAGCGATGGGGAAAACAGAGAGTTATGGGAATTGCTTTGCTGGATCTGTTTAGGTTAGCATGCTTTTTTCCAATTGCAGACAGCCAAATTTATTCTAGATACTCAGATCATGGTAGTGACAGGTACCCTCTAGGGCCTGGCAATACAGAGAGCCAGTGTGGTGTAGTGGTTAAGAGCAATAGACTCGTAATCTGGTGAACTGGGTTCGCGTCTCTGCTCCTCCACATGCAGCTGCTGGGTGACCTTGGGCTAGTCACATTTCTCTGAAGTCTCTCAGCCCCACTCACCTCACAGAGTGTTGGTTGTGGGGGAGGAAGGGACAGGAGATTGTTAGCCGCTTTGAGACTCCTTCGGGTAGTGAGAAAGCAGGATATCAAATCCAAACTCTTCTTCTTCTTCTACCTTGGGTTACAGATGCTTCAGGTTACAGACGCTTCAGGTTACAGGCTCCGCTAACCCAGAAATAGTACCTCAGGTTAAGAACTTTGCTTCAGGATGAGAACAGAAATTGTGCGGTGGCGACAGCACGGCAGCAGTGGGAGGCCCCATTAGCTAAAGTGGTACCTCAGGTTAAGAACAGTTTCAGGTTAAGAACGGACCTCCAGAACGAATTAAGTTCTTAACCCGAGGTACTACTGTATCTGATTTTCAACATTGTGATGTATCACCAGCTAAACATCGCAATATAATGATATATCACGGTGTCTGAAATAAGGATGGAGCTATGTAGAGGCATTGGCTGGCTTCACAGTTTTCCCTGCATTGTGATTTTTGCACAGCACACACACACACACACACACACACACACATACACCAGGCTTTGTGATACACTGGTACCTTGGTTGTCAAACAGCTTGGCTCCCAAACAAATTGGCTCCCGAGCACTGCAAACATGGGAGTGTTCTGGTTTGTAGACTTTTTTGGAAGCTGAACGTCCAATGCAGCTTCCAATTGAGCGCAGGAAGCTCCCGCAGCCAGTCGGAAGTTTTTGAACGGTTTCGGGAGTCGAAGGAACTCCTGGAACAGATTAAGTTTGAGAACCAAGGTGCCACTGTATATTGCCAGATCAAAAATTATGAAACCAATATAACAAAATGGATTTCAAACTGGTTTTGGACAATATATATCGCCCAGCCCTAGTACCCTCTGCTGCCTCTTCCCAGCACACAATGTGGTACACTGCCTCTGTAAAGGAAGGTTTAATTTTGCTCACATAGCCAACAGATGAAGCCGGGTAATTAAATCTGGCTTGTATCACCTGTTCAGGGCTCTGGCCCAGGTTAGGGTGGGATTGTGGGGAATGTTTTGCTATTGACCACCTGCTTTCCTCCAACCCTAATCAATGATGGAACAGTGGGAGCTGCAAAAGCAGCTCTGGATAAACTGCAGCCAGGAGATGGAACAGAAAAAAATCCCGTTGATTCATTTTACAAAGCAGCAGTTGCATCTAAATACATTTTGCTGCTGTTGGACTAGGTTGTTGTTGCTTTTTTATCGTACTGAGTTTCTGCCTTACTCCACTGAGCAGCTAAAGTCTGTTCTGGCAACAATCCATATATTAAAGCATTCTTCTTCCCTTATTATGGCAAACAGTGGTTTCACAGTGGTCTTGTCTTAGGGTTGCCATATGTCCTCTTTTTCCAGGACACACCGTCTTTTTCATGGGTAGAGTCGTCATAGCGATTCATAGTTAAAAGGAGAAGTCGGCAAATGTGTTCTCTTTTTTGCTCTTCAAAACATGGCGACCCTAGCAGTCTCTACAGCAATAGGCAGGGTTAATTGGTTAACTATGTAATCATTTTCATGTATAAAGCACTGCATGTGTATTTTTAAAAACAGCAGCAGCAAAATGGGCTTACTCTGGAGAATTGCCAGACTTCATAACAGACCTGTTGCCCATCTTAGAAAATGGCCAAATAAAATGTCCAGTGAACCCATCACAATTTAAACTATAAAATCCCTATGGCTCCCCCCTCCTTGTATGTCATGTTCCATGAACATCAGAATTAGGAAACTAGATCTAGCCCACTAGCTTTTCTCCCCCAGCCTGAATGGACCAAGTTTGACAGGTGGGTGGGACCACTCTCCTGTCAATCACCTGATGTCACAATGTCAGGTGACCCATTTTTGCCTGTGCAAATTTAGAATCAAGGATGTAGAGCAGGTGGGCGTGGCTTGGTTGAAATGGTCTCACAGGACAAACTGGGAGATCTGGTAGTTCTAATTGGGCCCACGGAAAAGAAGTCCCGCCCCTCTGATGTACATAGATATATAGGTATAGATATATAAAGTAAGATAGGCAATGAAATGGCACTTGCATCTTTAGGCTCAACTTTCCTGTGAGCAGAAGAGGAAGAAAAGCAATGAGGAGAAACTGGCATTGGCACCATTCCTATCTATGGTGGCTTCTCTGTCAGCTGACACATCACCTGTGTCACTCACTGCAAAATATTTAAGGGCCTGAATAGACTTTTCCTTAAAAGTGTGATTTGTTTTCTGGGATGGGGGGTAAGGGCAGGGACATGGGTGAGGGGCGACTGGTAGGGAAGAGAGAAACAAATGGAAACCAAACAGAAGAAGAGTTTGGACTTGATATCCCGCCTTTCACTACCCTTTAAGGAGCCTCAAAGCGGCTAACAATCTCCTTTTCCCTTACTCCCCCACAACAAACACTCTGTGAGGTGAGTGGGGCTGAGAGACTTCAGAGAAGTGTGACTGGCCCAAGGTCACCCAGCAGCTGCATGTGGAGGAGCGGGGAAGCGAACCTAGTTCACCAGATTATGAATCTACCGCTCTTAACCACTATACCACACTGGTTGTGTATCTCAAGAGAGCTATATTTTGAAGACAGAGAAGAACAGTAATGGAGGACCAAAAAAAAAAAAAAATGGTTAGTGACTGGAAATGAATTCTTTATCATTTTCATTTTCCCTTCCTTTGTTTCCTCAAGCTGCCCATTAGATACTGATGAAATTGCTGTAAGCTGCACTGAGGACAAGGGGATACGACATAAATATAAGAACAAATAGCTTGTTCCTGTAACAAGCTAACATAGTAGGCATATCATTATGACAGGATTCGGCCAGTTCATTCGCCATTCCCTCTGTCCGGAGAAAAGCGCCAACTGTTTCTCTGCGGAGAGGGAGGGCAGCAGTGGCACGAGCGAATTCACAGACCCTCCCCTAAGCTGCCACTTCCAGCTCCCTCCACAAGTCTGTCAAATTGATACAAAGCTGGCATCAGTTTGCAGGGCGGATGTGCCCGTTGCCCTAGATTGCACAGTGCAAATATTACATCATGCACACATTTCTCTTTATCTGCTGCCAGCTTCTGGTTCGCTGCGGGATGAAAATGCTGCGGTTGTTTGTCTTGCCGTCCTAACAAACGAGATAGCAGCTGACTAATTTACTACTTGCTGCTTAGTCTTTTAAAGCTGCAAATTATGAAGCTGTTTTTCATACGAAATGAAAAATGCCCTCCCGCCTGCTCCCCTCATCTTCTGTTTGTTTGGCTTGATGTTATATTGTCTTTGCCGCTGGCCCTTGGCTATCAATGCATCCCTGATTAGGAAGGCTCTTGAAGTCTTTTTATTCTGCTCTTATTAACCAGTAGGTTTTTTTTTTATGTTCTTGCAGGGGGTTTCTAGGAACTGTGCTAGCTCTCCTCATTATTGGATGGTGCAGCCTCTCAGCCTCCAAAATATTCACTTCCGCCTTGTCGATGGAAGGCCAGCAGTTTCTGGTTGCCTACCCCTGTGCTTTGCTCTATGGTCTCTTTGCACTCATGGCTGTCTTCTGAGCTTTGGTGTCCAGGAAGACTGTGCTATCTTATCTCTACGTTGGACTGCAAAATCAGAACCATCTACAGATCTTTTTGAATGATTTAGAGATGTTCCCCAAAGCTCATGGTTTAGGGCTCGAATTCAGCCTGGAAAGCTTGCTGTACTGAGGGGCACCAGCTCCTGGGGACCGAGCCGTTTTGGCCCCCCAATATTTTGGGGGTGAGGGCCAGCTCCCCAATGTCTAAAAAGTACAAAGGCAAACCGTGGAGCTGAGTGCGGTATGGCTCTAGTGGCCAGCTCCTTTTCTTCCTTCATTTCATTTTCATTTTACTTTTAATTTGTATACAGTGGAACCTCGGGTTACATACACTTCAGGTTATATACGCTTCAGGTTACAGACTCTGCTAACCCAGAAATAGTACCTCGGGTTAAGAACTTTGCTTCAGGATGAGAACAGAAATTGTGCTCAGGCGGTGTGCGGCAGCTGGAGGCCCCATTAGCTAAAGTGGTACTTCAGGTTAAGAACAGTTTCAGGTTAAGAACTGACCTTTAAAGCCCTAAACGGCCTCGATCCAGTATATCTGAAGGAGCGTCTCCTCCCCCATCGTTCTGCCCGGACACTAAGGTTCAGCTCCGAGGGCCTTCTGGCGGTTCCCTCACTGCGAGAGGCCAAGTTACAGGGAACCAGGCAGAGGGCCTTCTCGGTAGTGGCACCCACCCTGTGGAACGCCCTCCCATCAGATGTCAAAGCGATAAACATCTACCTGACATTCAGAAGACATCTGAAGGCAGCCCTGTTCAGGGAAGTTTTTAATATGTGACATTTTACTGTATCTTTCATCTTTGTTGGACGCCGCCCAGAGTGGCTGGGGAAACCCAGCCAGATGGGCGGGGTACAAATAATAAATTATTATTATTATTATTATTATTATAGGAACGGACCTCCGGAACGAATTAAGTATGTAACCAGAGGTACCACTGTACCACCCTTCTATATTTCTATATACAAGGTGGTTTATGGCAACAAAATATACAGCAAAGAACACACACCTTATCATAATCTGATCCAATACAAAAAGTCATAATAAAAACGAAACTTTAAAATGGAACAACTTATATCAAATAAAGTAATTTTCAAAAAAACCTAACAGAATATAATAGGAAACAATGAAATTTAAGTCTCAAAACATCAGCAAATAATAATTAAGCAGAAATTCACTCTTAACAGTTACAATAAATAATGACTAAACTATGATAAATAAAAACAACTGCAAGTCACAATGCATAAAATACCACAATACAAACAAAACCATGTAAAAGGGTCAAAATTGAGAAACAATTTGATCGTTTCCTTCCTGCAGAGGGGAAGGAGTGTCAAAGCAGTCTCCCCCCAGTGGCAGCGCTGCCGGCCATTGAAACAGCATGGCCGCTGCATTTGGCTCCGCCCCCAGCTCCTCCCAGCGTTCTGCTTTCACGCATGCAACCATGCCCACCCCCAAACACCTTCACAAACTGGCCCTCTGCTGTATTGTGAATTGAGCCTTGTTTTCTCCAGAAGTTTGCCCTTAGCTCAGAATATAATACGTTATTCTGACAAGGTTGCATTGAAGGAAAACGTACATCAAGGTCTTTTACGTTAACCTCTTAACTCCCAGTGAAATGTCTGTTGATTGCAATGAAGTATGTGGCCCAAACACCTAACCCTTCTCTCTTTTACTGGGTGAATAATTGCTCTGTTAGGGCCTAGTATCTTCATTTGTTTCTTGCAAACCTTTTATATATTTCCACACCCACTTCTAGATCTGGAACCTGCTCCTGGATTTGTTTGTTTTGAGGTGGGGAGGGTTTTAAATTTCTAGCTGGTTCTCAGCCATGGCTGACGCTGGGAATTACATTTTCCAGGAGACTATGTGATCATCCACTTACACATAGCACTGTCACCACACCGTCATTTCCCAGTGGGAGAGAATTCTCAGAAAGCAGACAACAGTTCCCCCCACAAAAAGACCTTACTAATTACCAGGCCAATTCAGAATTGAGTTGAGCATTCACTCATTGGCTATCTAGCTCATTCAACTCTTCATGATCATAATATTGATCTGAGGAACAGAATGTATAGAGTTTGGGGTGAGGGGTGGAGAGAAAGAATTGTGTCATGTTAAACCCTCTTCATTATGTAATCATTTTTTAAATTAAAAAATGGATAAACAAAGACTGTATTCTTTGAAACCTCTGTTGTGATTGGCTAATATTATGATGAACATGAGCCCTCTCTAGCCATTGGCTGAACTGCTTGAGTGCTACGGAATGTTTGTGACCATTCCAAATGCTCAGAATTAAGTGGGGAGAGGGAACTGCCAGCAGACAGTGTCTAGGGACATATTGGTCTATGAAGTTAATGGAAAGGGATGTTGCAATAAGAGTAACACTTACATCAGCTACTATACCATGCCTGGCTGTGCACATATTCCTATTTTACTCTGCCATCCAGTGCGTTCCCACAGCTGGTGTTAGCCACAATCCATATCTCTTCATCCATATCTGTGACGTTAGCCACAATCTATATCCGGTCTGTCATTTCTTAAGAATTACAGTCGTACCTCGGAAGTTGAACAGAATCCATTCCGGAAGTCCGTTCAACTTCCAGAACATTCAGAAACCAAGGCACAGCTTCCGATTGGAACCCGCAGAACCTGTGTTGGACGTTTGGGTTCCAAAGAACATTCGCAAACCAGAACATTCACTTCCAGGTTTGCGGCGTTCGGGAGCCAAAATGTTTGACTCGCAAGGCATTTGACCTCCAAAGTACGAGTGTACTATATTTTAATGCATTTCACCCCAAAACCAGCTTCGAGCACCCCAAAACCAGCTTTGAGAAAAAAGGACAACCTAGCTGCATTTTAAGCTAGTAAGGTGTACACAGCTTGTGTTGTGAATATTGTCTGGGTTTGAGAGTAGTATGTGAATAGTATACCCTGTGAGCATTTTCTGTAAATCAGTACACGGGGTAAGTGTGTGTACGTGAATAAGACAGTGTATGAGAGAGCGAAGAGGGAATGGGCAATGAAAAAGATTCTGCATACAGGAAAATTATGCATTAATTTTTGGAGCTATCTACTTCTGTATTCACATCTAAATGTTTTCTGCTCTTCCCCTACCTAGCATGCATTAAATCCCATTACCGAAATTAGATTATATGATTTACATTTTATTTGTTTAATGGATGAAAATGAAATAAAACCAGGAAGGGGATGTTAATAATTGCACAGGGAAAGCATTAAGCTGTAAATGTTTGCTTTTAAAAGCATTTTTGCTGAAACGACTTTTTTTTTTAAGGCACTGGAAAACTTTGCTTTAAAAAACCCCCAGGAAAAATAAAATAAAATGTATTTTATAGACGATGGGAAAGGCACATGTATGAATCCTGCAGTTCTAGGGACCTGTCCATATATCTTGGGGTTTCCAATGTAATTTTCTTGTGTGCACCCAGGACTGAGGCCTGGCTGCTGTGTAACAGAATGAGGCCAAATTTGGATGGGACCATCGCAGGGGGTGAGGGCAATAAATGGAGGTAGTACCGTATTTTTCACTACATAGGGCGCACCGGACCATAGGGCACACCTAGTTTTTAGGGGGGGAAATAAAGGGAAAAAAATTATTTCCCCCCCCCAGCCCCAAAGAGCAAAGAAGCCAAGACAGCCAGCGGGATCCATCCTTCCTCTTTAGCCATGCACAACCTCTCCAGCCGGGGGAGGCTGTGCGCGACTTCGTTTTAAGCCCGAGCTTCCCCCAACCCCAGCCCCCAGAAGAGGTCCGGGAGTGGAAGCAAGGTTGCACAGCCTTGCCGCCGCTCCTGGAGCTTGTGGGCTGGGAAAGCGCTCCGAAGGTTTGCGGATAGCTGCCTGAAGCCCGGGGAGCGCAGTGGGAGTTGGCACTGCGCTCCCTGGGCTTTGGGCTGCAGGCTGCTATCCGCAAGCCTTTGGAGCCCGGTGGGAACTCCCGCCGCACTCCGAAGGCTTGCGGATAGCTGCCCGAAGCCCTGAGAGCTCAGCGCTGCACTCCCCGGGCTCCGAAGGCTTGCAGATAGCTTCCTGAAGCCTGGAGAGCAAGAGGGGTCGGTGCGCACCGACCCCTCTCGCTCTCCAGGCTTCAGCGAAAGCCTGCATTCGCTCCATAGGATGCACACACATTTCCCCTTCATTTTGGGGGAAAATGTATGGTAATTCATATCTGGATGGTGCAGTAAGATGTCCTGGGCCAGGACTAGAGGACATTTTGGCTCCACTGGTTTGTTTGCATAGCGCTGACCTCCCTCCTGCTCTCCTCCCGGAAGGCAGCAACAGCTGGGAGGTCAGGTAATGGCTGCCACCCCATCCCATCTTCTACTACTGCCAAATTACATGGGCAAAACATGGAGTTTCCAATCTCCTTTTGCCATCGAAGTTTGACGCTGGCGTCAAGAATGGAAAGGCAAATGTCTTCAGAAGAAGAAAAAAACATGGAACGGGAAAAGGCAAAGCTAAGCAGGGCTGGACACGAGAAACTGCAATTCCACATAGCCGCTGAATTTCACATACTGATTAGAAACTGAATCTTTTTCTCCAGGCCTTCAGTTTTAAATTATACAAACACAAGTTTGTCTTGGCACCTTGTACAAAGAGTTTATTCAAGCATGAGAAATGTGTTTGGTTTTTTAAATGGAATTATTATGATGCTGAAGGATTACATTATGGGACAGGACAACAGGAACATGTTATTAGACCGCCACATGAGCTAACTGAATTTCAGCCCATTGGGTCGCCGTTTCTCTTTTTCAAGACAAATGGTTCTGTAAGCTCCATTGTACTGTACATAATGTACAGCAATGTTTGATTCCAAAATTGCCACTAAACTACCACCTGCTGTCACAGCAGAAACAACCCTTTGCAGAGCCAAGGTAATTCCTAAATATGTCTCCTGGAAGCCAGAATTGAATCTGAGCATGTAATGTACAAAGCTCACTCAGCCAGTCTATGGGGAAGGAATCGTCAACAAACAATACATCTGCAGCAAACCAACCACTTGAAGAATACAAAACAGAATAACGGGGAGCCAGTATACTGAGAGGGAAGAATTTAGAAGGGTGGTTTTAACATTATAAAACCAGAGTTTTCCATCTTTGTCCTCCATCACCTAAGAAAGGACAGTAGTATCTGGTTTATATGGGCTGGGCTGGGCACTGGATTCAGCCAAATCTGCAACCAAATGGGCTGATTTGAGGAAATACGGGCTTCATCCAAATGGGATGGAGATAGGTAAAGGTAAGGGACCCCTGACCATTAGGTCCAGTCATGACTGACTCTGGGGTTGCGGCACTCATCTCGCTTTATTGGCCGAGGGAGCCGGCATACAGCTTCCGGGTCATGTGGCCAGCATGACTAAGCCGCTTCTGGCGAACCAGAACAGCGCATGGAAACACCGTTTACCTTCCTGCCAGAGCGGTACCTATTTATCTACTTGCACTTTGATGTGCTTTCAAACTGCTAGGTTGGCAGGAGCAGGGACCGAGCAACGGGAGCTCACCCCATCGTGGGGATTCGAACCGCCGACCTTCTGATCGGCAAGTCCTAGGCTCTGTGGTTTAACTCACAGCGCCACCCACATCCCTCTGGGATGGAGATAAAGGTACCCCTGCCCATACGGGCCAGTCTTGACAGACTCTAGGGTTGTGCGCTCATCTCATTCTAAAGGCTGGGAGCCAGCGCTGTCCGCAGACACTTCCGAGTCACGTGGCCAGCGTGACGAAGCTGCTCCGGCGAACCGGCACCAGAGCAGCACACGGAAACGCCGTTTACCTTCCCGCTATAAAGCGGTACCTATTTATCTACTTGCACTTAAGTGTGCTTTCGAACTGCTAGGTGGGCAGGAGCTGGGACCGAACGACAGGAGCTCACCCCGCCGCGGGGATTCGAATGGATGGAGATAGTCAGGGCTTTTTTTCAGCCTGAACTCACCAGAGCTCAGCCCCGGCACCTCTCAGGTGGGCGCCATTGCCATTACTAGAGAACAAGGGAGAAGTTCATGGTGAGTTCCATCACCTCTTTTTCTAGAAAAATAGCACCAGAGATAGTCCTGGATTGACATGGTTTGGGTTGGGCTGCCCATAGCAGGAAGAAGGAGAAGCAATGGAAAGATCTAGTTGAGTAGGAGGGACCAGCCAGACTGGCTGCTTCTTCCTGGGGGAAAGTGGAGTTGGGTGGCGGATGCCTTTGGATGTTGCAGGTGAAGTTTTTCCTAGTATTTTCATGTTACTTGTCTTGTCTACCAAGCGCTTGCCAGAGGCAGTGTGGCCACATCAGAAAATATTAATTAGGGATTTATAAACCTTTACGGATCTGCATTTCTACAGCACCTCACTTGGTGGGGCCACGACTGCTGCGCAGACTTCAAAACTAGATTTCTTTAAAGATGTGCAGGCACACCCTGAAGAAAGCAGGTCCACAGAACCAGGCTGTCAACAGAAGAGGACTAGATGACCACCAGAAACAGAAAACATAAGGAAGGTGGTAGTGGGAGGATTCCCTTCGGGTTATTTTGTGTTACAAATTTAAAAATCAATCAGCTGATCAATTAACATAGCCTTTTAATCACCTGACAGCGCTAGGGGGAAAAGAAGAGAGCCCTTTCTGCAAACTCTCTCCATCTCTCTCTCTAGTGGTGATCATGTTTGAATCTGCAGGGAAATAACAGCCCAGTCAATTTCCTGGCATGCAGATTTGCAGGCCGTTGCATCACAAATTACAGCACATCACTTCACATTACTTTGCATGAAGCATGGCCCAGCATCAACATCCATTCCCCATACAGTGAGTAACAAAATTGTTTCATGCCCGTTTAACTCCCCTGCATTCTTTAATTAAAGATTAAAGCCAAACCATTCGTTGTGGGGCTACTGCGAGATTTTAAAAATTCACTCCGCCCCCCCTCGATGTAACAAATTAATTTACGGACTGAAAGCACTTGTATTTTATGTCTACATCAGAACTATTCTAAACAGAGGAAGCTTCCATAGATTAATATTTGTAGCGCAAATTATGGAAGCTCTCTGTTGTAGAGATTTATGGAGCCTTCTGCTGAACCCAAACACGAGTTTGTGCTGCATAGTGAACTAGTAGGTTCCGGGATCAAATTCCACCTGCATCTGTGCAAGTTTGGAGATGACTCACCCACCACGCCAAGGCTTGATGTTTTGAGTGAAGGATCACAATGAATGGGATAGAAGAGGAGGAAAATGCCTCCTGAAAAAAAAGCCAGCATCTGAAATGTATTGGCAACTGCAGTTTTCAGTAAAATGTTCTATTCCCAACATTTCCCCCATTGTTGTTTTTTTTAATCCAGTTCCCTTTTCCTCCCAATGCTTGGGAAAAAACATCACCCAATGTTAACTAAACTAATAAACGCTCCTGTATTGATTCTGTGATATCTGAGAACACTTTTCCTGGATAAACATGATTGGTCTGCGCAATTTTTCCTTCTTATGAGGGCCAGTCGATTTATCAGCAGCTTCACAATTAGTGAATGGAGTCCGCAGCATCTAAAAAGACCCAGATGGCAATAATGTACCAGGGCAGGAAGCCAAGAGCTCCAGATGTTTCCATGGAAGCTGCAGACAGGCTCAATCGGCAGCCTCTTCTCCTAAACAAAAATAGTATCCACTGTTACTTGTTTACCCAAGTGCCTTTCTTCACCTTAACACAGCGGCGAGGGCGGCTGTCACTGAGCAATAGCAACCGTTCAGCTTCCTTAAATATAAATATACCTGCCAGGTGACCTTCTAAAGCTGCTGCTTCTTCTTCTTTTCTTCTTATGTGTTATAGGATGGATTCACACTGAAATCCATGCCTTGCTTCTTGCTGCCATATCCTGCTGACTGTTACCCTCTGAGAGCCAGTGTGGTGTAGTGGTTAAGAGCGCTAGTCTCGTAATCTGGTGAACTAGGTTTGCTTCCCCGCTCCGCCACATGCACCTACTGGGTGACCTTGGGCTAGACACACTTCTCTGAAGTCTCTCAGCCCCACTCACCTCACAGAGTGTTTGTTGTGGGGGAGGAAGGGAAAGGAGACTGTTAGCCGCTTTGAGACTCCTTCGGGTAATGATAAAGTGGGATATCAAATCCAAACTACTCCTCCTCCTCCTCCTCCTCCTCTTCTTCTTCTTCTTCTACACTCTGGTTCAGATTAGTCCCTCCCCCACCCTGGATCTTTCCCAGCATCCTCTGGGCCTTTCTACTTATTCTGTGTTATTCAGGAGGGCAGATTCCAGATGCATATGTATAATACACAAAAGGGAATTTGCAGATCTACTCTGTGTACCGCAGGAGATAGCTGCTCTCCAGTGTTTTGCGCCCTTTCCAATGGATTTGAAAGGGAAGGAAATGTATGCAGACCCATCCTTGATATTAGTAGCAGTTAGTTAGGATCTCCTTGTTATGGAAATCAGAGGCCAGAGGTGTGATGATGGGGTAAAGACCTGCTTGCTTAAAATAGCTAAGGGAGGGAAATTAAAATGCTTTCCATATCCACGGTTGCAGTTCCTCGAAGGCCTCAACTGATATGGTTTCAGCACACATACAAAGGAGGCCCTGAATAATATGCAAAAAATTCCAGCAGTTTGCAGAAGGGAAGAGAAGTACTGCCGTGGCATATTTGCCAATTACAGATGTTGTGAAAGTTAGACCATGTGTTTACTGGTACACAGAAATCAGAAGAGCCCAAAGAGGGAGAAGTGAATACCGCATTTCCTAATAATAATAACATTTTTATTATTTGTACCCTGCCTATCTAACTGGGTTGCCCCAGCCACTCTGGGCACCTTCATATATACAGGGTTGCCCTCAGATGTCTTCTAAACGTTATATATTTACTCATCTCCTTGGCATCTGATGGGAGGGAGTTCCACAGGGCGGGCGCCACTACCAAGAAGGCCCTCTGACTGATTTACTGCAGCTTCACTTTTCTCACCGAGGGAACTGCCAGAAGGCCCTCAGAGCTGGATCTCAGTGTATGGGCTAAACAATGGTGACACAGGAAGACAAATTAGGCAGGACCTCTGCTAGTTAAATAATACTTGCTTTCATCAACTAAAAGGCAAATGGCAACCAGTTAAATTTTAAATGTACCTGCCTACCATGGGGAACTTTTGAATAAGTGGACAGTTGGCCTTCTTAGAAGCCTAGCCATTCATTCAGAACTTCAGCGAAGGGGTTCTTGTGAGCTTCCTCATCATCTGAGGTGGGGCTGTTAGAGGGCCTTTTTGGTGGTGGTGCCCCAATTGCGGCAGACTCTCTCCAGAGACATTTGCCTGGCACCTACCTTTCTGTTCTTTTAGCACCAAGTACTGCCTCCCTCCACCGAGCTTTTTAGACACAGTTTTCATCCTACTTCCTGTTTTGTACAGCTTTTGTGTTATGGAACATAGGAAATGACCTTGCTGCTATCTCAGTATTGTCTACACTGACCAGGGTTTCAGAGGACATTCCCAGCACGAACTAGAATTTCTTAGGATTGAACCTGGGCCCTTCTGCATGCAAAGCAGATATTCCCATCACTCAGCTATAGTCCTATCCCTGGTTTTGTGGCTATGTTTATTATTTTTTCTCTTTATGTTTTGATGCTTTGATTATTGTATTTTAATCTTTTGTTGGAAGCCGCCCAGAGTGGATGTGGAAACCCAGCCAGATGGGCAGGGTATAAATAATAAATTATTATTATTACAGTGGTACCTCGGGTTACATACACTTCAGGTTACATACGCTTCAGGTTACAGACTCCGCTAACCCAGAAATAGTACCTTGGGTTAAGAACTTTGCATCAGGATGAGAACAGAAATCGTGCAGCAGCGGCGCAGCGGCAGCAAGAGGTCCCATTAGCTAAAGTAGTGCTTCAGGTTAAGAACAGTTTCAGGTTAAGAACGGACCTCCGGAACGAATTAAGTAATTAACCCGAGGTACCACTGTATTATTGTTATTATTATTACTATTATTTATTATTATTGTCGTCCCCCCCCCCCCCGCTCTGTCAAGCACCCAGGAGTATGAATGAATGTTAATGCAAGGAACATCAGTCCAAATTGTAGTATCATTTTTTTATATATAGGGAAAGAAGATTTATGAATCATTATCAAATGTTTTTATCTAGTCCTTTTGGTCAGGACACTGAAACACTTCCTTCATTTCCGAGATCAGGCCAGCCACTTGCAACCTGGCCAGGTGAGAACATTTCCCTCCTTTCTGTAGTGACAGTTTGTTTTTTCTTGCTGAAGATGCAGGGTTAGAAATCAATTTATGAGAACCATCCTGCATTTTCCCCTTCCCAAGAAGATTATCGATCAGGCAAGCAGTTGTCTTTCAAAAGTGCAAGTCAGCAAAGCAGCAGCAGAGCAGGAGGACCAATGGCACATTAAAGAGCAATGTCCATTGCAGCATTAGTGCCTAATATATTTTTACCGCACGTTAGGGTGGGAGGGTGCTGGAATCAGTGGCAGGATTCCAAGTGAACCTTAAAGCAAAACTTAACACGATGTTAAATAGCTGTTACCGGGGTGGGTGGGGTGTGTGTGTGAGAGAGATTAGGGTTAACTGTGTTCCTGACAATGGGAGGTTAAAACAGCAGCTATGTATTGTATCCATTTAATTCACCTGTATGATTCTTACCCTTTCCACTGCTCCTTTTGTTATCCTTTCACCCATCAATAGGGTCACTGTTTTATATTGTAGGGGAGGAAGCCAACCAAGCCCTACTCAGAGTAGACCCATTGAAATTAATGAAGTCCTGCCCCTTTGCGTTAAAAGCCCTGGAGTGGGAGTGAGAATGGGAGAAAGGGATGTCACGCTCATAGCAGCAGAGTCAAGGTATAGATAATAACAAGGCCAATCTGTCAGGACCCTGGACAGATCACCATGAAAGGGGTTGGCTGAAACTCTCTGTTCCAGGGGTTTGGTTTTTTAAAAATATTTTTTATTAGGAATTTAAACAAAACATATTATCTTAAAACATAACATCCTTAATTCTCCCCATCCCCATCCCCCCATAAAACAACCCACTCTCACCTCCCCCCCCACTTCCCTCAGTTCCAATCTCTGGTTTCTCTATAAATGCTATTCTCTGCATGTTACATAATTGTATAAATCCTTAATTTATCTGACTGGTTATTATCAACAAAAAGTTTGTGAGTGTTTATTCAAAGCCTGCCAAGGAGTACAGTTCACTTTGTTGCATCTTTAAATACTTTGTAAATGGTTCCCATTCATCTTTAAAATCACAGTTATCCTTGTCCCGTAGTTTAGGTGTCAACTTTGCCAATTCTGCATAGTACATCACTTTCTCTTGCCGTAGTTCTTTAGTCGTCTGTTCCCAGGTGTTAAAGCAGGCATAGGCAAACTCAGCCCTCCAGATGTTTTGGGACTACAATTCCCATCATCCTTAGCTAACAGGACCAGTGGTCAGGGATGATGAGGATTGTAGTCCCAAAACATCTGGAGGGCCGGAGATGCCTGCTTTAAAGGTCATTGCTTGGTTCTGCAGCTGTCAGCTCCTTCCTGTGTAGGGGCAGTGAGGAATGCCATGTAGGGTCAGAGGCGGGTACACCTCTGAGTTTGATGAATCAGGTAAAGTCACATCTTCCAGATGTGGATCAGGGTCACTGGGTACCTGAGCTTCCCCAACCATGTCTTTCTTCATCTAAGCTGGAGGGGATTGAGGCCAGAGAACATAACACCATGACTGAAAGTAAGAAAAATGAAGGTGGCAGGAACAGAGACACAGGGAGCAACTGACCCCATTTGGTTCTGAACCTGCCTATCACTGGCTAAGGACCCTAACTAAAACTGGCATGTGGCCACAAACATATGATGTTGGGAAGCTGTGTACGTGCAGCTACTCACACAGAGTCAGTTAAAGTTTGGCAGACAGCCAGAAGGCAATCTGAAGAAGTAAGTCTGCCTGGTGATAACAGAGACATGGAGACCGCTCCCTGATTGGTCAAGCTCTCTCAAGGGAGTGATAATTAATGGCCTACTAACTGGTAGTTTGTGGGTCAGTGGTTCAGTGTGTCAGTGAGTGTAGGAGCTGTGAGTCGTGTACGAGAGAGCTAGCAAAAGATCCGTGTTCTGTTCCTGTAAATAGTCCGATAAACACCTAACTACAAGTTCCTAGTTCCTGCTTCGTCTATCCTGTTTGCAGCCAAGTCGCCAATTGCTTCTGTGGATTCTGCGTTGACTAGGTCTGGCTAGGGTCCTGCAACTAGTCAGAAAGTTGCAAAACACCAAATAGGTTTTGCCATTATATGACCCCCAAGGGAATGCAAAAAATATAATATGGCTTCTCTGTTTTTGAGATCCTGCAAATCATGGCAGCATGTTTGTGTCAGTGACCTTGCATTCCTGAAACCATCCAAGAATCTTTCTCATAATCCCTTCTGTAGCTACAAAGTCCTGATGCATTGCAGCCCTATCAGTGTTGACCCTGAAATCATTGGAAAGTCTCGAATCATTACCAAACATTTCTCCCATGCCACTCTCTAATCAAAGGGTACTGCTATGAATGGCACACGGTGTATTAGTGCCTTTGCTTGGTAAAGTTTCCTGATGGATCTCTTCCTTGTGGTTCGCTATAGACCATTTTTCAGAGTAGAATGTTATCGCTCCCACTATGCATGATCAGCAAGAATTTGATACGAGCATTCATCTACAAGCTCTGCTTAGATTCCCTTTAATACACATAGTCAGCGCTTTGCTTACTCCTCATTTGCCCTGCTCCTTGGTGCTATTCTGAGCATGGATCAGGTTTTGCCATCCCTTGACAAGGAAGTGGTGTCTATATCTGTTTATTTACATGGCGCAAGTGCCACACGGCAGCCTCGATAGCAGGGGATCCATTTCCAGTTACCTCCCAGAAGCATAGCCAAATTGCAACCAGGATGAACCAAACTCTCTCCCTGGGCCTTAGGCCCATCCCAGCCCTGCTGCCACCTCCTCCCTTATCATTTTGGTAACACCTCACAATCCCATTCCTTTCCCCTCAGAATCTTATGCAAGGCTGAAATGATATAAGATAAGAGGGACTACTGGTTGACATCTGTTATGTACTGAGTTGAATAGGATCCAAAATGCAGCAGTCTGACTGGTCCACAGGAGCCACCCAATCCAGTTCCAGGTGGAAGTGAATCCGCAGCCTGATTGGCCTACAGGAGAATCCCAGAATTAGCCAATCACGTGGGGCCCATTGTGTAATAATGTATATAAAGCAGACATTCTGAGGGAACTTCCATTCCTCCTCACCACTATGAGCTGAATAAAGAGCATGAAATCCACCCTCGACTCTGAGTAAATTTCAGCATCCTTCAGTTCTCTTATCTCCTGCAGTACTGACAAGTTGCAGGTCAAATTAGGCTACCAGAGGCACAACCTAAGAGCCCCACCAGGTGAGCCAGGAGCCAACAGAGCCCCACTTGACCCTAGACCATTACCTTTATTCTACACAAGGAGTCTTCTAGTGATACGATCCTGTCAGCCTTAAGTTGTGCTAGCCGTTCTTCTTCCCAGCAGTTGCTGACTCAGTGTTAAGTACAGTAATTTAATTCACTGAAATTGTAAATGCTTGTATGCATTACCATGTGTTTGAATTTGATTGGTTGGTAATTGAATTTTAGAGAGTTCTCATGTCACTGGCTAACGTTGGTCATGTGGGAGGTATCTAGTGAAGGAGAGACTCCATTTTATGTGAAGCAAGATGACTGTGTTTCAGAATCCACTGTGAACAGTGCTAAGTTGAACTGAGTGTTTGAGTGCTTCTCTGCTTGAAAGAAAGAGAGCAAAACTGAAGAAGACTGTAAAATGGAAATCTCTCATAAGAGCTGCAAGGCATGGCCTGAGATACAGAAAGTTGAGTGCTGAGCTCTGGAAAGAGAGGAAGATACTGTTGTTTGGAAGTTAGAAGAGACTGTAAGCCCATGCTTGGACAGGCATGTGACTGTAAATGTTATGTTTTAATTCATCTGTAAGTTTCTGCAAGTAAAGTTTTTGAATGTTAAAGTCTGGACATTGGTTTAATTTCCAAAGAAAGGTGTCAGCCATAAATACAAACTTCTTAGCTGTGTTTTTGCTACTCTTCCTTCAACATTCAGGACCCCAAGTGTCTGAAAAGAATATCCTGCTTGCCTCCAACCCATCTTCAAACCAGCTGCCATCTCATAATCTTGACCATACCTCGTGCCTTTGATCCCTACCTGACTATCAACTTGCTCATTCTGTCCTTGGGGCTGTGACCCCATTACCACTTCAGATGCTGATTCTCAGTGAACCTGGGTGGTTTCTCACTTCCAGAGCCATCCAGAGGAAGGTCAAAGTCATCTGCTGTGAGGCTGCAGCTGCTCTTGGAGGTCTTCAGTGAGGTCCTTCCTCCAGCTGCCCCCCTTGAATTGCTGCCCAGGTCACATTACAAAACACAGCCTTTTGTGTAGGTGAGTAACCACGGTGGGGCTATGAGAGTTAGATTGTGCTGTGATTGACGCAAGCTATGCTGTGCTATGTCAGCTTAAAGGAGATGGCTGCTTTGACTCCATGAGAAGTGTCAACCCCTTGCCATAGAGACTGTGGATTCCTCACGCCTTATTCGGCTGCATCTGGAGAGTGTAGACTAAATGCAGCTGAGCTGAGCTGAGCTGATTTGAAGCCAATTGCACACAAAGCTAAATGATGGCGGCCACCGGGCCTTGTGATCTGAATATGTGATCTGAATTTCCAACATTGATGCAGGTTCAATTTCCCTGTACCAATATCTCCTACACTCCTAGTCTATGTCACTTCTACCACATGAACATATGAAATTGTCTTATACTGAGACACATCGCCTGTTATTGTCTACCCTGACAGCCACAGGCTCACTGGGAAGTCAGGCCATGGCTTTCTCAGCACCTGTTACCTGAGATCCTTTAACTAGAGATGTTGATGATTGAATTTTTATACAGTGGTACCTCAGGTTACGTACGCTTCAGGTTACATACGCTTCAGGTTACAGACTCCGCTAACCCAGAAATAGTGCTTCAGGTTAAGAACTTTGCTTCAGGATGAGAACAGAAATTGTGCTCCGGCGGCACGGCGGCAGCAGGAGGCCCCATTAGCTAAAGTGGTGCTTCAGGTTAAGAACAGTTTCAGGTTTCAGAACGGACCTCCAGAACGAATTAAGTACTTAACCCGAGGTACCACTGTACATGCAAAGCATTCCTCTTTCTGAACATGCCCAAAGAATGACTTCTCCCAATGATTTCTGCAGATTGTAGTCAGGGTGTTGATGGGTTTCCCCCCCTTAGTTTTCTACCCACCAACCCCCAACACAATTCCCAGGCCTCCCTAAGATGAGAGAATGACTGTTAAACTAGTTTAAGTCTGTAGTGTGGATATGCCCATGATGTTTTTCCTATATAGATTATTCCAGGATCCATTGATGCAGCTGATAAGCCAGGCTACAGACAACATCAGATGTGTTTTTCACAACCTCCATCTGGTTAAAATATTGCAGTGTTTTCTTTTAGATTCCACCTGGAGGCCTTAATTTCGGCCTTCATAACATCAATGATTGGCATAAAAATACAAAGCAAATTGCTTGTTTCTATTTCATAGAAGGTTGTTTCTGGGTTGCTGGTTTTTAAAAAATGTTTTTTAAAAATCCTAATTCTTTGCATCTGGAAAACGAGGTCAGTTTTGTAAGAACAATCAGTCTGTCTCCAAATCTGATTGCTCAGTACAGTGCAAGCAATTTTTATCAGCAATTTATAGGGGAAAGCAAGAGCTTATGGCTTGAGGAGTAGAATTCAGTATACAATACGCAAATTTTATGTGTGTGATTGTGTATACAAGATGCATAGCTCTTGCCGCAGCTGTATTTGCAGACTGAAAGCATCAAGCCAAAATAAATTTCTGAAGATAGATGTTTAACCATTTCCAACTTCCTTTTTTCCTGACACATGCGTCTAGTCAAATAGCCTAGGAACATGACAGAACTATCAGCCCTCTTCAAAGACACACAATAGGTTCTGCAATTCACACCCTATGAAATAACTTCCTATATCCTCTTTTTCTTCAGTTGCACAGATAAGGGTAGATTTGCAAAGCTACATTTATTTGTTGGGGTGGGGGATGTATATTTTGTAATGAGGGAATGGCACTGATTGCAGGACATTCCCACCCCTCCCCCATCTTTTTTTTTTTTTTAAATATTTTATTTAGGATTTTCTTGTTTTACAGAAGTGTAATGCCTCGTATATTTTTTTTTCCCATGTAACATTTTTACAAATCCGTTTCCTTTGTTGAGGCATTAGGGGGAGAAGAAAAAAGAAAGAAAAGAGAAAGGGGGGGTGGAGAGAGGGAAGATGGATGGGGGTGGGGTCGGGTGGCAGTGTTTCTATTATGCTTAGTGTATGTAGAGTTTGGTGTCAGCGTTGTTTGTGTTGTTCACTTGTGTTCCTTTGGTAGTGAGAGAGTTTGGGGTTGGCGTAGGGTGTGATTGTTTGTTTGTGATTGGCTGTGGTGATCTTTGTTTTCGTGTGTGAGTGAGGTGGGTGGGTGTTTTGGATCAGGTTAGCCATATTGATTTGTATGCTGTTGGTGGATTATTGTCATTGTCTTGTTGGGCTGTGTATGTGATAAAGGGGAGCCATACCGGGGTGAAGGTGTCTTCTTCTGTTTGTCCCCGTGTCAGTTTCAGTTTATTAGTTAATTTTTCCAGTAGGGCTGTTTCCCATACTATTTGGTACCATTGGTCCATGCTTACTCCTGACAGGTCTCTCCAGTGTCTGGTTATGGTGTTTCTGGCTGCTGAAAGTAGGTGGGTTATGAGTTCTTTGTGGTGTAAATGGGCATTGTTGTCTTGGAAGATGTTTAGTAGGGCCAATTCTGGGGTGATATCTAATACTTGTTTAGTTATTTTACATATTTCTCGTATGGCTGTTGCCCAGAATAGTTGGATTTTGGGACATTCCCACCACATGTGGAGGTATGTGCCTGTGGAGGTGCACCCTCTCCAGCATTTTGGTGAGGTTCCTGGGCGTATTAGCGCTAGTTTCCTTGGTGTTAGGTACCACCTGTAGGTGAGTTTCAGTGTGAGTTCTTTTCTTTTCGTTGATATGGATTTAAAGGGAGGTTTAGACCACATTCTGGTCCATTGCGTGGGGTTAATCTCATAGCCTATGTCATTCTCCCATTGTTTTTTGATTGCGTCTAGGGGGTTTGTGGGGTTTTGGAGTATTATTTTGTATATTGCGGATACCGTCCCTTTACTGTTTCCCTTTGTTGTTAGGAGGAGGTTTTCGAAGGTTGTCAGGGGCCTAGTTGCTGCTAATTTTACTGTTGGGTTGTTTAAGAGGGCATGTAGTTGGTGTTGTGTTAACCAGGGCATTTGGGTGTCTTCTAGTTTGTCTTGTATTTCTTGTGTTGACAAAGGTTTGTTATTTTTATAAAAGTCTATTAGGCGATATAAGCCTTTGGTTCGCCAGGTTTTTATCTGGAGGTTTTGTGCTGCATGGTGGAATAATGGGTGGTACGCCAGGGGGATTAGTGGGGATGGGGTTGGGGATAGTTTGCCTATTTGTGTTTTCCATGCTTTGAGCATGGTCTGTGTGTACCTGTTGAGTGTTGTGGGAATTTTCTTTAGTTTGTTTGGGAGGAGTGGGTATGCTGTGGTGCAGGTATTTTCAATTGTGTCCCTCTCTAGGTGTACCCATTGTTTTGTCTCATCTTTGAGTATATATGGGATTATATGTCGTATTTGGTTGGCAATGTAATATGCTTCTATGTTGGGGATTCCCCATCCTCCTTCTGAGGTGGGGAGGTGCAGGCATTTGGGGCTTATTCTTGGTTTTTTATGTGAGAAGATAAAAGAGTGTAGTTTCCTTTGCCAACTGCGGAGTTGGGTTGGGGGGATCCAGATTGGGTGGGTTTGGAATAGGTAGGTTAGTTTTGGGAGTGTGATCATTTTGATCATGGCTATTTTGTCTGAGAGAGTGAAATTCATGTTATTCCATCTCTTTAGGTCTTTGTTAATTTGTCGCCACAGGGGCTTGTAGTTGTGGAGGTGCAGTTTATTGAGGTTTCTGGTTATTTGTACCCCTAGGTATCTGAACTTGGTGTGGCAAAGTTTTATTTTGGTGACCTTCGTGAGTTCTTTTTGGGTGTGAGGAGGGGTGTTGAAGCACATAGCTTCTGACTTTGTGAAATTTACCTGTAGGCCCGACACCATTGCAAATGTGTTGAGTTCTCTGATTAGGGAGGTTGCTGTGCTTATGGGGTCTGGTGTTGTGACCATTAGGTCATCTGCAAAGAGCCCTAATTTATAGGTTCTGCCTTTTATTTCCACTCCCTTGATGTCTGTGGCTGCTCGGATGCGGATTGCTAAGGGTTCCAGAGCCAGGATAAATAAGAAGGGAGACAGTGGGCATCCTTGTTTCGTGCCTCTTTGGATGGCTATAGTATTAGAATCCATATTATTAGTTCTGCATCTTGCTGAGGCTTGGGAGTATATTTGTTTGAGGATTTGTAGGAAGTTGGGGCCAAATTTCATGTTAGTTAGAACTGCTAATATGTATTTCCACTCTAAGCAATCAAAGGCTTTGAGGATGTCTAAGGACATAATTGTCAATGGGAGTTTGGTTGCCTTGCTGTGTTCGATCAGGTTCAGTAGTTTCCTGATGGGGTCTGTTATATTGCGGCCAGGGACAAAGCCAGTTTGGTCTGGGGCTATTAACTTGTGTAGGAAGATTTTTAGGCGGTTGGCCAAGATTGATGTGAATATCTTGTAGTCTTGGTTTATTAATGAGATTGGGCGGTATGATTCTACTTTGAGGCTATCTTTTAGTGGTTTTGGGATGGAGACTATTTTGGAGTGGGTCCAGGTTTTGGGGATGGGACCCCCTTTTATGATGTCATTGAATAGGCGGGTCATGTAAGGCATCAGGGGTTCTTTGAATTTCCTATAGAATTCTGCTGTGAAGCCGTCTGGGCCTGGGGCTTTGTGTGGTTTCAGATTTTTGAGGACTGCATCTATTTCCTCTGGGGTGATAGGGCTGTCCATGAATTCCTGTTCCTCATCAGTTAGGGTAGGCATGGTCAGTCCTGCTAGAAATTTTTTTATTTCCCTCTCTGGTGGGTTATGGGAGGTGTATAGGTTGGAGTAGAATTCTGCAAATTCTGAGATTATTTCTTTGGGGGAGAATGTTATGTTGCCGTCTTTTTTGGTGATGCAGTGTATTCTTGTTTTGAGTGCTTTTTTCCTACATCTATTTGCTAGTAATCTGGAGGTTTTCCCTCCATATTCATAGAAACGTTGTTTAGAGTATAGAATGTTGATCATTGTTTTGTTGATTTCTAAGGAGTCTAGTTCTCTCCTTTTTTGTTCTATAAGTTTGAGGAGTTTTTTAGATCCTGTTTGTTTGTAGCGTGATGAGAGGACTGTGATGTCTTGTTCTATTTTGCTAATTTTTGAGGTGGTTTGTTTTTTAATGAATGTTTTCTCTTTTATGCAAGCTCCTCTGGTGACCGCTTTCATTGCGTCCCATAGGAGGGGGGTTGTTATATTGTCTACATCGTTTTCCTCGAAGTAGTTTTGGAGGGTTTTTGTGAGATTCTCTCTAATTTGTTTGTTTGTAGTTAGGATGGGGCTGAAGGACCATGATGGGGTGGTTTGTGTTCCTTCTCCTATTTTAACGATGACTTCTACTGGGGCGTGATCTGTGATTTTAATGTTACCTATGTTTGTTGATTCCACTGAGGGGATCAGACCCTGTGTGAGTAGAATGCTGTCCAGTCTGGACACTGTATCATGGCGTCCCGATTGGAATGTATGGCTGATGTCTCCCGGGTTTTGCTCACCCCAGATGTCATAGAGACCCCTGCTTTTTAGCAATTTTAGTAATTTGTAAGAGTTCCTAGTTGTTGGAGGTTTCCTTCGGAGGAAGGTTGCCCATGGGGTTGTAGGGTGGATATCTTTCAGGGATATGCCTTTCATATTTAGATTGAGGTCCCCTCCTAGGATTGCTTCCCCTTCAGAGAAGGAGAGGAATTTGTTTAGTGTCTTCTGGAAGAATTCTAATTGTTTCGCGTTTGGGGCATATATGGAGCCGATTGTCAGTTTGATTTTGCCGTCTAGTGTCCCTTTAGCGAAAATGAATCTGCCTTTTTTGTCCTTGAGGACTGTTGTGGCAGTGAAGTTCAGGTCTCTACTAAGTATTATGGCTACACCACGTGCTTTCCCTGAGCCTCGTGCGACCCACTGTTGACTGAAGCGGGGGTCGCTCAGGAGTTTGCTGCCTTTGGGTGGGTTGTGTATTTCTTGTAGGAAGGTGATGTGTGGTTTCATGGTGTTTATGTATGAGGTGATGCGCTTTCTTTTGATGGGGTTTCCCAGCCCCCTCACATTTAATGTAATTGCTTTAAGGTTAGCCATCTTGCTTATCTATTATGTGGGGTGATTCCCTGCCAACCCGTTCGGGTTGTCTTGTGTCTCTCTCTTCGTGTTGTTTAAAGAACCAGTGGGGTTGCGCTGACCTAGGGTGTGGTGGGTGGGGGGTTAGTGGGGTTAGAGTAAGATTTGGGTTAAAGAGTAGGGGGTAAGTTGTGGAGAGTTTCCTATATGTAGTCATATAGGTGTTTGTTTGGGGTATTTGGGGCCATCTGGCATTTAGCCGGTTGGTCCTAGGTCTCAGCTGGTGTGGAGGGCCGTGTTCAAGGACAGGCCATCCCCCCTGTTGTCTGCGATAGGGGGTGATCAGCGAGACAGTGTGAATTGACTTTGTAACGTCGCTGTCAAGTATAAGGTTCATAAGCAATGTTGCCAATGTTTTGAGCAACATTGTTGGTGTGTTGGGGTGGGGATGTGGGTGCTGGTACGCTCTGGTGCCACCATAGTGCTGGTTGGGTGTCAGATTTTAGCCTGATTGTGGGTTGTGTTATTGAGGTTGGAGTTGTTTTTCCTTAGTATGGAGTATGGGGATGTTGAAGGTGTGGGTGATGGGGAGTGTGGTTGAGGTCGTCTGGACTGGTGTTGGGGTGAGGATTTCTGTGGGGGTGCGGGGCTGGGGGGGATGTTGATGGTGTTAACTAAATCTATGTTTTGGAGGAAAAGAGGGGGAAACGGGGGGGAATCACCAGTCCTTCAGTTTGTGGTTTTTTCCTGGTTGCTTCATTCAGCTGGGGTTGTTGTTGTAGGGTTGTCCATCTGCGATGAATTGGTTTGGTTAATCTTGGTCTGGTTTCTTGTGTCGTATGGCCGGCGGGACGGTTCTGAGCATGATGCTTGCCTGTATTGGATTGCGTTGTTGTGCCGCTTCTGTTGTTTCTTTTTCTTCTGTACCGTCGTCCAGTTGTTTGTTGTTGTTTCCTCGTGGTTGGGGCTGTCACTTGGTGGGTTTGTCGGTTGCCATTCCGGTGGGAGGTCGAGTTCAAGGTTCTTTAGTAGTTGCAGGGCCTCAGATATGTTGGTGGCCGTGTGTTGTGTTGTATTAGTTGTTACAATGAGGCGGAAGGGGAAGCCCCATCGGTATTTGATCCCTGCTTGTTGGAGACGCTGGGTGCATGGGCGCAGGCTTTTCCTCCGGTTTAGGGTATCCTGGGATAAGTCCTGTAAGGCCAGGATGGGGGTTTCTCCATATCGAAGGTTGGTTAAGTTTCTGATGCTGTTCCATACCTCTTCCTTCTTTTTGTAGCGTGTGAAGCATACAATGATGTCTCTTGGGGGGGCGCTGGGTTTTGGCATAGGTTTTAGGGCTCTGTGAGCCCTCTCCAAGTCATCTGCCTCAAGTTTCAGGCTTGGGATTATGTTTTTCAGCCAGTGTATAATTAGGTCTGCTGGGCTTTTCTCCTCTGTTTTTTCAGGAAAGTTGCGGAAGCGGATGTTACAACGTCTATTGCGGTCTTCAAGGTCGGCTTGCTTAATTTTCATCTCTCTGTGTTCTGCTTCCATTTGGTTTACCAGTTCGTCCAGTTTCTTGTTCACACGTGCATTCTCCTCCCGGTATTGCTCTATTATTCTTTCTTGCATTTGGTTCTTGTTCTCTAGAGCTTCCACTTTGGAGGTTAGATTGTTGATTAGTACCTGCATGGGAGCCATTGTGGCCTTCAGTGTTTCTTCTAATCGTGCTTCTAATCTTGCTTCCATTTCCCTCAGGTCTCGTTTCGTTACTGGGCGGTCATCATCTTGAAGGGGAGTTACGGTCTTAGCGTTGTTTGCCATCTCCCTGGTTGGTGGCATCTCAGTCTCCCTAATGGTTTTGGTTTGAGGTTGGCTTGGCATCCTCTTGGAGTAGAGCGGTGGTTAGGAGTTGTGGCAGTGGTGGTTCCTGAGTATTGTTGGGTTGCTAAGCTGATCAGGCTTTGGCTGGTGGCTTGTGCAGAGCGTTTGGATTAGGTGGTCATTTGTGTCACTTCTAGCCTGTGTTTCAAGAACTTCTGTAGGGCTTCTGTAGTTGCCTCAGCGGTGCCGCCACAGCGGGGGGGGGGGGGGCAGGTAAGAAGATGAGTAGACTAACGGACAGACAGTTCATATAAAGGGAGGGGGTCAGCAGGTAGAGATGCAAAAGATTAGGGGGTGGGGCCAGGGGAAATATTTGTTTCGGAGGGGGTTGTATATACCCCAAAGGGGTGCTGTACTGGGGTCCAGTTAAGGTGGAAGTTGGGGTTGGGAGTGCACTCAGAAGCAGAGACAGACAAATGGGCTATATGTAAAGGGTGGAGGGAGTAAAAGGAAGAAGGAAGAAGAAGGGGGGAGCCGGGGGGGGAGAGGAGAGATAGTACAATAATATCAGCGGTAATAGATTGCAGCAATAGTTTTAGCTATGGTATGAGGGGGGCAAAGTATGATACAGTGATTTGAATGTGTGCATGTGTTTCCTTTAGGGGAAGGGGAGGGGGAGGGAGAAAGGGAGAGAAAAGGAGAGGAGGAGGGGGAAGGGTGGGAAAAGGAAGGAGAACAAAGGAGAGGGGAGAGGGAGGGTGAACTGTGGCAATGGTATGGGGGAAAGTCTTATTTTAAAAGAGGGGTGGGGGGAGAGGGCTCCCCCCTCGAAAACAATCTGGCGAACAGGCTAAAAAAAAAAAGGGGGGGGTTGATTTTTTGAAGTAAAGGGGATAGAAAGCAAAATTGGGGATGGAAAGTGAAAGGTGGGATAGAAGGAAAAAATAAGGAGGGGTGAAGAGAGAGAGAGGGGAGAGAAAAAAGGAAGAGAAAAATGGAAGGGGAGAGTTGAGGGGGAGAGTATCAATAGCAATAGCAGTGATATGGAGAAAATTTTTGTTTTAAAAGAGAATAGTGGTCGTAGCAGGGGGGGGCGAAGGATTCCCCCCTCAAGAAGAAGCTGACAATTAGAATAAAAAGGGCTCTAAAAAGAGGGGGGGAATTGTGTGTGTGTGTGTGTTGTTGTTGTGTATATATATATATATAAAGTTATTTTATTTTAAAAAATGAGTAAGGTACGAAGAGGATAGGTAAAAGAGAGTGGAAAGTCTGGGGCGAAGTGGCAGTCCCAGGAAATGACCTGTGTTGTTTCAGGGCTCTTTTCTGGGTACTGCCACTTTAATTCTTAAGAGGGGAGTTTGAGGTGAAAATAAAAGGAGATTTAAGTTGGGGGGGTGTGTGTGGAAAAGGGTGTCTTTAAATAGTGTAGAAAAGGTAGAAACAACAATTGAAGTTCAAGTAAAGGGTGGCTGCAGCAGCAGTGGCCCCTCTTTTAAAAAGAAGTATGATAAAAGTAGGTATATGGGGGGGGGGTAAAAAAGATTTTTTAATTTTTTTTTTTTTAAAAAAGGGAGAGAGGGGGGAGGAGGAAGGGGTTAACAAAAAGGGGGGTTAAAAAAAAAGAAAAAGAAAGGGGGAAAAAGGGATAGTTTCTTGTTTTCTGTGCTCTCCTTTGTCATGCGGCTTTTCTCGCTGTTTTCCTTGCCGCTGGAGCTCCGGTCGGGCTCAGCCACGTGTTTTTTTGGAGCCTCTTTTTCCTTCCTGGTGCTCACCTACCTCTCCTCTTTTTTCCCGACGGCAGAGATGGGGGCAGCAGCGGTAAATTTTGGGGCTCCTTTTTCTGTCTTTTTCTTCCTCTCTCCCCTTTCTTTCTCCCTCTTTGCTTTAGCTCCACTGTTCTCCTGGTTTTGGAGCTCCTCTGGGCTGTTGGGGGGTGGGGTCGGGTGCCTTTCTGGCTCAATCTCAGTCTTGGGGGGGTGTTTTGGCTCCTTTGATAGACTCCCGGGCACCCCCGATTCCTCTCTGCTGGCGGTGCTGGCGGCAGCAGTCTTGGGAGCCCGGGAATCGGACAGGCAGCCTTTTACTCTGGCTGGCTTCAGGAGCTCTTTTCTGCTGCTGCAGCCGCCATGCTGCCTCACCGGAACTCCGATGGCAACTCCCCTCCCCCATCTTTGAAAAAAGAAGTGGGATCCACTCTCTGGAAAGGACATTGGTCATATACATCAGAGGTGGGGGAACCTTTTTCCAACCTGAGGTTCTCTTCTGGGCAACCTTTTGGGGGCTACAGGCTTGTTTCTTCACACTTATGGATTCCTCTCCATCCTATATGTAGGCAAGCAAGAAGTATCTGAGTTCAAGAACCCATTCCAAGGTGAGGGGAGAGAGGCTTTGTGCAATGGTGCTGTGATGGCCTGGGATTTGGATTTGGATGCTGGACCTGAGGGTTCCCAGCCTGCACAGGATTCCCCGCCTCCAGAACCAGCTGAGCTGGGGCTGGGGCATGAGCCTGAAGGGTCCTCAGGTGCAGGCATCAGCTGAGTCTGCTCTGGCTCCTGAGGTGATGGAGGACCCACTGCCTGCAGGTGCTCCACTCTCATCCCCATCAGAGGAAGCTCAGGTTGCCACTGGGTCTGGTAACCCTCTCCTGAGCTGCAGAGGCTCAGGGCAGAGAGGCAGAGGGAACTAAGTTCCTGCAGGAGGAGTGCTCGCCTCCAGGCCAGGAGAGGCGAGTCACCAGAGGATCAGGGCTGCCCTATGCCTCGGGGCAGATAAAAGCCGGCCAGCTCCAGTCCCAAGTTGCAGGAGCAACGTTGTTGGTTGCTAGTACCTGCCTGAACCCTGTTCTGCTTTTCTGCCTGAACCCTGTTCTGCTTTTCTGCCTGAACCCCGTTCTGCTTTTCTGCCTGAGCTCCTGACCCACCCTGGCTCCCTGCTTGCAAGCCTGTTCCTGACTTCACCCGGCTCCCTGCCCTGCACCCAGCTTCAGCTACTACGGACTGCCTCCACGTTGCACCTTTGACCTCAGACAGGACTTGGACCTCGCCTCTCGGGTAACCCACGGGACCAGCACAGGTGCTTTCCACCTGTCTTGCCCCACCCTCCAGCCCCAGGAGCCTTCAGAATGGAGTTGTGGCCATGGGCATTGTGTGTAGGTGTCTTTTAATGAACTGAACAGAGTGGAAGATTATGAGTTATAGGGGTGAGGAGACTGTGTATGAATTCAACAGGACTTAGTTAGTTTGTTTTGGGTTGCTATTTTGTTAATGTTGTTAATCAGTGCTTTTTTTCTGGGGGGAAATGTGGGGGAACTCGCCACAAAGTTTGCTTGCTTGTTTGTTTATTGCAGGCCCAGTTGCAGTGCTGCAACAACAACAACACCTGGGCTGTGGCTAAATGTAAGATATGATTAATGAACTCAAACAGACAATGATCTGAATTAGAAATGACCACAACTTTATTAATTACAGATATCACTGGATTTTGGCTCAGACATTAGGTGTATATCCGTTCTAACATCCCCCCCCCCGACAAAAAATAATGATTATTTCAGTTTTTAAAAGGTAAGGGAACTCAGTTCCCCCGAGTTCCTTCTAAAACAACAACACAAAACCCCTGTTGTTAATGTTTTATAGATTATGAATGCTATAGTAATGTGTATACAGTCAGAGGACAGGAAAGACATGCATCTCCTACAACCTACACGGAACCTATAGTTGGAATTCCACTTTCAGTTCCATCTCCGGACCTGTAGCTACAGATTTCTGCAGAAAACACATCTGCTGTGTGTGTTGTTGATTAAATACAGTTGCTTCTCTTTGTGCAGCTGCTCCTTTAATATTTCAACGTGCGTGCTTCATCTAAAATGCCCCTGATGATACGAGTTCATTCACAGTTAGCTGAATCCTGTAGCATTTTGTTGTCGTTTCGGCTACATAAACAGTCGTTTTTGTGCACGGGTGTTTTACTCAGAGGGAGGCAGATATGGCATGGGGAGGTTAAAGCACTATGAGAACGCAGATGGCTTGGCTCTCACAGATCTGGGTTTCATTCATGAACATGAAAATGGCTTGGCACACGAGAGTTAACCAGCCTGCTGTGTAGGTGACTTGAGTCAGTCTTGCAAATCTTTCATGTCTTTAACAACAACTGAACATGAAATTAAAAGACGCCTGCTTCTTGGGAGAAAAGCAATGACAAACCTAGACAGCATCTTAAAAAGCAGAGACATCACCTTGCCAACAAAGGTCCGTATAGTTAAAGCTATGGTTTTCCCAGTAGTGATATATGGAAGTGAGAGGTGGACCATAAAGAAGGCTGATCGCCAAAGAATTGATGCTTTTGAATTATGGTGCTGGAGGAGACTCTTGAGAGTCCCATGGACTGCAGGAAGATCAGACCTATCCATTCTGAAGGAAATCAGCCCTGAGTGCTCACTGGAAAGACAGATCCTGAAGCTGAGGCTCCAGTACTTTGGCCACCTCATGAGAAGAGAAGACTCCCTGGAAAAGACCCTGATGTTGGGAAAGATGGAGGGCACAAGGAGAAGGGGACGACAGAGGACGAGATGGTTGGACAGTGTTCTCGAAGCTACAAACATGAGTCTGACCAAACTGCGGGAGGCAATGGAAGATAGGAGTGCCTGGCGTGCTCTGGTCCATGGGGTCACGAAGAGTCAGACACGACTAAATGACTAAACAACAAACATGAAGTTCAGCAGGTGAAGCTTTCCCAAAACTGTATTTACTGGTAACTAAAAGCTTTCCCTGGTGATTTCCTGTGTGTGCAGCCATTAAAGGCTCCTTCCACCCAGCCAACCCAATTCAGCAAAAGTGTGATGGATTATTGAGCCACCGTTCTATCGGGTCGGGATGCCAGGCTTATCTTTTTTTTCTTAGCAGATGTAACCCCGAAGAGTACAAATTAAGTGACTATCCCGCTGAAATCAAGGTGGAACACATTTTCTTTTGTTTTTCTCAGGGGAAGAATGCAAAAAGGCAATGCAGGGAACATTAGAACATAATCCCTGTGCTGGAGCAGACATTACAGATAAAACAGGGATCGCTTCACCACAGTGATTATATTTAGTGGTACCTTATAGTGACTGTAATATAATGCACCCTCTGTGCCATTGCCAAATGATTCATTTGCTGCTGCTCTCCCAGATAGAAAGAATTAAGTCAGAATGCACTATACTGTAAAGCAGTGGTTCCCAGCTTTTTGGGTACCATGACAGACATGTCCAAATTTACTTGGTATGGTGGCCCATAGATTAATTGTCACAGGAATTTTGGACCACAGGTCTTTGGCAGCCTTCACCTATAAGTTCACTCAACTTGAGCTATCCATGCCAAAGAAACCCAACTTAACTTAAAATAATTTAATGTGGAATTTGTTGAAATATTTATTGTACTCACAAAGTTATTCATGGTTTTGCTTAAGGGACTATAAGAACACCAACCATCAGATTAGAGGATATTGCTTCATAAGCTACAAATATATATACATATATATATTCTAAAAATGTATGATTACATAAGTGTGCAGTTTGTTGTGCAGTTTATAGGGTGCTGTGATTTGTTGTTGTTGTTGTTTAGTCGTTTAGTCGTGTCCGACTCTTCGTGACCCCATGGACCAGAGCACGCCAGGCACTCCTGTCTTCCACTGCCTCCCGCAGTTTGGTCAAACTCATGCTGGTAGCTTCAAGAACACTATCCAACCATCTTGTCCTCTGTCGTCCCCTTCTCCTTCTGCCCTCCATCTTTCCCAACATCAGGGTCTTTTCCAGGGAGTCTTCTCTTCTCATGAGGTGGCCAAAGTATTGGAGCCTCAGCTTCAGGATCTGTCCTTCCAGTGAGCCCTCAGGGCTGATTTCCTGAAGAATGGATAGGTTTTATCTTCTTGCAGTCCATGGGACTCTCAAGAGTCTCCTCCAGCACCATAATTCAAAAGCATCAATTCTTTGGCAATCAGCCTTCTTTATGGTCCAGCTCTCACTTCTATACATCACTACTGGGAAAACCATAGCTTTAACTAGGAGAGTGCTATTCCTGTCATGGAGCTACGGTTCCCAGAGTGCTTTAACAATCCCTCTTCCTAGGTAACTCTGGGAATTGTAGTTCTGTGAGGGAACAGGGTTCTCCTAGCAAGCATTATAATATGCCAATGAAACAAAAAAGCTGTAAGAGGTATTTATCAGGCCCATCGAGGATTAAAAGTTCTTCTTATTTTTGGTTTTCTTCTAAAGCCCAATTGCACAGGCTTCCTGACCCATTTGTTGGGAGTCGCTGCTGTAAGGCCTGTGCATCATAATAGTTGCTTTGCTAGATCAGACCCAGCATCCACCAAATAGTATCTGGTTTCCAACAGCAGCCAATCAGATGCCTCTGCGGAGTTCATAAGATGTATGAGGAGCAAAACCAGTCCCTGGCTCTTCTCCACCTCCAAATGTCCATTACTGAGGCGAAAGCAAATTAACTGATACAAAAACTGAAAGTGTGTGCAGAAGTACATCTGAGATGCAATTCTTATTAGTCGTCAATAGTCCTGATGCACACTCTGAAATGAAAGCTATGAGTTTTAAAGAAATCTGCCACACAGGGTGTGGGGGGGACCTTCTGGAAGCTGCAGTTAGAAGTGGAAAATAATGGCCAATTCACTTACCTTTGTAATGGAAATTGATGGAAAGTAGGCTCACAGGGGATAATTAGATTGATGTTAGCTTTTTTCATTTTAAATGGGCTAGACAGTTGTTTTGCAAAAAAAATGATTGCAGTAATTATAGGCAAACACGTGACATGCTAGCTTGGGAAGACACTATTTTAAGCTGGATAAACTCAAAGAAAGGAAATTGTGTATTTAAATAAACTGCAAAATTTGTTGCATGCAAAATTTAGCTTGAACTTAAGTATGTTTTGTGTTTAGTCTCCCCCCACTTTTGCTACATTCTCAGCCTTATGTGACTTTTAACAATATGTATTTTTGTGTTTTTTAATCACAGCTCATACAGGCAAAGGGGGTGAGTTAAGCAGATTAATCATGCAGGGCATCAATTTATGTCACAACAGGGTTATATTCAATCAAAACAGATACAGCTAAGGAAAACCCCCACAAAGCTTTTTCTATAAATTCATAAAATTATATGTACCACCCACAACAGTGCTCTTAATATCTAGTATCATGCAATTCCTTCCGAAGTTAGGGCATATGCTTTTAGCTTACTGCACTGACAATTGTGAGTTATTCCTACAATAAACAGAAATGCTTTGTTTTTAAATGTCGGGAAAAGGGAAACATAACTTTGTTCCCCACATTATAATGCCCTTGAAACAGTATCTTGTATTGCAGAGGTCTTTAATAATCGGTATTTGGGTGCCCTCAGTTTGTAAAATAGAGCTGGAGTATTTGTCCCCCAAGGAACCCTACTTTTTCTATGGAAGTTCACTGGTGATTCTTCAATGGGAATATTAGTGATCTGCCATCTTTGGGGCCCAGATCCTGAATGGCAGGGCATACATTTTTAAAGTAAATAGATAAATTAGTGATGACATATAGGTTTCCCTTGAAGACAACCAAACCTACAGTTAGCAATCAATCTTTCCTTGTTATGTGTAGCGACAGGTGAGTGTTGAGTTCTTTCTCAGTTCACATAATAAAGCAAAGCTGAGTTTCAGTAGACCTGGCCATCATCCCCAGGGAAGTCAGAACACACCTTCAAATCCTCTGCAATGAAGATGTTCCTTAACAGAACTGCTTGAACTGGACTGAAATCCTCCCTCAGCCATACATCTCAGTAAAAACCCAATCCTACACATGTCCCCTCAGAAGTCCCATTATTTCAATTAGGCTTATTCCCAAGAAAGGCATGGAGAACCTCAGGCCCTCCAGACCTCTCTATGTGGCCCTTGGGTTTCTCCCCAGGCTACTCGCTCTCCCACATGTTCTCCTTGGGCTCTGTTGCATGGCTGGAATGTGTTCGTTACCCAAGCATAGCTGTCAATGTTTCCCTTTTTTTAATTCCCTTATTCCGAATAGGATTCCTTGCAAGAAAAGGGAAAAGCTGACATCTATGGACCCAAGACAATGCCTCTTGCATGCCTGGATGAAGGATGGAGAGGTAGGGGGTGTAGACATATCTGGCTCCACCTACTTTTGCCTCTGGCCCTGCCCACCTCTGGCATGCATCTCTCAGAAGGCTGACCAAGAGAGAATGCAACCCTTCGGTTGAAAATGGACCCCTCCGCAACCCTACAGTATTGGACTGCAGCCTCAATAGCCTTGGGCAAATAGCTCATTCTCTCAACAAAACTGGATGTGATGTTAATTGTACGGATGCAATGAACTCCTGTGCATTTTTCATGAGGTAAGTAGCAGCCAAGGGGGACCCGTAATCCTGCTACTCCTTCCATGGTCCTGATGAAAACCACCCCTCCCCAAGTTGCTATTAGCACTGGCAAGGAAGCAACACTGTGGTAGGGAAGAGCCACAGAACTACCTTCCTGACACCAGCATTGCTGCAGCTCACCTAGATGGGACTTGGAGGGTTGGGGAACAAGGCGGTGCTGAGATTGGGGTTGTGTGGATGCACCAGCCTTATCCGGGTAAGTTGCAGTGATGCCAATGTCAGGAGGGTGGCTTCATTTTAGTAAGCTTTCTGCTGTTGGATGAAAGCCTCTACTGGAAGCATCTTGCTGTTGTTCATGTGCTGTGGCTTCTATTGACCTAAGAGAAACGTAAACATGAGTTCCATTCATGCCAATGATGTCCCATCTAGCCTGGCCTTCAGAGAACAGGCTGGAGGAGCTCTAGAACAGGCATCTCCGGCCCTCCAGATGTTTTGGGACTACAATTTGTTGGGAAACTGTTTACGTGCAGCTACTCACACAGAGTCAACTAAGGTTTGGCAGACAGCCAAAAGGTCATGTGAAGGAGTAAGCCTGCCTGGTGATACAGAGGCATGGAGACAGCTCCATGATTGGTCAAGCTCTCTCAAGGGAGTGATAATTAATGGCCTACTAACAGTTGGTTCAGTGTGTCAGTGCAGGAGTTGTGAGTCGTGTACAAGAGAGCAAGCTAAAGATCCATGTTCTGTTCCTGTAAATAGTCCACTGTATATAATAAACACCTAACTACAAGTTCCTGGTTCCTGCTTCATCTATCCTGTCTGCAGCCAAGTCGCCAATTGCTCCCGTGAATTCTGCATTTACTCTGCTAGGTCTAGCTAAGGTCCTGCAACTAGTCAGAAAGTTGCGAAACACCAAATAGGTTTTGCCAATACAATTCCCATCATCCCTGACCACTGGTCCTGTTAGCTAGGGATAATGGGAGTTGTAGTCCCAAAACATCTGGAGGGCCGAGTTTGGGGATGCCTGCTCTAGAGTAAATATCAGCCCAAGTCAAATCTGAAGCTTCAGGTGCAGCTTCGCGCAATTTCAGGCAGGAAGTCAAGCATGGCACAGGTGTTGCTGGTCACTGCTGCAGTTCCCTTGCCATCGCCCTCACAAACACCCCTGTTTACAAGTCCTGGTCACAATGTCCTGGCCACAAGCTCCCAGGGGTTGCAATATTAAGTATAAACTTAATAAGCTCAATTCTTACTGAGTTCACACACTGATCAGAATCACCACGCCTTCCTACTTCTATGACAAACATCGTTTCCCAGTATTAACATTTCTAGCACGATTATGAAACAACCTACCCTGCAACTATATTGTATCAACACAGTCGCAGCTGTGCCTCTGAACATAGCTCTTTTGATCTCCTTCCGTCTTTTCCCAGTTTTCCAATCACTATGAATTAGGTCAATCATTTTGCTTTCCCGAACTGAAAAGACTGGAAGAAATCCTTTCAACCTCGGGCAAAATGCTGGCAGGCAACATGTTTCCTTTCAGAAAATATTATGCAAGTTATTGAGTCATTGATTGCAAATTTTACATGAAGGTTTTTCGTCGTTTTTTACTGAGAAGCTGTCAGCTTCAAGACTTTCTGGCAAGTGTTCTTGTGCAGTTCCTTATTACTCTATATTATATACAGCACAGGTTCGCTCTTTAGCATTCAGATGCACAGCACTTAAATCTTGGAAGCAATGGAATAGCAGGCCATGGGAGAGTGGTGAGGATCCACTCAATCTGCAACACACCTCTGTTAGCTAGTTTTCGGCCACTACTGTGCTAAGCAAATTACAGAGTAGAGAACAGGCTGAATATCACCCTCTGCCATTTTGTAGTTTTAAAATTGTTGCTCCATGCATTGAACTTCTTTTGTTAAAAAGAAACCCGTTTCACAGTTTAAAAGAAAGTAATGAAAATAAATGGCTAGACAGAAAAGGGCATGCATAAAATAATAATATAAAAATAGGGTGAGTCATGGGGTTCACAATACAGTGGTACCTCGGGTTAAGAACTTAATTCGTTCTGGAGGTCCATTCTTAACCTGAAACTGTTCTTAACCTGAGGTACCAATTTAGCTAATGGGGCCTCCCGCTGCTGCCACGCCACCACTGTGCGATTTCTGTTCTCATCCTGAAGCAAAGTTCTTAACCTGAGGTACTATTTCTGGGTTAGCGGAGTCTGTAACCTGAAGCATCTGTAACCCGAGGTACCACTGTATGGTCTTGGGAAACTGCTCTTGAAGGAGATGTCTAAGGAGGCCACCAGGTTGGGTCACCCAAGTATGTGGTTCCAGAGTCTGAACTGTCCATGAACTGTCAACAGCAGTATTCTAGAGCTCAGTAACTCCTGACTGGGACTTTAAAGGGCAGTCTGATTGCAATCCTCGACCCTTCAGGCAGCTTCTCAGTGTGCTATCCATGGTCCTGATGTCTTCTCTGTAATTCTGAACTCCTGGCTCACTCTTGGAAGTGCTTGCTTGATCCAATTTCCTAACAACAGATGCCTTATATATAGCGGGTGGCGCTGTGGTCTAAACCACTGTTCCTCTTGGGCTTGCTGATCGGAAGGTTGGCAGTTCGAATCCCCGCAACGGGGTGAGCTCTTGTTGCTCTGTCCCAGCTCCTGCCAACCTAGCAGTTTGAAAGTACACCAGTGCAAGTAGATAAATAGGTACTGCTGCGGTGGGAAGGTAATGGAGTTTCCGTGTGCTCTGGTTTCTGTCACAGTATTCCATTGTGCCAGAAGTGGTTTAGTCATGCTGGCCACATGACCCAGGAAGCTGTCTGTTGACGAATGCCGCCTGCCTCGGCCTGAAGCAAGATGAGCGTCACAACCCCATAGTTGACTTTGACTGGACTTAACCATCCAGGGGTCCTTTACCTTTTTACCTATATAGCTACCTTGAAGGTCCTGGCATGGCTGTAGATGTGAAATGCATAAGGACCTGAATCTGCCTTTGTCACGGACAAAAGGTCCGTGCGTTGCCCTCCCCACATTTCTCCAAGCTCCTTGGACTTGAAAAGGATGTGTGCAAACAGAGAGATGTGCAAACTGGGATGACTAATGCAACCTTTTAATGGTGAGAATGAGATTGCTGCAAACATGACACATTGCCTTCTAATAAAATTTATGTTTAACCTAATGTGTGAAGTGACTGGTTTTTCAGACTGTGAATTCGTGGATCAAGCAGTTGTGTCAAACAAAAGAAAACAAACTTTCCTATTTACCAGTAGTTTTTTTGGGGGAGCAGAAGGAATGCAAAGGTCAGCAACACAAGGACAGGCTTTTTCTGTAGTGGCTCCCCATTTGTGGAATGCTCTCCCTAGGGAGCTTTGCCTGGGGCTTAAAAATATATTATGAAAAATATATTATGAAATCCATTTCAACCAGGCCTTTGGCTGATTAATATTCTAGAGCTTTTTAAATGTGTCTGTTATTGCTTTAATTATTTACTTGTGTTTTTATCTTGCATTTTATTCTGGGGACTGTCCTGAGATCTTGTGATGCAGGATGGTATATAAATTTAATTAATAATAATAATGATAATGATATTTGCTATGGACAAGAACACTTTTACTGTAACATCAACTCACCTTAATCTTAGGCAAGTTCAAATTATAACGAAGTTTTCACAGCCAATTGCCAGTTGCCATAACTATATAGGTGAATATATTGAAAAGCCCATTTTCCTTTTATCTTAAAAGTGCTTCGCTAATTTATCATCTCATTTAAACTTGCTAAGGGTAGGATTTTACTGTGTAGCCAGAGTGTCCTTTGTTACCTGTTCTCCTGGGTCTACGCTCAATGTAGCAAGTTCTCGGTAATTGTATGAAGATGTCCCCTCTTTTGTTTTGTGCAGATGCCATGACATTCATGTGAAAAGGATGGCTTTTTAAGGCAGCTCTGGCTGAAGAGCTCAGGCAAAGTGGGCCAATTAGGACTCTCAGATTACATATCCCTGGAAACTCATTACTTCAGTTTCATTTAGCAGATCTTTGGGTTGATATCCGTGTATAAAGTATCCCCCGTTGGAAGCTGTTTCAGATGCCATAGCTTCCAGGGTTCAGGGCTATTTCTTCAGCTCAAGCTTGTTTATTTGCTCTTTTGAGAGACTATCTAGGTGGCTGAATAATGAGAGCCTTCCAGGTAGAAGGAAGCTTGATCGTTTCCCCCTTATTAAGCAGCTGCACTCCCAGCTGGGTTGTTTATAACAAACGAAAATGATGCCTTGACTTCCCAATCTTTGCATGATGACCAAGGTTGGCACCAAAATCGGCTTCCAGACGTCACAAAAGACGAATGCTGGCGGCTGTCTGAACTCTGGATCATAAAAGACCACGGATGCCATAATATAGCATAATGATACATCTCTAATCAGACTATTCAGTGCTACCAAAGGATCTCTTAAAAGTGAATCATAACTCGCTCATTTGAATTCAAATGAAGCCCATCTTAGACAAATCACTTCCGTGTGAGAACATATTTGCAACAGACCATAGAAACAATGCCATTATTTCAGAAACACAGATGATAGTCAACAGCGGCGTGTTCACTGAACTATGAGGGGAATATGTTACGCTCTATAAAAGAAAACAAATACAGAGGAGCAAACCATTACTAATGTGCATCATTTGGTAACTTTGAGCCCCATTGGTTTCAACAAAGGTTCAACCTTTCTCAGATGGGGTAGCACTCCCTGCGAGGACTCAGGTTCACAGCTGGACCTGAGGAATTCTGGAGTTCTATAGATGGTAGCTACCTTGAGCATCTCACTGAGGAAAGGGGAAGTAAATGTGCAATCCCACAGACACCTACTTGGAAGTAAGTTTATATTGTGATATTTTCAGCATCAGGTGAAGAACCTTCCCCCTAACGTTTTAAGACTAAATATTTTCAGTGCTTTTATTGGCTTTATATATTTATTTAGTTTTGTACTGTGGTTGGTTTTATTCTGGGTTGTTGGGTTTTTTTGAGCTTTTGTTGATTGTTTTTATGGGGTTCGTTGGTTTTGGGGTTGTTGTTTTTTAAGGCTTTTATCGTTCATTGCCCAGAAGACATTGTGAACTGAGTGGCATACAAAGTGGGAGGAAATAAGTGAATAGGTTCCACTGAAGTCAATTTGACTTACAGTGGTACCTCAGGTTAAGTACTTAATTCGTTCCGGAGGTCCATTCTTAACCTGAAACTGTTCTTAACCTGAAGCACCACTTTAGCTAATGGGGCCTCCTGCTGCTGCCGCGCTGCCAGAGCACGATTTCTGTTCTCATCCTGAAGCAAAGTTCTTAACCTGAAGCACTATTTCTGGGTTAGCGGAGTGTGTAACCTGAAGCATATGTAACCTGAAGCGTATGTAACCTGAGGTACCGCTGTATTTCTGAGGAAACACAGGTTATAATGCTGCAATCTGAAGCACACTTTAACTGCATCTGACTCCTTTTATGTGTTGGACTTGCTTTTCTAACGTACTTGTGAGTGTGATGCAGAAATGTTGAACTCTGACGAAATCTTGACATTAATAGTAGTTTGTACTCTAGACTTATGACGAGTGTGCGCAAGTGGTTTTGTACCTTTCACAATAATATTGTAGTATTTGTGGTCTTAAGAGTAGCTTAAAGCCTACACCTTGTTCCCACTTTTCACGGGGGTATGCATTTCACTCGCGAGATCAGTCAACAATCCCTGTTTTGTCAAGGCAGATATATGGGACTGATTATTTCAAACTCTTCCAGCTGAGTTGATTTCTACAAAGCTGGGATGTTTTGCAGGTGAGATTTTCATTTGTTTCTCTCTTGTGAATACATTCCACTTTCTTTTCTGAGTATTCCTTTTGTATTTCAGTCAATACGTGGCAGCAAGTAATCAGGAGACTCTGAAAGGCTGTTTTCTCTTTCCCTCTTCCTCTCAATATCTACATCTTTTGTGCTTCTGTGGCACCTTTTATATATGGGTTCAGATACATTTTCTGCTCAAGAGCCCATTTAAAGTCCTATGTGGCCTTGGCTATACAAGAATTCTGATGCAGGTCACTGGAAGCAGTGAAACACAAGCTTATCCTATCTTTGTCTTTCTCTCTTCATGGTAATCTGTTTACGTCTCATGTTTCTGAGCTAAAATGAAAACTAACATGAAGAGGCACAAATCTTTATTCACACAAACGTGTGTGAAGCCTCTATTGTAATGATTGTCATTAAGAAAAAAAACAGCCATACTGGGTCCAAGGAACATGCCATGTGGGTCATGCATGGCTTTAAGTGTTCTCAGCACTGTTTGCTCTATGGGGTGGGAAGGAATAAGGAGCTCATCTTAGGTCCAAACTATACGGTACCAGTATAGTTAAGGTCCATATAGTTAAAGCTATGGTTTTCCCAGTAGTGATGTATGGAAGTGAGAGGTGGACCATAAAGAAGGCTGATCGCCGAAGAATTGATGCTTTTGAATTCTGGTGCTGGAGGAGACTCTTGAGAGTCCCATGGACTGCAAGAAGATCAAACCTACCCATTCTGAAGGAAATCAGCCCTGAGTGCTCACTGGAAGGACAGATCCTGAAGCTGAGACTCCAGTACTTTGGCCACCTCATGAGAAGAGAAGACTCCCTGGAAAAGACCCTGATGCTGGGAAAGATGGAGGGCACAAGGAGAATGGGACGACAGAGGACGAGATGGTTGGATAGTGTTCTTGAAGCTACCAGCATGAGTTTGACCAAACTGCGGGAGGCAGTGGAAGACAGAAGTGCCTGGCATGCTCTGGTCCACGGGGTCACGAAGAGTTGGACATGACTAAACAACTAAACAACAACAACAATATGGTACCAGAGGCATAGGAAGGTCAGGTGGTACCTGGTCAGAAAATTTCTTGTCACCCCCCTCCCACATTGATTTTTTTTTTTGCCTGCAAAATTGGTTTTATGTTATTTTCTTACAAAGGAATAATAATATGTAATAATAATAATAATAATAATAATAATAATAATAATAATAGTAATAGTAATAATAATAAACTTTTATTTATATCCCACCCTCCCCGGCCGAAGTCGGGCTCAGTTATGTAACATCAGATACATAACATTAGTATAAAATCAAACAATAATTAAATTACCTCCTAAAAACATGTCAAAATCAAATTAAAGTCTAATTATAGATGGCTTTCCACAGGGTTAGGGTTGGGAACAGTAAGTGCTCCACTGAATTGAAATTTCAGCCTTCACGACATAGGAAAACGGCCAAGTAAACAGCTATTTTCGTGGAGGAGGGTCAAGCTATTAACTGATATGCATGAAATTTCATATGTAGCTATATAATCCCTAGTGTAGTAAGATAAGACCTTTGGAGCAGGCATTTTTTAAAAAAAAGTTTTTTATGAACCGCCCTCGTAGGGCAGTAATTGTTCCTTGATAATTTGTCACCCCCCTCCATGATGGAACCTGGGGCAGCCCGCCCCCCCCTTCCTATGCCCCTGTATGGTACATGCAAATGTATGTAATGGTGGGGCTGGTAGGCTCTTTTGAATGGAAAAGCTGTTGCCAGAGCATGAAATTTGAAATGGAGGAATTGTGGGAAGAGGCCACAACACTTTCCCTACTTTGCATCCCCCGCTCACACACACTCACAGAGTCCAAAATGCAATATGCAGTCAGATTTAAAATATTATGGGTGCATGTGTGTGCAGCAATTTGGAGTGGGAAAATAACAGGCCAGGAAATGGTGAGTCCCTCCCTCCCATCTGCCCCCTCTCTGCTGCTGATCCCAGTCTTTGGAAGTGGCTTTTATCGGTCAAGATGGTCTGTCATTCTGCAGCTCGTCAGCGTATTTGCATGTAGCCCAAAGTTTTGTCAAGGCCAATAGCTAGCATCGTAAATCCGTTGAGGGAACAGCAAGATCAGGACAGTGTAACGTGTCGTTTGGGGCATCCTTTATTTACAGCCATTTACCGGCTTATCATCTTCAACTGGATTTCACCCTCCATGATATCCATCCTCCCATTTGATCGGCCCATTTGACTGGGGTGGCTGCATCAGGTTGCCTTTTAATTGTGGCTCTTCCATCTTAATTTATTTCTCCCGTCTGAAACCTTAGACCGAAGTAATCTCTGCATTCTGCCCTCCATGCATGTTTTGTTTGTAGGGGGTTTGTCGCTCGCTCGACAATTACTCTTGCTCAGATTAGGATGAAACCTGAGCCGAAATGCAGCTCTGTGCCATATCTGTGTGCAGCCACACGGAGCCAGCTTCATTCTTGCCAGTTAATACTAGCACATCCATCACCAGGTGAAGAAATGCTCCCATTTACTGCTGTGACACCTCCGACCTTTTCATATGCCTTTCTCATTTATGCACTCATTTCACAGTTCAGCTGCTCCCTTTGAAGAAAGCGGGATACAAAATGCTCCCATGCCACGAAGTCCCTTTCAAATCCGGCCCATTACCGAATCAGCAATTATCACTTTCTCCACTGTCTTCCCCAGCAAAGAGCAAGGAAGCTGATGCTCACTCAAGGTGATTAAGGCCCAAGATATAGTCAAACCTGGTGCTCAAATGCCACCACATTCAGCTGTGCAATTTTAAGGATGCCCCTGAATATCCCACACAATAATAATAATAATAATAATAATAATAATAATAATAATAAAATTTTTTATTTATACCCGAGATGAGAGTCACCATTGGCACTGAGTGTCTCAGTGACTTGGGCTATTTCTGGCTAACCATTTTCGAATTGACAGCTCTGCCATATCAATAAAGTAGAAGGACCAGTGGAAAACAATGGCAGTGGATTTTATGTTCTCACCTTGATGGACAGTGCATCAAGAATGACTGCCAAGATTCCATCAGCATGTTAAGGAATAATGCATAGATGTGCATCTAATAAATTTCCAAAAATTCTTAATATTGCTGACACATTTATTAAAATATTGTCTTATTTTTCATCTACTGCTAGTGACTGCTTCATCTATGGCTAAATGACCATCTGATTATAGTTAGCTCATGCATGTGCATCAGGTTTTAATAATAATAATAATAATAATAATAATAATAATAATAATAATAATAATAATATTTATATCCCGCCCATCTGGCTGGGTTTCCCCAGCACCCTGGGTGGCTCCCAACTGAATATTAAAAACATGATAAAACATCAAACATTAAAAACTTCCCCAAACAGGGCTGCTTTCAGATGTCTTCTAAAAGTCAGATAGTTGTGGCTTCAACACATCCAGAGAAGTCTTGATTGACCGTCAGGCGTTAAAAGCTTGAAAATGTGCTACCACAGTGCATTTTCACCAAATATCAATCTATAGAGTGTTGTGAGTTTGAAGTTGGTTGCTCTGGATGACCTCCTCGGATCCTTACCATCACTGACTTTAAGATTTCTGTGAATGAGTCCTCTGTCATTGTAGGTTACTGAAGGAAACTTGATCAGAGCACTGGAGTTCTTAATAACTGGTGACTGGGAGTGGCCGCCAAGGCCATATAACACTGGTTCTGAAAGACCTACATTGGCTCCCAGTATGTTTCCAAGCATAATTCAAGATGTTGGTGCTGACCTTTAAAGCCCTAAACAGCCTCGGCCCAGTATACCTGAAGGAACGTCTCTACCCACATCGTTCAGCCTGGACTGAGGTCCAGCTCTGAGGGCCTTCTGGCAGTTCCCTCACTGCAAGATGTGAGGTTACAGACAACCAGGCAGAGGGCCTTCTCGGCAGTGGCATCCACCCTGTGGAACACCCTCTCACCAGATGTCAAGGAAATCAACAACTATCTGACTTTTAGAAGACATCTGAAGGCAGCCCTGTTTAGGGAAGTTTTTAATGTTTGATCTTTTATTGTGTTTTTAATATCCTGTTGGAAGCCACCCAGAGTGGCTGGGGAGGCCACTGGGGATATAAATAATAAGTTGTTGTTGTTGTTGTTTGTTAGGCTTTGTTAGGGAAATACATTGTTGATTTTATATAGTTGGCTCACAAGGACTAAAGAATGGGCAGAGAGACCGGGTGGGATTTCACGAAGTCTTATTCAGAGTAGACCTATTGAAATTAATGGACCTTAGAATTGTTCAGTGCCTAGCCTTGTATTTCAATGGGTCTGTTCTGAGTAAAACTTAGTTAAATATCATTCATGGTTCAGGAAAGGAGGATGGCTCTTCTCCTCACTGAGGAATGTGGTAATCCAGGGAAAGGACCGCATAGGAGGCAGCGAAGAACCTTAGGTGCCACTAGCAACAGGAGCCACATAGAGGTTATCCAACTGCGTCCAACCCAACAAGAGAGGTTATTGCCCTTAGGGGCATGTATGACCAAGATGGTACATTGCCTGATTGCTTTATCCATCAAACAATTGATCTGATCCTTTCACAGCTAGGATCCCCTAAATATTTTTCCCCCATCAGCATTTTAATTATTCATCTAATTTGTCCAACCCTTCGCCCCCGCCCTGCTTTTTTTAGTTTACTAAATTTATCCCACTTTTCCTTGAGACATATTGCCAACTGACCTTTTGCCACTTGTCTTATTTCATTAGGATTGTTACTTATAGCTTTCGCCAACACGACTTTGTCTTGTGCTATTCTGACTTCATTCAGAACGTTATTTCACATCCACTTCACTCATAATATTATTTTCCGCCTCCAAAGCATCATTGCTGAGGTAATGTGTATGTGTTACTTGATTCGCTTTGCACACTCTAAAGTGTTGATAACGCTGATAATAATAATTCCAGTAAATTAAATGATGTGGTTGATATCACAACTAGTCTAGTCCACTCAATCCAAACAAATGGGATTTCTTATTCTACAGTATATACAGCCACTCCCAGTATCTAATGAGTAAACTCATCTACAATCTTTTTCTGGCTGTAATCTGATCATTTAATAGCCAAATTTATGTAATCTTCTAGCATGTTTTAAGTATAACCATACTACTTTTCTTTTTATTACAAATCAGCTGCAACTTCTTTTCATTTTTTTATGTAGCATTTTAACAGTGTTCCGTTACAGAGCTTGGAATCTTGGATATTAATGTTTATAAACCCCATATGAATCAATTATACGGCACGTTTTCACTTTTAAGATTGCATTTCCTTTTAATGTCTCCTTCACAAGCTCTTTTACATTTCCATTATTTTTATGTATCTATTTATAGAGATGCCACTCCATAAAGATTTGAGAATCCTTGGTAGGAGAGGGGGAGTCCTACTATGCCAATACATAGGTAAACAGCCTTATTTATCATGGAACGAGTTAGCTTTCTAAAAATGAAGTGATCTCATAGTGCAGGAAAAACGCTGAGCCGCTCATTGATTGATGTGGGTTCTAAAAATACATTTCCCCCCACTAAACATGCCAAACTTTGAAAGGTTGGCAAGAATCAAAGAAGTCATTCAGAACACAGAGCGAGAGAGCATTGTTGGGTGATTGGAAGTGTTTCTCGCATATTTTATCCTCACCTATGAATGGTTTCCCACTACTTTTTTTTTTTAATACTTTGGAAATCAGTTCTCATGATTCCTTGGGGGAAGACCAGTATAAGCTAAACAAGTTATAGCTTAGGGCCCTACTCTCTTGGGGGCTCCCCCCCCAAAAAAGGAAAAAAACAACTGGATGTAGATTTCCAAAATATATGATAAAAAACAAATAAAATAAAACCTACATACAGCAACAGTGTTTTGTTTTGTGTAGGCTCCTATGATGTAAGTAATGGGCCCCGCCTGCTAGCCTATTAGGTCCATAAATTAAAGGTAAAGGGACCCCTGACCTTTAGGTCCAGTCGTGGCCGACTCTGGAGTTGCGGCGCTCATCTCGCTTTATTGGCCGAGGGAGCCAGCATACAACTTCCAGGTCATGTGGCCAGCATGACTAAGCCGCTTCTGGCGAAGCAGAGCAGCGTACGGAAACACCGTTTACCTTCCCGCCGGAGCGGTACCTATTTATCTACTTGCACTTTGACGTGCTTTCGAACTGCTAGGTTGCCAGGAGCAGGGATCGAGCAACAGGAGCTCACCCCGTCGCGGGGATTAGCCTATGGACCTAATAGGCTAGCAGGCGGGGCCCATTACCATATAGCATATATTCAACACAAAAACCAGTGACAATTGGTTGTTGACAAAGGACAGCTGGACATATAAAGGGCCCCATTACCTTCAGTAGCTTAGGGCCTCATCAAACCTAAATCCAGCCCTGGGCAAGACATGTGCTTTAAATGCCAGTTCCCAGCCCATGACGTCCACACACGCTGCCCAGGCTTGCATTCCAGTGGAGGTCACTTTGGTGCTGCTAATTAATTGCTTTTGCTAACAATTTTCTTGGGTTACAAAAGTACATACATCACCTCTATTTTCAGATCATAAAGTCCTTTCTATGGATCAGTTATATTTGGTGTGACACTTTAATGTGCAGCGGTTTGACTCCACCTCCAGAGCCGCACTCCGTAGCCTCTTGAGACAGACAGATGCCAACGACTCCCTCCAACTTAAGATGTTAGGGACTGAAGCTGGAATGTGCGATATAACAAGCTTCTTTCACCTCCTCCCTATGCCAGGAGGACCACTGATCCCAAGGAAGGACACATACATGCAGACAGAAGTCACTAGACACTGACATCTCCAGTTGAATTAGGAAGTGAGGAATCCATGACCTTCTAGATATCGCAAGACTACAGCTCCCAGCATCCCTGACCACTGGCAATGCTGGTTGTGACCTATGGAAGCTGGAGTCCATGACATCTGAATAATGACAGGTTCCTCACCACTGAGTTAAGAATCTCAGGCGAAGACAAAAGATCCTGAGGTGCAATTGCAAGTTATTACTGAGCTAAATTGACCAATAGTTTGACTCATTCCGAGTGTCATGTTCACAAGACTCTGGGGTAAATCTCCTCTTGCAAATTTCTCTGTATTGCCTTTTCCTGTCATGTTTCTGATGCCAGTTTCCTCACTGGCAACCATGGACTGGATGCTAAAGTTAGATTTGCATTATTATGAGGAAGACGCCACTGAATTCTGCATTTACATATGTTAGCTTATTAAGCTGCTCCGTAGAGCTTGTCACCTTTAACCTTATTCATGTATTGCAGCACTAACGTTAATTTATCCTTATGATGCATTTGGGAGACTGCTGCTTTTAAATGCAGCACCTTGCAATATGAAGATGTTTTACATTCTGATTACATTGCTTCACTGCAGTATTACGATGGGGGGGAGTAGTCATTGCTTACAATTCCTTTTCATACATAACTGTACTTGGACAAAACCTATTGTGTTTATAATACCCATTTTTTATAAAATCTCTGTGTGTGTGTGTGTTTGTGTGTAAGAGAGAGAAAGAGAGTATACATATAAATATAAACACATAATCTTCTAAAGGACAGTTCTAGTTGGTATCATTTGTAATAATGGGGTCTTCCTACCAATAGCATTTCACTATGAAGCAGCCCGGTGGACAGTTGCCCATTTCCCCTTCTTGGGCAAGGGTCTTGACTGGGTGCATCCAGGCACTCTTGGAGGAAACGGGTTTTCTAAATCCATTTCAATTGGTGTAGAGGTGGAGGTTTTTGCACAGAAACTGCTTTGGTAGCCCTGTACGATGACCTCTGTCAGAAGAGAGGAGAAACGCATCCCTGTTAATTCTCTTTGACCTCCTAGATGCTTGCAATAGCATCACAGGTATCCTTCTGGAGCAGCTATCCGAATTGTGGGTGGGTGGCACTGCTTTGCGGTGGTTCCGGTCCTACTTGGATTATATCGTTTCCAGAGGGTGATGCTGGCGGGAGTGCTTTTCAACCCCATGGAGCCTTCTCAGGAGTTTTGGGATACATTGTCAGCAATATGCTGATGACACACCGCCTCCTTGGACTGGATGAGAGTCAACAAACTGAAGTTCAATCCAGTTAAGAATGAGGCTCTGTTAGTGGCTGGTTCCCTAAACTGGATCGATGGAAAGTTGCCTGCTCTTGATGAGGTTACACTCCCTCTGAAGGAGCACGTGCATAGCTTGGGCATTCTTCTGGATCCTTTGCTCTCACTTGAGGCTTCCACCAGCTCTGACTGTTGGCCACGTTGTGCCCCTATCTGGAAATGGATAGCCTAACTTCTGTTGTCTATGTTCTGGCAAACCTCTAGGTTAGATTACTGCAATGCATTGTATGTAGCGCTGCCTCTGGAGATAGTTCGTAAACTTTGGATAGCGCAGAATTTGGTGGCGAGGTTGCTCATCAGCGCAAGATGGTTTGTGCATATTACAGCGGTCCTGGCCCGACTGCAATGGCTCCCAATTAGTTTCCTGGCCCAATTCAAAGTGCCAGTTTTGACCTATAAAGCTTTACACCAATATAGCTGACTCTTGCAATAACAGTAGCCGTATAATACCTTATCTTACACATAAGTGAATGGGAATAATTTGTGCTCCATTGTTGCATGGAGTGTGGGCAGTACAGGAAAGAGTAAATTATTTCTGTTTTAGAATGCAGCTATAAATGCAGGGCACCCAGAGCCAAGGCAGATAAATGGCTGGGAGAGCTATAGAATGCAGCTTTGTGGAAAATATAATAATAGATTCTGCAAGTATAGCCCCCTGTGGAGAAATATACAACCTGAATAATATATTTTTGAGGAAAGAAAAAGTTTTGAATGGGGATATGTTGATACTTGGAAGCCACTGAAGATACAAGTTCTACTATGTGCAAACTCAAGATAAATCAAGATAAACTGGAACTTAAAGTTCTAAAAGCAATGGTTCTACACCACCTCAAAGGGTATAAAATCACCCAGTAACGCAATATCTCCCTTGAGTATTGATATATTGCAATGAAATTTGATATACACTTTTACATTTTTTTGGTTTGCAGTTCCGTCTTCAGCTTGAACTCCACACCTATATTTAAAAGAGGGGGAAGGAATATGCAGAAGATACCACAGTGTGATATCTGCCTTGATGAATGAGCTATCAGAATTAAAGTTGCCATGAAGTCAGTATAAAAGTTTTCACTTCAAGTTTGGATATCACGTCAATCATGCCTTTGGGTCAGGAAAACTGTAAAACATTTTAAAACAGTACTTTCCCTTGAACACTGAAAAATACCAGTGAAAATTCCAATGTATATAATTGCAACATAATCAAATGAAATTCCTCCAGCACCTCCCTGCCTCTATTTTCCAGTGTGGGGAAAATATGCAAAAATCGGTGTCATGTTATTATACGAGATTTAGCCTATACTTTAATTGCCACAGAAATAAAACTTAGCTACCTCTGCATCCTTATTGGTTTTGTGTTGCAACTGTGCCCAACTCTATCAATGAACTTCCAGAAGGCAGTGCATCCATCTTCAGTCACTTGGTTCTCATGCATCAGCTAGTTCTGGCCATTAAGATTTATATACTGATTCATTCATTAACATAACCAAATGGACGGCAACTTTTTATTCCATGGACAGAAACTGTTCCAGTGTCTGCAAGTATAAGGCCTGTACTTGCAGGGCTATATATCTGCTGAGAATCTAATATGGTAATATGTATCACTTTCTCAAAGATGCATTTGTACTTGGCACAACACTCCTCCGATGTCCTTCCATGACGTCGTCATCATTGTCAACTCCTAGACACTGGCAAAATTCTATTGTGGCTGAAGGGAGGTATTAATGTTTCAATTTCAGTTCAAATTTCCTGCCAATAACTGAATGGGATTCCCCCTCCCCAAAACCAGCAAATGCCAACACTGCATGACTATTGAGGGGGTGGGGCAAGTATCTGCACAGAATTGCACCCAACATCAAATACCACTTGATGCCCCAGCTCTGGTCGGAAACCTTAGTTTAATAGTTCTTCTTCCTTGCAAAGTGCTCTAAATATTGTATACCAGTTGCATCCTAAGTGGTGCGTTTAACCCTCCCCTCGCCGGCCACTTTCACGCCCTGAAACATTTTCCCCAGCTGCTATTGGCTAAACCCTGGTCCAAAGCATGGACAGAGTCAAAACACTCAGGGGTGCGCGCGCATGCGCAGTAAGAGGTTGCCATCCTAAACCTTCCATTCTTACTAACATGGGGCTCAGCGGACCTTATATTTCCGTGTAAACATGCTTAGATTCGGGTTGCAGGTGAACCCTCCTGGGCCCGGCCCCTGATCTGGAGGAGCAGCTCCGCAATGTGTTTCTCCTTCACCTCTCACTCATAAACCGAGAGGTGGGGTGGGGGGACCCTAAACAAGCCCCCAAAGCCACCTCTTTCCCCTTCCCAGCGCCCCGCTCCCTCATCCCAGCAACGAACCGCGCCTGCCCACTCCTCCCGCCACTCCGCGCTTCCCAAGAAACACGACAGCTGTTCTCTTCGCAACGTCCCGGCCGCTTCTTTCGCGTGTGTTTTTTTGCAGGCTGGGCTTGACGTCAGCGCGCCTTTCTCGAGTTGCCGTCGCGGCGGGTTGGGAGTTGGTGAGGCAGAGAGCGAGAGAGAGAGAGCGGACGACGCTGTTGCCTCACAAGAAGCTGCTTCCCGCGCTGCGCTCTCTCTCTCCCCCCCCCCCCCACGCCGCCCCGCGCTGCTGCTCGGTCCGGAAGGCGCCGCTGGTGGCACGCCGCTGCGCCAGAACCCGCGGAGTGGTGCATTTAGCTGACGGCAGAGGAGCGGGAGGAGTCCTTCTCCTCCTGCTCCTCCTCAGAGGGAGCCGAGGCGCCGGCAAGAGGGGAGAGCGGGGCGCGGGATGTCCGGGAGTGAGGCGCTCCCTCCTGAGGAGAAGATTCTCCTCAAGAGAAGATTCGAGCCCTCTAAGTGGGAAGTGGGGGGATAAAGGGGTCTTCTTCCTCCTCCTCCTCCACCACTCCTTCAGCGCTGAACGAAACGGGACCTGTCTTGTTGTGGGGAGCCAACGAAGGAACCCGCTTCTCTCAGAAAGGAAGAAGCCGCTTCTCCAAGAAAGGCGTCCCTGTGAGGAGCAAAAAGGCGGGATAAGCGCTCGAGAAGCCCCTTTCGTGAGAGGGAATCGCCCGAGGCGCATAGAGAGAGCAGGGGGGAGGCGCGCGCGCGCGCGCAATCGAGGTTGTGCCACCGAGTGGCCTCTTGGCCAACTGAGGAGAAAGCAGCCCGGCCGCTCGGGCGCGCGAAGGGGGAGACGAGCGCGCACGTGGCCCCGGAGGAAGGCGAGTGGGTTGGGCGAGCCCGCCCGCCTTCCGCGGCTGCTGCGCGCGCGGCGTCCGGAGGCACTCGCGGAGCGGCGGGCGCCGCCGTCCCTTCCCGCTCTGCGCGCGGCTCGCTGAGGTAAAGCGCCTCAGCCATGGCCCTCAAGGACGGCGGCGGAGGGGTGAGCGGCGGCGGCGGCGGCGCCACCATCCTGCCCATCAGCGACATGGTGTCGTCGTGCTCCTCTCCGTCGGCGCCGGGGTCGGTGGGCGCCTTCCCTGAGGTGGTGGAGCTGAACGTGGGCGGGCAGGTGTACGTGACCAAGCACGCGACGCTGCTGAGCGTGCCGGACAGCACCTTGGCGCGCATGTTCTCGCCGCGGCGGAGCGCCCCGCGGGAGCTGCCCCGGGACAGCCGCGCGCGCTTCTTCATCGACCGCGACGGCTTCCTCTTCAGGTACGTGCTGGATTACCTGCGCGACAAGCAGCTGGCGCTGCCCGAGCACTTCCCGGAGAAGGAGCGGCTGCTCCGCGAAGCCGAGTACTTCCAGCTGGCCGAGCTGGTCAAGCTGCTGTCGCCCAAGGTGGCCAAGCAGAGCTCGCTCAACGACGAGGGCTGCCAGAGCGACCTGGAGGAGGCCAACTCGCCCGGCAGCGGCGAGCTCCTGGTGGCGCAGCAGCAGCGCAGCGCCGGGGAGAAGCGCGCCGGCTTCATCACCGTGGGCTACCGCGGCTCGTACACCACGGTGCGCGAGAACCAGGCCGACGCCAAGTTCCGCCGCGTGGCGCGCATCATGGTGTGCGGCCGCATCGCCCTGGCCAAGGAGATCTTCGGCGAGACGCTCAACGAGAGCCGAGACCCGGACCGCCCGCCCGAGAAGTACACGTCGCGCTTCTACCTGAAGTTCACCTACCTGGAGCAGGCCTTCGACCGCCTCTCCGAAGCCGGCTTCCACATGGTGGCTTGCAACTCCACCGGCACCGCCGCCTTCATCAACCAGTACCGAGAGGACAAGATCTGGAGCAGCTACACCGAGTACATCTTCTACAGTAAGTCCCCCATGCTCTTCCTTCCCCGGTGGTGAGAAGCTGAAGGTGGAGGCTTAACGCTTAATAATAATAATAATAATAATTTTATTATTAAGACTTGCCTGGAGAGCTCAGTTGGTTAGAGCATGGTGCTGATCACCAAGGTTGCAGTTTTGATCCCCTTATGGGGCAGCTGCGTTTTCCTGCATTGCAGGGGGTCGGACTAGATGATGCTTAGAGCCCCTTCCAACTCTACAATTGTTGTTGTTTAGTCATTTAGTTGTGTCCAATTCTTCATGACCCCCTGGACCAGAGCACGCCAGGCACTCCTGTCTTCCACTGCCTCCCGCAGTTTGGTCAAACTCATGCTGGTAGCTTCGAGAACACTGTCCAACCATCTCGTCCTCTGTTGTCCCCTTCTCCTTGTGCCCTCCATCTTTCCCAACATCAGGGTCTTTTCCAGGGAGTCTTCTCTTCTCATGAGGTGGCCAAAGTATTGGAGCCTCAGCTTCACGATCTGTCCTTCCAGTGAGCACTCAGGGCTGATTTCCTTCAGAATGGAGAGGTTTGATCTTCTTGCAGTCCATGGGACTCTCAAGTGTCTCCTCCAACACCATAATTCAAAAGCATCAATTCTTCGGCGATCAGCCTTCTTTATGGTCCAGCTCTCTTCCATACATCACTACTGGGAAAACCATAGCTTTAACACTCCACAATTATATGACTCTATTTATACCTTGCCCATCTGGCTGGGTTTCCCCAGCCACTCCAGGGTTCACAAAAGTGATTTATAAACTTTTTTTTTAAGGCTCCACAGTGAGAGATGGAGCTAAATCGGTCTCTAAACATGTGCAGAGTGCATTTTCGTCTCCCTCCTAAAGGACAAGGGGCAAGGATGGAAGAACAGGGGGAACCTGCCAGCTTTCCATGCAGTCCTGCATTCTCTTTCGAAGAGTTTCCAACCAGATGCTGCTGGGAACCCCCAAAGCCAGGTTCGATCCCTGACAGTGCTGGCTTTAGTTGCTGGGATATGCAGGTTAGGGTGTTGCTAGGTAATTGAAAATATTTTCTTTATTTCATCGCTTCAAAGATGTAGTTGGTCCCTTTTAGAATTCTGCATTAATTTTCCCAGTGCTGCGGGCACTCGTGTAGAAATGTCTCATTGCAAAGAATCTCATCTTGTAAAGCCCACTTAGGCTCATACATACTGCAGAGGAAGAGAAATTTCCATGTGGAAAGTAGCTAAATAAGTTACAACTTATCCATTAACTACCACTGCACCAAGTATACCACAAATCTTTATCCCTATACGTAGTATTTAAATGTGTGTGGCAGGAAAAAGTAGAGCCCCTAAGCCCTCAGTTTCCAATGTGTAATCTATTTCGACTTGAAACAGAACATAGTCCTGGAAACCCAGCCAGATGGGTGGGGTATAAATCATAAAATTATTATTATTATTATTATTATTATTATTATTATTATTAACACTTTTTGAACAAATTCATTGAGATTTGCATACCATTTATACATTGGGCGCCTGTGCAGTGAAATACCAGTAGGAGGGCAAATTTGACTTTTTCAGGATGAGAAAGCTCTTCCCTGATGAGTTTAAGGACTCCTGACATTGTTTCATCCCAAGGCAGATACACATATTCATGTTCATCACCCACCAGCTCGCTATTCTTGATAACTCAAAGCCAAATATGTGAACTGTTTTCCTGGGAAAGTATTCCTTAACTTGAAACTGGGTGATACAAAAAAGTTCCACATGTGGTGATATATACCATCACTTTGTACTTGAGTGTGTGAATATGCATGTGTGAAGTGGAACTCAACCCGTATTTTTAGTACTCCAAGAAGTTGTCTTCTTGATGCAAGTTGTTCTTGATCATTTTACTTAGAACCAGTAACTTAAATCAAGAGGATCAAGTTGAAACTTACTGTGGTGGCACCAAGTCACTATCAGCTTATTAATATTATGGTTGTTGCAGTTGTCAGTCTTTGGAAATGGGTGAATGGGTTCTTAAATTTAAGGTTCTAATATTTTTCCATGCAAAAAGTTTGGAGCTCCCCGTCTCTGCCTGTCGAAACTATTTGAAGCCCCCCAAAACCACAGCCTTTCTCGCTTTTTAAAGAAAGGTTTAGAGAGTGATGCTGTTTGACTTTGAAGGTTTCACAGAGTTTGTTGAAGGAAGCTTTGCACAAGATTAAAGCAGGCAATGCTAGAAGTAAGGAAGGGTTTTTAATATTTCATCACTACATTTCCTTCCATTCTCATTAACTACAAAGTAAACAGACTCCATCTGGACACATTTCAGTGGAGGACAGAACAGCAAGAAGAGTCTCAGTTTTCCAAAGGCTACTGAAAAGATAAACCTCAAAAAGAAAAAAAAAAGCAAGAAGCTTCTCAGTAGGAAAAATTCTTTAAATAACTCTCTCTTAGGTTCGGTGTGCATAAGCGTACTGTACAAACTTCAAGACATCTGGAAATGAAAAAAATAAACTGTAGCTGCATACTGCTGGACGGCATCCTTAAATCTCACAAAGTACATGTGTTGAACGATAAGTAGGAAGTGATTTGAACTAAAGAAAAGCATAACTGGATTCCATATGCGAACGTCTGTTTGGCAGATTTTCCCTTCCCAAGTCTCAGTAAGCTTTAGATCTTTAAAAAAATGTTTGAAAGGGTTTGAGTTAAGTCCTGTATATGAGAGACAGAGTGGAGTGAGTGTAATTTTTCCTATTCACTGGCTTTTGTGGAGGTGCCTGTGTGTTTATGCTTTTGCAAAGGAGGGAACTACGGATAGAGGAAATTGGAGCACTCTAGTGCAGTGGCTTTGTGACTAGGAAATGACTGCAATTTAGCACTTTTAAACAAATCAAACAAAATATAATGGGAAGTCATTTATGGATTTTTACTGATTGGCATATTAAGCAGCAGCTGAGGACAACTCATGCACCCATTAGGCTTTTTGAAATTGCTGCCAGCTTCCTACCTGTGACCATGTGCAGGAGAAAACATGTTGCAGGTCATTACACATCTGCCCCTTTTTTTGCAGTGATATTGAAAAGGCTCCTCACATTTCATGTGGCGGCAGCTGCTGGTTGCAGTGATTTAAGGATACCACCCTGAGCATGGTGGTCATGCGAATCAACTTTGAGGGCCAAACTAGACACAAAGTTAATTGTATGAATGTAGTTAACATGCACTTTAAAATATTAGTATGTAAACAGCAGTCACAGGGAACTTGAGGTAGCATTGCAACCACAGGGAGTGGACAGGGAGAGTTTAACCCTTTCACGGTTCCCACAAAATACCCCCAGCTGCTACTTGTACTGGAAGGTAAAGGTAAAGGGACCCCTGACCATTAGGTCCAGTCATGGCTGACTCTGGGGTTGCAGCGCTCATCTTGCTTTATTGGCCGAGGGAGCCGGCATACAGCTTCCAGGTCATGTGGCCAGCATGACTAAGCCGCTTCTGGCGAACCAGAACAGCTCAAGGAAACATCATTTACCTTCCCGCCAGAGCGGTACCTATTTATCTACTTGCACTTTGACATGCTTTCGAACTGCTAGGTTGGCAGGAGCAGGGACCAAGCAACGGGAGCTCATCTGGTTCCATCTCCTTGATGTCCAAAGGGTTCCCTGCAAATATGGACTGCAAACATTAAACGAGCAGACTCTCCCTGTTACCTCCAATTATTATCAGTTTGCTTTGTGTCTCATGAAAACAGCTCCACAGAGGTAGGCCAATGGAAGATGGTGGCACGATGATGCTATTTGTTTTTTGCCACTTGTTCCCAAAATCTGCATGCTTACAAATCAGTCTCCAAATCTATTATTCCAGCTTTTTTTATAGGTGTAAAAATAACTATCAGAATAATCTTTGTGTTTCAGAGTCCTGTTGAACACTGAGAGTGCAATTACTAAGTTTTTTCTCAACTTTGACTTCTGCTCTAACATACTATCTAGACTTAATTAATCTCTTCCTTACTACCTCCTGTATCAGGAACAATATTTACAAGGACTTCTACCTGCCATATTAAGCTACTTGTAAATCCTGGCAAGTCAGAGTCTCTGTGGGTGATTGGTTCTTGCATCTGAGAACTTGGCCAACAGCCTGCCCTGGAGGGAATTGTACTCACTATGAAGGAGTAGGCTGGCAGCCTGGGTTTGCTCCTGGATCCAGCTTTGTAACGGAGGCCCAAGAGATTTCAGTGAGGCTGGTTTACTAGCTTCAGTTAGTACCACAGCTGTAATCATTCCTGAATCAGGAAAGGTTAACCACAGTAATTCAGACATTGGTAACTTCAAGATTGGATTACTGAAGTGCAGTCTGATGATGATGATGATGATGATGATGATGATGATTATATTTATTCCCCGCCCATTTGGCTGGGTTTCTCCAGCCACTCTGGGCGGCTTCCAACAGAATATTAAAATACAATAACCTATTAAACATTAAAAGCTTTCCTAAACAGGGCTGCCTTCAGATGTCTTCTAAAAGTCTGGTAGTTGTTTTTCTCTTTGACATCTGGCGGGAGGGCGTTCCACAGGGCGGGTGCCACTACTGAGAAGGCGCTCTGCCTGGTTCCCTGTAACTTGGCTTCTCGCAGCGATGGAACCACCAGGAGGCCCTTGGCGCTGGACCTCGGTGTCCGGGCAGAACGATGGGGGTGGAGACGCTCCTTCAGAATGTTCTACTGATTTTATCTATGTTTTGTTGATAATTTATTTTTGTCAGTATTTTTATTCATTTTCAAATTTGTGGCTACTGTTCTATTTACTAAAATGGTTCAGTTTTATTTTGTATAGCACTTTGAGTTGGGGGCGGTGGTGGTCTGTAAGTCTTTCTAAATAAATAATCAATGGGGAAAGCCCTGCTGGGTAGCTCACTGATATCAGAGACTCTTTTGGTGGGAACATTGGACATAGCCATCTTTGTTGTGGTGCCTTAGCTCTGGGTTACCCTCCCTCAACAGATTGGTCTTATGGTTCTGCTTATGGCATTCTGTTCTGCGCTGGAGACTTAAAAAAATAAAAATCCAACAGGGTTTTGGATATGTGGCTTTGCTGACCCTAATATTACTTTGTGTACCCAGAGTCCTTCTGCTGTAATATTTGTATGTGTTTGCTTTTTGTTTCTTTGATTATTTTTGTACTTTGGGGTTGTCTTAGACTTGTGAACCACCTTGAGTGTCTCATATTGAGGCAGAAGTTTGGGATAGAAATGGTTTTAATAAATAAAATTCTCCCAGCAACTATAGTGCCTTTGGTTACCACTCTGTGTTTCATGGGCAGTTGTTTTAAACCGAGCCTCTGTCTATGACTAGCAACCTTTTGGATGCTATGCTGGAGTCTGCAGGGGACGGGACAGGACACGTATCTAACACTGAGGCAGCTTACTGAACCAGACTTGCTTAGTTTCAGTTGCAGGCCTGCATTATGGGCAGTGAAACCATTATCTGAGTTACATGCTCTGTATTAATGTGTCAGTTAAGGACATAAGAAGAGCTTGCTGCCAATGTCCCATCTAATTCAGCATCCCATTCTCACAGTTGTTGACACAGCTCTTCAGCTAATGTGTTTACAAGGTCAGGGTTTCTTTTTTTAATGGTAAGAGGGGTGGTCAAATTCAGTTTGCTTCTCCACAAAAGATTATTTGCACATGGCTATTAATGTCCTTCTTCATTTGAAAAACCCACTAGATCTTAATGGAGTTCACATTTAACACGTGAAAGATTCTTGGGGTATCTGTTCTGCGCTACTGTGCTAAGCTTAGGTTTATTCTTGCAATAAATGCATTAAAAATATAACTTTTTAAAAAAAATCTGTCCAAATAATGTTGCTTAGTTTTCCATCTGGAGTTACAATTCTCTGCTCTCTCTGCATTGGTGGTTGCGGAAATTGTCACAGCCAAGCAAAAGTATTTTATCATCAGCCCTTTTGGGACATGAGCTCATCATATTCTTTTCTTAATATATACCTATAAAACATATGACACCTGTCCCAAAACTGTTGGAGGGCAGACTGTTAACATAAATGCATCACTGGAAGAGATGAAATATTTTCTTTCTGAATCTGTTGACTTTATAATACCGCTGAATATCCTGAAGAAGTGAATCACATTGATAGCACATTGATTATTGGATGTAACTTAAAGTTTATTTAAAAATTAAAAGAGAAAGTGTCAGGACAGACTTTTCATAAGTCTACCTTTGTCAAACAGTAGCATCAAAACTGTTCTATAATCACAAAGTTTGTTTGTTTGTTTATAACCTGATATTAAGGGACAAACCCTCTGAAGGTGGCCAGCAAAAATATAATCAAGCAACCATATATATATAAAAGTTCAAGTTACCTGCAAACAAGTTGTAAAGCAAGTTACTTATGCATGGCTTAGAGAGAACTGCATTTAAGCAGTATATAAATTATCAAAATAAATAAAAAATAAAACAGCAGCAATTAAAACATGAAAGCCAGCATAAGGCCAGAAGTCAAATGCCAAATCAAATAAAAGAGTGTTTACAATCCAATTAAAAGTCATTAGTGAGAGTGCCATAAGAACTCCCTCTCCAGGTAACTATGAGGCCACTACTGAAAAGTTCTTGTCCATGGTACCTGGCAACCTGATAGCTCTTAGCATTGGGGACAGAGTCTCTGAGTTCATCTCCAGGCCTGTGCTGGAGGCAATCCTTCTGGACCCCAACTATTTAAGGCCATTAAGAACTATAAACTAGCAGTTGAAAGTGAGCCCAGAAGCAAACACAGCCCAGAAGCAACTGGTACATTAGTATTACATAGTTCAAACTCTCATCTGCCACAAGCATCTTGGCTGCTGCAATCTGTACCAGTGGAAGTTTTCAAATTGACTTGCATGATCTAAAGTATTATAGGAATCTAGCATGGATGTAACCAGGGTGTGTATGACTGAAGCTAATAGTTAATCGTAGGAAGTCCTGAAGATACATATCTGAACTCTGCTCTATCCTCGGCATCTTACTACTTAGGGAAGTTGCTTTCTTACAATACGGTTTGTGAAAAAAGTATTCAGCTGTTTGGACTGCTCTTGCATTCATTCTAGAACAGGAGCCTTCAACTTGTTCAGACCAGGGAGCTTCCCTAAGACAAAACATGCAGCATGGGAACTATTTTGTACCATACTTGTCTCAGGGCTCAGCAACACTTCCACTTGTCTCATGCCTAGAAAGCATGGGTGTGAGTGGTTTTATGCTGGACCCACACTTTCTAGGCATGAAAAACCCACACTTTAGCTTTAAACAAGGGCACATGCCAATCCAGACAAAACCTGATTGATGTTCTGATAGAGCTTATGAGGCAAGCAAAGTCTAGATGAGCCCTCAGTTCCTCTGCTCTTTTCTTCTGTTCTTTCCGACTTTCTCCTCTCTCTGTATTCTTTCATTCTCTTTCTTTTATGGCAACTCCCCCTGGGAGGGGGGGAAGCGAACATGAAACTCCCCTAGGTTGCATCATGTCCATGTTGTATTCCTGATCCACTTGTTTAAAACCAGGGTTCTAGACATTCATGGACAGGCTTGCAGGGTCTACTTTTTTTACTAGAAGCCAGGTGCAGAACAGTGTTGAAGGAGGCAGAGCCAGATGCAAAATGGCGCCTCAACTCATGTATTGAACCATGTGTTCCTTCCAATCAGGGATTCTAACTGCCTAAATTGGGTGGACCAGTTTTGCGCGTTATTTACCTAGGGGCTGCCTCTGTCGTGTGTGCAATTTGAATACAAATTGCCTTTCTGAGGGGATAGGCACTGCAGTTAGGGAGTTATGGTGAATGAAAATAGTTTTGAGTCTCCTTGGAAACTAGAGTTGTTAGGCACAAAACTACAGATCATCGCCCCTTTTCATTTATATTGTGAGCTTGGGGGGAACGTAACATTTTGAATAGGCAACTTGCTCAAGTCTGCCTGGCACTTCTGGAAGTCTGAAGCGGCCCTGAGGCTTCAGGAGCAGCTTAATTTTGTTTGGGGTGCTTCAATGCATACCTGTTTAGCACCTTGGAAGACCCCCAAAATCTCTCTGAAGTGGCTTGATTCAGCTCAGGGGTTTGTATGAGCACAATGCACTTTCTAATGCATATACTTACAGGCCTCACCTAAGGTGACTATAGACAAGTAAAGATGGGGAGGTTGGTTTGTTGATTAAATGTGTGCCAAAATGGAGGCAATAAAGTTTGCCTTGTACTATTCTGGTTTTTTTTTTGTTGGTTGGTCTACTCTTAATTACTGATTCACTCTGTTCCTACAGAGTAAAGCATTAGTTCTACCTAACTCTTTATATAATACTGCAGCATTTTGTAAAAACTTCTAGTTTTGTTTTATGGTTCATATTTTGACTGTCAAAAGTCAAGTCATATCAATAACATATAGGTTTCCAAATAAATATATGCAACGTTATCCATAAAACAATTAGCATTCTTTTGGGGGGTGAGTTGGAGCATGTTGTTTCCAAATGGTGTTGTTGTTGTTTTTAATTTTAGTGATAGTGTCACCTGTATTCTAGTGGAAAAGCGTGTGCATGTTTACACACTTTAGCTAATGGGGTCTAAACCACTGAGCCTAGGGCTTGCCGATCAGAAGGTCGGCGGTTCAAATCCCCGTGACAGGGTGAGCTCCCGTTGCTTGGTCCCTGCTCCTGCCAACCAAGCAGTTTGAAAGCATGTCAAAGTTGAAGTAGATAAATAGGTACCGCTCCAGCGGGAAGGTTTCCGTGTGCTGCTCTGGTTCACCAGAAGCAGCTTAGTCATGTTGGCCACATGACCTGGAAGCTGTATGCCGGCTCCCTTGGCCAATAAAGCAAGATGAGTGCCACAACCCCAGAGTCGTCCGCGACTGGACCTAACGGTCAGGGGTCCCTTTACCTTTTAACAATATATCACTATAATAGCACAAAGTCTCATTTCTTGGCTCCAAGGAACAGAAGAACATGGGGCTTCTCTCATCACCCTCTGCCAAAGGGCAATAACTCATTTGACATGACAAGGGTGGTGTTGACCCCATTACTATTCCACTGTTAATACAGTACTGGATACCTTCAGACAGCAATACATTGCCATGGGTTTATCACTTCTGTTTTTGCACAGAGCAGGAAGTAACGCTGAACTACAGTTCAGAAGTGGAAACAAAGTAAAATTTCAGTGCATCTTTTCAGAATTATCTGCAGGGTAAAATATCATGCACATTTCTAAGTGCTGGATAAAAAAAAGTATTTCAAATACCTAGGTGTCACTATTCCCCCTTTTCAGTTCTGAAAATTACTGTGATTAGGTTTATTGGAAATACACAGCTTTTTCTGGCAGTTACAGCTTTTTCACTTAATATGTCCCATGTAGCAATCTTGAAGAGTGCGTGAGAGAAGCCTAGTAGATGGAAGCAAGCAGCAAATATTAAATTCTACTGACTCAAATTCTCAGAATAATATCAAGATATTTAACTTTAAAAAAAAAAAAGTGCTAGAAACTAGTTTTGTTTTCAAATAATGCTAGTGTGGCTACTCAGAGCTTATCCAAAAACATTTTATTGTTGCTTTCAGAGTGACAAAATAACATGGTTAAATTTTACAAAGAGTTTTACATAATTTTCAGGGTAGATATTTCATTGTAGCACAGCTCTCTTTGAATTAATGAAGGGGTCAAATGTGAGCCCATGGCTGAATACCTGAATTACTCTCCTGAGACACATCTATCTGCCTTATTCTCCACTCGGAAGTGGTTAGGGTTTGAGTTGTGCCCCAAGACAAATGTTTCTATTGACTATGAGATAGAAAATATGTAAAAAATTTATAATGTAGCAGTATTTACACCGAAGAAAGTAATATGACCATGATTTCCATCCTTTTAAAGCCCCCTTGATTTCAAATGCTAATTGATCTTCTAATGATCTTAAATGACCTTTAAAACTTAGATTTTGCCCGATGTGGATCTTGAAAATACATTAACTACCAGCTTATTTTGGTACGAATATGAGTTAGATAATCATTGATGTGGAAACTGTATTCCTTCCATCATTTAAAATACATGGTTGGATGTGATTATCATTATTGCTTTTTGTTGGGAACATACACTCTACCCATGCTCAGAAGCAGTCTTGTTTTAATATTTCGCATGTTTAGAATGCGAGGCGCCCCTTACTTAGATGGCAACATATTTGGATTATTTTCATTAGAGCTAAAATGCAAATCAATTAATAAAACTTTCAGTTTAACATGTTGTGTTAAAAGCTGTTCATGTTCATGTCAAGCTCCAAAACGCTGCAAAATTACAGCTGTTAAAGATGACACCTTTAACAGACATGTTATTTAGGCAATATAGATATGATATGGTATGGTATCCTATCCCATGGTTAGTTCCAGCTTCACCACTACCTTGGAAGATGGATGGCTGTCAGTGGTGGACCTAACCCAGATCTTCAACCTCGCCTCTCCTACACTGCCAAGTTTCATATCAAACATTTTCTAGATATAAACTATAGAACCTACTTCTGCCCCCGCCCCCAGTTTCTCAAGATAATGCCAGAATGCAGTTCTGCTTACTACCCTTAACACAGGACCACAAGTGTGGCCCTATAATATTTAGTTTTTCACATGCACACTGGGCATCTTAGACTTGAAGGATGAAAGAATGCCTCACATCCAGCAAAAGAGGTCTGAGTGTGTGAACTTACTCCTTGCTTCCTCAAGAAAAGATGAACACACTAAACAAGGCAGAGCGTTCAACCCCAATTCTGTGTGGTTGTCTGCTCTTCGTTGACACTTTGTTGGCATAATTCATGTTGGAGAATCTTCCTGAGTGAGTGAAAATGGTGCTAGTATTGCCCTTCCTGGTACTGCTCAAAACTTTTTTAAAAAATGTCAGTACCAGTTTTTCTTTCCCATCTTCTCACTGCTATCTGACTCTCCTGCCTTATAGACCAAGTGGGCAGCAAGGAAGAGGGAGAGCTATTGTGAGAGGGAATTAAAGATGAGTGATGGTGGGTGATCCTGGCAGTGTAGAACCACCACAGGATGGAATTGTCTGTAGCTTGTGCTATATTTGTTCCACACTTGCTCTCCCATTTCATTTAGGCAATAGGGACAAGCCGCACTTGCTTGCTGCTGGGAAGTTGGAGTAAATCACAAGTGTCGCAACAATTATGTAGTTCAGAATGGTTATTGGGCAGCCATGCCAACTTCAGGTACAAAGCTTGACTGAACTATACAAAGTGCAACCATCAACACATGAAATCTGGTGCTTTTTATGTGTGTAAAAAATTCAGTTCCAAGTACACTTTTTAGGGAGTGAGCCAGCCAGACTTCTGTGACTTACTTCCTTGTAATTACCATCTAATTGCCCTGCATATATTTGAATTAATATACATATTTGGCAACATTCTCTTAGCAAAATGTTTTACAATCTATTCTGCTCCTAGCCTGAAAACTTTCACAGCAAAAAATATATCTCTGGACCTAAATATTATTTTTAAAAATTGTACTATGCTTAACAGAATAAAACCTACTTGCACTACTGCTAAAAAAAAGTAACCTAGAAGACCAGGAGAGGGATTTTAGCATCATAGTAATGAGCTCCTTAGAATGTTCTGAATAGATGGGATACACTTATTGATACTGCTCTATAAAGATGTCTGAATTTATGCTGTGATGCTTCCTTTAGTGGAAAAGCTACAGGGCTTATATCATCATTGTAAAAGAGGTCTTTGCTCAACAAGAAACAGATGCTGCAGAGTAAACATCATGCATAGTAATAAGGTTTCATTGCTGGAAATTCAGTAACTGATACTACTCTTACCTTCTGGCACCTTAAAGATTCCAACCCCCCCCCCCCCTTTGATCACTTCATGGGGAATCTGTTGATAAAAAGCTGCAGTGACTCGATTGAGGAAATGCTAAAGATATTTGAAATGTATGAACTATATTGTTACTTGGATCAGACTGCATGTCGGATTCCCGCCCCCGCCCCCCGCATGACAAAGGCTTCACTTGTTTAATATTAGCATGTGAGTCCAGAAGAATTTTGCAAACTTTGCAGCGCTTGGCTGTTCCCAATCAGTGGCAAAAGAGATTGAAGGAAAGAAGCTGCATGGCTGGAACACACTATTTTTTTCATGTGTTACCAGGGTAGCTTCTTGGATTGAGAACTTTGAGCAGTTCCTTGTTGGCTGTTGTGAAGCTCTGAATAGTATGAATCTTAATGAAGGCAGCCTATGATGCATGCAGCTGGTTTGTGCCTGGGGACTAATTCTTGACAATACGGCAGAATAATCTGCCCTAATCAGTCTTTTGCCATGAAGCCGCTAGGTAGCCTTACACAAGCAACTAACTCTCAGTCGCTCCCTCCTGATAGCGTTGCAGAATAGTGCCTAGAGACAATTTTTTAGCTTCACAGCATTCCCACCTCATCACGCTTTCCAGGATAAGGCTATGGAGCCTGAACAGAGATCGTTCCTCCACTGTCTCCCTCTGCCCTAATTTTCACCATAACATTCCATGGATAAACTGGGCTGAAACTCAGGGGGAGAGCATATACTCTGCATGCAAGAATCCCAGATAAATTCCCTGGCAGCTCCCTAGGTGTCAGAAACGGGCTAGATGAGAAGTGGTGGAAACCGTAGGACCGAGAGCCTTGCCCCCTGGGGAAAGCCGAAGTAGAAGAATTGGATTCTTGATCCTGGTGGTGGACAAATGGACACACCCGAGAGGAGGGGAAGAGCTGGGAAGTACTGGAGATTGGGAGCTTGGAGGATGAGGAAAAGGAGGAAACAGGCAGGTGCCCCAGCACAGAGCAAAGACAAGGATCAGCAGCTTCACCACAGAGCCACCCTGACAGTTTTTCTGTGGACAGGATGCAAGCCTCCCCCCCAAAAAAATCCCCCCCAAGGCGTCTGATTCCTTTCACAGAGCAGAGAACAAGGCAGAAACAGAGAAGGGTCCATTGGGGCTCCTTGCCAGTGGTGTCCAAACTTTTTTCAAAGAGGGCCAGATTTGATGAAGTGAGGGCCGTGAGGGCTGATGACCAAAGTTGATTACCTTTTTTTAGGATTGAAGTTGTTGAGTTTTTAGCATTTTACCCCAAAGTTGTTGAGGTGTTTTTTAGGATTTTACCCCAGGAAATAAACTGCCACAGGGGCTGGATTAAACTGACCAGCGGGCCAAATTAGGCCCCCAAAGTGGACTTTGGACATGCCTGCACAGAGGGAGGAGCCTGACACATAGGGAATGGGGTGAAGTGGGAAGTACAAGCAAGCCCAAGCAACAAGGTTGGAGCATACTGCCGAGGTCTCTGTATGTTCTCTGTTCTGCTTCCTTACTAAAGAAACTTAACTGCAAGTTAGCTGGTGTTTCCCTGACTTTCTCTGATCTGTAAATGAGCTGTTCTCCTTTTTCAGTTCCCTGACACCAATTAGGGCTGGGAAATACTCCTGCGTGAAACTGCAGAGAGCGACTATGTGAAGCATAGAGATCTAGGAAGACCATGGTTTGACTTTTTGTAAGGTGCCTTCCTGTGTTTCTATGCTTTCAATATCCCCTAGGTTATATAGGCATGTAGGTCCATGCCAGGCCATTTGTGGCTTTTCCTTTTTTTAAATAAATAAATGCATACATAGATACATACATACATACATAAATTTAAAGTTATGCATTTCTGCATACTTAGGGAGTTCCCCAAGTATGTAGAACTGTAAACCATCCCTTGTTTTTGGATATCCCACTTGGCACATCTCAGTTTGGTACTGGAGGGAATGAAAGTTAGCTTTTTGGATTGGATTACAATACAAAATAAAAACGCTGATTTTTCTCCTTTCATTTCATTTTTTAAAAAGGGAATTTTCTGAAAATCAGTTAAACAACTTGTACATGTAGTTCACTTAGGCTTTCCTTTTCTTTTTTGAGACTGGAGAAGCTATTATACTGTTGTACCTTGGAAATCGAACAGAATCCATTCTGGAAGTCTGTTTGACCTCGAAAACCAAATCGCAGCTTCTGATTGGCTGCAGGAAGTTCCTGCAGCAAGTCAGAAGCCACGGAAGCCCCATCGGACATTCGGGTTCCAAAAGAACGTTCGCAAATTGAAACAATCACTTCCGGGTTTATGGTGTTTGGGAGCCAAAACGTCCGAGTTCCAGGGCATTCGACAACCAAGGTATGACTGTAGTAGCTATGGTAAACAACGTAACTATAGAGTGGTTTTGGGGAGCCATGTTCAGTGCAAATAGGATTAGAAATTTACAAAATCTTCCAGGGTTATAAAGAACTCACAAGTGTATTGAAATATGTACTCTTTTGGAAATTGTTTAATAATTAACAATAATTTTCAATTATTTAATTAATTTAAGGATTGTTATTCCACTCTTGGGAAAAGAAATTGCCATAGCAGTTTACATAAAACAGGAAAAGCAATAATACAATTGTGGCATACAGATAGCATATTTCTAAACAAAAATGGCAGTGGCAAAACAGCATAAGAAACTTCAGAGATAATGAATAAGGAAATCCTGGTTTCCACATTCCTGTTCCACTCAGCAGTGCTTTACTCTCCTATTTGGCGATTTGTTGTTACCTAAATCCTAGCTTATCAAGTTTTGTTCTTAAAGAAAAAGTAGCTACGGATCTTTCCATAGCAAGCCAAGAGACAAACGTTGTAAAACTCTTGTCAGGACTGTGCCGTTTAAGCCATTTGATTGTACATCACCATGTATTTGATTGATTAATCCATGTAAAAAACTCAGTGCACCTAGAAAGCTAAGCCATCAGGAAGAGAGCTAAGTTCTAGTGCCTTTACAATGCAGAGTACACATAGTTCACAGAAGTGGTTGAGTTGTCATACTGCTACTTTCTGTCTCAGATTTTTCTTTAGTCATTCTTTTTTCTGCGTAGTTTTACAGAGTGGTTTTGATCTACACTAGATGGCAGTACACCGGTAGGATGGTTTGGTAATCTAGAATGGTTTAATAACCAGCTTTCTCAAGGTTAAGGGAGAAATCATCTCATTTACTCTTTTCCTTTGCATACAGAGAACTGAAGAACTGCAGTTTGGTCTTGACTATAATGAAAGGAGGTAAATCAGAAGTACACTGCAAATGATCTTTCTCTCTCATGCTTATGAGAACTAGTCACATTCCTTCCAGAGAGACTCGATTCAGACTCGATTACTGTACTCTCTTCTTTTTTTGCCAAATACAAATTCACGGGCATTTGAGTAGTGCATTTCTGATGCTTTACCTTCTCAGCTTCCCTTGTGCATCAAACCAAGGGTCTGTTTAGTCTGGTATCCTCCTCTCTGACCTTTAGCCAGCTCATCCCTGGGTCAGAAGCCTCAGACTGACCATATTGCTGGAAAAAAGCCAGGTCCCATGAAGATTGCAATTCCTCTTTCTTTTCTTTCTCAGAAGCCCAGACGAAATTCAGCTTGTACAATTTGCTCATTTCTTAATAAGCAAATAATAAAGCAAATAGCAATAGTTGTTTCATGCGTTGGTGCTATTGTATCTAAACCAGCTTATCATTACTGGAAAGATTTGAAAGAACATTGTGGGTTTTACTTTAAGAAAGAGATATGCCTTAAATGCTCTCTGCTCTCAAAGTTTTATTATTCATTAGATGCAGTTCTGAACCTCAAAAGCTACTTAGCATAGGTTGCATAGAAGTTGAAATTGCAACTGACTCAAATATTACAGCCACCAAAGAAAGTCCAATAGAAATACGTGGGGGGGGGGGTGTGAGAGAGAGAGAAGGGAGAGGAAAAAATATATCCAAGTTTTTAACAAAGTGGAGAATCATATGGAGAACTTCTGCATCAGTGGCTGCAAATGTTGATGCTCAAACTCTTCATGTTATCATCCGCGTCCATGTAATGAATAACCTAAAAGCAAAAGATTTCTAGAACTTTCCATGTGGCTTTTCTAACGTTTGATCCAACACTTAGAACTTCTTGAAAGGATGGTCACCAGTAATCTATTTTACTGAGGAAGAACAAACTGAAGGGCCTTCCTTAAATAAGACCATATTTTAAAATACTATCTACCAGTTTGCATTATTTTCTTTGATCCTTAAGAGTACAGTGGTACCTCGGGTTAAGAACTTAATTCGTTCCGGAGGTCTGCTCTTAACCTGAAACTGTTCTTAACCTGAGGTACCACTTTAGCTAATGGGGCCTCCCACTGCTGCTGCACCGCCAGAGCACGATTTCTGTTCTCATCCTGAAGCAAAGTTCTTAACCTGAGGTAGCATTTCTGGGTTAGCGGAGTCTGTAACCTGAAGCGTGTAACCCGAGGTACCACTGTAAATATGTTTTTACTCATTGAGCTACAGGGCTAAATTAGACATTTTTAAAATGAGAAATTGGCTGGGAAAAGTTGAAGTTACACACAAGCTGATTTTCACTGCATGAGAACAAATATACATATGTTAGGCAGGTTTCTAGCCTTCTCAGGCTGCTTTTCAGTTAAACAACAACACTGTTGAGGAACTTGGTCTCACATTTAATTTGGCCCCTGGATAACCTTACCATCTGTGTTGGCAAAGTATCTTACATAATTCTGGGATGAATCCCATGGTGCCTTGGCAATTAGTGGCCAGGTTTCTCAGATGGCACTTTTAATCTAGTGTCTGCCATAAGCTGAAAAATATCCCAATTGCTTGGACCTGGCACACACCAAGTGCCATCCGTTTATACTTGAAGGCTTTCTCAATTTCTGGTCATAAATAAATGCCTACAGTTTATACATAGTGCTTATTCTAGTCTTGTAATTTGTGCGCCTTTTAAACTCCTAATGGATTTTAAATTACAGTGGTACCACGGGTTAAAGATGCTTCAGGTTACAGACTCTGCTAAGCCAGAAATAGTACCTCGGGTTAAGAACTTTGCTTCAGGATGAGAACAGAAATCGTGCTCCAGCGGTGCAGCAGCAGTGGGAGGCCCCATTAGCTAAAGTGGTATCTCAGGTTAAGAACAGTTTAAGGTTAAGAACGGACCTCCAGAACGAATTAAGTTCATAATCCGAGGTACCACTGTATACCGTTACATGCCACCCCAATCTCTGAGTGGTGTGAGATTCCAGGGGTTCCAGACACTATCTCAGGCTTCGTGTTTCCTTCAGGAATAAGGCACAGTGGAGACTGTGGTGTCTTTATGATATATGGTTTATTTGCACATATATACAACCTTAGCCTGCAATAGTGGGGTTCTCAGCATTAACACACCAAGCGCGTCTTCCATAGCCACAGCCTCAGACAGAAACTGTCAATGTCCTCCTTACAGTATGGTTAACAGAGCTCAGTACATTTCTCCAAATATGATTTGATCAGCACAGAATAGAGCAGAATTATTATTTCAAAGTTACTAGGTAGTTTCTTTTTTTATCCTTTAATTGATTATGCTCTACATTTGCCCTTCTGTTACTTGCAATCAGCATTGTCCATTTATAAAGAATAGTGAATTTCCAAGCTAAATCAAGCCACAATTTCAATACCTGCTGCGAGTTTTCAGAACACTGGACCCCAGCTGTGCTTATTAATATTGCATTGTTTATTAGGAAAGTAACTTGGTGATTTCTCTCTCTCTCAAGCTAAAGGCCAAGGTTGCACCCCACTGAGATTGTAATGGTGTATTTCCTTCTACAAAAGTATTGGTCTAATTATTTTTAACTGTATGAAGGAAACCCATTTGACTGCATGTAGTACAATTGAGGTCTTCTACTTCTTCAAACTATAAGATGTCAAATACTTTTCTTAGAGAAACAGTCATGAATTTTAATAGGAGAAAGAAGAGAAATAATGAGTTAAAAATACAGGTTTATATGCGTAGATCAATATTTTTTATTATTAACTATTGTATACCTTTTCCTTTTAAGTGTGCATTGCATATAGGCATTTTAATTTTAATCTGCAGTGTCACTTGGGAGTAGGAATTGGGCAATCATAATGAGTAGTCAGGACCAGAACTGCAGAATCACAGGAGCATAGGAAGGTGCTTTTCATCCAGGGGTCAGCAAACTTTTTCAGCAGGGGGCTGGTCCACTGTCCCTCAGACCTTGTGGGGGGCTGGACTATATTTTTTGGGGGGGGATGATGCAAGAGTACCATGAGCCCCAGTGGCTTCTTACCTGTGTCTTGCAAGCAGCAGGGGCTGGCGGTGGCAGGGACACCGACAGCGGCAGAGGGACTATGAGCAGCACGTGAAAGAGCTCCGGAGAGGGGCTGCTTAAAATGGTGGCCGCTCGAGCGCTGCTGCCGCTGGCACCAACAAAGCTCAGCCCCCTTCCCTCCTCTAGACAGGGCAGAGAGAAGCCGGGAGGGAGGAGGCGCCACTGCTGTGAGAGGGAGAGGGAGAGAGAGGGAAAGAACGTGCAAGCTGGCGATCCTCGTGGCGATTCCCGGACCATCTGTGGGCCAGATCCAGAAGGCAATTGGGCCTGATCCGGCCCACATTTGCCAACCCATGGGTGAGGCCATTGGCCCATCTAGGTCAGTACTGTTGACACGGGGCAGCAATGGCAGCAGTGGCTCTTCAGGTTTCATGCAGGTACCTGTCCCAGCTCTGCCTGCAAACGCCAGGGGTTGAACCCTGGATCTTTTGCTTGCAGAGTATGTGTTCTGCCACTGAGCTACAAGTCTTTGTCTCAGAGTTTGAGGGGTGTGTTTCTTGTCATTCTAAGTCAGTCTTGCAACTGGGTGTTTGGCTTGGGCAAGTAGCAAGTGCCCTTAAATGAGATTTAGGTACCTGAGTAGAAAACTGCTACTGTCCAATAAGGCCATGCAATCTCTCGTTCAGGCACACACTTTCTTTCACTACTACTTACTTTGTGCTCACAATGTAACCTGGGAATAAGCCCCATGCAATTTAATGGGACTTACTTTTGGGCCAACCTGTATAGAGTTGCATCTAACTATTCGTTTTGAATATAAAAATGTATGCCCCCATTTCAGCATGTACTTCATTTTTCTTCACAAAAAATACTCACAGAATGTTAATTCTTAACACATACTGTTCTCTTACATTGCATAAGTAAAACTTTTCAAAACTCTCACTTGAAAACCCTGATGCTTTAGTTTGATTACATATTCCCTTAGTTGCAGATATTCAGATCATGAAAGATTAATGTTATCTGGCAATATTTTTAGATCTAAAGTTAAACAAAATGTTCATGGCTTAACAATACTTTATAAGTATGAAAAAGCACTGGTTTGCATGACTAAAGTGCTCCTATATATTATTTAAATAAAATTCTGGATCACCTTTTACAGACCCTGTAGGTGATTTATCATTTCCTTATATCTATCCCATATTTCTAGCAATGATTTCATAAAATTTGGGATCTTATAATTCTTCTTTCTACCTTTATTATTTAGTCGTAAAATGTCTTGTAACTTTTGAAGTACGATGTTCTAACTTTTTGTAACACCCAGTTTTAAGTGATTCATCGACCAACTCTATAATCCAGGGTAAACAATTGATGTGATAATATAATCTAAGACTAGGAAAATTCAAGTTGCATCTTTTAACTCTGCGTGGTAATATTGTTTCCTAATTTGATACTGTTTTTCCTGCCCACAAAAAACTGGCAAATAATTGTTGCCCTTCCCCATTTAAAAAATGGTACAATTCTTCTGATTTAATAGCTAAACTTTCAAATAAAAAATAGAATAGGAATAACTACATTTACGTAGCTGACAGCCTTCCTGAAAGTATTTATTATGAAAATATTTAAACATTGTGCCTTTTTTGGTAGAAATATAACCAAAGTTGTATAGATAATTGCAATTGCACAGAAGAATCAAGTAGCCTGGTTCAGATGATCATCAAAAGCCATCATTTGGGTGATAATGAGCCACCTGCAGTGACCCTTCTTGCATTCTTGCTTTTCTGCACATGAAGAGAAGGGTGAAAGTTGCATTTCTCACTTTTGACTATATCACAGTTGGATCAAACTTTGGATTGGTACACTGGCTTGTTTTCTCATTGGGGTTACAACATGCAACAGTTACACAAATTTGCAATTAATGGGAACCTGTTTTCATGAAAACTGAATGAGAAAGCTACAACTTCCCTTCTATCAAGAGCAAACAGTGAGAGTGTAAATATTTATTTAAAATATTTATAAGCTGGACCATGCCCACCTTTTAATTTATATATATGGTAAAAACATATTTTGTTGAGAAAACTTTTCATCTTTCCTCATTCCTGAACTTATTTGAAAGCTCAGCTTTTTAAAAAGCAGCTGTTAGCTTTCATTTGTATCCAGAATTAGGACAGCAGCCTGTGTTAGTAACAAAAAGGTCTCTTTTACTACTATCTTGGAAATTTTGCTTGCCTGGGGTCTTTTGGAGCAAAGTGAATTTAAATTATTACTGTAAAGTAATTCTGTAGAAAATGGATAAGGCAGTGTATTTCAGAATGCCATGCAGAATAACTCCACTTTGCAGTGCCCAAGAAGAAGCATGAGCTTTTTGATTTCACACATTTTTACAAGATGCCTTCCTCAGCTAAGTATTAATGGGTGCTATAAAATGATACTGGCACAAAAGTTGAAAGTCCTGAGCAGTTGTCCTGAATTGATGTTGCTCCTTGTATAATAAATTCTATACGTTAAGGAGATGACTACATTCAGGAAGCAGAACCAAACTTCTTTTTTTTTTTTTTGGCTTGGAGAAATTATGTTGGAGAAGCAACAAGGAAGGAAGGCCAATAAAATATTCCTGGCCAATCGGCAGTACAATACAGATGAGCAGTTGATTACATGTATATATTGGTAAATTGCCATCTGAAACGTTGCCATCTGAATCCAAGTTCTTGGGTTTTGGTTGTAGCAGGAAGGTGTGGCAAGACAGGATGAGAGTTATGTTTCTCAAAGTGGTTAGAATGCCAAATTTGGACTTGAACTCTGGAGACTTTGGAACAGTTCCTTTATTTCTCTCACCCTGCAGGGTTATGTGGGGGTGGGGGAAAGAAATGAATAAGATTAGATACACTCCAGATACTCCTTAGAGAAAGGGTGTAATGCATACCCTATATAATAAGTAAAATGATAAAATTACTTCAGCCTATTTGCTATTTAAAGTTTTCTACTTCTGGCGGAATAGAGTTGGACTATGTGGTTTTAAGCAGTAACCATAGGTAATACTCCATCCATAGATACAGACTGGACCTATCTGGAAACAAGCAATTCGGCAGCTAAGGGGCATTGAGATTTCTGCTGTCATTGTTAGAGCTTAGCAATAGATTTTTTTATTGATTGATTGATTGATTGATTTGCATACCACCCTCTTGCAAAACTTCAGGGCAATGTACATAAAACATTTAAAAGCAATTTTTTAAAAAATCATTGAAATGACTGGATACTCAAGAAACATTTTAAACAACTGCATAGGCTTGTTCACAAAAAGAAGTCTCCTGAACATCAAAAGTGAGAGTGCCTTCCAAATTTCTGCTGGAAATGCTCCACAACTTGGGAGCAGCAGCACTGAATGCCAAACTTCTGGCTGAGGTCAGTTGGGTCTTGGTTACATGGAGGCAACTAACAACATTCCTCCATATAATATAAGCTGGGATATTAAAGCTCAGATGGTCCTTAAGGTATCCTGGAACCAAAATGTTCAGGGCTTTGTATATTAGCTCTTCTGAAAGTTATAGCATAGGTGCCAGGGAGAAGCAGCGTCCCCTGTTGTCTCTTGATATAGGTCATCCATCAGGGTGACTAAAGCTATTTCAGTCCCAAAACCAGGCCCAAACCCAGACTGAAGTGGATCCAGATAATTAGTGCCACCCAGGAACACTCAAACCAGGGTATTTTTTATTATTAATGTTTGCAAAACATTGAATGCTTTTTATGTTGTTGGAAATCATCTGAATGTGATTTGTGGCACAGAAATGCAACTGTAAATGGCTTAATTTCATAAAAGCAACACTTCACTGTAGAAGCTCCCTAAACTCGAGCCAGACTTTCTGGATCCAGTTTTCAGCACAAAATAGCCTCACACACTTGACAATTTGCTGCACCTAAAACATAGAAATAATACTATTTCTAAAAAATGCGGGCTAAAACTGTATTTACATGAAAAAGAAACCATTGAGACAGTGTGAGGAATCCCGCAACTGAAATAAAAGACAGAATGGAAGAAGTGAGGATAAAATAGGAAATAAACTGTTGTGAATCAATTATTTATAGCTTTCTTTCTTGCAGCTAAAAACCTTCTGGTTGAAAAACACTGACAGTTTTAGGTAGCTGATAAGAAAGCAAAGGTAGAGAAATATTAATATCCAACAGCTTTATGTATTGGATCCAGAACAATAATGTTTATATTCAGCATTTTATAATTGGTGACGGAAAAGAATGTGTAAGACTTCTATACAGTGCATATTTGAGCTGCAGTCACTGCCTGGAATTGGGTTTTTTAAAAAATAAAATTAAAATTGAGAGTATTCATGGACTAATGAGTATATAAAAATAATTTCCCCATTGGGAAGTTTGCGTCTGTTGGTGGGTTACTTAGTTATTCATTCCTGTGCCTCCCATGTGTCATGAGAGTGTGTCAGAAATTTTAAAAGCAACACTAAGGTTGCTCTGCCAGTTCCAAGCTGGCGTATAGCTCATTGGGGGTTTCAGGTTGTTGTAGCATGAGTCAAAACTATGGACATTGCTTGGAATTGTGGAAGACAGTGAATCAGGGAGCCATTAACAGCTCTCTGACAGCTTCCTCTAGACACATGTCAAGCTTCCGCTTTAAATTCTTCTGTCAGGTGTGCGTGCAGGCGCCAGGCCCTGTGAGCAATAGGACTTTGCAGGACTGGGGCCTCCCTAAGTTTGTTCTGGAGAGGCAAGGCGCGGCCTCACAGGTGAGGCCGATTAGTAACTCACAGCACCTGGTGGCAAGAGCTAGAAAGGGATATAAGGTCAGCATTTTCCCTTTGGCTCTTTGCCACAGCAACACGCTTCCTGCCTTGCTGCATTTCGCTTCTTCCTTCCTTATCCTTGAACCTCGGCTTCTTGACTCCCCGCTTCTTGATCCTCGGACCCTTGACTTCGTGGCTCCTTGCTTCCTGATCCTCGGACTCTTGGCTTCCTGACTCCTGGCTTCTGGACCCCCATTCCTGCTCCCACCCTGCCCCCTGCCGTGACTTGGATTGCCCATGAACCGGACCGTGACACCTTCTCACTTGTTCAAGTCAGCTTGCCCACAAGACTAATATGTGCAAGAGCTACATGATGATAACTTAGACACTAATATACTTTAGTAAATTTTGTGTGATTACATGGCATCGTATACCAGATTCACTCACAAGGCAGCAGGATAGCCTCGAAAGTTGTTAGCCATGAGACAGTGGCCAATGACAAGTTTGTTTTTGCCAGACCAAGGCACCCTGAAGATTCTGTTCTTTTACCTAGTGTCCCTGAGTTCGTTCTAGAGTTGATATATTGAGCTGGAAGGAATCGGAGCTAGAGGGCTATCTTAGCTGGAGCCCAAATAAAGACTGTGTTGAAACTTGAAGCATAGCAAGTAGGTAGACATCTCTGTGGATCAGACAAGGGCAGAAAGCCAACCTTGTATGAGTTATAGTAGTCCTGGCTATTCCAGAGGCATCATCATGCCTACCAAGTGAAGAGAGCAATGTTGCATACACTTCTACCTTTATATGCCCAAAGTGGATTCAATAGACCAGGGCCCACCTGTTGACACATTTGCAACTTGGTGAAACTGTTGTGCGCACTGTAACCATGCACACAACCATACACGCATGCACAGCAACTATACACAGCCACCTTGCCTACCTTGTCCAGCAATTAGTTCAGAGAGGAATGACATGAATCGCCCACATCCTCTAGTTTGGAGCTCTACGGATAGAGCAATGTGAAAATGAAACCACCTGGGATATAGGCATCTAACAAAACCAGAAACTTCTGATAAAATTCATCTGTTCTATATACGCTCTGCATATTTTTTCCATAGGAACTTGTGCGTAAGCAGCAGCACAAGAATGTGTCTTACCTACCCGCAAACATAACACCTTAAAGAATAAAAACAAAGCATTAGTAATTTCAGTGCATATGAAAATTCATACTGCTCACAATTTTCTTTTCGGATAAGAATATATTTATTTATGGTGTAAGTATTTGAAAATTTAACCTTGGATGTCAGTGGCAAACCTTCCAGTTGCCTCATCAGGTGTTACATGTACCTGAAATTTCTCCATTTCAGCAGTATTATATAAACAATTTATGATGATCTTGTTATTGATTCCTATGCAGGTGCAGAATGTGAATTTTCAATTCTAAAGCTCCATAACAATGAATTTAATTTGCATATTCTGTCTGGTGTAAAGTTAGTTTTTTTCCATAGACATATTTACTAGTTGCCTCAAAGCTGAAAAGTGAAAAAAGATAAACCAGGCAAGATTAATATATAATTTCACATGAATTCACATTTCACATGATAACTCTTATACTTTTTATGTGTATAACACATTATCCAGAGATGCAATACAGAGTTAAGCAAGTCTGGAGACAGTTATACACATGCTTAACGTGCCCATTTCAATTAATGGAATTTAAAAGTGCCTAACTTTGTCTAAACATCTGCTTATTGCAGTAGACTTAAAGAAGACATGAATAATTGGGAGATTAGTCTCTTGAATTGACACAGACTCCCAAGTCATAAAAATTTAGCCTATAAAAAACACACATAGGAAATACTACTATTTCAAACTAAAAATATTAGGCATTAACAACAACAACAAAAGAGTTCCTTGAAAGAATTGTCATGGTTAAAAGCAAAACTGAACTTGCAAGAGGCCCTCCCTCTCCAAGATGTAAGGAGGCAGGAATTTGGGTGAGCTGGCACTGCTTGGGTTCATGGAGGCTCATGTACACTATGCTAAACCATGGTTAAGCATTAGGTATGAACTGGGTCATTCCTAGTTTGCACAGCACAGTAAGCCAAACTGTGGCTTGCTCTGACTACAGAAATGTGTGGGCTCCTGGAGAGGAACTACCAACCTGCGTTGCTCCTTTCTGGTCCTTTTTACTGCCACACTGCATTGAGTAAAGGAAAGGTTTGGCTTAGCACATTGTCTGAATTTTTGGTTAATTTCTCAGCTCACTAACCCTGCGCCAATGTTTGTTGTCATTCCCATATTGCAGCGCTTTCCAGATTGTGTGTTGCGACACGTTAGTGTGTCGGCTGCAGTGTGCAGGTGTGTTACGCAAACTCTCCCTGCACTCCTCCCAGGGCTGGAAAGGAGTTAGTTTAATCTCTGGTTTGCTAGGAAAACAGAATTACTGTGTCGCAAATTGGTGTATATCTAAAAAGTGTCACCAACATGAAAAGTTTGGAAAGCTCTGCCATGTTGTTTCTCTTTTTCAAACTTGTTTCATTTACCTTTGTTTTTTTGTTTTGTTTTGTATACTGCCCTTCATCTGTAGATCTTAGGGCGGTTCACATCACAACATCAAATACAATATAAAAATGCATGATAAAACAAAAACCACAAACCAATAACCCCCCTCCCTTCCACAAACAGCAATGCAGTGTAGACTGATTAAATTACTCTGTCAACTGTTTTTACCATTTTCATGTTCCTTCATTGTCCTTTCCTTCACTGCAAGCTAATAGTACAAAATATCATATTCTAGGCTTTCTTGAGTCATCATAAATTTGCTTTTGCCAGTTTTTATTTCTTAGTTTGCTCTGCTTAAACCCTGCTGTTCTTTAGATCATGCATTGTTTTATGTCATACGTAATCTATTAAAAAATTTTGGGGTGGATTTCCTTCACTTTCCCTTATGAATTAATTTGTAATACTGTTTCAAAACTGCTGAGCATGGAGAAGCATAATGCAAATTGGTAAATACAGCTCAGATCAGCTAGAACTCTTAACGCTGGTGGGTTTCAAACCAAACTATCTGGATTATTCCCCTGAAAATAAGAATCTCACCACGTGAAGTCAAGTGAAGTGTAGAATCTGATAAAAATTTCATCTCCTGTTTAACAAAGTAATTGGTGTCTGCTGTAAAACCATATTTTATAAAATTAGGAAAAAGTTAGATGATGTTAACAATGCTTTCTTTCTTGCCCAGCCCCCTCCAGGAATGACCAAAAAATGGGGGGGGGGCTGTCTGAACCCAGTAAAATTTTGTTTCCACCTTACTCCACTCATTAATTTTACTTGGCATTCGTGCATTATGTTTGCAGGTTGTTGTTGTTGTTTTACTCACAGAACTGTTTCAAAACTTTTGGTTTCTTGTAAAAGTAACAGTCTTGTGGCATGTTAACCACTGACAAATTATCATGGCATAAGCTTTTGAGTTAATTGTTATTTTTTGTGAGTGGGTGGCATTATAAACAGTGAGGTCTGTTGGAAACAAAATGCAGAAAACTTCGGCATCAGATTATTCCCTTAGACCAAAATAATCCATGACACAGACCTGCTGCTATTGATAAAGCCAGTTAACACATGCAGTGTGATAAAATCCATTGTACCAATTCTACCTGTATTGAACCTCTTGATATATTCTAACTCAGTGGTTTCACAGTGCATGCTCCCTTGAAGTTCCTTTGTTTAAGGATGGTAGCTTTAAGTTCTTGGAGGCTGAAACATTTATCTATGGCTTCTCTATGTTGCCAGTGTTGAGACTGACCTGTTTGCCCTATGTAGAATGCAGAGGGCATTGATAGCAGATGGTGGCGTATGGTACCTTGAGAGATGCGTATTGTTGCTTGATGAAGGAAGTGAATGAACCCCTGATGCTTTGGGTGGCATTTTTAAGTCCTGTAATACTGCTGTCAGAGTAAATATGGGGACAGAGTTAGCATCTGGGTCTGCCCCAGGGTCTGTGCCTGTATCCATGTTGGATTTTTTTTGGGGGGGGTGTCTGTAAGCAAGTGCAGGCCTGCCACCCAAGGCCTGTGTGTGAGAAGTGTCTTTGTCCAGGATGGACTGTAGATAATAGATGATACAGTTTTAAGTGAGAGTGGCCTGTCATTTGCTTATCTGGTGCTGTCCTGTAGTACATTGTTATTGGCCTTTTGTTCTGGTTTTCTCCATTTTGTTGAGTAAGTATAATAATCTAAAGAATGCTTGATGTAACTTGTTTAAGTGTGAGTCTCTGTCCGATGAATCTGAATGGATGCAGTTGCTGGAAAGGTACTCATAACTACATACTTCCAGCTTTCACCCAGAAACATCACAAATTCCACAAGCCCTGGCTATAACCACATAAGTGAAGAATCGGATCAAAGCCAGATTGGTAGGAAGTGGCTAGCAAACACTGCTGCCATGATAATTGAAAGTGGAACTGCAATTCCCCTGGGAGTGATGGGTCGCAATGATGTGATTACATGGGAAAGTTAATATAAACAAACTAGCATCAAAGTGTATTTTACGATCCTGGTTTGCTTAAACCACGGTTTCCCAAACTTGGGTCTCCAGCTGTTGTTGGACTACGACTCCCACCATCCTTAACTAGCAGGACCAGTGGTCAGGGATGATGGGAATTGTAGTCCAAAAACATCTGAAGATCCAAAGTCTGGAAAAAATTAGCTTAAACTAACTTTGGTTTGAATAAACCTAACTCTCTGAGTTTGGTCATTTTAAGGAATTGTGCTTTCATTCTCACCTGTCAAAAAATAGATGAAATTTTAGAATCCAATCTAGACAAGAAATTATTACTTAGTGAAGACAGGGCTGGAATAGCATGGTGGAAACAGAAGGACTGTTTCACAAAAAATGGAAAGAATAGTCAATAACAGAATTACAGGAGCCATCAAAAATTCAAAGAAATATAAGCCTTTGAAGAATTAGTACAGTATAACAATAAATATAGATTAATACTTTCAGTACAATAATTCTCCAAATTTTAATTAATCTGGGGAGCATTGAAGGCTGTGATCAAAGAGGTATTAATACAAAAGACTTCTTTATTAAGGAAGAACAGAAAGAAAAAGGTGCAAGATATTACTTTGCAAATATGCCAGTTGGAGGAAGAACATAAAAGGATATGCTGAAAGGCTGTATATAGAAAATTGGAAGCAGTGTGGAACCAATTAGATATATCTAAATTGCTTCCAGGTAAAAAACAACAACTCTTATGTTTTCTAAAACTGTGTAGTTGAAAAAGGCAACAAACTGGATAGACTATTAGCAGCATAATTAAGAAAGAAGCAACAGCAACATTTCGTGAGGTACGTAGATTATAGTTGTACACCCGAGAGATATAGTAAGTAAATTCAAAAAGATTTTCATTAAACTTTATTCATCTGAGAATGCTTGTGAGGAAAGTATTAAATCTTTTATGTGGAAGGTATATTTACCTCATTTATTGAAGGACAAAGCTGAGAGTCTTGAAGCTCTGATAGCAATGGAACAAACACTGAATGAGCTAAAAAAGGGGGGGGCAATAAAACTCCAGGACTTGGAAGTATTTACGGATTAAAATTATAAAATCATATTTTACTCTGTAGCTTCCCCACTATTAAAAAAAAATGACATTTATCAAAATGTGTTCCGTAAAACATAAGAAGAGGTCAAAGTTATAGTTGACCCCAAACAGGGCAAAGATTTTTCTAAACTTGAGTCTTGCAAGCTTGAAGCATAGAAGTAAGGAACCTCCAACCCATGGGCTTCAATTTAGCCTGCAATGCTATACAGTGGTACCTCTGGTTAAGAACTTAATTCATTCCAGCGGTCTGTTCTTAACCTGAAACCGTTCTTAACCTGAGGTATCACTTTAGCTAATGGGGCCTCCCACTGCCACCGCGCAATTTCTGTTCTCATCCTGAGGTAAAGTTCTTAAAACCGAGGTACTACTTACGGGTTAGCGGAGTCTGTAACCCGAAGTGTTTGTAACCCGAGGTACCACTGTAATTCAAAATCCACACCTACATGCCCCCTGCACTTGTGGGGTAGGTATGCAGCACTGGAAACTGCCTAGTGCAGCTGAGGGAGAACTTTCACCGGGATCTGCCTATTGCAGAGCAATCCTTACCCCCAGTCTGCCATGCTTGTCTCTGTGTGGCAGAGATCTCCTTCCATTTGGCTCTGCAGCAAAGGTGGAGCTGGCCAGCCAGGGATCCATGGGATCCAGCTACTGGCAGTGTGACTGACCCACAAGAGAGAATAACCTCTTCCCACCCTGGCCAGCATAAGGAGCAGAACTTTGGACGGGGAGGTGGCCCCCCCACTGGATGGAGATTCAGCCCTACTATTGCCAGATGGGAATTAAGACTAGAGGAGCAATCCTACCGCCTCCTACTGCTAAGTAATTTAAGCCCATTAATTTCAGTGGGTCTACCCTGAGTGTGATGCAATGGAGTATCAACCTTTATAAGTATTATGTGAAAGTATGGGTGGCAGAGTTCTCCTCCCATTTGAATGAGGTTCAATTGCTCAATGGGACCCTCCCCTCACTCTCTTCCACCTGCACCCACTAAATCTGTTCAGGAGAGTTGGGGGAAAACACAGAACAGGTTAGGAGGGCATGTGGGGTAAGGAAAGTCTCATTGCGCTAGCAGACCTCGTTCCCCATATGAATATGCCACTTAGCACTACATTGAATTCTACTTTCTGTTTTTGTCATACATACATACATACATACATATATACATACGTGTGTGTATCTCTTCCTTGAAAAAAATGAATCATTCATAAGTACTTACCACATTTAAAGAACATCAACACCAAGGCAGAATCCTTTTAGAGGCTACATTTTCATTTCATTTTAAGGATTAAGAGATTCCATTTCAGGCCATCTGCTTCTTGTCTCCCTGATTTTCAGTGTACATATTAAGACTTGTCCCTCCCTTGTAATTAGGCTTCTATAACCAATTTTGTTTTCCGTAGATAGAGACATAGCCTGGCTCAAAATAATTCTGATTTTTCAAGGGCAATTCATACATTTTCCTTTGTAAAATGCAAAGGAACTCTATTAATATAAACTTTTATAAGCTTTTATCTGTCAGCTGTTTCTACAATCAAGACGCCTTTTTCTTTTGATCTGCTCTGCTGAAAATGCTCTTCCGACATTCTAGCACAAGCAATACATTCTTTTACATTCGGGAAATGTTCATGGTTCAGCTTACTGAGTTAATGGGGAATTTGTTCTAGACTGGTGAAAAGGTTCCTTAGCCTCTGAGACTTTCGTACATAGGTGAGCATTTGAAATTGAAATATTTAATTTCATTTTCAAGTCCAGAAATTTCACGTGCATGCTTGGACCAAAACTCAGTGTAATATATTTGCAGCTTTTGTAAGTTTAAAAAGTATTAGGTTCTCCAGTCTCCTACAAGGGTGTGTAAAAGGGTAGTGTAATTCATAGTATTAGTGAGAAATAGTCTTCAGAAATACAGATGTTTTAAAGCAAGACGTGGTATTTGGGGGGAGTTTTATATTGTAAATTTATTTCCCCCCCCCATTGTTTTCTGTGCATATGGCTATGGGTCTATTTCTATGTTATATTCATTCTTAGGTTAGGCTTGAAAAAAATATTATTTATTTAGAGCAGCCATTTCCTTAGAAGGTTTTTATGTTTGGAGGAAGGCTTGCCTCTCCCCAGTAGTATCATCAGATAAAACATTATTCATATTCAATGTGCAGTCATACACATATTTACCTGGAATTAAGCCCCACTGAACTTAGTGGGACTCACTTCTGAAAAGACATGTATAGAACTGCAACCACACAGAGCTCCCATGCTTTTGGAATAAAGAAGAAATGGTTCTCTATCAGAAGGAACATCTATATAAATATCTGCTTGCAGTAGCCTAATTCTTAGTACAGTGCAACAGATGAATCCAATGGGTACCTTGTACTTTCAAAAGATGTTGTTGTTGTCCATGGCATTGGTATACAAATTTATCAACAGCAACTCGCAGATTTCTTTCACTAAAGTTACGTATGCTGCTTGGAAGTTTTATTGCATTCAAATGGTGTCGACATTTTGTGAAATAAATAAAAAAATAAAATTGGAATCAAAGTTGCCAACTTTTTTTCCTGATAAGGCTTATGTACCTTTAACAACAGCATACCAGAAAGACATTTAGAACTGGTTACAGATAGGTAGCCGTGTTGGTCTGCCATAGTCAAAACAAAACAAAAAAAAATTCCTTCCAGTAGCACCTTAAAGACCAACTAAGTTAGTTCTTGGTATGAGCTTTCGTGTGCATGCACACTTCTTCAGATACACTGAAACAGAAGTTGCCAGATCCTTCTATATAGTGAGAAGGTGGGGAGGGGTATTACTCAGAAGGGTGGTGGGAATGGGTGATTGGCAGATAGCTGTGATGAGCCTGTTGACGACTCTTAACGACTGCAATAGGTCTTACAGGAAAAAGCAAGGGGTGAGAAGGTGAAAAATGGCTTTGTCATGTATAATGAGATAAGAATCCAATGTCTTTGTTCAGACCAGGTCTCTCCATGGTTTTAAGTTTGGTAATGAGTTGCAATTCAGCAGCTTCCCTTTCCAGTCTATTTCTGAAATTCCTTTGTAGTAATACAGCTACTTTGAGATCTTGTATAGAATGTCCTGGGAGATTGAAGTGTTCTCCTACTGGTTTCTCTGTCTTGTGATTCTTGATGTCCGATTTATGTCCGTTTATTCTTTGGCGTAAGGTTTCCAAATACCCCTCCCCACCTTCTCACTATATAGAAGGATCTGGCAACTTCTGTTTCAGTGTATCTGAAGAAGTGTGCATGCACACGAAAGCTCATACCAAGAACTAACTTAGTTGGTCTTTAAGGTGCTACTGGAAGGAAAAAATTTAGAACTGGGATACTTTTAGAAAGAAATTTTGAACTGGGAGAAACTGTTTCACACAGCTGTTAAAAGCTTTGGAATCATGCCAGGAAAAGAGGATCTTCATATATGCTTAATATGTTAATTTTAATACATTAAATGGGTAGGAGCAACAGAACAGCACAGTGGGCAGGGAGGGGAGATCATTCCATTGGGCAAGCCAAAATGATGGTGCATAAGGAGAACTGTCTCCTCAGCTCTAGGCTGAATTTCATCCCATATGTTTAAAAGGTAGAATTACTTTCATATGCCCTTTTAAGCACCTTCCTTTCTTTCAAAGGCCGTAAGATGCAAAATGTAAAGCTCTAATAGGCATTTCCTTGTCTTAATAAGAAGTTGGTTTGGACTGGCTTTATACAATTTGCCTGTACTCATAGTGGGGTCTATCATAAATAAAAATCCTCTGATGACTCTTGAGGCTGGCATTTTCCCCCAGGTTCTCATCAGTCCGAAATGAAGATAAGTGTAAAGCTCCATTTTGCTTTTCCTGCTGGTTGTTGCACAGAGATGCTTCCTATGGTTAGTCTTGAGACAGTCTACCATCTCCTGAATTCTGCACTGCCTCTTTAAAATGCTTTTAACACCTTTCTAGCAGCAGAGAGTAAGAGTGGTTTGAATCACTCCTGACTTCTACCGTAAAGTGCAATTTGTTCTCAGTGCTATTGTGGACTCATGAGAGTTTAGCAAAGGAATATGATACACTGCTTGTCCCTGTTTCTACTTACTGTTGAGTGGGGGAGAAGTGGTACCAAAGAGGTTTAAGCGAATGGGTGAACATCATTGTGTGTGCTGTTCAGCTTTTACAGTAGCTAAAGGCCTTTAACACACTTTGCTGTACCTATAATCAAGGCCATATCATACAAGCTTTAAAATATAACAATTTGATTCCCTGTCGGCTGCATAAATGAAATAGAATATGGGTGCTGCAAGCTTTAATCAATAGATGGACCTAAGTAGGAGTGGAGAACCTCTGGCCCATGAGTCTAATAAGGTCTGCCAGGTCTTTGAGATTGATCCACCCATTTTGGACTAACCGTTCCCTGGCCTGGTATCAGGCGCAGGATAGTTCAAGATGTGGCTTGAAGCTTGCAACTAAACGAAAAATATTTCAGAGTGTATTGCTAAATGTGCTGCTTATTGGATGACTAGTATTGGGGGCTCGTTGGAGCCAAGCCTGGGCAGACCCTCCAAAGTCTCTCTGATTAAGCCAGGCACTTCCAGATTAAGCAGAAGCCCTGTAGCATCTTCTCTTCAGCAGCCCACATGTTTTTGTGTTCTCTCTAAGCCATACTGTATCATGAAAAACAGCTCACATTGGGACATTGCCAATCTAATATACTAGTTCATTTTCCACTTTTGAGTTCAGTTTCTCTTCAACAGCAATTTAATATTGTTTTCTAGAAGCCTTACTACGAAATCATATCTAAAAGTTCAATTCACATTATCATTGAACTAATAAGAATTGGACAGTTTAAATAAATAATCACACGTAGTATTAAATATAACTATGCCATCAAATGAAGATGCTTAGTATGTTTCCTATATATCTTCTGAATGTGTTATTCACTGATTAATTGGGAATCATGCTGACTGGTGCTGATGAGACTTTGGGTCTAACACCTTCTGGAGATAGAACCTCACCCTGCCTCCAGCAATATATGGTTGTTTCACATCAGTCAGATGATTTCCATTGCAATTTGTCTCTTTCCTGATTTATGGCTGGGAGAGAGGGAGGGAGCCTATTAAATCAAATGGACTTCTGGTACACGTTTATTGGGATATTGATGTTTTATCACCAATTAGACTGTGTTCCTCATCTCATTATCCTGTTAGCTTCGCTTTTTTAATCACTTTACCGTATTGGATGGAGAAAGGTTTCTCTGGCATTTTAATTTTTTTGTGTGTGGTTTGGAGAGAGAGGGGAGCAAGGAAGCAGGGAAAGCATGCATAAAAGAAGGAATAATTAACCTTAGAACGAGATGTTGGACATGTGAACCATTTAAAGGCAGAGTTTGCCAATGTGGTTCCCTCCAGTTGTTGTTGGACTACAACTCCCCTTATCCTTATCCACTAGACATGCAGGGAGGGGCTGACAGGAATAGCCATCTGAAAGATGCCACTCTGGATATCCCAGATTTAAAATATAGGTCTAGTAAATGCTAAGCAGCTATAAGCAGTTTTACATGTGTTGTGCAGTAGAAGAGTGTCTTGTGGCATAAGAGAAGTTTTGTTTGCATTATGTGAGCATCACACTTTGCTTAATTTGAGTACATGATAATTTAGACCCAGACTGCACAAATGGCTGACTACATTGCCCCTGGTCTGCACCACTTCAGATTACAAGTGAAGGGTTATATTACTCAGCGCTCCACTATATAGAAAACAAGATATCAATGAGGAGAGTTTGAGCATATCCTTCTTCCTGATTGTGCTGTATTTCAGTATCTGTCTGCCCCTTTGTTTCAATGGAGGATCACTCAAGCATACAGCACTAATTGTTGTCTCCAGTCATGCTGTCCCAAAATAATTTGACTATGTGATCACCCGTGTGGCCAGATCAGCCTAAAGACAAGAATTGGGACTTGAAACAGCTTTAATTGCCTACTCCATCTTTGTTTATATGAGTACAGATGGCAATATTAAGATCATTTGACTTTTACTATAGCTGGCACAACATACCTGAAACTGTGAAGAACTTCTATGAATCCAGTGTGAGTGGCCATTCGGTGATTAAAAAACCCCAGTGTTATTAGTATGCTAATGATGATACCTACTTTGTTTCTCTCTAATACATCAAAATTAAGGGTGAACAGATTATTCTGGAAGTAGAAAGGAGGAAGTAGAAAGTAGGCAAACTTCCTTCTTTCAATCAGATCACAAGAAAAGCACAAGAGACCTTACAATGGCATGGTCCTTGGTTTACCAACAAGAGTAGACTTGAGACTGAGTATGGAGAACATGTCGGTAGCAGCAACATAATGCACTTATGGAGTGAGCCATTCACCTGTCCTTTGCTGAATCAGGGTGGTTGTCTTTATAGTCAGCTTTTCTCCATAAGTGGTTAAAAATACATATATTCTTGATATCTCTGTACCTTATGGCAACACCAGTATTCTTCATTATTTTAAAATCAAGGTAAGATTACTTTTTCTCAATGGCAATTGTTTACATATTCAGGCTGTTTTAGGATTTTCAGTTTATCGTAGAACTAAAACTTAAAAAGGAAGGGGAAAAAAATACCCAAATGGTATGGAATGAAGATCCTTTCGAGAAGAAGGAATATTTTCCTGAATGAGTTTCCATTAATTCTAAATGGCTGCTTAGAAGTACTCAGCTGAGGAGTGCTGCTTTACTGCCCTGGCAGTATATCTGTGGCAATATTCCCAGGCAATTATAACTTTCCACTGGCCTGACCTCCAATGTGACTGTCCAAGCTGTGAGAGGAAAATAAGGCCAAGTAAATGGAATCGGACTTAACAAAACTAGAGTGAAGTCAGTTTTTGCCTGTTTCTTTTAGTCCAATTTGCTTGGGATAATTAAAGCAGTAGCAATAACCATTCAATCTGTTTTCATTAGTAGAAGGATTAAATGTGGTCGTTGGAGGGGGGGAAAGCTGGTTCTCTTTGTGTATGAAGATCTGAGATACTCATATACAAGTTCTATTGGAATGTGCTGTGTTCTTTAAGGATGGAATTTCCGCTGCTTCCCCTGTTTTTGCATGTTATTTTCATCCAATGCCCATGGAATCTGCTACCGTAAATAATGCTATATCTGTGCCTTCTCATGCACAATTATAAATCTGATTTTTTTCCCCAGCTCATGGGAAAACAAACATTCACAAACCCTTTTTTATAAAAAAAAAAACCCCCAGAAAATTTATTATTATAAATGTGTTTTCAGGTGCTGAGTGACTGCACCTCAGGCTGAACTAGTTCCTACCCCACCCCATCCTTATTTATATCTGATTATGTGTTCAGTGCTCATGTTCAATATGAAATGTGCCCCATACTGAGCTTAATGTGGTTCACTCGAGCATGCTGCTGTTAAATCAACTAGAATGTGTCTCTAAGGGTGTGTTTTCTAGGCTACATCTTGAGTGGGGCGGGGCGGGGGAGCTAACGCTGTCAGGATCACATCCCTGATTAGTGCTCCACTTAATAGTTTTGTTCTGGGACAGCCAAAGGGTATTTGCTTTCTCCCTGTGACGTTGGAAGAGACATCACACAACAAATATTGCCCGTGCCCTCTGGAGCTAGTCCATTGGCTGAAAAGAGCTTTATTCTGCCATTTAAGTTGCAAGTCCAAGCCCTCTTCCACCCCGCCCCTCAAGGCAGTGGATCTGCTTTTGAGTTTGCCATGAGTGAGCTGCTGCGAGGAATGTGGAATGAGAGTTTGGAGACACATGAAATGATGGTTGGCTGCCATGCAGTAAATGCTTCTGAACACGATGGCCTGGGTGGTGATCAGTCACCACGGAGAGATAGTTTCCAGCGGCAATGTCTCTACAGGGGCTCTAATTTGTGCTCCAATCCTTGGACCGGGCTCCTATCTGGAAAACTGATAAATAGGAAGTAAAGAGAAACTAGGGATTTTTCTCCATAGTAAGAGTTTCTATTGAATTCTTATGGTGTAAGTTGTGTCAATAGGTGGGTACTGTTGTGTAGATAGGGAGAGGAGAAATTCAGGAGCAAAGGTGGCGTCTTATGCTGAAAGCAATAGAGATTTATTTACAAGGTTATTCAGAACTGCTGCTGTGCAAAACACCCTCTCAGCCAACTGTCCCCCTCCTTATCACAACTTGCCAGCGATAGCTGTGTTTAGCCCTTTATTTTGAGCCCACAGTAGAGCATTAACTTCCTAGACTAGGTGTGCCCAAGTCAAATCACTCAGGTCCACATTTATATTTATTAGCTCAATTGCTCCTTCAACCTCACAATTTCAGCTCAGTTTCCCTTCTCTTTATTTGCCACAGCACAATATAATGGCATAGTATTTTTTAAAAAACAAACAAACACAATGATCCTATTTTCTCTTAGCATTCTTTACTTCTCTTACTAGCAGAAAGTGCCTGGTGTTGCTCAGGAATTCTACGAAACCAAAGAATAAAATAAAAAATTGCAGTTTTTGAAAACCATGGTTAAAATCCATGCAGTTTTGGAAAGCTCAACCCACCATTTTGATTCAGAATGGTGTCCAATAGTATCCAAACATAGACAGGAACCTGTTCCTTCATCTCAGAAGCCAGCATGCAAAAATTGTTTATGATATCACAAGAGGTGCCCAAATGCATAGAGATCAGACAAAGAGACAAGCAATACTCCAAAAGGCATGGTAGATTTTACTTCCTGATATTACAGTATTAATGACCCTGGTGTCTAGGAGCCTGCTGTATGGATATGAGTTCTGTTCAGACCTTTGGTGCCGCAGTTGGGGGTAGTGACAGCATTCATGATTCTACTCTTATATCCAGGCATTGAAATCCCCACACATATAATGTGAACAGGGTTTATATTACGCACAGCAGAGCTATGATACAGTAAATGGGGGTGAGCTGATGGATTAAAGCCTGATTTAAAGTTGTGTTCTTCAAATTGGGAACATACTTCATTTGATTTGTAACCAAGATTGGTGATGACCACCATGCGGAATGCCAAAAAGGAGTGCTTATTTACTATATTTTTTATCTCTTCCTCCAAAGAGCTCAGGGTCACGTACATTATTCTCCTTGCCCTTCAGAACCCTGTGAGGCATTTTAGTGGTTGAGGCTGAATGAAGCTCATGCAGTAACCTTTGTGGCTGAGTGATGATTTGAACTCTAGGGCTCCTACAGACATCCCCGCCCACCCAACATTTGTGGTGATTTCTGCTTATAATACTATTAGTGCAGTCATATTTGATCCTACCTTTTGGGCCTGCAAAGGGACGCGGGTGGCGCTGTGGGTTAAACCACAGAGCCTAGGACTTGCCAATCAGAAGGTCGGCGGTTCGAATCCCCACGACAGGGTGAGCTCCTGGTGCTCGGTCCCAGCTCCTGCCAACCTAGCAGTTTGAAAGCATGTCAAAGTGCAAATAGATAAATAGGTACCGCTCTGACTGGAAGGTAAACGGCGTTTCCGTGCGCTGCTCTGGTTCACCAGAAGTGGATTTGTCATTCTGGCCACATGACCCGGAAGCTGTACGCCGGCTCCCTCGGCCAATAAAGCGAGATGAGCGCCGCAACCCCAGAGTCGGACACGACTGGACCTAATGTCAGGGGTCCCTTTACCTTTACCTTTGGGCCTGCAAAGGTTTTTGTGCGGTCACACAGCTTCATGCCCAATCAGTTCATATCCTGAAATTTCCTGTTGAAATTCCGTAACTTTTTATGCCACAGATGTTCTGATTTATTTTTGTCCTGCTTTTATTGTATTAGAGCCCCACCAGACAGCAATAATGCAGTAGCATTGGGAAGCATCACAGAAAATACTAAAGCAGAATAAAGCCACCACAAATGCACTATTATTGTGGCAGAATACTGTACATCCACAATAAAACACCAGTCTGGAAAGGTCCTTAGTCTCTCAAGTCTAAGTCTAAAACTGTAATCACTGCACCACAACTGGGAAATCTCTCTCACTTATCATAAAAGTTGTGTGGGTCAGTCTAGCTCAGTTCCCTTGTTAAATCAGGAAGAATCCACGATTCCCAGAAGTTTGGAAGCATTGCTTTAGATGAATGGCTTATCACTTAGAGACATGGAGTCCTGTTCTGAATGATAAATGGCTTCATTCATTTCAAGTCACTACATAACCAGTCACACACCATTGAGCTCAATGCTATTAAAGGGTAATTTCCCTTATGGGAATTGCACTCACCACAACATAATTCTACACAGCAAAATCCTTTTATCCCCAAGTAGATAAAGGAATTTGAAATCAAAGGCATCTTCCAGTTTCAACTACAATCACACAGCTGGCCCTCATTTTAAAATACTCACAGTCCCAAGAACATAATCATATGCCTGGAAAACTTTAGCATTTACACAAAACTGCCAAATCTAATTATGAAAGTCATCTGTTTTCCACTCAAGGAAGTGAGATGGCACCACCACCAATGCTAATACCACCAGAGAACTGTAATTATTCTGAGAAACAGCTTTTTTGTTGTTGTTGCCCACTTAACATTATTTGTAGTCAAACCTAATGAAATAAATCAAGACAGTATTTTGCCTTTGTTAGCCCTGGACAGACTCATCACTATGTTTGATTTTCTCAGTTTCGCTTTGTTTTTATTCTCAAACCTATTAAAGAGCTAATTATCACTACAGCAACATTTGTCTTGTGACCTACATTATAGAAAGGGTTACTTTGAGGTTTCTCTTACAACTCCCAGTTATTCTGTGCAGTCCTCTTTCAATCATATGCCTTCCGAGTGGAAACCCCTGCGTGTTCATCCAGAGTTGAACAAGTTTCAAAAGATGTAGCGAACTCCAGGTATTTAGGACACCCTCGTTCCCTGTAGAAGGATGTATGGAGGGGTCCCCATAGGGCTCCGTGGACTGACACTTCTTCCCACTCTCCAGTCGTATCACCTGGCAGGTAACAGGAGGTCTGTACTGGCCTCCCATGTCCCCAGCCGGTTCTCCCCCTCTGTGTTGCTCAAGTTGTTCAAGATCTAGATCGCAGCAGCTCTGCACTTCTCCTACAGAGAAGGCAGACTGGGTGGGAATACAGAAAGCATGCGTAGACCTCCCACTTCCTGGAATGTTCTTCCTCATGATGCTTCTGCACAGGCTGAGGTAGGGAGAGGGAAGAAACTGGGCTCTTTTGAGCCTCACTGAATTTAGTAGGGCTTTCTTGTGAGTATACATGCATTTGCTTGCACTGCTTACTGAAAAACACCCTCCCCATCATTCTCACATAGTACCCAATCTCCCATTTCAGCATAAGGTAGCCAGCAAGTCTTCTCACCTCCATTCCCACCCCTCCTCAGCAAAGCTCTCTCTACCTTTCTAGCAAAGGGAGGGAGCAAGGGCAAGCAAGCGAAAAGATAGCCCAGGCATCCCCAAACTCGGCCCTCCAGATGTTTTGGGACTACAATTCCCATCATCCCTGACCACTGGTCCTGTTAGCTAGGGATCATGGGAGTTGTAGTCCCAAAACATCTGGAGGGCTGAGTTTGGGGGTGCCTGAGATAGTCTCAAATAAATCAACCAACCAACCAACCAACCTACCAACCCTTCCTTTTTGATATGGAGGAAAGCTATTTAGGGGGAACCAACAGCATAAACACCACCAGAAAATAAAAACAAAACCTCTTCCACCTCTTTTTTCACTGGTGGTGGAGTGTGTGAAGGAAGAAAGAAGTGCTTTCCAGTTCTTCGCTTACTTTACTTTACTTTACTTTGCTTGTCTATCCTCCTGGATTGTTAGCAGGCTCTAAGAGATACTGGTGAAACTGAGTTTGCTGGTTTTTGTGAGGGCTTATCATCATTTCTTCTTGGTTAGGAGGGAGGAGGGAGAGAGCAAACAAAGCTGGTGATACAGTGCCTGCAAATTATCTGCAAATTATCTGTGAAGTATCAGTTCAGCTGAGCTACCCCCTGGGAAGCTGTCAAAGTCTTCACCTTTTGTTCACTGCTATATAAGGATGCTATTTCCACAGCGGTATTCAACAATATGGTGATTTATCGCACAACCCTAGTAGCTAGTGGTCAGCCTCAGATATGGTTGGAGGAAAGGGGTTATCTGGACCCATCTTAGTCTGACTTCAGGCCTAAGTTCAGAGCCAAAGGGGCCTTGATGCACTGAGTGCTGAAATGTAGGACTGTTACCAGAGAGAGGCATTAGTTCAAGGAAGGATCAGAGAGATGAGTATTCAAAGTCTCACCGTCACAGTGCTCACTGGGTGACTAACCACTTTGAGAGCTGCTATAAAAACAACACTGGGAGCAGTGCTATTTTTCTACAAAAAGATGTGCAGGAACTCACCACGAACACCTCCCTTGTTCTCTTATAATGGCAATGGCGCCCACCTGAGAGGTGCCAGAACTCTATTCCAGTGATTTCCGGCTGGGGACAAAGCCCTGATTGGAAGGAGAACTGTGTTCACTCTGAACTCTTTGGCTAAAGGCAGGGAAATTTTTTAATATATAATGGGCAGTCAACGTTAAATTTTACCCAGAGTAGACAAATCAAAATTAATCAACAGGCTGAGTTAGGCCCATTAATTTCAGTGGATATACTGTGAATACCACTCAATGTAATATTAAGGAGTATGGTTTCCCCCCCTAAATCTTCACCCTTCTTTTTCGTGCAACAAGCCTACAAGTTAGCTCACAGTAGGAAAACACAAGTCAGTCTGTAAACAGTCCAATTGTTTATGGATTATTTATTTAGTTAATTCATTGCCTACTCATACTTTCTCTCCCCCTCTCCTTTTATTAGGACCACCACAGAGGACAGTGTCTCCCAAACAAGACCACGAAGATAAGAAGCACGAAAAAGTTGCAGACAAAGGAAGTGAGAGTGGGACGTCCTGCAATGAGTTGTCCACCTCTAGTTGTGACAGCCACTCTGAGGCCAGCACTCCCCAAGAAAACGCCGCCAGCACTCAGCAGTCTACAGGGCACCAGCCAAATACTCTAACGTTGGACCGGCCCTCTAAGAAAGGAGGAGCACAGTGGATGCCTCCACCAGACAAACGCAGGAACAGCGAACTTTTTCAGACACTCATTAGCAAGTCCAGAGAAACAAACCTGTCCAAAAGGAAGGTATGTGAGAAGCTAAGTGTTGAAGAAGAGATGAAAAAGTGTATTCAGGATTTTAAACAAATCCATATTCCGGATTATTTTCCTGAACGGAAACGCCCATGGCAATCTGAACTGTTACAAAAATATGGGCTATAGTTTTTTCAGTATTTTATGACTTGTCGGTGGTGCATTTGATGTATATTAAGTTGCCAGTTTCTACTGATGTAGTTCTTTTTGATCTACTCATTGGAGTGATTCCTGCTGCTTATTTCTTTCTGTGAACTGGATGTTGGGTAGGACAGTAGGACATGGGTTGACTTTTTTTTTCCTTTTTCAAAAAGGAAGTAATAAAACGAAACTAAAGCATTATGGATTCTTTTATAATGGTTTAAAACGTGCATGATCAGGAAATTTTGGTCTTCAAACTTCTCATTTGTGAAAGAAATATATCATGAGAGCATTCATCATCCACAATAGCAGTGATACAAAATTCCACTGGATGAAGAAGAATGGGGCTTATGATAACAGAATTAAACATGAACACTATTTAAAATGTTAATGCAATAAAGCAAATGTCTATTTTGCATGAGCACAATAGTTGACAAGTAGATCACAAAAGAGCAAGAGGTTTGTCTCCTTGGATAAATATTTTGTTCAATGCCAAGACGATCAATGTAAAATGTCTTTGGAATTGAACTTTGTGAGGATTTGTGTGTGGCTGTCTGTTCGTTTTGTAAGGATGGTGTAAATATGCCCTATACTGTTCTACGATTGCACCAACACTCATCTATTAATGTTTGTCAGGACTATTTCTGTGAAATGCAAAACCAGATTGTGAAAACTGGTTTCATGGTCTGAAAAGTTTCTGTTTTCATGTTAGCCAACAAAGCTGGAAAAATAAAAAAACCTAAACATATTTATTAAAAGGGGCCTACTGTTAAGATTTTTTTGATTTATTACTCTTATGTTATTATTAGTCTTTTGTCTGCATCTTCAAGTAATTTTAAGGAGAGTGTCTGCAGTGTTCTCATTATGCTCCTACTCTGCTTCCAAATTGCAAGCAACACATTTCAGAAAATGAATAATGCTTGGGGTATGTGAGTTTTAATTAAAATGTTCAATAGTGATTCAACGTGATGGGGGGAAAACAATATTATTGATTACTGCTCAGTACAGTAGCGATAAAATCTCAACCAAGAGCACACAATGAGAATTTGAGTTGACAAGGAAAATAATACTTCTGACAACTGTTGTGAAATTACTGTTAAAATACTAAATTTAAGATGTCGTTAACAAGGTATACCAGACCAAAGGAACTATTTTCCCAGTACACAAAAGCTAATATTCATCCATAATGACACAAAAATAATCTGATCAAAAGCAGGCGTGCTTGGGATGAATGAAGAATTTGTGGAGATTTATGAAATATTGTTGAGTATTAGATTTTTATATATACCAGCAATTTGTCTTCTTTTGTCTGATGCTGTTCTTTACAGTAGTAACAGCATCTCGGCTAATTTGACAAAGTGTATCACATCTGTAAGGGTTGCTTGGTGCCCCAGGTCTATACTGAATAATCTTCAGGCTTTCAAAACTTGTAACTCAATTCATTCACTGAAAAAAATTGTTTCAAAGCGCGCTGTTTCTATTTGGGTCAGTTCACACATCACAGTGACTCCCATGTGCTTATTTCAGGAACATGTTTGTTGGTCAGTGTTGTTTGTGTGATTTCCAGGGACTGATTATGCAGGAACCTATCTACACAGAGATGCTAGAAATCATGAGCTAGCTGCATGCTGGTGGTCCTGTTTGGTCTCAAGCTGGTTGGGTGGGTCCACTATGATGTGTGAACTAGCCTATTCATTTTATTCATTTACTTCTGATATTTTTGCACCACCTTTCCAGATAAGGTGATGGGAGGGAAAACTTTATGTAGAAAAAGCTCCTCATTTGTTAAGGCAGATGTGATTGAAGTGTGTGTGTGTGTGTGTGTGTGTAGGCAAGTGAGCACAGGATGGTGGAAAATAGGTCTTTGCAATGTGAGAATAAGGATGGTGGAGCAGCTTCCCTCATGCCTCTTTTAAGGCAGAAGGTTTTGGGTTTTTTGCTAGTGTTGGGCACAACCTCACAACCCACCTGGAGCTAGTGGTGATCACAATGCAAATGGCTGCTAGTCCAAAGAACCAGCAGTGATTGGTGTTGTCAAGCTGAGATGGATGCTGAGATTGACATAATGGTGTGTGTGTGTGTGACCATGATGCCCAACCTCCATTGTGGCCTCAAGGCATTTTTTCCTCCAACTTTGTGTGGCTGTTCAGTCACTAGGAAAATAAAATTCTCAAAGCACCCCATCGTAGAAAACAGAAGAAAGCAATGAAAAATGAAGCACGCGGTTAATTTTCTTCCCCTTCCCATTTTTCTAAGCTTTCATGGGATCATTCTTTAAAGTGGACAGTTCATTTAATAAATATATATATATATTAGTAGCTTTTCCACTAAAATAAGTTCTCAAAAAGTGACTTTACAACGTGTTAAAAACCCAAAGAACCTGACATAAAGCTATGAGAAAACAACTAAAGAGACATCTACGAAAATAGCACAATGAAGATGCTTTGCATATAGAAATGTTTCTTCTTGGCAGCAGAAAGAAAAATGGCAAACAGTCTTGGCAAGCAGTTCTGGGGGAGGGACACCAAAGAACAGGATTACAGTACACTCTGTGTTCAAACCAATATCTGTCACCTCTGAAAGAGAATCAGGAGGTTTCTCTCGGGACTTGGGAAAAGATGTACAGGAAGTAGCATTCTGGAAGGTAGGAGTGGGAAACATGCACAACTCTTGGTATTATTGGAGTCCTATCCAGCAGGGTAAATGGTCAAGGGTTATGGGGGCAGCAGTCCATCAAATTCTGGAGGGATGCAGGTTCCCATTTCTGCCCTAAGATATGCAAGGAATCCAGCCTTTAAAGGTGACAACCAGCACCCAGAAGCTAAGCAACAGCAAGTAACAACTCTGTTCTCCAAGGGAACAGTCACAGCATTCTGCAGAATATAGAAGCATTTCTGCTACCACCCTGAAAATAAATAAATACAAACACTTACAATTCTAATCATAGAAATGTATGTTTGCCTTATTAAAACCACTTCACACAGTTAATATTCCCAAAAGGAGATGAAAAGTCTGCTTCTGTATCAAACTATATTGCAATCCATCAATCTGTATACCTGTAGGTCCTCTGAAGTAGCAATGCTTGATCTTCTAATCTTTTCTCCTTCCTAGCAGCCTTATCTATTGCTCTGAGCCTTATGCTCCTACATCATTTCCTAACCACTGGGATATTTATGGAAGTCTCTGGCATCCAATCGTGTCATGGAGGAATTTCAAACAGCAAGCCAACAGACTGCTTCCAAAACGCCACACATGTCTCTTTCAGCTGCTTTTCCTGTCCCGATGAAACCAGGGTGTTTTGTTCATTTCGGCAGCGGATACTGCCAAATAGTAAGCCATCGCTCTGCATCAGAAGATGAAACCTGCCCCATGAGGGCTTGCTGAGGTCTTTAAAAAACCCATTTCCACTGGATTTGCTTTGCGCTAAAATTCACACCCACAAAAATGCTGTTTGATGTGAAAGCCCTGCTTTTGTTGCTTGCAGTGAAGAGACCCAAGTCCTCCAATGCTCAGGGAAGCAGTGCCCAGCTCTTGCCAACGTTGACAGCACGGTAAGCTCCGAGTCAGAAAATCATCTATATAATTAAGGGTTGGGTTTTGAAACTTGCATCTTTTTATCTCAATGAACAGCAAGAGTCTGCTCAGGACATTAGTATCCCATTATTGGTTCATAATGTGTTGCCATCACTCTTTCCCAGCTTAAATTACCTTTATAATGGCTACTGACTTCCAGCAGCTTAACCCATTGCAACGTGGCACAAGGGAAGCACTGTCTATGGGATGCAGCATTTTTAAAAATGCCTCCTAGCAGGCATAAAGCCCCAAATAGGTCATACAATATTGAGCTTACTTTGAAGGCAAAGTCTGCACCCATTGCAACAGATGTTTTCTTTCCTGGTGGCCAGCGAGTACAAACACAGTACTTATATTATAAATTTATTGTTTGTTATGGGATGTATCTGTGCTTTTACTCTGTGCCAGCCTCAGCTTAACCTACCTAACAGTCGTGTCATAAGGATAAAATGAGGCTGAGAACCATGGAGGAATGGTGGAATGTAAATGCAAAAAATAAAATTTGCCCAGTATAATACTTGTCTGTTCATGAAAAGATATTGCTTGCATGTAAAGGTAAAGGACCCCTGACAGCTAAGTCCAGTCGTGAACGACTCTGGGGTTGTGGTGCTCATCTCACTTTACTGGCCGAGGGAGCCGACGTTTGTTTTTCCGGGTCATGTGGCCAGCATGACTAAGCCACTTCTGGCAAAACCAGAGCAGCGCACGGAAACGCCGTTTACCTTCCTGCAGGAGCGATACCTATTTATCTACTTGTACTTTGACGTGCTTTCGAACTGCTAGGTTGGCAGGAGTTGGTACCGAGCAATGGGAGCTCACCCTGTTGCAGGGATTCAAACCGCCAACCTTCCAATTGGCAAGCCCTAGGCTCAGTGGTTTAGACCACAGTGCCACCCGCGTCCCTATTGCTTGCATCTATTGAAGAGCTATTACTAAGAGAGTACCTGATGCACATTCACACACACACAACCCCAGCTGTCATTAATAGCATTTGTCAAGCAAAACACCAAATGATTGCACTTGAAGACAACCAGTTATTGTATGTCCATGTTGAAAATAAGTTATGCGCTCTTTGGTCTCAACTATGCACAAAGAAGCCTAAAGTAGTTGGCTCTTTGCACACGCAGAGATGTGCTATGATAAGGGATTGCTAAAATCTAGATAATTTTACATGGTCAGATAACAAGCCATTATGTTCCATAGTCAAGATCATGGGTGGGCAAAACGAAGGCCCAGGGGCCGGATCTGGCACAATTGCCTTCTAAATCTGGCCCACAGACGGTCTGGGAATCAGCATGTTTTTACATGAGTAGAATGTGTCCTTTTATTTAAAATGCATCTCTGGGTTATTTGTGGGGCATAGGAATTCATTCATTATTATTATTTTTTCAAAAAATAGTCCGGCCCCCCACAAGGTCTGAGGGACAGTGGACCAACCCCCTGCTGAAAAAGTTTGCTGACCCCTGGTCAAGAGTGAAGCCCATAGGAGATCATCTATGGAATGTTAGGGGTGACTGTGCAGAAACCTGTCAAGGAAGCATTATTAGGTCACAGAAAGTCAATTGACACTTTCTTACTCTCTAAAAGGCAGTCTCCTAGGTTTGACTTCCTACCTGGTCTGTGTAGCGGGGAGACCTGATATTTGCACATTTTTTGTTCTTCTTGTATACATTTGACCCTTAGTTGCCCAATAGGCGGATATGATGTTTATGCAGAACTGCCTACTCAAGGCTGATAGCAGTTCTCCAAGCTGGCAATTTCCCCTCGACTTGCTCAGATTAAACTTCTGTTTGTTCTCGTCCATCCCAGAACTGCCCTTGGGCATTGGTTCAGCTCCTTAGCAGCCTTCTTGGAACCCACAGATGAAAATGAAAGCTAGAACTGAGTGTCATCCATCCACCCTTGGCAACGCCACAGCCCAGACTCTTAAATTATTTCTCCTAGTGGTTTCATGTAGATATTGAATAGCATCTGGGACAACACAAAGCCCTGTGGAACCCCAACATCATGAACACCCCAACAGATCCAGCTTCTCCAGTAGGTTTTCAGAGAAGCCCCAAAGTCCATCTTGGGTTCAGCACAGAACAAGACATCTCTCTCTAGCTTTCGTCTCCCTCACACAACAGCTCTGGCTATTGTTCTTCTACCTACCAGTCAGGTGTGATGGGTGAGGGAAAGACTCACCCATTTGCTCTTTTGAGATGCAGATGTGGGGTACTTGAGCTGCATGTTTTTGTTTTCTTAACATTTGGGGAAATGTAATTAAAAAACGCATTTGAAATATATCAAAAGGCGATAAATTCCAGTTACACAGAGCCAACCAGCCCTCCTCCCCAATAACCTAATCTCACAATCTGATTGGGAGCTAAACTGTTCTACCTTAGGGATTTTCTAGCTCCAATATTTGTGTTAAGCACCAGAGTGCTAAGTTTGGAGATAAAGCCTACCTACTCTTTAAGAGTGAAATGCAACCTTTCTTCCCACCTCAGTACTTAAGTGGTAGGGACCCCTGACCATTAGGTCCAGTCGTGGCCGACTCTGAGGTTGCGGCGCTCATCTCGCTTTATTGGTTGAGGGAGCTTCCGGGTCATGTGGCCAGCATGACTAAGCCACTTCTGGCAAACCAGAGCAGCACACGGAAACACCATTTACCTTCCCACCAGAGTGGTACCTATTTATCTACTTGCACTTAGACATGCTTTTGAACTGCTAGGTTGGCAGAAGCAGGGACCGAGCAATGGGAGCTCACCCCGTCGCGGGGATTCGAACCACCAACTTTTTGATTGGCAAGTCCTAGGCTCTGTGGTTTAACCCACAGCGCCACCAGCACCTGATCCTTTGCGCAGAATAATTGTACAAAGTTAATTCAGCATTTCCAGCCACCCCTAGCCTGCTGCTAGAGTAGGACTGCGATGAAAAATGCTGACTTTTACTTTTCCCAGAATAATCTGTACAAAGTAAAGTCAACCTACACCAGCAGTGGGGCGAGGAAGGCTGGAAATGCTTTTTTAAATATATATATATATATATATATATATATATATATATATATATATATATATTTTAAACCTTACAAAAAAGAAGAAGAAAAAGAAGAAGAAGCAAAAGAAAAAAAATACAATACAATACAATGTATAAACAATACACAACACAACATTAACACACTAGACTAAACGAAACAAAGCAAAAACAATTTAAAAACATACATCATACCATTTCAATGCCCTATCTTTCATTCCCTCATTTCATCGACCTCCTCTCACCTCCCTTTTGTATTCCACTTCTGTTAATTGTTTCAGCAATTCCTTTCCATCTTTCTCTATTTTCTGTCATATAATTTTCTTAACTTATTTTAACCTTATTTTCCATTAATACTATAATACTTATTTGTACTTAACTCCTTATAACATTTCTACTAAAGCCCTATAATTTCATTCCAACATTTTTCTAACACTCATTAATTTTACAGTATTTCTATAAATAAACTTTAAACTTTTTCCAATCTTCTTCCACCGTCTCTTCTCCCTGGTCTCGGATTCTGCCAGTCCTTTCCGTCAATTCCATATAGTCCATCAACCTGGTGATCTTCTGTCCGAGGCTCTTAACTCTTTTCCAAGTCCCTTCTGCAGATCTTCTTCATATTTATACATGCACTTTACTTTGTCTTCTGCTGATCTTGTTCTTAATTTCCTTCCTTTGATACTGAAGAGTAGATCTCGGGGAAGCTCCGACTTAGCAATGTTTTTATTCCTTCTTGACAGGTCGGCCAAATCTCCGTAGTTAAAACTAAAATCCAAAAGATATTTCAGGACGTGTTTCAAAATCCCTCCAAATCTGAAGGTCCCCACAACTCCAATCTCCTCCTGACCCAAGTCCAGGTCCCAAAGGTCAGTACATCCCTGCATGGGGGGATCTATCCAACTTTCCTTCTCCAGTCCAAGCGGGGCTCCAATCCTCAAAATCTGACTTTCTCTAAATTCAGTCATAGAAGGCAACAACTTATATTCATCAAATTGCCTCTGTAAGGCTGGGGCTCTCTCCCTCTCCACTTGTATTACTTTAGGTTCAACAACAACAACTCTCTCCCTCGCCTTCTCCACAGTTTGCCATGTCAAAGTAGATTCCTGTATTGATTCCTGAATAGTTTCTGTACAGATGTTCACTTTTTGTCCTAAGTTAGTCACTTTTTGTCCCAAGTTATCAATTTTGATAGTCATCACATCCGTCTTCTTATGGAGCTGTTCCAATGAATCACTTATCTTGCATAATGCAATCACTAAGGCTTCTTCTGTCGACATTCTTGCCGATCCAAGGTCAATCCCTGGTTCTCACGATTTTTTATGATTCCCCCAGCTCAACTCTTGTAACAGTTTCAAAGGCTCCCTCTAGAGGGAAACATTTTCTATTTGTATCAATCCTTTTAAGTACGGTTCAAGCGATAAAATTAGTTTCAATTTTCAGTTACTTTTACTCCTTTTTAAACGCAGAGGGAAACAATGGAAACAATGTATTTCTCTTATTTAACTGTCAACAAATGTTTTATTCACAGTCAATGAACTTTCCCAAAACGTCAGACTTACTAGCAGCCCGTTTCCAGGTTCAGAGCGGTGATAATTTAACTTTCTTCACTCTCTCTCCTGCAGGCTTATGCGGTCCAAAATTTCCCCCCTCTTCTCCTGCCTCCAAGGGGGGTTTAACGATTTTAGCCGATGGAAGTTTAACCCTTTACAGAGGACTTTCCAAGACTTTAGCTTGCAGCCTCTTTGCTTCAGTCTATTTACAAAAGGGGAAGGCGGACTTCCTGTTTGAAACCTCCCCGTTTTGGTGCCAAATTAAGACGTTTAGGAATCCAATTTTCCGTTCTACTCACGGGTAGTTGTTTTAAGATCAAGTTGTCCACAGGAAAAAGTCAGCGCTCTCCGGCAACAGCAATGCGGCTTCACTCCGTGAAAGAAGCAGTCAATTCGAAGCACCGTGCCACTCACCCCACCTCGCTCCGGATCCCCGAAACCGGGTTTCCCCATGAGTAGGGGAGGCGCAAAAGGTGCCAGCCGAATCCCACGTTCACAGGCTTCTCCCGCCTGTGATTTTTGGTGAGTCCCCGCCTTCGCCGTGGCGGCCAGACCCTGATTTCCACGAAGCAAATTCCTCCCAATCAGAGGAATTCAGCCATTGCTGGAGGCGCCAACCCGGAAGTGGAAATGCTAATTGCGAGTGTTTCCATTTGTGTTTGTGTGTGGGTGCACTCTGGCCCAAAACTCAAATTGTGTGGAGACCTCTTCAAAGTGTTTTATTTCTAAAACGTTTTAAGATTTAATAATAAATATATAAAATTTTGAAAGTATTGCTCATGGGTTTGCTAATCCCATTAAAGCTAACCCAAGCTTGGATTTTTTTTCTGTACCTTGCATCCTAAGGAGAAAGACTCTGGATGTGTTTTATCGCCAGACAAAAGTTATTACATTAAAGTTTGATTGCGGAGTCCTTACAAGAAGATGTGCAACTTGGAAGGCTGCCAACGATGCCTGCCCTTCATAGCAGCAAATAGAGAATTCAGGTGTTCATGATGGCCCCAAAGTGAGTCAAATGAGGCCTCCATGGGTGCAAAATTGTTTTCATTTCTGTGACGGTAGTAGTGCATTGAGAATCAGGTTTATTATTAAAAGGAAGAGAAATAACTTTTCCTTGTATAAAGTCTTTTTGTCAGTATTTTTTTTTTTAATCCAGCATTAAATATGCTTTTGCCAGCAATTTCTTTGACACATGCAATTATTTCAGCATGGAAAACTATCTCAGCTTTCATATTTCCTATTATGTTAGGCAACAAGGAACTGTCTGAAAGTGCCCATTTCCTCTCTCTTTTTTTTAACATCAAGTAATTAATTATATTTTAGATTCAGATAACAGTATCAGTGAAGAATTGCCCAGCTAGTGCTGTGTATTGGAATAACCAGAATGCAAAATGAAAATGACACAGACACAGGAAAAACCACAAACAATCAATTTTTCTAAAATAGCAAATGATTGTTTTGCAGAAACACTGATCTGGAATTTAAATTATATTTCAGATGAGATATCCAAATCATCACATTACAAATATATATATAAAGACTAGACTTGGAAGAGCATCCAGGGAAACACGAGCCCTCTTTTCAGTGGATGATGGATTTATTTTTAATTCTTTGTAATTAACACAAGATTATGATTTGATATGAATCTGATTATTGCTTCCCTCTGTTTTAGAAGTTTGAACAAGTCATGGCTGGGGAACCTTTGGTTCTCCAGATGTTGCTGGAATGCTACTCTCATCATCCCTTGGCCATTGGCCAAGCTGCCTAGGGCTGATGGGAGTTGGAATTCAACAACATCTGACGGACCACAGTTTCCCCATCCTTGGTATAAGTCCTCCGATGGGCTTGTCGTGTACATTGACGTACGTTTCCCAGTACATTTTCAAGCACAAGTGTTGGTGCTGCCCTAAATGGTCTTGGCCTGGTATCCCTGAAGGAGCGTCTCCACCCCCATCATTCAGCCTAGACACTGAGGTCCAGCTCCAAGGGCCTTCTGGTGGTTCCCTGTTTGTGAGAAGTGAGGGTACAGGGAACCAGGCACAGGGCTTTCGCAGTAGTGGGGCCTGAGGAATGTCGTCCCATCAGACGTCAAGGAGATAGGCAGCCCTATGTAGGGAAGTTTTTAATGTTTGGTGCTTTATTATGCTTTTATATTTGTTGGAAGCTGCTGGGACAACCCAGACAGGTGGGCAGGGTACAAATAATAAAATTGTTGTTGCTGTTGTGGCTTCTTTCAGTTTTGGTCTAAATACAGGGGCAAAATACATAGGTTGAAATGTGCCATTTAAACAGTCATCACAGCAAATCCATCCTCTATGGTATGAGTTCAGCTCACACTCTGCATTGTGGTCATGGGGTTGATGAAGTGTTCCCCATGAGACAGACACCAGCTTCTTGAAATGAAATAAGTCTTCATTCCTGGGGTACATTAATACATCTCAAGAAACACCAAGAGCCATCTTAAGGGCTGTAGCAGATTTAGGAAGGAACACTGAAACACAGGAAGCTGTCTTATGACAAGTCAGGTCATTGGTCCATTTAGTTACAGTGGTACCTCGGGTTACATACACTTCAGGTTACATACGCTTCAGGTTACATACGCTTCAGGTTACAGACTCCGCTAACCCAGAAATAGTGCTTCAGGTTAAGAACTTTGCTTCAGGATGAGAACAGAAATCGTGATCCAGCGGCGCAGCAGCAGCAGGAGGCCCCGTTAGCTAAAGTGGTGCTTCAGGTTAAGAACAGTTTCAGGATAAGTACGGACCTCCGGAATGAATTAAGTACTTAACCTGAGGTACCACTGTACTGTCTATGCAGACTGGTGGCAGCTCTCCAATGGGGGACATGCCCAGCCCTACCTTGAGATGCTGAGAAGAGAACCTAGGACCTTCTGTATGCAAATCAGATTACCTACGAATGCCCCTCCTCCAAATACTATCTTCCAATTCACCAGTAGGATTGGCTGTACAGTACGATTGCTTATTATTGGAGGCTGGGAGGCTTGTTAGTTCCATGGCTTCTAGCTAATACCCAGTCCCTTGGACAGTGGCAGATCTACATTTTTGAGGCCCTGAAGCTTGAACTGTCATGGGGGCCCCTTGTCAACCAGCAACAAGGCCTGAGTAACCACTGTTCTCTTCTTCAGTGGTGTTGTTTACCTTTACAACACCTGTGCTACCAACTCTCAAACTTTGGGATTGTTGAAATATGTTGTTGTTGTTTAGTCGTTTAGTCGTGTCCGACTCTTCGTGAAACCATGGACCAGAGCACGCCAGGCCCTCCTGTCTTCCATTGCCTCCCGCAGTTTGGTAAGACTCATGTTTGTAGCTTTGAGAACACTGTCCAACCATCTCGTCCTCTGTCGTCCCCTTCTCCTTGTGCCCTCAATCTTTCCCAACATCAGGGTCTTTTCCAGGGAGTCTTCTCTTCTCATGAGGTGGCCAAAGTATTGGAGCCTCTGCTTCAGGATCTGTCCTTCCAGTGAGCACTCAGGGCTGATTTCCTTGAGAATGGATCGGTTTGATCTTCTTGCAGTCCATGGGACTCTCAAGAGTCTCCTCCAGCACCATAATTCAAAAGCATCAATTCTTTGGGGATCAGCCTTCTTGATGGTCCAGCTCTCACTTCCATACATCACTACTGGGAAAACCATAGCTTTAACTATACGGACCTTTGTTGGCAAGGTGATGTCTCTGCTTTTTAAGATACTGTGTTGAAATATATACAACAAAAAAATGATCAGTTTGAATCATGCCACTCAAATCGGGTCTGCTAAAGTCCCTTCTGGGGCCCCTCTGGAGTTAGGGGCCCTTATGCTTTAGCTTCATTGGTTTCATAGTAGATGCCCTTGTAGCTGCCCCATGGCTTCTTGGTTAGGGGGAGGAGAGAATCCCCAGTACCACCAGAGCTGGCATGTTAAGCAGGTCTTGCCCAGGATGTCTGATCCTTTCTCTCATAAGCCTGCCTTCAACCACATATGGTTGAAATGTTGGGTGATAACGCCGAGGCCGATGCCTCCCCCGCAACGCAGAGTCACCCGGGATTCATCACTTCGGTGTCCTGTCACACTGATGTGACCCATATCCAAGGACATGAGCACACGACTAAAAGGTAAAGGGACCCCGACCATTAGGTCCAGTCGTGACCAACTCTGGAGTTGCGGCGCTCATCTCGCTTTGTTGGCCGATGAAGCTGGCATACAGTTTCCGGGTCATGTGGCCAGCATGACTAAGCCGCTTCTGGCGAACCAGAGCAGCGCACGGAAACACCGTTTACTTTCCCGCCGGAGCGATACCTATTGATCTACTTGCACTCTGACGTGCTTTCAAACTGCTAGGTTGGCAGGAGCAGGGACCAAGCAACGGGAGCTCACCCCGTAGCGGGGATTCGAACCGCCGACCTTCTGATCGGCAAGTCCTAGGCTCTGTGGTTTAACCCACAGCGCCACTCACGTCCCTTGAGCACACGACTAGCAAAGTCCAAACAGAAGTTGAGCCATGAGGTGTAACATCTAAGCCTAATTTATTGTGCACAAAATCACACATAAAAGCACAAAGAAAACATGGCTTCTCCCTCTGTCTTTCGTCCTCGGAGAGAGAACTGCAAAAACAATAGCTATACAGAGCGGAAACAGCATATCTCCCTTTCCTCCCACAAGACTCCAATAATCAGTGCTGGAATGTAAACAGACATGTGGCATGTAACAATCCCACATATCTGCAGCACGGGAGGAATGGAATTCTCAACATGAAATTGTGCAAGTCAAATGTGCATAACATGCATTGGGAGGATGGCTGAAATAATGTTTACGATGTTCTCTGAACACTCAAAAAAAGACCCTAGAAGGGCTAAGCGCCATTGTTCTCCTGGTATCCATGGGCAATGCTTTTGCCTCTAATAAGAAAATTTGCCATCTGGGATTCAGCACAGCTAGAAAAGGGCTGGAAGACACCAATTAAACCTGAACTAATCTCCTAAGACCAGCGGGCTTCAAATTAACCCTTTGCCTCCATGCTTGCCCTGATGTGGCACTGCGCTGCCCCCCCCCACCTCCATCCAAACAGACCCAACTATTTCATGCCAAAGCAAAGAAACACAGAGCAAAAGGAACCCACACAGCTGTATTATGAGTCCACTAAATCCTTCCCTGCAGAAGGAAGATAAATAAGAGAGCTGGAGAAAACAAAAAGTAATTCAGGCAGAGGGCTCAGGAAGCTTAAATACTATCTTGGCTGCGCTCAGCAGTCCTTGTTGGAATCAATTCACATAACACCTCAGGCCGTAACCTCTGGTGAACCAAATATGCTCCAAACAAGCAATAGCTAACAGTTTTAATTTCTCTCCCAAGCAAGGCAAACAACGGCTGGTTCGTGCACGTCATATATTTAAAATACACCCAAAACTAAGATACTATCAAGAATGTATAACTTGCTGTTGAAATGGAATACTCAGGATGAAACGGTTAAATCTGCTATGATTAAATGGGCACAAGATGTTGGACATAACATTATGTTTGCTGACTGGGAACAGTTGTGGACCACAGGTATGAAATTTACGGCATGTAATGCCTTAAGAGAAAATATTATGAAAATGATATATAGGTGGTACATGACCCCAGTCAAGCTTGCAAAAATTTACCATTTGCCCGATAATAAATGTTGGAAATGTAAAGAAAATGAAGGTACATTTTTTCACCTTTGGTGGACGTGCCCTAGGATTAAGGCATTCTGGGAAATGATTTATAATGAATTGAAAAAGGTATTTAAATATACCTTTGTGAAGAAACCAGAGGCCTTTCTCTTGGGCATGGTCGGCCAATTGGTGTTAAAAAAGGATAGAACTTTCTTTATGTATGCTACAACAGCAGCAAGAATACTCATCGCAAAGTATTGGAAGACGCAAGATCTACCCACTCTGGAAGAATGACAGACGAAGTTGATTGACTTTATGGGATTGGCAGAATTGACTGGCAGAATCCGTGACCAGGGAGAAGAATCGGCAGAAGAAGAATGGAAGAAATTCAAAGACTATTTGCAAAAATATTGTAATATTAAGGAATATTGAGTGATGTTGGATTGAAATTAAGGGGTTATCAGCTGTAATGGTATAAAAGAATATGAAAAAATAGTTCTTTTTTTGTATATAAGTAAAAGTATAAGTTACAATAATTTAAGAAGATGGATAGAAAATAAGGCTTTTAGCTGTAATGCTATGAGATAAGGATTTGCTGGATGAACAATTTGAACTGGAATACAAGAAAGGGAGGCATGAGGAGGTCAGGGAAATATGTTATTGAAAAATAAGTTATGAAATTTATGTGTTTTTAATATTTTTTCTTTTTAATTTTTTCCCTTTTTTTCTTTGTTTGTATAAAATGGAAAATCTTAATAAATATCTTCTTTATATATATATATATATATATATATATATATATATATATATATATATAAAATACATTCCCCACCACTAGCAAAGAATCCTGGGAAATGTAGTTTCACACCACAGAGCTACAATTTCCAGCACCATTAAACTACAGCTCCCATGATCCTTTTTTGGTGGGGAGGAGGAGAACGTGCTTTAGATGCACGGGGTGTGCACAGAGGTCACAAAAGAGCATGCCCTCCAAGTGTCCCGATTTTACAGGGACAGTCCCTGAATTACCAAAGCCTTCCTGGTAACGTCCCTATGATTTGATCATGGAATGTCTCTCTGAGCAGCATATTACCACTCCTTCCTTGGAGGTTTCTAAGCAGAAGTTGGATGGGCATCTGTCATGGATGCTTTAGTTGAGATTCTTGCGTTGCAGGAGGTTGGACAAGATAACCCTCAGGGTCCCTTCCAACTCTACAATTCCATGATTCTATGGTATAGAATAATTCAATAAAACAAACTATTGTAGGTTTGGTGACACAAGTAGTGGCACCAACAGCTTGACCATCAGAGGTAGAGGGAAGATCCGAGATGAGAGTCACCATTGGCACTGAGTGTCTCAATGACTTGGGCCATTTCTGGCTAACCATTTGTGAATCGACAGCTCTGCCATATCCATAAAGTAGAAGGACCAGTGGAAAACGATGGCAGTGGATTTTATGCTCTCACCTTGATGGACAGTGCATCAAGAATGACTGCCAAGATTCCATCAGCATTTTAAAGAATAATGCATAGATGTGCATCTAATAAATTTCCAAAAATTCTTAATATTGCTGACACTTTTATTAAAATACTGTCTTATTTTTCATCTACTGCTAATGACTGTTTCATCTACAGTTAAATGACCATCTGATTATAGTTAGCTCATGCATGTGCATCGGTGTTTTTTTTAACAACAACAACAACAATTTATTATTTATATCCCGCCCATCTGGCTGAATTTCTCTAGCCACTCTGGGTGGCTTCCAACAAAATATTAAAAATACATTAAAACATCAGTCATTAAAAACATCCCTAAAAAGGGCTGCCTTCAGATGTCTTCTAAACATCTGATAGTTGTTTGTTTCTTTGACATCTGATGGGAGGGCGGTCCACAGGGCGGGCACCACTACCGAGAAGGCCCTCTGCCTGGTTCCCTGTAGCTTCACTTCTCGCAGTGAGGGAACCGCCAGAAGACCCTCAGAGGAGGACCTCAATGTCTGGGCAGAACGATGGGGATGGAGGCACTCCTTCACTTAATTCTGAACCTTTTATTCCTGGAAGCTGTGCGTTGTACCCATCTAAACCAAATACCCAGAGTAGAATAAACAATATCAGTGCACTTTATTGAGGTACATTGATTTCAATCAATGTGAAGTGAGAGCTGGACCATAAAGAAGGCTGATCGCCAAAAAATTGATGCTTTTGAATTATGGTGCTGGAGGAGACTCTTGAGAGTCCCATGGACTGCAAGAAGATCAAACCTATCCATTCTGAAGGAAATCAGCCCTGAGTGCTCACTGGAAGGACAGATCCTGAAGCTGAGGCTCCAATACTTTGGCCACCTCATGAGAAGAGAAGACTCCCTGGAAAAGACCCTGATGTTGGGAAAGATGGAGGGCACAAGGACAAGGGGACGACAGAGGACAAGATGGTTGGATAGTGTTCTCGAAGCTACCAGCATGAGTTTGACCAAACTGCGGGAGGCAGTGGAAGACAAGAGTGCCTGGCGTGCTCTGGTCCATGGGGTCACGAAGAGTTGGACACAACTAAACGACTAAGCAACAACTCTATGACTTCGTTGGATACCACCCAGCATGTTTGAAGCAACTCATAAGTAAAGCACTGTGTGTGAGGTGACATAACGTTTCAGCTTGCGTCCATTCATCAGTATGATGAACATGGATGTATGACACGGATATCGCTAATCAAAAGACAAAAAAAGCATCGGCAAACTATATCTGCTATGTAGGGATGCCCATTCCTGATCTGTAAGAATTTAATTGTGTTAATCACCTGCAGATTAGGGAGATAGCTCATTGAAGCAGATGAGCTCCTGCCATGGAATTCTTAAATGGACACAATCCCTATTCCTATTCCCCCCCCACCCCCATCACTTTTGAAGCCATAATCCTTTAGAGACTTTAGGACAATCCAGTACAGTTTTCAGTACAGGTTGAGACATTTTTAGAATGCCTAAATGTCAGTCTAGTAATTATTCCATGTTCCTTGACTTTTTGATTCTTCCAGTGTACCTGTTTTATTTCCCCGCTGCCCTGAATAAATTATTGAACTGCACTTTTACTGTGTAATTGAAGGTTTTCCATTGCCTTGTGCTATTACTGCTTTTACTGTACATTTAGAGAAGTTCAATTTTCAATTTCATATTGGACAGTGATTGTTCCCTGGGATGTATTTGGGGGTTTTCCTTCCTACTTTCTGACTTTTCAAAAATAGAGGTCGTCGCTGACAAGAAACTCTTCTCTTGAAAGTTGATGCAAAGCCTGCTTTGTACTGTTAGGACCATAAGCAACTAGTTTAATGTGGGCATGCCAAAAGTTGTTATCTAGATCCTGACCAACATTTTGTGGTATATGTTATGTACTGAAGTTCTCACCCTGGGCCAGCAGGGGGATACTGTAGATAGTTTTCACTCAGGTCCACATATGCAAATAAGGGTTTGAAAGTGACATTCAGGGATTGGATAGTTACAGAAAATGGTTACTGTTGCGTTCTAGTGGAGCTCTATATAAGCAGGCTGGCTGAACCCTTCAGTTCAGTTCTGTTCTGGCCTGTGAATAAACAAGAGCTGTTTGAAGAATTGCTGTGTCGTCTGATATGCTCACCCACAACTTAACAGTATATATGGTTTATCAGTCTAAAACACTTGCAAGACCCCTAAAACCCCATTTATTTCAAACAGCTGTTGAAGCTGAAACTGTGCATCATTATTTGAAAGTATACCCCACTGAGTTCAACAGGTTTTGGGTTTTTGTTTTACTTCCAAGTAGGGATGGAAAGATCTGTACATTTCTGTTCTTTCAGTTTCTCATTTTTCCATTCAATTCTCCACATTTTTCAGCAATTTGTGATTTATTTTTTAAAAACCATTATGAAAATCCACCGGCATTTTGGTGCAAATTTCTCCTAATATACCCATTTTTATTTGCAGTTTTGACTGATGTATGCATAAAATTGTATTTTGTTTTCACTAATATCTTCATTTTCACGCACACTTTCCCCAGTATATGCATTCTTGTAAACACTGGTTGTTTGGAGCTCTGCATAACAAAGTTTGAATATGTGCAAATTTTGAAAGATGGCTGTCTTTCAGTTCACATATTGTTTCGGAAACTGAAGTTGATAGACTCAGCTTTAAATGCACATGCACGGGGAACCAGACCTGTGAAACTATCCTCTCTGTGAAAAAATCATATACAGTGTGTGTGTGTGTGTGTGTGTGTGTGTGTGTATAAATTTTTACTACATTTATCTTCCACCTTTCCTCCACGGAACAGATGCAGTTTGTCTAAGCTTCTTGGGATACATATCTATCCTATTTATTTATTTAGATTTACCATATAAACTCTCCTGCCAACCTAGCAGTTTGAAAGCACGTCAAAGTGCAAGTAGATAAATAGGTACCGCTCCGGCGGGAAGGTAAACGGCGTTTTCGTGTGCTGCTCTGGTTCGCCAGAAGTGGCTTAGTCATGCCGGCCACATGACCCGGAAGCTGTACGTCGGCTCCCTCGGCCAATAAAGCGAGATGAGCGCCGCAACCCCAGAGTCGGTCACGACTGGACCTAATGGTCAGGGGTCCCTTTACCTTTACCTTACCGTATAAACTGTTCTGTTAATTGGCAATGGTATAAACAAAGATTCAATGCTCTTTTTAAAATGCTTTTATTTCTTTAAAAAACGAAAGGATTGGATTCTCTACATCTTTTCAATAGATACAGAGATGTCATTTTTATTTTTATTTTTAAAAAGTCACATAACCTACAATATCACTTCTGTTCCCAAGACAATGATTTGGTTCCTCAGTGCTCTAGATAGCAAGCACAAAGGTAAGCACATTCAGTTCCATTGATTTCAGGCTAAAAGTTAAGTCTATGCTCAACCATTGAAATCTATGAAACTTTAAAGTGCTTAACTGTTGCTGGATCATATGTAAGTGCGAAAGATGGCATTTGCCAACAAAGCATTTTAGCTAGCTCTTAATTTTAGGCCTTCTAAATCCTACTCCAAATTTCATAAAATGAAATTTTATCCTAAACATTTATAAACAAAAGTTTTATCCACCTCTCTGGGATGCTAGAAATTTTCTAGTTTTTTTTATTTTTAAAAAAGGTAATTATCTACTTTTGGGTCTATCTTTGCATATATCAGAGTAAAGGGATCATTACTTTGCCTGTGGCTCATTTACTATATAATCTCATTTCAGTCCCAACCTTCAGTGAATGGTAATGGATATTGATCACTTGTTTTAACAGTGGAGTAAGAGATTCAATTTAACAATGGCGTAATATCTTTATAATGGCTGGACTCTGAACAGAAGGTGTTCATTATTTCGCAGGCAGCACAGAGCAATTTGGAGGCTACCTGTATTTCTATATTTGCAATAACTGTTCGATTTAGAAACAAGAAATGCATACATACATACATACATATATACATACAGGACCCAGTCTATTCATTTGATTGTAAAATGTTTTTACTGTTTTCATATTCTTCTATGAAATATTCTTCTATATTGTATTTTTACACTGTTGTAACCCACCCAGGACCTTATGGTGAAGGGCAGATAAGAAATATAATTTAATAAATAATAAAAAATTTAATAAGTATAAATGTACTATTAACAGCAACATTTTACTAAAAAAGATCTGAATGTAGAGATGTTTAACCAATGTCTATTAACCAAATGACAGCTAAATGGAAGCTCCAGACTCCACACGCCTCTGAATGCTACTTGCTGGGGAACAAACAGTGGGAAGAGGCAAACTATGGCCCGGGGGCTGGATCCGGCCCAATCACCTTCTAAATCTGGCCTGCGGACAGTCTGGGAATCAGTGTGTTTTTACATGAGTAGAATGTGTCCTTTTATTTAAAATGCATCTCTGGGTTATTTGTGGGGTCTGCCTGGTGTTTTTACATGAGTAGAATGTGTGCTTTTATTTAAAATGCATCTCTGGGTTATTTGTGTGGCCGGCTGGTGTTTTTACATGAGTAGTATTAAGTAGTGGGTTGACAAAGCAGACAACACAGAGATTTCTCCAAGAGGTTCTTTATAGTAAGCTGGAACTGAACTGAACAGCAAACAGCTCAGCCAGCTTGCTTTTATTGGCAGCCAGCTGTCAACATTGTAACAACAACCCAGGGTTTCCCGCCTAAAGTAACTGATATGGACCTGAGTGAAAACTATATACACGATACTCCTGGTGGCCAGGGTGAGAACTTCAATACAGTGGTACCTTGGGTTACATACGCTTCAGGTTACATACGCTTCAGGTTACAGACTCCTCTAACCCAGAAATATTACCTCGTGTTAAGAACTTTGCTTCAGGATGAGAATAGAAATCGTGCTCTGGCAATGCGGCAGCAGCGGGAGGCCCCATTAGCTAAAGTGGTGCTTCAGGTTAAGAACAGTTTCAGGTTAAGAACGGACCTCCGGAACGAATTAAGTACTTAACCCGAGGTTCCACTGTACATAACAAGTAGAATGTATGGGGCATAGGAATTTGTTCATTTTTTCCCTTCAAAATATAGTCCGGCCCCCCACAAGGTCTGAGGGACAGTGGACCGGCCCCCTGCTGAAAAAGTTTGCTGACCCTTGAGGTATTGCTTTCCTCCTCTGCTTCCAGGCTTCCCAGAAGCATCATTTGGCTACTCCTGGGAAGAGGATGTTGAAGTAGATGGGCCTCTGGCCTGATGCAGCAGGGCCCTTTTTAATGTTCTTAATGTGTAAGGGTTGTAGAATGAATTGAACCGACGCTAACGCGGAAAAAATTAAATCCACCCATTTCCTATGCTACAAAAATCCACCAATTTTCTAGGTCAACTCGCATGATGCAGTCATGCAGTCTTCCCCTCTCCCTTGCCCACCGAATTAATCTTCTTCTATCGCAGAAACTAAGAACCACGTTCTTTCAATAGCAGTTCTCTACATCACAGGCAAGCTTGGAACTGAAAATGCTAACATCTGCTGGGGAGAGGGGAGAAGCCTCCCTCCCACTACTGGAAAGAAAGGAAATGAAACAGGAAGTATTTTTGATACTCTTAGTTGTGATGCAAGAAGGCAAATGTAGACATCTAGCCACATATGGCCGTCCATTGCAGATATTGTAACACCCTCTCCCACCAATGTAGTTATATGCCTGGGACCAGTGCCAGATTTACATATAAGCTAAAAAAGCTATAGCTTAGGGCTCTACCCTCTTGGGGGCCCCAAAAAAAATTAAAGGAAAAAACTGGATGTACATTTCCAAAATATAAGATAAAAAACAAATAAAATAAAACCTACTGTCAGGGAACTGCCATCGGAACTAGAGGAGGAGGCAAGGCTCCACAGCGATGCTGGAGAAGGGCCAAGCAGGGAGAGAGGCAGCTCTCCGGCTGGGGAAGAAAATCAGCGTAACACCAGGGATAGAGGGGGGCCGATGGGGGAAGCAGAGAGGAGGCTCCAGGACTCCTCGCAGGAGACCAGCGAGGAGAGCACGGGTCCTCCGCTGCCCACACCCACCCTGTGCAGAAGACTTCCGCGCAGGGAGAGTAGGCGGCGACTTGGCGTCAAAGAACTTCTTTGCTGGAAGAGGTTCAAGAAACGCCCACTGACGGATTCTGCTAGCGACTGAACAGCCACGGAGAGAATGGCTGTCCAGACAGAAAAGGTTTAACCAGGCAACCTAGCCCAGAGCGGCGATAACTTACGCACGAGCAACCCCTAAAACCATTACACCTACATACAGCAACAGTTTTTTTGTGTTGTGTAGGCTCCCATGATGTAAGTACAGTGGTACCTCGGGTTACATACGCTTCAGGTTACATACACTTCAGGTTACACACTCCGCTAACCCAGAAATAGTGCTTCAGGTTAAGATGTTTGCTTCAGGATAAGAACAGAAATCTGGCTCCGGCGGTGCGGGGGCAGCAGGAGGCCCCATTAGCTAAAGTGGTGCTTCAGGTTAAGAACAGTTTCAGGTTAAGTCAGGACCTCTGGAACGAATTAAGTACTTAACCCGAGGTACCACTGTAATGGGCACCCAATCATTTTAAGTTACAGCTTAATAATTATTTCGCTCTTAATATACTTCTTCTTAATTGTATTTCACTATTAATATACTTCTTCTTAGTTGTATTTCAGTTCAACAATTACTTTGATAAAATACATACTTTGTTATGTGCAAATGGCTTTAGATACCTATTAGGTCCATAAATTACCATATAGCATATATTCAACACAAAAAACAGTGACAATTTGTTGATGACAAAGGACAGCTGGACATATAAAGGGCCCCACTACCTTCAGTAGCTTAGGGCCTCATCAAACCTAAATCCGGCCCTGCGTGGGACTACCAAAAATCAAACAAAAGAGGAGGAATCAAGTGCCTAGGAAGCCATAATGCATGGCCAGTGAGAGTTGTTTGGATTGTGAGATCCCAAGTTGTCATAGTGACACAAAGAGGGATTTGTGCCATGACTGATGATGTGTAACTTCATGCTTTGAGAGGGAGGGAGGGATCTAGTTCGCAACACTATTTCCCTTTATTTGTGCCATCAAATCTGTTGACATGCAGAGGGCCGGGAGGTCAGCTGGCAAGCCCCAGCTGTGCCGTCTCCATCCATCGGCCCATGCTCTGGCGTAAATCAGCGACCCAGACTTCAAAAGCCAGGGCACGCTATTAGCAGAGTGTACTGTGCACACAGAATAGACGTGAGGCTTGTGAAGTCATACTTTAACTACAGATTTATTAAACATAAATCAGAACAAAGAAACATGTCGTCTCTCTCTTATGTCGTCTCAGAGAGAACAGCTAAAAGCAAAAGCAATACACAATGGAAGTTCCCAGCAAGCTGTGCTGGAATGTATACAGACATGTGACACATACAATCCCATGCCTGTTCCTTAAGGTGGAACGGAATTCTCAACAAAATCTTGCTGGACTACAACTCCCATAATCCTTGACCCTTGGCCATGGAACCATTGGCTTATCGAAGTTGTCCTCTAAAATATTGAGGGATGGAGGAGTAGGCTGCCTAATTCCTCCCCTTCCTACAGCAAATGGATAATAGACCTATTCCATTCTTATGTGCTTCCTGTGGGTTGCCATGAAAAGCAGTGGGAGGGAAACAGTGCCACAAGGACTGTGATCAGATAAATTATTTCCTTTCTGGATTCTTTGAGGTGGCTTCTTCGACTGAGTCACTGGAGAGGCCTATGTTTTTCCAACTGAAAAACAACTGTGGTGATTTCTTTTTAATTATCTTTTTTTTTCTAAAGTAAAAGCTGAGGAGACAGTGACTCCCTGATGTCACAGCAGAAGACACGGAATATCAGAGTCGTGTGTCACATCCTCCAGTAATTCTAAGAGTGAAAACATAGTGTTGATAAGGCAAGCAGAGAGAGAGAGAGAGGAGCAAACTGCAAAAGGCATAAAAGACAGCCAATCAACTTGTCTTTAAATACACCAGGAGCAGGGAACTGGCCAGAAAGTGTTGGGAGATGACAAAGGTGTGAAAGGGCTGGAGGAGGACAGGGAGGATGCAGAGAAGCTAAATGAATTATTTGCCTTGACTGTCACCATGGAAGATGGTGGAAAGATGCCCACTTCTAAACCATTAGAGAGATAGAGCACACAGAAACCATTACTGCTTCTCAGTACAGTGGTACCTCGGGTTACATATGCTTCAGGTTACAGACGCTTCAGGTTACAGACTCTGCTAACCCAGAAATAGTACCTCGGGTTAAGAACTTTGTTTCGGGATGAGAACAGAACTTGCCTAGTGGCGGCAGGAGGCCCCATTAGCTGAAGTGGTTCTTCAGGTTAAGAACAGTTTCGGGTTAAGAATGGACCTCCAGAACGAATTAAGTTCTTAACCCGAGGTACCACTGTATATACTTAGGTTCGAAGAGGAAACATTTAAAAACAGTGGAGGTACAGAGGAGCCAATGGACTACCTGTGGGAAGTGGTTTCATGTGAGGAGACCACTATATGCTGATCTCCACCAGCAATTCCTAGAGCAACTCTGTATCCCCAAATGGACACCAGAGTCAGAGGTCTTATACTTTCTACTATTGGGGAATGACCAGGAGCTCACCAAGTTAATGGTCAAATATCTTTATCTGGTATTCTGTTGTCGAAACACATGGCAGACGGCTGATCTCCCTGGACACCTAGAGATGTGACAATAGTCTGCTCTGCCTCTCCTTTTTTTGGGTAAGTGTTTTGTGCCACGGGGGAAGTGGTAACTCTGTACTGTTATGTTATGGATGTTTGTATGTGATGCCAATAAAAGGTTTGATGATGATGATGATGATGTGAGGAGACCATGGTTGTCTTTTCTTTCTTTACTCTGCAGAGAAACCTGTGTACCAGCGCACAAACACAGAGACTTTAGATTTGTGCGGTCTCGGATCAATACAACCTCACCCTGACTACTTGTTTGCTAGAAATACAAATGCAAAAACTGAACTATTTATGACTTTCACTTATCTTACAAATGCCGTGTCTAACAATTCCAGACATGTGCAAGCCACCAGTGAGCTGGAAAAACATGAGACTCATTGGGTCTAAGATTAATGAGATGAATTCAGTCGTGCCTGTTACTTGTGACTTTTTTATTTTTAGTGGTGAGGGGAGGGATGCAAACATAATTTTCACGACAACTATTCATTCATTTATTTCATTTATAGCCATCTTTCCTTCAAGGAACCCAAGGCGGTATACACATTTGTCCACGTCCCCATTTTCCTTTGCAACAATCCTGTGAGGTAGGTTAGTCTAAGAGACAGTGGTCCCTGGTCCTGAATGGGGTAACTGTCCCTCTGAAGGTCCAGGTGCGCAGCCTGGGAGTCATTTTGGACTCACAGCTGTGCATGGAGGCGCAGGTTAATTCTGTGTCCAGGGCAGCCATCTACCAGCTCCATCTGGTATGCATGCTGAGACCCTACCTGTCCGTGGACTGTCTTGCTAGAGTGGTGCATGCTCTAGTTATCTCCCCCTTAGACTACTGCAATGCACTCTACGTGGGACTACCTTTGAAGGTGACCCAGAAACTACAACTAATCCAGAATGCCGCAGCTAGACTGGTGACTGGGAGTGGCCGCCAAGACCATATAACACAGGTCCTGAAAGACCTACATTGGCTCCCAATACATTTCCGAGCACAATTCAAAATGTTGGTGCTGACCTTTAAAACCCTAAACGGCTTCGGCCCAGTATACCTGAAGGAGCATCTCCACCCCCATCATTCAGCCTGGACACCAAGGTCCAGCGCCGAGGGCCTTCTGGCAGTTCCCGCACTGTGAGATGTGAGGTTACAAGGAACCAGGCAAAGGGCCTTCTCGGTGGTAGCGCCTGCCCTGTGGAACGTCCTTCCATCAGATGTCAAGGAAATAAACAACTATCTGACTTTTAGAAGACATCTGAAGGCAGCCCTGTTTAGGGAAGTTTTTAATATTTGATGTTTTATTCTGTTGGGAGCCTCGCAGAGTGGCTGGGGAAACCCAGCCGGATGGGCAGGGTATAAATAATAGATTAATTTGTTGTTGTTGTTGTTGTTGTTGTTGTTGTTGTTGTTGTTGTTGTTGTTGTTATACTTTATACTTTATTGTCACTTGTACAACTTGTATACAGTGAGATTACACAAGCACCCCCCCACTCAGCTCTCTTAGTCTTAATTCCCCTCGTTTACTGATGCACACTCACGAAACCTGAAAGTCAGTTGCCCTGTTGTTATTTTTTCATTCAGCAGCCTAACAGACCACGGATAGAAGCTGTTCTTTACCCTGTTGGTGCGACTAATCATGCTTCTATATCTTCTGCCCGAGGGCACGAGATCAAGAAAGTGCCAGCCAGGGTGTGAATCATCCCTGAGAATTTTCCTTACTCTCCTGAGGCAATGTTCTTCTGTGATGCCATCCAGCGGATTCACGGGACAGCCCATAATATCTTATGCTGTATTCACCACCCTCTGTAGGCACTTCCTATCAGATGATGTCAAACCAGCATGCCACACCATGATGCAGTATAGTGGCTGGCCCAAGATCACCCAATGAGCTTCATGACTTAGGAGGGATTCGAATCCTGGTCTCCCAGGTCCAGCATCCTACACCAGTGTTTCCCAAAGTGGGTGATCCCACCCCCTGGGAAGTGAATCACAACTTTCCTGCCTGATTGGCCAGTTGCAGGTGGGCTGTGGTACTGGCCCCACCCCTGGGGTGGATCAGACTGAGCCACTTAAAGAAGGCAGATTTCTGGGGGGGGGGGGAGGGGTGCTGCGTAATTTTTTTTTCTGAAACGAGGGTGGTAGCCCAAATAAGTTTGGGAACCTCTGCACTGCACCATACTGGCTCTCAAAGATTTTGTCTCGCATTTGGCAGAGCAGCTCCACAGAGTTCTCTTGAATGGAACAATTCCTGTTTTTCACTTTGACGTCCTGAGTGTTAACACCGGAGCATACAGGTGGATAGGACAATAGCTGATGGACTTGACCAGAGCACCCTAGAGGATTCTGCGCTAGTAAGAGCATTAGGGCTGGAAAGAGATACAGAGCATCCATTTCCACAGAAGAGTGCTGTCATAGATCTATATAAGCTATTTCCTGTTGGCAGCCCATATAACTCGCAGAGCTACCTGGACCGTCCATTAGGCTATCTTCCATATAGCCTGTCCTTGGAATAAGGTTATCTGAGGATTTATTGTGAGGTGCAAAGGTGAAACAGAAACTGTTGCTGTTACCAAAATAAGTGCTGGTTTAGGGGTGTTTGAGAAGTGTTTTGATTTCCTTGGGTTGCAACTCAGAAACAAAGAATGGAGTATGCCACACTCTATGTGCTCTTTCTTAATGACTGTATTCCACTGAAACAAGTGTGATTCTCTGTGAGTAGTTCTCAGTGGTCTGTGCCAAGCAGTGAATGCATATCCGTCTATTATTGGATCGACAGCTATTGAGATAACGGATGCTGAAAAAAGCCATAACAACCAATAATGGAAGTGTTCTAAACGCCCATTGGTAAAGAAATGCCATTATCTGCTGATTGCCCTGAAGCAAACAACATGATATGTGTGAGGGAGTGTTTTCTCATCAGCTGCTATCAAGTAGCACTTCAATTAGGTTATTTTGAATGAGATGGTTTCCTTCCAGCAAAATGGAAGCAAAAACTCTGGCAAATTTAAGCAAAGTATAACTGTGTTGTTAGGTTAACTTCCTTCCTTCCTGAAAGCTACATTGATGCATACAACAGTTGCCAACATGTCCTCTCACAGGGCTTCTCCAACCAAGCCCTCTCTATGGTTTACACTACAACTCTCTCATCATTCCTGACCACCCATTGGGTGGGTCTGATCGTAGTCTAAAACATCAGGAAGACAGCAGGTTGGGGGAGTCCCCCTTACACTCTAGTGCTGGTCTGGAGAACCTGCAGTCCGCCAGATGTTATGGGATGCCTGGCTCCACTGGCTAAGGATGATGGGAATTAGAGCCCTGTGGCATCTGGGTGGCCACAGCTTCCCATTGACCAAGAAACAGAACGCAGGGTTGGGCTCTGCAGTCAGACACAGATTTTACTCTTAATGGATGGCATCACAAAAGCCAAGGCAAGGTGTACCCCCCCAACCAAGCTGCATCCTTGAGCATCCCTCTTTCTACAACATGAGCAAATAGCTGCCAATTAATCCAATGAGAGAAGTTGAAGCACTATGCATTAGGGCACTAAAACTAGACAAAATTTGCCATCTGTACCAACCCCGGGGGCCTGGCCAGAGGCTGCCATGTGTCTATCTTCCTGTGCAAATCGTCCTCCAGGATACTTGCACTATCAAAGCTTCCCCTCCACACACCATGTCATGCACTGAGTTGAATAGAATCCAAAATGAGCAGTCTGATTGGTCCTATAACAGTAGGACCCAGAACGCAGCAGTCTGATTGGTCCACAGGAGCCACCCAATCCAGCTCCAGGTGGAAGTGAATCAACAACCTGATTGGCCTACAGGAGAATCCCAGAATTAGCCAATCACATGGGACCCATTGTGTAAATAAAGTATATAAAGCAGACATTCTGGGGGAACTTCCGTTCGTCCTCACCACTATGAGCTGAATAAAGAGCATGAAATCCACTCTCGACTCCAACTATATTTCACACCACTAAAAAGCATTTCACTAGTGTGCAGTGAATATTTAAACTACACAGGATATCTTATTAAGAGGTGATCGTTATGCGATTAAAAAAAAAGGATTCCAGAAAATATAGCATAAAGTGAAAAAATTAGGGAAGTGCTTTATACCAAGACCATTGGCCCATTAGCTCATGGACCAGGAATGTCTCTCTTGGGTTTCAGAAATGATGGACTTGGGACTTTCTATCACGGAGCTATGGCCTTTTCCCTTGACATGATGTGCTCTGAAAGCATCTGCTTGGGGAATTGGGGATGCATTTGGTTTTATAAAAAGTTTAGTTAATGGGTTGAAGATCCTTGCGTTCTCTTTGTCACTTTCCCTGCCCAAACGCAGAAATCTTTTTTTGTTTTAATCCCATGCAAGGACAAAGTTACTTTCAATATTCCTGCCCCTTGTGCCCTTCCTTTTCTGCCTCCTGCTGACTTTTCCTAACTCATCAAATGGTAAATAACACATGAAAATGGATAAGAAAATAGGAAGTGTCTTGCAAGATTAGACAAAAGATCCAATTAAGTCCAGTATTTTTATTTCAATATTGAGCAGCCAGATATCTCTGCAGGATGCTAGGGGAAAGGTAGTACCTCTGGTCGGAGACATGTTGTGCTCCTTTAGTCCCCACCCTGCACTCAGCTCTCACCTGTGGCTCCTAGAAGCTGTCAGCATGTGACAGAGGCTACACCTTGGGAAACGGCTTTGACTGGAATGCTAATCCAGGTGAAGATTGCCGATGGGTCTCAAAGCCTTGGTGAGTTATGGACTTTCTCTGCATGCGAAGACAAGCTCTGGTGGATTGAGCAGACAAGACCAATAGAGGGGCCAATTGTCAAGAAGGTGGTTTCTGCACATGCTGGAGAAGGAATTGAGGGGCAGATGGAGCTCGTCAACCTGGGAAGGTAGCTCATCTAGGAGAAGGAAAACTCTGATCCTAAACCTCCACTGCCTTGAGGGATATCTCTGGGAGAAGAAAAGGCTAAGAAGTAGTCCCTAAGGTGTTTGGATAGGGCCTTCTACACCTCCTTCCAGCTACACATCAGCGAGACCAAGAGTAGGGTATTTTAGTCCGGGCAGCTCAGGACCTCCATTACACACTGCCCAGGCTTGCGTCATGGGGAGATCACTTTGGTGCTGATAATGCAGCACTATGTCATCACACCCGGAGGCACCCTCTATTGTCTCTCGAGCTAGATGGATGCCAATAACAGATTTCTCTTTTCTGTCCCCTATAACCTGGGGCACCTGGGGCTATACGATTTCTGAACATAGGGTACAGGATCACAGCATATAGGATTAGCTATTCAGGCTGAAATCCTATAGCCCAGTGATGGGGAACATGTGGTCCTCCAGATGTTGTTGGACTACAACTCTCACTCCTCCCTGACCATTAGCCATGCTGTCTGTGTCTGATGGAAGCTGGTTTCCAACAACATCTGGCAGGCCACTACTTCTTCACCCCTTCTATCCCAACCTACCTGGGAGTAAACCCCATTGCAGTCAGAAGAAGTAACTCCCCATTAAAGTCAGTGAGTTTACTTCTTCTGAGTAGACATATATAGGATTATGCTGTGATACACCAATACAACACAAATGCCTTGGTAAATACTGAAAGTGTTGCTCCTCTAAGAGATTTTATGTAATAACTGTTGGGATGTCTACCTAACTGCACTTATACCCCTGAGACACAAACTTTACAACCTCCTCCTCCTCCTCCTCTTCTTCTTCTTCTTCTTCTTCTTCTTCTTCTTCTTCTTCTTCTTCTTCTTACCCCACCCATCTGGGTGGGTTTCCCCAGTCACTCTGGGCGGCTTCCAGCAAAACATTAAAATACAAGAAGACATCAAATATTAAAAACTTCCCTAAACAAGGCTGCCTTGAGATGTCTTCTAAAAGTCAGATAGTTGTTTATTTCCTTGACATCTGATGGAAGGGCATTCCACAGGATGCCACTACTGAGAAGGCCCTTTGTCTGGTTCCCTGTAACTTTGCTTCTTGCAGTGAGGGAACCGCCAGAAGGACCTTGGCGCTGGACCTCAGTTTCCGGGCAGAATGATGGGGGTGGAGATGCTCCTTCAAGTATACTGGGCCGAGGCCGTTTAATAAGGGGATTCCCTCCCCACCAACTACCAACTTTCCAAAACAACTTTGAACCATTGTGTTTGTTATCCTCTTTGGCTACCCACAACCAGGGTATATTTTCAGTCTGACAAACAGCCAAGAATGTCAGCTGAGGAGTAAAGAGTGTTCCCAGTGTGGCTTGTGCAATGTTGAGTATTCATTAACATAGAATCACGTCTGCCAGGTTTTCTCCTGGCAGAAATGGGAACACTTTTGCTGAATTTGTTATAGTCAGGGTCTATCTCAAAATAAGTAGAATCCCACATTAGGAAGCAAACTGTGAACAGAAGATGGTGGTTCAGAGACAGAGGACCTACTTATGGAGATGTTAGGAATGACTAAATACTTGTTAACACTGGAGCAAAATGTCAATTCGTACTGCCTGTCTCCCCATCAATGTAGGCTTGCCTGCAAGATGTCATCCCCATTACAGCGTTGTCTCAGAACTTTTCTCCCTTGCATGTGGCATTTCTTTATCCATTGAATGTCTGAAACAGAAAACCTTGCATTGAAAAGGGGGAAAGTCTGGGGTAACACTGACTGGGGTCCATATTTTGCTCCGATGTTGACAAACCCACAACTGAAACCAGTGCAACTACTGAAACCAAACATAAAGGTGCTCACAGGTAATTTACATTGGATTGGGACCATATATTTGCTTTCTTCATTCTCCCAACAGACCTTGTCCTTTAAGAATGTGCTTTACAGAACATCTAAATTTGAGCAATAATGAAATGTTAAGACAAGAAACCCAATATAGCACAGTTTGAAGAAACTGCAGAGCTTTGCTCCAAAACTGTTGGTTTGCAATGCTGTAGTGAAATTACCTGAAGTTAAGGCACCCTGGAGGCTTACCTTTAAAATTAGTTTGTACTTTTATTGACAGGGTTTTGATTTGTGGTGTACGTGGTTCAGCTTTGGAAGGTGGACTAGTTATTTGGCTAATATAATGTGGATCTAATCAGGTTTTTATTGTTGAATGGGCAAGCTTGATCCAAGCCAAAAACAGCAAAGAGTCTTGTGGCATTTTAAAGACTAACAGATTTATTGCATCATAAACTTTTGTGGATTAGAGCTTTTGCTGGACAGGCTAACACATCTCTGGATGTTAATCCAAGCAGGAATTCGGGATTTGAAAACAAATACAAAGCCTTACTCTGAAAACTATCTTCAGAAAAATCCACAAGAGTCATATCAGAAGCTTGAACAAAAGGAAAGGGGAATGAAAACCATAATCGCTTCACTTAGTAATTTCCACTCGTAGCAATAAAAATGACCAATGGAATAAAAAGCAAATGAACTGATGTTTGATGAAGCCCTTAATCCCAAGAGGGATAAATCTAGATGCAGTTTAAAAACAGCATCTGTGCCTTATTTAATTGTTTCAGACCCCAGGTGATTACGTTTGATAAACAGAACTAAAACAAACCGCAGCAAAAGCACCCTCAGATTTTTGAAGTCACACACCAAAAGGAAAATATGTCAGCATTGAAACAATGTTTTATTCATCTTCCTTGATAGAACAAAACTGATTTATTTTGATTTTTATATAGTTCCTTTAGAAGTGTATTCTGAGTGGCTTAATTATGCCTCTTTTTGCCCTAGTGTAAACTTCCTCGTGCTCCAAACTCTTTGACAGAGACAAACAAATAGTTGTTGCTGCAAATCAAGACAAACTTAATCTGGTGTCTTGCATCGAAATGCATGTTTGGGACTCCCACAATAGCTGTTTGCTACAGGCAATGTTTTATAGTCTTAATTATATCACCACTGGAAAAATCACTGGCTGTGTATCTATGTTCATTTGTGCACATTATGGGTTCCCCCTCCTCCCGTCCCTCAGGAGTGATATGGTAAATAACTATATCTGAAACCTAAAACACTAAGATTGATGTTATTCGGGAGGCTTTCCATATAAAATTGACTTCCAACAAGCACTCTGATACCTTGTAAAAAAAAGAGAGAGGTTGTGATCAGACAGGGTTATAATGTCATTTAACGAAAGGCTGCAAATATTTTCCTTCTTTCTACTTATTTAAGAGGGTTGAAAAGCTGGTTAATGGGAACTTAAATGAGCTGCAAATGACTGTGGAGGAAAGCTGGTTGTGTAATTCAGTGACTGTCCTCATTAGCAAAACTGAGCAGAGGAAAAAAATAATTGGGATAGAAGAAAATAACCCCTGGCAGCATATTAAAACTCCACAAGCACTCACTGATCGAGTGGTCCACTGAAAAGCTCCACAGAGATGAATGGGCATTGCACACAAACACTGTGGGGAAGTAGCCGCAAAAGTGCTGTAGGGCTGTTCCCCCTAGGACAGGTAGGTAAAAAGGTAGAGGACCCCTGAACGGTTAACTCCAGTCAAAGGCGACTATGGGGTTGCGGCGCTCATCTCGTGTCAGACCGAGGGAGCCGGTGCTTGTCCACAGACAGCTTTCCGGGTTATGTGGCCAACATGATTAAACCGCTTCTGATGCAATGGACTGCCATGATGGAAGCCAGAGCTTTACTTTCCCACTGCAGTGGTACCTATTTTTCTACTCTCACTGGTATGCTTTCAAACTGCTAGGTTGACAGAAGCTGGGACAGAGCAACAGGAGCTCACCCTGTCACGTGGATTCGAACTACCAACCTTCCAATCAGCAAGCCGAAGAGGCTGAATGGTTTAGACCACAGCGCCACCAGCATCCCTGTCCCCTACATTAGCTCCTACCAAGGGTTATGGACCAGGTTAGAGTTGAGAAAAGGCTAGGAATGGATCATCTAATTTTGACGGCCCAATTTCCTCTGGCAGTTTGCTTAACATAAAGTGCAATCAGGGCAGCTGTCTACCAGCTCCATCTGGTCCACAGGCTTAGACCCTTCCTGCCCGTAGACTGTCTTGTCAGAGTGGTGCATGCTCTGGTTATCTCCTAATTGGACTACTGCAATGCGTTCTATGTGGGGCTACCTTTAAAGGTGACTCTGAAACTACAAGTAATCCAGAATGCGGCAGCTAAACTGGTGAGTGGGCATGGCCACCGAGACCATATAACACCGGTCCTGAAAGACCTACATTGGCTCCCAGTACATTTCCGAGCACAAATCAAAGTGTTGGTGCTGACCTTCAAAGCCCTCAAGGGCCTTGGTCCAGTATACCTGAAGGAGCGTCTCCACCCCCATCATTCAGCCTGGACACTGAGGTCCAGTGCCAAGGGCCTTCTGGCGGTTCCCTCCCTGCGAGAAGTGAAGCTACAGGGAACCAGGCAGAGGGCCTTCTCGGTAGTGGCGCCCGACCTGTGGAATGCCCTTTCATCAGATGTCAAGGAAATAAACATCTATCTGACTTTTAGAAAACATCTGAAGGCAACTGTGTATCAGGAAATTTTAATGTCTAATAGAGTGGTACCTCGGGTTACATACGCTTCAGGTTACAGACTCCGCTAACCCAGAAATAGTGCTTCAGGTTAAGAACTTTGCTTCAGAATGAGAACAGAAATTGTGCTCCGGCAGTGCGGCGGCAGCAGGAGGCCCCATTAGCTAAAGTGGTGCTTCAGGTTAAGAACAGTTTCAGGTTAAGAACGGACCTCCGGAACGAATTAAGTACTTAACCTGAGGTCCCACTGTATTTTGCATTTTTTATGTGCTGTAAGCCACCCAGAGCGGCTGAGGAAACCTAGCCATATCGGTGGAGTATAAATTAATAATAATAATAATAATAATAATAATAATAATAATAATAATAATAAATATTTTTTATAGTTCTTTGAATTGGATTCAATAGAACTGAACTGGACTTGAAGCAACTGTGTATGAAATTTCAGCCTGAGACTTCAAAACAAAGCATATTTTCTGGGTAAAGATCCCTTGCAGTCCATGTAATCTACTTAGAAAGAAGACACAGGGACAGGCTTTGAGTTAGAAGCAGAGTAATAACATGCACAGAGGGCCATTGGCCCAATGCAGCAGGTTCTTCTTATGTACTTACCACCATAGGTTGTTGTTTTAGGTTATGCTGATGTGTAAAATGTGTGTTTTATATTGTATTTTATTCTATCTATTTGTGATACATCTTAGGATGCCGTAAACCACTTAGAATGGAGCTGTATATAAACTGTACCTGAAAAACCACCTGCACCTGTAAGGACGCAATGTAAGATTGGGAAAATGAGAAACTGGGAGTACCAAAATTTACAGATCTGCCCACCCCTCGTCTCCAGTGGTCGATGATGTCATCACTCCTGGGATACCAGAGCTGCGCTTCCCTTTGCTTTCAACACTTCCACTGCCGCTGTGCATAAGCCAGTCCTTAGGGAGCCATTCATGCCTGTGAAGGCTGCTTCGCGCAGAATGGCACAGCTGCCTGCATCTCTGGTTAACATGATAAGATGAGGAGAGGCTGTCACTTCTAGCAATGACGTTCGGAGGCAGGGATGGTTAAGGTGAGTGGGAGAGAAGTTAGGATTAGAGAAGCAACGTGAACCAGTGGGGGCGAAATGACAGAAATGTAACGAGTGGAGAATTTGGAAGCCCAAAGAGTAATTTAAATTCCGTTCTGAATGCCGGTGTAGAAAGGAAGCATGTGAGGGGGAGATAGGATAATTACATGTTCTTGGCGATGACTTGGTAAAATGCTTAGTAAGTCCAAGAGTAATTACTATGTAACCCACACTGCTTTTAAAAGACAGAAATAATCCCCCGTTTACATTTTATCACCATGTCTATTATCATATAATTAAACTGTCACTACCTGTATTTACTGTGTAATTAAGTGACAAGCATTATCCCAAAGAGCATTGAAATAAAAATGAGAAACATGGCACCTTTGCTCTTTCCTGTATTGCACCTCTGTTTCCCCCCGCCCCACAAAGAGAGAAGAGTGGGTGGGTGGGAGCAAGGCATATTTACTGACTGAAAAATAACTTTTGGTCCCCATTAAAACTACAGTGGTACCTCGGGTTCAGAACTTACGCTACTTCGTTCTGGAGGTCCGTTCTTAACCTGAAACTGTTCTTAACCTGAGGTACCATTTTAGCTAATGGGGCCTCCTGCCGCCGCTGCCGCGCGATTTCTGTTCTTATCCTGAAGCAAAGTTCTTAACCTGAGGTACTCTTTCTGGGTTAGCGGAGTCTGTAACCTGATGCGTATGTAACCTGAAGCGTATGTAAGCCGAGGTACCACTGTATAGGGATGAGCAGACACCTCCCCCCCCCCCCCGGTTTCAGATTACGCTGAAGAAAATGCATGGAAAAATCCTCAAGATTTTTGGAAGCATCCTAGAACCATCAGTCTGACCACTGGAGACAGAATGCTGGACTAGATACAAGACCAGCCTGGGCATTTTAATGCCTGAGGCAATGGATAAGGTGATGCCCCTTCCATTTCTGCAAAAGCCAGCCAGTTTAGTAGCCGAAACTTAAAGGTTAAAAAAAAAAGGTAAAAGACCCCTGGATGGTTAAGTCGACTATGGGGTTGCGGCGCTCATCTTGCTTTCAGGCCAAGGGAACCGGCGTTTGTCCACAGACAGCTTTCTGAGACATGTGGCCAGCAGGACTAAACCACTCCTGGCACAACGAGACACCTTGACGGAAACCAGAGCGCACGGAAACACCATTTACCTTCCCGCTGCAGCAGTACCTATTTATCTATTTGCACTGGCATACTTTTGAACTGCTAGGTTGGCAGGAGCTGGGACAGAGCAACGGGAGCTCACCCCGTTGTGGGGATTCGAACCACTGACCTTCTGATCAGCAAGTCCAAGAGGCTCAGTGGTTTAGATCACAGTGCCACCTGCGTCCCGGCAGTTGAATCTTACTTTAGCACTGGCAACAGGACATCATCCTCCACCATGATTGTGGGCAGCAGGCTAGCTTATAGGGTGTAGGGCAAGCCATGCATGGCACACACAGCTCTGTCCCCCATCACCTTGTCACCAGTCTTCCACCCATCCAGCCCATGTACCAACCTTGGCCATGTCAGGAGTTCAGCCTACACTCGAGTAGGACCCTGGCAGAGACACATGCCCGACTGGCATGTTCTCTCCCTCCTGGTCGATTGTTCGGGAGCTTCAAAAGCTTTCTTCAGCCCGAACATCACAGCGACCGATGCCGACTGACACCGGCACACTTAGGGATCCACAGAGTCTGCGCAGTTGCGTAACAGACCTCAACAACTCAGCATTTTGGCTAATCTACTTTATTTACATATAAGCACACATGGAGCACTGCAACATGCTTACCTCTCTCTCTAGCATCAGACAGCAAAGAGAAAAAACAAAGGACAATAGTCCCACTTCACGGAACACAGTAACACAAACATCATGTCTCCGTCACTTCCCACTCTGTGGAGTCAAAACATATACCGTCATGTGAAAGACAACAATCCCATGACTGCAATCATGGAGCAGGAATTCTAACAGGCCATCCAGGGGGTCCTGGACTCATTGGAAGGCAGGTTGCTATGGGGCTAGTTGCCTAAGGCAGGGCAAGACTTTAGAGTAGAGCCACAGGATGTGGGAACCAGTCAGATGAAGGGGGGTTTAAAAACATTGTTTTTTTCTACCTATCTAGGACTGGGTAGGGGTCTGGTATGACTCAAAACAATGTATGGCTGATGAGCTGAGTTCTGCTTGGCAGGTCAGAAATTGTACAGAGCATTTCAAATGACTCTGTTAATGTTCAGGCTGCTTCTCCTTTCTAATTCTTATTCACATTCTAACCTCTGTCAGATGAAGGGGAAAAATACTGTGCCATTTTTAATTTTTTAATCTTCTTTTAACTTTCTCAGTGATGAGTGGGGTCTTTAATCAGGGAAAGATGGAAACCCCAACCATGCAAGCTAGTGAATATTGAAAAGGTCAACACAGTACAGTGCACTGTTTTAAATTATGGTGTGTCTCCTACATTCTAAAGATTAGCACACCTTTGCAAAAAGAGACGTTTAACTCTTTCTCCAAATGGCACCTCACATCTAAGATACTGCTAATGCAGAGTGATGTTGGGAATGCTATTTTATTTCTTTTCTTGAGTTTGGAATACTGTGCTTATATCTTGAGAGCATCTTCATCACCATCATTTTATTAATCGTCTTCTAAACAACTGTCTCAAGGCAATTTACACATACAATTATTAAAAATAGTTATGTCACCAGTTTGTAATTTTCTGGTTCAGAATTCTGATTTGTCCAGCTCAGATGTATCATAACTCAACCATAATTTCCCCAGGAAGTGCTTTTGCAGTTGGGAGTATAAAGTCAGATTATACACACTCAGAGTGAACAGAAGTCCTTCATTGTATTCACTGTCAATGAAACTCTTTGAGCCATCCCAAACAACCTGATTATCAAGCATTCATCCTTATTTGCCTGCACAAAGGTTATGGGGAAGTTAGATTATGTACAGTCTTCATTAAGCATTCATTCATATTTGTTTGCAAGGAGATTATATACCAGTGAGTCTCTATCCTGATTTTCCTGTGTGGTGATTATACACCTTCCTGTCAACCATTCATTTATCCAACACTCTTCTCATCACTTCCCTAACTGCAAAAAGACTGTGTGCGCCTGTTTTGTTTTGTTTTTTAAAGTGCATTTGTTGTGCTAGGCCAACAGAGTTCTTCAATCCACTTTAACTGCACAAACCTAAATTTCTGCTATGTGCTTGAATGCTTCTGACAAACCACTGACGACCTGGAGGCAACCTCTGTTGATCGGTGTGGAGTATGTCCCCTATTTATATCTATTCTTTTTATTGTTCCTTGCACATGTCTCATGTAGTTGTTGTTCCCCAATCCAGAGATCTAAAACCTAACAAAAGAAGAGTGGCAAACAAAACTGATGGACTATGCCGAGTTGGCGAGACTAACGGGGAAAATTCGGAACCAGCAAGACCAGACTTTCCTGAAGGACTGGAAGAAATTTATGACGTATCTGAAAGACAATTGTAATCAACTGACATCGCTTGTAGGGTTACAATAAGTTTTGTGAGGAGAATTATATATATGATTGCAAAAAGGATTAAGTACGAGTTTATTTAGGATTTGGATTTATAGCAATAATTATAGTAATAAAATGCATAATTAGAAATGATCTTTGAAAACCGTTAGGGTTTCAAAGGGAAGTCTTAGGCTGTGATAGCCAAAGATTTGTTTTGATGTTCATGAGATGTTATGCTGGAAAATATGTGTAAAACCAATAAAAATTATTATTAAGAAGAAGAGATCTAAAACTTTCTCTTGCTCTCAGGTGTGCTAGTTTTAAGGGGGGGGGGGAGTTGAATTTCGAAGGAATTCTTTGCCATGGTTTATGCCGGACAACTCCATTTCTCCCAGGAGCAATATGAGATGGTACATGCATGTAGCTGAAGTGTGTACATGCCTTCACTTCAAGCTCAGGAAGAACTTTTGAGAAATATAGTCAAACTTTCCCCCCACCCCCAGCCCCAAAATACTTTCTCAGGAAAAGCTTGCAAATACTGAGCCAATTCCAAATCGAGTGAGAAGAAGAGTTCACTCATCACTGTTTGTAGCCAGAGACCTGGAAATAGCACGTATAATGCTTAAAATGTTGTTTTAGTATAAATATTGATTATTAATACTATCAAAATGCACGTTGCTTTACAGAATTATGCAAATAATACAAGCAGCTCCCCTCTTCAAAGGAGTTTAGAGTCTAAAACCGACAACAGAAAGACAACAGAGGGAAGCGAGATGTCTGGAAGGAAATGGAGCCAGCCAAACTTGTATTTACCCTTGGCTGGAGCTGGCAATGAGGATTAGTGGGATTAGAGCTAAAAGGCCTTTCATGAAAGATGGATACTGTGCATGGATTTGAAGGGAGAAAGCATTATGCCAGTCTAAAATGCTGGAATAACAGTTAACTAATATTATTTTATTCATCATTATAATATGGGGAACACCTGGCTTACTGGCAGTACATGTGGAAAGGATCTAGGGGTCTTGGTGGACCACAAGCTTAACATGAGTCAACAGTGTGATACAGCAGCAGCAAAAAAAGCTAACGCTTTTCTAGGCTGCATCAACAGAAGTACAGTGGTACCTTGGGTTCCAAACGCGTCAGGTTCCATACGCTTCAGGTTACAGACTCCGCTAACCCAGAAATAGTACCTCAGGTTAAGAACTTTGCTTCAGGATGAGAACAGAAATTGTGCTCCAGCAGCACAACGGCAGCAGGAGGCCCCATTAGCTAAAGTGGTGCCTCAGGTTAAGAATGGTTTCAGGTTAAGAACAGACCTCTGGAATGAATTAAGTACTTAACCTGAGGTATCACTGTATAGCATTCAAAACAAGGGATGCAATAGTGCCACTCTGTTCTGCTTTGGTCAGACCACACCTGGAATACAGTGTCCAATTCTGGGCACCACAATTTAAGAAGGATGTTGACAAGCTGGAATGTGTACAGAGGAAGGCACCCAAGATAATCAAGGGTCTAGAAGCCAAGCCTTATGAGGAATGGTTGAAGGAGCTGGGTCTGTTTAGCCTGGAAAAGAGGAGATTGAGAGGAGATATGATAGCCATCTTCAAATATCTCAAGGGCTGTCATATGGATGAGGGAACAAGCTTGTTTTCTCCTGCTCTGGAGGGTAAGGACTCGAACCAATGGCTTCAAAAATAATAAGATAATGAATGATAGCGAAATAAAAATACAATCAAAATTGCACAAACTGAGAAATCAATGCAAAATGATTTTTTTTAACAAATGCATGCACTCCCAACTATCTGAGAAAAGGAGGTGTGGATTTTGCCCCGTGACTGTCATTTGAAGATCTTCTGTGGCATCAGCTGTGACACCAAATGGAGGCGTCGGCTTCACCTCTTCCTGTAGTGAAGTATGCAAATAGAACAGAGAGAGAAATATATGTTGATTGGATTGAACTGCTGTATTGCAAGAAAATCAATTTCTTCTAAAACACAATTCATTAATTTCAATCTAGGTAAAACAACTTAGTTCCTGCAGAGATAATTCCAAACAGAGCAGCTCAGCCATATTAATTTTAAAACTCAGCAGCGGTGGATCAAAAGCAATAAGCGTTAATTTTTAAGCTCAGAAAACTTGAATCTGATTATACGCAAAAGAGAGAGAGAGAGAGAAGAGACGAAAAAGAAGCATTTTTACATGATTCACATCGTCATAATTGATTGAAAACCTCTGCCAGACATTTCCCAGTGTGTATGTAAGTCTTATCAACGAGAATTTCATCTAAGGCAGCCCCCTCCACAGAATGAAGCCCTTTATTGTAAAATGTCACTCTCTTCATCCTTTCAGAATTGGATATGGATAAGTCACTCACACAAGGAGAAAAGTTCATAAGTAATGAAATGTAAAGGAATATTTGTCTCTGTCCGTATCTTATATACATTCTAGTTTCTTTATTCGTGAGTGGAATAGTAAGGAGACAGACCATTGTTAGGCAAAATAACACACATATTTTAAAGTTAAAATTCACCAAAAGATATTTTCTGAGTGGTACAATCCATCAATGTTAAGGAAGCAGCTTGTATCTAGTGTACTTAATGGACTTAGGCAGAGTGCCTTGACATCTTCAGATGAAGGGTGGTATATAAATTTAAATAATGATAATAATATTGTGCCAGATAGCAAGGTCACCAGGTCTGTCCATCTCCTTTGCACTCTTTTATCCTGGCTAGAAGTATGCAGTAGAAATGGCATCAACACACCACAAAGGGTTGCCCATACATTAAGACCCTTCTTGCATAAGGGGTACTGTTGCAGCACCTGTAAGGCTCATTTTGGAGGATCTTGGAAGAAAACACAGTGTATTACCAAACTTCTACTTGGGTCATGCTTGCCCTTCTTGCCCCACACTTATCATAAGATGCAAGGCTTAGGGCCAAAACTAACACAACAGTACCTGTAACCAAAGGTAATTTTTTTGTCTTTAAAAGCATTCAGCACATTTCTGGTCATGTATAAAACACCCTTGCCATGTGCCCACATTGCTACATGTCTTTTGTCAGGCAGCCAAAATCTGATTCCTTCCATCCAAATTTTAAATGCAAATATTATAATGCAGTTTTATTGTAACCAATCACTTTGGTTTATTGTTTTAATTCATGCATACTTGTTTGCCACACTGAATAATCCTATAGAGAGGCAGGTAAAAATGATGGAAAAAGAAAGAAAGAAAGAAAGAAAGAAAGAAAGAAAGAAAGAAAGAAAGAAAGAAAGAAGTATTTCCCCTTTGTGTGGATTAAACTGGAATATTTGGCAAGTCCATAAATACACATCTATATGAACCCATGTCACTGGTCAGATTTGATGTGCATGGTGAATATTCATTTCAGAATGAGCTTTCAATATTATATTTACCTAATTCGACATGCAGCATCAGGCAGAAGGATTATAATCAATATTGTGCCACTTTAACTGCACCTCCATTTAATATTTTTAATTTGTGGATCCTGAGGGAATACTGTCAGGAGCCGTGGCTGATTAGCAGATGTCATAAATAGTCAGTTTTCTGTTGCCTTTTTACCTCATTGTCTGTTGACAGCCATGCCTTCTAAACAAAGAATTAACTGGACTTATAACTAGTGAAAGAGGGATTTGTTATAACCAGGACTCAGCTGCAGAGACTGAAATGAAATAAACACAAATGCCTCTGAGCATATACTAAGTGCTTATCCTTTTAAGGTCCTAATGGTTGTACATTGGCTCCTAGTACATTTCCGAGCACAAATCAAAGTGTTGGTGATGACCTTTAACGCCCTAAATGGCCTCGGTCCTGTATACCTGAAGGAGCGTCTCCACCCCCATCGTTCAGCCTGGACACTGAGGTCCAGCTTCAAGGGCCTTCTGGCAGTTCCCTCCCTGTGAGAATTGAGGTTACAGGGAACCAGGCAGAGGGCCTTCTTGGTAGTGGCACCTGCCCTGTGGAACGCCCTCCCATCAGAAGTTAAGCAGATAAAGAACTACACAACTTTTAGGACATCTGAAGGCAGCCCTGTATCAGGAAGTTTTTAATGTTCAATGTTTTATTGCGTTTTTATATGTGTTGGAAGCTGTCCAGAATGGCTGGGGCAACCCAGCCAGATGGGTGGGGTATAAATAAGATGATGATGATGATGATGATGATGATGAGATTGCAGTTAATGGGTTAATTCCATTAGTGAGGAAGGAACTGACTTATTCTGACTCATTCCCAAGGTGCACCTGGCTGAATCTCCTGACTTCCTTGTCAGTGTTGCTGGGAGGATTAAGCAAGTAACTTTTATGCACAAAGGGCTCAGATTACAATGTTGTTGTGGGTAGTTATCAGGAAGGAGTGGATTGGTACTGTTATGTACTGAAGTTCTCACCCTGGGCCAGCAGGGGGATACTGTAGATAGTTTTCACTCAGGTCCACATATGCAAATAAGGAATTGAAAGTGACGTTCAGTGATTGGATAGTTACAGAAAGTTGTTACTGTTGCTTTGTAGTTGAGCTCTATATAAGCAGTTTGGCTGAACGCTTCAGCCCAGTTCTGTTCTGGCCTGTGAATAAACAAGAGCTGTTTGAAGAATCGCTGTGTCGTCTGATATGTTCACCCACAACTTAACAGGTACAGAACTGTGAAGTTACCAGAACACTTTGGGAAGAGCTCAGCTGAAAAGAAAACCTGGAGCACTGCCAGACTTCAGGACTCAGAGAACTCTAAGCTGTTGCAGGACTCTGTGCAAATTGACTTAGAACTTGCCTCTGGACTTTGTTTAGCAAGGACTCTGAAGTACAGAAACCCCTCTTAGTGTGTAAATCGAGAGTGTGTATTTTGTTTCTACCAAGTAAAACAACTCTGATTAAAACAACAACTGTTTCACATTGGTGAGCTTAAGAGTTTCAGTGAAGTTTCTCCACAGCACACACAGAAAGAGCAAGTTTGATAGGATGGAAATAAACACACAGTCCAAAATGCCCATCACCTCCACACAACTGGGGAATAAATAACTCAGCCGTATGGACAGAGCATTCAGAGGGGTGCTTTGGATGTCCTTGTTTGGATGCTCTTGACATCAAATAATGGGAGAACTGTTTGACCTCCATAAAAGCTTCCAGGTCACATTGACAGCTGCTTATTAGTCTGGGATGGGGAACCTGTGGCCATTCAGATAATGCTTTTCTCCCACTAGAAAAACCAACATGTGCTTATTAAAGTTAACATTCACCACGTTTGCTGGACGGGGGTCATCCATAGATCCTAAGGAAGAATTTTGCATATAGTTGTCAAAACTAAAGAGAATAATAAAAAACAACATACCAAACAGAAAAAAATGAGAGAGAAAAAATTAAAATACATTAATAATCCTCATATGAACCTCATTAAAAAAAACCAAAGTTATAAATATGTCTATGTAGCCCTCAGTATCTTGATCTTCACACATACAGAGAGTTGAATTTTCCCACATCCCACCTGGAAGAGCTTCCTCTTCCTCAGTTTCCTACCCTGAGAAAAGTCACTCTGACCTGCTGCTCATATAGGCCCCTTCCGTTTCTTTCTGTCAGTTCCCTGTATGTAACTTCAATTATCACGAATAGAAAATTTTAGATGTTAAGACATACATCTCATTAATACTACTTGTTGTTGCTGTTTAGCCGTTTAGTCGTGTCCGACTCTTCGTGAGCCCATGGACCAGAGCACACCAGGCACTCCTGTCTTCCACTGCCTCCCGCAGTTTGGTCAAACTCATGCTGGTAGCTTCAAGAACACTGTCCAACCATCTCGTCCTCTGTCGTCCCCTTCTCCTTGTGCCCTCCATCTTTCCCAACATCAGGGTCTTTTCCAGGGAGTCTTCTCTTCTCATGAGGTGGCCAAAGTATTGGAACCCCAGCTTCAGGATCTGTCCTTCCAGTGAGCCCTCAGGGCTGATTTCCTGAAGAATGGATAGGTTTGATCTTCTTGCAGTCCATGGGACTCTCAAGAGTCTCCTCCAGCACCATAATTCAAAAGCATCAATTCTTCGGCGATCAGCCTTCTTTATGGTCCAGCTCTCACTTCCATACATCACTACTGGGAAAACCATAGCTTTTACTATACGCACCTTTGTTGGTAGCCACCCAAAAGATCATACAAGAAACACAATCCAAAAAGAGAGAGGAGGAGGAGGAGGAGGAGGAGGAGGAAAAATAGCTGTTGTTAAATTCCAACAGGGATGGAGAACCAGCAGGTGTTGTTGGACCCCAGGCAGCATGTCAAGAATGATGGGAGCTGGGAGTCCCACAAAATATGGAGAGCCACATTTCCCCCTTGCCTTCCCGTTACCTCGTCCTCTCCTCCTTCCCCAAATAGGCAGGAGTTGTGTGAAATGACAGTTAAGCCAACAAACATGGCCACTTATTGTTTCCTGTTTGTGCTTCTGTTGCTACCGGCTCTGCAGTCGGTGCCCATAGGGGTGAGCTCAATGTCAGCCTCAAAGAAGGTAGCATTTGGCTGCCAAACAAAGGGCAGCAAATGCATTCCTTTTGACCTCCCAGATTTCTTCAGTCAGGGAATCATCTGTGATTAACATTCCCACTTAGAGCTGTGTGCTTCCCAAACAAATTTAGGTTAATATGCATGCAGCGTGGGATAATGTGACTTTCAGTAATCAGGGCAGTCAGCTGTGAGCAGTGCATGATGGGAAAATGAAGACTCTCTGCCGGCACTTGGCGCTCTCCAGGCACTCCTGCGATTGCTGCACTGGCAGAGTGTGGCATGAAATGAATATTGGCTGTTCACAATGTTTGCTTGATTTCCCTAGCTGCATAATCAAGTACAATGAGGGGAAATAGTGGTCCTTCAACTTCCTTCAAACGCCCACCTCTCTGTACTCCTGTTAAGCCCTTCTGGCTGGCAGGGCTGAGATGTGACTTTGCCAGCTGTACAAGGAGCAAGACTGGGGTATGTGTTCTCTCACCCAGAGTCAGGGCCGTGTCTGGTTCCGGGAATACAATAGGCAGGAGGTTCAGTTCTGTTCATTGGGGAAGGAAGAAGGCCAGCTCCAAGGCTGATGGAGTCCTCAGAAAAGGACCTCCTGATAGGTCCACTCCTGTGCTGATTCTGTTGCTAGGTTAGGTCCCAGCATCAAACTTTGACAATTCTGGTTCAAGCTTTGGATGTCCTGAGCAGTGCCGGATTTATGTATAAGCTAAACAAGGTATAGCTTAGGGCCCCACTCTCTTGGCCTCCCCCCCAAAAAAAAATTTTAAAGGAAAAAAATCTGGATGTACATTTCCAAAATATAAGATAAAAAACAAATAAAATAAAACCTACATACAGTGGTATCTCGGGTTACAGACACTTCAAGTTACAGATGCTTCAGGTTACAAACTCCGCTAACCCAGAAATAGTACCTCGGGTTAAGAACTTTGCTTCAGGATGAGAACAGAAATTGTGCGGCGGTGACTGCGGGAGGCCCCATTAGCTAAAGTGGTACCTCAGGTTAAGAACAGTTTCAGGTTAAGAACGGACCTCCAGAATGAATTACGGTAAGTTCTTAACCCGAGGTACCACTGTACAGCAAATGGCTTTAGATACCTATTAGGTCCATAAATTACCATATAGCATATATTCAATACAAAAACCAGTGGCAATTTGTTGTTGGCAAAGCACAGCTGGACATATAAAGGGCCCCATTGCCTTCAGTAGCTTAGGGCCTCATCAAACCTAAATCCAGCCATCGTGCTGAACCAAATCAGCAAACCAGTTGCAGGTGGTCTTCCGTTCCAGCAAGGCTGGAGTTGCATAAATACATCATGCCAACCAAGATACTTACTATGCTTATTCATTAATCTAGGGAAACTATGAAAAAAGAGGAACTGCATCACCCTAAAAAGGGTGCAAAGGGGAACCCAGATTTGCATAAAATGTGCATATGTTAATTTAGATCATGTTGTTGTTGTTTATTCATTTAGTTGTGTCTGACGCTTTGTGACCCCATGAACCAGAGCACACCAGGCACTCCTGTCTTCCACTGCCTCCCGCAGTTTGGTCAAACTCATGCTGGTAGGTTCAAGAACACTGTCCAACCATCACGTCCTCTGTCGTCCCCTTCTCCTTGTGCCCTCCATCTTTCCCAACATCAGGGTCTTTTCCAGGGAGTCTTCTCTTCTCATGAGGTGGCCAAAGTATTGGAGCCTCAGCTTCAGGATCTGTCCTTCCAGTGAGCACTCAGGGCTGATTTCCTTAAGGATGAATAGGTTTGATCTTCTTGCAGTCCATGGGACTCTCAAGAGTCTCCTCCAGCACCATAATTCAAAAGCATCAATTCTTCGGCAATCAGCCTTCTTTATGGTCCAGCTCTCACTTCCATACATCACTACTGGGAAAACCATAGCTTTGGCAAGGTGATGTCTCTGCTTTTTAAGATGCTTTCCAGGTTTGTCATTTAGATCATACCCTCCAACATTTCTCCAATGAAAATAGGGACATTCTATTCTACATCAGGAAGCTTCTCCCAAGTTTCCTCCCCCCACCCAGCCACATATACATCGGTCACCTTGAGCCAATTAGAAGCTCTCGTCCTAACCTGCCTCACTGGACCCATCCCATCAAATCAAGGGTGCCTTCAGCTTGAGGGATGTCTTCTGACAGCTCTTCAGATAGAGGACTCTCCTCTGTAAAATGGCCACTCTCAATTAATCCCCCACATAAACACTGAAGGTCTAAAGTAGGGTGGGAGCTGCAGCAGAGGAGGAAACAGCTATGGGATCATTTCTATGCATTCCCTTGTTTCTGACAGGACCTTCTCCCTGATCCAGCAAATTGCTTACTTCATGACACCGTATATCAATCAATCTTCTGGGCCTTTCTCACTCACAATACAATGCGAACATAGGGCTTCTGTCTCATTAAATAAAGTAGAATGCATGACATACAGCCGTCATAAAAATGTGAGATTTAGCCCGTGAATTTGCAGGGGCTTGTGTTCCACTTTCTGGTTTTAACTTTTCTTATCCGCTGCATCTCTGTTGATTAAATGGCTTACGTCATGCGGAAGAGACCGTTACTTTTTGGCAGTTTGTTTTAAGGAGAAAAAGAATACCTATCACAAGGCAGGCTGTTTTAGTAGAAATCATAAAGAATGGATATTGAGAGACATTTCTTCAAAGCAGTGAGTCTGAAATGAGACACGCCATTCCAAGCTTAGATGTGCCGCTCTGTTTGCAGACCAGCAACCCAGAAATGCTTGTTGATGGAAGGGTAGAAAGCATTTAGGGAGAAGACACAGATTCAGCAGGAACTGGAGAAAGCTGCATAAGAAGAGCTTTCTGGATCATGCTAATGGTCCATCTAGAGCATACTGTTCTCACAGTGGCTGCCCAGATATAACTAGATAGAAGAACTAAGACTTTCTGGGGATCTCTGAGTCAGGAGCGATTCATCTAGTGTAAACCATACAAGGCAGCAAACTTGGGTTTGCCATTGAGTGTACATTCAACATGGAAACATAGCAAATCCTGGTTCTTAGATGAGTGTACTTGTGTGCTAGGGATGCGGGTGGCGCTGTGGGTTAAACCACCGAGCCTAGGACTTGCTGATCAGAAGGTCGGCAGTTCGAATCCCTGCGACGGGGTGAGCTCCTGTTGCTCGGTCCCTGCTCCTGCCAACCTAGCAGTTCGAAAGCACATCAAAGTGCAAGTAGATAAATAGGTACCGCTCCGGCGGGAAGGTAAGCGGCGTTTCCGTGCGCTGCTCTGGTTCACCAGAAGTGGCTTAGTCATGCTGGCCACATGACCCGGAAGCTGTACGCCGGCTCCCTTGGCCAATAAAGCGAGATGAGCGCCGCAACCCCAGAGTCGGCCACGACTGGACCTAATGGTCAGGGGTCCCTTTACCTTTACCTTTACCTTTACTTGTGTACTATATCTTTCTGAACATACAGGGTTTGGGCTTGTCAGTTTTATTCTTTGTTGTGTTTGGTGTCACCCACATATTAAAGTTTTAGGTATACATTAAAAAACACTTTGATATATATCCAAAGAAAAACATAATTTACAAAACTGTTCTAGGTAAAAAGTTGATCGGTGTAGCCCAGAGGCACGTAGTTCACAGGAATAATTTTCTCAAATGTATTCATTTGTATTTTTGTTTTTAGTGGTATTCTACTATTTGAAGTCTCACAGCATCTAGCTAACATGTCTTTAAAGCACCTGCAAATACAAAGTATGCAGCTAAAAGGAGATAGGTTGGAAAAGTCCTGGATACTTAAAGAGGGTCCCAGTCACAAAAAAGCAGGAATGCTTCTAATTCTTCCAATAAAATCTTATGGTGAGTTGTTGCCCTGGAATCTGAGTGACCCATGCAAATGCCCATGTCATGCCTCCTAGGTATTGTACTCAACTCCCATCAGCCCCAGACAGCATTCAATAGATGGTGGAACTTGTGGTCCAACAACATCTAGAAGGTACCACATTGGCTATACCTGCACTACACGGTCACAATGCCACAAAAGCACAGAATGCGACCTTAGGCCCCATCTGCATTTGAAGCAGGCTCATACCACTTGAAACAGCCATGGTTTCAAGCAAAGAATGCTGGGAACTGTAGTTTGCTAATGGTCTGCTGTGAGTTATTGTTGTTGTTGTTAGTCGTTTAGTCGTGTCCGACTCTTCGTGACCCCATGGACCAGAGCACGCCAGGCACTCCTGTCTTCCACTGCCTCCCGCAGCTTGGTCAAACTCATGCTGGTAGCTTTAAGAACACTATCCAACCATCTTGTCCTCTGTTGTCCCCTTCTCCTTGTGCCCTCCATCCTTCCCAACATCAGGGTCTTTTCCAGGGAGTCTTCTCTTCTCATGAGGTGGCGAAAGTACTGGAGCCTCAGCTTCAGGATCTGACCTTCCAGTGAGCACTCAGGGCTGATTTCCTTCAGAATGGAGAGGTTTGATCTTCTTGCAGTCCATGGGACTCTCAAGAGTCTCCTCCAGCACCATAATTAAAAAGCATCAATTCTTCGGCGATCAGTCTTCTTTATGGTCCAGCTCTCACTTCCATACATCACTAACTGTGAGTTATTAGGAGACCCCTATTCCCCTCACAGAGCTACAATTCCCAGAGCTCCCAGGAAGAGGTATTGGCTATTAAACCACTCATAGCTGTCTCCTCCCTTTGTGCATTGACCACTAGGTTTGGTCATTGATCTAAGAAACAAGGAGATTCTTCTACTGAATTCCCTGCAATAGATCTTCTTGCTTCTACCTCAGATCTGCCACCTCACCTTTGCCTTCTTCCAACCCCATGCATGGAGGAAGTAGATCTGATGACTGGGACACATAAATTCCATCTTCAGTTGCCATGAACTCTCGTGATGAATACAAAGGGCACCGGATATGCAGCCTGCAGGTCAGTCCTGATTTTTCATGAGGAATGAAAAGAGCTGGACTACAGTTGCCCAGGAGAGGATGAGGTGAGGGGCCTACAATAAAGGTTTTAAATAACGGGATTTGTTGGGGTTTGGGCTTTTCACAAGGCAAACAAATGACACATCTAGTTGTGTCTGACACATTCCAAGCCTCACAGATTCTCTCTGCCTCTCCAGAGACTCTCAGCTCAATGAGATGGAAATTTCAGTCAGCGAAACCCTTCACCATGGAAAAGCAGCAGACAGGCACGGATTGCCCAGATGCCAACTCATTCTCAGGCGGCACTTAAACGAAAATCAACATTAATACAGGAATTGCTGCGTTCTAAGACAAAACTGTTCCTTTACATCTTCAATATATATATATTTTATTACTCCCATTTATTTATTTGCATCCAATCACTCATAAGGACAAATGTTTCTGTCTCATAGACAATTCACCATGCCCTATTAATTTACAGGGAGAAAAAGTACATTGCTTGCTGGTTGTAGATTTTTGTAGTGTTTATGCACTACTACAGAAGGCCACCTCTAACACCATGGGACCGAACTTGCTGCCATCATGTACAATTTGTTTGCTTTTGCATTCACCATCCTTATTTAACCACCTTTCCCCAACTCTGTTCCTTCTGGGCCCAGGAGGACCTACAGTGGTACCTCGGGTTACAGACGCTTCAGGTTACAGATGCTTCAGGTTACAGACTCCGCTAACCCAGAAATAGTACCTTGGGTTAAGAACTTTGCTTCAGGATGAGAACAGAAATTGTGTGGCAGTGGCGTGGCAGCAGCCGGGGGCCCCATTAGCTAAAGTGGTACCTCAGGTTAAGAACAGTTTCAGGTTGAGAACAGACCTCCAGAACGAATTAAGTTCTTAACCTGAGGTACCACTGTACTGAACAAGAGATACAGAAGTACTTCCTTAAAGGTGGCCAAAAATGCCCTCTTCACCAGTGAAGCATTTATTAACCCTGCATCCACACAGTAAACCAGCTCCCCCCTAGCTTTTATCAATTATTATGAGCAAGGAACAATAATACTACTTGTTGGTGTCTGGTTTTTTTTTTTTTTAAAAGATTTTATTGGATTTTTACAGTTTTATATTCAATCAAACAACACAATATAACATTTGTCATATAAAAGAAAAAGGAAAAAAAACCCTCCTCATGACTTCCCTCAAGTTCCCCTTCTGGTTCTTCAAATATTTACTTCTTCTGCTTAGTTATTATTTTATTTTTATAATCTTACTCCTTCATACTCTTATTTTCTTGCCAGTTTTATACCAAATTTTCCTTCATGATTACATCTCACAGTCAATTTCATTCCATGTTGTCCTTACTTAACCTTTGATCTTATTTTCTTACTTGTGTTTAATCAAACCCTGCTAGTATTTCTGTAAATACAACATAAAAGGTTCCCAGTCTTCATTATCACTGTCTCGGATCCTTTCCGTCAGTTTTGCCATTTCTGCATATTCCATAAGCTTGACAATAATACCACTTGTTGAAGGCCAAACCCATTCAGGTATGTTGTCTGCTTCCTATTATCATTAAAACTAATCCTGGATAACTTAAACATCCAGTGCTCTAGAACAGTCTTAATGGTGGCATCAGTCTCAGTGACTTTATCCTCTAAGTGCCTATCAAACTTGCCACAGCAGACCTCCGATGGTTCCAACCATCCCATCTTCCTCTTCTAGCCAAATCTCAGAAGCCCATTAACCACTCTGAACAGCTGTGCAGGATGACAGCTTGGTTGGAGATTGAGATTAATAAGGCTTCCTCCATCAACACTGCATAATTATGTTCCCTTGCCTACGTTTGCTTGTCTTCACTGTGAGTTTTGGTTCACTTACGCAAGCAATTCTTCCTGCTCCATCACTTGAAGTCTCTCCCTGTCTCCCCACAAGAGGCTCCACCATGTCAAAAAGGACCCTTCTCATCATACCTTTCCCCATTGAGACCAGGACCATGACAGGAGCAAACTGGGAAAACCAGATTCCTCAGATTCCATAGGTTTCTGTTGGAAGACCATATTAATAGCTCCTCACCTCCATCCTTGTAGGTGTCTACGGTTTTCATTGGTCCAAATGTTGCTTTTACCAGTTTTTACCAGCTTACTTAAAGGATCACCATACTCCATATGCACACACTCAACTGCTTCTGTCTGAGGAACTGGCATAGTGCCAGTAGGGCCATAGAGAGTTCATTTTGCACTTGTAAGGAATCCATATTTTAGTGAGACAGCACCTTTCAGCTGGAATTCCTCAACTATTAATATTAGACAGGTGCCTTTGCTGCACTGTTTTCAAGGCCTGCTAAGAACATCTTTGTTTAGGCAAGCATACACAGACATGTACTTTTAAATTTATGTATATTTGGTTTTAAAACTGTAGATTTTATTTATATTTTGATAATTTTATCATGTTTCCTTTTTTTTAAAAAAAAGTCTGTTAGTTTTATTGGCATTTTCTAACATATATTTTATTTCTTTTTTTTATGTAAACTGCTTAGAGGGTTTTTTTTTTTAACCTAAGCAGTATAAAAATCTTGTTAAATAAAATAAATAATAGACCATAATGACAATGGGTTTACCAGGGCAAAAACCCAATACCATCCACCATTCATTCAGCAGCAAAGACCAGATCACAGATCTGTCTTGCCCCATATAGCATGCTAGGAATGTGCAGGAACCCTATGGCAATGTAAGCTTTTTAAAGTTTCCTTCGAGTGGGAACCTCCAAATTTTGAATTTGCCATATTTTTTGCCCTATAGGACGCACCGGCCCATAGGACGCACCTAGATTTGGGGGGGGGGAATAAAGAAAAAAAATTATCCCCCCCCAGGCACGGGGCTGGGGCGGGGGAAGCCCGAGCTTCCCCCTACCCCAGCCCCCAGAATGGGTCCCAGAGCGCAGCTTCGGCATCACTCTGGGAGCTTGCGGGGCTGGGGGCGGGGGAAGCCTGAGCTTCCCCCGACCCCAGCCCCCAGAACGGGTCCCAGAGCGATGCCTAAGCTGCGCACAGCTTCGGCATCGCTCTGGGAGCTTGCCGGGCTGGGGGGATAGCTTCCTGAAGCCTGGAGAGCGAGAGGGGTAGGTGCGCACTGACCCCTCTCGCTCTCCAGGCTTCAGCGAAAGCCTGCATTTGCCCCATAGGACGCACACACATTTCCCCTTCATTTTTGGAGGGGGGAAAGTGTGTCCTATAGGGCAAAAAATACGGTATATGCCTGCAGTTTGAGAGATTTAATCAATTCTGGAAGGGCTCCTGTGCCTGTAAATTTCATCCACTTTGGCCAAGAAGGGAACTGATAGCCCCTTTTTAGATTTCCCATTATAGTTATAGTTAATGGAGATCACAGAGAGGCAAGGCAGATATTAGGACTTGTGCACAGCTCCACTAAACATGCATATACATTAGGATTATCTTTTAGGTACAGTAGTTGTGAGGACTCTCTTTTTTGGAGGAGGTGATGTTAATTTACTATTGCGTATTTGAAGCCATAAATTTGGATATGTGCACTTGCAAAAAAACCAAAAACCCACAAAAGTTAATTTCCATGCTCTGGGATTTGTGACATTTGTTTTCTTTATTAGTTTGTAAATAGCTACTTTTGTTAATGAATGCCACCTTTCCCCGCTTCCCTCTTTTACTGAGTGAGCAAACATTTCCATTTTCTCTTTATAACTAGTGGAAGCAATTACCACTTTATATCGATTCCCTTTTGTTGGCTTCTAAGATAAACTGTACCATTATGCCTATATTACAATTTTGAAATGCATCCTATTTTGCTGAAGTTCTTAGTAGCAGTCGCCTTCCTATTCCAAGGAAATGGTGGTATACATTTCCAGGTCCATCACCTATTAAGCATCAAGGCTGATTAAAATAAACCTTCTTTTAGACCTCCACCAACTTCAAACATTTATAAAAGGGTCTTTAGTTTTGGAGAATTCTATATAAGAAAGCTGAATTAATTCCTTCTGTAAATTTGCACAGAGATTTTGCTTGAACACTCGTAGCAGGAGTTGTTTCTTATCCAGCATGACATATTCCCTCATGAACACTTATTTCATAGTTCTCAACTGGATGGTCAAACTCCACTTTTCAGATCTTTGGACCACAGACTTTGCTTTGATTTAGATTTGGGGCAGTTCTTTTCCTATTGTTATACAGTGGTACCTCGGGTTGACAACTTAATTTGTTTTGGAGGTCCTTCCTTAACCTGAAACTGTTCTTAACCTGAGGTACCGCTTTAGCAAATGGGGGCTCCCGCTGCTGCCTTGCCGCCGCCATGCAATTTCTGTTCTCATCCTGAAGCAAAGTTCTTAACCCAAGGTACTATTTCTGGGTTAGCGGAGTCTGTAACCTGAAGCGTCTGTAACCCAAGGTACCACTGTAGTATTGTTACAGCACCAGGATGAAAATCAATAAAATACTTCTTTAAACAACAACTCCTCCAGTTTCAAGACTAGGATGGAATTAATGGTGAGGAAATAACCAGATTTTGGCAGCAGAATCTTGGGTCAACCACTATGGATTGGTAAGTAGAATCCCAGGCCTGGCATAACAATATAGATCAGCCTCCCTCAACCTGGTGCTCTCCAGATATACATTTGGACTTCAAGTCCTATCATCCTTCACTATTGGTCATGCTGTCATTTGGTAGATACTAGGACTGATATAGATCATAGCAGTGGCGTAGCGTGGGTTGTCAGCACCCGGGGCAAGGCAAGTAATTTGCGCCCCCTAACCCGTGGATTTGCGCCCCCTAACCCGTGGATTTGCCCTAACCCCCAGATGTTGCGCCCGGTGCGGCCGGGCCCCCCTGCACCCCCCACGCTACGCCACTGGATCATAGTAATATAACTGACCCATACTAATGTCCTTGGCCTGACTCAGAGTCCTAAAATCCAACATGCTCTCATCCTCCTATCTTCATGGAAGATCTTCCCCTCCTGCATGGTGGCAATAGCATTAATGCAGTTAAATGATAACATCAGCTTCCATTTACATTGTAGGTTATTAGCACAGCCTGGAAAGAGGGAACCAGTTCAGAAGGCCACAAGGTCCCCACACCTACTCCAAAACAATCTGAATTGGACTAATTGCTACATTTGTCAGTGGCTGCTCAGCATGTTTATTATTAAATCAGTTTTCTTGTTTTCATCCTCCCTTTTCCTGATCCTTTTCTTCTTTTATATCATGTCTTAGATTGTAAGCCATACTGGCAGGGAAGGACGTACCTACAGGCAAAGACCATTTTAGGTATGTCCAATTGACGCATGATTGCTGGTACCCGGAAGAGGGCAGAACGGGGTGGAATGGGGTGGGGCAGGGCCTGTTTAAATAAGAATAAATAAAAAAAATTTTATGTATTGTTATGTATGTTTTGTTAAATTTTTTGTTGTTTTCTTTTCTTCTTTTTTCTGTAAATATCTTTTAAATAAGAACAATAATGCTTTTATTCTTTATACCCTGCCCATCTGGGTGGCTTCCAGCATCTCTAAAAGCATAATAAAAACATCAAGTGTTAAAAACCTCCTGATTCAGGGCTGCCTTCAGGTGTCTTCTAAAAGTTGTGTAATTCTTTATCTCCTTGAAGGGAGGGCATTCCACAGGAAGGGCGCCACTACCGAGAAGGCCCTCGGCCTGGTTCCCTGTAACATTGCTTCTCGCAGTGAGGGAACCAGCAGAAGATCCTCGGAGGAGGACCTCAGTCCCCTGGCTAAGCTGGACACAGAATTTACCTGTGCCTCCATGGACATCTGTGAGTCCAAAATGACTCCCAGGTTGTGCATCTGGTCCTTCAGGGGCACAGTAACCCCATTCAGGACCAGGGGCATACTAGACATACTAAACATACTAAACGTCTAAGGACCATGGATGTGATGTGGTTTGGAAATCATAATGGTAGAACAGTTCTCAATTAAGCAAGTTGTACAGAGCTCAGAAGGGCCGTCCCAAAGAGTGGCAGCTATGGAAGTGAGTTGCTACACTGTTCAGTAGACACAGTTGTCAGTGATCTATTAAGAGGGAACTGAGGAGGAACCCAAAACGCAACACAATGGAAAGGTCAGTGCTTGCCATAATAAACTGGCGCATGTTCAGAAAGTATTACATGGATGATTGTGAGCTCCACTGTACATTATATTTTAGGACTGAGCAGTGAGGCCATGAAGTTTCATTAAAGCCACCGTGATGTTATTAAAGCTTTCTAATTTGTCCAAAACATATCCAGCAGATTTTTCACTAGCTTGAGTCTGTGAGGGATGAAGTTTTGAAAACCAATAAGTGGAGTATTACAATAATCAATATGTGAAATGACAGAAGCATTAATCTAGGTTGCTGCAGCATCCTGACCTGAGGGAGACAAGATGAATCTTATATAGATCACAAATGTTAAGTTAGAAGATGTATTAGGCCATAATGGGTGCTGGTATGATTCAACAGCGGCAGTAATGAGTAATGAAACTGACCTACTATTTACATGCTTTAGGGTTGAGGTGAGAGAACAATTGTGGCAACCATGCCAGCTCCATTAAAGCACAGCAGTTCAGCAAAGGGCAAAGCTGCCTAGAGAGAAATTGTTGTCGTTGATGTTTGTTCCTTACTTGCTATGATCAAAACTGATTTTGCTGTTTATATAGTGCAAACCAGTCCAAAATGCGGCAGCCAGTTTGGGGGCTCCTTTTTAGAATTTGCATAAAATGCCTGTTTTAAAACAGCTCACACCAGTTTGTGTCCATTCCAAATTTAAGGTGCTCATATTAGTGTATAAAATCCTGAACAACTTGGGCCCCAAATATCTGAAATATCCTTTGGGTGTTGAGACTGGCAGGGGAGGTGATGCGGACACACCCAGGAACCTCTCCTAAATGCTGGAGAGGTTGTACTTCTACAGCCACATACCTCCACATGTGGTGGGAATGCCCCCAAATTCAACCCTTTTGGACATCAGTGCCACAAGAAATCTGCAAAATAAGAAAGCAGGTATTAGAAGCAACTCCAAAACTGGCCCTATTAAATATATTCCAAGACCACAATGCACACTCACATTACAAAGAACTCGTAAGCCACTTAGTCTCAGCAGCTGGGGGCATCATAACTGGATACAGGAGGGACCTGTCAGGAGTGAACATGGACCACTGGTACTAAACTGTATGGAAAACATTTCCCTACTGCAAAAGCTAACCAACAAATGGAAACTAGCATGGGGACAAACAAAAGAGGGTGCCTTCACCCCGGTGTGGCTCCCCTTTATTACATATATAGCCCAACAACATAAATCCACTGACTGTTAGTTTCTGTTTTGCCACTGAGCAAAAGTCACAGGACTCTGTTTACATTCCAGAGACCTTCCAGGCTGTTGGAAGTCTCACGGAGGCAGGAGACGGATGTGATGTTTATTGGTTTCCTGTTTCCTTTGTTCCTTTGTTCAGTTGCTCTCTGCTTTCATAGAGAGAGGATGTCTTTTTTGCCTGCGTAGTTAGGATAATAAAACTCTTTGCAATGTAGCCCAAACCTCTCATCTCTTTCCTGTGCTGGAAACCCTGCTGAAGAATGTGCCTGAGGCCTTATCAAAGGCTCAGGTCGTTAAACACGTCGGGAGGCGATTCCGAAGGACTCGGGGAAGAAAATGAGCTTTATCAGCTTGGCCGAGCGGAGATCCCAACACTGACAGCATACAAATCGATATGGCTAATTTGACCTAACCCCCTCTCACACACAAACAAAACTCACTGCGATCAACTGAATGCAACCAACCAGGCCCTGGGCTCTCCGACCTCTCACATCGCCAACAAAAACAAACAGACAAATAATAATAATTTTTTTATTTATAATTTTTTTTATTTATATAAAAAAATTATTTATAAAGAACCAATCCTCATGATGCTGACACAGAAACTCCGCATATACACTATGCAAAAGAATGAAAGATCATTATCCTGTCTTATTTCTCCTCCCCCTCTCCCCAATTCTTTCCCCACCCAACCTCACAATGCCTATGACAGCAGTGTCTCACACCAAATGTAACTGACCTGTAGAAAGGATTCTGTGAATTCTATAGCTTTAAGGCTTCTGTTCTAGTCATTTGGCAACCCTATCAATGACGGTAAACCTATCATATATTCTTGTCTGAAAGAGATCTGAAGCCAAAAATTGCTTCAGAGATCATTCTTAGCACTGTCACTCTGTAAGAGCCAGCTGTTCTTTGTCTTTATACATCCATAAACATCTTCTGAAGGCCGTCTTGGCGTTTTTAGGGTGCATTTTCCACCTCAGGCTCAGCTACAAAACATTTCAGTTAACAGAAGCATGGCAGCTTTAGTTCCTAAAAAAAAAAGGCAAAAAGCAATCCCATAGTAACAATAGTTTACCAAAAAAAACCAAAACCCCAAGAATTATTAAGTATTGATACAAGTATTATTAAGATGTCTATTTTTAAGTGATATATATTGTTGGAAACTGGCCCCCTCGGGAAAGGCTGGCTCCTCTTCCAAGGCTCTAGGGGCCTGTTGCTGGTGATCTACCCTGGCTGGCATCCTGGCAGACCAGGGAGATCTGGAATAGGCGACACCTCCCTCGTGAAAGGTGCACACCCCCTTCCCCCTTGCATAGCAGCAGGAGAAAGAAAACAGTCAGAAAGTAGTCTATTTCATTTCTACTTTATTCCTGACTGTACACTGTACAAAAGCATGTCTTCTCACTCAGAAACCTCCGAGCAACAAACTCAGTCCTCCCGGACACAAACAACAGGAAGGTCTCATGTTACACTGAGAACATAACCCTGTGAATCGCCTGGAACATCCTGTCCCACGCTTAGAACCATCATGTGATGTAAACATCGAACTGCTTGTTCGCAGCTGCGTAGTAATCATATCATAACATGTGTGTGTGTGTGTGTGTGTGTGTGTGTGTGTATGTGTGTGTGTGTGTGTGTGTGATTTTTGAAGAGAGAGCCCCCTGAAAGCGTATCTTATGCTTTTTCCTGTTAACTATTTCACAATTTTTTTAAAAAGTGTTAATAAACCTATTAGTATTTTATTGCACCTGGGGAGCACTCTTATTTACTACAGAAAAATACACCAGGAACTCTCCTTTGTACATTGGTGGATGGCTCCTGGCAGGACTTAGACAGAAAATTAATAAAGTACTTGCCTTTGGCTCCCTGTAGCTGGAATATATCATTAAAAAAAACACAAAAAAAATCTGACATTTCATGACTAGCTAAGCATGGCATCTACATAGCTGTTTGAAATTTACCTGTTCTGGAAATTGTTTCATTATGTCAGAAGAAACAATAAGCAGACATGCCTCAAACCCTTAAGCAATTATTTTAATTAATTTGATTCTCAGGATTACTATGTATATCGCATGAGGAGTTCCACATGTTCTTTTAAAAAAAACTTTCCTACTTCATATACCTCTGTAGCATTTAGCCATTACTAGCTATAGTAATATATAGTACTTTGGTCTTGCTAGCCTGTTTGGAAAATGTTTAAAATGTAAGTTTATCAGATAAGTAGGTAGCATTTTGTCTCCACAAACCAGTTCACAGTGGTACCTCTGGTTAAGTACTTAATTCGTTCTGGAGGTCTGTTCTTAACCTGAAACTGTTCTTAACCTGAGGTACCACTTTAGCGAATGGGGCCTCCTGCCGCCACCGCGCGATTCCTGCTCTCATCCTGAAGCAAAGTTCTTAACCCGAGGTACTATTTCTGGGTTAGCAGAGTCTGTAACCTGAAGCGTCCGTAACCCGAGGTACCACTGTACAGAGTTTGCCTTGTTCATCCTCACAGCAATGGAATCACATCCCTGCTGCAGATTTAACCTTTCTAATGATAGTGATAGTTCTTTAAGTGGAGCCAAGGCTCTCTTCTCCGTACCTTAACAAACTACAACCCCCAGGATTCTTTGAGAGAAGCCGTGGCAAATAAAGTGGTATGAGAAGCTCTATAGGTTTTTTAACACAGATAATCTGTGGGAGGCAGATTGCTCTCAGGTACAAGTCCAGCACCCTATGTACAGTACTATGCTACAAAGGCTCTCAAGAAGTTTTTACTTTAGGAATCCTCCTAACTCCATGACACATGCAGCAAGCACCATATTAAGATAGGCTATGAAGAAAATTCATTTGTTTGTTAAGTTTCATCCTTCAGAGAACTTTGATCGGAATCTCATTTCCTGCCTTGCAACCTCCATATGTAAAATGTTGCTTCATTATTTTCTGACATTTTGCCTCACAGTGAGCAGGTGTAACTTGAAAATAACATATAAAAAGCAATTTCTAATGCTGTTTTTCAACTCCTGGAGAGAAAAAAAGTAATCTATTCTTCAGTGAGTCACTGGAATGAATTTTGGGGGGATGAACTCTGAAAAAGCTTAGAAAGAAAACACCATTGCAAGGTTTTAACACAATGTTTGGCACATACAACTTCTGATTGCTTTAGGGCTGTGTCAGAAATTAAACTGTGTACTTCATTTTCCTAAATCCTGATGCGGTTCAAAAAAAGAAAAAGAAAAAAAGAAAGTAATGGCAATCATCCTAGCAACAAGAGAGAAGTTAATTAGTCAATTAAATTTTTCCTTTTCATTAGCTACACAAACTCTCTTTTTTAAAAAACGAAAGAACATGCTACAATGACTCCTGTGATGCAATTTTTTTACTGACTGGTTTATGCCACAAAGTGATTGGGAATGGGGAAGAAGCACGCAAATACACCTATGTGTGGAAAGTGCCTGGCATTGCTCAAGAATTCTAAGAAAAGAACCAAAAAAAGATTATTAAATAGGTAGTGTAATATATTAGTATCCTGTGAACCGCCGGAGATCTTCGAATAAAGGGCAATATTTAAAATTAATAAATAACAACAACAACAGCCCAATCCACAGCCCCCGACTTAACCAGGACACCAAATCAATTTGAGGACTGGGCTGATGCTGCCGTTCCAGTTGATCTTCAGTTTGCAGACCTTTGACCATCTGAGGCAGAAAGAGTCCTGTGCTCGATAAAGACTCCTTGCACATTTTAGAGCCCTAGAAAACCAGGGTTCAAAAACATGCAGGGGGACTCCACCAATCAAAGTGTCAGGAGTCCAGTCCCCAGCTTGATCACACAGTAAGGTAAAGGGACCCCTGACCATTAGGTCCAGTCGTGGCCGACTCTGGGGTTGCAGCGCTCATCTCGCTTTATTGGCCGAGGGAGCCGGCGTACAGCTTCCGGGTCATGTGGCCAGCATGACTAAGCCGCTCCTGGCGAACCAGAGCAGTGCACAGAAATGCCGTTTACCCTCCCGCCAGAGTGGTACCTATTTATCTACTTGCACTTTGACGTGCTTTCGAACTGCTAGGTTGGCAGGAGCAGGGACCGAGCAACGGGAGCTCACCCCGTCGCGGGGATTCGAACCACCGACCTTCTGATTGGCAAGCCCTAGGCTCTGTGGTTTAACCCACAGCGCCACCCGCGTCCCGATCACACAGTAAGCATAGTTAATTAAAAAGGATGATTTATTGTCAGAACAAAAAATAGCTCCCGACGGCTCTGACACAGCCACCTGGCATCTTCAATCACGATGACCCTCCTGAAGACACCTTCTGGTTACAGAAGATATTGAACTTTCTCATTTTGCATCTATTGCTCTGTTTCTGGTCTAGCATCCCTCCCCCTAGCCGATTCTTAGGAGGGATTGGATCAGCTCCAATTGCTTCCTGTTCTGACAAACTGCTTCCTTCTCTGTTTGCGCCAGTTGGCACTTTCCTAGAGCGTTGGCTGGGTTCCGGCCCGCTCTCAGCGATTCCCTTATCAACCGGCATTCCAAGGGGCGGGGGAGTTGGCACTAGGCGATGCTCATCCTGCCTGGCAGTTAACCCTCTCTGTTCCTGGCTGCTTTCTTCAGTAGGCTGCAAACCTTCCCTGGGAGCTGGCTCATTCATGGCACAAAGTATATTAGCCACAATGACTAGATCCTACCTCCACTGTCAGAGGCAATGTGCTGGGAAACACAGTTGCGGAGAACACTGTTGCAACCAGGATCTGTTTGCAGGTTTCCTGTGGGTTTCTTCTTGGCCCCTGTGAGAATCGGTTGCTGGACTACATGGGTCTTTGGCTTGATTCAGCAGTGATCTTCTTATGTGCTCCTTGCTTCAGGCTTCTGCTTTCTATGAGTTGTAATTCTTGAAGAGGATTTATGTTTTGCAATTTGATGATGCTGATGTAACGACTAGTACTTTTGCGTGTCATCTTGGAACAACGAATATTGAAGGCCCTTGAACATACTGAACTCCGGTCATGATCCACGGAAGCGGTACACTGGCACTCGCATTGTACAGTGGTACCTCGGGTTACTGACACTACAGGTTACAGACGCTTCAGGTTACAGACTCCGCTAACCCAGAAATAGTACCTCAGGTTAAGAACTTTGCTTCAGGATGAGAATAGAAATTGCATGGTGGCAGCGCAGCAGCAGCTGGAGGCCCCATTAGGTAAAGTGGTACCTCAGGTTAAGAACAGTTTCAGGTTAAGAACGGACCTCCAGAACGAATTAAGTTCTTAACCCGAGGTACCACTGTAATGTGCAATTAGCACAAAACCCAGGCATTCTGTGGTTGTGAGGGTGCCCTTCTAAGGCCACATCCCATGCACAATTCTCCTAATTCTCAGCTCTGAGCTCCAACTGATACATTTGATCATGATCAGGGGATTATTCTCTAAAATCAGTGTGGCAGCTGCCAACAAAGCCACCTGAGGGTTTCCTTACGGTACATATACTGAGCAGAATATTGAGCAGAATGCATTAAATGATGTCAAGGAGGAGAACGGCAAGGTCCCCTTGCTGAAGGTGGTGGAGAGGGTGTTTGTGGAGCAACTGCAGGCATTCCTGATTATCTAGTTCCACTACGATCTGGGTTCAGACGTGGTTTTGGAACTGAATTCGCCTTGGTCACCCTAATGAATGACCTTTATCGTGAGCTGGAGAGGGGAAATATAACCTTGTTATTTTTGCTTGATCTCTCAGTGGCTTTTGATGCCATCAGCTATGCTTTTCTCCTGGAATGACGTAGTGAGATGGGTATCTCACTAAATTGAAATAAATTTAAAAATTGTCCAGTAAAAAAAGGTAAAGGACCCCTGGCAGTTAAGTCCAGTCACAGACAACTTTGGGGTTGCAGAGCTCATCTCGCTTTACAGGCCAAGGGAGTTGACGTTTGTCCGCAGACAGTTTTTCCGGGTCATGAGACCAACTAAGTTTATTCTGGGTATAAACTTTTGTGTGCATGCACACTTCTTCATATACTCACTAAACTGAGTTCAACTGTCTGGTTTTATGTTTTTATATTGTTGTAAACTGCTGCGATGTATTTTTTATTTATTTTATAAATAGATAAATTTAACAAAAGGCAAGCTCTTTGGTAAGTCCATTCACCACTTACAAAAGTGACAAGCCCTATATACAAAGAGAAGGACCATAGGCATAGCAAGTTTCAAAGTGTTTTTAAAACCTAAATGTGTGCAAAGAGTAAGAACTTTAGTGTAATAATCATATGCAGCTGGAAGATTACTAACTATTGATTTTGGTTTTGAGTTTTATTTCCACCCCCTCCTCCTTATTTTCACTGGGTAATGTAATGATGCATGCTTCCCAGAAATTGCTTTTATGTCTCTAATTTAACTGGAAACACATATCTCTGAACCAAATTTAGTTGCCTGCTGTAGCAATTAAATACACATTTTAAATGCTTAGAAAAGCATTTAAAACATTTCATGTTCTTTCCACATCCTCTTGACAACATGCAAAATCCACCCATTTTCTGCAAAGAGAGAACTGCAAAATGTGGTAAATCTAAGTTGTTTGAGAGTTGTTGATGGGAATGGTGTGTGTATACTTTTAACTGTACTGTTTTCGTTCCTATGCTCTGTTACGAGGATGGCGTTTGAAGATCTAATTAAGATAAATAAACAGGCTGAATTGGACTACTCTGAATTTTGGATCCACAATTTTCAAAGCAGGTTAGGGTATCCGAAGGAAGGTAGCTTCCATCTAGACTGAACCACCAGCCTGAGCTTTCCAAACTCAAAACTGAACTGGGAATCCTGCAAGCTTCTTCACTGAATGTTAGGTTCAGAGAAACTGCTAGATCGTGGCAGGGCAACCTGTATCTCAAAGGCGACATCACCTTACTTATCCATTCTTATTTGATGGGAACTTTTCCCTTTTCTAATGTATTGTGGCTTTAAATCGCTGTCAACCCCAGTTGAGTAATGTATGGGCATCAAAATGGTGGACTAGAACATTTTTATATAAATTAAATAAGAAGCTTTTTTAACCTAAGGGCAAAACCACACATCAGACAAACACACAGCTGTTGAGCTTCCCCCTTCGGTAACATGTAAGATGTGTCTGATCTTATGTGCATTCTCCCACTCCTACCAAACATCAGCCAAAGATATGGAGCGGGGCAAGTATCACATCCTGACATCGCAGCACAAGGTAAGACATGACTTTCCAGGTGAAGAGGAACTCAATGCTGGAATGTCATTTTTCAGGGGCAGCTGCATGCCTTCCTGAACATAGCTGTCAACTCTTCCCTTTTCTTGCAAGGAATCCTATTCAGAATAAGGGAATTTCCCTTAAAAAGGGGGGAAAGTTGACAGCTATGTTCCTGAAGCATAAATGCTCAGAGGATTTTTGCCTAAAGAACTACTTGGTACTATATTCCCAATTTTGTAGAGGAGGGTGGGACAGGGCTGAAACAAAATTTGGATTAGGTACTCCCAGTCCCAGCTAATATATTCAAAACATTGTGCTGTTCTTCCTCCCTAAATCAGTACAAAGCAGATAAAGGAAGCGGAAGCAGTTTGAAACTAGGGCACTGGTGGTTATTATGAAAACAAGTGATGCTTCTCTGAAGTCCCCGCTTCTGTATTTGAAAACATTTTTGACAGCTTTAATGTGGCAGATCTAAACTATTGAAGCATTCTAAGATGATCAACCTGTGAATAAACTGTATCTTGGTTTCAAGAGGATTTCTCTGATCAAAGCCCTTCTTTACGGATTACATCTCCGACCCAACCGCCCTTCAAATCTTATCTAACGTACATCAGCTTCAATGTCTCACCTTTCCATGGGCAAAAAGTAAACACAGGGTGAGCGCAGCCAAAATGCTGGCGCATTCAAAGTTACATTTATTCCGTTTGCATTAGTTTAGACTCTTTTTTGGGGGGGGGGAGACACAAAGGGCTTAAGAAGAATTTCACCTCAGACTATTTAGAAATATTAGCAATCTTTTGAAATGTGTTTCAGATAAACAACAGCAACAAAGACAAATTCAGTTGAATTTTCTACTTTGCAGAGAAAATGTAAGCTGTAAGCTTAGTGTAAGCTGACATTGAGCCAATAAGGCTTTTTAAGAGTACAGGGAGAATCATTATCATTAAGGGAACACAAGGAGCTGCGTGAGTGAATGACAAATACCTCAGAGCAAACATGGATGCTGTCTTGGTTTCCATGGTGGAAGAAAGGCAGGGTCTCAATATAAGAAAACAAACAAACAACCAAAGCAGCCAAAGCAAATCTGATTTTTCAGCTAATAAGTATTTATTTTTTATTTATATGCTGCCCATCTGACTGGGTTGCCAACAAAATACTAAAAACACAATAAAACATCAACAACTTTCCTGAACAGAGCTCCCTTCATATGTCTTCTAAAAATCAAATGGTTGTTTATCTGTTTGATATTTGATGGGAGAGCATTCCACATGGCAGGCGCCACCACTGAGAAGGCCCTCTGCCTGGTTCCCTGTAGCTTAATGTCTTGCAGTGAGGGAACTGCCAGTAGGCCCTCAGCGCTGGATCTCAGTGTCCAGACTGGATGATGGAGGTGGAGATGCTCCTTCAGGTATGCAAATATGAAATGCCCATATGCCTGAAGTTGTTGTAAGGTAATGCTCAGAGGGCTTTTTGGTCCTCCTTGGAGGCCCACACTTGATGAAAATTAGGGAATCAGCATCAAGAGTTAGAAAACAATGCCCTTCACAAAGAAAAGGGGCTGATCCATCAATGGTGTATATTGCATGTCACTGAATGAGTTTCTCTGCCATTCCGTATGAATTAGCAGCAATTTATCAGCAATTGCAGGCAATGAGTGGAGTTGTGGAATGGGTGGTGGCAGCCTCTGATGTCAATGTGACTAGGGATGACAGGATCTGTTCATTTCAGTTCTCTCAGTTTCCCATTTTTCTAATCTTAAATTCATTTCTTCCCATTTCTGTAGCAATCTGCCTTTCATGAGCAAAGAAAACTCCCATGGAAATTCTTCAGCACTTCAGTGCATACGTATCCTAATGAATACATATTCGTATGCAGTTTTGACTAATGTGCACTCAGGAACCAGGAATCTCCAAAAAAACGGCAGGAGGGGTTTCACCTGCTGGTGTATGGACCTTCTTAGGTGCCCTCAGAGGCATAATTAGGGTCCCTTGCACCTTTGACCAGCGGCTGTATTGACACCCTCAGTAAGGAGTTGTTTTGTCACCTCTCCCTAGGGGGGAAAATCACTTTACCACATGCCTTTGTGCCATAGTGCAAGAAGGATGAGAAGTCACCCATATACCATACCCTCCAACTGTCCCGTTTTAAGCAGGACATCCCGGAATCACAGAAACCAATCCTGGCTTTTGTTTGCATCCTGGAATGTCCCGTGTTTTGGTCTTGCACTCTGGCACTCATTAGCAGGGTCACACCAAAGCACCTTCCAAACGCTTCTGAGTTACGCCAGAGCACAGGACCAGAAGGTTCTCTGGTGCGACCTTGCTAACATCCTGATTTTGAGGACGAAAACATTGGAGGGTATGACATATATGTTATACAGTCCATAGTCTGATGGGTGATTCCCGAACCACCCCAGGGCTGTGCCCCTGGAAGGGATCGGTTTCACCAACCCCTAGGTATGATTTTGGGTGCCCTATGATGCCTGCCCTGCCCTGCAAATAAATAAATAAATAAATAAATAAATAAATAAATAAATAAATAAATAATAGTACCCCACTCATTTGGCTGGGTTGCCCCAGCCACTTTGGGTTGCTTCTAGCATATACAAAAACGTAATAAAGCATTAGACATTAAAAACTTCCTTATGCAGGGCTGCCTTCAGATGTCTTCTAAAGGTTGTATAGTTAGTTTTCTCCATGACATCTGATGGGAGGACATACTAAAGTGTGGACCTTCTGCCTGCTTCCCTGTAACATCACTTCTGTTAGAACAGGCATCCCCAAACTTGCCCTCCAGCTGTTTTGAGACTACAATTCCCATCATCCCTGACCACTGGTCCTGTTAGCTAGGGAGTTTGGGGATGCCTGTGTTAGAATATGCACCTCCCATAGCAACTCAATCTTGCTGACTCAGCCAAGGAAACCACACATGATGGGATTTACGCTCTTATGCAACTCTTTTAAGGATGCAAGGCCCATCTCAGGGAACCCTTCCTCTTGTGAGAGCTCTGGGACTGGAATTGCTCTTTTCCTGCTGCTGAGTCTGTGCTGTTACTTTGCCATCATAAAGACCCCTTCCTTCCTTACCAGCAAGAGTATCTGCTGTCATATTTTGCCACCATAGCCAGGACAGTTGCTCATAATCACGCAAGCACCAACCTGTGTGCTGTTCTCTCACTCTTATTTTCATTTGCAGACCAGACCATCAATTGCTTCCTTTGATCTTCCCCGCCTCCATTTTACAACAATGCATATGTGAGTGATTACAAGCTGTCAAGACATGGCACATTTAACGAGATTGGTTGACACTAATTAGCCGGCTGCCTGATTGCTCTCACCCCTGCAACTTACTAATGCTTACAAGAAAACAGAAATCCACCCATGAGATCCTACTGTCAGCTTCTAGTTCAGAGTTGATTCACCTTTATCAAAAAAAGAAGCAAACTTCTTTTTCGCAATTATCATGCAATAAGCATTTTCATCTTTGCTGTGTTGACCAGCAAAGGAGAAGGCCAGCCCCTAATATTTATACCTGGCCTGGCCAATCCTGCAATCCCATATTGCCTGCTTGCTGTTGAATTATTATTATTTGCTAAACTTGTTAATCGCTTAATCGTGTCCAGAGCAACCCAAAGCGACAAACAAACAAACAAAATACCCACATAGATACATCAAAACCAAGCGGAATGCATTAAAAACATTCCATCCACTTATAAAAGGCCACAGATAGTTGAAGGCCAAAGGCCTGGTTATAGCAAAAATGGTTTTGTCTGATGGCTCTGGGCGAAGCTCCCTGGGGAGGTCATTCCACAAATGGGGATCCACTACAGAGAAGGCCCGTTCTCGTGTTGCCACTCTCTGGACCTCACATGGAGGAGGCACATGAAGAAGGGCCTCAGATAATGATCACAGTCTCGGTTGGTTCTTCTTTCGCCTCAAGTGATACAATACGATTCCTCTGAATGTATAGATGATCCCTAGCTGAAATATGTGATAAAGGAAATGTTCTATGTAGACAACACATTTTTCTTCTATTTGTCCTTTCTGATCCTAAAAACATTTAATTGGACATTCTATATGAAGCGTAGGTGGGTTCCTACAAGGCAAGACACAGTGATAACAGCAAGAACCTTTATTGAATTAACAGAAATGAACAACAGGGGCAAAGCAACTGCTTATATACATTTCTGAAGGCCTGGGCCACTCCCACTCCCATCGCGATTGGCTGTCTAAACTTCCAAGCTGTGAATCATGACTCAGAGTTTAAAGGACAATGGCAGAGGCCCAAATCCTGAAATGTTCTGTGATTGGATATCATGTATCGAATCAGAACACAGGGGCTCAGAATCCTTAGTCTAGACTCAAGCTCAGGCAAACACAGACCACTGGATACATAACACTATACATTTCTATGGACTTTATACTGCAATCCTAAGCATCCATACCTGAACTCAATTGGTGAGATCCAGCATAGTCATACCTGGAGCAGACCCATTAAAATTAAGGATCTTCTCCTTCTCCTTCTTCTCCTCTGTTGTTTCTGGGCCACAATGTGGATTTTTGAGGCACTACAAATGCTTGAACTGCAGTCAGTCGTGGGGCAGATTAAATAAGTGTGCATACCATGAGGAGCAACAGCTCAAGCCTCTTAAAGCCGCCTTCTGTCTCCAGCCTAAGGCATCCCTGTCAAAATCAGGGTTTATCATGCACCTGGTTGGCACACCACAGTGCGCAATATAGACAGTATTGAGCATATGGTCTGGGACCAGCAGTTTGACAGGCCTCGCTTCAGGAATATATTGATATTGTACATTTCCCAGAATGATCTACTGTGGTCAGTGTAGGAAAGACAGAATAATGCATTTATTTGGAGCACCGAACTAATTAGGCATGGAACGCCTAGGACTTCTGCAGAGCCCTTTCTTCTCAAAAGCTGTGAATTTAATAAATGATGACGGAACAGCTGGAAATTCATTTAGAGCTGTGGGTATTACAGCCACCTATGAAGTGAGCTTAAGAGTCTGCTTTGCTTCAGATGGGGCGGCAATCTGAAAGGCCTAATTACACTAATTACAATAAGTGGCTTGTAAATGTTTCATCAAAAACACTGACCTGCGCTGCATTGCAGGTGCTCATTAAATCTTGAAGATTTGCTATTAATAGTCGTTTACCCCCTCATGAAATCTCCACACTCGGTGTAATAAAGACAGAAATTTAACTTCCCTGGCTAGCTAACCAAGCAAGCAAGAGTTGTTGTTGTTGCTGGTTTTTTAAAAAAAACCCAAGACCAAAGTGCTTCTAAGCTTTTCATCACTGCTCTAGACCTGCTGCATTAGAGGTAGAATAAATTGTAGGTTTTACATACTGTTGATCTTTCATGCTCAAAATATTGATTCTGAGTCTAAGCCTTTTATGGAAAAGGAGGTTAAATACTTCAGTGGTGGTGTAGATGAATTTGGGAGACTTGAACAATTCAACAGTAGTCACAAATGACCTTGGGCATCTGTGACATAAATTCGAGAATTTGAAAGAACTCAAATGTAACACTGTTGATCCTTTAACTCAAATATATAGCTTATCACTAAAATCAGCCTCCTTACCAGAGTATTTCAAGATAGCAGCCGATACATATGAGACCCAGGGAAGATTCAGGAAATTTCATGCCTGTCAGTCTAAATTTTGTCTTGGGGAAATTGTTCAGAAACTTTACAATCGATTAACAAAGTTTTGACTCTATGAGGGACAGTGAGAAGAATCAGTTTGCTTCTAGCTAAGGAAGTCTGGCCTTGCCAAAGGTGAGAATCTCTAATAATCTGTACAGGGTTGTCTCAGTTTTGAGCTGCATTTTGGATTCTGTGCTTCTCTGTAAAACAAAGCTCCATATTATTTTAATCACTGCAATGGGGAACCTAAAAACTCTTTCCCCTTTTGGCCAAAGCACAGGAGCCCCTCCAGAATGGATGAAGGCCACCAAGTTGCAGACAAATAGATCTGGCACATTATTCCACAAAGTGGGTGCCACTACTGAGAAGGCCCTCTGTCTGGTTCCCTGTAACTTCATGTCACATAGTGAGGGAACCACCAGAAGGTCTTCAGGGCTGGATCTCAGTGTCCCATCTGAATGATGGGGGTGGAAATGCTTCTTCAGGTATACAGGGTCAAGGCTGTTTAAAGGGCTTTAGGAGACTCTTGAGAGTCCCATGGACTGCAAGAAGATCAAACGTATCCATTCTTAAGGAAATCAGCCCTGAGTGCTCACTGGAAGGACAGATTGTGAAGCTGAGGCTCCAGTACTTTGGCCACCTCATGAGAAGAGAAGACTCCCTGGAAAAGACCCTGATGTTGGGAAAGATTGAGGGCACAAGGAGAAGGGGACGACAGAGGACGAGATGGTTGGACAGTGTTCTTGAAGCTACCAGCATGAGTTTGACCAAACTGTAGGAGGCAGTGGAAGACAGGAGTGCCTGGCGTGCTCTGGTCCATGGGGTCATGAAGAGTCGGACATGACTAAACAACAACAACAAACAAACAAAAGGTCAGCACCAGAACTTCAAATTGTGCTCGGAAACATATTGGGAGCCAGTGTAGGTCTTTCAGTTATTAGTGAAAATAACATACAAAAATGCATTAATGTTGATGAATTTTCAGGACAGCTACTGTTTTTATAAATGCAAAACATGGAAGGTGCAGAACAGAGGCTAAGATTTGAAAACTGAGAAACTCAAACCAAAATGGACCATCATTCTTGGCTCTGAGCAAATACACATCTAATGATGCACCTTGCTTTTCATTCTTTTTCCTAGCAAAACAAAACACTCCCAGCAAGAGGCTAGCTCTGAGTAAAATAGGGTTGATCTGCCTCCCGCCACTCCAGCTGCATTTTAGAGGCGATTTGCAAATCTATAAATCATTTTAGTTTAAAAGCTAGCTTTCTTTTCTTTAGCACTTCCATATGATTCATTCTACCCTCTTCCGATTAAAAGGAGAGAACGGGCTTTTGAAAGGTGCACTCACGTACGTTTTTTATGGTGCGTGTGCATTTTGAGATCAACTACGCATTATTCCTGCCGCACTGGAACAGATAACTACCGAGGAACTTTCAGGGGTGCTGAGCACTTTTCCTAATTGCTGGTAGCTGGGGCAGTTTACAGCCAATTGTCTCATGCCTTTGCTGCTTAATGGATGCTCCAGTACCTGTAGCGGAAATGTGATTGCTGTCATGATAGATAAATCAAAGCCTTCCTCTCTCCACAGACTTTTGCAACAGGTTTGCTGAGCATCCTCCCCCTCAGCCTTTTCACCCCCCTGGACCTCGAGTCGCTGAAGTTGTGTCAGTGCATGTTAGGGTAATGAGGCTGCCTGGGACACACACATGAGTCTCTCTCTTTGATAAGAAGCAGGCATTTCATCTCTTCTTGGCTGTGGATGGAAAGCTTCACAAAGGCTTTAGAGGCGGGAGAGAAGAACGGAGCAAGCGATTCCAATTTGCCGGAGGCTTTTTCAGAACAGATGTCAATTAGATGTAAAAACTGTTGGCTGAACTGAGTTTACCTTGTGTATGGCATCCTTGGGCTATAAAAGACATTCGCTTCTGCTTTCCATGAGCTAGAATCGGCGTTTAAAGGCCGTGGTTGAAGTAACTTCCCAAAACTCAACAAAAAGTTGTCTTCAAACCGCCCTTATGAAAGGGTAGTTGCCCTGCAGCAGGGATGGAGAAACTGTGGTCCTCCATTTGTTGCTGGATTAAAAATCCCATCATCCTTGATCACTGTAAAGGTAAAGGGACCCCTGACCATTTGGTCCAGTCATGACCGACTCTGGGGTTGTGGCGCTCATCTCGCTTTATTGGCCGAGGGAGCCGGCGTACAGCTTCCGGGTCATGTGGCCAGCATGACTAAGCCGCTTCTGGTGAACCAGAGCAGCGCACGGAAACGCCATTTACCTTCCCGCCAGAGCGGTACCTATTTATCTACTTGCACTTTGACGTGCTTTCGAACTGCTAGGTGGGCAGGAGCAGGGACCGAGCAACAGGAGCTCACCCCGTCGCAGGGATTCAAACTGCCGACCTTCTGATCGGCAAGTCCTAGGCTCTGTAGTTTAACCCCCAGCGCCACCTGCGTCCCACCCTTGATCACTGGGACTGATGCAAATAGCAGTCCATCATCTTCTGGAGGACCAGCAGCTGCTTTACTGACAAGGAACCTGGCTTGCAATTCAGCTCAATCAGGCAGCGGGAGAAAGTTGGGCTGGTGAGATGTGCAAGCTTTGGGACTCCCAGTGGTTTACAAGCCTCAAAGGGAATCAAAGAAAGGAGGCAGGAGATGCCTCCAAGGCAGAGAAGGCCACCCTGAACTCGGGGGATAGAAGAATATATATAGGCTGGGCTATTTCTTTTTACCTTCAGATATCTCAAGGGCTGCCACATGGATGAGGGAACAAGCTTGTTTTCTCCTGCTCTGGAGGGTAGGACTCGAACCAATGGCTTTAAGTTACAAGAAAGGAAAAGTGGTATTATACCGACAAAAACAGAGTGGCTTGCCAAATTATTGGAGTATTACAATATATCCAAAACAATGGGAGAAATTGGAAGGATCTCAAAAGAGAAGATAGACAAGGACTGGAAGGTGTTTAAAGGATACTTGCAAAATTATATTGAAAAATCAGAACTCCTATTAGAATAAACAAGTTCCGTTATAAATGCTGAAATACTAAATAAGATGGATAACAATGTGTAACAGAAAAAGAAGCAGAAAATTGGTTTAAAAGTATATGAAAGAAAGTAATAGAAGTGGAAAGAAATTGCAACTGAGTAGATTGGAAGTTTATCACAAGGGTGGGGTGAGGGGTGGTGGTGGGAAAATGAAGTATTTGTGGGATTAAGTGTGGGTATGTATGTTCTTAAGGATTGTATGAAATGTATGTTTGTATGTTTGTATATTCATAACATGTATATATTAATGTTGAATTATTTTAATTATTATTTTTTAAAGTTACAAGAAAGGAGATTCTGACTAAATATCAGGAAGAATTTTCTGACAGTAAGAGCTGTTCGGCAGTGGGACGGACTCCATCTGGAGGTTGTGGACTCTCCTTCCTTGGAGGTTTTTAAGCAGAGTTTGGGGGGCCATCTGTTATGGATGCTGCAGCTGAGATTCCTACATTGCAGGGACTTGGACTAGATTACCATTGGGGTCCCTTCCAGCTCCACAACTCTATGATTCTACGAGCCCAGGACCCTGCATGATGTGTTTGGCTGCTTCTGCTGACAGTAAAGCGGAAGAATTGTCTAGTGATTGTCTCGAAAGCCGGGAACTGCCAATTCCTGCTCTGAGCAGCTTAAGACCCCATCAATTGTGGCAGTTGCCATTTGTGGAGGATCCCAAGGAACCATTTTCAAATATTGGCAAGGATCCTAGACACACTTTATTTTTGCCTTGATTATTTCCAAGAATATTTCTCTAGCACCCATCCTGTGATTCTGTTTCTCATTTCTCTTCTGCTGAAAGCAACAGGCAGAATCACAATTAACCTTTTCACACTTCAAGGGATCTAATGCAATTTCTTTTTGTGTGGGGTGGGGTGTGTATGTGTGCATCTTGCTGTGTCCTGTCCGTCAGAGCATAAGAGCTTGAAGTATGGGCACTCCCAACAAAATTTAAAAATCTGGCTGTATAATTTGGAACTAATGTGATTTGATTGGCCTGTTAATAAAAATTATGTTTACAAAGAAGAACTTGCTTAGTCAGGTCAGTGGCCCATCTAGTTCAGCATACTGTTCTCAGGATGTGAATGTATGTGATGTATGCTTCTTCTTCTTCTTCTTCTTCTTCTTCTTCTTCTTCTTCTTCTTCGATCACTCATAGCCGAGTAAGATATTTTCCCATAAACAGTGGGTCCATAAGTGACTGTGGAGGCCAATTCTGGATCCACACGTCCTTCCACAGTGGGGACATAGGTTTCCGGGTGGGAGTTGATCACAGTGCGGGTTTGCCAAGCGTGCCTTCCTCTTAGTACATTTCTCCCTGTTGTCCTGAGTTTGAGCGTCTTCAGTCCCAGTCCTCAAACACTCTGCACTTCAATAGGGAGAAAGCTGCACTTGCAGAGCTCAGGCGATGCTGGATTTCGGCATCAGTGCCAGCCCTTGTGGAAAGATGTGTGATGTATGCAAGGAGGACCTGAGTGGAAGAGCACTCTCCCCTCTTGCAGTGATCAACAACTGATATTGCTAATAACTTCCTCCGACAGTGTAGGGTAGAACATAGGCATCAGAGGTAGTAACCACTGACCGGCCAAACAGTGGGTGTGACAAAGCTGTTTGTCCCCCCCTCCCTTCTTGGCCAACTCACTCCCCACCCCCCATTTCTCCCAACATTTAAGTACCATATGATTTCAGTTTTTGTATTAGTCTGAATGCAGTTGCTTTGGAGGGAAATTACTTGTGAAAAGGCAGGAGTGTTTTATTGTTACTATTATTTTAGGCATGAATGCCTGCACCTATGGATGGGAGAGGAAATTCACTTGGGATTTTTAATGCAAACCACCTAATAAATATTGCCAAAACAATATGCAAAACAAAGCGCGGCTCTCTTTTGAAATTCACACTTCTCCCAATCTTGCAATGCCATTCTCCAACCAAAAAGTATGTATAAAAACATGCACATTACAGAAAAGTGTGCATTTGAGAGAAGCTACCCCTCCCCGTAAAATGCATTATATTAGGGGGAACGACTGGCAAAATTTGCATAAAGCCTATGCATAATAAAAATGTGTGCTATATAATGAGAAGTTTTTTAAAGGACTTTTAAAAATCGCAAATGTGGAGAACAGAACTTTTAGGATTGGAAAAATGAGAAATGAAGAGAAAGTGAAATTGTCAGATTCTTTCATCCCCATAAGTAGCAAACAGCAGTCAGATTGCAGCCTTGCAGCTGGAGTAGACAGATGTTTATTCAGAAGTAAGCATTTCTGTGTTCAGTGAAACTTCCCTCTGCTTTTTAAGCTCCATGGGGGCTCAGAGGACCCTCCCCTCATTTGCTTTGACTCAGTGGCTGAAGGTCGGCGGTTTGAATCCCCGCGACGGGGTGAGCTCCCGTTGCTCGGTCCCTGCTCCTCCCAACCTAGCAGTTCGAAAGCACGTCAAAGTGCAAGTAGAAAAATAGGTACCACTCCGGCGGGAAGGTAAACGGCGTTTCTGTGCGCTGCTCTGGTTCACCAGAAGCGGCTTAGTCATGCTGGCCACATGACCCGGAAGCTGTACACCAGCTCCCTTGGCCAATAAAGCAAGATGAGCGCCGCAACCCCAGAGTCAGTCACGACTGGACCTAATGGTCAGGGGTCCCCTTTACCTTTATCTTCAGGCTAAATGCAACAGTACACCTCAGTACTGCCCCCCCGAAACCCTCACTGAGAGCACTGAGCAGCCCCATACAAAAGTTTTGTTTGAAAAACACCTGGGCTATTTTGTTGCATCGGAAAGATGCTCCAATACCACAAAAAGAAAGAGCAAGTGAGCCGCATAGTTGGATATTCTAATTATACAGCTGATTTCAGTATGGGTGTGGAGGACAACTTTGTTTTAGGAGGGAACAAGTTCAAGAAGCAATTAATTATGGGGCTTCCAGTGCCAGCACTGAGAGCCAGAAGCAGGAGCTGCTTTAGATTACATGAAATGCATTAAAAAAAGAAAAACCCAAGCACATGATGTGCAAAGGTTTAACAAAGGCAAAACTCTCCAAGGGAAAGGACTTGCATTGCAGGACATGAAAAGGCTCTGCAAGGGCTTGTTGTTGTTGTTTAGTCGTTTAGTTGTGTCCGACTCTTTGTGACCCCCATGGACCAGAGCACGCCAGGCACTCCTGTCTTCCACTTCTTCCCACAGTTTGGTCAAACTCATGCTGGTAGCTTCGAGAACACTGTCCAACCATCTCGTCCTCTGTCGTCCCCTTCTCCTTGTGCCCTCAATTTTTCCCAGCATCAGGGTCTTTTCCAGGGAGTCTTCTCTTCTCATGAGGTGGCCAAAGTATTGGAGCCTCAGCTTCAGGATCTGTCCTTCCAGTGAGCACTCAGGGCTGATTTCTTTCAGAATGGATACGTTTGATCTTCTTGCAGTCCATGGGACTCTCAAGAGTCTCCTCCAGCACCCAAATTCAAAAGCATCAATTCTTCGGCAATCAGCTTTCTTTATGGTCTAGCTCTCACTTCCATACATCACTACTGGGAAAACCATGGCTTTAACTATACGGACCTTTGTTGACAAGGTGATGTCTCCACTTTTTAAGATGCTGTCTAGGTTTGTCATTGCTTTTCTCCCAAGAAGCAGGCGTCTTTTAATTTCATGACTGCTGTCACCATCTGCAGTGATCATGGAGCCCAAGAAAGTAAAATCTCTCACTGCCTCCATTTTTTCCCCTTCTATTTCCCAGGAGGTGATGGGACCAGTGACCATGATCTTAGTTTTGTTGCATTGTAGTAAGATAAAGGAATTCTGGGAAATGATATATAATGAATTAAAAAAATGTTTAAAATAGCCTTTGTTAAAAGACCAGAAGCCTTTCTCTTAGGAATTTTAGGTGCAGATATACCGAAAGATTTGAGAAGACTGTTCATGTATGCAACTACAGCTGCAAGGATGCTGCTCGCCCAGTGATGGAAAGAGGATAAGATGCCGACAAAGGCAGACTGGCAGTTGAAATTATTGGACTATGCAGAGATGGCCAGATTGACTGGGAAAATCAGAAACCAGGAGGATCGAAACTTCAATAGAGAATGGGATAAATATAGATTGTATTCAAAAGAAAACTGTAAACACTTGAACTCTTTGGCAGGCTTTCAATAACTCTTGCCACGTTGCCAAGGCTTTGGATATATTGGAGGACTCTAATTTGGATGAACTATAATATGCAGTTGATGATGATATTTAAAGGACCCACGGAGGGGAGGAGCCCTAAGAATCTTGTTTGATTTTAAAATTTAAATGTGTTATCTGTGCGAATTGTTTTAGAAAACCAATACAACTTATTTCAAAGAAAGAGAAAAGAAATGGCTCTGCAAGTAGAGATCCATGGCAAGCAAAAGAGAAAGGAAAGACGTTTCAAACATACCATCAAACTTCCCCATGGGCTTCAGCTGCCCATTTTTCTGTTCTTACCTGCCAACATGCCGCACTGCTATTCTACTCTTTCCCACCAAGCTGGATTTCCTGCAATAAGAAGAAAAAGTAACAAATGATGGGAAAATATTTAGGGCTAGTACATTTGGATTACAACACTGTCCCACCTCCATCCATAATGTCCATGAACCAGGAATGGTGATTGCTCAATAAACATCTAATCTGGAGGCATCCTGAGATTGCTTTTTCATATCTACAGGCTTTCTCAACCCAGTTCCCTGCAGGTGTTGTTGAACTGCCAATCCCATCTACCCTAGCCATCATGGCTAGTGGTTAGGAATGATGGGAGTTGTCATTCAAAAGTTCTGAAGGGCACCAGGTTGAGGAACCCTGATCTATCATGATGTGGCATTTCTTTTCCTCATTCCATGATGGCTCCTCCTCCTCTTGTGAGTCGCTATTCCATGCAAGTTTCAGATCATGAAACTCCTTCATGACATATCCAGCCATCACATTAATGACTGACTCAATTCAATTTAGGTTTCTTATTCTATGAGGCCAGTACTGTTGCAACTCCTTGACCTGCAGTGAAGCTTCAGGGTCCATCCAGTAAGGTTCCTTCAGTGGATAGGAATTGACTCTGACCCCCCCAGGGAACAGCAAACTGGAATAAACTTACCTCATGTGAGGAAACAGATGATTGTGAAGGAAATTTGTCAAACTTAAGGTGTGGGGAGAGGTATGACAATCTGGGTATATAACGATACTTCTGGTTCCATAAAAGTGCTAGAGCTATCATGAAATTCCACCTGGAGTGAAGCTTCAAGGTGGATGCTGAGATGTGAAATATCTTTGAGATTTCAAGCGGGGGGGCGGGGGGAGACAATATAGATTAGATAAGATAGCCTGGATTTCTCAGGGGGTTGGATGCCGATTAAGATAGATGCACTTCTAGTGCAGTTGCATGCTTGTCTACTAAGAAGTAATCCCCACAGAATTCAATGTAACTCACCCCAGGTCAACCAATTTATACCCTGGGAGTAAGTCTCATTTAACACAATCAGGCATTTCTGAATAGTCACTTAGACAAGAGTGTTGATAGTTCCCACTGAAATCGAGGGGACGTAACTCAAATCTAATTTTCACACTGATTTCAGTGGGACCAATGTGTAACCAATATGTGGTGCAATCTTATACTGAAACTATTCCCATTGAGTTCAACAGGACTTAGCTTATATAGGATTGTAGCTTTAGTGTTTTTCACACATTCCTAAAATGGCACTGCATTTCACCTCTAGATAATTTTTTTTAGGGAGCTTTTGTTTCTTCCTACTCAGGAGAAGCTCTAAATAATTTTAAGGGAAGGGGAATTGTTAATGGCAAATTTTCTCAGGAGGATTCTCCTGCAGTTCTTTTTAGAAGATTTATCTTGACCTGTGGCCAACAGAGCTATTAGACTCCATTCTCAATCACAGCCATCATTATGAGAACCAGCAAGTAGCAGACAGCCAATGAAAAAATACAGATATTATTGTAGACTTTTTCTTCTTCTCCGTGTCTGTGTTAAAGTTCATGCAACACAAAGCAGTCCACTTTCCTAATTGAAGCCGATAAGCACTCAATGGCAAGAGAAGCAATTTAGGGTAGACTCCTCAGGAAAGAAAAAGAGTCAAGTATGACTGATGAATGAGATTCAATGGAGGGATAGCTCAGACATCTGATGAAATGTTAATGACATGCAATATGACACCTGTTGATAGATCAGCATTTCTTGTGCATGTTTCTCTGCGGATTAGTTCACCATCAACCAAAACTTGGCCCCACAAGAAGCCATCTTTTCTTTTCTCCCCAAATCCTATCTATATTTGGCAATTTGTCGCTCCTGACAACAGCACTGTCCTCCCTCAGGATGACAACTGGCACATCTTATTTCACAGAAACGTTTCAGTGCTCATTCCTTCTTTCCAAGACAGCCAACACTGATGCTACCCTCAACTATGGCTGTCTTTAGGATGCACACAGATTTGAAAGATGCCAAATTCATTTGCTCATCAGTTTTTATAAGAAACAGACCTAAAAGGCCCTGGCTTCTTGTTCCTGCTTGTGTGTGGGTAACACTCCAGTGAAAAATTAGATTCTTCTTCACACTTGAGCTGAGTCAAACGTCTGAGCACTTGTGCATCCAGCAAACAGGATGGATTGCATGATACACATTGCACGATGCACATTGCAGCACAAAATGTTTTTGACGTTCCTTGTAAAATTCACATGCCAGTTTAATTTTAAATGATTTAAACAGAAATTGTAAAATCATTACAAGTATCAGACTGTGATGGACTTGTTCGGTGATCTTATCCTACAACTGCAATTCATTCTCCCTACCATAATCCACATCAAAGATACTGGGATGAAGATCTATTGCACGAATAGATGGCTTTTCAACGAAGGAGAATTAACCCAATATATAACCAGGCTGCAGAATGCTCAAATGTCCAAAGGCAGAGGCTGTCCGGGTCTGGGGATATATTGAAATTTGTAAATCTGGCTCCAGATTTCTGTGAGTACATTTGGCTGCATTTGTTCTGAACTCCGCTGCCAGCCTGGACAGGACAGATGTGGTCAGAAAAGAAGGAAGTAATAGACTGTTTTTTGGGGGGTGGGGAATAGTCAACATTTGACAAAGCCCATAAAAGGCACCATCTATCTGGGAATAGCGGTAAGAAAAAGGTTCCCTCACTGCTTAACTAAAGGTCACTGTTTCATCACTGGCAGATAGGGATTGCACACAGGACTGTTCCCATTCCGCTGCAATTCATCTTCTGCCAAAAACTGCATTATTTATCTCACTGTCCGCTGTGGCAAAAACACACAACTTAAATAATTTACACAATTACAGTGGTACCTCCGGTTACATACGCTTCAGGTTACATACGCTTCAGGTTACATATGCTTCAGGTTACAGACTCCGCTAACCCAGAAATAGTACCTCGGGTTAGGAACTTTGCTTCAAGATGAGAACAGAAATCGTGCTCTGGCGGCGTGGCAGCAGCAGGAGGCCCCATTAGCTAAAGTGGTGCTTCAGGTTAAGAACAGTTTCAGGTTAAGAACGGACCTCCGAGACGAATTAAGTACTTAACCCGAGGTACCACTGTAGTTACATAAGTTATGTTGCTATTACATTAATCCCCCTCCTTTATTTCAATGCAAAGAAAACACAGTAAAAATAGGAAGGGGGATGTAATCAGTGATATATCATTTGAGGGCTGAAAGCAACAACAAGGAATACTTATCATCAGTGCTTTTTTCTGGGGGTACGCACACCCCTAAACATTTTATGAATCTAAGTTTGGCCTCATTGAGGGGCAGTAGGTCAATTTGAGTAGGAAAATGAGAGTACCCCTAAACATTTTTTTAGGGGGAGAAAGCACTGCTTATCACATTCACTGGACTGATTCCCATTTGAGACATGGGACAAATATACAAATATTCAAGATTCACTTCTGTTTCTGTTTTTGTCAGAATGTCCTGACATCCCTATCCCTAGAGCAATCCTCTGTCTTTTCCCGTTTCTACGTCCAATTTTAAAAAATGACAAGTTGGGTCATAGAGCAACTTTCCAATTAGTTTGCTTCTTGCTAGTTGAACTTTTCTTTCTCTTAAGAAGCAGAAGAAATCAAATATCACAATTACTGGAGATTCTCCAGACACAAATTGAAAGCCTCAGTCTGCTACGTCTTGTTCAAATTTACTGGTAGTGAAGCTGCTCAGCCACATGATTCCTATTGCCCATTCCTCTACAACAAGTGCACAGAATCAATAGACTCAGAAACTCCTCCCCATTCCCTGAGATATCAAAGCCCTTCCATTTCGTAAGTCCTCATCTGTGGAGAGACACTATGCTTGGTCCGCTTAATCATGACCTAAATCTTTTTAGCATCTTAGCTCTGGTTGGAGAGAGCAAATTTGCATTACCAAGAAGAAAAGGGAAAGAAGGGAAACGAAGGCAGGGGATTATATATATATATATAGAGAGAGAGAGAGAGAGAGAGAGAGAGAGAGAGAGGAAGAGAGAGATGGCATTAGAGAGCTATTCCCTGATGCAAATGAGACTTTTAACTTTGTTTTTTTCCCTTTCTTCACTGTTCATTCTGCATGAATATTGTAGGTGGTTGTTTTTGAAGAGGATTTGGGGGAGGAAACGCTGCTGCTTGGTCATTCTCAGCCCTTTGTTCTGTAAGTGATTCTTTTAAAAGTGATGAAGGTTCTGCTTCAGAGGATTAGACTGATTTAAATGGTGTTTTCTTTGAAGGAATCGCGAAGAGCGGGACAACAGTTCCCAATGCCTCCAAGCAGCACACGCATAATCATCGCCCCGTTTCAATTCTGCTTCCTTTTGTTTGAAAATAAAGAGAGTTTCCCCCCTCCTGCTTCTTCTGGCTACACACCATTTGAGATTCGGTGTGTTGGGCTGCAATCTCCTCATACTAAGGGAGGGGATTGGATTGAATGGAAGTGTCCATCGCTCACTTCTGCTGGCTCCGCTGGTCTTCCACCAGCACGGACCTCTCTCTTCCATCCATTGAATGTCTGGGAGAAAAGACGGTTGGTGGTCTCCCCACCAGTGCAGCCCACTGAAAAGCCCCAAAATGGGGTGCTCCACCCCATTAACTTTTGATCACAGTCCCAATCTTCTCCCCATTGCCCCACAGCCACACCTCCTTCCCTTTCCTCTAGGGTTCGTATCTTCCTCTGCCCTATCATATTTTTCAAATCCTGGTTAGCCTTACTTAGCATTAAAACACAGCTGATGAGGGTGTGCACAGCCAGGGCCGGATTTAGGTTTGATGAGGCCCTAAGCTACTGAAGGTAATGGGGCCCTTTATATGTCCAGCTGTCCTTTGTCAACAACAAATTGTCACTGTTTCTTGTGTTGAATATATGCTATATGATAATTTATGGACCTAATATCTAAAGCCATTTGCACATGTTGCCATGCAACCTGCAGTCCATGCAGAATGTAGGCACCCTATATATCGAAATGTTGCAGTATGTAGGTTTTATTTTATTTGTTTCTTATCTTATATTTTGGAAATGTACATCCAGTTTTTTCCCCTTTAATTTTTTTTGGGGGGGCTCCAAGAGAGCTATAGCTAGTTTAGCTTATATGTAAATCTGGTGCAGAAGAAGGCTGATCGCCGAAGAATTGATGCTTTTGAATTATGGTGCTGGAGGAAACTCTTGAGAGTCCCATGGACTGCAAGAAGATCAAACCTACCCATTCTTAAGGAAATCAGCCCTGAGTGCTCACTGGAAGGACAGATCCTGAAGCTGAGGCTCCAATCCTTTGGCCACCTCATGAGAAGAGAAGACTCCCTGGAAAAGACCCTGATGTTGGGAAAGATGGAGGGCACAAGGAGAAGGGGACGACAGAGGACGAGATGGTTGGATAGTGTTCTCGAAGCTACCAGCATGAGTTTGACCAAACTGCGGGAGGTAGTGGAAGACAGAAGTGCCTGGCGTGCTCTGGTCCATGGGGTCACGAAGAGTCGGACACGACTAAACGACTAAACAACAACAACAACAAATCTGGTGATGCACACAGAACACCTATGTATCTTCACCTTGGCTAAGAAATCAGCCATTGACTTTTGGTTGCCTTAAGCAAACCATTGTTTCCTAGTCTCAGCCCTTCATCTCCACATGAGGAGGGCAGCATTGTCTCACCTTGCAGAGTAGTTGCAAAGATAACAGAGATAATGTATATGTAGTTCTTGGAACACTCTAAAATGCTAAGCAGCTACCAAGAATACTTGTTCAGCCATGAATATTTGTCCCTTTTTCTGAGGTTGTTTCACTTGCACAGATAAATTAAATGCAAAATCAATCTGCACTTCAAATTTGCCAAACATAAATGGCTCAAGCAGTAGTATATCATACGGATGGATATAGTTCTTGTCTCTTTTAACTAGTGTGCTAGAATTTCCCAGTTCCTGTGCCCCTATTATTAACTACAAATTTTGCTTCCATTAATATCTGTTGGGATCTCTTATGCATTGTGGTATGTTTCCGTTCCACTGGTTCTTTGAACCCCTCTTATCCTGTATTTCTGCACTGCATGCTGGGCATTCCATCGATGTCTCTCCTAAGCCCTAAGCCTCTTGAAGTTTTGTCTTCATTATATGAGATTGTACATCCTGGGTCTCCAATGTATCATTGTTAGCTGAAACTCATTGCATCTCCCGGCTGTCGAGAGCAGAAAGTTATTCATCATGTTCGTTTTCCGTGAAGACTACCATCTTGGCTCATTTACCTAAGAAAATAAGTTTGCTTCCAAAGCTCTGTTTAGAGAGCTATTGTCATCTTGGGCTCAGACAATGAGAGAAATGGCAATCTTTAAATAATTTAAAGTCGACAAAGGTACCATTTTCTGGAATAATGTTGGGGATTCAGTTGCAATCCTGTTCCTATCCAGGAAGCATAACTCAGGCCGAAGATCACACTGTGAGACAGCTACTTTGCATAACACCGCTCTCTGCAGTACTACAGGCAACCATCTGTTTATCTGCTCCCATTATCTCTGGAGATTATCCAAATGATAACCTGGCCACCCTACAAATTCCAGTTATCCCGAATTATTTTCATAGGCAAAGATTTGGAATATTCTGACCCAGTGGAGTACCATGGGGTGTACCATCACAGGGGTGGATGCCCCGGTCGCAAAATTGTTAGGGGCACAATTAACACCAGGTGCTGCCTCAATACAGCTGCGTGCTTTCATTGCTGGGCTCTGTTGAACCAGGAAGTGACCTTTCCAGACAACTGAACAACTTCTTTTCTTATTTCTGTGGCTGCGATCTCCTGGGTGATGCTGACACCATTCGGCAGTTGAATGTGCATGAATATTCTGTCCATTTCCCTTACTCACCCCCCCCCTTCTCTACGGCCCCAGGTGCTGGCCACCTATGCTATGCCACTGTTCTGACCTTAGGGACAGGGGCTGAATGTGGCCCTCTAGAAATCTGTGTCTGGCCCTCAAGACTCTCGCACTGCCCCTTCCCAAAACACTCCTCTTTTCTCCAGGCCACACTCCTTGCCAGCTTTGCTCTGTGCCCACCCTTAGCCTGGGTGCAAGGTTTCCTTGAACTGTGATTATGTCTCATGCTTCCCTGGAGAGATGTTATGCACAGAAACTTCTGACTTTTGAAAGGCTGGAATGTAGCCTAATGTACAAAGGTAAAAGATACATCTATTGCTACACTCACTTCTCCCTCCGCAGGATAGTGGCACCTGGAAGGGTGCCCATGAGGCAGTGTTTGACCTTGGCTGAGAAAAGATTCCCAGCCCTGTCCTAAAGCAACCTGGAGAAAATCAATTATGTAATAATAATAATAATAATAATAATAATAATAATAATAATAATAATTAATGTATATGCCGCCCTTCTGACTGGGTTACCCCAACCACTCTGGGTGGCTTCCAACAAATTAAAACACAGTAAGACATCAAACATTTAAAACTTCCGTATACAGGGCTGCCTTCAGATGTCTCCTGAAAGTCAGATAGTTGTTTATTTCCTTGACATTTGATGGAAGTGTGTTCCACAGGATGGGCACAACTACCAAGGCACTCTGCCTTGTTCTCTGTAACCTCACTTCTCGCAATAAGGGAACCACCAGAAGGCCCTTGGAACTGGACTTCAGTGTCCAGGCTGAACAATGGGGGTGGAGATTCTCCTTCAGGCATATAGGGCCAAAGCTGTTGATGGTGCGGTGGTTTTCTACAAAAGCCGTGCTATGATGTCCACAAGTTGCTATTTCCCATAAATTGCTTAGAAAGGTACTTGCACATTTTGCTTAGTAACTTTCCTTCTAGGTGGGCTAGAGTTTTACTTTTTTTTTTGAACGAAAGCTCAGAGTCTGGGAGCCCTGCCCAGGGGTGCCAATAAAGGCACCAGGTTGGCGACCCCTGACAAAGGGGTTGCATGCCAGACAAGCTGATGTGGAAAATGGACCCTGAAGATAATACTGTTTGAAAACCGCAGGCAACTGATAATTATACTGCACTTGCAAGTGCCTTGTGATTTTATGAAGGTTCTTTATACCAAGTACAGAAGTAAATGAAACCGAAATGCATTTTTATACATCCTTTCAATAACTCATCAACTTTATGTGCCTGACTTATGGGCAGGCGAGGCTGTTTGCTCTGAGCAGCAAATTGCTCTCACCCACCTGAGTGGCATACAAGCAAGTTGCTCTCCCAATTGTTTATTATTTTGTCCTGTGCCCCTATATGTGAATGCGACTGTTAACCCTCTTGTTCATTTAAAGATTTTCTGCTCAGTAGTCATATGATGTATTGTCTCTATCTCGCAGTAAGGAAGGAACAAGGACACAGTCTTAACTATAGTTCTTTTATCATTGGCATTAAAAGAAGGTGAAGGTTTTCTAGCGGCTGTGATATATGCCATTAGCAGAGCCTTGCAAATTAGTCCACATGAGTTACTAGCCCACAAAAATGGTTTACTTGTCTGTGGAGATCCATTCTTCATTTGTTGCATAGCAATAGTCTGAAAAGGGGAGGGAGGGAGGGAAAGACCAGCTCCTTTCCAGTTTGCAACAGACTTTTTACCCTGCTCACCTGGACGTGATTTATACTCGCCATAGAGGAGCAGGTGAGTTTCTGTTTACAGTCATGCCACAACACAAAGGACACACTGTAGCCAAAGTCAAGCAGGTTTAAATTTAATTGATTTCAAGGGGAAAAGAATCTGCTTATTTTTTTCTGGATCATGTCCAAAATTAATTTACAGTTGCTCTGCTGCTGCTGCAATGTTCTCAAAAATGCCTTTAATTAATTGACTGTATTTTTTCACCTTAAAGTAGTTTTTTGAATGAAAGATTAATGAAAACCATGTCCATAGTTTCCCGCATGCTTCACACTAGGGGTTTTTTCCTATTATGTTGAGGTTTTTAATTGATCTTAAATCAGATTTTTTTTGTAACAAAATAATGAGCCAGGGGAGTCATGTGTTGGATACATGTCTGCTTACAGTTTAATCAAGACCCAGAAAGCCTCCAGTGAGCTCAGTCCTATTTTTTACTCTTCATAGAAAATGAACAATTAACATAAATACCTGCAGATGTTTGGGTTTTTTCAGCGTAGTCCATAAAGTTTATAACAGCTCTACTTATAGAAGTTTAGCTCATCTCAATCAGTATACAGTATTACAGAAAGAAAGAACACTTCAGCCAAAATATATACAAATGAAGATTGAATTTCTTAGCAATTGGCTATAAAGCAAGGCCAGGAAGAAATATCAAAGTTAATGCACTATAGACTCTATAGTTTTCATTGTCCCATATGGAAATTTTCAGAAGGATGGTGTGGTGCATGTAAAAGTTTATCATGAATAATAAGCTCTTAAAATGATGGCGGCTGTGCATGATGAAACAGAGTGCTGATTCGTGGTATTGCGCCCATCAGCTTACTATATTTTCTGTTTCCTTGCGAAGGAATTACTTTACTATATTTTCCACGATGTTTCCTTTTGCCGGATATCCTTTCTTCACAGATACTCAGCCATATGGTGACTAGTTCACCAATATAGGTGAATGCACATCCCACTGATGTTGGCAGCAACATTCCCATTGAGTTTTAATGAACAAGTTTCAATGGAAGAGGCAGGAGGAGTGGAAGGGGAAGCTCCTTGCATGCATTGCTTTTGGGGGCATGGAATTTGCCCCTACCCTGAAGGGAGTGGAAACACCTGCAATCTGACGATAATGTCTGTGCAGCGTTTTTGAAATATTCAGAATGCTACAAATGCATCCTTAGAACAAACTTGTAAGGTAAGCAAGTGTAATTCTCCACTCCCAAATGGAGATGGGAGACTAAGGAATTGGCTTGTCAAAGGCCACACACTCACAACCTCAGCTGCTGGATTAGTCTGGATTAGCAGCTGGATTAGCACATGGGGTCCGACATCCAGTTAGGGATACCTGCAAAGGATTCTGTTCTTCTGTATGAACCTGCCCAGATCTTAAGACTGGCTACAGGGTTCAGGGGTTTGCCATTGAGGTCCATTTATTAGGTAGGTGGGGACAAGGAATGGAGCCTTTTCAGTGATGGCCCCATCACTGAAATTTCCTCCTACAAGTGTTGTGCTTGACTCCCTCTTTGACTTGAAGACCTGGATGTTCCAATCTGCTTTTAATTTGAATAGCGATGTTGGACCATATCTTCAAAGTTGTAGTTTTAAGTGTTGCTATCATTTGTTTTGTTTTATTGATTATGTTGTAGGTTCAGGTTAGTTGGGCTTTATATATTTACTGTTTTATTATTATTTTTTGTATTTGTACCACTTTAAGAGGGCTTTTCTTTCCCGAAAGGTGATATAGAAATGTTTCACTAACGCAAATAAATTCTTGCCTATTTGGTCTCTAGCCGCGAATCCAGAGAATATATAACAATTAACCCCTGTTACCCTAGTCTACACAACTCTCCTAAAATTAGTTCCAATTACTTACTATACAGAATTCAGTTCTTCAACTTCAAATGTTATGCTTCATAGCAATGGCCCAAGGAATCCATTAATGCAAATGTTCCCTGTCTGTTCACATAATTCCTTTCCCCACCTCAAAATTAATTTCTACCTGTTCCCTGCTATGTTAAACATTCTCACACTTTATTAGTTTATTTATTTTGTCATGAGAGAACTGTGTTCTCGCTATGACCTAATTCAGACAACTTTTATTAAAAATTTCAATCTGATGGTATTTCATTAATCACCTTCAGGAATCAATATGTCAGAACACATTTTAAGAAAACTATTTTCCGCACATTTAGTCATTGCTACCCGCTGAGAAGTCCAAAGATATCATTGGAGGGGGAAGACAGTACTCTTATTTCCAATTTCATTAAAGACTGTAACTTCTTTTTAGGACAGATATTGGGATAAAATAATATGTGTTATAACTTTATAGTGAACTGGCAGGAAATGGCCATATTAGGTCTTGGTTTTTTATCTGTTCAAAAAAAGAAGACGTTAGTAATGAATGGCAAACTCATCCCTCAAAGGCCCAGACATTTTACAAACTAAGCTCCAACCTTACCAAGGTTCAGACCTGATTCGTATTGGCTTTCCCCTGCTCCAAACCTCCGTACTGTCAACACAGCTACCCCTTTCTCTTTCCTCAAAATGTGCTGGCAGTGGCAAGAGGCAGCCTCACCTAGAGGAGCTTGTAGCCAGAAATCCATTAGGGACCCTTGTCACAGGCTCATGGAAGCTTCCCATACCACATCAGGAATCCTTATTTCCATGGTTTCTTGGACCAAGGTCATTTTCAAAGCACTGTTGAGGGCTGTGGCATTTCTACGGAGCCACCGGTTGTCTCACGTACTACTGACCCGTACACCACCAATCTGCTGCCACCAACCAGATCTTCCCTGGTAAAATCACTTCAGTCTCCGTCAGATTCTCAAGGTAATAAAGAAGAATGTATTTTATTTCAGACACAAACAAACTTTGACGGCATTCCAAACGTTGTTACTCTCTACTTTCTTAGTCTTATTTTCCTCTATCTCTTCTTCCTCCCCTCACTCAAGAACCCACTGCCCTAACTGTCTCTCTATTTTCAACTGCCTGCCAACTGCTTCTCCAAATGCCTTTCCCAACCAGTCAGCCCACTAACACCAACCAACTACCCACCAACAACAACTCTAACAAAACCTTAGGCTAAGCCCTGTTATACACATGTAGGCTCCTCCTCCAGCTTTCCTATTGGTCTACATTTTTAACCCTTTCTTTTACCCCTGTACAGACAGGCTTAAACAAATGGGCAAACACCACATGGGCCTACTGAAGGCTGTCCTACAATGCCTTCGTTTTGCCACCACCAGGTTGCAGGGGCATTCTGGGTCGATGGGTAGATTTCCCAAAGGTATCATTGAAAGCACAATGAGACCTGAACGGGTTTTGGAAAAAAATGATTTTCTGATTCTCAGACCAAAGATTGCACTCCTTTCCCATAACTTTCATGAGAAGGGTTCTTGCTGCCTCTACTAGTGAAAGACCCAACAACTAAGTGTTTGTTTTTGTACCAAGATATGTAATAAAGTAGTAAGATTGGAATACAGCAAGCCCACATCTCGTGTGCATTTAACTTCTGTGCATTCAGCTTTACGTGCATGGCAAAAAACATTAAAAATATAAAAGGGGCCGAGGAAAAATAACTTTGCAGATCCCACCCATTGAGCCAAACATACTTTGACTATATGTGATTTTAACTTTAGGTGTGATCCCTGGAACATAACTGCCACATAAGTTACACATTTGCTTGAAAAGTTGCATGCACATTAAAAAATGTAATCCTCAGATCCACGTTGATATTTCAGAAGAAAAATATTAGGTTCTAAACATTTCTCTTATAGTTGCCAGAGACTTTGGAAGTGTTAATGCTTTGAAGGCAAAATTCACCATTAAAATAAAATAAAAAGTGAGGATTGAATTTATCTTTGTTCCTTCTGTGTGAACATTGCAATCATTCTACATCATTTGTATCTCTACAGTCACATAGTCCCAGTTTACAAAAAAAAAAAAAAAGACTCCTGAAAATGAAATGAAAATGAGCTGCATATGGAAATGATTGTTTTGCCGATAGGTAATCTACACAGGATCATCACAGAGTTGTTTACCAGCTGTCTACACATTTTGCAGGCACTAGCTCAGGTTGCTATTCCGTCGCCCATTTTGTTCCCTACTCTGGAACTGATGGCAAAATTCTGCAAATTAATACTTGATGTACGGCGATTGCGGTCCCTGGAAAAATGACACAACCCAACTGATTCAACATTTTGGCTGCAAAATGCAGCATAAGAACATCTGAAGTCTTTTGCTGGAAATAAGTGAAGGCCCATCTTCCAGCATTCTGTTTTCAGGTACAGAGCTGGTGGCTTGAGCGCAGAAGACTTGGTCGACTTGGGAGAGCAAGGTTCAAATTCCCAATAAACCATGAAATTTTATGGGTGACTTTGGGTCCAGTCGTTATCTCTCAGCCCAATGTACCTCAATCGATTCTTGTGAAAATAAAAGAGAGGAAGAACTATGTTTATCACCTTGAGATCTTTCGAGAAAACACAAGTAGACTCTCTAAGCGTCCCTATTTTCCAGGGACATCCCTGAGTAAGAGAAGCCACCCTGGTTTCTGATTTGATCCGACCCCCGAGCCGCCTGAAAGCAATCCTGTGTAGGGAATTTTTAAAAAAATGTTTAATGTTTTAGTATGTTTTTATATATGTTGGAAGCTGCCCAGAGTGGCTGGGACAACCCACAAAGATGTTGGGGGGTATAAATAGTAAAATTATCATTATGGAATGGGATGCCTCTATCTTCATTGGAGAAATGTTGGAGGGTATGCACAAGCTGTGATATATAAAAAGCTCACAAAGGATTATTTCCTCCCAGCTGCTGATAATCCCAGTGGAGAGAAACAAGATGTGAATAAATATGGCTACATGGAGACGATCGCAATGATGATTTTAAAATGACTTCTTGAAACATCCAAGGGACATAATTGTCTTATTTTTTCTCTCTCTTCCTGTGGCACATTTCAAGAAATATGGGAGGGAAGGAAAAGAATGGAAGAGAGAGAGCGACGTTTGTGAGACTGCTTTTTGATAGCAGTCTATAGTGAGTGCTAGCCTGTGCTAGTCTGCCTGGTATTGTGAAATATGCCTTAAAAAAGCCTACCCTCAGCAGCCAGAAACATCATAGCCAGACACTGGAGAGACCTGTCAAGGAGTAAGCATGGACCAATGGTACCAAATAGTATGGGAAACAGCCTTATTAGAAAAACTAATAAACTGAAACTGACATGGGCGTTCAAATGGAAGAAGACACCTTCACCCCAGTATGGCTCCCCTTTATCACATACACAGCCCGACAAGACAACGACAAGAATCCACCAGCAGCATACAAATCAATATGGCTAACCTGATTCAAAAACACCCACCCACCACACTCACACATGAAAACAAAGATCACCATAGCCAATCACAAACAAATAACCACACCCTAGGCCAACCCCAACCTCTCTCACCACCAAATGAACACAAGCAAATAGTAAAGAGAACCCGCACAAGCAATGTTGACACAAAACCCCACACATAAAGGAAAATAGAAACATTGCCACCTGACCCAACTGCTACCCACCATGGCCTCCTCCACTTCTTTCCCCCTTTTCTTCCTAATGTAACACTAATGTCTCAACAAATGAAACTGATCTGTAGAAAATGTCACTTGAAAAAAGAGACATTGCACATACAGTGGTACCTCGGGTTAAGAACTTAATTCGTTCTGGAGGTCCGTGCTTAACCTGAAAATGTTCTTAACTTGAGGTACCACTTTAGCTAATGGGGCCTCCCACTGCCGCCACATCGCTGCGTGATTTCTGTTCTCATCCTGAAGCGAAGTTCTTAACCCGAGGTACTATTTCTGGGTTAGCGGAGTCTGTAACCTGAAGCGTCTGTAACCTGAAGCGTTTGTAACCCGAGGTACCACTGTACTTTTGTAAACCAAGAAATCTTTAATAAAAAGTATGTTTTAAAAAAGCCCAAATCTACATGTGAGAACAGACCCTGAACTTTCCTATGCTGTGAGATTTACATGGCCTTCTTAAAGATGACAGAAGCTAAGGGCCAATCTAATATGTTGCCTTCTGTAGGAATGCACCTCAGGTGTTTTAAATGTACGCTTGAAAACTCTGCGGTGTGAACAATAGGTACTGGTTTTGGGGGAAAGCACACAGGGATAACATCACAGAGGTACAACAAAGAGTATAGGGGAGTGGAGATCTGAATCACAATGAACATTTGTGTAGCAGCAGGGAGGAAGGCCTCAAAGGAAACTCTCACTTGCTGAAATCCTGTGAGGCTTGTGATCAATATGTGGGTTGACGGAATGTGTATTTTGTGTATTTTCCAGATTCTAAATGACAACATGATATTCCAGGAGATGAAAGGAGAAAGGAAAATGCTCCATGTCCCTCATTTCCTAAGGGAACTGATCCAGGAAATTATTTGTCTCCATATGCAGTTTTTCAACACACTGTCAATTTTCTTTCCCTTCAAGTTTGTATAGGGATCCTTTGATACATAGATCAAGACAGGGATGTATTATGAAAGATGGGGTCCCTAGGAGATGTATGGTAAAAAAAAACCCGCTCTGAAGACGTAACAGAGTAAGCTGGTTAAAGTGCAAGTCGCAACACTTGTACAGTGGTACCTCAGGTTACATACGCTTCAGGTTACAGACTCCGCTAACCCAGAAATAGTACCTCGGGTTAAGAACTTTGCTTCAGGATGAGAACAGAAATCGTGCTCTGGCGGCGCAGTGGCAGCAGGAGGCCCCATTAGCTAAAGTGGTGCTTCAGGTTAAGAACAGTTTCAGGTTAAGAACGGACCTCTGGAACGAATTAAGTACTTAACCCGAGGTACCATTGTACACTAATAAATTTCACTAATCCTACTGGCAAAATTTCACTTATCTCTGAAAATAATTGTACTGGAATTCTGTTGTTATCACCATCATTAAGTTGTTATCAATATTATTAGTGACTTACGAAAAGAAAGACTGAAATAGATAAAAAACAAGAATTAGACAAGCTGTGATACTCACAATACTATAAAATAGCACATCAAACTCAACACCATGCCACTAAAAATATGCAGGGCATTGATATCCAAAGGCCTGGGCAAATGCAAATAATTCTACATGGCACCTAAAAACAGATAGCAAAGGCATAAGGTGTGCCTCCCTGAGGAAATCATCTCACAACTGGGGGGCCACTCTTGAGAGGGCTAGTTCTACCTTCTACCTCTCCCTCAGAATGGGCACACAGAGAAGGGTCACAGATAAAGAACACAGAGTTCTTAATTTTTTAAAAAATATTTTTTCTGAAATTCTGACAAACGTTTCTGTAAATTCCACTGGCAACTCTAGTTAAGCGGCTGCCTTGGTGACAGAACACATGCCTCCATGTTCACTTAATGGCATCTGCAGTTTAATAATCCTTGGCTCATTTCACACGGTTGCAAAAGCAATCCTTGGTGTGTCATGTGTCGTGAAGCTGCAGTGGATCTTGGTTCTGGGTGCTCACATGACACATGAGTTTCCAACATATTTGTTGCATTAACCCATTACATTATGCAATTTAATGTGGACAGAGCCAACAGGAACCCTCTAGATGTAATCGGATTTCAACTTTCATCAGCCCCAGAAAGCATGGTCAATGAGGATGGGAATTGCATACCCTCCAACATTTCTCCAATGAGAATAGGGATGTCCTTTTCCATAATAATAGTAATACTAATAATTTTATTATTTATACCCTGCCCATCTGACTGGGTTGACCCAGCCACAACATATATAAAAATATAATAAAACATTAAACCTTAAAAAACTTCCCTATACTGAGCTGCCTTCAGATGTCTTCTAAAGGTTGTATAGTTGGTTCGGGGGTCGCATAACTCCATACCCTCCAACATTTCTCCAATGGAAATAGGGACGTCCCAAGAAAAAAATGGGACATTCCGGGATCAAATCGAAAACCGGGATGGCTTCTGTAAATCCAGGACTGTCGCTGGAAAATAATAATAATAATAATAATAATAATAATAATAATAATAATAATAATAATTTATTTATACCCCACCCATCTGGCTGAGTCCCCCCAGCCACTCAGGGCAGCTTCCAACAAAACACTAAAATACAATAACCTATTAAACATTAAAAGCTTCCCTAAACAGGGCTGCCTTTAGATGTCTTCTAAAATAACTTTGGAAATCTGGCTGAACTGTCCAGAAGGAACAAAAGTATTGCTAGGTTGGAGTTTTCCCGAGATTTGCTCCTGAGCATCAAAGAATATGAAGAAGACCTGCAGAAGGGACTTGGAAAAGATTTAAGAGCCTCGGACATAAGATCACCAGGTTGATGGACTATATGGAACTGACGGAAAGGACTGGCAGAATCCGAAGCCAGGGAGAGGAGATAGTGGAAGATTACTGGAAAATTTAAAGTGTTTATTTAGAAATATTGTTAAAGTAATGACTGTTAGAAAAATGGTGGAATGATATTTTATGGATTTAGCAGAAATGCTATAAGAAGTTAGGTGCATATAAGTAATTTACCCTTAATGGGAAATAAGGTTAAAGAATATGTTATTTATAATATGATAGAAAATAGAGAAAGATGGAAAGGATTTGCTGAAACAAGTACTAGAAGTGGGATACAAAAAGGGAGGTGTGAGGAAGTCAAGGAAACAAGGGAATGAAGGACAGAGTATGGAAAAGGAGGGATGTTTTTAAATTGTTTTTGTTTTGCTTTGTTTATGTGTCTAGTTTAATGGGTTTAGGTTGGGTTTGTATTGTTTATATATTGTATTGTATTGTTTTTGCTTTTCTTCTTTTTTCTTTTTTTTCTTTTCTCTTTTTGTCTTTTTCTCTTTTTCTTCTACTTTTTTGTAACTTTTAAAAGTAATAAATATTTTTTTTTTTAAAAAATAGATGTCTTCTAAAATAGGGACACTTGGAGGGTCTGGAATTGTAGTCCAACAGTGTCCGGTGACCTTTGCATTGGCTATGCCTGATGTTATCTATGAAGTGGCCCTTTGATTATAAGGAGAATTTGGAAAGCCAAAAATCTTATAAAGGTGGAATTAAACAGGCATGGCCGAACTTGGCCCTCCAGCTGTTTTGGGACTGCAAATCCCATCATCCCTAGCTAATAGGACCTGTGGTCAGGGATGATGGGAACTGTAGTCCCAAAACAGCTGGAGGACCAAGTTTGGCCATTTCTGCATTAGGGTAATCACAATGCTGCTGTCCAACACAGTATGTTGCGTTCTCCCTTCTCTCACTGTGTCATTTGGTTTCTTCATTATCATATTGAGTAGCCAGGTTAGAAGACCCTGAAATTTCAGCACCCAAAGCTGTGACCTAGGGGTGCCCCCCCAGTGATGTCATTAACCATGACACGTTCTGCATTAACCATGATCACAGAGAGCATGTTATACAAATAAAAAAATACGAACAAATGAGCAAAGCAAAGACTTTTAAGAGTCCATAGGAACACATAATATTAACATCAGCATACAATATCAGCTATGCAATATTAATAAATTTAAAGTGCATTCTGTGCTAGAGCACCTTTCTTGCAGATTGCTGTTGCTACGTTGACATAACCAGTAATGACTTTTTGATAAGTGTCTACCTGTCTGAACCATACTTATAGTCACTCATGCATTAAACGGTTTTACAAAAAAGCAACAACATCTGACTGCGATATTCTCTTTTTCACCACCACAGATCTTTAAGCAGACATGCCTCTGGACAGTTTGAATTTGGCCTAGGACGTTCCAGAAATATTGGATTGGTTATCTGCTGCTGGCATACTTTATTTGCATTTTGAGAATCACTTGTTGCTTGAGGGGTGACTAGCAATGGTGATTTAGAAGGGGAGCGGAGTGAAGGAATCCATATATTGACTTTCAGGCAAAAAACGTTTTAACTGAATCCTGTCTTTAAACACAGCTGTTCCAAAATTAATGTTCCACCTGATCATTGCTTAATGCTGAACACGATTTCTGAATTTTAACAAACATCAAACGACAATAGCAAACTTTACATGTTTTGCACGCGTATAAATGAAGGGTGATAATCAAGTAAGTTTTAGTTAGAGTAGACCTATTGAAATCAATGGCCCTAACTGAGTCACGTTCAGTAATTTCAGTGGGTCTGTTCTGTCTGTAAGATTTTTATTAATTATTAGTTTAGCATGTTGTTCCGTATATATTCTGAGTAAAACTCAGTTAAATGCCACCTTAGAATAGAACATAAAGACTGATAACAGATGAGGCAAGATGCAGTTCACAGAAGACTTTAACATCTTCCACAACTATTATTTAGACAAGATCACCTGTCCAGAAAGCAGTTGTGAGCTCAGGGGGGTGAAAGATCTTTCTAGCCGTATTCACAGAGGATAGGAATGGATCAGGCCACACCACTCCTTTAGCTAACCTATTGTTATGTGCTGACTATTCAACAAAAGCAATGAACCACACCCTCGAATACCAACCCAGTATACTGAACTAGTCTTACCTCTTTTAAACCAAAAACGCCTCACCATGATAAGAAGTATGGGAGAGCCGACATGTGAATAGAGTTAGATGGAACTACACCGACTAAGGGTGTAATTGCTCCAACATCTACTATTCATTCACTAGTGATCCTGAAGAGATCATGCCCTCCCTAGACCCTCTCCCCTCCATTCAGGCCAACCTGATGCCCTCACCAGATCAGATCCACAAGGGGGGGGCTGTGCATATTCCTAGAGCCCACTCCCACAAGATGCAGTGATAGCGTCCAACTAGAACAGCTGTAATGGGGGGGGGGTTAGACAAATTCATGGAGGTCAAGACCAGTCTTGATGGCTATGTACTACCTCCATCATCAGAGGCAGCCCGTCTCTGACTGATGGGATGCGCAAGTGGGAAGACTGGCTCAGGTCCTGCATCTGGGCTTCCTGCAGATATATGGGTTGGCCACAGGGAGGGCAGGTTGCTGCTCTAGATGGGCCTTTGGCGTGATCCAGTGGTGAGGTTCTTATGTGTCAGGCGGCAGTAAGCAACTTCCATGGCTGGTTGCCAGGAATGTATAGTGGTACCTCGGGTTACAGACACTTCAGGTTACAGACGCTTCAGGTTACAGACTCTGCTAACCCAGAAATAGTACCTCGGGTTAAGTACTTTGCTTCAGGATGACAACAGAAATCATGCTCCAACGGAGCGGCGGCAGCGGGAGGCCCCATTAGCTGAAGTGGTACCTCAGGTTAAGAACAGTTTCAGGTTAAGAACGGACCTCCAGAATGAATTAAGTTCTTAACCTGAGGTACCACTGTACAAGACAAGGAAAAGTTCTTACCATCTGCTTTTTATTCAATACAGTGGTACCTCCGGTTACAAACTTAATCTGTTCTGAAGGTCCGTTCTTAAGCCAAAACCACTATTAACATGAGGCGCGCTTTTGCTAATGGGGCCTCTTGCTGCCGCTGCACTGCTGGTGCACGACTTCTGGGGCAAAGTTCGCAACAAGGAGCGTCTACTTCTGGGTTACCCAAAGCATTCGTAAGGAGGACGGTACGTAACACAAGGTTCCACTGTATTTACAGAGAGTGGCTTGGAACACAGCTTCTTGGGATAATGGCGTTGTCCCGAGTGACTCTCCACCCCCCCTTTTCTCCCACTTCCTCAGTCATCATTGTCATCATCTTCCCTACAGGTGGCGCTGAGGGCCCTCTGCTTCTGAGCTCTTTGCTCTACTACTTTCAAGGCTCGCCGGGTTCTGGGAGAGCGGGGGTCTGGAATGCTTTCTAAAGACACTGCGTCCGTCATCTGTCACCCTCCTGGCGCTCCCTGTTCCTCTTCCTCCTCTCCCATTATTTCCGAACTTTCCCCCTCATCTGCCTCTGAGCTGTGACCTCCCTCAAATGCCGGTTGTAATTCTGAACTGTCTTCTTCTTCTCTGGAAGGGTCAGGCTGGGGAGGCAGTCTCCACCATTCCTCCTCTGCCCAGTCCCTGACATTATAGAAGAGGAGGAGGAGGAGTTTGGATTTGTTATCCCACTTTATCACTACCCGAAGGAGTCTCAAAGCAGCTAACAATCTCCTTTCCCTTCCTCCCCCACAACAAACACTCTGTGAGGTGAGTGAGGCTGAGAGACTTCAGAGAAGTGTGACTAGCCCAAGGTCACCCAGCAGCTGCATGTGGAGGAGCAGGGAAGCGAACCCGGTTCACCAGATTATGAGTCTACCGCTCTTAACCACTACACCACACTGGCTCTCCTTATCCAGGAGGGGTAATGCCACTTTTTCTGTTTACTAAAATAGGAATTTGGGGTTCTGTGAAATGACTATAGCTGAGTGGAGCAGTCCAGTGGCACCACATTTGCTGCCATCTCAGTTCTGACGTCAGTCTGAAGTGCTTCCCAGGAAGCACTTGGTGAAATAAGAAGAGGAGTGGACAAGGTTATACAAGAGATGCAAGATATGCACACAACACGTCAGGAAAAGCAATTAAACCTCTACACTATGTTACTAAGATAAGCCGAATCACAATCAAATGTTGAACATGTCTTCTTCACCCCCTACACAACATGCAGCAAATTGTACTCTGTGCCTTGACATCAACACTTCGTTAAATTTACATTGGGTAGGGCTCAAGGCAGGAACGCCACTTTTGGTTGTAGCCATATATTTCTTGCATTGTGTCTTTTTATGATTTTATTGTGTGGCTTTATATTTTTACCGTATATTGTTGTAAACCGCCGATTGGAAGGTTGGCAGTTCGAATCCATGCGACGGGGTGAGCTCCTGTTGTTCTGTCCCAGCTCCTGCCAACCTAGCAGTTCCAAAGCACACCAGTGCAAGTAGATAAATAGGTTCTGTGGCGGGGGGAAGGTGAACGGCGTTTCCATGCGTTCTGGTTTCCGTCATGGTGTTCTGTTGCGCCACAAGCAGTTTAGTCATGCTGGCCACATGACCCAGAAAGCTGTCTGCGGACAAACTCCAGCTCCCACAGCCTAAAAGCAAGATGAGCACTGCAACCCCATAGTCGCCTTTGACTGGACTTAACTGTCCAGGGGTCCTTTACCTTTTTTAAAAAAACACGCTGTGATTCCTGCATTGCAGAGGGTTGGGCTAGAAGACCCGCAGGGTCCCTTCCAACTCTACAATTCTATGATGCAGTGGTATATATTTTAAAAAATAATACATACATACATACGTACGTACATACGTACGTACATACATACATACGTACGTACGTACATACATACATACATACATACTGCCACCAGGCAGAATAGCCACCATGAACTGCCTGATTCTTGTCGTCAGGAAGGCAGAGCCAGACCCATAGTGGAGGCGCTTGCATTCATAATCGCCTCTTTCATGAATCCCAGAAGAAGACAAGGACAAGAGGAAAATGCTACTGGGCAATCATTCCATCCATTCATCATATTGCAGCTCTCCTCTTTTGACCACAGTCATGTATAATGTAAGTTGGGGAACCAGATTGGTCCATGCCACACATTTCTTTGAGCTTTTCCTACCACTGCTAATGATATGTCTTAACTCAGCCTACAGGCAAATGTGAGACAGAGCAATAGAGGAAATCAGAAAAGTATTTCCCACCAAACACTTAAGGGCATGGGAGGGAATTGGCTTTTTGCTTTTCAAGGCAAAAGAAGTAATTTCAAGATCTCATGAAACCTTAAGGTCAGAATCATCAAGGCTTTGAACTGTCTCTGATTATTAATGAGGCGAGTTGAAAATGAAATTGTTATAATGCAGTTCACAACCCTTATGCTGGTACATGACTAAATAAATTATTAGAGAATTATCTCCTGAATTGCCCCACAGAGATAGATGTGGAAACGTCCTAATTAAATATTTGCCAAAACAATCAAGCTAAAGGAGGTTGATGGGGGAATTATGGCCCCGACTCTCCAAAGCACTTGAAGTCTAATGGAGGAGAACAAACAGATTTACTAGAGAAGATTTGGAGAGAAGGGCCTCTTTCTCCTAATGCCTTGGTTTGCCACCGCAAAACAATCCCCAAGAGTTGGGGGTAGTTGCTAAGAGAAGCAAATGTGTGCCTCCACACTTACAGGTCTCTGCATGATCTGCCTCCCTTTAACGGTATAATTAAACTTAATGGTAGGATATAAACATTTACCTAATAATGAAGGTTTTCTGAATTGGGTCCCCAGGTACAGTTTTGTAATGGTTCCTTTCTGAAAGGAGGGGAAATGTGAGAGAGCTTTGTGTGACACAGCACAGCCTTTCTCAATGTTGGGTCCCTAAATATTGTTGGACTATAGGGATGTTGACAAGGGATGATGGAAGTTGGAGTCCAATAATATCTGGGGTACCAAAGTTTGGAAAGGGTGGTGTATGCTTTAGATTTATTTCTCTGTTGTCCTTGTCGTTGCCTGTTGAAGATGTTCCCCTTTCAACAAGATTCCAAGTGGTGACTTTTATATCCATTGAGATCTGCATCAGATTTGAGCTTAATTTGTGTGGTGGTGTTGTTTTGAATTGTTTCATTGAATGTCTTCGCAGAGTAGATCCATGGAAATCAATCAACATGGCTAACTTAAGTTATTTTCAGTGGGTCTACTCTGACTAGAAGTTAGCTGAAAGCAACCCAACGTTTCCAAATGTTCAAATGTTTTAGCAGGTTTTTACATATGCAATTGATCTGGGTATGTTTTTATTATATTGTGAATGGTTTTGAGATGTCTCATGGGAAGTGATTCATAAATGGAATAAATAACAAGAGCAACAATAATAGAATGTTGGGTTAGGGGTGTCAGGAGTTCAGCCTACACTTGAGTAGGACCCTGGTAGAGACACATGCCCGACTGGCATGTTCTCTCCCTCCTGGTCGTTCGTTCGGGAGCTTCAAAAGCTTTCTTCTGCCCGAACATCACAGCGACCGATGCCAACTGACACCGGCACACTTAGGGATCCACAGAATTTGCGCATCTTGCGTGACAGACCTCAGCAACTCAGCATTTTGGCTAATCTACTTTTATTTACATAAAAACACACATGGAGCACTGCAACATGGCTCCCTCTCTCTCTAGCATCAGACAGCAAAGAGAAAAAGGACAATAGTCCCACTTCACGGAACGCAGTAACACAAACATCCTGTCTCCGTCACGTCCCACTCTGTGGAGTCAAAACACACACCATCATGTGATAGACAAAAATCCCATGACTGCAATCATGGAGCAGGAATTCTAACAAGGGGGACCCAGTTTCAGAACCACATTCAGCCATTACACTCCCTGGGCCAATCACCATCTTTCAGCCTAAACTACATCACAGGATTGTTGTAAGGAATTTCAGATTATCACTGAAAGCAATCCAGAAATAATCTGTGGTCAGGGGAAATTATGGAGCCTGTTAGGAATTACTAGCAAGAATTTACAATAGGGAGAGTTTAATGGGAAATAAAATGGGAGTCTGAAAACAAAAACAAGTTTGACATGGTACAAAAGCAGTGACCCGCTGCATTAAGGGTGGAATAAAAAAATCAACATCAACAGCATAAAAAGTTTCTTTTCAGTATCAAGGCATTTTAAAAGGTCATTTAACATAACACTGCACAGCAATTTCATCCAAAATGCTTTCATAAACACAAATTAATACTCCAGAGGACATATATTAATCAAAGGTGAAAGCTCTGACAACCCGACAAGTTCAAAATTCTGAGATGAATGGAAGAGACATACTTAGTTTGTTGATGCTCTTTATTGGACCAGCTTCCGTTCCATGATAAATGGGTCTTAAGGAAGAAATATGCCTTTGAAATGGGAAAGTGCCATGGCATCTTCAGACAGGTTTTCTTGGTAATAGATTTCATGTTGTCAAAGTATTGACTTTGCTCAAGCCAGATTGATGGAGGGAGGGTACCACTGGGAGAGCTATTGCCATCATGGCCTGCTTGTGAGCTTCCTAAGAAGGATGTGGCTGGTCACTGTTAGAAATTTAGCCACCATTAGCACTGTGGGTTAAACCACAGAGCCTAGGACTTGCTGATCAGAAGGTCGGCAGTTCGAATCCCCGCAATGGGGTGAGCTCCCGTTGCTCGGTCCCTGCTCCTGCCAACCTCGCAGTTCAAAAGCACGTCAAAGTGCAAGTAGATAAATGCGGCGGGAAGGTAAACGGCGTTTCCGTGCGCTGCTCTGGTTTGCCAGAAGTGGCTTAGTCATGCTGGCCACATGACCCGGAAGCTGTACGCCAGCTCCCTCGGCCAATAAAGTAAGATGAGCGCCGCAACCCCAGAGTCGGCCACGACTGGACCTAATAGTCAGGGGTCCCTTTACCTTTACCTTAGGTGGACCTCTGAGCTTCTCCAGAAAGGCTCTGCTGTAATAAAAGCATGCTTTGCCTGAACCAGGGGTGGGGACCCACTTTTTTGTTTTGGCCTGAGGACCATGGCCTCATGGCAAACTCCCCCGAAGGTTAGATAATAATAATAATAAATTTTATTTATATCACCCTCCCCAGACGAAGCCGGGCTCAGGGCAGCTAACAACAAAAGTTGGGTGCAACTGCAGGAAGAAAGCCCTCCTTCCTCTGCTCACCAACACAACACATGGACACAGCTATTTCCTTTTATGAATGCACACATCCAGCTCACACAACCAGTACCCCACATGCATACGTGAGGTTGTATGAGAGTTGTCTGCTTAACACAGGATTTCCACTTGGGCAAAGGGACTTCCTCTCCTTGTGCACCCCACACGCCCCAATCCATTCTGAGGTTCCTCCAACCCTCCAGAGCATATTTGAGGTGGGTGGGAGAAGGAGAGGAAATATTGTTATGGCGGCATAAGTCCTTGTGCTAACGGGATTGCTTTGTTAGATACAACCTACAGATAAATACAAAGTGCCTGAATGATCACCCACAATTATGGATTTACTCTCATGGTTATATGTTCTATGCCTTCTGGCTTTCCTGAATATACATGGAAATTCTGCAAGGTGCCTTGGAGATCTTCTGCACTTGTGGTATTCTTATTCCTCCACCTTTTAATGCAGTTGCATTAAGTGAAGAGCTGGCATGTGGCCTGGTTGTGGTTGGGACTGTCGTGGCCACAGGTCTCACTCTGCAGAGGCCAGTTCTCTAATCTGAAGGGCTTCCAGAGGACAATCCTCTATCTGAAAGGTGTCCTCTCGTTGAGGGCTGTCCAGTCCAAGTCTGGGCTGAACCATGAAAACGGAGCGCAGAAGCCTTGAACCTGCCCACCATCCATAGTTGGCAGCACTCGGTCCGCAGATTGAGACAGGAACACAAGTCATCTGGTGTCTTCCCCACTATGGTGAGATCCAGTGTATTTCTGTTTAAATTATAGTAATCATTTCTCAAATCGCTTCTATCCAATTAAATCACTATATGTGTATTGGTGTCCTCTTTGGCCCTCTTTTTTTGGCAATGTATCACTAGCCACCCAAATTGGGATGCGCACTGGGTTGCACACCTTGATGACAGTAATGCAAAGCTGATGAGCATACATTTTGAGATGTGCATTGCCATAGGCATCAATGGCGTAGTGGGGGGGGGGCAAAGGGGCAGTGGCGCTGAGCGCAAAATGGCTAGGGGCACAAAATTTCAACACCTGGTGCTGCCTCAATACAGCTTCATGCTTCTGTCACTGGGCTCCGTTGAAAACTGCTTCTCCATGTGAACCAGGAAGAGACCTCTCCAGACAGCGGAACAACTCTTCTTTCCTTATCTCTGCCACTGCAGTCTCCTGGGTGATGTAGACAGCACTAGGCAGTTGAATGTGCATGAGCATTCTGTTTGTTTCCCTCCCTCCCTCCCTCCCTTCCACCCACACCCCTGTGTGGCCCCAGGCACTGGCAACCCACGCTATGCCACTGATAAGCATTCAGCCTGCTTTTCCCCTTCTCTATCCTGATATTGCCTAGTTTGTATATCGAGCCAACAGTTAACCACACCCACACTAGAAAGTCAATTAGCACGAGAGATAGAATAATTGCTGCACTACTAGAATAGTATCTATTTGATGTCCATGACTCCCTACATAAACACTGGTCCAGTTTTCACAAAACTGGGGCTTGGTTGATTTCTTTGGTCTTTAGTGCCGCTTTTGTGAAATGAACCATTCATGTAGACAGAGATCCCTCTTCCCATTACCCTAAATAATCGAAAGGCTAGACACAAACACAATATAGAATGTTGCTGCTGTTGTCAGACTTCAAAGGCATTCAAAAAGATAAAAGCTTCAGTGGCATTAATGAGTTTCGTGTTTCCCAAACCCAACAGTTGAAAATGATAAATATAAATGAATATTTAGGGCAATTCCTTCTTTCTTTCTTTCTTTCTTTCTTTCTTTCTTTCTTTCTTTCTTTCTTTCTTTCTTCCCTTCCTTGGTTGCTCTTAAATATATCAAGGCAGGAACATACATATTTAAAGTGCTTCACCGAATGAGAGCTTCTATTGGCACCTTCCTTTACTGAGCAGGATGATTATGAATTCAACCTCTTGGACTCCCAAAAGTGGCTCTCGCTGCAGGCTGGGGTTAATGCAAAGCCACACATCATTTTTTTTTAAGCATGCAAATATAAAATTGGATTTTAATGAGCATCAAGTCATGAATTTATTTAGTCTCTCTTGCACATTTGCATGAGTTTCCAAATCCAATCTGGAGCAAAAATGATGAGAAAATGTAGCACTTACAAAGCCTGCAGCATAAAGATAAAAGGAAGGGGATGAGAAGTCGAAGCCCTCTTATTTATCCCAAGGTTGTGATTTGCAGGTAATGAGAGCAAATATATCCGAACCATCTGCAGATCGTGGCGACTGTTTTTAACAGATTAGGCACACACTCCAAATTGTGCATTTCTTCTTGTTATGCTTGCATGCTTTACAGAGATGGACAGGGCACGGCATTTCCAGAGTTCAGCTGAGAGCCCAAGGGGAAGGAGAAAGGACCACGCTCAGCATGGGCTCCTGCAGTCATCCTGTTTCATATTGCTCCCTGAAGTGTCATTTCCAGGTGGAAGAGGTAGACTGACCAGCGATGCTTTAAAATAATTAAACATCAAGGAAGATCTTCCCTTTCATTCTCATAAATATTTAAAGATATGGAAGGGAACCCCCCACTGTTTCCCCCCCCATCTGTGCTCCTCAGTTCAGGATGCATGACACAACAGCTCCATTAATTGAAAACCATTCAATAGGACTTCTGCAGACAAATAGTGATGCCTCTGTACCTATTTCAGCTTTTGGTGACCTGGGGCTCTCCAATAGAATCAACCAGCAGAACCATTTGTAGTCGCTCCCAAAATCCGGAGAGCACCATGTTGACAAAGGATAGATCAGCTGGTTAGCGTGTGGGGCTGTTAACACCAAGGTTGCAGGTTCGATCCCTGTATGGAACAGCTACATATTCCTGTCTTGCAAGGGGTTGGACTTGATGATCCTCAGGGTCCCTTCCAACTCTACAATTCTATGGTAACCTATTTGTTTCAAGAATAGTTAGTTTGGATCAGGTTGTAGTTTTGCACCACCATCTTGGAATAAGGATGTGGTGGTGAAGGGGGAGAAACAGGCTTTGTTTGCAAATATTAAGCTATAGCAGAAGTCAATTTTATATTTATCCCGATGGTACTCAAATGAGGGTGAAACTCATTGTTGGCAGAAAATGCATTTGGGAATGTCTGCATTACAGGGCAATGAGCTGGGAGCAATGTTCGGGTGATAAGCAGGGGGTACTTAACCCTTCTCTATCCTGCTGCATTTCCCCTGAAACCCCTTCATCACATTCCCCAAATGAGGTGCCTATGTTTGCCTTGACCATTGGAATAATAATAATAATAATAATAATAATAATAATAATAATAATAATTTATTATTTATACCCCGCCCATCTGGCTGAGTTTCCCCAGCCACTCTGGGTGGCTCCCAATCGAGTGTTAAAAACAATACAGCATTAAATATTAAAAACGTCCCTAAACAGGACTGCCTTCTGATGTCTTTTAAAGATAAGATAGCTGCTTATTTCCTTCACATCTGAAGGGAGGGCGTTCCACAGGGCGGGCGCCACTACCGAGAAGGCCCTCTGTCTGCTTCCCTGTAACCTCACTTCTCGCAATGAGGGAACCACCAGAAGGTCCTCAGTGCTGGATCTCATGGTGGTTGGGGGAGTTCAGGGGGAAAGCAGAGGTAAGAGGAGGGTTAAGCAACTTCCACTCACTGCTTCTCCTGTAGAACATGACAAACCTGCAACTTTGCAGAAGTAGTTACTGTTAGGATCATCCTACTCTACCCTGGTAGAGACACTTGCCCGACTGGCATGTTCTCTCCCTCCTGGTCAGTTATTTGGGAGCTTCAAAAGCTTTCTCCAGCCCAAACATCTCAGCGACTGATACCTAAAGGCATTAGAACGCTTAGGGATCCTGCAGAGTATTTGCAGTTTGCGTAACAGAACTCAGTAGCACAGCATTTTGGCTAATCTACTGTATTTACATATAATACACTCAGAGCATTCTGACTTAGCTCCTTCCTCTTTCTCATCAGACAGCAAAGAGACAGAACAAAGGACAATAGTCCCACATCACGGAAACACAGTAATACTTGTGGACCGCCTCTCCTGGTATGCCCCACGGAGAGCCTCAAGGACCATAAATAGCAGCACCCTAGTGGTCCCAGGCCCTAAGGAAGTTAGATTAGCTTCAACCAGAGCCAGGGCCTTTTCAACTCTGCCTCCGGCCTGGTGGAATGCTCTGCCTCATGAGACCAGGGCCCTGCAGGCCTGTAAGACAGAGTTGTTCCACTTGGCTTGGAGCCAATTTGATTCCCTCCCCTTCTTTCTTTTTTCTTTTTCCTTTCTCCTCCTGTGATGAGGCTGCATTTTAATATTTTAATGTTTCAATATTTTAATTGTTGTATTTTAATCTTGTTTTTAAGTTGTATTCATTCAACTTGTTTTTATTATTGCTTGTTAGCCACCCTTAGCCCGGCCTTGGCTGGGGAGGGCGGGGTATAAACAAAAATTATTATTATTATTATTATTATTATTATTAATAATAATAATAATACCAAAACATCCTGTCTCCGTCACTTCCCACTACGTGGAATGAAAACATACACCGTCATGTGATAGAAAACAATCCCATGACTGCAAGCACGGAGCAAGAATCCTAACAGTTACCTGGGCTCCCAAAAATGTGTCTACTGCCTGGCATCTGTGTATACTTTCCTGCAGGCCTACATAAAGAGGAAGCTGAACTGGGGCAGTGTGAAACTCAACCGCTGGGAAGTGGGTTGCTGGATGAAATAATTCCCATGTCCCCATCCCCAAGGCGTTTTTCCATAGCGTGAATTGCTTTCATTTTGCACTTAGCCACAACATCAGCACTCATGCTTTCAAACTGCATTCTAGATCTGCTTTGTAGTTTCTGATGACATTACTTTTGATCAGGAGGAAATACTCCCCCCCACCACCACCTTGGTGGGGAGCATGAGGGATGGGAAAATATGACATTGGAGCTATGGCTTTGAAGAACACGTTGACGACGAAGTAAGTGGCATTATGTAATGCAAGCACGTCATGTGGAGGGGGATTAATGGGCATCTCATTAGCACAAAGCTATAAATAGGTCCCACAGAAATGACAAAAACAAGGCCTCCTGCAGTCGAGGAATATTGATCCAATTGATAATCAGAATGTGGCTGGTGAATCAACCACCTTGCCAGATTGCTTAAGTAATGCTGTGTAAAATGAGAATATTTTACCCAAGTAGGTAATAAAAGCCAGTAATATATTAAGTTAACAGGCAGACAGACAGACAAACAAACAAACAAACAGACAGACAGATGGATAGGCTTCACAACACAGCCAAAGACAACACCTGATTAATATACTAATATGCTTTCCTTATGCAATCAATTTAGTATTGATCAGAGTTGATGAGAAACAGCATTTGCTGTTATAAACTGTTCCCTAACTTTACTAGCTGTAATTTTCATGCACGTACTAGCACCGGATTTAGGTCAGTACAGGAGGTTTCCCCACCACCACCACAGGGTGCCAAGATGTGGGAGCACACAACAACAACAACAACAACAACAACAACAACAACAACAACAACAACAACAAAACCTATATTTACACAGGTGCCTACTGAGAAGATCCATTAAAAAGCAACTGTACCAAAACAAATGATTGTGAAAATAAGAAATATTTGGTAGTAGGCTTCCAAATTTTGTCCTCTCTCAGGGCACTGTATAACCAAAGTCTGCCCCTGCATGTACCAGCTAGTAAGTACATTACAGTGGTACCTCTAGTTATGAACTTAATTCGTTTTGGAGGTCCGTTCTTAACCTGAAACTGTTCTTAACTAGAGGCATGCTTTTGCTAATGGGGCCTCTTGCTGCCGCTGCGCCGCCGGCACACAATTTCCATTCTCATCCTGGGGCAAAGTTCTCAACTTGAGGTAACTCTTCCAGGTTAGCAGGATTTGTAACCTGAAGTGTTTGTAACCTGAGGCATTTGTAACTCGAGGTACCACTGTACTTTGTAAGTCTTCAGATACATAAGAGAAAAGTAATGCATTAAGGGGAAATTGCTCTGCAAAATGGGCATATTAGGCAAAAAAATAGGAGAAATTCACACTGATGGATTTTTGTGGGCTTTTAAAAATGTAAACTGATGGGGAAATGTGGAGAGCTGAATTGAAAATGGGGAAAATGAGGAATGAAGAGAACTCAGAATTGACAAGTTTGCCCATCTCTGTCTCCAAGTACAGCTGGGAGAGATGTCTGGAGAGCTTCCGATGGGCAATGTAGACAATACTGAACTAGATGGACTGACCGTATGACTTGGTATAAAACTGTTTCCACTGGTCACTTGATTTCAAGCTGTGCTTTCTCAGAGTCCTTAATTGCAGAAGTAGAAAAAAACCTCCCAACCACACAAATTATAGCTAACAAGGGGAAGGTGGAAGGATCAATGCAACAAGGAGCTTCTTTTGCTTCCCCTTCATGGTTTTGTTTGGTTTTGTTGTCTTAATGCCAACAGTAGGCCTTTGGATTTTTCGGTGCACCTTCCTTGTCACTTAAATCTCTCTCCACTCTCATGGGAACCTGAAATGGAGCCCCTGAATGGCACTAGCAGGTCATTTCCAAAGTTGGCACTTTGAGCACCACATACTAAATAATGAGGAAGATCATCTGTTGAACGAACATTTGTCTGACCTGATCCTCGAAGATGAGATTCATGGCTAATTCATATCTCTGTCTCTTCCAAATGAAGCCATAAAGCTGCAAAAGCAGGCTTTAGTTTACCTCATGGGTAGAGAGACTTTTCAAAGTTATGGGTATATTTTGTACATTCTGCACTGAAAACCAACCCAAACCCAACCCATTTTTCTGATTTTGTGGCAAGGGAGCCCAAACTCTCTGCCATAAAAGGCTGCATTCTGTGACCTACATAAACAGTGCTGCGTAAGTAAAATGGCAAATCTTTGCTCATCTTGAATAATTTATTCTGCTTCCTTCTACCCAGCAGGAAGAGGGGCAAACAGCTATGCAGCAGAAGACAAAAACCTGCCTGTGGTCCACTGGCAATCCACCGACTTTAGAATTTTCACCGAAAAATTGCCCACATGCTACAAACTTGAGTTTCCCCCCTAATGGCACAGCTCCAGATGTGTCTGCTATTCAGTCAATGACAAATATTTTCAAGGAAAACAACATGTTGCCAGGAGTGGATGTGTCTTGACCCCAACCTCTAGTAGTAGACAGAACTCAGACAAAGAGGAAGAGATCACATGGATTCAGATGCCAAACCTGAGACTGGTAGTCTGGAGCTCCCAGGGCTGGAACAAAACACCCAGAGGCAGTTCCTTTTGAGCCTGACACCCACAAGGGACAAAACCCCACCAGAGACTTGATTCCCCCAGGTCCAATCACTGATCCAGGCACCACATCAGGTAAGAAGCCATGGGTGGCGTGGGTGGCTCCAGGGCTGTAGGCTGCCCCTGTAAGGTTCTCCACTCCTCAAACAAGAGGGTAGAGCCTAGGAGGGGGAATCATGGTGTGGAGAAGGAAAAGTCCACCACTGGTGATGAAAGTACAAGGATGCCGTAAGGAAGGGGTGGCTAGCTTATGGTCCTCTAATTGTTGTTGTACTCCAGTTCCCATGAGCTCCAGCTAGCATGGCCAATCATCATGGATGATGGAAGTTGTATTCCAATAATATCTGGAGGGCTACAGGTTAGCTATCCCTACTGTAAGGAATACCTACAGAAATACCTATATAATGTGTGTGGATTGTCCTTTAAACGCTTGAAACAACTACATAGATGGCAAGGCTTATTCTTACGGTTTCTTGAATGCACAAAAAGCTCTTGAGGTAGTCCACACACACACACACACACACACACACACACACACACAGCAAAATGTAGCCTGGGGTTCTGTAAAAAGATATTCCCCATTGCAATCAGCATTCATTTCAGTTAATTAAACTGGCTATTGAAAACATTGCATAATCCTTATTTAAGGGCTATTTAAATACAGACTATTATTTGATCATTTTTTAAATTGGCATTATTCAAACGATCTATTCATGAGGGTAACTTGGCCATTTTTATAGCGTGCAGCAATGAAATAACCCAGTCATTTCAGCAGACTGCCAACGCTTGGAGTAAAAAAAAAAAACAGGATGGGGGGAATCTGACATGTGATTGGGATCTCGGAACAGGGGACCCAGGCCAAAATCTGGCGTAGGCAGGGTGGGATCCCTCATATTTCATCTAACCCATCACTTTCTCTCCTGCTCAGTCCTGTGCTGGCTCTGCTTAATGTGGATTTGGATGTAATTCCTGCAGATGGCACTTTCTCTTTGTGAGTATTTCTCATATGATATTTACTAAGGGTGTGCATTAGCTCTGTGTGTACCCCAAAATATGGTGTGAATTGGGGTGATTCGTGGAAGGTTCTTAAATTTCCATGTCAGATCCTGCCATTAACAAGGCATCTCAAGGTCTCCTGAAGTTCCTGAGTGCAGCTGTGCCTTCAGTTCACCACCTAAAAGTCAGTCATTTGTTTGTTTTTCCTCAGAAATGAAGCCAAGCTGACTAGGGAAGCTTTTTCCAAAAAAAAACAAACAGATTAACAATGTTGGTTCTACCCAACATGGTTTCACCCAACATTGTGGATGCCCAGTGGGCAAGTATGACATCACACGCAGCTCATGATGTCACACGTTGCCATCACAACAGGAGGGCCTGACAGAGCCCCCCACTGCAGCATGCAATCACAGTGAAAATTTTGTGGGTGCCCAGGCACCCAGGGCCTATGCTCTCTCTCTCTCTTTCATGGAGAGTACTTCCAGGAAACAGCTCTGAGAGAAAAACTGACTTTCCCAGGTTTTTATTTTTGTTGTTGATTTTTTGTTAACCAAGGTAAAATCATGTAGCACAATAGCCAGTGGAACAATTTGTCTGAACTTTGGCAGTTTCTTGCCCAAGAGCACATCCCTCATGTCTCCATTTCTCATAGCGATTCCCAATAAAAAGGGGCAGAGGGAATGTGATTTTTATTTCCCTACCTAAGCCTCCCTTTGCAGGAAAATCGCTGCACCTCTCTTTCTAAAATTTGGCAGGCTTAATTCTATCCGAAGGGGCAGTCATGCCTCTAATCTGCATCCAGTTCTGGAAGAAAATAAAAAAGTTAGAAACATTTAGAAACAAAACAAGCTTTATATGTTCCCCGTATAACCTCCCTTGGATGGAGCCGCCTGAAATTTTGAAGGCTTGATTCACTCTGGAATAACGCCTTTGCCTGCAAATTTCACCCACTTATGTGAAAAGAAAAGTTGAAGCCTTTTAGATTACACATGATTCTCAAGGGAGGCAAAACAAAACTTTGGATTTCACAGATCAAATCTGAACCTGAATAACAAATCAAATTGGAATGACATCAGTCGGTCCTGAAACAGATCTGTCTGCTTCCAAATGCTGCAGATACAGATGCAAGGCTAATCTTGTAGTCTCTACATGCCACAAATATCTGCCATTGCCAGAAAATGTATCACCTCACTCGTTGGTTCAAGAGAGTAGCAATATTTGAATGCCTTTATATCTTCTTTTCTAAATGTTGCTTTGGCTTTTAGTGACTGAAGAACCCTTCGAAAGCTCGTGCATTTAGATGTGTTCCCTGCTTTGTTCCAAAATGGAATGATTTAGGAGAGCCTTTTCCTCCTTCCCTTTTGTGCAATTGATTTCCAAGGATGGGACCTACATATTGGCGAGTCAAATCCATTGCCTTTGATTCTTCCAAATCTGGCCTATTATCAATGCTATTCTCTTTTTTCATTAAGTCACAGGGATTTGCATGTTAAACTAGCAGCAGGGGCTTTTTAATGTTTGCTGAACTGGCAGGAAACATAATGACAAAAAAACAATTTGAAGAGGATTCTTTAAAAAAAAAAAGATCAAATATAAAACCCACAGATCCCTCAACAATGCTTTCCCCCCTAGTTAATGTTGAGATGAAAAGGACACACCACCACCTCATATCTAATAATAGGCTTTGGTTATCACACACAGCTGGAGTTCTATAATGCTGAGCCAATCAATTAAGACATATATCTACCCTTTTAACTCTTGCTAAACAGCTACACGGGCAAGGGTTTTATGACTGGATACTTTCAGACATCCCTTTTGGCAAATTAGCAAGTGAACTGTAACACTTTGAGTATGTGCCATTTGGCAGGTGGCAAAGGGGGTCAGCAGTCGAGAGCTCCTGGACTGGATCTGTTCCCCTGACAGGTCCCATCTGCCTCGTCCCATTTGCCAAAGGGGGTGGGAAGAAAGTGTGCAAAGGCAGTGCTACTGGTGACTTTGGCTGGGGCTGTGTGGACTTCTACACAATGCCTCCCACCTCCTCTTCAGACTGCTGGCGCAGTTACACAAGTTTTGCACAAGATTTCTCAGTAACGCACCACCATCAACCAGCATCACTTGCTGCAGCTTTTAAAAACCCAGAAGCATTTTTACTTGGTATTATAGGTCAGGACATTAATAGGCAAGATGTTAAATTGTTTTTATATGCAACAACTGCATATAACAAGAGTATTGTAAGCCCAGAAATGGAAACAAGAAGAAAGAAGAATGGCAGACGAAATTAATGGACTATGCAGAATTGGACAAAATGACAGGAAGGATTTGAAACCTGCGGGACCAGAGATTTACAGAAGATTGGAAGAAGTATATGAATTATTTGAAGAGCAACTGTAACCAACAAATTACGCTAGTAGAACTACAAGAAGTTTTGTAAGGAGAAATATACGAAGTGTTACAAAGTAGAAAAAGATAGAGATATTGGTTAGGAGTTTGAAATGTAATAGGGAAGATAAGAAATGCATACTGAGAGATTAGATTGGAAAATTTTCAGACAGGATTGATGGAAGTCAAAAATTTGAATAAGATGTAAAAGTATGTTTAATTACTGTTGAAAATGATATGTTAAAAAAAACTAATAAAAATTTATATTTTAAAAAAAGCATCACTTGCTGCAGCTGAAAGACACATGAGATATTACTTTGTTCTCATTCAGCTCATCAGAAATTCCTTATGTCAAAGATTCTGTGTGCTGTCCCCCACTTTCCCTGCTCAAACTAGAACCCAATTTCCCTTAAGGCTGTCATAATTCAGTGTCAAAATGAAGGCTACTGAAGCTTCCTCCATATATTTTCATACAGAGCAGACTGCTCCACGGTCCAGGGGTGAAGAATAGAAGATATCTGTGCCAAATCTCTATTTAACCCAAGGTGGGAAACTGTTTTCATCCTGTGGGTTTCTTTCTCTCATGAGCATCCTTTGGGGACCACATTCCAGTGCTGGGTGGGACAAGAGCAAAACCTGAGGGGAGCAATGGGTATGACTCCCACCTTTGTACAGGAGACTACATTCTACCCACATATTGTCCCTCCAATCCAGTTAACACAGCGAGTCAGGAATAAGTATTTGAGGAGAGGTTGGACATTGCCAGTGAGTGGGTGTGGTCTGGGAAGAGGGAGGTATCCTGAGGAGGAGGCGTGGCCTGAGAGAGAAGCCTAGAGGGCTGCATTCAGCTTCTGGGCCTGCAATCCTGATTTAACCCTTTACATAGCTTCTGCTTCCTGAGGGCATCGTTTCAAAAGCACATTGATGCACACTTCCCATGTTGATTGAGTGCATGTGTTTCATATTCATGAAGACCTTGCTGCCAAGTGGATTGGCTTTATTGGAGAGCTGGGTGGGAATCCTGTCCCCAACCGCAGATATTGTCAGAACACAAGTCCCTTAATTGCTGAGCATGCTGGCTAGGGCTGAGGAGAGTTGGAGTCTGGAATGCAGAGGTTCCTGTCTCTCTTATAGAGCCTGATCATCTGAGAGGAGACTGAATTGTTCTGTTCTCCAGACTCATGTCTGGAGACTAGAGTGGTTTCTAAAAAATTGGTCATCCCTATGCCAATTAATACAAGGAATCTAAAAAATTCATTTAAAAAAAAGAAAGAAAATGCATTTGCATTTTGTGTATTTTTATTGATTGATAGATAGATTGGTCTCAGGGCAGTTCACAGAATAAAATCAAAATATAAAACCTCAAAATACATAATCAAAATAAAAAACAACAACACCCCCCCAAAAAACCCCACATTTTAAAAGGGCATAGGATGTCAATCAAATCAACCAAAGGCCTGCTTAAAAAGGAACACGTTTGCCTGGCTCCTAAAGGTATATAATGAAGGCACCAGGTGAACTTCCCTGGGGAGGGCATTCCACAAACAGGGAGCCACTGCAGAGAAGGCCCGTTGTCATCTTGCCACCCTCCAGACCTCTCAATGAGGAAGCACACAAAGAAGGGCTTCAGAAGATGATCTCAGGGTCCGGGTAGGTTCATATGGAAAGAGGTGGTCCTTGAACTATTGTGGTCCTGAGCCGTTTAGTAGCATGCCCACACACTTCACAACGAGTATTTAGATAAGTGTACTTAAAGGAAAGGCCTTGGGTAACCTGGTGAGGGACTGAAAGAGATGCTCAGATGTACATGGAGCTCCCTATTCCTTTGATATAACAGTGCAATTCTATGTATATTTACTCAGAATTAAGTTTCACTCTGATCCCATGTATGCATGCACAAAATTGCACTGCCAGTGAATAAACTGTGGGAGGGGAAAAGCTGCTGAACCCAGACCCTCCAAACGTCCCTATTTTCCAGGGACAGTCCTGGATTTACAAAAGCTGCATCGGTTTCTGATTTTATCCCGGAATGTTCCACTTTTCCTTAGAGTGTCCCAATTTTCAACAGAGAAATGTTGGAGGGTATGGAATTATGTGACCCCTGAACCAAGGAGATAAGTAACTATACAACCTCTGGAAGACATCTGAAGGCAGCCCTGTATAGGGAAGTTTTTGAATGTTTAATGTTTTATTATGTTTTTATACATGTTGGAAGCTACCCAGAGGGGCAACCCAGCCAGAAGGTTGGGGTATAAATAATAAAAGTAATATTATGGAATTGGATGTCCCTTTTCCCATCAGAGAAATGGTGGAGGGTATGCCAGTTGAAAACCACCCTTGTAAAGTCATGGGGGGAGCAGTTCCCCATCCCCAGGGAAAACAAAATGGGGCACAGTGAGTGAAAAAAAGCAATTTGGGAGGGTGTTAATTGAAAAAAACATCCAGCAAACCCAGAGCTAGTCTATCTCCCTGGCCACCAGACTCTGCTAAGGCTGATTTTGGTTTAAGAAAGTGTCACAGAACACAGAACAGATTGCATGGGCCCTCCTTCTTGGGGTAAACTTGGACCAGAGCTCAGATAGGCTGTGAGAATGTGAGGTCCCTGAAGCAAATTCCTGCTATCCTGTGCCAGTGTCCTATATCTCATTATCCCACGTGTCCAAGGACTACTCCCCTGACCCCTCCTCTGTGGTGAAAAGAGATGTTTCACCCAGTCTGAAGATGGGAGATTATCACCCAAACAATTACTTCAGAGCTGTAATGCTGGTACCATGGAGAGCAGGCTGCGGCAAGCAGCATGCATGAGAATCACGTCTCTTCTTCAAGAGAACTCATGACACAGAAAAGCTTTATGCTTAGAAGTGGAATACCTTGTGCTGACGTTCCATTTTTCATTATTGTTTGCAAGTCCTTCTGCAGCATCTGTGCTGCATCTGATGTTTCTGCTGATGCCATTCGCCTGGTCTGAGTCATTATGTCTGATCTCCTGGTTGCCTCTTTCATTATCCCATCCCAGAAAGTTTCATTGGCTCAGGTTCAGCCGTCCACGGGAGCTGCCGAAACCCTTTCATGTTGAGCCTACTGTGTCCTCAAGTTAGCAAAATTCAATTTGGCTTTGTGTCAAGAACATTGGAGGGAGGGAGTGATGACCCACACCTGTCCTGCTCCCTGTGGTCCTCTTAAACTGCAAACCCAAGAAATGTTGTAGAGGCTGCAGTTATGCGTTATGAGCATTGTGCTATTATTATTGGATGACTAATATTACTTCTTTAGATAGGGCCATTACATGGATTAGTTACAAGGTGGCACTGGATTTTGTTGCCTTTGGGTAGAGTCAAGAGCATGGGTAGGCAAACTAAGGCCCGGGGGCCGGATCTGGCCCAATCACCTTCTCAATCTGGCCTGCAGATTGTCCGGGAATCAGCATGTTTTTACATGAGTAGAATGTGTCCTTTTATTTAAAATGCATCTCTGGGTTATTTGTGGGGATAGGAATTCATTCATTATTTTTTCAAAATATAGTCTGGCCCCCCCACAAGGTCTGAGGGACAGTGGACCGGCCCCCTGCTGAAAAAGTTTGCTGACCCCTGGTCAAGAGTATCCTATGTCTGCTATGTTCTTGAAATATTTTTTTAAAGATGTGTCTAGCTTCCTGACTAGTTTGTCAGGGCTAAGTTATTATAGCTCACCTGACAGAGCATGACCATCTTAATCACAGGGTTCATGGGTTCCAAGCCCATGTTGGGCAAAAAGATTCCTGCATTGAATGGAGTTGGACTATATGACCCTCATGGGGTCTTCCAATTCTAAATTCTGTGATTCCATGACATTATGTCAGAAGTCAAGTTTTAAATTCATAAACTCCTAACAGGTTAAAGAAAACGATACAGTTTGTGGCATCAGCAGGAACATATTTGAAGTGCAGAGTGTTTGAGGACTAGGACATTCGCAGGGAAACCAAAATGCTTGTTTACAAAGCTATTGTACTTCCAACCTTACTGTATGCTTGCAAAACATGGATCACTTGTAAATGCCATCTCCAACTCCTCGAAAGATTCCATCAACAATGTCTGAAATTTTTTAACACATCACTAGGGAAGAAAGGCAAACTAATGCCAGTTGTACTGGAAGAAGCAAAGATTACTATTGTCGAAGCAATGATTCTTCAACATCAACTTCGTTGGACTGGTCATATTCAGATGCCTGATTATCGTCTTCCAAAGCAATTACTCTATTCCGAACTTAAAAAGGGAAAGTGTAATGCTGGTGGTCAACAAAAGAGTTTTAAAGACTGTCTTAAGGCAAATTTTCAAAAATGTATTATAAATACCAACAATTGGGAAACACTTGCCTGTGAGCGCTCCAGTTGGAGAACAAGCTTTACCAAAGGTGTCATGGGCTTTGAAGACACTCAAACTCAGGACGAAAGGGAGAAACGTGCTTAGAGGAAGGCACTCTTGGCAAATCCACACCGTGATCAACTCCCGCCTGGAAACCAATGTCCCCACTGTGGAAGGACATGTGGATCCAGAACTGGTCTCCACAGTCACTTATGGACTCATTGTTAAAACTGTGTTTATGGAAGACAATCTTACTCAGCTACAAGTGATCGCCAAAGAAGAAAAAGATTTACAGGAGGGCAAACAAGGCAGTTGCCCAGGATGGCATAGCTGAGAAGGCAGCATTTGCACTGCCATAGGTTGCCATGTGCAAACCACCAATGTTCTTTGACTGAAGGAGAGGCTTGCCTTACCGCTGCTGCTGTTGCCACGAAATCCACATCTGCTCCCTTCCCTCTGAGGAGGGATGGAAAGAGAGAGAAAACAACAGCATGGTATGAGATGGAAAGGCCATTGGGATTTGTGATCCAGAACTGGCTAAAAGTATTAAACCACAGAGCCTAGGGCTTGCCGATCAGAAGGTCGGCGGTTCAAATCCCCGCGATGGGGTGAGCTCCTGTTGCTCGGTCCCTGCTCCTGCCAACCTAGCAGTTTGAAAGCACGTCAAAGTGCAAGTAGACAAATAGGTACCGCTCCAGCGGGAAGGTAAACGGCGTTTCCGTGCACTGCTCTGGTTCGCCAGAAGCGGCTTAGTCATGCTAGCCACATGACCCAGAAGCTGTACACCAGCTCCCTCAGCCAATAAAGTGAGATGAGCGCCGCAACACCAGAGTCGGTCAAGACTGGACCTAATTGTCAGGGGTCCCTTTACCTTTATCCCCAGCAAAGCTCATGTTGCACATGAACAGGCATGGGAAAGGTAAATCTCTTCTGCCCAAGGCCAGCAGACAAGAGAATATACCCCTGCCCACCAGAAACCTTCAGCTTTACTAATACTTCAGCATGACTTGAATGCTTGCTTGCTCCCCCCCCCAGTCCACAAGACAGAAGGGGGGGAAATGCAAGCACATCCATACATTTATGCTATCAGTAAATTTGACAGCACGGTTGCTACTCAGATCATCACTCACTCTGGTCAAGTTGTCCTGAAGCCTTTGAGATATACAGAGTGAGTGATGATCAAATGTTCCCACAGCGCTGATTGTTGGTTGTTTCTTGAAACCAAAGGGGGAGATGCAAAGAGATACTGTCATGCTAGAGCGTAGTCACTGGACAGCTGTATCTGGGTGGAGTCAAAAGCATCCTCTGCCTGCTATGTTCTTTGCTTAAGAGAGACAATATTAGAGCTCCTTCCTGACTAATGTGTCTTCTAAGTCTTCCCGGACATTACTCTAGTAAGGCAAACTAAAAAATATCCAGTGATTTTCAAAGGAAGAGAAGAATTTGCACAATCCACAAGTTTCAGGAACTCACAAGCATCACTCTCTCTCATCATCATCATCATCATCATCATCATCATCATCATCATCATCTATGTCCACAATGTGGTGCTATGCCTCCCTTTCCTTTTGGGTTAACATGCATAGTAGTAGTAGTAGTAATAATAATAATAATAATAATAATAATAATAATAATAATAGTAATTTATTCATATCCCACCCTCCCCAGCCAAAGCCAGGTTCATAGCATCTAACAACAGTAAAAGTAATACAGCATTCTAAAATTAATTCTTTCTAAAATCAATTCAAAATCAAATTAATGGCAACCATTGGGCTAATAGGCCCTACGGAAAGATGTCAAGTCCTGCAGGGCCCTAGTCTCTTGTGACAGAGAGTTCCATCAGATCGGAGCCACAGCCGAAAAAGCCCTGGCTCTGGTTGAGGCCAGCCTAACCTCCCTGTGGCCCAGGATCTCCAAGATGTTTTTGTTTGAAGACCGTAAGGTCCTCCTTGGGACATACCAGGAAAGGCAGTCCTGTGGGTATGAGGGTCCTAGGCCATATAGGGTTTTAAAGGTTAAAACCAGCACCTTAAACCTGATCCTGTACTCCACCAGGAGCCAGTGCAGCTGGTATAGCACCGGGTGAATGTGATCATGCGGCAAGGACCCCGTAAGGAGTCTCACCGCGGCATTCTGCACCCGCTGGAGTTTCTGGGTCAGTCTCAAGGGCAGCCCCTTGAATCTTCTTGTGATCAGGAACTCTTGGAATGCGCGGAGGTCTGATTGGAGTCAGTTCCCATGGAGAAGCCAGGCATGGACCTTTCATGCACATCTCTGCGTCCTCCACTGCATACATTCAGGGAAACACCGGGCTAGAGCTACTGTAATTCTCTAAACCAAGGATGGAGAACCTGTGGCCCTCCATATACAGTTGGAATCACCAGCTCCAGCCAACATGGCCAACAGCCATATGTGCACAGGCTTCACTTTCAGGCCTTCCAGCGTTTCCAAGCTTTCCGATCATGAGGAGGGTTCTGAGCACGTTCACCCCAATATGATCAGAATTCTCCTGAAGCCCTTCCTTTGCAACACAGGAAAGTCTGAAGTGGAGCTGGGACAGGGACATTGGAGTGAATGTGTATTTGCTAAAACCTCGGGCCATATACCAGAGGGGTGGGTGGGTTGTGTTGTTGTGCCATGAGAATGAGACTATTCTGGAGTAAGGTTGGGATTCCAAGAGAGTCACGTTGACCCTTGGATTTTTTGTTTGATGCTTTCTGCAGCAGTGCCAAGCTTGATGCTGTGTGTGTGTGTGTGTGTGTGTGTGTGTGTGTGTTAAAGGAGTTTTGTTCCTCTGGCTGCAGGAAAACAGGAAACAAATGACCAGCTGTATTTCATGGTGCTGGAGGAGACTCTTGAGAGTCCCATGGACTGCAAGAAGAGCAAACCTATCCATTCTTAAGGAAATCAGCCCTGAGTGCTCACTGGAAGGACAGATCCTGAAGCTGAAGCTCCAATACTTTGGCCACCTCATGAGAAGTGCCTGGCGTGCTCTGGTCCATGGGGTCACGAAGAGTCGGGCACGACTAAACGACTAAACAACAACAAAGTTTCAGCAGGAGTCTTCTTTCTTGTGTGATCCTGCCTTTCTCTTGGATCCAGCTTAAGGCTAAGTTATTTACTCATCAACTTATATGAATGCTGCCTCAATGAAATAAACTGAATGACTTAAATGTAAGGATTCACTGACTTTCCCTTGGAGCAAACTAAATTTAGAAGACGGGCTTGTGCTGTACTGAAGGGATTGTTTCCTTGTGGATCATGGGTGGGTTTTTGTTTTTGTTTTTGTTTTTGTTTTTTCATATTACATGTCTGAACCCGCATTTGAAAAATCTATAATTGTCCCTTGCATGACTATTTCCCCCCATAAAGTTAATAGCATTATAATTTACCTGTGCTAAATCCTGCAGCTGAAATCCTGCAGTCATGTAGATTACATTCACTTCCTGCAAATTACTGCCCTTTTCACTGCTCAAATCCTTCAATAATCTCTGCTGTTTATTGTTAATAAAAGCTATTACTATATAAAAAGAAAGCCATTCATCTACATTCTTTTATACATTTGCCATGGGGGGAAATGTGATTAATTGGTATTAGGGACAATGAATCAACATTATTTGACGTAATCTTACATTTTGTAAGCATTTCACATTCAGTAATTTTCACTTCATTACTACTCATTTCTGCTCCTTTAGGGATTTGCTCTTTCATTAACTTGCACACACATAACTACATAAGGATATAATTCCCCTTAATGTTAAACCATGGATGTAGTAGTAATATATTAATAACTAAGCTGCTTCTTTGTATACTTGCTATTTCTGTTTTTTATGCAGGTGTAAAAGACCAATAGCTTTGTAATAACTGCATTTCTCCTTCTGTTGACAACAGGACTACTGAGCAAAATGGGGGGCGGGAATCAGCTAATGTTGTAGAAGTTGCTTGTGTTCATAAACTGAAGCTCAGTCTTGATGATCTGGAGGTACTGCTGGTAGGTAATTTAAAAGAGGATTAGACAAATTTGTGGAGGATAAGGCAGTTAGTGACTACTACCCATGATCACCTCCTGGCAAATAGAAGGGGAAGAAATGGAGGCAGTGAGAGATTTTACTTTCTTGGGCTCCATGATCACTGCAGGTGGTGACAGCAGTCACGAAATTAAAAAACGCCTGCTTCTTGGGAGAAAAACAATGACAAACCTAGACAGCATCTTAAAAAGCAGAGACATCACCTTGCCAACAAAGGTCCGTATAGTTCAAGCTATGGTTTTCCCAGTAGTGATGTATGAAAGTGAGAGCTGGACCATAAAGAAGGCTGATTGCCGAAGAATTGATGCTTTTGAATTATGGTGCTGGAGGAGACTCTTGAGAGTCCCATGGGCTGCAAGAAGATCAAACCTATCCATTCTTAAGGAAATCAGCCCTGAGTGCTCCCTGGAAGGATAGATCCTGAAGCTGAGGCTCCAATACTTTGGCCACCTCATGAGAAGAGAAGACTCCCTGGAAAAGACCCTGATGTTGGGAAAGATGGAGGGCACAAGGAGAAGGGGACGACAGAGGACGAGATGGTTGGACAGTGTTCTCGAAGCTACCAGCATGAGTTTGACCAAACTGTGGGAGGCAGTGGAAGACAGGAGGGCCAGGCGTGCTCTGGTCCATGGGATCACGAAGAGTCGGACACGACTAAACAACAACAACAACAGTCATGGTCACTATGTTCTCTGGATGCCTCTTGAGCATCATATAGGTGAGTATGAAAATGGATAATCTTAGCTACTGAAAGTCCAACTTTTTTTTAGTTCTTCTTTCTCTCCTACTGTTTTTCTCCCAGTTTTCCCATTTTTCTGTAGGTTCCCTCCCTCCCTCCCCCCCATCTCTCCATTTCCATCTCCATCTCTATCTCTCCCCTAACAAGCAGTTCAGTGGAACTGAAACATAATTGTCAGGACCAAGCTTAGCATTCTGCTACACAAGGCAGAAGACAAAATGGCCGCCACTTCACCCCATTCCACATACAGGAGCCAACTAGATTGGCAGGTGACTCTTGCTTCAACTCTGGCAGAAGGTTAGCTTAGAGGGTGCAGGGCACCTATAGCCATAGCTATTTTTTCTAGAAAAAGAGGTGCTGGGACTCACCATGTACACCTCTCCTTTGTTTCCTTATAGTGAGGATGGCGCCCACCTGAGAGGTGCCAGAACTGAGTTCCGGTAAGTTCCAGCAGAAAAAAAGCCCTGCGTATAGCTGTCTCCCGCAACAGATAGGAACAGCTGGGGGGTGGCCTACTGCTAGTGCAGACGCCAGTATCCCTAGTGAGGTGCACATGTATCCCACGTTTTTAACATTCAGGCGGAATTTTAAAGCATTCCTGCACACCCAGTCATTTGACGGCTGATCAACACTGTTCCTGGCGACTTGAAATGATTTAGCTGTGAGGATATTTGATCAACTGATAAATGTTCTTAACAAATTTGAACTGCTTTGCTCTTGCTGCTTGCTGCTCTGGGCTCTTTTGGGATGGAGGGCAGGATAGAAATTTAAAATGAATGAATAAATCTGCCATCTGAGGCAGTTGCCTCACGTTCGCTAATAGTAGGGCTGGCCGGCCTTGATGGCTTTTGATATCCTTTGTGAGACTGCAGTGCGAGGTGCTGAAACATTTCATAGGTTTGGGAAGACAGCATCCCCTCTCTTTCATAAGAGTAAGCATGAGGCTGCATAAACAGGCATGCAATGTTTTCTTGACGCAGGCCCCCAGCAGCAAATAATCCTCTTTTGACACTGAATAATGGTGCTTAATGGCCAGAATATAAACAAAAGCCCAAGACCCTGTACACTCGGCAAGCCGTGGATTCCTAACCAGATGGTAAACGACAATGTGTGTTTTATCAGCAACCTGCCATTTGTTGACTGGTGGCCAATAAAATGTACTTGGAGTATTCTAGGTGAAATGGGAAAAGAATGGCATCATGCCAGCGGAGCGGGCGGGTGTGTGTGTGTGGGAAGCCAAAGTAAGCATCAGCACAGCTGGGAAAGTGGCGAGAGAAGAACATAAGAAGCCAGACGCAGCAGGAAAGTGACTGGCTGCTAAAGTTCTGCGCTTTCCCCTTATGACATACTCGAATTTTGCTTTTGCAAATTTGTGCATAAGAATTGTTGTTGTGCTTTGAGCACATTTTCTGTCCTAAACTGGATTGCCAATTTTTAAGGTTAGGATTCATGCTGTATTTTTGTGCAACTGAATGGTACCTCTGCTTCTGCCAGGGCAATTTTCAATTTCAGTACTTTCCGCCCAGCTTGCTTTTCCAAAGGGTCTTCTGGCCTGCAGGAGTGACTTGGGCAGGGACGAAAGAGTCAGCAGTAGGATAATGCAAGCAGAAAAGCACATCTGTGCCAGCAGAAATACCCTTACAGTTCCTAGGATCCTGCCCTATGAGTATAATGCAGAGTCCATTGGGATTATTTTACTAACAAAATGTGTGCGAATTTGCAGCAGTGACTAAGTAATAATTAATGCCCTTGATTGCCCCCTCTATCTTTTGTTTGTTAAATCCATGCCCTCCAACTTTCAGCCAAATGGAAGAGTTGAAAACACTTTAGATATCACCATCAGCTTTGCATTAACCCTGGGATACCATAAGGAACGATGATATACTGCTGTTGATTAACCAGTTTGTATTTTTCCTGCAATTTTACAGATGGGGCACAGAGCCTGGAAAAGTGTGGCACCCTAACAGTCCACCTGCTCCAACTTTTAAGGGGTGATTGGTTAAGCCTGAGTGTACTGACCTGAAGTCAAACCAATATCCTTGATGCAACTTCACTTTAGGGCATTGTGGGAAAGTAATACATTGGCTCCCTGACCTAGTCGCCTCTGCTCTGCCAGTTGAAGGGGGTGTCAACAAACAGAAAATTCATTCCCTCACCGAAGGAATAACCAGTTCTTTCTATTGCCTAGTCCATTGGCAGCAACAAGCAAACCAGGCTTAATAACGCATCTACTGGCCTGTAAGGGATACATATTCCACTTACTGTTTCATTAGCACACAACTTCTGGCCTCTCTAAAACTAGATACTTCAGCCTGATGGATGGATGACGCAGCACTAAAGTGAATAGCACAGCTGGCCTAGATCAACCTCTAAATCTTTCAGGGAAATTAAGCTGATTTCTCCAGTCTTATGTATATCCCTCTTTCAGGGAACTCTGCTTTCTTTATTCTGGCAATCAGGCTTAAGACCGGTTCAGTATCTTACTCTGTTAGCAGAATATTAACTTAAAGCAAAGTACGAACCCCAATTTGCAAAGGAGCAGCAAAGCAAATCTTTTCATGTATCTGTAGCCAAACTGTTGACTGGCCCTCTCCATCCAGTGTCATGACCCGTGGGCCAGAAACCATGCACTGTGCAATTTCCTCCTCCTCCTCCTCCTCCTCCCATTTAATGGTATTGCAAGGCCAAAAAAATAAATAAGGTAAAGGTAAAGGTTAAAAAAAAGTAAAGGACCCCTGGACGGTTGAGTCCAGTCAAAGGCAACTATGGGGTTGCGACGCTCATCTCGCTTTCAGGCCTAGGGAGCTGGTGTTTGTCCACAGACAGCTTTCCAGGTCAGTGGCCAGCATGACTAAACTGCTACTGGTGCAATGGTACACCATGACGGAAACCAGAGGGCACAGAAATGCCGTTTACCTTCCCACCGGAGCTATACCTATTTATCTACTTGCACTGGTGTGCTTTTGAACTGCTAGGTTGGCAGGAGCTGGGACAGAGCAACGGGAGCTCATTCTGTTGTGGGGATTCGAACCACCAACCTTCTGGTTTAGACCATAGCGCCGCCCAAAAAGAAAGACCCTATTACCGCCATCTACCAGTAACTGTATTATTACACTTAACTCACAGTCTTTCACAAAGCCTGGTATCTCTCACAAAAGCCATAGGGTCTCAAACACAAACACCAGAGCTTTTTGTCTCTAAGGGCTGATCCCAAAGACAAACGCTGTAGCAAATTGCTGCAGAAATGAAGAGAAATGAATTTAAGATTGGAAAAATGAGAAACTGAATGAACTAGCATTGATCCTTCCATACCTAGTGAGCAGGCTACATAAGTACTCAGCTGAAGATTGTTACTTGTTGGAAGAGAGGTCCTTGGTTCTGTGAAACCCAGTGGCCTCTTCCTGCTTCTCACACTGGCTGACCCCCAGGCTACTGGCCTCTGCTAAGACCTTGCCACTGGAATCCTGCCTACTATTGTACTACTGCACTGCAAGACCTGGCTTCACCTCATAACCGTGTGATTGGAATACAACCCCAGTTGAACTATCTCATCATGCTTGATCTCAGCTTCCCCTGAAGACCCTAAATTTCTAGATTACCTTGATACCTGACTGCTACTGTAACCCTCTGGATTTTGGCCACTCCCTCTCCTGCAGCCTACTTTCCCCCTTGCCCAAGAACCAAGCCAAGGCAGGGTAATCACAATGTACTGACATACAATTCCACTCTGATGTACAATGCAGTGTGTGTATTCTGATAAACCTTCAGCTTGTTTCCCTCTCAGTTCAGCGTGTGCATCTTGCACTTCCAGCAACCCTGCTTCCCAGTAGAAAGTAAATTAGGTAGAATTAAAAATGAGGGATAATTGTCTGCATTAGCACTGCAACAATAACTGTGTTGGGAAAGTGAACCTTGATTCCTAGAATTGAGACCTTTGTAGGGTTGTGGTTTTTTTGTATACTCCAGCAGCAGAAGTTGTGTTTCCATAGTGCAGAAGTTTTGGATACCGTTCCTCTCATGCATCTTCCCTCCTGATACTTGCAGACAGTCAGACAGTCTACATTATTTGAAAGTCATTCTAATCCCAAAAGGATCATGAGTCTTCATCATAAATTGGTGTGTGTTTTTCAGAACACAAAGCAATTTTAGCACAATATAGATTTGCTGTATAATGAAAACACGTAATTTAATCCATAGACCTGCTGTTGCTTTTGCACTGAACTTACACTTAATTTTGTTGTTGCTGCTGTTCAAACTTACTGTTACCTTTACTGAGAAAAAAGCACCAATTCATTTGCGAAACTTACTTTTAAATCTTAATGCCAACTTTTGGGGTGGTTGATCAATACATTTGTCACAATGGTGATGTTACACTACCCATAACGGATGCCTCCCTTGATCTAAAGAGGCCCCAAAGAATATTCTACTTTAATGCTTTCTGTACTGTATCTTCAGAAAGCACAAGTATTTATAATTCAGAAGCTGACTCATAGGAGCTTATTATTAATTTAGATAGCAGGGGAAAACCAGTGATGGTGTCAATTTATTCTTTGGCGTTTGCAGGTTTTTCCTGATTCCCAGCGTAGGAACGTGCTGACAAACATTAGAATATCTTACAAGTAAAACAAACATCGGAGAGCTTACTTTGCAGACACTGCCTGTAGACCCAAGCCGTGGTGTTTTTCTTTCCTTCCTGTTGTAGTGATGTTCTGCTGGAAATGTAGACCTATTTGCTAGCAAAACAAACATTATGGAGCCTACTTTGCAGATACAGCCTACACACCAGATTGCCAACTTCAGCTGTGTTATTCAAAGAATTCTGCTTCATCATCTTGAAAAGAAATTTCACTTCAAAGTTGATCTAGAAAAAGAAGTATCAACATTTTCTGCCAAGTGTACCACAAACCTTGATAGTGTCACTCTAAAACATACAACAGATTTTCAGGTGCAAGCCAACAATAAATCACATGGAGTAAGTGAAGTTAACTTTTTATTAGAAGAAACAGGTTTTGCTCAGGAGTGTCAGGCCTAAGAAGCAGGGCAAGTCCTCTTTGACAGGTCAAAATGGAGCACGTTCGGATTACAAAAAAAGTTCTCAAGCCAGAACACTTACTTCCGGGTTTGCAGTGTTTGGGTTCCAAGTTGTTTGAGTACCAAGGCATTTGAGAACCAAGGTACCACTGTACATCGAGGGGCTGGTTCCGACAGTCACAGACGTTAAAGTTTGGGTCAAGGATGCATATTCATATTCTGTTATTCCACCTTAATAAGGCATACAAAGCAACAGATGAGTTGTTTCTCTTTTTTAAAAAAAAAACCACAAAACAAACCCAAATAAATCAGATCAAACATAACCAAATAAAGCATAAAACCAATTAAGAGGCATGGAAACAATTGTTCATGAGCAGACTTAAAATAAGCCATTTGCATAAACAAAGCACATCTTCTTTCTGCCATCTCCACCCAAGCTCTCCAAAATACTATCGTCTTGATCTGTCAACTGGAAGACAGAACAGAAGGAATCAAACAGGCCTTTCTGTGGAATGTGTGAACTGGCTCCATTTTAAAGCCTTGTGTAGGAGGTGATAGGTCTGGGATGGCCTATTCACATATATGAATCATCCCTTGTTCCAGTCACAAGGTGAAGGGGCATGATGTAGGAACCAGGCGCTTGTCTCTCTTACTTGAATGAGATTTGAAAAGATGTAAAAATATGAACCTGAAAGTTGGCATCATTCCATTTCTGTTATAACTGTGGATGTCCAACCTTCACAGCAGACATGGAACTCCAAAGATCTGTTGAAGCACCATAGAAGGAATCTTCTTCCATAGTGGAGATGCCATAGAGAATTATCCTAATGGAAAATTGGATTTTTCCCTCTTCCAGGCATCTCTTTCCCCCGTTTTTGTAAGAAAACGGGAATGACAGATACGATAGAAACAAATTAGCCTTCTGCAATGAGGAGAAATTATATAATTAATTGAGAGCTCTTTTAATCTAATTAAGAACCCTTGTCTCTAAATTTGTCATAATTTGCTTCCCAAGAAAAGCACTTCAATCAAGAAAGTGAAAGGATTAAGGGGATAGAAACATATCTTCAAAGATTTTACCAAGAGCCAAGTTCTAGTCTTAGTAACTCATTTTTAGTTACAACTTCCATTTACCAGGTTTTAAAAAAATGAATTAATATGGAGCAACATAAAAATACTAGAAGCTTGCAGCCATACAATCGCCTCCTTTCTCAGTCACCTCTGCTCTTTTCTTCAAGTCTCCTTTTTCTCCTCCTGCCCTCCACTAAGGTTTCTATTTCCTCCCTCCATTTTGCTTTTGGACTCTTTGCCTTTAACTTCTGGGACCTCTTTCCAGTGCTGCACAAGGACAGGAAAATTATTCAGCCCTACCTGGAGACTTCCAGGACTGATGCTGGAACCCTTTGCATGTAAAGCAAGCTGTAAGGTAAAGGTAAAGGGACCCCTGACCATTAGGTCCAGGCGTGACCGACTCTGGGGTTGCGGCGCTCATCTTGCTTTATTGGCCAAGGGAGCCGGTGTACAGCTTCCAGGTCATGTGGCCAGCATGACTAAGCCACTTCTGGCAAACCAGAGCAGCACATGGAAACGCTGTTTACCTTCCCGCCGGAGTGGTACCTATTTATCTACTTGCACTTTGACGTGCTTTCAAATTGCTAGGTTGGCAGGAGCAGGGACTGAGCAAAGGGAGCTCACCCCATTGTGGGGATTCGAACCACCAACCTTCTGACTGGCAAATCCTAGGCTCTGTGGTTTAACCCACAGCGCCACCCCACGCTGACATAACCAAACCAGAATGTCATGATATGCCTATACAATTGGAGGTACTAGAGAAGTTTATGCAATTGAAAGGAAATGCTGTTCGAAGTTTACCGCTAAAGATTCATAGCATTATAGAGTTGGAAGGGTCATCGAGTCAACCCTCTGCAATGCAGGAATCTCAGCTAGATCATATTTGACAGATAGCCATCTGTCTTCCAAGGAAGGAGGCTTGAAGATGGGGGCCACATTTCCCTACCTCTAGCCTGCAGGGATCTCATTTGTTCTCCAGTAATTCTCAAAGATGATAGAGGCTCTGAGATTACACCTGCAAACTCCTTTAGTACCCTTGGGTGCAGTTCATCAGTCCTTGGAAATTTGAATTTGTTTAAGGTAGCCACATGTTCCCTTATCACCTCTTTTCCTATCTTTGCATCGTTTATTCTGCTATCAACAGGTTAGGCTCTGCTTTCCTTTTGGGTGAAGTGAGGCACTGAGTAAGCAGTTCCACTTTCTCTCTGTCACCCAAGAGCATTTCTCCATCTTCTCCACGCAACTGACCTGCTACTTGCTTGTTCCTCCTCTTGCTTTGAACATAGATGGAGAAGCATTTTAAAAATTATTTTTAACATCTCTTGCAAACCTGATTTCATTCTGAGCTTGGGCCCGCCTGACCTTCTCCCTGCAAATGTTGGTGTATACTCTTCCTTCGCGATTTCTACTTTCTTCCATTTCTTATATATATCCTGAAGTACTTCCATGGCAAGGCACACTGAAACGGGCCCCCTTGTGCCTGGGCAGTTATCAAACACAAAATAAAGGGAAGGGAAGGTGGGAATCCCTGAAAAGAACTGAGACCGAGGCATGGGTGCAGCTGGTTTATATTTCTGGGAGCAGACCAGAGGGAAGAATGTGAGACATAGTCTCCCCATGATTGGATCTCCCAGCAACCAGAGTGGCCAGCAAAGGAAGGAGGACTCGCTTCACTGGTCCATGCCGTGGTTGGGAGCCCCATCTGCTATGGCCATGGAGAGCCAGAGTTTGGGTAAGTGGGCCTTGTCCTCCCCTCCAACTTTTATCTTTGCAACAGCCCTGTGTGCTGGGCCCGGGGGTAACCCGTGAAACACGGTCCAGGACCGGTCCAGAATCCAAAGGTTCCACTAGGAGTCAGTCCAACAGGGCCAAGGCAGGACACGAGGCAGGAAACCAGGCAAGGACAGGTACAGGATCTCAGGCAGGATCTAGTGTACAGCAATGTTGCTCCCGCAACCTGGGGCGGGGTCCGACAGCCTTATATCTTTGTTGGGGTAATGGCCGGTCCTGATCCCCCAGCGACTCACCTCCCTGTTTTGCCCAAAGGCGAGCACTCCTCCTGCTCTCCTTCTCTCAGACCTTAGTCTGTGCAGCTCGGGAGACATCGGTGGGTTACTAGACCCAGAGGCCGCCTCAGCCTCCCCTGACCCAACCGGTAGTGGAGCAGCTGTAAGTGATGGCCCAGCTGAAGGCAACGAGGTTATCCCCGCATCTGGAGCCAGGGCAGGCTCAGCCCCCTGACTTGGCCCAGCTGGTGTTTGTTGCAGGGGTACCTGTGCAGACTAGGACTCTTCAGGATCAGGCCTCAGGCTTGGTTCAGATGATGCCTGAAGCAAAGGATCTGGTGCAGACTGAGTCTCCTCTGGTTCCGACTCTGAGCCCAAGTCCCAGGCCATCACACCCTGTGCATAAGCAGCAGTTCTTGCCAAACACTGGAGGTGAGGGGATGTTGAGGGCCCAAACCACATACAGTGTACTGGGCCCAGGAAATCCTGCTGGTGTCTCCGTTCCTAGTGGCCAGAACCTTTATAGCTCATATTTATGCTTGCTTAACAACATATAAAATGGTGCTGTTGGGCCATTGGAATTAGAAGTCTGCAGTTGATTTTCACAGCACTTTGAATATCTGAAAACATGCTGTGAGTTTCTGAAAACACGAGTGCATCTTTTTTTAAAACAAAAATAAAAACCCTTTCTGTTGCTCTCTCTTTCATTGCAAAGTAAACACCTGTGCCAGTAGACTGATTTTCATGTATTCAAATGTACACAGCTTGTCGGTCCCCAGTCCTAGAGAAAGCAAATTCTTTATTTCTTTGCAAGGAGACAAATCCCCGACTTTCTTTTTCTGTGCAGAAGTGAACTGTCTGTAGCTGATTCAACTAGCCTAATTCTCCAAGAATACACCCCATATATAAGTCATTATCTATTTTCATTGGGAAACAGTATTAATGTGTTTGGATTTATGTTCTGTTGCTTGGAAGGAAGGAAAGGGCTAGGAATGCAGTTTAGTTGGAAATGAATAACAAAGTAGAAGACTTAAGCAGTGACAATGCCATGAATATTTAAGTTGCTGCATTTGAATGCAAGTCCTTTGGAGTGTCCGTCTTTCTTTAGTTACCTTACTGCGGATGACAAACTGGTACCGATTTATCTTTATTAACTCAGGAATCTGTTTACTTGCTGTTTTTCGTTTTGTTACAATAGCATGGCTGGCTGTGGGATGGAGCATTACTGGCGGGGGCTGATTAGATTTCCTTTCCTATAAGTATGTGATTTGCAGTGAAGATCTGATAAAATCTACAGGAAAATACCAGATTAAGGCAGGTCTGTTGTCAGGGCCAATGTACAAAATTGGCATTCCATAATGCGGTTCGAATCCCCGCAACAGGGTGAGCTTCCGTTGCTCAGTCCCAGCTCCTGCCAACCTAGCAGTTTGAAAGCACATCAAAGTGCAAGTAGATAAATAGGTACCACTCCGGCGGGAAGGTAAGCGGCGTTTCCGTGCGCTGCTCTGGTTTGCCAGAAGTGGCTTAGTCATGCTGGCCACATGACCTGGAAGCTGTATGCCAGCTCTTTTGGCCAATAAAGTGAAATGAGCGCTGCAACCCCAGAGTCGGTCACGACTGGACTTAACTATCAGGGGTCCTTTACCTTTACCTTTTAGTGCAATGAGGTTTATCCAGGCACTGAGTTGCTGGCCTCATATCTGACAAATCCCATGGTCAGAGCTGCCCATTACAAGTCACTAAGACACATGACAGGAGTCTCTTCTCCAATATTTTTTCCTCTTAATGCCTTGAGACGACCAACAGCGTTTCTCCTATTCTGCCTTGAGAGGACTACTTCCTTTTTTGGAGCACCTGCAGAGGTACTTGCCTTATTGCCCCCAAGAAGGCACTCAATATTCAGAATGGTTTTTAAATGTTGTTTTCTTTATACATGGTTCACACACACACACCCATATGTTGTCAAGTCCCCTAATGGGGTGAGCCAGTGTGGTGTAGTGGTTAAGAGCAGTAGACTCGTAATCTGGTGAACCGGGTTCGCTTCCTTGCTCCTTCACATGCAGCTGCTCGGTGACCTTGGGCTAGTCACACTTCTTTGAAGTCTCTCAGCCCCACTGACCTCACAGAGTGTTTGTTGTGGGCGAGGAGGGGAAAGGAGATTGTTAGCCGCTTTGAGACTCATTCGGGTAGTGATAAAGCGGGATATCAAATCCAAACTCCTCCTCTAATATGGGGTGTTTTGGATGCCAATGAAACAGAAGTCCTAGTCACTCATTTTTCCCTCGCTTGAGCCACATTCATGCATTACACTGAACACAGGTACAAGAAGTCCAGACCCATGTATAAGTGTTTGTGTGGAAGAGCATGTACTTGCCGATTTGTACAGCTCAACTATTGGGTATACAGGTGCACAGACCGCACACTTGTTGAATGTTACATAGGAATAACTTTACGAGCATACAGCTCAACTGTTGGTGTACACAGGTACACAGATTGTACCCTTATTGAATGTAACATATGGACATCCTTTGATTACCATTACGATTGCCACTTAGAGGTTTCATTAATTAAGATACATATTGTTAAATTTCAAAAAAATGAGAAGGGAAGGGAAAACCCATTCATCTCTCTTGTGGCAAAGGCAGCAATGGCAAGAGTGGGATGAAGAGGACTTTATCTCCATCACCATCTTGTGGTGTGGGCCACTTGCCTGCTTGATCGCTTCAACTGCCCGCTTGCCTGAGCTACCAGACTGCTAGTCTATCATCACAATTGCATGGCTGCCTACTGGTGGCCATAGAAACTGCAGCTTGATGACATTCTTCCAGTTTTATTATATGTTAAGATAATGTAATATTTGCGATGGAAAGGTGGCTGTTTCTGCCTACTGTGTGGGCCAAGCAATGAAGAAAAATTCAAGCAGGTGATGATTTCACAGCACCATGTATCCTGAAGCCAATGCAAATTAAGGCTAATACTAACTGACATCACTCTGAAGGGGTGATATCACTGCTATAACTAGGAGGCCCTCTGAACAATCTCCTAAATGGAATGCGATTTTGTTCTTGTTGTAAAATGTACCCCCAGTTTTACCTTATCCCCAATAAATAAGTCATCTAGTATTCACAGGAAAGCACCTGTGTTGATTATATACTTCACATCCTGCGCACTGCAAGCTGTTTCAAAGCCCACCCTTACCCCCCGCCGAGCATTTTAATGCTGTAATGTTCTGAAATATTAATAATAATTCTTTGAATACAGTCAGGAAATGAGATACTCCTGACATGATGTACGTTAAAGATGATCCTTACCATTTATGGGGGGGGGGGAGAATCCATAAATAAATTATTTAAATTGGGTCCACTCAATGAATAATTCAAACAGGAATAGCGTACTTAGCCATTTGTATGACAGTTACTTTAAAGAGAAAAACAATAAAAACTGGTAGCTGCTCACAGATCTTTGTAGACGCGTTAAAATCCAAATTGACAGCTCGTGTTTTTTTTTAAATATATATAAACCTCATGCATAGGTGGCTCCAGTTGTAGAACAGCTGTTGAAGAAATTCAAGAGTGATAAGTAATTACGAGTAGAACATATGCAAAGATCAGCACAAAGCAGGAGGACTTTCTTCTAACCCTGGCAAGAGCCTTCAGTTTGCATTTACACTGTAAAGGGATGAGAATTAAAAAAAACCCAGACACTCACTGCATATGGTAAGTAAGTAAATGGGGAGAGAAAGAGGCTCATGGGAGACTAGACTAGATAGCATCAGTGGGCTTGACAGTGCAGCTTTGGAGGGAGGTGTCCAGAACCTATTGCCTTTCTAATGATGTCAATGGGATCCAAAATTTTTGCACGGGAATAAATATTTATTTTGATGCTTAAAAGCTTGGTTTGCCCTTTGAGTTGCAAACTGAGCTTTGCATGTGGGGAGTAATTTATCACTATTTCACTTTTCTTTCAGCATTCAGGTGGTACCTCTCTCTATGCACCAGCAAAATAATTTTTTTAGAATAAAAGAACAACAGAAGCATCAAATAATATTTTTATTCAATTCTGTGATTACACAAATGATAAGAAGTCGGCTGTTTTTAATTGCTGACTGAAGCATTTACCTTGAACCCAACCCAACACCCTTCTAGATTAAAATTGTTGGGCCTGGCTTACCTGAGTAAATGTGCAAAGGACTATGCTCTTAGATGGGTTGTACTGCTGCTCTATTTTATGGCATTGGATTGTTGATGTTGTGTTTTCAAATTTGTATTTTCATACAGTGGTACCTTGGTTCTCAAACTTAATCCATTCCAGAAGTCCTTTCCAAAACCAAAGCATTCCAAATCCAAGGTGCGCTTTCCCATAGAAAGTAATGCAAAATGGATTAATCCGTTCCAGACATTTTAAAAACAAGCCCTAAAACAGCAATTTAACATGAATTTTACTATCTAACAAGACCACTGATCCATAAAATGAAAGCAATAATCAATGTACTGTACTATAAAATAAATAAGACGTATTGTATTGTAGATGATAAAAATTAAAATTAGTATTTTTTCTTACCTGCACTGATGATAGTCATTTTTTTGATAGGGGGCTTTTATCCATTTCCACAGTCACACAATCAATCAATCAATCAGTAGCTGAACTGGGTTCCACACAGTCAACAAAACAAATTAACTGAGAAAGCCTCAAAAACAAAAACGCAACAGAAATAGCAAAAACAAAAGCGCCAAACTTAATCTGTTCCGGAAGTCCGTTTGAAATGTTCGAAAACCAAGGTGCAGCTTCTGATTGGTGCAGGTGCCCCAGAAACAATAGCCAACAACCTCATCGGACATTTAGCTTCCGAAAAATGTTCGAAAACTGGAACACTTACTTCTGGGTTTTCAGCGTTTGGGAACCAAGGCATTTGAGAACCAAGGTGCCACTGTATGCAACTTAATTAAGTGTGTAGGCTAGAGATTCCCCACCCATGACATGATCCACACGTGAACGTGAAGACTGCAATTCTAGACTCACCTGGGAGTGGGAATAATGTGGATTGTGTGGCTTTTGTAGGGTGGAATATAGCCCCAGTGGTCAAGCTGGTATACCCTGGTTATGTGATACCCTGGTTATGAAGGGATGAGAATGCAGGGACATCACTGGGCCTTTTCTGAAATGGCGTTGGTACTATCTGAAGAAGTGCAGCTGTGTGACTCCTCATGTAGTTCTGGTCTTTTTCTTGGATAGATTGCATCCTGTCTTCCAAGCAGTGCTTCTGCCTTCGTCCCCTGGCCAGTCCTGCATTGTGGACTTCTCCCATGTGACCTGGCATTTCCAGCACACTGGAGAGGTTCCAGAAGGGGAGAAGCTCTTGGTAACCCTGAAAGGAGTTCAAGATCTTCCACTGAAGTCTCGACATGCATTCAGGCTGAAAGGGGATGTAACAGACGCAAATGAAAAGGTCCGTATAGTTAAAGCTATGGTTTCCCCAGTAGTGATGTATGGAAGTGAGAGCTGGACCATAAAGAAGGCTGATCGCCGAAGAATTGATGCTTTTGAATTATGGTGCTGGAGGAGACTCTTGAGAGTCCCATGGACTGCAAGAAGATCAAACCTATCCATTCTTAAGGAAATCAGCCCTGAGTGTTCACTGGAAGGACAGATCCTGAAGCTGAGGCTCCAATACTTTGGCCACCTCATGAGAAGAGAAGACTCCCTGGAAAAGACCCTGATGTTGGGAAAGATGGAGGGCACAAGGAGAAGGGGGCGACAGAGGACAAGATGGTTGGACAGTGTTCTCGAAGCTACCAGCATGAGTTTGACCAAACTGCGGGAGGCAGTGGAAGACAGGAGTGCCTGGCGTGCTCTGGTCCATGGGGTCACGAAGAGTCGGACACGACTAAATGTCTAAACAACAACAAATAGCAAATCCTATCCATGAAATCAAAAAGATTCCCGCAGCTGTGCATTCAGGCAAAAAACTATTCTAGATTCTTCCAATCAAGTGGTGCATTAAATTTTACAGCAGAATGGATGTGATACATTGGCACGCTGCTCCACCTACTATTTTTAACCCCAACTTGATTGTTAAATAAATGCATTTTCCTATTAGATCATTGCCAGCAATACCTGTTTACTGTTTTCCTCCCACGTTTCACTGGCTGCTCTTTTCACACCGTTAATTTGTGCTGTATAACAACTGCTATAAAATGAATCACATCCTCCCCTCACAGTCCCCTACATCTCAACCATCACTCTCATCTTAGCAACTTTATTATGAAAATAATTTATCGGTTTTCCCCAGACCATCAATTAACACTGTGCACTGCTACACTCTTAAATTCAAGAATATAATTTATTTCCTAGACCTATGTCTGCAACCCGCAAACAGAGCAGAACAAAATGCAGAACAGTTTGCTAAGGTGCTTCTGTCAGCATTTTTCTGATTATCAGGGTAATCTGGCCAGCAATGAACAGTTCCCATTAACCTTGTTAATACTGTCTGCACTCAGAACAATCCAAATCTATATTAATACCAATCCATGCCACCCCATTAAATATGGGGGGGGGGAATTAATAATACAATTACATGTTAGAATTTAGTATTTTCATGCAAATATTTATTCACTTTAAAATAATCGTATGTGTGGAAATTTTGTGCACATTTTTCATTGCAACATTATTTACGGGAGTGCCTCTCCTGGTATGCCCTGCAGAGGACCTTAAGGTCCATGAATAATCATAGTTTAGAGATCCCAGGCCCTAAGGAAGTCAGATTATCCTCCACCAGGGCTTGGCCTTCTCAGTGATGACTCTGACCTGGTGGAATGCTCTGTCCTTCCACAGGGCCTGTAAGACAGAGCTATTCTGCCTGGCTTTCAGCCTGATCTTTTATTTCCCTTCCTTTCCTCCCCTCCCCTTTTTATGAAGATTACCCATTCTGAGACCCCACAGCTAATTCTCCCCTGGTCTCCTCGCTGGTCCAAATAGGACTAATTTAGACAGCTAGCCCTGGTGATCATCTAATGTTTATTGGATGGATTTCCCCCCTAAATTGAATTTTGAATTTATTGTTATTCCCGTTTTATACTGTATTTTATGCTGTTTTTGTTGCATCAATTAAGTGTTTTAAATTTGTTGTTAGCCGCCCTGAGCCTGGTTTTCTGAACCAGGAAGGGTGGGGTATAAATAAATTATGATGATGATGATGATGTTAAATAGTTACTATATATTCACCAAGTATGGGGTGTTAGGGGAGGGACAGTTCCTCTGGTGGGGGAGAAACCATGCTCCTTCTGGGTAGTTTGTCCACCTTTGGCTCCCACTCTGCACTCAGCTCTCACATGTGGCTCCTAGAAGTTGTCAGCATGCAACAGGTGAATGGCTTCCAGCTAGATGGCTAAACCAGGTAAGGGTTGCCAATGGGTCTCAAACCCTCGTTGACTTGGAAGACAAGCCCTGGTGGGTTGAGTGGACAAGACCAACAGTGGATGGGACTTGTCAACCTGGGATGATAGCCCATTTAAGAGAAGGAAAACTCTGGTCCTAAACCTCCACTGCCTTGCAGGATATATTTGGGGAAAGAAAAGACTAAGGAGTAAATCCTACACAAATCTGGAATGGAGTTCCTAAGACAATGGGATGGCACATTGAATGCCTTCTAGCAACCAGCCAAGTTGGTCCGAAACATATCACCCTGCTTTCCTTTGGGCCACATTAGTGAGGCTGGGTGTTATGTACTGAGATGAATAGGATCCAAAATGCAGCAGTCTAGTTGGTCCTAGAACAATAGGATTCAGAATGCAGCAGTCTGATTGGTCCTAGAACAATAGGACCCAGAAGGCAGCAGTCTGATTGGTCCACAGGCACCACCCAATCCAGCTCCAGGTGGAAGTGAATCCGCAACCTGATAAGCCAATCATGTGGGGCCCATTGTGTAAATAATGTATATAAAACAGACATTCTGGGGAAACTTCCATTCCTCCTCACCACTATGAGCTGAATAAAGAGCATGAAATCCACTCTCGACTCTGAGTATATTTCACTAGGGCAGGGGAAAGTTTTGTCATCTGGGCAGCCCAGGACCTCCTTACACAGTGCCCAGGCTTGCACCCTGGGGAGGTCACTTCAGTGCTGCTAAATGTAGCAGTTTGACTTCAACCCTGGAGGCACACTCCATTGTCTCTTGAGACAGACGGACGCCAGCAACAACAAATTCACCAAGTAGGGGTGTATCAGTGTAACTACTGAGCCAGCCTTCTCCAGAAATTGTTGGACTACAACTTCCATGGTGCCTGACCACTGGCCAGATTGGAATGAGGGGGACCCAAGGTGGGGGTCCCTCCAGCATCCTCTGGAGACCCAAGGTGGGGGAAGGAAATCATCTCATGGGTAAGCTCAAAGTCCTCCTACCACTTAGTCCACCATGATGAGCCACAAGTCCCTGGTGATGTCAGGATGATTCTTCATATAGCCTGTGAGCAAACATTTATCCTTATGTTCCTGCACATAGGTAAAAATATTCCTTGGCATGTCTGCCATTTGAGAGGATTGTCAAATTGGCGGTTCCCTTGCTGCGAGAAGCCAAGTTACAGGGAACCAGGCAGAGAGCCTTCTCAGTAGTGGCGCCTGCCCTGTGGAACACCCTCCCATCAGATGTCAAAGAGAAAAACAACTACCAGACTTTTAGAAGACATCTGAAGGCAGCCCTGTTTAGGGAAGCTTTTAATGTTTAATAGACTACTGTATTTTAATATTCTGTTGTAAGCCGCCCAGAGTGGCTGGGGAAACCCAGCCAGATGGGTGGGGTATAAAGAATAAATTATTATTATTATTATTATTATTATTATTATTATTATTATTACTACTACTACTACTACTACTACTACTACTACTACTATTACTACTACAGGCAAAGGTTCACATCCGGATTAAAATGATGGCTGTTTGTCTGATGCTGTAAGTGATCATATTATCTCGAAACATCGTCCACATGTTAAACGTTGTGGCATGACTTCCAGCTTCCTGTAAATGGATTTCCACTGGCAGAAGTTGGAGAGGCAATTTCTATCAATTCTTCTTTGTTCTCTGCTCCGAAAATCTGGAGGATTATGGGGGTCTCTAGAATAACATAATAGGAAGTACTGGGAACTGCAGAGGGAGGCAGAGCCAGTGAAAATCACTTCATTCCTCTTTGTTCCAGCAGGGGCATCTGCTGGATCAGAGTCCCATCCATGCATGGAGGAGCAACTCAAGACACAAGCCTATGTCTGGAGGTACTGTTATGGTAAAAATAAATAGGCAGTGGGACAAACTGTTGCCTGTATAAAGTGGATGTATGTGCCATTTTGACTGAAAACTGGAATGTGTAAGTCATCTATGGACATTTGAAGCAGACGCAGCTGACCTCTGTTGACAACTAAACATTCATTTGACCAGAATGCTTACTTTAGATCCTTCTGGCTTGTGTAGTGTCTCTTTATTGATCCAGTTGCTTTTCCATTAAAGCAAGTTCTCAAGGCAACTTACAGAACAGACTGAAAATGCCATAAAATAGTGTAAAACTCACAAAAACGCAACTTCCAAAACCAGTATTAAAGAAAAGGAAACAACAAGCTCATCGATGCTTAATAGCCGGGGGGGGGGGAATCTCTCGTGTGCACTTTTGATTGAAAGAGGTCAGGAAGGTGACTTGAGGTATCTCCCCAAGGCCTGGAATTTTCCACCAGGTAAAGCTGCTGTTCCATGCGCCAACTAATCCCTGACCTGATAGCTGAAACAACTGGAGCAAACCATGTCCTTCTGATGGAAGATGTGGTGAGGAATGCAAACCTCCTAAAGCACCTACAGACACCCATCTCTCTAAATGGTGTCACCATAAGTTGGTAAAATTAACAGAATAAACTAAATAAACTAGTATTTAGTATGCTTTGGGAGTATGCGCTTCTTAAATCTGATGCCTGAGTCAGTCTGTCTCACTCTGTCAATTAGTACAGTAAGCCCTGCACCACCCCAGTAGACGAATCTGTCCATTTTGGATTTTCTCATTTTTTCCGATCTTCAATTCAGCTCTCTGTGTTTTGGTTCTCATGTTGCTTAGGGGAGAGGTGATTCCTTGTTAAAATATGAACAAAATTTCCTCCTGTTGTGCTAAATCCATTGCTAAGAAGCACGCCAGGAGTGGGGCAGGAGGTGAGTGTCTATTAATTACAGCACAGGGGTCCAATTTGCATCAGGGGAGCAGAGAGTTGACATTTCCCCTTCCCAGCTGAAATGCCAATATAGATTGCTCCCTGTGCTGAGATTAGCTTGGGGGGAGAGCTCTCATTGCCTGCAATAGGAACGTCTCCTCCTCCCTTGGGACAATCTTTGTTAGGATGAAGGTCAGGAAGTGAAGGGTAAAATCTCCCCCTCTTGGGTTCGGCACCCCCAAATCCCTCCTCCCCATACTGGTACTTAGAGAAAGAAAAAGCTCAGTTATACTTTATCAAGTATAAGGGTTTAATTCACACAGAAATGAAAAGTGTGTATGTATTAATGAAGGTTTTCAATGGAGAATGGCTAAACGTGTATTGTTAAACACCGATGTTTTTCCACAAGGCCTCTCCTCCTCCCAGAGGGGAGGAGTTGTGAGTGGGAGGAGCTTCCCGCAGCGGCAGGGAGGCATATTCAGCTCCCTGCTTCCAATTGCCACTGCTGCCAGGGCCAAGCCTTTTAGCCGGTGGTAAGGCATTGAAATAGGTGTGCTGTGTTGGAGGACTGGGTATGGGCCATCATCTATCCCTCCTCTTTTGGGTATTCCATTAAAGGAATCCGGCGGTCGTGGATCCTGTCCGATGCCCTGCTGGTGGCTAGGGCCATGGCACGACCCCCGGTGATGTCATGGGGAGGCTTCCAGTTGTGTTTGCATCAACAAGCTCCTCCCACTAGTTGTTAACCCTGAAATGATTCCCTGCTGAGCGGGGTGGAGTCATGTACTGCTGTTTTATCCAATGCCTAAGCCAATACTACTCACATGCTGTAATCAATAAAGCCGTGACCTAATTTTGCCCATTAATCTAAAATAATGTGTCTTTGTGTCTTACTATAATCCTATACAGGTGGCGGGTCCTCGCCTCACAAAGAGTTTTTCTAAAGGACTCCGAGCTGTAACTAGTTAATGATTACCTGTTGCTTGCTTCTGTGCTCTGTACTGAGAGTGAACTTTTGATTGTGTGATGAAGGCACTGAGTTGAAAATTCGCCATCTTGAAAGGGTGGAGGCTAGCAGTCTTCCTCTGAACATGGCAGAGAACAAAGCATGTGATAATGTCTCTCCAACAGCTGTATAGCCTGGAGGCTGGAAAGCAGGCTAGAGAGAGAAAGACCTTTGCTAACAGATTGAGGTTGAATCCTGACAAGACAGAAGTACTATTTTGGTGAGACTGTGGAGCTAAGTGCAAGAGATCACTGTGGAATGGTCCCAGATATTGGGGCTTACAGGCATGTTTAAAGTCTGTTTTGGGGGACCTAATTCGGCCCGTCGGTCATTTTAATCTGGGGCAGGTTATCTCCTTTCCACAAATGTGGGTCACCTTTTGCTCCCATATACTCACGTTCAGCAAAACTGCTCACATTGTCGGGGAGGGGGGAGCTTCCCAAGGCAACAGCTGGTGTTGCGAATCTTTGTGCCAGGGAAGCTATTGCGCATTCGTGACCTTCGAACCGCAGGACATCTCCTGTAATAATAGCACAATTATTAAATGATGGATTTCTTTTAGGAGGCAACTGAGAGAAAAAAATGGAAGAGTGACCCTCAGGGAAAAGATGAGACAAAGAGGTACGGCATCTGTCATTTTGCTATCAACTCAGTTTTGCATTAATAGAGACAGACAGGAACCTTTCCACCTTTGAATTATTAAAGGCAGTGGGATACACAGCGCACACATCAGTGTTTTTGCTTTGGAACAAATGTGAAATCAGATTGTTTTCGGTAACTGAGCGATTGCCCTATTTCTCACCCACCCACCTTGTTAGAGAAAAACCAACTGCCGCTTATTGCTCCCTAGAAAGCTTTATCCAAAAAATACTATTTATTATGTTCTTTGTAAAGAAGAAGAAGAAGAAGAAGAAGAAGATGCCAAAACAGTATTTGGTTTATGATCAGAACTGAATAAAAATTATTTTAAAACAGGTTAGTATCCAAAGACGTCATGCTCAGAATAGATCCATTAACTAAAACCATCAATAAAAGTCATTTAAAAAAAATAAAACACAAGTTAAAAATCAAACAAACCACAATTGAAATCATAGAAATATTTTATTTAAAACAAACCAACCAACCCTTGGCCATTTCAGTGTACCATCGTTTCTTCAAGAAATCATCTGCCAAGCACCCCTTTCTTAACTTTGCATAGATTATAGCTGGTATGTGATTTATCAAACTATTTTTTTCTCCACATGGGAATGATTAGCTCATTTGTGCACTACGGGGGTTGCAATTCCAGCAGGGACCATGTTGGCTTGAGACATTAAAGAAATGGGGAAATCTTTGTGTTTACATGGCATTTTAATCAACAAAACAGAATCATTTTTAGCTGAAAATGGGGTCTAATTAAGAGAATTAATACATGGTTGCCACAGGCAGTGAGGCGGCAGTGGCAGAAAGCTCATAATACTAGCTGACTTAATTAGAGAAGTGGGCCAATTATACCTGTTATTTGCAAATTATTTAGTAATAGCAGTAACAGCAGCAGCGGCTCTTTACCTTTGCAGAGTTTCCTGCAGCGAGGTGTGTTTCTAATGTAAACTTAGGGCAGGCACATCTTGTCTCTCTCACTTCTCCTTGGGTCATGCACATGTTATTGTCAGGACTGGGCATGGGCTGAGAGAGTTGGGAGCTGGGGGCTGAGAGGCTCCAGTCACACAGCTTGACCCATGGAGCAGAGAACATCATTTCCTAACAGGGATGGGCAGATCCATCTCTTTCTAGCCCATGCCAGTAGCACACATGCAGGGGCGTAGCAAGCTGCTCTGGCACCCGGTGTCAGGAGTGCATGCAGTAGCCAGGCCCTGTGGCCAGTAGGGCTTTGCAGGACTGGGGCCTCCCTAAGTTTGTTCTGGAGAGGCAAGGCACTGCCACACAGGCATAGCTGTCAACTTACAGATTTGAAAATAAGGGACCAGCAGCCTCAAAAATAAGGGATCAGCAGCCAAAATAAGGGATTTTAGTCAACCAGCTGAAATATGAAGTTAAAAGGGACCAGATAATTTGGGAGAGCAGTGCCAGTTTTTAGCCCTTCGTTTCCAGAGGTTGCTGCTCAAGACACCAGCTGATGAAACACTACAATTAAATAACTACAAGCAGCAACCACTTTTCGTGCAAAACAAAGTCCAAGCTACGAAGATGCTGCTGCAGTTCTGTATCTTTTCTCTTGTGCTCCATCTGCAGCTCTCAGTTCCATCAGGTGGGGCAGGAGGAAGGGGGGGAATAGCGCCCGAAGTAAACCCACAGATCAGACCATCTATGCTAGTCTACCACTACAAATCTATGGGAGAAGCGCTTGCGGTCCTTCCTCCGCTTTCCCCCTCTATGGTTAGCCCTTGGAACACCTGCCTGCGCCTCCGCCTCCTCCTCCTCTCTCTGAACTGCTTTCTCTATGGTTGCCCTCGCTCTCCTCTCAAGGCTCCTCAGCAATTCATAGGCCGCGCCAGGCTGCCCATCTCCTCCGGGTCCTTCAATGGCGCAGCCACAGTACGGCCTAGCGGGAGCGACGACAACGGGCAGAGGGGAGGCCCCAGGCAGAGAACCTCAGTTCAGCAGCCGCAAGGAGGATGGTGGCGGAAGGGCCTGAGGCTCCCGCCAGTCCCGGCGGGGAGGGGCTCCCGGGGGCCGAGGCTGGGGATAAGAGGCTGGAGGGGGGCAGGCCAGGCAGCCAAGCAACACAGTTGGAGCCTCCCTCCTCCCTGGCCGGCAGGGAGGGAGGGAAAGGAGCTGCTTCCTTTGAAACCTGGGAAATTTAAGGGACATCATCAATAAGGGACAGCAGCGGGACACAGCGCTGGGATAAGGGAGTTTCCCGCCAAATAAGGGACGGTTGACAGCTATGCACACAGGTGAGGCCACTTGGTAACTCGCTGCACCTGGTGGCAAGAGCCGGGAAGGGATATAAGGTCAACATTTCCCTTCGGCTCTTTGCCACAGCAACACGTTTCCTGCCTTGCTGCGTTTGGCATATTGCTTCCTGATCCTCGGACCTCAGCTCCTTAACTCCTTGCTTCTCGACCCTCAGACCCTTGACTTCGTGACTCCTTGCTTCTCGACCCTCAGACCCTTGACTTCGTGACTCCTTGCTTCTCGACCCTCAGACCCTTGACTTCATGACTCCTTGCTTCCTGACCCTCGGACCCCTGGCTTCTGGACTCTCATTCCTGCTCCCACCCAGCCATCTTGCCCCCGGTCCTGACGTCCTCAGCCGGGACTTTGATTGCCTGTAGACCGGACCGTGACACCCGGACCGGCGGGACGGGACAATCCGTGCATGGGGGCACCACGGCGAGCTGCCCATGGAGTCTGCCTGGTGGACGCAAGCCCTATGCTGTCGTTTCAGGCAGCATGGGGCCCCGAGCCACCACGTCACTCCCAGGAGAGACGCGTGGCTCGGGCGCACTGCAGGCCAGACCCCGAGGTAAATGCTATTTTGTCACCCGCCTCAGGGATGACACTGTTGGGAATTCCATTCCTCCCGTGCTGCAGATGTGCGGGATTGTTACATGTCACATGTCTGTTTACATTCCAGCACCGATTGTTGGAGTCTTGTGAGTGGAACATCCACTCTGTATTGCTTTTGTGTGTTTTTTCTCTCTCTCTCCCAGAAGAACGGCAAGGAGAGAAGCCATGTTTTCTTTGTCCTGATCTATGTACAGTGGCCGCTCTGGTGGCGAACGTGATCCATGTGGGATGCACGTTTGCAACCTGCGTCTGCGCACCCCGCGTCTGAGCACGTGCGGGTTGCGATTCGGCACTTCTGCACATGCACAAAGCATGATTTGGTGCTTCTGCGCATGCGAGACTGCTGAAACCCAGAAGTAACCCGTTCTGGTACTTCTGGGTTTCGGCGGTCCGTAACCTGAAAAAACGCAACCTGAAGCGGCTGTAACCCGAGGTATGACTGTATAATAAACGTAGCTTAGTATCCACACCTCGAGCCAGATCTGTTGTGTGTTTACTCTGGTGAGTTACGTGTGCTCAAGCACAGCAGCATGAGTCGCAGACGCACGTCGGAGGAGGATGACTGATTGATCTCCGCAGTGGCAAGGCTGAGAAGGGAGATGCTCCAACCGGGGCCTGTCCAGCTGGCTTTCCATCCCACGGTTCCGACAGACACCCGGGGCGGACTGCACCCCCCACACTTCCCTTCTTACACCCCTGCACACATGTCCATTCATAAATCTGCCCCATCCCGATTTCCACATTTATTATTATTATTATTATTATTATTATTATTATTATTATTATAGTACAGTGGTACCTCGGGATGTGAACGGGATCCGTTCTGGAGCCCTGTTCTCATCCTGAATCGAACGTAAGACACGATGGCACGTCTGCACATGTGCGGGTCGCATTTTGCCGCTTCCGCGCATGCGCATGACATCATTTTGAGCGTCTGCGCATGCGCGAGTGGTGAAACCTGGAAGTAACGCGCTCCGTTACTTCCGGGTTGCTGTGGAGCACAACCCGAAAGCACTCAACCTAAAGCACATTCAACCCAAGGTATAACTTTACAGTGGTACCTCAGGTTAAGTACTTAATTCGTTGTATATATATGTATATATATACCGTATTTTTTGATCTATAAGACTCACTTTTTCCCTCCTAAAAAGTAAGGGGAAATGTGTGTGCGTCTTATGGAGCGAATGCAGGCTGCGCAGCTATCCCAGAAGCCAGAACAGCAAGAGGGATTGCTGCTTTCACTCCGCAGCGATCCCTCTTGCTGTTCTGGCTTCTGAGATCCAGAATATTTTTTTTCTTGTTTTCCTCCTCCAAAAACTAGGTGCGTCTTATGGTCTGGTGCGTCTTATAGAGCGAAAAATACGGTATATATGTTCCATTTACTATTATACGTTCACATCATCATTATCTACTTTACCGCTTTGGCTCTTTAGAGCCTATTGACTTCCTTCCCTCCCGCTTCATGGCTTTGAAAATTAACCTTTATATCATTAAATTTTGTACATTTTCCAATTCTAATTACACTCATTACGAAATAGCTCAAAATTTAAATAAAGTGGTACCTCGGGTTAAGAACTTAATTTGTTCCGGAGGTCCGTTCTTAACCTGAAACTGTTCTTAACCTGAAGTACCACTTTAGCTAATGGGGCCTCCTGCTGCTGCCACGCCGCTGGAGTACGATTTCTGTTCTCAAGCAAAGTTCTTAACCCGAGGTACTATTTCTGGGTTAGCGGAGTCTGTAACCTGAAGCGTCTGTAACCTGAAGCGTATGTAACCCAAGGCACCACTGTAGAAAGATAGAAAATTTCTCATTGCAAGTCTTCAGACAATCCTGCTAGTGATGTTAATTGCTTACAATAATCTTTCAGATATCGTATTAATTTACTCCACTCCTTTTGGAATACTTGATAGTGCTGGTTTTGGATTTTTCTTGTCAGCTTCGCCAGTTCTGCAAAGTCCATCATCTTCATCTGCCACTCTTCTTTCGTTGTCTGTGAGGCTTTCTCTCCAAAGTATAGAGAGGTCCAGGGTAACCAGGTAGCATAAAGAGTGAAAAGGATGGCTAATAGCAGCAATATTATTGCCTTTCTGAAACAAGGCAGCAACAGTGGAAAGAAGCCTGGGGCATTTTGAAGCATCCCACCTTTGAGGTGCTGACATAGGTGCCAACTCCCTGGGGCCCTGGGAGAATCCACAAAATTCCCCATGAAGGGGATGGGCACCCATAAATTTTGGTGCCAGGGTCATGCACGCTGCATGGCACCCACAGCCCCAGGCACCCTGGTCACAGGGCCAGGTTGGCACTCCTGGGTGCTGAGACGAATTGCACCATCACATAGGGGGGAAGGCAAGAGTGCATTCTGTTCAGTTTGCCCATTGTTGTTGTTGTTGTTTAGTCATGTCCGACTCTTCATGACCCCATGGACCAGAGCATGCTAGGCACCTCCTGTCTTCCACTGCCTCCCACAGTTTGGTCAAACGCATGCTGGTATCTTTGAGAACACTGTCCAACCATCTCATCCTCTGTCGTCCCCTTCTCCTTGTGCTCTCCATCTTTCCCAACATCAGGGTTTTTTCCAGGGAGTCTTCTCTTCTCATGAGGTGGCCAAAGTATTGGAGCCTCAATTCAAAAGCATCACTTCTTCGGCGATCAACCTTCTTTATAATCCAGCTCTCACTTCCATACATCACTACTGGGAAAAGTTTGCCCATTACTTAAATGGAAATGTTAAGTTTTGGGATATCATTGCACCTTGGCTCAGAACTGGTACTACAGGAACTGCAATCAAGCTTGGGACCTGCTAATGGCCTCCCCCAATGGCAGACCAGAGACACCCTTCAGATAATATTCTAGCAACTGCCACAATGCGACAAAGATTCAGATAGAGATGTCTGTCTCAGAGTTTTGACTTTTCTCCAAAATGAAGGGGAAAACATTGCAGCCACAGGAATTAAAATATTCTCGGAGGCAAAAGAGAGCAGGAAGTTCTTCCCAAGTCTTTATGTAGGTTTTAAAACAACTTTCACGACTACGAAGACATTGACATGCTCTAGTTAGTCTTTCTGATGATGAAAGGGAGGTTCCCATAAGTCTATTTATGATGCCTCGTCTGCATGCAGAACACAGTGCTTACCTGGCTCACGTCACGGAGCAATTAAGATGCATTCCATTAGTTATGCAGAACACATCCTGGCTCCTATTTATAGATCCACAGACCTGTGGCAGGATTGCATAATTATTTTGTTTTTCAAACGAATCAAGCCTGCAACTGGTAAATTTTAATTGCTTTCATTTGAATAATTAATCTGAAATTTGGGGGTCGGGGGGTGGGAGAAAGATCTACATCAAAGGTTGGCTTGGCACATAGCCAGTGATAATGAAATCACCACCTGATTAAATAAGATTTCACATTTGTAACTGATTATACCTCCCAAAGCCAATCAATTTGATTTAAATTGTTAATTTTGCCCCTGTGGAAAAACACGCATACACTGTACTTTGTATTGTAGTAAAGATATAGACACCACTCCTAGGGGAGAGCCTGATCAAAACAGCTGGAGCTCCTAGGTAGACACAACAATACCCTCCAACATTTCCCTGATGAAAATAGGGATGTCTGATTTAATAATAATGTCATTATTTATTCCAAGACCATCTGACTGGGTTGCCCCAGCCACTCTGAGCGGCTTCCAATGGTGGGTGGGTACTTGCGTGCTGGGGGGCAGAGGCAGAACATGGAGGGTGGAAAGCATCTTCTCTGCTCCTCAGTTCCTGGCCCCATTGGGCGGGCCTTGCATGCCCCAGGCCATGGCACTGCCAGGTGGGTGCTCATGCACCAGGTGGAGGCAGGGTGCTTGGGTGCAAAGGGGATCTCTGCAGGGAGTGCCTGGTTTGTGACCCCCCCCCGATTGTGCACTCGGGGCAACAGTACCCTCCATCACCCCCCACGCTATGCCACTGGAAGAAACTGTAATCTTCAGCTGAGAAAAAAAATAAGCCCATAAAGATTTTGGATATAATATTCAGTTAGAATCGTGGGATAGGCTGTGGAATGAAGGTATTCATTTTACTGCATGTAGTGCACTTAAGGAAAATGTGATGAAAATGATGTATAGATTGTATTTTACACCATCAAAACTTGCTGAAATGTATAAGACAAGATCTAACGAGTGTTGGAAATGCAAAGAAAAGGAAGGTATCTTTTACCATATGTGGTGGACTTGTAAAGAGGTAAAAACTTTCTGGGAAATGACATATAATGAGTTAAAGAAAATGTTTAAAAACACTTTTGTTAAAAAACTGGGTATAGTAGGTGAAGAGATACCCAAAAAAATAAAAGATTGTTCGTGTATGCAACAGCCTACAAAAATGCGAACGCAACATGCTGGCTAATAACTATTAGTGAATATATAATTGGTTATGATGTCATTCAAAATATATGAATAAGCCACTTCAAAATGATGTATATATCATACAACACATCTCACAAAATATACAAGTAACTACAAGTTGTTATATGTATCAGAGTCAAACAAAGAATCAAACAAATCAATGAATAGTGAGGAACTCCAAGCTGTCTCTCAAGATGTCTCACAAAAGTCTCAAAACAAAAAAAAAATTTTTCCTTCCAGTAGCACCTTAAAGACCAACTAAGTTAGTTCTTGGTATGAGCTTTTGTGTGCATGCACACTTCTTCAGATGAAGAAGTTCTGAAGAAGTGTGCATGCACACGAAAGCTCATACCAAGAACTAACTTAGTTGGTCTTTAAGGTGCTACTGGAAGGAAAAAAATTTTTTTGTCTTGACTATGGCAGACCAACACGGCTACCTATCTGTAACTGGAACTATAAAAGTCTCAAAGGAAGACGTCTCTCTGACGTTTCAAAAGGACAGTATATTCGGAATAAAGTCTTCATCAGCTGGAAATGGAACATAAGGCATTGCAAGCAATGAATGACAACAAAACTGAGCAACCTGCATGTAAGTTATACAGTAGAACAAAATATATAAAGAGGTACATACCGAGTAATTATCAATGAAATATTCATACTAGTTCTTCTTTAGCTTTATGTTCTGCAAGCAAAAGCTTTTGAACAAGTGTTTGGACCAGTGTTTGTTTTAATTTCAAGAAAAGAGTCAGTAGTGCGCATGCTTTGGCTTCCTACCTGCAATTTAGCTACTCTGCCAACAGTGACATGGGCTGCCAGAGGTTAGGGAAGCAGCCTTGCCTCCATTTTGTCCTCTCCTGAGAAGGACAAAGGCCATGTCCCACCCAATCACTACAACACTGGGCAGCCTGGAAGTGTCCTGGCAGTGCTTAAAGAATGAGCTAAGAAAGAGAGGCATGACATTTTCCACAAGACCTACTCCAGAATGAGCAAGATGAGTATGGATTGTCAGAGTGTAGCAATCCTACTTTGAGTACAATGGTATGGCAGCGATAGCCAAAGAGGTGCCTTGCAGATGCTTGCTGGACTCCATCATCTGCAGCCAGCATGACGAGGGATGCTGGGAGTTGTAGTGCAGCAATATCTGGAACGCACATTGGCTCAAAGAACCAACTAAACCAACCATTACTAGCACTACCAAAAGATCAGCCTGTGTAATACCTTCTTTAGTTTTTCACAGGCATTGTATTCTATAGCTGACTCTAAACTGGAGGGCTTTGCCGACTTGGAAATAATAATAAATTAGAGCTGTTTAATAGAAGTACAGAAACACTGGTGGCATTTGAGCGCTGGAGACATTATTGGTTTCAGACAGTGCAGAGACTTCAAAGCAAAATAAATATTATGTTCAAAAGAAAATGCCCTGTTTGTACAAAATCTGAAGAAACGTAAAATGAAAGCAGGTTTAGTAGAATAACACTCATTAAAGGCCAAAGAGAGGAACTTTATATTTCGTGCTTAATAAAGAAAACAAGAGGCTTGAATGTGCCTTTCTGGAACTCAGCTATGTTAGTCAAAAAACAGTGTTTTGAATGTGTTATAAACATGCAACACCAGAAGGCGGTGGAGAGCAAAATAAACATTCCTAAGCAATTTTCCATAGCATTTTCTCTCTCTCGTTATAACAATTTAATTTCTGACTTACTGATAGCGCTTTTTTCCTGTGGATCCACCATCTGTTTCCAGCTCAATAACATTTGTAACCGTGGTCCAAATGTGCTCGAGGAATTTATTCTTTGCAGATTCTATTCACGAACCAGCCTGAACTGCACCTCCTGGTTTGATGTGCCAAGCAGAACATCAGTCTCACAATTCTCTAAATTTTGTGATGCAGCAACTCAAGTAAAACTTACAAAATTGCATATAAAATGACATCTAATTTGGGATAAAGTACATTTAGAAATGCATACTATTGGAGGGGGAACTCCATTTGGGATGCACATTTTATGAGAAATATTCAAATAGCTCAGCATCTGCTTTGCAGACAGAAGATCCTTGGTTTAACCCCCTGTATTTCCAGGTAGAATCGGGAATGTCCCCGTTTGGAAATACTTTCTGCAAGGCAAGGTAGGCAACACTGAGTTAGTTGGACTGATGGTCTGTGTTAACCTAAGTCAGGTTTCTATGTTTCTATTTAAGTACAGTGGTACCTCGGGTTACATACGCTTCAGGTTACATATGCTTCAGGTTACAGACTCCGCTAAGCCAGAAATAGTGCTTCAGGTTAAGAACTTTGCTTCAGGATAAGAACAGAAATCATGCTTCGGCGGCGCGACAGCAGCAGCAGGCCCCATTAGCTGTGTGTGTGTGTGTGTGTGTGTGTGTGTGTGTATGAGAAAGCCTCACAGAATGACGAATCAAGAGCAGAGGGCTCTTATTTTATTTAGGAAGCAAACATGAAGGCAGACCTCAAATGATACAATGAAGCTACTCTCTTTTCAAAGGCTGTGAGGGTGTCACTCTTGTTTATGGGTTACCGCCCAATCCTATGCAGGTTTATTGGGAAGAATGCCAGAATAGAAAAAAGTTGGTATGATGCAGTGGTAAAAGGGTTGAATGAAGATGGCTGGGAGAGCATGGGCTCAAATGCCTGGAAAACAACAACCACCCCTGAGTGTGGAAACTGCCAAGCCATGGTGCATGGATGTGTCGGGGGAAGGGGCTCTGTAGTCATTCTGTGGTGAAACAAAGGCATTATGCAGATACTCAGCTCTGTATATTCCAGTCCTACATAGGTTCCGAAGTTGAGCACTGAACTTGTGAGATGCTAAACCTGAATTGTGGCACAAATTAATCCCTGCCTCTTTATTATTATAGCAGAAGAAATACCAAGGTGTTTCACAATCAGATAAAAGCCAATCGCGAATGTCAGAGCTACCCTAGGTCCCAGCTCACAAAGGACCAACGCTGCTTCGTTGTTAAGTATAAAAGTCTTTATTGAAGTTCAGTTTCACTTCCAGAGCCGCAGCGCGCAGCTCCACGTCTCAAGTGTCAGACCGCTGATGCTCCGTCTGAGTCTCCTCCCCCTTGACACCAATTTAAGATTCTAGCCTTGCTCCACCTTCTCCGCTGCTCCTTCCTCCTCTGGGTCCGCCTGCCCGCCGGGGTTCCGCCCTTTCTAGCCTCTTCTCCCGCTGATTCCCCTGAGCCTTCTCCCTCCCTCCGGCGGGCTTTAGGAGCTGGTTCCCCATCCGGGTCTCCTGCTGTTCCGCGCGCCTGCACATTTGAACTTGGCGCGCGCGCCCAGCCAGCAGCTTTCCTCCTGACTGTTCCACTGCTGCTGTCACTGCTTCCCCCTTCGGGGGGGCTAGCTGCAACTGACCTCCCCTCCGTTGGAGGCGTGGTCAGCCCTGACTCCCTCTCTGGAGGAGACACTGCCCCTGACACATGTGACTCTTCTCCCCCACTACGCTCTGGTGGGGAAACTGGTCCCGATCCTCCACTGCTGCTTTGGGGTTCCCCTCTGGCTCCTTGTTTCTGGTGCGTCCCCCCTGGGACCCCCCTTGCCCTGACCATCGGCGCCCCCTTCTGGGAATCTTCTGATTCGCTGGAGAAGCTCATGGAATCTCTCGGGCCACTGTCATACTCCCCTACGCTGCCCTCGGATTCTTCCCCTTCGCTCTCCCAATCCTCTCTCCCCAGTGCTCCTGCTCCTGATTCCCTGACAGCGAAATAACAAGAATAACATGAAAAACGCACCGGTGAATGATTTCATTGAAAGCGTTTTTTTTTAAATAAATAAATCCATAATTAAAACGTATAATCAACAGATCCATTAAAACAGCATTGCAGGAACACATGAAAAAAGTTGGTCCTGGAGCTTAAAAATCAATATGCGAAAGTTTAAAAGGCGAAAGGAGATAGGATAATATATTAAGGATGGAATAACAAATAAAGTGAATAACGCAACAATAACAAAAATAATAGTAGGTAAAGAAGATTGCACACGGGTGGAGGGAAATACTGGGTTGTGGGAGAGGGAGGTGAAGGGATTAATTGAAATTGTTAAAAACTGGTATAGGATTTAAGAGATTTAATTTTTTATAAAGATTTTATAAGGAAAGCAGAAAGCAGCAAAAAATATCAAGTAAAGGTATCGGAGAGGAGATCAGTGTAAATGAAAACATGAGACTTATGGTTTTGTTACATATGATTTTATTTTGGAGTTGTCTGCTTATTTTGGAGTTGTTTGCTGTAAAGAATGTATATTACTGAATAAAATAATAAAAGATTTGAAAATTTAAAATAAATAAAATAAATAAATAAAACAGCATTGCAGTTAAAACAGAAAGTTGGAGTCATGACATCATGGGAATCCTTGCCTAAACAGGGCTGTCTTCGAGAGTCAGTGGCACAGAATCTTCCTTATTTGAGCTAGGAGACAATTCCAAAAGACCAGTGAAATAAAACGGAGACAGGATGTGAGTGGTTGTCGCTGGGTGTAGATCTGCCTTAGCTGAGCCCCCAAGAGAAATGGCTCTGTAGAGGAAAAACTTTTAAACACCTTGCAGATTTAAAATTGTGAGCAAGTCAAAACAGCCTGAGTTTTCTTGGTTGTGTTTCTTCTCTTGTATTAATGGCCAGCTGACATTGTTAAACAGCTCTTGAAGATTCCCTTCTGTCCCTTGAAGCTTTCGTCAATGACACTAGAGATTCTGTTTCCTTCCTAAACTGGAGAAGAAAAGAGGGCTGGAGACGTTTGGATTCCCTCCTATACATCACTTGTCACTGTGCATTATCTCCCAGTAACAGCTGGTGACAGAGACATTGTGCATGCCTCTAGGAAAGTTCTTCCCCGATTCTTTCATCTGTTTCAGTTCATTTACCTCCAAGATAAAAGACTGCTTTGGTTGGTCTGTTTGCAACATCTTCTCCAGATCATAATTTTAATCCATTCTGCTGGGGATATAGATCATACCTCCCCACTCCTCTCTCTGTTTTTTTTATTATTTAAATTTAACAACAGCTGGAAATGATGGCTCCTGCAGTATAATCCCATCACCCTTGATTCCTGTAGGAAAATTTCCAATATATTTGCCTAGCACATCACATTTTAAGTAGTGCTATCCTTTGTTGCTGATTTTCTTTGTTTTCAGAAGCTCTTTTCTAAATCCCTCTTCCTACCTGTACAACAAATATGCCTTCTTAAACATCCCCAAAGAACATTTGAAAATATTACCCGACGGCATGCTTGGATATTATCATAAAAATATTCGTGAAATATTTATGGTAGATAAATATTTCACGCCATTTTCTTCTCCTTAATTTTCTTTGATGGAGTTGCCCAGATTTTGGCTGCAGCCTTGAACCAGGTTACATGTAGGCATATTCCACCAAAGTAAAAATAAAAAATGATTGATTTTGAGCAGGATTACACCCTTTAGTGGCAATGCTTTTGCTGCTGCGGACTGAATCTCCAGGCCAACTTCCGAGTGCTTTTCATGTGGCTGAATTCATACATTCAGCTGTGTATTTCTGAGGTTTGATGACTTGTAGCACCTGATTGGCTGTCTAAACACTCATGCTCATTGGCTGCATTCAAGTGAAGGAAAGCTACTGCATATCAACACAAGCAACTTCTGCTTCCTTTTTCTGGTTATTTGGCTATAACTTTTGATAGAATACAGATAACTGAACAAACTTTGTTGTATTACATTCTTCATTAAATTATCTTTCCATTGATATATAATTTTATGGTATTACTCCAAAAAACGTGGTGTTATGAGCCATCAAACCTCAGAAATACACTTTTCCCAAAAGGTTTCCACAATTTTGGCCACTAGTGTATCAGTGTTAGCAGGCCAATGACCAGGGAAGATGGCAGTTGTAGTTCAAGGGCGAGAGGTTCCCCACACATGCTCTAAGGTCTAGCTTTTTTTGGAGGAGGAAAAATGGAGGGCAGAACTTAGTGAGAATGAAGAAAAAAATGCAAAAGTATAGAGGACAAGAGGGAGGAAAAGCAAATGGTTATCATCACTGAGAGGCTGGAGGCTCTTTGCCTTATGCTAGAGTTAACACACCCAAGATTTTTCTGACTGTGTTATAGCACATCTTCAATTTTCCAGCATGCTTCCTTTTTACGACATATCCCTACTCTCAAGTGTGCAGTATTTTCTGCATGATGATTCCCTTTATAGACAAATCAGGAGCTGAATGGGGGGGGGGAAACATGACTTCAATGACAAGAACAAAATTCCTACCGCAAATATCTTTCTTTTATTACTAAAACAGTCCTATAATTGTTTCATATGTCACTCGTATAAATATTCTGCATTCAGCGATGTATGGAAACGGTGCGGCACAAAACAAATGTCTCTAATAACATTATAGATTCCATCTGAATGGATGATATAATAGTGAAATATTGATTTCGAAAGGATAAGTGCTAGTAAAACTGGCAAAAGGGGTTTATTGATCACTAACAGCTAGAGGAGTGTGAGCTGTGATGGAACTGTTGAAGCAGGTAACAGTGGAATATTACAAGAAAGTTGGGTTTCACTGCAGAGAAAAGGGGTTCAAGAAAGTTGACTACAGAGAAAAGAGTGCTGGAAAGAACCTTCTTATGTGAGGTTTTTTGTGGGCACAATATGATAGACAGGGTAACTGTGTGTAGATTTATAAATAAAAACGGCCTCCCTCAGCTTTGCCACCCAAGGAAAAGTCACGAAATCACACATCACAATTTGCCCCAAAGTCAAATGCACTATTGCTGCAGTTGTATAATGCACACACTTATCTGGGAGCCAAGCCCATTGAACTCAATAGGACTTACTTCTGAGTAGACATGCACAGATTTGTGCTGGGGGGGAGTAGCATTTGGTGCAGGTGTGTGTGTGTGTGTGTGTGTGTGTGTGTGTGTCTGCTATTGAAATTATGACAGATGTCAGATGAGAAAGTGATTTCAACTTTCCTTTTAAGCCACTGAGTTTAACAAAGCTTTTTTGGTTAATTTCCCACAACTGCAGTATAGTTTGCGAATTGCTATATTATTAGCAGGATATACTTTGCCAATATATTCCTATCCATCTGTCTATAGCAATACAGCTTGCTAATGCTTCTAACTGTGACAGAACTTGAACTCAGTGGCTTCAATATTTAATGACAAGAGGTGTCTCTTGGGAGTTTAAGTGGTGCCTGAGAAAAGGTTTCTGATGCTGCGCTGGGATTTGTTTGTGGGAACCAAGGCAGGCGGTGATTGAATGTGAAGTCACCCTTATGCCTTTGAGAAACCAACCTGAAGTAATTTGTGTGGAAATCGAGGAGCTGTTGAGGACTCTACATGGCTTGTCAACCGTCTGGTTTGTTTATTTATTTTCAGATATATGACCAAATTTGTACAATTAACCACTCAAGGTCTAACTTTTAAAGGCTGTGGGCACTTCCAGCATCTCACAGTGTTGTGGATTCATTCACATAATGGTACTTTTACAAGTACCACACAATGTTTGTTCTGCAGTTGTAAGGAATCAGCCTACAGTCTGGAGCTCCCTGCTCATTGAAATTACTATTTTTGGTATCTGCTAAAAACTTTTGTTTTTGTTGGTTTAGGCAAGCCTTCTCAGACATGCAAAGTTGATATGTATTTTATTATTATTTGCATTTTTACATTTGACATTCGTTGACAATTTTAATGTCTGTTTCATGTTCTCTGGGCATAGAGGTTTGACTTACAATTAAGCAATATGCAAATTCTAGAAAACAAAAAATACTGGCAGGTTGGGCAATTAAAGATGATTTGGTACTCATGTTACTCTCTCGCAGACACACCAAAATCTTCTATTTTGTGAAAAGTAAAGCAGTGAGGAATGGGGCGCGGGTGGCGCTGTGGGTAAAACCTCAGCGCCTAGGACTTGCCGATCGTCAGGTCGGCGGTTCGAATCCCCGCAGCGGGGTGCGCTCCCGTTGCTCGGTCCCAGCGCCTGCCAACCTAGCAGTTCGAAAGCACTCCCAGGTGCAAGTAGATAAATAGGGACCACTTACTAGCGGGAAGGTAAACGGCGTTTCTGTGTGTTGCGCTGGCTCGCCAGATGCAGCTTGTCATGCTGGCCACATGACCCGGAAGTGTCTTCAGACAGCACTGGCCCCGGGCCTCTTAAGCGAGATGGGCGCGCAACCCCAGAGTCTGGCCCGTACGGGCAGGGGTACCTTTACCTTTACCTTTAAAGCAGTGAGGAAATGCACTGGAAAGGGCAGATTAACAACTGCATGACACAATGGCATGTAACCTCCCCACAAACAAATTAGAATGAATGCAACCTGGATAGCTCAGTTGGTTGGAACATGGTACAGATAACACCAAGGTTGCAGGTTCGATTCCTGTATGGAACAGTTGCATATCCCTGCATTGCAAGGGCATGGAACAGATGATCCACACGATCCCTTCCAACTCTATGATTCTTTGACTGCTCAGTACATACCATATTTTTCACTCTATAAGACACACTTTTTCCCTCCTAAAAAGTAAGGTGAAATGTGTGTGTGTCTTATGGAGTGAATGCAGGCTCCACAGCTATCCCTGAAGCCAGAACAGCAAGAGGGATTGCTGCGCAGCGATCCCTCTTGCTGTTCTGGCTTCTGGGATAGCCGCACGAAGCCTCTTCAGGGCAGCGGGAGCATTCCTCCAGATGCACTGAAGAGGCTTTGCGTTGCTTTCACTGAAGCCAGAACAGCAAGAGGGATCGCTGCTCAGCAATCCCTCTTGCTGTTCTGGCTTCTGGGATTCAGAATTTTTTTTTTCTTGTTTTCCTCCTGCAAAAACTAGGTGCGTCTTATGGTCAGGTGCGTCTTATAGAGCGAAAAACACGGTACTCAACCTCCTTGCAAATTTTATGCAAAAAAAACAGGATGAATGCTCAATAAACAGGTCGTCTGGCAGTGACTTCTCTGTGTGTGCAAATAAAGTGCAGCTGAGAACCCTTTAAATTATTTGGCGGTGGCCTCATAGCAATGATTCTTCAACATCAGCCTCATTGGACTGGTCATGTTGTTCGGATGCCTGATTATCGTCTTCCAAAGCAACTACTCTATTCCGAACTTAAAAATGGCAAGTGTAATGCTGGTGGTCAACAAAAGAGGTTTAAAGACTCTCTCAAGGCAAATCTTTAAAAAATGTAGTATGAACGCCGACAACTGGGAAACACTGGCCTGCAAGCACTCCAATTGGAGAACAGCCTTCACCAAAGGTGTGGTGGACTTTGAAGACACTCGAACTCAGGACGAAAGGGAGAAACGCACTAAGAGGAAGGCATATTTGGCAAACCCTCACCATGATCAACTCCCGCCCGGAAACCTATGGCCCCACTGTGGAAGGACATTGGCCTCCACAGTCACTTACGGACTCACTTTTAAAAGGAAGCAACACGATCTGAGAAGGCATATCTTGAATTATGGCCAGTCTTATCTTCCATGAATTTGTGTATTGCTCTTTTATAAGCCACCCAAGTTGCTGACCATCACAACAACTGTCACCAGTTTGACCAGGACCCATTTTCACCATTTCCCCCCAGAATCAAACTGTAAAGCTATTCCTATGAGCATGCCCCACTTTTAAACAGTTTTGAAACAAATGCAGCATTTTGCAGAAGGCAATAAAGTAACCACCCTCTTGTCAGTTAACATGTGGAAGCAGCAGGTGATCACCCCAAGCATAAAGCTTTGTCAGGAGCCAAGTTTTGTTTGGGTGGCGGGAAGGAGATCAGGAATATGCCGGTATTTACTTTCAACTCATTCCGATGCAGGTATTAAATCAGATCGTTTGCGATTCAATCCCTCGTCTCCCTTTCAGCAAGCAAACATTATGTTTGTTGAGCAGATTTGAATACCTAGGCTATGCCTCATCACAATCATAAACCATATTTTGTTGTCCTTAATTAGGCATCATTGGAAAGAAAAGAACGCAAGAGCAATAAGAACAGGGGGTGAGCTGTAAATTCAGCACAACTGCATCCTCCTGCTGTCTCTTGCCGTGTCTGAGAATGTCTGAAATCTTGTTTAAGCATAAATATTTGTGATGGGTAAACTCTTCCTGGCTTCCTTGATTTTCCACTCGCTATTTTCAGTCTTTCCTTGCAAGCACTTGGGGGAATAAACTATTTCAAGGGAACGGCGGGGGGGGGGGGGAAGCCATATTAAGCAATTCCTCTCCCTCGGTCCCCCTACAATACCCCTGTGGACCTCGGGGTCCATAGCTGTCAACTTACAGATTTGAAAATAAGGGACCAGCAGCCTCGAATATAAGAGATCAGCAGCCAAAATAAGGGATTTTGGCTTAGCTTATACAGAAATCCGGCACTGATGAAGCCATGCTGCTTTTGCTGCGACTCACTGTATTTTGCAGGGGGTTGGACTAGATGATCCTAAGGGTCTACAGCTCCGACCAAAGCAGAGTGGCAGACAAAACTGATGAACGACGTCCAGATGGCAAAGCTTACAGGCAGAATTAGAAACCAGGAAGAGGACCTCTTTAATAAAGAATGGGGAAAGTTTATAATTTATTTGAAAAGCTATTGTCAAGAGTTACATGCATTGGTAGGATTGACAGAAAACTTGTAATAAAAATTCGAACTATGGATGGACAAATGATTTGTAAAAATAGAGCTATGAAAGGGATGCAGAGGGGAAAACCACTACATTAAGATGCTGCACTGGTTGGAGGGTATGCTAAGCAGCACGTCAGGGCTGCCGTCATCCTGGTGGGAGGAGTTCCATCGGCCCTTCCCTGCCTGAGAGAGAGGGAGGGAGAAACTCTCTTGCCCACGCCGCCCATGAGCCTGGCATGAGGCGGTTGCGTTTCCTGGCGGTTGAGTTTCCTGCCAAATAAGGGACGGATGACAGCTATGTCGGGGTCTCCCTGCTGCTTCACCCCTCCCCCTCCAACCTATCTGGCAGCATAGCTCTCTTTCATTTCACACCTCTACCTTTCTGCAGCTTTCCTCTCTTCCTCACGTTCCTTCCCTCTCTCTAGAACCTGGAATGCTGCAATACCAAAAATGTTTAGAGCATAAGAAGCCTGGGGAATGTGAATCTCCAGGGTCCCATACGCCCCAAGGCAGACCTTTGCAGTATCTAGGTGATGGAGAGAGAGGAGGCAGAAAGAGAGAGAAGAAAACCTGTAGCTACCATTGTCTCACTGTCAGGTAAATTTGGGAGAAGCGGAGGTGTGGTAGAGAGCTGCAGTGGTGGTGATGGGTAACCCAAATAGGAGGTAAACATGTTTCTCAACTTTGTAAGGCTTTGGCCCAGAATACAAATGTTGCTCATTCATAGTATCTCTCCTAGATGTGAGAGGAGCCATTATAACCCCCAATTTCTATGATGGATTAGATTTTAATCTCATTCAGAGGAGAATTTAACTCTTCCCATCCACTTGCCTCTACAACCCACCCATGGTACCCAAATCCCTTCTCACCCAGACTCTTACTTGTGTACCTTTTGCCTGTAGAACACAGGAGTCAAGACTACTTGGAAAGATTGTTTTAGGTGCTTGTTCAAAACTTGTTATTTCAACAAATCTACCCCAAACCTATAATTTAGCTGCCTATATTTGTTTCTTTTTTTCTTTTCTTTTTTACTGACTTCCTCTGCATTTTAATTGAGATTGTTTTATGCATACCTGTTAGTGCTTTGTGGATTTTAGCTCTCTTTAATCCGCAATTTTATCTGTACATCGCATTCCCAGCATGTTCGCACTCCTGTCTCAGAAGTGCCGAATCGCGCCCGCACCTGCGCAGATGCGGCAATTCAGGATGCGAACGCTGTGGATTGCAGATGTGTCTCCATCATGGATTACATCCACAACCCGAGGTTCCACTATACATGTGGATCTACCCCATATGGGGGGTTAATCCCAGTGACAGCAGACTGGCAGTCACTGCAGTTCACACGACAAAAGGAAGATGGAAAAGGCAGGAGGAGGGCTGCATGCCTTGTGCTTTTGTTAGCTGCACAGGTAAGGTCACGCCCACCTCTAGTCACATGCAAGAGGAAGTATGTCCCAGCCCAGGAGGAAACAGGAAGTTCCGACTGGCTGGACCAAACATCCCCCTGCATGTCCACTCTAGGAAAACAAGGAATGTTGTATTTGACTGCTACTTATGTATCACATCCCACATAGACCAGACTACAAATAGCTGTGGGTGACTTTCTCCCCACCACCCTCATCTTTTTGGTTTTTTCCCCAACAACACATTTATGAAATTATGAATTGAAAATATCCAGGGAGTTCTAGGGAGGGAGTCATGCATATACAAAGGAAAAGACTGAGAATAATTCTGAACAGCAAGGGTCTGGATCAGTAGAAGGATGGAGAAGCCAAGATGGGTCCATACAAATAAAAGGCTTTTGCAAAAGGGTCTGGTGGGTAACTAGTTAAGAGAATCCCATACTCATGTCATGTTCAGTATTTGACTATTGAGGATTGAAAGATGACTTGCATTTGTTAATGAGGAGCCATAGTTCAAGCACCGCAGCCAGAGTTTGCCCATCCCTTTGCAGCACTTCAAATGCAAGTGTTTCAGTGTCTGTTCACATAGTCAATCATGTGTCATGAACTGATATGCTGTGCATGTGAGTCACATCCCAGAGAGGCTTTCATGAGAAATGTATTGGTCGTTTGTTAAGTTTTAGTTTAGTTTTACGATTTTATAGTATTACGGTGTTTAATGATGTTACTGTGCACCATTTTTGAGGCGTTAGTGATTTAGCAATATTCTTCTAAATAAATAAAAGGAGAGGACAAGGCCACTGCCCACTTGAACCCACGTGACAGGAAGACCACAAGGTGCAAAGGAAAAGAAAGCTTTCTTCAGATGACCAGGTTGTATAGATGCTGTACTTTTGGGAAACGTTTTGGTGCAGTGAAAGCACTTGGAGGAAGACTCAAAACGAGTTGGTGTTAATCCCCAAAGAAAAATATCTAGGATCATCCTGTGTGTTTTCACAGCTGGAAGATGTAGCCTCAGAAGATGTGGTCCTCTGCCCAGCTTCTCAGAAGTATAAGAATATGAAATCAGGAAAGGTCCCTTGAATACAGCCAGCATTTTCCTGAAGGTGGGTCCTAGAGCAGAACAGGCACTGGAGAAATTAAATCACTCAGGATCAAGTCAGGATTCAGCAGCCAGTTCCTTGCTGTGACAACATTTCCTTACGTTGTCTAATGGGTCACCCCATATCAAGTGATCTAACCTTTTTAACCTCATGTCATCCAATTTTCTTAATATTTTGTAGACTTGTTTGAACGATCAAAACTAAATTTAAATCTAAAATTTTAATTTTTTATCTCACCCCATTTTTTTATTTATGAGGGTTTGAAATTTCCAAAAAAAAAAATAACTGAGATGAAGTACTAACATGAATTCTGTCAAAGCGTTAATTCTATCATGCAACAGCAAGCTATCAATCTGCTTTGGAACACATTTTAAAAGAAAAGTCTGACTAGCTTTTCAGACACCTTTTAAATGAATAACTTTCCAAAGAAATGCCTGTAGCAACCGATATTATTTATCCTAAATAGAACCCAAGAAGGCAGACATGTATGTACAATATATATATATATATATATATATATATATATATATATATATATATATATATATATAAAATATGTGATCCCAATATGAAATTTTGCAGGTAGCTCTTAGAAATATTCAATAATCAATGCTTTTTCTGGAAATTTTAAATCATATCAATTTTCAATCACGTTTTTAAATTTTAAATTTTGTAACTTTAATTTACAATTTAAGTAAGCTCACCCTGTGACATATCATATTAAAGCCTGTGAAGTTCTGAAGAGATTGGTGTTTTTAGTTTTGATGTATCTCAATCCTGGGCTGAGCTTTAAAGGTTTTTGTGGAGGCCAAAATTGTCAATTTTTTTAAAAAAATTCAAACCCTCATAATTAAAAAATGGGATGAGATAAAAACATTAGCATTTTAGAATTGAACTTAGTTTTGATCATTCAACAAGTATACAAAATATTAAGACAATTGGATGACATTAGTTTAAAAAGTTGGATCACTTGATATACCCAATAAGAAAGTTGTTGCCACTATGCCAGAGTCACTGGAAGCTGTCCGAGGTGCTGATCTGGTTGTTCTGGAATTATATCTAGTGTATCATATATCAATGCACCATCAGTCCAGTCATACAGATTTCTTTGTGGCTCCTGGGAAGGGCAAAGATTGATTGATAGCTCCATCCTGAACATGTTAACTCAGCTGAATTCTGCAGGAGTTGCTTCCTGCAGCAGCTTCATAGCCTGATCTTTTTCTTCTTCTTCTTTTTTAATAAAAACTTGGCAAAAAGTCTTGCTCTGCTCAGTGGGGACTGGTTTTCAGGTAAGTTGCCTTACAGCCTGTTTCTAGGCATCGTTTGCTCACAAGTAGGCCTTACCAAGCAAATTGGATTTACCCCCCAAACGATGTGCATAGACTTAGATTGTTAAAAGCCAACTGAGCTCTTGGATAAAACTGTCAACGTGAGGGCAAAATGGTATTTTACAGTGTGTAAAATGGATCAAGAAAAGGTGGGAATTGTTTTACATCATGTAATAATAAGGAGGTACTACAGAGCAGCCAAAAGAATATATTTTGCAATGATTCCTAACAAGAAATCTCATTTCACAACTGCATTTTGACCAAACCACGTGAAACTGAAGAGCTGAACCAATTATGCGTAGACAAATAAATACATAATAGCACAAGTCTGCAAAGCCGTTGAAAGAGCTGCTTTGCACTCTTCACACTTTGGGAATTCATTTTCATCCTTGTGTGATCTTAGCTCCTTCTTTTCTTCCAAAACAAGGGCCTCTCCCAGTCCTACTGGGAGATGCCAAAGATTGAATTTGGCAACCTGCATGCAGCACAGATGCCCTAGCCACTGATCCACAATTCTCCCCTCACCCAAACATACCCTCATACCCTCCCACAGGAAATTGCCACTGGAATTATTTACTCCTTCTGCAAATGCTGCAGAAAATATACACCCCATTTTCACATGGGACTGAGGAGTTTTGCAAAATAGGGGTGCAGTTTGCATCCACTAATTTAAAGTCACAGCACCTCAGGAGAAATACCTGAAAATGATTTACAGATGATATTTAACCACTGAGCCTCTTGGGCTTGCCGATCAGAAGGTCAGCGGTTTGAATCCCCACGATGGAGTGAGCTCCTGTTGCTCTGTCCCAGCTCCTGCCAACCTAGCAGTACGAAAGCACACCAGTGCAAGTAGATAAATAGGTACCACTGCGGCGGGAAGGTAAACGGCCTTTCTGTGAGCTCTGGTTTCCACCACGGTGTTCTGTTGTGCCAGAAGCAGTTTAGTCATGCTGGCCACATGACCCGGAAAGCTGTCTGCAGGCTCCCTCGGCCTGAAAGCAAGATGAGCGCCGCAACCCCATAGTTGCCTTTGACTGGGCTTAACCGCCCAGGGGTCCTTTACCTTTTACCTTACTCAGAGTATAGCTAATGCTGGATACAACCCTATCTCATCTTCGCTGCGATGCTATGCTATGCAAAAGGAGCACAGGTAAGAGACTCCAGAGTTGGGCCTGGAGCAGGCCTTCTCGAAAGCCTGAGGGCTCTGCCACCTGAATTTTTGACTTACGCTTGTCTTTGATGGGTGTGAACTTTGTTAGAAAGTGCTTGGTTTCTCATTGTGAAATATTGATGGAAAATTCCTGATCTGGCTCCTCCTCTGAAGATAAGGATATTAAGGTCTGCTTTAATGGCTGGAAGTTTAATTCTTCAAAAGGAGAAGGCTCCTTTGCTACTTCAGTCAATCAGAGCGATTAGCCGCTTTAGAAGTGATCGTCTTTAAATGAGGAAAGAAAAGAAGCGGAGTCCTTTATGATACCTAGCTCCCTTATCGTGACTCCTGAAATTAGCTCTGCAGTTCTCCCAGCACTGTAAGCATTCAGATATCTGACTTCTTTCCCCCTTAAGTTGCAAAGTTTATGTGAATTTTGACCCCTTTTAAAAAATGTGGCAAGTAGCCATCACTCTTTAAATAAAGCAGCTTTCTGCAAGCTATGCATTCTGGAGCAGAATTTCTCAGACTAGGGTCCCCAGCTGTTGTTGGACTGCAACTCCCATCATCCATAGCTAGCAGGACCAGTGGCCAGGGATGATGGGATCTGTAGTCCAGCAACAGCTGGGGACCCAAGTTTGAGAAACACTGCATCTGGAGACATCACTTTAACACCAGTTGGCTCACAGAATAAGTCTGCAGGGCCATTATGTGCCTGCTTGTCCAGCAAATCCAACAGACTATACTCCAAAGCAGCAGTGGAGAACTTGCAGGAGTCAAATTTGACCCATGATGCTGCTTTCTGAAAAACATATCCATTTGCTCCCCACCTGACATTATATGCAACGCCCAGTCTCATAGCCTCCAACATTTTCCCTGTGAAAATAGGGATGAGGTCCTATTCCATTTCCCAGTGAAAATAGGGATGAGGTCCTAGTCCATGCCCTCCAACATTTCTCCAGTGAATATAGGGATGCCTTAAGGAAAAGTGGGACATTCTGGGATCCAATCAGAAACTGGGATGGCTTCTGCAAATCCAGGACTGTCCTTGGAAAATAGGGACACTTGGAGGGTCTGCGTCTGAGCAGGTAAAGATGTGGTTGCACATGAACAATTGGGAGTTCAAAGTGTGCGTCTGATGGTTTGTTCCTTGGCAAGTAGAGCTATGCTCAGCACCAGTTGGCTGACCAGGGAGTCCTGGCAGATCAGCTGATGGGGAATTCACTATTGCAGCCTATAGGGCTCTTGGCACTGATCAGCTGACCACTTTGAAGCCCATCTGCAAGCAGCCCCACCAACCTGTCAAGGGTGGCTCATGAGATGTGGGAGACAGAAAGATGTAGCCTCCTAGCGGGATCTAGTCCCCCACCCTGCTCCACAGTAGGTGTGCAAAGGACTGGACACAGTGGTTGCAGCAAAAGCAGATTCATGACTACAATATTTATTCTTAATTGTTTTAAACATTCACTCAATGACTATCACGGGGAAAGGAAAACAGTTGTGCTACTACTTAATACAAAGGTAATAAAAATACGTTGACTATTACATAATATAATAGCCAATAAAAGATCGGGGCGGGGGGAGATACCTTGTAATTACATGGTATTGAAGTACTGAATTTAGCAAGGTGACACTTCACACAACTGTCTTCAAACTGATCAGGAAGAGTTACACCAAAGTATCCTGCTAAGTCCAAGTTCCGAAGGTGAAATGTTCTACTTTGTAGCTCCAAGAAGGTTTGCTCAAACTCTCAACTCTTGCCAAATTTCCATGGTATGTACTAAATTCTATCTTCATGGTTTATCAATATGTGTTAAGGGCTTTTCCTACAGAAGTGACAGAGCCACAATGCTACCTTTCCAGGGGTTATGTTGTTTCTACTAAGCTTGTGAGATGGTAAGATGGGAGGTTCGCGCAGTGAAGGCATGAGGGCAGAACTACTTCCATTGTGCTAATGTCTTGTGTCCTAGACTTTCCATAGGCATCTGGTTGGCCACTGTGAGAAAAGGATGATAAACTAGATGGCCCTTTGGCTTGCTCCACCAGGGATCTTCTAATGATCTTAAGGCATAGCAGGCCTCGACCACTGGAGCAGCATACACAAAATCATAGGCAGCCTCTATAAGTCAATTCTCCCCCTTTTCAGGCAAGTGGCTTTGTGGGCAGGCCCTGGGCCTCCCTGGCAAACCGGCCTATTGCAGGCCGGATCATATTCCTGTCACCAATGGGCCAATGGCAGCAGGAGTAAGGGGGCGTTTCCCTGGGCGCGGGACCAACCAACCAATTGCAGCCCTTGGCACTGTGCCCAAGGGGAATTTAAATGCCTAGCTGGTAGGGTCCTTCGGCCTTTCTCTTGCCATGCCCGTTCTGGTACTGGACTTCGTCTGATCACTGGGCTTTGTTGGATTTTCCTATCAGGATCACTGGATCGTCACTTCCTGGTTCTCTTCCTGGCAACGTTGCTTCTCATCACTCGCCGCTTTCTGAGCTCATCTGGGGGCCCCCCCAGCCAAATTGTGGTTGATCTGCCCGCTTGTCTGTGCTTGCCAAGGCATCGGGGGATCTGGGGGGCGTGATTGCTGGGCAGCAAACATCAATGTTTTGGGATCTGTTGCCATAACATGTAATAATGGCCAATGTAGATGACTTCAAAATGCATTCGCCATATTCATAGAGGATACAATTGTGGGTGCCTACTAGTCATGAGATGGCTATATACTACCTCTGGGATCAGAGGCAGCTGTCACAGGGGAACAACATCAAGAGATGATTGTTGCCCTCATGTGCTGCTCTTGGTTGGCCGTCATGTGAAATAAAACGCTGACTCAAGAGCCCAGGTATGGTGAATTATGGCCCTTCTGATGTTGATGAACTACAACTCCCATCAGCCCCAACAAGCACGGTCCATGGCCAGGGGTGATGAGAGTTGTAGTTCAGCAACATAGGCCAAAGCATCCCCAGACCCACAATAGGCCTTTGGTTTGATCTAGCGGGGCTTTGCTTGCTCCTGCTTTCTGCCTATCATAAATTCACATTTTGTACTGAAAGGCATCTGCAATAGTTTGCTTCTCTGCCTCCCCCACTTATAAGAATGGAAATGACCCAGTAACATGGGGGGGGGGAGGATTTCATTAATTTGGCACTCATGAAGATGGGAATGAAGTGAGTCACGCTGTTAGGAAATTTCAAAGAAATTCAGGCTTCCTTTCCCACCCTTCGGTGGCAGAAGAGCCTCCTCAAAATTGCCAACCTTATTTCAGATGGAATATGAATGAATGATTAAAACTTGTCAAAAAAGCAAAACTGCTGACACAATAAGCCAAGATTGATATGAAAAGGATTTTTCCCCCCTCCCTCTCTCCCTCTCCAGAGTCTCCGAGTTCTTCATCCATTTTCATAGACTGCATTTTCAACTCGAAAATATGTAGTTCAAAAGACTGGGAAGCTTTTAAAATCACTGACAACTTATATCGGAGGAGGGTGGGGGAGAAGGAACGTTTTAATCTTCTCCCCACCTGCTTCCAAGAGGTATGTGTAGCACTCCAGATGCACAGCTGTTTTGCCTTGTAAGACATGTATAAATTAAAACTCAAAATACTCAACATTCAGAATTGGTTTGACCTCTCCCCCTCCCCAAGCTTATGCATGAACAGTTATCTTTTCTCATTTATTCAAAGCTGCCTTTTTCTACAGTGTTCTGGGGAGGGAGGTGCAGGAAGAGAAGTGTTTTAATTAACGTTTGAAAGTCAGCAATCCTATTCACCATTTTTGCAACTGGAGAGGAGATGTGTGGGTAGCCACTGTGTTTCATTTAGAGGCTTAGATAGGGTGGGGGGGTGAGGCTCCTTCCCAGCAGAAGTGGGAAGTCCATTTCCTCCACCAAACACATTGTTAGAATTCCTGCTCCGTGCTTGCAGTCATGGGATTGTTGTCTATCACATGACGTCGTATGTTTTGACTCCACAGAGTGGGAAGTGACAGAGACAGGATGTTTGCGTTACTGTGTTCCGTGAAGTAGGACTATTGTCCTTTGTTTTTTCTCTTTTCTGTCTGATGCTAGAGAGAGAGGGAGCCATGTTGCAGTGCTCCGTGTGTGCTTATATGTAAATAAAGTAGATTAGCCAAAATGCTGAGTTGCTGAGGTCTGTTACGCAAGCTGCAAAGACTCTGTGGATCCCTAAGTATGCTGGTGTCTGTTGGCAATCGGTCGCTGTGATGTTCGGACTGAAGAAAGCTAATGAAGCTCCTGAACAATCGACCAGGAGGGAGAGAACATGCCAGTTGGGCATGTGTCTCTGCCAGGATCCTACTCGAGTGTAGGACGAGCTCCTGACACACATTCTGTCCTAAATTTCCTTTGGGCACACCACATAAACAGTGGCTCTGAAGGGGACTTTCGCATACCTTTCAAATCTCCCTCAGAAACCAGTTTATTTTGAAAACATTCATAGGCTGCAGATGGTCTGCAGGAAAGTATCTTGTGCTCTTGTACAAGCTACCCAAGGTAGCAAGGTAGAAGGAAAATAGTTTATTTGTATCCTAGTCCCTGGGACGCGGGTGGCGCTGTGGGTTAAACCACAGAGCCTAGGACTTGCCGATCAGAAGGTCAGCAGTTCGAATCCCTGCAACGGGGTGAGCTCCTGTTGCTTGTTCCCTGCTCCTGCCAACCTAGCAGTTCGAAAGCACGTCAAAGTGCAAGTAGATAAATAGGTACCGCTCCTGCAGGAAGGTAAACGGCGTTTCCATGCGCTGCTCTGGTTCACCAGAAGCGGCTTAGTCATGCTGGCCACATGACCCGGAAGCTGTACGCCGGCTCCCTCGGCCAATAAAGCGAGATGAGCGCCGCAACCCCAGAGTCGACCACGACTGGACCTAATGGTCAGGGGTCACTTTACCTTTACCTTATCCTAGTCCCAACCCTGACTAATTCACAACATAGTTCATTCCCAGAGGTTCCACACAAAAGGCATTGGGCACAGGACTCAACATTTCACTTCTTAAGAGAGGGTAAATGACAGAAGGTTAGGTTTGATACCTGCTCTTTATTTTAAATAACAGATCCTTACTTGGTATGGTTAAACAATGAACTGGTCCCTGAAATAAGGAAATAGTGCAGGCATAGGCAAACTCAGCCCTCCAGATCTTTTGGGACTACAACTCCCATCATCCCTAGCTAACAGGACCAGCGGTCAGAGAAGATGGGAGTTGTAGTCCCAAAACATCTGGAGGGCCGAGTTTGCCTATGCCTGAAATAGTGGCAAGCCTAGTGGGGCTGGCATCTTCGGTCAGTGAAACAAAATGAATTCTAGGACAGGGATGAGGAACCTGTGGCCTGTTGGACTCCCATCAATTCCAGCCAGAATGGCCAATGGTCAGAGATGATGGGAGCTGTGGTCCAACAACATCTTGAGGGCCAGTGCTTCCCCACTGTAGCCCATCCCTGCTGTAGAAGATGTGCACAGATTGATTTTCGCAAGTCAACAAACCCTTGATACAGTCCAATGTTCTCCTTCCAGGAACAGTGAATGAAACTAATACTCATCGGCATGGTGTGTAACTGGTGAAGCCTGTTAATTAACAGCGAGTACCAACAACTCCAACTCTCTCCAACCAGCTAACCACAACTCTTGAACCACAAACCAAGCAACCAACACAAATCCCTTCTCCTGGCTAGCACTTGGTCATATATAAATGTATTATGGTCCCTCTAGTACAGCCCCAGCCAATCACATTGTGTCACTGTGTGTGTATTCCTCCCATGTCAAAAATGCAAGAAATGGAAACTCACAGAAATTTAGTTGGTCCCTGATATTAAACTCTGTCTCTATGTGTAACAGGGATTGGAATTTTGCTGGCTGATCTTCTCCTGATTTCCAGGTAGCCACTGACTCCAGCCCCAACTTCCGCATATTGTGCTAAAGGTGAAGTTGGCATTCCTATGTGCAGTCAACTGTCCTTGTATATAAATACATTCTGAATTTCAATTTTATTCATGGAGGTTAAGGGGTAAAGCAGATGGCATGGTCCTTCTCCACCAGCTGCTCCCAACCAAGTTCCTTCCAGATGTTTTGAGCTACGGTGAACGTTTGCCATCCAAATGGCTAGGGTTGCCATATTTCAAAAAGTAAAACCACCAAAATTGTCGAAACTCCCCCAAAATAGTGATTTTAAGCTTTGGGAGCCATTTCCGCTGCTTTTTCCATCATGTTGCCATACATCCAGGGTCTGCCTGACATTTTGCTATTTCAGCAAAATCCCCCAAACACACACACACACACACACCAGTTTTACACCCGATAGCCAGGACAGGTCAGGAATTTTCCTGACATATGACAAGCCTAAAAATGGCTGCATTCTGGATGGGACTGATGAAAGTTGTAGCCCAAAACATCTGGAGGGAGGGCACCAGGTTTAGGAAGGCCACATGGCCCCTCATCCAAGCGAATCATTTCCCTAGCTGCAATGCTTTAATAAACCACTGACTCTCCAAGTTTCTAAGGCTGAATCTTTTTGGCATAAGGCACCCAATTAGTCACAGTGGATTTGTTCTTCCCCATGATGCCTCTTCTTAAACTTGAGAGACTCTGAGAGACTAAAGTTGGGAAAAAAAGCCTAGATAATGGAATACCATCTGCAGCCTGCTGGAATGAAAGCTAAAAGACAATGACCCAGATGATTGAAGGAATGAAAGCTCTGAGAAGTGCCAAGTCTGGAAGAAAGTTGGCTAGGGCTTCTTGATCCAGGAAGCAGCTACTTCACTTTCTTCTAGAAAAGAAAAACACTACTACAACAATGGTTTTGTCTTTCTTTTACTGGCTTGTCTATTGTTGCGCTAGATCAAGAAAGGCTACCTTCCAATGGCATCCAAGGAACAATGTACAGATCCTGACATGTGCTTCAGGCAGAAAGATGTGAGGCAAGTAGCCTTTGCATGATGCCAAGTCTTCATCTGCCAATCCATTCCACCGTCCTCTCTGGTCTCACTTCTTCCCCAGGCCTCTTCCTCTGCTATGTCTTCTGGTTGACTCCATGAACAGCAAGTACCAACAACTCCAACTCTTTCCAACCAATTAACCACAATTCATGAACCACCAACCAACCAACCAACTAAAAACCCCTTCTGGTAGTCTAGCCCTAGCCAATCACATTGTGTTACTGAAATTTCTAAAAAAGAAGGCAAAACGGGGGCAGAAAGGGATTGGGGCAGAATGAAGAGGGACAGGGCAGGGTAGATGTACGGTGAGTTGAGATGAGCAGATAATGAACATAACAACTAGATGGTGGAGAAATTCAATTTAGTTCACATTTGAAGCTGAATGTACGTAATTCACACTTTCTGAACAATATGCAAACCAAAACACAGCCGCCCTTCCAAATCAGCACATCTCCAAATTATGTGCAAAAAAAATTGCATATAATAGGGTAACCAGCATATAAATTAGTACATTTAGTGAAAATAGAGTTCAAAAATATTGAGGGAAATTGCTCAGAAAATTACGTATGTCAGGGAAAACGGAATACAAAAATGTATTCATTATGAGGAATTTGTATGAAAATGTTGATGAAGTTTCCATGCATGAAGTTGGTGAAGTTTCACCTTCCATGGAAATGTCTTGACCAAAAGAAACTCTCCAAATTTGCTTGAACATTTTGCTTGAGGAGGAACTTTGGCAACTCTACTTCAACTAGTATGGTGCTTAAAACAGTTCTGCATTTAATGCTACTGCAGCCAAGCTTCCAAACCAATGACATTTCACATGAGTTGCACTCATCAAAAGGCTAAGCTGCAAGACTCTATATGCCTTACTGTTCTGCGAGGCCTATAATGCAATACCTTCAACTCAGGAGTCTTACATTCTCTTACTCAAGAGAGGTATTTAAGGACAATGAATTCCCATTCTGTGGAGACTGCCAAGTAACTGAGAGCAAACTGCTTCACGGTTATTTTAGTGCATCAAAAGCAATCCCAAGGCTTCTAAGGGAACATTATACATATGCTTGTAGTGTAGAGGAGAATAACACTGAGAAAAGTGCTGGATCACCATTGCTAGGAGCATTGGGTTGCTACCAGGTGCTCATTGCAAGTAACATTTTGCTGATGACCTGAAACTGTTCTACTTAAGAGTTTCCTAATTATCTCACAGCAAATTATGAAGGCTGTTTGGTAGTGATTGGAGGGGGAGACCACAAATAGATGGGGCAACGAGAATCAGAACTTTTCGTTTTTGTATGAAGCATATGACAATCAGAAAGTACTGTAGCGCAGAATTCTGGTTAAGTACCTGAAATAAAATAAAATAAATGGTAATCCTTCAAGCACAGGATATGGAATTATCCATGCAGTTCTCCTGTTTCAAGCTGAGTAAGAAAACATATAAACCAAATAAGCTATGAAGCATCCCAAATACCCAGAAGCAAACTCATTTATTTTCTCAGGTTTACACGAAACAAACCAATTTTTCCCCTAGATATGCTCCTTTGTAGATGCCGTGCCTCTTACATCAGTGTTAAGCAGGGGAAACACTTTCACTTTCTTAAGTGGGGAATCAACATGATAAATCTCAGCTGTTTAAGACCTGAGATGCTGCAGACAAATGCTGCAATCCATATTCAAGCTCCATCATGTTACCCCTTTCTCTGTTTCCACGCAGAAAATAAATATATTTATTTTTTTAACCCAACGTGAACACAGGCAGCTGCCTTATAGTGAATTGGTCGGTCTAGCGCAGTATGTCTACTCTGACTGGTTGGGTTTCAGACGGGGGAGTTCAGATTCAGGCATGGGGGGGTAAGAATGCCTTTTCATGGGGATCTGAAGTTTGCTTCAAGATCAGACTTTTAATAGCCTGAAATTAAAACTTCCTGCACTGGCGAAACAAAAGCAAAAACAGGCAAAAAGTTTCCAAGAGTTTGTAGAGCAACAGCCGGGAAGGGCCTAGGAAAGGGTTGTGGTTAGGACAGATTCCCAAGAGCCAGAATTAAGGACCTGGAGGACCACATTTAGCCCCCACCCCCAGGCCTGAGATTCCCCATCCCCATCTGGTAGACTGGATGGGCCTTGGCCTTGAGGTTAAATTTACAGGCTGTGGGCTCCATCACTTACCCACTCTAGTAGGTTTCCACATTCAAAAGCTGGTCAGTATTAGAAAGCAACACTAGACTAAGATCTTTCTTTTCGTCTTCACTCGTAGCCAAGTAAAATTGTCTTCCATAAACACAATTTTATACATGAGTCCGTAAGCGACTGTGGAGGCCAATTCTGTATCCACACATCCTTCCACAGTGGGGACATAGGTTTCCGGGCGGGAGTTGATCACGGTGAGGGTTAGCCAAGCGTGCCTTTCTCTTAGCGTGTTTCTCCCTTTCATTTTGAGTTTGAGTGTCTTCAAAACCCATTGCACCTTTGGTAAAGGCTGTTCTCCAACTGGAGCGCTCACAAGCCAGTGTTTCCCAATTGTCTGTGTTTATACTACATTTTTTTAGTCTTTGAACCTCTTTTGTTGACCACTATCATTACGCTTTCCATTTTTAAGTTTGGAATAGAATAGTTGCTTTGGAAGACAACTAAGGTTGACACATGTGATCGGAACTACAGCAGAGATGATTTAGCTCTTACTGTGATGTAGTTATTATGGGGAAAATAAGAGAGAGCTAAGGACCTCTGAGTTAAACTGGTACAAAAAAAGATTTAAGTTTGTAGGATTGATATAAACTCAGAGTATCTGCATTGTTCTGAGGTTTCTCCCCCTTGAGCCAGTTTTAGGGACAAAGGAGCACATTGTTTGCCATGCCACGAAACTTGGCCCATCCTGGACTTTCAGGGGTCCTTGGCCCACCGCAAGGTATATACCTGCACACAGGAGGGTCTTTGCTTTTGTGAAACGTAGGTGATAACAACTTTGCACAGCATGTCCTCTATTTTAAAGTAGTGTGTGGCATTGGGCTATGATAGGCATGGGAAACTTTCTGCCCTCCCAATGTTGCGGAACCACAACTTCCATCTGTCCCAGCAAACATGGCCATGCACAGGGATGATGGGAGCTGTAGTTCAGCAACAATGGAAGGGGCAAAGTTTCCCCACACCTGGACTATGGGAAAGCAGCTCTCATATTGTTATGTACTGAAGTTCTCACCATGGGCCAGCAGGGGGATACTGTAGATAGTTATGCAAATGAAGGATTGAAAGTGACGTTCAGTGATTGGATAGTTTTTATGCTAATGAAGGATCGAAAGTGACGTTCAGTGATTGGATAGTTTTAGAAAGTTGCTACAGTAATGTTGTACTGGAGCTCTATATAAGCAGGCTGACTGAGCCCTTCAGTCAGTTCTGTTCTGGCCTCTGAATAAACAAGAGCTGTTTGAAGAATCACTGTGTCGTCTGATATGTTCACCCACAACTTAACACGTATGACCAAGAAATGTAAGCATTAATAGGGCCTGTAAAATACCTAGAGGAGTACCCAAATGAACATGAGCATGTTACTGTCAAGGTTGTGTGTTGTTGTTGTTTTTGACAAAGTAGTAATACATACATAAGAATAAAAATGTGCACCCCGCCACCGAGACCATTCCATTGTAACTATTCAACCTCCCAAAATTTCAACACCTCTTGCGATGGTTTGACCCCTTTCCGTTTTAACAGTACAAATTCCACAAACACCCTCCATATCTCCTCAAGATCATTTTTCCTGCATATTCCCTGTCTTACCTTAATGGCACATGTTGATTTATCATTAATAGCTATATCCAACACCTTTTCATACCATTCTTCCATTTTATATTCTGCTTGCCCCTTCCACTTCCCAGCTATCATAATCCTTGCAGCTGCCAATAAATTTGTGAGCAAGTCCTTCATACCCTGCGAACCTTCCACCCCATCGTAAATTGATAATAATGCTACCTCTGGACTTTTGGTCAGCTTTAACCCAGTGATTTCTGTTATCTCCACTTTCAGTGTTAAGGTTTCTGAATGGCCAGAAGGTGTTCTCACCAAAAATGTGACTGGATGCAGGGTGAGCAAGCACCCAAAGTCTCCCAAAGTCTCAGCTCAACCTGAATGGTGCTTGAGCATTCATCTTCCCCCCTTGGTCGTCCATTGTTTACATTTTCACCTCCTTCGTTTTCAACAAAGCACACTCTAGCAAGGTGCAAACATTTTGCTGATATAAGTTTTCCTCAGATCAGTCAACAACGGTTCTTTCTACACAAGGGAGCCGCAATTGATTCTGATTCACACAAACTACAGGTTCCACTTATCGACCGGTGTGCAGTATAAATGAGAATCAGCGTTCTCTAGCAGGGTACATTTCTTTATTATTGGATCTGTGAGCTGTAAAGAGAGTGATTTATTTCTTATTCCTCCCAACAGCCTCTGCTCAGGTTTCGATGCCACAAAAAACAGCACCTAGAGGGTGCCACGGTGAATGTCAGTGCCTGTCATTTTATCTTGACAATGAAATCTACATTTTTTACAAGTCCCTTGACTTCCATTCACTCGCTATTAATAAGCAGTCATCAGGCACAGCAGCTGGTAGTTTTTGTTCCCCCATGATTGCGTTCAAGTGATAAATTGTTTAACCTTGATGGAACCTAGAATGTGTCGGCTGCACATGAAATAATAAATTAATGAGTTTCATTTCTTCAATTAATGTTGGTTATTGCTTCAGTGGTGTCCTTAGGTACAGCTTTACCTCTTTCTCTGGCGGCTATTGCCAGGTTTACATGGATATTCTGTGCAGCGCACTTGATAGCAAATGAAGGACTGTGCATTGGACATTATGCCCAGAGAAAAACTGAGCCAGAAAAAGCAGAGGGGGAGAGAATTGCCTTTAAAACGGCATTGAGCGCAAGACCTAGCCAAAGTCACATTCCACTGACACTGAAGGGAATCTTTTCTTTCCTTATGAACCAGCATGGATGCCTTTGCTTTTTATATTGAAAAAATGTCACCTTTTAATCATGGGGGACATTCCTTGATATCACATGTGATGCCAACAGGGATTTTTCCCCATTCAGAGTTGCATTCTTCTTGTAGAGTTATGAAAACCCTATGCGGACAAACAGGCAAGCCTAGTGGGGCATAATCATCCCTGGGCATAAAACCTAGGGAAGGGCAGATCTGGGGAGTTATGTTGCTGTAGATGTCAAAAAAGACCACAAGAGCCCAATAAACCAAAAAGTGTAAGATAAACCCCTTCACATAATCACCGTGGGTGGGAACAGGAAGTCTGAGAAATAATTTACAGCAGGGGACATTTTACTGTCTGCCTGACCAAAATTATGGGAGTTATATTGAGATGGAGGGGGAAAGCAGAGAGACGACCAAAGGAGAAATCTTGTAATAAGAGATATCAAGGAAGCTTTCTGGGCTCCAGACATGTGCTTTGGGGATTCACCTCAAAGGACAGGTGCTACTCACCTCTTCTCCTACTAGGAATTTAAATGTGAATTTATCTAAACCACTTTTCAAAACAATAGGTGACCAAAAGATGCCTAGCCTTCAAAATTCACACTTCCCCGACTTTTGCAGTGCAAGTAATGCGTACAAAAATGCATTTACTAAAGTTGCTTAGAAATGTATATATCAGCAGACAAAAGTGCCTTGTATTAGAGAAAATTGCTTTGCAAAAATGTGTATGTTAGAAATGTATATGTGTATGTTGGAAATTTGCACTGAAATGTTGATGAATTTTCATGAGGATTTCTAAAAATAAAATAAAAATCAGATTATATGAAAATATGGAGAACTGAAGAATGGCAAGATGAGAAACTGAGATGAAGTGGACTGATTCGCCCAAATCTATCTACCACCCACTTCTATACCTCTAAAATTACAGCTTTCTTCAACTTGGAGCTCAACTGGGACCACACCTGATGGCACAAAGCTGTCAGAAGGAGCAACAGATTAAGGAGAACTGCAAACATCCTGTGTGTCAAAAGAAATGTGCAGTCGTGTAATGTGAAAGGACCAGGTTGGGGGTGCATACCCATACAAATATGCCCACGCATTGAGATCAGCCTCCAAGGCCCTGCTTGTGTGTCCTTGGCAGCCATGAATCATAGAATCATAGAATCATAGAGTTGGAAGAGACCACAAGGGCCATCGAGTCCAACCCCCTGCCAAGCAGGAAACACCATCAGAGCACTACTGGCATATGGTTGTCAAGCCTCTGCTTAAAGACCTCCAAAGAAGGAGACTCCACCACACTCCTTGGCAGCAAATTCCACTGTCGAACAGCTCTTACTGTCAGGAAGTTCTTCCTAATGTTTAGGTGGAATCTTCTTTCTTGTAGTTTGGAACCATTGCTCCGTGTCCGCTTCTCTGGAGCAGCAGAAAACAACCTTTCTCCCTCCTCTATGTGACATCCTTTTTATATATTTGAACATGGCTATCATATCACCCCTTAACCTCCTCTTCTCCAGGCTAAACATGCCCAGCTCCCTTAGCCGTTCCTCATAAGGCATCGTTTCCAGGCCTTTGACCATTTTGGTTGCCCTCCTCTGGACACGTTCCAGTTTGTCAGTGTCCTTCTTGAACTGTGGTGCCCAGAACTGGACACAGTACTCCAGGTGAGGTCTGACCAGAGCAGAATACAGTGGCACTATTACTTCCCTTGATCTAGATGCTATACTCCTATTGATGCAGCCCAGAATTGCATTGGCTTTTTTAGCTGCCATGTCACACTGTTGGCTCATGTCAAGTTTGTGGTCAACCAAGACTCCTAGATCCTTTTCACATGTACTGCTCTCAAGCCAGGTGTCACCCATCTTGTATTTGTGCCTCTCATTTTTTTTTGCCCAAGTGCAATACTTTACATTTCTCCCTGTTAAAATTCATCTTGTTTGTTTTGGCCCAGTTCTCTAATCTGTCAAGGTCGTTTTGAAGTGTGATCCTGTCCTCTGGGGTGTTAGCCACCCCTCCCAGTTTGGTGTCATCTGCAAATTTGATCAGGATGCCCTTGAGTCCATCATCCAAGTCGTTGATAAAGATGTTGAATAAGACCGGGCCCAAGACAGAACCCTGTGGCACCCCACTAGTCACTCTTCTCCAGGATGAAGAGGAACCATTGATGAGCACCCTTTGGGTTCGGTCAGTCAGCCAGTTACAAATCCACTGAGTGGTAGCATAGTCAAGACCGCATTTTACCAGCTTCTTTACAAGAATATCATGGGGCACCTTGTCAAATGCCTTGCTGAGATCAAGGTAGGCTACATCCACTGCGTTCCCTTCATCTACCAGGCTTTTAATTCTGTCAAAAAACGAGATCAGGTTAGTCTGACATGACTTATTTTTCAGAAATCCATGCTGACTATTGGTGATCACAGCATTCCTTTCTAGGTGCTCACAGACTGTTTGCTTAATCATCTGCTCCAGAATCTTCCCTGGTATTGATGTCAGACTGACTGGGCGGTAATTATTTGGGTCCTCTCTTTTCCCCTTTTTGAAAATAGGGACATTTGCCCTCCTCCAGTCTGTCGGGACTTTGCCTGTTCTCCAGGAATTCTCAAAGATGACTGCCAGTGGTTCTGAGATCACATCTGCCGGTTCTTTTAATACTCTTGGATGCAGTTCATCTGGCCCTGGAGACTTGAATACATCTAGACTAGCCAAGTATTCTTGTACTATCTCCTTAGTTATTCTGGGCTGTGTTTCCTCTGCTGAATCATTTGCTCCAAATTCTTCAGGTCGGGCATTGTTTTCTTTATCGGAGAAGACTGAGGCAAAGAAGGCATTGAGGAGTTCAGCCCTTTCTGTGTCCCTTGTTTGCATTTCACCATCTTCTCCTCTGAGTGTCCCCACTGTTTCTTTGTTCTTCCTTTTGCTACGAACATACCCATAAAAGCCTTTTTTGTTGCTTTTGAGTGTCAGGGCCTTCTTGGCTGTGGCCCCACACTTATGGAATACCCCATCAATTCAGAACTTCAAGAGGGATTTAAAGACCCATTTGTTTTGAGCTGCCTTCCCTTAGGGGTGCAATGTTTTGTATCAGTTTTATGCAATTTTAAAACTGCTTTTGATGTCCTGTGCTGGGCCATTATTGCTGCTGAAGATTCATAGTTGTCATAATTTTACTGTTTTGTTATGTTTTTGGCATTCTGATATGCACTTGTTCTGTTTTCTATTCTGGAAGTCACTTTCCGAGGACACAGCCTTAAAAGGCAGCCAGCCTAAAACTATTTCAAATAAATAATAAAAAAAGAGAAACTTGAGCTATGAGAAATGAATATGCCTTCTAACAGCTAAATTATACACATGCCGAGAGTGGAGGTGACCTTTAATTCTGAGTGGCGCCCATCCCTTGGCATAGATTGTGTTTTGTTTTGCTTGCTTGCTTGCAACATTTCCTATACCACCAACACTAAGGGGGGGGGGGTACTATGGTGTTGAGCAGCACGAAAATCAACAATAAAATCACATTCATAAAACAAGTACAACACATGACGCTTCCGTAGATCAGCTTAATACATCAGTGTAGCTGGATCAGCCCTTGGGGTGATGCTATGCTGATTTGGGAACAGTGGCTACAGTGCAATCTAATATAGAGATGTGTGACAAGTTACCAAGGGACTTCCAAACTTGTCTCAGTTGCTGCCCCTTAACAGTCATGTTATCTGCAATTAGCACAGAGATGGCCATCCAAATGTCGGGACCCCTGCTCCCTTTAGTCCCAGCCAGCACAGTGAGGAAATGGCTCAAACAGGAGGGCCGGCCCTAGGGTTAGCCAGGACAAGCTTCATCCATTTAAGAACAGTGTCAATCAACATCTGATGATCTCCTTCTATTGGTCAACAATAGAAAGTGTCCTTTCATACTGCACCACGGTGTGGTATGCTGGTTTGACATCAACTGATAGGAAGTGCCTACAGAGGGTGGTGAATACAGCACAAGATATTATGGGCTGTCCCATGAATCTGTTGGATGAAATAGCGGAAGAACGTTGCCCCAGGAGAGTGAGGAAAATTCTCAGGGATGATTCACACCTTGGCCGGCACTTTCTTGATCTCCTGCCCTCAGGCAGAAGATACAGAAGCATGATTAGTCGCACCAACAGGGTAAAGAACAGCTTCTATCTGTGAGCTGTTAGGCTGCTGAATGAAAAGATAACAACAGGGCAACTGACTTTCGGGTTTGGTGGGTGTGCTTCAGTAAACGAGGGGAATTAAGACTAAGAGAGCTGAGTGGGGGGTGCTCGTGTAATCTCACTGTATACAAGCTGTACAAGTGACAATAAAGTATTTCAATTTCAATGTAGGCATGCCAGACTGCTGTTAAAACCATGGGAGTAGAGCCCTATGAAGCAGTTGAGCCTGGTGGTCATTGCGAATGGTGGCTGGGAGGCTTATGACTGGATTGTGGTGGTGGGACACAGAAGAGCAGTCTGGAAGGGAAGAGCTGGGAGGTGGTAGAAGCAGGGGGTTTGGGTGATCAAGAGGGGTCAGGAGGGCCTTCCAGGACAGGGTTAGAGGCTGAGACTCACGGTGTGAGCGCAGACTCAGACAGAGAAGAGTCCCAGTCCTCCTGCTGCCCACCCTTTGACACCCCACTGGAGGAGAGTCCTGCATGTTGCTAAGCAACAGGACAGGCAGGCCCAGAGGAGGAGCCACCCCCTAGATGCAGCCTTCGTCTGCTTGGGACGGATCCAGAGTGAAAGGCTAGAGGGGGAACGGTGGAGCTTGTGGTCAGTTTCTTTCTTTTTTAATATATATTTTTAATTATTTTCATTAATAAAACATATAACAACATTACAATAATCAATCAAATGCATTTGCTCTGCTGAGCTCGTGACTTCCCTCCCTCCCTCCAACTGGTTTTCTGTTTCCTCATAAGTTATACACGCCTTTCTAATGTCAGTTTCTGCCCTTTAATACATATCGAATCCTTCTCTTGTTTATGGTCAGATACTAATTATTACCCTATGTTGCAGGATTTATGTCAGTCCTGCTAGTGTCTTCAAGTTTTTACAATAATCTCTTAAATACTCAATAAATTTACTCCAATCTCTCTGGAATTTCTGATCGCCTTGGTTGCGAATCCTCACAGTCATTTTGACCAATTCTGCAAATTCCATCATCTTCATCTGCCACTCCTCAGTCGTTGCTAATTCTTGTAACTTCCATCTTTGGGCTAACAAAATTCTTGCCGCAGTGGTAGCATACATAAATAGTCTTTGGTCTACTTTAGCAAGCTCTTTTCCCATTAACCCAAGCAGAAATGCTTCTGGGTTTTTTTGGGGGGAGGTATATTTTAACATTGCTTGTGGTCAGTTTAAGCAACGTCTCAGCTGGATTGAGAAGAAGCAGAGGACTCTGTTGTGTTGTTATTTTCCGTTAATAAAAAGCTAATTGCCTCCCGTGTGTGCGCCTGCCCTGTGGTTGACCTGCCTCACTTCTCAGCTCCTTGACATACTGAGACTAAGGGGAGGAAGCTGTCATGCAGTACCACCCCCTAGACTGACTGTAAGTAAGAAGGAAAGCAAGGTGGGGTTGGATAATATCTGGCTGAGGTTGGTGGGGCAGTGCCCCATTTGTCTTCATGAACCATCCTCCACTGCTCTTAAAGATTGGCCACCCTCTCTGGCTTTATTTATCTTTCCTTCCGCATGACAGAACAACTTGCCGACTGCCTCATCTCATTCACAGGCCAATAGTCTTGCGTGCCGGTAAACAAATGTTGCTTTCTGCCCCTCGGGAGCCAAAGACACAGGGCCCTCATGATTATGGCTCTCACTTAACAAGAGGCATCACTGAGCCAGCAAATGAAAGACAGGAAAGCGGAGGGAGTCGCTGGGACTCGAGGGAGTTGATCCTTCATCTCAGGGAGGCGCTGAAAAGGACAGCTGGATCTTGCTGCTGCTTGACTCAGCGCTCTTGACAGCTGCATCTCATTTGCAATCAAGTCCTCCCTTATATGGAAAGGGCAGGCTGTCTGTCACTGGCAAGAGGCGTTCGGAGGGGAAGCTACCTGGATGGAGAGCAGCTGAGCCACAATGGAACTCCAAAAGCATCACAGACCCAGTAAAAAACAACAACAATACACCCAAATCCTACAGCTTCTTAAACACCGAGTTAAAATATATGGTAGTTAGAGAAAATCAGGACAGAAGCAAACTCAGATGTGACCAATCTGACAAAATTCCCTTTATGAGTTTTGGCAGCAAACAAGGGAACTCCAGCAACTGTTTCTGTTATTATTTTGTCAGTTGATAAGTAAGCCAGATGCTACAGAGAAGTCCTTCCTATGAATTTTAGTAGAATAGAAATGAATTTAGGGAGGTTTTTAGTGTTTGATGTTTTATTGTGCTTTTAATTCTGTTGGGAGCGGCCCAGAGTGGCTGGGGAAACCCAGCCAGATGGGCAGGGTATAAATAAATTCTGATGATGATGATGATGATGAATTATCTATTTTGCTCAATTCTGAAAAACTTGCATACAAAAAGAACACATGTTCTGTGCTCTATCCCCATGGGGGCAGGTCTGTTCATTAATATACGGTATTACATCACCTTGCCAACAAAGGTCTGTATAGTTAAAGCTATGGTTTTCCCAGTAGTGATGTATGGAAGTGAGAGCTGGACCATAAAGAAGGCTGCTCGCTGAAGAATTGATGCTTTTGAATTATGGTGCTGGAGGAGACTCTTGAGAGTCCCATAGACTGCAGGAAGATCAAACCTATCCATTCTTAAGGAAATCAGCCCTGAATGCTCACTGGAAGGACAGATCCTGAAGCTGAGGCTCCAATACTTTGGGCACCTCATGAGAAGAGAAGACTCCCTGGAAAAGACCCTGATGTTGGGAAAGATGGAGGGCACAAGGAGAAGGGGACGACAGAGGACGAGATGGTTGGACAGTGTTCTTGAAGCTACCAGCATGAGTTTGACCAAACTGCGGGAGGCAGTGGAAGACAGGAGTGCCTGGCGTGCTCTGGTCCATGGGGTCACGAAGAGTTGGACACGACTAAACAACTAAACAACAACAACATTCTAAATGAAAGGAGAAAGCCACTGTATGCTCACCCTTCTTCTTTTTTTTACACCTGATGCATCATGGCTTAACCAAAGCCCAGGTTCTTGGAGGTCCAGGAGTTCAGAGTGTCTTCTTCTCTGTTTGGCTGAACCTTAATGATGAGCTTCTGTGGCAGAGATGGGGAACCTATAGCCCTCCAGGTGTTATGGACTCCAAATTCCATGAGTGCTGGCCAGCATGGTAAATGGCCAGGAATGATGGGAGTTATAATTCAGCCACATCTGGGCGGCCACAGGTTCCCCATCTCTTTCTATTAAATAATAAAAAAAGAATTCTTCCTTTAGTTAGATTCCACTCAACATTCACAGATACTTTCCTTAATAGTTTAAAAAAACCCTAAACAAATATATAAAAGAAAGGTGATGTTGTGGAAGGGTTGTAGATTCAGTATGAGAGATACACAAACTCCTAAAGCCTTTGAGACATCCTGCTTTTCTCATAAGAATATGCACTGCCCAGTGGAGCACCAGGGCTAAAACTCTAAACAGGAGATATCAGATCCTGGCCTGGACGCCATTTTCCTTATATCTCTGATGTACCTGGACACAAGGTATTGTCCTGCTGTTTGTTTAGATGATGTCGGTGATTGATGTCTGCATAAACACCCTGTTCATGCAAGCAATCTCCTACTCATGTGAGTAGTTCAGCATCTGAACTGCAAACTCATAGCTCCCATTGAGCGGCTAAATTGCAAGCTGTGGTTTTCCTGTTCCTGGAAGAGGAGGAGAGATTTTGCTTTAGTAGCAGCCAAACTAGACAATACGTGAAATAAATTCACGCAGGTCTGAGCCATGCCTCAGCTGCTTCTCACAAAATGCTGGATTTGGCACTTGTACCCTACTGGGGAAGAAGCTAATGGAGACCAATGGCAAAGTAGTACAGGATTCTGGGAGGATATGTCATAACTGTTAACTAGGGCTGGACTATATCTGTTTTTCAACATTGTGATATATCACTAGCTAAACATTGCAATATAATTCTAAATTCCATTGTTCTACCTGGACACTGAGGTCCAGTGCCGAGGGCCTTCTGGTGGTTCCCTCACTGCGAGAAGCCAAGTTACAGGGAACCAGGCAGAGGGCCTTCTCGGTAGTGGCACCCACCCTGTGGAACACGCTCCCACCAGATGTCAAAGAGAACAACTACTACCAGACTTTTAGAAGACATCTGAAGGCACAATATATTGCCAAGTCAAAAATTAGGAAACCAATATCATGATAGGGACTTAAAACCAGTTTGGGACGATATATCTCCCAGCTTCACCCCACATCATGATTCGAGATATCTTGCCAGGTCAAAAACTATGAAACTGATATCACAATGTGAATTTCAATTTTTTTTATAAGATATTTTATTAGCATTTTCCATTTTTTACAAACAATAAAAAGAAAAAAATTAAAAATTAAAAATTATTAAAAAGACACATAACGTTCAAAACTTATTTTTGAATAACATCTTTCACTGACCTCCTCATACCTCCCCTTCTTGTATTCCAGTTCAAATTGTTTATCCAGCAAATCCTTATCTCCCAACATTACAATTAAACCCCTTATTTTCTAACCATCCTCTTATATTATTATATCTTAAGCTCTTAATTATTTACCAAGAAAAAAGGGACCATTTTTTCATAATCTTATTACCATTACAGCTAGAAACCAATTAATTTCAATCCTGCATCATTCAACATTCATTAATATTACAGTATTTTTGTAGATAATCCTTGAATTTCTTCCATTCTTCTTCTGCCGACTCTTCTCCCTGGTCACGGATTCTGCCAGTCATTTCTGCCAATCACAATGTGAATTTCAAACTGGTTTTGGACAATATATTGATATATTGCCCAGCCCTACAGTTAACCATCTTAAGCCTCTGGAGTGTTGAGATCTCCATTGTTGGAGGCAGTGCAACTCTTGCTGGGAAGGACAAGTGAGGAGAGGGCAGTTGCACTCAGAAATGGCTTGCAGGCTCCCAATAAGCAGCTAGCTGGCAAATGTAAGAACAGGACACTTGTCTAGATGGACCTTTGGCCTCATTCAGCTGGGCTTTTCCTATGCTCTTAGATACAGATGTAAAGGTAAAGGACCCCTGGACGGCTAAGTCCAGTCAAAGGAGACTATGGGGTTGTGGCGCTCATCTCACTTTCAGGCTGAGGGAGCCAGCATTTGTCCACAGACAGCTTTCTGAGTCATCTGGCCAGCATGACTAAACCGCAACAGAACACTGTGACGGAAACCAGAGCGCACAGAACGGCTGTTTACCTTCCCACTGCAGAGGTACCTAATTATCTACTTGCACTGGTGTGCTTTGGAAATGATAGGTTGGCAGGAGCTGGGACAGAGCAATAGGAGCTCACTCCATCACAGGGATTCAAACTGCCAACCTTCTGATCAGCAAGCCCAAGAGGCTCAGTGGTTTAGACCGCAGCGCCACCCGCGTCCCTTTCTTGTATACAGCAGAGCATTGAAGCCTACAAGGAGAGAGAGAGAACTTCCCCCAACTATATAGTTAAACACAGTGGACGTAACTTTACAGAAATTCTTCAAAACCTATTACATTTTGCATCCTTGTTGCTGTTTTCTTCTCTCCTGCTCTATGAATAATACAACTCCATAAAAGAGTCCAGAAGGAAACTCTGAGCTTCTGTCTCACTAATATCCCTCCAAGGACTAAACTGGCTCACTCCAAATCCCTCATAATGCAGCTTTCCCACAAAGTGTAGCAACACTGTAATATGCAACTCTCCCCATTTATTTTCTTATTTATGTCGTTCACCTTCACGAGCAGCCGAAGTCTAGCAAGAAAACATTATTCTTCCTGTTCCAGAGATGAAGCTCTGCGGGGCAGCCAGCTTGTACATTCAAAACATTCTGGCACTTTCCAAGCCTTGGCAATATTTGCTTCTCATTAACAATACAACAGCGTTATAATTAAAGGGTACATTTCACTCCACAGGCCATACTGTGCTGTACCCGAAGTTAGCTACCTAGGATTTGCCGAGGTTATGAAACAACCAGGAAAACACAGACGGGAAGATGATGGGAAACCAAAGGATAAGAGGCAAAATGACTTTGAATGAAGTTTTTAAAGCTTTATCTCAGTTGCCATGGCAATTTTGCAGAGGGAATCCAGAGGTTTTTGAAAGGCCATAGAACATGGTAAATTATTTCTCACAGGAGCAGCTGAAACGTCAATTTTCAGCATGCAGATGGCAATATTTAGTTGAAGGAGTTCATTGCTGAAGGGCCTGTCGTGAATGAAGGAATATTATATATATATATATATATATATATATATATATATATATATATATATGAATGAACTGTAAAGGGAAAGTGTTTCAATGAAAATGCATTTGCAGTCCTTACCTTTTCAAGCAAGGTGGGAGTTGTTTGAAGCAATTGTATTTGTCCTTGAGGTGATGCTGTGGAACTTTTCAACCCAAGGTCAAAACAATCTTCTTTGCTTGGTTAGTTCCACTGGGCTCAGCTGACACATCTAGCATGAAGACTCTGCTGCGATCCATTTTATGAACGCTGTCAAGGTTTGTGGTGTCAACAACAATGGTGAAAGCCAAAAGGCAGTGGGCCGAAAATCCTGCATCGAAAGGGCCATACTTTGCAACAGCAAATCCTTATTCTGTTGTCACCTATCATGTCATTTGATTTTATATTAGATACATAATATTTTAAAAAAAAAAAAAAAGAGGAAAGGGGCTTGAAAGGAATGTGCCTAAGTGTTATGTACTGAAGTTCTCACCCTGGGCCAGCAGGGGGATACTGTAGATAGTTATGCAAATGAAGGATCGAAAGTGACGTTCAGTGATTGGATAGTTTTAGAAAGTTGCAACAGTTATATTGTTCTGGAGCTCTATATAAGCAGGCTAACTGAGCTCTTCAGTTCAGTTCTGTTCTGGCCTCTGAATAAACAAGAGCTGTCTGAAGAATAGCTGTGTCGTCTGATATGTTCGTCCACAACTTAACACTAAGTGTAATATTAACTGCAGGGCTGAGCGCAGTTGGGAAGGAATAATATACAGTAACTATGGGACAATATAAGCCATTTGACAGCTTCTGTCCCCAATGTGAACTGAAAGTGAAAATTATGGGCTGGTCTTTGGCACAGGCTGTGGTTATCCTAAGAAATCCAGCAATGAGAGATTTGGGCCTGCCTGTGACCTAGTAGCATGGGGTAGCCAGCTGGTATGGCCAATGGTCAAGGATGATGGGAATTGTAGTCCAACCATATCTGGAGGGTGCATCATTGGTAACAGGTAAGAAATATTGAGAGGTGCTCAACAGCTACAGAAAATGTCTCCCTTTTGTGGGGTGGAATCTGCTTGATAGAGTCCCTGCCTTGTGAGAAGAGAAAGGGGAAGGGAGGGGAGACCAGAGCTGATAATAAAATGAGGAAGAGAGAAAGAAAAAGTGAATATTCAAACCAAGCATGACAAGCAAATTGCAGGACTCTGAAAGGGAGACGTAAAAGATTGAAAGACAAGCTGTCCAAACACCCACTTGCAATGTTCAGAGGCTTATTTATTTATAACAGCAAATGAGAAGGAATGACTCTTTTTAGAATGAAAAGTGAATCATTTCAACTTACATAGTTTTTATGAGAAACTTTCCAAACTATGAAGAACATACTTTGAGATCATCCACATGATTCTCCATTGGACGGTTCGGAGGACAGCTGGGTATAAAGAGAATAAGTCTGCAATCCAATGCATATTTACATGAGAGTAGGGAGTGTAGGGAATCTGTCTCTTTCAGCTCCTCTTGGTTTCTCATTTTTCCTAACTTAATTCAGTTACCTACATTTCCACATCAGCTCGCACGCACATGAAAAGTGGACTATATCAGGGATGAGGAACCTCTGGACCAAGGGCTGAATGTGGGCATCAAAGTCACTCTGTCTGGTCCTTGAGACTCTTCCCAGGCCACACACACACACTAATAATAATAATAATTAATAATAATTTATTATTTATACCCTGCCCATCTGGCTGGGTTTCCCCACACACCAACCACATTCTCTGTTGACTCTCCTTGAGTGATTTTGCCTGGCTGGAATGTATCCTTAAACCCCCTTGCATGAAATTAATGCATATTGTTACTGAGCTAGCCCTGCTGGTCTTAATAGATATGTAGTGCTATTGAGTATTGGGATTTTTAATGTGTATACAGTCCTACCTCGGCTTATGTTACCCTCGGATAACGTAAACTTCGGGTTGTGAAAGCGGCAAACCCGGAAGTATACTTCCGGGTTTCACTGCTCATGCATGCGCAGAAGCGCTCTACACGCCATACGCAGACGCGGCACCTCCGGTTGCGGAAACCTCAGAATCAGACCGGAACTCCGGAATGGATCGCATCCACAACCGGAGGTACCACTGTACAGTGGTACCTTGGGTTAAGAACTTAATTCGTTCTGGAGATCCATTCTTAACCTGAAACTGTTCTTAACCTGAGGTACCACTTTAGCTAATGGGGCCTCCCGCTGCTGCCATGCCGCTGGACAACGACTTCTGTTCTCAACCTGAAGCAAAGTTCTTAACCCAAAATAATATTTCTGGGTTAGCGGAGTCTGTAACCTGAAGCGTCTGTAACCTGAAGCGTATGTAACCCGAGGTACCACTGTATTCTGATTTGGGAGCGGACTCAATAAATATTGCAATTTTTAAGGCCTGTGTAAGTGTAAGCTAGGGACATGGGTGGCACTGTGGGTTAAACCACAGAGCCTAGGACTTGCCAATCAGAAGGTCGGCGGTTCGAATCCCCGCAACGGGGTGAGTTCCCGTTGCTCGGTCCCTGCTCCTGCCAACATAGCAGTTCAAAAGCACGTCAAAGTGCAAGTAGATAAATAGGTACCGCTCCGGCGGGAAGGTAAACGGTGTTTCCGTGCGCTGCTCTGGTTTGCCAGAAGCGGCTTAGTCATGCTGGCCACATGACCCGGAAGCTGTACGCCGGCTCCCTTGGCCAATAAAGTGAGATGAGCGCCGCAACCCCAGAGTCGTCCGCGACTGGACCTAATAGTCAGGGGTCCCTTTACTTTTACCTTTTAAGTGTAAGCTACTGGGTAAATCTGTCAAGACAAGCTGTTGCCTACTGCACGAGACTCCTAAAACAGGGGCATGGGAAACACATGCCTACTGAGGAAGCTTGCCAAATGCCCTGTGCCCTCACTCCCACGTGGGTGATCAACTGGGGCTCTGTGAAACAGGGAAGGTAACCGACTGCTTTCCACTTTTAAAGGATACTGGAAATTCTGGCACGCTTGCTCATCCTCCAAAACGACTTGTGCAATGCATAAATTTCATTGTATATGACCCTATTCTGTATTCTGAAGCACAATATTATTCTCAGCCTGTAAAAAGAATCTAGCTCTGCATATTCTACATAGCTCTTCATGCTGGCTAGCAACTACACTTTACTATACACGAGTTTAACCCTACATTAAGCACTTTGTTGTACATGAATACAACCCTGTTTTGATTTCTGTGTCTCATGCATCCTGCATTATAAATATTTTGTATTTTTAAAAACATTCATTTTGGCAGGCTCCTCTTCATTTTGCTTCCTGGTGCTACATCCTTTTATGCTACTACGTAAAGTAGTATAGAATTTTGCTCTCTGCTACTGTACATTTCTTCATCTGCATTAGAAAATTAATTATAATTATTCTTGTCTATCAGAGACTTCAAATAAAGAGCATGTCATCCAATCTATCATTAACATTAGCCAACAATTATGTCAGAACTGTACAGAGTTTTCTCCAGTGTTATCATACAGAAGAAATGACATTTATTTTAATGAAATAACAGAAAGCATACTATAATTAACCTGAAAGTACCAAGGTATGAATCAATTCCATTTCCTCCACTACGAATATATTATTAAAGACAGGATTTTTTTAAAAAAACCCCACAACTTTTGCTAAGTGGCATAGCAGTACATATAGCAATGAAAGCTGCATTAAAATTCAGCTTAAGTAAAAGCTGGGCAAAGATGTGGATTCCACTAGCTTTGTAGAATTGTGCCCTGGACTGGAATGTAATATTGTTCAAGTCCACCTTGCTTTGCACAGCCCTTGTATGAGCTTTAAACACCATAGCTGTCAACTTACAGATTTGAAAATAAGGGACCCACAGCCTCAAAATAAGGGATCAGCAGTCAAAATAAGGGATCAACAATTACTTTGATAAAATACATATTTTGCTGCGTGCAAATGGCTTTAGATACCAATTAGGTCCATAAATTACCATATAGCATATATTCAACACAAAAAAGCAACAATTTGTTGTTGACAAAGGACAGCTGGACATAGAAAGGGCCCCATTACCTTCAGTAGCTTATTTAAGGGACATCATCAATAAGGGACAGCAGCAGGACATGGCGCTGAGATAAGGGACTGTCCCGCCAAATAAGGGACGCTTGACAGCTATGTTAAACACACACACACAAAAATACTGATTAACCATACACAGGTTCACCCACACTGGTTGTGAGAACAAACCCCAAGGCAAACTTCACTGTTCCACAAAACATTTTACCAAACCACCACCACCATGGGCAGGAGATATCAAAAGGTACAAACTAAATGAGAAATGCATTTCCACATTTTCAAGAGTATGAGGCTGACACGGAGCCGAAATGTTAATCCACCTCATTTTTGCCACCGAAAAATGTATTTAGAATTTGGCGAGTTTTCTTAACCCGCCCCCCCCCATCCGCCCGATAACATTTTACGGAAGAGGACATGAAAGCGTTGCATCTTATTTCAGCAGATTTGGATTTGCGTGTGCACCGCATTGTCTAATACCCCTCACTGTGAGAGGATGATTGATAACACTGGCATTAACGTAAAGATGAAGAGAGCTCTGACAGCTGTAGGATTTATTTTCAGTGGCATATAAAAGGCAGTGATAAAACAGAGCAAATAGGAATCAAAGCTGGAGAAGTAATAAAAGATCCCTACTATGGATAAAGATTTTTGTTCTGCATGAAAAGGGAAAGTCTGTCCAAACTATATTTATCTGAGTTAGTCAGACGTAATTACTGGCTAGAATTACAGAGAGGCCACACTCTTGGGCTTCCAAAATGCCTGAATCTGTGAGGATTAAAAAAATCTTATTTTCAGTTATGATTCCATATTTGGGGGAGGAGGTGACCTTGGGCAAGATGCCATTAATGGGTGTGTTTCCCCGCTCACCAAATGGACTCACTGCCTTGCCGCTGCCACCATTACCTGTTCACCTTTCTAGGCCAGAGCAACTTAACTGCCCAGAGGGAGAGAGCAAAGTGAGTGGCAAATGCTACTCCATCTATCCTCTCCTATCCAGGGATGGACACATACCCATCCTGAGGTGGTTTTGTTTCCCAATAAACCTGACTCCAGTTTGCTCCCTACATGAGCTGATTTTTAAAGAAATTTTTCTAAAAGAATCCTCCCAACTCCTGACGACTGCCTTTGTTTCCATTCACTTTACTTTGGCGATCACTCGTAGCTGAGTAAGATTGTCTTCCATAAACATGGCTTTAACAATGAGTCCATAAGTGACTGTGGAGGCCAAATCTGGATCCACATGTCCTTCCACAGTGGGGACCATAGCTGTCAACCTTCCCTTTTTTTGCGGGAAATTCCCTTATTCCAGCGCCGTTTCCACTGCTTCCCGCTGCTATCCCGGATTGTTAGATATCCCGTAGACTGTCCCTGGGACAGGTGAGTCTGCTGATCCCTTATTTTCAAATCTGAAAGTTGACAGCTATGGTGGGGACATTGGTTTCCGGGCGGGAGTTGATCACGGTGAAGGTTTGCCAAGTGTGCCTTCCTCTTAGCACGTTTCTCCCTTGCCTCCTGAGTTCAAGTGTCTTCAAAGCCCATGACATCTTTGGTAAAGCCTGTTCTCCAATCGGAGCGCTCGCAGGCCAGTGTTTCCCAATTGTTGGTGTTCATACTACCTTTTTTCAGATTTGCCTTGAGACAGTCTTTAAACCTCTTTTGTTGACCACCAGCATTACATTTTCCATTTGTAGGTTCAGAATAGAGTAGTTGCTTAGGACATTGGATGAGGGGAAAGATGACTACCTCCATTAGTTCAGATGGCAGCCATCTTTGTTCTTTTTCTCTCTCTCGTGCCATTTTACTAATAACATGTATGTATGTAATGACATACAGCCACTTCCTGGAAGCATTTCCAATGGTTTTTGTTTTGTTTTTGACTGCGCAGCCACAGGAAGACAAGAGTCAGCCTGCGGGCCACCTCATAAGGACAGTATGGGCCCATGCACAGTTCAGTCCATTGATTTTGTAATTTAATCCATGCATCGACATTCCAATTTGCACATAGGTCCAGGCAGGGGGACATCATGGGAAAGTTTGCTGCGAAATGCGGAGCAAACCAGAACTGTTTGCATGCTCAGAGTGGGCCTTAGCAGGTGCCTGATGATGCTAACCCTGGATGATGGCCCTGATTATTTCCATCAGAGTCTCATCAAATTAACATAATTGCAGGGAAGGAGCTTTGCCTCATCTGGAGAAGGCAAAGAAGGCTGGAGAGCAAGAAATGCGAAATTATAGGGAGCAGTGTGGGGAGGACATGGGACTGAGGAAATAGGAGTTGGCAGAGAGGAGAGTGATTCCTAAGGAGAAGAAGCAGTATGTTGCACCAAGGCAGGGGTGAGCACTGGGGCAAGCTCTGAGGGGTGTCTAGTGGCAAATCCTGGTAGGCAACCAAAGAGATCACTAGAACAGGGGTTAATGTGTTCTGGTTTCCTCCCCACCTTCCTCCCCCGTGGGTATCAGAGCTACGTAAACGTTACCTGGCATCTTACTGAACCTGGCATCCTGGGAGGTAGGTGAGGCCAAAGATCCCTGTTTCGAAAAGCTACAAGCTTCTTAATATATTTGGTAGCTGCAAATGGATAATAACTGCGGTTGCAGAGTGGCGATATTTAGCAGCTAGGAAGCGAAAACATCTGTAAGACTGACTTCCTTTTAGAAATTAAAGCGTTGTCCAGATATTCCTTAAATATTCAAAAGCTTTACTTGCAGAACAGATGATGAAATAGTAACACACACACACACACACACCCTCACTCACATGGCATTTGCTTATCCAAGCATAGGCTCAGTTTCACTTGGAAAAATACAGCTCCATGCTTTAAATCAAATACTGTGTCTCTCCCACTTCCAGCTTTGCATTCAGTCTGTTACCATACAGACTGAATTACCATACAGGCCATGCAACTGCTTGAAGAAATTCACTTTTTGCTTCCATCTTTTTCTCTGTTTAATTTCAGTGAGACCTCATTAACTGCCGCACTGCCCTCATTCTCCTATTCTCAGACAAAGAGCATTAACATGTTTTTCTCCACAGTGTCCAGAGAAGATTCCAAACATTTCTCTCCCAGCTGTGTTCATAACAGACATCTTCCTACACTGTGTCATCACAGTGAATTCACACAAAATGGAGTCTGTGACTTGGTACAAGGAACCAGGCAGAGGGCCTTCTTGGCAGTGGTGTCCTTCCTGCGGAACACCCTCCCAACAGATGACAAGGACATAAAGAACTACACAACTTTTAGAAGACATCTGAAGGCAGCCCCATATCGGGAAGTTTTTAATGTTTGATGTTGGGCAACCCAGCCAGATGGACAGGGTATAAATAAAACAGCAGCAACAACAACAAAACAACAAACTATTATTATTATTATTATTACTATTATTCCTCATGTGACCAAAGTTAACCAACTATATGAGGGAACATACCAGAATTAGCCATTTAACCAATCAAAACTCAAAATGCTTGCTTTAAACACGCAGCAATATACATTTAAACATTTCCATTTCACTGCCCTCAGAGGAAATAAAAAGAACGGTCAGACCAATGTATGCAACTACAGCGGCAAGGTTATTGATTGCCAAAAATTGGAAAAGTAGCAGTGTCCCAACTAAAACAGACTGGTTATCTATGGTAAAACGATGGAATACTTCCATATTGCCAAACTAACAGGGAGGATAAAAAGAGATATGGTACAAAAAGTGAATAAGGAGTGGGCTATCTTTAAGGAATACATCAAATTTTATGTGGAAAAAGTAGAATTTCTGACAGATATTGAGTGAATCGAGAAAATGATTAGAGTGAAAGGAGAGTAAAGTCAAGATAGAAGAAGAGATTAAAGAAATAATGAAATGCGTTTAAGCTAGTTGGAAAAATAAAGTAGCGTAACAAGAACGGCTGGAAGTCAAGTCACTTGGTGGGTGTCCGTGTGGGGTAGGTGTGTAGGTATGTTGATATGTACAGTATAGGTAGGTATTATATGTAGGTATGTTTTATGTTATGAAAATAAGATAGCGTGTTGGTATTTGTATTGTGTAAATGTATATGTATGTGTTTTATATGTTAATAAAATTTTAATAATAATAATAATAATAATAATAATAATAATAATAATAATAATTTCAGCAAATTAAGCCACTGTACCTAACAGCATGCTGTCTGTTCACCTGCCCTTTCACAGTGAGCAGGCAGTGAGAGGTATGGGGAGAAGGAGTCTTTGCTCGTGTTGCCTTACCACCTCTGGGTGGCCATGCAGATTGGGGGTGAGGGGCTCAAAAGTGAGCAATTGAATATGGAATCTCCAGTGACTTTAATTCCAAATAAGCCAAACCCTGAGTAAGCATAGCCACTTGGAGACTGAAATGAGCGCAACAGTATAAAACTTAAACTAGCATTGTTGTTGTTGTTTAGTCGTTTAGTCGTGTCCGACTCTTCGTGACCCCATGGACCAGAGCACGCCAGGCACTTCTGTCTTCCACTGCCTCCCGCAGTTTGGTCAGACTCATGTTTGTAGCTTCAAAGACACTATCCAACCATCTCGTCCTCTGTCGTCCCCTTCTCCTTGTGCCCTCCATCTTTCCCAACATCAGGGTCTTTTCCAGGGAGTCTTCTCTTCTCATGAGGTGGCCAAAGTATTGGAGCCTCAGCTTCACGATCTGCCCTTCCAGTGAGCACTCAGGGCTGATTTCCTTAAGAATGGATAGGTTTGATCTTCTTGCAGTCCATGGGACTCTCAAGAGTCTCCTCCAGCACCATAATTCAAAAGCATCAATTCTTCGACAATCAGCCTTCTTGATGGTCCAGCTCTCACTTCCATACATCACTACTGGGAAAACCATAGCTTTTACTATACGGACCTTTGTTGGCAAGGTGATGTCTCTACTTTTTAAGATGCTGTCTAGGTTGATCATTGCTTTCCTCCCAAGAAGCAGGCGTCTCTTAATTTCGTGGCTGCTGTCACCATCTGCAGTGATCATGGAGCCTAAGAAAGTAAAATCTCTCACTGCCTCCATTTCTTCTCCTTCTATTTGCCAGGAGGTGATGGGACCAGTGGCCATGATCTTCGTTTTTTTGATGTTGAGCTTCAGTCCATATTTTGCGCTCTCCTCTTTTACCCTCAATAAAAGGTTCTTTAATTCCTCCTCACTTTCTGCCATCAAGGTTGTGTCATCTGCATATCTGAGGTTGTTGATATTTCTTCCAGCAATCTTAATTCCGGCTAGGGATTCATCCAGCCCAGCCTTTCGCATGATGAATTCTGCATATAAGTTAAATAACCAGGGAGACAATATACAGCCTTGTTGTACTCCTTTCCCAATTTTGAACCAATCAGTTGTTCCATATCCAGTTCTAACTGTAGCTTCTTGTCCCACATAGAGATTTCTCAGGAGACAGATGAGGTGATCAGGCACTCCCATTTCTTTAAGAACTTGCCATAGTTTGCTGTGGTCAACACAGTCAAAGGCTTTTGCATAGTCAATGAAGCAGAAGTAGATGTCTTTCTGGAACTCTCTGGCTTTCTCCATAATCCAGCGCATGTTTGCAATTTGGTCTCTGGTTCCTCTGCCTCTTCTAAATCCAGCTTGCACTTCTGGGAGTTCTCGGTCCACATACTGCTTGAGCCTTCCTTGTAGAATTTTAAGCATAACCTTGCTAGCATGTGAAATGAGTGCAATTGTGCGGTAGTTGGAGCATTCTTTAGCACTGCCCTTCTTTGGGATTGGGATGTAGACTGATCTTCTCCAATCCTCTGGCCACTGCTGAGTTTTCCAAACTTGCTGGCATATTGAGTGTAGCACCTTAACAGCATCATCTTTTAAAATTTTAAATAGTTCAGCTGGAATACCATCACTTCCACTGGCCTTGTTATTTGCAGTGCTTTCTAAGGCCCATTTGACTTCACTCTCCATGATGTCTGGCTCAAGGTCAGCAACCCCACTACCTGGGGTGTACGAGGCATCCATTTCTTTCTGATATAATTCCTCTGTGTATTCTTGCCACCTCTTCTTGATGTCTTCTGCTAGCATACCTTTCATTAATTTCTGTCAATAAATGAGTAAGGAGCTTGCTTTTCTATGTTTTGGATAATCAGTCTTATCGTTAGGTTGAATGAGATAGCTACCTCCAGGTCTGGCAGCTGATTTGGGGTGATGCAAAAGAGCAACAAAGTGTGCATTATTTACTTTATGGCCATTACTGCAGTTTTACTGCCAGGAGTGGCACTTGTGAGATTGTCTGTGTTGAGTTGGCCAGCCTGAGGTATGCTGTACCATAACTTTGAGTGGAGAGGCAAGCACCATTTGCATTTCTGCTTGAAACAGCACCATGCTAACATTAGCTAATGTGTATGAAACACTTTCTTAAGTGTTCATTCTTAAGTGTCATTTCTTAAGTGTCCATTCTTAAGGAAATCAGCCCTGAGTGCTCACTGGAAGGACAGATCCTGAAGCTGAGACTCCAATACTTTGGCCACCTCATGAGAAGAGAAGACTCCCTGGAAAAGACCCTGATGTTGGGAAAGATGGAGGGCACAAGGAGAAGGGGACGACAGAGGACGAGATGGTTGGACAGTGTTCTTGAAGCTACCAGCATGAGTTTAACCAAACTGCGGGAGGCAGTGGAAGACAGGAGGGCCTAGCGTGCTCTGGTCCATGGGGTCACGAAGAGTTGGACATGACTAAACGACTAAACAACAACAATGAAACACTTTAGGTATATAGTATTGGCTCTTACCTCAGCCAGGAACACACCAGGTCACATGCAGCAAGTAGAGATGTGTATAAATGCTAGGAGAGAATATGTTTATTAGATATTATCCTTCCTTCCTCATGTTTGTGAGTTCAGCAGAGTGCATCCCTTTGCAGCAGCTTCAAAGGGAAGCTTAGATAGACTAGTTTTAGACTTTTAGTTTAAGTAATCCAGGTTGCTTCAAAGCAGACTGGATTCTCCTGGTATTTCCCCCCCTTTCCCCTCCTTAAAAAATCAATCACACAAACAGTCTTGTAAAAAGTAAAAACATTTGCACATTCAGAATACTTGTTGAAGAGTAATAGATACAATAGCTTTATTCAGGCAGGCTTAAAATGGTAATTCCATTACACTGGAATACTTAAGTCGAGCTTAAGATGGAGTCTGAGCATTGAAGCCCAGACATAGCAGATTGTTCTTCACATTTCTAGCTTTGTGATGAGAGAAAGAGTGAAGACAGGCAAAGGAGCAAAGAGTGAAGCCCGGGTGAGGAAATTATATATGGCAATGCCCTCCCCCTGTCACGGCACAATGGGAATGTCTCTCAGAGTTCTCTCTGGGAAACTTTCAGGAAAACTCTGTGAGCTTCGGCCCCTATCACGTGCCTATCTAGCAAACATACATTGTTGGTTTGACCGCACTGTAAATATCTCACACAGCAAGCTGCCATCTTTCAGTCTTAGTTCCCTTTGAGCGAATGGGAATAATGATATTGACGTATCTTACAGGATTGCGGCAAAATTACGAAGCGAAATCCCTTTGGGTACTCTGAATCACCAAATAAATGAGATCATAAATGTTTTGGGGCAAACACTGATTGCACGGCCTCACGCATCTGAAAACAGATGTTGCTCCAACTGAAGTGTTATGTATCATTGCAGCTTATTGGAGCTTTACACAAAGTAATTATTGAATTAATTTTAAGCTGGAAAATCAGAGTTTGGTCATTTATGAATAATTAATATTGAGATAACCATTTTCTCCAAGCATTAAAGTGGCAGACCGCTGGCGGGGTCTCCGGTGCAATACCCAAGGCCACATCTAACTGCCTTCATAGCAGAGTGTTCTGCAACCCTCGCGGCGTCCTTAAGCCACCAGGGTCTTTCTTTTCTTTTTTCTTCCAAGCTTCTTTCATATTACCTGTCTGCCTGAATCTTAGATGGTGTGATTGCAAGCCAAGGAAACGATCACACTGTCAGGAGCTGGAGCCAGAGCCAATGGCAGGCAAAGCCAGCCAGTTCTGGTTTTGTCCCATCCTCCTCCTTGCTGTGTTCTGCAAGGGCAAAACTGAGACTGAGGAGTGGGAGGAAGCTGACTGACAGGGCCATTCCTGGCACTGTTTGCAAGGAAGAAAGTGTTGGGAAAATGCCCGGGAATGGCTGCCAACTTCCCAAGCCTTCGGGACATCTCTCCAGTGGTCCTCTCTGGCTATAAATCTCCCTCAGTCCAGAGAGACCGGTAATAGGCGACCCTCCTCTCCTGGAAAGAGTACGCCAGTCTTCTGGCATACAGTGGTGCCTCGGGTTACATACACTTCAGGTTACATATGCTTCAGGTTACAGACTCTGCTAACCCAAAAATGTACCTCAGGTTAAGAACTTTGCTTCAGAATGAGAACAGAAATTCTGTAGCAGTGGTGCCGCGGCAGCAGGAAGCCCCATTAGCTAAAGTGGTGCTTCAGGTTAAGAACAGTTTCAGGTTAAGAACAGACCTCCAGAACGAATAAAGTACTTAACCCGAGGTACCACTGTATCATAGTAGAAGAAAGACTCAATCGTAGTTCTAAAACTACTTTATTTACAGTCTTATATACAGAGACTCCATCAGTACATCTGTGCTCTCTGGACACCAGTACAGAAACTGCAACACGCACAGAAGTGAAACCAACTTCCAATAGTACTCAGAAGGAAGAGATAATACAGACTTCCTTTCTCACACTCTCTCAGACACTCACATGATGTATAAAAATCCTAGTACCACTCGCTGGAGCAGCTCGGATAGATAAAAATCCCAACAGAAAGCCAACAGGTGTGGGCTGGCTGAAAGCAGACTGAGGTTGATGGGAAAGTGCCCCTCACTCAGTGGTGTAGCGTGAGGGGGGCAGTGACCATGGGTGCAAAATTCTGAGGTGCTACAACCAAGCGCAATGTCTGTGCCCCCTCCCCCTGGGCTGAGCTAGGAGACGGTGGAGCTGCCAAGCCGAAAAGGCACGCAGCAGCAGTGGCAGGGCTGGCAACCATCTGCCTCACAGGCTCTGCACATGCCCCTCTCTGGCACACGCCTCCACCCCAGCTGCCCAGTTTACCAAGGTAATGCAACACTTGCCCTGCCCCGGGCACCAGCAACGCATGCTATGCCTCTGCCTCCATTGCTGTAAAAGTTGGCAACCCTCTGCGACGGTGAATTTGTGTGTCTCTGGTGAATTCCGAGGTTGCTTTTGAATAACCAAAATTAGATTTCAGAACCAAGAGCTTGCCAGTGTTTTCGCTCCCCTTCTTGGGCATCCTTTGCAGAACTGTACTTCTAGTCAGTTTATTATTTATATATAGCAGTTTCCAGTTTTCCACAGATACATTGTGCTCGAAGGGGTTAACAGAAAGTAGGCAATTTAAATACGACAATAGCCCGATAAAACCACGATGGCCTTTCTTTTTATTAGTGATATTGCTGAACTTTGCGATTGCCTGGTTCAGAATACCAATTTGCCGAGCTCGTAATGTTGAGACGTTTTATGAATCAAACATTTCCCTTGGAGGTTCTTACAGCGTGGGATGTAAAACAAGGTGCTACACATGTTCCAAATGTACTTTCAGTCTAAGCTGATATTATCTCTAGGTTTTGGACCCTAATGATAGTTTAGTTCAGTGTTCTTTAAGCATGGGCCCCTAGATGTTATTCGATTACAACTCCCATCATTCCTGACAATTAGAGACTGGAGTGAAATTCAGTTCAGTTTGCACTTAAAGGTAAAGCCATTTACATTGCAGTTTCTGAAATAATATGTGAACCCAGACACAATTACATTCACAATTCTTCTAATTTTGCAGCGCAGTCCTCACCCAAGCTGCCAACAGAATATAAACAACACAAAAAAATCAAACATTAAAAGCTTCCTGAAACAGTGTTGCCTTCAGATGTCTGAGAAAAGTCATATACCGGTAATTGTTTATTTCTTTGTTGTAAAATAGTTGTGAAATAGTTGAAAACCTTGAGTTGCTATCTAGCCTGTTAAAACACATATGGAACACTTGTTATTTTTACAAAGGCTGTGATGCTATGTACGATTACTTGGAAGTAAGTAGTATTATAAATAGGACTTTTGAGCAGGCTCATGCAAGGCCATATTGTCATATGGCAAGAAAATGGGGTCAATTGAGTAATATCCTCCTCAGGCCGCATCTGTACTATATATTTGAAGCGGTATAAAACTAAACAGTCATGGCTCTCCCTCCCCATAAACCTGGGAACTGTAGTTTGTTAAGGGTGCTGAGAGTTATCAGGAGACCCCATTCCCCTCAGAAAACCACAATACCCAGAGTTCCTTAGGAAGGGGATTGATGGTTAAACCAACTGAACTCAGTGAACAATTTCAAAGACAACCCCTGCTGTGCCTTTAATCCATGTTAGCCCCCTGCTGTGACATTTTTTTTAAATACTGACCCAGTTGTTTGATGCCCCTCCTGTGCTGCTATTTCAATTACTTAATTGATAAGCTATGTTTGTTTTTAATCTATCATTTTTGTGGGAGGCACTTGGAGGGGATAAAAAAGTCAGATAGAAATCCTCTAAAAAAGAAAGAAAAATCATGGTTTCCAAATTATAGTGGTACCTCGGGTTAAGTACTTAATTCGTTCTGGAGGTCCGTTCTTAACCTGAAACTGTTCTTAACCTGAAGCACCACTTTAGCTAATGGGGCCTCCTGCTGCCGTTGTGCTGCCAGAGCATGATTTCTGTTCTCATCCTGAAGCAAAGTTCTTAACCCGAGGTACTATTTCTGGGTTAGCGGAATCTGTAACCTGAAGCGTATGTAACCTGAAGCATATGCAACCCGAGGTACCACTGTACATTTGGATTGTAATTTTTAAAAAGATTTTGTTGCCAGATCTACAGGGTTTCTCATGTCCCCAACCTCAGGTACTTAATTTTATGTAGTGATGCTCATAAGGTGCTCAGCACCGCAAGAAAAAACCCACTGCACTTGCAAAAGGCAAACCATCTAGGGAGACGTTGAAGTTGCTAAAGAAAATCAACAATTCCACATCACCAACATTGGTGAGTTTCTGGCTACCAGAGGTGACAAAGGGCCATTTGCTTGCTCCGACCATAATGCGGTAAAGATGGAGATGAACTTAACAACAGCTGGTTCCTTCAGATGGAGGATGAATGACTCCCTATTTAGAGATGAAGAGGTGTACAAAAAGGCCCAGAAAGCGGTGAAGGACTATTTTGAGATAAATCTGAGAACAGAGGTGGAGAAAAGAGTAATTTGGGACGCAAGTAAAGCCGTCATGCGAGGTTTCCTAATACAACAGAATGCTATAAAAAGGAAGAGACAGAATGAGAAGAAGGATAAGATTTTGGAAAGGATAAAAGAAGGAGAAAAAAAACTGAGATCAAAGCCAAAGTCACATGAAATTTTGAGAGAAATCAAGTTTTACCAGAGGCAATACATGGAGCTGATGAATCAGGAGATAGAATGGAAAATAAAACAAATGAGACAAAAGACATTTGAATCGGCAGACAAATGTGGGAAACTTCTGGCATGGCAATTGAAGAAGAGACAAAAATTGAATATGGTTACAAGCCTAGAAGTTGAAGGAAAGAACATTTATAAACCAAATGAGATTAGAAACTGTTTTCAGAGTTATTTCAAGAGACTTTATGCACAAGGGCCGGTGAATGAAAAAGAGATAGAAGAATTTCTTAAAAAATATGGATTACAAAAAAATTCTGAACAAAGTAAAATGATTTTGAATCAGAAGATAACTGAGCAAGAAATTGAGGGAGCCATTCAAAATATGCAATTGGGAAAATCTCCAGGACCAGATGGATTGACCTCCAGATACTATAAAGCTTTGAAAGAATGGCTTATACAACCGTTGAAGGAGGTCTGTAATGAAATTTTAGAGGGGAAGAAGGCACCCGAATCGTGGAAAGAAGCGTATATTACACTTATACCAAAATCAGAGACTGAGAAGAATCAGATTAAGAACTACTGCCCTATATCATTACTTAATGTGGATTACAAAATTTTTGCAGACATTTTAGCAAAAAGATTGAAAAGAGTTTTGGTGGGAGAGATTCATAAAGACCAGGCGGGCTTTCTTCCAGGAAGACATTTATCTGACAATGTGAGAAACATAATAGATATTATCGAATTACTAGAAGCTAATATTAATACTAAGGCAGTATTAATATTTGTGGACGCGGAGAAAGCCTTTGACAATATCTCTTGGAGCTTTATGAAAAAGAATCTTGAAGGGATGGGGGTAGGCCAAGGTTTTGAGAATGGTATAGGTGCAATTTATTCTGAACAAAAAGCAAAACTGATTGTAAATAACGTGGTTACTGAAGAATTTGCTATTGAAAAAGGGACACGACAGGGATGCCCAATATCCCCATTACTTTTTATATCTGTCTTGGAGGTTTTATTAAACATGATCAGAGGGGACCAGCTGGTTAAAGGGATTCAGGTCGGAGCTAAACAATACAAACTGAGAGCGTTTGCAGATGATCTAGTATTAACTTTACAAGAGCCAGACACTAGTACGAAAAGAGTTTTAGAGCTAATACAAGTATTTGGTCAAGTAGCAGGTTTTAAGTTGAACAAACAGAAAACGAAAGTACTGGACAAAAATCTAACAGTTGCTGAAAGAGAGAAGTTTCATAGTGAAACTGGTTTAATGGTAGCAAAGAAAGTGAAATACCTGGGGATTAATTTGACATCTAAGAATGTGAATTTATTTAAAGACAATTATGAGAAATGTTGGACAGAAGTTAAGAAAGATTTAGAAATATGGTCAAATTTGAGACTTTCCTTGTTAGGCCGAATTGCTGTTATTAAGATGAATGTTTTGCCGAGAATGCTGTTTTTGTTTCAAACATTGCAGATTGTGGATAAAATGGATTGTTTCAAGAGGTGGCAGAAAGACATATCTAGATTTGTCTGGCAGGGCAAAAAGCCCAGAATAAAATTTAAGATATTAACTGATGCAAAAGAAAGAGGGGGTTTTGCCCTGCCGGACTTAAAATTGTATTATGAATCAGCGGCTTTTTGCTGGCTGAAAAACTGGCTGCTTCTTGAAAACACAGACATTTTGGATCTGGAAGGGTTCAATAACAGGTTTGGCTGGCATGCATATATATGGTATGACGAGGTTAAAATTCATCAAGGTTTCAAAAACCATATTGTTAGGAAAGCACTATATAATGTTTGGATTCGGTATAAAGACTTGTTGGAAAACAAAACCCCTAGGTGGTTGTCACCAATGGAAGCTAAGGAAGTGAAAAAACTTAATATGGAATCTAAATGGCCAAAATACTGGGAAATTATAGAACAAGAGGAGGGGAAAGTGAAATTGCAGAGCTATGAGAAACTGAAGTTAAAAGTAAGAGACTGGCTTCATTATTACCAGATAAATGAAGTTTTTAAACAGGACAGGAAAATTGGTTTCCAGGTGGAGAGATCAAAACTAGGAACAGAATTGTTGGAACCCAATACTAAGAATTTGTCAAGAATGTATAACTTGCTGTTGAAATGGAATACACAGGATGAGACGGTTAAATCAGTTATGATTAAATGGGCACAAGACATTGGTCATGACATTATGTTTGCTGACTGGGAACAGTTATGGACTACCGGTATAAAGTTTACGGCATGTAATGCCTTAAGAGAGAACATTATGAAAATGATTTATAGGTGGTACATGACCCCAGTCAAGCTTGCAAAAATTTATCATACGCCCAATAATAAATGCTGGAAATGTAAGGAAACTGAAGGTACTTTCTACCACCTTTGGTGGACGTGCCCAAGGATCAAGGTCTTCTGGGAAATGATCTATAATGAAATCAAGAAGGTACTTAAGTGTACCTTTCACAAGAAACCAGAGGCCTTTCTCCTGGGCATGGTGGGCCAATTGGTGGCAAGGAAAGATAGGACGTTCTTTATGCATGCTATAACAGCAGCAAGAGTTCTTTTAGCAAAGTATTGGAAGACACAAGAACTACCCACGCTGGAAGAGTGGCAGACGAAGGTGATAGACTATATGGGACTGGCAGAGATGACTGGCAGAATCCGTGACCAAGGGAAAGAGACGGTGGAAGAAGATTGGAAGAAATTTAAAGTTTATCTTAAGAACTGCTGTAAAATTAATGAGTGCTAAAATGTCATGGGTAATGTAAAACAGAATTGCAGTGATAAATAATTGGGTAAGAGGAAAAAGATTAAAGAAATTGAATTATAAGTAATTGAAATTAGGGGTTGCTGGAAAAGTTTAAAACAGGGATGCAGAAAAGGGAGGTATGGGGAAGTCGTTGAAACAAGGTCTAAGAAAAAGAGGTTAAGAAATTATACGTGTTTATATGTTTGTTTGTTTATGTGTTGTTAGTTGTTAGTTGTATTGTGTTTTAATATATGTTGGAAAATCAATAAAAAATTATTAAAAAAAAAAAAAGACAAAGGGCCATTTGACTGTCCTCCGGGTCCTAGACAGATACAAATGTTCAATTTTGTGCCAATTACTATTGAGCTGAAGTCAGTCAGAGTCATAGCTGTCAACCGTCCCTTATTTGGCGGGAAAGTCCCTTATCCCAGTGCTGTGTCCCGCTGCTGTCCTTTATTGATGATGTCCCTTAAATCTCCCGGGTTTCAAAGGAAGCAGCTCCTCTCCCTCCCTCCCTGCCAGCCAGGGAGGAGGGAGGCTCCAACTGTGTTGCTTGGCTGCGTTGCTAACCCAATAAGGAGTCTAAGAACGACTGGGGGGTGGAGCTTGCATGCCTTGTGCCGATCACATCGGCCATGTTTCCTAGGGACTTGCCTTTGCTCAGCGCTTCCCAGCGGAGAGGTGACGATGGTTTTCCTTGCTGCAGCCCATTTGCCAGGTTGCTGCGCTGTGGTAACCACCGCTTGAGGCTTCATTTGGCTGCTGGCTGGGCTTTCTGCCTTTGGCTTGGGAGCTGGTTGACTAAAATCCCTTATTTTGGCTGCTGATCCCTTATTTTCAAATCTGTAAGTTGACAGCTATGGTCAGAGTCCATCCTGCATCAGCAAGAGCTGCAACAGTTCTCCAAACGCAGCACCGATCACTCAGAACCAAGATGCATTGCTTCATTGTGATGTGGTGCAGTGCACCAGTGCACACTTCGTTGGAGCATGGGGATTAAGAATCTGCACAATGAAAAGAACCAAATCCAGGAGCCTGCTGTGGCTCACATTATATGCTTCACCTGTGGTTGCTTGTAAGATGCAGCTGATCCGATTCTGAGATGAATTGTGCATAGCTCCGACCCGGAACATCAGAGAGGGGCTTATCCATCCAGACCTGTTCTTTCAGTGCAATCTGCCCTCCCTGCCCAGGTACAGCAAGGATAAGAAATCACCAAACCATAGAATCACAGAATTGTAGAGTTGGAAGGGACCCAACAGGTCGTCTAATCCAAGCCCCCGCAATGCAGGAATCTCAGAGGTCGGATCACATCTATGGTACCTTAACATCTGGCTTGTATATTTCCTTCTCAGTCCTGCCCCTTTCCTTGGCCTTGCCCCCTTCCCCTCTCCAGGTTTCCAAGTGCTCTGCTCTGCACTTTCAGAAAGACTCACTGCCTCTCCAGCCACTCTCTCAGTCACTTCTCAGCTGCTTCATTTCTGTTTCTTCTGTAGACTTAACCAAGCCATCGCTGTTCCAGTCCCAAGGCTGGCTCTGTATTTTTTCATTCTATTTGCGTATTAACCTCATGCTGTAAATTTAGCTTCTTGTCTTATTGCTCCACTAGAACCACAATTCGTTGCCACGGTCCCAGTGGTGTAGCGTGGTTTGCCAGTGCCCAGGGCGAGCACAAACACACACGCCAGGGGGTGGAGCACGGAGGGTGAACAGAGCCTGCTTCACCAGCCCAACTCTCACTGCTGAAGTGACACCCCACACACCAGAGACAAGTGGGATCCTAACAAAGCTCACTGACCTGAGTTTTACACTGAGGAAGATCACCCTGAGAGTGCTGAGCTTTGGCTTCCCGTACACGTGCTCATTTGAGATAAGACCCTTGGCTACCTGGAAACCGGATAGCTGCTACTGGAGCCTCATCACAACGCCGTCTTCTCTAGACCTTGGGCAACACTTCGTGGGCTCACAGCTTCCTCGGAACAGGACAGAAGCTATGACTGGGTAATGAAATCTGTTTTATATTTGCATTCCGTGTGAGAAGCTTTCAGGAGGAAGATGCACTGAGTGCACTGATAAGCCACACAAGAATAAATTACTGAGGGTTCAAAGACGAGCTTAAAAATTGCTTCAAAGTTAGAATGTCTCAAAGGAAGCTAGAATTGAGGAAAGGGAGCCAGTGTGTATCTGCACACTCAGTATGAGATTCCATTGCTAGCGAGATTCTCTCGGTGAGACCTTGTACATAAAACAGTAACGTCTTGTACCGTCCACCTGTTTGCTAGACTACCTGTTGCAATCAGATGTTTTCCTGCAGCAGTAGCACCCATCTGGAATCCCACAAGGACAAAAAACCTCTTGGGAGACAATTTGGAATGGAGAAAGGGTGGGAAGAAAAATGGTGGGAAAATTCCCTCTGCACCCCACCCACCATTTTTCTGCTTTTGGTTTCCAGGGCAGCTTTTCTCTTTCTTTGATGGGGAGTGCTTTGATTGTCCATTGTCCATTGTCTTCTTTAAATGATTAGGGATCCCTAGACACAACTATTGAGTGCTCACTGGAAGGACAGATCCTGAAGCTGAGGCTCCAATACTTTGGCCACCTCATGAGAAGAGAAGACTCCCTGGAAAAGACCCTGATGTTGGGAAAGATGGAGGGCACAAGGAGAAGGGGACGGCAAAGGTCTAGATGGTTGGACAGTGTTCTCAAAGCTACTAGCATGAGTTTGACCAAACTGCGGGAGGCAGGGGAAGACAGGAGTGCCTGGCGTGCTCTGGTCCATGGGGTCACGAAGAGTCGGACACGACTAAACGACTAAACAACAACAGACAGAACTATGCATGTCACCAGAAAATGGAGCTTCTGTAAAAACTGGGAGCTCTGGGACCTGTTCTCCTCTCCTCTGTAGTGTCTAGTAGGACCAACTTTGTCTTTTGTTGATGCCACAAAGTATTCCCACCCCAGTGGGTGGTGTGCAGATGGGGAAACCATAAAGACATGAGGACAAGAAGACAGTTCTAATGAGAGGCAGTGTGGTTAGTGTGTTGGATTTGGCCAAGGAAGAGTTCAAATCCCAACTTGGTCAGGAAGCTTGCTGGGTGATCTTAGGCCAGTTATACCCTTTTTTAGCCTAACCATACTTCAAAGTGTTATTGAGAAGAGAAAAGCAGGACAGAATCCTGTATATGCAGAAATGGAACGAAGGAGAAGTATCAAGCAAGGAGGAATGGCTAATGGACTATTTGGAAATGGCGAAATTGACAGCAAAAGTAAGAGATAAAAGAGACACAGTGTTCTTGGAACAGTGGATACCCTTTTTGGACTATTTGAAGCACTGTTTTAGTCAAATGAAAATGCAGGCAGGGTTTGAATTATAAGCAGCAGAATGAAAACAATGATAAGTGCAACAGAGGACAATTATATTAGATTGAATCATATCATATAAAGCAGTAGCAATAAGGTGGGAATAAAAACATGATGGAAGCAAGGGTGGGAAGTAAAAAAAATTAATATATATATTGAAATTTAAGTAAATTTGTAAAATCAATAAAAATATGTTTTTAAAAACGAGAGAAGAGAAAGTGGGGGACTAGGTATGCCACCTTTAGCTCCTTGGAAGAAAGACAGGATACCAGTGTAATAAATGAAACACTAAACCTTATGGGCTGTTGCCAATTTCGGTGACATTGCTGTGTTCTTTGTAACATGCTATTGCAACATGAATATGTTTTATTCAGGGCTATGGAGTATCCAATGGGGGGGATTCCAGATGCTGTTGGACTACAACTCCCATCATCCCTGACCATCTGCTGTGCTGGCTGGGGCTGTTGGGAATTGTAGTCTGATAATATCTGGAGGGCACCATATTGGTCACAACTGGCCTAGATCATGGGTAGGCAAACTAAGGCCTGGGGGCCGGATCCAGCCCAATCAACTTCTAAACCCAGCCCGTGGACGGTCCAGGAATCAGCGTGTTTTAATAATAATAATAATAATAATAATAATAATAATAATAATAATATATTATTTGTACCCCACCCATCTGACTGGGTTTCCCCAGCCACCCTGGGCGGCTTCCAACAAAGATTAAAAATACATTAAAATGTCACACATTAAAAACTTCCCTGAAGTTTTTAGGGAGGTTTTACATGAGTAGAATGTGTCCTTTTATTTAAAATGCATCTCTGGTTTATTGGTGGGGCCTGTCTGGTGTTTTTATATGAGTAGAATGTGTGCTGTTATTTAAAATGCATCTCTGGGTTATTTGTGGGGCATAGGAATTCGTTCATTATTTTCCCCCAAAATATAATCCGGCCCCCCACAAGGTCTGAGGGACAGTGGACCAGCCCCCTGCTGAAAAAGTTTGCTGACCCCTGGCCTAGACCCAGGACGCAATACACTGACAATGTCCCCAGCCTTTCTCATGGAAAGCTTCCTTAGGCTTCTTTGTCACCGAATGACAAGCCTATTTTGGTAAGCAACCAAGCAGCTGGGGTCAAACATTGGCCCGGCAATTTCTTCGTCTCCATCTTTCATTAAAGCCAGCATCACCTTCATTTACAATTATCAGAGAACCCTTTTTCAATAAAAAGAAATAGTCTATTCATTGAAATTAAAACCATTCAGGAGATAATAGTGTTTGCCTTTGATGTAAGATGTGTCATGATGAGCTATTAGACGAGAAGAAATGAAGGCTCTTTGCCGCTTATTCTTCCTCACATCAGTCATTTCTGGATTTGAGTTGCTTTCCGAGGATGAGATTCCTTTCAGCGAAGAGTGTGAAATATGGGCCGCTCCGTTTTCCTTTTGCCTTGGCATCATCATCATTAGACGAAGTTTGCTTCCCCCTTCTGCACCCCAATTTCAAAATTCAGGTGAGTGGGTATGATTAATGCAAAGCACAACGCCAGCTTTTCTAAGCATATAATTATTTTGGATAATTATGATCGATGTCTATAGTTGAAATGAGCAGTTCCATGGCGGACGGCAGAGTTAAGATGAGAACAGATGAATTATGACTACGCCGCTTCAAATAAGCGTGACATAGTGTTTCAAAGCTAGAGGGGGAGCCAAAATCCTAGATTGGCGTCCTCCTTGAGAGCAAGCTGAATAAAGGATCTATGGCATTAGAACCGTTTAACAAATGATGAGAAGACAAATTGGCTAGAGAAAGCACAATGAAACAATAGCTGAGATTAGCTTTTTAGGTAGGAGCTGCCTTGCCATTTTTAAATGTCGTGCCTCCTTATATTCTTTTCCTCAGGTGCATAGGATTTTATTTTATTGGTCAGACTTCATGAACAAGAGATCCAGCAGTGCTTACATCCACAAGACCACCATTCTTCAACGTTGGGTCCCCCACTGTTGGTAGACTACAACTTTCATCATCCCAGACCATTGGCTAAGCTGGCAGGGGAAGATGGGAGTTGTAGTCCAACAATTGGGGGCCCTAAGTTGGAAGAATACAGCACTAGACTTTCACCTGCTTCAGCACAACTGGACTGAGATATTAGCAGTGCTTTCCTTGTATTGCTACTCAACAGTATGCAGTACTGTCATATGCTCAGAGTCAGGAGTGAATTTCATGCTCTTTATTCAGCTCATAGTGGTGAGGAGGAATGGAAGTTCCCCTAGAATGTCTGCTTTATATACATTATTTACACAATGGGCCCCACATGATTGGCTAATTCCGGGATTCTCCTGTAGGCCAATCAGGTTGCGGATTCACTTCCACCTGGAGCTGGATTGGGTGGCTCCTGTAGACCGATCAGACTGCTGCATTCTGGGTCCTATTGTTCTAGGACCAATCAGACTGCTGCAATCTGAATCCTATTGTTCTAGGACCAATCAGACTGCTTCATTTTGGATCCTATTCAACTCAGTACATAACAGTCATCTTTTCATTTTCATTTTTTTTATGCCCATGGCAGCCATTTTGCGATGGCTTAATCAAGATATAATCACTGGGACATCATTTTTAAACCCCACCCCACCCCAGCACTGGTAACTATTTACTAGCTACAGCTGTTTAGCAGGAAGTGTCAGGGCAGCTCAGCATATTATGGCTTTTGTGGGAAACAGTGGTTGTTGTTGGAAGAAACACACAATGTATATGGATATTATGTATGAGTGCACACACATCTTTAAACCCCAGTGAGCGAATGTATGAGAAACTCGGCTGGATTAGGTTTTCTTGTAATAAGAGACTAGCTAGCCCATATATTCCAGAATCCTGTTCTCCCTGTCACTTACCAGATGCCAGGGGTGTTTTCCTGTAGCAACTGTAATATGCGCAGCTACCCTCATTCTTAAGTCTGACGTTAACGCCTGAGGCTAGGTTACATTTGATCAGACTCGAGTTACTTCAGATTTCCACCTCTGTTTCCACCCGAAAATGGGATTTCTTTTGTGCGAATGACTGAATATATTTGGAATTGAACACCAGTCTCTGTAGAAATAGCTTCACGAAACAAATGGCTGGCTGATCTCATCGTGGGTGGTTCAAGGTTCTTCCCCCAACCCCAATAAATAAAACATTCACTGCTTTCTTGAGTGCCACAGGCAATAAGCGGCCTTTAGGTCTTTATTTTCGTCTGCAATGGGCAAATAGTACCTGCAGCATTTGTTCAAAACTGCCACAAATGTGAGAGGTGTGTGGCTTAGGCTTCCGGCATACCTTATGGGGGCGTGAAAAACTGAAACCACAGGGGGAGGGGAAATATTGGCCCTTTTATTAGCCACTGCATTTTAAGAGTGTGACAGGGGAAATGAAGGTCAGTTGGGATTACTGCGTGTGGCCTAGTTGGTGCTGATTCATGACAGGGCCTGCAAGTGATGGTTCCCCACTTGTGGAATGCCTTGTTGCAAAACAGCAGCGTCTGGGCTGAAAGAAAACTCCAGGCAGCGAATGAGGAATAGCAAAAGGTTTATTGCTTGGCTAGCTAGCAAGCTGACTCAGAGGAATCAGTTCCAAAGTCTGAGCCCTTTGAAAAGGGAGGGGCTCCTTCATATACAGTGGTACCTCGGGTTAAGTACTTTATTCGTTCTGGAGGTCCTGAAACTGTTCTTAACCCGAAGCACCACTTTAGCTAGTGGGGCCTCCCGCTGCCACCACACAATTTCTGTTCTCATCCTGAAGGAAAGTTCTTAACCCAAGGTACTCTTTCTGGGTTAGCGGAGTCTGTAACCTGAAGCGTATGTAATCTGAAGCGCATGTAACCAGAGGTACCACTGTATACATTTCTGTTATCTCTTAAGGCACTACATATGCACAAACTCCGGCAAAATCCTTCCTATCCTAGGCTATGTCGTCCTATTAGCATACCATTTATGGTCTTTCCTTAATTGCATATACATTAAGCAAGGACACAAAGAACTCTCTCTAAGCAGCACCCGCTGCATGTGATCCCTTTGCATTCCTTTCCTTATATGGGTTTACCTGAGGGAGTTTAGGACATGGAGCAAGGCATGTCTCCCTTTCTTATGCAGACACTCCGGAATGTGTTTTTGCGAGACAAAGATAACAGCTCACGGTACAAGATTAGGATGGCCTGGCTTGAAGGTCTCTACAGTACATGCATCAGCCTCAGTATTAACATTCAGCAGAAAATTAAAGCATTACAGTGGTACCTCGGGTTACATACGCTTCAGGTTACAGACTCCGCTAACCCAGAAATAGTACCTCAGGTTAATAACTTTGCTTCAGGATGAGAACAGAATCGTGCTCCGGTGGTGCAGTGGCAGCAGGAGGCCCCATTAGCTAAAGTGGTGCATCCGGGTAAGAACAGTTTCAGGTTAAGTACAGACCTCCAGAACGAATTAACTACTTAACCTGAGGTACCACTGTATTGTTCACTGGGACATTTGCCTCTCCAAAAGGGTATGGGAGAATGTGATGCTGATGTCCAATACCAAGACGAAGGTCTACCTTGGCAAGAGCACGCCATTCTAATTTCCCACATTGCCCCAGAGGACTTGGTGTAGTGTTGCTCTGGCTCACTGTGGAAATAAACATTATCACTATATTTGTCTGCCTACCTTTGGGTTGCGTAGTGACTCTGGTCCAGCTGATGTGTCTGCTGAACCTCCCATCTACAGGTTTAACAGGTGATGACCATTTGTGAGCCGTGGCCCCTACAGTTGAGGACTTTAGTCCTAACAATATCCTCTTGTAACTTCTTTCTATTCTGTTATGTACTGAAGTTCTCACCCTGGGCCAGCAGGGGGATACTGTAGATAGTTATGCAAATGAAGGATCAAAAGTGACGTTCAGTGATTGGCTAGTTACAGAATATGGTTACTGTTGCATTCTAGTGGAGCTCTATATAAGCAGGCTGACTGAGCTCCTCATCTCAGTTCTGTTCCAGCTTACAAATAAAGAGCTGTTTTGGAAGAATCGCTGTGTCGTCTGATATGTTCGCCCACAACTTAACATATTCATTCTTGTATGCCAACCAAGCCCAGGTTGAGCAGGCATGTTGCATCCTTTGAAGAAAACAATATTTGGGTGCCATGCACTTTTTCAATCTCTGGTTGTTTCTGGTTGGGAATTCCCATACAGAATGTGATTTATGGCCCCTAAGCGGTGCATCTGTAAACTGAATAAATATACATTAGGCATAACGATAATTGTTTGGGGTTCCTCTGGGCTTCATCTTTAGCCTTCTGTTCTATATGGATCACGCACAATTCTCATCTCTTGGACTAGTATGATATACAGTGAGTATTATGGCACGTAGGCTACCACAATTCAGATGCCATCATCATTTTTCAGCTTTTGTTGGCTGTGGTGTTCTGCTGAACTACATGAAGGTCCATAAACCACCTGTGCTTGCAAGCAGTTCAGTTCAGCATTTTAATAGCTAGAATGCCAAAGTATTTTTTAAAAAAACTGAAATGGAATTATTCTGAGGTTGAATGGGAACCTTTGCATTAAAGATGTTATTTGTCGTCCATATAACAGAAGGCTTCCTTTTTAGTCCCAGGAAGAAGAGAAAAAGAAGTAAGGAATGACATGAATCAGACAATATGTTCTTTTAATGCTGTTTTTTCAGATATTGTTTTCCCTTCTCTATCAAAAACTCACAAAAAGAATTCTAATTAGCCCTCGTGGAGTTCTTGCATTTATAAGTTATCTCTCCCCCCCCCTCAATGTTTGTAATTAAGGAGTCTTTATATTCTTTGAAAAGTTACTCTAAACATGCAGTGGGAACTATCCAGATTTAGAAAGGAATTTCAAATAGAATTTATAATCAAAATAACAAAAGCATCCACCTCTTAGCCTCATCTAAGGTGAAGCCTTCAAGCCGAATTCTGCTGGGCCTATCTCCCATTTTTGCTGCTACACAAAATATAATGATTGGCAACCATTTTAAATAGAAAGTTCTCTTCTTGATAAACATATTTTCAAAATAACTTGCTAGATTTTGAATGGGCATTTATTTCAGGATCAATCGTCCTGTAAATAACATAATTGCTTCCAGGGTGATTCTTGTCCTCTCTCTTAAGCTTAGCTTATTTTAAAGGAAAGGCATGCTTCAACTATTTTATTCTGATTTGCATCATTACTTTAGCAAGTCATTCCCAAAGGTTTTATATACAAGGGACTCTTACTCTTTAAAAGACAAGCGTTTCAGGAAATCGTTTAATTTCACATCATCATTTGTTAATCTTTTACCAGCAAGAGGTTGCTTGTGCCATGTAAGAATTACGTTTTTTCTGTCATTAGAGACAACCTTTGCCCGTTTACTAATCTCTTCTGGTGCATCCTGTAGACACAAGATATCATCTACCAACCTCAAAGATGGGGATTAAAGTCTGCCTAATTAATGAGAAGCTGCACAGCACTTTGAAGATATAAAGCGAAGGAGAAGTTGAGGTGGCAGGATGCTTAAATAGTTTTGTTTTTTAAGAGGAAAAAGGATTATTTGCAGCACTTAATTTGGGAAAAAGATGCTAGGGATCAACTCCATTTGGAAAACTGCCCTTTGATATGAAACCTTTCCCCCTAATCCCTGAACTGTAGGGTCTCAATGAAATTAAAGGTAAAGGTTAAAAGGACCCCTGACAGTTAAGTCCAGTCACGAACTGTTGTGTACTGAAGTTCTCACCCTGGGCCAGCAGGGGGATACTGTAGATAGTTATGCAAATGAAGGATCGAAAATGACGTTCAGTGATTGGATAGTTTTAGAAAGTTGCTACAGTAACATTGTACTGGAGCTCTATATAAGCAGGCTGACTGAGCTCTTCAGTTCAGTTCTGTTCTGGCCTTTGAATAAAACAAGAGCTGTTTGAAGAATCGCTGTGTCGTCTGATATGTTCACCCACAACTTAACACAAACGACTCTGGGGTTGCGCCACTCATCTGCTTTACAGGCCGAGGGAGCTGACATTTGTCCACAGACAGTTTTTCCAGGTCATGTGGCCAGCAAAACCAGAGCAGCGCACGGAAACGCCGTTTACCTTCCCACCGGAGTAGTACCTATTTATCTACTTGCACTTGGACATGCTTTTGAACTGCTAGGTTGGCAGGAGCTGGGTACCGAACAACGGGAGCTCACCCCGTCGCGGGGATTCGAACCACCGACTTCCGATCGGCAAGCTCAAGGCTCAGTGGTTTACACCACAGCGCCACCCGCATCCCTCAATGAAATTACATGGTAGTAATAGCTGAGTAACTGCAAGAACCTGTGTTTGAGTTTGCTTTCCCCTCCTCCCTCCCATTCCCTTTTCCTCATGTGCTATGTCTTTTTAGATGGTAAGCTTGAAGGCAGAGGCAGTCTTACTATTGATTCTTGTAAGCCACTCTTAGGGCCTTTTTTTGGCTAAAGGATGTAGCATCAATGACTTTGAAAAGAGGTACTTTACGAAGATATATATACATATAAAGCTGTATTCGATGGATGAAAAGATGTATGATGTCTGACATGATTGAGAATCGTAGAGCCAGAGACGGAGAACTTTAAAGCGTTAAAATCGAGATATGGAAAATATGGAAACAACGAGGACTGAGATTTGGAGATGTGCTTCAAGGTCCAGACTATGGGAAGTCCCAAAAAATTAATAATTATAATTTGGATGATAATTTGGTCTTTTTTATTTTAGTTTTTTTATTTTAATTCGATTATGATTTGATATGTTAATTGGATGGGGGTTTTTTTGGAAAATTAATAAAATTGATTTAACAAAAGAAAAGAAAAGAGGTACTTTACGCTATATGTTTGATAGTTGAGAACTGATGTTGAAAACAAATGATGGAGCTGAACCCCTGATCTGTGTGCCAGGCAACCTTTCACAACCAATGCCATGCCAAATCTACAAATTTTGCCATAGGCGGCAGAAGTCTGCACTGCCCCCTTCTCTGACTGTGAACTCCAAGCAACATTAAAATAAAATAAAAACTGCCTGATGCCTTTGGGGCACCTCAAAACACTTCCCACCACCTCGCAAGCACCAATGAAGAATCTGCTGCTGTCAAAAGCCTCACCTTGAGACACACCTTTCAGGTAGGAAGAGTTTGGAAGAGTTTGGATTGGATATCCCGCCTTATCACTACCCGAAGGAGTCTCAAAGCGGCTAACATTCTCCTTTCCCTTCCTCCCGCACAACAAACACTCTGTGAGGTGAGTGAGGCTGAGAGACTTCAGAGAAGTGTGCCTGGCCCAAGGTCACCCAGCAGCTGCATGTGGAGGAGCGGAGACGCGAACCCGGTTCACCAGACTACGAGACTGCCGCTCTTAACCACTACACCACACTGGCTCTCTAAATAGCAGCACCATTGTTAGGAGGACAATTTTGCACCCCTTCTATTGCAATCGCTCCTGCTGTCTTGTTCCCTCCTTCCAATGTCTCAGCTAAAATGGCATGACATAATAGCATAGTGTTGTTCTCTTCCAGATGCATTGTTTTGGGAGGAAAGGCATACCCTCCAACATTTCTCCTGGGAAAAAGGGGTGTCCTATAAAATAATAAAAATAATGTTATTATTTATACCCTGCCCGTCTGACTGGGTTGCCCGAGCCACTCTGGGTGGCTTCCAACATACAATAATAATAATAATAATAATAATAATAATAATAATAATAATAATACATTAAGCATTAAAAAATATCCCTATGCAGGGCTGCCTTCATATTTCTTCTAAAGGTTCCTTATCGCCTTGACTTGGTGGTCACATAATTCCATACCCTCCAACATTTCTCGGATGAAAATAGGGACATCCTAAGGAAAAGTGGGACATCAACTCAGAATGAATGAATGAATATTTACTTGCATCAGCCATCGGCCGTAGCAATAAAACAACAATACGATATACAAATAATAGAAATAAAAAGTCAATTATATAAAATACATTTTAGGGTTTTGAATCAATAGTCAAATAGTGGATCTTATTCTGGTTGCCCCAGCTAAAAACCTTGCAACCTCTGCTGCCACCTGCTCATCTTGATCTGCCAAGAGAAAGGACACTGTGGCAGTGGCTGGGACATCAACTCAGAAACCGGGGTGGCTTCTGTAAATCCAGGATTGTCCTGGAAATTGGGACACTTGGAGGGTCTGGAAAGGTTGCTGCCCCTGCTGTCAGAAACTGGCAAAAAAAGGTCCAAGAGAAAACTTTGCAATAGTTCTAAGCTAACCTAATGAGCCACCTGGGTCTGTGTGGGCTCAAGCCTCCTCAGTTCTTGCAACTGAATGGCAGCCTGAAGCCTCTAGTTCACTTAGGCCTGGTATAAATATTTGACCCTCAGACACAGCAGTCAAAATTGCCTGCTAATGTTCAGCCCCCAGCTCTGGCAACTGAGAATATGCTCTCCAGGTCTGGATTCAGGCTCAGCAATTCACCGATTCAGCTTGGTTCTAACAGTGGTGTTATGAACAATTAGGTTCTTTTAATTTGTTTAGGTGTTTAACATATATGAGACCCAGTGCACTCCAGGAAAGCGTAAGTAGACCTTACACAACCAATATACAGTGGTACCTCGGGTTACAGACGCTTCAGGTTACAGACGCTTTCGGTTGCAGACTCCCCTAACCCAGAAATAGTACCTCGGGTTAAGAACTTTGCTTCAGGATGAGAACAGAAATTGCACGCCGGCAGCTGGAGGCCCCATTAGCTAAAGTGGTACCTCAGGTTAAGAACAGTTTCAGGTTAAGAACAGACCTCCAGAACGAATTAAGTTCTTAACCCGAGGTACCACTGTATATTGGAACAACAAGATAGGGAACATGCTCTCAATCACGCGCGCACAAACACATCCATACTCACCACCACTCTCTACTGAATGGGCCAGATTCAGTAAAAGCTTATGGGTGACCAGACAGCGGGATCCTGGCTGCGTCTGGCACACAACTCAGGCAGGAGTGCTTTGGCATTGCACAACTTATTATTCCTTGTTTTGGCATTATCCTTGTTATTCACTGAAGTTCTCACCCTGGGCCAGCAGGGGGATACTGTAGATAGTTCAGGTCCACATATGCAAATAAAGGATCAAAAGTGACGTTCAATGATTGGATAGTTACAGAAAGTTGTTACAGTTACATTGTACTGGAGCTCTATATAAGCAGGCTGGCTGAACCCTTCAGTTCAGTTCTGTTCTGGCCTGTGAATAAACAAGAGCTGTTTGAAGAATCACTGTGTCGTCTGATATGTTCACCCACAACTTAACAATCCTCACAGCGCTTATCTCACATGTAATGTTGTGCACGTCATCTCTTGCCTCTCTGTGTATGCTGTTCTGTCCTTGGCCTAGCACACACCCTTTCTGCCAGAACATCCTGATGTTTGCCACATTTCATCAGCGCTTCTTCAGCACAGTTCACGATCTGTTCAAAGACATCAAGTCCTTTTTGTGGTGTTCTTCAGCCATCTTTTAGGTCCATGCAAACCATGCCATTCGTTACAGTGGGCGGCGTATTCTGAGCTGCAAGGAGATGTTGGATGTAATCCATTGGAGCAGTCAAATATGCAACATTCCTTATTTCCCTAGAGTGGGCATAGGCAGGCCGCATCCTCTTCCACTGATCTGGAGCATCCTCCCCCTGCATGTGACCTGGGAGATGGGTGTGGGCCTGGCTGACTTCACAAAAGAGTGAGTCACACAGCCATTTTCTCAGTCTTCTTATCTCTTGTCTTGCTTCTTGATCTTTTGCTGCCATGCTGCTCTCCTGCAGCCATTTTGTTCTCTTAATGTAATTTTGCTGTCTGCTGGCTCTCAGCCAGCAGCTCATGAGCTCAATCTCCATATGAGATGAACTCACTGTTTCTTTGTGTAACTACTAAGTAAAGCCTGCCTTTCAGGGATCATGTCGTGAACCGAAATGTGAGTAAACGTTTTGTTGCTTTACCCAGAAAGACTCTTGTGTCTTTATTATTTTAAGAGGGATCAAAGGGGACATCAGGAATAAACTTAACTAAGAAAGTCAAATGAATCTGCAAACTAGCTTCCAGCTATATTGAGAGGAATCTGCTCTGCTACATCACTTACTAACGTGAGTGAAAGGAAGGATAATACTTATTCAATATATCCTTTCCTACTGTCCTTAACATTCCCACAGGAGACACATGTCCCGTCCCCCTCATTTCTCTGCCCTTCAACAAACTCCCTTTTTCTTCTGCCTCTGAGCAAAACACCAAGATGAGGTGGTTCGGACTGACTTATGCGCCTCATCTACCCCTGGAAATGTGAGCAACCTGGTCCTATTAGTGCCAAAGGCCATTTTTCTTCAAGAGCATCTTTCTCCTATAAATCAGTTAAGTGTTAAGAACCGGCACTTGGGAACCATATATTGTTATTGATCGCCTCGGCAGTGCTCTCATTAATGTCAATGTGAATCCCACGTATTTGCTAACGACCTGTGGTCCTAAGCGAAGATCCCGTTTCTCTGCGCCTCTAATATATTGCCTCTTTGAATTTTACACAAAATCCGTTTCCATTAGCATATCCTTTCATTAGTCATTCTGCCTCCATTTCTGATCCTGTGTGCTTTGATAATGGTGAATAAGTAGGTGAAGCAAAATAGAAGTGTTGTTTGTTATTATTATTTTAGCAAACACTAGACTCTGGCATGATTAAAAGTTGTCAGAAGTTTCAGATTACAGGGAAATGGCTCAATTCCTCCCTTTTTAATGCATATCATTTTGTTCCAGCTCCTCCTGCTTTGAGATCCCAACTGTTTATTAAAACAGGGGAATATAAAAATGAGTAAAAATTCTGGTGTGTCTAGAGGCAACGTTTGAGTGACATAATTAAACTGTGGTGGACTGTTTTAATTATATTAATTTTAATTATGCACAGTACATTTTAATTACATAGTCTGATTATGAGTGTCTCCCATCTATTAAAATCCCCTTCGATGCATTTGCATAATGCAAGCCCCCCCTCCCCCTGCCCTGTTCTTTTTTTCCCCGTGTGCAAGGTTACATTACTTGATGGCTTCATTAGTCATGAAGGTGGAATTTTAATTTCAATTTCATTTCATCTATAGCGAGTGAAGGGTGGAAATGGATTCATTACTCCCCCACATAGAAAAAATATATTTTCTCATCAAAAGTGGGTTTAAAGTGATCGAGCATTTTTCATGATCTCCTTGCCAGCTGGGATAAATAATATTAATATAGGGAGTTAATATCTCAGAGGTAAAATGGCGTAGTCTGCGCTCATTCAGAACAATCGCTTCTGCTTCAAATTAAAGGAATCAGCCGAAAGCTTCATTGATTGTGCAGCCTTTGGGAACACAGGAAAGAAAGTGGTCCATCTTAGCTCAGTATTGTCTACTGTAGTTGTTAGCATGTCTCCAGGGCTTCTGGCAGACATTGGTGTTTGCATCCCCTGGAATCTGAACCTTTTAAATGAAAATGCCACTGCACCTGTACTCCATTACTGAACTATAGCTCTTCCCCTCAGATCATGCTCAGATGATCTGTCGCTGTCATACAGAGATAGGGTTGCCATATGTCCAGGATTTCCCAGACATTACCGGGATTTCAAAGGTAGAAGTGACGTCCTGGAGGAATTTCCGGAAGGCGGCGGTTTGTCCTGCATCTTCGGCAAGCTCAACAACTTTCGGGTTTTCCTTAAAAAAAATCAACTCAACAATTTCCTTAAAAAAACAATAACAATATGACAGTAAAATATAATTAAAGCTACAGAACTATATATCATTTATGCAAATGGATCAGCTTATTGCTTCCCTCCAGTATACATTGATTCATAGGTCACTATGGTTTCAATAAATGCGTTCCAAATATCATCAAATTTGTCCAAACATAATCTTTGTCTGAAAGTGATCCGTTCATGGGTTGCAAGAGTTGTCATGTCATCTATCCATTGATTGAAAGAGGCCATATTTTTGGCCTTCCAGTATATTAATATTAATCTTCTTGCAGATGTAAGGGCACAGATAATCTATTTATATTGACTGAGTGTCAAACCACATATATTACATATATAATTTAAGATAATGTTGGGAGGGAAGTTGTAGTCAAACTACATCTGGGGACCCAAGGTTGAGAAAAGCTGATCTAGAGAATCCTCTTCCTCAGAGCAGGGGTTGTTCAACTTGGCTGTGATGATGTTACTGCCACCTTCTCTACAGGTAAAGGAAAGGAGTGTGTGCACAACCTCTGGTCTCATCTAGCAGGGCTCTTCTTAGGTCTTTATGCTCATACGGCAGGGCACGATAATGCCAGTGCTATACTGAAAAGAAAAGGTCTACCCTACCTGCAGTGGCATAGCATGGATTGCCAGCACCTGGGGCCACACAGAGGGGTGGGAGAGAGGGAAACTGATGGAGTACACATTCAACTTCCCAACAGTGTCTGCATCACCTAGGAGATCGCAACCTCAGAGATAAGAGTCATTCCATTGTCTGGAGAGGTCATTTCCTGGTTCGCATGGAGAAGCCATTTTCAATGGAGTCCGGCAGTGAAACAGCACAGCTGTATTGAAGCAGCACCGGGTGTTGAATTTTTGCACCCCTAACAACTTTGTGTCAGGGGCAACCACCCCTGTGCCCCCACCACCACTGCCTACCTGTTCTATGTCTTTAGGACTTGCATATAAGTCCAGTCATTCAGCTATTTTGTGTTGGCTGCTTAAGTACAGTTTCTTCTGTATTAAGTATTAGAGAGGAGGGCCCAATCTTGTCAGTTTCCTATTATGCCAGTGGTGGCCAAACTTGGCCCTCCAGCTGTTTTGGGACTACAACTCCCATCACCCCTAGTTAACAGGGCCAGTGATCAGGGATGATGGGAATTGTAGTCCCAAAACAGCTGGAGGGCCAAATCTGGCCAACACTGTACTATGCACACAGAGGTTTGGACTGTCAAGTTTTACTACTTGAATAGGAGGAGCTTGTTTTCATGGAAGCGTTGCACTCAATGAAGGATTCCTTTCATAAGGGCTGTTCTCCATCTGTGACTGCAAGTTCCTGCCGTTCGTAGAACAAAAACGTACAATTTGAACCACTATTACTGCATGGAAGCTGCCCTAGTCATATCTGCTACCTGTCTAGTGCTCACACTTAGCTGGAAAAAAAACAACAAGCCAGACCAGAATTCTTCTCTTGACTGTGCATGTGTCAAAATAGCATAGCAATCGCTCAAGTCCATCTCTGTCCTTTCATGCCACTTACCCTGCCAATCTCTTCCATGCATCAAAACCTCACACACGTTGCCTCCTAACTTCATGGGCATTCTTCTCTTCCCTCTTTGCTCCCATACTACAAAATCTTCTCCCCTCCCGGGACCACATTTCAAATGGATGCATTCTCTTGCAAGTCTGTTGTCGAACAGAGTGGAAGAAAGAGAGGGGGAGATTAAATCTACGGAGAGTGGCCCCGGTGTGGTTTCTGACTTTGTGAATTCTCCTGTGGTTCTGGCACAAGGCAGCACATGAAAAAGAGCATCAATCAAAGAAGAGGGAACACTGAACGAACCGTGCGGAAGGATGAGGCCTCATGCAGGGATTGAGGACAGAATAGAAGAACCGAGAAGTCTATAGCACCGGTGAAGGCTATGAAAGAAACATGATGGCATACTGAGCACTTTGGAAGTTCCACGGATCATCCTGTTTGTTAAAATCCACGGTACTCATAGAAATGAGTAACACAGCTGTTCCTTCTTTTGCTTTGCTTCCTATGGGCTCCCATTAGTGACACACATAAATGCCCTTGATCTTCATGCCTGTGTTAACCTTGGCCCTACAGGATGAACGCCTTGCTAGCTGGATCAGCTCAAGGGGCATTTAGGTCGGTAAGCATTCTGTTTCCACAGCAGAGGTCATGAGGTCTTCCTCTGTTGTTTGCCTCAGGGTCTGGCAGTTCCATTTGAAAATGGAAGCTCCCATGGCAGAAGAACAAACAAGATGTTATCTTAGTCCTCTCTTGGACCCCACTGCATGTTTTGCTTCCACATTTCCAAGAAAACAAAGCATATCTTGAGCAATTTTTTGCTGTTACTCTTTTTGGGAGTGTGTGGTCAAATCAATAATAAAAAAAAACATTTCCATTAAAAAGCTAAAGGTAAAGGACCCCTGACAGTTAAGTCCAGTCACAAACGACTCTGGGGTTGTGGAGCTCATCTTGCTCTACTGGCCAAGGGAGCCGACATTTGGCCGCAGACAGTTTTTCCAGGTCATGTGGCCAGCATGACTAAGCCGCTTCTGGTGAAACCAGAGCAGCGCACGGAAATGCCATTTAACTTCCCGCCGGAGTGGTACCTATTTATCTACTTGCACTTTTCAGCCTGCTAGATTGGCATTTCCATTAATCAACAACAATTAACTGAAAAGTTGAAGTGGCGAGTGTGTAGATTAAATGCCTCCCACCCCATGCACATATAATGATCAATAACTATTACGGACATCTTTTTTTTTTATTCAAATATGTTTCTTATCCTTTCTTGTGGTCTAAGAAAGGACAGATCTGTCATATTCAATTCTCCCAGATTATCATTCTTCCCCACTCTTAAATTCAGTTATCCACATCTCAGTAGCAATTACTGACTTAAAAAAAAACTCCTGAAAAGTTGTCAGCATTTTAGTGCAGATTTCTCCTAATAGACATATTTCTGTATGAAATTTTACCTGATTTACATACTTTTTGCAAGCAATCTCCCCTGATATAATGCTTACTTATATGTTATTTTCACACATTTTATGCAGATTTCCTTCCAATATGCACATTATATGGTTGGAGAACTGCCGACAAATTTCAGAAAAGAAAGGGTAGCTGTATTTCGGTCTGCATGTTCTTTCAGAAAATGTGAAATAGATACGTTCATATTAAAATCTGAACTGGATAATATATTTATATCTCAGCCTTTTCTTTCCCTTGCCATAAAGCTTTTCCTCAGGGGAAAAAGGCTGTTTGTGTCTGCGGTTCTGTGTCCTCTGATCAATAGCAAAAGGCCAGGGTGTGCTTCCCTTCAGCTCCGAAAGCCCCATCATAAAAGAGTCATTTTCCTTCCTCTCCCATGCATTTGCTAATTTAATTGACAGATGAATTGTGTGAAATTATATATGACAAACCAGGTTCCAGAGCTACTCACTGCACATTTTAAAGATGGGCTTAGGACCAATGGTGAAGGCGGTAAAGGTAAAGGGACCCCTGACCATTAGGTCCAGTTGTGGCCGACTCTGGGGCTGCGGTGCTCATCTCGTTTTACTGGCCGAGGGAGCCAGCGTACAGCTTCCGGGTCATGTGGCCAGCATGACTAAGCCGCTTCTAGTGAACCAGAGCAGCGCACGGAAATGCCGTTTACCTTCCTGCCGAAGTGGTACCTATTTATCTACTTGCACTTTGACATGTTTTCGAACTGCTAGGTTGGCAGGAGCAGGGACCGAGCAACGGGAGCTCACCCCATCGTGGGCATTCGACCCGCCAACCTTCTGATCAGCAAGTCCTAGGCTCTGTGGTTTAACCCACAGCACCACCCGCATCCCTCATTGAAGGCAGTACCTGCAAGCAAACATTCACCGTATGCTATTTTCCAACCAGACAGACATTGCATTTGATAAGTGTTCTGTGTCAACTGCAGTGCAGAGGTATAACACCTGTGTAATTTCTGTGATCAGAGTGGTGAGACCCCACCACTAGGCCATGGCCCTCCACAACGGTTTCAAACATGTGTCCAGAACAGCAGAACAGGAAAAGCTTCCTAGGAGAGAATTCAGAGCCAGAAACAAATGGGGTAAACACACATCCCCATGAGCACTTCTATTCTCCCCTTTCCCACTGCAAATTTCCTTTTCTTTCTTTCTTTTTCGTGGTGCCAGGGCTATTATTGCGTACTTTTGTGTGGAGTGTGGTGTTCGCTCTGATACCAAATATTTTGTTGAAAATAACTGAAGGTATATTTATTGCTTCTATAATAAGTACACCAAGCGGCAGATGAGGACAAGACCATTTGTCAAATTTATTGCCCTGCGCATAAAAAACAACTTTGAAAACGACTCTCTTTATCAGCCCAACAGCTAATGAAACTCGAAGATGCTCTGTACAGCGCAATTGTTCCAGAATAGACATTTCCATAAAATCTCCCTAAAATTATACTTAAGTCTTCCACTGGATGAGTTTCAAAATCAATAAATCAATATTTAGTCTTATGAATCCACTCAATCTTTAAATACAATTGTTCTAGGGCTAGAGTTTTAGGGATAAGACATCATAAATGGATTTTGAAAGTTGTAGCATTTTTAAACACTCGGTCTCCTTTCTCTGGGCAGGTTTTGTTACTTCCCTTGACTAAGCAATCAATGGTAATATAGCTGGGAATGGCTCATTTTACAAGGCTATGGAATTCCAGTGTGGGTTTTTTCTTTTTAATATTTAACATAAAATATTTGCAAGATGGATTGTCTTGATCTTTGTGATCTATAGCTGGTCTGAGCCTTAAGCAGCCCAGGACTTGGGGGCAATCAGGGCTGGATTAACCATGAGGCAAAATATTACTCCGAGACCTCGTAGACCAACACAATTAAAGAACAATGGGAACTAGATTTAGGTCAAGAAATAGATTCAATGGTCCACGTTCAATGGCCTAAATTGCCCTTTAAATCAATTTCTGCCAGTAAAATAAAGTTTGTGCTAAAACTTAATTTATAGATGGGCTTTAACTGCAAGAAAATTAGCACAGATACACCCAGAAACTTTGCCAATATGTTGGTGAGGCTGCTTATTTTTAGGTACGTATATTCATATGTGGTGGGGATGTGGCCAAACCCAACCATTCTAGTTGTCAGTTTTACATGAGATTAGCAAAATTACTAAGCATCGAATAGAAATGACACTAGAACTAGCTTTACTGAATATATTTCAAGGTAATAACACAAATCTGCATGATAAAGAACTCATTAGTCATCTGCTATCAGCAGCTAGGAATATTATAGCTAGACATTGGAAAGATCTTTCAGATGTGAATGTAGATAATTGTTACAAAAGTACATGGAATATTGGTTTGGCTTAACTTTATTATGTATGCAAGTCTTCTAGGTAATAATCTACCCCGACAGCATATAGCTCTATATGGCTAGAGTGAATCTGCCCCCACCAAAAAAGAAAAGAGGCTTTGAGTTTCCTTCCCTTCCCTCCACTCACATTACATAAACACATCCTGCTCATTATCCAATAAAAGAACCATTGAGTTAATTAATAATCATCTCTGCTCCAGACTCACTAAAATCTCTAAATTTTTATTACTAGATGACTGCCACTCAAATAATGCTGATGAATGTACTTAAGAAATGTTCTATTTACAAATGTCTTCTTTCTTGTCTTCCTTTTGCTGACACTTGATTCTTAATAGTTATAGATATTATTATTAGATTAGAAATGTTTCTGTAACCCATAGCTTGAGAGTCTATAAATGTTCTACATTGTTAAACTGTTATATGGTTAAAACGGAATAAAGATTATTTTAAAAAAAAAATATTTGGAAATGAGCTTTTTTAAAAAAAAAAACACAACTTCACAGCATTTCATTTGATGCACTTTGAGTTTGCTCTAAAAGTATTAAAAGAATTTCATAACCCCCAGAAGGCATTACTGTTTTCATTCAAAATAGGATCCTGGTTCATGGCTGGCAGCAAATGATTTTTGTTACCTCCTTGAGGGATTATTTTTACCACCTTAGTGTTGAGTTATATTGAAGCGTAAGAAAATGCTTTCCAGTTAGACCAAATTCTCAGAAGTGAAAATCTCAGCAGATTTCCTGTTATTTCATTCAAGCTCTTTTGCTGGATATATGTCAGTTTAATTCACATGCCTAATGGCATGTATAGTTTCCTGGTTCATTTGGGTGGGAGGAAAGAGACAGAAGGATAATTTATAATGGAGTTATTTTAAACTAATACTCTTATTTAGCCATCCATCCATTTACTTATTAAAACATTCGCACCCTGGTTTTCTGTTACAATTTGCATGTCCCAAAGTGGCTCACATCAAGATAATTTAAATGCAACTTTAAAAAGAAAAACAAAAACAAGGGCAGCGGTTACAATAAAGCAAGCAGAAACACTGAACAGCAAGGCATGATCAGGCATTGATCAGGCCAAAGCCTGGATGAATCAAAGTGTTTCATCAATGGAATGACATCACAGACAGTCTCAGAAGGATCTTTCAGGGTGGAGAAGTCCACAACCTAGGCTCATTAAGGCCTTCTCACACAACCCTACCAACGGCTGTTTGAATGGTGGCTGGATATGAAAATGGCTTCCTCAACCAATCTGAACGGATTCATGTTGGCAGAGACAGTCCTTCAGTATCCTAGCGATAAGCTCTATTTTCATACTCCCAATGCACCATTCACTCCATTCACGACCTGGTGGAAGGCTCTGTCCCACGAGACTCTGTCCCTCCTTCCGCAGGGGCTATAATACAGAGCTATTCTGCCTGGCCTTCAATTTGAATTAGCCTGATCCTCTATTCCCTATTTCCCTTTCCTCTTCTATGAAGAAACCGTTTCTGGGACCCCACATTTAAATTCTTATTCACACACCTCCTTGCTGGCCCTAGTAGGACCAACTTGGCCAGTTAGCCCTGGTGATCATTCAACGTCTACTGACTGGGGTTTCCCCCCAAAAAATGACCCCTGAATTTTTGAATTTGATTGATATTGATGCTGCATTTTATGTTGTATTCTATGCTGTTTTTAAGCCACATTTTAATCAGTGTTTTATATTTGCTGTTAGCCGCCCTGAGCCTGCTTTTTAAACCGGGAAGGGTGGGGTATAAGTAAATTTTATTTTTATTATTATTATTATTATTATTATTATTATTAGTCCCTTATAACTCTGGGTTCCCCCTTTCCTGCCTTCCCTCCCATGTGCTCTCTTTCCACCCCCATAAGGCCCCAGCCCCCTTCCCAGTCAATATTTCCCACTTTTCCTTCTTCAGTCGACACACACCCAGGCACAGTTGCGTTGCCAGCACTTAATCCCTCTCTCCTCCAACCAGTCAAACTGCCTACTGCTGTCCAGCAGAAATGCAGTGAAGGCCTAGCGATGACACTGGGATATCACTTTCATCTAATTGTTTGTGGGGAGAGAGAATCTGGTGCAGAAGTTTAGCAAACAGCATCATGGCAGCCCTCTGAGGGCACTCCGTGGTCACCACATTGGTGACCCTAGCAATTGGCTAATGGATTTGCAATTTTCTCTCTCTCCCTTTTTAAAATGACATTGTCCACCATCCAATTGCCTGTTATGTAGAAGTTGCTGATATTTGTGTTACGATATTCCGTTCCACCTTAACAGATGTGTGGAGCTGTTGTGTGTCACGTGTCTGTTTACATTCCAGCACAGCTTGCTGGGAACTTCCGTTTTGTGTATAGCTTTTGCTTATGCTTCTTGCCTTGGACACGAAGGGGAGAAGACATGTTTTTCCCTTTGTCCTGATGCTGAATGAAATACCTGTAAATACACTTTACACAGCCTCTATCTGCCGTTCTGTTACAAAGAGTTTTATTCTCTGCTGGCTTGCGTGCTCAGCTTCTGAAGGTTACTGAAGCTCGAGTCGCAGTTACATGCAGATCCAAGGACCAGAGACCGCCCAGCTGCCGGCTGGTGAGCTGGAGCCAGCTGGGGGCCTGCCAATTGCCCCCGTTTCCTTAGACGCATCCCATCAACAGGGTCATGGGCCCAGATCTATGGTGCTTACACAAGAGTAAGGCTGCTGATGGCTGCTGTCCAATGTGCCAATTAGCAATGTGACTATTTTACATTTGAGTTCTTTCAGAACTCTTGGGTGCATAGCACCCAGACTTGATGATCTCCTCGTTTTTAATTCGAAAGCTTATTCTAGAATGCCATCTCTTGTCATATCTTATTTGACTTATTTCTTATAACACCTAAGCAGTTTTGGCCTCAATACCTGTCTAATATCATGTCCTGTAAATAGTGGCCCTTGCATGAAGGTAGTGCATGGTGTAGTGGTTAAGAGTGGTAGTCTCGTAATCTGGTGAACCGGGTTTGCGTCTCCGCTCCTCCACATGCAGCTGCTGGGGGACCTTGGGCCAGTCACACTTCTTTGAAGTCTCTCAGCCCCACTCACCTCACAGAGTGTTTGTTGTGGGGGAGGAAGGGAAAGGAGAATGTTAGCCGCTTTGAGACTCCTGAAGGGGAGTGAAAGGCGGGATATCAAATCCAAACTCTTCTTCTTCTTCTAACGTTTTCTTGTAGTGAAGTGGTCTTGTGACATGATCACTCTACCGTAGGGCAGAAAATAAGCAAACAGATTTAATAGCCAGTCTTTCTCCCTAGGGAACCCTGGGAATTGTAGATCTCAGAGGGGTGGTGGCTGACATTTGGGTTCAATAACATCATTTCCAACTCCCTCAACAAACTACAGTTGTCACGATTCTTTGGGGGAACCTATGGCAGTTAAACTCTATTAAAACACCAATGTAAGCTTGGAATGTGCTTAAAGCAAATCTCTAACCAGAGCTCTCCCCAATGAACAAATTAATGATTTCATTTTTATATTTCAGGCTATTACGATGTTTGACCTTCTCCACCTTTCTCATTTCAAAGTGAATTTCCCCTCATTTTGAAAGCACATCTTATTTCAGAGTTGAAGGTTGAGAGGGCATTATTAGTGATACAAAGTCACAATACCTTACTTAAAACTTTAAAATATATGTGTATATGCACACACACACACACACACACACACACACACACACACACTTCCTAATGGGTTTCTGAGGGATGCTGACTTTATTGTGCTTTGAGAAATAGACGTTTCAGAAATTCAAATAAGTTACAGTTATGGCATCTAGAAGTTATGAGATTTGCTCATAAAATAAACTAATTTCCATATATTGTATTTTAAATACAAACCACTCGTCTGCAGCACTTTAGCCTAGCCTACAAATAGCTGGAATCTATTTCCCTTGATATATATATTTAATAAACAAAACAGAGTAAGCAGAAATACAAACATTTGGTCTGAAGGGAAAAACACGCTTAGGGAAATGGCAGTACTATGTGCAGAAAACATCTCATTTTTTAGAAATATATGCGAGAAAATCAGCATATATATATATATATATATATATATATATATATATATATATACTTCAGGGAAAATGTAAGACCCCCATCAGAACTATACACTTAAGGTAGTATTGTACCAGTTATGACCTCCCCCAAAAGAATCCTGGGAATGGCCATTTTTTAAGAGAATTGAAAGCTGTTGGGAAACCCTGCCCTATTCCCACCACAGAACTACAATTCCCAGAATTCCTTGGGATGAGGGACTGATGGTTAAACCACTCTGAGAATTGTAGCTCTGAGAGGGTGAAAGGGGCCTCATAGCAATTCTCAGAATGCTTAACAAACTACAGTTCCCAGGATTCTTAGGGGGAAGAGAGTAATGATATTTTAAACTGTTATGGTACTGCTTTAAATGTGTCGTGCAGACGGAGTCTAACTTCCAGGTGTGCTTTACCTTTGAATTTCCATCAGGTCACATCACAAATGTAGCAACACCAACAACTTGTTTTGGGCCTGAGCTATGTATGAACATCTCCAAGAAGCTCAATAAACTTCTTCTAGTTGCTGCCTGTTCAGCGGGGTTGTCGAACACTTGACATGCTAGTTCAGGCATCCCAAAACTTGGCCCTCCAGATGTTTTGGGACTACAACTCCCATCATCCCTAGCTAACAGAATCAGTGGTCAGGGGTGATGGGAATTGTAGCCCTAAGACATCTGGAGGGCCAAGTTTCGGGGTGTCTGCTCTAGTTGCTGCCTGTTCAGCAGGGCTGTCAAGCACCTGACATGACTGAAACATGCAACTTCATGGGTCTGAGTCGCGTATGTAGACCAACGAATTCCACTGTGAAGCATTCCTAGGCCCAAAGTGGTGTTCTCCTCCCATCCTGACTATCTCCTCGCTTTGACCTGGAAGGACTAAAACGGGTTCCACGTCCAATTTAGACTCTGGCTGGCAACACCAGCATCTCCTTGCTTCTGACTCTTAGCTGCTGTCTCCTAGTTCCCGGTTGTCAGCCGTGCGAGGCCCAGCACTGACAGTTTCTGGGTTCATTCGCTCACAATCCAGCCTTATGATCCTCCCGTGGGAGATGTGAAAGGCATCCGGCTAATGAGACATCTCTCTTTTCAAAGTCTCCTACATTACACTGACGGCAATTCTGTCAGGAACGGCAGTCATTCTCTGCGAGGAGGCATGCTGGGAGCTGTACCTCAAAGCCACAGAAATGTGTGACTAACACATCGGTGCCCTGTGGCAATTCCAAGGGCAGCAGGATTGATCTGAGGACAATAGCAGAGTTCAAACAATTACGTCCTCAAAGAGGGTGGAAGTAGAGGGCCTCAAAGACTTACACCACCTGTAATCATTGGCTCATTTAGATGGGTCAATGATCCTTTTTCACTGGAGCTGGTTCTTTCCACCCAAAGTAATTAGGCTTGGTTGATGACAGATGGCACTCACCCATTTGCTAAGCCAGTAGACGCTCTTGTGGATTTGGCCCACACGTTTTCTTCTTAATGATGAAAATCTAAATGTGCAGAGCTTCTCTAAATGAAAACACAAAGCGACAGCCTTGCCTTTTCCTCCTCTTTCTTATCTCTCAACAAGATTGGCATTTAGACTGCAAGCTCTGTGGGGGCACAGACCTGCCTCTTTTTGCTTCTAATGCTCTGCAAAATGTAGTGCATCTTGCAAATATTATATTAACATTAAGAAGAAATAAGATGATTTTTGAAAGAGTTTTCATGCTCCCGGCCCCACCCTGCTCTTAGAAATATTGTTAATCTTTCTCTCTGTTTCTCGCTAAAAGGGTGGTGGTACTGATGGAGAAAGTTGCCGTTAACACAAAAGCACAGATAATACTGTTCTGAAAATGATCCATCCTATGCATAGATGAATAATTCACCAGCACCTTCAATTTATAGGATGGCTGCGGAAAGCCAAGGGCCTTTCATGCGCTGATAGAATTACTGTGCTCTAGCTAAGTCATTGTCAGGCTTTAAAGGTTTCACTCACTATCACATGGTGGGTCTCCCCCCTTTCCTTTATATGGAGATAATATTTGTATGGGGGGGAAATGCAAATTACAACACAAGTATTTCTTCTGCTACAAACCCATGGATTGCCAGCTTGCAGCAGTGATTATCCAGGGTGATGGTGGTGGGGATCATACACATATCAAATTTGGTAGAGCAAAACTGGAAATGAGCTGGTCCTTTGATTACACAGTAATCCAATCTGATCTCAGTTTGACCAATGCATGTGTAACTGTGGCCAGATTTTCTCCAGGAAAGGGCATAGCTGTAGTACTTGCTGAAGCTGCAGAAAGGCACTCCTAGACCTCACTACAGCTACATGAACATCCAGAAGCAATGCTGAATCAAGGAGCACCCTCAAGCTATGAACCTGATCCATCATGGGAAATACAACCCCCATCCAGAACTGGCTCTGCAACTATTCCTGAATTAACTGTCCTCCTGAACCACCTCTGTCTTGTCTGTATGAAGTCCCTGCTTTTCTATCCACATCCAATCCATAACTTCCCTCAGACGTCAGTTCATGACTTCCACTGCCTCTTTGATGAAAAGAATAGTGAGGTGTCATCTCCAGACCAATGATCCCAGCACCAAATTCTCAAATGACTTCTCCCAGCAGTTCATGTAGATATTAGACAATATGGAAGGTGAGGTGGAATGAACCCTGATGAGCCCCATAGGCCAATACGATATACGATATACGATATATTTATTGTCATTGTCCTATACAGAACAATGAAAATGGAAATCTACTTAAAAACATTCAAAAACCTGTAAAAACTCCTTATGCTGCGTTTAGAACCAGAATTGCATTTGAATAGAAACTGTTTCTCATGAGGCTAGTCCTGGTCTTTATAACCCTGTACCTTCTTCCAGAAGGCAGAAGCTGAAAGAGATCATTTCCGGGGTGCGTACCATCCTGCGCTATCTCTGCCGCTTTCTTATGGCACCTGACAGCATAGATTTGATCTAAGGTGGGAAGAGTGCACCCAATTATTCTCTCCGCAGTCTTTACAACCCTGGACAGCATTGTTTTTTCCCTGGCCGTGCAGCTCCCAAACCACACACACAGACCATAAGTTAATACACTCTCCACAGTACAATGGTAAAATGCCATCAACAGGTCATTTGAGAGACTGTTTTTCTACAGGATTCTCAGAAAATATAGCCTCTGCTGTGCTTTCTTCATCAGGTCTTTGCTGTTTTCTCCCCAGGTTAGGTCATCTCTCAACTCCATTCCCAGAAATCAAAACACCGAGACCTGTTCCATGCACTTCCCCTCAATAATAAGTGGCTGAATATTCAATTTACATTTCCTAAAGTCCACAATAATTTCTTTTGTTTTCTTTAAGTTAAGGAGTAAGTCCTGGGCCACAGTGCCTCAGGGCCACCTTCTGTGATCTGCCCTCCAGGTAGGACAAGAGCCCCCCAACAACAACCATACCCCCAAGTCCCATCCTAGCCTGGCAATCCAGAAGAATAGAAATGGCCATTGGTACAGAAAGCTGTTGAGAGGTTCAGCAGAAGCAATTGGGATGCACTTCCACTGTCCTAAGTGGGGACATTGTCATTCCTGGGGGGTTCGTGGGCTGGTTCCTCCCACCACTCAATGTCATCCAGTCAGTCCCTGACATTATATAATTTTTAATATGTTGTAAGCCACCTTGGGAATGGTTTCCCCTTTGGAAAGTCGGCATACACATCAAATGGTTGGTTGGTTGGTTGGTTGGCTGACATAGGATCTGAGCACAACAGTAATATTTCAACTTTAGTAGCCATAAAGCTGCCAGTTTATTGGGTCCATAAAGGTCATGTAATCAACAAACCTATTATGAGACTGGAAAAGGCGGTGGCAGTTGGTAGGTTTCCCAAAATGTGCCTCACGGTTGCCTTGGCATTTTTTATCCAGCTACGTTTTCAAAAATATCCCCCATAGCGAAAGCTTTATAATGACAGCCAAGAATCTTCAGATCTCATCAAGAGCATCAACTCCCAGGAATAGCACACTGGATGCTGGATATTTCGGTTGTAGAAAAAGGGGAAATATCTTGCCAGTCAGTTTCTAGTATACGTTTCATGCCTTACTCTTTTTTTAAAAGAGTCTGTGTGTCATGACAGAAAAATGTCAGAGAATATTTGTTAAGGAATAGGTATCAAAAGGAAATATACCATTAAACTATGAAAAAGAATTTCAGACATAATTTCAAAGCAATCCTTTTCCTAAGAAAATATGCCAAGATGTGTGATTAGAGGAGAATTTCTTTCAACTGTCGTTCAGTACAAGAGCAGTTATCAAGTGGCAAGGAGCAGGATTGGTTAATCCCCGTGTTTTCTCTGTGACAGAAATTTGAACCTGTCCCATATATGAATTCTGCCACCATCTTGACAGGAAAAGGCAATACTTTTACCACTTTGTTCCTATGGAGATTATCTATCTATCTATAATAATACTAATAAATTTTATTTATATCCCGCCCTCCCCAGCCGAAGCTGGGCTCAGGGCGGCTAACAACAATCAAAATAATCCAACATTCTAAAAACATTCATTATAAAATTAATTAAAATCAAATTAAAATCAAATTGATGGCAACCATTAAGCGAAATTCTGTGCAGATTGCCAGAGGAGGGGGTCAGGCTGCGCCCTGACCAAAGGCCTGGTGGAACAGCTCTGTCTTGCAGGCCCTGCGGAAAGATGTCAGGTCCCGCAGGGCCCTAGTCTCTTGTGACAGAGCGTTCCACCAGATTGGAGCCGCGGCCGAGAAAGCCCTGGCTCTATCTATCTATCTATCTATCTATCATCTATCTATCTATCATCTATATCTATCATCTATCTAATCTCCAAACAACATTCACCTGTTCTTTACCTTTCTCTTGAACTAACATTTCTCATCCAGAGCTTTCATTGGAAATTGCAAAGCCAGGTAGCAAAAACAGGTCATTTACTGAGTCACTAGTGGGGCCCATGTGGCGACAGAGCTGTTTGGCTGGGTGCAAGCTACTTTTTCGAAAGCTTACCAGTTTTTCTAGAACCACATTTTCTCACCAGTTCATACTCCTGAATTATTTTTCCATATGACAGTTTTTTTACAGAGATAGCTTCATGTTTGTATGACATGTGGGTGGGGAGGGGGAGTCAGAGAAGAGTGAAAGCAGTTCTATATAATTCCAAAACACACACATAGGATGCCATGATAATAAAAAAAAAAATCTAGGCTTTGACTATAACTGTGCTTAAAGGTAACCCTGCCCATTAGGTCCAGTCGTGACCGACTCTGGGGTTGCGTGCTCATCTCGCTCTATAGGCCAAGGGAGCCGGCGTTTGTCCGCAGACAGTTTCCAGGTCATGTGGCCAGCATGACTAAGCTGCTTCTGGCGAAACCAGAGCAGCGCACGGAAATGCCATTTACCTTCCCACCGGAGTGGTACCTATTTACCTACTTGCACTTTGATGTGCTTTCGAAATGCTAGGTGGGCAGAAGCTGGGATTGAACAACAGAGCTCACCCCATCGCGGGGATTTGAACCGCCAACCTTCTGATCAGCAAGCCCTAGGCTCTGTGGTTTAGACCACAGCGCCACCCACGTCCCAGATAACTGTGCATACAAGCAAGCAAATCCTAAGGACTGCCAAGCAAACATGTTTAGTATCCAGCTAGAATGTTCCCCATCCACCGAGATCTGCATGACTTTTAAAAAGCAGCAGAGTGCTAAGTGAGGCCTGATACCCTTTATAAAATTGTTTTATGGGCAATCTCACAGGCCTTCCCACATTGCAAAGGTGATAATTGATATTGATTGTCTCTAAGGGGAGTGCAGGAATGTGTGTAATAGTATTGCTATGGTCTATTTACCTTACATGTATTGGCCTTTGAGAAAATAAATAAAAGCATCAGTGTTGTCACAGTTTTGCATGTTTGAATCATGAGGACCAGATTGTTGGACAGGGCTCTTTAAAATAAGCTTTAGGTTTAGCATCTAATACTGAAACTACTATATTCCATTGGATTTTTTTTTTCCTTTTTAAAAGACAAGTGCAATGGATCCCAGTATAGACTGATGGCAGGCACTTCAGACTTGGATCAACGCCCAACCATAGATTGGCTGGGTGGTCTCAGCTATGTATCTGCCTCTTAACCTGGTTCATTTATTTGAGTTTCCCAAAGCTATCTGGAGTGATATCTAGCTAAGTCATATGCAGAGTTGACCCGTTTAAATCGATCAACATCTATTCGTTTCAGGGGGTCTACTCAAGAGTATGATTAACATTGGAAATATCACCCCTGGCAACGCCATGTTCACTTTTGCTATCTGTTTATAAAATAGTGTACAGTGGTACCTCGGGTTACATATTGTCAGGGAATGCTTCAGGCTACAGACGCTTCAGGTTACAGACCCTGCTAACCTGCTAACCCAGAAATAGTACCTCGGGTTAAGAACTTTGCTTCAGGAAGAGAACAGAAATCAGGCTCCAGCGGCGCGGCGGCAGCAGGAGGCCCCATTAGCTAAAGTGGTGCTTCAGGTTAAGAACAGTTTCAGGTTAAGAACAGACCTCTGGAATGAATTAAGTACTGGCTTATGTAAGTAAACGAAGTGATGGAGGTTTGAATAGGATGACCTCCTGTTTTTCTAGCTTTGGGTCCTCTGGCATTAGATTTTTATTTGTACTATCACCTTGTGATTCCCTGAATGTCCCTTCTAAAGGCAAACAAGGACCTGAGTCATGCTATTAAGACCATCTCCAGTCTCCAAAGTGTTCTGCAGTAGCCCTCACGGTGTGCAAGATTGGAACAGCAAATGTGGTTATTTCATACGGTGGGGAGGGAATTAAGAATTATCTCTTATCTGCGGAGCAAGGTAGCTGTTGTAAGCGAGAGAGTTGCTGTCAGCTTGGTCTTGCTAAATTATCTTTTTTGTGATATCTTATATAAGCAATACAGAATGCAGGTGGGATGCCCCACAGTTTGGAATGCTCCCTTACACATAAAACACTCCTTTTGTGTAGTAAATAGCAAATAGGAGAGAGATCTATGCTAGCCTTTTCTCCCAGTAATTTTAAAAACAAAATGAAACATGGGAGATCATTGAAAAATAAGGTTCCTCCATCTGAAGTGATACAATCCAGAATTCTACCATCTCTTCCTTTGGCGGGGGACAACACTTGGTAACCACACTTGAGTGGGGGGGCCACTAGGTGGCGCATCGGAAGATGGCTGACAATAACATCTCTCCGACCCACACGAGGTAATTTGGAGGTTATGATGGGGGTAATTAGCCTCCTTAACCCCCCCAGGATTGTGGGGGGGACGGCCCTTGCCTGCTGTGCCCTATACCACCCCCGAATTTGTGGGGGTGGGGCACTAGGCACAAAGCCCTCCTGTGGGATTCCGGCACTCCTGGACGCCGTCCCTGATTCGCGCCACTAGTTGCAAGCATCTTCAAAAGAAACAATTTGGACGAGATAAATTGCACATGCTTCAATGAAAAAGGGGAGTAAAGACTGCTGACAGAAGAGATCTCTGATAACAAGACAAGAATAAAATATGAGAAGATACGGTATGACAAATGACTGGGGGGGGGGAAACCTGCCTTCCTTTTTCTTATGTGATTTAACAAGAATCCCCTCCCCTAATGAGTCAGAAACTAAGGACTTAAGCTGTGGATTTAAGGCTGTGTGGAGATAAACTTTCGAACCAAAGCAGTGTTTCAAGATGAAGCTGGAAAGCTAAGAGTTTTGGAATGACGCACTTAAAAATGCCGTCGCCATTTTGGGAGGCATTGTTGGAGCTCTTGGGTCTGGGAGGAGAAAGAGAGAAATAGAGTTGTTTACATATCGTGGACCAACTTCTCGGTGGGACTTAAGAGCGACAAATGCCAAATTTATGATGGAAAGAGCGATGCTATCTACGAAGGAGATATATGGAAACCATCTGGACTTAGTGGAGGAACGGGAAATCCACACAGGATTATTATTTTGCTTATCGGCTTAAGGAGACTAACAGAAGAGATCGTAAAGGAAAAATAGAAATTATATGAACAAGATATGATGTGGAAACACCAAGATAAGACTGGATAGAATTATGAATTTTGTTTGGACTGATTGGGACTGATTTGGACATTAACGCAGTAATAGGAAGATGATCTGAATCCCCCTTTGGATCTTGAAGTATGGGTCCCCCAACAAAATTTAAAAATTTGGCTTTGTAATTTGGAATTTATGTGATGTGATTTAATTTGATGTGATTGGCCAGTTAATAAAAATTATTTTTTTAAAAAAGAGACACAGTGAATGGGCCCTTTATGTGTACCAACATACATGTTTAGGGTTCATCCATATGAGGGGGTATCCTGTTTTCTTCAGTGTGTGGTTATGTGAAGCCTCCATCCTTATGTAATACGCAGATTAGGGGGTACCTTCTGACATCTTCATGATGCTTCACCAATTTCGGGATAGATGAGAGCAAAGTCCTTGTTACTCCAGGGATGCTGAGGCAGCTCCCAAACCATACAGCAAGTGTTGCCAATGTAGTGCCTTCCAGATGATGTTATTATTATTTATTGAATTTATATTCCACCCTATACTCAGAGGTCTCAGGGTGGTTCACAGAATTAAATCAAAACATAAAACCACAAATCAAAATAAAAACAACAACCCAATAACACCTCCCCAAAAAACACCACATTTGAAAAGGGCGTAAATCAAATCAACCAAAGGCCTGGTTAAAAAGGAACATTTTTGCTTGGTGCCTAAAGGTGTATAATGAAGGCGCCAGGCGAATTTCCCTGGGGAGAGCATTCCACAAACGGGGAGCCACTGCAGAGAAGGCCCTGTTCTCGTGTTGCCACCCTCTGGGCCTCTCGAGGAGGGAGCACACAAAGAAGGGCATCAGAAGATGATCTCAGGGTCTGGGTAGGTTCATATGGAAAGAGGCAGTCCTTGACGTCCCGAGCTATTTAAGGCTTTATACAACTCCTATTTCAGCCACAACCATTGGTCTTGCTCACTGGGACTGATGGGAGTTGTAGTCCAACAACATCTGAAGCGCACCGTGTTGGCTACTCCTGCCTTAGAGTAATGTCAGAAGGCGCTGTAAGACTCTCCACACAATAGGGAGCATGAGATTCATCCTTTTAAATTATACGGTCAACAGGTAGAGAACCTGCCACAGTCATATTACATGTGCTTCAGCTCTCTGATGGAAAGAATTGCCAGAACAGAACTTTGACCAAAGAAGGAAAAACGGAGTGTGAAAAGAGGGTGTCCAAAACCTTCAGCTGATGCTTTTGAAGTAATCTTGCATAGTTGGTTTGCCACTTTGATCAAGGTCTATATGGGCATATAAAGAAGTACCATTTTGAGAGGTGTCACCTTGTCTGAGAGAGGTGAGCGCCTGATTGGGGCTGAGGTAGGAATCAGTACTGAAACCTCACATTTCTGGTCTTGAAGATGCCATAAGTATCCTTTGAAAAGATCTGAGATTTTGGCTCAGTTTCTGCTTATGGAATTACAAGCGGGGGTATAATTGACCTCCAAAATGTCAAGAGTCCCCTTAGCTTTCCATTCACACTTCTTCCCTAAGGAGAGCGAACATGTGTAGAGACTTAATTCGGTGTCTGAATAAATGTCTCTTTGTATTGATACAGGCATCACAATGGCCTCGCACTGACTGTGTCCTGGAAGAATCCCCTATTTAGCAGAGACGTCTCGCAGCTCCCGGCTGTAATAATCCCTCCAGAGGTATTTAATTTTTAATTAAGTGAAGCTGAGTGTTTACTCTTGTTCTATAGCTGATTAATCAGGGCTTTGCTATTCGTGCAGCCAGAAGGGCCTGACTTAAATAGATGGTACCTTTAATTAGATGAAGGAGAATCGGCATCCACCGTCACCAGGAGGGTAATTGTGATGGGATGGTGAGCTGCTTGTGCGTAAAATCCTGATCCCTCAGAGTTTGGCTAAGTTCCCAAACCTCTGTCTGTGATGGAGCTCCTTAAGCATGGCTCCATCAATCGCTCGTTGAATCGGACAGTGGGCGTTTACGGAACTTCTTCCAGCATAAAAGCTCCTTAACGGAAACGCGTCTTCTGGACTCTCGGCGTGACAGTTTCCGCCGAGGAGTGGGTGTCCCTACGGGAGGTCCTGAAACCTCCCCACTGTTCTCGCTTGAAGTGTCTCTGAGCCCTCCCTCCGACTCACTTTCCCTTGGAGCTCCACTTCTCCCCCTGCTGGTCCCCTCCTCCGCTGAGTGGTCTCTCTCACCCTCCATGAGCCCTTTCACCTCCTTCGTCTCAGATGACAGTTCCCTGACATCCACCTCCCCTCCAGGGCCCCCTTCACCCCCTTCCCTCCCCTCCTCTGCGGGAGGCGAGGGAGCAAAACCCCTGAAGGAACCTCCCTCATCTTCCGAAGTTTCGAACACTTCCCTCCACCTTTTGCTGTTTCCGGTTTCCAAGTACTCCTCCTCCTCGGAGTCTGTACCTCCTTCCACCTCCGATTCCCTGAATCCCTCCAGTTCCTCCTCCTCGTCGGTGGTGCCAAAGTACTCCCTCCGGAACCTCGCTACTGGCTGAGGTTTCCTGGGGAACCTTTGGTGGAACGTTTCGACCAAGATCTCGTCATGGACCTCCTCTGCCTTCACCCAGGTGTTTTCCGACTCCGGTTCCCCTTCCCACGCGACCAAATACTCCACCTGATTACCCTTCCACCTGGAGTCGATGATTTCCGCCACATAGTTGTGGCTTTCCCTTTCTTCTATGGCTGGCCCCCGTGTGGATACCCCTTCACCTTCCCCCCTGTATGGTGACAGTAATGACCTGTGGAATACTGGGTGCAGTTTCATGTGGTTCGGTAACCGGAGTCTGAAAGCCACTGGGTTGACCTGTTGGATGACCTCAAATGGTCCCAATCTTTTGGGTCTCAATTTCTTGCAACCCCCCTTGAACGGCAATCCTTGGGTTGATAGCCAGACCCGACTCCCCACCCTAATTGTTTCACCTTCCCTTCTGCTCTTGTCTGCCTGCCTCTTATATTCTTCTTTGGCCCTTTCTAAGTTGTGTTGGAGTTGACGATGGATCGCCTCCATTTCTTCTACAAAAAGTTCAGCGGCCGGAACACTCCATCTCTCTCCTCCTTCCCCTGGAAACGCCCTGGGGTGGCACCCATAATTAGCCAAAAAGGGGCTCATCCCGGTGGACACATTCTCTGCATTATTGTAAGCAAATTCCGCTAGTGCCAACTTTTCGACCCAATCGTTTTCTCTGTCATTGACATAACACCTCAGGTATTGTTGAAGGATACCGTTTGCCCTCTCCGCCTGCCCATTGGTCTCAGGGTGCCTGGCAGTCGAAAAGTTGACCTCTACGTGCAACAAGCTCATAAGCTTCCTCCAGAATCTGGACGTGAACTGTTTCCCTCTGTCGGAAACCACCCTCAAGGGGGCGCCATGCAGCCTAAAAATATGTTCTACAAACAATTTCGCTGTCTCTTCCGCCGTGACTGCATGTGAGCAAGCTACAAAGTGACCCATCTTAGTTAACAGGTCTACTACGACTAGTATGGCGGTTTTCCCCTGGGATTTGGGCAGATCAGTCATAAAATCTATCGACACCGCCTCCCACGGTCTTTCTGGTGTGGGTAACGGTTCTAATAACCCCGCTGGTGCCCGCCTTTCTCCTTTGGCTCTCTGGCATTGGTCACACCTTCTCACATACTCCCGTACATCCTCCCTCACCTTGGGCCACCAAAACTCCCTGGTCACCAACCACATGGTCTTGTGTTGCCCAAAATGCCCCGCTGTGGGATTGTCGTGCAGCTGTTTGAGTACTCTCCCCCTCAATTCCCCTTCGGGTATATATAGCGCCCCTTTGTAATACAATGCCCCGTTTCTTTCTTCAAAACCTCCGGGGTCTTCTCCCTCTCTCCTTAAACCTCTGAGCTTCTCCTGGGCGTACTCATCATTTACCGTTCCCTCTACCAGTTCTCTTTGCCCCACCCAGGCCGCACCACACACCCAGTGGTCCTCTGGGATAATATGTCTCTCTTCTGGCGCTCCCTCCCCCTCCAAATATTCAGGTTTGCGAGAGAGAGCGTCCGCTCTGATGTTTTCTGGACCTGCCACATAGCAGATTTCAAAATGGAATTTGGAGAACTCCTGGGCCCATCTCACTTGTCGTTGGTTGAGCACTCGTGCCGTTCTCCAATACTCCAAATTCTTGTGGTCCGTACACACTTGCACCTTATGCTGTGCGCCAATTAGTAAGTGTCTCCATCTCCGGAACGCTTCGTGAATGGCGAGTAGTTCTCGTTCATATACCGTGTAGTTCCTCTCGGATTTGTTCAGCTTACGCGAAAAGAAGGCACACGGTCTCCGTTCCGACTTATTGCTCCCTGGCTGAAGCAGCACCGCCCCCACCGCCCGGTCTGAGGCATCAGTTTCCACTCTCATGGGTTTTTGTAAATCCACATGCAGGAGCTGTTCTTCCGAAGTGAATGCCTTTTTCAATTCCTCAAAAGCGTGCTCCGCCTCCGCCGTCCAAAAATTTCTTCTTGCTGCTTAGACAGTCCGTGATGGGAGCCGTTAAGTGGGCAAAGTTCTTGATGAATTTACGGTAAAAGTTCCCAAACCCTAAGAACCTTTGCACATCTTTTTTCGTTTTCGGTGTCTTCCATTCCAGCACCGCCTGGACCTTGCCTGGATCCATGGCTAATCCCTTGTCTGATAAGCGGTACCCCAGGAATTCCACCTCCTTGGTGTGGAACTGACACTTCTCCAATTTCACCCACAACTGGTTTGCTTGCAGCTGGCTCAGCACTTCCCTGACATCCTTTACATGCTGCTCCTCATTCTCTGAATATATCAGCACGTCATCGAGGAAGGCCACGCAATTCTTGTAGAGCAAAGGTCCCAGTACATGGTTCATGAGCGATTGAAAACAGGCGGAGCCTGCTTGTAATCCAAAGGGCATAACGAGATATTCGAAAGCCCCTAGGGGGGTGAACATCGTTGTCTTCCATTCATCCCCCTTCTTTATTCGTATCAGGTTGTATGCTCCCCTCAGGTCCAGTTTCGTGAATATCTTTCCCTTCCTCACCCTGGTCAAAATGTCATCAATCCTGGGCATGGGGAAAGTCACTGGTTCTGACACGGCATTTAACCGCCGGTAGTCCACGACCAATCTCGGTTTATCCGTGTTTTTTTTGTCCACGAAAAACACTGGGCTGCCCCCCACCGCTCTGGACTCTCTGATGAAACCTCTCTTCAGGTTTTTGTCAATAAACTCCCTCAACTCCTGCATTTCCCTGTCTGACATGGCGTACAGCTTGCCCACGGGGAGCTGGGCCCCAGGGACCAGGTTAATTTGGCAGTCAAAGTCTCTATGCGGTGGTAGTTTATCTGCTTCCCTTTCGCTGAAGACCTTGCTCAGGTCAGCGTATTGTTTGGGCACCTTCCCTTTGTCCGCCACTTCCGTCCCTGCTAGGGAGGCTTTTGCCCCTTCTGGCACCTTTCCCTCTTTGCAGTGTTCCAGGCAATGTGCTGACCCAAAGGAGACCACTCTCTGATGCCAGCCCACTAGCGGGTCATGCAACGCTAGCCAGCTCATTCCCAAAATGACTGGCGCCCCTCCCAGGGTGGCTACATTGAACGCTATCCTTTCGGTGTGCCTTGCCACCCTCATAACCATTGGGACGGTCTGTAGGCTAACTTCTCCCCCCAACAGCTCCCTCCCATCGATCGTGGTGACCTGCAGGGGGTTGCTTAAAGGGAGTGTCTGTATCTGGTGTTCAGCTGCAAACTCCTTGCTCATAAAATTACAGGAGCTGCCTGAGTCCAACAGCGCCTTGGTCGACTGTCCGATTGCTGTGATGGGATGGTGAGCTGCTTGTGCGTAAAATCCTGATCCCTCAGAGTTTGGCTAAGTTCCCAAACCTCTGTCTGTGATGGAGCTCCTTAAGCATGGCTCCATCAATCGCTCGTTGAATCGGACAGTGGGCGTTTACGGAACTTCTTCCAGCATAAAAGCTCCTTAACGGAAACGCGTCTTCTGGACTCTCGGCGTGACAGTTTCCGCCGAGGAGTGGGTGTCCCTACGGGAGGTCCTGAAACCTCCCCACTGTTCTCGCTTGAAGTGTCTCTGAGCCCTCCCTCCGACTCACTTTCCCTTGGAGCTCCACTTCTCCCCCTGCTGGTCCCCTCCTCCGCTGAGTGGTCTCTCTCACCCTCCATGAGCCCTTTCACCTCCTTCGTCTCAGATGACAGTTCCCTGACAGTAATATAGAAGCGTAACCCATCAGAAAGAGTGTTCCACAGCGTACACAGGGTGAAGACACCCATAAATTAAAGGGCAGTTGGTAGAAACTTTTGGCCAACATGGCCTTGGACTGTGTGTTTGTATGCACATTGCAAGAGTACTCCGTGCAATAAAAAGGAGAGCTAATAAAAAAATCCAAATAGTACTACAAATCCAAATAGTACCACAAATGTCCAGCTCACTGAATATGCCCCTTGCTGTGTCCCTGCACAGTTCAGTCCCTTGGAATAAACCTCCTTACAAACTGCATCTTCTAGGGATGGGCTGCACACATGTTCTTTCTTGTTTCTTTGGCAATTACTCGTAGCCAAGTAAGATTATCTTCCATACATACGGATTTTAACAATGAGTCCGTAAGTGACTGCGGAGGCCAATTCTGGAGCCGCACGTCCTTCCGCAGTGCGGACATTGGTTTCCGGGCAGGAGTTGATCATGGTGTAGATTTGCCAAATGTGCAAATCTCCCTTTTGTCCTGAGTCTGAGTATCTTCAAAGCCCATGACACCTTTGGTAAAGGCTATTCTCCAACTGAAGTGCTCGCAGGCCAGTGTTTCCCAATTGTTGGTGTTTATACTACATTTTTTAAGATTTGCCTTGAGACACTCTATAAAACTCTTTTGCTGACCACCAACATTACGCTTTCCTTTTTAAAGTTCAGAATAAAGTAATTGCTTTGGAAGATGATAATCAGGCACCCACACAACATGACCAGCCCAACGAAGTCGATGTTGAAGAACCATTGCTTCAACACTGGTGATCTTTGCTTCTTCCAGTACACTGGTATTAGTTCGCCTGTCTTCCCAAGTGATGTGTAGAATTATCTGTCCATTTCAGTTTCTGCCCATTTCTCTCCCCCATAACCACATTTCCAGGTGCATTTGCTATTATTATTCTTTTTGTAAAGTCCGCATTAAAATTTCACCACTTTTTTAATATGAACTTCCCCTGATGTGCACATTTGTCACAGGAGTGTGGTAGTCTGTACTCACGCAGTTCAAAGATGAACTCCTTATTAGCAAAAACACAATCTCCACAGACTCAGATGAATGTCTGCATCATTTCACCTTCTTGGGATTCCCAGCTATTATGAGCCTTAGTTGTTCCTCTGCCCCCACAGACAGAGCAAGTCCCAGTGCCATGCTGTATATAGATGTATCCACATTCATGCAAGACTGTTCAAAATTCAGTTTTTCAGTAAAGTTGCCTTGATCCCACTGACCACATGTTTGGGCAAGAGACATCACCTTGCCAACAAAGGTTAAAGCTATGGTTTTCCCAGTAGTGATGTATGGAAGTGAGAGCTGGACCATAAAGAAGGCTGATCACCGAAGAATTGATGCTTTTGAATTATGGTGTTGGAGGAGTCTCTTGAGAGTCCCATGGACTGCAAGAAGATCAAACCTCTCCATTCTTAAGGAAATCAGCCCTGAGTGCTCACTGGAAGGACAGATCCTGAAGCTGAGGCTCCAATACTTTGGCCATCTCATGAGAAGAGAAGACTCCCTGGAAAAGACCCTGATATTGGGAAAGATGGAGGGCACAAGGAGAAGGGGACGACAGAGGACGAGATGGTTGGACAGTGTTCTCAAAGCTACCAGCATGAGTTTGGCCAAACTGCAGGAAGCAGTGGAAGACAGGAGTGCCTGGCGTGCTCTGGTCCATGGGGTCATGAAGAGTCGGACACGACTAAATGACTAAACAACAACAACAAAACAGGGGTAATACTTCAGGTGCTGTTGGACTCCAAATCCCATTAGGTCGAGCCAGCATGTCCAAGGATCAGGGATAACGGGTACTGTAGCCTTCACAACATCTAGAATGCACCATAACCCTATCCTAAACCATGTCATTGTGGCAACAGATCCAGCAGCCATTGATGGAACCAAACTCTGTTGTTATTAATATGGGTTTTTAGAATGTCGAGTCACAGGTCTTACATGTTATATTATGGAAACTACTTTGACCAGTTTCACTTTTTCAGAAAGATCTAGGAAAGTAAACCAGCCAATAATGGAATCAGTATCAGTTCACACATACAGCTGTGAGTCCGCAAGTGCTTTTATTAGATGTGGGGACAACACGTAGGAACAAACCTGTTGATAGCTGTGGTTCTTTTGGAGCGATGGTCTCTCCATCCCATGTGTGCATGTTCAAAGTCACTTCTTTTGCCCTGAGCATGGCAGAAGAGTACTGCATCTGTCTCAAGTGACAGTGCTTTTACAGCTCCCTAGACTCCACTCAAGGGACACGGCCAGAAGATAATTATTGAGTGGATGGGGGAAGAGGTTAATGAACTGGAAAGCAGCACTGGAATGTGGCCTTTGCAAACTCGAATATGCATTTTGGATTCTGTCAGGCTGTGTCCTTGGGAAAGTTATGCAAATCTATTTTTACTGCACCTTTAGCTAATGTTGCACCAGGATACTACAGCATCTTCAGAGATTGGTGGGTGGGCATACAGAGCACGACAATTCATTATCTGCTTTCTCTCTTCTAAATATCACACAATGGAAACCATTTTGTTAGGATATATCTCCCAATATTTCATTACACTTCAGAACAACCTAGAGAGGGAAACCAGCAGGGAACTGTGCGGATTAGATCAGGCTTAATTCCTTAACGGCCAGGAAAAAAGTTTAACCCCTGAGTATACTCCTTTACCTTCTCATGCGCGTGAATGGTTCCCATTCATTGCTGTGCAGGGAAAGGAAAACATTGGCGGGAGAGAAAGAGTGAAAATCAGATGAATATTTCCAAGCGAGGAAGGAGGCTGGTGAAGAAGAGGAAGGGGAAGTAAAGGGACAGAGTGGAAAGGGGTTAGAGCTCTCACTTCTTCATCTTCTCCTATAAAATTCAAGGACTTTTCACAAGTAATAAATCCTCTCTTGGATGATCCCGTGTGATAGCACCATTAGAAAACGGAGTCTATTATTATTATTATTATTATTATTATTATTATTATTATTATTATTCTATTTATACCCCACCCATCTGACTAGGTTTCCCCAGCCACTCTTTAAAGGTTACTTCTTACATAATCCCACACCAAACTTTTTAATATATATAAAATATTTTTATTCCATTTACATTTAACATTTGCATTCATATATAGATCAAAATCATATACAAATAGGATTCACTGAATCCCTGGACTTCCCTCTGCCCCTCGATGGGTTCCATAGGTATTCTTTTTCAACCGCATCATATAATGCTCTCCATATTTCCTTAAAACTCAATTGTTGCCATAGTTCTGTTACATTGCAAGCAGTGATAAAATCCTCCCAGTGTTTTTAATTGTTTACAGCATTCTTCTAAATAATTTATAAATTTTCCCCATTCTTTATTAAATTTATTGCCTTCTTGGTTTCTGATCTTCCCAGTCATTTTGGCCATTTTGGCATAGTCCATCATCTTGGTTAGCCATTCTTCTCTAGTTAAATGCAGCCTCCGTTATACAGAGGCTGTACACCTTCAGATCTGCTAGCAACAACAACAGCTTCTTTGGTCCTTAACGATACAATATGATAATCTTTATTGTCATTGTCCCATAAAGAACAACGAAATTGCAAAAATCTACACCAGATATTCAAAAACCAACAAGCCTGCTATCCCAGCTATCCCAGCCTTGTTAGCCCCCTAAAAACTCTAATACCCCATAATTAAATACAATACTGTATGCTCCGATGGAGACTACCTTACACTGCGTTTAAAACCAAAATCGCATTTGAATAGAAACTGTTTCTCAGGCGGTTAGTCCTAGTCTTTATAACCCTGTATCTTCTTCCAGAAGGCAGAAGCTGAAAGAGATCATTTCCGGGGTGTGTACTATCCTGCATTATCTCTGCAGCTTTCTTACGGCACCTGGAAGCGTAGATTTGATCCAAGGTGGGAAGAGTGCACCCAATTATTCTCTCCGCAGTCTTTACAACCCTGGACAGCACTGTTTTTTCCCTAACCGTGCAGCTCCCAAACCACACACACAGACCATAAGTTAATTCACTCTCAACAGTACAATGGTAGAATGCCATCAACAGGTCCTTTGAGAGATTATTTTTCCAGAGGATTCTCAGAAAATATAACCTCTGCTGTGCTCTCTTCATCAGGTCTTTGCTGTTTTCTCCCCAGGTTAGGTCATCTCTCAACTCCATTCCCAGAAATCGAAACACCGAGACCTGTTCCACACACTTCCCCTCAATAATAAGTGGCTGAATATTCCATTTACATTTCCTACAGTCCACAATAATCTCTTTTGTTTTCTTTAAGTTAAGGAGTAAGCTGTTTTCTCCGCACCACTCCCCCAACTGCTCAACAACAACAGCTTCTTTGGTCCTTGCTTGAGAGGTTGCACACAGAAGCCTCTGGCTGCCTCTTTTTACAGACAGTCAGCTGGACTTGGTAGACCATTCGTTTGTGTTAAGTTGTGGGCGAACATATCAGACGACACAGCAATTCTTCAAACAGCTCTTGTTTATTCAGAGGCCAGAACAGAACTGAACTGAAGAGCTCAGTCAGCCTGCTTATATAGAGCTCCAGAACAACGTAACTGTAGCAACTTTCTAAAACTATCCAATCACTGAACGTCACTTTCGATCCTTCATTTGCATACAAACTATCCAATCACTGAACGTCACTTTCGATCCTTCATTTGCATAACTATCTACAGTATCCCCCTGCTGGCCCAGGGTGAGAACTTCAGTACATAACAGTTTGATCCAACACAACAGGGCAGAAGTCAAGGAAGCAAACCTATGACGTTAGTGTCCACAGACAAATTCCTCATGGCCGCATTTGAAAAGCAAATGCCACAAATTGTCGTATAGGATGGTGGCATGCCAAAATTTTGATACCCCAAAGAGGGGGAAAATCTGGCAAATCCTCCACCATCACTATCAAAAAATATTTACAACACATTGCTTGAATGGAACCCATTTAATTTCAAGGATTCTGAGGCTGTGGCTTCCGTGCAGCATTGATTTCAGTGAAGAAATGCTCTTGGGTAATTTTCATGGGTGGCGTCAACCACCTTTCAAAGCAATTCTATGTATCATACCTTGGCATCAGTATAGCACACAGCTTTTCTGTGTATGTCCATGAAAAGTACAAAGACATCCATCACTTCACAAGCCACGGCCAACTTGAAAGTGTCATGTTTGTACTTTCCCAATGTGTAATTTATAACTTCCCCATGTTTGGAGCTTTCAAGGCTTCCGCCTAAATCCCTTATCTTTAATTTAGACAACTAATTGCTTCAGACAAATTACACCATTCACTTTCATATTTCCCTATATGCTGAACACTGATAAGTAACCTCCATTTATCAATGATATTCAGCTCCACATTAATTATGTTTCCCAGGCACACAGAATTCATTTTGCCATTGCGCTTCCTGACGAGCACAAACGAGCACAAACGAGCAATGTATTTAATTGCAGCCCGATATAAAGAATTTTACTGAAGCCAAGTTGAAATGTCAAATCCTTAGCCATTGCAAAATGAATGCATTGTAAATGATGCAGGTGGGGCTTTTAGTGTGAAACAGTTTTTTTTAAAAAAAATCAATTAAATCTCTTAATCAAGTTGCTTATCAGCAACTAGAATTAAAGATGAAGTCACATGCCTAGGTTACCTAAATCCTCTTTGGTAGCCAACCATAAAGCTATTGAATCTGTAATGTTGTGCCCCCTCTTATACCTATGTTGTATTAGATGCCTCCAGACACTGAAAAACAGCCACTGAAGAACAAGGTGAGATATTGGCATGCTAAAAACACTAAAGATTACAAGGGGACGCAAAATAAGCCAAGTCCCCCCAAAAAAGAACTCAATGGGAACTGAGGAATACCAGTTGCTGGGAATCCCAAGTGGGAGAATGTTATTGGACGTATGTCCTGCTTGTGAGCATCCCATAGTTTGCGCCTGTGAGAAGACTATGCTAGATAAGATGACTCTGTGGTCTGATCTAGCAGGTCTCCTTTTATGTTGTTTAAGTTGTTGATTTATTTTTAATTTCAAGTAACAAAACAGACCCATACAAGGAATACAGAGCTTTCTTCTTATGATCTTCTGAGCACATTGAGTGTTCTCCAAGGGACTGTCATATCTCAACAGGGGGACTGTTCCACAGAACAGGGGCAGCTCTAAGTTACTGTGATGTGTGCCTCCAATATTTCTGAGTCCAGATTTGAGTTTGGATTGTGTGGCATAAGCCATTCTTCACCAGGCCCTCTTAAGCTTCTATACCCCACCAACTCAAACACAAGAGTATTGATTTTCATCATCTTGGAGGATTGTTTGTTTGTTTGAAATATATTTTTATTCGTTTTTACATAACAAATTTAAATTTGAATTTAAAAATTAAATTCAAACGCATCATTTACCTCCTCATTTAAGATTCTCTGAATCCCTTGACTTCCCCTTCCATGGTTATCATTGTCATTCTTTTTTTATCTGCTTCTCTTATTTTCTCTAATTTGTTAAGAAAATAATAGTCCATTTTCCCATAGTTTTTCGTACATTACAAGCATTATTCAAATCCTGCCGAAGTGGAAGATTTGTTTTTAACCCTCTTCTTCCTTATCATACTTTGCCTCACAATCCCTCCTCCCTCACAATATTAACTACCGCCTCCCCTAGTCTTGATGCATGATGTCCCAAATTATGGATGGTCATTTGCACATTTCTCTTTCTATGGTGAAGGAAGCACCATGCTTAAACAACCAAAAATATCCAAATGCATGAAACCACTTGCTAGGATTACGAACTGAGCTGGGCAGCGGGGTAGGGCTTTTAACAGTAGCTTGATCTGCAGCAAATAGCGCCTTGATCTTGAACAATGCAGGTGTCTGTCTGCAATCTGCAGGTGTCCGTGTGCAGGCTGTAGAAAGCTTCACCAGCTGGTTCCTGCTGGTGGAAACACTGCTGGAAAATGATGTCCAAAACTTGGCGACACAGCCAGACACTCTAAGCTGAGACAACATGCAGAATTCCGAGAGGAGGGAAATGCTAAGCAGCACTTAACGAAGCATTGTAAAAACACATCAGACTAATTTGCATTTAGGGCACTGAAAGCAAACTTCGGATTTTGCTAACTCGAGGTGAATTTTTTGTCAGCTACAGCTAAGACAGGTGACCTGAGGGAGAAAACTTAGCACAATGCTCTGTCCCCATCTAGAGTTGGTTTTGATTTTCATTCCCAGTGCTTTTAGTTGAGAGAGAGAGAGAAAGAGAGAGAGAGAGAGAGAGAGAGGAGGATACCTCTGCTTAGAATTTTCAGAATTTCCCTGTATTTTACATATATGCTGAAGCCACATTTCCCTGTATCTTACACACAGTGCTACCTCTGTTTAAGAACTTAATTCGTTCTGGAGGTCCGTTCTTAACCTGAAACTGTTCTTAACCTGAAACACTACTTTAGCTAATGGGGCCTCCCGCTGCTGCTTGCGCCGCCACCACACAATTTCTATTCTTATCCTGAAGCAAAGTTCTTAACCTGAGGTACTATTTCTGGATTAGCAGAGTCTGTAACCTGAAGCGTCTGTAACCTGAAGCATCTGTAACCTGAGGTACCACTGTATATGCAGAAGCCACATTCAAACACTTCCTGGATAATATCTGTGACACCTGAATGCCAATAGCTATGCTACTGGCAGTGTCATTTGGATCACAACCTGTTGAATGTTTTTATTCCATTATAGATGCAAATAAGGGGGGGGAGAGAGATCATATAAATGTATTTAAATTGTTTATCAATGTAGTAGCCCAAACACTAGTAATGCATTGCTTTGCTTATTGACTCAGAAGTAAAGACCCCAATAGCTCAGTGTTGAAGATTGCTATACCCACTTCTCTGGGAGTAAGTGACTGGGAGGCTCCTGTGTTTACCGAAGTAAACACATTTTTTGTATGGGACTGAACCCCTCCTGCAAAATGTCTGGAGGTGACCTAAGACATCTCTCAGCTCTGTTGTCACAGATCTACACAGGAATAAACAGGTTTATTGAATAAAATTTAGGGGTTTTTTCACATGCTGCTTTGTAGTCTAAGATGGCGGGGATACCCAAACTTCTTCCTTAAAGTTGGCCAAGTAATCCAGTTCAGATAAAACATGCAGAGTCAAGGTATTAATTAAGGTGACGGAGAGAGACTTGTTTCTTGTGCTTGTGAATGTGCCAGAAATCTACCTTAATCGCTCAGAAGGGCTGAGAGGTGAATTACTGAATCCCTCAAAGAACTGTTCATTCTTTACTTGGTTTAAAGAAGGAATCCAGGAATTAAAAGCCTGGCGGTTATCAAACTGGGGATTTGTTTCTTGGCTGAATAATGGAAAACCCAGGAGACTTTTTTTAAAGAAAAGAAAAGAAAAGAAAAGAAAAGAAAAGAAAAGAAAAGAAATGGACAAAGCACATTATACATGCCCCATACTGATTATGTTTGAGGCTTTCTGTGGTATTTTGGTATGGGAGTATTCTGCCATGTGGAATGCCTAGTGAGTCTCAATGCCCATGTATTTGCCTTAGCATATATTCCAATATTTCACAGGTGAAAACGGGGATCTTTCTGGGCGTTGTTGGTGGGGCATCATGCCAGACAATGTCCCCTCTCCTCGCCCCTCCAAATATGCTGTTCTGCAGGTTCTCACAACCCCCTGAGCACATTTGGGAGTAGGCGTAGGGGAAGAGAGGGGGATAGTCCTATGTGAGGGCTTCCACTACGCAGTGATGACCGAACTTGTTGGGATTTCATTCCTCCATTGCTGGACGTGTGATTGTTTTCATGCCGTGTCTGTGCTGATATTCCATACTATTGGAGTCATGAGAACGGAAGTTCAGTTACAGTGTTCCGTTATGTAGTACTATTGCTTTTTCTGTTTCTCTTTCAGAGAAGAAGGAGAGAGGAGCCATGTTTTCTTTGTTCTGTAACACTTGTATATAATAAAGTAGCTTAGATTCCACACCGCAAATGCCTAGTTTCTGCTTGGACTCTGCTATCGTATTGTGTGCATATATCTTCGGATATATGTCACAGAAGCGCATCGGGAAAGAAGAGTGATGAATCGTCCTGAGGATCGCTTGTGGGGGAGAACGCAGCCGCCTGGCATTTTCCAAGTTGGTTCAGAAGCCCAGCGAGGTATACGTACCAACAAAACTTGGCCCTCCAGTTGTTTTGGGACTACAATTCCCATCATCCCTGACCCCTGGTCCTGTTAGGTAGGGATGATGGGAGTTGTAGTCCCAAAACAGCTGGAGGGCCAAGTTTGGCCATCACCGCAGGACCCATCATTTCAATCTGGCCCATAATATACAGTGGTACCTTGGTTTAAGAATAGCTTAGTTTATGAACAACTTGGATTAAGAGCGCTGCAAACCCGGAAGTAGGTGCTTTGGTTTGTGAACTTTGCCTTGGAATAAGAACATGTTTCGCTTCCTGTTGAGTGTGTTCCATTTGTAAATTGAATCCCCCGCTGCTATGGGAAAGCATGCCTTGGTTTAAGAACGCTTTTGTTTAAGAACGGACTTCCGGAATGGATTAAGTTCATAAACTAAGGTAAAAAGATAAAGGTACCCCTGACCATTAGGTCCAGTCACGGACGACTCTGGTGTTGCATGTTCATCTCGCTGTATAGGCCGAGGGAGCCAGCGTTTGTCCGCAGACAGCTTCCGGGTCATGTGGCCAGCATAACTAAGCCACTTCTGGCGAACCAAAGCAACACATGGAAATGCCGTTTACCTTCCCGCCAGAACAGTACCGATTTATCTACTTGCACTTGACGTGCTTTCAAACTTCTAGGTTGGCAGGAGCAGGGACCGAGCAACAGGGGCTCACCCCATCACAAGGATTTGAACCGCCAACCTTCTGATCGGCAAGCCCTATGCTCTGTGGTTTAGACCACAGCACCACCCACATCCCAAGGTACCACTGTATATATTTTAAAGTCTCATGAAAATTCAACAGCATTTGGTGAGAACGTCTCCTAAAATTGTTTTTTTTTGGGGGGGGGGGTTAGTATGCATTTTTGCCTCATTGACACTTTCTTGCAAAGCAATTTCTGTAAATGCAATGCTAAATATGCAGTAAAACCACGATCAAATCCACCAAAATTCCTTATTACACAGAATAAAAAGTAACTTTCAATTAAATGTGCAAATTAGATCTCAGAGTCCCCTTTGCAATTGACCACTAGCCCATCCAGTTCTTTCTTCCTAATCTTCCTAGCTGCCAAGGCACAGAAATCCACCTTATAAGTCACAGAGTCATCAGTATCACTCAGCAGTCTTTTCATCGCCTCCGCCCTGGTTAGATTTGTTTCCTTTGTGAAAAGGGGTTTTATGAATCGGTTTCTTGGGTCTGTATATGGTGGACACTGTAGTAGGTAATGACAAATGTCCTCTACACATGTTTGTGCACACAGACAGTCGCTCTTCATAAGGTATTCTATTGTATCGTCCATCTAGGACCTCTAAGGGCATAGATTGAAAGCATAGTTCTGTGAAGGCAACTCTTATTGAGGCAGATGGAAGATTTGTCAAATATCTGGCTTGAAAGTGCATCGTTTTAATAAGGAGAAACCATGGTGAACACTTAGAAAAAGTAATCATAATTAAGTCTTTTTCTGCTTCAGTCCTATAAAGGCAGTCCTTTATCCATGTTCAGGGGCACCTAGAGCTCTTGTATGTGATATTGGGTCAAGTAGCATTGGGTCTGTTCCAGTTCTTTGTGGCACAAGGCAGGAAATCTCTCATCTGAAAAGGATCTAAGTCTTTTCTCATAATTTAAGCACAGATAATTGATTCGAGACTGTATTGTTGTCACACCAACTTTGGCACTGAGGAGAGCAGCTGATGTCCCACTGGGGAAGGAAAGTGCTTTCCTGAGAAATTTGTTTTGCACCATTTCTAAGGCTTTGCTGGCATTTGGATCAATACCCCATACCTCAGCACCACAGAGCACCTGGGGGACTACTTTACTAATAAAATAATTCAGCACAGGTTCTAATAACTGTCCACCCACCGTGAGGTGGAATTTCATTAGTGCCCCACAAGATTTCTGCACTTTAACCTTCACAGCCTCAATATACAAATGCACTGTGATTTATATATTGTTCTCATTACTTAATGCATTTTATGCTTTGCCCCGGTAGACACACATTGCACATTACTTAGCTGGAGAACTGCACTGCGAAATCCTCAAAAGTTTGCTTTCCAAAGGATGGCCATGTTTTGTCTGTGAATTAGGTAGGTTTCCCTTTAAGTGAGAACTGAACTAAATTTCTCCCTCATCCCTAGTGATGGGAGAGCTACAGTACGTGCAGGTTGAAGCCACACAGCAACCCGTTCTCAGTGCTATAGCAGAAAAGAAAATGTCTGCATAAATTACTGCCACTATACCCTCCAACATTTCTCCAGTGAAAATAGGGATGTCCTAATCGTCATCAACAACATCATCAGAGCTTTTTTTCAACCAGAACTCAGTTCCGGCACCTCTCAGGTGGGTGCCATTGTCATTATTTAGAAGACATCTGAAGGCAGGGAAGTTTTTAATGTGTGATATTTTACTGTATTTTTAATCTTTGTTGGAAGCCGCCCAGAGTGGCAGGGGAAACCCAGCCAGATGGGTGGGGTACAAATTATTATTATTAAGCATGGGAGGCGTTCATGGGAAGCTCCAGCAGCTCTTTCTCTAGAAAAATAGCACTAATAGTAATAATAATAATAATAATAATAATAATAATAATGTTATTATTATTATTATTTATACCCCGACCATCTGACTGGGTTGCCCCAGCCACTCTGGACAGCTTCCAACATATATAAAAACATAATAAAACATTAAACATTAAAAAAACTTCTCTGTACGGGGCTGCCTTCAGATGTCTTCTAAAGGTTGTATAGTTAATTATTTCCTTGGCTCATGGGTTGCATAACTCCAGACGAAATAGAGACATCCTACCATACCCTCCAACATTTCTCCAATGAAAATAGGGATGTCCCGAGGCAAAGCGGGGCATTCTGGAATCAAATCAGAAATCAGGAAGGCTTCTGTAGATCCAGGACTATCCCTGGAAAATAGGGAGACTTGGGTAGTCTGCCATATGGAGGCTGTTTTAAGCCATTCTATTTGGGCCAGCACGTATGAGTCGGGCTCCATGAGATTGACAGCCCTTATTTCAACAGAAGACCAGGCAGAGATACTGCAACATATTCCCCAGTGTTAATAGTGGAGTCAGAATTCCATACATCTGAGTGACTCTGCTGCAGGGTCCATTTCGGCCCATGCAAAAATGCCCTTTGGTTTCAAAGGATCCTGGGCTTCAGACATTCATCCATAAATATTAATGCAAATGCATCTAGTAAGTGGGGGATTTGCATTGTCTGTGTGAATGCTTAATATATGGTCACTAAAACTAAAAGCCCTTTCATCATTCCCTCATAAATTCATTCTCACTGCTAGACAAGGGAGACACTTCACAAGATTTCCTGAAATTGCTCGCTGGCTTTCAGTTTAGCTGTGGAAGCCCGCCAGGAAGAAGAGGAGGAGGAGGAGTTTGGATTTGATATCCTGCTTTATCACTACCCGAAGGAGTCTCAAAGCGGCTAACATTCTCCTTTCCCTTCCTCCCCCACAACAAACACTCTGTGAGGTGAGTGGGGCTGAGAGACTTCAGAGAAGTGTGACTGGCCCAAGGTCACCCAGTAGCTGCATGTGGAGGAGCGGGGAAGCGAACCCGGTTCACCAGATTACGAGTCCACCGCTCTTAACCACCACTCCATGCTGGCTCGCAGTATTTCCTCAGCTTGTTTAATTGCTTTTTTGTGATGAACCGGGTTAGATAGAGCAGCTTAATGGATCGGGGTGGCATACCAGCAAACAGGGCCGGTTCAAGCACGCCTAACAGAGAAAGAAAACTTATCACGTGAGCACTGTAGCATCTTAGTCTTCCTGCTGAAAAGCATTTTGTGCTTGGGGGGAAAACCCACCACGCCAGGCACTTGAAAGCAACAATTTTGTCTGATGTAGAAAACTTTCACATAGAGCATGATTCTCAGGCAGGGGTCAGTTTCAAGCAAACAATGTGAAAGCTGAAGTGGAGGTAAACATATAGACCCAGACTTGTTCTTTTTAAAAATCAGTTCCCCAAATTTTCCCAACAAGCAAAATAGGGGGGTTGTATCTGAATACTGAAGAAAATCTCTAATAAATAGGGGCAGCTGGAGCACATATCAGCTTCCCCTCCATGCTGTTTACTTAAGGGAGTTATACTTCACCCGTGAACAGCTTCCAAGGGTGGCTTACAAAACCTTCCCCCCAAACCTCAGGGTGGTATATATCCCCTCCTTCCTTTGTATCTGCTCAACACCCCTGTGAGGTAGGTCAGGCGAAGACATTGTGACCAGCTCAAAGTCATGCAGTGGATTTCGTGGATGTGTAGCAAATTGAACCTGGGTCTTCCTAGTCTATTTCCTTTTTTTTTTTTTTTAAATAATTTTTATTAACTGGCCAATCACATCAAATTAAATCACATCACATAGATTCCAAATTACAAAGCCAAATTTTTAAATTTTGTTGGGGGAACCCATACTTCAAGATCCAAAGGGGGATTCAGATCATCTTCTTATTACTGCGTTAATGTCCAAATCAGTCCCAATCAGTCCAAACAAAATTCATAATTCTATTCAGTCTTATCTTGGTGTTTCCACATCATATCTTGTTCATATAATTTCTATTTTTCCTTTACGATCTCTTCTGTTAGTCTCCTTAAGCTGATAAGCAAAATAATAATCCTGTGTGGATTTCCCGTTCCTCCACTAAGTCCAGATGGTTTCCATATATCTCCTTCGTAGATAACATCGCTCTTTCCATCATAAATTTGGCATTTTTCGCTCTTGAGTCCCACCGAGACGTATGTAAACAACTCTATTTCTCTCTTTCTCCTCCCAGACCCAAGAGCTCCAACAATGCCTCCCAAAATGGCGACGGCATTTTTAACTGCGTCATTCCAAAACTCTTAGCTTTCCAGCTTCGTCTTGAAACATTGCTTTGGTTCGAAAGTTTATCTCCACACAGCCTTAAATCCACAGCTTAAGTCCTTAGTTCCTGACTCATTTGGGGAGGGGATTCTTGTTAAATCACATAATGAAAGACATGTTTTTTTTCCCCTCCCCCCTCAAGTCATACCGTATCTTGACGTATCTTCTCATATTTTATTCTTGTCTTGTTATCAGAGATCTCTTCAGTCAGCAGTCTTTACTCCCCTTTTTCCTTGAAGCATGTGCAATTTATCTCGTCCAAATTGTTTCTTTTGAAGATGCTTGCAACTGGCAGCGCGAATCAGGGACGGCGTCGAGGAGTGCCGAAATCCCACAGGAGGGCTTTGTGCCTAGTGCCCCCACCCCCACAAATTCGGGGGTGGTATAGGGCACAGCAGGCAAGGGCCGTCCCCCCCACCATCCTGGGGGGGTTAAGGAGGCTAATTACCCCCATCATAGCCTCCAAATTACCTCGTGTGGGTCGGAGAGATGTTATTGTCAGCCATCTTCCGATGCGCCACCTAGTGGCCCCCCTTCCTAGTCTATTTCCAACTCTTTAGGCACACAATTATATTTAGCCGCTCTTAGGATTTAGAGCAGGGGTAGGCAAACTAAGGCCCGGGGGTCAGATCCGGCCCAATCGCCTTCTAAATCCGGCCCACGGACGGTCCAGGAATCAGCGTGTTTTTACATGAGTAGAATGTGTCCTTTTATTTAAAATGCATCTCTGGGTTATTTGTGGGGCCTGCCTGGTGCTTTTACATGAGCAGGATGTGTGCTTTTATTTAAAATGCATCTCTGGGTTATTGGTGGGGCACAGAAATTCGCTCATTATTATTATTTCCCCAAAATATAGTCCTGCACAAGGTCTGAGGGACAGTGGACCGGCCCCCTGCTGAAAAAGTTTGCTGACCCCTGATTTAGAGCCTGTGGAGTGAGAAAAAGTAGTGGCGTAATGGTTAGAGTATTGGACTATGACCTGGGAGACCAGGGTTCGAATTCCCACTCAGCCATGACGCTCACTGGGTGAACTTGGGCCAGTCACCATCTCTTAGTCTAACTTACTTCACAGAGTTGTTATGAGGGTGAAAAATGGGAGGAGGAGAACTTTGTACACTACCTTGAGATCCTTGGAAGATACAGGTGGTATATAAATGCGATGATGATGATGATGATGATGTCTTCAATTCTTGTCCACTAGCTGTATATTTGTAGCCCTCCTACCCATTGGTATCTGACATCAGCTCGGTCATTTCTGTTTAGATTCTTTCCTTATTCACTGGGTCACATGCCTCTTTCGGGCATTTTGTTTGTTTGTTTGTTTGTTTGTTTGTAAATTGTTTTCCCTGCCCTTCACCCTAAGGTTCCAGGTTGCTACAGGAGAATATGCCATTGTTATTTTAAAAACAGATAAAACCATTACAACTATAAAGCAAGGGAAACTGTTGCAAATGGAAAAGTATTCCTAAATCTCACGCGGCAAAGATTAGAAGCGCACTTGCTCCATCTGCTGGCAATATTTGAGTAAATCTCATTCCCATCCTTTCCAAACCAAAGTACATGGAATGAAGCCTGCTTGAGTACAGTGTTCATTAAAAAGAAACAAATTTCATGTTGAACTGACTTTTTTTACTTGTGGGCAAGCTGCAAAATACTACGGAACCATTACTTATTTATTTAGTGAATAATCTGTAATGTCATTAACTTTTAAAAAAAATCCCCTCAGACTGCATTCCTATATACAGCTACTTGGAAGTAAGTCCCATATACTGCTACTTAGGAGTAAGTTACATGCTTCAAAATAGGCATGTATAGGATAGTTCCCGTTGCATCGATTGAGAATGGATTTCTTTAAAATCCCTGTTTTTTGTTAAAATTTTACTTGCATAATATCATTTTCTCCGGAAAAGCGTACTGTTGGGAAAGCACAAATGTGTCCTAAATCAGGACGAATCATAGATAATGGTATCACTGGCTTCCTCCGAAGTCACGTCATTCCTCAAAGAATCATGGGAACTGCAGGCGGTTAAGGATGCTGAGAGATGTCAGGAGATCCCCGTTCCTCTCACAGAGCAACAATTCCGAGAGCTCTTTGGGAAGAGGAATCAAACCACCCTGAGTTCCCTAGCTGTGTGAGGTGATAGGGGTCTCCTGGCAACTGGCTCTTTTAACAAACTACAGTTCCCAGGATTCTGTGGGGGAAACTATGGTACTGCTTTTAATATATGATGCAGCTGGGGCTTACAGCACAACACAGGACCACGCAGGGAGGCATTGTGGGGAGGTCATGGCCACCAGTCTGTTTAGAGAAGCCCCACCACAACTGTGAAAGAGTTTTGTAAAAGAACAGACTGGGAAAAGTCTCTGCCACTCCAAAAATGCTGCTGTTGTTTTTCTCCATCCCCCAAATATGCCTTGCCCATTTTCAGACCCTCTAAGTATTCCTATTTTCCAGGGACAGTCCCGGATTTGCAGAAGCCGTCCTGGTTTCTGATTTGATCCTGGAATGTCCCGCTTTTCCTTGGGACGTCCCTCTTTTCATCGGAGAAATGTTAGAGGGTACGCAGTTATGTATTCCCCCGGCAAGGAGATATGTAACTACAGTCATACCTCGTGTTGGGTGTGCTTCAGGTTGAGCATTTTCACGTTGTGTCCCACGGCGACCCGGAAGTACCGGAAAGGGTTACTTCCGGGTTTTGCTGCTCGCGCATGCGCAGACGCTCAAAATGACATCACGAACATGCTCAGAAGTGGCGAATCGCGACCCGCGCTCACGCAGACGCGGGTTGCATTCTGCTCAGGTTGCAAACGGGGCTCCGGAACGGATCCTGTTCGCAACCAGAGGTACCACTGTATACAACCTTTAGAAGACACCTGAAGGCGGCCTTGCATAGGGAAGTTTTTTAATGTTAAATGTTTTATTATGTTTTTATATATGTTGGAAGTCGTCCAGAGTGCCTGGGTGAGGCATACACAATAAAATTATTATCATTATTATCGTTATTATGGAATAGGACGTCCCTATTTTCATCTGAGAAATGTTGGAGGTTGTATTTTTGACCCCACCCCACCCACCCCCTCAAAATTCACCCCACTCTAGTCTGCCCATATATCAGGTAAAAAGAGGTTCGTTGTGGAACTTTTAGCCCAACTCTAATTAAACCATTGCTATTCTGCTAGGTCTTTGAGGCAGAATATGAAATATGGAAGTCTTTTTTTAAAAAAACACTCACACACTGTGGCACTATTTTTATTCTGCTATTTTTATATTCTGCTATTTTATTCTGATTTAATACTTGTGTATTGAATTTTGTCTTTTTGTTATTGCCAGAGGCTTTGGGGGCCTATTGGCCAAAAAGAGCCAGGCTATTTTAAAGGGTAATAATAAATGTCTTTGTGATAAAATAGTGTAAGTGGACAAGGCGACTTTGTGATCCAGGAGACCCAATTGGTGTGCACAACGGACTACCTCCCTGTGTGCTTGTATGTTTCATTTGAAATTAATCTTGAGCATCTCTCCCAATGTGCATCTTCCAAGTACAGTGGTACTTCTGGTTACGAACTTAATTCGTTCCGGAGGTCCATTCTTAACCTGAGGTACCACTTTAGCTAATGGGGCCTCCTGCTGCCGCCGTGCCACCGCCACACGATTTCTGTTCTCATCCTGAGGTAAAATTCTTAACCCAAGGTACTATTTCCGGGTTAGCAGAGTCTGTAACCCAAAGTGTTTGTAACCCGAGGTGTTTGTAACCAAAGGTACCACACTATGTGAAGTAGCCCAACTGATTTCAGATGGCCATATTCAGATGGTCGTATCTCAGCTTCATGAAACGGGGGCCTTCGCTGAAAAAGATTAGAAGTTGATTCTTGGCCCTGATGACACCAGCAGCTTTGTTTCCTTTTCGCTTAATGAAGCTTCCAAATATATTGAACACACCAGCAGGAAATTATAGCAGGGCAGGGAACGTTGCTGGAATATGACCAGCTATCTGGAGTTCTGTTTTGCTCCAAAATCTTGCAGACTCAGATTAATTTCTGTACAACCAGATGGTCTCACTGTGCCTGGTGAGACAGCAGTACGGAAAATGCCTCCCCTTCTTGGGGAGTGTGGAGAGATTAAAACTAATCTCCCTCTGCTTCCTGCTTGAGGTTGGGGTGTGTGTGTATGTGTTTCAGATAACTTGGCTGGTTAATTTTACTTTTGTTATTACATCAATATTATTGGGGGGGGGCGCAGTGATTTAATTATGGCATTCATATGCACCGCTAAAAATAGAGACATCCCCTCCAATATTTCTCCAGTGAAAATAGGGGCGTCCTAAGGAAAAGCGGGACATTCCGGGACCAAATCAGAAACTGGGACAGCTCCTGTAAATCTGGGACTGTCCTAGGGAAATATTATTATTATTTATTATTTATTGAATTTACATACATCCCTATACCCGGAGGTCTCAGGGCGGTTCACAGAAAATATCAACATAAAAAACACAATATATATAATCAAAATTAAAACAAACCCCTCCCCACCCGAAAAAGAGCAAAAAAAGGAGGGGGCATAGGATGTAAATCAGGTCAACCAAAGGCCTGGTTAAAAAGGAACGTTTTGCTTGGTGCCTAAAGGTGTGTAATGAAGGCCCCAGGTGAACTTCCCTGAGGAGAGCGTTCCACAGATGGGGAGCCACTGCAGAGAAAGGACACTTGAAGGGCCTGGAAATTTTTGAGCCGGGGTGCCATCTCGCCCTTGGGATTGTTGCAGGTTTTCTCAGTCAATAAAGACAGACACCGCAAGGAAGATCAGATTTATTCACCTGTTCAGCGGGATCTCTCCCATAGGCTGAGCCCCTCCTTGTTCTCTGAGGCTTCCTTTTATCGTATGCGACAAACAACTTCTTACATGCTTACTCGAGCAGGCAAAATAAAGCAGAACTATACTCAGACAGGCAAGAGAAACAGAAGAAGAAGAGAAGAAGAAGAGTTTGGATTTGATATCCCGCCTTTCACTCCCTTTAAGGAGTCTCAAAGCGGCTAACAATCTCCTTTCCCTTCCTCCCCCACAACAAACACTCTGTGAGGTGTGTGGGGCTGAGAGACTTCAAAGAAGTGTGACTGGCCCAAGGTCACCCAGCAGCTGCATGTGGAGGAGCGGAGACGCGAACCTGGTTCCCCAGATTACGAGACTACCGCTCTTAACCACTACACCACACTGGCTCTCACTTTTTTAGCTTTTTTTTTAGCTCCTCCCCCCTCCTGTCCTGTCTGCCCCAAACTGCGAGCACGTGCAGATTTCTTGCCCGAAGCTGAAAGGTGCAAATATAAAAACAGACACCGAAAACAGACACAGTTAGCTCACCCCGTCTGACAGATGTGTGTCAGACTTCCTGGCTGTGGCGGAGCAGCATGCTCCAGTACTGTGGGCGGAGAGCAGGTGGGGGCGTGGCTGGCGCACGTCCCGGGGGCATGGCATGCATCCCGGGGGCGTGGCGCCCAGCGGGGGGGCAGCCGCGATGGCACCCCACCAGGATCATGGTGTTGGGGCAGTGCGCTTCCCCCACCCCCCTCTTCCTCCGCCAGTGCTTCCCGGCATAGAAGATACCAGTTAGTTCTGTTGGATTTCTGTTTATGCCACTGTGCAGTTTTTGGAGTCACAAGACTCTGTTTACATTCCAGACTGTTGGAAGTCTCACGTGAGACGGGAGATGGATGTTGATGTTACTGGTTTCCTGTTTCTTTGTCCTAGTTGTTCACTGACTCTCCCAGAGAGCAGATGCTTATTCTTTTCTGTCCTGCATAGTTAGAAATAAACCTAGCAATGTAGCACACATGTCTCACTCCTTCTGCTGCTTGGATACTCTGCGTAATGAGGGAACGTGCCTGAAGCCTCATTAAAGGCTTAGGTCATTAATCACCATCGGAGGGGGAGAGCCTGATGGATTCCGAAGAACGTCCAAGGATGAGAGCCATTTACAGCTCGGTTGAACGGAACCTAGTACTCCGACAAGTTCATCTTCTTGTGACTGACTTTCTGGCATAAATGGCTTACACAGCACTTTCTGCTCGTCTCCAGAGCGTGGGCTATTGGGGGAGATATTGCCTCAATATTACTGTGGGTGCCCAAGCACCCATGGCCCCCTGAAGTTGGCTCCTATGTTCTTGAGCAAGCTTGGGAACTTTCCAGTTAAGGATAAGAACGTCATACTGGCTGCTGCTATCCCTTCTGAGCCCCCAAGCCCACACAACGACTGGTTTTTCTCTTCCCCTTTTCAAGGACTGACTGTTTTGTTTGTGTTGCAAATGAGAGACTTTGGGAAGGCATGCACAAACTCCAGCAAGAGCTCAGTCCAAACTTGGAGGGATCTGGGCCCGTGTCAGGCTTTCAACATCTTTCCTCATTCACTAAACAAAGAGACCAGAGTTATTGACTGGTCTGTTTCCTCTTATCTGGGCTGCTTGGACATTGGAACCAACAAAACCCAGGATCCTTATGGCTTCAGCCGAATCTGCATTCCAAGATCAGGCAGAGCTGAGAACTTATCTGCTCCAATATTCTTTCTGTGTGAGAGCTGGACCATTAAGAAGGCTGATCGCCGAAGAATTGATGCTTTTGAATTATGGTGCTGGAGGAGACTCTTGAGAGTCCCATGGACTGCAAGAAGATCAAACCTATCCATTCTTAAGGAAATCAGCCCTGAGTGCTCCCTGGAAGGACAGATTGTGAAGCTGAGGCTCCAATACTTTGGCCACCTCATGAGAAGAGAAGACTCCCTGGAAAAGACCCTGATGTTGGGAAAGATTGAGGGCACAAGAAGAAGGGGACGACAGAGGACAAGATGGTTGGATAGTGTTCTCGAAGCTACAAACATGAGTCTGACCAAACTGCGGAAGGTAGTGGAAGACAGGAGTGGCTGGCGTGCTCTGGTCCATGGGGTCACGAAGAGTCGGACACGACTAAACGACTAAACAACAACAACAACAACATTCTTTCTGTGCATATAGTCTCAACCGGGTAAAGTTCAGGCTGTAATGAAGTCTGTAGGACATTCATTTGCATGGAGATCATGCCCACATTCTGATGAAGAGAGTAAGCAAATGTTGGTCTTAGCAGAACAAGAAGCCATTAAAAGTAAAATGGCTTCCAAAGTCATCCCTGAAGACCAGCAGATTTCATACTTGACAGCTACGCTTTACTTAAAATGGGGTCCACTGGGATTACAGGAGCAGAGGGTTTTTTCAGTTCTTTATTTAACACTTTGGAAAGTTCTGCACAGCCAGTGTTTGGTGGAAGGAATACAAAGAACAACAAACAAGAAAGCAAAATATTCTTTGGGTTGTTTTTTAGTATAAAATTTACGTGCCTGTTTTTGCATTTAACCATCACATGCCTTCAGAATGCCCAGGTTGCAGGATTCCTACTAAATCGTTTTTTAAATGTTCAGTTTCATAAAGGCTATGGAGAAACATGATGCAGTAGAGGTCACTAGTCTGTGCCCACCCACCGACCCCCAGGCCTCTATAACTCCCATCATACTTGACTATTAGCTCTTTGGTGTGGGGCTGATAGGAGTCGGGAGTACAAAACCACTTGAAGGGCCACAGGTTCACCTCCTGCCCCCCCCAGCTATAAACTATTGAAAAAGAAAACAATTTTGTTCTCCTTTCCTTTCCTTTCTAATCTAAAAATCCACTTCTTGCGTTTCATGGGCGATGTTCCTTCTTTTACAAATGTTTCCTGTCTTGACCACTTCCCATCCAAAGTGTTCAGATGTTGATTTCGCTCCTCTGTTTTTGCCCCCTCTCCTTTTTCTCCTTCAGTCGCATAAACACTACACTACAGCATGGCCATAAACTTGTACGTTCAACCGCTGAAAAATAGTGGTACCTCGGGTTACAAACGCTTCGGGTTACATGTTTTCAGGTTGTGGACCGCGGGAAACCCAAAAGTACCGGAAAGGGTTACTTCCGGGTTTCGCCGCTCGTGCATGCGCAGAAGCGCTAAATTGCATCATGAGCATTCACAGACATGGCGTTGCAACTTACGAACGCTGTGGGTTGCGGACGTGCCTCCGTCACGGATTACGTCCGCAACCCGAGGTTCCACTCTATACACCCAATATGTAGCAATGAAGATTTATGTTACTGCTTTATGAATGAATACTGTGTTTTATGAATGGACTCTGTATTTTGTGAATTACCTAAGAGCCACCAATAGGGAGCTCTAGAATCTGACAGCTAACCCATTGTGTATTACCAAACAGTGACCCCTATTGCTGAAAGCAGGTAAACAGCAGGGAATGCTTCAGCTCAGCCTTTGCACTGTTGACTGAACACCCCCTGCTGTGCAGATAATGGAGAAAGCTTGTAAATTGTATCCCTTCTGGCATCCTGGCCAACTCTATTACGCTGGTGTAAACCCTGGTGCACCAGAAGCACAGAATAGCAGCAAATAAAATCCGCTCATACGTCAGCAACTGATAAGACTTGTCAACCAGTTCTTCCAAAGTCTTCCTAAATTATAAAACTCCAAAATACACGCTAAAAGAGAGCAGGTCTGGGAAGAGAGAGGCATATAATGGGCACCACCAGTGAAAAGGCCCTGCTCCGTGTAACTCCTACCCTGTCATTTGATAGAGTGCCCACTTGCCCTCCTTCTTCACATGGAATGCTCTCTATTGGAGTCTCCAGGTCCAGTACAAAGACCATAGGAAGGGAGACAGGGACCTTGAAGTTCCCATCAGCTGTTAATCAAGCAAGCAAGCACACAGGTCACCTTTGTCACAGGTGCGTCATGCCTATGTCCTGGCCAGGCCTGCACCCAGTCTTGTTTCTGTATACTCTTGTTTGTTCTCAGTAACCAAAAACATATTATCAACAAACATACAAGGAGAAAAGTTGTTTTCCTTCATTTGCAAGGAATTGTACAAAACAAAGTGACACTAATAAAGAAAAGTTCCAGAGTGGCAACAGAAAGCAAACTAAAAATGCCTTTACAGCTCATCAAAACTATCCAGCAATATCAAGTTATAGGAAAACTGGTGCTATTAACAATAATCCTTCTAGTTGGTTTGGCAACTTCCATGCACATGACATGTGATGTTAATTATTTTAAATGATAACTAATCAGAGGCAACTACAGGAGAGCTATGATATTCAGGTGAGGGTCAGATGCCTTGTCAATCCCAGCAAGTATATAAGAAGACGACCTGGCCTGCCCGCCCAGGCCTGCGGTGGAGGGTGCAGCCGCAAGCGGAGGATCCTCTGCACGCGGCTGGGGTGGCATGATAGTGGCAGGGCAAGCGCACCACGGGGTGCCTTCTTGTCACCCCCTCAAAGATGTAACCCGGGGCACTCTACCCCCCTTTGCTCCGCCCCTGGAAACAGATGCACAACACAATCCAATGAATAGCTACTCAAAAGTAATCATCATTGCTTTCCCTGAGCTAAGGCCCAAGTAAATGTGCATAGAATTGTAGCTTTGAGCTTCCACTTTGATAGCAAGCACTATTAAACATAAAGGGACTTATTACTGAGTAGACATGCTTAAGATTATGGTGTCAGTCACCTCCTTCTTCACTCAAGACTAGCAGGAGTGTTCTGCCAAAGCAGGTATAGTCAACGTGGTTTTGGACTACAACTCCCATCATCCCTGGCTATTGGGCATGCTGGCTGGGGCTGATGGGAGTTGTACTCCACAACATATGGAAGATACCAAGTTGGCTTGTGGGGAGTGGGGGTGATGCAAAATGCCTTAGTTGTTTCTCAACTATTGAGACAAAAAGGCTACAATGAGTTTGGAGTATACATTGGTTCCTATATCTATCAACTCTGTTCAATTTTGTGGCTACAGGCCTTCTTGCAACTGTTTAGAATAAGCGTCTAGCTTTCAATCAGTAATCCTGTACTTTTGAAGAAAGCATGTCTATTTTATTTTAGGAAGTAGTAATCCAATGTCATTGTTTGAAGAGAATGATAGTAAATATAAATCTCAACATGGCTGTGTTACGTTTGTGTTTCTTTTTGCTGAGAAATTAGATCTCCAAAGATACTGAAATTAATTAAGCCACATCAAAGAGCAGCCTTGTAATGCATTGATAACATATTCTTTCATCTTCAGGATTTCTTAAGGGCCACTTCTACTTGCAGTCATAGAATTATCTCTAATTACTCAGACTTTGTGAACAATCTTTCTGACAACATAAAACCATCTTGTATGTTATAAATTGGGAGATGTGGAAACCCCCTTGAGAAATGTTACTACCCTTGTTGGCAATGTTTTTACTTCCATTACAATTCAAATTGACTTCAAATGAAATCTTAGGTAAAAGCCAGTGGATAACTTTCATGAGGAACTGAGAACCTTCTGCCTTTCAGATGTTGCTCTGAAACTCCCATTGGCCATGCTGGCTGGACCTGGTGGGAGTTGGAGCCCATTGACCCAAAGGTTCACCATCCCTTATTCAAGCATATAAGAATCCTGTTAAGAAATATCAGTACAGTGGTACCTCAGGTTAAGTACTTAATTTGTTCCGGAGGTCCGTACTTAACCTGAAACTGTTCTTAACCTGAAGCACCACTTTAGCTAATGAGGCCTCCTGCTGCCACCGCGCCGCCGGAGCACGATTTCTGTTCTCATCCTGAAGCAAAGTTCTTAACCTGAGGTAATATTTCAGGGTTAGCGGAGTCTTTAACCTGAAGCGTATGTTACCTGAAGCGTATGTAACCCGAGGTACCACTGTAATCATTTGGGCTTCCCTCAAAACTTTATTTTGTATTTTGTGGATCTTTGGTCTGAGCCAGCAGGGAAAATTCATGCTTCCTTTGAACTTCTCTTTAGGTGAAACATTGGTGGCAAACTAGCTCAATGTCAGGAGGCAGCATGGCTTCTGTCCAGCCAATGAACCTGAATATTGGAAGGACAGACAGAAAGAAATACTTCTTCAAACAGCACAAACTGTGGAAGGCATTGCCACAGAATGTAGTGATGGCCACCAACTTGGATGGCTTTTAAATGGGATCAGAAAAAAATTATGGAGGCTATGACTATCAACGGCTGTTGGCCATAATAGCTATATCCCCGACCACCCAGTATTGGAGACAGTATGCCTCTGAACAGCATGCAGCTACACTCATAACCTGCTTGAGAGCTTCCCTTGGGCATCTGGTTGCTGTCAGCAGCTGGAGTCAAGCGTAGGTCAACAATAAAACAACCAAGCACAATGAAGTTAGCTGTTTATTCAATGAAACAAAACAACTCAGTCCTACTGGTCACAACAACCCTCCCAGTAGATCTTGCTCAATGAAGCTGTTGTGGGGACTGAAGGTCCCCACCTTCCCAAAGCTCCGGACAATCTGGGCAAGGGGGCGCATGAAGATGTTGAAAAGCATCTGGGAAAGGATTGCACCCTGCGGCACTTCACATACCAAGGAGTGGTGCGATGACATCTCCCTCCCTAGCGCCACCCTCTGTCCCTGACCAGAGATGAAGGAGTACAGCCATTCTCGGGCTGTGCCCTGAATCCCCACGTCGGCAAGGCGGTGGTCCAGAAGATCGTGATCGACCATGTCGAAGGCTGTTGACAAATCTAAAAAAATCAACAGTCCTGACCCACCTCGATCCAGTTATCTACAGAGATCATCTGTTAGGTGACCAGAGCTGTCTTGGTCCCGAAACCAGTACAGAAACTAGACTGAAATGGATCTAAAGCCAATGTTTCCTCCAGAAACCTACCGAGCTGTTCAGCAACCGCTCTCTTAATTACCTTACCCAGATATGAAAGATTCGAAACTGGGCAGTAATTGGATAGATCTAAAGGATCTAATGAAGTTTTCTTTAAGAGCGGACACACCACTGCTTCCTTCAGCTCCCCAGGCAATGTCCCCGTGCCAAGGGACAAATTGATGATTTCAACCAGGGGGACCCGCACAATGTCTGGGCACACTCAAATCAGCCAAGGGGGAGAGTCCCTGGATTCTTCAGCAGCCTGCCTCATCTCTGTCTCCTTGCTCACCTCTGCTTCTGCCTCCGTTTCTGGACTGCTCTCTGCCACAGTCTCTTCCCGCTCACTAAACCCTGTTGCTTCTTCAGCTTCTGACACCTCCTCCTCCTCCCAGTTTGTCCCCTCTTCTCTCTCTGACTACGCATCATCGTCCCACCACCAATCCCCTGGCTCTAAGCCTTCTTCTCCTGGGGGTTTCCTTGGAGGTTCCCCCGCTGGTGTATCCCACCATGGCTCTGCATCCATCCATGACTGTCAGCCACTCTGGCAACAGAACAAAACTTTATTTTGTGTTTTGTAGATCTTTGGTCTGAGCCAGCAGGGCTCTGCTTGTTTGTATTCATGGAAGCTCATCTAGGTCCACACAATTTCCTATTGTTCTCTCTACATCATCTACAGAGAGGCCAGTAAGAAAAGAGTATGATCATATACTTAGTCGTGTTAAAGTTCCTGTGGATAATGTGGAAGGAATTATGAGAGGGCATTAAAAACCTATCGTTCGGCTTGGAAGAGAGAGAGAAGCTTCTTCCGCCTCCTGTAACAGTTTTTTAAGACTGCTAAAACAGCAGCTTAATTTCATTGCCTAGACTAACCGGTGCCAGGTTATCCCAGGAGACAAAGAGAAAGCCAAGTATCTGATCAAGCTTGAAATGCCCTTGCACAACTGCCTTATTTGTTCTCAGGAATAGGCAAACCATGCCAAGATAGCTTTCTCATAACAGTAAGATTTGACAAATGCAACCTCAACCTTTTCCTCCAATCTTCCAACTGACCTCCCTGCTTCAATGTGAAACATTACTCAGAGGTGTGACATATTTTTCTTCTTGCATAACGCTCCCAATTCATAGGGTAAGATCTTGCCAGCTACAACTGCACATAGTAACCTAGCGCATTACTAAGTATATATATATATATTTGTAAACAGAAAGTGCTCTAGCTAATGGGCAGCAGGAGATATCAGATATCTAAAGTCTGCTGATGAATTTGATACGGTCAAGTTTGATTCCACCTGAAAGTGGTACATCTCTTAGCCCAGGCAAAACAAATGACCATCAAATATATGAAGGGTGGTATACAAATTTGATCAATAATAATAAAGTACACTTGTGGTGGGCGTGCACACGCGTTTGTGGTGGATGAAGCAGACAGACGTGGCCACAGTTTAGGATCTGGCCCAATCACCGTCTAAATCCGGCCAGCAGACAGTCCAGGAATCAGTGTGTTTTTACATGTGTCCTTTTACTTAAAATGCATCTCTGGGTTATTTTGGGGCCTGCCTTGTGTTTTTACATGAGTAGAATGTGTGCTTTTATTTAAAAAGCATCTCTGGGTGGTGCTGTGGGTTAAACCACAGAGCCTAGGACTTGCCGATTAGAAGGTCGGCGGTTCGAATCCTCGCGACGGGGTGAGCTCCCGTTGTTCAGTCCCTGCTCCTGCCAACCTAGCAGTTTGAAAACACATCAAAGTGCAAGTAGATAAATAGGTACCGCTCCGGCAGTAAGGTAAACGGTGTTTCCGTGCGCTGCTCTGGTTCACCAGAAGTGGCTTAGTCATGCTGGCCACATGACCTGGAAGCTGTATGCCGGCTCCCTTGGCCAATAAAGTGAGATAATAATAATAATAAATTTTATTTATATCCTGCCCTCCCCAGCCGAAGCCGGGCTCAGGACGGCTAACAACACTAAAATAGTGCAACACTTTAGCTCTGCAACCCCAGAGTCGGCCATGACTAGACCTAAAGGTCAGGGGTCCCTTTACCTTTACCTTACTGGGTTATTTGTGGGGCCTGCCTGGTGTTTTTACATGAGTAGAATGTGTGCTTTTATTTAAAATGCATCTCTGGGTTATTGGTGGGGCATAGGAATTTGTTCTTTTCATTCTTCAAAATATAGTCCGTCTGCCCCCACAAGTTCTGAGGGACAGTGGACCGGCCCCCTGCAGAAAAAGTTTGCTGACCCCTGGTTTAGGGACAGAGCACAGGCTTTTCATACAAAAATAATCTTGGTTTAATGGCTGCTGACCAGCCCCAGCATCTGTGTGGTCTGCTGATGCCATTGCCCAGTGCAGGGCACTGCTAGTCGGCTAGCAGCCCTGTTCCTGAATGGTGCTGACCCAGTCTCTCCCCACTTCTGATGCCTTCTGATGTCGCTCACGCGGCAGCCTGAACAATCACTGTGCAAGCAGCAGCCCGTATGGATGCAGTACAAGCGGCAGCAACAGCCATCCTAATTTTACATGTCATGTACTGTAACTTTAAATGGAAATTCTTGATGGCTCTGCTTCTCAAGAGGCTATTTATCTTGTGCCAAGGGAAGTAAGTTTTTCTTTGACAGCTTCCAAAGCCCTACCACCACCACCTTTTCTCTTGCCACCTCCTTCGCTCTTTTAATTTATATTCAATCCCACTGTCGGTACATCACTCTTTTTTATGTCGCCTTTCCCCACAGCCATAGGTTTGGCAGTTTGCCATTTGTCATGGTATCTCTTAGGGTTCTGTGACCTTTTCCTAGCGCAATAAAAATAGCACTATGACTCGGCTACTTCCAGATCAAATATCTTCAGACTCATCAAACACAGTTTCTTCCCCACAGTCCATTGATCTTTCCCTGTTACTCTCCACTGCTACATACTCCTTGGAAGTCACACTTTCTTCAAAGCAAGCAGAGCAAAAGAAGTCATGTTATCCAATCCTTAATATTTCTGAGGGGGAAAGACTTTGGATTATCCTGAAAAACACTAGCACTATGAATCACACGAGCACATTTCAGTTAGTCACGTGATAAATTTTTGTGACGCTCATTTTTCAGTTCCAAACACAGTTTTGAAGGGTGCAAAGAATTACAGAGGGGGAAAACCACCCCAACACTATTAAATTCTTCCCTTTCCAATTATTTCATGCCTGTTCATAGCCACAGTTTCCCCCAAACTGCTCATGCTACTTTGCAAAAAAAAAGTTACTTGAAAGGATATTGCCTGCGTTTTCTAAAAAACTCCCATTGCTATAAACTGATACTTTATTTTATTTATTTAACAAACATTAAATACTGCTTAGTGGTGGTAAAACCTTAAAGATGTTCGCAAAAAATAAAACCCATTAATTTGTCAATAGAGGTTAAAAATCGGCATTTTAAAGCATGAAAAACCAATTGAAACCAATAATAAACAGATTAAAACACATATCGCTTCTACATGCCTGTATAGGCTTTCCTAAGCAAAAATGTTTTAAGCATGCACCAAAAAGAGTACAGTGAAGGCCTCTGCTTGATGTCAGTCAGCAGGGAGTTCAAAGGTGTAAATCAGGCTACAACTCCCATGATCCTTAGCTAGCAGGACCACTGGTCAGGGATGATGGGAATTGTAGTCTCAAAACATCTGGAGGGCCGAGGTTGAGGAAGCCTGGTGTAAAGGCTGCAAACACTAAATATTCAATTTCATACAAGGGCAGAAAGAGTATTATGTAGTACATATTGATAGCGCCACTTCAGCAGACTGAAGCAGTCGAATGGGCATGTATGGGATAAGACGAGCTCACAAGCTGCTAAGGCCTTTGTAAACTAGTACTGACACCTTGAATTTGGTCTGGTAACAAATCAGCGACCAGTATAGGCCTGTGAGCAAATATATACTGACAGAGTTTCACTCCTGCTGAGAGAATGAAGTAGAAGAGTGAAAAGCTCTTTCACAGAGAAAGAAAACCTTCGAAAAACTGGAAGACAGCTTTCATCACAGCATGTCTTTCAACCACAAAAAAGTGAGGGTGTGGGGACTGACTTCTTTATTGTAATATTGTAATAACGTAATAATATATTGCAGGCACGTCCAACAGGTAGATCATGATATACGTTTCTGAGCACAATTCAAAGTGTTGGTGCTGACCTTTAAAGCCCTAAATGGCCTCAGTCCAGTATACCTGAAGGAGCATCTCCACCCCCGTCGTTCTGCCCGGACACTGAGGTCCAGCGCCGAGGGCTTTCTGGGGGTTCCCTTGCTATGAGAAGCCAAGTTACAGGGAACCAGGCAGAGGGCCTTCTCGGTAGTGGCACCCACCCTGTGGAACGCCCTCCCATCAGATGTCAAAGAGAAAAATAACTACCTGACATTCAGAAGACATTTGAAGGCAGCCCTGTTTAGGGAAGCTTTTAATGTTTAATAGATTATTGTATTTTAATATTCTGTTGAAAGCCGCCCAGAGTGGCTGGGGAAACCCAGGCAGATGGGCGGGGTATAAATAATAAATTATTATTATTATTATTATTATTATTATTATTATTATTATTATACCAGTAGATCACTGGACGTCTGTGGTAGATCACTGGTAGATCACTGGCTCCCCCCCCCCCCACAGAAGCTGAACAACTTTGACCTGAACCCCTCAAAACAGGGCTTCCCTTCCTAAAAACCCCGCAAAAGAGGGTAGATCACAGCCAGTTTTTAACTCTGTGAGTAGATCACAGCCTCTTGGGAGTGGGCCACCCCTGATATATTACCGTATTTTTCGTCCCATAGGGCGCACCGGCCCATAGGACGCACCTAGTCTTTTGGGGGGGAAATAAAGGGGGGGATTTCCTTTATTTCCCCCCCAAAACCAGGTCAGGGAATCCAAACCAGGTCGGGGAACAGCAGGAAGGTGCGCTGCGCCTCCCCGCTGTCCCCCGAGCTTGTGGGGCTGGTGCTGGGGAGAAGTGCACTCCAAACCAGGTCGGGGAACAGCAGGATGGCGGCGCTGCGCCTCCCCGCTGTCCCCCGAGCTTGTGGGCTGCAAGGCTTGCGGATAGCTTCCTGAAGCCTGGAGAGCCCCATAGGACGCACACACATTTCCCCTTCATTTTTTGGGGAAAAATACAGTACATTAAATATCAATGCAATCGCAGTGATGTTTTGCCGCTTCATTCAAAATATAACTTCTCGCCAAATCACCTGAAAAAGCAGCCTAGAATAAATTCACACAAGAGGTTTCCTCCCATACACTGCAAGGGCCTGTAATATTTCTTTTTCCATGGGCATGTGGTAGTTGCTAATTGGCTATTAAAAGACGTTTCTTTGCCAAGAGACAGGCTGTCTCCTTCGAAAGGCGATGCATGGAGTCTGGACATCAAAACACAGAGACTGTGAAGGACTCACATGCAAATCATTGCAAAGTGCCATTACTTTAGCAAGAGCTTACTCGATTTCATAAATCTTTAAAACTCATTTGAAAGCTATTTTTCACAATGGGACTGGTAAGCCAGAAGCATTTTAGACCAGATTGCTCTTTTCATAACCCTTTACTGAAATGCCGCCATTTCCAAAATTCAGCACCCACAAGATCAAGAACGAGAGTCGGGAATGAACATAAATAATGATTTCCCCTAATTTTCATTCTGCAGATTGTCACTGGATTACAATACTCCTCCTTATCGCCCCTAAATTATTTAAAGTAAGCTGAGCAATCGAAATTCTCCCACCACCTAAATTATTTAGGGCATAAATGTTTCCCGTCGAATGCTTTTGTGGTCATATTATGTGTCTTGCTCCTAAGTGAATAAAATTAGCTTTCATGCCATAATACAAAGCAAGGGTCGGAAATAATACATGAAGTTTCTGCCGTTATCTTTTTAACCATGAAGAAGATGAAGCCCTGTTCATCAACAATATCATTTCATTTGTCTTCTGTAAAAGCCAGCGCCTGTGAAAAATGGGTCAACCTTAGTTATGGGGAAGAAAAAAATGAAGTGTTATTTTTATTTATTTTTTAAGAAGTGGGACGTTCCAGGATCAAATCAGAAGCTGGGACGGCTTTTGTAATTCCAGGACTATCCCTGGAAAACTGGGAGACTTGGAGGGTATGCTAGACTGGCAAGGTGCCATCTACATTGTAGCACCAGCCTGCCAGAGTATTGCCAGCTGACCCTAAAGTCTCAGAACTTCTTCCTTACTTTGAGCAACTTGTTGCTAGTAAAGGTAGAGGTAAAGGGACCCCTGACCATTAGGTCCAGTCGTGGCCGACTCTGGGGTTGCAGCGCTCATCTCACTTTATTGGCCGAGGGAGCTGGCGTACAGCTTCCGGGTCATGTGGCCAGCATGACTAAGCGGCTTCTGGCGAACCAGAGCAGTGCACGGAAATGCTGTTTACCTTCCCGCTGGAGCAGTACCTATTTATCTACTTGCACTTTGACGTGCTTTCGAACTGCTAGGTGGGCAGGAGCTGGGACCGAGCAACGAGAGCTCACCCCGTCGCGGGGATTCGAACCGCCGACCTTCTGATCAGCAAGCCCTAGGCTCTGTGGTTTAACCCAGAGCGCCACCCGCGTCCCTAGTACAAGGACTCTAATGCCTCCCCCTTTTCCTTGCTTGCTGCCCTGAACTTTAACCTCTGCTTCCCTTTGACGGCATACTTCCTCCCGGTCTTCCTGGCCCTTCTGTTCTGGCACACATACATACCGTATTTTTCGCGCCATAAGAAGCATCTGACCATAAGACGCACCTAGTTTTTAGAGGAGGAAAACAAGAAAAAAAAAATATTCTGAACAAAACAGTGGATGTATGATTTTTGTGGTTCATGCTGTGGCCACAGACATGTGATCTGATGGTGAATTTGGGGTGACCCAATGCAAAAATCCTGAGGATCCATGTGTATCCATGCTTTGTAACCACATTTTTGCACCATTTCGGCCCCATGTAAGTAAGTGTGTACTATGAAAGGACACATGAGTCTTAATAGAAAGAATGGCTCAGCTGCCTTTGCATCCTCCAGTTTTGGCGAAGGGACATGAGGGTAAAATTCTTTCCAGGCCAGGAAAATTCTATTGGTGTGGTTACTCATTTGTATCTGTCACCTGGTATCTCTTTGTCTCAAAATGAGCAGTAATAAAGACGCCATTCAGAATAGCTGTTTATGGGAACCTGTGTGTTTGCATTTGGCGCTGATCTTATCCCTTAGCATATATTGCGGCTGTTTATCAACATTGGCCATCTTCACTTGATCCTGGATAGAGCTTTAGTTTACTTTATTGGGTGCAAAGCTGTCCTTCTATTCCAAGGTTTCACACCAAGTTCTCAAGGCCATAGAAATGCAAGTTCTTGATATTAATTTAGTGTGTTGTTGGACCTGACAGGATCTCGCCTGTTATAGATCTTTTCAAATGACAAAGCTGCCAGACACCTCACATTTGATGGAAATCAATTTCTCGTGGTATTATTTCTCACTGGAAAAGAAAAGGTTTGTATATCCCCTGAAGCAATATAAAAGTAGCCTCCTTCTCTCTCTTAAAAAAATAAAAAAATAAAACCAAACTGTTCTGAACATCAAGAGCCTCATTTAAGAATATTGAATTAAAAGGAAGAAATTGCCTGCAACTATAAAACTGTACCAAAAAATGGAATGCATTCTATCTCCCCTCACCTTATGTAACACTTAATAAAATCTTGCAAGAGCTTTCAAGCAAACAAACAAAGCAGGAAAATAGCAGCTGCGGGAAGCTCCTGCAGCCAATTGGAAGCCCCACCAAACGTTCAGTTTCCGAAAGAACGTTCGCAAGCTGGAACAGTCACTTCCAGGTTTTGATTGTTTGGGAGCCAAAACATTTGAGAACTAGGCATGTTCGAAAACCGAGGTACAACTATACCGGCTTTTTATACGTTGAGTTTCAGGTAACTGAGATCTCACCACATAAAGGACTCCAGCAACTTTTTATTTTATTTTATTTTTTACAAATGAACGTTTATTGACTGAATTAGACAAACATGGTGGTTTTCCTTAATATAAAATAGTATAACAAACTGCTGCGTTGACATAATAAAATGAGGTTGTTTTTTGTATCAAGGCGCCATCCTTAGCTGAGGCAACTCTTGCAGCGTTGCAATCCGTTCTCGTTGCAAGCGGTGCACTTGAGGGCTTTGAATGAGTCCGTAAAACAGTTCCGAAACACTGACATCTTGCTCCCATGGCACGCTGAGCACGGAATAAAACCAAAGCCCCCACATGAGAGGCATTCATGAGGGTGTTGAACTCTCTGAGGGGGGGAGAGACAGAAAGTAAGATGGCATCCATTATTTGCTTTATATTCTGAGGGCCAAACCAGACAGGGAATTAACTGTGAGAATGAAAGTAACTTACACATTTCTTCTTATGTAAATACAGTGGTACCTCCTGGTTGCGGACGGGATCCGTTCCGGAGCTCCGGTCGGATCCCGAGGTTTCCGCAACCGGAGGTACCTGTTCTGCGCACACACGTGGCACAATAAATCAATGCTCTCCCAGCAGATGTCAAGGCAATAAACAACTATTTTAAAAGACAACTGAAGTTTTCAATGTCTGTATTGTTTTTAGTATTCAGTTGGAAGCCGCCCAGAGTGGCTGGGGAAACACAACCAGATGGGTGGGGTATAAATAATAATAAATTGTTGTTATTATTATTATTATTATTATTATTATTCCAGGTTTGCTGTGTGTGTATCCCGAAGGATATGTAACAACAGGGGCACGTAAGTAGTGGTACCACTGTATGACTCTCAGGACCCATAGCTCCAACAAAAACCTTTCTGAAGCTGCTATTTGTTTTTCAAGAGAACCCTCCATTCCCGCCAGCGGAAGCTTCCCTTGAATTAGGAACGGAAGTTTCAAGGAGATATTTTTTGTTGAGATGTGTTATAAGAAAAACTGCTCCCTTTCTCTTATGGGGTATAGAGCCCATATAGAGTCCACAGAGGCCAACCAGAGTATATTGAGAAGCAAAGTGGCTAGTAAGACTGATCTTTACTCAAAGAACTGTTGCAACAGGGTCCCCGCTCACCACATGCAGGAGGGAGGAGAACCCTGAACAATGGTGCGCAAGCCCTTATAAAGACTTTTGAAATTGCCCACCCTGTAGCCCAAGACCACCACCCTAAAAAAAATCATACATATATCACAGAAGGAGAAGTCCTGCCTGCCAGGATACCTGAGAATGGTCACTGATTGTATTGCCTGGGCAGCCTGGCCATTCTTTTATGATGGTTAATACTTTAGTTCCTGAATCCAGGTCACAGGCATACACAAATACGCCCTTAAGACAGGATTTGCAAGCAAAAAGACAGTAAGGGATTTGCCTTCCTTACTGCAGAGGAATATCTGAGGTCACTGGGAGAGTTAACATGGCTTCAGGATTGCTCTCCCATACTATTTCAGACACATGGTTCATATATTTAGATATGTGTGCATTTATGAATATTTATTCTATATTTCAGACCTTGAGATTCTTATAACAGATGGTTGCAGATAAACCCCTCCACTCTCCATGGTCCTGAGGCTTCTTGGGCTCCCCTATGGCTGTGATTTACATAAGAAACAAAACGTAAGGAGGGCCCTGTTGGATCAGGCCAAAGACCCAGGGTGGCTAGTCAGATGCCTATGGGAAAGAAGCCCACCATAATAATAATAATAATAATAATAATAATAATAATAATAATAATAATAATTATTTATTTATTTATTATTTATACCCTGCCCACTCTGGGCGGCTTCCAACAAAACACCAAAATACAAGGACAGGATTACTCTCCACACTTGTGATTCCAAGCAACTGGTATTCAGCGACATGCTGCCTCCAACAAAGAGACAGAACGTAGCCATTGTGGGTAGTAGCTATGGATAGCCTTATCCTTCATGAATTTGTCTACTCTTCTTTTAAAAAAAAAAAATAATAATAATAATAATAATAATAATAATAATAATAATAATAATAATTTTATTTAGACCCCACCCTCCCCAGCCAAGACTGGACTCAGGGCAGCTAGCAACCAATAATAAAAGCAGGCTGACTGAAATACAACTTAAAAAACAAGATTAAAATACAACATTAAACAATTAAAATGCAGCCTCATCACAGGAGGAGAAAGGAAAAAAAGGGGGGAGGGAATCAAATTGATTCTAAGCCAAAGGCCAGGCGGAACAACTCTGTCTTACAGGCCCTGCGAAAAGAAATCATATCCCGCAGGGCCCTGGTCTCATGAGACAGAGCGTTCCACCAGGCCGGAGCCAGTGTTGAAAAGGCCCTGGCTCTGGTTGAGGCTAATCTAACTTCCTTAGAGCCCAGGAGCTCTAGGGTGTTGCTATTTATGGACCTTAAGGTCCTCCATGGGGCATACCAGGAGAGGCCAAGTAACACCGTGATAATCTTGGTTGCCCTTTCCTGACTCTTCTCCAGTTCTACGGTGTTATTTTGGAGCTGAGGTAACCAAAACTGTACATGGTATTCAAGGTGTGGTCACACTATAGATTAGCAAAATGGTGTTATAATATTGATAGTTTTATTTTTTGATATATTTTCTTTTATAATACTGATTTAACTTTTAATGATCCCTAGCATGGAATCCCAACTTTTTCACAGCTGCCACACACTGGGTCAACATCTTCACTAAGCTACCAGTTTTATACTCAGAGGTCAGTCATTCCTGGTCTGTCACACCAGTTCAGACCCAATGGGAACAAAGATGCACAATTTTGTGACTTCGCCACATGGCAGAGAAGAGGCGGCCATTTTGTTTGGGGCAATATGTAGTTCTAGCCTGAGCTGCCCTGTTCTCTATGTGAGGCATAGAGTAATAGAGGCTGGGAGAGGTTGGGTGCCATAGGCATGGGCATCAATTATATGTACTCGGGGCAGAACCACATATTACCTTCCTGTGGCCATGTTCCTAAATTTATTTTTCCAGAATTAATACAAGTGTAGGGCCAACAGATACTTGTAGTGAAGAATGGGCAAAAGGTTGGAGACATTCATGTTGATGTTCCCTTACAAAGAAAATATAATTCTTCTGTGAGCTTACCACAGAACACTATGTATGTAACTAATGTACGAGAATGGTATTTTAATGTGTAATCTTTTATAACCTCATCAATTACCTCAATTTTGGTTAAGAGATCTTGCAGTTCCCCTGATTCATTCATTGACAAAATTTTCTCAGCACCCTGTAAGGAAACAGACAAAATTTGTTAATGTAACGGCTGAGATATAAAGCTTTGTTGGAGTTTTTGTCTCGACAATTTTGCTGAAAGTTAGAAAACAGGTGCTTTTTAAAAAAAAGGGGGGGGAAAGAAATTTATTCACAATATCATCATACTTTTTCAGCTGGCCTGTGTGTGCTTTGACTGCTGAACACAGGATTATTACATATTGTATCTCATGTTAAGTTGTGGGTGAACATATCAGACGACACAGTGAGAGCCAGTGTGGTGTAGTGGTTAAGAGCGGTAGTCTCGTAATCTGGTGAACTGGGTTCGCGTCTCCGCTCCTCCACATGCAGCTGCTGGGTGACCTTGGGCCAGTCACACTTCTTTGAAGTCTCTCAGCCCCACTCACCTCACAGAGTGTTTGTTGTGGGGGAGGAAGGGAAAGGAGAATGTTAGCCGCTTTGAGACTCCTTAAAGGGAGTGAAAGGCGGGATATCAAATCCAAACTCCTCTTCTTCTTCTTCTTCTTCTTCTTCTTCTTCTTCTTCTTCTTCTTCTTCTTCAACAGCTCTTGTTTATTCAGAGGCCAGAACAGAACTGAGCTGAAGGGCTCAGTCAGCCTGCTTATATAGAGCTCCAGTACAACGTTACTGTAGCAACTTTCTAAAACTATCCAATCACTGAACGTCACTTTCGATCCTTCATTTGCATAACTATCTACAGTATCCCCCTGCTGGCCCAGAGTGAGAACTTCAGTACATAACAGTATCTCATATATCTTGTACTACATGATCACTGCAATTCCCAGTCCCTCTTTTGCAATACATGCTTTCTTATAAATAAAAAACGGAAGGCACCTTGTTAATATGTCAAAGAGGCAATTTCTTATACATATAGTGCATCAGAGAATACAGCTAAATGAGCATGAGAAAAACAGTATTTCTACTGTTCAAGCATTTCCAGCTTGAATTCATCTGGAGCATGTTGAGGATATGATGCCAGGGGAAGAAAGATGATGAAAAATACCATTATGACACTAAAATCAAGATCCAGCCGTGAATAATAAAAATAATTTAGGTTGAGTACATAGGACCCTGGGGGATTTCTGAGCTCTGAAGCAAGGCAGTAATGAAGAGGTTCTTCGTTTTTCATCTTGAAAGTACAAAAGGTTACTGTAAAGAAAATTAAACTGCCAAAGAAGATATAAAACTTTCCTTTGGCTCTTTCTGCTAATCAGAGAGGACCTGTTGAGGAACTGAGCAACACTACCAGGGCATTTGTATTTAATGTGTGCGTTATTCAGGGTGTGGGGAGGGAGGGATTATACTTGCATATACTGGTTGCTAGGTGTAAGGAGTGTACCCATATCTTGGGCCCTCCGATAAGGGGTCAATTTGATTGTTTGTTTATTAGATTTCTATACCAGCTTTCATCCAAAGATCACAGGGCAGTTTACAATATAAAAACAAACAAACAAAAATCCCAAAGCGACAAATAACAACTCCCGCACCCTCATTTAAAAGGCCATAGATGGTTTAATTAGCCAAAGGCCTGGGAGAAGAGTAATGTTTTCGCCTGGCACCTAAAGATATGTAATGAAGGCGCCAGGTGAGCCTCTCTGGAGAGAGCATTCTACAACTGGGGAAGCCACCACAAAAAAGGCCTGTCCTTGTGTTGCCACCCTCTGGACCTCTCGTGGAAGGGGCACACAAAGAAGGGCCTCAGATGATGATCTCAGGGTCTGGATAGGCTCATATGGGGAGAGGCAGTCCTTGAGGTATTGCAGTCCTGAGCCGTTTAGGGCTTTATAGGTCAAAACCAACTGTGCTGGTCCCGTGGGTTAACTGTGAGGCGAGGTCTGAGTCCAGTCCGAGGTCAAGGGTGCAGTATGGAGGCAGTCCGTCAAAGATGAAGCTGGGTCCAAGGCAGGGAGTCGGGTGAGGTCAGGAGCTCCGGCAGGACAGGGTGCAGGCAGGAACTGGCTACCAACAATGTTGCTCCCGCAACTTGGGCCTGGGGCTGGCTGGCTTTTATTTATCTGCCCCGAGGCATAGGGCGGCCCCGGTCCACAGGTGACTCACCTCTCCTGGCCTGGAGTCAAGCACTCCTCCTGCGGGAACTTAGTTCCCGCCGCCTCTCTGCCCTCAGCCTCTGCAGCTCAGGAGAGGCTGGAGGGTTACCGGACCCAGAGGCAACCTCAGCCTCCCCTGACGAGGCTGAGAGTGGAGCACCTGCAGGCAATGGGTCCTCCATCACCTCAGGAGCCAGAGCAGACTCAGCTGGTACCTTCAGGCTCAAGCCCCAGCCCCGGCTCAGCTGGTTCTGGAGGCGGGGAATCCTGTGCAGGCTGGGATTCCTCAGGTTCAGCCTCCGAGTCCGAATCCCAGGCCATCACACCAGCACTTTTAATTGGGCATGGAAACTAATTGAGCATATAACGCCAATCCTGCCCTGGCTGCCAAACAATCTTGCCCTGGTGAGCAAACTGGCCACTGAATTCTGCACCAGCTGAAGTTTCTGAACTTTGTTCATAGGCAGTCCCACCTATAATGTGTTGCAGTCATCTAGCCTAGAGGGTAGCAGAGCATAGATGACAGAAGCTCGTCTATGTCCAGATAGGGGTGCAGCTGGACCAACAGACAAAGTTGATAGAAGGCACTCCGGGCCACTGAGAACACCTGAGCCTCAAGCAACTGCAAAGGATCCAGGAGGACCCCCAAGCTACATACCTACTCCTTCAGAGGTAGTGGAATCGCATCAAGAGCAGGCAACGTCCCATCCATCTGGTCTAGAGAACCACCCACTAACAGTGCCTCAGTCTGATCCGGACTGAGCTTCCGTTTGTTTACCAGACTGCTCCTTATCAAACAGCCTCCAAAAGTTAACCGGGGTCCCTTTGAAGCCTCCTTAGGTATTGCTATAAATTGCTATAAATGTCAGAAAGAAATGTGATGCCCCCAAATTACAGAAAACCAAAATATCCCTGTCGGAGCGAAAACAAACCAAAGTTGGATAAACCCAAGTCTCTAGCCCTAGTCTGGACAGTACCTAACTTACCAGTCTCTTTGCAGGACTCTTTTCTCATAGGTAGGCATTTCCCTTGCAGCCTTCTTCACCAGCTCCCCAAATTTCTGTATATCACTTTGATATCCGCTTGATCTCCCATCACCATTGCACATCAGCAATGGTGGATGCCTCACCCTTGGTGTTTAATGGGCCTTGGGGCACCTGTCAGGTCTCCAAGTTCACCTTATACTCCCCAAATGAATACATAGGAAAGATATGCACCCCCTTGCAGATGCAGCAGATACATGTATACAGAAGCAGTCTAGGGACTCAGCTACATTAGTAAAAAAAACCCAGCATTTTGATTGTGTTATAAACATACAACACCAGATGGCGCTGGAGAGTAAAAGAAATTCTATGTGATTTTTCATAGTGTTGTTCCCCCCCCCCTTTTGTTATAATGATTTAATTTTTGACATATTTATCGTGGGTTTTTTCCTGTGTGTAGATCCATCCTAGGACTGTAGTTCAATTTTTTTACACTGAGCTAGGGTACTGTATGTGAATTCAAGAGGTGCAGAGGGGTTCAGATCAAGTTCCATGGTCTTCAGGTTTCTAACTGCTATAGTCTAGAGAAACTGCCATTCTTCTGCTGCTGCCATTTTCAAGTTGTAAAGATCCTACAGAGACTAGGCCCACACACACACATAAAAAGCTTTATTGAAATTGAGAGTGTGTGAGAATGAGGCTGGGAACTTTTCTCTGAAAACAGTCTACTCCTTGGGATGGGATGGGATGGGATGGGAAGGGAAGGGAAGGGAAGGGAAGGGAAGGGAACCCTGCTCTCCTTAACATCAGTTCTGTCTGCTCCCAAGAGAGTCATCACCCCAATGCTTGAGAATTACTTCCCCACATGTGCATTTTGAACAAAGATGATGCATTTAGAAGTGCAGCAAATAACAGCATGCATTTTTTATGTAGCTATATGAAGCCTTGTGATTTAATACTTTTTAAACAATTTAAAGTGTTTCCTTACCACAACAAAAGAAAAGTACATTTCTGCAGAAGAAACAAAAAAATACAATACTACAAGCATTTCAGTGACGAAATTTCTCTGGTACTCAAATGCCACCTGCTGCTTCCTTTCTGTGGTGTTCATGGGAGACATTTAATATACAATAGATACCTCCCATACCAGAGATGGAGATCCTCTGACCCTTGGGCTCCTAATTTGGTTCATGAGACCCTTTACCTCAAACCATTCCCACCTGCGCAGTCAGCTGGTCAGTGGTGGCTACAAAGTCTGCTTCCTTTGCCTGCACTGTTTGATTTCAAACTGCATGGATAAAGGGAAATGCTTCATCTGGTGTCACAGTGACATCAAGCGATTGATGTCAGGTGACTGTGTGGTTTCAAAAACACCTACTGGCTGGATCCAGTTTCCCACTCCTTTCCTATACAGTCGTACATTGGATCCCAAATGCCTTGGCACTCGGACGTTTTGGCTCCCGAATGCTGCAAACCCAGAAGTGAGCTTCCTGCAGCCAATCAGAAGCCACGCTTTGGTTTCCGAATGTTTTGGAAGTCGAACGGACTTCCGGAACAGATTCCTTTTGACTTCCAAGGTACGACTGTAATTTTATCAGCAGTTCTTATAAAGCTGGGGCCTTTAAGGTATGGTTACCCAACGTCCCCATTTCCTGGGGACAGTCCCCGGATTTACAAATCTGTCCCCGGACAAAATCCGTCCCCGGAATGTCCCCGGATTTCATTTAATGTCCCCGGATTTATATTTTAAGTGTTGTAGATTATATAGTAGGGGATGAATGTTGCATGATTGGTTAAATGGTACAAGACACATCATATGGGGACTTCTGGCGAGGCAAAATGGCAGATGCCACGGCAGCGGGCAGCTCCTGAAGCCAGCCAGAGCCAACTGTGCTACCAGGCTGGCTCTGGGCTGCTGAGACTGCTGCTGCCACTGCCGCTGCCACTGCCGAGAGGGAACTGGGGACGCCCGGCACGTCAACTGGGGGAACCACTGACGCACCCACACCCACAACCCAAATCAAGCTGGAAGCGACTGCCCAGTGGCATTCCGGGGCCAGTAAAATCCCCGGAGCCAACGCAGGGAGAAGGAGGAGAGGAGAAGGAGAAGGAAGAGAGAGAAAGAGGACGGAGAAAAAAGAGGGGAGCTGCTGCCGCTGCCACTGAGAAAGAGAGGTAGGAGAGCACAGGGAGGGCAAGGAGACGTGGCCAAGCCCAGGCCCGACCTGAACCTACTCCACAGTGGTTAGCGCTCCAAGAAAGCAGGCCAGGGCCCAGAGGAAGGCCGTGCAACAGAGGAGACCGCAGAAGAGAAGATATTACTTCTTTATTTTTTTAAAAAAAATAATTTTAAAAAATAACTTATTTTCTCTTTTCAAAAAAAAAAGTGTCCCCGGATTCTTTGGGGAAAAAATCTGGTAACCATACATTTAAGGTGACTGCTAGATTTACCGCCACTGCTTTATGCAGGCAGTGTGGTGAGCTGGTTGTGCCCATTTGGCAACTTGCTTACTTTGTTTAGTGCTTTGATTGACGATCTCTGTGATTTCAGGGCAAATGAGAGTGAGCTGGCTTGTTGGGATGGCCCAGGGTTTTGCTTTGTTTGCATAGACCTGCTTCATCATAAGGACGGGTACAGGAGCTGTTTGGTGTTTCTAAATAGCCTTAAAATAAAATATCTACTTGCATAGGCAAGCAGGTTTTAAGTTTATAATCACTCGGCCATTGTCAGGGCTCCCCCACCCCTTTCTCAATACCTTTCAATACCTAGAAATGAGAAGCGTCCAGGCTCCTTTTTACGTAACCTTCTAGTCGAAATAGTTTCATTATGTATGCTTCATCGTTATCCCAGCAGAGGGCATGATTCATTTTCAGATATAAGCAGCCCTTGGCCAATATAAATGTTACAGACACACTAAAGTGCACTTAACAACATGGACAGAGGCAAGCTAATGCCACGAGATGATTTATCCTTACTTGGATGTGGACTCAATAAGGCTGTCCACCACATTTGAAGAACATAGTTGATGAATCTTTTGCCTTTCAACTTACTAATTAATTGATAAAATGTATTGATGGCAGACCCTTAAAACAGGTGTCTTTGGGGGATACAGCGGGAAGTATTAGAAAGCGTACAATTTGATTAAACAGAAACCACTATTCATTGTTAAAAGGAAAGGACATCTTTCGGTTTTCCCCCCCTTTGCAATTCAACTGACTTGCAACCTCAGTAAATATGTACACTCTTCTCTCCAGAGGTTGCTGGAATACAACTCCCATCATCCCTGATCACTAGCTATTCTGACAGGGGCTGATGGAGGTTGGAGTCCAACAACATCTGGAAAAGCACATGTTCTTTATCCCTAGCATATAAGATGGGGTAATAAGCAGTTTTGGGGTGTGGGTGGTGCTGTGGGTTAAAACCACAGAGCCTAGGACTTGCCGATCAGAAAGTCGGCGGTTCGAATCCCCATGATGGGGTGAGCTCCCGTTGCTCAGTCCCTGCTCCTGCCAACCTAGCAGTTCGAAAGCACGTCAAGTGCAAGTAGATAAATAGGTACCGCTCTGGCGGGAAGGTAAACGGCGTTTCTGTGTGCTGCTCTGGTTTGCCAGAAGTGGCTTAGTCATGCTGGCCACATGACCCGGAAGCTGTACACCGGCTCCCTCGGCCAGTAAAGCGAGATGAGTGCGCAACCCCAGAGTCGGTCACGACTGGACCTACTGGTCAGGGGTCCCTTTACCTTTAATAAGCAGTTCTATCCCATGTTTTCAGGTGCCAGGTGGGCACAGCAAAGAGGACTGCCTCAAACCCGTGACCAGCAACTGGACCCATTTAGGACCCAGAGCTCCACTCCTTCCTTACCCCAGGAAACATCCTGAATGACACTACCATCAATAGCTGTCACCCACTCACACTTTTGGCAGGCGCAGCAGAGACATCCGCATTGGGGCCTCCACTGTCAAGAGTCTGATGGAGTCAACATGGAGGAGCCTCTCCACTGCATCCAAACCCACCCCAGTGCCGCAGATGAGGGAGTTGGACTTTGGATTGCTCTGTTAGGCTCTCACTCGGATGAGGTAGAAGGTGAACAACCGTATCTGATTATACATGATAGCAGTGATTCCTGCATTCTTTTTTTGAGGCTCCTGGGACTGAAGGAATTGCAGCAAGCCTGACTGTCCTACTTGTAATTCACACACTAGCTGCTCTGTGAGACTGTGGTCTCTAAACTGTGGTCCTACTGAGCCTCTTGGGCTTGCTGAGCGGAAGGTTGGCGGTTCGAATCCCTGCAACGGGGTGAGCTCCCGCTGCTCTGTCCCAGCTCCTGCCAACCTGGCAATTGGAAAGCATGCCAGTGCAAGTAGATAAATAGGTATTGCTGTGGTGGGAAGGTAAACAACGTTTCTGTGTGCTCTGGTTTACATCACGGTGTCCTGTTGCACCAGAAGAGGTTTAGTTATGCGGGCCACAACATGACCCGGAATGCTGTCTGTGGACAAATGCCGGCTCCCTAGGCCTGAAATTGAGATGAGCGCCACAACCCCATAGTCGCCTTTGACTGGACTTAACCGTCCACGAGTCCTTTACCTTTACCCTACATGTATTTGTACATAAGATTCTTTCAAGTGCCCCATTTGATTTTTGAAAAGGTCTTCACAACAGGAGTTTCATACCTGTGTAGCTACAGGGTTGGATAATTTTGTTTTGTTTCAAATCAGTTCCACACAATTTTGCCAAGTCAGGTCAGGATGTTGTGGTTTCTCACAAGTGAAAGCCCTTCCTGTTAAAGGGCATGAACTGGGTTAACAGGACAGATTTATTGATCAGCTGCTGCTAAAAATGTAAGGAAACACAGGGTGATTTTTTTCATTTTCATCTTTTATAATAATTTCTCTATAAACATATGGGTCATATTTCTTCAATATATTCAAGGAGCCTTATGTAACAAAAAGGAGACTGCATAACAAAACAAACCTGATAAAGGCTAAAACTAAGGAACACATTTTTTTAAAAAAATAATCCATATATTATCACACTCCTTATGGCTTTGAGAATAAAATAGGCTTGCTAAATTTATTCCAACAATATTCTACCAGGCGATGAAAATACTTCTGAAAGACTAGATTATATGTTCTGCTATTGACCCCAATGTGCCTCTGTAAATAAATAGATGGCATTCATTTCATGACAATCTGATAAGATCAGCTGCAGTACATTGAGCTGTTTCCCCAGCAGTCCAAAAGAACTAAAATTATATCATGCTCAGCATACAGGTTTTCAAGCAGAGAAAATAAAACTCTTCCATGAACTACCTTAAGGCTCATAAAAAAATTTCATTGGCTTTTAAAAAGTATCGCCCAAAGTCTCTGTGTGTGTGTGTGTGTGTGTGTGTGTGTTTATTGGAGTATTTTTGGGCTGCCTTTCAGAGCATATACTCTCAGAAGGCTGTTTACAATACACAAAACAATTGTAAAAGCAGATAAGATTAAAACACTATTTAAAGCGCAACACATTGATGGCAAATGAAACCACATCATTATAGCTCAGTTAAAATGTAATGTGAGCAGCAGCAGCAGCATAAAACCATCAAGAAAAAAAAACGACCTGAATTCAAATCACCAATATATATCCTTGGATAATGGGTTCCATAGAGGTGGCACATGCCCCCACATAAAAGCCCCCCTTGTGCCTGACAACCAGAGGTGCCAAGTTCCCCAAAGACTGAGGGGGCCCAGCGCACATCACACACCTGTGACATCATACCTGTGACGCAAGCATGACGTCACATCATTTGGAGGAGGCCTAGCACTCTGGAGGATCCAGCCACTAAAGCGGCCCTGCACTCGACTCCATACTCAGCCTGCTCTGTCCCTTCAACATTCAGGGGGCCTGGCCCCCTTCCAACAAAAACTGAGAGTACCTGCTGCCAACCTATTTTATCTTAACAGTGGGCATAAAGCAGGGGCTCTGAAGTTGATCTCAGTTCATGGGCAGCCTTATGCAGGTGAAGGGAGTCCTATAGGCAACTGCCAATTGAGGAGAAATTACCGTATTTTTCGCTCCATAAGACGCACTTTTTTCTTCCTAAAAAGTAAGGGGAAATGTCTGTGCATCTTATGGAGCGGATGCATGGTCCCTGGAGCCAAATTGCCCAGGGGTGAAAAGCAGATCGTGCTTTTTTTTTTTAGAAAGCGGGAAGGGGGTGTTGAAACAAGCCGCTGATCGGCAAGCAATCAGGAGGGAGATAAGGCTGCGGGTAAAGGAGGCTGCCGGGGGGGAGGTAAAGACAGTGAACTTGCAAGGAGAGGAGACAGGAAGATTAAAGCAATGAGGAGAGAAATTAAAAGAAAAGGAGGAGCAAAAAACTGCTCCAGCTAAGCAAAAGACGCTGGCAAACAAGAGGGAAGGGGGTGTTGAAAGGAAGCAGCTGATTGACAAGCGATCAGGAGGGAGATAAGGGACACTAGCGATAAAGGAGGCTGCCTGGGAGGATCCTCAGGATTTTTGCATTGGGTCACCCCAAATTCACCATCAGATCACATAGCATGTCCATGGCTACAACCTGCACCCAAAAAACCACACATCCACGGTTTCGTGGGGCCACAATGGAGCAAAAACCTGGTTACAAAGCACGGATCCACATGGATTCTCAGGATTTTTGCATTGAGCTACCCCAAACTCACCGTCAAATCACAAATCATGTTTGTGGCCACAGCATGAACCACAAAAATCATACATCCACTGTTTCGTTCAGAATATATATTTTTTTCTTGTTTTCCTCCTCTAAAAACTAGGTGCATCTTATGGTCGGGTGTGTCTTATGGAGCGAAAAATACGGTAATCTTAGTCATGACTCCACTCTCCTTCTGATTGGGAGGGGGGAAGTTGTATACAACTCAAGTTAGAAAATAAGGCAGTTATTCAAAAGTAAGTGGAAGAGTTGGAAAGATGAAGCCAGAAACCTGAAGAGGAGAAGAAAGGCTAGAGAAGAAAAGGGCTGAAACGCTGAAAAGCCTTAGAGAACCCAGCTGGACACTATGGCAGAAAGGAGCCAGAATGAGACCACAAAGCGGCTTGGAAGACAAACTGAAAGATACAAATCAATACTCCCTTGCTTGGTGTATTGGTAAACTTGGATGCATTTATCTTTCTCTTTTTAGCTCTTATGAGTTTTCTCAAACAGTCAAATTAGTTCTTTTTCCTAAAATAGCGTAACTCAAAAACTGTGTAAGTTGCTGCCTTAACAAGCCCTTAAGTAGGCTGACAAACATAATGGCAGTTTAAGTAGGCAGCTTTTCTTCCAAACTGATGCGGCAGCCTAAAAAGCAAACTGCCTCGTCACTAAAAACCTGCATCGAAAAGGTAATGCACCCAAACCCAACCAAAGTTCCTTGGCTTGGCCTAGAAAGTACAGAAAATTCTGGCAGCTCTCATACAGGTCAGGCGCTGTCAAAATGATGGGCGTAGGTGGGAAGAGTTTGACAGTGAGTAAGAGCATGGAACTGAGGAGAATGCATTCTGTGGAGCCTGGACCTTGCAGCGCACATTCGGTAGCTGAGGCAGGGTCTCACTGCAGACAGAAAGTGGCAAATTTCTGTGGCCACTGCACCGACTCCCATTCAGAATCAACTCACTGACATTTCAAGCATTAGTGACGTGGCAAGCTGTGCTGCTTAGAAAACATCGCCAGGACTTGGAACACGAGGCTGGAGGACCGATTTGACAGAAATTGCAGGAAAAATAAAGACTTGGGTCTAACGGCTTGCTTAGCAGAAAATTGGTCAGACGCCTTGTTATTTACCCTGTGCCTAAATGCCAGCATAGGTTGAGCCGGTGAAAATCTAGAAGGTTAATAGGCTGTTTAGTGGCGGAAACAAGAGAGAAATTAAGGTATCCACTTGGGGGCAGTGGTGAAGTTAAGAAGAAGGAGGAGTTGGTTTGGCTAGCGTACGCCCCTTCCCTCTGATGGTACAGACTACAGCCTTTGACATCACGTACGTACATGGCGTTTTGTTGGCCTTGATGCGTGATAGAATTTTGACATTCTCAGTTAGTACCCTTAAAAAAAACAACCTCCTGTACTGAACCTAGACTCTAAAGTCAAGGTAGGGAGCATTTATGATTTTTTACTTTTTTAAATCACCAGACGATACTGACTTTAGAGATCTGATCCATAATGTAGATCAGGCTCTCCAACCTGGTGCCTTCCAGATCATTCGGACTACAACTCCCATCAGTCTCAGCCAGACTGCTGGCTGAGGCTGATGGGAGTTGTAGTCCAAAAGTTCTGGAGGGCACCAGGTTGGGAAAGACTTCTGTAGATGTTATGGGAACCTGATTTAAGAGTTTTCACTAACATAGCATTTGAGAAACGCATCCTTTTGCGTGGGCTTTTAAGTGATGTCCCAGTGGCGGACCTTGAGGTCTCAAATTCCAGCAGCGCCATGTGTGGTGCCAAAATTTGGCATTCACCCCCTCTCATGCTCCATTCTAAATAATGGTTGTGGCATTCCTTGTGTCCCCCCTCCCCAGCTCTGAACCCAAACTCTTAAATCTGCCTCTGCCAATGGCTAAGAGCCAGGACTCAAATAATAATAATAATAATAATAATAATAATAATAATAATAATTTATTATTTATACCCCGCCCATCTGGCTGGGCCTCCCCAGCCACTCTGGGCGGCTTCCATAGAAACCAAAAATACAGTAAAATATCACACGTTAAAAACTTCCCTGAACAGGGCTGCCTTAAGATGTCTTCTGAATGTCAGGTAGTTGTTTATCGCTTTGACATCTGCTGGAAGGGCGTTCCACAGGGCGGGTGCCACTACCGAGAAGGCCCTCTGCCTGGTTCCCTGTAGCTTTGCTTCTCGCAATGAGGGAACCGCCAGAAGGCCCTTGGCACTGGACCTCAGCATCCGGGCAGAATGATGGGGGTGGAGACGCTCCTTCAGGTATACTGGACCGAGGCCGTTTAGGGCTTTAAAGGTCAGCACCAACACTTTGAATTGTGCTCGGAAACGTACTGGGAGCCAATGTAGGTCTTTCAAGACCGGTGTTATATGGTCTCGGCGGCCGCCCCCAGTCTAGCTGGATTAGTTGTAGTTTCCGAGTCAACTTCAAAGGTAGCCCCACGTAGAGTGCATTGCAGTAGTCCAAGCGGGAGATAACCAAACAACTGCCCTCTCTCTCTCTCTCTCATCCCCCAAGATGATGCCCAGTGCTGCTGCAAAAAACCCAAACCACCTAATGAGTTATTACGATGTCTGAAACCTGCCTGTTTATTTTCATGCGTCTTTCTGCCATTCCACGTAGTTGCAATAGCAGATCCTGCCATGGGGATCCTGACTTGACCTCCTGGCCACTGAGTCATTTCTGCTTACTGGTCAGAGAAGGCAGTGTTAGGATATAGTTCCGTTCCACCTGAAAAGGAACAGGCATGACTGTTGTGTGTCACAGGCCTGTTTACTTCCAGCACAGGCTTGCTGGGAACTTCCGTTTGTATACTGCTGTTTGCTGGACACGAAGGGAAGCAGACATGTTTTTCCTTTGTTCCTGATGCTGGATAAACACTTGTAAACAATGCTTACATGTGCTTCTGTCCGCCACTTCCGTTGTGAGGATTTATTCACTCTGCTGATAAGAGCGTGCACAGCTTCTGAACATATCAGAGGCTCGTGTCGCTGATTGATGCTGTTCTGGGAACTGGTGTTTGCCTGGCTGCCGGCCGGTGGCTGGAGCCAGCTGGGGGCCTGCCAAATGCCCCCGACTCCCCGAATGAAGGAGGTGAGGACAGGTGACCCTACCTAGGCCCGAAGTCACCCCCCCAAACCAGGCCTCAAAACTGTCCAAAATTCCTTTCTCTCTTCTAAAAATCCACAGCTAAAGTTTTCCTCTCCTTTCTCACAAGATGCATAGGCAAAATGTTATTCTTTTATCAGTACGAGAAGGCTTCAAAAAGCTAATGAATAGGCTCTGTCAAAGCAAGTCTGAGAACTGACTCTTATCTCACTCTGGTTGTAACACATCTTGGACACGCTGAACGCAAGGCTTTTCATCCCCTTTCCTGGGAAGGGCGCCAAGAGTCCAAAACAGTCCCAAGACAGGAGCTTTCTGTTCATGCTCAGGAAACACATCATGGGGCAGGACTCTTGAGGAGGAGGAGAAAGGGGAGGGAACTGAAGGGGAATATATACTCTGTGTAAATGGCTGTGAACTCGTGCTTGTTTGTGAATTTATCACACTTGCTCCTTCTACCAGCCCGGATGGTAGAATAAAGCTTTTTCTCTGAATCTATTCCTTGAGTGTCTGTTGACTCCCATTTCCCTGTCCCGGGCGCAAAGCTCTTTTCACCCGAGGCTAAAAAGGCTACACCGGCAGCATCCCAACAGGCAGTATGGAGGGCAGCATGGTGTAAGCGCCCTGGGAGGAGTACCAGAGTGGTTCAGCTTGCACATTTTCACCACTCCGACCTCACCACCACCTCACCCAGGACGTCAACTGCTGGGAGGTCAGGTGAGAGCTTCTGCCCCACCACGCCATCTGTTATTGCCACATGGCGGCATGACACGTTCGTGCCATGTGTCAACGAGAAGCAGGTCCAAATCATCGGGATCATCACACGGCCATTATCAGTTATAATTTTGCATCACATCTGAAAAGACAGGCGACGATGCAGACCTGTGTCGCTGTTACCCATTGCTCGCCCAGTTGCCTTAATTGCCTCTTCTTCAAAAGCAGAGACAGCAGTGTTAATTAGCCCAGAAAAGAACCACTGTCGCACATCGCATTTGGCTTAATTGCACAACTGAGCACCGTCCCATCTCCACCTCTGCCCATTTGCTGCCTGTTTAGGACACTTCCCTGTAACGTGAAATACGTAGATTTTGCTACGACAATAATGTTTATTTATTTGATCCTTTCAGTTATTAATAGCCTGCTCAAGAAAGTGAGAAGCAACAAAATGCACACGAAAGACAGTATTTCGCTGAAATACGACAATGTAAAAACAAGACAGTGTACTAACAACATAACGGCGTCAGCCGACTCAGGAGCAGCGCTTTCCATCTCGGGTTTTGCATGTCAAAACAAGCACTTGAAATCTGCCAGCCAGTGCAGAGCTTTCTACACTGGTGTTTTCTGCTGACGGCAAGCTCCCCCCACAAGCAGGCTTGCCGTGGCCTCCTGCGCTAACTGCAGCCTCTGAACCAGACCCAGAATCAGCCCCGCGTAAATTGAAATTATTTATTTGTTAATTGCATTTATATCTTGCTCTTCCTCCTAAAAAGGAAAAAGAGGGGGGGGAACCAAGGCAGAAAACACATAAAGTGATCCAATTGAAACATCCAAAAACCTCTTAAAACTATTCCGGCGCTTATGCAGACTGGGATAAAGTTCTCTTGTTGAAAAAGGAAGGTTTTCAGGGGCCCAATGATTCCTGCTTTGCAGGCAGTTAGACCTCGAGGTCGCTTGCAGCTTGACAATCATTCTAGAATTAAAGCATACAATAGAGGTGGCTTGTATCTAATTTGAAAGGATGTGTGTCACTACACACTAAACACTTGATTCCTATCTTGTATAGAACAGACCCCTTGAAGAGATGGCATCTGCAGGACCCTCTCTCCTGAAGAGGGCAGTGATTGACTGGGTATTTAAGAGATACCTGTGGCGTTTGCCCGTTCGTTTAGAGCCTGTCCGTACGGGGAAAAAGAAAGGGTTAAAAATGTAGACCAATAGGAAAGCTGGAGGCGGAGCCTACATGTGTATAAAAGGGCTTCGCCCGAGGTTTGATAGAGTTGTTGGTGGGTAGTTGGTTGGTTTTAGTGGGATGGCTGGCTGGGAAAGGCAGTTGGAAAAGCAGTTGGCAGGCAGTTGGAAATAGAGAGACAGGGCAGTGGGTTCTTGAGTGAGGGGAGGTAGAAGAGATAGAGAGGAAAATAAGACTAAGAAAGTAAAGAGTAACAACGTTTGGAATGCCGTTGTTTGTGTCTGAAATAAAATACACTCTTCAAATGAGAAGAAAGAATGATGTTAAGTGATTAAGTTAATTTTACGAGAAATTTGTTTTGGAAAACTGTTACAATGATATACACTGAAATTCAGCCAGGGGGATTTGAGGAAGTCACTTAATAATGTTACTAAGATTGGATTAAGTGCAACTAAGATGTTTGTTTGTTTATTTATTAAAAAACTTTGGAAAATCAATTGGAAAAAAATTGGAAAAAAAGAAAGAAATAAAATACACTCTTCTTTATTTACTTGAGAACCTGACTGAGACTGAAGTGATTTTACCAGGGAGGACCTGGTTGGTGGCAGCGGATTAGTGGTGTACGGGTCAATAGTCCGTGAGACGACCAGGGGCTCCATACGAATGCCACAATACCTTTTAGATATCTGGGTCCCAAGATGCATTGTAGGGCTGGGCGATAATTGAAAACTGGTTTAAAGTCCATATAGTGATATCGGTTTCATAATTTATGACCTGGAAATATATCACAAATCATGGTGTGTGTGTGTGTGTGTGTGTGTGTGTTGTGCCAAAATCACAGTATGGGGAAAGCCATGAAGCCAGCCAATGCCTCTACATAGCTCCATCCTTATTTCAGACATCGTGATATATCAGTATATATCACAATGTTGAAAACCAATTATCACCCCGCCCTAATGTATAGGGCTTTGTGCAACAGAACCAGCACCTTGATCTGAGCTCAGCAGCTAATTGATGGCCAGACATTATGAAAACATCTAGAGGACTTACGGTTCATCTTTTCTGAACAAGAATGATTGAAATCAGCATGATGTATAGCAACAGTTTATTGAAGACTTCACAGTAAGTAATTGCTCTAATGGACACAGGAGGACAGCCAGTTCTCTTTAGGTATGGTTGGGCCACTGAAGGAGAGCCATTGGGTTTTATTATGCAAAACACTTCTGAAATAGAATTATTTCGTTCTTATCTTGTCTACACATTATTCTAGACATGTTTTGTTAAGTCTCTCTGCTTGAATTCATTATGACTGCTATATATCGATTCGCGTTCTTTGTATTCCTTTCCTTTTGATACTGTATTTTAGAGAAACTCAAACAATGGTGAAGATTTGTGTCTTGTTTTTATACATGCATTCCTGATTATTTCTCATGCTTATTGAGTAAAATGTGCATCGTAGGGAGATGGTATTCAAGCATATGGTACTTACCCCAAGATACTGGCCTTCAATAAACACAACTGGTAGCGATGGGATTTCACCTACTTTCCTGCACCTCTCGTCCAGTTCTTTCCCATAGTCACCATTCAGTGCAATGTTTTTCTCTTCAAATTTCACTCGATGGTTTTGGAAGATCTTCCGAACCAGCTCACACCGCTCAAAGGTTGTTCTAACCACCCGAAGGCTGGTTGTGTAAATCACTATGCGCCCATATTCCAGAACTGATGATACCTGTAGAAGAAAAATGAAACATTTTTTTTTTCCTTTGCATGCTCCTTCATGGTGCATTTTTGCCTCAACCAAACATCACATAACTGTACCAACTCAGCCCTAAACATGGGCATTATTTCGCTCTTACCTTTCCTATCTTTGAGGAGCAGTAGGAGAGCTGAAAATAATGCCACGATATTTCACATCTGCCAACCAATGAGCCTCTTTGATTTCAGACAGTACGAGGGTATATTGGTCTAAAAAGCCAGGGACATAAATTTTCACTGCCTTCTAGCAGCTATTGTGGCTCATTTACCAGAAGCAATGTATTTAGCATTAAGTTTGGACGTGTATACTTGATTCTGACCAAACTAAGCCTTCTGATGTATGTTTTGCTCTAGGATGCTTTTATCTCTTTCTGTGGTGATCTATCAGCCCAGATCTGACCCACACATCCAAAAGGTAACAGGGATTGCACAATGCCTTCCTCCCTGCCACTGCCTCCTCTCTTCTTCTCCCCATATCCCCGGCCATTTTTAAACGTTTTGCTGGACACGGCGCAGCAAATGGGGAGGACAAAGGGCCCCTTCTCACCACGGCGACTGCCATGGCTAGCTGACACCAGTGGCCTCTGCGGCAGACACTTACTGCGTTCTTCTGCGGTGACCCAGTGACACAGCATGGGAAAGGAAAGTTGATCTCCATTGGTGCAAATTTTGCCTAACAGATGGGCCAGCCCTCACTCTGTCATTGATTTGTACCTTAAATGCACAGTCTACCCCATACCCTCCAACAAATGTCTAATACAATAGCTAGTAGTAGTAGTAGTAGTAGTAGTAGTAGTAGTAGTAGTATTAGTATTATCCCACCCACCTGACTAGGTTTCCCCAGCCACTCTGGGCAGCTCCCAACATATATAACAACATACAGTGATACCTTGGGTTAAGTACTTAATTCGTTCCGGAGGTCTGTTCTTAACCTGAAACTGTTCTTAACCTGAAGCACCACTTTAGCTAATGGGGCCTCCTGCTGCCACCACGCCGCCAGAGCACGATTTCTGTTCTCATCCTGAAGCAAAGTTCTTAACCCGAGGTACCATTTCTGGGTTAGCGGAGACTGTAACCTGAAGCATCTGTAACCTGAAGCGTATGTAACCCGAGGTACCACTGTAATAAAACATTAAACATTAAAAAACTTTCCTATGCAGCGCTGCCTTCAGATGTCTTCTCAAGGTTGTACAGTGGTACCTCGGGTTACAGACGCTTCAGGTTACATACGCTTCAGGTTACAGACTCCGCTAACCCAGAAATAGGACCTCGGGTTAAGATCTTTGCTTCAGCATGAGAACAGAAATTGCACGGCGACAGCGGGATGCCCCATTAGCTAAAGTGATACCTCAGGTTAAGAACGGTTTCAGGTTAAGAACAGACCTCCAGAACGTTCTTAACCTGAGGTACCAATGTATAGTTACTTATTTCCTTGGCTCGGGCAGCTGCATACACTGGCAGAGGAAGAGGAGTGCGGGGGGAGCGCACCGCCCCCGGCAGCACGACCCCGGTGGTGCCATCGTGGCTGCCCCCCCCTGCCCACGCTGGGTGCCATGCCCCTGCAGGCGGCGTGCCAGGCCCTGGGACGCGTGCCAGCCCCTCCCCCACTGGTCTCATAACTATACCCACCAACATTTCTTCGATGAAAATAGGGGCATCCTAAGGAACATTCCAGGATCAAAGCAGGAACTGGGACGGCTTCTGTAAATCCTGGATTGTCTCTGGAAAATAGGGATACCTGAAGGGTCTGCTACCCCTACCAACCAAACAGCTGGCCATGAACTTGATTTGGAAGCCACCTGCTCCAGCGTTGCCCTCCTCGCCTCAAAACAGTCAGTGACCCCTGCCAGGCTACGATTTAGCTGCTCACCGCTCGGGGCCACATCTCCTGTCAATTTGAAGAGTGTGTTCGTGTGACCTTTACCTCCACAAATTGCACTCCTGGTTTTTGTAGCGAGGCTTCCACTTTTGCATGCAAGCCCTGCTCTGCCACCAATGCTTTTTGTTTAGCGTTTTACTTCTTGAAATAAATACTATCAGTCACACGGAAAAGTGGAAATGGCCAGAAGCAAGGATGCCGGGCCGCTTGCTAAAATGATGGCTTTCAGAGGAGCAGCCTACAGCCTTGCAAAACAAGTGACCCCTTAGCTTCTGTTATGTGAGATAAAGTATGATGAGATGCTCTGCTTAGGCATGTGTGTGTGTGTGTGTGTGTGTGTTCGTGTGTTCACCATACAAAGTGCTACTGGGATCTTTTTTTTCCTGACACATTTCTGCTAAGCTTTCAACGTCTTCACACAATTTATACAGGCTGTTTAAGTCACTCAAAATCTCAACACAGTGCAAAACAATTCCTTTGCTTTCAGTGCAGACTGAATTGCTCACACAATATCACAAAAATGGCAGCCTCCCTATGATTGACTTTAAGTCTTGTGAAAGTGACCAAACTCCCAGTTTCTTTTGTAGCTAGAAAGCACGCAGAACACCTCCCAGCCACACAGGAAGCCCCCAAAGCTGATGGCTCCCCTTCTCACAGTACTACAAGTCCATTATATTAAATAAAGTGGGCACAGAATCTCATTATTTCACCTCCCAGCCACCGAAAAGTCACAACATGTCCATTTTTGTTTTGTTGTTTCTCTATCTGCAACATGATTCCATTTTTACCTGCCCACTTCCCATAATAATAAATATCAAATTCTCATCTCAACCCTTCTACACTCATCCAACTCTTCTGCACTCCCATGCATATGAGGTAAACATCTATCAGCACATGAATACTTGAGAAGGTTGATTATGCTGGTGATATTGCCCAGACTAGCCTGATGCTCTACTAGCAGACAGAAATGCTTGCACACAAATTACAAAGGAGTGCTTTGGGTTTGTGACTTTGTTGAGACATATTACTCCAATATAATTAGCTCGCTCATCCCTCTAACCTGCCACCCCTAAGACCATTATCCAATGTGTGTGTGTACATAAGGAAACATGGGAAGCTGAAAAGGGACATCAGCAGCCACTGTGGGAAGCCACAATGTGTGAGTCACTTGAAACAGGGAGCTCCACCTGTAGGACAGAGATGCATTTCTTTCTCCCACAATAACAGCTTCCCGTGGGAAAGAGACACTGCCTGCTCTTTGCTATGTTGCAGCAGCAACAGCAGCACTGCAGACAGCCAGAGGGTGGCGCTGTTGCTACAAACTGTGCAGAGGTCAGGTGAGTCTAGGAACCAATAGCGTTCCAGCCCAAATCAAATGTTGCTTGCTCCCTCCCTAAGTGGTACCACTGTGGTGTTAATCCTGTTTCTGTCCGTACATAGAAGCAGGAATTTATTTCACAGCACAATCCAGCTCTCTATATGCAAATAGTAAAGGTAAAGGGACCCCTGACCATTAGGTTCAGTCATGGCTGACTCTGGGGTTGCGCACTCATCTCGCTCTATAGGCCAAGGGAGCCAGCGTTTGTCCGCAGACAGCTTTCCGGGTCATGTGGCCAGCATGACTAAGCCACTTCTGGCGAAACCAGAGCAGCGCACGGAAACGCCGTTTACCTTCCCACCGCAGTGGTACCTATTTATCTACTTGCACTGGCATACTTTCATACTGCTAGGTTGGCAGGAGCTGGGACTGAGCAACGGGAGCTCACCCCGTCACAGGGATTTGAACCACCAACCTTCTGATCGGCAAGCCCTAGGCTCTGTGATTTAGACCACAGCGCCACCAGCGTCCCTAAACCAAAATCTCTGGTTGCTGGCATTCATGTTCTCTCCCCCCCCCCCCCGGTGCAGTGCCCCCTCTGCCCTTGTGCCTGGTACTTTATGGTACATCAATGTGGCAGCCGCTATATGTAGCTTGAAACGCCCTTTGAACAGAAGCCGCTGATCCCAGTGGGAGCAAATTAATTGTAATATTGTGTAATTATCTACCGTATAACCAATGTCTTCTTGGCTGAGCAATTCAAATCCAATTAGAGAGACAAAGATGCTTGGTTGTGCTTAATCAGTGGGTTCACTAGAAGCTAACATCGCTATATGCATACAAGGCTTTAAAAAATATCTCTGTTTACAGCAGTCTTATTCTTATCCATGAGTCACTTTGTCTGTTACTATCAGTAGAATGGTGGTATCTCTGTGGGGGGTGGGGTGACATCTGAGCCCCAAGGTACTTACATTAATGGCTGAGAGAACCATATGTCCTAGCCAGGAGAAAGTACAGTGGTACCTCAGGTTACATACGCTTCAGGTTACATACGCTTCAGGTTACAGACTCCGCTAACCCAGAAGTAGTACCTCGGGTTAAGAACTTTGCTTCAGGATGAGAACAGAAATAGTGTTCTGGCGGCGCGGCAGCAGCAGGAGGCCCCATTAGCTAAAGTGGTGCTTCAGGTTAAGAACAGTTTCTGGTTAAGAACAGGCCTCCAGAACGAATTAAGTACTTAACCCGAGGTACCACTGTATACTGTAGAGGTAAGGAGGGTTGAAAGTAGACCAGAAGTGACCCCCTGCCAATTTGGGGGAGATTCTGGGAATAGCAGAGGAATGCAACTGTGCATGGCCCTAAGGGGGATGCATGTTGAAGTAAGGGAAGGAAAATCGCAGCTAAGAAGCTCAAATATATATATTTTTGACTGACACTTTTCTTTGGAAACTAAACCAATGTCCAGACTTTAACATTCAGAAACTTTGCTTGCAGAAACTTATAGATGAATTAAAACATGACATTTGCAGTCACAAGCTTATCCCAGCATGGGTTTACGGTGTCTTCTTCTAACTTCCAAGCAACTGTGTTTTTCTCTCTTTGCTGAGTTTAACAGTCAGCCTTCTGTATCTTAATTAGCTCTGCAGCTCCTCTGAGAGATTTCCTCTTTTACCTTCTCCTGCAGCTTAGTTCTCTTTCTTTCCACCACAGAGGGAGCACTCCAACACTCAATTCAACTTGGCAGTGCTCACAGTGGATTCTAAAATGGTCACCTTGCATCACGTAAAATGGAGTCTCTCCTTCACTCGATACCTCCCGTGTGACCAACGTTAGCCAATCACATGAGAAGTACTAAAGAACTCTCTATAATTCAATTACTAACCAATCAAATTTAAACACATAGTAATGCATACGATCATGTACAATTTCAGTGAATTAAATTATTATACTTAATGCGGACAGAACTGTGAAACAGTGACCTCAGGTATGAGGACCCCATTCTTGGAAGCATATGGGGAACCTAGGATGGGCCATGGGGTCATAAATCAGGAGAAAAGGTGATATATATCTATCTCTGTTGGAAGCAATCCTAGGCAGTGATAGGATGTTAGTGGGTTTCCCTGCCACCAATTCAGATAGCTCCATCCTCACTCCCTTTATACTGCAATCCATCGTTTGTCTTGCTGACTGGGGATAATGGGATTATAGTCCATAACATCCAGAGGGCTACAGGCTGGTCAAGGTTTCTATCACTAGCTGTGGTGGGAATGTAAGAAAGCAAATAACTTCTGGGAAATGATATATAATGAGATGAAAAAGATGTTGAAATATACATTCTTAAAAAAAAACCAGAAGCATTTTTACTTGGTATTATAGGCCAAGACATTAATAGGCAAGATGTCAAACTGTTCTTATATGCAACAACAGCGGCAAGAGTATTGTTAGCCTAGAAATGGAAGCAAGTAGAAATTCCGACGAAAGAACGGCAGGCGAAATTAATGGACTATGCAGAATTGGACAAAATGACAGGAAGGATTCGAAACCTGCGGGACCAGAGATTTACAGAAGGTTGGAAGAAGTATATGAATTATTTGAAGAGCAACTGTATTCAACAAATTATAATATACGAAGAAATATACGAAGTGTTACAAAGTAGAAAAAGATAAAGATATTGGTTATGAGTGTGACATGTAATAGGGAAAATAAGAAATGCATACTAAGAGATTAGATTGGAAAATTTTCAGACAGGACTGATGGAAGTCAAAAAGATTGAATAAGACGTAAAAGTATGTTTAATTACTGTTGAAAATGATATGTTAAAAACATATATATATATATGTCAGGGAACTGCCATCGAAACTAGAGGAGGAGGCGAGGCCCCACAACGATGCTGGAGAGGGGCCAAGCAGGGAGAGAGGCAAGTCTCCTGTTGGGGAAGAAAATCAGCGCTACACCAGGGATAGAGGGGGGCCAATGGGGGAAGCAGAGAGCAGGCTCCGGGACTCTTCACTGGACACCAGCGGGGAGAGCACAGGTCCTCCGCTACCCACGCCCTCCCTGCGCAGGAGACTTCCGCGCAGGGAGAGTAGGAGGAGACTGGGCGTCAAACAACTTTTATGTTGGAAAAGGTTTAAGAAATGCCCACTGACGGATTCTGCCAGCGACTGAACAGCCACGGAGTGGATGGCTGTCCAGTGAGAAATGGTTTAACCAGCCAACCTAGCCCAGCGCGGCAGCTATTTACGCACAAGCAACCCCTAAAGCCATTACTATATATATATATATATATATATATATATATATATATATATATATATATATATTCTATCACTAGCTGGGTCTAAGACATAAGACCCAGGGATAGCTCAATCAGTAGAGCATAATCTCAGGGTTGTGAGCTTGAGTCCCACATCGGGCAGGAGATTCCTGCATTGCAGGGGGTTGGACTAGATGACCCTCGGGACCCCTTCCAACTCTACAATTCTACGATCCTATGCGGAAGACTGTTCTTCAACATGAGTTACAAGGGGTAATCACTGCAAATGGATTGCTTGGCTTATATTTTGGGAGTGCTTTGCTAGCCAAAACAGGTGGCTACTCGCTCTCAAGATAAGCTGCAGAAACAGCCTTGGCCCAGTATACCTGAAGGAGCGTCTCCACCCCCATCGTTTTGCCTGGATGCTGAGGTCACCGCCAAGGGCCTTCTGGCGGTTCCCTCATTGCGAGAAGCAAAGCTACAGGGAACCGGGCAGAGGGCCTTCTCGGTAGCGGCACCCGCCCTATGGAATGCCCTCCCATCAGATGTCGAAGAGATAAACAACTACCTGACATTTAGAAGACATCTGAAGGCAGCCCTGTTCAGGGAAGTTTTCAATGTGTGATATCTTAGTGTATTTTTGGTCTTTGTGGAAGCCGCCCAGAGTGGCTGGGGAAACCCAGCCAGATGGGCGGAGTACAAATAAATTATTATTATTATTATTATTATTATTATTATTATTATTATTATTATAAATGGCTCAAAGTTTGGTCTAGTCGCTCAGGCGGGTGGGTGGGTGTATGCGTGTGCATGCACTTCTGACTCCCTATTCTCTCCTGTCACAATAGCAGCAGTTCCCTTATGCAATACCTCCGTCTGTGAGTCTCGGTGCCCTTTACAAAGAGTAATAAATCTCTACAGTCACCAGCTCTTCGCTTTATGGCTCTGCAAGGAAGGATGCCCAGCTGCCTTGCCCTCTGCTTTCTCATTTCTTCCATCTTCCACATAAAATTCATCTCAAATGCCATACAGCACGGGGAACTATTGTGTCGACTGCTTCCTCTTCCCCACACAGATATTGCGTTAGATACTGAAGCATTTCACATCCCTGAGTGTGATCCGCTGGAGAATTCCATGTGATAATGAACACTACTGGCAACTAGCAACAATCTGGGTCACAAGCAGGGAACAGTACCTATTAAAATACTGTGCCAATTACTTTAAGAGGCAATGGGGCCTCGTGGATGGGCCAATGTAAGCGCTCAGCCGATTCGTCTGGTAAAGGTTTTCCTGCAAAGAAGAGGTTTGGTTGTGCCTGTCTGTGTGGTTATGTTGGATTATATTCCCACAAAACCTGCTCCCTGGTTTAGGAATTAAATGTTATACAGTGATACCTCAGGTTACATATGCTTCAGGTTACATACGCTTCAGGTTACAGACTCCGCTAACCCAGAAACAGTGCTTCAGGTTAAGAACTTTGCTTCAGGATGAGAACAGAAATCGTGCTCCGGAGGTGCAGCAGCAGTAGGAGGCCCCATTAGCTAAAGTGGTGCTTCAGGTTAAGAACAGTTTCAGGTTAAGTACAGACCTCCGGAACAAATTAAGTACTTAACCTGAGGTACCATTGTATAAATAAATGTTGTATAAATGTATATGTATATTTTTGAAAATAAAAAAATTAAAGAAAGAAAGATTGTGTCTGAGCAGTTTCCCCCTTGCCCTGCTCCTTTTCCAGGGGAAATGAAATAAACTCAGTGTAGAGCTGGGGGGGGGGGTTAAAGGAATTAAGCAAGAAGATTCAGCTGAACCCCTTTGACATGCTACAATATGCTGTACAAGGAATATTTTTTCATGGGAGAGCATTCAAATATGCCACTCCCCTCCCTGCCAAAAGAAGTGGCGCAATCCAGGAAAACGTTGAGCAAGTGAGTCTCCTGACTGGGTAAACTGGCCTTTGGATGCCAGCCTGACCAAACTGGGTTTAGCTTCCAATTCATTCTTGGATTCAGCTTTGAGCAAATCTTTCTCCAAATTTCAGTCCCCCGTCGTTGGAATAATAGGGCTCTGCTTATTCCAGAATCAATGTAAGGCGGCAGGAAATGTTGTCAGCCTGAAGCTTTAACAAATATAAATATAATTAAGTCATTAAGCCCACACAAATTTTACCTTGCCGTGCCTGGAAAAGCCTGTTTGCCCATCCTCAGTTCTCCAGACTGCAGAAAATGCTTCGAGGGCTGTTGTGAAAGCAAGAAATAACCCACACTTCCATGTAGGCGAAATCATGGCGTCTGCCTATAGATTGCCATGTGTGAAGTTGGTCTATTTTGCACCAGGAAGCTCACTGAGCCTCAGCTTTCCAGTCTCATTCACTAAATACAGCAGGCATCATTATTATGTGGCTTCCAGCATACAGTGGTACCTCAGATTAAGTACTTAATTCGTTCCGGAGGTCCATTCTTAACTTGAAACTGTTCTTAACCTGAGGTACCACTTTAGCTAATTGGGCCTCCCGCTGCCACCACACCGCCACTGTACGATTTCTGTTCTCATCCTGAAGCAAAGTTCTTAACCCGAGGTACTATTTATTTCTGGGTTAGTGGAGTCTGTAATCTGAAGTGTCTGTAACCTGCAGCGTCTGTAACCTGAGGTGCCACTGTATATAAAAGCATAATAAATTGCTAATATTTTTTAATATATATATAAAAACTGCCCTATACAGACAGGGCTGCCTTCAGAAGGCTTGGGGGTTGGATAATTCCACACACCCCGAACATTTCTCTGATGAAAATAGGGACATCCTAAGGAAAAGCAGAGGGATGTGGGTGGCGCTGTGGGTTAAACCACAGAGCCTAGGACTTGCTGATCAGAAGGTCGGCAGTTCGAATCCCCGTGATGGGGTGATCTCCCGTTGCTCGGTCCCTGCTCCTGCCAACCTAGCAGTTTGAAAGCACATCAAAGTGCAAGTAGATAAATAGGTACCGCTCTGGCGGGAAGGTAAACGGTGTTTCCGTGCGCTGCTCTTGTTCACCAGAAACGGCTTAGTCATGCTGGCCACATGACCCGGAAGCTGTACGCCGGCTCCCTCGGCCAGTAAAGCAAGATGAGCGCCGCAACCCCACAGTCGGCCACGACTGGACCTAATGGTCAGGGGTCCCTTTACCTTTAAGGAAAAGCAGGACAAACCCGAAACCCGGAGGGGTCTGTATCTAGAAAATAGGGACACTTGGAGGGTCTGCAAACCAATTCCCAATCATCCAGATTCATAGCTGCCGCTCCTCTTAAGGCAACTGGAAGCACAGGCCCAATGCGCAGCACGCTTACTCCTGTTACCGGCATCACATGCATACCTGTGATACTGCAGACCCCAAAAGGATAAACAGAAACAAAGCAATGGCCTGGTTCATTGATACACAGCTGGTTCCACACTGCGTATTGAAAGCAGGTTTGCATCCACAGTTTCATTCCCCGCCATCTACTACATGCACGTGTTATGTTAGTAGGAAAAGCGTCACATTTCCTGCAGCCCCCTATACTTGACGTTCTCCTTTGCAAAAGTAAGTGAGACAGAATGAAGTCAGTGGTTTGGTCACTTTTCGCACTTTTTTTTTAAAAAAAGATAGTCATAGTTCACTTATCTCTGCCAGATGATCAACTGCATTTCGCTTAATTAAAAGGCATCGTTGTTTGTTGAACTTTGCAGCAGTCAGCACTGCAGCAGTGCATGGCCTGCCTACAGCTACAAGGACTTGTTTTCCTGATACTAAGGTAGAAATGCAGATCTCAAAAACAATGTCAAAAACAAAATGCCTTAGCATTTTGAGTTTCTTTCTCAGTCTAGGGCAGATCGAGTCCATTTCATTAGCAGAGCAATGCAAATAGTTCACCGGTGTGCTGTGTTCCCTTTCTGTCTGCTTGATTTGCCAACCATCCGAGCTAGCTTATATTAATTAAAACAAGTGTCACCGCTTCTAATAGTAGCTCTCTTAAGGGTTATAGATTGCAATCAGTGAGAAACGAGCAGTTGCTAGTACGACTCTTATCAGATGGACTGAGCTCTGTTGAAAATTTACGGCATTTTTCCTTGGCAGTTGATCTAACCTTTCATCCCAGGATTAATTACACTTCAGCATCCAGTCCGCCTGGCACAATTAAACTTATTTTTCACTCATCCAGGATGTACACAAGCCCTGGCATTATTGAAACAGGCTTTCTTCCTAAATTGTTAAACTAGCTGTGGAAGTGTATGTTTATTTTATTTTTGCAATATGCTTTCTAAACAATATGGTGAGTATGATTGCTAATCACTAAGACTTAATTTGCTACTCCAGTTTAGATGGCATAATGAATTATTATTATTATTATTATTATTATTATTATTATTATTATTTATTTATTTATTATTTATTCCCGCCCATCTGGCTGGGTTTCCCCAGCTACTCTGGGTGGCTTCCAACAAAAGATTAAAAATACATTAAAACATCAGTCATTAAAAACTTCCCTTCAGATGTCTTCTTAGATAGTTGTTTATTTCCTTGACATCTGATGGGAGGGCGTTCCACAGGGCGGGTGCCACTACCAAGAAGGCCCTCTGCCTGGTTCCCTGTAACTTTGCTTCTCACAGTGAGGGAACCGCCAGAAGGCCCTTGGCGCTGGACCTCAGTGTCCAGGTAGAACGATGGGGGTGGAGACGCACCTTTAGGTATACTGGGCCGAGGCCAGTATATCTGGGTTAAAGAAGCCATTAAATTGGCTGGTGCCCCTGGTGAGAGTTGGAGTAGGACAGAGGACCTGGCAGCCCACACTGAATAGTCACTGGGGAGGTGAGGGTTCCTACATTCTTGTCAGCAGGTATGGAGAAGCAGAGGTAGAGGCTGGGTCAGCAGCACCATGAAGGTGTGCAGCTCCTGATTGGCCAGCTGTCCCTCGCAGGCAGGTAGTCCCAAAAGCATATTGATGTTGTTGGCTCAGTTTCTCCTCCGCTGCCTCTTGATGCCTTTTGACCCTTTCCCCCCCTCTGTGAAAAAGTGCAGTCTCCCATCCCAACAGCTGTATAAACCCTTTTAAAGGGAGGCTAAATCTTGGGAAACATGGACCACTTACAAACACCATCTCCAACTCCTCGAAAGATTCCATCAACAGTGTCTCCAGAAAATTTTACACATCGCCTGGGAAGACAGGCAAACTAATGGCAGTGTACTGGAAGAAGCAAAGATCACCAGTGTCGAAGCAGTGATTCTTCAACATCAACTTCATTGGACTGGTCATGTTGTTCAGATGCCTGATTATCATCTTCCAAAACAACTACAGTCGTACCTCGGGTTACATACGCTTCAGGTTACAGACTCCGCTAACCCAGAAATAGTACCTCAGGTTAAGAACTTTGCTTCAGGATGAGAACAGAAATTGTACTCCGGCGGCGCAGTGGCAGCAGGAGGCCCCATTAGCTAAAGTGGTGCTTCAGGTTAAGAACAGTTTCAGGTTAAGAACGGACCTCTGGAACGAATTAAGTACTTAACCCGAGGTACCACTGTACTCTATTCTGAACTTAAAAATGGTAAGCATAATGCTGGTGGTCAACAAAAGAGGTTCAAAGACTCTCTGAAGGCAAATCTTTAAAAATGTAGTATACACACCAACAACTGGGAAACACTGGCCTACGAGCACTCCAGTTGGAGAACAGCCTTTACCAAAGGTGTCATGGGTTTTGAAGATGCTCGACCTCAGGACGAAAGGGAGAAACGCACTCAGAGGAAGACACGCTTGGCAAACCCTCACCGTGATCAACTCCTGCCTGGAAACCCATGTCCCCACTGGGGAAGGACGTGTGGATCCAGAATTGGCCTCCATGGTCACTTATGGACTCATTGTTAAAACTGTGTTTATGGAAGACAATCTTACTCAGCTACGAGTAAACGCTAAAGAAGAAGAAAGCTCTGGGTTACCAAGCCTGGCAACCCTGCAGAAAATATTGCATCTAAGAAAATGACACAAAAAAACATTCGTGTCCCCTGAAGTGCAAGTCAATTTCATCTGAAGTAGGCCACATATTCTGCAGGGGAGACTGGCCCATTAAGGTGAATGGGGCACTGCCCCACCGGTATCAGACTGCTCTCAGCCACTTTCACCTGTCTGCCATCTTATTTACAACCAGTCAGGGTAGAATAAAATATTGGGAGGGGCCTGGTAAGCCCCACCCTACATAATTGATTACATGACACAGTGCATGCACACCATTTGAATGCAAATGCCTATCAACTTGGGGAAGCAGTCCCCTCAAATATTTTATGGGGGGGGGGCAAAGGGACCTCAGCCCCAAGGAGTTGGTTCTTATGCAGCCTGTCCAGATTACATACTGACTGTCACCTTTTTCCTCCTTAGTCTCAGTGATGCCTTTGTAAAACACAACAGGGAAGATGGTGGAGATGGAACCAGAATTAGCTGGTTCTGCCTGTCATTGGCTCTGGTACGACCTACTGTTGGCCTCCCTGCCTTTCACACTATCAATCCCGATGGTCACCAGACATCACTGGATATACAAATTCATTTGAGAGAGGACAGCAATGCTTCGTACAAATAAAATTCTTCTTCTTCTTCTTCTTCTTCTTCTTCTTCTTCTTCTTCTTCTTCTTCTTCTTCTTCCACATATTTTTTTAAAAAATCCCTGCACAGAGGAAACTGGAATACTGAAAAGAAGAATTATAGGCTCCTGCTGGCTTTCTGTATGTAGAATTTTGTTGTGTGGAGCAGCAATCAATCTTTCATTCCCCCAACTGTAGTCCTAGAACCATTTTTCCATGGGCTGAGCTGTTTGTCAAGAGTAGGGGTGGAGAACTGGTGCCCAGGGTGATGGGAGTTGTAGTCTAGGCAATGTCTAGAGAGCCACCAATTCCCTCCCCTTGGTCTGGAGAATATCTAAAGGAGCCCATGTAGTTCTGGGTCAGATATACAGCAGAGTTCTACCCCACTGAATTCTGCTGGAACAACTATCACATTAAATAAAATAATAACTAGCTTTTTCTTTTTTAAAAAGGAGTAAAAGTCCAGCATTTTCCATTGGTACCCAATTAGCATTTCATGTGAAAGGTTTCCCGAAACTCGTCACATTAGTGACTTTGCATGCTGTGCCCTTAATGAGGCAAAAAGATGCTCTGTCGTTGGGCTATCTTTAGATTAGCAAAGTGCTGATGAAGTGTTGACTCAGTCCTGTGACTGCAGTGCTCCTGCTGTATCTTTGAGGAAACTCAAAAGTGCAAGAACTTCAGAAAGAGACACATATTCTCCTCTAGTAATGCAGAGAGCTGCACTAGAGTCAACCGTCAGAGAGCTCAGGGCTGCCCAATGGCCTTGCAGCGTACTTAACATAATTGGAACCATAACTCCCAACTGTTCCTCATCATTTAATCATGTCGAGAACGTGGAGAGGGCTTTTCATCTTCAAATTGCTTTACAAGCATTAATAAATTAAATAACATGGATCATCTTCATTGTCCCCCAATTATATGTGCTATTCTGCGTTATATGTTTGAACGTGTCCTCTGTTTTCATTAAAGCATGCTACCTTGGGGAAATTTCCTCGAATGAAATTTTCCTAGCAAGTATAATAAAACAAAACACACAAAGGAGAGGTTCTAGGAGGCAAATGTGCATTAAGTAGCAATGAAAAGAAATAGGTAGGGTAAAAACTCACACTACGGATATGCTTTTAGCAAGGTATCAGGTGAGAAAGTGCCTAGCCTGGGAGAGTAGTTAGGGTGTTACAACTAGGGCTGGATGATATATCACTATATCATCCAAAACTGGTTTGAAGTTTGTATCATGGCAACGGTTTCAAAATTTTTGACCTGGCAATATGTCGCGAAAAATGATGTGCATGTTTGTGTGCTATGCAAAAGTCACAATGTGGGGGAAACCGTGAAGCCAGCCAATGGCTCTACATAGCTCCATCCTTATTTCAGACCTTGTGATATATCAGTATATTGCGATGTTTAGCTGGTGATATATCACAATGTTGAAACCCAAATATCGGCCGGCCCTACTGTTCGCCTCTACGTAGTTCCATCCTTATTTCAGACAGCGTGATATATTAATATACCGTGATGTTTAGCTGGTGATACATTGTGATGTTGGAAACCAGATATTGCCCAGCCCTGCTTACAACATGCAAAATCTGTAAGTGCTTCAGAGGTCAGGGTCAATATATTTTGCTGCCTGAGGCACAGGAGAAGATGGGGACCTGCAGGCTTCCATAGGCATTTGCTGGTTGTCTTCTTTGGGCTGATCCAGCAGGGCTGTTCTTATGTTCCCAGGATTGGCCTGCCAGTTGAATCTTACTTCAGCACTGGCCACATGACCATCCTCCACTACCTGGCAGGAGGTAAACTTTGAGACCACAGGGCAAGCAATATGGCACACACATCTCAGTCCTCCAACAAAGCCAGTGTGGTGTAGTGGTTAGAATGTTGGACTATGACCTGGGAGACCCGGGTTCAAATCCCCACTCGGTGGTGGAGCCCATAGCATCACCTTGGGCAAGTCTTTATCTCTTAGCCTGACCTACTTCATAAGGTACTGTATGTGGGGTTGTACATTGACAATAAAGGTATTATTATTATTATTATTATTATTATTATTATTATTATTATTATTGCCTTCGGTTGGCACCTGGGTTAAATATTCATAAACCATTAGCGCATTAAAAAAAAAAAATCATGGTCATATACATTGAAATAATTTAAACATTGCAAAATTCAAAAATGACAAATGGCCAACACTGAATCAGATTAATTCTCTAATAATATTTGGGGGGGTTATAATATTTGGGGGGGGGGCAGGTGATGAAATATTTTGAGCATTTACAGGAAGCAAGTGCCACTGATTTCATCAGAATCCACTTTGACCAATAGAGTTTGGGAGCTGATGAGCAATGGTGTTAGTTTTAGTCATCTTAGGTTTGATAGAACTTCTTATTGAATCATAAAATTGTTGAGTTGGAAGGGACTCAAGAGGACATCTAGTCCAACCCCCTGCAACTCAGGTATCACAGCTAAAGAATCCCTGACAGAGCTCTGTTTTAAAACCTCCAATGTTCTCGCCTTTAAAAATAATTTGTAGATTGACACTTTCATTTGCAATTGGTATTTCTTGATGCATCAACTACGAAGAGGCTGTTGCGGGCTATTTATAAATAAGTATGGGGGGTGGGTTTTGTAGAGTAATCTTAGCAAAAGTAAAAGGCTCATGCCCTAAGATGCTTACTGTTAAAATAGAAGCTTGCAGTCGAAATAGCAGGGCTATATTGTTAAGCACCCCCTACAATCTAATTTGGGTCCTGGCACTTCAGATTAACCTTAATCTGACCCAAGGCCAATCTGACCTAGATCCAGGCCCTGAATCAAATCCGGAGCCTTCTACAGTGTTCAGTTAGGGTTTATACCTTAGTAAATATGCAGTTGGGACACAGGTGGCGCTGTGGGTTAAACCTCAGAGCCTAGGACTTGCCGATCAGAAGGTCGGTGGTTCAAATCCCCGCGACAGGGTGAGCTCCCATTGCTCGCTCCCTGCTCCTGCCAACCTAGCAGTTCAAAAGCCTGTCAAAGTGCAAGTAGATAAATAGGTACTGCTCCAGCGGGAAGGTAAACGGCATTTCTGTGCGCTGCTCTGGTTCGCCAGAAGCAGTTTAGTCATGCTGGCCACATGACCCAGAAGCTGTACGCCGGCTCCCTCGGCCAATAAAGCAAGATGAGCGCTGCAACCCCAGAGTCGTCCGTGACTGGACCTAATGGTCAGGGGTCCCTTTTCCTAAATATGCAGTTGGGAGCAGGGAGTGAGACACAAACTGGCGGCTTGTGTGCGTCTCCCCCATCTTCCCACTGTCCAACTGCATCTTTTAACAGACTCGGATCTTTCCGAGTGCACACAATCCAACCCAGGGTAAGAACTTTAAAAAATAATAACCCAAACAATATGCGTTAATGTTACTGGAATAGTGGAACTTTGTTTCCCGAATAGCTTAGTTGCCGAACAAATCGACTCCCGAACGCCGCAAACCTGGAAGTAAGTGTTCCAGTTTGCAAACATTTTTCGGTAGCCGAATGTCCAACGTGGATTCCGCTTGAGTTCAGGAAGCTCCTGCAGCCAATTGGAAGCCGCGCTTTGGTTTTCGAACGGTTTTGGGATTCAAATGGACTCCCGGATTGGATTAAGTTTGAGAACCAAGGTACCACTGTAGTCTGTTTACGGATCCACATTTTAACCACTTGTAAAAAAGAAAGAAAGAAAGAAAGAAAAGGTAAAGACCCCTGACGGTTAAGTCCAGTCACATACGACGTTGGGGTTGTGGTGCTCATCTCGCTTTACAGGCCAAGGGAGCCAGTGTTTGTCCACAGACAGCTTCCGGGTTATGTGGCCAGCATGACTAAGCCACTTCTGACGAACCAGAGCAGCGCACGGAAACGCTGTTTACCTTCCCGCCGGAGCGGTACCTATTTATCTATTTGCACTTTGACGTGCTTTCGAACTGCTAGGTTGGCAGGAGCTGGGACCAAGCAACAGGAGCTCACCCCATCGTGGGGATTCGAACTGCCAACCTTCTGATCGGCAAGCCCAAGAGGCTCAGTGGTTACAGTACAGTAATAAATCAAGATTATTTTGGACTGCATTATTAAAGGTAAAGGTAAAGGGACCCCTGACCATTAGGTTCAGTCGTGGCCGACTCTGGGGTTGCGGCGCTCATCTCGCTTTATTGGCCGAGGGAGCCGGCATACAGCTTCCGGGTCATGTGGCCAGCATGACTAAACCGCTTCTGACAAACCAGAGCAGCGCACGGAAATGCCGTTTACCTTCCTGCCGGAGCGGTACCTATTTATCTACTTGCACTTTGACGTGCTTTCAAACTGCTAGGTTGGCAGGAGCTGGGACCGAGCAACGGGAGCTCACCCCATCGCAGGGATTCGAACTGCCAACCTTCTGATCAGCAAGCCCAAGAGGCTCAGTGGTTTAGACCACAGTGCTACCTGCGTCCCTTTAACCACTTGTAAGACACCCAAATAAATATTCCAAATTAAGGACGAGCGTTGTTTCTTCCCTTCCAGGAAAGGATTCCAATGAGTTCATTCCCAAGCAAACATGTTGTCATGGGTAAGGAAACTACCACATTTTTCGCTCTATAGGATGCACTTTTTCCCCTCCAAAAATGAAGGGGAAATGTGTGTGCGTCCTATGGAGCGAATGCAGGATTTCACTGAAGCCTGGAGAGCGAGAGGGGACGGTGCGCACCGACCCCTCTCACTCTCCAGGCTTCAGGCAGCTATCCGCAAGCCTTCGGAGCGCAGCGTAAGTTCCCGCTGCACTCAGAAGGCTTGCGGATAGCTACCTGTTCTGGGGGCTGGGGTCAGGAGAAGCTCGGGCTTCCCCGCCCCCCGCCCCACAAGCTCCGGGAGCAGTAGCGAGGTTGCGCAAAATCCTGCCGCTGCTCCTGGACCTATTCTGGGGGCTGGGGTCAGGGGAAGCTCGGGCTTCCCCCGTCCCTAGCCCCGCAAGCTCCGGAAGCGACGGCGAGGTTGTGTGCAATCTTGCCGCCGCTCCTGGACCTGGGGGGGGATAATTTTTTCCCTTTATTTCCCCCCCCCCTAAAAACTAGGTGCACCCTATGGTCCGGTGCGTCCAATGGAGCGAAAAATACGGTACTTTCTGTCTTGCCATCATTTGATTTATTTTTAATCTTTGTTGGAGGCCACCCAGAGTGGCTGGGGAAACCCAGCCAGATGGGCGGGGTACAAATCAATTGTTGTTGTTGTTGTCATGAGTTGTGCTCTTGTGTGTTGCACACAGTTTTGTGTGGAAATCCCAGAGTTGCCAACCTTCCCTTCCCCGCCCCCTCCCAGCACCACCTCCAGCAGAGCTTGTGGTCTTTTAAACAGTCATATGCTAGGCAGAAATGAAACAGGTTTTCCCAGCATGAAAATTTCTGCCTTTCATATGTCAAAGCAGGGGGCGAGGAGACCATCACAGTCCTATTCTATTTATGAGCCAGTTTTGAGAACAAGTCCTTAGTAAAGAAATAGATAACAGCAAATCTTACACATGCTCACCACATTATTTTTTCATGATACGGTTGGCATCTTTCTCTGAAAACACAGGTGGAAATATCCCTTTAGTTTCCAGAGCGATGGTGTTAAAATGCTTTCTACTGCATAGGCTAGCTATCCAGATGGGTTTTTGTCATCTTTCCTGTCAGGTGTGAAATGAGCATCTTCCTCACGAGGTTTGCAATGACCTCTTCAGTTGATTTTCAGAGGGGAGAAACTATGAAGTGTTCCATGGCTCCTTTTCTGGATCTATTCTTAATTTTAATCTTCTCCCCCTTTTTTGTTTAAACATTTCACTCAGAAAGTGTTGAAATGTGCAGTGAAGGAAACAAAAGCAGAGAAATGAATCACAGAATCATAGAATGGTAGAGTCGGAAAAGAATCCCGTGGGGGGGGTCATCTAGTCCAACCCCCTGAAATGCAGGAATCTCAACTAGATCATGCAGGACACATGTCCATCCAATCTGTGCTTAAAAATCTACTTAAAGAATAAAATAATAAAACATGGAATCAATCACAAAACATAGACCGACCTAGAAGAAGAAGAAAACCAACAAGCCAGCTTTCAATATTTTTTACTAACAATGCAAACCACAGCTAAGATGGGGAGGGTCGGCAGTCAGCAAAATTAAAGGACAAATTGAAAAGATTTGCCTTGCAACTCCTTCTAAGAGCCTGCAAGGCAGAGAAGCTACACCACAAGCTACATTTGGAAGCAAATATCCAGAGGATTGGTTATCAGAAGATGGAGCGATGGTACCATGATTCACGGTCCTTTCCTGTTGCTTACTAGCAATAAAGGGGAGGATCAGAATGAAATGGTCAGTCCTATATCACTGAATATTCCGTATCACTGCCCAACTCTGACTTTTTCTTTGTTCATAAGCAAGTTCTAATTGTTCCTCCTCCATATATCATCTATGCTACTGTCTTTATGCCTCCCTCCTAATAATAAAAAGGTAAAGGGACCCCTGACCATTAGGTCCATTCGTGACCGACTCTGGAGTTGTGGCGCTCATCTCGCTTTATTGGCTGAGGGAGCCGGCGTACAGCTTCCGGGACATGTGGCCAGCATGACTAAGCCGCTTCTGGCGAACCAGAGCAGCGCACAGAACCACCATTTGCCTTCCCGCCAGAGCGGTACCTATTTATCTACTTGCACTTTGAGGTGCTTTCGAACTGCTAGGTTGGCAGGAGCAGGGACCGAGCAACGGGAGCTCACCCCGTCTCGGGGATTCGAACCGCTGACCTTCTGATCCACAAGTCCTAGGCTCTGTGGTTTAACCCACAGTGCCACCCGCATCGCCCTCTTAATAATACCGTCCAGCAAAAGAGAGAGAGAGAGAATCCAAAGAATGCAAAACTTAACAATGTTTCTCTGAATGGTAATACAGTGGATTCTTGGTTCTCAAACGTCTTGGTACCCAAATAACGTGGAACCCAAACACTGCAAACCTGGAAGTAAGTGTTCCGGTTTGCAAACTTTTTTCGGAAGTCAAATGTGCTCCGGTTTGAGTGCCACACTTCTGATTTGAGTGCTATGTTGAGGTCTGTTTTTGCTACTTATTTTGCGTTTTTGCTTTTGCTGCTTTTTGTTTTTTTGTTTTTGTGACTACAGTGGTGCCTCGCAAGACGAAATTAATCCATTCCGCGAGTCTCTTCGTCTTGCGGTTTTTTCGTCTTGCGAAGCACGGCTATTAGCGGCTTAGCAGCTATTAGCGGCTTAGCGGCTTAGCGGCTATTAACGGCTTAGCGGCTTAGTGGCTTTAAGAAAAAGGAAACAAACTCGCAAGAACTCGCAAGACGTTTCGTCTTGCGAAGCAAGCCCATAGGGAAAATTGTCTAGCGAAGCGACGCAAAAACCGAAAAACCCTTTCGTCTTGCGCGTTTTTCGTTTTGCGAGGCATTCGTCTTGCGGGGCACCACTGTATGTGGAACCCTGTTCAGCTACTGATTGATTGATTGATTGTGTGACTGCAGTACATTGCTTATTGCTTTCATTTTATACATTAATGGTCTCATTAGATAGTAAAATTCATGTCAAATTGCTGTTTTAGGGGTTGTTTTTAAAAGTCTGGAACGGATTAATCCGTTTTGCATTACTTTCTATGGGAAAGTGCACCTTGGTTTTGGAACACTTTGGTTTTTGGAACAGGCTTCCGGAACAGATTAAGTTTGAGAAGCAAGGTCCACTGTATAACATCTGCTTAGACAGTTATTTGTTTAATATTCAATGTGCTATGTAGAAGCAGCATGATCCTGTGCTTACAATTCACAGAGCAATTTGTACAGAAGCAGAACTAAACCGATGCTAATAGTCTGTAATGTCTCTGTATTAAAAAAGTAGGAAATGTAATGAAGTCCACTCTCAGGAAGGAATTCAACATCACATTAGTTTAAAGTCGCCTAGCTATGTTCTAGTCTAGTTTTAGCTTCTAGCTTTTAGTCTAGTCTATGTTCTAGTGGCTTTTTTAAAAAAAGAAGGCTCAAGAAGCCAGTATGGTTCCTATGTCTGGCTGCACAACAGCCTGCTGTAGCCCCAAAACTTTCTGTGCACAGGCTGTTGCACTACAAGCTTCCGCTAAACTGGAGCAACTGTTGCACTTCACCTCATGGACTCAGCTATACAGCTGCAAATATAACGTTTTACGTGCATTGTACAAATGTGACACTAGGTGGCGATAGTGAGCTTACAGCAAATTCAATATATTCAGACCTTGAAGCACGGCATGGGGGAAGCCACACAAAATCTATAATTGGCCATGTAATTGATTTCTAGTTGAAGTGGTATTGCTATTTGGTATAATAATATAATATAATATAATATAATATAATATAATATAATATAATATAATATAATATAATATAATATAATATAATATAATATAATATAATATAATATAAATATATAATGGATTTTTGTAATTGAAAATTAATTTATACACACACACACACACACACACACACACACACACACAGTGGTACCTTGGGTTACATATGCTTCAGGTTTCAGACTCTGCTAACCCAGAAATAATACCTCGGGTTAAGAGCTTTTTCACAGCATTTTTTATATGTGTCTAGATTCCATCATCTCTCTCTGATTGCTCAACTGGCCTTCAGATAACACCGAATCCATGCCTGTACGTCTATAAAAAGAGCACTAGCATCCCTCAGCTTATAAAATACTGCACATACGTCAGGAAACATGCGGACAATATAGAAGCAAATCTTTTTTGGGTGGGTTGCACTTGACTAAGATTACTAAGCTCCTTATACAACTCACAAGCATTTTCATAACTTTAGGGTTTAATATATCCAGGGGTAGGTTTCCTGTGTTCCTGCTGATATCTGTAGAACTTGCACTGGTCAGTTGATTCCGTTTCACTTATGAAAGTCAGCTCAAGTTAGCTGCGCTCAGCTCACACAAGATCTGGTATCAGGAAGACCGAATCAGGAGCTGTCAAGAGAGGATGTTGACACCTCACTCCCAAAGTGTCCTGCAAGAGTCACAGGAAGATCGACAAAGAGCCAATACCCATGGGAGCTTCAGCTAGGGGAACAAATCTTCCAATTTCATTTTCTCTCCATTGCTGCACATTTCTGTAACAATTTGCAATTTTTAAAAAATCTTCACGAAAAATTGCAAGCCTTTTAGTGCCAATGTCTCATGATAAACACATTTTCCTGTGCATTTTTGACAAACGTACACATTTTTTTCAAGCAGTTCCCCCCTAATTCAATGCATTTCATGTTATTTTCATGAATGTGTGCATTTATATGCACACTTTACCCTAATATATGCAATTTTTTGTACATTTTACTTGGCTGGCGAAGTGAACTGCAAAATTCAGAGAAGTGTGAATTCCAGCGGGCAGCTGTGTTTTGATTCATTGCTTTGGAACATGCAGATTATATAGCTTTGCCTTTAAATGTCAACTGAATCACCTTTCTCCTTCATCCCTACTTATAGCCCACTTGTATGCACTCTTGCTCAGAGGTACGCATGCCAAAAGCACAAATTTCATTGCCCCAAATTGTTAAAATTGCCTGCTTCTTCTGCGGTCGATAAAAACTACAATTGTCATTAGGATGTATTTCAAAAAAAGATGTTCTCAGATGACGCTCCTTTTTCATAAGTTGGCTTTGCTTGTGTACAAAAGCAAGTTCTTGCCAAATGTTGATTCTTCCCTTTCTGAAATACAGTGGTACCTCGGGTTACATACGCTTCAGGTTACATACGCTTCAGGTTACAGACTCTGCTAACCTAGAAATAGTGCTTCAGGTTAAGAACTTTGCTTCAGGATAAGAACAGAAATCGTGCTCCGGCGGCACAGTGGCAGCAGGAGGCCCCATTAGCTAAAGTGGTGCTTCAGGTTAAGAACAGTTTCAGGTTAAGAACGGAACTCCGGAACGAATTAAGTACTTAACCTGAGGTACCACTGTATAGCCTGCGGTCCTCCTACATGACCTGGATTGCGACCACAATCCTAACCACATTTACCTGGCAGTAAGAATTTGATGGGACTTACTTCTGAGTAGACATGGTTAAGGTTCCAGCCTCAACACCTGACTGCATAATCTACAAGGCTCCGTTCAAATGCTGCACATGGTTTTCAAGCGACTACTTTTAATGGTTCAAATTTAGAAAATGGATGTTTCAAGTATATTGGACCCCACTCCACCTAGGAAGGAACAGGCTAGTTCAGATAGTTGCTGGTGATGTAATGCTAATACTTCTCTGAGGCATGTGGTGCAGGTGTGTCCTGTTTTGTCTTCCTTCTAGTCAGAAATTAATTTTGTTTTGGAAAAATCCTTTATATTTTCAGATATTCGCAGGTTTTTAAATGATGTTCCTGCAGTGCGGGAGACTAACAATGAAAGTGGATCCTATGAGCCCTTAGAGACTGATACTTTGAGGATGGAAGAATAAACACCGACCATCCATTACGGAATAGTCTGAAATCTTCATGCTCTCTCTGCATTTGAATATCTATACAGTGGTACCTTGGGTTAAGAACTTAATTCGTTCCAGAGGTCCGTTCTTAACCTGATACTGTTCTTAACCTGAGGTACTACTCTAGCTAATGGGGCCTCCCGCTGCCACCACGTCGCCACCACGCGATTTCTGTTCTCATCCTGAAGCAAAGTTCTTAACCTGAAGCACTATTTCTGGGGTAGCGGAGTCTGTAACCTGAAGCGTCTGTAACCCGAGGTACCACTGCATCTCTGCATTTGAGTAGACCATCATCAATCTTGTTTTGGTATCAGTTCGGACATCCAAATATCTAGTAAACTGCCCTGAAATCTATGTATGGAGGGCAGTATACAAATTTAATAAATCAATAAAAAAATAGATTCAGGTAGGTAGCCGTATTGGTCTGACACAGTCGAAATAAATTAAAAAATTAAAAAATTGTCCAATAGCACATTAGATAGAGACCAACTAAGTTTGCATGCACATGAAAGCTTATACCCAGAACAAACTTAGTTGGTCTCTAAGGTGCTACTGGACAATTTTTTAATAAAAAAATAAATATTTCAGTTAGGATTGATGGCTCATCCTTTCTGTAAGGTGAGCTGACATTGATCCTCTCTTTTTATTTCATTCTGTTATATATGCAACTAATGTATTTTTCTAAAAGAGAAGCAAAGTCGCTATTATTTTCATGCGAAGGAAGAAGAACAGTGGTTAAAAAGCAGTGTTTTGGCAAGAGCTGACTAGTCTAGTCAACTCAACTGAGATTTGAATTCAGATTTCTAAATTCCAAGTACAGCGGTCCTTCCATTGGAAGAGAAGGCCTCTCTTGGTTTCAGAAAGATAACATATAGCCCAGCACGCCTTTGGTTTAGCCTGGCAAGCCAGGCGACACTCAGAACCCCTCATTCTCAGTCCCAAAGGTACAAAAGCCAACAGAAAGGGCCACCAATGAAATTGCTACGTCACCTTTTCTTCTAGCTGCTTTGCCTGGAGGATGTGGAAAGATGTTGTCATGGCAACTGCATTTCCCTTCTCATTGAAGCAGGCAAAAGAAGATGAGGGGGGAAGGGTTGCCATAGCAACTTTTTCCACACCAGACACCAGCAGCAATCAAAAGGCAAGTCGGGAGGGATAAATAACACCCCCATGGGGCAGCAGTAGCATTGCCTTCTTGGAATATTGAAGGCTCTAGTCCTGGCACATCTGCTTTGTGAACAAGCAGAGTGCAAGCTGCTGGCTTGCCAAATTATTTTTGACCCAAAATTGACCATTTGAAAGGGCATGAAAGTTATGCAGACCCTCTCCATTCCCCGCAAGAATCTATTTTCCATGCTTTTGTGTATATATTTGTGCCATCCCTATTAGAAACCATTTAGCTCCTCAGTACACTACTGATTTGAATTCTGGTGCTGAAGGAGACTCTTGAGAGTCCCATGGACTGCAAGAAGATCAAAGCGATCCATTCTTAGGGAAATCAGCCCTGAGTGCTCACTGGAAGGACAGATCCTGAAGCTGAGGCTCCAATACTTTGGCCACCTCATGAGAAGAGAAGACTCCCTGGAAAAGACCCTGATGTTGGGAAAGATGGAGGGCACAAGGAGAAGGGGACGACAGAGGATGAGATGGTTGGACAGTGCTCTCGAAGCTACCAGCATGAGTTTGACCAAACTGCGGGAGGCAGTGGAAGACAGGAGTGCCTGGCGTGCTCTGGTCCATGAGGTCACGAAGAGTCGGACATGACTAAACAACAACAACACACTACTGCTTGGGTTGCCTTTTTTAAAAAAAATGCATCACATAGTGACCATGACGACATCGCAGACCACTTGAGTCAGGTTTGGTCACATCATTGAGGGCAAATGAAGCTGCATTGTCTGAAGTCCCTCAACTACTTAACAGCTTTGAACTGACATGTAGTAGAAAAGGCGGTTCACTCATGCACACCTGAATATATCTATATCCAGTGCTTTTTTCCCCCAAGGGGGTACTCAAGGGTACACAGTACTGGCACATGTATTTTGGTGTTGTTTGAAATTGTGGCACTTGCTGTAACAACTTCATGGTGAGTCCCAACACCTATTTGTCTAGAAGAAGGACACTGCTTATATCAGTATCTATCTATTTAACCTTCCTGCAATATTTCCAACCCCTTAAGCCTCGCCAAGATGTGGGGACACCCTTTTAGGTCCAACATGTACAGTAGTACATCAGGTTAAGTATTTAATGCGTTCCGGAGGTCTGTTCTTAACCTGGAACTGTTCTTAACCTGAAGCACCACTTTAGCTAATGGGGCCTCCCGCTGCCACCAAAGCACGATTTCTGTTCTCATCCTGAAGCAAAGTTCGTAACCTGAGGTAATATTTCTGGGTTAGCGGAGTGTGTAACCTGAAGCGTATGTAACCCAAGGTACCACTGTATATGTGTGTAAAATTCAGCTGACAAAAAAAAGGATAGTCCTTTCTAAGACTCTTCACGTTGCCTTTCTGTGTGTTAAACCACAGAGCCTAGGACTTGCCGATCAGAAGGTCGGCGGTTCGAATCCCCGCAACGGCGTGAGCTCCCGTTGCTCGGTCCCTGCTCCTGCCAACCTAGCAGTTCGAAAGCATGCAGTGCAAGTATATAAATAGGTACCGCTCCGGTGGGAAGGTAAACGGCATTTCCGTGCGCTGCTCTGGTTTGCCAGAAGTGGCTTAGTCATGCTGGCCACATGACCCGGAAGCTGTACGCTGGCTCCCTCGGCCAATAAAGCAAGATGAGCGCCGCAGAGCAACCCCAGGGTCGGGCACGACTGGACCTAATTGTCAGGGGTCCCTTTACCTTTTACCTTTTAAATGGCCTGCTAATGCAGCCCAACTCTGCCTTTTGTTGCCTTCTCCTATCTTAAATAGCTTCCTCGTGTTTTTAGTTGGAAAGAGAATTTGTAAGTAGGTCAACTGTGTGGACCTTTTTTAGTAAGAGAGAATTTTGAAGCAGTGTTAGGCCCAAGAGATCCTATTTAAGAGAAACGGTTCCAGTTAAATCTAGGACGGGGTGGGGAACTTTTTTCCCCTTCAGTCTGAGGGTCTCATTCTCCTCTGGGCAGCATTCTGGGGGACACATGCTAGTCGTGGCCAGAAGCAAAAGGAGGCGGGGCAACATATTCAAATTTTTACCTTTATACAAGAGACTAGTTTCTACACACACACACACATACACACACACACACACACACCTCTTTATCCTCCATCCAAACAAGTAAGAGACGTTGTTGTTGTTGTTTAGTCATGTCTGACTCTTCATGACCCCATGGACCAGAGCACGCCAGGCACTCCCGTCTTCCACTGCCTCCCGCAGTTTGGTCAAACTCATGTTGGTAGCTTCGACAACACTGTCAAACCATCTCGTCCTCTGTCGTCCCTTCTCCTTGTGCCCTCCATCTTTCCCAACATCAGGGTCTTTTCCAGGGAGTCTTCTCTTCTCATGAGGTGGCCAAAGTATTGGAGCCTCAGCTTCACGATCTGTCCTTCCAGTGAACACTCAGGACTGATTTCCTTAAGAATGGATACGCTTGATCTTAATTCAAAAATTCATAATTCAAAAGCATCAATTCTTCGGCGATCAGCCTTCTTTATGGTCCAGCTCTCACTTCCATACATCACTACTGGGAAAACCACAGCTTTAACTATACAGACCTTTGTCGGCAAGGTGATGTCTCTGCTTTTTAAGACACATTATTAGAGTTCAAAGACACATACCAACCAGGCAAAAACACTCCAAGAGGATGCAAAGCAGAACCAGTGAGGGGTGTAATCTAAGAAAAGGGAGTTTCACAGGGGAGAGCCCTGAGGGCCAGGTTGGAAGGCTTTGAAGGCCACATTTGGCTCTCTGAAGTTTCCCATCTATTATCCAAGTTCCCCATTGAGGACATATTTTTCGCAGCTTTATGACAGAGGATCAGAAATCAATATCTTTCTGACTGGGTGGTTCAGATGTTAGGTGTGATATCTTTTTCCCCTGGGCTTCTGAAATCAGATGACTACTTTATTCCATAAATATTGTTCAAAGGTTATGTGACGAATGCTCTCTGTTCATTACTTTAGAGAAAAGAGCATTATATAATTGGGTTGATTTGCACGTGTGTATTCATCATTTCATGGCTCTCAGCGGAATGTGTTGACTTCCTCTGTTGAAAAGTATCACCTTTGAGAGACATTGACAGCAATAGATATGAAAGCTCAGACTAATTTATGGTGTCTGCTTTACACATCCAAGTCACATCACTTGATCCTGCCATCAGCTGGGTACTTGGACTGTCAATGAGCTGGGGAAAGTTTCGGCGGAGAAAACATGAAGCTGAAGACAGGTTATGGAAAACTATTGCAGCCTTGTCCCACTCACAGACCTCTGTGACAGCAGAGCCAACTTAGCTCTGTGCATAGGTTCAAACCACTTGTTGAGGAATATGTCTTACATGTGTATTGCTGATAGGACTCTGCAGTAGACAGTGGCATAGTTTGGGGGGCAGAGGGGTGGTTGCCTCAGGAGCAAAATTGTTTGGGGGCACAAAATTTCAACACCCAGTGCTGCCTCAATACAGCTGCACACTTCAGTTGCTGGGCTCTGTTGAAAATGGCTTCTTCATGCGAACCAGGAAGTAACCTCTCCAGGCAACAGAATGACTCTTCTTTTCTTATCTCTATAGCCGTGCTCTCCTGAGTGACGTGGACGCTTTTAGACAGTTGAATGCGCATGCATACTCCATCCGTTTCCCTCTACCCATCCACCCTCCTCTGCACAGCCCCTGGCACTGGCAACCCATGCTACACCACTGCCAGTAGATCCTCCAAGTAGATTTACTTTATAAATACTGTGCGTTGGCTAGCTGTTGAAATGCAGAGTCACAACAGAGAACCAACTCAAAACCAGCCATCTGAGCTGGCTTTCTCCTACCACCAGAAACTAAAAATGCCCCACATACTATCTTTCTGCTTCTCTCACAGTCCCCTCAATCCCCTTCAGAAGATTGCCCTAGCCTAGATGTTGAGTAGATGAACCCCTGAGCTAATGAGCTGGTTACAAACCCTGCAAGATCTTCAAGCGGAGGCAGCAGGAAAAACCTCAGAGAACATAGGTTTGGGAACCATTTGCACAATCCAAAGTTGTTTGATCCTTTATTTGATCCTATTTGAATAGTGAAAGTGTTGCATATTACATAGTGATTCCTCCTAAGCTGTGAGTTGCCTCTCTGTGCAGTTGTCTGCTTTGAATTCTATGTGAATAGTTGGGTATCAAGACCACATCCACTCACCCACTTAATTTTATTGCATATATATTTTAGGAATGCAGCTGATGTGCTGTGCATCCTGATGCACATTCACACTGCAGTGCTCATTCTGGTTCCGCTTAATAAAGTGGCTGCATTTGTCTTTTGATGCAGAATGGAATTCATATATTCATCCCAGGTCACTCCTTGTTACATGTGACTATTAACAGAATCAATGAGGTAGCTTAGGAAACTGCAATTAATCCAGAATGCGGCAGCTAGACTGGTGACTGGGAGTGGCTGCTGAGACCATATAACACCGGTCCTGAGAGACGTGCATTGACTCCCAGTATGTTTTCAAGCACAATTCAAAGTGTTGGTGCTGACCTTTAAAGCCCTAAACGGCCTCGGACCAGTATACCTGAAGGAGCATCTCCACCTCCATCATTCTGTCCAGACACCAAGGGCCTTCTGGGTTCCCTCATTGAGAGAAGTGAGGTTACAGGGAACCAGGCAGAGGGCTTCTCGGTAGTGGCGCCTGCCCTGTGGAACGCCCTCCCATCAGATGTCAAGGAAATAAGCAACTATCTTGCTTTTAAAAGACATCTGAAGGCAGCCCTGTTTAGGGAAATTTTAATGCTTAATGCTGTATAGTGTTTTTAATATTCGGTTGGAAGCCGCCCAGAGCGGCTGGGGAAACCCAGCCAGATGGGCAGGGTATAAATACTAAATTATTATTATTACTACGTGAGGAACTGTCTGGTCCAGGGGTGCCAACTTGAACAAAATATTGGAGGAGACCAAGTAAGACCTACCCCACATAATCAATCACAAGACGCCTATCAACTTTGAGGGGGCTTCTATAGCCTGGTCTCCTGCACCCCCTGCCTGACCACTACATTTGACCAGAAATTCTGCTGTAGGACATCTGCCCATCAACTTTCATCATGGCATTCTGTTTAGCAGCACCTATCTTATGGAATTCTCTCCTTTTGAACACTGGACGCATATCTTCTGTACTAAGTTACAGTTGTTGCAAACTTTCTCATTTACTCAAGCTTTCCCTGCAAAGCAAACAGCCCTGTGTTTGGGGTTTTTGATGTGCTATACAGTTTGCATGCATATATGTGTGTGTTGAATTTTATACTGTTTTAATATATTTCTCATTGCACTCCACTTAATTAATGGTATATAATATTGTAAATATGTAAATAAAATGAGCCGAATAATACTCAACATTTAAAGGCTGAAAATGAGATTTAGAAAAATATAATTAGTTAAAAAATTGATATTTTGAGATATATTTTTCTATTTCCTCAGTATACAAATATTAGGATTTTATATCAAGAAACCATACATTTAGGCTATGATCACACATCACCATACTCAGCTGACTTACTTCTGAGTAGACATGTATTGAATTCAATTGGCTTCTTTCTCTAGGAGTCCTGAAATTTATTGTACAAAGAAGGTTGCAGCCTAAGTACTCAGAATGGGGAAAAATTCAAATGAAGCAATTTAATCCTTTCCTGCAGCTAGTGAGAAGAGGGTCTTATTAAGACAGAGAGCTCTAATTCAGTTTTCATTTCCCCTCTACTAAAGTGTTTTTGTGTGGCCATTATCAAAGGTAACATTCTTGGTTCGACAAGTTGGTGGGAGTTTGCAAGTATGCATTTTTTACATAAGGAAGATGTAAAGATGCAAACAGTTGCCTAAAGCTGTTAAAATTATATCATATGACTATGCTGTAATGACACATTTCCATTCTTAATCCGTTTTCAGAAGTCCAAAATTAATGCTTCACATACGTAATCATTTCAAGACTTAATATGACGTGCAAAGAGCGTTCATTATTTTCAACCTGAAAATCACCAGAAGGAAAGGGTGATAAGAGGGATTAATAATTTATTTGCAACCTTAGTATATCTCACTAGGAATTACTGGGTTGTATTCAGCAGGGATCGTAGGGCCTCCATTAGCAGAGCAGGGAGAGGAGCAATTTTCAGTGGTGTCCCCTCCCACCTGCAGCCCCCTAAATTTACTCTGGAGGGTCCCCCAACCGTCTGGAGCAGATTTAGGGAGGTGACGGTCTGCAGCAGAAAGGGTGAATCACCAAAGGTTTCTCCCCTCCCTGTTCCACTGATGGAAACCTTTATGTCAGCTGAGTAACAGCACCAGATACAGCCCACCATTAGGTAGGATGGACATGATTCAGCCAGTCCTCGGAATATTTAAGTCCTCTGGACTTCAGTGGCAGAGGGTGACAATGCAATCGCCTGTATGTCTACTCAGAAGAAAGGAAAGGTAAATGTGCAGAGGATTGCAACTTTAGGCATGTATTTAATTGTCCCATTAAAAGAGTAAGTCTGAAAAGTGCTTGACTGAGGCTAGATCATCTAACTCCTGCTTGTAAAAACCAACAATGGTTTTCAGGGGTTAATTCAAGTTGGATATCACCAGGGCTTAATGGTGCTAGGGCTAAAATCCAGAACAGGTTGAATAGGAAGGAAGGAAGAAATCTCCTTTGAGAATTCGTTTTCTTCACCATCAAGGAGCACTTCAAACACAACAAAATTGCTACATGTAAGAAAAATCTTGCAGACAAGTATGCACTACTCTTTTTTTACTTTAAATCTCAAATTGCATAGTGGAGTAGAGGCACAGCTACAAACCCAAAAGTCCACATTTCAATTTTTGCCTTTCCTAGGACCCAACTAGATATTCTTTAGGCAAGTTACCAATGCTTGGCTCTGCTCCCCGTATCCACTGTTACATAATAATGCTAGTCTACCTTGGAGGATTATAAGAATTACCGAGATCAGTTGTAGTGCTACATTAATAATAATGATGATGATGATGATGATGATGATGTCATGGCTGTGAGAAGCATGTTTTTACAATATTGAAATTGATCATTAAAAACAAGACTGATGAACCACATCAGAACCTGATATAAAAAGGAAATATTTCTGACAAGGCCAATTTTTAAATGAAATGATGAACAGCGGTCTATTTCAGACGGCATCTTCCAAAGGGAGCATCATTTAAACTCTCCATTGTCTGTCCCACTCCCAGCATTCCCATGTGCAGTGGCCCCGCCCCCTTTTGACCTGACCTGACCTTTCAGGTATCGAGCATGAAGGACTGTGAGGAGATTCTCACAGAGTTCCACTGAACATGTTTAGAATAATTTCTGCAATTTGGAGTCTCGATTGCACAGTTCCTGATCGTGGGGAGAATTCTAGTGAACATGGTTAGAATTCTCCCCATGACTTGGGCTTTTGGAGCAAAGCCTGGAAGTTCACCCCAATACCCTTACACCATTTGAGTCCCCACATATTTATTTTGATCACCTGAGCAGGGCTAACTACATAACCCCAAAGTGCTTGAAAAGAATATTTAATACAACATGTGGTGAAGATCTTTCCAGAGACCTTTAGAGTGTTCCCCTTTGAGGTTTTTTGGGGGTGCGATCTAGCCTGCAGGCTTCTGGTAATGTCAATTTTTATTTTTATTTCTTGCTTTTGTTGCAAAGATATCAAAGCCTGACCTCTAGATCAAAAGGAGCTCTCATTTCAGGCATTAATCTCTGGAATGTTGCTATGAACTCTGACTGTTGAGCATACATAGTCAAAAATATGGCGCGTGCTTTGGGATAATTTGAAAGTGGAGACAGAAAGAGGTTGTAGACCAGGAGCAAAGCCGCTTCACTTACCTCAAATACCTTTGTTAAATTGTCAAAGAGGGCTTGACCAGCACTGACTTTGTGCTTGACTCCTCGAACGGTGCCATTTTTGCTGAGGATGTTGACTCTTTTGGTGCCAAATCCTCTCTCTTTGGCAGCTCTCACGAAAATGAGCATGTCATCGCCCACCTTCTCGTTCTCATCCCACTCCAACCCAAGGTTTCCATTGTGCGGCCCGTCCGATTCACTCAGCCTGCTGTTTGGGTCTGTTTCCGAGTTGCTGGTGCACTCGGAATCCAGTGAGTCAGAGGTCTCCCCGTCGGCGTACACCTCCTTCAGCACTCTCCCGCTGTGAGAAGAAGCGACCCGGAATCGGACTTTCCTCGGCTGCCTCTCGCCCTTGCTGTCGCTCTTAAACATTGTCCCATCCGCCGAAATCAGCCGCTTACATCCTACTGGTCTAGGTTGTCATCGCATTTGCCAGATTCTCACACTTAAAACAATATCAAAGTTGTTTTCCACTGACGGCGCCACCACTCATATGAAGCGAACATCGAAAGGAAAGTGGAGTCCGAAGAAGCGACAGAGCTGTTCAGCAATTAATAATGGATGCAAGCGTGTGCTATGGTTACCTTTAAACTAAAACCTGTAAAATGAGAGGGACAATTAAATATTCACGATCCATTGTGTGTTTTCCTCAGTGTCAGAAAGGGGGTGGTGGTAAGAAAAAGAGTCCAAGGCTGAAAGAAAGAAGCAGCTTAAGATATATCTAAGACATATATGTTAGTTTTCACGGCATAATAGAGACATAAGGTGAAGAAAAGAGGAAATGTAGAAACCTTCCTGAGCTCCTGTTTCCTGACAGCTGCTGGCAGGTCCCCCACTTGCTGCTTAGAGCTATCTTCAAGCTGGCATCCTCAAATGACATTTTGTGGAGCAATCTTAGGCCAGTTACCTGTTACACCTTCCGAGCCGGGTCTTCTTGAAGTTGCTCAAATGGCCGCTTGCTGTCTGTGGTGAGCTGGCTCATCACAAACTGAGGCGGCTGTGTTGCTAACAGGTCCTCAGGCAACATGCTCTAGAGCCGACGAGGGGAACTTCTGGCTTTTCAGATGTTGTTGGGTTCCAATTCCCATCAGTCCCAGCCAGCATGGCCAACAGCCAGAGATGTTGGATGCTGGAATCCAATGGCATTCTGAGGACCAAATGTTCCCATCGCACCCACACAGTGGCAGCTATTATCATCTGGTAAACTGACTCACTATGAGGTTGGGGTAGTTTTGACGCCATCTCATGTATGTGATTTCACCTCTCTCACCTCCTTGAAAACACTCAGCTGCCCTTTCCTGGGGGAACGGCCTTTGCCTTGTCCTTGTGCAATGGCACATATGCATATTTACTCACAAGGAAGTCCCATTGGACTCATTCCCTACCACCACCACCATTCTCCCTCCCCATTCCTTTTTTTCTCATTCCATCCACCCCTCTCTCTGGTTCTCCCCCAACCCCACGCCAATTTTTGAGTGAAAGCAGGCATTTATCTAATGTTGCCTCTGCGACTCTATAACACAAGCCACATACAGTACATCAATATAACATGTTGCTTCATTTGTGATGAACTGGATTTGCTGCTTGCCGAAAATAAAGGGCATTTGGAAATACACCAGGGGAGTGCTGGGAGAAGCTAAAATAGTTTCAACAAGACTAACAAAAAATCTCTGTAATAAAATGTTTAAAATATATAGCACCTACTCTTCTATATATTTTAAACATTTTATTACAGAGATTTTTTGTTAGTCTTCTTGAAACTATTTTCTTGAAATTATATAAAAAGTCTTCTTGAAACTATATAAAAAATATATAGCACCTACTCTTCTAGGGACGCAGGTGGCGCTGTGGGTTAAACCACAGAGCCTAGGACTTGCCGATCAGAAGGTCGGCAGTTCGAATCCCCGCGACGGGGTGAGTTCCCGTTGTTTGGTCCCTGCTCCTGCCAACCTAGGAGTTCAAAAGCACGTCAAAGTGCAAGTAGATAAATAGGTACTGCTCTGGCGGGAAGGTAAACGGCATTTCTGTGCGCTGCTCTGGTTCGCCAGAAGTGGCTTAGTCATGCTGGCCACATGACCCAGAAGCTGTACACCGGCTCCCTCAGCCACTAAAGCGAGATGTGTGCCGCAACCCCAGAGTCGGTCACAACTGGACCTTTACCTACTCTTCTGCTCTTCAGCTTCTTATATCTCAAGGCTTGAACTGTACCATCAAAGTAAAAAACGGTCTCAATCACTCAAATCATGCAACCTTTTTAGCAGCATCATGTATGAATCCAGTCTTAGAAGACATTTGTTTTCTCATGTGTTGATAGCTTCTCAGAGTTAAAAGCATTTGTACCCATCTGTGTTTGTAGAATGCCAGTTTCACATCTATGAAAAACTGACCTTCTTGGCAGACCTTTTGATGCACGCTGCAGACATGTTCTCAGACAAAGGTGAGTTTAGCTTTGGATGCAGTATTGTGATAATTGTTACTCAGGAGTTAGAACTGTTGAAGTTTAATCATACTTGGGGTGTCTTCTTCCTGGTGACCACACTAAATCTCATAATTACCGGGCTAAAAAGGTAACAAGTAACCTGCGGGAGGAAAAATTACCAAGCTCACAATGAGAAACTTTGCAGCTCATAATTCTTGAATGTCCTGATCCATTTCAATTTTCATCACTAAAAGGAGATGAAGGCCCAAGTAAGATAATGGAAACTCAGGCAAAGTCAGGACCTTGGACAAGTGTTGATCCAAGTGTTGATTCACCTCAGTAAGTTCAGGATCACAACTGATAGTCCTGCTGAGGCAGAAGGAGGAAATTGCTTTGGAACCTCCCTGAAGCAACAGCCAGAAGCATTATAATCTGGTCTAGTAGGTCAGGTTTAGAGTCCTGCTTTCCAAAATAAATAGAAAATTCTTGGAAATAATAAATAGGCTTAGGGGTAGAATAAGAATATATGGTAGTAAATACTAAGGAATAGAAAATTAATAAAGGAGAAGAGGTTAGTAAATGAAAGGAGTCAATATTAGTAGAAATATGAATTTGGAGAACTGCTATACAGGTGATATAATGAAATTCAGTTAGAGGGGACTCAAGGAAGTCAGTTATCAATGTAATGAGAATTAGGTATTTGAAGATATCATTTTTTGTGTGTTTAGTTTATTGTAGTGTAATGTGTTTTTCTTTGTTGTGTGTTTTGTTAGGTCATTTTTGTGATAAATGTGGAAAATCAATAAAAAAAATTGGGGGGGGGGGAATAGAGTCCTGCTTTCCAAAGGCTGCATCTAGCTAGTTACAGGCCCAGTATTTTTATATGTGCAGTCATTGCATTCTTGATTTCAAGTTGCACTCTTCAGAGTCCTTATTCTGCTGCTTTACCTCACCTCTCTTCTTCCAGTCCTGCTCCCACAGTCTTCCTTTGACCGACTTCCTCCTGCTCTCTTTTCTGCCTATTCTGTGCTCCTCCTGTGCACAGCCCATGGTCCAACACCCTCTGGAGCAGGCATGATGCTGATGGTTCTCTTGGAGCTCCTTGACTTCAGAAGCCCTGGAGAAGCGAAGGAGGCTTTGAGGCCTTAGGTCATGGGGAACCTTTATCAACCCAAGGACCACATTCCCTTCTGGGCCATCTTCCACAGATGGACATTTTTTACAGCGTACTATATTCTACACAGGGGGACGCGGGTGGCGCTGTGGATTAAACCACAGAGCCTAGGACTTGCTGATCAGAAGGTCAGTGGTTCGAATCCCCGCAACGGGGTGAGCTCCCGTTGCTCAGTCCCTGCTCCTGCCCACCTAGCAGTTCGAAAGCAAGTGCAAGTAGATAAATAGGTACCGCTCCGGCAGGAAGGTAAACTGTGTTTCCGTGCGCTGCTCTGGTTCGCCAGAAGTGGCTTAGTCATGCTGGCCACATGACCCGGAAGCTGTACGCCGGCTCCCTCGGCCAATAAAGCGAGATGAGCGGCGCAACCCCAGAGTCGTTCATGACTGGACCTAATGGTCAGGGGTCCCTTTACCTTTACCTTATATTCTACGTACACGTACACCTTTATATCTAGATAAGCAAGAGGCATTATCAGAGTTCAGGAACACATTCCAGCCTGGCAAAAATCATTTGGGCTGTGAAGCAGCACCAGACAGGGAGGTGGCCTGGGGACAATTCCAAGGACCAGGTGGGGAGGCCTGGAAGGCCACATTTGGCCCCGGGGCTTAGGTTGATCACTCTCACCCAATGGCATAGTGTGGGGAGGGCCACAAAATTGTTAGGGACACAAAATTTCAACATCCAGTGCTGCCTCAGTACAGCTGCATGCTTCTGTCACTGGGCTCCGTTGAAAACAGTTTCTCCTTGTGAACCAGGAAGTGATCTCTCCAGGGGCGAACAAAGGTTAACTGACACCCAGGGCGGGGCAAACCGCCGGTTGCGCATGCGTGGCACCACTACATACAACGCATGCAGAGCATCACTACGTAGGGTGCATGTGTGGTGCCACTACGTACGATGTAGGTATGATACATGCGCCGTATGTAGCGACGCCGCACAAGTGCCGTACATAGCAGTTTGCCACCAACGCCGCTCAAGCACCATACAGATGGTGGCAGGATCCTCTGCTCATGGCTGCCTTCATGTCAACCCCCCTCCCCGACATGGCACCCAGGGCGCCCCGCCCCCCCCCCCTTGCAACACCACTGGATCTCTCCAGACAATGGAATGAGTCTTCTTTTTTTAGCTCTACAGCTGCAATCTCCTGGGTGACGCAGACCCCATTAAGCAGTTGAATGTGCATGCATACTCCATATATTTCCCTTCTTCCCATCCCACTCCCTTCCATGCAGCCCCGGGCTCTGGCAACCCACGCTACGCCACTGCTCTCTCTGTAAGTTTATTGACAACTAGAGTTCAGTGAGTTTCTCAAAGCTCTCCTCAGATTAACAGGGAGATTTTTGTTTCTTAAAAAAAAATGAAAAGAGCTTGAGTATTTTTCTAAAGAAGAAGAAGAGTTTGGATTTGATATCCCGCTTTATCACTACCTGAAGGAGTCTCAAAGTGGCTAACATTCTCCTTTCCCTTCCTCCCCCACAACAAACACTCTGTGAGGTGAGTGGGGCTGAGAGACCTCAAAGAAGTGTGACCAGCCCAAGGTCACCCAGCAGCTGCATGTGGAGGAGCGGAGACGTGAACCCGGTTCCCCAGATTACGAGTCCACCGCTCTTAACCACTACACCACACTGGGTCACCCTTTCTCAACAGCAGTTACAGCACTGATGTCTGCATTATATTACAATATGCAACTGGATTGCCTCACAGGAACTTTCCCCACTCTGTAGAAATTATTCTCATTTATTTGACCGACAGCGCAATCCTACACACAGGTGTAGCTCCCAGTGAGTCCAATGGGAATTACTCTCTGGTAAAATGGTGCAGGATTGAAGCCGTAGTTTGCTCCTTGTCTGTCGCTGATCTCAGTTGTTGATGTGCGGCCCTTTGCACCTTTAGAGTTCATACCAGGGGTGCCAACTTGAATAAAATATTGGGGGAGCAGGTAAGCCCCACCTTGCATAATCGATCACATGACATGGCACATGCACACCATTTGAATGACAATGCCCACCTCAGCCCCTAGGAGTTGGCTCCTATGCTTCATACACACGACTCCATCAGCATATAACATCTCTGCTCAGAGATCTGGACTTACTGCTGTTTGCTACTGGCCCAAGTTCAAAGTGTTATGATTACTCTACAAAGTCCTTAACACTAGAAATAGGAAGAACTTCCACAGTCCCACATAACAGAGATCAGAGTAAGGTGCGCAGATTTGGGGAATTCTTTGCTTCAATAACCAGAACACAGTGATGATTAATGGCACTTCATAACTTTAGCATCTAGCTGTCAGAAATGTTTTCTTCAAAAAAAATAATTGATTTATGTCCCTATCAGCTGCTATTTACACAAAAGAAATGAGCTAAAAATAATAAATGACAAGAGAGTCTTCTTCTTCTTTGGCGATCACTCGTAACTGAGAGTATATTATATTTCACAGTATGAAGGAAAGTAAAAGCTTATACCTAAAACTTCATTCAAATGAGATATAAATTGTCTTACTGTCTCTGATCACAAAATTGCTGTGTTTCTGCATAAACTGAATGCTGATAGACTTCTTGGCTTTATGTTACAGAAAAGCAAGGAAGATGATTATATGGATTGCTTGAGAAATCATGGTGCATACACATTGTGTAAAGATTTCATAACATAATGACACCCATTTGTGCCTGAGTACAAAGAAGAACCAAAGTTGTGGCCCCGGTCCAGACATTTCAGATATCTTTCAGGCAGGCTGAAAGCACACTGAAATGAATTTTCCGACTATTTTCACAGTACTAACACATTGCTAAGCAATCCGTACTCTGAGAAAAATGGAAAAACAGATCACATAGGCAGTGCCTACTCAAGTACACACAAAAGCCCTGGTTCAGACTAAACAATGTATGCCAAGATACTCCCATCTGCTGTCATGTACTCATCTTTCTGTGTGTGAACCTGTCCTATGCTTATCTGAAATATATACCATGGAGCCCACCAGGTGACCTTGGGCCAGTCACTGTCTCTCAGCTTAACCCACCTCACAGGGTTGTTGTGAAGATAAAATGGGGAGCAAGAGAGGTGCCAACTCCTGGGGGTGAACACTTTTGGGGGCCCATTCCTATATTTTTGGGAGGGAGCTGGGGCCCCCATGTCCAAAACAATTGGGGTGGAAGGGACCGAACCCCAGCTAGAGTCAAGAAGATGTTTTCACAGAAATCCCAACGGTAGAAGAATGGCAGATGAAGATGTTGGACTTTTTGGAGCTAGCCGACCTGACTGGAAGAATCCACGACCAGAAAGAAGAGGAATATCAAGAAGACTGGAATAAATTTAAGGACTATTTGAATAAATATTGTAATATAAATAATTAGAAGTCACTTGAAAGCACCAAATAGGCCTAGGATTTAATTGTAAGTAAGTTGGATTAAGAACAGTAAGAAAATGTGTATCTGAAGAAGTGTGCATGCACACGAAAGCTCATACCAAGAACTAACTTAGTTGGTCTTTAAGGTGCTACTGGAAGGAAAAAAAATTTTTTTGTTTTGTTTTGAGTAAGAAAAGAGTATAAGATAATTAATTGCTGGAAATAATTTTAGTTTAAGAATGATATTGGAGAGCTGTTACATGCAGATACAATGAAATTCAGAAGGGAGGGATCTGAGGAAGTCAATTAACAATGTAAGAGAAATTGGGTTTTCAAGGGATATGTGTTTAAGATTTCTTTTTTGTTTTTGTTTTTTAGTACTGTATTGTGTTTTCTTTTGTGTGTTCTTTTGTGTGTTTCCTTTTCCTTTTTTATGTTATATTTGTTATAATTGTGGAAAATTAATTTTAAAAATGGGGGGGGGGGGAGAAGATGTTCAGAAATTCAACTTTTGGAGAGTTCAGGCCAAACTAGACATTGCCGCTCTGCAATGCCCATGCGTTTCTGCACAGCACAGTAGTTTCGAAAAGGCACCCCCAAAATCCCCTGTAAATGGGGACAGACATTAGATAATAAGGGCAATCGGGATATAGGGTTGATATAGGATTTATTTGTGTGAAAGGCCAGCTTTGCAGGAGAACTGAAGAAACTTAGGAATAAGAGTTCAGATAAGGACTACACATGGAGTGAGAATGGCATTAAATGTTTACTGTCTCTACTAAAGAAATCCAAACCGCTTTTTCACAGCATTGTTAAAATGCTCTTCACAAGAGCCGAGCTGCTAAGAGAAGTGTGACATAAAAGTTAAAAGTGACACAGAGCTGCTAAAACAACTTGCTTTAGATTTAGGATGGAAAGGGGAATTTGTACAGTGGAACTGAGACCGTGATAAAATGAAAGAGGGTTTAGAAGAAGTTTGTGTCTTTTTTTTTATTATGTTCTCACATTTGATAGACTTTATGCCCAGCACCAAAAATTAGAAGAAGAAAAAAATCTTTATTGCATGTCGCAGAACAACCGCCTCTCTTCTATATCCCAGTTTACATACAGTGTTTTTAAATCTGTTTGAGAGCTGGGGCCAATTTATAGACGGCTTTATGAAATGGTCAAGGTCTTTTGTATGTGTGTCTCTGTGTTTTGCTTCCACCTGATTGTGGAACAAGCGTGTGACTGAAAGAACCTTCAGCTGATATGCCAGCTGCAACTACACACCCGGGTGGAAAGAGTTTGCCCACAGTCCTTTGTACTCTGGTCATCTCCCATTCAGACTATTGCAATGAGCTGCCTTTAAAACTGCAGTTGGTTCAAAATAGACCTGCAAGGCTATGAACTGGGGTTGTGTGTTTGGGGCCTATTAATCCAGGACATTACTGGTTGAACTGGGCTCCCATCCATTTCTGGGACCACGCTGACCAGGGCTATTGTGGAGGCACAAGGTTGGAGAAGACTAGTACAGAAACGGACCACACCATGCAGGGAAGCTGGAGATAGCTTATAGCTACAGCATGATGCCTTGGCCATTCAAAGGTGGGGTCTGGGTGTCTGGCAATCACATCAGTGCAGAAGGCAGCACTCCCTAAGGAGCATGTATTGTGATACAGTGGTACCTCTGAATACTCACACCTCTGGTTGCGTATAATAATAATAATAATAATTTATTATTTATACCCCACCCATCTGGCTGGGTTTCCCCAGCCACTCTGGGCGGCTTCCAACAGAACACTAAAATACAATAACATATTAAACATTAAAAGCTTCCCTAAACAGGACTGCCTTCAGATGTCTTCTAAAAGTCTAGTAGTTGTTCTTTTCTTTGACATCTGGTGGGAGGGCGTTCCAACAGGGCGGGTGCCACTACCGAGAAGGCCCTCTGCCCGGTTCCCTGTAACTTGCCTTCTTGCAGTGAGGGAACCACCAGAAGACCCTCGGCGCTGGACCTCAGTGTCCTTCAGGATGTGAACGCAGCAAACCCAGAAGTATTTTTCCAGGTTTCACCACGCGAATATTCGCTGAATATTAAAAATGTCCCTAAACAGGGCTGCCTTCAGATGTCTTTTAGAGATAGGATAACTGCTTATTTCCTTCACATCTGAAGGGAGGGTGTTCCACAGGGTGGGAGCCACTACTGAGAAGGCCCTGTAACCTCACTTCTCGCAATGAGGGAACCGCCAGAAGGCCCTCGGCGCTGGATCTCAGTGTCCTTCAGGATGCGAATGCAGCAAACCCAGAAGTATTTTTCCGGGTCTCACCCCGCGCGCATGCGCAGAAGTGTTCTACCATGTCATGTGCATGCGCAGAAGCGACACCTCCGCTTGCAAATTCCTTGGGATCCAACTGGAGCTTCAGAATGGATCCCGTGCACAACCGGAGGTACCACTGTAATGGGATATTATCTAATTGCTAGTACAATGCAATGTTAGTGTGTGCGGTTGCACATGAGTTGCTGTTTTTGATGTTCATGCCTTTCCTCCCACCTCTCCAGAAGTTGAATCTCTCAGTGGAGGCATGGGGACGGAAGGGAGAGATATACCTTGACTCTAGTACACGCGCATATAACAGCTTGCCCTAGGAAAACCAGAATGATAGGTGAACCCGAGCTGGCATCACCCAACACCAGCTTCTGATTCTATTCCCTCCTTTATGAAAGTGATCGTTTTCCCATTTGTGTGTTGATATTGAATGAACCCGGCACTCACAATAACAAGATATTCTGCACGTCCTCTCATATTTCACATTTTAGATGGCTGCTCTTTAACTACATCATCTGCTTTGTACTGCGGCTTTCTTCTTCTTCTTCTTCTTCTTCTTCTTCTTCTTCTTCTTCTTCTTCTTCTTCGCCTCCTTGCTTCCTGTAAACCGTATGAGACCGTAATATTATTTTGGCTGTAATGTTGTCCAGGCCACATCCAGCCATGCAACAGAGATGTAATGAATTGTTTATGTTTTCTCTAGCAGCTGCCATCCATTAGAAAGGAACAGCAGCTGCTAATCTGCAGTCTTTTGATCTCATCCTGCCTTCTTTTTGCATCCTGAGTGCTTTATTGTTGTTGAAATGTTTGTCCAGTGCAGGGTACTCACGCAGGTACGTACGAGGGGGCTCTTTCAGAACCTACATTGAATATGTGAAGGTTGGGCAAACCAAAGCATTTAAAGCAGCATCACAGAATCATAGAGTTGGAAGGGACCCCGGCGGTCCTCTAGTCCAACCCCCTGCAAATGCAGGAATCACAACTAAAGCATCCATGAGAGATGGCCATCCCTGGAAGCAAGAAGAAATTCCGACGAAAGAAGAACGGCAGACAAAATTAATGGACTACGCAGAATTAGATAAAATGACAGGAAGGATTCGAAACCTGCGGCACCAGAGATTCACAGAAGATTGGAAGAAATATATAAACTATTTGAAGAGCAACTGTAATCAACAAATTACGCTAGTAGGACTACAAGAAGTTTTGTAAGGAGAAATATATGAAACATTGCAATGTAGAGAAAGAATAGAGATTTTAGTTATGAGATTTAAATGTAATAGTGAAAGTAAGAAATGTATATTAAGTGAATAGATTGGAAAATTTTCAGATGGGATTGATGGAAGTAAAAAAAAACTGTATAAGATGTAAAAGTATGTTTAATTACTGTTGAAAATGAGATGTTAAAAAACTAATAAAAATTTATATTAAAAAAAAGAGAGAGAGATGGCCATCCCTAGAATCACATGACTTTAAGCAGCAATGGAAAACCACGACTGTTTATAGTGTTATAATACTGCCTTGAATGCATAGTTAAGATGAGGCCTCTGTCTCACTTCCCCTCCAGGCATTCATATTACATCTGAACAGGGATTCTGACCCATTGTAATCAATTGGCTTTTGTGGTGCTTGATTCTGGCTGCATCGCGTGCCCATGAACAATAATAGTAATAAATTTTTATTTATACCCCACCCTTCCCGGTTCAGAAAACCAGGCTCAGGGCGGCTAACAACAAATTTAAAACACTTAATTGATGCAACAAAAACAGCATAAAATACAGTATAAAAGGTGAATAACAATCAATTCAGAAATCAAAATCAATTTAGGGGGAAAATCCACCCAATAAACATTAGATGATCACCAGGGCTAGCTGGCTAAATTAGTCCTATTTGGGCCAGCGGGAAGACCAGGGGAGAATTAGCTGTGGGATCCCAGAGTGGGTAATCTTCATAAAAAGGGGAGGGGGAGGGAAGGAAGGGGAATAAAAGATCAGGCTAAGTTCAAATTGAAAGCCAGGCAGAATAGCTCTGTCTTACAGACCCTGTGGAAGGAAGTTAAATCCTGCAGGGCCCTGGTCTCATGGGACAGAGCATTCCACCACGTCTGAGCCATCACTGAGAAGGCCCTGGCCCTGGTGGAGGATAATCTGGCTTCCTTAGGGCCCAGGACCTCTAAACTATGATTATTCATGGACCTTAAAGTCCTTTGCAGGGCATACCAGGAGAGGCAGTCCCGTAAATAATGCATGCAGGAGGAAAGTGCCAAATATACACAAGCAAAGCTCCTATACATCATGCCACGCATGAACATTTGTCAAACAAACCACAACCCTGCCAGATATATCAATGTAATTCTTTCCCTTATCTATTGATCATACACAGTCTACAGGCCAAATTAATGTAGTACAAACAAACAATTACTCTTCAGGAGCAAGAACAATGTGCCCTGTGCATGAGTCCTCACAGCTTGACTAATGTTTAATGCACACCTGCCGATTATTTGACCATTTTTCTCTGAAACCCTTAGTCAAGGGGCATTTTGGTATCACACTGGAGTCGTTTAGGTCAGCTAACGAATGCATTTCTACTGGGAGAGGGGCTATTTTGTTCTGTAAACCCCAGATTGCAATGGTGGTCATGACTGAAATGAAAGCGAATATGCAGATTACACCAGAATATGCAGAGCTGCCTTGTGGGACATCTTCGGGAGAAGAATGAGCTAATGAGAAAACCCTACATGAAACAGATGGGAGTCAAGAAGAAGAAAAGGTACAGTGGTACCTCGGGTTAAGTACTTAATTCGTTCCAGAGCTCCGTTCTTAACCTGAAACTGATCTTAACCTGAAGCACCACTTTAGCTAATGGAGCCTCTCGCTGCTGCCGCACCACTGGAGCACGATTTCTGTTCTTATCCTGAAGCAAAGTTCTTAACCCGAGGTAATATTTCTGAGTTAGCGGAGTCTGTAACCTGAAGCATATGTAACCCGAGGTACCACTGTACTTATTGAGAACCCAGAGGCACCAAGAAGGTGAAAGGGGATTCCTGAGACTTGACACCCAGAGTTGTGGGAATCAAAGGCAGGGAATGAACCTTCTGGGGTCTGAGTCAGGGGACTTGTGCAACAGAAGGGTCTCCCTAAACAATGAGGGGGCAGAAACAGGCAATGTACAGGACTTGGGAGAGAAGTATAGAGCTCTTCCTCACTGAGCCAGCAGGGGGACATGTTCATAAACCTCTCACATAAACAAACACCTGTACAAGCGCACTGGTAGGGTTAACTTCTTAAATCAAGCAGTTAAAAGTATTATCAAGATTAATTGCAGGACGATTTAAAAAGGGAGTAAAGTTGAAAATGCAGTGTTAAAAAAATTAAATTAGATAAAAAAAAACACAAAAGTGGGGGGGTATGGAAGTCTGACATATATTTGTATTGGAAGTATGAGACTGTAAGATGTTTATATGCACATTTCTGAAAACTGAAAATAAAATTCATAAAAGATACAAACAAACAAACACCTGTACAGTTTGATCCCTTGCTGGTCTCCTTTTCTTGTGTAGTTAACAAAGCTGTGTCCCTAGTTAACCCAGCTTTCAAGTCTGTCGCCTCTTTATTTTCCGAGTGTGGGTGGAAGAAGCCACGCATCTTTTGAAAACAACATCAGCTTGGGAACAGGTTTTCCTGCTTTTGTTTTCCAGTGACTGAACTTGGGAAGCCTTCCAGGATATCTATTTAATGATTGAACTGGAATAAAAGGAAATGTAGTAGGAAGATTTATGAGGCTATAATAAAGCTTTAGTGCCCTCAAAAAGAAGTCTAAGGGGAAGAATTTTCCAGAGGAACCTGATTGCCTTGGGTGTTTTGTGCCATAAGACCTGCAACAGAGGGAAATTAACCGAATGGGGGATGAGGTATATGATCCAGCAACCTCATTGAAACTAAGCAGGTCTGGATGTGGGATTCTCGAAGCATGACATTTCTGTGACTTCTGATACAAACTGATCCTAGGTGCCTCTCCCAAACTATGATGTGGGTTTTCAACTTGCCTATTCACAGGATTTGACACTATCTGAATGTTCTAACCAGGTTTTCAGCTCGAGAAAATGCAGCAAAGTGTACTTTTGAGATGAAAAACGTATTGTCGTATTTAAATACGGTGTGAATTTTCACGTGGCGATACACACCAGAGGCAGATTGATGCATTCATTCCTAGTTTGGTTCTGGTTAGTGCCGAGGTGAGAATCGGCTTAAGGAACCCTGTGTACACCTCTGCTTTGAATTTTATGGTGGAAGATAGGCAGGAGATATATGGATGATGATGATGATTTTGACTATTTATATACCCCTTACTATCATCTAAGTGTTGTACAAAAAAATCTCAAGACAAGAAGAAACTGATTGAATTGAAATCAACATTATAAAATCAGAATCCAGTTAATTGGCCTTCTGTAATAAAGACATCTGTAGTACTTGCCAGAAGTTCATCAATAAAGTTATAAATATGAATAAGCAGGTAGTGACACCAATGCACAGGTTTGAAAAATGGGACATGAGAAAAGCATTTCGCTGTTGGTGCATCTAGATCAGGCATCCCCAAACTCGGCCCTCCAGATGTTTTGGGACTACAACTCCCATGATCCCTAGCTAACAGGACCAGTGGTCAGGGATGATGGGAATTGTAGTCCCAAAACATCTGGAGGGCCAAGTTTGGGGATTCCTGATCTAGAGGAACACCAAAGTAGACAGATAGGTAGATGATAGACAGAAAGACAGACAGAGACAGAGATGCTAGAAGTCTAAAAGCATCTAACAGCTCTTCACATAACCTTGCTCAGGATCCCTTTAAGAATCCATTTAATCACTAAAATAGTGTTACTGTGATTAATAAAACATGTTTTAAATGTATGCTGCAAAATGTTTTGGCTTCCGCCTTCATCAGCTGCTCCAATATAAATGAAATGATCTCCTTTCCAAGGCGGCAGCTACAGAGCTTGGAGGATCAAATACTCAGAAGGCCTTTATTTGCTGAAGATAAGTGATGCTGGTGCTCTCCTCTAGGTTGAGGTTGTGCAGTGTTAATGTGTCCAGCATGTACATCCAGAAGTTCTCCCTTTTTGCTAAAATTGCTGGACCTGTTGGCATCTCTGTAGCAATTACTGGTAAGTCTTACAGGCTGTGGTTCTCCAAGTGAATGTATTTAGCAACAGGTTGCTCCACCTTTTTATAAAAACAAAATGTGATGTTTAATATATGATGAAACACTCAAGTGTCCCACTTGGAGAGCCCCTCACCATTTCGTTGAAGAACCTTGTCAAGATTCTGTTGGATCTTACAGGGCTGGGGAGCTGTGGTTAGCTTGGTAACTTACACATTCTCCAAGACTTATAATATGACATGATGGAGCTTATTTCATCTTTAACTGATGCTGAACTTCCATTCTCCAAGCATGTTCACATCAGAATATTCAGTGTAATAGTGTGACAGAATAGCTACAGTGCTTTTCCAGTGGGTTTCTGAACTGGTCTCTCCATCACAGTGAGTGCTAAAGGAGGAAGACTGTGCCCTCAGCTTCTCAATCTAAGCATGGGCAGAGGAAAGTCATGGACCAAGCCCACCAGACCATGCAGTTGTGAGCCTACCTCCAAAGCAAGCTGTGTGCAGAAATAGAAAATAGGCCTGCCAAATTTTGACAAGCATCAACTTGTTGTATCTCATTGCTTATTCCTCTTATTCCTGTGTGATTCAGCATTCAAATTAGATTTCTGACTCACGGTTTATAATTCTTCAGTAATGATGTCTCCTTATTTTAGCTTTATAGCTCTTTGGCACAGCAGACTCTGTGCCTTTCTTGGGTCCCCGAGGAAGGATTGGTCCCGGATGAGAATTAAAATATTTGATAATTGACAGTAGACCATTTCAAAAGGAAGTGATGTATGAGGGCCAGGACTATAATGAGCACATTTAGAAGCAGGATAAATGTGTTCACCACGGGGAACTGAAATCTTGACCAGGTAATGAATTGCTGTGGACAAAAGATGAGATCCAATCTACATTTTAATGTGTTTCCGCTGATAGTATTGTTGCATGCCGCCCCAGTCTCTGAGTGGCACAAGATTTCAGGTGTTCTAGACCAAGGGGTAGGCAACCTGAGGCCCGTGGGCCGGATGCGGCTCAATCGCCTTCTCAATCCAGCCCACGGACGGTCTGGGAATCAGCGTGTTTTTACATGAGTAGAATGTGTCCTTTTATTTGAAACGCATCTCTGGGTTATTTGTGGGGCATAGGAATTTGTTCAATTTCCCCCAAAAAAATATAGTCTGGCCCACCACATGGTCTGAGGGACGGTGGACCGGCCCACGGCTGAAAAAGGTTGCTGACCCCTGTTCTAGACACTGACCCAGAGCCTGTGTTTCCTTTTAGAAATGAGACACAGCAGATACTGTATGATACAACACTTTATGATACAACACTTTATGATAGCAGATACTTTATGATACAACACTTGTTTTCAATATGCACCAAATTTAATGTTTAATTTGATTCAAATTTATTTATTTTTTCTTGCTTTGGGAATGGCTTGATACTGTACAAGTGTGTGTGTGTTTACACAAATCTTCTTCTTGTTGTTGTTGTTGTTGTTTAGTCGTTTAGTCGTGTCCGACTCTTCATGACCCCATGGGACCAGAGAACGCCAGGCACTCCTGTCTTCCACTGCCTCCCGCAGTTTGGTCAAACTCATGCTGGTAGCTTCGAGAACACTGTCCAACCATCTTGTCCTGTGTCGTCCCCTTCTCCTTGTGCCCTCCATCTTTCCCAACATCAGGGTCTTTTCCAGGGAGTCTTCTCTTCTCATGAGGTGGCCAAAGTATTGGAGCCTCAGCTTCACGATCTGTCCTTCCAGTGAGCACTCAGGGCTGATTTCCTTAAGAATGGATAGGTTTGATCTTCTTGCAGTCCATGGGACTCTCAAGAGTCTCCTCCAGCACCAGAATTCAAAAGCATCCATTCTTCAGCGATCAGCCTTCTTTATGGTCCAGCTCTCACTTCCATACATCACTACTGGGAAAACCATAGCTTTAACTATACGGACCCTTCATGGATCACTGCCTTGCCATGGCGAAGGGATTTGAATAACTCAGAGAAGCTATGAGCTATGCCATGCAGGGCCACCCAAGATGAAAAGGTCATAGTGGAGAGTTTTGACCAAACGTGATCCACCTGGAGCAGGAACCGGCAAGCCACTCCAGTATCCCTGCCAAGAAAACTCCATGGACAAAGACAACACAAATCTTAGGCAACCATTTTCTCCAGCACACATTTTCCCACTCATTGAATAAGCCCTATTTAGAGAGCAGCTTTTCAGCAGATACTAATGCATAAAGAAGCACCTGAGTGTGCTGTAATTAAATCAGGCACTAATGGATTTCTCCACTCGAAAGCTAATAGAATTCTACAAGGGGAGGGGAAGCCACATTCCTTTGTTAAAAACTTTAACAATGTGATTCACAGAAACTCGGGTTCTTTCCTTCTCCCATTTCCAGTATTCTCATTCTATTGCCTTTCATCATAGGTAAAGGAAAAAAGAAAACTTAATTTATCTCCCCTGCTTGTGGCATGTGAGTGCCAGTAGTGGTTAGAGTGTTCTATATATATTCAATATTTTTAAAAGAGCCAATTTAAAACTCTGATCATGTAAGTATAGATATGCATGACAGTTAAAATACAAAATCAAATATAAATATTTGTGGTTATTGATAACAACCTTATTAAAGTTATTATATATTAATCTTCTACTTTTTATGGTCTGCAGTGTGCCTTTGGTGTGCTGTCTGTAACTATCTTTTAAATGTGAGCCTTTCAGAACACTTCCATTTAATTACAAATGTTGATTTGGTAGTAGTTATTATGTATAAGAAACATGGCCGGATTTAGGTTTGATGAGGTCCTAAGCTACTGAAGATAATGGGGCCCTTTATATGTCCAGCTGTACTTTGTCAACAACAAATTGCTGCTGTTTTTTGTGTTGAATATATGCTATATGGTAATTTATGGACCTAATAGGTAACTAAAGCCATTTGCCACTGTTGCTGTATGTAGGTTTTATTCTGTTTTTTATCTTATATTTTCCTTTACATTTTGGGGGGGCCAACAAGAGAGTGGGGCCCTAAGCTATAGCTTGTTTAGCTTATACGTAAATCTGGCACTGATAAGAATCATTATTCCATATTTTGGGGGATTTGGATTTCTATTTAGTTAAGCAGACAGCAAATGGATTGGCGATCCCACACATATCTATTCAAAGCCAGTCCCCTTGTGTTCAGTGGGGCATACTCTCAAGAAAGTGTAGATCGGCTCTCGAAAGAGTGATACAACTCTTAAACGCAACACTTTTCAGTTTAGGTGGTTCACATGTTTGACTGGGAGTCATCAAGTGGTGTCCATCTGCACTTGACATGGAAGTACACGGATAAAAGCAGGACAGAATGCACCAAAACAAATTAAAGCTTCAGTGGCAATTAAAGCAAAAGTTTTATTAATCTATTCAAATATGGGATTCTTCACTTAGCACTGCCCACTCTTAACATTCCTGCACTAGCCCCAACTTTACGGTCTTTTGCGTGGATTAGAAATAAAATAAAACCCTGCATCACTTATCACAGACCCCAGAGTAACCCCTGGCCACCGCCTCCTTTAGCACCCCGGGTAAGATACTGGCCGTCCTCTTATGAAGGCAACGAGGTGAGGAAGGAAAAGGAAAAAGGGGATCACCCACCATTACTAACTCGGACATCACACCAAGTGGTGTCCATGTATGCGTGAACATACACTTCCAGCAAAGCAGCCTCATTCATTTAAACCACTTGTGACGTCAGAATGGTTCTTATGTAAGTAGCTTGAGGGCTGTGGACAGCAGTGGACCACGTGAAGACTCTCACTCCACTTCTACTGAACCAAGATGCGAAAGGCCTGTATTTACCGTCTGTCACCACCAGGGCTGTCTTAAGCATATGTGGTAACGGGGTGCAAAGATCTGCCTGTCACCCCCCCCCCAGGTTGCCCAGTCCCAGGTGTGCAGGAGGGCGGAGCCAGCCAGCCGCCTCAGTGTCTCGCTGGCTTGGTCACCCCGAACTCACAGTGCAGAGCTTCCCACAGCAAAAGAGCCCGCCACAGCGCTCCGACTGAGAGCCAGTGTGGTGTAGTGGTTAAGAGTGGTAGACTTGTAATCTGGGGAACTGGGTTCGCTTCCCCGCTCCTCCACATGCAGCTGCTGGGTGACCTTGGGCCAGTCACACTTCTTTGAAGTCTCTCACTCTCACTCACCTCACAGAGTGTTTGTTGTGGGGGAGGAAGAGAAATGAGAATGTTAGCCGCTTTGAGACTCCTTCAGGTAGTGATAAAGCGGGATATCAAATCCAAACTCTTCTTCTTCTTCCGACTGAAGGGCAGGTTCTTCCCCAGACTGGACTCTCGGCCTGGCGCCCCTGAGAGCCCGGGGCCCGGGTGCCCTGCACTCCTAGTGCCTATGGGTAAGACGGCCCTCGTCACAACAAAGCAGTGACCAACGGATGGGTGGGCTTAGTTTGCACACTGAAATGTTGTTGTCATCGTGCAGAGACCCAGGACAACCTTGGCTGCTGCAATGCAGTTAGACCAGGCTTCCTCAACCTCGGCCCTCCAGATGTTTTGAGACTACAATTCCCATCATCCGTGACCACTGGTCCTGCTAGCTAGGGATCATGGGAGTTGTATGCCAAAAATATCTGGAGGGCCGAGGTTGAGGAAGCCTGAGTTAGACCATTAAGCCCAAAATCTAAAATTGACTTACAGTGGTACCTCGGGTTACAGACGCTTCAGGTTACAGACTCCGCTAACCCAGAAATAGTACCTCAGGTTAAGAACTTTGCTTCAGGATGAGAACAGAAATTGTGCTGCTGCCGCAGCTGCAGGAGGCCCCATTAGCTAAAGTGGTACCTCAGGTTAAGAACAGTTTCAGGTTAAGAACGGACCTCTGGAACGAATTAAGTTCTTAACCCGAGGTACCACGGTACTTAATTTACTTCAACATGTGATCAACCAGCACTGAGATGTTCCTGCTCATTCTGCTGAACGGAGCCCTGGACTTTTGCCCCAAGGTTCTGACAACACCACAGTTCAGCTGCCATGAACTAATAAGTTACAGATGGTAGATCTTCAATGGCATTAAAGGTAAATGGAGCCTTTATGTGGAAAGTCAGTTCCAGATGCTGGTGATAAACAACACAGGGAGGTCTGATTCAGCAAGTATTCTGATGATACTACAGTGGTATCTTGGTTCTCAAATGCCTTGGTACTCAAACAACTTGGAACCCAAACACTGCAAACCCAGGAGTAAGTGTTCTGCTTTGCAAACGTTTTTCGAAAGCCGAATGTGCTCCATTTTGAGTGTTACGCTTCCGTTCTGAGTGCCACACTTCCGTTTTGAGTGTTACACTGAGGTCTGTCTGTTTTTGCTATTTACTTTGTGTTTTTGTTTTTGCAGCTCTTTTTTGTTTGTTGTTGTTGTTTGTGGAATCCAGTTCAGCTACTGATTGATTGTGTGACTACGGTAGATTGTTTATTGCTTTCATTTTATGGATCAATGGTCTCGTTAGATAGTAAAATTCATGTTAAATTGCTGCTTTAGGGGTTGTTTTTAAAAGTCTGTAACGGATTAATCCACTTTGCATTACTTTCTATGGGAAAGCCAGTCTTGGTTTTGGAACGCTTTGGTTTTGGAACAGACTTCCAGAACGGATTACGTTTGAGAACCAAGGTACCACTGTACTGGCATGCACAAACTGATGTAATACATAAGCACTGCAAAGCTAATTGCCACAAAGATGACTGAGATTCTGGTCTATATCTTGGCAGTGTCCTTTGATGGCATCTTAACACACGTATCTTTAACGCAGAGCTTTCCAAACTTTTCACGTCGGTGACACACTTTGTAGACATGCATCATTTCGCAACACAGTAATTCAGTTTTGCTAGCAAACCGGAGGTTAATCTAACCCCTTGCCAGCCCCGGGAGGAGCACAGGGACCTGCACACTGCAGCCAACAAACTAATATGTCGCGACACACAGTTTGGAAAGCTCTGCTTTAGCATATGTGATGCAGACTGCTTAGAAGTTTGCCAATGCACGGTTCTGAAATGTAAACTTTATACCTGGAAGGAAACGCAGGCTGATGGCAACCAATAAAAGGGCATTCTTCTTTGCACAATGTTATCAGTGTTTTGGTTTGATGTATAAACATAGGTGCGGTAAGCACAATTCATAGTATTTGCTCAGGAATTACACTCTCTTTTATGGTATTCTGAGATCTTGACCTACCCACCGGCTATTTTGGTATCCATAACAATTCCAGTAAGAATCCAAACCTTGTGCAAAGTGACAGAATGAAAAATAAGCTCTGGCGCTGCTGTGATGCACTAATGCATCAATCATTAAGCAATCAGCTGTTTTGCAACAATCGGCTTACCTTTGGGGATTCTTAGCAACCGAAATCATAAAGCAATATGAGTATATACTGGTAATTTTAAAATGTTAAAAAGCTTTGAAATTGGACAACAGACTGAATATTGTCGTGGTAGTCTTGCACATTCACTTAACTAGCTGTTCTCCCATTCATATGACTCATATTTTTCTCTGTGTCCTTCAGCGTATCACAGGTGAAGATAAGCCATGCTCGTGACACCCTTGCTCTCATACCAAGGGCCATTTTAGAAGCTTAACCAACAAATTACACATTGTATTGAAGGATTAGGAGTGTGTTTCACCTCTGCTTGTGGGTCGAATAATTTGGGTTTCTCCCCACCCCACCACTGCTGCCAAGTCTAAGTGTGTTGTTTGTGTGCTTTCCAGTTCAATATATAATTCCCTACTTTCTCTAGGCTCATGGGCCTTACAAGAAGTGATGCTGTCCAAATGTTGCCTGCAGAACAGTGGACAGGTCTTTGGAAGTCCACAGGCAGCATTTTGGACAGCCTTATGTTGTGAGGCCTATCAGAGGCCCATAGGGTCTATTGGGAGACACAAACAACTGCCAGAATGAACGGACAAAGTGAAGGTGCAATATTTTTTTAATGTACAAGTATACATAAAGGTAAAGGGACTCCTGACCATTAGGTCCAGTCGTGACCGACTCTGGGGTTGCAGCGCTCATCTCGCTTTATTGGCCGAGGGAGCCAGTGTACAGCCTCCGGGTCATGTGGCCAGCATGACTAAGCCGCTTCTGGTGAACCAGAGCAGCGCACGGAAACGCCGTTTACCTTCCCACCGGAGCGGTACCTATTTATCTACTTGCACTTGACGTGCTTTCGAACTGCTAGGTTGGCAGGAGCAGGGACCGAGCAATGGGAGCTCACCCCGTCACGGGGATTCAAACTGCTGAACTTCTGATCAACAAGTCTTAGGCTCTGTGGTTTAACCCACAGCTGCACCTGCGTCCCTACAAGTATACATACCACTCAGGTATCTCTTAATTGCTTTAATGAAGAACGAACAAGAGACAAACCCTTTGCCCTCCCATAAGGAACTTGTGAATCCTATCTACTTCCTCACCACCAGCTGAAGCTATTTGTCTGCAACTTGGCCAGCTTAATCTACTCTGGAGGGACTCCTGTGCCTGCAAAGTTTATCCACTTTGGTCCGAAGCAGAGAGTTATAGCTTTTTTATAGAGAGAGAACGGATATCACAGAACTCCGTTCTTTTAAAGAGCAGCTCAGAACCTGAGACAAAGATCAAAGTGGAGAGAGAGCAACTGAATAATAGAATAGAGTTAGTTACGAGGAAAAACGCCGATGCAGATACAATGTGAACCATACGGTCTGTGCATAGGGGTGTGCACATTTCCAGAGAGGGAGGCATGTTAATCTCTTGTTGCAAAAACAATCAAAGAGTCTTGTGAAATCTTAAAGGCTAACAAATAATTTATTGTGGCATAAACATTTATGGACTTAAGTGTGAGTGCATAAAAGCTTATGGCACTATAAATAAATTAGTTAGTTTTTAAGGTGCCACGAGACATGTTGATTGTCTTTATTAGACAAACATAAGCCCTATTTCAGCATTCTCCACCATAAATAACATGGCATGAGGAAGAGAGTAGGGCTATGCTAAGGGGGGTTGTCACCTTAGATTCCCCACCCCACAAAAAAGTTAATGCTCTTTTCTACCTCACTCTTCTATGTGGGTATTAGTATATACTTGAGTTCAAGAAACCATGCGAGCCTTTAAATTCCAGCTTGATCACTGAGATTACCCAGAGGAGTGCTGTTAGTTGACAAGCTTCCTACTACTAACTTTCAGACATTTCTTGAAAACTGTTTTATGACGACAGGTCTATTTGGCTGTTAAATTTTTCTAAAGATGAACCAGTCATTTTTACTTATTTTGTATTATTTTTATGGAATTTTATGTTTTATGATACAGTCTTGATATTTTACATGGGTGGTTTGTTTTGAAGGTGGAGAGAGAGAGGGAGATTGCTTTCAGAAACCACTAGACAAAGTCACTTTCAAGTATCTTGGGACACACTACCACAACTTAATTTGGTTCTGTCCAGTAGATTGTGCAGACTGGACAACTATGTTTATAACATAGCATATATATTTTTACAAGCAGGGTAATGGGATTTCTCTCAGATTCTTTTCCCAAAACAAAATGTACAGTCATACCTCGAGTTGAATGGGCTTCGGGTTGAGCGCATTCGAGTTGCGCTCTGCGGCAACCCAGAAGTAACGGAGCACATTACTTCCGGGTTTCACCGCTCGCGCATGCGCAGACGCTCAAAATGACGTCACGCACATGCACGGAAGCAGCAAAACGTGACCCAGGCTCACGCAGACGCGCCGTCGCATCTTGCATTCCATTCAGGATGCAAACGGGGCTCCGGAACGGATCCCGTTCGCATCCCGAGGTACCACTGTACATGCTTAAAAATGACCACCTTTTTGGTACTGGTGTAGTACTTTCATACTTCCACATGAGGGTATACATTGCAGTATATTAATAAATGTATTGCAATGACCACTCTGTAAGTGTTTGACAGTTTACCTTTACCTTCTCCAGAATTCAGTGTGACTTAACTCGTGTAGCATTAAGTGCTAATGGTAAGCCACACTATAATCAATAATTTTATGCAAATTGGTTTTATAATTTAATAGGCTGGTGGGTGGATGGCATTCCCGTGCCTGTCAGTTGTTCCCAGCAAAATCTGTCCTCAAACGTTCCCCCACAACCAAGGCATCTTGCTAGGCCTAGCTAGAAGGAAAATTGGGTGTGAGGTTATATAATTAGGATGGACAGTGCTTTTTTCTGGGGGTCCTCAAGGGTATGCAGTATCAGCACCTTTTTTTAGAAGAAAAGCACTGGTTGAAAGTTCGGCACTTACTGTAACAACTTCATGGTGAATACTGGCACTCTTTTTCTCGAAATAAAAACTGAGGTTATGCATTTTCAGGGGAGAATCAGCAAAATTAGGCATTCACCTATCCCCGGAGAGGCCTTTCATGTCTGCATGAGAGCAGTGGCGTAGCGTGGGTTGTCAGCACCCGGGGCAAGGCAAGTAATTTGTGCCCCCTAACCCGTGGATTTGCACCCCCTAACCCTAACCCCAGATGTTGTGCCCAGTGCGGCCGGCCCCCCCGGCACCCCCCACGCTACGCCACTGCATGAGAGTTATGACCGCGATCTGGTGGATGCTCTGTCACATGAGACTAGGGCCATGCGGAACTTGACATCTTTCCACAGGGCCTGCAAGACAGAGCTGTTCCACCAGGCCTTTGGCCAAGGCACAGTCTGACACCCTCCTTTGGTAATCCTCATAGAACTCTAGTCCAACAGTTGCCATCAATTTGATTTTGAATTGATTTTAGAATGAATTGATTTTAGAATACTGTGTTACTTTATTGTTGTTAGCCGCTCTGAGCCCGGCTTCGGCTGGAGAGGGCGGGATATAAATAAAATTATTATTATTATTATTATTATTATTATTATTATTATTATTATTATTTAAAATAGGGTTGCAGACCCTTTACGTTCCTTCACTATGATTGAAATCCTGTGTATGCTTACCTGGGAGTAGCTCCCACAGAAATCAATGGGACTTTCAAGAAAACATGGTTAAAGTTGGTCTCTAGAAGACAATATTGCTACCTTAAAGTCATGAAAGCAAAGGCATTATTTAGAATAATAGAAATGTAGAACTGGAAGAGACCACAAGGGTTATCTACTCCAAACCCCCTGCAGTGAAGGAATCTTTTGTCCAATGTGGGGTTTAAACCCATGAACCAGAGATTAAGAGTCTCATGCTCTACCACCTGAGCTTTACACCCAGTTAGTGTAAAGAGTCATAAATATCACTAGATGATGAATATAGGCTGCTAGACCTTTAACATACACCCTTCTAAGTTTCTTACAAAGCTTCCTACTTCCAATTAGCATAGAAGGAGACCACACATTTGGTAAGTTAAAAATAGTTTACTTACAAACTCTTTAAAGGTCAGGTTCATGTGCTTTTCCACACAGCAGCAAGAAATGACAAGCAGTTCCATTTAGTTTCAAAAAGATAGCTTGCGGTCTAAGCTTGGAGCATCTATCTTAGAAATCCTTTCTGATCGCATTCACATAGAGAGTGAACAAAGGCCTTGGTAACCCTTCCTCTCAAGGTGAGGGGGTGTGACCTAGTTAAGTCTGAAAGAACAGCTTACTCTATGGTCTTAACCCCTTCATGCATTACTCTATGGTCTTAACCCCTTCATGCATTAACTAGAGTTATGCATGCTGGTTATATGTGGCTGATATGTATCCCACAATGTAAGTCATCTCGAAGAGGAGAGCTCAGCATCTAAGAATATGATCTGTCAGAATATCCCCACCACCACCATCATTTCAGCATGACAAGCATTTTACTTTTTTTTCTTCTTCAGCCTTTAACAACATTGAGTTAATAATAACAAACCAAATCATTTACTTGACTGCTGGTTATGTGCCAATAATAAAACGTTTGTTCCAGAAGAAACCAGGCCGACCAACGCAAATGCATCCTACACCATTTCTAATTAGCTCGGCGGTGGTATTTTGACAGCTTTGAATCATATCCATCATCCGCTTTAATACGGCAATCATTATAAATTCATTAAATAAAACACGCGTTGCCAACCAGTGAAATAGAAAGGTGACGTTTATGAGGCAATAGGTACAAAAAGTGTACCTGATAGCATTTCCTCCTCTACACAAAATACAGGAGTCTTGCTGTCCTTTGCATCTGGCTACCTCACCATGACCTGCTCTGAATGGAGGTCTGCTCTGAATGGAGGCTAGTTGGAAACAGCTGCTGCAGGCCGAAATTGTTGCATGATTAAACCCCCTGGGTAGATGGAGACATCTGGGTGAATTTCAAATGAATATTTATAAATATTATAATTGTATATATAGTAATATAAATATACATTTCTATATATTTATAATTTCATAAATACAGTGGTACCTCAGGTTACATACGCTTCAGGTTACATACTCCGCTAACGCAGAAATAGTGCTTCAGGTTAAGAACTTTCCTTCAGGATGAGAACAGAAATCGTGCTCCGGCGGTGCGGCAGCAGCAGGAGGCCCTATTAGCTAAAGTGGTGCTTCAGGTTAAGAACAGTTTCAGGTTAAGTATGGACCTCCGGAACAAATTAAGTACTTAACCCGAGGTACCACTGTATTATGGGACGCGGGTGGCGCTGTGGGTAAAACCTAAGCGTCTAGGGCTTGCCGATCGCATGGTCGGCTGTTCGAATCCCCGCGGCGGGGTGAGCTCCTGTCTTTCGGTCCCAGCTCCTGCCCACCTAGCAGTTCGAAAGCACCCCTAAGTGCAAGTAGATAAATGGGTACCGCTTTATAGCGGGAAGGTAAACAGCGTTTCCGTGTGCTGCACTGGTGCCGGCTCGCCAGAGCAGCTTCGTCACGCTAGCCACGTGACCCGGAACTGTCTTCGGACAGCGCTGGCTCCCGGCCTCTTAAGTGAGATGGGCGCACAACCCTAGAGTCAGACACGACTGGCCCGTACGGGCAGGGGTACCTTTACCTTTACCACTGTATTATAGTACATTATGCTCATACAGGGGTTTTGCTTCAATACCCTTTCCTTTATTTTTCTTTGTTCATGATTTCACTCTCACATACATGCACCTCTCTCAAACACACACACACACACATGCAACACATGTGAAGGTTCTGGTGTGTAGTAATGATTGAATGCCGCCAGAATGCTTTTCGGCTTCTCTCTTTACCAATGCCAATTTACATACATTTTGAATAACCTGATTAGGCAAGCTCTTTCCACCAAGCGCTGGAGTCCTTTGTTGGTATGATTATCCATAATAATTAGACCTTTCTTTGGGAAAGTTGATAAATAATTCATTCTAATTAATGAGCAGAAAGAAACAGTAGTAAATCCATCGTTTGGAGTCTACAACCCAGTAACTTATAGGGTCCCAGTATGTTTTCCATAGTAGAGTAAGTTACGAGCAAGCCAACGTAATCAATAAAGATCCTTTAAGGTGGACTTCACTGTTAAGAATTGGAGGGGTGGGACAGAAATCATACCTCTGGGTTCTCTTTTTGAGATTTGCCTCCACAATATTAGCTGACAATTGTCCTTGGCAAGCAATATAGGCCCTTCTTGTTAAGAAGCAAAATGAGGGAACTGTAAATGTGAGGGAGAATGGCCAACTGTTTTCATATATTGCTCTGCTAGCCTTCAGAATGTGAGAGGTGATTCATACTTGCATGTTCATCATCACTCATTGACTGAGCCCAGAGCAAGATGGGATGGGAGGAGATGTGGGGCTGCCACCCATACCAGCCATCCATTATCTCTCCTCTGCTCCTCCTTGGTAATACAAAACACTGTGTTTTCCCCACCCCCACAAGAAGAATCTGCAAAATGGAGAATGGGCCAGGAAACTGTCAGAAAACGAGGGAGGAGGAGAAGGAGAAACGATGCTCTGGCTTGCTGTGGTGACTCCATATCTCACAAAAAGTGGGAGCTGGGGGGGGGGTTACACCATACATTCAAAGCACATTACCTCCCTCAAAAAGGGGGGGCTGTAGTTTGTTAAACGTGTGGAGAATAAAAAGGTAAAGGACCCCTGACAGTTAAGTCCAGTCGCAAATGACTCTGGGGTTGCGGCGCTCATCTCGCTTTACAGGCCGAGGGAGCCGGCGTTCGTTCGCAGACAGTTTTTCCAGGTCATGTGGCCAGCTTGACTAAGCCGCTTCTGGCAAACCAGAGCAGTGCACAGAAACGTCGTTTACCTTCCCGCCGGAGCGGTACCTCTTTATCTACTTGCACTTTTTGGTGTGCTTTCGAACTGCTAGGTTGGCAGGAGCAGGGACTGAGCAACAGGAGCTCACCCCGTCGTGGGGATTCGAACCGCCAACCTTCTGATCAGCAAGCCCAAGAGGCTCGGTGGCTTAGACCACAGCACCACCCGCATCCCTTGATGTGGAGAATAGTAGCTTAAAATATAGTTCCTAGGATTATTTGCAGAGCAGATGAGCTTTTAAGATATGGTGTGTATATAGCCCCGTCTTCATATTGCTTATTGTTTATTGTTTATATTTTTGAGCAGCATTGCAGCATGTGTTGGGGGACTGCAAAGGCCTCACATTTTCACCTCAGTAAATCCACTGACGCAAACAGAAGTAATGGATCCTGGAATTCTACAGGCCATGCACAACACTTGAAATATGTGTTATTTCTCCCCCCCCCCCCCGCCCCCCGTGCCTGAAATAATAAAGCAAAGTTTCATTGTTGTTTCGTCTCCCTCCTTGCTGTGAATCTTGAGAGGGAGCATCTGTAGATGTTTCAAAGGCTGAACAAGGAAAATAATGGGAAAGAATAGCAGCCCATGAGGTTGGGGGAAGGAAAGATGTCAGATGACACCCAGGCGAGGCTTAAAGAATGACATTCATCTATACAAAACAAGTGCATAATTCTTTTTCGATGCATGATATCAGCGTTTTCAGACTCTGCCACTCTGAGCCAGGGCAATAACACAGTGACATCTTCTTCAAGAAAAACACCATCCAAAGTTAATAGGCTGGAATATTTTCCATCCTGCAGAGTGAACGGCGGAAGGTTGAGTTCTAGCACCAGAACACAGCTGCATTAATTTTAAATCAGACTAGGCACAAGCTAGAAACATTCGTTTGAGCAACAGAGCAAACATTTGTCCTCTGAGGCATTCCCTCAGCACTTTGCAGCCTTGAATTCTTGATAGAAGTGTGAGGTTTTCCAGCTGCAGAAAATAAATTATCTATAATTATAGGATGCAGAGGGAAATGATGATTTGAAGCCAGCTTCCAGTGTGCTAGAAGGCTGTTTGGAAGATTTCTCTAATAAGTTTCTGAAGAAAGAAACAGAAAACCCCCCTGCATTTGTTAAGTTTTAGATATTGGAATTCTTGTCCAGTCTCACAACAGAGGATAGATTTCTATGACCATGCTTTACATGTTGAAGTTACAGTGGTGTAGCCTTATTGGAGTTCACCGATTGGGTCTGCGTTGCTCCGTGACAGGAGGAAGGAAGTCAAAATGACACCGAGTTGGTTCAAAGAAAGAGTTTATTCTGCTCTCCGGATAGCAGAAGGCACTTGCGTGGTGAGTCCACAGCAAGTCCAAAGAAATGACAGGTTTCATGCAGTTTATATATCCTCCAGGCACCCTCTCACTCCTCCCCTAGGAGCCCAACCACATTGGCGTACGTACACAGGTTGACATCACATATGTTCCTGCTCTGGTACTCTCAACCATAAAAGGATCTTCCTTCCTGTACTTCTGACCATAAAAGGATATTCCTGTTCCTACTCCCATCTTGGAGCAAGAGGTCACTACTTCCGAGAACATGCTCTGGCGTTAGTCCCAGACTTGGGTCTCTGCGTCATTTGTGGTCAGGACATAAGATGTGTCTGTGTCTGTTCTACTGGTAAAGTCAAGGCCAGTCTTGCTGTCAAACTGATAAGGGAGAGAGCTGTGTTCTTGTTTTGCATTTGCTCAGCGGCTAAAGTTTATGCATTTTAGCTAAGGAGAAATGGGGATTTTGGTGCAGTTCAAAAACTGCCTGCACAGTCAGTTTGGGGGTTTGGGAAACCCATTCCTTCAGTGGAACCTCAACTTACAACCATAATCCATTCCAGAGGTCCAGTCATAACTAGAAATGTACATAAGTAGAGGCACACTTTTCCATAAACAGTACAGTGGTACCTCAGGTTAAGAACTTAATTCGTTCTGGAGGTCCGTTCTTAAGCTGAAACATGAAGTTCTTAACATGAAGCACCACTTTAGCTAATGAGACCTCCCACTGCCGCCGCGCCGCCGCTGCATGATTTCTGTTCTCATCCTGAAGCAAAGTTCTTAACCCGAGGTACTATTTCTGGGTTAGCGGAGTCTGTAACCTGAAGTGTCTGTAACCTGAAGCATCTGTAACCTGAGGTACCACTGTATTATGAAATGATTCCCCCGTCCCCAGAGTGTATATCTTCTCAATGGTTCAGGGTATAGGTAGATCACAATTCAACACATTATGGCGGAAACATTTTCTCCAGGATGTATTGTGTTCTGACCTTGAAACTGAACTATCAGTGAAACAAATTTGAAGGAGGTGGTAACAGTTGTCATGTGAATTGACTGCATCTGACAAAATTGTCCTTGAGTCCTTATATATTGAATACCCAGATTAGAAAGCTCGGTGCATAAAAGAGTCATATGACTTGTTGTATGGGTTGTCCATGACCACACATGCCAATGACTTCTTCAAAGCAGCAGTGGGGGTGGATCCCTATTCCTTAGCATCAGACTTCTTAGCGAGATCTTAAGCCCAGCCAAACTGCCAATGCTCCCTTTCCTCCAAAAAGCTGGACTGAAAATTGTGTCATTTCCTAAGCTACTGAACAACCATATAGGGTTTTACTCCCCCTAAAGCAGCAGGTACACCTTAGGATGGAGGCAGGATATAAAGGTTAATAATAAACAAGCAAACATGTCCTTTCCTTGGACACACAACTAGTGACTATGCTAGATCTATTTCACTAATATACAATTATATTGGTGAAAATAACATACAAATACATTGCATTAGGAAAAAGTGCCTGCAGAAATGTGTACGTTAGTGAAAACTGGATGTAAAAATGTATTTATTGGGAGAATAAATACATTTCATTTTGCATGAAAATGAACCTGATTGAAAAAAAATCGTGAGGGTTTTTTATTTAAAAAATATCAAACTGCTGCAGAAATATGGAGAATTTAAAGCTTGGAAAAATAAGGGCTAGAGCTAATCGAAATCGAAAGATCCTTCCATCTCAAGTCCAAAGGCATCATCACGTGGGCTGAAATGCAGGTCACATGGACAGAGATGGTCTCACAACTGAAACACCCCACTCTATTAGCAATGTGTTATTGTTCTTTTTATGCACATTTGATTCCTTCCACCCTCCAGAGAAATAATGCTGGGTTTTTTTAAATAAATAAATAAATCCCACTTACAGACTCACTTTTTTGAAAGCCTAAGACACAATTAGAGCTACAAAGTTAATCAATTTGCAGCCAATCTCATTACTGCAGATCCATTAAGGAGTCTGTAAAAAGAAAAACAAATCAATGCAGCATTTATTTAAACTCATTGCCTTTCCAGATATATGATGCATTACCTTTCCCCCACTAAGCTCTCCATTGTAAAAAAAAGAGGCAGCAGACCTGCTCCTTTGCATACTGCATAAATAATGGTTAGGCTAGCAAGAGGTGCATACTTTTTATTTGTTGAACAGTCAATATAAGGCATGAGAAAGGGTGTTGCAAATATGTTTTATTTTTAAAAAAATTACAATTTTCAGGTTTATACATTTCAACAATTTTACAGTCATTTTAAAATTTCAAAACTTGACTTCCTTCCCCCTCTTTTTGTGGATCCTTAAAATTATTTTTAATATCTTCTGCATATCCAAATTCACTTAATTTGTTTATCTATTCAACTACTTTAAATATATACTCTTATGAAACTGCAGGTTATTACAATAACCCTGCCAACGTTCTTAACTGTCTACAATATATCTGTAAATATTCAATAAACCATTTCCATTCTTTTATAAGAAGTTTGTTATCTTGATTTCTTATTTTTCCAGTAAGTTTCGCCATTTCTGCATATTCCATCAGTTTTTGTATCCATTCTTCCTTTGCTGGGACTTCTACTTCTTTCCATTTGGGGGCAAATAACGTTCTTGCTGCTGTAGAAGCATATATGAATCAGTTTCTGTACAGTTTGGGTAGTTAGGCATGTGAAGGGGTGTTGCAAGTATGTTTTAAGACGACGAGTAGAACATGCAACAAAGGAAAAGAATCAAATAAATGACATTATTGAATATCTTGTTATTGCCTAAATGCCTCAACGGAAAAGTTATTGTGTATTTTAATTATGTATTTATTTTATAGCTGCAAACCACTTAGGAGCCATTTTGGCATTTAAGCAGTAGATAAATAAATAAATGATATATAGGCCAAACCATTTTAGTATTCTAAGAAAGAAATAAGGCTGTAATCCTATGCACCTTTTCCAGCAAGTATGTTCCACTGAACTCAGTGAGACGGACTTCTGAATAGACATGCACATGATTAACTTATTAGGGAGGTACATTTACAGTGGTACCTCGGGTTAAGAACTTAATTCATTCTGGGGGTCCGTTCTTAAGCTGAAACTGCTCTTAACCTGAGGTACCACTTTAGCTAATGGGGCCTCCTGCTGCCGCTACGCAATTTCTGTTCTCATCCTGAAGCAAAGTTCTTAACCCGAGGTACTATTTCTGGGTTAGCGGAGTCTGTAACCTGAAGCGTCTGTAACCCGAGATACCACTGTAGTTCCTTGCCAGTTTACTTTAAAACCAGCTTTAAAAAAATTTTTTAAAAATTAAAAATTAAAAAATCAGTTGGTTAAAGACAGTGTGCTGGTTTTCAAATATTTAATTTGCATGCAATTGGGGACATTGTGTTTTTGTAAAAAAAAAAACTTTTATTTTTATTGTTGGTTTGAAATGTTTTAATAATGTTCTTTTCATTTTAATGTTTAAGGCAGCAGTTTTGCTTTTAAACTCTTTTTTTATGATAATAGCTTGTAAAGTCACTTTGTTTTCGGTGTTGGCATGGAAATCCTTAAACAGAACATTGTGGAAGCTGCCACTTTCGGGAGAGCTGAAACCAGCCAGTTAGAAGAACATCGCTTGGCATTTTATGAAGATGTGATGCTGTTTCTTCTTTTCCTTCTTTCTTTCTTTTGTAACACGTTGTAGCAAAAAACCATTATGCATTTACGCATCAAACATCCTTGCTTCTCATGCAAAAAGAAAACAAGTGAATTTTTTTTTTAAATGGAAAGAAAAAGGCACATGAAGAGAAAAAACTAAAACTCCATAATACCACGAATATATTAAGAAGGAAAATATCATCATTTACTTTGTCATTCCAGAAATGGAAAAACAAGGCCCACCTCTCAATAAGTTTGTTTTCTTGATTATCAAGTATTACATTTCTATTGTATGTAAGTTTTATCTTTCAGATGATTTGCCAAGCTTTCCTTAACCAATCAGTTGTGGCAGGGGGACCTTTATTTTCCCATCTTTCTGCAATACACAGTTTTGCTGTCGTTAGCACTGTAGTGGCCAGTGTTGCTTTGTAATACAGATGTAGGAGAATGGAACAGGAGATAGCAAACCAAAGATTCTGCCAACCCAGTCCAGCGCCTTACTCCTTACGATGATGGACGCGGTTGCCTTGCTCACTGCTGCACTGCAGTATCACAACTGCAAATGACCAGAGGATGAATCATGCTGCAGACTTCAGCCGGCCCTGTAGGATGCTGCTGGGATCAGGAAAAGCCAATTTGGCTCTTTAAAGCTACTGACTTGGACTCGGCTTCTCGGCTTCAGCAACATGTTGCTCAGATGCAGGCTAAACCATTGCATGTTGAGACCCTGCATCTAATACTGAAACTACTATATTCCATTGGATTTTTTTCCTTTTTAAAAGGCAAATGCAACAGATCCCAGTATAGCCTGATGGCAGGTACTTCAGACTTGGATCAAGGCCCAACCATAGATTTACTGGGTGGTCTCACCTATGCATCTGCCTCTTAGGTAAAGGTAAAGGGACCACTGACCATTAGGTCCATTTGTGGCCAACTCTGGGGTTGCGGCGCTCATCTTGCTTTATTGGCCGAGGGAGCCAATGTACAGCTTCCGGGTCATGTGGCCAGCATGACTAAGCTGCTTCTGGCAAACCAGAGCAGCGCACGGAAACGCTGTTTACCTTCCTGCCAGAGTGGTACCTATTTATCTACTTGTACTTTGACGTGCATTCGAACTGCTAGGTTGGCAGGACCAGGGACCAAGCAACGGGAGCTCACCCCGTCGCGGGGATTCAAACTGCCAACCTTCTGATCCACAAGTCCTAGGCTCTGTGATTTAACCCACAGCGCCACCCGTGTCCCTTTCTGCCTCTTAACCTGGTTCATTTATTTGAGTTTTCCAAAGCTATCTGGAGTGATATCCAACTAAGTCATATGCAGAGCTGACCCGTTTAAATCGATCAACATCTATCGTTTCAGGGCATCTACTCAGAGTATGATTAACACTGGATATCCCCCCCGGCAGCACCATGTTCACTTTTGCTATCTGTTTATAAAATACTATAGTCTGGTTTATGTAAGTAAACGAAGTGATGGAGGTTTGAATAGGATGACCTCCTGTTTTTCTAGCTTTGGGTCCTCTGGCATTAGATTTTTATTTGTACTATCACCTTGTGATTCCCTGAAGGTCCCTTCTAAAGGCAAACAAGGACCTGAGTCATCCTATTAAGACCATCTCCAGTCTCCAAAGTGTTCTGCAGTAGCCCTCACGGTGTGCAAGATTGGAACAGCAAATGTGGTTATTTTATACAGTGGGGACCGAATTAAGAATTATCTCTTATCTGTGGAGCAAGGTAGCTGTTGCGTGTCGAGACCCTGCAGCCACCACCTCGTTGGGAAATAACTCACACAAGGATACAGATATTAGGTTAAGTTATTGGGCAAATTTGGCCACAACTTTATTGAATTACAAAATGTGAGCAGTATTGGCTTAGGCATTGATTGGACCCAACTATATCTGACTCCTGCCCACTGCACAGGACGTCCAGTAAGGGTAAACCACTGGTAGGGGGAGCCCTGTCGATGCGAACCAATTCGAGCTCCCCCAGGTGTTCCTGACAGGGTCGTGTCATGGCCCTAGCCCCCAACCGGGCTTCGAACAAGATCAAGACCCCCGGATTCCTTTAACAGAATACCCTTAAGCTTGGAGGGGCAGGCGATGGCCACACCTCCCCTTCCCCACACAAAGTCAAACAATGCCTAACCGCAGCCCTAACAAAGTTGTGATGATTGCTACGAGGTAGGCGAAAACCAAGTGGCCAGTGCCAATTTGCCAAGTGGAAAAATTCCTACCAGGCCCCTTGGAGAACGAAGGCGACCAACTGAGGTCCATAGCAAGGCCAGTGCCTAACCTGCAAATAGAGAGGGAGGGTGGGTGATTGAGGAAGCGAGCCAAAGAGGAAGCCCTCCGGCTCGCTCCTTGGTTTAAACTGTCCTGGCCACACACACACCGGCCAGCGGATTGGCTGGCCGGGCTCTGACGTGGCCAGGATCCCCAGGCAATGGGGGACAAAGTCCCCTGCCCCCAGTGGGGAGTGGGTGGCCACGTGATCCACCACAACTCCTCCCCACTGGGAAGTGGAGCGGATCTCTTGGACCTCCCCCCCATCAAACCTTTCGGCTTGCCTTTGTGCTGAGCTCTCTGCAAAGCCATCAGCCATGACTCCTGGACTTCCTATTTATGCATCACAGAATTTTTAAAATATTTCTACTGTTTTCTTTACCCAGCAAGGCAAAATACTGAGACTCTGTGGTAATAACAGCTAGGCTGGGTCTACCCTCTAAACTTGGGGTGGCCAACGTGAACAACCATCACCCCCAGCCAAGATGGGCAATAATAACACAATGCATCCACCTGCTCTCTCTCTTCAGCGTTCTCTGAGCATAATGGCTGAAACTCTTTCAGGTGGAATCTACACACACATTTAAAAAAAAATGATGTGAATATGCTTTTTAAAAAAACGTTTTGAATTTTTTTTTAATTTGCCATAGCTCACCGTCACCATCTAGAGTCACATTTGTATATTGCACTTTACAACACACTTGAAATGTTCTATTTGCAGCTATAGCCAAGTCCACAGTGACTGGACGTTGAGAGCTAGCTGAACAACACAACAGAGCAGCCTAAATCCCCTACTTAGAAGATTGCCATGTTTGATTAGAACTAGGTGTATCATTTTAAAAATATCTGTGACTCACTTCTGTGGTTCTGAAACAGAAATGTACAATGTGCTAAATGGTGAAGTTGCAATATTGTGACAAAGTAAATTGTTAGCATTGAAAGTCTAATCTTGCACTTGTACAATGTAATTTTATTAGATTACTTTAGCTAAAGATCTAATATTAGAAAACAGAGTCTCTGCATCAAAGTCTGCACAGCTCCTACAATGAGCAGAGATTTTAATGAAGTAAAATGTAAAAGACACCTCTCTCTGCTTCAAGCAATGGGTGCATAAAACAGCACTTGGACCCATTTGTCTGCCCTCCAAGAAATCAGAAATCATCTGTGCTAGATGGCTGAGCTCCAAAAATAAAGGAGTCATCCTGAGTCATTATTTATCTTTCTCTCTAAGCTGCATCCTGCCCTTCCGCTTAAGGCAGAGCTGAGGATATTGTATTGTATTGTATTGTATTGTATTGTGCCCCGCCTTTCCTCCCAGGAGCTTAAGATAGGGTTACCAGATGTCCCTGTTTCCCAGGGACAGTCCCCGGATTTGCGAATAAGTCCCCGGACAAATTCCATCCTTGGAATGTCCCCAGATTTCCTCTAATGTCCCTGGGAAACGCAGCAGCGGCAGTCTCAGCAGCCCTGAGCAGTTGGCTCTGGCTGGCTTCAGGAGCCGCTCAGAAGTCCCCATATGATGGTGGTGCAGGGGCTCTAAGATGCAGCTTCCACGCTGCCTCCACCTTCCCTGACCCCAGCAACTAAGGGGATCCCTCAACTGGGAAGGGAGGCTTCCCGTTGCCTAACTGAGAGATCCCTGCCCCCTCCTGCTTGCATGCAAGCTCTGATAGGCAGTGTGAAGCCTCCCTTCACAGCTGAGAGATCCCTGCCCCCTCCTGCTTGCACGCAAGTAGGAATGGGATTGGGGCTGCTCCAATGGGAAGGGAGGCATCGCGCTGCCCAAGCCTCACCGTCGCCACCGCTCTTGGCCCTCCTTCTCCACCTTCCATGCCTGACCAATCGCACACCACCACCACCACCACCACTGAAGAACCAACAACTCAGGGGTTGCCCAGGCTCATGGAGAAAGGAGACAGAAGCCTTGGAGGAAGGGGAAACGTGGTGGTTGAGGTCAAGGTGGCAGCCGCCCCACTGCCACCGCCATCACTGCAGCATCAACGTTCCGAACATGTAGTATTTATGTATTTAAAGTGTTCCCAGATTCCTTGAAAAAAATCTGGTAACCTTAGCTTAAAGGGGAGGACCCCTGTCCATTAGGTCCAGTCGTGGCCGACTCTGGGGTTGCTGCGCTCATCTTGCTTTATTGGCCGAGGGAGCTGGCGTACAGCTTCCAGGTCATGTGGCCAGCATGACTAAGCCGCTTCTGGCGAACCAGAGCAGTGCACGGAAACGCCTTTTACCTTCCCGCTGGAGCGGTACCTATTTATCTACTTGCTTTCGAACTGCTAGGTTGGCAGGAGCAGGGACTGAGCAACGGGAGCTCACCCCGTTGCGGGGATTCGAACCACCGACCTTCTGATCGGCAAGTCCTAGGCTCTGTGGTTTAACCCACAGCGCCACCCGCATCCCTAACCTTAGCTTAAGGTGGCATAAATGTGTTTCCCCCTCTCCATTTTATCCTCACAACAACCTGTGAGGTAGGTTAGGCTAAGAGGTCCACAATCCTTTGAAAGTGATATGTCAGAGGCTCCATACTAGCAGTGGGTGGGACTGGAGCCCAAGATAACTGGAGCCTTTGCCCTACCACAATGTGACCCTAGGACTACAGGAAATCACACATAGGTCCTCCCAACAATCTATTGAGGCAGCTTAGGAGCTTAGTCTCTCCCAACAACCCTAGTAGCTTAGTCTGAGAGAGAGTAGCAAGCCTTGAATCCTCCAATGAGCTTCGTGGCTGAGGCAAGATTTGCACCCTGGTCTCCCTAGGTTCTGTCCACTAGATTACACTGTCCAGAGGCTGAAACTGCCTAAGGAATGTGTGCATAGCATCACACACCGATGTCGTTTCAGCAGTCTCTTGCACAATGCAAAGAGACAAAAGGTCTGTTCTGCTATGCTATATGTGACATGCAATCCCAGTCTAGCTTGCTCATTACAGAATACAACGCATGTGGCTTTTAGTGACCTAGATGGCTCTGTCAGAGGAAGAATGCCCTGAAGCTGCAGAGGTGAAATCTTCTTATGAGAGGGAACATAAACAGCCATAGTCGATGGAACTGGCATCTAAAACACAAATTCAGATGCCTTGCCCATAACGAAATGTTCTGCCCTTAGAGTAACCCTTGTTGAAGAGGAAGCATATCTAGCTTGCTAAGTTCAGCCAGGTGCAAGCAAAAAGGTTGAGCACAGCATGTGGCTGAATCCAAAATTGGAGGATCATATTGTCTCTCCTAAAGTCTATGTCTGAGAGTGAATTGAGACCGTGACCAAGAACCCACTGCACTTCAGTGGCTTTCAGCACAAAAGCACCATCTTAGTCTTGGCCCAGTCCTATGAAACCTTCACTAGGATGAGCTCTGGTGGGCTGTGAACCCTGCATGTGATAGATTTCTCTCCCGGCTTTTGCTGATGCTTTTGAGTTATGGTGCTGGAGGAGACTTTTGAGAGTCCCATGGACTGCAAGAAGATCAAACCTATCCATTCTTAAGGAAATCAGCCCTGAGTGCTCACTGGAAGGACAGATCGTGAAGCTGAGGCTCCAATACTTTGGCCACCTCATGAGAAGAGAAGACTCCCTGGAAAAGACCCTGATGTTGGGAAAGATTGAGGGCACAAGAAGAAGGGGACGACAGAGGACGAGATGGTTGGACAGTGTTCTCGAAGCTACCAGCATGAGTTTGACCAAACTGCGGGAGGCAGTGGAAGACAGGAGTGCCTGGCATGCTGGTCCATGGGGTCACGAAGAGTCGGACACGACTAAACGACTAAACAACAACAACTCACTGTAGACCATCACTCATCTTCTCTCCCATCAGCAGGAATGAAAGACATCTGCTGCAGCTGGACACAGCCTTTGGCAGAAGTAGGACTGTACCATATCTGCTGGGCAACATTCCAGGCAACCTGTTTGCTGAGCATTTAGCCTGACTTTTCTGTGGGGAGACGACGTTGCATCAAGCGTCACAGAAGGTTTCCTGCTTCTCATGCCTGTTAGCACAATAGGCATAATCTACATTCCCTGCGTCTAAGAATCCCCATTTGTGGCTCTCCAGTGCTTAAGAATGGGAGCCAGTATGGTGTAGTGGTTAGGAGCGGTGGACTCGTAATCTGGGGAACTGGGTTCACATCTCTCTGCTCCTCCACATGCAGCTGCTGGGTGACCTTGGGCCAGTCACACTTCTCTGAAGTCTCTCAGCCCCACTCACCTCACAGAGTGTTTGTTGTGGGGGAGGAAGGGAAAGGAGAATGTTAGCCGCTTTGAGACTTCTTCGGGTAGTGATAAAGCGGGATATCAAATCCAAACTAGTCCTCCTCCTCCTCCTCTTCTTCTTCTTCTTCTTCTTCTTCTTCTTCTTCTCAGTAACATTAGAAGTACAGTGGTACCTCGGGTTACAGATGCTTCAGGTTACAGACGCTTCAGGTTACAGACTCCACTAACCCAGAAATAGGAACTCAGCTTAAGAACTTTGCTTCAGGATGAGAACAGAAATCACACAGCGGTGGTGTAGCGGCAGCAGGAGGCCCCATTAGCTAAAGTGGTGCTTCAGGTTAAGAAAAGTTTCAGGTTAAGAACGGACCTCCGGAATGAATTAAGTTCTTAACCCAAGGTACCACTGTACTGTGGAATGGTGTGATGAAAACCATACTAACATCAGAAGATGGATCAGGATGCAGCAACAACATGGGCCTTCTTGCACAATACCTTGCCTCCCTTGTGATTTCTATAAAAGGTAGAGTCATGAGGGAGCTTCCATAACCTAGGAATAGGACCCAGGAAAGTGGTGGTGAGTGAGTGGTTCTCCAGATGCAAAATCATAAAATCATGTGTTGTTGTTGTTGTTTAGTCGTTTAGTCGTGTCCGACTCTTAGTGACCCCATGGACCAGAGCACGCCAGGCACTCTTGTCTTCCACTGCCTCCCGCAGTTTGGTCAAACTCATGCTGGTAGCTTCGAGAACACTGCCCAACCATCTCGTCCTCTGTTGTTCCCTTCTCCTTGTGCCCTCCATCTTTCCCAACATCAGGGTCTTTTCCAGGGAGTCTTCTCTTCTCATGAGGTGGCCAAAGTATTGGAGTCTCAGCTTCTTGACCTGTCCTTCCAGTGAGCACTCAGGGCTGATTTCCTTAAGAATGGAGAGGTTTGATCTTCTTGCAGTCCATGGGACTCATAAAATCATAGAGTTGCAGAACTGGAAGGGACCACAAGCGTCATCTAGTCAAAATCCCTGCAATGCAGGAATATTTTGCCCAATGTGGGTGTCAAACTCATAACCCTGAGATTACAGCTTTCATGCTCTATGAACTTTGCTATCCCAGATTGACACCTTGTTCTACTCCAACTCCCATCATCCTCACTTTCATGGCAATGGGCAGGGATGGTGGGAGCTGTAGTCCAGCAACATCCGAGGGAGGCCACAGATTTGACATCGCTGACCTAAAACATATGAATATGCAAGTTCCTTTCCACCTCTTTCATAAGAACTGTTATCCCAAATAAACTCATGCACAGAAAGCATGATCATTATAGATACAAGGAACTGGCTATATTTGCCTCTGCTGTAGAGAAAGGTTATATAACACTGCATTAAGACAAGATGATAAGTTTTACTAGAGTTTCATAATGAAGTTCAAACACATTAGAATGTGCTGAAGTGTGAAGAGGGATCGTTTTGTTGCCATAGCAGCACCAGAAAATTTGGAAAGTTCTCAAGGTCTCCCCTGGAAGGGGAGAGCACATTTTTATATCTCTAGGATGGGAAAGAATGCATTGAGAGAGCCCATGAGACTTTTGCACTAAAGTGAATTGGAAGGGCTTCCACTTAGACCGTCCTCATTTGGGGAAATTGCGAGTGCTGTTCCAGAACTTCCAGTCCAAATCTGTGGGTGCTTCAGCCCATGTAGGTTCCCCACATTTCACGAAGCTGGAGGTAGGAACAGTTCAGTCTGTGCACCTGCAATATGCACCTGAAGAGAGATGAATACTATATAGTTCATTAAGAGGCATTGAAATGGAGCAGCCTGGGTCCTGTTAGCCCAAAGATGGAAATAATAATAATAATAATTTATTATTTATACCCCGCCCATCTGGCTGGGTTTCCCCAGCCACTCTGGGTGGCTTCCACAAAGACCAAAAATACACTAATATGTCATACATTAAAAACTTCCCTGAACAGGGCTGCCTTCAGATGTCTTCTAAATGTCAGGTAGTTGTTTATCTCTTTGACATCTGATGGGAGGGCGTTCCACAGGGCGGGCGCCACTACCGAGAAGGCTCTCTGCCTGGTTCCCTGTAGCTTTGCTTCTCGCAATGAGGGAACCGCCAGAAGGCCCTCAGTGCTGGACCTCAGCGTCCGGGCAGAACGATGCGGGTGGAGACGCTCCTTCAGGTATACTGGGCCGAGGCCATTTAGGGCCGTTTAGGAAAGAAGAACAGTTGCAAACAATAGAAGAATGGCAAATAAAACTTACGGACTATGCAGAAATGGCAAAACTGAAGGCAAAACTCAAGAGACTCAGACAATGACATGTTTAAAAAAAGAATGGGGAAAATTTATTGTGTATGTGCAGAAATACTATACACAAGTTGGTACATTGGCAGGTTTAGATTAAGCACATGTCAGTAGTAAAGAATTAGAGAATGTAAAGGTGTAACAAGTGGATAAAAATGATAACAAAACACAGAGAATGGTGTAAGATGTAAAGAACCAGTAGAAGGGGGTGGAAGGAAGTCTTGAGGATTAAAGAACCTCAAAAGAAGGTTTCTAAAATAGTAGGATTTTTTTATTAGTATAAATGTTAGATGGTGGTTTGATTTTTGTATCCTTATTTTATTGATTATTATTGGGGGGGGGGGAATTAATAAAAATTTATTTACAAAAAAAAAAAAGAAATGGAGATTTCAAGGCACATAACTTTTAAGCCAAGATACGTCCCCTGATCAAGAGTCATTTTATGTACAAAATGATATGGTTGTGTAATAAATAATTATTGCCTGCTTCCATCTGAGTTATTTTCTTCTATGCACCGTGTAGCACATCTTGTATCTTACGGCCACTTTGCATGTGGCAAGATGGGAACAAGATGTGCAACTGTCTTGCACTTCATGTTTTCAACATCCCTCGGAGGCATCCAGTATTTATCTTGGCCGTTTCCTCCACTAAAAGAGATTGATGTGGAACCAACCAGAGGATCATGGGGAACAGGAAGCACAAATAAACTGTGCTTCCTGTTTCTTCTGCACAGTGTCATAGCCATCTGAAACAGCCCATATCCACACAAAGTTCTCTACACCAGGCATAAAATAACAACATGCCTCCGGTTTACCAAAAGCTTTTTATGAACTCTTTACTCCTTCTTAGGTAAAAGTAAATGGACCCCTGACCATTAGGTCCAGTCGTGTCTGACTCTGGGGTCATGGCGCTCATCTCGCTTTATTGGCCAAGGGAGCTGGCGTACAGCTTCCGGGTCATGTGGCCAGCATGACTAAGCCGCTTCTGGCTTAGCAGTGCACGGAGCGGTACCTATTTATCTACTTGCACTTTGATGTGCTTTCAAACTGCTAGGTTGGCAGGAGCAGGGACTGAGCAACGGGAGCTCACCCCATCGTGGGGATTTGAACCGCCAACCTTCTGATCGGCAAGTCCTGGGCCCCTTCTTAGTCCATTACTAAGTTTCGACAAACAAGAGATCTCTGAAACACTTTGGTGTTTCATTTTCCTCAGTTTTGTTTTTAGTCAAGAGATACATTCAGTGCTTGTTTTATTTTCTGTCTCTTTAACAATAAACAGCAGTTTGTACGTTCAGAAAAAGGAAAATTATTAGTGAGGGGAAAGGTGTGGCCCTGCAGATGTGTAGGACTCCAACTCCCATCATCCCTTTCCACTGGCCATGCAGCTGAGACTGATGGGACCTGGAGTCCAGTAACATCTAGAGGACCACAGGTCCACCCCCTACACACACACACACACACACACACACACACACACATATATATATATATATATATATATATATATATATATGCAGGAAGCTCCTGCAGCCAATCAGAAACCGTGGAAGCCCCATCGAACATTCGGGTTCCAAAAGAACATTCGCAAACCGGAACAATCACTTTTGGGGTTTTCAGCATTTGGGAGCCGAAATGTACAAGTTCCAGGGCATTCGACAACCAAGGTACGGCTGCATTTACGAATTAAGCTTCAAAGACAGCTCTTACATTTCCAGCCCCCATAGGTATTTAAATTAGAGACACGGTCACTGTGCTGAATAAAGTGCAAAAGTACTGTAAAAACCACTGTACTGGAAAAAAAGACATTAAAAAAATAAATGGGATCAGCTGCAAGATCGAAAGCTCAGGTTTTCGTGAGCTTACAGAAATAGAACCCAAAAAACCTCCAAGTGTTTAAATTACTTTGGGATTTCAGTTCTTTTCACTTGACTAGAAATAAATCTGACTAACTAGAAAATAATGAGTTCTTTCTGCCAAACATGCTTCCCTCATAATTCGGGGTGTCTGCCACTTACTATCCCATTATCCAATCCAGTTTCATCAGGTAGGTATCCTGTCCTCACCCAGTTTTACGTGCCCCAATTCCGTTGATTTAGTAAGACATCTGGTGATTCAATATGTGCCTCCAGCAGGAAAGGACTAGCGCATTTCTACTACCTGAGTCTCTCTCCCTCTTGTTTTTTACAAAAGGCAATCATAAAAACAAACCACATTCTGCCTGGTTAAGAGACTAAGCATTGTGAATTGTGTGGGAGGAGGCACTTAACCATGATAAGGAGATACATTAGAAAAAGGAATTGCTGTGATAAGGTGCTGCAATAAGATTTGGAGAGATATGAGAAAAGATTGAAGGTGGGGGGGTGGTATCATAACGCAGTACATCATACAGCAAATAAAATAGGGAGGATCATCAGTAGGGCTGTGTGCCCATATAATCATAATTATACCACCAGAAAAACTGGATTGTGACCTGAATAAATTATGCAAAATAACAGACCCTCCAAGTGCCCCTGTTTTCCAGGGACAGTCCTGGGTTTACAGAAGCCATCCCAGTTTTCTGATTTGATCCCAGAATGTCCCACTTTTCCTTAAAGGTAAAGGTAAAGGGACCCCTGACCATTAGGTCCAGTCATGGCCGACTGGGGTTGTGGCGCTCATCTCGCTTTATTGGCTGAGGGAGCTGGCGTACAGCTTCTGGATCATGTGGCCAGCATGACTAAGCCGCTTCTGGCGAACCAGAGCAGTGCACGGAAACGGCGTTTACCTTCCCGCTGGAGTGGTACCTATTTATCTACTTGCACTTTGACGTGCTTTCGAACTGCTAGGTTGGCAGGAGCTGGGACCGAGCAACGGGAGCTCACCCCGTCGCAGGGATTCGAACTGCCGACCTTCTGATTGGCAAGTCCTAGGCTCAGTGGTTTAACCCACAGCGCCACCTGCGTCCCCACTTTTCCTTAGGACGTCCCTATTTTCATCAGGAAAATGTTGGAGGGTACGGAGTTATGCGACCTCTGAGCCAAGGAGATAAGTAACTATACAACCTTTCGAAGACATCTGAAGGCAGCCCGGTATAGGGAAGTTTTTTAAAAGTTTAATTTTGTATTGTGTTTTTGTAAATGTTGGAAGCTGCTCCGAGTGGCTGGGGCAACCCAGTCAGATGGACGGGTTATAAACATTATTATTATTATTATTATTATTATTATTATTATTTATACCCCACTCACCTGACTAAGTTTCCCCAGCCACTCTGGGCAGCTCCCAAGATATATAACAACATAATAAAACATTAAACATTTAAAAACTTTCCTATGCAGGGCTGCCTCCAGATGTCTTCCAGAGGTTGTATAGTTACTTATTTCCTTGGCTCAGAGGTCACATTCCTTGGCTTATTATTATTATTATTATTATTTTATTATTATTATTAGGACGTCCCTATTTTCATTGGATAAATGTTGGAGGGTATGAAATAAACAATCATGAGTTCATCTTATTTTTCATAATTTAGTTTGCATTGTTACCATTTAACATAATTTGTCCTGTTATATAGGACACTAAGACCCTAATCCTGCTACTTGAAATCTTATTCAGCAACTCAGATGACCGCTGAGATTTCGCTTTGCATTGAGAATCTTCATAAGGACTAGAAACTGGCTCTTTTTAAAATGAAGGCTAAGATTTCCCAGAAGCTGAATTCTGCATCCAGTATCACATTTCTTGGCCTTTTTGTGCTCTACTAGGATTGCAGTATAGCTCCAACCCTTATCACAGATAAACAACTCTTGGTCTCTTATTCTTTTCTTAATCTTTAAAGCTCAGGCTTACGCAAAGTTTGCCACGCCTAGGGCTGCTGAGATGAATGGGTCCAGGAACAAATAGCTTTACACAGAAATGCAGCCTAGTATAGTTCGGTCTGCAAACCACAAATCTAATTCACAATGAAATGATCTTAAAGTAGATACAGCCATCTCTCCAAATTTATTTTTTTTAACGTGTACAGTTATTGTGTTATTGCTATTACATTGTGAATTATAATGAAATTTCTTTTTAGAAAACAAAAGCGGTTTACGGCTCATTACACTAAATAATAACTAAGGCACACTGAATTGCTTTATTAAGAACTTAGCCCATGATGCTCTTTCCCTAACTAGCAATCTTTCAAACTGATTGGGAACGAGAAGAAAAGAATTTTTTTTTTAATTTAAAAAAAACCTTATTTACAACGTCATTCATTTTGAGAGCTTTCCCTTTTTATAAAGGCTGAAACGAAAAAGCTCTCACTTTATTTTCCACCCCGGGGGAGGAATACTCCTGGCATTGGCTTATGATGGGCGTCTCCAAAGAGCTCCATTTGTAGCAAAGACAAATGCCATCTGGCCAGAACTGCAGTGCAGTACTAGTGGAGAACAGCTTTAGAGAAACAGAGCCAGCACAGCCAATCTGCAAGGAAGGAGAGAATATTATGCCTAGAGCAATGAAGTCAAGCAATGCCAAAAGGCAGACCAACTAGCTATGATCAGAGGATCTTGATTACTCCTAAATGCCTGCATCTCCTATTCCCCCGTCTCTGAATTTAATACACACAAATAATATAATTTATTCTCTTCCCCCCCCAGTACATTCTCCAGACTAGAACAGATGATTGTTTGTTCTTTTCTTCTTTGAAAGGGCAATACAAAAGAGGACATAGAGACATAGCTGTCAACTTACAGATTTGAAAATAAGGGACCAGTAGCCTCGAAAATAAGGGATCAGCAGCCAAAATAAGGGATTTTACTTCGTTTATACAGAAATCCGGCACTGATGAAGCCATGCTGCTTTTGCTGCGGCTGACTGTGTTTTGCAGGGGGTTAGACTAGATGATCCTAAGGGTCTACAACTCCGACCAAAGCAGAGTGGCAGACAAAACTGATGAACGACGTCCAGATGGCAGAGTTTACAGGCAGAATTAGAAACCAGGAAGAGGACCTCTTATATAAAGAATGGGGAAAGTTTATAATTTATTTGAAAAGCTATTGTCAAGAGTTACATACATTGGTAGGATTGACAGAAAACTTGTAGTAAAAATTTGAACTATGGATGGACAAATGATTTATAAAAATAGAGTTATGAAAGGGATGCAGAGGGGGAAATCACTACATTAAGATGCTGCACTGGTTGGAGGGTATGCTAAGCAGCACATTGGGGCTGCCGTTGTCCTGGTGCAAGGAGTTCCATCGGCCCTTCCCTGCCCGAGAGGGGGGGGAGGGAGAGAGACTCTCGCCCACGCCACCCGCGAGCCCGGCATGAGGTGATTGCGGCGCCGCAGCGGCTGCTGAAGCGCCGCCCTTCTGCTTCCCTCCCCATCCCCTCCTCTTCCTCCTCCCTCAGGCCGCCTCCTCAGCCGCCGCCACTGCCGTCTCCGGCTTCCCCTGGCAGCGCGGTGGAAGTCTCATAAGAGAGGGGCTGCCTGCCTGCCGACCGCCACCCATCTCCTCACGACGCGCCCCTGAGGGGGAAAAGGGAGAGACGGAGACGCAGCAGCTCGTGCACATGCTCTCTCGCGCGGCAGAGGGCCCCGAGTTGCTGTTTCCCTCCTGAGCCAGGCGAGCATAAAACCCGGGAAATTTAAGGGACATCATCAGTAAGGGACAGCCGCGGGACACGGCACTGGAATAAGGGAGTTTCCCGCCAAATAAGGAACAGTTGACAGCTATGCATAGAGACATGCATGCTGTACTTGAGGAAGTGGTGCTTTCTATATTCAAAAGCATATAATGTCAAATAGGAGTCCTCAGCCAGCATACTGTGGGTCCCAACCTGCTCATGGGACGTTATTGTATTTTAATGTTTTTCTGGAAGCCGCCCAGAGTGGCTGGGGAAACCCAGCCAGATGGATGGGGTATAAATAATATATTATTATTATTATTATTATTACAGTGGTACCTCAGGTGGGAGACTTCCTGGATTCTTCAGCAGCTTGCCTCTCTTTCTCCTAGCCCTCCTCCTCTCCAGCCTCTGCTTCTGCCTCTGATTCTGGACTGCTCTCTGCCACAGCCTCTTCCTGCTCACTAAATCCTGTCGCCTCTTCAGCTTGCGAGACCTCCTCCTCCCAGCCTTCTCCTTCTTCTCCCTCTGACCACTCATTGTCATCCCACCACCAGTCCCCTGGATCTGAGCCTTCTTCCCTTGGGGGTTCCTCAGCTCATGCCTCTCACCACTCCTCTGTATCCAGCCAGTCCATGACAGGCTGCCTGGTCAGCCCTGATGTGTCCCACTCATCCGGCAAAGCTCTCCATCTCCTCTTCCTAGAGCAAGGCAAGGAGGTGGCAAATGGTAATGGAGGGCTCAAATTGTGTGATTTGTGCTGGGCCCCACATTCCTCTAGGGATGGCCTTGCAGACAGAAGCCAACTGGATGACCAGCTGAATCTTACTTCACTGCTGCAATGGGACAGAGTCGTCAATCACACAAGTCTTGACAGCAGGCTAGAGTAGGGAACGCAAGGCATGTGGCTCTTTCTTCTAACACGTTGGCCCCATTCTAACAGTTCGGCCTCAGGCAGCTGCTTCACTCTGCCTAATAGTGCGGCCGGCACCAATCCCTTTGTTTGAAGGGGCAAACAAAGGGATACAGTCATGAACAGTCTTGAGAAACCATTTGACTGAGCTTCGTTGACGGGCAAAAGACTGGATATATGGGTTGCTGAACTGAGCTCTCTGAGGCAGGTCACTGAGAGATCAACATAGCCTTTTGTGTCTAACATCAATTCAGAGAAGCATCTTCAGGTGTTATATGCATGCTGCTCGGGTATCATATTGACTTAGCGATGAGGCATTAGCTTTTAAATAAAAGCCACGAGCCTATTCGTTCAGAAGTTGGTCAACAATAAATCATCCAGATTCCATTTCAAGTATTAGCGCAAACAACACCCATGCACCAGAAAGAGAAAAACCATTAAACAGTCAGGCTAAGGAGGAGGAGATACACAAGAGATAAACAGAGCTTTGCCTTGGGCATGTTTCTTCCTAATGAAGAGCAGGGCATGCAATTTCCTGAAGTTTCAGCAGGAAACAGTTGTAAGATATTGTCAGGCTCTTTGCAATATTTACCCAGAGCTTGGAGTGGAATATTAAGCAGAGTAGGAGAACCACCACTTTATCTATTCTGAATTATTACATTGCATTGTCGTCGTGAAACCATATCAGCGTTATATGAGACATTGTGTGTGGCCTCAAAGGCCTGGCTACATAGCATGATGATAAAATCATTTTTAAAAATGCAAAATGAAATCCCCAGCTTGCTCCTGGTTAGAGATGTGCACAACTAGGTGTGAGTCTCTTCCCCTTTTTGGCAAGGAAACACCCTGTGCATATCAGTCCAATTGGTAGGGATGGGGAAGAAATTCAATTCCATTTGCATTTAGAATTACAAAGAACTCTCGGAAATGATACAGAAAGCAAAACACAGCCATCCTACAGAATTGGCACTTTTGCGAATTTTGCAATGCCATGCAATGTGTACAAAAATGCATATATTGAGGCAAAGTGTGCATAAAAAATGCACCTATTAGTTAAAGTAACATACAAAACTGCATTATATTGAGGAAGGTTAATTGGTATGTGTGTATTAGGCTCTGCCCATCACTACGCATGGATATGGAAAATCTAGAAAAGCAGAACTCAAGGCTTGAGAAAAATGCTCATTGCACCAAAGGGCAACGAAAACAGGCTGAGTTCTACAATCAGGGGAAGCACTTTGGAGCAAATCTGGATGTCCTCAGGAAAGCTTCAAAGATCCAGAGCTGCCTGAAAGTACAGCCAACTGGTATTGCCCTCACAACTCCCATTCCACTCTTGATGAGAAGGGAGGTTGCAAGCCCCTATAAGTAAATAAAGAGATGTGGAGGCTGATGTTTCAGAGAGAGAGAGAGAGAGAGAGAGAGAGAGAGAGAGAGAGAGAGAGAAAGTAACATGGAAATAAAGATGAGTAAATATGTGGCCGAAATAGCTAACTGATGCAGCACACGAAATCAATACAAAGCCTTTCTTATTATGACACTTTGTGATGACTACAGAAGCAAATGAAGAAAAACATATCCTCCCCCATTTCACTTTCTCAGAAAGTGTAACAGAAACTAAAAGTCTGAATTGTTGCACGGTTTCTCAGTATAAAAACCACATTGCTTACTAGGAAATCTGGGGGGGGGGCACATGCCATTGTGGGTGGGACCAGAGGCAAATGAAGCAATGGATTGTCATCTGATTCTTACCTTTTTGCAGTTATAAATCGAGATTTGTATACACACACACACACACACACACACACACACACACACACCTTTCCAGGCAAACAAGACACATTGGCACACTTCAATGGCACATTTAGCCAGTCAAAGTGCCTTGCCTCATACCCAACCCATGCAGACCTAAAGTAAAAGATCTTTATTCAAGCAAGCAACAGCACAGGCTTGGCGGCAGACACAGAGATCAGGAGCCATGATTCAGGAATCAGGCAAAACAGAAGAAACAGAGATGTCCCAACAGCTTCCATGCCCTGCCCACCAAGCTTTTAAAGACAAGGTGTGACATGCTCACTCAGGAGACTCGCTCACTTTGTGGGAAAGGCTGGGTTGCAAATGCACCCTCACTCCTCCAGGAGTACAGGGTCTGCTCTCAGCTACGGAGGTGGCGGGCTGCATCCTGGGCTGCCTTTCTCCTTGGCTGCCCAAAGCACTCCCCCACCTCCACTAAGAACGTCTGCTCTGCCAGGAGGTCAGGGACAGGCGCTGGTAACCCTGCTCCCCTTCCAAAGCAACTGAGGAGAGCCCCTGTCCTGGAACCCCAATTCTCACCATTCAACTCCTGCCCTGTTTCTTCCTCTGTCAGCGTGTCAGGATGCTGCCAGTGGCTCCCAGCTGGTTGCCCAGGAAATTATAAAGACAAGGGAAAGTTTCTTACAGTCCTTTTTTATATTAGTCTTCACAGAAAGAGGCTAAAGAACCCAGTCTCTTGGATAATGGCATTGTCCCGAGTGAATCTCCACACACACACCCCACCTCTTCCACTTCCTGATTCGTCACTTCTACGGGTGCTGCTACCCGTCTTTGAGCTCTTTGCTCTCCTACTTTTAAGGCTCGCCAGGTTCTGGGAGATGGAGAGTCTGGGATGCTTTCTAATGACACCGTGTCAGCCGGCTGCTGCTCTGGTTCTGCCTCATCTCCATCATTTCCCAACTTTTCCCCTCATCTGCCTTTGAGCTGTGACCTCCCGCAAACCACTGTTGTAAATCCAAACTGTCTTCCTCCTCCCTGGAAGGGTCAGGATGGGAGGGCAGTCTCCACCATTCCTCCTCTGCCCAGTCCCTGGCACAGGGCCTGCCAACAGAAGCTAGTTCCTGTCAGTGCTTCAGGGCCCACAGCACAAAACATGCAAGGAGGATATGGAGCAGGATTGGGGAGAACTTGAGCAGGGACATGGCCTAGGAGAGTCCAGGGGTCTGCATGGAGAAGCTTGGAGGAGTGCATTTGGCTTCCAGGGCCTAAGGTTCCCCAATCCCGAATTATTGGCATCGGGGTTTGTTTGTTTGTTTGTTTGTTTGTTTGTTTGTTTGTTTTGCTCCAAATCATTCCCACAGTGCATTGGGAAGGAATTCCATCATAGGAATTATTGTGGGATCCATCCCATCATAGAAAACTAAAACTTTAGCTGGATAATGTTGAATGCATTAATAATTCTCACACACTCAGTTATATCCTCACAATGTTTTGTGAAGTAGGGAACTTCAAGCAGCCAGTGAACTTAATGGCTGAATGCTTATTTGGCTTCACGTCTCCCTGGTCCAAGACCTATATCTGCCATTCCATCAGAGGCGGAATTATTATTATTGATACCCCGCCCTATCTGGCTGGGTTTCCCCAGCCACTTTAGGGCAGCGCAACCGGTTCCACCTCACTGGGTGTTGCTCCTAGGAGACGCCTCAGATCCCCACAACTGTGACGTGCTGCACTGAGCAGAACGAAAGGTGAGAGGTGGAGTAGCGCCATATTTTTGCCTCACATAGGGTGCTGCTGAAATCTGAAAGATCAAAGTCTGCCCCTGATTCCATGCTGGCTCCCATCTCTCTTTTTTTGGCTGCCGCCAACTGCCAAAACAGAGGGATTATCAAAGACCTAGCAGACCACAGAACATACCTGATGACGGCCTACATTCAACCTAATGCATCTCAAGTTGCGCTGGCCAACACAGCTTTGTCTGTTAAAGGTATGCACATCCTCATCGAGCCCCTTTTAATCTTGGCATTCTGATGCAACCGTTCTCCATTTTGTCAAACTGAAACGGGAAAACTGGGTAGAATTTGGACTGGGCTGTGCAGAGCAGTCGGCAGCCTTCTGTCTGTTGAATGTGACTGCTGTTCTAAAGCCTGTCAGAGCGGTTGTCTTGAGTGTGTGCCTCCCATTTATTTCAATCGGCAGACGTTCCGAGGGTGGTAAAACGGCAAGACTGAGTGGTGCAGAGAAAACGGATAGAAGAGGACAGAAAGCAGCTCTTCACACAAAGGCTAATTAACTTATGGAATTTGCTGCTAAAAGATCTTGTGACGGCCGCTGCCTTTAATGGCTTTAAAAGGGTACTGGGATGGGGGGAGCTGTGGTGGATTAGTCCATCAATGGCCATTAGCCATGAAAGCTAAATGTGAATAGCCTGAATACCAGTTGCTAGGAGAGGCGAACAGTGTTGCCTTCCAGCCCTGCTTGTGGGCTTTGCTGAAGTATCTACCTGACTGTGGTTGGGATGGTCTACTAGCTCAGCATTCGGACTGCAACTGGATGCCTCTGGGAAATTTACAAGCAGAAGAGTTTGGATTTGATATCCCGCTTTATCACTACCCGAAGGAGTCTCAAAGTGGCTCACAATCTCCTTTCCCCTCCTCCCCCACAACAAACACTCTGTGAGGTGAGTGAGGCTGAGAGACTTCAGAGAAGTGTGACTAGCCCAAGGTCACCCAGCAGCTGCATGTGGAGGAGCAGGGAATCGAACCCACTTCACCAGATTACGAGTCCACTGCTCTTAACCACTACACAATATAATAATCCTGCTCCACTGTGCATCCCAACCACCCGATAGGGTATACTGCATCTGAACACAGAAGCCCCACAGAGGTTTCAATGCCTAATAGCAATTGACAGACCTGTCCTTCAGGAATTGATCTCAAACTTCCAGAGAAAAGTGTGAAGGTTGTTGTGGTGGTGGAGGAGCGGGTGGCGCTGTAGTCTAAACCACTGAGCCTCTTGGGCTTGCTGGTCAGAAGGTTGGTGGTTCAAATCAGCGTGATGGGGTGAGCTCCCGTTGCTCTGTCTCAGCTCCTGCCAGCCTAGCAGTTCAAAAGCACACCGGCATAAGTAGATAAATAGGTACCGCTGTGGCGGGAAATGAATGGCATTTCCATGCGCTCTGGTTTCTGTCATGGTGTTCTGTTGCGCCAGAAGCAGTTTAGTCATGTTGGCCACATGACCTGGAAATTTGTCTGTGGACAAATGCTGGCTCCCTCGGCCTGAAGCGAGGGAGCCTTTGACAGGATTTAACTGTTCAGGGGTCCTGTACCTTTACCTGTTGTTGTTGTTGTTGTTGTTGTTTCAATGGCAACCAATCCAGAATGTTTGGTGTTGTTAAAATAGTGGTCTCACTACTTACTTTAAGTTATGTTTGTACTCAGGACTTGAGTTCTGTGTTAAAACAGCAAGTCTAACAAGTCTAGCATTATTCAACGATAAAAAGAAGTCTGTGGTTCGGGCGCGGGGGGGGCGGGACCTGTGGCCTTCCGGATGTTGTTAACCTACAACTCCCATCATTCCTGGCCACTGGCCTTCCCGGCTGGGGCTGATGGGAGTTGTAGTCCCACAACATCTAGTTCCCCACTCCTACCTTATTGTATCGCTAGACAGATCTTCTGGATAGCTGGCCCATTCCCTTTCATTGCATTCAGTAGCTGGCAGGATGAGCTAAACACTGGGAAGGAACTCTCTCCAACATCCTTCTCCACCATTATGCTGGCCAACCACAGTAGAGGTTATTTGTGGAGCCTCAATGGTGCTTGATTCTATGGATTTATGACTTAAATGGGTTGGGTTTTACTCTAGCCTTGTTTTCAGTGTATTGTTTAAATGCAATAAGCCATATTAAGTTGTTTTTGTTTTTTTTTGATAGTATGAATAACTGCAAATTGATGTATGCTTTCAGCTGCAATAGAAAAGCATTCCTAGAGGCTTCATCATCTAGCTTCTCTAAATATCTCAATGCTTTCATTTTGCAAGCTGTGAAAGATAATTTCTCAATGAAGATTGTACACATTTTATAAAACAGGGACAAAATTTCCAATACCCACAGTGCTTAGAAGAGTGGAGATTGTATAATGACACTGATAGGGAATTCTTATAATCTGCAGTACATAAAATGAAATCACCACCTAGAAGCTGGAAGCAATTAGAAATCTATTTGTGAAAATATGCACCCATTGCATCACCATCTGTTTGCATTAACTGCAGTAACATCATCAAAAACCAAAAGCAGATTGCCAGCGTGATAGCATTGAATGCTCCATTATAGGGTTGCCGAAAGTTGTTGAGTTTGGGGGGGACAATGCCTTCCCCAAAATGTGATTTTACTTGTTGACGATCCAGGACAAACCACCTTTGTGGTTGCAGCACTCATCTCGCTTTCAGGCCGAGGGAGCCGGCGTTTGTCCACAGACAGTTTTCCAAGTCATGTGGCCAGCATGACTAAACTGCTTCTGGCACAGCGGAACACCATGACGGAAACCAGAGCGCAAGAAAATTCCATTTACCTTCCCACCGCATGAGTACCTATTTATCTACTTGCACTGGCGTGCTTTCGAACTGCTGGGTTGGCAGGAGATGGGACAGAGCAATGGGAGCTGAACCCATCACGGGGATTCAAACCACCTACCTTCTGATCAGTGGAAAGGTAAACGGCATTTCTGTGCACTCTGGTTTCCATCATGGTGTTCCGCTGCACCAGAAGCCTTTTACTCATGCTGGCCACATGGCTTGGAAATCTGTCTGGGGACAAACACCGGCTCCACCAGCCTGAAAGCGAGATGAGCGCCGCAACCCCATAGTTGCCTTTGACTTGACTTAACTGTCCAGGGCTCCTTTACCTGGAACGCTCTGCCTCATAAGACCAGGGCCCTGCAGGATCTGATTTCTTTCCGCAGGGCGTGTAAGACAGAGTTGTTCCGCCTGGCCTTTGGCTTGGAGCCAATTTGATTCCCTCCCTCCCTCTCTTTCTTTTTTCTTTTCCTTCTCCTCCTGCGATGAGGCTACATTTTAATATTTTAATGTTCCATTATTTTAATGTTGTATTTTATTTTTGTTTTTAAGTTGTAATCATTCATCTTGTTTTTATTATTGCTTGTAAGCCACTCTGAGCCCGGCCTTGGCTGGGGAGGGCGGGGTATAAATAAAAAATTATTATTATTATTATTATTATTATTATTATTATTATTACCTTTACCCAGAAATGGAGAGATGTGCATCTGAAGTCTAATCTAGTTCTATTCTGTGCTCCAAAGCAAGTGTGATGCATATTATTTTATGTAGAGAAAAACCAATAAGCCCACAAAAACAATCAATCTTTTAAAAGAAAATAACTCTGACATATCAGGTTCATGTTGTCTTCACTTTCAAGCAGTTAATCAAAACGTTCATTGATTTCAGCATTTCATTAAGAAAGTTGTCACTTCGAATGCTGCATTCCTCTCCACACAGGACCACAAATGCAAAAAAGGAAAAACTAGGCTGAAACCTTAGTTTGTCATTGTGGTTTAAAACTCATGGGGGTTGGGTGCACAAATTTATTTATCACAATCGTATCTCACTCCCCTTGGGGCTACTTTCATGGGCTTGCCCTATTTGATCCTCACAACAATGTTGTGAAGCAGCTTCAGCTGAGAAGCAGTGACTTGCTCAAAGCCCACCTAGTGACCCTTATGATAGTGAAGGGATTTGTGAAACCCCTTGTGATATAGTGGTTAGAGCTTTGGACACAAAAAATATGAGTTGTGTCTAAGTGAACTGTTCACTCTAAACTTCTGACATCCCAGTTTTCTATGTACAGTGGTACCTTGGTTTAAGAACAGCTTAGTTTATGAGCAACTTGGATTAAGAACGCTGCAAACCCGGAAGTAGGTGTTTTGGTTTGTGAACTTTGCCTTGGAATAAGAACATGTTTTGCTTTCTGTTGAGTCTGTTCCATTTGTAAATTGAGTCCCCCGTTGCTATGGGAAAGCACACCTTGGTTTAAGAACGCTTTGGTTTAAGAAGGGATTTCCGGAATAGATTAAGTTTCGTAAACCAAGGTAAAGGTAAAGAGACCCCTGACCATTAGGTCCAGTCGTGGCCGACTCTGGTGTTGTGGTGCTCATCTCGCTTTATTGGCCGAGGGAGCCAGTGTACAGCTTCCGGGTCATGTGGCCAGCATGACTAAGCCGCTTCTGGCGAACCAGAGCAGCGCACAGAAACGCCGTTTACCTTCCCGCCAGAGCGGTACCTATTTATCTACTTGCACTTTGACGTGCTTTCGAACTGCTAGGTTGGCAGGAGCTGGGACTGAGCAACGGGAGCTCACCCCATCGTGGGGATTCAAACCACCGACCTTCTGATTGGCAAGTCCTAGACTCTGTGAGTACCACTGTATATAAGTACCTGAAGGGCCGTCTCTTTCTGAACCTAACTAGACCCTGAGAACAACTTCTGAGGTTCTTCTTCATGTGCCTCCTCCACAAGAGGTCCAGAGGGTAGCAACTTGGGAATGGGCCTTTTCTGCAGGTGACTCCTCATTTGTGGAATGCTCTCCCCTGGGAAATTCGGCTGGCACCTTCATTATACACCTTTAGGTGCCAGGCAAAAATGTTCCTCTTTAACTAGGCCTTTGGCTGATGGACATCTGGTGCTCTTTTAAAATGTGTTGGGGAGGGGGCATTATTAGGTTGTTCTTGTTTTTGTTTTTATTATGTATATTTTATTATGTATTTTCATATTATGATTTTATCTTTTGAACTGCCCTGAGACCTGTGGGTATTATTATTTTAATAATAATGCAGTCGTACCTTGGTTCTTGAAGGGAATCCATCCCAGAAGTCTGTTGAAAACCAAGGCTAGGTTTCCGATTGGCTGTAGGAGCTTACTGCACTCAATTGAAAGCCAAGGAAGCTGCGTCGGACGTTTGGGTTCCAAAGAATGTTCGCAAACCAGAACACTCACATCTGGGTTTGTGGCGTCCAGGAGCCAAAACGTTCGAGTCACAAGGCGTTCGAGAACCAAGGTACAACTGTAATAATAATAATGCTTTCAGTTGTAGCCAACATTAGTCACACCCAGAAAAGATAATAAGAATGTACGAAGAGCCTGCTGGATCAGGAAATGGCCCCTCTAATCCAGAATCCTATTTTCACTGTGGTCAGCCAATGTCTGTGGAAACCCTCGAGCAGGATTCGAACGCAAGAGCACTCTCCCATCCTATGGTCTCCAGCAACTGGTATTTGAGAGCATTACTGCCTCTAGCTGTGGAGGCAGAAAATAATAATAATAATAATAATAATAATAATAATAATAATAATAATAATAATAATTGTCAGGGCTGCCCAAGGTCCCAGCTCACAAACGCTGCTTCTTTGTTAAGTACAAAAGTCTTTATTGAAGTTCAGTTTCACTTCCAGAGCCGCAGCGCGCAGCTCTACGTCTCAACTGTTAGACCGCTGATGCTCCGTCTGAGTCTCCTCCCCCCTGACACCAATTTAAGATTCTAGCCTTACTCCACCTCTTCCTTAGTTCCTTCCGCCTCTGGTTCCGCCTGGCCGTTGGGGTCTCGCCCTTTCTAGCCTCTTCTGACGCTGAGTCCCCTGAGCCTTCCCCCTCCCTCCGGCGGGCTTTAGGAGCTGGTTCCCCATCCGGGTCTCCTGCTGTTCCCCGCGCCTGTACATTTGAACTTGGCGCGCGCGCCCAGCCGGTAACTTTTCTCCTGACCGTTTCACTGCTGCTGCTGTCACTGCTTCCCCCTCTGGGGGGGCTAGCTGCAACTGACCTCCCCTCCGTTGGAGGCGTGGTCAGCCCTGACTCACTCTCTCTCTCCGCTGGAGGAGACGCTGGCCCTGACACATGTGACTCTTCCCCCCCACTACGCTCTGGTGGGGAAACTGGTCCCAATCCCCCACTGCTCCTTTGGGGTTCCCCTCTGTCTCCTTGTTTCTGGTGCGTCCCCCCTGGGACCCCCCTTGCCCTGACCATAGGCGCCCCCTTCTGGGAATCTTCTGATTCGCTGGAGAAGCTCATGGAATCTCTCGGGCCACTGTCATACTCCCCTACGCTGCCCTCTGATTCTTCCCCTTCGCTCTCCATTTCCTCTCTCCCCAGTGCTCCTGCTCCTGAGTCCCTGACAATAATAATAATTTATTTGTACCCCGCCCATCTGGCTGGGTTTCCCCAGCCACTCTGAGCGGCTTCCAAAAAAGATTAAAAATACATTAATATGTCACACATTAAAAACTACCCTGAACAGGGCTGCCTTCAGATGTCTTCTAAATGTCAGGTAGTTGTTTATCTCTTTGACATCTGGTGGGAGGGCGTTCCACAGGGCGGGCGCCACTACCGAGAAGGCCCTCTGCCTGGTTCCCTGTAGCTTTGCTTCTCGCAGTGAGGGAACCGCCAGAAGGCCCTTGGCGCTAGACCTCAGCGTCCGGGCAGAACGGTGGGGGTGGAGACTTAATTAATGGGCATGACAATTCAAGTAGAAATTATTTGGACACACTGGCAGAGGAAGAGGTGTGCAGGGGGAGCGCACAGCCCCCGGCAGCGTGATCCCAGTGGGGTGCCATAGCGGCTGCCCCCCCCCCCCCCGCTCATGCTGGGCGCCACACCCCTATGGGCGGCACACCACGCCCCCAGGATGTGCACCACGCCCCTACTGGCAGTGTGCCCCACCCCCCGGACTCACGCCAGCCCCGCCCCCACCTGCTCTCCACCCCCCGGTGCCGGAACATGAAGCTCTGCCACTGTTTGGACACAGACTTTTATTGGCGTAGCGGGATTCTCACTCATATGATAGTGCTGATCTTGCAACCTTCCCCCAAATAACCTGAAAGAGAGTAGGACAACACAAGTTCAAATAACCAGAAATGTTACATTCATTTGCTGCTTGAGCAAGGTTTCTTTTAGATTAGTTTAGTTTTTTTTATCCGCTGGGATAAAGATCTGCTCAAAGGTTGCTTGCATGTTTTGTGGGCCTTGGTGTTCATGATGTTTGTGAACAGAGTTTCTAAATTAGTCCTTGTAAATATAATTAGTAACTTTAATTAGAGAGACCATTCTCCTGAATAAGAATAGGGTGAATGCTATTCTCACACAGTATGCCTGCCCTACTTTTGGCTCATATAATGCTTGTCATGAGAGCTCTCCACTTTAAGCACTGTTACACAGTGTTCTATTATTCAGGAAAATCATAGTCCAGCTGGAGGACCCAATTTTCAGCACACAGTTTGCATGGCTCCTCTGCCCCTGTTCACTATTTCTCAAAACACCTTATCTTCCCACCACATCTTTCCCAGCTCCTCATGTGCTGATCGAGCTATTGCAGCGTCACTTCCCTGTGGAAGTCCAAAATGGCAGAGCATATCTATCCCTAATGGTTAGTTTATTTTTTTTCCCAAAAATTTTATTGGTTTTCACAATATTATAAACAAACAAACAAACACACAAGACAAACAAACAAAACAAACATAGATCATAGCCTTATTAAAAATTAGTTATTAACTTTGTTAAGTGACCTCCTCGCTTCCCCTTGGTTGAATTTCATTGCATGTCCTTTTAACGGTTTTCCAAATCCCAATTTTTATGAAATTTAACTTAAACATTAACATCCTTAAATCTTCACCTTATAGAATTAAACATATTAATTCATCACTTAACATAAATAAAATCCTAAGCCCATTAAGTATCTGCAAGCTATTTCCAGTTAGTTTAACTTAACAAATTTAACTAAATAATCATTAAATTTATTCCATTCTTCCTGATACTCCTCCTCCTTCTGGTCACGGAATCTTCCGGTCAGGTCGGCTAGCTCCGAAAAATCCATCATCTTCATCTGCCATTCTTCCACTGTTGGTAATTCTTGGGTCCTAATGGTTACTTTATGTGATGGAGTACATCAGTGGCCATAAAGCTAGTATTTGAATAGGTAATGACTGCTTCATCAAAACCTCTTATTTTTTTAAAAAAAGCCTGGACATCTATCTGGTAACATTAGCCAAAGCACAAGTATAGGTGGGCAGGGTGTGAACCCATAAGGCACAGAATGCAATTTAAAAATAAAATTGAATTTATTGAAGGAAATTAAAATTAAAATGGAAGGAAAAGTTAAGAATAACAGGGAAATTGTAATAATCACAATTCGGTTTTCTATACACTATTTATCAGGTCAGGAGGGTCCTCAGGTAAATGTTCTTCCTTGTGATAAAACCTTGACTATAACCAAAACATGTGGCCTTTGAATCTTGCTCAAAACCAGCTGGAAGTTCTCCCCAGTGAAATGAAGAGAGACGACCCATTTATTAGTGGTGCTTTTCTATAAGAACTATTGGATTTATTTATTTTTTCATTCTCTCAAGCTCCTCATGAACAGTTGTAGACTTTTGGTTCTTGCATGGAGAATGTCTGGTGAATCCATCAATGAATTTTGGACCAGTGTGAACTAACCAATCAGCTTAATTCAAAATACAGTGAGCAAAAGACTGCTGGATACTTTTGTTCCCTCCTCAGAAATAGCTGGCAACACACCCACCCACCATTTTGATGCCTGCAAATAAAGTAGAGAATTTGGGGAGACAAATTGCACTTAGCCATACCTTACAATGACCTTCTCTCAAGCTCATTATATCAGTTGTATGTAGGAGGGCATGCAGAGGAAAGTCTTAATAGCTTAAAACAGGTTAAAAATGGTTAAAATAGGATGCATGAGTTGCATCCAGGCAGGTGCCTAGCATAAATTTTTCAGAGCACAACTAACAACCATTGCCACCACTCCCTGGGTGCTTTCAGATAGTATCAGAAATCTGCGTCCAGATGAGACAAATCATCTCCTAGCACTTCTGTGTTAATTCCATAGTTCCTGTGGTATTTGCACAGCTCTCTCTATTTGGGTCATGGGCCTTTTCATAAGTCTCCATTCATGACAGCATGTTTCCAGGGCAACCAGAGGCAACACAGTCATAAATCCTAAGGTTGACCCATAAACAAACAATGCAGCAACCACAGATAGAATCTGCGGGAAGATGTGCTCAAGAATAGTCAGGTTAACATATTGCCCCAGGCCATTCCTTGTGAGGCAGCTATTTGGTTAATCAGTTGACCGTATTTTTTAATGAGAAGCTCAGAAAGCTCCTCCTAAAATCTGTCCTTTCATGTCAACTTTTTCCTTGCTCTAGGTCCTTGATACTGTATCAAGAAAGGCACCTTTTCTCATCTGACACTGTTCATTTTTTCACACAACGAACTAGGCCGGCTTCAGCGGGATCATCTCCTCTTCCTCGCAATCTGGTTGTGCTAGAAAATACAATATCATGACATAATGGCGCCAGGCGAGCCTCTCTGGGGAGGACATTCCACAATCAGGGAGCCACCGCAGAAAAGGCCTGTTCTCTTGTTGCCACCCTCTGAACATCTCAGAGAAAGGTCTCAGATGATAAAAACAGAGTCTGGGTCAGTTTATACTGGGAGGGGGTAGAGTAGTTGCTTTGGGAAACGATAATCGGGCATCTGCACAACATGACTCTATTCCGGAACTTTAAAATGGTAAGCGTAATGCTGGTGGTCAACAAAAGAGGTTCAACGACTCTCTCAAGGCAAATCTTTTAAAATGTAGTATAAACACCGACAACTGGGAAACACTGGCCTGCGAGTGCTCCAATTGGAGAACAGCCTTTACCAAAGGTGTCGTGGGTTCTGAAGACGCTTGAACTCAGGACGAAAGGAAAAAACGCACTCAGAGGAAGGCACGCTTGGCAAACCCACATCGTGATCAACTCCCACCCGGAAACCTATGTCCCCACTGTGGAAGGACGTGTGGATCCAGAATTGGCCTTCACAGTCACTTACAGACTCACTTTTAAAACTGTGTTTATGGAAGACAATCTTACTCGGCTATGAGTGATCGCCAAAGAAGAAGAACTGGGAGAGGTGATCCTTAAGGTATTGAGGTCCAGAGCCATGTAAGGCTTTACAGATCAACATCAGAACTTTGAATTGGGCCTGGAAACTAATCAGCAGCCGGTGCAGATGTGCCAGGGTTGGTGTTACGTGCTCAAACTGCCTTGTTCTGGTGAGCAGTCTGGCCATTGCATTTTGCACCAGCTGAAGTTTCCGAACCATCTTCAGAGGCAGCCCCATGTATAACACAAGGCAGCAATCCAACCTAGAGGTTACCAGAGCATAGGCTACAGAAGTCAGGCTATCCCTGCCCAGATGTGGCACAGCTGGGTCACCAGCTGAAGCTGATAGAAGGCATTCTGTGCCACCAAGGCCACCTGGGCTTCAAGTGACAGAAGTGGATCCACGAGCGCTCCCAAGCTATGTACTTGCTCCTTTACCATCCTTCATGGCCCATTTGAAAATTAGTGTGAGGGTCAAGTCTGCATCTGTATTGGAATTGCTTGTAAGATGTTTTTATTATTTCTTCACTTATTGTTTGCCACACTGGGTTCCTTTGGGAGAAAGGGAGGTATAGAAATACAGTGGTACCTCGGGTTAAATACGCTTCAGGTTACATACGCTTTGGGTTACAGACTCTGCTAACCCAGAAATAGTGCTTCAGGTTAAGAACTTTGCTTCAGCATGAGAACAGAAATCATGCTCCGGCGGCGCGGCAGGAGCAGGAGGCCCCATTAGCTAAAGTGGTGCTTCAGGTTAAGAACAGTTTCAGGTTAAGAACAGACCTCTGGAATGAATTAAGTACTTAACCCGAGGTACCACTGTATAAGGGTGGTATAGAAATATAAGAAATAAATAAAGTAGAAGAAATGTAGAATTGTGCCCCGAATATTCTGCCCAACTGAATTCTCACCTGTCAAATGGAGTTACGTTAGAAACATGCACATAAACAATCGTGAACTTAAGAAGGGACAAATTAGGCAAATATACCAAATGCTTTGTTTTGTGTGGCCAATCAGGTGAAGTTAGTAGTAGTTCGTGGAAAACAAATGTCTCCATCGCTTTCACACTGTGTGGGAGAGGAAAATGAGAGTGAGATTGTATGCTGACTACTGAGTCATTGCTTTGGTTTGAAAATTATTTTTGAGCTAATAATGTTTGTTCAGTAGGTGTTGAGTAATGGCTTGACTTTGCAAACGCTTGGAGTAAAGCAATATGCATGTAAGATTAATGGTAATTTACCAAGTGGAAAAGAAAACAGAAGTACAATGATTCTGTAATTATCTCAGGCTATAACCCGAAAAGCATTTACTTGAAAGTTAGTCCCTTTGAGGTCTGTGCCCCTTATTTCAGAATACAGGCAGCAAGTTTACACCATTTACGCACGTTTGATATGTGCACGACCATGTATACACACGCATTCCACCGAACCCAGGAAACCAATGACCAGAAAACACCATAAAGATGTCACCGAAAAGTCAGAAGTCGGGGTGCTTGCAGGCTTTTTCACTGGGTTTCATTTATATGTGATTTCACAGACACACACGTTGCCTCAAAACAGGGGGCTGCCTGTATGCATTTATAGGAATGTGGTGTAAAAGTATAATGATATGCCTTTGGAATGATCTTAGAATCGTTTTTATTGGATGTAAAAACTGTAAATGGAAAATGACATTTGCAGAAGTGCTGTCAAACATTTCGTCGCAAACATACAGTCTGTAATAAGCCTTGTGATAATGCAAGATTTCTGGAGTGTATTATTGTTTGCAGGCGTTTCTGTTGCACTTAAGGGTGTTCAAAGTGCCTTGCCATTTTTGCCCAACAGCTCTGTGAAGCAGGACAAATGGTATGAGAATAACTCCCACCAAGTCATTATCACAATAGATATTGGCCTTTTCTTGGCATACACTAAGAACTTACAAAGAAACCAGCTTGATTAGACAAAAAACCCATCTAGTCCAGCATTCTGTTCTCCTGGTGGCTAATCAGATGCCCATAAGCAGAATTGAGGGTAACAACACTCTTCTGTACAGTGGTACCTCAGGTTACATACGCTTCACGTTACATACGCTTCAGGTTACAGACCCCGCTAACCCAGAAATAGTACCTCGGGTTAAGAACTTTGCTTTAGGATGAGAACAGAAATTGTGCTCTGGCAGTGCAGCAGCAGCAGGAGGCCCCATTAGCTAAAGTGGTGCTTCAGGTTAAGAACAGTTTCAGGTTAATAACGGACCTCTAGAACGAATTAAGTACTTAACCCAAGGTACCACTGTAACAGCAATCTACTCACCTAGAAGAAAGCCCAACTAAGTTCAGTAAGGCTGGCTGAAGGCTGGTAATCTCTTTTGGGGGGAGGGTTTAGAACTTCTTTTATTAAAAGAGAGGTCTTGTTTTCCTGTCTCATAGTACTTGTAGCCATCAAAAGTCATTTATTCAAGCTCCTTTTTCTCTGATCAGCATCCCATAGAGATGATACGCTCTTTGATTATTCCCTTTTCACTAAATGCAAATCAAGATCTTCCATTAAAATCCACTCTGCACAGAGTGTGTGTTCTAAAGTGTTCCATTTAGTTCCAGATCACTGTGCCCTTTGGGTTATAAACATTCTGTAAAATGTATTTCAAACCTTACGTTGGTACAGACAGAGTGCTGCCTGCGTAGCACTGCTAGTGGCATTGTAAGAAATATTCACGATAGCACATAATCATTGCTATAACTGTCGCTTTTCATTAAGCTCTTTACTTGTGCAAAAAGGAAGGTTTATTTCTGACGTATTATATGGGAAAGGGAAGCAATAGTGTATAAAAACAGCGGCTCTGGGTGTGTTTGGCAAAAAGTATTCAGTATTTGCAAAGGTAGCACTATAGTGTTGTTCTAAAAAGTTTTGTTTAAAAACACATGGTGTAAACTTGATGAAACCACTAGCAGCAGATGTGCTCCTCTTTTTTTTCCTTTCACATACTGAAAATGTAACATGCATTTACCATATATTTTGAATCATCCATGCACAACTCAGCAAGTGGCACACAGTTCCACTGGCTATGAATGAATCATAGAATCATAGAATCATAGAGTTGGAAGAGACCACAAGGGCCATCGAGTCCAACCCCCTGCCAAGCAGGAAACACCATCAGAGCACTCCTGACATATGGTTGCCAAGCCTCTGCTTAAAGACCTCCAAAGAAGGAGACTCCACCACACTCCTTGGCAGCAAATTCCACTGTCGAACAGCTCTTACTGTCAGGAAGTTCTTCCTAATGTTTAGGTGGAATCTTCTTTCTTGTAGTTTGGATCCATTGCTCCGTGTCCGCTTCTCTGGAGCAGCAGAAAACAACCTTTCTCCCTCCTCTATGTGACATCCTTTTATATATTTGAACCTGGCTATCATATCACCCCTTAACCTCCTCTTCTCCAGGCTAAACATGCCCAGCTCCCTTAGCCGTTCCTCATAAGGCATCGTTTCCAGGCCTTTGACCATTTTGGTTGCCCTCCTCTGGACACGTTCCAGTTTGTCAGTGTCCTTCTTGAACTGTGGTGCCCAGAACTGGACACAGTACTCCAGGTGAGGTCTGACCAGAGCAGAATACAGTGGCACTATTACTTCCCTTGATCTAGATGCTATACTCCTATTGATGCAGCCCAGAATTACATTGGCTTTTTTAGCTGCCGCGTCACACTGTTGGCTCATGTCAAGTTTGAATGGGAGCAACCAGCACCTTGATAAACCTTGCTTGGTGTTATGTACTGAAGTTCTCACCCTGGGCTAGTAGGGGAATACTGTAGATAGTTTTCACTCAGGTCCACATATGCAAATAAGGAATTGAAAGTGACGTTCAGTGATTGGATAGTTACAGAAAGTTGTTACTGTTGGGTTGTAGTGGAGCTCTATATAAGCAGGCTGGCTGAACCCTTCAGTTCAGTTCTGTTCTGGCCTATGAATAAACAAGAGCTGTTTGAAGAATCGCTGTGTCACCCACAACTTAACACTTGCCTAGGACTGGAGGACTGCCATGCACCTGACAAGCTACGATCCAAGGCTTGTGGACTTTATTCAGCTTGGTAGATCACTAGTCAGGCTTTATGGATGCCTGTCAACTGTCCGAATTTGACCAGGACATCCTGGAATTACAGAAGCCATGAGTTGCCCTGCCCTCGCAAGTCTTGGGTTTGCAATTCTGGGAGAGGAGAGACTGCGGCACTGGAGAGCGGGAGGGCTGACGAGGCCCCCTAGATTTAGAGGCCATAGGCTTCAGCCTACTTAGCCTATACATAAATCCAGCGCTGCCCCCATCTCCATCCAGATGAGCAAGGAGCATTATCAGAGCTCAAGGACGTATTCTAGCCCAATGGTTGCCTTTAATTTGATTTTGAATTGATTTTAGAATGAATTGATTTTAGAATGCTGTGTTACTTTTATGGTTGTTAGCCGCTCTGAGCCTGGCTTCGGCTGGGGAGGGCGGGAGATAAATAAAATTTTATTATTATTATTATTATTATTATTATTATTATTATTCCAGCCAGGTGAAAACGGTGGCATGATAATACTTGTCGAGGCAGTAGCTCAGTTGGTACAGCATGAGATTCTTAATCTCAGGGTTGTGGATTCGAGTTCCAGTTTAGGCAACAGATTCCTGCATTGCAGGGGATTGGAATAGATGGTCCTTATAGTGCCTTCCAACTCTTCAGTTCTATGATTCTACTTTAAAGGTATAGTGCAGGTGGGGTGCTGATTTTGCATGCTTCCTCTCTTCACTTTCCTTCCATTCTTCTGTGTCAATTTCTAGATTGAAGCCCCTTGGGGGTAGGGACCTTTCATCTTTAACTCTGTAAAGCATCATAGTAAGATAAAGGTAAAGGGACCCCTGACCATTAGGTCCAGTAGTGGCCGACTCTGGGGTTGCGGCACTCATCTCGCTTTATTGGTCGAGGGAGCCGGCGTACAGCTTCTGGGTCATGTGGCCAGCATGACTAAGACGCTTCTGGCAAACCAGAGCAGCGCATGGAAACGCTGTTTACCTTCGGAGCGGTTCCTATTAATCTACTTGCACTTTGACATGCTTTCAAACTGCTAGGTTGGCAGGAGCAGGGACCAAGCAACGGGAGCTCACCCCGTCACAGGGATTCGAACTGCCGACCTTCTGATCGCCAAGTCCTAGGCTCTGTGGTTTAACCCACAGCACCACCCGCGTCCCTTTGTAAAGCATCATACACGATTGCAATTCTTTTTTAAAAAAGAACCTCAACTTTTTAGCACCAGCTACATGCTACACACTATGCAGATTACAGTAATTGCCTTTATGTCACAGGTAGGTAGCCGTGTTGGTCTGCCGTAGTCATAACAAAATAAAAAAAAAATCCTTCCAGTAGCACCTTAGAGACCAACTAATTTTGTTATTGATATGAGCTTTCGTTTGCATGCACAATGTTTGCCCAGAAGGTAGTCTCACTGAAATCAGTGAGATTTCCTCCCAGGTAACGAACGGGTGGTAGGGACTTCAGAAATTTGCTTAAGCTGCAACTCTCTATTCATATACCTGGGAGGAAGTCCCACTGAGCTTAATGAGGTTTCCCTGATGCTGGGAAAGATGGAGGGCACAAGGAGAAGGGGACGACAGAGGACGTGATGGCTGGACAGCGTTCTTGAAGCTACCAGCATGAGTTTGACCAAACTGTGGGAGGCAGTGGAAGACAGAAGTGCCTGGCGTGCTCTGGTCCATGGGGTCACGAAGAATAGGACATGACTAAACGACTAAACAACAATGGGTGGTAGGGACTTCAGAAATTTGCTTAAGCTGCAACTCTCTATTCATATACCTGGGAATAAGTCCCACTGAGCTTAATGAGGTTTCCCTGATGCTGGGAAAGATGGAGGGCACAAGGAGAAGGGGACGACAGAGGACGTGATGGCTGGACAGCGTTCTTGAAGCTACCAGCGAAGAGATGCGTATAGGGTTGCTCTGTTAATTGCTGTAATGTCAAAATGCACAGGTTATTAAGATTTCCGTGCGCCCCCATGGATTTCTCAGCAAGCCGCCCACTGTTTCTCTGCTCCTCTGTGCAGATTTAGGTTGTTGTTGTTGCTGCTGCTGCTGCTGTTGTGAATTGGAGCAGAAGGGAACCCTGCATAGGTGTCCATTGTAAGCCTTTGAAATGTTCCACAGATATATCTCTGCAGCAGCTGTTGCGGTCTTTGTAATGTTATTAGCCTATGACTCAGAGGGATTTTTGTATTAGTGGATTCTGGCACGTAGCACAGCCCCAATAATTTCCAAGACCGGGGAAATCACTCCCGCTAAAGAAATGAGGAGGTATAGTGTGTAGATGAATCGACCAGACAGAAAATAGTCTGCACAAGCCATTTCAGAAGATTGGTGTCATTTTCAAGCCTGTGGAGGCACACACCGCAGAAGAATGAGTAAGTTTTCATCTGTCTAGGCACACCAGACTTGGCTGCAGTTGAAAACACCGCATATGCAACCAGTCTGAGATTTTTAGGAGGGCGATTTTTGTCTCTAAAGCTTATTTGTGTAATTGTGTCAAAGCAGGGGATGTTTCTCACATAACCTAGTTTGTAAAATTACGGCTGCAATCCTGTACCCACTTACCTGGGAGTAAACACCACTGAAAACAACAGGACTTACTTTTGAGTAGACAGCATGCATAGGGACAAGGGGCAGACAGCAACAAATTTGTGTGTTCCTCTTCCTGATATGCTTCAAATAGATCTCTAAAACGTCTTCATGTTCAAGTTTTTAATTATGTCTTTATGGATTACTATTATTATGTACTTTGTACCTTGGAAGCTGCCTTGATGTATTTTATGAATGTGTAATAAATAAACGTCAGCATTTTCCAAGTGTTAACTAAGCTTCTGATTGTCAGGGAGGTTTGGAGACTTTTAAAACCGTAACATTTTTTAGGATTAATCACAAACATTCCAGTGAGACAGCCACTTCCCGGATAACACAGAGTCTACCCCCTCTGTAGTACATGTTTTGCATGTACAGTGGTACCTCAGGTTAAGTACTTAATTCATTCCGGAGGTCCGTACTTAACCTGAAACTGTTCTTAACCTGAAGCACCACTTTAGCTAATGGGACCTCCTGCTGCCGCCGCGCCGCCAGAGCACAATTTCTGTTCTCATCCTGAAGCAAAGTTCTTAACCCGAGGTAATATTTCTGGGTTAGTGGAGTCTGTAACCTGAAGCGTATGTAACCTGAAGCGTATGTAACCTGAGGTACCACTGTACTGTAATATGTAGCTATACAAGTAGCCCAGGACAACAAAGTCCAATTGCATACCCTCTACAGTACTCTATTTCTCCCTCGCTAAAATGTTAGATTTACGTTACATTTCAAATCGTATTACGACTACTCGGATAGACAGGTGATACCAATAACTTATAGGCACCCTAAATCACTTTGGAGGGTCCTTACTCAATGCGTTTGACGGAGCGTTTCTTTTCAAACATATTTTTTCATAACTGGCAAAGCTATATATGTCACACCTGAAGAAAAGTGCTTTCATCTTTTATGTATGTACAATATAAATTTGGTCTGCCCTGCATGAAGCATATTTAAAAGATGATTTCAAAGACGTTGAGCTCAAGTTAGAACTTATGCAATAATTCACGGATGTTCAGCCTGATCCTAGCCATATTAACCCTGATCATTCTCATTTGGACTTATTTCCAGGTAAGTTTATCTTGGATTTCATCCAAGGCCTGGTTGTATCATTAGGCAGTAGATACTAGAAGGCAAAGAGCAATGATGCCGAGGGCACAGAGTTGTGTGAACCCCAATACTTACCCTGTGTCCCCATCACCACCACTGAAGGAAGATTCAGTCCTGAGGCCAGCCTGCTTTTGTAAGTGGAATAGGAGGTGTGTCTCCTTTTCTTTCACCTTGGGCAACAAAATGGCATGTCCAGGCTCTGAATTTGCATCCTGAAAACTTTTTAAAGCCTAGATACCACGATGTGCTGGTATGCATATATGGACATGAATTATAGTGACAGCCCACATACTCATATTTTCAAGATCACAAATGTTTCTGTTTCCTTTTTTTAAAAAAGTAATCTTTATTGGGTAATAATAATAATAATAATAATAATACTTTATTATTTCTACCCCGTCCATCTGGCTGGGTTTCCCCAGCCACTCTGGCCGGCTTTCAACAGAACATTAAAAGCAGAATAAAACTTCAAACATTAAAAACTTCCCTAAACAGGGCTTGCCTTCAGATGTCTTCTAACAGTCGGATAGTTGTTTATTTCCTTGACATCTGGTGGGAGGGCGTTCCACAGGGCAGGCGCCACTACCGAGAAGGACCTCTGCCTGGTTCCCTGTAACCTCACATCTCACAGTGAGGGAACCGCCAGCACTGGACCTCAATGTGCAGGCTGAATGATGGCGGTGGAGACACTCCTTCAGGTATACTGGACCGAGGCCGTTTAGGGCTTTAAAGGTCAGCACCAACACTTTGAATCAACACATAAAACGAAACAAAAGAAGCACGATACATCTCTTACAAACAAAAAAACAATAGAACAATACATCACAAATTCACAAACATGTTCCAACCATCAACTTGCAATGCTCCAAATGTTGCTGTTTTCATCCAGTTCTGAGACACTCGTTTTTAAGATCTGGCATACTTTAAATGTGTTTCCTCATGCCATCAACATTCTCGGCAAAGGCGATGAGAAGGCATGGTTATCTTGAAACACACTGCACAAGAGCAGAACGGTAAGCGGAAGCCTGATCAGGGATAAGAATCTGTCCCTAGATCACTGAAATCTTTGTTCTCTCCCTTTGCTCATTTGTACTTTGGCAGATTCATATTACAACGACACATTATTCTCCTCTCCCAGTAGAACGCTCTCCATAATTCCAGCTGCAACTGGAGAGAAGAGACATTATATAACAGAGAACTCATTCATGAATGGTTTGTCAGTGGAATCCTGTTGTCTTAATGCAAAACAATTCGACAGTAAGCTGTCACTTGAAGAAGTGTCGAAAAGGTAGAGCTTTGTGCCAATGGCCGCTTGAAATTCTCCACCCTATTTGTGGACAGAGGAATTGGGGGACCACTTCAGCAAATCTCTCCATGGGGAGAAGGGATGTGGCTTGGCATTAACAATAACAATAACAATAGCACAGGTTTTTTTGTTGTAGTTGCCACAGAAAAGCTACTGTGTGGCAGCCTGGCAACCATTCACATCCTCCGCAATGCCACAGAACTAATTTTGTTCCAGGGTATCGGTGGAGAATTGTCAGAGAAAGTTCAGCAGTTGTCTTCCTTTTCTAGGAGAGAAAAAAAGGGGGGGGTCAGAATTTTTCTCATAAAAACATGTCTTCTGAGAAATGTTGACCTTGAAAGAAAAGACAAGACTGGGAGAACCGACATGTAAATGGGAAAGACCCATTGCTGTAAATAAAAGTATTTCACAGTGCATGTTAATTGAGGTAGTGTCGGGGACAGGACGCTAAGAGATCAATACAGGCTATGATGCTGACCTCTGCAGGAGGTATTTAATTCAATTTTCAAAAAGTCATCTAAGCAAAAACAAAACCATTGTAGATATAGGATAATGACACTTGACTCTGCAGATAGATTTGACAAATGGCATCAGCCTAACGCTGGGCGGCGTCCGTATTATCTGAATAAAGAGCAGTCATGATGTTTCCAGAAGACAAAGATTACTTGCAAAGACACAGAGGCTCTGTCTTCTCCCTTTCCAAAAGAAGAAATCCATTATTGCTGAAGCATGACTGGTGGAACTGCTATCTGTCTAGGGTGAAAACAAGTCAGAGGGAAAACAGCTTTTTGCAAAAGATTTGTGACAAACTCTAGCGCCCAGGGGCGCCAACTTGAATAAAATATTGGGGGGGGGTAGGTAAGCCCCGCCCCGCATAATCATCACATGATGAGGTGCACACACATCATTTGAATGGCAATGCCCATCAACTTTGGGGGGACCTACCCCCTCAAATATTTTATGGGCTGGGGATGAAGACCCCTCAGCCCCTAGGAGTTGGCTCCTATGCTAGAGCCCTGAATAGAAACATAGACTAGAAACCTGCAGCCAATGACATGGCTATTTGGTTTAAGCCAGCCTTCAGCAATCTGGTATCTACAACTCTCCCAGTCACTACAGCCAGTTGTGACTGATGCAGTTGAACTAGGTAGAGGGCCTTCTCGGCTATTATTATTATTATTATTATTATTATTATTATTATTATTATTATTATTTATACCTCGCCCATCTGGCTGGGTTTCCCTAGTCACTCTGGGTGCCTCCCAACAGAATATTAAAAACATGATAAAACATCAAATATTAAAAGCTTCCCTAAACAGGACTGCCTTCAGATGTCTTCTAAAGGTCAGTACAGTCATACCTCAGGTTAAATATGCTTCAGGTTGTGTTCCATGGCGACCCGGAAGTAACAGAACAGGTTACTTCCGGGTTTCGCCGCTCGCGCATGCGCAGATGCTCAAAATGACCACGCACATGCACAGAAGCGGCAAGTCGCGACTCGCACACGCACAGACGTGGGGTGCGTTCTGCTCAGGGTGCGAACAGGGCTCCAGAATGGATCCCGTTCCCATCCAGAGGTACCACTGTAGTTGATTATTTCCTTGACATCTGGTGGGAGGGTGTTCCACAGTGCAGGTGCCACTACTGAGAAGGCCCTCTGCCTGGTTCCCTATAACCTCACTTCTCGCAGTGAGGGAACGGCCAGAAGGCCCTCGGCGCTGGACCTCAGTGTCTGGGCTGAACGATGGAAGTGGAGATGCTCCTTCAGGTATACTGACCCAAGGCCGTTTAGGGCTTTAAAGGTCAGCACCAACACTTTGAACTGTGCTTGAAAACGTACTAGGAGCCAATGTAGGTCTTTCAGGACTGGTGTTATATGGTCTCAGCTGCCACTCCCTGTCACCAGTCTAGCTGCCGCATTCTGGATTAGTTGTAGTGGCGCCCTCCCTTCCATCAGATGTTTCAGAACTCATCAGGATGTAGTTCTGGCACCTCTCAGGTGGGTGCTATTGCCATTATAAAAGAACAAGGGAGGCTATCGTGGTGAGCTCAGCCACCTCTTTTTCTCAAAAAATAGCACTGGCTACTGGCCAATATGAACCAGGCCTAAGGAAGAAATGCTAGAAAGAACATGTGTTGTAAATGAAGTAAGGGAGAACAGAACTCTACAAAACGCATTTGTCACTAGGTATCATTGGAAATCATGAGGTGATGATATAGCTAATGTAGTAATTGTGTGACTGGCTAGGCAGACAGTGTCTTTCACTACGATACAGATATATGAACTAAAGTGGAAAGGGAGTCGGGTATACATTTTGTCCTATGTTCCAACACCACGGAATGGGACGCTATATAACCTTTCTAAATAGATAAAAGACTGAGGACTCAGCTACATTGGCAAAGAAAAAACGCTTTACGTGCGTTGATTATGCATTCTAACACTGCGACACCAGATGGCGCTGTGGAGTTCCGTTTTCCGCTTACCCGATTTCTCATGCAAAGTTTTGCAACGCGTTTAACTGAAATGCTTCCTTGATGTGTCTAGATCTAGCCTGGGTTTTGCACTACCCCAAACTGGTCATCATATTTGCACGTGCCATTTTGTCAGAGCACCAGATGGGAGAAACTGATTGTGTTCATATCTCTCCCTCTTCCTTAAAAGCAAGAACTATCAAATGCTGGAAAGTGCCATGTTAGTGTATCAGTGATGAGCACGCATCTACTAATCAGTCATGCCATCAAACAATACTAGGTTTTGTTTTACCAGGCTACTGTAGATGCCTACCAGGCTTATGCATCTACTCAGTTAGATCTATTAGAGTTGTCAGATGTCACAGAAAGGAAAGCAGAAAGGCCGTGACTTATCTTTGAAGATATAGCAGTTCTTTCACCTCTGAAAGTAAGTTGGTGGAATGATGTAGCAGCTTGTATAACACTGATTTATTTATATTCCTCCCGTCTTTGAACGTGAGTCATCAGAAAGCAGTTAATCACAAGCTAGGGGTTCTCATCTTATCTCCAAGAAAGTGGCATAACATACTTACTGCAGCACACAAAAGCCACATAAACTTGCAAAAACAGTCTGAGGTTGAAATCAATTTAGTTTATTCTGTTTAATTAGTTTGACATCTCTGCTTCACACTTCCCCTTAAGCAAGAAACTATGACAACAGATTAAAGCCAAGGTCCCATTTTCCCACAGATCATAATTTGCATAATATATCGTTTTTACATCGAGAGAAGACTTTGGTCCTGGTGTAAACAAGCAAACTAAAGAAAGTTGCTTAAATGTGAATTTCATACAATTGTTTATGCTTAAACATGTAATATATATATGAACACAAATTACAAGGTCTCATGGTACTCTAGAATGCATGGTTTTTTTTAAAAAAAAAAATTCAATATACTCCCAAATTAGATTTCCTGTTTTGCCATTAAACATGGAAATAAAATTTTATTTTGGCATATACATGATTCATGGTATTCCTCTGATTAAATTATTGGAAGAAACCAAGATGCTGATCAAAACCACATGCTTACTAGATAACGCATACGAGCAAATTAACCCTTTGCATTCTTGTAGCAATAATAAATCACTGTATTGTTCAAACCACCTTATCCGCAGGAAAAGGATTTACCTTAGCTCAAGTGGGAAATTTGCCAGTTCAGTGGTTCCTCTAAACAGCTGCCACTGGCAGGGTTTTAAATTTAGACATGACAAATGCTCTCCTCTGAGTGTGGCCCAGCTGCTGCTCAGAGACACAGTCTGAGAATGCACCAGGTAGTCTTTGGATGATGGAATCAGAGCGCTAGATTGAACCAGAAGGCTGTTTAGTCTGATCCCCGTCACAAAGCACGTCCATCACCGCCACTGCCCTCCACAGATCGGACAGGTAACATTTTACAATCATTGTTCTCCTCACCTCCCTTCTAATAAGCAAAGTATGACCTGTAGATCTTAATCATGCTGAGATCTATGAGCCTCTCTTGAATATTAAAGTAGAAGTGAAGAAGAAGCAGTAATTGCTTGCATTTCTTTGAGAAATCTGAACCAGCTCAAAATGTACCGTATAACTACATGGGTGCTAAGCATGGGTGCTAAAAGGGTGAGCCACACTTTGGACATCAAAAAAGTCTTTACAACATACGCTAAAACATTTTTGTTTAGGCAAGCCTCTCCAGACATGTAGAATGTTGACATGGATCTTAAGCAGATTTTAATTGTTTTTTGAATATTTTAACTACAGTTTTTCTTAACTTTTCTTTACTGATATTACAACCAAGCAAGCTGCAATTTTGTGAAGTAAATAAATAAATAGATCCCAGTCATCCTAGTTGCCAGGAAATCGATGAGTGTTGATATTCATGTGTGATGAATATTGTCAAGAGATACACCAGTGAATGTTGACAGTCACCTACATGCAACATTCATGTGCACATATATCTGAAAAATGGACAAATACATCTTTTTCACAAAATTAATTTGGGAGTGTTGGGACTCACATGTGAATGTCAACATTTCCCAAATTTTGAATATCTGCAGCAGATATACAGTGGTACCTCGGGTTTCATACGCTTCAGGTTCCATACGCTTCAGGTTACAGACTCCGCTAACCCAGAAATAGTACCTCGGGTGAAGAACTTTGCTTCAGGATGAGAACAGAAATCGTGCTCTGGTGGCGTAGCAGCAGCGGGAGGCCCCATTAGCTAAAGTGGTGCTTCAGCTTAAGAACAGTTTCAGGTTAAGAACAGACCTCCGGAACGAATTAAGTACTTAACCCGAGGTACCACTGTAGTATCACTCATTCTCATAGTGATCTTCGGGGGTGAGCGCCGGCAGAAATGGAGTCCAGATGGAGCCGCTGATAATATTAAAAAATAACGATGTGAGAATACATAATGTAGGGGAAACAACAGCAGCCCCGTGAGCTTTGAGCATGTCCAGGAGCCACAGAATGTTGAGTTTTGTTTGATTTTTTAAAAAGGAAAAAGAAAACAAGGGGAAGAAATGGGATGCCCTGCTTGAGTTCCTTCTAGATTATAGCATCCTCTAAGAACGATCTGGCAGGAACTCTTAAATAGGAGCATTACAGCTGGGAGGTGAAGATACTTGGCAACATTTTGTTACCGGCCCCACTTCTCCCCTTACATGAGAAACAAATATATGTCACATTGATTTAGTCTCCTTACCTCCCAGGTACCTTTTTCCTATTTCCTGCTAGGGACTGTAACAAATAATCACACGCAATGCTAACATCTGTGGAGCGGCTAGACACAGAAGCACAGCCGAGCTGAGAATACTGCAGCCTAATGATGCAGAGAATAACCTATTATTTTCCGGCAGCAGGCTGCTACTAGCAGGTTTTCTGGCGCAAGGCCTGGGTGGAATTCACTTACCTTTCTAAACCTCAAACCTACATTTCACATCGTGTAGCACAAAACTTCTCCTTTCGTGATAACTGGGGATTATTTTTGAAACAAACCCAAGGTCTGCAAAACCACCCCAGTCTCAGTGCGTAATCTTTCACCTGGCACAGCATGTCACGTCAGTTTGCATAACTATTTCCCTTCACCGTAGAACATGCAAAGATATATCTCTCATATCTAGTACTGCCACTGAGATTCTGTCATATGGTGTGCTTAGCATATTCTGCTAGGAAATGCAAGACATTCAAGTTTGGTTCGTGAAGGTCACAATGTTAGCCTTTGTCAGGCATATCGGAGTGTGATGACCTTCTCAGAACAATAGCGGTTATATTTGTTTCTATTTATTCCACTTCAGTTTGGCAGGCAATAGTTTGTGTTTTAATGGTATAACCGCCAAACACTGTAGAATCAAGAAGCCCTGCAGAATGAAAATTCTGTAACAGCACTTCTTTTAAAAACCTTACCAGAGCCCTCCATGCTTAAATTAGAAATGTTTTATTTTACGCCTCTGACATTGTGAACCGGCTTTTCTTTGCCTGTTAACCATTGTGCAAATTGTCAGAGCTAGTGTCAAAATAAGTCAGAAAGCAAAATGCTGCTGATGTTTCTCCCCCGGAGGAAGCTATAGCTTGATCTTCCTTCTTTTTCTTATCTTGTAGGGGAAGAGGGCTTGATTTCACACTGGTGTAGATTTGTCAATGTGTGGCAATCTGGATGTTATCTAACAGCTCTGTGGTTGAAAAGTCTGGATGAAACAAAGTGCTGAAGAAAGACTTATTTCCATAAACGTAATGCTCAGAGTAATTATTTAAAAGCCTTCTCTTAGCCCAGCTCTCACAATGACTAGTGGTCAACGCTATGGATATGTGTTGGGGGAGATTTAAATGGTTGTGTCTTTTTTTAAAGAAACTCAATTTAACATTGTGTTAAAGAATCGAAATTACAAATCAACTCGCAAACCAGGTTGACTTAATAATGGTCATAAAAGTAATTTAAATTTTGCTCATTTGTTTCGTTGGGGGTTTCTGAACCCATTTCAATAGGTTTACTCTGAGTAAAACTTGGATGAATATCATCCAATGGGTCTACTCTGAGTAAAACTCAGTTGAATGCTGCCCATTAAGTTCCATGAATGATACATGGCAAGAAATACAGTTAAATTGTTGAGGGAGAGAGGATAATTGACCAAATAGGTTTTTAAAACAAATATTAAAAGCAAACTCAGGTGTTGTATGCAGCTACAAGAAACAGATGTCAGTGGTCCAATCAGCAAGAAATAATGTGTAGAAAATCAATAAAGTATTTATATTATCACCCATTGCCCCCCTCAACTTACGAACTTTGTTAAACAAATTTGATCCATCACTACAGACTTATGCATTTATAAGAGGCAGGATAAGTAGTGGGTAAATTAGTTAACTCAACCACAAGCTTAGTCAAACCACAAAAATTAGTGTAAGCTTATTAAACCCAATTTCAGAACATAACGCAAACATAGTTTTCTGAGAAGAACCTGTGGTTCAGCATCTGCTCAGTTATACCGTATGGTAACTATAAATAATTATCCTAGACTAGTTCCAACTGCAAGTGCTGAACCAAACAGATGCAGAGGATTCAACGGAGTAGCATGTGAAGCTACCAATCTTAAGTGTTCAAAATAGTTGGCTAATGTAATAAGAGGTGACAGCCATTTAGCTCCAGGCATACTTGGATTAAGCTGGTTATTCAGACCCATTTCAATTTGGCTGCAGATGTGGCTTTGGTCACTTTGGTTGATTAGCTATTTTGGAAGGAGAACAAGGGGGGGTGTCACCCCACTAATTTTCCTTTACCAGCAGCTTTTGATGCTTTCCTTCTGAACAGGCTCCGTGGGCAGAAGTTAGAGGCGCTGTTACAGGTTTTCTCCTGCATACAGGACCACTTTCAGAGAGCGGACATTTGAATTAGGGGTTTAAGGTTGGCTGTGATGTGTCCTAGAGGAAAAACGAACAGAAACAACAAAATAGGGTTAATAGAAAGATATTTCGCTCTCCCAGAAGCAGAGCGTCTCTGCAAATGTGGTAGGCAGGAACCTGATACGTTGGAGCATATTTTCTTTTCTTGTGATTTTGGCATTTATGCCAGAAGACAATTGTTAGAGGCCTTACAACTCAACAGGCTTGGTTCTATGCCGCCAACGGTTCAGGACCTGCTCTCGGACAGGAATGATCAAATTACTTTAATAGTGGCTAAATTTTTGAGTGCTGTCCATGTGGAAAGACTGGGCCGTTATAGAGAGATTTAGTGGTTCTTGATTGGTCGGTGGTGTGGTAGTGTTATACTGTATTATTTATGCAAATTGTTATGCCAAATTCGTATTTTCCACAATCTTTATATGGTGTTTGTTTTATAATGTGTGGTTCACTATGTCTAATAAAGGATTGATTGATTGAACAAAATAGGGTAAGTTCACCACAAGGTGCTTTTAAATAATAAAGTCGGGGAGGGGCGGAAAGAAACAGGAAAGAATGGGGGGGGGGAATTCAACAGTATAGAAAGTCTTTTGCTTCTGAAATTCTTCAGATGTTCTGTCTAAGGAAGAACCTGAAATATCACTTTAAGCAAATGATGGTGGCAACTCTAGTTGCATGCATCTGACTCTACCTCAATGCCCCTCAAGGCATGATGTTTCCTCATACATAACCATGCCAAAGTAATGTGCAGGGCTTTTTTTCAGCCAGAACTCATTGGAACTGGGTTCCAGCACCTCTTTTGTGTGTTCCTGCCCCTTGAAGTGCTGAGGTGCCATTTGGGGCTGTGTGTTGGAGGCGGGCAGCAGGCAAAAGAAGAGAAGTCATTGCCCTAAAAAAAAACCTCAACAGCTATGGCTGGTTGCTCCCCCTAAACAAAGCTCAACAACTTACCGTATTTTTCGCTCTATAAGACGCACCAGACCACAAGACGCACCTAGTTTTTGGAGGAGGAAAACAAGACGAAAAATATTCTGAATCTCAGAAGCCAGAACAGCCACAGGGATCGCTAGGCAGTGAAAGCAACAATCCCTCTTGCTCTTCTGGCTTCTGGGATAGCTGCGCAGCCTGCATTCGCTCCATAAGATGCACACACATTTCCCCTTACTTTTTAGGAGGGAAAAAGTGAGTCTTATAGAGCAAAAAATACGGTACCTCTTTTTCTAGGGAAAAAAACACCGTGGTAACATGTGACGTAATTCAACTATTGCTGAAGCTATGTGAAATACCAGCTACACAGAAGTTATTTTCAGTGGCAGCTATGTTACTGTGGTCTGAGTGCAAGCTTTCGAGTTCCCATGTTCACCACTAGTTGTGTGCATGTGTACGTTTGTGAGTGATCTCTTCCCCTACCTTGTTTTTTATTTGCTTTGTTTGCCCATGATTAAGAGCTCTGAAGAACTCAAAAGCTTGCAGTTTTTCCACATCTTGGCTGACCAAATAAAGGTATTGTCCTAACGTTTTGTTTTGTTTGCTTGCTGAATTTCTCTCATGGGCCAACACAGCTGTTTTTCCTTTTCGTGTGATTTGGAAAGTGTTGATTTTAGGCATTCAGCTTCGGAATCCTGATCTGAAGGAAGATTATCTTGTATCACCTGAAGATGAGACGTTATCCTCTAATGGAACATTCCATAAAACTGCTAAGTACCCAGTGTAGTTTATATTGACATTTCTACCAAGCACTCCACCTAAATTTAATCTCTTGTCTGTGTTGCCACAAGGGCTACTTGGTTTCTCTGTTTTCATTTTGTCAATCTCCAAAGAAACCTGGGCGTTTCTCCTAAAGGTGGAGGACACTCCTGGGCAATGACTGGTTTCTATATTTGCATAGAAAGGACACAAGCCATTGTGTGTTTTTACGTTTCAGCTTTCCAAGAGCTGATACGTAAATACCACCCAATAGAGCCTCATTTAAAAGTGTGCTTCATCTCTCACTCTTTCTTAAAACTGATGAGAAGCACACAGAGATGGCTTTACTACGTGCAATATTTTATTTTCTCCCCTGACATAGGCACAGCATTGCTTTAATGCGGATTTTAAAATTTAACATAGGTCAAATATCTTTCTACAATTTCTACTTTTTATTTCCTGGGGGGGGCAGTTGCCCGCCCCCCTGCCTACACCCATTACAGATGGTTATGGTCTCAAAAGTGGACAGGACCTGTGCTCAGTCGGTAGAGCACGAGACGCTTAAATCTCCGGGTCGTGGGTTCGAGTCCTACGTTGGACAGATGCTTCCTGCACTGAAATGCACAACCACCCACTTTCCTCTCCTCCTCCTCCTCCTCCTGCTATTGTCAAGCGAAGGGGTCCGCCCCAAGACGCGGCTCGTTCCATTCTTACCCAGTTTGGAGGGGGGCGATCAGAGAGAGGCTGGCACGAAAGGCGCGAACGAGGCAAGCCGCCCCCCACCCCGTTTCGATATGCCGGGAATGGAAGCCAGGCCTTCATCCGTGGATGAAGCGGCGCCTGACGCGGGCCTGGTGTTGTCAGGAGGGAGGGGATGAACAAGAGCCACCTCCCGCGGAACGCCAGTTGGTACGTTCCAGGGCGGCTGGGTGGGGGGGGGGAGCAGCAGCAGCGAGAGAGTGAGCGTCGCGCGCCCGCTGTCAGTTGGCCCGAGCGGCGGGCGCGAGAGGGGTGTCGTCGCGCATGTTCGCGGAGCTCTCGCGACTGCAGGCGTCGCTCTGGTGTCACAAGAGATCTCCTCCCCCCTACCCCCAATATCTCCCGTTTTTTAATTCCCCCAAAACGGTGGTGTTTTGTTTTGTTTTTCCCCCCTCTCGCTTTTTTTTTTTTTGCGCAAGGCGAAAGGACGGAACCGTGAGGGAGCTTTTGTGAGGGAGAAGAAGGAAGACCCGAGTCGGAGACAGGCTTGTTGGCTCGCTCGCCCTGAGAGGACGGCTGAGGCGCGATGCCCGTCGTGCAGAAAACCGTGTCCGAGCTGCGGTTCAGGGCGGAGGGTGAGTGGGGCTGCTCCGGCGGCTTTTTCTGCGTGTGAGGAGGGAAGGGAAGCGGGAGGGAGGGAGTCCTCGTTGCCCCGACCCTTGGCTGCTATCTTGTCATTTTACAGACCCAAACATCCCGAGTACATTCAATAAGGGAGCCTTTCGTGCTAAGGGGGAAGGGATTCCTCGGCAGCCCCTCGTCCCACGCCCCCCTTTTTGCTGCTCTTTTCTTCCGTCTTCGGAGGAAGGCGCTCTCTGTATTTCCCCGCCTTCCCCAGAAGCGCCCCTCACGGTGGCGCCTGGGCGAGCAAGGAGGTAGCAAAAGACATAACCCCCCTCACCCCCCCCCCGGGTCACCTGCGCCCTTCTGGTTTTATCCACATATATTTCACCCCATTCCTGTCAGTAGAAGAAATGTTATAGAAAGGGAGCAAGGGGTGCCAACTTGAATAAAATATAGGGGGTGGGGGCAAAGGTAAGCTCCGCCCCACATAATCAATCTCACTCACACACCATTTGGATGGCAGTGTCCACCAACTTTGAGGGGACCCAACCCCCCCCCCTCAAATGTTTTATTGGGGGAAGGGCTGAAGGGACCCCGGCCGCTAGGAGTTGGCTCCTTTGAAAGGGAAAGGGAAGAGCCTTTTCTATCTAGCACCCCATCCCACACCCACACAAACCAGTTTAATTCTAGAACTACAGCCACATCACCTTGCCAACAAAGGTCCGTATAGTTAAAGCTATGGTTTTCCCAGTAGTGATGTATGGAAGTGAGAGCTGGACCATAAAGAAGGCTGATCGCCGAAGAATCGATGCTTTTGAATTATGGTGCTGGAGGAGACTCTTGAGAGTCCCATGGACTGCAAGAAGATCAAACCGATCCATTCTGAAGGAAATCAGCCCTGAGTGCTCACTGGAAGGACAGATCCTGAAGCTGAGGCTCCAGTACTTTGGGCACCTCATGAGAAGAGAAGACTCCCTGGAAAAGACCCTGATGTTGGGAAAGATGGAGGACACAAGGAGAAGGGGACGGCAGAGGATGAGATGGTTGGACAGTGTTGTCGAAGCTACCAGCATGAGTTTGACCAAACTGCGGGAGGCAGTGGAAGACAGGAGTGCCTGGCGTGCTCTGGTCCATGAGTTGGAAGGGAGCCCTGAGGGTCATCTAGTCCAACCTCCTGCAATGGGGGGGGGTTGAACCCACGACCCTGGGATTAAGAGTCTCGTACTCTACCAGCTGAGATGCTGCCGCGTTTCCACTCTCCTTTGTTCGAGGTATACAGTCTGGACCATCCTCCCCATCTCCGAGTCTGTTCCTCTGCATCTCGCTTGCGTTCATCTGACTGTCGTTTGACTGTCCTCCCCTCACCCCCCCCCCAAAAAAAATCCAGAAAATAGTCAGCATACCTGACAGAATGGAAGCATAGACAGTGGATATTCCACAGCTTTTGTTGTTTGCTGTATGTTTTGTGATCATCAGGCTGAGGGAGGAGAGAATTGCTATTTCATGTTCCTACTGTGGCAGGGATAGAAATAATAAAATCATTCTCGTCAATACGTTTAGGAGTCAACTGTAGGGACTGAGGTCCCTTTGCCCCCTCCCCCAATCAGTGTTTTAGGGGGCCAGTGCACTCACCCCCAAATTAATGGGCATTGCCATTCAAATGATGTGTGTGTGCTGTGTCATGTGATTGATTATGCGGGGTGGGACTTACCTGCCCCTCCAGTATTTTATTCAAGTTGGCACCCCTGTCATTACGCAACCTTACAGTCAACTGTTGATGGTCTTATACATGGTCCATGAAATCCACAGGCAAAGATGACATTTCTACATATTCCGGGATTTCCAAGCAATGCAGGGAAAAATGCGCTAGTGTTTTGTTTTTTTTAAAAAAGGGGGGAAAATCCAAAGAGAACTGGGTGTGCTTATTGTCCTTCAGGGGCTTCAAAATGTTGGTGGCAGTTGAGCAACGGGGCGGGGGGCGGGGGGTTGGCCTGCTCAAGCCCTCAATAGTTTATAGTATCCTGTAATATCCTGAAGCAGGGTGAGTTTTGGAATGTATATCTCACAAAGAGCATCACTCAGCCATGATTCCCTCTCCTTACCAGTATGAGTTTTTAAAGACACTGATCCTTTTGAAGTTAATAGAGTACAAGGAGGCCGATTTTATAGACTTGGAGGCAGAACTCCTAACCGTTTAAAGTGTCTTGTAAAAATAGGGATGTGTGCACTGAGGTTACACCTCTCAACCCCAACTCTCCTTCACCAGCTCTTTAGTACAGCAGAGGAAGGCGGGGAGAAAAAACACCTGCTTCCGTTCAGTTAGCTTTGGGGTAGACGGGGAGCTTTCTGCTCATCTATTCCTAAACCTCAGTCAGTACTATGGGGCAGTTGCATTACAGCACCAAACTGCTGAAGCTCAGGGCTAGATGCAAAGGAAGCTACTCATCTTTCCCTGAAGCTCAGAAGTCTCATACCATTGCACTATGGGGATGATTTCTCAATAATTTAACCTATCCCATAGTTCCTCATTGGCCCATAAATTGGACATCCTACTTTATAGGATTTAGATTCGCATTTTACCCATAAGTTCCATAATAGTAGCAACTAAAGTTATTTCAAAATGTTCAAATCATGTCTCCTCTCTAATTCAGCATGCAAGTCCACTTTTTGTAATTTTTGAAGATGATTTTAAGGTTTCATTCATTTGCTTATTTATTTTTATTTATCTAATATGTAGCAAGAGAGACAAAACTTCACACATTAAGTCTCAATGTTTGGTAATAAAAATAATAAACTGAAACCTGTAAATGAAAGTAATTTTTTTGTTTGCTTGGATTTTTGCTTTGTTTGTACTCTTGCATGCAGTTACAGACGCAAAAATAAAAGGGAGCCCTGGCAGTCATTCATTCAATGATGTGTTTACATCTTTAGTATAGCATTACTCATAGCTCCACAACTTTTGTATCGTATTTCCATATCTTGAATGCTTACACAATATTGGCACAAAGGCTTGTGTCATGCTCTGTTTCAGTACAAGTTGTCTCACATTTTTGCATAGAAGAATTGTATACTCTTTAGCACTAATCAGATAAAAGCAGGCACAAGCAGTATTGCTTAACTTTTCATATTGGAACTATGTGAATCAGTTTATAAAATGGATGGGGAAATATGAAGTAAGAAACTTGGCTGAAAATTTTGGACATTAATATTTGAAGATCTGTTGGGATTCATGAGCCACTTGGTAAGATGAATAATGAACCAGTGTATTGGAGTAATAGTACAATAGAGGAGCATTGGTTTACTGGACTTAATGTAAAAACTAACACATTATTTGGCAGTTATATGAATATCAAAACAATTTCTGCAGTGGCTATAATAATTGCTTTACATTACTAAATGTAGTTAGTATCCCCATGTTAGTTTATATGGACTTACCAGATAAAGGGTAAGATATAGAAGAAATAATAATAATAATGCCAGTGGGAGCTATTTTAGAAAAGCTGATGTGAATTTTAATATGCATGTTTTAATGTATTGTAAATTTCTCCTGATGTTTTATCTTTTTGTTAACCCCTTTGATTTTTATTTTTTTTACAATCAAGCAGCGTATAATTTTTTTGAAATACAGTGGTACCTCTGGATGCGAACGGGATCCGTTCCGGAGCCCCGTTCGCATCCTGAAGCGAACGCAACCCGCGCGTGTGTGGGTCTCGATTTGCCACTTCCACGCATGCGCGTGACGTCATTTTGAGCGCATGCGCAAGCGGCGAAACCCGGAAGTAATGTTCCGTTACTTCCGGGTCACCGCAGAGCGCAACCCAAAAACGCTCAACCCAAAGCTACTTCAACCCGAGGTATGACTGTAATAATAACACTGGAAGATATAAATTTGAATGAATGACTGCCAGCTTTCCCTTTCATTTTTGCAAGCATGACTGGATGACATATTTAGAAACTGTATTCACAAATAATATATTGCCTTGACTTGGCCATTCAGCAGTGAAAGGAAGCTAAGGTCCCAATTAAACAACAACAATTTTAATTTCTCAGTTTTAAGAATTCTATTTTGGAAGCAAAAAATAAAATTAGGTATTTATTATTATATTTATATCCTGTCCTTCCTCCCCAAGGATCCTATTTCTTTCCTTGATATTATTTCACTCTCCAGCAATGAGGCCCACAAAGTCTGCTTTCTCCTGAACTTATCAATCACTTGAATTAGTCATGCTCATTGGAAGGAATGGGAAATAAAAGTGCGCTCTCAAATGGAATAGAATAATTTTCTGCCATCCACATCAAAGGAGGATCACAGAAGTCACTCAGGCAGATTGTTTTCAGCCAAGAGAGCATGACTGAGCAAAATTCCTATAGTAGAAGTTTAGGGTGGAACAAGAAATAATCTGAAAGTGTTTCTTTCCATAAGTAGTATATCTTGTCCCTAGTCTTCGAATTTTCACAGATAGCAGTTATGCAACTAACCCCTGGTAAAAACAAGGTGCTATGTGAGTGAGCCATCAGATGCTAGAACTTTCTGCTGTTGTTCTGAAAGCCAACTTCCTTGTTTGTTACAGTAAAACTGTTTCTAAAACAAAATTCAAGCCAGTAAGGTTTGTGGGGTGTGGGTGTGGGTGTGCTTTAGGAGTCATTGGAGACAGGGCTAATAAGGCTATTGGGAAATGATTTTGTAACATTTCCAAAATTTTATTGCCTCCCAAGCCACAAACCTCTGTTGCATATAGTCAGAAGTGTTCTTCCAAAAATATTCAAACCAACCAGACTCTGCTGTCTTTATATTATGGCCTAAGACCTCTGCCTCAAACAGTTTTGAGGAAACAAAATCTATTCTCAGTAAGATGGATTGGCTAAAACAAATATCAATATATTAACAGTAAAGGGTGGGTTAAATTTGCTTTTTTCAAATGTTGTTTTTGAGTGCCTGCCAAAACACAGAACTTTAGTTTTGCAATAATTTATAATTTGACAGTTGTAAACGGTATTCCTAAAACCTTTTCAATATTCTTTTTTTAACTAAAGTAACAGAATAATGCCATATTATCAACATATAGAACAATCAGTACTTTATAAATCTGAATTGGGGAGTGTATGTGTGAAATCAGGATTGCAGAATTATTTGACTACATTATTAATGTAAATGTTGAAAAGTAAGGGTGGGCTGACAACATTATATACCACCTCTAGTGGTTTTTATGTTCTTTATACTCAGAGATATTTTAAAAAACACTTTAAAAAACAAAAGGGTTTTATTCTTATGACTATGGAAATAAACTTTGACTTAAAACATAGAGTATGTCTGGTAAAATCTCAGAATCTATAGGAAGAGTAATCAGGAGTCTAATATTCAGATGGTTCAGTTTCAGTATTTTGCACAGCTTTGTGTTCCCTGCAGGGCTAATGATTGGCCTTGGAATTCCTAATCCTGTTACAGTGATAAAACTAAAAAAGATTGGACCTTGTCAGTGCATGAATGACAAAACTATGAAACCACCTTATATGTTCTTTTGAGTTTTTCAAACGAAGCAGTGAAGCAAATAACATAGCTACCTGATATCAGCCTCATATCCTTTTCCATTCAGTAATTGGTGAAAACAAAAAGCTTATATATATTTGGGATAGAAATTGAACTGTTTCCTTAAAACTTAACTGTTTCCCTAACGATAGAGCTATGAACGCTCTCACCACTTCCTCGTGTTAATATGTAATTGAAATATACTCAGAGTCGCAAAGTGATTTCATGCTCTTTATTCAGCTCATAGTGGTGAGGAGGAATGAATGAAAGTCCCCTCAAGGTATCTGCTTTATATACATTATTTACACAATGGGCTGCACATGATTGGCTAATTCCGGAATTCTACTGTAAGCCAATCAGGTTGTGGATTCACTTCTATCTGGAGCATGATTGGGTGGTTCCTGCCAACCAATCATACTGCTGCATTGTTCTAGGACCAATCAGACTGCTGCATTCTGAACCCTATTGTTCTAGGACCAATCAGACTGCTGCCTTTTGGATCCTATTGTTCTAGGACCAATCAGACTGCTGCAGTTTGGATCCTATTCAACTCAGTACATAACAGTAATGATGCTAGTCAGCAGAAAATGTTCAGAGGAAACTTCCTGCATGCTCACATTTGTAATTTTAATTTATAACTTGAAAGCTGACTTGTGTGATTTTGTCATTTCATATATATGTCTGTAAAAAATGGCTAATCTTTATTTTTCTATTCAGCTCTTTATTTTAACACATAATCTCTGTCTTTATGCCTATTTGCATGTAAACACTTGCGTGAGGAAGGCCTGGGATGTGAGTTGGACAGTCTGAGGATCCCTGGGTTATAAGAGATCATATTCCTATACTCCTTTTCCAACAAAACCACCTCTATGTTGAGTTGTGGATTTCATTTGTTAGAGAGAATAGTATTTAAATGATGAAATAATAGAACATTTTTATCTCTTATAATCAGATATATTCAGAATTTTGTATGCCCAGTAATGTTCACTCCTGTACTAAGGTCTCCACAACCCTGCCATTGTGAAGATGTAAGTTAAATATACTAGGATGTGTTTCTTGTTCTTCATAATTTTTTCTTCATCCAAGATCCATACATTCAAGAAACACAATATTTTTCACAACAATGGCTTTTGCAAGACTAGATGGAATAATATATTCTCAACTAAAATAATATTTGATTGTTGCAAATAAACTATGTGTGTTTTATAGACTCAAACATGCTGTAACTCTTTCAGCAAGTAAGACCAGAAACATCTGGCTTTGAATGAGTCTTAAGACAGTCAGGAGACTACACATGGTTAATATTAAGTATTTCATTTGTTTGTATGAAAGTGTGTTCAATATAGCTAGCTAGCAAAGGGATGCAAATCCATACTCCAACAATTTATATTGAACCTCATTGGTTGCAGTTAACTTAAGTGCACCTAATACTAGCTGCATTAAGATGTTATTCCAAACCACTGTTTGGTGTTATATGAATGAGCAGTGACAAGTTTTGGGCTTCCTCCTCCCTCCCCCCCTCCTCTTTTCCTCCTATGGTGTGATTTTCTGAAGAACTTAACATTTCTCAGGAAACCGACAGTTTGCTCTTGCATGGAAAGATATCAAACCATGGTTTGTTTATAAAATAGGGTTTGATCTTGTTTTGCTGGCAAATTATGGTGTGAGCAGATCATAATTTGCTACATGTGCATGTATGCTTTGGCATTATGCCTGAATGCAGCTATTGTGTTAGATTGTTACTAAAACATTAGGGAAACCAAGACTCTGTATGATAAATTATTTATTGACAATGTCTTGTGAAGTTATATAAATAAAGGTTTACAAAGTTTTATTGGTGGCTAAGCCAAACAATGTTAACAAGAATATTTTGCACAGAGAATTTACCTACATTTGAATTGAATCCCCAAAAGTTATGTGTTCAATATTGTCTCCCTTTTTTCAAATTTGAGGAAGTCTGGTGTTGGGAAAGCTTTAATGATTATTTCTAGTTGTACCAATGCCAACACAGAACTTGTACCACCTTAAAGACCAACATATTAATGTGGTTTAAATGGCTAGAACCTATTTTATTAGATACACGAAGTGATTGTGAATTAGCAGAACGGTAGTAACAACTGAAACAGGGAACAAATAATTTCCAAGATACACGTAAATATGGAGGCAAATAAAATAGTCTGCAGCAATGATGGTAACTGCTAACATGAGTGGCAGTGAGATCTAGGAATATAAAATCGACTTTATTTTATATTCCTATATAGTTTCACAGATTAGGGGAAATATTCCAGCATGGCTACATAGCAGAATCGAAGGGTAACAAAGTTTCCATATAAAAAGGGTACAAAATCCAGAAAAACAAATGTAAATTGACAATAAGGAAATGAGCAGATTTCTGAAAATATAAAAGTTACTAAACATTTAAATACTTAAAAACAAAAATCTAGAGGCTTCCTGAATGGTGCAGATGAAAGGGGGTGCTGAAGGGAAATAGGAGTGAAACTAAATTATTTTCCTGAAAATATGCCAAAATCTAAAAATATTTTTTCAGAGAGTGCTGCTAAAGGACCACCAAAGAGAAGTGGCAAATGGTGAAATTTTAGAACCAATTAACAATTTTAAAAACTAACAAGTCACCAGGGCACAATTGGATTCATGAAGAGTGTAAAATTGCTTATCTATTGACTGGAATGTGTAATATTGCTGACATTACCCTTCCTGTTGGGTCTGTCAGCTGCTTTTATCCATAACAGCTAACCTGAGCCTCCTAGCAGATGCTGGAAATGAACAGTAGAACATAACTACCATTTTCATTTCCTGCTTGTTAGCTTTTTTTGGTACTTGGCTGAGTTGGAAACAAAATGATGGACCTTGAATTATGTTCTTATGTACATTTTCTTATCTACAGTACTAGTGAATCATGAGACTTTTTATGCTGTTTAATAGCTAATGGGTAGGTGTGTCATAAGAACGTAAGAGCAGCCCTGTTAGATCAGACCGTAGGCCCATCTAATTCACTGTTCTGTTTCCACTCAGATGCCTACAGGAAGCCCACAAGCAGAACATAAGCACAATGACAATCTCCTGCTTGTACTTCTTCAGTTCCTTCCTTCCTGAAAATGTCCATTCCTGTATAAGTATCTGCCCTACATTTTCTGCAGTGAGGACTGATGTAATCTCTCTAATCTCCTTTAGAACAATTTTCACACCCTTTGGATTCAACAGTTCAACTGCTTCCTTATCCAGTTTCCTGCCTCTGATATATTAAGATTTTTTTTTTATTGTTGGTCTTTAGCAATATGCTCTTCATTCATATATATATATATATTTGCCTTCGTCATTGCTTTCTTGCATTTCTTTAATACAAATCTGCGTTCCTTTTTGTTTTCCTCAATTGGGCAATCATTTAGGCTTGTTAAGCAAGGAGATGAGATGGGAACCTCCTTGACTTGATGGGACCTGTCACGATCTGTGATGTACATTTTAGCAGAGCATCTAATATGGTGGTTTTGAGTAACTGCAGGTGTTCTAGAGAGATTTAAATAAATAATATCTAAATAAGTATGTTCAATTTCCTTTTCAGCTTCCTTTTCACCAATCCCCTTACTTCTTCCCACTTTACTACAAGTTAAATTTGATACCACTGTAGTCACTGTTTCTAATTTGTGCCATTTAGGATTACCGTATTTTTCGCTCTATAGGACGCACTTTTTCCCCTTCAAAAATGAAGGGGAAATGTGTGTGCGTCCTATGGAATGAAGACGCCATAGCCCCGCTACCCTCTCCCGGCTGGAGAGGTAACGCGCGGCTATGGCAGGAGCCTCTATAGCCGCACGTCACCTCTCCAGCCGGGAGAGCGCGCGCGGGGCTAAAGCAGCCCCCGCGACCCTCTCCCGGCTGGAGAGGTGACGCGCGGCTATGGCAGGAGCCTCCATAGCCGCGCGTCACCTCTCCAGCCGGGAGAGCGCGCGGGGGGCTAAAGCAGCCCCCGCGACCCTCTCCCGGCTGGAGAGGTGACGCGCGGCTATGGCAGGAGCCTCCATAGCCGCGCGTCACCTCTCCAGCCGGGAGAGCGCGCGCGCGGGGCTAAAGCAGCCCCCCGGGACCCTCTCCCGGCTGGAGAGGTGACGCGCGGCTATGGCAGGAGCCTCCATAGCCGCGCGCCACCTCTCCAGCCGGGAGAGCGCGCGCGGGGCTAAAGAAGCCCCCCACGACCCTCTCCCGGCTGGAGAGGTGACGCACGGCTATGGCAGGAGCCTCTATAGCCGCGCGCCACCTCTCCAGCCGGGAGAGCGCGCGTGGGGCTAAAGAAGCCCGGCTTACTCTCTCCCGGCTGGAGAGGTGACGCGCGGCTATGGCAGCAGCCTCTCCGCTGCGCCTTTCCGCTGCTCCCTGACCTGCTCTTTGGGGCTGGTGGTGGGCTTCCCCCCGCCAGCCCCAAAGAGCAGGTCGAAAGGAACCTGAAGCCTGGAGAGTGAGAGGGGGCGGTGCGCACCGACCCCTCTCGCTCTCCAGGCTTCCAAGGTAGCCGCCTGAACGCACCTTAAACGGCACCTTGTTTTAGAGCGGGAAAACAAGAGGGGGAAAATTCTCCTACTCTCTGCGCAGCGCCTCCTGCCGCTTCGCTGAAGGGGCGCTGGGCAAAGAGCGGAAGAATTTTTTTCCCTTGTTCTCCCCCCTCTAAAACAAGGTGCGTCCTATTGTCCGGTGCGTCCTATGGTGCGAAAAATACGGTAAGTCCGGGGTCAGTATCCCTGTGGTCAGTTCCATGAGCAACAAATCCAGGGTTTAGTCATTTAAGAAACATATGGGGAACCGATGCCCTGTTGCTGGACTACAACTCATATCACCCCCTAGCACTGGATATGCTGATTGAAGCTGATGGAAGTTGGGAGTTCAGCAACATCTGAAGAGCCACAGGTTTTACCACCCTTGATTTTGAGTCCCTAGAAATTTTACCTCTTTGTCACGACTGTAATATGCATTTACTCATATCTGTGTGAAGGTAATTGAAATCTCCCATTACTCTCGACACCTCCTTTGAATGCCTCGTTGACTTCATTCTGCATCTCAAGATCACTACTTTTATATGTGCAGAAAGCTCATTTTAATATAAACCTGTTGTCAAAAATGTTATGGTTCAGCAACGGGTATCTTACATAAGGTTGCTGATCGGCTGCAGTCTCACAGCGCATGTGCAGCGTGCCTGGAACCCTCTACAAAAAAAACAGTGATCATGCTGATGAGTTGGCAGAATTAAATCCAACTCCCTCTCCCAAACAGCTGATAGATATGGCTACTGGTTTTTAAAGAGGGTTCTGTGTACGCAGGTAATTGCATTGGGAAGTAGAAACCCAAGTACATTGCCTATTAGCACACACTGTTCTTGTTGCAGCTAGGGATACATACATGGAAAAAAGTTTCCCTATACGTCTGGCAACTAAGTGGATCAGAGCTTATATATTTTACATTTGAGGCTGTGATAAATTATAAATAATTTGTCATGATATCTTCAAAATATTAACATTCCAAACATTAACCTGGATAGAGAAAGAATTTCTACAGATATGTAAAGAAACTGATCTGGCTACAGTTAACAACTACTGTACTTCCCTCGTCTAATTTTGTACAGAATTAAGACAGATAATACTTTATGTTAGTAATTTTATTCTGATTACTATAACTTACTCGTTAGAGGCTTACAAGGCCTTTATATGCATAGAGTCAATCAAAGAATGCAATTTGTAATGTGAGGAACAATGAAGAAAAATTAATGCAGAAAAGCTTTGTAAATAGTATTGTATTGCAGAGGCCAAATGTATATTTTTCTGTTGCAGAAGCTAAACCTGGAACTGAGCCTCAATAACTTTATTAACATAATCTACCCCATATTTTCAAGAAACATGCTTAAAACAGAATATAAATGATTAGAATGCACAATACTCACATTTCAAAGGAGAATTAAAATGACTTAAATAAGTTTACATTTTTTAAAATGAGTCTACTCTTGTAGAACTGATACTTGGCAGAACCCTCCATATATTAATAACAGAAAATGCAATGTGTATTAGTTTCATTGAAACAAATGTTACTTTTACAAGACTATGGCTTTGTGATTCGTGACCAAACAAGCTATATATACAGTGTCTCTACATTGTTTAAAAAACAGACCATGGAATAATAACAATATTGAACTTTCCTGCTCTTTACTCTTCACCACCCCACCATCCCTTCCCTTATTTGGATTTACTCATTAGAATTACGAAATATTTCTAGTATTTCTTAAGTCCTTATATGACAATGGCAGTATCTTTAAAGGAGAAAATCTTCAAACATTTACTCAGTTAGATAAGCCCTCTTAACTGTCTCTTGATGCCAAACATTTCATTCTTTATAATTGTTCAGTTGATAAAGAATGACAATGAACCAAACCACTGCTTAATTTCTTGGGGGAGAGGGATACTGATATCAAGAATTTCCTGGAAGGCTTGTCCTTGAAATCTTTCTGCTAAAGCAGCATCTTGGAACTAACTTTGAGAGGGAGTAGTACTTTATTATTGGAATTCTTACAAAAATCTGCAAGGCCAACATTCCCTCAGTTCAAATTGGGGTTTTAATTCTCTGCTACAGCTGTAGATAAATTCCATTTCCCCCCTGTATTTTTTAGTGGAATGGGGAGATTCATTCTTTTGATCCCGTTTTAGACATAGAGTTAAAACCAGTGCATAAGGGTGTTGAAAAGGTCCAAAAGAACCCTAGACTTTCCTGAGGCTTTTCAACTGGTGCATGCTCAGAAACTGAGGTGTGTGTACCTGTTGCCTCTATGCTGGTGTGGAAGATGTCCTCCAAACCCCATAAATAAGTGTAGGATGGGGGGGGCAGTAGGAATGGACCGTGAAGCACTCTTAGAAACCTCTGTGTGTTCAGTGCTTTTTTCTAGTGATACTCAATGGTATCACAGTGCCGGCACAATTCCCCACCCCCCAGCAAATCTTGCAATAAGATAATTGGACGGTGGAGAGAACATGCAAGCAACTGTGGCTAAGAGGGAGATTGTGAAAATCAGGAGGCTGAGGCAGCAGTGAGGAAAAGGATGCCCTTGTTCGGTGCTGCAGTTGACACTCTCAGTCAACAGGTTGCACCGTTCCCCCTCGGCTGCCCTACAATGCATGCTCTCCCCCTGAAGGTGCTGCTATGCTGCTGCCTCACTGCGCCACAAGTGGCTGGGTGAGCACAAGGCCTGCTTGCCTTTTGTCTCTGCTCTTTCCATGACTTCAAGAGGAAGAGGGGAGGGAGGGAGAGAGAGAAAGAAAGAAAGAAAGAAAGAAAGAAAGAGGAGGAGGCAGCAGCAGCCTCTGCTGCTAGCCATGCTGTCCTCCATGCTGTGGCTAGGGCAAGTCATAGGGGAGAGCACAAATGGTGTGGCTGGTGGCTGGGAGGAGTGGAAGGAAGGAGAAGGGAGGGCGGGATGCTGGGTGGGTTTGAAGAGCAGATGGGGTCAAGTTGGAGAGGAAGTTGAAGAAGGGGAAGGGGTGTGCAAAGTGGGGCTTTAATTAATTGAGGGGGAACAGGAGAAAGTGTGTGAGAGAGAAAAGAGTGGGAAGAGGATCATGATGAGTACCAGCAACCTTTTTCCTAGGGGAAAAGAAAGTACTGCTCGATATGTGCCTGATGGCATCATTGAGGTTATGTGAGGGTGACTCACTTATGTAACTGGTTTTCCTATACCAAATCTGATCTATAGATCTGTCTAGGTGAGTGTTTGTATTTTCCATTGAAAATAACGGAATGTGTTTCCCATTGATAATAATGGAAGTTGTAGTCTGTGGTAGCACTTTAAAAGCTAAAGAATGAGGCAGGCCATAAGAAGGGATATGAATACCAGAATTTCTCCATTTGATAAAATCTTCTTCATTCTTTTTCCAACCATTGCCAGCCAGATGCCTCTGGATGCTGACAAGTAGGGAGTGAAAGCTTAAATAATGCTCTCAGAACTTGATTTGTGAGCTTTTAATGATTAAGTATAAATGATGCAGTAATCTGAAATGTGGGAGGGGAAATCATTGAGATGTCCCAAATAAAAATTAGGGGAGTCTTTGGGTAATGTCTTGGGAATGGCAGGGCAAGAATCTGGGTGAAGCTGAAACTAGAGGTGGGCTGGGTTTGAATGGGGGGGGCTGTTTTAAAGTTGTATCACACTTCAGAAACATACTGTCAACCAGTGCTATTTATGCAAGAGCCACATCACATGCTCTGACATGCTCCACCAACATCTAAGCAGCCACATTTTGTTCCAGTTAATATTTCTGGACCCTTTTAAAATGCAGATCACATTAGTCTAATAAAACACATTACAGTAGTCTAGTCTGGATGTCACTAGTACATGGGTAACCAAGGGCATAGCCACACTTCCGTTTGTCTCGTGATTTCAAGTCATGGGTCCAAGAGGTTCTTTTGTCCTGCCACTTTTCCTAGGAAAACCCATTGTTTACTGCTGAATCTGAGCAGACATTAATCTGCAAACACCCTGATTGATGTTTGTTCAGATTCTGCAGTGGCTTTGCAACAGGACAAAAAAAACACCCCACCACCTCTCAACCCGTGACTTGAACGTATGTGACAAATGGAAATGTGGATGAGCCCCCAGTTTAGATCTGCCTTCTCTAGATAGGGTTGCAATGTGGTAAAATGCACTCCTCGGTAATGCTTTCACAGATAGTGCCAAGACTGGTAGCACACATCCATCCAGATATATCAGATTTCTTGCCCATAGTGCTATCGGCTTGTCTGGATTATCATAAGCTTGTTTTCTCTCACCCAAAACAAAACTACCTTCAGATACCAATTCATTAAGTCCAAAGCTTCCTGGGATATAAGGCAGAGCTGCATGTCATTTGCATGTAAATAAATGGTGGTGCAACCCAAACCTCTGGATTGGTTCTCCCAGTGGTTTTTATGTAGGTCATTGTGCTATAAATATGTTTAATTGTATATTAAGTGGCTAATATTTTACAGGCTATGAGAAGACAGATGATGTTTCAGAGAAGACCTCACTAGCTGATCAGGAAGAAGTGAGAACTATATTTATCAATCAACCACAATTCTCTAAATTTTGTAACAATCACGTCAGGTATTTATAACTAACTCTTATAACCTCTTTATAATTTGCAGTTGTTAATTTTGTTTTTATTAAGTTACAATTTTATATTGTCACGATTTATGTACAGGTTTAAAGAAATGGGAGTGTTAAGAAAAATCTGGCAGGACATGTTACCTACTCTTAGAAAAAGTTATTTCACTCTGAATGGGGACTTGTAAAAAGAGATTCATGTTAGCAGTTAAATCAGTTAACTGGAAGTTAATAATAATTGATGCCTGAAAGAAGAACATTCCTAATGTTTTCCAAACAAAGCTACAATAAATTCTAGAGTGTTTGAGATTGATGTTGCTATTTTTTGTTTTTAGTACACAGGCACCAGTGCTAAACTGAAACGGTTATTATTCATTATAAAAATATTGGATGGGATCCAGAAAGCCATTCCTATAAGAATCTTTCCTATTCTCTGTTCCTCCCTGCAACCTCCATGTCCTCTCCCAAGTTTCTCTGGAGGATCAGAGGAACCTGAAGAATGTATTAGCTCAGGGAGATGCAATGGGGTAGGAGAATATCTCCAAATCAGAGGCATATTGTGCAAATGGAGCTCAAATTGCCAAAGCTTCGGATCCGACCTGTTGTTGGATATGCCTTCATCTCTTGTTCTCAAAACGCAAACACTCATTGTAGCTTTGGGGCGGGAGGGATGAGCATTTTGTGCAGCTAATTTATTAATAGCTTTCCTAGTGGGGATATCCTCAATGGGAGGATATTGAGAGTGCGTGCTCCCTGGGCCTCAGGTGGGATAGATCAAACCCTAACGGTAGCTTTATACAGTAGCTACAAATGCAATGGAGATGGTCAGAACTCTGTTGTGGAAGAAAATGGTGTGCTGCTTTTCCTAATTGCAGCTGCTTCCAAAGCCAGTGGTGTATTAGTGAAACTGGTCAGATCATTCATTCATTCATTCATTCAACAAGAAGGTTATCAAAATAAATCATTTTCCTAGGAAGGCTTGCTGAAATAACCAAGCCTCAAGTTGGTACTTAAAACTTATTGTAGGGGGTGCCAGCTTCGTATCATTAGGCATGCAACTCTCTGGAAGAAGCAAAGACCTGTCTCACTTATGCAGCAGTTTGGAGAAGGTTAGAAACAGCACGGGATTCTCCCACTATTTCTTATGTACTTCAAACATCCACATATGAGACAAGACTGTGTCTTTGAGTTCTTTAGTAAGCACAGAGGACTTGGAAGAAAGATTCACTTTGGAAAAGGGAAGGAAAGGCTGATGGGACACTTGCTCCTGGCATGCTGGCAAGTTATATTGTGGACACCTGCTCAAAGGAAAGAGGACAATATCCCATTTTTTCCCATCCAACAAAAGTGTAGTATCTAATGTGCTAACGCCATCTACTGGATACTGAAGGAAATAAAATGAAAGATTTTAAAACAAACGTTTGATGAAGAGCCATGGAGAGAAAGTACAATAGACTTTCTTATGCAAAATTACCTCAGATGAGAGCTTGGGACATTGCAGAGTAGCATTATCTGAAGCAACAACACCTTGAGGCTTCAGTATAAACACATAAGCCCTAGAACAATTTGAATTACATGTGCACAAGTTGTTATGACATTAATATCACATGATTAAACAACTGTGTGTAGTTTATTTTGAAATACATTCTGGATTTCTTCCTCCATATATACATAAAAACATAAGGCTATCATCACACAGCTCCCACGGAAGGATTTGAGGTGTTGCATCATGATCCTGGATTTGTATGAAGTCAGGGCACAGGAGGGAAGCAGAAGAGAAGGTAGACTGCACAAATGTGGCAATAGGAGTGAGAAGGGAGAAGCACAGAGGGGGAAAGTGCTGGTTTAAAACAACACAACAGTTTGAGTAGGGATGGAGGAAACTGCGAGAAAAACAGTGGTTTTAAATTACTGCAGAGGTTTGCATAGAATACTTTGGAATATTTGATGGCTCTGCATCCTTGATCTCTCTCACATGAGGCAACTGAGGAATGGAGGAGGCAGAAATTTGGATACAGCAAGCATGGGGTGGCAGTTTAAAATATAAGTTTGAGTAAAATGAGAAGGGAGTTAGGAAAGGCCCTGTTGAAAGGCCTTTTGGTGTTAGCTTGTTTGTTATAGCAGAAATGGGTACAACCAGGGCCAGCCTGCACATGAAGGGGGCTGAAGCAGCCACCTATGGTGGCAGGATCCTACAAGGCGGTGCGAGAGTTCCTCAAGGTTTTGCAGGAGTTCTGCAAAATCTCCTCGAAAGCCTCCATAACCACACAACCCCAGTAACCAAGGCTTTGCAGCGGGGGCACCTTCCCACTTTGCCCCAGGCAGTGAAATGGGACAGACCTCCCCTGGGTACATATCCTTGCTAAAACTTGCAAAGGTGGCTGCAGAATAGGAGAGAGGAGGAGCCATGGAAATGGAGGTGGTGTGTGCGCGTAAGGGAGAGTTGAGAAAAGAGAGGAGGAAAGTGGAGTGGGGGAGAAGGGAATGAATGTGCAAAAGTGGTTGCAAAAAAGCAGGGAGTAGGAGGCATGGGAACTGGTTGAAGACGAAAGCAGAGGCATGAAAGGGTCTGACAAATAGGAGGGGATTGTGGCTTCATAATTGGGCAGAAGGTGAAAAGAGTGCTAAGTCGTTGCTATGTGCAGAAGGATGCAGGAGATTACCATGGGAGTGGTCTGTGTGCAAAAGGGGGTTGAACAACAGGAGGGCAATAAGGAGGTGGGAACATGTTGCAAAGTACCGTATTTTTCGCCCTATAGGACACACTTTTTCCCCTCCAAAAATGAAGGGGAAATGTGTGTGCGTCTTATGGGGCGAATGCAGGCTTCAGGGAGCTATCCGCTAGCTGTGGGAGACGCAGCTCTCCCACGGCTAGCGGAGAGCTTGCCTGCACCCAGAAGCTTGGGGTGCGCTGAGCTCAGCACGCCCCAAGCTTCGGGCTTCGCGCAGCGCTCCGCTAGCTGTGGGAGAGCCGCGCGGCTCTCCCACGGCTAACGGATAGCAGCCTGTTCTGGGGGCTGGGCTCGGGGGAAGCTCGGGCTTCCCCCGCCCCACCCCCGCACCTGGGGGGGGATATTTTTTTTTCTTTATTCCCCCCCCAAAAAAAACTAGGTGCGTCCTATGGGGCGAAAAATACGGTAGGTCTGCAGAACAGCAGGGAGAAGTGGCTTCAAAAATGGGGTTGGGAAGTTGAAAAGTGAACTTGGTAGTTATATGGGGTGAGAAGGGCAAACTCTAGGAGGTTAAAGCGGAGGAATGATGGTGTGGTTGGTGAGTAGAGTGAGCAGGGGCACAACTTCTAGCATGCAAATATTTTTGTGTTTTGTATTTGGTATATGACTTAGTGGAGCATTTTTAATTTAATTTTTTTAGAAGTATACACCATGTAGTTTTTTTAAAAAGTGTCCATGACATTCACAGCAAAACTTATGCATGTATATGGCACTTAAAATGGCTGTGTTCTGGGGCTCATTTTGAGTTTTCTTGGATACAATTTGAAGCACTGTGAGAAACTGCAAAATAGTTTTAAGCAGTGACCACAAAAGGAAAAATAAATAATTGTACATTGTGAGCATTGACTGTTCCATAATACTGTCTCCACAGTACTGGAAGGTATCTTATGGATTAGTGCATTCTGAATACAGGGTGCTGTGTGATTTTTATCTCTATCTCTTAACTACATACAGTTTTAATCTCTGTTTCTTAGCACTGCAAAATACAACTTAATCACATTCCTGCCGAGGTTCCTCTATTCCCAGTTCAGAAGAGCTGCTAATGCCTTTTTTCTTTTCATTGCATTGCTTCAGGTAAGCTAGACGAGGTAAATATATATTTAATAATATTCAATTGTTCTATGTCAAAAATAAAATTGCTTTGAATGTCCCTGAAATGTCAGGTCCTCATCCATTTGATTTGTGTGGTGTGGTACTACTTCATGGGAAATGTCTTTGAAATGCATTGTTTTAACACTGGACAATTGTCGTGTTTATAAACAGTAATGCTTTTACAAATGCATAATGTCTGTGTTCACATGTAATAATGAGCCAACTATATAGGTGAGCTGCAGAAAACTTGAGCATATTAGGCTCATATGCTCCCACTCCTCTCCTCTCCCACAAATTTACTGTCACTTCCAAAGAATGGTGGCTTGTTGTGTCATATGAACAAGGAATTCTGGCTCACAACAAACTGTTATGTTTAAAAACCTGGTGCATATGACAGAACAAGCTGACACTCTCTGAAAGTGAAACTGATCTTTGCCAAAGTCCTTCTTCTGCCACATGGGAAGAGGAAAGGGGAGTGGGGAGCATACAAGCCCAGCTCTTTGCTTTGGCTCACTGCAGCTTATCTACATAACACTAAACCACGGTTTAATGTTCTTACTGATGCTGTCACGTTGTTGTAACAGAAGCTTACTGTACACTCACTTTAACAGTTGTATTTTTCACACTTGACCCAAAATTAATAGGAGAAAAGGAAATTTGTGTGTCTACTCATCACACTGTTTAGAAACTTTGCCATAGTACCTAGAATTCCTTAAGGGGTTGACATTTCTTTCTAGGGGTTGACATTTCTTTCTCATTGCAGTTGCTTCTTCTGCAAGGAGTTGCAGTAAAAATAATAGGGTACCTGGAGACAGAGGGGAATAAGACTGTGTCTGGGCAGCTAGGAGCAAGCCGATCAGGCACCTGGGGCAGCGCATGTGCCCTGCACCTGGGGGTGGGGCCAGCCGCCCCACAGGGCGGAGCAAGCTGGCACAGGATACTCTGCGGGGGGGCCCCAAGGAGTCTGCCTGCCTCCTCCCACTCAGCCGTCCTACAGCTGAGGGGGAGGAGGCGGGCGGACCGTTTGGGGTAGTGCAGAGCCTGCGGGTGCCCAAGCCACCGTGTCACTCCCTGGAGAGACACCTGGCTCGGGCACTCTGCAGGCCACGCTGTGAGTGCCGCCCAGCATTTTGTCCCCCCCTTCAGTGGTGACACCTGGGGCGGACCGTCACCACCGCACCCCCCTTCCTCCGCCGCTGTGTCTGGGAAAGTAGGCTGGCAAACTGCTGCTCAGATATGGGTTGTTGGGAGAGCAGAAGAGTAGGGTGACAGGAGTATTTGGAAGCAGTAGTGTGGCAGGAATGTAATGTATGACAGTGATGGGCAATTGGACAGTAAAGGTAAAAGTAAAGTGACCCCTGACCATTAGGTCCAGTCGTGGCCAACTCTGGGGTTGTGGCGCTTATATTGCTTTATTGGCCGAGGGAGCCGGCGTACAGCTTCCGGGTCATGTGGCCAGCATGACTTAGCCACTTCTGGCGAACCAGAGCAGCACACAGAAACGCCGTTTACCTTCCCGCCAGAGCGGTACCTATTTATCTACTTGCACTTGGACGTGCTTTCGAACTGCTAGGTTGGCAGGAGCAGGGACCGAACAACAGGAGCTCACCCCATTGCGGGGATTTGAACAGGCGACCTTCTGATCGGCAAGTCCTAGGCTCTGTGGTTTAACCCACAGCGCCACCTGCGTCCCCTAATTGGATAGTACTTGACATCAATTCTATTCCATGCTTCTGGGTGATGCTTGAGTCAGGAGACAAGAAATACCCAAGAACAATATGGGAGGTGCTAAGCATTACAGGGGCAAAGTTGGTTATATCCCAAGGTTCAGGAATCTAGCAAGATTTGTATGAAAAAGAAGCTTAGGTGATAGGAGGTACCGTATTGGCCTGAATATAAGTCTCACTTTTCCCCCAAATTCTGACTGTGAAAAGTTAAAGATGTGGCTTATATTCGCAACCTTATGGTATGCAGCCAGGAGCATGGGACAAACAGCACTAGGAGCCTGGCAAAGCGGCACCCACCCCGTGAGTAGTCTCCCGTCCTCTCCCCCAAGGCCAGGAAGAGAGAGAATGAGGAAGGGGAAAGGCCAATGGCAACGCAGCGCAGCTCCCCCCCCCCCCCAGTATGCAGCCAGGAGCAGCGAGGAATGGATGGGCTTATATTCGGGTATTTAAAATGTTTTTATTTTTCCCCCTCCAATTTTAAAGGTGCGGCTTATATTCGGGTGTTGCTTATATTTGGGCCAATATAGTAGTAAGTGGAAAAAGCTGAGTATTGAGCAGTTAGGAACAATAGCAACAGTATCCCAGGGTTTCCCATTTAAAAGTGAAATGCCTGTTGCTTCATTCAAACTTTCAAAATGTATTTGAGAATTGTCATTTTACATTTAAAAGTGGGTTTTTGTATTAAACTGTAGGTTTTGTATTGTTATTTATTTCTGCTTATAATAACTAAATAGTATTTTTCGCAATGAGGTCTACATTTCCGTCCTCTCTTTTTCTTTAGCAAATTCCAGATGTTTCTCCAACTGGACGTTATACAACATTGGTTCCACTCTTATTTATTTTAATTGTAGCAGCTGTAAAAGAAATAATAGAAGATATTGTAAGTATTTTTTCCAAATAACACTAAATCCTTGTATTTATCTTCAAATAAGGTATATTCTTTAAATTATGTTGGGTTGAATCCAGAGGTACCCTTGTGCAGGAGGTTATATTTGGATCCAACCTACAAGTTTTTAAAAATGATGCCGCCATCTTGTAGTAGCTGTTTCAAAATACATTTCTCATACCCTTCTAATATCCTTTGTTTTCTGATATATTTAATTTTTTTTCATTTGAAAAGACCTGTAACTCTTTTATGCCTGGGATGCTGCTTTGTTTTTATATTCATATTGATAAAATTTCTAGAAACGGGGGTGTTAATAAATGCTATCAATTCTTAAAGCTGCAATCCTAGATATAATATTGTATGTGCTAAGAGCAATTAGATTAAATTGATCTTAAGCGTGACAAGCTACAGTACATATTTACTTGGAAGTAAGTGGGACTTGTGTGTGTGTGTGTGTGTTTCCCCATCCTAGGGTCAAAAGCTGCTATTGGAAAAACAAAAAGGTTGTTAGAATTATGGATCCATTGACTGCCTTGTTTGTGGTATGTGTGTGTGTGAATATGATGGATATGGGCAGGTGTATTTGTTCCTATGCAGTCAACTAGGAGGCGATGACAAGATGTAGGTTGATGTGAAGTTACACCATCAGGTTTTCATTGTTGCATTGGATTGTTAGTTGGGAATCAAGGGAAGCCAGTGGTGGGTAACCTCTTTCAGAGTGAGTACCTTATTCCCAGCTGGACAGGATGGCAGCAGAAATATGAGCTTTGCAATCACTCTCTACTGTCCTGAAAGGATGCATTTGGCCCTTTATCTAGGCAGTGGAGAGTGATTGCAGAGCTTATATTTCTGCTCCCCATCCTGCCATAGGGCAAGAATCTAGTGGCAGTGCTGCTGCAAATGAACCATTGTGCGACAAGAACCCCAATCCCCCACTCCCAGACACAGATTTCTAAATGAACGGCTTTCACTTTTAGTTTCTACCCATCCCCACCCCCAAAATAGCTCAGCATTCTGATATTTCAGTACAGTAGCTTCTAACATTGTCCAATTTTGTTTCAGAAAAGGCATAAAGCTGATAATGCTGTGAACAAGAAGAAAATTCAAGGTAAAGACATGCCACAGCAATTTTTAAAAATGTATAGTGAAGAAAATTGAAGTCATATGAATTAATTTGGCTTCCATTGTTACTATGACTACTTTTGAAAAGCAGATATAGATACTTGAATAATATGTGCTCTACCTAGAAAGTTGGCTACTTTAAGCCTCATTTGTCATCTCTAAAATGTGGTTGTGGATAAAAGCATCTGTGTTGTTGAGAAGAGTGCAGTCCTAAGTGGGAAGGAGAGGGAATGAAATGATGGGAAATCTACCAGCCAGGTCAGGAAGTGTCCCGACCCCACCCCCGAATCCATTGGACAATTGTTTACACCACCTTCAGGCTGTTGTAGATGAGCAGCCTGCTCCTGGGGCCTCATTGTCTAATGAAGGGTCCCCATTCCATTCCTAGAAAGTCCACTTTGAGACCTAACCCTGGCTATTGCCAGCAGGAACACCACTGATGATAGATCTATGCCTGCAGGGCTTTTCTTGGGCATAATATAGGCCTCTGCAGCAAACGTGATCACCCACCCACCAGGGAGCATTTTCTCTGCTGACAGCAGGACAATTCCGTAAAACCCTAACCCCCTCCAGCCAACCTGTGATTTAGGATTGCTCTGTAACTTCTTTGCTCCATTCTTGAAAGAGAGAATTTTGTGCGAAAATAAAATAAAAATAGGTGAACCACAAGCGTTTCCTAGTCAATAAGCATGGTCTCTATGTTGACACATGTTAAGTGTAGAACTGCTTTTATTGATAGTGTGACATGGTTATGATGCATTTTTGTAGTTATTTATAAATTGTTTTGTTAAACCATGCCTATAGTTTGGTTTTATTTAATATCAACATTTGTGTTTTCACTGGTTTTTAATTTTTTAGTACTGAGAAATGGAGCTTGGGAAATTGTGCACTGGGAAAAGGTAGGTGATCTCTTTAGTGTTCAGCATAAAAGTGTAAATACTGGATTTGATCCAAAAATAGAAGAGATGGAAAATACCTGATGGTGCTGTTCTACAGATTCCTGGCACCAGATTAGGCATAGTACTAGGGAGGTTGACTTTCCGGTCTTAATGCAGGAGCTTACACAAGCTTTTGTACAAATGAAAGAACATCTTAGTATTTCATCTCGGTCTTCTTGTGGAACTTCTGCACAAAGAAAGATACCAACAATAGAAATAAAGTAAATTAGAAAAGAAAAGCTACTTTTAAATGTGAATTTTATTTCTTTATTTAAGACCATTTCTGTATGGCTTAATATATGAAATATATAGATTTTCATGCATTTCCACATAGAGGCAGTTTAATACTGAATCTGGCACAAATGCATCCCAGTGCCTCTTTAAAAAGATAACTTGTGCCTTTCATAGTGCTGTGAGTTGGACCCAGTCCCTGTGTTGGAACAGCAGTAGTAATCAACACTGTGAGCATTCAAAGAAACCCTTCTGCAATGTTGCTCTGCCACCAAAGGACTTTGGGGGAGGTAATGGTTTTCCAACGGTTCCTTGTCTCATTCCAAAGTTGGTCAAAGTGGCCTCCTCCCCTTAGTGTCAATGCAACTTTGTGCTAATGAAACACCACAATAATGAATTTATTGCCTCACTTGCTTAACTATTCTGGTACAAGCCAATTCTGTTGTCCATTAAATGAGTCATGTAACCTGACTGCAATACATAGTTAGGGAAGACTAAGAAATGGACTGCTGGAATAAAATAAAAAAGGGTTATGTATTTTTTAATTTCACTAAATATGATTTAATCAAGTTTACATAATCACAAGAGTGATTGATCTCTCCTTCAGAAGTTTCAGCTGGGCTTTCTCTGTTATATGCTTTGACTGAAGCCAGCAAAGATCTTTCTAACCATTATCATAATTATCCTCCTGGGACTCCAATACAGTAATTTTGCTTGGAAGAGCCCATAGCTCAGTGATAGTAGATCACATGGTGTGCATGCAGAAGGTCTCAGATTCAATCCTATCATTAAAATGATCCCAGGTATTACTGCTGGGAAATAATATCTGTTTGAGGCTTTGTAGAACAAATGCTAGTTGAAGTAGACAATACTAGTCTAAACAGACCAAAGGTGTAATCATGTTGCTCCTCCCTGGTCTTTATTTTACTCCTGTGCCATGCAGAGGAAAACCAATCTGTTAAGTATAGAAAGAATATAGACAGATGAGATTTCACTTCCAATTTATTGCAGTGGAACTCTGGTATTTTTGGAACACCTTTGCAAGTTCCAGTTTAAGTAGTTTACCAGTTTTATTAGGCAACACATATTTAAATATAGTAAAAAGATTAAGAGCTGTTTGTTAGTCTCAGATTATTAACCAAATCCTAGTTTTCTTTCAGGTAGATGTTGGAGATATAGTTTTAATTAAAGGCACAGAATATATACCTGCTGATACTGTACTACTCTCATCAAGGTAGAGAATACCCATCAACGCTTCTGGTGTAGAGGCTGGTTTCTCTACCCTTGCATTGACTTTATAAATGCTTCAAGGAAATAAAGAATAAACAGAAGCGCCTTTTACCTCTATTCCCAGTTTGGTTCAAAGTACTGAAATACTGCATTACTGGAATTATTGATTTACAAGCTAAACAAAATTAACTTACAATGACTGGATAAAGGCCTTTATAGGACAGAGGCTTCCAATCAGTCTGATGCTATTTACACAAAAAGTATTTTAATACTTAAAGTTATTTAGAAGACCAGAAAGCATGCCATTGGGGGGTATTCTGAGGCGATTGTTTTCACACATGAAAAAACATCCAGTTTCTTCATAACATCAGCATGCCAAATATTACATTTAATATTTGAAAGATTTAATCATGGAGGTTGTTTATCTTTATTTCCTTGAAAAACTTTATTTACAAGTCCAGACCAAATATTTAGAGGATGCACTTTTTTCAAAATCTATTAGACCATATCGTTATATGAACTTTTAATAACCTTAAAAGAAGATTTTTTAAGATGTTAAGTGAACAATTTGTCGTAATGTTTACTTGGTTTTTTGTTGTTGTTTTTGTTAAAATGAGGCATCTATTATTTATACTTTGCAGTATGAATTGGCTTGTAAGGCCAGTCTATATATTACCATATTTGCCCGGCTTACTGTCTTAATGGCCGTTCTTTTTTCAATACAAGTCTCAGTGTTTTGGGGCTGCAGTTCTAAGGTGCAGGGCGAAGGAATCAAAGGCCTCATCCAGAGCCCTGCTGTGTTCTCACTGGCAGGATAGAAGTGAGAACGTCCATTTGCTGGATTTTTTCCTCTCCCAGTAATTCTAGTATGAGGGAAAGTGATGAGAAAAGTCTAGACTCAGACAGCCACCCTTACTTTGGAACTCCCTGACTACTGGCATCAGGCAGGCAGCTTCACTGTAAAAGGTAAAGATAAAGGGAACCCTGACCATTAGATCCAGTTGTGGCTGACTCTGGGGTTGCGGCGCTCATCTCGCTTTACTGGCCGAGGGAGCCGGCATACAGCTTCCGGGTCATGTGGCCAGCATGACTAAGCCGCTTCTGGCGAACCAGAGCAGCGCACGGAAATGCCGTTTACCTTCCCGCCGAAGCGGTACCTATTTATCTACTTGCACTTTGACGTGCTTTCAAACTGTTAGGTTGGCAGGAGCAGGGACCGAGCAATGGGAGCTCACCCCGTTGCAGGGATTCGAACAGCCGACCTTCTGATTGGCAAGTCCTAGGCTCTGCGGTTTAACCCACAGCGCCACCCGTGTCCCTTAGCTTCACTGTATTATACACTAAAAACACTTTTGTTTAGCCAAGCCTATCCAGATATATAGAAGCTGTCATGTGTTTTAATCTGGTTTCAGTTTATTGTTGTTTTTAATTATTATTTTTTAATCAATTCTGGTGCCGGACTGTGCCTAGCAGACAACCAATTTTGGATTTACTATCCTTTAATAAGTGGACAGTCATTGTTCCATTTGATGCTTGTATTAGGAGATAGCTTTTATTGATTGGCCTTGCCAACTAGCCCAATAAATAGAGAAGAGGTTCTTCTGGTACCCATCCCACATCTCATGCAATAGAAGAATTGCTTTATGTTTTGTTTCTTAATGGATATTTTTAAAGAAAAAAGCTGCAGAGGAAATAACTACTTCAGGGACCATTCTAAACTGGAAGCGTGTTTGCTTTAATTGAACATGAATCCTGCTCATTTTTAAAAAGCCGATGCCCAGAATTTTGGCAACATTATTATTATAATTATCCTCCTCATGTCCTATTCCATTGCTAAAAGAAGGTGTTAATTTCAAAATAAAATCAATTCTTAGGAGAGATCAAGCGGGAGTTTTTATTTTTACATTTAGTGTTCATTTTAATTTCTTGAGAAAATGTGGGAATACTTTTCTGGGAACCTTGGAGATCCATGGATTCCAGTAGTAATGGAGGAATCCTCCGGAAGTGACTCCAGAAGCATCCATAGCCTTTCCCCATAACTCAATATAATTCTCAGAGCTACAGTATCATGACTTTGCCACTGCATATCTTAAATAACCAGATGCTTACATTTTAACTATTCTACGGGTTGTTGTTTTTCCCTTAAGAGTTTGTACCTAAATATATATATTTATTAAATAATATTTTAATTCTGATATGTCTATATCATTACCATATTTTCCTGGATCCTATTAAAATAGATTTTGAAAAAAAAGCCATCAAGCATTTATTAACATACTTTGTATAGTAATTTCCAACTTTTTGTCTCTTTTTGTCTTTTGTCCGTTTGATATCCTGCCCTTTACTTGTTGTGTTATAATCATTTTAAAAATTTTAAATTGGGATATATAGGTTGCAGTAGGGGAAATAGTGAAAGTGACCAATGGGGAACACCTCCCAGCTGATCTCATCAGTCTGTCTTCAAGGTTAGAATGAACCAGTTTCAGAACAAATGTGTATGTGGGTCCTCTTAGGCCAAAGCAGTGTTTCTGCCATCAACCATTTACATATTAATTGTGTACAGAAATTGAATTCTAGAAATAATGCAGCATTCGTATAAAATAGGAGAGCAAGAGAGGTTTACCTGGGCTTAAGCAAAAGGACTATTTTAGCTGAGTTCTTAAAGACTATTAAGACTGCAATCCTTTCCATGTTTACTGTGGTATATACCCCATTTAAATAAATGGGTCATACTTCTGAGTTAACATGCATAGGATTGCAGTAACAAACACAAATGCAAGCATATTTGAACATCCAGAATTTGCTTTTCTTGCCTTCCTGTTACGTATGTAATTACACCATAATAATGCTATATTATAAAAGAAACTGTTTCTTTGAAATGGTTCAATGTGCAGCTGCCTGTATTGAAATTAGTTAAATCTTTACATCATTAAATACATTCTTTTTAAAGTTTTAACTAATGTCCATATTTATATTCTAAAGAACCTGCTTTCAGTAATTTTATATAACACTCAAAAATTAGCAATTATTATACTTGAGCTTTTATAGTGGACCCTCAATACAAACGTAAATGTTGCACATTTTGTACTGCATGCAGTTAGCAAATAGTCATATTTTTCTTTGTAGAAATATTGCACGATACTTGGTATACTTCAGATTTTGAAAGTCTTTGTGCTGTGATTGCATCTTATTTTGATTTCACTAATCAAAATCCAATCTGATGTCTCTAGTGGAGCATGTGTCCTTTCTTTTTAATGTTTGTGCTGCCTTGTTTATTTTCAAAGTCCATACAAAATATGCAGCCCCATGTTATGCATGTTAACTCAGAAGTAAGCCCACTGACATCCGTGGGACTTGCTCTGTGAATAGGATTACAGCCTTACTTTGTATTTATAAAAACACATGAAGTGCGGCAGAATGTAAATATGTATCAACTAATTAGTATAGTGAAATAGTCTAAATTCTAATCAGTATTCAGTCATTTACACTTAAAGAAAAGAAGGCCAGAAGATAGCTCAATATCAAATTGAGAAATGTGGTGTGGAAACATTTTGTAATTCAACTAAAGGTTGGCACCAATCACACTGCTAAAGAGGATATTCCACAAAAGACCCTCTTCGGTGTCACCGTATAATTCACTTCCTTTAATGATGAGGCATAGAGAAAAGCCCCATTGGAGCAGCTTAAGATATGGCCAGGCTAGTATAGGTTCATTCGAGTAATTGGTCCCCAAGCCGTTTGAAGCTTGTCTTTCAGAATCAGATTAATAAGAATTTTTTTTATTAACTGGTTGATTTTAAAAGACTTCTAAACCACTTAACATTTAGGAATTACAAAGTTGTGTGCTATATAGTAAATTTATACAATAAGAGTAAATATAATAGTAAATTGGAAACAAAATAAAATACAATTTCCACAGTTACCAGCAATATACACCCAATAGTCAGGAAATGCTTTGGGGAACTGAAAGGTCTTCAGCATACATTAAAAGCACAGAATAGGCAGTGCATCTGGAATAATGGTTCTGCTTCTGTCAGTTTTTCCCCCCTTATGTGCTTCATGTTGCATAAATTCAAAGTGCAAAAGTTTGGCTATCTCTGCAGAGTGCTTTATTGTTTTGTGATATGTGATTCTGCAGATTGTAGTGTTAGCATGTTGTCAAATATGTTTATTTGGCTAGCATTCTTTGCTTAATATTTTTCTAATAATCTCTTAAGATCTGGAATATTTTCTCTACTTAAAGTATAAGGCAATGTGATCACTGATCAACTTTGTGTGGCTTACTATATGGATTAATATCAAAGGTCATACTTTGATAATCATGTTCTACAAATGTGAATGGCTGATTATAAATATAATTTATTTTTGAAGATAACATACTAAAGAATGGATATAACTTTTAAAGTGATCAACTCACAAAAATGAATCTTTCCCCCCCCCTCTAAGTGAACCACAAGCTATGTGCTACATTGAAACATCAAATTTAGATGGCGAAACCAATCTAAAAATACGACAGGTAAGTTGCTGCCTATCAATTAAAAATGTTTATGTTGCCATAAAGTGTTGCTTCTGTCGTCACTAATGGATAATGAATGGGAGATAAGATATATAAACGCACTGCCATTCAGGACCAGAGGTGTGCATACAATTCTTCTGGACTGCATAATGCCAAATGATTGGGTATCAAGTGTACTTGTTGCCTCCATTTGAGCAAAACGGGGGTAGATTTCAGTGGCACCCTCCAATTATCTACGCCACAAAAACTGGGACTGGGAAAATTGTATTGTGGAACAGCACATGTACCCCCAGCTATAAGACGCTTATAGTTTATCCACCAGTTGTTGACAGTGTGGTAAAGGGATTGTTACTTTCAATCCCATCTTTTAAACCATACCACTCCTTTGCAAATTGGGTTGTAACTTGCTCATATTTTAGTAATGAAAGGTTAACACATAAATGTGTGTTAAGCAGAAGTTGGGTTTCAATATAAAGTTTGTGTCTTTGGAAGCTTTGGGGTGTGAGCTCTTGCCAGTTGCCCCGGTGCTTTTGCAGGTGAGCAGCACACCTGCAAACAGAAGTCTTTTACGGCAATATTTGTGTCACTCACTGTTAGTAATCAGTGTGAGAAGGAGTGACAGTCACACAAACCAGCAGTTGTAACTCCAGGGCACACACGCATACACACACACTCTGAGAAATAAGTAACTTGTTACATCTCCAGATTGAGGGTTAGCATTTCTGGGGAACCTGATGCTGATGACATGTTTTTCAAAAAGCATGAAGAAAGGTTGCCAGAAAGCTACCATAGTTACTGTCACTGTTTAATTTAGGAATGTTTTGGTGTTCGCCTAACAAATCTTATTGTCTCAGGCTTGTATCTAATATTTGTGAATATTTAGATAGGCACTTGTGACAGCTTTTTTTCAGAATGTAAGTAGGAAAATATAGTAGTGTGAGCAACTCTGGTTCAGTAACATATCATATTACTGGATACATTAATACGTTGTATTAATAGAATTTAACTCTGTGTGCTCTCTAAAGAACTCGCTGTTAAACCAAAAACAGTTTCATTTGAGCCAAATTACTGAAAACTGTAAGAAATATTCAAGGTAACAATGTTCAGATTATTCGGGCACAATTTAGCCACAAATTTCACAGCTGGCAACTTAAATTTTAATATTTCAAGAGGACTTCATCAGTAAAAATAAGATTGGAAACCATCTGTTCTGTCAAATGCTGGATTAATGCTATAGGAATGAACTCTGTGCATCCACGGTAACTTCCTTTTTTGTTTGCAGCAAAGCATAGGTTCTTGTTATATCAAAGATATCTGGTTTTCAAACAGTATTTTGAAGCTGATTTGTAATCCTGGTTTGGAGGAACAAAGACAAGCCGTTGTTTTTCTTGGTTAGCTATAACAGCAAATATAGCTCTTCATGCATTCTCTAGTCATGCTGCTAAAACAAGTGAGTAGGACAGTACAGTTGTTCTGTGTTGATATAGGACATTGCCCCAGACTAAGAAAGCAAATATTGCTGTGTTCAATGTTTCCTGTATTGATTTGGTTATAGTGTTCCATAAAAATTTGTTGATTCAGGGTTTGCCATTGACATCGGATATCAAGGACATTGACAGCTTGATGAGACTTTCAGGAAGAATTGAATGTGAAAGTCCTAACAGACATCTTTATGACTTTGTGGGAAATATCAGATTAGATGAGCATGGGTATGTAACCATCTAAGTATCTTTTCATCATGCCATTAAAAACCTGTAGAGGATATAAATGATATAAATATAAATGTATAAATGATATAATAATATAAATAATATAAGAATATAAATGATATCCCGCCCCCATCATTCAGCCCAGCCACTGAGATCCAGCGCCGAGGGCCTTCTGGCGGTTCCCTCATTGCGAGAAGTGAGATTACAGGGAACCAGGCAGAGGGCCTTCTTGATAGTGGTGCCCGCCCTGTGGAACGCCCTCCCATCAGGTGTCAAGGAAATAAGCAGCTATCCTATTTTTAAAAGACATCTGAAGGCAGCCCTGTTCAGGGAAGTTTTTAATATTTAATGCTGTATTGTTTTTAACACTTGATTAGGAGCTGCCCAGAGTGGCTGGGGAAACTCAGCCAGATGGGCGGCGGTATAAATAATAAATTATTATTAGTAGTAGTAGTAGTAGTAGTAGTAGTAGTAGTAGTGATTTTTTTTTAACAGATAATAAGCAAACATCAAGTGTTAAGTTATATATACTTTATGAATACATAGAAGAGGTATGAGTCTTCACAAGGCTTTGTGCTTTCATGGAGAACAAGCTGCTTACCATATGCAGCTGAATTGCAAACCCTTTGAAGTAAATTAAATATTCTGGTTCCCCTTTATAAACTTTAGCCAAAGGATCTCTTTTAAATCATTTAGGCTCCACCTTCAGGGCTGGGAAAGCAGGGCTGAAAACATTACTTCTTGCTGGCTCTAAGCTACCCACCAGCCTTGCAGATTATCTTCCTACCTGAGACAGACAGGGATGTTTTCTGCAGAACTCAGTGCTTTGTTAGGAGAGGCTGAGACACATTCTGAGAAACTATGCTAGGCAGATTCCTTTTCCAGCTTCTTTTCCTTGTCTTACCTGTGAAGAGCATCTTCTTTTACCTTATCAGCTCTTTTCTATTTCACAGCATTTATATGCTGCTTGATCATAATAAAACCTCTAAACCATTTAGAAAAACTAGGATGTGAAAGTTGCCACGAGAGAGAATGTTGGATAAAATGGTCCAAGCTAGTACCCGTAGAGTACTCAATGCCTTTCCTTGTGATCTTTTTCTTGGCTAGCAGGCTGCCTTATGTTGATTAGAGTTATTTACTTAGCATCTTCCAGCAGTGCAGCAGATCTCTGCTTGGAGAGGTTTGCATTGTGTAGGTTTTTTGGAGAACTGGAAGATGGTTTTACCTTGCAGTGGAAGTTAGACTGCAACTTTGTGCTGCTAAGAGTTTAGTGTGGCTCTGAAGCTGCTTGTGCCTCGTGTGTGTTTGTGTGTGTGTGTGTGTGTGTGTGTGTGTTTGTGTGTGTGTCATCCGCATAATGTTCTCTTCATCCAACTAGCAGCCCACACTTCCCCACCCCATTAAATATAGATTGTTCAAATCAAGATGATCCAATAATAGAAGTAAACCCAGTATAAAATTGCATGTTACTTAGATGTGGATTCCTTGAAGTGTATTGTCTTTTTATTTTTACCCTTTTCATCTAAGCGTTCTCCAGCGTAGAATGCTTTTTCAAACCTATGGAGAGGGAACATATAATTTCTTTCTAACTCCTTATTTTTCCATTACTATATTGTGATGTCTCAGGTTGATAATGTCAGAAATTGAAATAAAATAGACATTAGTTGGTATTTCCCCAAGTGGGTATTTTACTTAAAACTCAACCTAAGTCAATGTTTATTTTATTATTTTTAGCACTGTTCCACTGGGTCCTGATCAAATTCTTCTGCGTGGAGCTCAGCTAAGAAATACACAATGGGTTCATGGTATAGTTGTCTATACAGGGCACGATACCAAACTCATGCAGGTTTGTCTTATAATTATGAATAATATTTATTTTTGGTTTGGATATTCTAATTCATGGGTACTACCTGTACCAATTTCAAACTGTACATTTATGAGAAAGCTAAACACAAGTAGCAAGGACCATGGTCCTGTAGCATAGGGTTATACCTAAAATGTAATTATTGCCTATAGTGCAGTGCTGTTGAAGCTCAGTAAACTAAAGACCAATCCATCACAAATCACAGGAGTTGTATATGTAGAACTGTGGTACAAGCTAATGTTGTAGACTTTATAGTGTTGGTCACCAATCCTATTTGGCAAATACACCGTATTTTTCTGTGTATAAGACTAGGTTTTTTTCCTTTAAAAATAATGTCCAAAATTTGGGTGTGTCTTATACACGAATAGATCTCCTCCCCCCATTTTCTTAAATTGGAGTCCCCAAAAATAGGGGGCATCTTATACATGGGGGCGTCTCATAGACGGAAAAATACGGTAATTGCATTAATTAAAACATGTGAAAGGAGTTCTTGATTTGCTAGTTATAAATTAATGGTTAAATGTACTTCATGTGTGTCATAGCAAAAAAATGCTTTTCTGTTCTTGTATGCCTTCATTAGAAAGTACTGTATAGGGCCTAGGCAAAATGTTGTTTCATGGTGTAAAAACTGGTAATCACACTTATGGGATGGGCAACACATATGATTGTCTTTGATTTCCAATACTATCTAGTGGGGGGGGAAATCACATGCATATGTCTTCTCTTATTTATGAACTCTTTTTATTCCATCCACAGAACTCAACAAGCCCTCCTCTTAAACTATCCAATGTTGAAAGAATTACAAATATTCAAATTCTGTTTCTGTTCTGCATTCTCATTGCAATGTCTTTGGTTTGTTCCATTGGTTCAGCTATATGGAATAAAAAACATGAGGAGCGGGACTGGTATATCAATTTAAACTGTGAGTACAGTGATAGTTAAATTAGCTTGTGTTCATAAAATAAGATAAATGTGTTATATCGTTAAGGTACAGTTTTGTTCATATAGAATAAGGGTTTTTACATCAAAATGTGTATATAAAATATACTTGCACTCACTGCTAGAAATTAACAAGAGAAAAGTTTTGTTCAGGACCAAATTATGATACGGGAAATGTCTGATTACATTTCATGTATCTGTTTTCTTTGGGGTTAAAAAGCAGCAGGCATGGAGGAGAAGCTTTATTCCTTTACACTCGTGCCATGATCCTTGTGAAAGGTGGGTCCCCAAGCTATTTGCTGTTGGAGGGAAGACTCAGAGAATACTTCCAGGTGCAACCTTGTTTGTCACACTAACCTTAGGGAATATTGCTGGGCAGCCATGTGGGTGTCTGAGGCAGTTTGTCTCTTCCCCTTTACCCCTGAGCTGATTTCCTCCCAGAGAATATAACAGGGATAATTTTGTTGGAAGTATAGATACCACAGATTGAACTTGGTTTATCATTTTTTCTTTTCAAACCTTAAACTTTCAAAATGCCACCTGATAAATGAACTTTTGGCATTACTGCTGTTAATTTCCTAAACTATAAACATATTCTTATTATCTTTCTTTCTTTCTTTTTAAACAGATGGCGGCGCTAATAATTTTGGACTGAATTTCCTGACCTTTATCATTCTTTTCAACAATCTCATTCCAATTAGCCTGTTAGTTACACTAGAAGTGGTTAAATTTATTCAAGCATATTTCATAAACTGGGTAAATACGAACATTTTTTGTGCTATTTGCAGAGCTTTGATAAGTGCTTTCAATAATAAATGTTATATATGTCTTCCCTTTGCTATGAAAGGGAGGTTTTATTAAAGTAATGCAAACTTAATTACAAGATTAAATGTTTTTATAAAGTTTAAAGTTTGCAACATCATGCACCTTTTCATATATAATTTCATAGGCTTTAAATTCTATGGATTGTTGAAATCCCTTTCAACCCAGCATTGTGAATCAGTTTTCTGAGTTTGCAGCCTAAAGGAACTTGCATATTCCTAGTACCACCTGATACACCATACTAATATGGAATCTGAGGCCAGATTGTGCATTTTGTGCAAAGGAAGCACATGCTGCCCCAGGGTCCACCTGTGAGATTTTATTTTGCCCATAGAAACTTCAGAAACAAGTGCAATAGTAATGGCATTCAGATAACTCCTCCACGCATATACTGAACACGTGGAAGGAAAACTGTGCCCTCCCCCTGCCCTCAACTTGTCCCTAGCCCCAACATTAGTTCATTGAATGGTATGTTGGTAAGAGCTATATGCCAGCATTCAACTAAACCCACAAAGTTTGGTAGCCTACCTGGGAACATGATGATGTAAAGGGCTGATGATGTCAGGGGCGCGGCCAGCAGGGGCAGTTCCTCCTTCATTTGCTATATGCAGTGTGGGAGATGGGCAGGAGACTTGTGAATAGCCCTTACATGCTGAGCACAGCTGATAAGTGTGCACTGTGCAGTATACTGCATCTACAATAAGACTTAGATCCAAATAAACATGCAGCTACTTTCACATGCCCAAGGGTGTTTGGATTTGCCTTTCTAAACAGAATGGAGGTTCAAAGCAGTTTCTAATTGAGCAAGACAGTATGTCACTTGAAGGGGGGGAATTAACAAGGGATCCAGAGAGCTAACTTTGACACTCAGGGACTCTTTTCTTGCAACTTGAAGCCATTGGTTCGAGACCTATCCTCCAGGGAAGGAGAAAACAAGCATGCTCCCTCCTCCTTAAGATATTTGAAGGTAGTTATCATATCTCCTCTCATTCTCCTCTTCTCTGGGCTTAACATAGCCAGTTCCATGTTAAACTTGTGGTCCACCACATGTCCTTTTCACATGTGCTACTGGCAAATCAGGGGCCCCCACCCTATATTTGTGCATCTGGTTCTTCCTGCCTAAGTGCAGAACCTTACATTTGTACCTGTTGAAATTCATTTTGTTAGCTTGCACCCAGTTCTCCAATCTGTTAAGGTCATTTTGAATTCTGATTCTGTGGCATTAGCTTCTCCTCCCAGTTTGGTGTCATCTTCAAATTTGATGAGCATGCCCCCAATTCCTTCATCCAAGTCATTTATAAAGACATTAAACAACAACGGGCCCAGGACAAAACCCTGCGGCACCCGACTTGTCACTTTTTTCCAGGATTATGAGGAACCATTGATGAGTACTCTTTGGGTTGGTCAGTCAACCAGCTACAAATCCACCTAACAGTTATCTCATTCAACCCACATTTTACCAGCTTCCTCGCAAGAATATCATGGGGGACTTTGTCAGAAGCCTTACTGAACAATATACACTATGTCCACAGCATTTTCCTGATCCACCAAGTTTGTAATTCCATCAAAAAAAGAAATCAGATTGGTCTGGCATGACTTATTTTTGAGAAACCCATGCTGGTTCTTAGTAATCAAAACATACTTTTCTAAATGCTCACAGACCAACTGTTGAATTATATGTTCTCGGATCTTCCCTGGTTTCGACGTCAAGCTCATTCGTTACCTGGGTCTTCCTTTTCCCCCTTTTTGAAGATGGGGACATTTGCCCTCCTCCAGTCTGTAGGGACCTCACCTGTCCTCCAAGAATTCTCAAAGGCTCTGAAATTACAGAAAGGCTCTGAAATTACATCCTCGAGCTCCTTTAGTACCCTTGGATGTAGCTCATCAGGCCCTGGAGATTTGAATTCATTTAAAGTAGCTAGGTGTTCCCTTAATACCTCTTTTCCTATCTTGGGCTGCAGCTCCCTCCTTACATCATTTATTCTGTTATCATCAGGTTGGGCATTTGCTTTCCTTTTGGGTGAAGACAGAGGCAAAGTATGTGTTGAGTAGTTCTGCCTTTTCTTGGTCACCCAATAGCATTTCTCCATGTTCCCCATGCAGAGGACCTACCACTTGCTTGTTCTTTCTCTTACTTCGGACATAGCTAAAGAAACTTTCATTATTATTATTAACCTCTCTTACAAGCCTGAGCTCATTCTGAGCTTTAGTGTGCCTGACTTTCCCCCTGCAACTGTTGGCTACTCCATTTCTTATGCTTGTCCAGTAGAATTTTTTTGCTAAGTGATATCAGCATACATACGGAATTCTGGATAACTGTATCTGCATGAAATAGGTCACACTGACAATGAGAAACATTATTTTCATGTAACAACATGAAATGGTGGCTTATCAGCTTTTTTAAATGTTGCCTTTTCCTTTTGATAGGATATTGACATGCACTATGAACCTACAGACACTTCTGCCATGGCTCGCACATCCAATCTCAATGAAGAACTTGGGCAGGTATGTTGTCCCTCCTAACACTTAATGGTTTTGAAATTCATGGAAATTGGTTATTAAAAGTTTCCATGAGCAATTAATAGGTTCCTAGATTTCAGTATTTTTTCTTAATTTTTTTTTGCTATAGTTTGCTTAGAAACAGCCTGAAACATTCCTCTGGTTTCTTGCATCACCTATATTTATTAGTAATAATAATGATTACCCACCTTTCACTCTTAAAGTCCCAGGGCAGGTTACAACCATTAAAACACAATGTTAAAAACAGTTTAAAACTACTTACAATTACAAACATAAGGTGGGTCCTAAAAATAAACATATCACATGGCAAAAACCAAGGTAAAGAGCTGTGTCTCCCCACCACCACCCCAATGTTGGTAAAGCAGTACCAATATTTGCCCTAGTCCTAAAGATTAGAGACACTTCATCTGAAGGCGTGGCCCAAAAGAGACACTTCACCCCATCCCTGTCCTGATTAGACGTCTCTATGCCCTCCTAAGAGAATGGAGAACTCTCTTGATAGAGGGTAGGGCTTTTTCAACAGTTATGTCAATAGATATTTAGTGAAGTGCAAATTCCACATGAAAACCCAGCAATCTGTTGTGGCATGGCTGAGAAGGGGAGACGCCCTGTTTATCAGCTGCATGCAGGCCTTTCTTCACATCTCATGAAGAGACATCACCAATGAGCAAGACAAAAAATAAACATTCTGTCTCCCATTTTTTTGTGAGAAGGGCAGGCAAGGGCTACATAATCCCAAACAGTAAGAAGCCTCGCTCTCTGCTATAAAAGGGCTTAGAATTGCAGCAATCCAGTGGTATCCACTAGAGGGCATGAAAGAACAAGAAAAACAAAACAAGCTCTTTTTAGCTGGGAAAAAAGGATTGGGAGCTACTTCACTCCTAGACTAGGATGCAGAGGACTCTATCCCAGGGATCAGCAAACTTTTTCAGCAGGAGGCCGGTCCACTGTCCCTCAGACCTTGTGGGGGAGCCGGACTATTTTTTTTTGGGGGGGGGGGTGAATGAATTCCTATGCCCCACAAATAACCCAGAGATGCATTTTAAATAAAAGGACACATTCTACTCATGTAAAAACACCAGGCAGACCCCACAAGTAACCCAGAGATGCATTTTAAATAAAAGGACACATTCTACTCATGTAAAAACACCAGGCAGACCCCACAAATAACCCAGAGATGCATTTTAAATAAAAGGACACATTCTGCTCATGTAAAAACACACTGATTCCCGGACCGTCCGTGGGCCAGATTGAGAAGGTGATTGGGCTGGATCTGGCCCCCGGGCCTTAGTTTGCCTACCCATGCTCTATCCCTTCTGAATCTTCCTACATGCAGTTTAAATATGGTGATAAAAGCTCTGGAAAGACCTTCGTCTGAGCATGGGGGGGGTGTCACTTGTTTAAAAACATTAACTCTTGTCTTTATGGTAGAACAGAGCTGGATTAAAAGGAGAGTTATGTGTTTTCTATCACATATGATTGGAAATCCATTGGGTAGTCTGAGCTTGTAGGCATGTAGGCTGCTGCAGAAAGTTACATCCATACTGAACAACTGGTAGCATTGGAGGTGAAACAGGAGTTCTGAGGGGACACAGTGATTAGAGGAACAAATGACAAACATTCCATCCAAACCAGCCAGTAATACTTCTTTTTGCTAAGAAAGACCTACATTGGCTCCCAGTACGTTTCCGAGCACAATTCAAAGTGTTGGTGCTGACCTTTAAAGCCCTAAACGGCCTCGGTCCAGTATACCTGAAGGAGCGTCTCCACCCCCATCGTTCTGCCCGGACGCTGAGGTCCAGCGCCGAGGGCCTTCTGGCGGTTCCCTCATTGCGAGAAGCAAAGCTACAGGGAACCAGGCAGAGGGCCTTCTCGGTAGTGGCGCCCGCCCTGTGGAACGCCCTTCCAGCAGATGTCAAAGCGATAAACAACTACCTGACATTCAGAAGACATCTTAAGGCAGCCCTGTTCAGGGAAGTTTTTAACGTGTGATATTTTACTGTATTTTTGGTTTTTATGGAAGCCGCCCAGAGTGGCTGGGGAGGCCCAGCCAGATGGGCGGGGTATAAATAATAAATTATTATTATTATTATTACTAAGGTTGTTTAGCATTTTCAACATTTATTATTTATACAGCATGTTAAAACATGAAGAGTTTTTAACCGCTGAGACATTAATAATAGGAATGTAGGCTTAATGAGAAGTCTTAATCAGCCTTATCATTTGTTTAGGTCAAATACATATTTTCTGACAAAACTGGCACCCTGACATGCAACGTAATGCAGTTTAAGAAGTGTACTATTGCAGGAATCGCTTATGGGTAAGTTTTTCCATAAATATAGTTGCATTTGTACTCTTTGCTGCTTTAGTGAAAATAGTTTTTATTATTTGGGGTTTCAATCAAGTCAGAATTTAAAACATCAATTCAAATTGGAATATATCTTTAGCAGTTAAAAGCAAAATGCAATTAAAAAGGCCAGAAACCTATGAATTACTATGACTTCAGCAATATTTTACTGGTTCTTAAGCAATTTAATAATACCTTCACTTTATAGCACATGAACAGACATCTGGATGTTTCATATATACATATTATACCTATGCAGAAATTATAATTGAGACTTTGAGCAGTTGGGTTAAGACACCTCATAGTAACCATAAGACTAATAAGTATCTTTAGAAGTCCTAGTTCAGAAAAGTAAAATAAAAAGGGTCTTTTGATTTTAAAATATTTCCTATTTAACTGCTAAAATGAATTGTTGTTGCATAATTGAGGACTGTGTAGGTCCTTGATGCTTCTTGTGAAAGTATCTTTAGGCTTTTCAAGCAAAGTGGAATATTTTCAATTTAGGAAACCAGCCAATGAGATCTGCAGTGAAATGTTGCAATGTTGAATGCTCTTATTTCGGGTTCAAGCCAGCCCGCAAGCGATGCTCTCTTCCAATATATTTTCTTCCATTTCTTCTCATCGGCCCCTTGTCTTCTATTTATTCTGCTCTCTCCCCTCATCCGTTGTCTCCTGAACATGATCCTTCCTCATTGAACTATTTCATGTGTTTGTGTCCCTCAGGAGTTTCTTTTCTTCCCTAAATATTTCTTTGTTGTTGTTGTTTTCCAAACCATTTTGGTTACATAAGGATACAAAGTTGGAGAGTTAGATGGCATAGGACAAGCCACTCCATCTCCAATGACTGCTATAGCTGGAATACACAGATATTTCTGTCTTGATGAGTTGAGTACAGTGGTACCTTGGCTCTCAAACGTAATCCATTCCGGAAGTCTGTTTCAAAACCAAAGCATTCCAAAACCAAGGTGCACTTTCCCATAAAAAGTAATGCAAAACAGATTAATCCATTGCAGACTTTAGAAATAACCCCTAAAACAGAAATTTAACATCAGTTTTACTATCTTATGAGACCATTAATCCATAAAATGAAAGCAATAAACAATGTACTGTACTATAAAATAAATAAAACAGTATTGTAGATAAAAATTAAAATTAAAACTTTTACTTACCTGCACTGATGATAGTCATTGTTTGGATGGGGGGCTTTAATCCATTTCCGCAGTCACGCAATCAATCTATCAATCAGTGGCTGCACTGGGTTCCATACAGTCACAAAAACAAATTAACTGAAAAAGCCTCAAAACAAAAAACGCAAAATAAATAGCAAAAACAAAAGCACCAAATATAAGCTCCAAACACTTCAATCAGAAACAGAAGGCTTGAATTACAATGGGGGGATGCAAATTAGCAGTGCAAGAGGAAACACGGGGGGACGCAAAACAGAGCACATTCAGCTTCCGAAAAAAAGTTTGAAAACCGGAACACCTGCTTCCAGTTTTGCAGCCTTCAGGTTCCAAGTTGTTCGTGAACTAAGCTGTTGGAAAACCAAGGTACCACTGTATATAATTGCAATTGATTACTGAATAACTGAGTGAAATGAAAAACACTATTAGTTTTTTTCATTAGCTGTATATTTTGGCTAAGCAAATGCTTTTAGGCTTACAGGGGAAAGGGTGGACAGGTTGATTGAAAGAATCCTCTCATCCTCCACTCTCCCTACAGCAGGGGTTGGGAATCATTTCCAGTTTGAAGGATCACTTTTTCTTCTGGGCAGCCATCCGAGGGCCACGTGCCAATAGTGGGCAAGCTCAGGGACAACACTGAGTGGAATAGTCAATGTAAATTTATTTATGGTTTTATGCATAGGCTTATTTCTACACATGCACAAATCTCTGTCCTCCATGCCAGGAAGCAAGAGGCATTATCAGAGTTCCAGGATACATTTCAACCCAGAAAAGACATTCAGAATATGAAGTTTGGCCAGGGAGGGGTACAGCCTGGAAATTCTGAGGGCCACATAGAGAAGCCTGGAGGGTCCTCATTTGGCCTGCAGGCCTGCACATCCCCACCCTGCCCTACAGCATCAAGTCAGTATCATCATACCTTAAGACATTATCCCTTACCTGGCATATTAACTCAAACTTTGTTCACTGAACCAATTAGCTCTCAGCAGACGTCCACAGTGTGTTTCATATCACAATCCTTCTTTTTGTTTTCTGTGTTCATTTTATTTTCATTTCCTTTTCATTAAATTCTCCTTTATGTGCCATCTGAACTTGACGCCTTTCAAAGCTATTTCCTATTTCTTTACCTCCTTTCTTTCCACACAGCCATTCTCCTGAATCAGAGGATTATGGCTATGCTACAGACGAGTGGTAAGCACTAACCTTCTTCTAGCGTTGGTTGTTTTTGCTTGGGCGAATGCAGACTGTCAGTATTTTGTGAGTAGGATTCACGTGCACAGCAGGAAAATGAAATCTGCATGTTTAAAACACTGTGGCCCTGGCACAATAAATCTTCTTTAAGAAAGAAACAGAATTTTTGTGGTCAGGAAAGTGACAGGGAAATGAAATGAAAAGTGTAGAATGAAGGAATGATTAATCATGAGATAGATAGATAGATAGATAGATAGATAGATAGACAGACAGACAGACAGACAGACAGACAGACAGACACATACACACCACAAGCACTGCATGATGAATGCTCATTGTCATTTAACCTCTTGGGGGGGGGGAATCAGAATAAATGCTCAATAAAGACTGGATGTAATAACTTCCAATCCTAACTTCCACATAAGCTTTGTAGAAGCAAATCAGAATCAATAAATGGGTCACCTGGAGGATGAATATGAATGTGTATCTTTATTATTAACTATAGAACAACTTTTTAAATTACATAATAATAATTTAATAATAATTTATTATTTATACCTCGCCCATCTGGCTGGACTCCCCCAGCCACATAGTGAAATTGATAGTGTACATAAGTGGCACAATTCCTGACTCTGAAGGAGAGTACCTCTTAATGCAGTGTCACAGTTTGAATGCCACAGGTATCTCCCTGTTGAGGATATAGGCACTGGAAGCTTTGCTGGTCACACAGGTATTGGTTACACAGTAAAATGTATATTTTTCTCCAAACCTGTTAAATTTCTAAACACATAAATACCCTGAGCTTAGAGTTCCCTTGTTAGCAAAACATTCATAAATGCCAGAGTCCAACAAAGTGAAATTCTTGCCTGATAGAAAACCTGGTAATAGCAGAAGTTGCTTTGCAACTTGCACATCCAAGTCATGATTTGATGTTGTAGTCGTCAAGTTATTAATATGCATGGGTAAACTAGCAAAGTTATAATTTGTTTATTATGTGTATTTGTATATCAAGATCCTATCTGGAACCCGCATATGGGCATTTCTTTTGTTGAAGTTAGCTGAACTATGCAAACAATCACTCAAATGAAGAGTAATTAAAATTTCAGGATTCCTTAATAAATACAGATTGCATTCCTGTATTAGTTAATACTATATTAGTTGATACTAACACACTGTAATCAAGCCCTGTGTCTGCTCTATAGCATGTGGTCCTAGGATGTGTATTATTAAGAGATAAATTAAATGTTTGTATGCTTTCATTTTTCTTTTATTTCTTTTAGGCAAGGCTCACAACCTGGAGATGAAAAAATGTTCAGCGATTCATCATTACTGGAAAACCTCCAAAACAAACATGTAAGATATAGAAATAAATACTACGTTTTTATGAAGAAAAAACGGAAATTCAACAAAGCAAAAGGAGCGTATCACAAACAGGAAACTTAATTCGTATTCCAGTCATCTGCACATGTACTTTCAATAAAGCCACATCGATTTAAATAAGATTTACTTTCATAAGGGTCTAACTAAAAGTTCCAAGTAAATGTGTGTAAAACACTGATGGCCACTTTTGTAAGAGGAGGATGTGGTTTGGAACAAAGAACCAGTGATCAGAGGGGTAGCCTTTTCTACTACAAAAACCTATTCCCTTCACGGCTTTAGGTGCCCATCTACCCATGCAATCAGGTTTAGGCTCCCATGCCTGCCTGTTATTTTCATGGAGGAAAGTTCTCATTCACTCCAGCAGGATATTCCCCCCCACCCACACACACACACATGTAGCAGGTTCAGGGGCTCCATTACACTGTCTCTTTGTGAAAAAGTGTCTTGAACTTAAAGACAAAACAGGTGACCAACACAAAGTGTATTTTGACCCTTCTGTTTCATTACCTTAATCCTTTCTCTCTTGCTGTCCACTTTTATTTAACTCCTTGCACATCCAGACATCTTCCCTTTAAATATTTAAATAGTATTTTAAAGTATCTCTTCTCTCAAGTTCTTAAACCCTGAACTTCCCTTATCTTTTTCCTTTCCTTTCATTTGTGTCCCTTTCCTATTCCTTGTCTTTCTTAGATTTAAGCCTGCTTAGGGGTTTATTATGTTAAATTCAATTTATGTTCACATTCAATCTGTTATAATTATTCCAGTAGGAATCCTTTAACTGGTGCATCTTGGGAGCACTAGTCCCCTGTATTAGCTTGCTTGACTCTCTGTTTTCCTTGAATAGCAGAAATATACCATATGCCCTGAGAATATACTGTTTAAGACAATACACTGTTTAATACCTTCCCATGTCTCCTTGTAGTTGACTGAAAATAAAACAAGTCTTGAGTCTGATAAAAAAAATAATATACTCTCCACAGCAACGGTTTGAACTATTCTTATATGCTTATAGCTTTAAATTTTGGAATGAGGCATAATTCATTTGTATTGTTTTATGTGTGTCTGTTTTAGCCAACTGCACCTATAATTTGTGAGTTTCTAACTATGATGGCAGTGTGTCATACAGCAGTTCCAGAAAGAGAGGATGATAAGATCATTTATCAAGCAGCTTCTCCAGGTAAGGTCATTGAAACCTGTGAAGAACGTTATACCCTTGTTGAACAGATTGACTAAGTTGATCCCCCCAAAAAAAGTTTTTTTAAAAAGTGACATAAAGTCAGCATATTATTAATGAGCAGGTTACGCTCCTCTACTGATCATAATGCATTCTGTTGTAAACACGTAAGATCATCGTGGGGACTCACCTGGTAAATCACTAGAATAAAGGATTTTCTTAGGTACTTAATACCAGTGTTTTTCTTCTAGGAAAAGGTGCCGGTACTGCTTACCCTTGAATACCCCCAGAAAAGAAGCACTGCTAATTACAACTTGATTGTGTCAAGTTAGTACAACCGCAAGCAGAAGCATAGTGTAAGGGCACAAAAAATTAGTTTTTTGTGCTTCCCCGGATGCAGGCATTCCCCCTCCTGCCCGCCTGCCTCACCTGAGCAGCCCGCCATACAGTAGCTGGGAGAGGATGCGCTCTTGCATCTCTCAGCCGTGCGGCATCCCCCACCAACAGGGGAAGCGAGCAGACAGCACAACCAGTAGCAGTGGTGGCACCCACAAATGTGACACCGCTGCTCCTCAGCTCCTTCCCACAGCAGGAGTGCTACATGGAGGCACCTGTTAGGGCAGAGGTAGGCAACCTAAGGCCCGGGGGTCAGATGCGGCCCATTCGCCTTCTTAATCCGGCCCGTGGGCGGTCCGGGAATCAGCGAGTTTTTACATGAGTAGAATGTTTCACTTTATTTAAAATGCATTTCTGGGTTATTTGTGGGGCCTGCCTGGTGTTTTTACATGAGTAGAATGTGTGCTTTTATTTAAAATGCATCTCTGGGTTATTTATGGGGCATAGGAAATCGTTCATTTCCCCCCAAAAAATATAGTCCGGCCCCCCACAAGGTCTGAGGGACGGTGGACAGGCCCACGGCTGAAAATGGTTGCTGACCCCTGTGTTAGGGAGTGCAATGCTTTCTTTACCCTGGACCCTGGCAACCCACTCTATGCCACCAACAGCAAATTCACAAAACAGTCTCTCTATATATGTATATGAGAGAGAGAATCTGCCATGAACAGAGACTACCAACAGCATTTCACCATATGTATGCCCTGTTCTTGTGGGGGATGTGAACACAAGGTTAAAAGTATGGATCACTTCCTAAGCAGTGCTTCATGTGCAGGAAACACCCTTACTTGCTGGAACAGCCTTTGATTTAAAAGCCATTGACTCACTTTCAGTTTAGAACTGAAATATCCTAGTTTAGAGATGCCAAATAAGGAATTTCTTTCATATACAGAAGACAAAGGGGAAACTGTAACAGAGGTAGGAAGAGGCTGAAAGGCTTTACCAGGAACATTAATCACACGCATTAAAGAGTAAATACACCAGGAAACTTTAAATGTGTACTTTTTCTTCCCAATATTTAAGACATGAACTGCAGAGTATATAAAAATCGAGATTTCAGTGTTTTCACTTTTAGCAATTTGCTAGTCAAATAACAGGGAATGGTTTGTTACAGATGAAGGAGCACTGGTTAGAGCAGCCAAGCACCTCCATTTTGTTTTCACTGGAAGAACACCAGACTCTGTGATTATAGAATCTGTAAGTACATCTAAAATAGTAAAGATTTAACTGTTGTTGCTAATAGTTTTATTAATACCGAAAAAACATTTGGAAAACATTTTTAAAAGACTGAATTAATCATGATTTCATTTTTTTCCCCTAGCTTGGACAGGAAGAAAGATATGAAATGCTAAATGTGCTAGAATTTACAAGGTAATTAAACACCTGTGAATTTTTTCTTGTTTAGTATTTAAGAAACAGTTTTTTCTTAGGTAAAGGAAGTCTCTTTTTGAAAAGGAAAAGTTTGAGAAAATGGACATTCAAAGCATAATTTAATTCGTGAGCCGTCCTATATTTGGGCTTTTAAGCACAACAAAATAAGCTAGAAAACTAGAGTAGGAGAGAGAAAGAGTGTAATATAGCGATAAAGTACAAAATAAGATTTTTAAAGAGACTGATAAAAGCACAAAGAAATTAAAAGAACAAAAACAGGAAAATATGCAATTCATTGTTCACAGAAATAGTACAGCTGTAAAGTCCATCCTATTTATCATTTATTAATTATTAAATAACCCTTAACACCTCATACTGCTAATTTTCTCATTCCAGCAACATAAATTTAAAACAGCATTATATTGAATCTTTTTAGTTACTCACCCTTCCCAGTGTTTCTTATAGTACATAATTTACAAATAAATTATAGTTCTATTGTCATATACCATTTCCCCCAGGTCTTTTAATGTTGGGGGGGAGTTCTGCCCCTCATTTTTTAAAACAGAAAACCTATGTGTGAAAAGACCACTCTTATTTTATCAAAACTTACATTGTTTCATAGATGGAATATTTTGCAAACATTTGTAGGGCGGGGAGGGGGTAGGCCTTATATTTTAGAGGATATTTATTTTTTCTCTCCGGTAAACATTATCTCATTTCAAGATATGTGGAATCAATGCTTATGCTCCATCTTATATATGTTTATTGTATAAGTCTATCACACCCTACTAAGTTGCTTAAAACCTGTTTGAAATGGAACATGCCTTTCATTCAGTTCTAGGAAAAGAATGTCTGTGATTGTCCGCACGCCTACAGGAAAATTAAGACTTTACTGCAAAGGGGCTGTAAGTTGTTGGCCATGTTGTTGTTGTTTTCATTTTCCATTTCTTTGCACTATTTGCTATCAAGGATTGGCTGTGAAGCGTTATGTTAGACGTAGGCCCAATAGAGATTACCGTTTTATGGAGTGGAAAGACGTCCCCGCATTTACAGTGGTGGTTATTTGTATTATTAATACATGGCAGGTGACATTAAGTAGGGAAGATAATTCCTTTGAACTACAGATTCTCATAATACAGTTTTAGAGACTACATCCCAGCATCCCTAGTGCATTCCAGCAACAGTGAGATGGTGGTCCGTGGGGCCTACCTTTCAATCAGCGCTCTGAACTTGTTTTCTCACAGAAATCTGAATCACAGAAAGTCAATCCCATACTCCCATGCATGTAAGATGTTCTCAGTTGGAATGAGCTTCCCCTCGTGGATGGAGGCAGGAACACTGAGAGAGGTTCTGAATCATTCATTCATTCCTGTCTTTGCATGAAGCAGGTGCTGGGTACACTCTTAGTCTTGTCTTCTGTAGCTCAGGCCTGAATACAGTGGTACCTCAGGTTAAGTACTTAATTCCTTCCGGAGGTCTGTTCTTAATAGTGTAACAGTAACCTGAAACTGTTCTTAACCTGAAGCACCACTTTAGCTAATGGGGTCTCCTGCTGCTGCCGCGCCGCCGGAGCACGATTTCTGTTCTCATCCTGAAGCAAAGTTCTTAACCCGAGGTACTATTTCTGGGTTAGCGGAGTCTGTAACCTGAAGCATATGTAACCTGAAGCAAATGTAACCCGAGGTATCACTGTAGTGTAGCGTGCGTAATTATGTTTTATTGTTTCAATTTTCTGTTATTTTGTGGCATTAGTCATTGTCTCTGTTTTCCTTTGGTCCTGTCTTGGTGACTGTGGTTTAAATGTTTCTCCTCCATGTTAGTTCCCTCGCTCTTGGTCCTGGTGTTATCTACCCTCAGCATCCTGCTACTGTAATTTTCTTATTCTAGTACATTCCCCATTTTGTAGAGCCTGTGTTTTTAAAGACTTTTAAAAAATAGTATGTTGTTGCCTCCCTATTCCTTGATCTCTCCATCTGTCTGTCTACCTTGGTCCAAGCCCTTCTAAGTCTTCATCCTGTTTCCTAGTTTCCTATGTGCTCCGAGCTGTAGACTGCAGCAGCAGTGAGCACACATAAACACCTAAAGCAGGACTGGGAAAATTTTGGCCTATTGGGCCACAACTCCCATCATCCCCAACCTTTGGCCGTGCTCTAGCTGGGGCTGATGGGAGTTGTAGTCCCACAATATATTGAGGACCAAAGGCTACCACAATGGGGATAGTGTATATTATCTGTGTTTTGCAGGATGCTCAGGTTATGTTTGTACGCTCAGGTTGAATTACACATGTGCTTTGCATGGTCTGGTCCTTTCCCTTTTCTGGCATCTTAAGCTTTTTAGTTTGGTTTGGTTTGGTTCTTTTGCCTATCCTGCACCAAATTACGGCTAGGATTTGCTTGTCTGTCAACCACCACTTTAAAAAGAAATTCATTATTGTGTACTGATGAAATATCAGACCAGTTGGATAAATCATCAAATATATGAGAAGAAAGGGTGATAAAGGGAAGGCAAATGGCATAAATGACAGCTAAATGGCAGGTTTAGGGTATATGTCAATTAGAGGCACTACTGTGGGTTAAAGAGTCCTGTAGACTGTACCTATTTAATAAGGAAGTATATAGCCTGGGACAATCCACCAGTGACATAAGCACCAAACATTTGCAGTACAGATCCCATAAATCAGTTACATATCAAATGTGCAACTGACCCACATACTACAGTAAAGGCTGTGAATATTGGCAGTATATTGTGTGTATTGCACTGGTGCAAACACATCTGCTACAGAATTTGTTGAGTAACAGGAATCAAAAATCCGCTTTTCAGTCATAACCTTAAAAAACATTTGTGTGTGACTTTTTTCTGAAAAGTGTTATACGAATGTTCTGCATAAATAAATAAATTAATAACAGTATGATGATTTACAGTTGGACTGTAGTTATTACAGAAATGCATTTCCTCTTTTAATTTTTTCCCCATTGCTTTGTAAAAGAAATCTTGCTTCAATTTGTTTTGTTCCATTATAGGACACAGTAATTTATGATCGCCTGGCTGAAAATTCAAGATACAAGGAAATTACCCTGAAACATTTAGAGCTGTTTGCTACAGAAGGTATTATTATTTGCATAATAGTTGGTTATGTATAAAACCATTAATGTAATAACAATACTATGATTTTGTAACAATTGGTGGTTATTGTAAAAGAGCCCTCACTTTCTTCATTGAAGTTCATGCAATGTAATGTAGTGGTTCTTCCTTTTTCATCGTGACTGAGAGATGCCTTTACGCATGTACATAGCTTGATTCCTCTTCCGTTAATTTCTCTGCTTTTGATTACATTAGTTTGGTAGATGAATGTGTGAAATGATCTCATTGAGAAGCATAGTGTTTGAGATAATGTGAGGGAATGTGAAAGGTGTGTCTGTGGGTATTATGCTCCTGTTGGTCCATTCACACATGTAAGTAGCAATACGATGCAACAGTTATCAAAGGAAAAAGAGCTTGTGCGAACAAATACAAAATTTTAGTTCATCTTGAAATTTAAGATTTTGATTGGTTCAAAAACATCTGATACATTTAGCAATTACCTATACCCCAAACCAGGTTCACTTCTCTTATAAAGGAGGTGGTGATTTTTCATGGAAGAGTAGCAGATTGGTGGCAAATGTTTGCAATTATGTTGTCAGATGCTCACATACAAGCTGGCTGTCCTCTGAGAGGAATACTATCTTTGTAATGGAGTGGTCACATTCTTTTGGATTCATTATAACTAATTATCCAGACGCAATATCATTTCTCATTTCCATATGTTGGTGTATTAATCAAATTAGCACAATACTTTTGTGTTTATTTTGTATGATTTACTTTTATGTCTTTATTCTGCTTTCCTAAATATATATTTTTTTTGTTTTAAGAAGAATAGTTTGTGCTTTGGTGTTCTGAACACCTTTCCTTGACTTGAGTTGTAATACTGTATAGGAGGAGGGGTGGGGTGGTTTGAAAGTTATGGTAGTTCCCATTGTTTCTAATGTACCTGAATACCTGTGAACATTTGGATTGAAACACTAACGTGAAGCTACTATATACTGGAAGAATCTGGAGTTATGATGTGCTGTTTTTTAGAAGAAGCGGGGGCGCATCGTATGAGGTGTAGACGTTGCTTCTGTCTGGATATCAGTGTAAGATAAAAATGGTTCTGTGGCTTCTGTGGCTATTTTATATATTCAGGAAGCATTTTTTGTTTCCAGATTCTAAACTCTACTACAAACTCAGATGACAAAGGATATTTGTGATGCGAGGTACCATATGAAACCAATACTGTAAAATGATAAAGAAATGAATAATTATTGAACCTTGTATGACCATTTTATTTCCTTAGGCTTGAGAACACTTTGTTTTGCTGTTGCTGAGATTTCAGAAAACGACTACCGAGAGTGGCTAAACATCTATCAAAGAGCTGCAACTGCTGTACAAAATAGAGCGCTGAAACTTGAAGAGAGTTATGAACTAATTGAAAAAGTAGGTGCTGTGTGTTGCCTGAATATGTTACTTGTATCTGGCATATCTTGCACCTTTTGAAGCTAATGCTGATCATTTTTAGAATTTTATTGCATCTCAGTTTGCTCAAACAATTTAAAAAGAAGCCCAGTACCCCTTTATACTGAGCTGAAAGGTGGTGAATTATGTGGAGGCATCCCTCAGTCCAGCTCTCTTGGTTGAGGCTGGGGAACAAATAACCAGGAGTTCGATCAGTGGGTTGCCCGTCATCGGTAGCCAGCATAAAGCCCCCAAATAGGATGTTCCATGAGTGGCAAGGCAGCAGAACTGAGCCAGGCTGGATCCTGCGAATCAGACCTGATTTGGACATACTGTGCTAGCCTTGAGCTGGCGCAGAGATCAGTCCAGATCCTGCCTCTCCACCTTCTACTAAAAATGTGGGATGGGGAGGGGAAGTGGTTTGAATGGTGCCATAAGTCTTTTTTGGAAAACCCAAAATATGGCCAGCACACTGATGTGAAACAAAGCCTTTTTAATTTAATTTGTTAAGCTTCATCAAATAATGCTTTTTATGCCTTGGGCTACTGGGCCTATGTACTTTGGCCTAGTCATTTATATACAAGAAAGCCTTGAAAGAGAGCTGAAGTTTTTCCCACTAAGGCCATCCCTTCCCAAATGTCTTGCCCATGTCTTCAAAAATACCACTACTGATAAAATGCCTAATGCCCCATGGTTTTCCAGAGTAGCAGGAAAGAGAATGAACTGTCTCAAAATGAATGATCGCTTCTAAAAAATGTTAAGGAAGCCAGAAAGATCCAGATGATTTCCTCCTGCTGCTGTTGCTGTTCCCAGAAAGAATGACTGTAAGAACAAATCAAAATAGGCATGAAGAGCAAAGCGTTGCAAATTATACATTAAGGCATTCAGCCCAATTCTAAGCAAACATTGAAAATAAGTGTCACTGAAATATTTCAAAGTAAATGATTCTGTATTTATTTATTTTTTACATTCAAAACTGTATTTGTGGTGGTGGTTGTTGTTTAAAAACCTCTCTGATATGCTCTTTTCAAAGAACCTTCAGCTACTTGGAGCTACAGCCATAGAAGATAAGTTACAAGACCAAGTGCCTGAAACAATAGAAACTCTAATGAAAGCAGATATTAAAATTTGGATCCTTACTGGAGATAAGCAAGAGACTGCTATTAACATTGGTAATGTGTAAGACTTCAGTCTTCATGCTACATTGTTCTTTTACATCTTTAAATAATAGTAAAATAATAATAATGGAAAGAAATATGCATTTGTGTACTGGGAACAAGTGAGTGCTGCTCTTTCTGACCTAGACCTGCATTTACCCTAAGGTGCCCTGAGATGCAGGTGTCACTTATGAGAAAGCGCTTCCTCTTGGCTACAGGCTAGGACGCAAAGATGAGAGACAGGGTGCCCTTGCCAAGCTAGAAGGCAACAGGATATTTCTGGCTTGAGAAAGAAAAAATAATGCCATTCATTGTGCTGCCTCTCCTCTCGCCTTTACACCCCCCACTGAGGTAGACACATTGCTAAGGCACAAGCTTAACCCCAAAGTGGCTTTTTCTCTTGCCACTTCACCATAAAGAGGAGCAAGCAAGACACTCTTCACACTGCCCCTCCCTCTCTCCCCTCCCTGGGGAAGGCATGATCCAGAGAGCCTGACTACAAGTGTCAAACCATCTTTTGCCTGTTGGTAGCGGCAGACATTCATTCACAGGGTCCAGGTTCAGAATGCCTTTCTCCTCCTCCCCAGGAGAAGGAGTTGCTCTGGCCCCAGTGTGACCCTCCCCATGGTCGAAGATACCGTATTTTTCGCTCCATAAGACACACTTTTTCCCTCTTAAAAACTAAGGAGAAATGTCTGCGCATCTTATGGAGCGAATGTGTGGTACCTGGAGCTAAACTGCCGGAGTGCAGCACGCTCCTGAGCTGCTCTTTGGGGCTGGCGGTGGAAGCCCCAGGTGCCAGCAGAGCAGCCGGGGCTTCCCTCTCCAGCCCCGAAAAGCTCTTGCTTAGCCGTTCGCAGCCTCCCCAGCCCGGGAGAGGCTGTGCGTGGCTATCCCATAAGCCAGGAGAGCTTCCTGTCCTGGCTTCTGGGATTCAGAATATTTGTTTTCTTGTTTTCCTCTTCCAAAAACTAGGTGCGTCTTATGGTCTGGTCCGTCTTAGATTCCTTTCGGGTCCTCAGGTGCCCTGTGTTTTCCTCTGCCCTTTTCATGAGTTTCATCTCTCTCTGTCCTCTCCTCTTTTTGTTGTTGTTGGTTGTTATGTTAGGTGGGTATGCACATTTGTAAGTTTTCAGATCCCTTCCTTCACCTGTTTCTCTCTCCTTGCTTGCCCACTCCATCTGGTGTATTTGTTTGTTTGATTTCTTTTGTCACTGTTTCCCTCTCCCTTTTTGCTTCTGTGGGTTTGGGAGATCAGGTTGTTGGTCACTTTATGGGGTAGGTTTGGTCAGTCGGGGTTTGCCCTGTGCCCTTTGGGGCCAGAACTGTGATGAGACCAGAGGTATGCTCAGCTTACGCTGCGATACTTGCAATAAAGGGCAAGTCTGTATTAAGAGACACATTTTTCACAATTCCCACACCCTCTGGAATACGGGATCACATTTGTGACAGGGATTGGAGAGGTGCATTCTCTGATTCTAGCTCAGAGAGGAGCATGGCTCTGTCAGTTTTGTGCCTTTTTTGGTCTGATGCACAGCATCTAGCTGTTCTCCTTATGGCCGCCCCTGCTGGCTCACCACATTACAGCATGACAGAAAGAGGGCAAGAGATTAGACTGTACTGTCTCCCTCACCCAGAGTCTCACAAACAGATGCTTTCCCCCTTCCCCTGCAGTGGGAACTCCCCATATTCTTATCAAGGATGCACACATGAATATCATTGAAGATCCAATGGTGCAGGTGGCTGGCCCTGCTGGCAGGGATAGGTCAAAGGGCAGACAATCCCATAAATCCAGGCATAAAAGTCAAACACCAACACTAATTTCTCTTAATAAAATATTGTATTTCTTTCTAACAGGGCACTCATGTAAACTCTTGAGAAAGAACATGGGGCTACTAGTCATAAATGAAGGCTCTCTCGATGTAGGTATAATGGGGGAAAAAGTGCTAATGCCTATGTGCTATCATTTACAATGCATGGGTCTCTGGAAAAACTTTAAACCGTCAGTATGTGTTTGGATCAAATTACTAAAAATATACAGTATGCAGAAAAGCATGTATGTGGCTGACACATATATCCCCCTGGTAAAGGTAAAGGACCGCTGACCATTAGGTCCAGTCGTGGCCAACTCTGGGGTTGCGGCACTCATCTCGCTTTATTGGCCAAGGGAGCTGGCGTACAGCTTCCGGGTCATGTGGCCAGCATGACTAAGCCGCTTCTGGCGAACCAGAGCAGTGCACAGAAACGCTGTTTACCTTCCCGCCAGAGCAGTACCTATTTATCTACTTGCACTTTGACGTGGGGACGCGGGTGGCGCTGTGGGTAAAACCTCAGCGCCTAGGACTTGCCGATCGCATGGTCGGCGGTTCGAATCCCCACAGCGGGGTGCGCTCCCGTCGTTCGGTCCCAGCGCCTGCCAACCTAGCAGTTCGAAAGCACCTCTGGGTGCAAGTAGATAAATAGGGACCGCTTACCAGCGGGAAGGTAAACGGCGTTCCGTGTGCTGCGCTGGCTCGCCAGATGCAGCTTGTCACGCTGGCCACGTGACCCGGAAGTGTCTGCGGACAGTGATGGCTCCCGGCCTCTAGAGTGAGATGAGCGCACAACCCTAGAGTCTGTCAAGACTGGCCCGTACGGGCAGGGGTACCTTTACCTTTACCTTTTTTACTTTGACGTGCTTTCGAACTGCTAGGTTGGCAGGAGCAGGGACCGAGTAACGGGAGCTCACTCCGTTGCGGGGATTCGAACCGCTGACCTTATGATTGGCAAGTCCTAGGCTCTGTTAGCATCTAATAAAAGAATTCAGCTTTTTCTTGCTGCTGCACCAGTTCTTGTTCTTCTTGGAGGGGGCAGGATGACACTGAATGCAATGAAGTTGTGTCATGTGTTTATTTTACTAGATTTTATCAGAGAGAGAAATATGGGTTGGTGACAGCAATGCATCCTTGTAAAGTCGAGCCAGTCCCTGACTCGTCTCTCCTCACTTCAGATGCTTCCTAATTTGAGATTCAGTGTAGCTGACTCTTTGTATGCCACCAGAGGGTGGTACTGAGTTACTGAACTTAAATAACATACAAAAAGAACAAAAAGACAAGGACAATATGTAAAAATAGCAAGTGATAAGTGATACAAATTGAAGTACTGATACAGTATATTGGCTAAGAGTAAGAGCTATGCATCCATTCAAATCTCACCTCCATACTAAACTTTATAGGCGGCCTTAGGTAAGCTATTACTCTATTAGCTTCATTTCCTCAATCCCCATCTGCAATATAGGGATAATAATAATAGCCTACCTTATATGGATGTTGAAGATGTTTTAAGTGACATACTTTTGAATTGCAAAATGTTAATGTTGTACAATAATGTGAAAATGCAAAAAATATGAAGAAAGGCTAGGCATAGTTAATACTTGGAAATTCTGTGGATTTCTGTAACATTATTCTTCATAGTAGTAAGGTAAAGGTAAAGGGACCCCTGACTATTAGGTCCAGTCATGGCCAACTCTGGGGTTGTGGCGCTCATCTCGCTTTATTGGCCAAGGGAGCCAGCATACAGCTTCCGGGTCATGTGGCCAGCATGACTAAGCCACTTCTGGCGAACCAGAGCAGAGCACGGAAACGCCGCTTACCTTCCCGCCAGAACGGTACCTATTTATCTGCTTGCACTTTGACGTGCTTTCGAACTGCTAGGTTGGCAGGAGCAGGGACTGAGCAATGGGAGCTCACCCCATTGCGGGGATTCGAACCGCCGACCTTCTGATCGGCAAGACCTAGGCTCTGTGGGTGCTATAGAAGGTACTGGTGGGCGAACCACTACAAAGTTAGTAGTAGGATGTGCTTAAAAATTGAATTCCTTGCTGTGGGTCCCATTATACTGAAATGGCATAATTTGATCAGTTCGTGAAAACGGAGAGCACCAATGAATACTGAGAATCTGATTTTAAGATAGCTTGCACCCATACGGTTCATGGCTAAAATAGTAAATGCCATTCATCTGATGGAAATGAAAGAACTACAAATGTTATAAATCATGGAATTTACATTTCTGTAGGTCAGTGATCATGAAGCTTTCTGGGTCAGTAGGCACTGGTAATAATACTCCTAGCTAATGAATGAATCTGTAATAAAAGGCAACAGGTTACATCAATGTAATCCCACTGAACTTGATAGCAGTATACCTGTGTATGTGGTAAAAAAGTCATCCACTAAATATCACCCCAAGAGGGTCTCCTGGCTTTTACAGTGGGATTTTTATTTTCCCTGGCTATTTTGTGGCAATACTGATGTGGTCCTTATTCATCATTGTTGTTTTAAAAGCTACTGATGCATTAGTTACATCAAGGCAGAATATAATAGTTTCATAGTTAATTGATAAATGTATATCAAAAGTATAAAACTGTTCAACAGAATTGAAGTGATACATATTTTTGGTGGTGATTTTTTTTACAGGCAACAAGAGAGACATTAAGCAATCATTGCAGCACTCTTGGTGATGCTTTGAGGAAAGAAAATGATTTTGCTCTTATTATTGATGGTAAAACACTGAAGTATGCGTTGACATTTGGTGTAAGGCAATATTTCCTCGATTTGGCTCTGTCGTGTAAAGCTGTTATTTGTTGCAGGTAAAACTTTTTCTTCTTGAAAACAAAGCATTCATACAATTTTGAGATGTATAGCTCCTCAAAAAGTGTTTTCTATTTTTTGAATAATTTAGGTTATTAAGTAGCATAGCTGTCAACTTACAGATTTGAAAATAAGGGACCAGCAGCCAAAATAAGGGACCTGCAGCCTCACCTGTTCCAGTCTTCCTGTCCTCCTGCAGTCTGGTCAAATTCATGCTGGTAGCTTCGAGAACACTGTCCAACCAACTTTGTAACCAGAGGTTCAACTGAATAGAATCTGAATCACACGCACCACAAGGCCTATGCAGCCTCAACTTAAGATGGCTCCCCGGCCTGGCTTTGCACTGCAAAGTTTGCAGCAGCACGTGCAACAAAATGGCGTCCAGCATTCAAAAAAACCCTCAGCTTGCATTAACTAGCCACACACGAGGCATGCAAGCTCCACCCCCCAGTCATTCTTAGACTTCTTATTGGGTGAGCAACACAGCCAAGCAACACAGTTGGAGCCTCCCTCCTCCCTGGCCGGCAGGGAGGGAGGGAGAGGAGCTGCTTCCTTTGAAATTTAAGGGACATCATTTTTGTTGTTGTTGTTGTTTAGTCGTTTAGTCGTGTCCGACTCTTCGTGACCCCATGAACCAGAGCACGCCAGGCACTTCTGTCTTCCACTGCCTCCCGCAGTTTGGTCAGACTCATGTTTGTAGCTTCGAAGACGCTATCCAACCATCTCATCCTCTGTCGTCCCCTTCTCCTTGTGCCCTCCATCTTTCCCAACATCAGGGTCTTTTCCAGGGAGTCTTCTCTTCTCATGAGGTGGCCAAAGTATTGGAGCCTCAGCTTCACGATCTGTCCTTCCAGTGAGCACTCAGGGCGGATTTCCTTAAGAATGGATACGTTTGATCTTCTTGCCGTCCATGGAACTCTCAAGAGTCTCCTCCAGCACCATAATTCAAAAGCATCAATTCTTCGGCGATCAGCCTTCTTTATGGTCCAGCTCTCACTTCCATACATCGCTACTGGGAAAACCATAGCTTTTACTATACGGACCTTTGTTGGCAAGGTGATGTCTCTACTTTTTAAGATGCTGTCTAGGTTTGTCATTGCTTTCCTCCCAAGAAGCAGGCATCTCTTAATTTCATGGCTGCTGTCTCCATCTGCAGTGATCATGGAGCCCAAGAAAGTAAAATCTCTCACTGCCTCCATTTCTTCCCCTTCTATTTGCCAGGAGGTGATGGGACCAGTGGCCATGATCTTCGTTTTTTTGATGTTGAGCTTCAGACCATATTTTGTGCTCTCCTCTTTCACCCTCAATAAAAGGTTCTTTGATTCCTCCTCACTTTCTGCCATCAAGGTTGTGTCATCTGCATATCTGAGGTTGTTGATATTTCTTCCAGCAATCTTAATTCCAGCTTGGGATTCATCCAGCCCAGCCTTTCGCATGATGAATTCTGCATATAAGTTAAATAAACAGGGAGACAAAATACAGCCTTGTCGTACTCCTTTCCCAATTTTGAACCAATCAGTTGTTCCATATCCAGTTCTAACTGTAGCTTCTTGTCCCACATAGAGATTTCTCAGGAGACAGATGAGGTGATCAGGCACTCCCATTTCTTTAAGAACTTGCCATAGTTTGCTGTGGTCGACACAGTCAAAGGCTTTTGCATAGTCAATGAAGCAGAAGTAGATGTCTTTCTGGAACTCTCTAGCTTTCTCCATAATCCAGCGCATGTTTGCAGTTTGGTCTCTGGTTCCTCTGCCTCTTCTAAATCCAGCTTGCACTTCTGGGAGTTCTCGGTCCACATACTGCTTGAGTCTTCCTTGTAGAATTTTAAGCATAACCTTGCTAGCGTGTGAAATAAGTGCAATTGTGCGGTAGTTGGAGCATTCTTTGGCACTGCCCTTCTTTGGGATTGGGATGTAGACTGATCTTCTCCAGTCCTCTGGCCACTGCTGAGTTTTCCAAACTTGCTGGCATATTGAGTGTAGCACCTTAACAGCATCATCTTTTAAAATTTTAAATAGTTCAGCTGGAATACCATCACTTCCACTGGCCTTGTTATTTGCAGTGCTTTCTAAGGCCCATTTGACTTCACTCTCCAGGATGTCTGGCTCAAGGTCAGCAACCACACTACCTGGAGTGTACGAGACATCCATATCTTTCTGGTATAATTCCTCTGTGTATTCTTGCCACCTCTTCTTGATGTCTTCTGCTTCTGTTAGGTCCTTACCACTTTTGTCCTTTATTATGGTAATCTTTGAACGAAATGTTCCTTTCATATCTTCAATTTTCTTGAACAGATCTCTGGTTCTTCCCATTCTGTTGTTTTCCTCTATTTCTTTGCATTGCTCGTTTAAGAAGGCCTTCTTGTCTCTCCTTGCTATTTTTTGGAAATCTGCATTCAATTTCCTGTATCTTTCACTATCTCCCTCGCATTTTGCTTGCCTTCTCTCCCCCGCTATTTGTAAGGCCTCATTGGACAGCCACTTTGCTTTCTTGCATTTCCTTTTCATTGGGATGGTTTTCGTTGCTGCCTCCTGTATAATGTTGCGAGCCTCCATCCATAGTTCTTCAGGCACTCTGTTCAGCAAATCTAAATCCTTAAACCTGTTCCTCACTTCCACAGTGTATTCATAAGGGATTTGATTTAGATTGTATCTTACCGGCCCAGTGGTTTTTCCTACTTTCTTCAGTTTAAGCTTGAATTTTGCTATAAGAAGCTGATGATCTGAGCCACAGTCAGCTCCAGGTCTTGTTTTTGCTGACTGTATAGAGCTTCTCCATCTTTGGCTGCAGAGAATATAATCAATCTGATTTCGATGCTGCCCATCTGGTGATGTCCACGTGTAGAGTCGTCTCTTGTGTTGTTGGAAAAGCGTGTTTGTGATGACCAGCTTGTTCTCTTGACAGAACTCTATTAGCCTTTGCCCTGCTTCGTTTTGCTCTCCAAGGCCAAACTTGCCAGTTGTTCCTTTTATCTCTTGATTCCCTACTTTAGCATTCCAATCCCCTATAATGAGAAGAACATCCTTCTTTGGTGTCACTTCAATAAGGTGTTGTAAGTCTTCATAGAACTGGTCAATTTCAGTTTCTTCAGCACCAGTGGTTGGTGCATAAACTTGGATTACTGTTATGTTAAAAGGTCTGCCTTGGATTCGTATTGAGATCATTCTATCATTTTTGAGATTGCATCCCAGTACAGCTTTCGCCACTCTTTTGTTGACTATGAGGGCCACTCCATTTCTTTTGCGGGTTTCTTGCCCACAGTAGTAGATATGATGGTCATCCGAACTGAATTCGCCCATTCCCGTCCATTTTAGTTCTCTGATGCCCAGGATGTCAATATTTATTCTTGCCATCTCATTTTTGACCACATCCAACTTACCAAGGTTCATGGTTCTTACATTCCATGTTCCTATGCAATATTTTTCTTTACAGCATTAGACTTTCCTTTCGCTTCCAGGCATATCCGCAACTGAGCGTCCTTTCGGCTTTAGCCCAGCCGCTTCATCAGCTCTGGATCTACTTGTACTTGTCCTCCGCTCTTCCCCAGTAGCATGTTGGACGCCTTCCGACCTGAGGGGCTCATCCTCCAGCGTCATAACTTTTATATGCCTGTTGTCTTTGTCCATGGAGTTTTCTTGGCAGGGATACTGGAGTGGCTTGCCGGTTCCTCCTCCAGGTGGATCACGTTTGGTCAAAACTCTCCACTATGACCTGTTCATCTTGGGTGCCCTGCTCGGCATAGTTCATAGCTTCTCTGAGTTCTTCAAGCCCCTTCACCACGGCAAGGCAGTGATCCATGAAGGGGAAGGGACATCATTTAAGGGCCATTTAAGGGACATCCATCAATAACGGACAGCAACAGGACATGGGGCTGGAATAAGGGACTGTCCCTTCAAATAAGGGACACTTTTTCGGGTTAAAATTTGGGACAAACTGCATTTATTTGCTTTTAATGGCCATTTTGGTCTTCAAAATATGGCAACCCTACACTTAAAAATATAGTTATATGAAACATTTGTTCTTTTGCATTGCATGTGATATGATCAACAATATCGTAATTTCTTAGCAATAACATAACTGGATGGGCTTTCCTAAAGCCTGCCAACTAATTTGGAGAATGGCCTCAGTTGATGCTGGTGCCAGGCTACCATAATTTACTGATTTTGGTTTCTCTTGGCTTCTCAATTTTCCAATCAGTTTCCTCCATTTCTTTTTCAGTTTGTGAATCTTTTTTAAAAAAACAACAACATGAAAAAACAGTGGCTTCCAATGTAATGTGAAATCATAGAAGTTACATAAAAAGCATGCAGTAGTAATTGTGATTTTCTTTGCTGCCTTGCATTTAGAAAAATAAAATGGTAAAGTGGAATTTCTCAAAACATTTCTTTTATAGAGTTTCACCTCTTCAGAAATCTGAAGTTGTAGAAATGGTCAAAAAGCAGGTAAAAGTGGTAACACTGGCAATTGGAGATGGAGCAAATGATGTCAGCATGATACAAACAGCACATGTTGGTGTTGGCATTAGTGGCAATGAAGGGCTACAAGCAGCTAATTCTTCAGATTATTCAATAGCTCAGGTAAATGCCTTGATAAATGAACTTTTAAAAGACAGTTGTTTCAAGTGATAGATGCTGTGTACATATACCTAAACTTATTTCCATTATCATTTATAGTTCAAGTACTTGAAGAACTTACTATTGGTCCATGGTGCCTGGAATTATAGCAGAATTGCTAAATGCATCCTATACTGCTTCTACAAGAATATTGTCCTTTATATTATTGAGGTAATTATGGCATCCTATGCCAGAATATTTCTTTTCAAAATGGAGGAATCTGTGAACTTTTAAAAAAACCATCTACGAAGTGTAGAATTATTCTGTGTGTATTTTTTGTGCATTTTACAGGGGTTGCCAGCACTGTGTTTGCAGGCTCCAATTCGCTCACAAGTACTTCCTCTTGCCATACCTAGCCAACTGTGAATAGTCTCAGTAAATCTGCTCAAAAATCCACAGTGCATGAGGCTGCTTGCTCTTCCTGCTCTGCTCCTGTTCGCACTGACTTAGCCTCTCCTACATGCCCCCATAGCAGCCATCTTATGTTATGCCACACCCCATGGCAGCCATTTTATGACTGCTGCCCATGGCTCTTTCTCAAAATTCTTCATGTACTGATTGGTCCATGAAGATTGGCAACCCATATATATATATATATATATATATATATATATATATATATCTATTTTGATATGTAAAACCCAGTTCAAAATAGAAATACTAATTACTGGTTGGCAATATGAAAGCAGCACACATTTTTACATATTTATTTTATGGTTTATTGTGTCTAAGGCACATCATAATAACATAATTAAAATAATTAAAACGAATAAAAATAAATATATATACGCTGTGCTTCATCTTCTAAAGATGATGAGCTACTTCAGCAGGAAATCAGTTAATTTTCATCTCCAGCAGGACGCATTTTTCACAAATGTGGGATCAATATGGGAATTGTGGTGCATAGGCAAACTCGGGCCTCCAGATGTTTTGGGACTACAACTCCCATCATCCCTGACCACTAGTCCTGTTAGCTGGGGATGATGGGAGGTGTAGTCCCAAAACATCTGGAGGCCCGAGTTTGCCTATGCCTGATCTACCTCATGGAAAAGGCCTGGCACTCAGTTGACATGTGCAGAGCCTTTAAAAAGAGCATAGTTAGAACCAAACCACACCGTCTCACTGAGACCTTGTTTGTCTCCTTCCATCCCACTACTCTGAGCAAGGTGTCGTCCACAGTCATACCTTGGATCCCGAATGCCTTGTGAGTCAAACGTTTTGGCTCCCAAACGCCGCAAACCCAGAAGTGAGTGTTTGGTTTGCAAACGTTCTTTGGAACCCGAACGTCCGACGGGGCTTCCAATCGGAAGCCGTGCCTTGGTTTCTGAACGTTTTGGAAGTCGAACGGACTTTTGGAACTGATTCTGTTCGACTTCTGAGGTACCGCCATACATGGAAAACTTTAATAGGCCCTTGCCTATTTAAATCAAGTAATCCTTACATTTTGTTAATCCTTTAGCAATTTGAATTCCTACGTGTCTGTTCAGCATCCATGAGGATCAGAAATGTACTATTTTAAAAATAAAATTAGAACCAGGTTCCCTTGTGGCCCCTCAAAATATTGTGCGTTAAAAGACCAAATTGTTCACAGAAACCAGTCACATCCTTATAAACTGGGAATTTATAACAATGCATACAATTGTGACGTTAAACAAAACATGGACCACGGCTAAGTCTGTGTCACATTGTTTGCTAATTTCATTTTACTAACTTGCTCTTTTTAAACATATATCAATATTTGTACTGTGAAATATTTTAAATCAATATAATATATTTTGAATTCAAAAGAGAAAAAAATGGACAATGGTAAGGTGTACTTCTGAGTGGAATTGTCTTTTTGTGAGCCATTACTATTGTTATATTTTAAATTTGTAAGGATTTTAGTGCTTTTTCATTTAAAGTGAGTGTGGTTTGTTACACATTAAAAAATTAGTTTAAATGGATATAGAATTGACTCCTCAATTGTGTTTTATTGTATGGTCTAATTAAATACTAAAGTGTTATTCCCCCCCCCCCCCGTTTTTCTTGCTGAAATTGAAACTTTGCTCAAATTTAACAACACATTTTAAGAGTTAACACCAAATGTGTCCAAATAAGACTGACGAGCTTCAAAAATCTCTTCCTCAGATATGGTTTGCATTTGTTAATGGATTTTCTGGACAAATACTGTTTGAAAGATGGTGCATAGGACTTTACAATGTGGTAAGATATTGTACCCTATTTAGTCTGACATTTTAATTACTGTTAAAATACACTGATTTCTTAACAAATTGATCCCATGGTGTGTTTTGTTTATATGTTAGATGTTTACAGCCATGCCCCCACTGACTCTTGGAATATTTGAGAGATCCTGTCGAAAAGAAAATATGCTAAAATACCCCGAATTATACAAGACTTCTCAAAATGCCCTGGATTTCAACTCTAAGGTAGAAAATAGTTTAGTTATCTTTAGAATAGCATCATATGAATGTACATCCTGTTTCAGTTCTGCATGATTAAAAAGGATTAAATATATGATTAATAATGAAACTATTTTACATCACCACCAGGCTGTAAAATAATTGAATCAAATGTCACAAAAATGCAATCCACAAATTGCTATGTTGCACTAATTTTCCCCTCCATCTTAACGACTGCATAAATAGTAGAGACCCAGCAAGCCTCAAACACACTTTAACTCTGGACCTGGTAGCATACATGAATGTTGTGCCAGGGCTGTTTGCAGCCACATGGACACTAGACTATGCAGTGTCCTGGAGGCCAGGTAAGGCTGCAACTTGACTACAAGCATGGGTGAAATAGACCTCGAATTCCTTTCTTCTGCTGCTGGATGGATTCTGTCTGTCAGTGGGGAGGACAGTATTGAATACCATATTTAAAATGAAAATGGCACATGTTTTCATATTTGTCATTCGTGGTATTGGATTTTTTCTTTAAAATGTTTGATACCATATTTTAATCTTTTTTGTGTTTTATTCCCATTTATTCTATGGTATTTTGGATTTTAAACTTCCATATTTTATTTTAAATATTTTTAATTTATTTTTTCAACAAAAATAAAAAACAAACACAACAACAAAGAAAACTATAGATAGAAGCAATATCCAATCCATAAAATGGGATTCTCTTAATCTCATCTCCCCACCCCCGGTTCCTTAATTTTCTTTTCCAACTGCATATTATTTCTACTCCAAATTCTACCTCAAATTTCTTACATTATTTCTAAAATTACAAGTGTTCTTAAAATCCTGCCAATGTATTAGCCTCTTTACAGTACTTTTGTAAGTACATAATAAACATTTCCCATTCTTTTTTCAATTTCTTGACGTCTTCATTTCTGAGCTTTCCAGTTAATTTAGCCGTTTCAGCGTAGTCCATTAACTTGGTTTGCCAATCTTCTTTGGTCGGGACTCCTTCCTCTTTCCACCTTTGGGCTAACAGTATCCAGGCGGCCTAAACTTCCATATTTTAAAGCTTTTTAAAATTGCTTTTTACAAAGTATGTCAAAGTGACTGACACAATCAGTACGGAGCATAAAACAAAAACAAAAAAGGCAAACTCGGTTTTTTATTCATAGAGTATGTTTTTGTTCTTTGCATTTATTTTGTTGTTGGTCAATAGTCAGTTGCTCATAGTCAGGCCTGGTTAGTACTTATGATGGGAGAATAACCATATAGACTAAACATGCCCCAAGTAGTGCAACAAATAATGTGAAAGCTAAATAAACTTTTCCAAACTTTTAGCAAATTCGGATTAGGTTCTCATATTCATATGATAAACAGTGCTTTTGCAGAATATTTGAAGATTCTTTTTAGTTGTGCGAGTCTCTCCATTGTGACGGTTTTAATTCTTTGTTAGTTTTAGAAAGCTTTTGATTTTGCTGGGTTTATTTTGAGTACGTTTTCTGAATAAACGCTTACAAGCTACCTGCGGAGACAGAATGGTTGATTCAGGCTTGATGTGCAGAGGATCTGGAATCATTTGTTGCGTGGGTTTGTTATGTTAAAAAGGGTCAGAGTTTGTGGAGCCACTACGGAGGTTAAAGGATTAGCATGTAACAATAAGTACTGGTCAGGAAAATGGAAAAGTAGGCCTAATTTTCTTGCATCCACCTGTGCCTTCTGTCAAATAAAACTTGTGGCAGTGGCATAGCAAGGAGGAGAGAGAAAGGTTAATGAACAACACAAGTTCAAATGTGCTAAAGTATTGTGGCGTAAATTGGATCATACAACCTTACCTACTTGGGGAAAGTAACAAAGAAGTTGGAGACATAGTGGAACATTTTTTGAGGCAGGCAACTCAATTTCTGTTGTTTGAGCAACTTAAAACTATTAATGCCCTTCTGTTCAACACAATAAAGATTATGTTTTGGGAAAGTATATCTGATTATAAAACATGGGTATCTATTATATGAAAGAATTTACCAAAAGCTCTCTTCTTACTTTGTTTTTATATAATGTACAAAATGCTGGGTTTCTGCATTTGACTAGACTTGACACATTTTAGCAGGTGTTTCTAACACACATATAGTAAAAAGAAACAATTATAGAAAAAAATGTGTAATGAAGAAAACGTCTGTGTGTTTGTGTGTGCCAACAACTAATTCGTTTCTCTTTTCTTTTCACTCTATATTTTGAAATTGTTGTTTTATCATCTGTCCTCATGTTATACTGATTAGGATATAGAATAAAACCACAAACACTTAATGCTTAATGCTAATTTAGTGCATAATCAGTTAGTAGAACAAAGATGGTTTTACAATTTGGCTTTGCTTTTTCTATAGAAGGCATTCATTTCTTTAAAAACTAAAAAATTAAAAGTGAAAGATAGTGAACATCTTTCGAGAAACATAAACATAAATAAATGACCCATGAAGGGCTGTGAGGCAGAAAATGCATCAGTTATATTAGTTCTTAGCGGTGGTTCTTAGCGGTTTGAAAAACACATTTTCTGAATCTAACTAAAAGATAAAAAGAAGGTCAGAGTTCACACAGTTAGTTTTACCTCAAATGGTTCTCAGGAATGTTTGTTTTCCCTTAGGTTTTCTGGGTTCATTGTTTAAATGGCCTCTTCCACTCAGTAATTCTGTTTTGGTTTCCACTAAAAGCCATCCAGTATGGTAAGTAAATGAAATACAAAATTTGAAAATACTGTATGTATTTAAAATGGCAATATCCAGGGTTACACTAAAGCAAATTCTGTATTGTGATCTTAAATGTGGTCTTCTAACAGTTGATTATTATACAATATCGTCCCTTTTTCAGTTTGGGGAGCTAAAACATCTTTTTAAATTGCTAGTGTCATGTGATTTGGGGTATAATTGTTATGTAATAATGCAACAATGTTACACTAGTCTTATTTTAATACGTATCGATAGAAGTTCTTTTCGGATCTGTCTTCTTTCAAGCTGCATAGAGGGTCTTTTTCCAAACTGTGTTGCTGGAGAACTAGGAGTTTATTCAACTTGTAGAGGTTAATTTGAAAGTGTGTTTCCAAATACAAGTATGTATCTTCCCAAGTTTGAATTAGTTATAAGCCAAAGGAGATAAACTAAGTAGATCAATAGGTTATAAACCAAAAACCTCAGCTTTATATCAGACTAGTGGTTGGTAAATTAAAAGAAATTATTCTGGCAGAATAAAAACCATTGAGTTTGATGCAATTGTTTTCTTCAGTGAATGGAATTAACTTCTTCCAGCAGAAATGGTCTCCTGTCAGAGGAAAAGAACTCTTGGATCTAAGCCATAAGATGTCTTTGGAAATAACGATAAACTGGTTTATTGTTACAGGAATGAGCCTTGGGTTCACATGCTCTGCTCTCCTCTGTTTTCTAGCACAGCTTCAAGGAGGAGATAGGAAGATTTTGCTACAGTTTAATGTTGAATCCTAAACTGTGGTTAATCTTAACTGTGGTGTGTTGAAACAAGCTATAAACTTATTGAAACAAACCATACACCATGGTTTGAATGTTTTATTCCCTGGAAAACATAGTTAAGGTTAACCACCGTTTGTTCTGGTTTGGACATAACACTAATCTGCAGTTAGTTAAAAAATGGAAGTGAAAGCTTTCAATATCATCTGCACAGCCACCTAAGACTTATTCCAATAATGATAAACCATATTTTATTATTACCACCAAACACAGCCATAGAGTCTAACAGGAGAAGTGCAGTGACCCACACATTTTTGCCCAGTGAACTTCACCATTTCTACAAGGCACTTCATAGAATCATCAGATTCTTGTGTTGAAAGATACCCCAAGGGTAATATAGTCCAGCCCCCTGCAATTCCGGAAACTCAGCTAGATCATACATGACAGATTCAACCTCTGCTTAAAAACCTCCAATGAAAAAGAGTCCAGCACCTTCTGAGGGAGCCCCTTCCACTGCTGAACTGCTCTCACCATCAGAAAGTTTTTCCTGATATTTTGTCAAAATCTCCTTTATTGTAACTCTAAACCATTGGTTCGGGTCCTAGCCTCCAGAGCAGAAGAAAACAAGCTTGCTCTATCTTCCACATGATATAAAGGTAAAGGTAAAGGGACCCCTGACCATTAGGTCCAGTCGTGACCGACTCTGGGGTTGCGGCGCTCATCTCGCTTTATTGGCCGAGGGAACCGGTGTACAGCTTCCGGGTCATGTGGCCAGCATGACAAAGCCGCTTCTGGCAAACCAGAGCAGAGCACGGAAACACCGTTTACCTTCCCGCTGGAGCGGTACCTATTTATCTACTTGCACTTTGACGTGCTTTCGAACTGCTAGGTTGGCAGGAGCAGGGACCGAGCAATGGGAGCTCACCCCGTCGCAGGGATTCAAACCGCCAACCTTCACATCGGCAAGTCCTAGGCTCTGTGGTTTAACCCACAGTGCCACCCGCGCCCCTCTTCCACATGATAGCCCCTTAGATATTTGAAGATGGCTGTAATATTTCCTCTCAGTCTTCTCTTTTCCAGGCTAAACGTCGCCATCTCCTTAAACCATTGCTCATAAGGCTTGGTTTCCAGACCCTTGGTCATCTTGGTCGCCCTCCTCCAACTTGTCAATATCCTTCTTAAATTGTGGCACCCAGAACTGGACACAGTACTACTCCAAGTGTGGTTTGACCAAGGCAGAAAAGAGCAGTACTATTACTTCCTTTTATCTGGACGCTATACTTCCATTGATGCAGCCTAGAACAACATTAGCTTTTTTTATGGCTGCATCATACTACTGACTTGGGTTATGCTTGTATTCTACAAACACCCCTAGAAACTTTTCACATGTGCTACTGGCAAACAAGGTGTCCCCCCCCTCCCTCTTACATTTGTGCAGTTGGTTCTTCCTGCCTAAGTTCAGAACCTTATATTTGTCCCTACTTAAATGCTTTTGGTTGTTTGAGCCCAGTTCTTCCAATCCGTTAAGGTTGTATTGAATCCAGATTCTGTCTTCTGTGGCATTGGCTACCCCCTCTGAGTTTGGTGTCATCTGCAAATTGGATGAGCATAGCCTCAATTCCATTGTCCCAAGTCATTATAAAGAAGTTGAACAACAACAGACTCAAGAAAGAACCTTGTGGCATCTGACCTACCGCTTTTTTTAAAAAATAATTTTTATTAACCGACCAATCAAATCAAATCACATCACATAAATTCCGAATTACAAAGCCGAATTTTAAATTTTTGTTGAGGGGACCCATATTTCAAGATCCGAAGGGGGATTCCGATCATCTTCTTGCTACTGCGTTCATATCCCACTTTTTTCCAGGATGATGGGAACTCTTTGGGTTCAGTCAGTCAAACCACCTAACAGTTACCTCATCCAGCCCACATTTTACTAGCTTCTCTGCAAGAATATCATACAAAAGCCTTACTGAAATCAAGATACACTAAGTCCACAGGATTCCCCTTATTTACTCAGCTTGTAGTAAAAACAAAAACAGAAATGAGATTCATCAGGCATGACTTGTTTTTGAGAAACCCACAGCATCCTTTTCTAAGTGCTCATAGACCAACTATTTAATTATCTGATCTAGGACCTTACATAGTATTGATGCCAAGCTGACCGGTCAGTAGTTACTTAGGTCTTCTTTGATGGGGACAACAAACTGACCATATTCTGCCTCAAATTAAAATTGTTTTGTCCATGGAAAGAAACTCAAGGGAAACAGTTCTTTGGCAATTTAAGCAGAAATTTATATTATAGAATCATTTCCATAAATAACCCCTATTTTAATATTTCCGATGTTGTTATCTTACAGATACTGTATTTGCCAGTGGTAAAACTTCAGACTATTTGCTTTTGGGAAACACAGTATATACCGTAAGTATTGCTAATGTGAATGTAACTTGTGTCCTAGGCAGAAGAGTATGCTAGAAATTTGATACTGGGTGATTCTTTATTCCAGTCTTAATATTATTATTTTAGCCTGTGGGTTGGTTGGTTGGTTGAATGATGGATTGATTTAACCAGTTTATATACCATTTAACAAGGTATAAGCACAGTCTCTAAGCAGTGTACAATAAGGTTAACACAAAAAACCAATCAATACAATACATAAAATTAATTAAAATGAACTATAAAATCAGAAAACTTAAATTTGTGCACCCTGGGCAATCAGAGCAGGGTGTAAAACAACTTATCATAAGAAGCCTGTGTAGCCTCCCTTCAGCAACCCGTCAGGTTCAATGTGCTACATCTTGGCCAGCCCATTCCTCTCCAAATGGAGAGTCATCCATACCTCTTAAGACAGATTTAACCTGTTCACCTTTTGCATGCCATTCCAAAAGCAAATTTTGAAACGTCATACTTCACTTGGAGTTGAAGCACTTTTATATTGGTTAAGGAAAAGTAGCTAATTTCTCTCTATCTCTCTTTAGTTTGTAGTAATAACTGTGTGTTTAAAAGCTGGATTAGAGACTTCATATTGGACTTTGGTAAGAAATTATTTTTAAAATAGCTCATGTTACAATACATAATAAAGTGATAAGTGTAAATTTACTGTAATTTATGTAACAGAGTACTGACCTATATAGGTTGACGAGGGGTTAACTGGGTTGGGTTTATTCAAAGAACACCTGCATAGAAATTGGCAATATTAATAGACAAAATAGGCATGTTAATCTGCAAATTCTGATAGCAATAAACCAAGGAAAAGAGGGAATGGGTTAGAACTATAATCCTGCCTACCCAGAAGTAATTCCTATTGATTTCAGTGGGGCTTAATTCCCAGGTAAATAGAATGCAACCTTAGTCTGGCTCTAACCATAAAGGAAACATTTTTTCTCCTATTGACCTATTTTGCAGGTTTGACTGTTTGATTTTTATTCTTTCTTTTCCAGTTCAGCCACATAGCAATATGGGGCAGCATTGCACTGTGGGTAGTATTTTTCGGAATCTACTCTTCCTTGTGGCCTCTAATTCCTATGGCCCCTGATATGTCTGGGGAGGTAATGTTCGCCTTTTAACTAATTTCTGAATCTCTATGTAAAACCATACTTTTATTTTTGTTTGAGAATTGATTGGTCTGAGATTAATGACGTGCAGCCTATTATCTCTTCAGAACAAGCAGACTTTGGACATTTTGGCTTTGAGGTATCAGGTTTTCACAAGTTCTAAAAGCATTGACAAGTCTTTTGTTTTTTCGTGTGTGACCAATAACACCAGTTAATTGTAATTTGCATTTAAAATTGTTGGCTATATATCCCTGGGAGCCAAGTTTGCATCAGATTCCATTTGGTTTCATAAGACCAAGAGGGAAGGGTTATAACCAGAAGAGACTTGGCATAAACCACGACTCTCATACATTAGTATAAATTTGTAAACCACCAACTGAAGAAAACAGAATCCGTCCTCAGAACAGGCTGCCCCTGTTAGCGCCATTGTCTAAAATGGATCAGTTTGCCATTTCCCAGCTGACCTGCCTATGTGCAGAGAGATGTGAAAAGTTTGAGACAAAAATGCTTCTACTGATCAAGGAGGGAGCTTTCTTCTACAGAAAGGAAGGAAATACCTCGGTGGGATTTTATTTTTTCTCCCTCTTCATCCAAATATACAAAGAGGCCTTCTGTCTTTAATGCGAATGTCGGCTTTAAATCTTTTAGTTTTGGATTAACTCTGCAAAAGAAAAAAATGTGACAGGCTTTCAAATATGACGCAGAAAAACTTTTTCCCCCTTCAATTCATGTTCTTCGTTTGTAAAGCCAAAGGCTGGATTGACTGAATGGTAGGCGCCAGTTTGTTCCTTCTTTCATAGTTAGCATTACAATGGTAAGAATTAACATCCTAAGACCTACATTATCACTTCTGCTGTTTCACCAAGGAACGTTTAATAGCGGGTGGCTTACAGAACGATAGCTCTTTGCTCTGTCACCCTAATCTTAAAAAGTCATTAATTTAAAAATAAAAGTATGTTGTTTAAATCACATCTAGATCCATTTTTGCCTCCCTTTTTCTTATTCAGGACTTACTGTTTATGAATTGCAATCTATAAAACTTTTACCTCACAGTGTTTGCTTGGGATTGGTGGCTTTAAGAATTGGCTATGACAAAAGTCACATTTTCCATTATAACATTGTTTATAAGTTAAATTATGATCTTTATCTTGCTTGTAAATCCACTTTTCCTTCAAACGGATTTTTAGTATTGAAACAGTTTTCGAAATTGCTTTATTTAAATTTTCACTTTAGCACTTGTGACATTAAATTAATCCTGCTTTACTTTTATATATTATTGTCTTAATGCTACAATCTTCCTTGCACATAGGTGCTTGTTAAAGCATTACATACAAACTTGGCCTTTTTTTGGCGGAGGGTGGGGGTTAATTGCCTAATAGCCTCCCCTCTGAAAGAATCATAAGCTGCTCTTTATATCAGATGGCATTTGAGTAGAATAATCAGCATATTGGTATTTTCCCTGAGCGCTAGGAACAAGGCTCTGAGTGATAGGTCTAATAAATAAACATTGCTTTATGTCCAAATGCTCAGCGCATGAAAGATGCTTCCACTATTGCCTGCAAAAGTGTTTAATATGAATTTCTTATGCACATATCTCTCGATTGTCATTCTCCTGTGTTTGGAACTGTAGGTTAAGCGATTTATATATCTGTTTCAAACGCAGCCAAATTGCAAGTGACTACAGGTACCTGTTTTCCACCCTAGTGACAATTAATAGGGTTAGCAGTTCTGATCACCGGCCCCAAGACCCCTTGAATTCTCAAAGTTTCTGGGAAAGAGATTTTTGTAAAACATTTCCCTTGAAATGAGGACATCGCTCTTTAATTGGCCTTTTCCTACAGCTGAAGGTGAAGAAGGGATTGTGAAATTTAAATTGATAAGTGCCAGCCAACCCAAAACCGGTAGTGCCTTTATGTATTATTTGCTTATTTCATAAAATTTATATGTGGTTTGATTGTAAGGAAAAATCTCAAACCAGTTTCTCCGGTTTTTGTGTGCATTGGGGGATGAATGGTAATAGACAGCTGCTGGCAATGCTTTTTCAACATAAGTCTATAAGGAATACCAACATTCCCTCATTGACACCCCTTACTGAACACATTCCCAGTGGCTGAATTTTTCAATAGGTTACTATTTTTTCCCACCATATTACCTAGCTTCATCTGAAAAGTTTTGTATTTCTTTTCTATAAATAACGCCGTTGTTTAAATCCATGTAGGCAGTTATGATGTTCAGTTCTGGTGTTTTCTGGATGGGCTTACTAAGCATTCCACTGACAGCTTTGATCTTCGATGTAGCATATAAAGTGTAAGTATAAAACTCTTTATTATTTTTTTAAAGAAATTAACCCAAAGTTGTATTTAGAATGCTATCCTGTACATGGGGCTTACTGTCAAGTAAGTGAGGATAGGATTGTAGCCCGACAGCTCAATCCTGTACATGTCTACTCAGAAGTAAGACCCTTTAACATCAGTGTCTTCATTCCCATGTAAATGGGTATAGGATTGCAGCCTTTTCCTACTAAATTATGATTCACCTTTATAGAAGGTTTATAGACTATTAATGCAAATTTGTGCAGATATTAATTCTTTAATTGTTTTTCATATAAATTATAATCTCATAGTTAATATAAAATGCTAAAACAAAGCAGACATGGTTTCTGAAGTATACACCTATGAATTGAATGCTTATTTTTATAACCTTTCTCCAACCGTTAATTCTAAAAATTTATTTACAGCCTGTCCTCTGTGTAAGCTACTGAAGTGTAACATGTATGTGCATTCTTATGTAGCATTACTTTGAAGCTTAACTTTATACTGGTGTATAAAATAGATTTTTATACTGGAGATTTCTGTTTTAGTTTCTCTCAAATTTCAGCTTCAGTATGAGTTACCCAAAAGCATTTTTCATTGCAGAGTGAAAAGAGCAGCATTTAAAACACTGGTAGATGAAGTTCAGGAGTTGGAAGCAAAATCTCAAGATCCAGGAGCAGTTGTTCATGGGAAAAGGTACAATAATACCTGTAAATAATCCACATCATTGCACAAGTGGAACCCCGTTGTAATGTTGTTATGAAGCATTGCAATACCTTAGGGCTGATCCACACTTGCCAGCAAAATCTTGACTTTCATTGTTTCCTTTAAGATACTCTGCTCTTTCTTAATTGTGAAGCATTCAAGTCATAAATGTCATTGTGGAGATCCCATTTGAAAAGCAGAGGTTACTAGCATGTCTGATGGTTCTCTGCATTCATTGCTGTGCCTTAGGTTCTCCCATAAGTAGGAATTTAAATCTATTTTACAGTTCAGGCATATTCATGCATATTCAGAAGAAAGTCCCACTGAGCTCTGTGAGACTTACTCCCAGAAAAGTAGGTATAGGGCTGCAACCCTAGACAAAAGTGGTTATATCCACTAATCTGAGAGTAGGATTCAGTGAACTCAGCTGGACTTACCGTATTTTTCGCACCATAGGACGCACTTTTCCCCTCCTAAAAAGCAAGGGAAAATGTTTGTGCGTCCTATGAAGCGAATGCAGGGGGGAGGCAGGCGGGAAAAGCCCCCAAGAGCTGCACACAAGCTCCGTGCACTCTTGCGGGCTTTTCCACAGGAGGGAGAAGGGACTGACTGGCCGCATCAGTCCCTTCTCCCTTCTCCCACCTCCCAGAAAAGCCAGGAGAAGCCACGATCTCTTTAAAGGAGTTGCGCGGCTTCTGCCGGTTTTGCGGGAGGTGGGTGAATCCCCCCACCTCCCAGTAAAGCCAGGAAAGCCCTGCGCAGCGTCTCCCGGCAAGGAGAGGCTGCACGGGGCTATGGATTCTTTAGCCCCACGCAGCCTCTCCCGGGAGGGAGAGGCTGCATGGGGCTAAAGGGGAAGCCAAAACAGCGAGCGGGATCCATCCCGCTTGCTGCTTTGGCTTGCTCCATAGCTGCGTGCAACCCCTCCGGCAAGGAGAGGCTGCAGGGGGCTAAAGGGGAAGCCAAAACAGCGAACGGGATCCATCCTGCTCGCTGCCTTGGCTTGTGCCATAGCCGCGTGCAACCCCTCCGGCAGGGAGAGGTTGTGCGCAGCCTGTACGCTGCTCTTTGGGGCTGGGAGGGGGAATTTTTTTTCTTGATTACCCCCCCAAAAAAACTGGGTGCGCCCTATGGTCCGGTGCGCCCTATGGTGCGAAAAATACGTTAATTCTTAGGATTGTGCTTTTAGTTAACTTGCCACACCCTGCTTGATAGCCCCTGCTGAACACTGAATATTGTTTCACAGCGCTGGGTCATTATTTCAGATATTAGTGTGTTGACATTTTATTTTATTTTTTAGCTTAACTGAAACAGCTCAGCTACTGAAAAATGTCTTCAAGAAAAACCATGTCAACTTGTACCGCTCTGAGTCTCTGCAACAAAACTTGCTTCGTAAGTATTCGAGATTTGACAGAAATAAGTACAAATCCAAAAGACAGAAAGAACAGGATCACAGAGCATGAATACACTTGGTTCTGCTTTCATATTTATGTTTGGCCCCGTTAAATTACATTTCTTACTGCATAGCTTTAGTCACACACACCATCATTTTTAACATTGGTTTATTATTGTTAGCTTATTGGTTCTTACTGTGAGATGCTTTGAAGACTTCAAAATGAAAAAGAGGGATACAAGTGTTTCCAAAAAAATATGCCAAGATGGGTTTTGGAGGGCTATTAATAATAGATCCTGCGTGCTTGGCTCCCCTTGCTCAAGATTTAATCACATGAAAGAGAGTAAATAGGAAAGCAAGAAAGGACCATAATTGGAACCATAAGGTTGAATCCAAGAATGCCTTGCACAGTGGAAAGGCAGGTCTCCTAGCACAAGGTAGCTGCTCTGAATTGTCCCATTTGTCCACTCCCACTACATGCCCCACACCCCATTCAGAGAGTCCCATGTGGCTCCAACTCATAATTTTAAATGAGTAATGGAATTTGAATTCTTTCTTGCAACATTGCTTTAGAATAGAGAACATATATCAGTTATTTTAGGTTGCAATCGTATACCAACTTTCCCAAAAATAAGCACTATTGCACTCTGATGAATTTTAATAGATATGTATAGGATTGCACCAATAGTTCTATTCATTTTGTTTTTGTTTTATTGCGTTTTTGTTGTTTTATGTTAAAAAAAAAGTCTCAAAGCAACTTAATAAGCTAAAATGTAAACAAGTAAAATCAATTAAAAGCCAAATAAAAACAACGCCAATGCTGTATACACAGGGCTTTTTTTAAGCCGGAACTGAGTTCTGCCACCTCTTCGTTGCGTTCCAGCACCTCTTTGTAGCGTACCAGCAGCCCAGAGCTGTGTGTGGGCTGCATGTTGCTTGTGGCTTTGTGTCAGAGATTGTGGGACAGTCTCCACCCAAAAAAACCTCAACAACCTTGGCTCCCCTCTAAAAGAATAATTCCTCCACCTCTGTTTCTAGGGGCGGGGAAAGCACTGGCTATACCATTAATCATATCCATCAATGACTGTAGCCCTCTTGGTGTTCAGCCAAATGCAAGAAGGCATAAATTTGTCAGCTCAGTCAGTAGAGCAGGAACTGCTGGTTCCCTCTTCCAGCATCCCTGCGCACAGCATCTAAGCTCGTTCCTTTCCCAAGCTTTCCTGAAGAGTCTGAAGGGGGCATCTAAGAATGACTGAACATGCTAAAAAGCTCCCTCAGAATTGACAAACCCAGGACAGGGCTTCTCTGTAATATGTCAGGGCTGTGCTTAGCAATAGGCTTCTTAGCATGTTAGTATTTAAACTGAGTGATTCTTTTTGAAAATATTTCAGCCAAACTAGAACTGTAGTCCTTGTTCCTCATTCCGGTTTGCCTTTATAATTGCAGATGGTTATGCCTTCTCTCAAGACGAAAATGGGATTGTTTCACAATCGGAAGTAATAAGAGCCTACGATACTACAAAGCAAAGACCTGATGAGTGGTGAAGGACTATGACACTGAGCCCTAATACTTGCCATAGTATGGCAAAGTAATATATATTTCCTGGGTCTGCTAGCAAGGTCCAGCAACAGATTAGAGGAAGATGTGTGTTGTTACTCTTATTCCCTGAAGTTTGAGTTCACATACTGAGTAGACATAAGCACTGTGCAACTATACTGTAATACACCATCTCCAAATTTTTCAACAAGTGTTACTTGGATTTTGTAAGCAGAGATTGAAAATAGCTTTCAGCCTTTGCCAACTACTTATTTACAGTGATGCTGAATACGTAACGTTCCTATATGTATATCCAGGACATAATGAACAGCCAGATTACTCGACATAGCATACATTGACAACCATCGCCTTTGCAAAGGTTTGCGAGCGGTGAATTATTTAAAGTACCTAGCCTTTGATTTCAACAAGTGCTAAATAACAATTTTTAAATATTCATTTATGTGTTGAAGTAAGATTTCAAAGCAAGACCTTTAAAGGTACACGTGTCAAACTAGCCTAAAAAGTTTGCCAAAGAATTTCCATATTTCTCATCTTAGTAATCATTTGCGGAGAAATTTTAAAGGGTGGCGACGTCAAGTGTGATATAAGAATTGCATGCTTGAAACTCTGTACTTGAAAAGTTTTACAATAATGTGAACTTGATACTGTTTGCTTTGTATTGCATTGGTTTTTCAGATCTGCGGTCACTTTCACCTTTGGCCTTATACAAGCCTTTCATTCATGTTCATTTAACAGAAATGTGTACATTTAACACAGCAGCCATTTTCTATGTAAGGGGCATGTGTCTTTGAATTATAGACAAATGCTGGTCTGCCTTATATCCCTTCCATACACCTAAGGACCTGATCCAGGGGAACCTGTACACAGAAATGGGCTGTTTGCAGAAGTGTTGTGTTTCCCTGCCACCATCCCCAACATAGCACACTTTCATTTTAATGGCACTGGTTACCTGTAAGGCCAGACAGAAAGGAAAAGGTGGTGACTTGATTCCAGTTTCCTTTCTGACAAACAGAGAGGAAAGAGCCAGCCATGTTGCTCATTGTTCACACCTAGTGCCAGAGCACCATGCATGAATCCCATGTGAGTTTTCTTTGCCAAGTTTCTTTTGCGTTTATAGGACCCAAACCAAAATGTTGTATCATGCACACATGCAAATGCTTGCTCTTACTGGATTGGAGCGGTAGTGTACTTGAAAATGCTGGTTTTAATTTACACTTAAGTTGCCAGAGCAACTTGCTTACAAACAAAGTGATTTATTTCTGTGGTTTTTCACAAGAACGAGGAACCAGAGTCATCAGCATTGCACTGCTTTCTGTTTGCACTACAAGACAGTTATTTAGTCTTGCTGTCAAATATATGTGTACAGTCCCAAATTTGATTTAAAGTAGGCTATGCTGAAGTTTGAGAATTTTAACCAATATTTCTTTTTTTAGGTGTAGATCTTGAAAGGTATAAGATGTAAAACTGCTAATGAAAGCAAGGAAAGTAAACTAACAAAAAAGGTTTTCCTACTCTAATCAGGAATGTAAGATTTCAACTTCTCACCCCCCAAAATATTGTAATTCAGTATTTTTAAATAAGTTTATCTAATCAGGATGAGAAACAGAATCTGATACAATACTGCAAATTAACATGTGCTCTGCTATGAAGCCATTTAAAAGCCGTTTCAGTACAGTGGTGCCTCGCAAGACGAAAAGAATCCGTTCTGCGAGTCTCTTCGTCTAGCGGTTTTTTCGTCTTGCGAAGCAAGCCCATTGACGGATTAGCGGATTAGCGCTATTAGCGGCTTTTAGCGGATAAGCGGATAAGCGGCTTAGAAAAAGGGGGGGGAGGGGAAAAAACCTGCAGGAACTCGCAATACATTTTCGTCTTGCGAAGCACCTCCAAAACGGAAAACCCTTTCGTCTAGCGAGTTTTCCGTCTTGCGAGGCATTCCTCTTGCGGGGCACCACTGTATGTCTAATTTAAAATACATACTTTATATAGTAGGTTTCACCTCTGATTTGAGTGCACTGTACAACTGTTCTACCTGTAGAAAGACAAATATAAATATTCTTATAAATGAAATATTTGTATGCGATGGTCCAACTTTTGAAAAGCAAAGTTTAATAGGAACATTGTATTTATTAAATGACGTAGAACATTTTATATACTTGTGATACTCAGTTGCACTCATTCATAATGGCAAGGACACTGTTCTTTTTCACGAGTGATATTTAAACAGAAAATAAAACTGAAAGGAGTCCAAAAGAGAAAAACCAACCCTTGCGGAAAACAGCCTTGTTTCCCACCTCGCAGCCCAAAATTGCCTTCAAAAAAGCTACTTCAGGCATAGATAATGAATGAATCGACAAGGAGGGCCAAATCACTTGACCTGGAGCACACACAAAAATTGGGGGCTTGTCCTTTCTCAGTGAGACGTCTCCTTCAACAGATTTCCCAAGTGAACAATTAAAAATGATAATCTTTTTAGAATACTTAAGTACAATTCTAGCAGTGCATATTTCTTTTTAGAATCAATGAATGAAGTCGATCCGTCGTGATTCAGCAGAAACGATGTGCTCATTCATATAACCTGTTCTTTGCTTCTGGCCTCATGCAGCCTCTTAGGGCATCTGAAAGCAGTAATCAGAAAAGAGTGTCTTCTCCGTTCATTTCCCACACCCCAGCTAAGCAGTCAGAATTGACATGCACCATGTAAATCGCAGGTGCTGGATGCAGGTGTGTCCCCTTCCTCCTCTCCCTGAAGCATGAAATGGCAGTTTGCATGCAAATGACACAGGAGAATGATCTGCATGCAGATACCTATTTCAACACACACGCAATCCAGTTACCTCAAACAGATCTCCCTTGCTGGATCAAGGTGAAGGCATAGGTATCACATTAGCGATAGGTCAGGAAACTCTATGACCACCCTTATTTGCAAAAAAATAGACACAATAGGTACTCATTTTGGCTGTCATTGCTGCCTAAAAGTAGACTGTTCTTAGCACATTTTCTTGATCATGGGATTTTAAACTCTCAGTGATTATGTTACGTCTTTTATTTTAAAAAAAAAATTTTTAGCTTTCTAAGGAAGATGAAGGCTTATTCAGCTTATCTTGGCTATTCTGAGTAAGTGCTCCACATCTTAATTTTTCATTTTTGCCCTTCTGAATTAATCTTTGTTCTGATGTCATTTAACTTTTTAAAAATACTATTCCTCACACACTGGATGTCATTTTTTCTAACAGCAGTCATTAACACAGTACCCGATGATTGTGTGTTTGTTCTGTCTTTAATAGTTTGCTCCCCGCCCCCCGCCAAGATATTAAAATCTAAATTAAAAACTTGGAGTTCCTAAAGAACATATCACCCAATTTAAACAAAAGTCTGGAGATACAATACATATGTTATTTGCAAACAAACACATTTCATAACAAAAGGCTATATAAGTGGTTTATTACATTATAATATAGGAATATATTATAATATATATATATTTGGGACTACTGGTTGGTAAGCAAAATGTTTTAGTAAACAATTACTCTACTCAAGTTACAGTACTTTACTATAATGTACTTGTTTTGAAATTCTAAACTTTTACATTTCTCTTAATTAAATCCAGAAAGGAAGTTGTATGTTTTGTAAGTATTAGGTGTATTGTGCAACAATTTAACGCTAATTTTTTTTTTTTAATCATTAATTGAATGAAAAGGTGCCATTCAGAGATCAACGCCTACATATAGATATTATTTTAATTACTTGTGAGAATGTAGTAACCAGAACATCAGCTAATTGGAATCACTTTGAGAAGCCATAAGTGGACTTGTTTTTTCTTAGTATTAGATTTATTTTTGCAGAGAAATTTTGACAAATTTATAAGCAACTTTCTAGTTGTATAAAAATAGAGGAAATATTTAAACAAATGCAATGGTGAAAGATTCCTGTTGCACTGTCTCACATGGGAAAACATCTGTTTTCATCAATTAATTAATTTTGAATTGTTTGCTTAGAGTCTTGGACCATGTATTTAGCTCCCCTCTTTTTCTGCCCATTTATGTATTGTGCAAAAAACAGGTGTCGTTCTAGTAAGTTTTATCAATCTGTCTGCATGAGTTAAAATGTCACAGTGTGAATCTGAGCTGGTGCATGTTTGTGCTGTAAAGCTCATGATTTCTTTTTCCTTCGGTTCAAACATGCATCAAACCATGTGTGTATTGGTAAGCAAAAGCAAGTGTTGGATCAACAACTGAATTAACAACTTAACTCCATTAGTACTGAATGTGAACTCGGAAAATCATACACAAGTTGACCAAGGGTAGCATTCCCAAATTTGTGCACAACCCACTGAACTAACTGGACTACTCAAACAGTAAGAGAACAGTAAAAAGAGGCAATCAAGTCTCCTTGCGTTTTATAGGTTGTTCCAACACAGACTTTTGCATCCCTTCAAATATTTTGTAACTACGAAACTGTGGCCCGAATGTGTAAAAGTAAAATCATGTTTCCGTGTTTTTTCTCGTTCTACAATTGAAGCCATAATACATGAATATTAGTTTTCTACTGCAACTTGATTTCCATGCTGTCTTGAAAGGCACTGTATCAAAAGACTACATTCAAAGCAAAGTCGGACTTTCCAGCTCCACTGAACCATTACTGCTGAAACTGCTGTGGAATTTGTGAAGCTGCATGACTGAAGAGATTTTGACTCCGTGTTTATGGTAGTTTTTCTCAGGTTTCGTTTTAAATGGATGTCAAATGCACTGTTTTATAACGTTATTAAATTTTAGTAATATATTCAGTTCTATGCAGTGTTACATGTCATTGGCCTTTTGTGAATGTGCATGTTTTGAACTGCAAATTTTAAATGTTTTGTCTTCTAATTGTTCAAAAATAAACCTTGCCATTAAATAAACTCTGAAGCGTTGTCCGCATCTTAAACGCAACCCTCTCCCAGAAACACACTCCATTAGTCCAATTTTGAGCTATTAAAATCCTCTCGATAAAAGCTTCGTTTTGATGTCCCTTAGTTAACTAACGTGACATTGTGCAATTTTTACTAAATAATTAGAAACCTGAGATAGCATGGGCAGTAAGAATGCTTTATCAAAAACATTATTCAGTGAAGGCATACATAGAAGAGTGTAAGTCGATATAATGAAGACAAAATTTTAAAATATAACACAGCTTGATAGTCAAAGGATGATTTATTACACAGGAACACTATTTGCCTAAGAATATGTAGACTTTTAAAAGCATACAACATGAACATACCAGTGTAAAACAATCAGAAACCAACATTTAGAAGAGGTAAGAAAAAACAAGCTACAGCATTAAAAAGTCAGTGCTGCTATAAAAGTAAAATACAAATGGATATATCTTCTAAATAAAAATAGTATGCATATTCCTTAAGGATTTCCTTTAGGCAATGAAGAAAATGTAAGCAAAAAATAAATAAATGAGGAACTACAATGTCTCCACAGTCCTACATTAGTGCAATACAATGTAAACACTGGAGCTTATCCTGGCATTGAAAGTGCCCCTCCAGAAAGAAAGTTATTACTGGAGCTGCACAACAGATAAACAAGTCCCAAGTTTGAACAAAATTATCCGTCGGAGCCATTCCTGGCTTTCCTGCATTCTTAAGTAAGCTGATCATCAAGTGCTAATTCCAAACTCTACCAGTATACGGTACAAGCCCCACAGAAAACCGTAAACCACTTACAGTGATACCTCGGGTTACATATGCTTCAGGTTACATACGCTTCAGGTTACAGACTCCGCTAACCCAGAAATAGTGCTTCAGGTTAAGAACTTTGCTTCAGGATGAGAACAGAAATCGTGCTCTGGTGGCGCAGCAGCAGCAGGAGACCCCATTAGCTAAAGTGGTGCTTCAGGTTAAGAACACTTTTAGGTTAAGTACGGACCTCTGGAACGAATTAAGTACTTAACCTGAGGTACCACTGTACTATAATTCATTGGTAACCGCAACTTGCTTTTGCCTGACAGGTCTAATGCACCCTGGAAGTTAAAAGTGATTTATAAGGTGTTCTGTTGAGATTTGTTTTATTATTATTCACATGTGCTTAAAGAATTGCAATGTTTGGCCAGTGTCCCAAGCCCACTCCACCCCAAGTCATTGCTCTGCTTACTGGGGACTGCTCTTGGAAGCTGAGCCCTATTATCTGGGCTCGCAGGGAATTCTCCATTTGCCCATTTCATGCTGTGCTCTGGGTACCACAGCTATCTTAAAAGAGTGTGGCTGCTGAAATGAGCAAAGAACGCAGCAGTTGTTTGGCTGTCCAACAAGGAACAAATTAAACATCAACTTCCTGGTCGGAAGGAAGGTGGTAAGTCTCCTTTTTTAAAAAAAAAAATTATTCTTTTTATAACACAAATAAAAAACAGACAGAAAGGACAAACAATACAAACAAATTCTTATCATATCCTTATTTTTCTAACCATTGTTAAGTTGGTTTCCCCAAGTCCCATCTATCTGATTTTCATTTTACTTCATCTTTAGCAGTTTACATATGCAGTGGTACCTCGGGTTAAGTACTTAATTTGTTCCGGAGATCCGTTCTTAACCTGAAGCTGTTCTTAACCTGAAGCACCACTTGAGCTAATGGGACCTCCTGCTGCCGCTGCGCTGCTGGAGCACGATTTCTATTCTTATCCTGAAGCAAAGTTCTTAACCTGAAGCACTATTTCTAGGTTAGCGGAGTCTGTAACCTGAAGCGTATGTAACCCGAGGTACCACTGTATCATAATTTCTAACTTGACATTTTATCACTTACAAATAATACTATTTTAAAATACCCTATCTTCTACTTCTAACCCTACAGCCTATATCCACTTCCAAAGCTATTCTAAGGTTTAAATATTAACATATTTTTTCAAATATTCCTTAAACTTCTTCCAGTCTTCTTCCACCGCCTCTTCTCTCTGGTCTCAGAGTCTCCCAGTCAGTTCGGCAAGTTCCATATACTCCACCATCTTCATCTGCCATTCTTCGATAGTTGGTAAGCTTCTATCTTCCAATTCTTCGCTAACAATATTCTTGCAGCTGTTGTGGCATACACAAAAAAAGTAACATCCTTTTTGGGGATTTTACCCCCCACTATACCAAGTAAAAAGGCTTCTGGTTTTTTAATAAATGTGTTTTTCAACACTTTTTTCAATTCATTATAAATCCTTTCCCAGAAGTCTTTTACCTTGGGACACGTGGAAGGTGGTAGGTCTTCTGGCCCAGCATCTGCATTGTATCCCTCACAGAGGGCAAGGAAGGGAGTTCATGAGTGGAACCCGCCCTGGAGGCCTCTGTGGCTGCCATCTTTGATTTGTCTGAAGAGATCTACTGAGGGGAGCACCTACATCATGCCCAGCTCTGAAATGCCCTGTCTGGTTTCTCTGGAGATGGGCAGCCTTACCCCAAGTTCCTTAAGCAGCTGAATGAGGAGGTAGTTAGGGATCTAACATGCCGCTCCAACCAGGGATAAAGTGGGTGGGGTAGTTCAGCTCATCCTCATCTTCGTCTTCGTCACCCCCTCATCCCAGCCATTCCTCTGAGGAGCCCTGGGAGGAAGTGCAGGCCATGATGAAGCCACATGATGGACAGCTTCTTAAAAAGCAGAGACATCACCTTGCCAACAAAGGTCCGTATAGTTAAAGCTATGGTTTTCCCAGTAGTGATGTATGGAAGTGAGAGCTGGACCATAAAGAAGGCTGAACGCCGAAGAATTGATGCTTTTGAATTATGGTGCTGGAGGAGACTCTTGAGAGTCCCATGGACTGCAAGAAGATCAGACCTCTCCATTCTTAAGGAAATCAGCCCTGAGTGCTCACTGGAAGGACAGATCGTGAAGCTGAGCCTCCGATACTTTCCACTCCCTGGAAAAGACCCTGATGTTGGGAAAGATGGAGGGCACAAGGAGAAGGGGACGACAGAGGACAAGATGGTTGGACAGTGTTCTCAAAGCTACAAACATGAGTCTGACCAAACTGCGGGAGGCAGCGGAAGACAGGAGTGCCTGGCGTGCTCTGGTCCATGGGGTCACGAAGAGTCAGACACGACTAAACAACTAAACAACAAAAATTCCCACAGAGCCAGGAAGAACCTCAAGGACCCTGGGCATGAGCAAAGTAGAGCCATTGCCCCCACATAGGAGCCAACTTCTAAGGTCCCTTCAGCCCCCCAATAAAACATTTGAGCCCCCCTCCCCAAGTTGATGGGCATTGCCATTCAAATGGTGTGTGTGTGCCGTGTCATGTGATCAGTTATGTGGGGCAAGACTTACCTGCCGCCCCCCCCCCCATATTTTATTCAGGTTGGCATCTGTGGTCCCTCAGGCCAGGCCCAATGGCAGAGGGGCCCAAAACTTCTCTTTCCTTCAGGCAGAAAGGAAGAAGCAAAAGACGTGGGTCTGCACAGGCCTCCGAGTCCAAATTTGAGCCAGATATGGAGAAGAGACGGCTGCCAGGTTATAAAACTTCTATCTTTGTCCATCTGTTGTCTGACATCTGTCACCCAGTATTGAGAATGTCATCAGCTGAGCATTGCTTTAGTCTAAATCTACTAAAATCCAAAGGTCCGTTCCACTTCCTAGTGGGGAGGAGTTGCGGTGGACCACATGGCCACCCACTCTCCTCCAGGGGCGGGGGACGAAGTCCCGCGTTGCCCTAGGGACCCTGGCCACATCAACAATCAGCCAGCCAATCCGCTGGCTGGTGGGGGCGTGACCAGGACCATTCAATCAGAGGCGCTAGCCAGAGGGCTTCCTCTTGGCTCGCGCCCTCAATCTCCCGCCCTCCCTCTTTTTTTCCTCTCTTTTTTTGCAGGTTTTCGTTGGCCTTGCTGTGGACTTTGGTTGGTCGCTGTTAAGGGGCCTGGTAGGAATTTTTTCACTTGGCAAATTGGCACTGGCCATTTGGTTTTCGCCTACCTCGTAGCAATCGTCACAACTTTGTAAGGTTTTGCGGTTAGGCATTGTTTGACCTTATGATGGGGGAGGTGAGGTGTGGCCATCACTTGCCCCTCTAAGCTTAAGGGTATTCCATTAAAGGAATCTGGGGGTGTGGATCTTGTCCAAAGCCCGGGGCAGGGCTAAGGCCATGACACGACCCCATCGGGAACACCTGGGGGAGCTCGAGTTGGTCTGCATCGACAGGGCTCCCCCTTCTGGTGGTTTACCCTTACCAGACTCCCTGCACAACGGGCAGGAGTCAGATATAGTCAGGTCCATTCAGTGCCTAAGCCAATACTGCTCACATTCTGTAATCAATAAAGTTGTGGCCAAAATTTGCCCAAGAACATTAAGCTAATATCTGTGTCCTGGTGTGTTTTATTCCTCAATGAGGGGTGGTTGCGGGGTCTAGACATGCAGCTAGTTATATAGCAGAAGCAAAATGCTCTCAAATAACAACAGCTTGGTTTTTGATTTGCTTTTACTCAAAGTAAAAAGAAAATCCTCTCAGGTATCTTCTATGGCTCTCAAGCATCTTCTATGGCCAAGTCCACAGGTGAACAACTCATTGAGAATTTCAGGATTTGTTTAATGATTGTCACTCAGCAACTGCAATCCTAAACTATTAAGACACAGCTTGTGTGGATTCAGTGGTATAGCATTAAGTTCACCCTGTTGTAACAACTATTTGTCCAGTTCTGGTATAGGACTGGGTAGTTGAGATTAGTTTCTCAAAGAAGTGTCAAAGCTCTAAGATCAGTGTCTACCTGTATAAGGGAGAATTATTGTAAGTTAATATATAGATGGCGTTTAACACTGTTAAGATACAGGTACATTAACAAAACATCCTTGCCAATGTGTTGGAGAGGGTGTAACACAGTTGGCCGAACATCCCACATTTGGTTATGTGAACTTGCGCGGTCAGAGTATCTGCAGAATCAAGCCATATTACAAACCAACATTTCCAGTGTAATCCAAATCTGGGTTTATAGACAATATTCAAAGAAGACCAGCTCAATTTACGATACAAGGAAACTTTTTTTTAGCAGTGGCATGCTCTGAACAGCAAATGTGATGAGGAGGACTTCGTTGAAATTCAGCACACTTTTCTGAAATTATCTAATGAACATTCCAATGACTGGCATCTGAGTTTACAAACAAGGTTTGGGCGGGACTTGATAAATTGATCATCTCTTCTGGGAGGAAGGCAGAAGGGGCACTTCTTTGTTGTGTTTATATTTTTTGAAAATCAATAATAATAACAATAATAATAAATTGGGGAAAGGGAGAAGTGTCATTGCTCAAATCCAGACTCTTGAGTAGAAAGTCCTGTTGCTAATGCCATCTGTGCAAGAAGAACCATGCTTGATCAGTGCTGATAGCATTTCCCTTTGTTCACAGGTGCTTACCTTCCAAAACTCTTATTGAAAAAGATCTAGAGCCGAATCCTGGGTCAAACTAAAGCTCTTCTTTTGCATGTCAGACACAGAAGCTTATCAGAAATGCAAGTAAAAATCCAGAGGAACCTTGTGGAAGAGGCATGCAAGACACTTCTGAAGGATGTTCTCCAGCTTCTGTTCCTGCCCCCCAAACACCAGCATCTACCTTTACCTCTTGACATGTTGCTTTGAAGGGTCACCTGACTCTCAAGGACAACTTTGCTGGTGATATCAGGAACTGCCGGAGGAAGGAAAGGCTGTAGAAATCCTCTTGGGACACTGGGTTCCCCAGATCTACATAGTGGTGTGTTTATTCTTGATCAGACTGAGGGCTAAAGGAAATGAGACATGCTTGTTTGTTTTTTGGTTAAGCCAGGGATGGGGAAGTTTCTTGGCCCAACAGGCCTCACCTTTAAATCCCTCCAAAACCCAGAGGCCAACTCTTGATACTTGTCCATCATCTTGTGTCATGATGTGACTGTTAAGTGGGAGGTCCTGCCCATCTATCAAAGTTGACCTGTGGGTCAACTCCCTTCGAAGCAGCACCCAGCAGGATTGAGTCCTCTCCTCACTAGCTGATGAGCAATGGGTTCAATCCTGCTAGCTGCAGGGGTCTGCATCACAGCACATTTCCCACAGGGGAGAAAAAACCAACTGCACAAACAACATGGATAACCCCACATCCAGCTCATGCTCAGCCCTATATTTACACACGGGGAAATGGAAATGCCAAACTACTTCAAGCACACTGAATTTAAGTAGCTAGAATCAAAAAATTGAAAAATCATTATCAGTGCAGAAATGTGGGTATGTTTCACCCGTTTCCTTGTTATGAGAGGTATTCAACTATGCTTTACTCACAGCAGAGCTACGGAAATTAACAGGCCTAACTTAGTCATGTTCATTTATTTCAATGGGTCTACTTTGAGTAAAACCACCCTATATTTCTGCGTTTCCACCCCCTTCGTTCAGCCCAGACACTGAGGTCCAGCGCCAAGGGCCTTCTGGTGGTTCCCTCACTGCAAGAAGTGGAGTTACAAGGAACCAGGCGGAGGGCCTTCTCGGTAGTGGCACCCGCCCTGTGGAACGCCCTCCCACCAGATGTCAAGGAAATAAACAACTATCTGACTTTTAGAAGACATCTGAAGGCAACCCTGTTTAGGGAAGTTTTTAATGTCTGGTGTTTTATTGTGTTTTTAATATTCTGTTGGGAACCGCCCAGAGTGGCTGGGGAAACCCAGTCACATGGGCAGGGTAAAAATAATAAATTGTTGTTGTTAGCATTAAAAACAGGAAATCATTGCTTTAATTGGCTACTCAACAGATTCAGAGGTGTATTCAAAAACACAACGGAACACACAACAGTGTTTGCGGTTGGACAAAACTCTGTCACATTTGTTATAACGGAGCTTGCTTCTACATATATTCTTAAATTAAAAACACATTGCTTTACCTGGGCTCCTTTGGGAGGAAAAGGCAGGATAGAAAATTTAAAAACAACAAAAGATTTCTTAAAATTAAGATGCAGCACAAGAGATGGGAAACCTGCAGTTCTCCAGCTGTTGTTCAACTCCAACTCCCATAAGCCCCAACCAGCATGGCCAGTAGTCAGGGATGATGGGAGCTGAAGTCTAGGAACTTGGGGGGGGCAAAGGTCAGCCACCCCCAGTGTAAATAGTTTACACACCTGTTAATTTTGATTTCTGACCATTTTAAGTTGTGCAAAAAGTTTTCATGTACTCTCAGCAGGCCAATAAATTCAGCAGTCTTACAGGCCATTTTGCCAATTCGGAAATATAAGCAATTGTAGGAAAGTAAACTAGTTATGCTAGTGGGAGCCAGCATATTGAGTCCCACTAGTGCCATGGGAGTTTCCCTCCTCCCCACAAGCTCCATAAACAGCTCTGTGGGGTCAGGAGAACCCCCAAAACAGCTCACAAGGGGCAGAGAGGGGATATTGCTCTATCAGAGGAAGCATCTCTCTGCTGGCCTAATGGAACAGTCTCCCTAGTGCGACTCTGAATTCCACCCCATGTTTCCATTAATTCAAAACATAAACATATTGGACAACCAAAATATTGTTTCAGCCGTGGAGCGTTTTATTGGGAGAAAACCTGTGACTACAAAACATTGTCAAGCTTGTCAATACATTTTAAGTTACAGTTCTTAAACATTATTTTAGATAGTGCGGATTTTACAAAATAAAACTTTTATTTACCCAGCTTTGTCTTCTAAGTCACAGGACAAAAACTCAATAAATAGGCAAGGCTACTTCAGCATTTTAATGTTTTATACGCTGCACATTTGTGAAATTACTGTATAGCTTTTAGATGTTATTACAACTTATTCTCCTGACTGTGAGAAATTTTGTACAAACTCTTAGTTAAAGCTTGCATATTAGTGAAATACCCAGCAATCTCATCACATGTGAAACTGTCCTAGCACAACGGTCTATGCTATCACACATTCAAAACAGTGCATCACTTTTTTCCTGGCCCAACAAATGTTGGCATTGGTTAGTGTCTTTAATTCAGTGTTAAGATACCCTTTTTAAAATAAAAAATAAAAAATGGGGCTTATAATCATTAATTTTCTTTCATTTTATTATTGTTCTTTTAGTGACATGATCTTCCAATATCTATGAATAAAACTATTCCCTTTATAATAAGTGAAACTAATTCTGGTGAATTTTTTTAGGTAAGCCTATATTTAAAACACACACAAAATGTAGGGCATGATGCAGTCAGATATCCCACTATCTGGAACTGATATATTTAAAGTTCACATCGAAACCATCACTAATGCTACCCATCGCCTAAATAAATTATCCAAACAATGTGGTTGTTTAATGTCTTGTTTTCCTTGTATCTGCCAGAACTCTGATCATATTAGATCACAGAAATCATAGAACTGTAGAGTTGGAAGGGATCCTGAGGATCATCTAATCCACCCTCTTGCAAGGCAGGGATGTGCAGCTTTACTCACACATTGACAACCATTGGTCAGGTGACACTTCCTGAATGCAGATATGCTCCAAATTGACATCAGTTGGGAATGTTCATTCTTTTACTCCAACAAGTCCAACATGTTTTAGACCAGTAAAGGTAAAGGGACCCCTGACCATTAGGCTCAGTCGTGGCCAACTCTAGGGTTGTGGCACTCATCTCGCTTTATTGGCCGAGGGAGCCGGCGTACAGCTTCCGGGTCATGTGGCCAGCATGACTAAGCCGCTTCTGGTGAACCAGAGCAGCGCACAGAAACGCCATTTACCTTCCCGCCGGAGCGGTACCTATTTATCTACTTGTACTTTGATGTGCTTTTGAACTGCTAGGTTGGCAGGAGCAGGGACTGAACAACGGGAGCTCACCCCGTCATGGGGATTCGAACCCCCAACCTTCTGATCGGCAAGTCCTAGTACCAAACGAAAATTCCTGCAATAATTGACACTTTTTCTAAAGGGTAACTCACCCATTCACGTTATTTTCAGTTCCGTAAGCAGAGAACACCACAATGAAAACCACGTAACACAGGAGTCCATTGTGCTTCTTAGCGAAATCGCTGTTTCGAATGCTTCGCTCAGCTCTGGCTAAGTTTCCGGAACGCTCTTCCCAGTTAGAGACGGCTCAGAGTCCAGAGGATAGGAGAAATATGGTCCCGACACCAAAAACCCAGAGGGCTGAGAGAGGCTGACAGAGTGGCCCATTTGCAAGCAGCCTGGCGTGTAAGGTGGAGGTGAAGGTGCCGCTGTACAGCTAGACTCTGGCCTGGCAAATGAAAACTTGCCGAGAGAGCCGGCCGTGCAACTTGAGCTGGCGGCAGAGCTAGATTGTCTCGATGGAGTCCTTAAGCTAGTGGAGGTCAAGATCATTGGCAAAGTCTCCATCTGGTAGCTTCGGAGAGAAAACCGGATCGGCTGTGGCAGCGTTTGCTTCGGCCTTAAACACGTGCAGCAATAAACGGCGACAAAGGAGCCCACGAAAAGGAAGGCGAGGAATATTGATCCGACGATCAGGAATGGCACATAGACTGGTTCTGAGCGAGACAGGAAAAGTAAATTATGAACAGAATATAGCCAGGCTTTGTGCATTAGAAAATCATTGCTTATATTCTTCCGTTTTCGAACAAAGGGCTTCGCAAAGATGATGGCACAATAATCAGTCTTAATAGCATACCTGACACTAATTCTCTGGGTCACTCACTAATGGGTTGGAGCCAGACTAAATTAGTTCCACTTCGTTTCCAATCAAATCAATGGGACATAATTTAAGCTAAGATGAGCTTGTCCGATTGATTTTGATGATGCCTACGTTCAACAAACTGAGTCTGGATCCAACCCCAGCTAAAATTCTAACTGCAAGCATCTAAATTCTTCTTAGTCAGATCTCAACCAATTCCTGCACCAATCCATATTTTTTTCTGGTCAGCCTCCACTTTCTACACATGGAACAAAAATCTCACTGGACAAGTTAAAAAAAAAAGTTTGCGATCAATGATTCCACCCTCTACTAGAATTCCCCAGTTAGTTCAAGCCGCCATTCTAACCCTGTATTTCCATTCAGGAAACTTTCCTTACTTGAAAGTTGTTTGTTGTTAGAAGAGTAACTATTTCCAACAATATTTTTTTCCACTTGGCATGTCTGAACCTACTTTGTCTACAGAATGCTTCCTTTTTCTTTGCTCCCCATTTCTTCTCCTTTCTGTTTAACACCGACCCTGATAAAAACTTTTGCGAAATTCACAAGGCTATCTCACCGCTTGTGGTTATTACTTTTAGATGGTCCTAAGAAAAGTACTGCACTAGAGAACCTGGCATAATTTTCTTATTTTCAAGAGTGAAGGAAGTGCTTTTGGTTTCCAGCAATTTTCCTCTCCATTATATGAAATGAACACGTAAATTCCAAAACTGGAAATGTCTTAAACCAAAACGCTACAGCTCCAGAGCTCTAGAATGCCTTTTTATGAAGACAGTGAAATAAAGATTTTGTTGCAGAGTTAAGTCTGCAGTCCTGACAACTGCTGAACTCAGTGGAACTGGTGAATGGAGCTGCAAACCTAGGCACACTTTAACTTGGGAATAAGTCCCAACGAATTCATAGGAAGTCGGAGGAAAGATGCCCCAAATTTGGCTGCAAATAATTTGCTGGCTGTATTTGCAAACTTCTTCAATTTTTTTACAAGATGCAGAAAACGGGGCAGCAGGTGCACTGACTCAACAGGGATCCTGACTCTGAAAGGGATAGTAGAGCAATTCTGCTCTTTTGAATGTTAAGGTTACAGCTTTGTGCACAGTTACTTGTTATGGGAGCTTAGATCTGATGTCAATCTTTGTGATTTCAGTGGGGACTGTTCTATATTTTATTACTGTTTTGTGCTTGAGACTTTCTTTTCAAATTAGGTGGGGCAATTGGGTTTTTTCCTACAAAACATCAACAACGTGCTTTGGCACTACTAAGAACATAAGAAGAGCCTGCAGGATGAGGCCAATGGGCCACCTAGTCCAGCATCCTGTTCTCACAGTTGCCTGTGGGAAACCAGCTAGTAGTATTCAAACACAAGAGCCCTCTTCCCTCCTGTGGTTTCCAGCAACTGACATTCACAATGTGACCTGAATATTTTCCTATTTACCCAGTGATCCAATTCTGAAGATCTAGGAAAACAAAAAGGAAAGATAAAAGTTGCAATAATGTTGTATTGCATCTTCTTTTACTGCAGTATATTTGGGGTGGGCTTTAAAGGGATTCTATTTTATTTTATTGAAGTTGCTTTCCTGGACTGGACAGCAGCAAAGTTTATGATGGGTTGAAGGTTTTCTAATCCAAGTACTGACTGCCCAAGATAGCAGCTTTGAAAGTAGTAAGTCCATACTACGTACCTGAACAAGAAAGGTAGTGATCTCTCTGTAATATGTTTGTGTCCCATGAAAGGGCTGCTTTCTACCCCTTTTTAAAAGTCTAGGGAGTCAGTAAAGTTCTCCCAAGCATCGCCCATGAGCTCTGCTATTTATCTGCGACTCTGATCCTCTCTCAGCGGATTAAAAGCATGAAATAGAAAGGGGGAAAATGCTTGTCAGACTTTATATTTTTGAGGATTTACCAAGCCCACCTGCTTGGCTGGTGAATAACATTTTGAGAGCAATCGTGTGCAAGTTTACTCAGAAGTCCCACTGTGTCCAATGGGGCATATTCCTCCGTAAATGCACACAGAATTGCAGCCTTTGTCCTTTAATAACTAGTGAAAATAGCAGTGCCACACATGACCCCACATCTGATTCGGGGCAGATCCTGACCTCCAAGGATAGGTAGCAAATGCCCTTCACTTCTAGACAGAGTTTGACCTAAAGACACCCCCACTTTAAAAAAAACCAAAAAACTTTTACAATGAATTCAGCTAATTAAACAGTCCTAAAATTTATCCAAACCTCTCCATTCTTAAGGAAATCAGCCCTGAGTGCTCACTGGAAGGACAGATCGTGAAGCTGAGGGTCCAATACTTTGGCCACCTCATGAGAAGAGAAGACTCCCTGGAAAAGACCCTGATGTTGGGAAAGATGGAGAGCACAAGGAGAAGGAGACGACAGAGGACGAGATGGTTGGATAGCGTCTTCGAAGCTACAAACATGAGTCTGACCAAACTGCGGGAGGCAGTGGAAGACAGAAGTGCCTGGCGTGCTCTGGTTCATGGGGTCACGAAGAGTCGGACACGACTAAACGACTAAACAACAACAAAATTTAGTTAAAGAAAGAATAGCTAAGCGCCAAGGACTATGCAATGTAGTGGCTTTCTAAAACACCACAGTGAGCTTTTTGCTAGAAAAAGGGATCAGGGTTTTCTTAAGATTAAAGGTAAACCTGCAACAACTGCTAGAATGCGTTCCGGAAAGACAGGCGGATTTCAACGCTACCCAAACTCTCTTGGGAATAAAGTCCTGGGACTTCTGAGCAGCCACTCTCAGGGCTTGGCGTGAAAAATAAATTTAGCCCAGCAATTTTCCTTTCATCAAGGCATGTGGTGGGGACCCATACAGGAGGAATATTTAAGGCTGCCAACCTGCGCCCACTTTCTTCGCTCCAAGTTCCGCGGAAATTTATGCCCAAGGAAATACACACATAAGCTGCCTGCTCTCCCTGAAGGTGCTTGTGGTTCCACACAGCCTGAAGGGCAAAATCGAAACGGGTGATTTGTAGTGGGATCCACAGGCACCAGGGCAGGAGGATTGGACTGTGAGAACAGCCATCTTCCAATATCTAAACGGCTGCCCCATGGAGGACAGAGTGAGCTTGTTTTCTCCTGCTTTTGGACGCTACTAACCAAGGACTTCAATTTACAAGAAAGGAGATTCCGACTAAACATTAGAAGTAACTTTCGGACTGTATGAGCCGTTTGACAGGAGAACAGCCTCTCTTGGGAGGTGCTAGGCTCTCCTTCCTTGAAGGTTTTTAAGCCGAGGTTGGACGGCCATCTGTCATGGATGATCTAGTTGAAATTCTTGCATTGCAGAGGGCTGGACTAGACAACCCTCGGGGGTCCCTTCCAACTCTACGATCCTAACACATCACATTGATTCCTGCAATCACAGAGGGTTCGACTAGATGACTCAGGATCCCTTCCAACTCTGCATTTCTTCCTGTATTGCACGGGGATGGACTAGATTATTATTATTATTATTACTATTAAATTTTATTTATACCCCGCCCTCCCCAGCCAAGACTGGGCTCAGGGTGGCTAACACCAGGTAGAAAACAATTAATTGAAATACAACTTAAAAACAAGATTAAAACACAACATTCAGATGATGACTCTTGGGATCCCTTCCAACCCTGCATTTCTTCCTGCATTGCACATGGTGGACTAGATGATGATGATGATGATGATGATGACCATTATTATTAAATTTTATTTATACCCCGCCCTCCCCAGCCAAGACCAGGCTCAGGGCGGCTAACACCGGGTATAAAACAATTAATTGAAATACAACTTAAAAACAAGATTAAAATACAACATTCAGATGATGACTCTCAGGATCCCTTCTAACTCTGCATTCAGTCCTGAATTGCACGGGGGTGGACTAGATGCCGCCCAGGGCGCCCTTTCCAACTCCGAGTCCGCGTTTCCTCGCCACCCGGGAACCCGCTTCTTTCCCCCGCAACCCAACCCCACTCCTCCCTCCCTCCCTCCTTCCCCGCCCGGCGGTTCCCGGCCGACACTCACGGGCGCTCCCGGCCGGCTGCTCCGCTTGCGCCGGGTCGTTGGTGCAGCCGCCCTGCTCGAGTCTCGCGCCGGCGTCGGCGCAGCAGTAGCGCAGGGCGCACGAGCCGCAGCAGATGGCGGCGTCGGGCGCGTCGAAGCGCTCGGGGCAGGCGAAGCCGGCCGAGTAGGCGCCGCGCGCGTCCACCCAGCCGTGGCAGTACTCGCCGCCGCCCAGCGCCGCCGCCACCGCCGGGCCGCCCCACCGCCCGGCCAGGCAGCAGCAGCAGCAGCCCAGCGCCAGGCAGCGCAGCCACGCGCCCGGGCCCATGGCCGACCCTCGGGCGACTCCCGCTGCCCACCCCGAGGCGCCCCCTGAGGAGGGAGAAGGCGGGGACGGCGCTCCAGGCCGCCGCCGGCCCCTCCTGCTCCTCCTCTCCCCGCCGAAGCCTCTGGGCCACCGGCGTCGAGGCTCCCCCTTCCGAGAGCGCCTCAGGGAGGGCTTCGCGCCCTTCTCGGGGATGGTGGCTTTCGCCTTGCCCTCCGGGGTACGTTAGAAGGGACCACGAGGGTCCTCTAGCCCAGTGGTTTCCAACCTTTTTTGGGGAGGGCCATGCCACACCTAAGCATCTCTAAAATCTTGATTGACACCCCCCCCTACGTGACATATAGTGCTTATTATTCAAAAGTGAACTGTTCAAGTGGAGGAAGCCGAAAAAGCCATTAACTGTTGATAACTCATTCTGGAATTGCCCCCCTTAAAAATCAAATTGCCCCACGTTGGGAACCATGGCTCTAGCCCAACCCATTCTATGCTAACTGTTATTATGATGGTGCTTACATATACAGTGGTACCTCGGGTTACATACGCTTCAGGTTACATACGCTTCAGGTTACAGACTCCGCTAACCCAGAGATAGTACCTCGGCTTAAGAACTTTGCTTCAGGATGAGAACAGAAATTGTGCTCCGGTGGCGCGGCAGCAGCAGGAGGCCCCATTAGACGGGCTCAAGGCGGCTTACTAATTATTAAGAGAAAAGAGAACCGCTAACGACATGGATAATTATAACTTGAGGGTGTAATCGCAATAAGTAAATGTCATTCTTTCCAGCCAGCCTTTTAAGCAGACCCAAGCGTGTGAGAGCGGCAAGAAGGCCCATGGAGCCACCTGCTTCCCTTTCCCAAACAGGCCTTGAGGGCAGTGCAAGGGGGCGCAAAATAATAATAATTAATAACAACAACAACAAACAAACAAGGAATTGTCCCTATTGCCCAGGGGCAGTCCCGGATTTACGTATACTCCAACGTGAAAATAGGGGCATCCTATTCCATCATCATCATCATACATTTATTATTTATATCCCCGCCTATCTGGCTTGGTTGCCCCAGCCACCCTGGGTGGCTCGCAACATATATAAAAGCATAATAAACATGGAACATTTAAAGAACTTCCCTGTATAGGGCTGCCTTCCTATGTCTTCTAAAGGCTGTGTAGGTTACTTAACTCCTTGGCTTGGGAGGTCGCATAACTCCATACCCTCCAACAGTTCACCGATGAAAATAGGGACATCCGATGGAAAAGCAGTCATTCTGGGATTAAATAAGAAACCAGGATGGCTTCTGTAAAGCTGGTAATGTTTCTGGGTAATAGGGACACTTGGAGGGTCTGTAATAATGACAGTGGTGCCCACCTGATGCCCACTTGAGATGTGCTGGAACTGAGTTCCCATGAGCTCCAGCTGGGGAAAAAACATCTTGCTACCTACATAGAAAACTGTAACTGAGGGTGTAATCGTTGTAAGTAAATGCAGTTCTTTCCAGCAAGCCTTTAAGCAGGCCCAAGTGTGAGAGCTGTAACCAGGCCCACAGAGCCACTTGCTTCCCTGTCCCAAACATGCATTTAGAACAGTGCCAGGGGGTGCAGAATAATAATAATAAATAAAAACAGAATGGTTGCAAAAACAATAAAGGGGTGGGGTTTTGTCCTCGCTTAGGGCACTTGCCATGCCTCCCTCAGGCTGAAACACCTGTGTCAGACCTGCCTAGAGGCACCTCATCCAAAACTGTTTTCGTAGCCATTTCTTTAAAGGTTTGGTCCAGCCAAAATGGGATGAAAATGTTTAAACAGGTATGATTAAAGGAGGGGGCAGAATTATAAGATCCAATTTTGCCTGCAAAAGGTCCCCTTGCAAAACATGTCCATAGACCAAGGAGCGGGGATTGGCGTGTGCACAGTATGTATGCATGCACAGTACAAACATGTGTTAGCTTGTTTGCAATGTGTGAAACAATTCATAGAATCATAACATTGTAGAGTTGGAAGGGACCCCAAGGGTCATCTAGTCCAACCCCTTGCAAGGCAGGAATCTCAGCTAAAGCTTCCATGACAGATAGCCGTCCAACCTCTGCTTAAAAACCTCAAAGGAAGGAGGCCCGAGACCCCAGGGGGAGAAATCCTAGCCAGAAGTCCATCAAAAACAAGTGGCCATTGTGGTATCAAGCTGTTTGTTCAATGACATATCTTACGATCCTTTTTTCTTATTTATTTTTTAACAGTGTCGGAAGACTCATGCATCCCCTTCCCACTTGGAACCGAATCCCTGGTTGCATTTGGCTTCTGAAATCTATGCAGACTGAGCCAACACTTTTTTTTACAAAAAAAAGTGGTCTGAAAGACTAGAAACTTGCTTTAATAAATTTAATCTGCTAAACATGACACTTCATGAGCCTGGTATTGCACAACAAACCCAGCAGGTTATGGAATGCATACAGCTTCAAGCATGACAGGCCATAAAGGTAAATATTTAGGAAAGCCTATTTCTGTATGTTCCAGATAAATTGTGAATCAAGTCAAAAAATGCCTAGGATGCTTATCACACAGTGGGAACCCTTGGATGAAAGCTCTCAGTGGTATCTGACAAGCTAAGCTGTCTTCCTCCTGACAAAGTTGATGTTCTATTTACCTCAGTAAAAAGATGGAGTTAATTCTGAATGCCTGCCTGGTCTCCCTTCAGCTTTCTCTTGAGAAGAGGGGAGTAGAATAAGAAAAAAGAAAATATGCATATATTAGGAACTGGAGCAATGCAGACATTGTGGGACCAACAATTAATTGCAATGGACAATCTCCCATTCTGCCCTTTCTCTACTTGTTCTCCAGTGCCTAAAACAAATCTATAGGACAGTTAGAAAGGGCAAGATGAGTAACTGAAACTTAATGATAATGCTAGTGTTTATAGGTATACAACAACCCACTGTCAAGATTAGTCTGTGGAAACAGACTCTTGCATAAAGGTTCTTTGCAAATCTGGGAAAGTAAATGAGGTAATGATTAAAAGAAATGATTGGGGGAGGCAGGGGGATAAGGGGGAAAGCAAAAAGGAGATGCAAGCAGGAATGTATTAATGCAAATTAACCTATTATATTTTGTAAGTCTAAGAGAGAACATCTTGTCCATTTTCAGTTTTGTTTTGTCTTTCTTCCCTAATTTGGTCAATAATAGGTTTGCAATTATGACGGGGAATGTCCCAGTTGATTACTTTGGCTTCTTCTATATTTTCACTTTTAGAAATTAAATAGATTGGCATTATAATGTCATTCAGGTATTACTAATGATATTCATACTAATACCAGTAATTAGTATGTCACACATACTAATACAGATAATTAACAAAATGCAGCTTTTGTGATAAAAGTCCAGTTGGATTCTCTTTTTAGCTTTGTATTTTCCAATAACTTAGGAGATCTCATAAGCATATTTCATCTCTCCCATCCCCCAAAAAGAGAATTTTATTGGAGTTTGAGCTTGGTGATTTGCTTTGACAAATAATGGAAAGGGGAAACACCCTTTTATGAGTTACAACATACATACATAAAAATACATGCATATAATCAAATTCAGCCTGAAAATTGCTCAGAAACCAAGAGTTAGAGCTGTTCTGTGTTTCCAATATGTTTTCTGTCTCCTGTTTGGCTGTCCTGAGTAATTGTCACATACAGCTGTCATACAAAGAGCAGTGTTGTTAACTGGGCAGGTTCCCAGTCACTTCCTATTTGCAATGCTCTGATGCTTACATTGCTATGCACTCTTGTCACAGTATTTCTTCTGTCATTGCATCTCCATAGATAAGCCTTTTGTAATAATGACTTAAGGGCTATTTGTCTCTTTCCAAGGCTCAGGCCTAGTGATCCTGTTAAACCATTGAGAAGAGTATTGCAATATTAACAAAGCAAAGTATGACATATTTGAATTGGCCGATTTCCCCGTTCCATGCATTTTTAAAACAAGACATCTTTCCCACTTCTGCCAGCAACTCTGTCAGTCCATTTTAAGGCACGTTGAGTCAACGGCGAATTGTTTTGTCGTTTTATATGGATGTCCATCCCATGCCAAAGACTCAGATAGGGAACAAAGGAAAACAATGAAGTTCCATCACATTCACTGAAAATTCACCAGCCCGCACAAGTAGGTCTTGCATGACTTCCCAACGGTGCTTAAGCCTGTATTTCGGCAGGTCTGTAGCGGGACGCCCTTGTTGTCTGAACCTGATGCACACCAATGTATTGATACAGAATGCTCCAAACAAAAACACCCCTCGATTTGCAAGTTAATCAAGTGGGAACTGAGCATTTTGCAAAAGGCAAAGTAAGATTGGGAAATCCTCTAAGAAGAGGAGTTGGTTTAATAAACTATATCACCCTCAGCATAACCAAGCACTGTGTCCAGTGTTGGCATTATTATGCAGCCTAGATGATGCTACATCTCAGTTGTTACCTCCTGCAAGCATCCTCTAGTCACAGCGGTTCTCAACCTGTGGGTCCCCAGATGTTGTTGGACTACAACTCTCATCATCCCTGAGCTCTGGCCTTGCTAGCTAGGGGTGATGGGGGTTGTAGTTCAACAACATCTGGGGACCCACAGGTTGAGAAAGGCTGCTAGTGCTTCCACACTTCTTGGAAAGAACTTGTCTGCCTTGAACATGTATGTGTGGAGCAGAATAGGAGTACTCTGAGCATCAGCTAGAGTTGGGGTGAATACAGAGATGTGAGGACCTGGGGAAAGCTACTTTCCCTCCTGTTCCCTGACCCAACAACATTCTAGAATTAATAAAGAACTAATGGACATACCAAGAAATCTGGGTCACCTGCGTCTCCACTATACATTCTTGAGAAAAGGAGCAATAAGAGGACACTAGAGAAAAGAAAAATAAACAAAAAAATTTTTTCCCTTCCAGTAGCACCTTAAAGACCAACTAAGTTAGTTCTTGGTATGAGCTTTCGTGTGCATGCACACTTCTTCAGATACACAGTGTGTATCTGAAGAAGTGTGCATGCACACGAAAGCTCATACCAAGAACTAACTTAGTTGGTCTTTAAGGTGCTACTGGAAGGAAAAAAAAATTTTTGTTTTGACTATGGCAGACCAACACGGCTACCTATCTGTAACAAGAAAAATAAAGACAGCTATTATTGCCTGTTGAGTAGTTTTAGACTTTGTATTTAAGGGGTCACCCTCTTTAGATGGTGTGTATGACTCCACTTCCTTCAAAATGTGCTACGCCACCCTTGCAGCGTTTAGGAACTCCTCATTCTGCTGAACTGGGATCTGGACTTCTGCCCGAAAGCTCTACTCAGATGGTACCACTGGTTTCCAAGGGATTCCTCTGTCGCCTGCTGTCCTATGCTCCTTCCCCAGAATAAGGCTTTTGTGGCTGGGGAAGGACACTAGCAGGAAATGGGAAGCACTGGCCAAGGAGCGTGTTGTAAATGTTCATACTGAACAATTTTACTGCCTTATGGTTGCTTTGAAGAAGGCATGGTGAACCGAGCCCCTGCTACCTCTCCCCCCAATGGGCTATTGGCAGATTCCAAGACCACGGCTACTGTTTTCTTCATGTACCCCTCTTGCTTCTGGGATGGCAACTGTGGGGCAGAGCTGTCTCTCTCAAGGGCCACTGGTGACTGATCATTGTTTGGAGTGTGGAATAATTCCTTCTGGGAAAGTTTCAGAGTCTGTTCTGAAGGCTGGTTTGGGAAACCTGTGAACTTAACCTGGTTCACACTTTCTGAAACAATACATGAGATACAGCCAAGTAATGTATGCAAAACATTTCTGCTCAGCAGAAATTCCTATGATGCTCTTCACACGTCTTCAGCACCCACATCCAGTTAGAAGCACAGGAATTCCTTGTGAGTTAATAGCCTTGTATTTGCAATATCTTTGTGAGCAGCAAATTGTTTGGCAAGCTAATCCCCAGGAGGCAGGGGTCCACACAGAGCAAAGCATTAAGGTCCTTCTCACTGGTAGATGCCCTGGCTTGCTATTCTAAGCAGTAAGCTTGATCTAGGCAGTGCTATTATTGGGGAAAGTGAGTTTCTCTTTAAGGAGGTCACTTCCCAGCAAAATAGTCTTTTACCTTTTCTGGCATCCCTTGGCCAGATTTGGCCCTCTGGAGACACTTTTATCTGTTTCTTGGTGGACTGACTAGGTTTCCATAAAGATGTAGTTAGAAGCCTCTTCCAGCCTCCAAATCACCTTCTGGAGAATAGGCTGGTCCCTGGGAATATTATCTTTGCTGTTATATCTGTTAGTAAAATAGTTTCAGTAAACCGCTTAGAAGTTTTACTCTTTAAGCGACATACAAATTATGTCAAATAACATATGTATTGTTTTAGTAAAAATAATATAAATATTCATATCATGCTTTGAAATATAGCCACAAAGGTTCTTATTACCAGGACTCATGTATGTGTACCTTATTTCCTGGTGATAATATATGTTCTATATGAAACGTTTCCCGTAATATCTTTAAGATTACAGCAGATGTGTCATCTTTACTTTCTAACCGAGGTGCACAGAGAATGAAGCTAAGGAGGACTGGCAAGTCTGTTCTAGTGGCCCCTTTGATCCTTTTGTCTCCTAGAAAAAATATTGGGAAAAACCAAGCACTAAGAAGAATCACAGCGAAAATGTCACATTCCTCTCTCTAATTGTAAAATGCATGTATATATTAATTAGAGCAAGGAGAATGGAACTTGCCAAAGGCTGATGCAGTTTTCAGCACCTTTGGTGATTTATCACTGAACTCCTGTCTGGGGGAACAGGGGCAAATGCATTTTATTTTCACTTCCTCTTAAATCTCCTTCCGTCATTTCACGGTGGGAATATGGGTGTGGATCTCTCCATCTGACCACTTGTCAAACATTTCAAACGCCTGCGTTGCTAATTTGAACCACCAGCAGGTTAAGGGAAACAAGAAAGAACAAAGTGTGCTGTGTACCAGCAATAAAACTCTCTAGACCAGCAGCATGTTTGTAAAAAAAAAAAAAGTTCTGCTGTTTCTCAAGCTCCTTGCAATGCGAGGGCTACTTTTTCTCTCCATCCTGCGTCATCATAGAAATAAGGAAAAGTTTGCTTTTCTCCTCAAATTTTGGTTTTTGTTTTGTTTTGTTTGCAGCTGATAAAGAGCTGTTCTAATTCTTCTTGCCATCGCTTTTCCTTTACAAAGATAAGCATACGATGGGTTTCTAACCCACAAATAGCCTGGACAAAAAGGCAGTCTTATGATAATGAAAGTCTAATTCATTCCTGACCCTTTTAGCATGAGTTGAGGTGGTTGTATAGAAGCCCCACCGTGAGAAATTTTGCTAGGGCGAATGAATCTTTTTTTGCATCTGAAATTCTGCCCATGCTTTTTCAAATGCCAGTGGAGGAATATCAAGTTGCCCTGAAATTTCACTTCAAGTGAAATTGGAAGGAAAATGGTATTGTCAAAACTGAATGCAAATTTGTATTTAAGGTGCTGCTATAGTAAAACAAAGACACATCAATCCCTGGCAGAAACGGATGAGTAATTGTCTCGTGATTTGGGCAGCTGGGTCAAGAATTATAGAGCAAGCAAGACATTGCTGCTTCTTGGGCCAACTGGTCTTTCATGTTAGTGCAGGCAAACTTGGGGGTTATGCAGAGCTCTTCCTCTTCATTGCTTTCTCCAGCTGTTCTTGGGAATCCAGGTAGTACAATGGCTAAGAACGAAAGCTGTTACTGAGCCTAAAAGCCTTCCATTCAAATCTTACTGCAGCCACAAACATCTTTCTGCATCAGTCCCACAGCTACAATACTTAGACCCTGGCCTACCTTATCAGGTTGTTCTAACACAGGGCTCCTCAACCTTTTTGGGCCCGGAAACATTTGCAAATTTCTTTTAATTAACAGAATTTGTGTACCTCTAAGCCTCTAAACGGTTAACAAAAGAATTTAAAAATAGATTAAAATAGTCAAAAACCGACACTAAAAATAGGTTTATAAAAAAGCAAAAGAATAAAATCAAAAGTATACGTGATAAGCTAAAATTACAGATTAAAGTATACATCAACTTTACATGTCAGGTTAAACTTTTGTGGGCACTGCAAAATACTCATTTCACATAAGAAAAACTGCTGATGCTCAAGACTCCTCCCCCTACAAACAGGCAAAACACCCACACACCCCAAAACTAATAAAACAGACCAAAGAAAGTCAACCCAGCTGCCAAACAATCCCTGCAAAGCTGTTATTCATTCATTTTAAAGATAAAATATGGTAGAGGCAGGGTGCCTGAGGGTGTCACGTTGGTGACTGCGGGAGTAAGGGAATAATGATACAAATCAAGTTAAGCACCTTTCAATTTCATTGATTTCAGCTAAAAAAAGTAAGCGCATGCTGTATCACATTGAAATCAAGGGAACTTAATAATAATAATAATAATAATAATAATAATAATAATAATAATAATATTTTATTTATATCCTGCCCGCCAGCTGAAGCTGGGCTCAGAGCAGCTAACAACTGTAAAAATAACACAGTTTACATAAAATCACAATCAATTAATTGAAATACATTCTAAAACCAATTCATTCCAAAATCAATTCAGAGTCAAATTAATGGCATACATACTTTTGGCCTGATCATATCCACATATTATACATAGCATTTAAGAACTATGTAAATGCTAAGTATTATTCCGCATTTGGCTTAAATAGCAAAAATAAAAGCTCTGCCAACTGATGAACCTAAGAGTCAGCCCCACTGAACACAGCAGGATTTAATTCTGAAACAAACGTAGATAGGATTCTGCTGCGTATGTTGCAGGGCTGCATTTGCTGCGTTTTAGGAGGTTGTTTGAAACTTTGAAACTCCTGCGTTAAAATTTGTGCAGGCCCCCCCAATTGCCTTCATTACTACAGTGCTAAAGTGGCTTGGACTGATCTGTTGATTATTATCAACGATGACAGAAAGGTCTGCTGCAAAGTTGCTAAGAATTGCAGTTTTGGTGTGACACTCTCGGTGAGTTTAAGGCATCGTGGTGCATCCATATATCCACGGTGAGGAATGGGGCTGACCTCACTGGTGACAATGGCATCCCATACACAAACCATATGAAATCAAGAAGTTGCCTGATAAGTGGGCAGGTATTTGTGGATCCAATGTTAGGCTAGCCATTGGAATGTCTTCATGGGCTAGACTAAAAGCCTTTAAGCCACAAAGCAGCCACAGTGATTCTAATGACTGCCCTCATGAATGGGGCGAGAATAGGCTTTAGGCTCCCAGCTCAGGACACAGGCTCATTTGACTGCCAAAAAAACAGCTGGGGAGGCTTAGGCACTCCCAGCAAAAGAAGCTGGCCGGGTGCGAGCTAACCAATGAGCCTGTTCTTCTCTGCAGCTCTGAAAGCATGGGGCAGCCGATTCAAACCCCAGTCACTTTTCCAATAATAAATTGCTTGTTACAAAAGTTGGGTGCCTTCCCCAATCTCTGCAAGATTCCTGGGGGTTCCAGGCACTCACCCCGGGCTTGTGTTACTTTGGAGAATTGAGGCACAGCAGAGACTGTTGTAGCTTTAAGAAAGATGGTTTATTCCCCTATTTACACCTTCAGTTTGCATGGAAGGAGTCCAGATCTTACAGCATGGCCCTTTCAAGAGGGCCTTGTACGCCCGCAGCAGTGCAGCCAGCCTTCAGCTAGCCTGCCCAAGATGATGGCAATGGTGATTACATTTATACCCCACCCATCTGGCTGCGTTTCCCCAGCCACTCCAGGTGGATCCCAGCAGAATAGTAAAGACAGGATTGTTATGTTGAGGGTGAACATATCAGACGACAGAGTGGTTCTTCAAACAGCTCTTCTTTACTCACAAGCCAGAACAGAACTGAACTGAAGGGTTCAGCCAGCCTGCTTATATAGAGCTCCACTACAACACAACTGTAACAACTTTCTGTAACTATCCAATCACTGAATGTCACTTTCAATCCCTTATTTGCATATGTGGACCTGAGTGAAAACTATCTACAGTATCCCCCTGTTGGCCCAGGGTGAGAACTTCAGTACATAACAAGGATAAAACATCAAACACTAAAAACTTCCCTAAACAGATGTCTTCTAAAAGTCAGATAGTTGTTTATTTCCTTGACATCTGAAGGGAGGGCCTGGTTCCCTGTAGCTTCACTTCTTGCAGTGAGGGAACCGCCAGAAACCCTCAGAGGAGGACCTCAATGTCCGGGCTGAGCGATGGGGGTGGAGATGCTCCTTTAGATATACTGGTCCGAGGCCATTTAGGGCTTTAAAGATCAGCACCAACACTTTGAATTGTGCTCGGAAACGTACTGGGAGCCAATGAATATCCATTAGGTCTAGGACATGTTAAATCAGAGGTCAGCAAACTTTTTCAGAAGAGGGCCAGTCCACTGTCTCTCAGACCTTGTGGGGGGCCGGATTATATTGGGGGGGGGGGTGAACGAATTCCTATGCCCCACAAATAACCCAGAGATGCATTTTAAATAAAAGGACACATTCTACTCATGTAAAAACACACTGATTCCTGAACCGTCCGTGGGCCAGATTTAGAAGGCGACAGGGCCGGATCCGGTCCCCAGACCTTAGTTTGCCTACCCATGTGTTAAATGGTCCCGGCAGTCACTCCCTTTCACCAATCTAGCTGCCGCATTCTGGATTAGTTGTAGTTTCCGCGTCACCTTCAAAGGTAGCCCCACGTAGGGCACTTCTTCTCTTCCCCAAACCCCTTGCTACCAGACTGCCTTTTCCTGTCACCTCACAACCCCCCAATCTTCCAACCCCCCCTGCCTCTGTTCACACCTCAAGGCAGAGGGCAAAGGACAGTTCTCTTGCATTGCCAGCGGCTCTCAATGGTCTTGTATTGTTTCTTAACGGCCCTGGCTTGGCAAGGTCATTTTGCATAAGCTAGCCCAGGGAATCCTACAGCTTGTATCTCTCCCTTCACATCCCAAATAATCAAAATCCTACCAGTTATTAATTTCTAGGGGTTTGGGGGGTGTCTCCCACAAATCTATAACAAGACTTACTGAAACGAAGTGACTAGTTCCCAAGACATAAAGGTAAAGGGCACCCTGACCATTAGGTCCTGTCATGGCCGACTCTGGGGTTGTGGCGCTCATCTTGCTTTATTGGCTGAGGGAGCTGGCGTACAGCTTACAGGTCATGTGGTCAGCATGACAAAGCCGCTTCTGGCAAACCAGAGCAGCGCACAGAAACGCCTTTACCTTCCCACCGGAGCGGTACCTATTTATCTACTTGCACTTTGACGTGCTTTCAAACTGCTAGGTTGGCAGGAGCGGGGACCGAGCAACGGGAGCTCACCCTGTCGCAGGGATTCGAACTGCCGACCTTCTGATCGGCAAGTCCTAGGCTCTGTGGTCTAACCCACAGCGCCACCCGCATCCCTAGTTCCTGCGATATACAGAGGGACAAAACTGCTTGTTTGAAAAGTGTCTTAACCTAATGAGCTGATCTTGCCTTTGGTTAAACTCACTTGCATGGAGTGTGTGTCTGTGTGTGCTTGTGACACTATGCAGTGGGAAGCCATCCTTTTCTGCTGTGTGCATGACCATGGGTATAGCTGGGGAGGGGCAACTGCCCCCCCGTAAAGTAAAACAATAGAAATACTTAACTAACTGACCAATCACATCGGTTCTGCCCCTTCTAACAAAAGTCCTGCACCCCCCCCCAACAGAAATCCTGGCTATACCCATGTGCCATGAAGATCATGGCCACTGGTCCCATCACCTCCTGGCAAATAGAAGGGGAAGAAATGGAGGCAGTGAGAGATTTTACTTTCTTGGGCTTCATGATCACTGCAGATGGTGACAGCAGTCACGAAATTAAAAGACCCCTGCTCCTTGGGAGAAAGGCGATGGCAAACCTAGACAGCATCTTAAAAAGCAGAGACATCACCTTGCCAACAAAGGTCTGTATAGTTAAAGCCATGGTTTTCCCAGTAGAGATGTATGGAAGTGAGACCTGGACCATCAAGAAGGCTGATCGCCGAAGAATTGATGCTTTTGAATTATGGTGCTGGAGGAGACTCTTGAGAGTCCCATGGACTGCAAGAAGATCAAACGTATCCATTCTTAAGGAAATCAGCCCTGAGTGCTCACTGGAAGGACAGATCGTGAAGTTGAGGCTCCAATACTTTGGCCACCTCATGAGAAGAGAAGACTCCCTGGAAAAGACCCTGATGTTGGGAAAGATGGAGGGCACAAGGAGAAGGGGACGGCAGAGGACGAGATGGTTGGACAGTGTTCTCGAAGCTACAAACATGAGCCTGACCAAACTGTGGGAGGCAGTGGAAGACAGGAGTGCCTGGCATGGTCTGGTCCATGGGGTTACGAAGAGTCGGACACGACTAAACGACTAAACAACAACAACATACCCATGTGCATGACCCATGGCAAGCCTTAACCTCACCCACTCCCCTCTCCTAGGTGACACTGGATGGCTGATCTGATTCTAATGGACGTTATGCACACACCCAGATCTGCTTCCTTCCTTCTTTTTGGGGGATAGTTTATCATAAAAGAGGCCACCAAGCTCTTCCTCTGCACCAGCCATGAGCAAGCTTTTAGTTTACACCTTCCCTGACCCCCTCTTCCTTTACTATGTGACTGAGAAAGAAACTGGAGGCACACACTTCTTTTTAAAAATAATAATAATAATGCTTTATTATTCATTTTCCATATATATACACAACACGTAGTCATCTTCATTTTGATCAATCCAGTAATAATATCACAAGAGACACATACAGTTTCAACTATGTGCTTTCTACATGAATCTATGACTTCCCACCATCTCCATGTTTCCTTTATATTAAACATCTTGCTTTACTTAGTTTTACTTATAGTTTAAAGTCAGTTGCCACCATGGGTGTAGCCAGGTGTTTTAGGGGGGCAGAATATTAGTTAGCAATGTATTTTTATTGATGTTTGGGGGGAGCAGCTGCTACACACTACCCGCTACACACATGACCACCGCTTCTTGTTATAGTTTAAAATCTAGCACAGTCGTACCTTGCAAGTCGAATGGAATCCGTTCCGGAAGTCCGTTCGACTTCCAAAACGTTCAGAAACCAAAGCATGGCTTCTGATTGGCTGTAGGAAGCTCCTGCAGCCATTCGGAAGCCGCGGAAGCCCCACTGGACATTCGGCTTCCAAAAATAGTTCATAAATTAGAACAGTCACTTCCAGATTTGCCATGTTCGGGAGCCAAAATGTTTGAGAACTAACCAGTTTGAAAACCAAGGTACGGCTGTAGTTCGAACTAGCCAGGATCAGATTGTGCTTTAGAAAGTTGGCTTGGTTATGACTAAGAGTTTCAGCAAACCGATGGTCCCCGAGTTGTTGTTTTTCTTCCATTAGGGAGCTCTGTAAATGCAACAGGATTCTAGTTTAGAAGTAAGGAAGCTAGTAAAAGTAATTGGATATTGCCATCCAGTGCTCAGTTTGTGTCATTGCAACTAATGCTTAATAAAAGATTGGTAAGGTGATTTCCATACCACAATAGTGCCTCTGAGGGCTCAGCCTCACTCCTGCTTTCCCAGTGCCTAGAAAACACAATTCCAAGTGGTTTTCTGTTCGTCCGGTGCTTTCTGGGCACAGATGTGAGCAGTTTGCCCCTCCGCTTTCTCCTGGAAAACCCACCCTTTAGCTCTAAACTGGAGCAAACATCAGTGTGGGATGATTGATGTTTACTATTGACATTTGCTCTGATTCAGCAGTAAATAGCAGGTTTTTTTGGGGGGGAGGTATAGGGCAAGCAGAAGCGTGGATGAACCTAGTAATGCCAAATTTGGGTTCTGTGCAGCACATCATTTATTTCCCTAAAGCGTTTTTCCAGCTAATTGTATTACATAAGACTGATAAAAGCAAGAGAGTCCTTAAAGGTAAAGGGACTCCTGACCATTAGGTCCAGTCATGACCGACTCTGGGGTTGCGGTGCTCATCTCGCTTTATTGGTCGAGGGAGCCGGCATACAGCTTCCGGGTCATGTGGCCAGCATGACTAAGCTGCTTCTGGCAAACCAGAGCAGTGCATGGAAACACCGTTTACCTTCCCGCTGGAGCGGTACCTATTTATCTACTTGCACTTGGACGTGCTTTTGAACTGCTAGGTTGGCAAGAGCAGGGACTGAGCAACGGGAGCTCACCCCATCGCGGGGAGTCGAACCACCAACCTTCTGATCGGCAAGCCCTAGGCTCTGTGGTTTAACCCACAGTGCCACCCGCGTCCCTCTCAAGAGAGTCCTTACCTATAGGCTTATAACCTAAAAGGTGTGGCAGAAAAGGAAGAAGGTGTGAGGATGGAGGAGGAAAAGGATGAAACACAGGCAGCATATTAAAAAGAGATATCTTATAATGGCTTGTGGGAATGGAAAGTGTTTAGGGAGAGGAGGAACAAAATATAGGTGATCTCTGAGCTGAGCAGATGGAAGTAAATGTGCCCCTAAGGACCAGGTGCGCAGCCTGGGAGTCATTTTGGACTCATGGCTGTCCATGGAGGTGAATTCTGTGTCCAGGGTACAACAGCTGAATCGCTGCCTGACTGCACCCTGTCTCACCAGAGTGGTACATGCTGTGGTTATCTCTTGTTTGAACTACTGCAATGTGTTCTATGTGAAGCTACCTTTGAAGGTGACTTGGAAACTACAACTAATCCAGAATGCAGCTGCCTGACTGATGACTGGGAGTGGCTGCCAGGACACTGGTCCTAAAGGATCTACACTGGCTCCCAGTACATTTCCAAGCACAATTCAAAGGGTTGGTGCTGACCTTTAAAGCCTTAAATGATCTCAGCCCTGTATACCTGAAGGAGCATCTTCATCCCCATCATCCCACACTGAGGTCCAGCTTTGAGGGTCTTCTGGCGGTTTCCTCATTGAGAGAAGTTACAGGGAACCAGGCAGAGGGCCTTCTTGGTAGTGGCGCCGGCCCTGTGGAACGCCTTCCCATCAGATGTCAAGGAAATAAACAACCACCTGACTTTTAAAAGACATCTGAAGGCAGCCCTGTACAGGGAGGTTTTTAATGGTGTTTTAATAGTGAGGGTTTTTTGTGTTTTGATATTTTGTTGGAAGCCGCTCTGAGTGGCTGGGGCAACCCAGGCAGATAGGTAGCATATAAATAATAAAATCAGTGCTATTTTTCTAGAAAAAGAGGTGCTGGAACACACCACTAACTCCTCCCTCATTTTCTTAGAATTGCAGTGGTGTCCACCTGAGAGGTACCAGAACTAAGTTCCATTGCCATCCAGCTGAAAAAAGCCCTGAAAATAATAATAATGATGATGATGATGATGATGATGATGATGATGATGTCCCTGATCTAGTTAGTACATCTGTTTTTAATGTGAAGCTATCATCCATCAGAATAATAGGCTACCTCTTAGCACCAAACACAGCTTCTCATCTTGCCAGTGCTGACACAATGCCACTTTTGCTCAGCTTCCTGTGAATACTTCAGTCATTCTCCTGCTAATCAGCATTTAGTTCAGCAAAGAGTAAGCCTTCATTTTTGCAGATATGTTTTCTTTTAGCTTGTAATCAAAGCTTCGGTTGTGTCGCCTTCAAAAGCCAATTACCAACTAATGAGGGAGCACTTACAAATTATTTCGTTGTCAAAAACAATTTGGTTTCGGCTTAACACCAAACCTTGCTTGACAAGGTGCAGCAACCCAGGTAGTATAAGGCTGCTCCAGTGCCAGAAACTGAACACCACTGGATTCCAGTTTCGGGGGGGGGGGGCACAAGTGGGGAGATCTCTGTGATGCTCAGTTCCTGTTTGTGGGTTTCCCAGAGGCACCTAGTTTGCTACCGTGAGAACAGGAGGCCAGACTAGATGGTCCATAGCTCAGTCACAGAGCATCTGCGGGCAGAATGTGTCTAGTGTCTCCAGGTGAGGCCCTGTCTGAAATCCTGGAGTGCCACTGGCAGTCAGTGCAGACAGCACCAAGCTAGTTGGGTCAATGGTCTGCCTTGGTTTAATGCAGCTTCCTATGGCAAACTGAATCACAAAACTGAGAGAAGCTCACCTTTCCACAGATAGCTGTGCTTTATTCATCTATTGATTCGGGAGAGTGGTATCACATGAGTCACTTCCAGACCTGTGATCATGTATCAAGGAGGTTTATATTGGGGGGACTATATTGATCGACCAGTCGATCCCGATCGACCTGTTGGATATCCCCTGATGTAGTGGAAGAGAGAGGCTGCTTGAACCAGTCAGACCCAGTTTCTTTGAAAAAAGCAGAATGGAGAGGATTCTGTAAAAAGTAAATTCTTGTGCCTTCCCCATTATGCCAGCATGGTTTCACCCAAGATATCTTGCCATCGACTAAAGTAACTTTCTTTGGAACTCACCATCTATTCCTTGAACAGAGGCGGATTTAGAGAAGGACGACTGATTTGGTAGAATGGGCTGCTGTAGGATGAAAAGCGAGAGGGGGAAGGGCACCGAATTTGGGCGTCGCACAGGGCACTGCCGAAATTTGAGACCCCCAAGGTCCACCACTTCCATGAACTTCTCTTGAGTTCTTTGGCTGCATCAGGTGTGTGTGTACTCTGCGTGCGTTAAGAGCCACACTTACCCAAGTGCAGAAACTGAGCCTGCACAGAAAGCCACTTCCGACCTCGGGAGGAGGTGGTGTTGCAGGCTCACGCCCCCAGCACTCACGTAGAGGCTGGGTCCCAGCCCCACACGATCTGGGGAATCCTCTGTATTTAAGGCAAGCATGGCAGAGGACCGTCCTCTTTGCCGCAGATCAGCTGGGGAATTCCCCCCCCCCCTTCAAGATTTCTTCTTTGACCTTGCTATGGACCTTGGTTGGTCGCCGTTAAGGGGCCTGGTAGGAATTTTTCCACTTGGCAAATTGGCACCAGCCATTTGGTTTTTTCGCCTACCTTGTAGCAAAACGTTACAACTTCCTCGGTTTGGCGGTTAGGCATTGGTCGGGGTATTGTTATGTAGATGAAAGGTGGGGAGGAGCGCCATCACCTCCCCCGGTTTACTGAAGGGTAGTCCGGTAAAGGATTCTGGGGGGCGTGGCCCTGTCCGAAGCCTATGGAGGCCAGGGCCCAAGGCACGCCCCCGAGCGGTGACCCCGGGGGAGTGCCTAGTTGATGTACATCAGCAGGGCTCCCCCTGCTGGTGTTAACCCTTCCCGGCCTTCAGGCAGACAGACTGAAGCTGCGTAGTCGATTAGGTCCAATGCCTAAGCCAATACCGCTCATCACCTGTAACCAATAAAGTTGTGGCCAATTTTAGCCCATTAACCTTAATTATGGTGTCTTGTGTCTTTATTTCCACTGGTGGGAGGCGGGAACTCGCCACGCAACTGAATGCAAGGGAAACAGCTCTGAAGTTGTGAAAGTGAGATCTTTTCAAATGCTGACAAAGGTATATGAAATGACGGATCACGGAGGACAAAACTGTGGGTCGGTGTGGCAATCACACAGGGTCCCCAGACGTTTAACAGTCTATTGATCCCTGTGCCACCACTGTGCCCGCTTCCCCGCTGCCACCAACCCGTTACTCTCGGGTACACACTGAGTCCAGACAGTTGTTTAAATTGAACCAAATAAACAAGTTTATTTTATAAGTATTAACAAGTTTATGGTTTCTCAGATAATATTCTTGTCAGTTTCTTAACTTTAGTTTCTGTACCGGCCTATACCTTCCTAACACCTTTTGACTGATTATCTCAACTGTTTGGCTGATTCCTCTTAACAGATTCTCTCACTCTCTCACATCAGACTAGCCCAACCCACAGACTTATCCTCTCTGTCTCTTCTCTAACTCCAGACTGACTTCTCAACAACTCTAACTCTAACTCCTCCCCTTGGGTTCCTATTGGTTAGTCATTTTGCACTTAGTTAACCCTTTCCTTATGACCCAGTATGATGTCACACACCTAGGAGGGCAAACGCCACAGTCATTATTTTTCTTCTCCTTGGTTCAATGGTCTCAATGCGTTTGCCATTTTCTTCTGGTAACATAAGCAATGTGGCCTAATTTGGCACCCTCAGCCTAGCATAAGTCTCATAGTTTTTGTGTGCCTAGAGTAAGTCTTTGCCCAAGGGACATAATGTTTTATGTGAAAGAAATGTGATCTAAATCCAGTCCGTCTGTGGTCCTTATCTTTGCAAAAAAAGTTAATCCTTAAATAACCTCAAATAATATTTATGAAGTTGAATAAAACAGGAAACTGGCATGCATGATGGTAAATATATCAAATGCAGGGGGAGGAGGAGAGAGAACTGGACTCCAAAAAGAGAATATGCTTAGGGTAATTATTAATAGCCAGTATCAACACTTAAAATACTCAGTAGATGTCATTACCGTGTGATAAGGAAGCACTTCCTTAATAACAGCCTTCAGTGAAATAAATTATGTGTATAATCAAACCATAGTTAAGCAGTTTGAAATGGCCTTAATTTTGGTGGGATGACTTGGCACATGGAAAGTATCTCTCCCGTCAGAATTAATGGCGTTTAGCAATGCTTAACATTGTGTGTTCTGGGCAGCTATGCTGACCTTGGTCTGGGTGGCACTATTCATACTGCCTCCACTCCCGGCTTGGGAGGTAAATGGGGCTTACTTCCAGGAAACCGGGTTGCACTCCTGTTTACTCTGCACCCAGTGCCCTGCCACCACTGGGTTTGAGAAGCATTGTCCACACAACATTAGCCACAACCCCTATTTATCCTGCATCCATCCAGTTGCTTCTTATGAAACACTGTGTTTTACTGCATTTCCCTAGCTTTGATCGGAACTGAGAAGAAGAATGACCTAGACTAGGTACACATTAGTGCTTAAAAGGCCACGAGGCCATTTCCTTCCCTCTGTGTTTCCAAGTCGCTTTCTTTGACGTCGCTACGAACTCCAGAAAGGCACTACCTGACTTGTTTCGCTGCACCAAAGTCCTCTTCAGTGCAACTGTCGCCTGCACATGTGCAACAGCTGTCTCAGATGCACATAAATGTGGCTACTGTTTTCGAATCAGATGGAAACTGGTTGGAGGAGAAACAAGTCAATTAGCAGTATCGGTTGTGGCTAACGCCGTGTGTACTTGCCTTCAAACACCAGTAGTGGGACTACACAGGAGCCAGAGTAAATTGCATACCCTCCAACATATCTCCGATGAAAATAGGGACGTCCTATTCCATTTGTGGGTTGTGAAACACAAGAGCAGTCAAGTACAACATTCCTAGAGTGAACATGTTTACACATGGGGAGGAATGTTTGTCCAGCCAGCAGATAAACTTCCTGTTTCCTTCTGGGCTGGGATAGACTTCCTCTCATGTGACTAGAGGTGGGCGTTGCCTCACCTGTGCAGGTAATGACAAAAGCATAGGACTGGCCGCCATCTCACTCTCTTTGACTACATGCATCGAAGAAGCAACATCTGCTTAGCCAAAGATGCTCTCTTAGTTTCTAGCCCAGAGAGGCCAGAGGGACTGTCTCCTTATGAGATAGTTTCCAGGTATATGTTACTTTTCTAAGATAAGTCTGCTTCCAGGATCCAACTGTGAACAGAATGTGAGTAAACTCTTTTTATACTTTTATAGAAGACTGTGTTGTGTCTTATCTTTTATGAGGGAATAAGGGAGAAATACCAGAACAGTTATTATAGAGGCTTTAGAGAGCCTGAGCAAACACATCCGCTGTGAGTTTAAAAAGGGGAATGTTACTCTGCTAAATTGTGAACTTGTTTACACAAGTTGGAAAGGCTATAATCAAACAATATATCCTCTCCTACATCCCTGAACATTCCCACACTATTATTATTATTATTATTATTATTATTATTATTATTATTATACCCTGCCCATCTGACTGGGTTGCCCCAGCCACTCAGGGCAGCTTCCAACATATATACAAACAGAATTAAACATTGAACATTAATAAAGCTTCCCTACACAGGGCTGCCTTCAGAAGTCTTCTAAAGGTTATATAGTTACTTATCTCCTGGGCTTCAGAGTTGCATAGCTCCGTTCCCCTTTCTCCAGAGAAAATAGGGACATCTGAAGTAAAAGCAGGACATTCTGGGATCAAATCAGAAACCTGTAAAACCAGGACTGTTCCTGGAAAATTGGGGCACTTGGAGAGTTTGAAATGGTAATATAACACAGCCGTAACGGCGTTTTAAGTTGGCCATGTACAGTGGTACCTCAGATTACAGACGCTTCAGGTTACAGACACTTCAGGTTACAGACTCCGCTAACCCAGAAATAGTACCTCAGGTTAAGGACTTTGCTTCAGGATGAGAACAGAAATCGTGCGGCGGTGGCGGCAGCAGCAGGAGGCCCCATTAGCTAAAGTGGTGCTTCAGGTTAAGAACAGTTTCAGGTTAAGAACAGGCCTCCAGAACTAATTAAGTTCTAAACCCGAGGTACCACTGTACAGGGCTTTTTTTCCCAGCCAGAGCTCACCAGAACTGAGTTTCGGGACCTCTCAGGTGGGTGCCATTGCCATTCTAAGAGAATGAAGGAGGCGTTCATGGTTAGTTCCGGCACCTCTTTGTGTAGAAAAAGAGCACTGGTCATGTGTACTCCGCCTTAGTTGCACCCCACCATTGCCCAGTTGCTTCATTTTAATCCCCACCTGGATTTCTTAAAGAGCTTTCACTGTAGAAATACCTGGGTGCTGTAGATACCTTACAATCCATGAGGGTATTTTTTTACTGCCCACGTCCTCCTGACTTTCCATTCAAAGCCTTATAGCCTTTTCCATTCAAAGAGAAGTTTAATCACTGCTAGGCAGGGGCTCATTGATTAAAAATGTCACAAGTGATGAGAATGTAAAAGATTGCTTCCACGCTTGATGAATTACACATGCAAGTTCGCATACGCTGCAAAATGAATAAAAAATGAAATGAATTAGAATCTTCTGATGAAATGAACAAGCCCATATTTGCATGCAAAATTTATTAGGTGGAGGAGATGTGCTTCTTTTTAGGAGAAACAGCATGTGCAAATCTTAGAATTTACTAAAACGACCTGCACTTATAGCTCATTAGAGCATACCGTCTGTACTGTTGATGTGTGCAAACAATTCCAACGTGTTTTGAGAAAATGAAACTGCTCTGGCAGCTTCAATGAGATATTAGTACATCTTTTAAATGCCTTGATCTCACCTTTGCAGCATAGCTGGTAAAAAGGATTCTTTGGGGTAATTGAGTTATTAGCTCCTGCTCACAGCTCAGACATACATATGGGGTTCTGCAAGGATGCACACCAGGTCTAAAAAGTTTCAGGGAAGCATTAGGGTTCTTTCAGATTCTTATGGGGTGGGGAGGGAAATAGCTCAGTCAGCATTAGAACATACGTTTTGCATGGAACATGTTCATACCATGAAATCCCAGAAAGCTGCTGTCCACCGGTGTAATGGTGTGGTCTGGCTTGGTTTGGCAGTGTTCTAAATTGGCTAGGGCGCACTCTGCACATGCTTTAGAAAAATACCCGCTCTCAACCAATCCCCCGTCCTGCTGTATGCAACACTTATGGGGCACCGTGGCTGCCACTTGGGTAGGTCACCAAACTATTACCCCTTTGTTCCAGCCTATTGGCAGGCAGTGCTAAGGATTCTTGCCTTGCCCCGGGCTGTGGCAACACATGCTATGCCACTGTGCTGTTGCGTATGTGTGTTTGAGGGTGTATAATATATGATGAACCCACATGGCTGCCTGCATTTTTTGCCTCACCCTGGGAGTGTGGCTGTGGACTTTCTTCAGGGCATGGCCAGAGGTGGTGCTCAATGATGAGCTCCTGTCCTTCAAAACCTACTCCTACGCCACTGCCAGGAAGAGCAGGTGGAAGAGAGGAAAATGCTAAGCCCTCCCTCATTCATGCTTCTCTCCCTGAAGCTGCTGCCTTTTCTTCTGGTTAAGGTCCAATACTAGAAATGGCAAACAGTAGGAAAAAGAAATACAGCTGGAGAAAGTGTTCTGTGCCGCACAATAAGTTCCCCCACCCCTGATATTAAGAGTCCTGTGCTCTACCGACTGAGCTATGTTGTGTAGGAAACCTGCACGGTTCACTTTCCGTCACTTGCGTCATGCCACGAAAATGTCTACGTTGCCCTAGAATAAAACTGCTTCAACAGTGAAACTTAAAAGCTATCTCACTGTTTTTATGTATTATGGCAGATTTCACCCATTCCGCAAACGGGCCAGCACAGCCGCCTGCTTTTTTGACAGGTTTCAAGTGGAATCTAATGGTGCCCTCTAGAGGAACAGAATTCGTATTGATTTCTTATTGACAATGAGAATAATGGCTATCACTTAATTTCTAATCTGAATTAGGAACATAAATCCTGTTTGGGCCGTTTGCTTTGCAACGAGGAATCCTCTTCTTCGTTCCCCGAAGCGCCTGTTCAAGAAGCAGAACGTTTTGTCTTCAGCGACATACCTGCTGTTTAGAAAACACCTTCGTTTTGAAAATTATCCTGCCCCAGTGACTGCTCTGCATGTTGAACAAGTTGTGCTGGTGAGGACAATGTTTTTAATGTTCTTCACAAACTAAGGCATGAAGTAGAGTTGCCCGCTGGTTCTTGTTGCTTTTACTGCCAAATGTGCAAAATTACTTTTAACCTTTTAAAATAACAATTAATGTCATTGTCTTTCAAACACAACCATGGTGAGAAAATGCCCAAACCGAACACTCCCAAAGGAAAACATTGTAAACACTTCCCAATACTTCAATAGGGCTTTGAAGTAAAAAAAAAAAGTTGGATGCTGTTTCCCCAGTGTTGTGCAGTGATTCACATACACCAATAATAGCAAGAGACAGCTGTCTACTAATGCAAGCATAAAAACATCACATTGCCATCTTCAGTGGGGCTGGAGGCAGAATGTCCCAGAATTAGATAAAGGATGTAGTTGACCAGGTGTGTCAATATTGGGGGGGGGGGGCAGGTAAGCCATTTGAATGGCAATACCCATCAACATTGGAAGCCCTCAGATATTTTATTTAGGGGGACCAGGTCACCCCCATCGTTCAGCCCGGACACTGAGATCCAGCGCCGAGGGCCTTCTGGCGGTTCCCTCATTGCGAGAAGTGAGGCTACAGGGAACCAGACAGAGGGCCTTCTCGGTAGTGGCACCCACCCTTCAGATGTGAAGGAAATAAGTAGCTATCTTATCTTTAAAAGACATCTGAAGGCAGCCCTGTTTAGGGAACTTTTTAATATTTAATGCTGTATTGTTTTTAACACTCGATTGGAAGCCGCCCAGAGTGGCTGGGGAAACTCAGCCAGGTGAGTGGGGTATAAATAATAAATTATTATTATTATTATTATTATTATTATTATTATTATTATTATTATTACTACTACTACTACTACTAAGGTTTTGGTTGCTATGTAACTGGCTCTCCGTCTCTCATTTCCACAATCCCAACAGATAACTGTTGTTGGCGTCCATCTGTCTCAGGAGAAAATGGAAGAGTACGCCTTTGGGGGGTGAAGTCAAACTGTTGGAAGGTTGCAGTGCCTGCTGTGGCTGTAGAGACCAATATGGGAGAGACATGTTTTTCTGCAGCTGGGGCAAGTGAAGATGTCCGGTTGTACTGGTGCATGTGTCCCAGCAGTCATTCCTCCTCCGGTCACTGCTATGGATGCACAACCCAACTGTCACTGCAGTCATCTACAAGGGATTCTCACAGGGCAAGGTCAATGTTGTCAGCCTTCACGTCCCTTTGCATATATCTTTGTAGCAGAGTTGGTCTGCCAACAGGCCTGGTGCTTGAAGACAGCTCCCCATAACAGAATATCCTTGGGGATCCTGCCATCTTCCATTCTACTGACATGACCGAGCCAGGGCATAGACGTCGCTGAGACAGGAGTGCAAACATGCTAGGATTGTGGGCTTGGGAGAGCACATCTTTGTTCGAAACTCCATCCTCCTATGTGGTACCCAAAATCTTCCCTGCAGATAGCTGCCAAAGAAACAAGAGGACAGCTATCCTAGGGAAAGTGGCCCTCTCTGTCCGACCATTTTGAAAATATAATAGGCATTTGTCTTTTTTTGTTTAATTCATGACATTTGTCCAGAATTCTCCGATGCTTTTGCTAACATCTGCTTATGTATATCAATTTTCTTTTCCCAAAAACCAACCACAACTTAATTTTCCTTGGTTATCTTCCTTTTGTCTGTATTTACTTCCTGTGCTCATTGCAATATTTAATTTGCAATCTTCTCTTGTGTGTTTACTTTTCTTTAATAGTTTTATACAGTTTTAAGAATACAGGCCTATGAATAGATGGCAGAAAGGTGGTGCAAGGAAAGGGAGACAAATCTGCAACTATAATGCAATCGAAATAAATGCTGTATCCTGCAATAAGGAAGTATATTATTAATAAGCATGCAAAGGAGACCCAGCCTTTCAAGCAATAAGCATTTGTATTGCATCCAGGGAGGTTTACCATTTTTTAAAAAAATAGATAATTGCTCTTCTGGTTATAATTCTGCCACGTACTCCAATCCAGACATTGTTAAATACTTGGTATAAACTGCCAATCAAAAAGTTAAAATGTTGGTTGGTTCGCAGGCAGGCAGGTTCCTCAGTAGAAAGTTGCTCAGACCAAGGGAGACCAGTGTGAAAATCAGTCACTCACACAGATTGTCAGGGAACTGTCATCGGAAGAACCGGAGGTGCAAGGGCTCCCAGAGGTTGGGAGAGACTTATCAGCGGAGGAGGGAACCAGCAGGGGGAGAGAAAGAGCTCCAAGGGAAAGTGAGTCGGAAGGATGGCTCAGAGACAATTCCAGCGAGAACAGTGGGGAGGTTTCAGGACCTCCTATAGGGACACCCACTCCTCGCCAGAAACTGTCACGCAGAGAGTCCAGAAGGCGTGTTTCCGTTAAGGAGCTTTTATGCTGGAAGAAATTCCGTAAACGCCCACTGTCGGATTCTGCCAGCGACTGACGGAGCCATGCTGATGGAGCTCCGTTACAGACAGGGGTTTGTGGACTTAGCCAAACCCTGAGGGACTAGAAACTTTACGCACAAGCAGCTCATCATCCCATCACACAGATCATCACTTAGAATAGAAGGATTTAGAAAATAGAATTTGGGCCCCCTGGTTTAGTAAGATGGATTCCAGTTCTCTTTTCCCTCACGTAAAAAAGAGCTTTGTAGCTACAGATGAAGAAAATGAAGAGGGCAGGAGAAATACCAGTCAAAAAAAAAAAGGTTGTCTTTATCCATCCATCCCTTCTCCAGCGCTTTCCTGAAAAATCTCTTCAGAACTTCATGAGCTTTAATATGATATGGAACATGATGGACACAGCAGCATATAAAACAAACCGCATAGTAGCCTTGGCTAACATTTTCATCTATTGCAATCACCTGTCCTTAAAATACTTCCTGTTATGTACTGAAGTTCTCACCCTGGGCCAGCAGGGGGATACTGTAGATAGTTATGCAAATGAAGGATCGAAAGTGACGTTCAGTGATTGGATAGTTTTAGAAAATGGCAACAGTTACATTGTTCTGGAGCTCTATAAGCAGGCTGACTGAGCTCCTCAGTTCAGTTCTGTTCCAGCTTACAAATAAAGAGCTGCTTTGGAAGAATCGCTGTGTCGTCTGATATGTTCCTCCACAACTTAACACTTCCCAACTTTCTACTTTCCATTCTGAGTGAAACCCTTCTCTTCTAAACACGTTATTTAACAGAGTTGGCCTTTGTGAGCGTTGACAAAAGGTGCGTCCAATAGAGAACACATGGTTTTTAATTCGAATGCAACCTGCCACAGAATGTTCCAGCATGCAATGCCCTTGTTCAGTGTTGCTGCCAATCAGCCATGCCTTCCTCTTCCAGAATACTCCATTCCACAACCACCCCAACTGTCAATCTGTTCTGTGACCATGGAAACATGCTCATTCCTCATTGGAGAATTTGTGGGGGGAAGGTTCTCTTCATTCCACTCACCCAAGATTTTTGGTACTTCTGCAAATTTAAGATTCCCCTGAGCATGTTGATACGTCCCTCATGTCCATAGGCAGTCCCATTTTGGCTACGTAAGAATAGGTGCTCAGGGAATGCATCCACTATTTATACATAGCATGATTTTGTCTCTAGGAGAGAAAAAAAGTGTGCTGTATCAACATTCATGTGTCATTCTTTGCAGGAGTGTGGCAAGGTAGTCTGAAGGTTAAAAAGAAAAAAATCTGCAAAAACCTGATTTTCTAATGAATCCAGAATCTTGGGTGCACAGTGAGTACAGAGTCCCTTTGAAAATCAATCTTTAAGAGACCAAAAGGGGGGGGGAAAGGTTTCCTAGCCAAACATTTGTGCTGTTAGAAATGTCTCCTTTTGCAGAAAGCCAGAGTCAGATGTGTAGCTCGATGGCAAGGAGAAGGGGGATATTAGGCGATCTTCTTTCATGTATTTGTATAGGCTGCTTTTCAGAAATCCTGTTTTGATTAAAGCAAATACAGATGAGTTGTCATAGAATATACTCTTAATAGAACAAATAAGGAGGTGAGAATCAACAGCATTTACCCACATAAAAATACTCTGCAAACGTTTCCCCTTCCCCGCAAGCATCGCCTATGCATAGAAATTTGATTTGTAATAGAATTGCTTAAATTAAGCCTTGATTTCAAGCAGATAGCATAAGAGGAAAGAGACTAGTCTGAGCTGCTCAAAAAAAGTGGTGTCTGTTTAAATTTTAGCGATCTCACACTGTCTTGGGAGAAATCAAACGATATTGACTTTTTCTCTCTTACATGTTGCACAGAGACTCACTATGCACAGGCATATATTAGCCTCTTCAGGGTTTATTCATGTATGATATGCAGACAGTGTGCCCTGAATAACTGAGACTGTTAGCAGCATGGCTACACTACAGCCTTTTAGCATTTTAACAGTCATGTCCTCTCCCCGTGAAATCTTCCTATTGTAGTTCTTCTTTGAGGGACAACAGACAGTTCCAAGCGCTGTCTGCAAGATTATTTGGGGGAAGCAAAGACACAAAACTGATATGGGTTCGTAGCTGAGATATGATCTAGCAATGTTTTCACAAAAAGAGGTTTGTGGATAATCAGAGTGCCAATTACTGCCCCCCCATAAGGACCCAACTATATGATATTGTTACACACCACCCCAGTCTCCACAGGGGTTCCTAGCATGCTTTGCCCTGGGTTTGTATTTCCTTTTAGAAAACGAGGCACAGCGGAGACTGTAGTGTCTTTATGATCATAGAATTGTAGAGTCAAGGGTCAACGAGTCCAATGCCCTCCAATGCAGGAATCTCAGCTAAAGCATCCATGACAGATGGCCATCCAACCTCTGCTTAAAAACCTCCAGAGAAGGAGAGTCCGCAACCTCCTGAGGGAGACTGTTCCACTGTCGATCAGGTCTTACTTTCTGATGTTTAGTCAGAATCTCCTTTCTTGAAGTCTGAAGCCATCTTCCATGTGATAGCCCTTTGGGCATCATTCAGCAGTACCCAATGGGCCTTTCAAAGAAAAAGAAGCTCAGAGGCTCTGTTCAAGTACATACAGTGGTACCTCGGGTTACATACGCTTCAGGTTACAGACGCTTCAGGTTACCGACTCTGCTAACCCAGAAATATTACCTCGGGTTAAGAACTTTGCTTCAGGATGAGAACAGAAATCGCGCGGCGGCAGCGGGAGGCCCCATTAGCTAAAGTGGTGCTTCAGGTTAAGAACAGTTTCAGGTTAAGAACGGACCTCTGGAACGAATTAAGTACTTAACCCGAGGTACCACTGTATTGCCAGTCCAGACAGGAACTGCGCCAATTTCCTTCTGAAAATTGTCCCTGCTGCAATTTCTCCCCAAATTTGCTGACCATAAACAGCACCCTCAGGGACAAGAGTCAGGGGGATGCTCCTCAACAGGAAATTGGTGCAGGACCTCAATCTAGACAAGGAGCATGTTTCTGGATTGGGATCCTGCAGTTGCTTTTTCTTAAGAATAAATGGAGCCAATTTAAGACAGCTTTTTAATAAACATCGATCATGCAACATGCAGTTTGCCCCTAAGACATTCAAGAAAAGCCAGAAGATTGTTAAGAAGGGGAAACCACCGTCTCCTTGTGATGGCTTGCCTGTGGTTCCTGGGACATCTGCTCCTGAAATGTCATTAGCCCCATGATTCGGCAAGGCTGTCCAATTCTTCATACTTGGTGTGGGACAGATTTCTCCTCATAAAACTTAGCTCTCTGGTCTAACCACTTGGTTCAGAAGTAGCCAACATGTTGCTCTCCAGGTCTGCAGGACCATAACTCCCATGAGCCCCATCTAGCATACCCAATGGGCAGGGAAGATGGGATTTGTAGTTCAGCAATGACTAAGTTGCCCCTGACGTAGTTCAGCCTGTGGCCTGAGCGTTCATGCTTTGTTGTAAGATTACTGTAAACTGCTTTGAGAGGTTGCCTACATCTGAATAGTAATATATAAATGTTTGCTTGCTTGGAAAAGGACTGCTTCCCTTCCAATAGCTGCTTGTCGATATGGGCGATCAGAATCAGCACAGGAAACATACCAAAATTTGTGACAGTAACTCTAAATTCCTGCAACAAGAAATACATCTTTAATTGGAATGGGGTCCTTAGTATGTTCCTAAGCTGCCACTTGATGTTCTCTGGGTTCCTATCTACTGATGAATTTTTACTGTTTCCACATTTGGCATCATGCATTTTATATCAGAGAGTGTCTGTCAGGTTTTGTTTTGTTTTAATAGAAAAAGTACATTCTCTAAGGCTGTTAAAAACCTGTGAAAGAAAATATTATTCTGCACATCCCTGATAGCAAAATCGCCATTGCCTAGTCTTCGTACTAAGAATTCAGTGAGACGCAGTAAGAAATCAATAAAAACACAAATTGCTCCATCAATACGTGCATTCATTTATACTCTTCAAGGTTATCTTTGCAATGTTGGTACAGAGACGCATTCTCTCTGTCATGCATATTAAACCAGGCAAAGAGTTATGGAAAGGGAACCCAATCTATCAGAACAAATCTAGTCTAGCATACACAATAGATAGGTGCGGTGGGTTTCGTTTCTCACCCCCTCCTCCCTGCCCTTTTTAGCTGGATGTAGCTAATATTTTGAAATGTGCAAGGACCGTTTTATCAGTACAGTACTTCTAAGCCACTTTCATCTACATTTATAATCAATATGTCCCAAGGTTGACGTGCTATTAGCAGGCAATGGGTCCATATTCATTTTAACCACTTACCATGCCAATTGCCACAGAATTTACTCTCCCGATGTGAATGAATTTCCCCCAGCAGCTCACTCTTGCACAAGGGTTTTCCCTATGCACAAAATAAAAGGGGAATCAGGCGACCCTTATCTCTGAGCATTCACCTTGGCCGAAAGAGAGTGACTGGAAATCAACTCTCTCACCAAAGAAAACACCGCATTACGGGAGGAGAAAAGGCAGGCGCATCCATTGTTGGGAGGAGTGATGCAAAAATAGCCTCTTCTCATCTCTAGCTGTCAAATTTTGAAGAGAGGAAAATGACAAGTATTCACACATTCATACTAATTTCAGCCTAGAGCCTGCTAGACATTGGAATTGGGGCTGGTTCGTGTACCCAGTAGCTTCCACACTACTGTCCCCAATATTATTCCAGGTCACCAGGGTCACAACTGGTAGGAACCGATGCCCCCATTGTGGCCACTGAGATTTGCAGAAATATGGTGGCTTAGAAAAAGGAGCATCATGGCAGATACATGGGTGCTCCCAATTTAGAGGCTCATTAAATGGGAGGCACAGTTCATTAAACTGACACTTGTGTGTGCAGTGGTCCAGTTAGATTTTGTAAAACCCTGGATTTAGGAACATAGTAAGGTGCCTTATACCAAGTCAGACCCATGGGTCCACCTAATAATAATAATAATAATAATAATAATAATAATAATAATAATTTATTATTTATACCCCATCCATCTGGCTGGGCGGCTTCCAACAGAATATTAAAATACAATAACCTTTTAAACATTAAAAGCTTCCCTAAACAGGGCTGCCTTCAGATGTCTTCTAAAAGTCTGGTAGTTGTTTTTCTCTTTGACATCTGGTGGGAGGGTGTTCCACAGGGCGGGTGCCACTACCGAAAAGGCCCTGTAACTTGGCTTCTTGCAGCGAGGGAACCGTCAGAAGGCCCCTGGCACTGGACCTCAGTGTCCGGGCAGAACGATGGGGGTGGAGACGCTCCTTCAGGTATACTGGACCGAGGCCTAGTATTGTCAGTGCTGATAGGCCATAGTTTTCCAGAATTTCAGACATGAAGCCTCTCCCAGCCCTCCCAGCCCTAACTGGAAATGACTCTGAGGCCTTCTGCATGCAAAGCACAGAGCTGTGGCCCTTCCTATAACAGTGTCTGTCAGCCTTGGGTCGCCATCTGTTGTTGGATAACAGTTCCCATCATCCCTGACCACTGTCCCTGCCAGCTAGGGATAATGGGACTTGTCGTCCAACAACAGCTGGAGACCCAAGATTGAGAAACAGTACTATAAGACTTAATGGTCTTACGGGGGGCACTTCTTTAGATAGCATCGCTTTGCATAGCTCGAAATGTAATGTTAGGCTGCTGGTTAAAATTGCACTGCTCATCCCCCTGTGTGGGACCCTACCCTTTCCCCCCAAAGTCCTGCCCTGCTAGCATCTCTGGCTGTGTGCCCAACCACAAGCCAAGGAACAGCCCCGTAGATTCCAGCCAGTGATAGCTTGATAGCTGCATAGCCAAACCAGGTAACTGACATAAACAGCTAAAAATTTCCCAGTAGCCTGGTTTTCTGGGGTTAGATGTTCTCAGCATTTAGTTCATATGCAGGCAACTCCCCATTTACACAGCAGTTATGTTCCGAGGCGCCGTGCACATCAGTGAAATTGCGTATATTTGAAACGCCATTGAAAAAGCCTGCCAACATCCCGCCTCTGCCCTGCCCCATTCCACCCGTTTTTGTGACTTTTTGTGATGTTTTTAGGTCACTTCCAGGTCAGCATTGCACGCATGACATCATAAGCACGCACACACACACCAAGGTTAGGCAGATCTTGGCGCTTCTGGTCTGAATGACACACTCAGAACTCTGCCTAGCCTGTGATCTTGTATCCAGTGAGGGTTAGAATCTAGTACAGAGGTGTCCAAACAAAGGCCAGATTTGATGAAGTGAACATATGTGAGGGCCAACCAAAGTTGTTGAGCTTTTTCTAGGATTTAACTTGCTGAGCTTTTTTTAGGATTTTACCCCAGGACTTATACTGCCACGGGGGCCGGATTAAATCAGATTAGGCCCCGAAACAGACTTTGGACATGCCTGATCTAGTAGAAGAGGACACTGAATGACAAGTTTCTTTGTAAGTCAATGGCCTTAGCTGGCCACTTAAGCACCCTCATCAGCAGCTCAACGGATGAGTTAGGCTGCAATAGCTACAAGAACAACAAGCCAAAGCGAGGCTGGAAGCTGGAGACGCAATGACATGTTTGCTCTGTGCTGGACTTTTTGGGCTCCCCTGGAAACCTAAAGAGGAAGGAAGATCTGTGAGAGGGTCAGTGTCATGAGCTCCTCCATCCAATGCTCAGGTTGTATATATGTGTAAATAAAGCAATATATCCTAAAAGCACTACGGTCTCTGCCGACCTTCATTCCAAGGAAACCAAACCCGAGGTAAGCACTTGAAACCCACAGAGCAGGCATGTCCAAACTCAGACCTCCAGATGTTTTCAGACTACAATTCCCATCATCCCTGACCACTGGTCCTGTTAGCTAGGGACGATGGGAGTTGTAGTCCCAAAACATCTGGAGGGCCAAGTTTGGCCATGCCTGCCATAGAGTCTCTCACCAGCAGAGATTGGGGTGGTATTTAACAGTATCTACAGTTCTGTCGGGACGCGGGTGGCGCTGTGGGTTAAACCACAGAGCCTAGGACTTGCCGATCAGAAGGTCAGCGGTTCGAATCCCCGCGACGGGGTGAGCTCCCGTTGCTCGGTCCCTGCTCCTGCCAACCTAGCAGTTCAAAAGCGCGTCAAAGTGCAAGTAGATAAAAAGGTACCGCTCCGGTGGGAAGGTAAACGGCGTTTCCGTGCGCTGCTCTGGTTCGCCAGAAGTGGCTTAGTCCACTTAGTGACCACATGACCCAGAAGCTGTACGCTGGCTCCCTCGGCCAATAAAGCGAGAGAAGCGCCGCAACCCCAGAGTCGGCCACGACTGGACCTAACGGTCAGGGGTCCCTTTACCTTTACAGTTCTGTCTGAGAAATAACTGGAGCCAATGATGCAATATGTTTCCAGAAGACCAACCTTATGAATAATGAACTTGTGATCCATGCTGAAAACAGTATTATATTATAGCTAAAGTCACACAGATACTTGGGCCACAAGACATGTTTCACTATCAGGCTGGGAGAGTGATTTGCTTGTTTGTTTCTGTGTACCGACTGCAGAATTTGGAGGTGTTTCATCCCATTCGAGGGTACCTTCATCATGTAACTGGTTTTGTTGTTTTGGGGCATTCAGTATGGAAATGGCCTTGTTGCAATTACTATAATGATCTAGCAACCTCTCCCTTGTATTTCGAGTTTTGAGCCAGCAGAGGAACCATAAAGCAATGTGATTAATTCTGATTGTAAAACGCCCTCCACATAACAAAGATATAAATTATTGGCTCTCTTAACAACTGCAAATCACTCTTATCTAGCAGCATTACAATGTATTTGCCTGCAGTTTGACTTTTGTGGGCTATTATCCGCCTGACCTTGTGTGTGCAACACCAGTGCTATGTTCCTTCTTCTAGCACTCAAAAAACATGCGTTCTTCCATTGCTAGTCGGATCATGAATGCTTTTGCCTGCTCCTGAGAATCTTGATCAGTTAACAGGTGTTAAAATAAGTTACATGCGCGTAATGGAACAGAGGAAACTACTTTGAGTAACAAGGTTTTTGCTGAAACAGGCCCCATTGCTATAAGGTGGGCCAATATTTTTATACCCATATTACAGATGGAAAACTGAGGTTGTCAAAGGGCACCTACACCCACTTATCCACTTGCCTTCAGCAGGACTTACATTTGAATAGACTTGCATAGGGGTGCACTGCTACCCTATTGGCTGCTAGGTTGCATTCCTGTATTCACTCACTTGGGAGAAAGTCATATTTAAGGCAATGGGGCTTCCCTCTGAGCTAGCATGTAGAGCAGTGGTGGCCAAACTCAGCCCTCCAGATATTTTGGGACTACAATTCCCATCATCCCTGACCACTGGTTCTGTTAGCTAGGGGTGATGGGAGTTGTAATCTCAAAACATCTGGAGTTTGGCCACCACTGATGTAGAGGATTGCCCTGGCAGCTGACATTTTAAACCTTGTTAATGGTCATGACCACAGTAAGACTTGTTCTTAAGTAAAAATGAACAGGACCGAGGTGTTGGTTAACCTGTGACAGTGGCAAGTTTCAAAGAAAATGGACTTTCTCAGTGTCTTAAAGGGCAATCCTTTGCCCGTCTACTCAGAAGTACCATATACAATTGAGTATAAGCCAACTCGAATATAAGCTGAGGCACCTAATTTTACCACAAAAAACTGGGAAAACTTATTGACTCGAGTATAAGCCGGTTCACCACACCACAAACCTGGTGGTGGCGGCAGCGGCGAAGGAAGAACAAGCAGTCCGAAAGGTCTGCTTTTGGGCTGTTCGTTCCTCCGACGACGACGACATCAGCGGCAAAGGAGGAAGGAGCAGCCCGAAAGGACCCTCACTCGAGTATAAGCCAAGGGGGGCTTTTTAGGCATAAAAAAGGTGCTGAAAAAGTTGGCTTATACTCGAGTCTATACGGTAAATGCCACTATGTTCTTTGGGACTTACTCCCGTGTAAGCATGCATAGGATTGCAGCCTTAGCCAATATGCTACACCAGGCCTCAATATAATACAAGAGAAAGTCAAAGCAACGTTGAGGCTGGCACGGGGTATAATATCAAGCATAAAGACCATATTACAGTGGTAAGTAGTGAATCTTGAAACTCTTATTGGCTTTTTATGGCTATCACTTATGTGGTCTGCAGCTTAGAATTATTTTTCTGCTGCACTTTAACAAAGTGATTTGTATGATGAAGGGCTTTTACATCAGTGGAGGAGGAGAAATGACAGAACTCTTAACTGGGATAGGGTTATATTCAGCTGGAAGATTACCAGCTGCACTGAGAGTACAGTAGAAATTAAGACCATCTCAGAGCTAAGATTATGTAGTTTATGTTCATGCAAACTTACTCTTGCACACCAGCCCAATCTCCAGGTGGTACAAGATTCCAGACATGCTTACCCAGAGTTCGTGATTCCTTTTGGAAATGAGGCACAGCAGGGAATGTGGCGTCTTTATGATATATGGTTTATTTACACATATAGACAGCCTGAGCCTACAATGGAGGGGTTCACAGCATTAAACACCCCCAAGAGGGTCTTGCTTCTCCCACAGCTGCAGTCCTGGATCTCAGCAAATATCAGGCATGGCTCTGACTCTCTCCCTTCCCAGCTTGCCACTTTTGCATCCAGCTTCTAGCCCACATAACTCAATTCTGGTCTTTTGTCTTTCTAAGTAACAGACCATTGAGGAGGGAAGGCTTACCCATTGGCCCTCTGGCACACAGCCACTCCTTTTGTTCCCTTAACGACCCATATTTACCAGGCTGACCTGGCTATTCCAGAAATTTAATCTGTGCTGGAACCAGGAATTAGAAGTAGAGCTCAGGCATACAGCCTACCTCCCCCCAAAAACTCATAACACTATTGACAGTGCAGCCTGACGCACAGCTGCTCAGAAATAAATCCCAAGCAAGTCTGCCTAGGACTGCAGCCTCATTTAACGCCCTGTATTCTTCCTGGCAGAGGGATGTGTTGGCGCTGTGAGTTAAACCACAGAGCCTAGGACTTGCCAATCACAAGGTTGGCAGTTCGAATCCCCGCGATGGGGTGAGCTCCCGTTGCTCGGTCCCTGCTCCTGCCACCCTAGCAGTTCGAAAGCACTTCAAAGTGCAAGTAGATAAATAGGTACCGCTCCCACGGGAAGGTAAACAGTGTTTCCATGCGCTGCTCTGGGTCATGCTGGCCACATGACCCGGAAGCTGTACACCGGCTCCCTCGGCCAATAAAGAGAGATGAGTGCCACAACCCCAGAGTCAGCCACGACTGGACCTAATGGTCAGGGGTCCCTTTACCTTTACCTTTATTCTTCCTGGCACTCAGACCGTGTCCCTTAATTCCTTGATTCCCTGGGCTGCATTCTACAGGCAATTGTGCAAGGTACAGGGCTTTTTTTTTGGATTTGATATCCCGCCTTTCACTCCCCTTCAGGAGTCTCAAAGCGGCTAACATTCTCCTTTCCCTTCCTCCCCCACAACAAACACTCTGTGAGGTGAGTGGGGCTGAGAGACTTCAAAGAAGTGTGACTGGCCCAAGGTCACCCAGCAGCTGCATGTGGAGGAGCGGAGACGCGAACCCGGTTCCCCAGATTACGAGACTACCGCTCTTAACCACTACACCACACTGGCTCTCTTTTGCAAGCATGAGAGAGGAAGCTTACACTAGGTATCCTCATCAGTATGAGTTAAACTTGAAAAGGAAGATTCAGGTAGGTAGCCGTGTTGGTCTGATCTGACGCAGTCAAAATATATCAAAAAAATAAAAAAATTGTCCAGTAGCACCTTAGAGACCAACTAAGTTTGTTCTTGGTATAAGCTTTCGTGTGCATGCACACTTCTTCTGAAGAACTTGGTTGATCTCTAAGGTGCTACTGGACAATTTTTTTATTTTTTGAAAAGGAAGAGTTCACCATTGGTTTTGAAAAACAGCTAAACTAAGTTCTTGTTCCCAGGGGATGGTTGTGCTTCAATTTGCTCCAGCCAGAGAGCTGGCCAGTCTCCATGGGATGGATGACTTCTTCTGCCTCCTCTAACAGCCGTCTGTGTTTGTTATTTTCCTTTGGCTTTTTTGGGAACCTTCTACAGAGGACACAAAGCTGTGTGTCCATTGCTTTATTCACCTCAATGGAGGCGAGAGATCAGTACACTAATCTGATCATGAATATCAGAGGATGAACCTCACGGACGTTGCTGGCAGACTCTCATCAATTTTAGTGGCTGCAAATTGCATCCAGAGGGAATATTTACGGTATGTTATTTAATTATACTTATATCCTTATAATTATACTTATATGTGGAAGAGCAGGGAGCCAGTGTGGTGTAGTGGTTAAGAGCGGTGGACTCGTAATCTGGTGAACCAGGTTCGCTTCCCCACTCCTCCACATGCAGCTGCTAGGTGACCTTGGGCCAGTCACACTTCTTTGAAGTCTCTCAGCCCCACTCACCTCACAGAGTGTTTGTTGTGGGGGAGGAAGGGAAAGGAGAATGTTGGCCACTTTGAGACTCCTTCAGGTAGTGATAAAGCGGGATATCAAATCCAAAATCTTCTCTTCTTCTTCTTCCTGCCTTTTAGATAATTTTGATACATCCAAGGAAGTCTAGGAATTGAAGTCTGTTGAGGGAGCCACGTTCCCTAGTCTCCCACCCATGCTACAGTTCCAGGATGTCTTGTGGAGAGAGAATAGCTGCTAAACCATGCTTAGTCCAATGCTGTCACAAACATGGTGCCCATGTTTGCGCATCAGCCCATAGAAACATTCCCTGTCACTGATTGGGTCCATACCAGAAAGAAGCAACCTAATATAATCGGTTGTGGTGTGTGCTTGGTTACAGCCAGTATAGGCTGGCTCCTTCGAATGCCCCACCAACTTTAGTTTGCTCTCCGATTAACCCCCTTTCTTACTTGCAAGCAGTCAGGGGGTGGTTCTGCCTGTCATTGGTTCTGGTTTAATCTACTGTTGGCCTGCCTAGCTTCTGACCTACCAGCAGCAGCCACCATTTGTGTGTCCGTGTAGCACCCAAAAGAATTTCTCCACTTTGCACGCATGCTCAGTGGCCCAAAAAGGTTGGCAACCCCTGCATTGGATCCACAGGAAAGCTAACATGGGCAACAGACAAATGCAGCTCGGAGCTAAAATGTGGCTCCATGAGAACAACGGGTGGTGTGCCAACAAATAATCACTCAGAGTAGACAAAATTGAAATGAATGGAGCTAAGTTAGTCATCTTCATTCAATGGGTCTTTTCTGAGCAGGACTACCCTGTGTTAGCCTTTCTTCTAACGCATACCACGCCAAACTTCACCCTAGCCGGCATTTTAAAAAACCCAACAGTTCAGAGGCAATGAATGACCCAGTAGATCCATTTTCAAGGACGTTTCCCGACTATCAATTTTCCCCCACCTTGGTATCGCATCAGAAATGCCAAAGAAATAGAATTGCTGATGATCAAGCCAGACAGCAGCAATCAATCTCCATACACTGGTTTGCATAGCATTTTCAGATATTTTCAAACTGAGCCGTCTGGTTTAAATTCTTGGCAAAGTCGCAATAATAAGAGTACTTAGTGTTTGTATAGCACATTTCAAATGCTGCAAGTGCTTTGCTCACATTATATCTGAGTAATCCTGACAGCAGTCCTGTAAGGTAGGCTACTGTTGTTGCTATCTCTGTTAGGTAAATGGCGGCAGGGACGGACAGGAGATGTCTACAGCGTTGTCAGTTGTGCAGGATGGTCATTTAACAACATGCATGCATGCATGCACTGTTGGGATGCAGCCAAGATATCGGGGGCAATTGGCAGACCCCCGGCTGGCTCCAGCCCACCGGCCGGTGTGCCGGGCAATCTGCAGTCCTTGGTGCAGCATAAGCGACTCAAGCTTCAGAAGCTGGAGCACGCTGCTCAGCAGAGTAAACACTACGCAACAGAAGTGGCAGGGAGAGGCTGTGATGAGCATATTTACAAGCAGTTTATTCAGCATACATCGGGACAAGAGGTAAACATGTCTTCTCTCCTTCGGGTCCAAGCAAGCAGCTAAAAGCGAAAGCTATACACAAAGGGAAGTTCCTAGCAAGCTGTGCTGGGGTGTAAACAGGCATGTGACACACAACAGTCATGCCTGTACTAAAGGTGGGACGGAATACCCTAACATGCACAACCCCCTCCCCAAACCTATGGGGATTGAGGCTAGGCATGAATGCTCCCCTTATGCTGATCATGAACTCTGGAAGTGGAGATCAGCACATCGGTATGAGCTCACAGCCACAGGGGCTTGGTATTTGGGCTGAAGTGAAGCCAGCAACCTGCCACTGAAGGGCAGCGGCGGAACAGATGCCCACACTTCCCAGGGCAGGCGTGCTCCCAAGGGATGCGTGGCACAGAGGGTGCCTATGCTGGTCCCGTGGGTTACCCGAGAGACGAGGTCCAAGTCCGGTCCGTGGTCAAAGGTGCAACGTGGAGGCAGTCCGTAGTAGCTGAAGCTGGGTGCAGGGCAGGGAGCCGGGTGAAGTCAGGAACAGGCTTGCAAGCAGGGAGCCAGGGTGGGTCAGGAGCTCAGGCAGGAAAGCAGAACAGGGTTCAGGCAGAAAAGCAGAACAGGGTTCAGGCAGGTACTAGCAACCAACAATGTTGCTTCTGCAACTTGGGACTGGGACTGGCCGGCTTTTATCTGCCCCGAGGCATAGGGCATCCCCGATCCTCTGGTGACTCACCTCTCCTGGCCTGGAGGCGAGCACTCCTCCTGCGGGAACTTAGTTCCCTCCGCCTCTCTGCCCTGAGCCTCTGCAGCTCAGGAGAGGCTGGAGGGTTACCGGACCCAGAGGCAACCTCCGCTTCCTCTGACAGGGCTGAGAGTGGAGCACCTGCAGGCAATGGCTCCTCCCTCACCTCAGGAGCCAGAGCAGACTCAGCTGGTGCCTGCACCTGAGGATCCAGCACAGGTGAGGACCCTTCAGGCTTATGCCCCAGCCCCGGCTCAGCTGGTTCTGGAGGCGGGGAATCCTGTGCAGGCTGGGATCCCTCAGGTTCAGCATCCGATTCCGAATCCCAGGCCATCACACTGGCCTCCCATGTACGGGATAGGTGCTTGGGTGCCCAGAGTGGCGCATGCACCCTGCAGCCAGGAGCGGCGCGAGCCACCTACAGGGTGGAGCGAGCCGCCCATGGTGGACATTTGATGCACTGCCCACCCGTGACTCCCAAGCCTCCCCCAAGCTGTCAAAATGAAGGGGGAAGGGAGGGAATGCCGCCGACAAAGCAGCGCAGCTCCTGCCCCTTACCCCAACAGCTCGGGGTAGGCTTGGGAGTCGCAGGTGGGCGGCGTGCTGAATGTCACCCCACTCAGTGAGGGCACCCAGGGCAGTCCGCCCCCTCACCCCCTTCCTATGGCCCTGCTGAAGGGCTGTCTATGGACCTCCAAACCTTTCTGATTCCCTTTTTCCTCTGTAGGATTCCTTAAGGTGCAAGGCAGACTGCAGGATGCAGTGGAGGGGAAAGGGCTCTGGTGTGCAATTGGAGCTCCTTCTTCTGCCAGATTCCCTGCAAGAAGATCAAAGGAGAGGGAGAGATGTCTCAGCAGCAAGTTCCTTGCAAAAATATAAAAAGTGCCTGTGCGTTGCGCAATGGCGCGCATGTTGTTTTGGGGGGTGCAATGGCATTTTGCATCTTGAGACTTTGAGCAAGTGTGAGGCAGAGCTTGCAGGACAGCTGTGCGTCGACATTGTTTGTGTTCCCAGGGACTGCAGTTTTCATTCTGTTTGTTGGCCTTTTGCATAGCCAAGGCAGAAAAGGGGTGTTGGATAACTTGTCAAAGAAACTGAATAAAATATCTCATTTATGGCCACTGAGACACATCAACTGAACATCACATCATGAGTTATTCATCGTCTTTTGCCAGGCCTGAATACATCCACACTGAGATGTGTTGAAGTTTACTCAGTTGTGTGTACTGACCCTTTGAGGACCACTGTTTTGTATCTGAACCAGTACCATATGTCTGGTTTATTTAGAACTGGCCACCTTCCTTAACAGTGCTATTCTTTTTACTGATAATCCAGAATACATGCACAAATCCCTTAATTAAATCAAGTGAGCGACAGAGAAGATAATGCAATAATGAGTGAACACAATCATAGCCATGAGCCACTCTGTAAGTAAAAATTACTAAAAGCAATTAAAACTGTGTCACCTGCATTTTACTTTGTTTTATTTGGGGATGACATTCTGGAGGCTATCATTTCAAAATCCATAGGCATGCATTGTGATATCTGTTTTCATTTTTGTTTCTCCTGTGACTTTACTAAGGCAAATATGAAATACATTTCAAAATAGAGCTATCAACTCATTTTCTACTAATTATAACTGCCAAGTGGTTCAGTAAATGCAACTCACTATTTTTCTTCACACACACACACACACACACACATATTTGGGTTGAAGCTTTCTGATGTTCGCCAGGTGAATTCCATGCATAATGTAAGACAGGCAATGTTGTTTGCATAATAAGCTATTTTCTACCCCAGAAGCAGAAACATTTTATCACTATAGAGAAAACTCAGATTATGAATACATTTTCCATATATATAAGTTGATTTATGTGAAAATTACCAATAAAAGCAGAGTGTAGCCATCAACAAAATGTTTACTCCCAGCTTAATGTTCTCTGAAAGTTACAAATAAATATTTACTGCACCCCACTAAATGCAATATTTTTAATAGGATACAGTCTGCAGAGTGCAATTGCCAAGTGCCCTCCCAGCTCAGGGTGCCTCACACCTGACATGTCTTTCCTGCACAGAAAACCTGCATTTATTTCAATACCAGAACATAGTATGTTTCAGTTGGCCATTGCAACAGATGTATAAACCAATGTGCTCATCACGCATGGTGATCCACATTTGGGCTTCATACATTACAAAATTATAATAATAGTAGGATGGAAGCATCCCATTGTGGCGTTTGCCCTCCTAGGTGGGTCATAAGGAAAGGGTTAAATGAGTGTGAAGCCTGTGGGAACCCAAGGGGAGGAGTTAGAGTTAGAGTTGGAGGTGTTGGAAAGTCAGTTGGGAGTTGGAGAAGGAAGAGGGAGGATAAGTCTGTGGGTTGGTCGAGTTGTGTTGTGAGAGAGTGAGAGAAACTGATAGGAGGAGTCAGATAGACAGTTGGGATAATCAGTTAGCAGTTATTAGGAAAGGTATAGGCCGGTATAGAAACTAAGATTAAGAAACTGACAAGAAAAATTATCTGAAACCATAAACTTGTTAAGGCTTATAAAATAAACTTGCTTATTTGATTTAATGTTAACAATTGTCTGGACTCTGTGTGTACCCGAGAGAAACGGGTTGGTGGCAGTGGGAAAGCAATCACAGTGGTGGCACAGGGATCAATAGACCATCAAACGTCCGGGGACCCTGTGTGATCACCACAAAAGTGTCGGCAGTGGTGGGATAACATCAATACCTGCCACCACAAAAGTGGTATGCAAGTGTTGGGATAACATCTATACGCCGGTGGGATCCAATCAATACCCTGTGGTGGGATATTTAGATTGTTGCTACTAGCCATCACAAAAGCGACGGCAGCAGCGGGATCCAAATCAATACGCTTGAGGCGGGATCAGATAGATACACCTGTGTTGGGGGAAACAATACACCTGGAGGGTCACAGCTATGATCAGGTGACAGCCAGGAGCCAATCCTCTGCCACGGCTTGCTATTAAAGCTCCTGTCCCTCACTTGTCACTGCAGGATGCCACCAGTTTCTCCCTCTGCATCTCCAGACTTTGTGGCTGTCTGCTGCAGGTGCTTGCCATTCCCCAGACCTGGCCAAGTGCCCCAAAATGGGATTCAGAAGTGATTATGGGTGATTCCCAACTAAGTCATACTCACTAAATTAATGGGCTTTTAAGTCCATTGACTAAAGGCTGCAAAATATGCTGAGTAGACCTGCTGAAATTAATGGACAGTGGGTCTGCTCTGAGCACAGCTAAGGCTGGAGGTCACGTGCAGTCTTTATACACTGCTGGGCAAACATGGCAGCTACCAGATCATAGAAGGTTGGCAGAACACCTATTCTCCACTGCAGCTGCTATAGCACTGCACTTCCCCCATTTTAAACGTCAAAAGTGGACCCGCTGCTTAAATGCAATGCAGCATTTATGCAGGAAAGGCCAACTCGATGTTATGTGACGGCCATTAATCAATCCTTCCCCTACTCCTAATTAACTTGACTGGCTTTACTGAATGAAGAGCGAATCATAGATCATCTATATATTTATTCGACGTCTTGGCTCTCACGGCTTCTCTTGGAGATTAAGGGAGATCACCACAGGGCAGCTGTTAAGTTGCGACTTATCCTTGCCACAGGAGTGGAGGAAAGTTAAGCTGGCCCTCCCCAGCACTGGCAAAATGGCTGCTTCATTCCGAACGAGTTTATTTGGACAATATTTTCACGAGACACTGGGACATTATTGCATCTGTTTGGTTTTAGCACTTTGCTCTTGGTTTTCACCTTTGACCTCCAGCTGCTGTCCAAATGCTGAAGATGTACCATTGCCGTTTATGCTGGGAATGGTTACCTCTTCGTAATCTAAGGTTCATGGTTCTTATTATAACTTTGGTTTTAACCATGAAGCACAGTTAGGATGATGAAGTGCTTGCTTAATTGGTGATCGGTTGAAGGATCCAAGAACTTGGAATGCAGGCCAGGATGTCATCTAGAAGATGTGTTTTTTATGTATGTCAGTTACTGGCTGGATGAAGGGGGGGGAATCTAGCCAGTGAACCCCCTTGGGAAGCTTCCTCCTCAATATATACATGATGATTAAAGGTGAAGGAACCCTAACCATTAGGTCCAGTCGTGGCCGACTCTGGGGTTGTGGTGCTCATCTCGCTTTATTGGCCGAGGCAGCCGGCGTACAGCTTCCGGGTCATGTGGCCAGCATGACTAAGCCGCTTCTGGCGAACCAGAGCAGCGCACGGAAACGCCGTTTACCTTCCCGCCGGAGCAGTACCTATTTATCTACTTGCACTTTGACGTGCTTTCGAACTGCTAGTTTGGCAGGAGCAGGGACTGAGCAACGGGAGCTCACCCCGTCGCGGGGATTCGAACCACCGACCTTCTGATCGGCAAGTCCTAGGCTCTGTGGTTTAACCCACAGCGCCACCTGCGTCCCTCGGTATATATCTGCTTACAATGTTCGAAATTCTCCTGTTTGGTAGTTTAGAGTGTGTTTAGCAGCTCCAAGGAAAGAACCATTCTGATATTCCAGTCTATTCTATTTTAAAACAAGGGTAGAATAACCTGTGGCCCTCCAGATGTTTCTAGACTCCAGCACCTATTGTCACAGACCACTGGCCAGGCCTGCTGAGGCAGAGGGGGGGCGTAAGAGCCCCACAACATCTGGAGGGGCACAGCTTCCCTACCCCCTTTTGAAAAAGACCATCTTTAAATATATGCCAATATTAAGTGTGCCCGACTTCCAGGCCTACCATATCATTGCTAGTTACTGGGAGCATACAGTGCAAAGATATGTAATATACTGTGGATGAAATAATGTGAATCAAATGATTTAAACTCCATACATCATGCAAATTGTTCGTTTCTGCATATATTACAGCACAAAGCCTGAATCTATTATCATATATAATACTGACCTGCATGAACGATAACAGGATGTAACCATATTCTGTTTGGAGCGTTTGTTTCCTTATCCACGCTGTCTACTTCCAGACTGCATTTCTTTAATTTTGCTGTACAAATTCCTGTGATTCCAACCCCACCCCCACCCCTGTTAAAATGCTGAAGCTAGCATTAAAAGATGTTGTCATAAATAAGCTCAAAACGGTGAGATTCAGAGTGATCCATCATGTGTCAGAAAGGGATGCATTGCATGTAGTTCCTTCTGAGCTGCCGCCACAGCCACACTTTTGTGGAGAGAGCTGGGTGGCTTAGCTAGTGGGCATTGTAGTACTTTGCACACATGCCAGTTGAAGGGACAGAGGCAAAAAAAATGGGACGTTTGCATTTTTTAGAAGTCCAGCAGTCCAAATAATTAGTGGGGAAAGCCTGTAGCTTGATGGTAGAGCATCTGTTTTGCATGCAAAAGGTGCTGTGACTATTAGCTGATTCGTTGGTTAATTAATCAATTTAAAATCATTTGATGGATTAGAAAAGTCTTCCCAGTGTATCATTTCATGATTCTTTTAAAAACATAAGTACTCACAAAAGCCAGAGTTTAGGCACCATCCACTGGGGTAGGAATTATTATTATTATTATTATTATTATTATTATTATTATTGAAAAGGCAACTTTCCACCACCTTTTCTAAGATACAGTAGAGAATTCCATTCCCTAAGTTAGTGTCTGCTGAGTTATATGTTGGCAGGAAAAGAGCATGCTTTTTCCTTCAAAATTACTGCTTATTCACGTACAATGTCATGCAGATTTGTTCAATTACTCACCTAAAACCAGTCTAATTGATCAGTGAAGGATATACAGTGTTATGTAGGCTAATGTGGAAATATAGCCCATTGAACCAAGTAAGCATGAGAAGGCCCAAGATGCACAGTTTCTTTCCTTGGGTGAAACAAAATATTTGGTACACAAAGTCCAAAACAACCTGTTGTCACCATTTAGTGCATTTTCTCATAGCATTTCATGGGTCTGTAAGCTCAGAGAAATCGAAGGCTGATTTTCACATGGTGAAATTTCCAGCATGACTGAATTAATTACTTTAAGTCTATTTTGCAGTTAAACATTTAATCAGTAAACATCAGGCAAAATCCACAAAGAAGAAGAAGAAGAAGAAGAAGAAGAAGAAGAAGAAGAAGAAGAAGAAGAAGAAGACCCCACCCATTTGGCTGGGTTTCCCCAGCCACTCTGGGTTGCTTACAACATATATAAAAACATAATAAAACATCAAACATTAATTAAGATTTGTATGTAAGCCCCATTGAAATGAATGGAAGCTTCCTATTCATGATGGATTGTGCCCATTAGCCCCTGTGGTTCTGGGGACTTTCCAAGGCCAAAGCCTGGGTCTTGAATAATAAATTAAAATGTAAATCACTTAACAGTTTAAATTTCAGGAACATCAAAACCTCACTTTGCATGCCTTTTCCTTTGCAAAATTTGTCACCAATTCCTTGAGGTCACGTGCTGATGCCCTGGGCATGTTCAGCTGATAATAGTTACCAAGTCAACGAATCTCTTTTGCAACTTAGTTGAGCACATGTAAGTTTGTGCTTTGAGAAACTAGTTTGCCACTTGCCACTGAAAGCGTGAGAAGGATCTTTAGAGCAACAGAAACATTTAGGCACGTTATCCAGGAGTTTTTGCTGTCGGTATGAAGAGATGTGACCTTTGTGGCAGCATAGACTTTGGAAGTGTTTGAGATGTTGCTATAAATTCACAGCACAGTTCTTCTGCATCAATACATTTATTTCCATTGTGCATCAATGATTTTTTCCAAATTCCTGCAGGTACATCTTCAGTAGATTTTTTTTTTGTTGATGCTATAGATATCATAAGGATGCAAATAGGGAATTAGATTGTTGTAGCTGCTGAAATCTTTCTTCAGCAGATTGGATGGCCTTGTCTAAGCATAGCAGAAAAAATTTGCATTGATTTTCTGCTATGGATCTTGAAGTGCCTCTTCTTAGGCCTCATACACAAGCTGCCATTTCTTTCTTTCCCCCCTAACTTATCCTGTCTCAAAGGTTTGTGGTATTTCTAGCTCCTTTGCAATCGCAGTAACATCTATCAAAACTTGTCGAAAACCCTCATCACACCTGCAGTTCACAAGGTAATTCCTGGTCACTTGCAATTGGCTTCTAGCTGAATTTAAATCAGATTCCTTATTTTGTAGTAGCTTGCTTGTAAGATTGACTTCCAAACGGATGTTGTACAAACTACCAAGGGATGTCACAAGCTTGAAATTACTAATAGCTTCAATCCAGGAAATATTTCCATATAAACCTTTTAGGCTTGCATCATCGAAGATTTCCATCAAAGCACCATATATACTACCAAGATGATATCTCAATGATTCCAAAGAATAACTAGAATTTGGCTGAGTTTGCATGCCCTAAATTTTTCTGCTTTATAGCACCTGCTAGAAGCTGTATAAGCTCATTGTTGGTATCTTTTCCTAAGTAGTGAACCATTGCTTCTTGATCTTTAACTCTGTACAAATGTTCATTTATGATAGGATTAAAAAAAATGGTTAGGTACTGCACAAACATTGTTTTTTTTAAAAAATCATTTCTTAGCGCTGTCCAGCTCTTCGGTTGTACCATGTAATGCCAATGATTGCATGCCAAGAACTCTGACCAAAGCGATAAAGCATTCCAAGATTTGTCCCCAATGTTGTTGTTCTTGCCTAATTTTCTGCTGGTTAATATCATCAGTTGTCCACCCCCCCCCCCCTTTAGATAAGCACAATTCAAGTTCTCCGCAGGTCTGATAGTTTTCTCAATGGTCAGTATTCCTTTCATGTGAAGACAGAATTGCTCCAATGTTCTTCCAGTCTTTTGAACCTATTTCTTTTTGGGTTGATGCACCTTTTCTTTTTTGCTGAACAACTTTCAGCAAAAAAACCAAAAACAAACCAAAAACACCTCCACAACTTTTGAGGATGAATATAGCAACCATTGGCGGCACATTTATTCACCATTTGCTAGTCTCCTCTTATAGCGCATAGGAGAAAATCTTGTTTTTTGAGTCTTTGGGGAAATATGCGATACAACCTGTTGTGGTCCATGTTGTATTGCAAATTATCGCTGCAATGGTTAGGCCAATTAGCAGGGTCACTGTCATTCAAGTCAGGCACAGTTCTTTTGCAGACTTTGCAGCACTCTCACTTTTCTTGATACCTTCTTTTTCCTCTGGGTTGTTTTCCAAAATTATCTCCAATATGTGAAACTTCCATCTTAGAGTTTATCTCAGTTGTCGTAGCAGCAGCACCACCACATTTAACTCCCTCGGTACTAGTTCATAGCTGTCAACTTACAGATTTGAAAATAAGGGACCAGCAGCCTCGAAAATAAGGGATCAGCAGCCAAAATAAGGGATCAACAATTACTTTGATAAAATACATATTTTGTTGTGTGCAAATGGCTTTAGATACCTATTAGGTCCTATAAATTACCATATAGCATATATTCAACACACAAAAAAGCAACAATTTGTTGTTGACAAAGCACAGCTGGACATAGAAAGGACCCCATTACCTTCAGTAGCTTATTTAAGGGACATCATCAATAAGGGACAGCAGCGGGACATGGCCCTGGGATAAGGGACTGTCCCACCAAATAAGGGACGCTTGACAGCTATGTACTAGTTGCAACAAGAGTATAGCCATAGTCTTGTTCTTCAGTTGCTTTCTGTGTACAAAGGCATTTCAGGAAGAACCCCTCTTGCATAGCTTGCTCTTCAGCTTTTTCTGCCTTACGTTTGCAGTACTGAGCTCCAGATGTTGCTCACTGGAAAAATGAAGACATTTTCTAAATAAGATTAAGATGCGACTGTAAGATTTAAAATTAAGTGCGTTTTTCCATATGTACATAAAGAAACCATTCTAATGCATGAATTACTTCAAAAACGATAAAATTATTCAAAATATAAAGTAGAAGTAAAAGCTAATCTGTATAAAACTGTGCCCTTCTGAGGTCTGTGCCATAGGTGGCTGCCTAGTAGCCTAATGATGGTTCCACTCCACCAACCCCTTTGTGGACCTTGGAGGTCTATATAGGGTCAAAGCCATAACTGCTTCATCACAGCCCAGACACAAATGGATTCTTCTTATTCTTTGGTGATCGTAGCCAAGTTAGATTGTCTTCCATAAGCACACTTTTAACATCCTAAAGCCTGCCATGTGCTATCAGGCATGATAGGATAAAAAAAGAAATGGTCAACAAGACATTACCTGGCTCATAAATTAATCTGAGACAGTGAAAAATTCTGAAGCTTTTGTGTGATGCAGGTTTCCCAAGAGCTCCAAAAGTTCAATTATGGACCTGGCTCAGGAGACTTTTGCCGTAAGTGACTGTGGAGGACAATTTTGGATCCACACAGTGGTGACATAGGTTTCCGGACGGGAGTTGATCATAGTGAGGGTTTCTCCCTTTCATCCTGAGTTCAAGTGTCTTCAAAGCCCATGACACCTTTGGTAAAGGCTGTTCTCCAATTGGAGCACTCACAGGCCAGTGTTTACCAGTTGTCTACATTTTTTTAGATTTGCCTTGAGGGAGTCTTTAAAGCTCTTTTCTTGACCGCCAGCATTACGCTTTCCATTTTTAAGGTGGGAATAGAGTAGTTGCTTTGGAAGACGATCATCAGGCAGGCATCTGCACAACATGACCAGTCCAACGAAGTTCATGCTGAAGAATCACTACTTCAACACTGGTGATCTTTGCTTCTTCCACTACACTGGCATTTATTTGCCTGTCTTCCCAAGTGATGTGTAAAAACTTTCGGAGGCACCATTGATGGAATCTTTCGAGGAGTTGGAGATTTATGTATATTGTCCATCTTGCCCAACATTTGTCAACTCTTACATGGCAAATGCTCTCCAAGGTGTCAGCAGAGGTGGTTTTGGAGCAGTGTGACCGGTGGTTCCCTTGCACTGGGCACCGAGTGGAGAGGGCACCCAGTAAGCACTTGCCTGGCACAGGAAGAAGGCATGAGGGCTCTGGCAGGGTCGTTGTGCTGGTCCTGAGTGTTACCATGTGGCAAGGTCCGAGTCCAGTCCGAGGTCGAGGGTGCGGTATGGAGGCTGTCCATCAAAGCTGAAGCGGGGTCCAAGGCAGGGAGTCGGGTGAGGTCAGGAGCACTCCTCCTGCGAGAACTTAGTTCCCTCTGCCTCTCTGCCCTGAGCCTCTGTGGCTCAGGAGAGGCTGGAGGGTTACTGGACCCAGAGGCAACCTCACTTTCCCCTGACGGGGCTGAGAGTGGAGCACCTGCAGGCAATGCGTCCTCCATCTCCTCAGGAGCCAGAGCAGACTCAACTGGTGCCTGCACCTGAGGATCCAGCACAGGTGAGGACCCTTCAGGCTCAAGCCCCAGCCCCGGCTCAGGAGGTTCTGGAGGCGGGGAATCCTGTGTAGGCTGGGATTCCTCAGGTTCAGCCTCTGAGTCCGAATCCCAGGCCATCACAGTCCTAGAGTCTTCCAACCTCCTTTCCCAAGCCTAGCTGGTGCTTTCCCAGCTTTGGGAAGGAGGTCGTAGGGCTTGGGGACCCTGCCAGAGCCCTCTCACCTCCTTCCCAGTGCGAGGGCTGGTGGGAGAGGTGCCAAATTTTGGACTAGCTCAGGGCCCCATAATACCAATGTCTGCCCCTGGTCTCAGGCAGCTGCTACCAGATCCTCTTTAGCTGGAGATGCCAGACATTGAAACTGGGCTCTTATGCAGGCAAAGCTTGTGCTCTACTACTGAGCCATGGTCATCTGCTTTAATAATAATAATAATAATAATAATTATTATTATTATTATTATTATTATTATTATTATTATTATTATTATTTATACCCTGCCTTCTCCAGCCAAGGCTGGGCTCAGGGCGGCTAACAAGCAATAATAAAAACAAGTTGAATGAATACAACTTAAAAAAAAATATTAAAATACAACATTAAAATATTGAAACATTAAAATATTAAAATATTAAAATGCAGCCTCATCGCAGGAGGAGAAAGGAAAAGAAAAAAGAAAGAGGGGGAGGGAATCAAATTGGCTCCAAGCCAAAGGCCAGGCGGAACAACTCTGTCTAACAGGCCCTGCGGAAAGAAAGCAGATCCTGCAGGGCCCTGGTCTCATGAGGCAGAGCGTTCCACCAGGCCGGAGCCAGAGTTGAAAAGGCCCTGGCTCTGGTTGAGGCTAATCTAACTTCCTTAGGGCCCGGGACCACTAGGGTGTTGCTATTTATGGACCTTGAGGCTCTCCAAGGGGCATACCGGGATTTATATGTGTTTGGGTGCAGTGCTTACATAGGCAAGAACTTTATCTGCCTTTTTCGTGATATTTTGACTGGCCAGCAGCTTTTTTAATGAACATTGGAAGCTGCCTTGTTCTGAGTCTGACCATGGAACTAATACTGCCTTCAATGACTGGCAGGGGCTCTCTAGGGTTTGGGGAGGAAAATATTTTCCAGCCCTACTTGGAGCTGCTGGGGATTAAACCCAGATACTTTGCCACTGAGCCGTAGCTTTCCCGAATGGAAGCCTCCTCACCCCAAGTTTTCAGAAAGGGCAGGAGCTCCAGAGTCTTTGCCACCCATGAATCCCTTGCCTCCCCTCTGTTCTACCCAAAACACCACACAGTGGTACATTAGAACAGTATCAAATTTATTTAATTTTTGCCCTTACTGTCCAAGTACGCAGCGTCTGCCCTGGGGCCTGGCATGAACCCCCTTCAGCTACCACTTTGTTTCATTTAGCCGAGTCAGGTTCTCCAGATTCCAAGCTGCATTTTATTTGCCGTCTTTCGATACAATGAGCTTTCCCATATGTTCACAATTGGATCCCTTAAAATATTCATCTCCCGCCCCCCCCCCACCCCCACATCTGGTGTCAGAGCCATTACTTCTTCCCTGCATACCCTTTTGACTATTTTTAAATAATTCATTCATCCATTCGTCGGTTCTCAGGGGAGCACGCTCCTCTTTTCCTCAGACAACATGATCTTTACAAACACACAGTCTCGCCTTCTCCTTCCATTATTCTCCTCTGCTTTTGTTTACTCCGTCCAAGTATTCAATTTGCTACAGTTTCAGGAAGAAGAAGAAGAACAAAAAAAACCAACGAAAAAACACACTCATACATTTAAGCCCAGATTGAGTTACATTAATTTACCAGTATGTGATGGCTTCTTGTCAACTGAGAACCCCACAGGAATTAAAAATACCCCCCCCCAATAAAGGTTACATTAATCAAAGCCACAGAGATATATATGGCAAAGAACTAATAGAACTACCCCAAAGTGCTGGCCTTAGCACCCTGAGCAGGAGCCTCGATTCTGGCTCTGACCAAGATGACAAGGGAGCACCAGAGATATGCAAGACCGGTCAGAGTACCAGAGGTGGAGGTGCTGGATTAAAATGCCAGACCCTAACATCAGGACAGTCTGAACATGAGCCTATCCGTGCTTTCTGCCATGAATGCCAGAATTGGGATCTGCAGAGTCAGAAACAAAAGAGAATGTGTCTCAAGGTTGTGCTTAAAGGTAAAGGGACCCCTGACCATTAGGTCCAGTCATGACCGACTCTGGGGTTGCGGCACTCATCTCGCTTTATTGGCCGAGGGAGCCAGCGTACAGCTTCTGGGTCATGTGGCCAGCATGACTAAGCCGCTTCTGGCAAACCAGAGCAGCGCACGGAAACACCGTTTACCTTACTGCCAGAGCAGTACCTATTTATCTACTTGCACTTTGATGTGCTTTCGAACTACTAGGTTGGCAGGAGCAGGGACCAAGCAGTGGGAGCTCATCCCGTCATGGGGATTTGAACCGCTGACCTTCTGATCGGCAAGTCCTAGGCTCTGTGGTTTAACCCACAGTGCCACCCGTGTCCCTTTTAGGTTGTGCTTATTTAGAGGTTAAATTGAAAAACAACCTACAGAGATGTCTGTTAGGTAGTTCTCCCATATACATTAACTGATTTCCAATGTCAGCAGCCTCTTAGGGCCAGCTCTACAATTAGGCAATGTGAAGTGGCTGCCTCAGGCAACAGATTTGGAGTACAGTCGTACCTTGGTTTTTGAACAGCTTAGTTCTTGAACGTTTTGGCTCCCAAACGCCGCAAACCCGGAAGTGACTGTTCCATTTTGCAAGCTGTTTTTGGAAGCCAAACTCCAACAGGGCTTCTGATTGGCTGCAGGAGCTTCCTGCAGCCAATCAGAAACTGCGCTTTGGTTTCCGAACGTTTTGGAAGTCAAATGGACTTCCGGAATGGATTCTGTTTGACTTCCAAAGTATGACTGTATACCAAAAGGATATCAAATGGTTAACTGCTTAATTTGTCAATTAATTAATCAATGTCAATCCACTGGATGACATTCCGGAAGAAAGTTGCTTCAGGAGAGTGAGGAAAATTCTCAGGGATGATTCACACCCTGGCCGGCACTTTCTTGATCTCGTGCCCTCGGGCAGAAGATATAGAAGCATGATTAGTCGCACCAACAGGGTAAAGAACAGCTTCTATCCGTGGGCTGTTAGGCTGCTGAATGAAAAGATAACAACAGGGCAACTGACTTTCGGGTTTGGTGGGTGTGCGTCAGTAAATGAGGGGAATTAAGACTAAGAGAGCTGAGTGGGGGGCGCTCGTGTAATCTCACTTTATACAAATTGTACAAGTGACAATAAAGTATTTCAATTTCAATCATTTAATTTGACGCTGCTGCTGCTGCTGCTGTTGCCAAAGGAGAGGCACTTGTGGAATTTTCTCTCTCAGGTACCAGAATAACTAGACTAACTTTGGTTTTTCGTTTGTTTGCACCATGACTTAGGGATGGGGAGGAAAACTCCTGAGAAACCGCCTGCTCCACACCGTCAATGTAGCCTAGAGGTAATCAACAGAGGAGAGAAGTGTTACTGGGCTGCTGGTCAGAGGAGTGCTTTTTTAAGTCATTCCACTCTTCAGGAAAGGGATGCGGGTAGCACTGTGGGTTAAACCACAGAGCCTAGGACTTGCCAATCAGAAGGTTGGCAGTTCGAATCCCCGTGACGGGGTGAGCTCCCGTTGCTCGGTCCCAGCTCCTGCCAACCTAGCAGTTCGAAAGCACATCAAAGTGCAAGTAGATAAATAGGTACCGCTCTGGCAGGAAGGTAAACGGCGTTTCCATGCACTGCTCTGGTTCGCCAGAAGCGGTTTAGTCATGCTGGCCACATGACCCGGAAGCTGTAGCCGGCTCCCTCGGCCAATAAAGCAAGATGAGCGCCGCAACCCCAGAGTCGGCCACAACTGGACCTAATGGTCAGGGGTCCCTTTACCTTTTACTCTTCAGGAAAGGTCAGGAAGCTATGAGAGGGTGATTTGGCCCTGGCAGAATAAGAAGCTTCTGTTCTCTTCCTTTCCAGACCTTGTCTGGCGAAGCTGCTCACTTGGAGCTCTCCAAGGTACTGCAGCTGCCCTTCCTGGTTGCCTCGTCATGTCCTGTGGGCTTCTGGTCCAGAAGAGGACAGATAGGCCCTTTTTTCTTCTTGCTTGGTGGGATGGACTGAGAGTGCAGGAGTTTAACCCTTGTTGGAAGATGACAAGAACTGATCCACTCCTGTTCCTCCCACCATTCCTCTGCATCCAGCCAGTCTATGACAATTCTCTGCATCGAGTGGGATTGATGCTGGGGATTGAACCTGCAATCAAAGCAGATGCTCTACCACTAAGCTATGGCCATTTCTCCTTGAAACTACAGTTTCCGGACTGTCTTCCAGGGCAGCCCCACCAAGAGCAGATTGCAGCAATCAAGCCAGAAACAACTTGGACATATATAACAATGGCAAGACCCCAATTCTTGCAGAGGATGCGATTAGTATGACTAACGCTTAACTCCATTCCCCATCTCTTTTCTCCCAGAACGTGCTGGCAAACAACGCAACTGGGCAGAGGGTAGCAATCCCAAATGGAAACCTGTATAAAATATTGAAAGGGGGATAATGCTTCGTTCAGGTGCATAACCCTTTGGGCTTCAGAGTCACCCGATTGATCCAATCTCCAGTGTTGCCTCATAGCTTAGAATCGCCAATGAGGTTAAAAACAGAAACAAACACTGAATAATCTGTAACCACAGGGGATTTAAGGGGGGGGGAGGAATAGAATTGCTGCATCAATCTCATTTCCTTGTTAGGCTCATTATCATAATTGAAGGCCTATGGTTTGGAATGTCGCTCTTTGATACCATTTTATGTCTATCAAGAGCTGCTGAAATAGTGGATTCTGCAGTTCATTTTCTTTTTGATCCTCCTGACTATTTTTGTTTCGTGATTAATAAACAGGAGCAACTGGGCTAGGCTTCAATTAGCTAGCGAAAGTTAAATGCTTCGGGAAGGGAAAGCCGGCTAGTCTGCTCAAAATCCATCTAGATTACAAACTAGTATGGGGCGTTGGAAGCAATTGCCGATTGCAGCGTCCATCGCACTTGCTAAATGCCGCCTGTAACAGTGACGTGTTGGGGGTGGGGGGCAAATCATATTTGCCCTCTGTACTCCATCAGCAGTTGAGGATGGCATAAAAGGAGAGAGGTTTACCCACTGCTACGAAGGTAGAGATAAATGGCTTTTGTTCTTTGAGTACTTGCTTTGTTCTTTGAATACTGCACCTTCAGACACCGACACATTTCATGATTGATAGCCCATGTCTAGACTGGGTCTTTTTCGATCTACTACAAACATGTACTACTTCATAATATTTCCTAGAAAGATGAAAGCATATAAAGCAATGTGGCTGACTTTCCAGGTCCCTTTTTAAAAATAAAAATCTATTATTCTGTTGTTTTATTTCATTTAATAACAGGAAACAATTAAAATTACACTCATTTATAAAAACCTTGAATCCATAGGATGTAAGGGTAGGTGTGAGGTCATTTGTTTCTCCTATTTATTTATTTAAGATTTTATTGGTTTTTTGCAGTTTTATATTCAATCAAATAACACAATATAACATTTGTCATATAAAAGAAAAAGACACACACCCTCAACTTCCCCTTCTGGTTCTTTAAATATTTACTACTTCTGCTTAATTATTATCTTATTTTTATAATCTTACACTTTAATGCTCTTATTTTCTTATCAGTATTATACCAAATTTTCCTTAATGATTACATCTTACAGTCCATTTCATTCTATGTTGTCCTTACTTAACCTGCTAGTGAGTCCATATCTTTACAGTATTTCTGTAAATACAACATAAAAGGTTCCCAGTCTTTTTTAAATTCTTCATTATCATTGTCTCTGATTCTTTCCGTAAGTTTCGCCATTTCTGCATATTCCATAAGCTTTACTTGCTATTCTTCTTCCGTTGGTATCTTGTCTTCCTTCCATTTTGGGACTAATAGAATCCAAGCCGCCGTTGTAGAATACATAAACAACTTCTTCCGCTCTTTTGGTAGTTCCTGTCCTATTATACCCCACAGAAAAGCTTCTGGTTTTTTAACAAAGGTTATTTTAAACACCTTCTTCAGTTCATTATATATCATTTCCCAATAACTTTTAATTACTTTACAATTCCACCGCATGTGTTAAAGCGTACCTTCTTTCTCTTTACACTTCCAGCACTTATTCTATACATTTTTGCCAGTTTGACAGGAGTTAAATACTGGTACATCATTTTCATATAATTCTCTTTCAGAGTTGTACATGCGGTGAATTTTAAATCAACTTTCCATAATTTCCCCCAGTCTATTTGGGGCTGTTTCTTACATCATAAGATGTAAATCCTGCCCCCAATTCTCCTAAAATCGTTTAGCTCTCCCGGCTTCCCAATCAAAGGAAGTTCCAGGAGAAGTTTATTACACAGTTTCCCTGTGAGTAGAGTATTAGGGTAGGGTGCTTTTGTAAGCTGAGCATAGGGGGTGGGGTGGGGACAGAAAAAGACTCAGTCAGTCATTGCTAAGTCACTTCCAGGTTACCTTTTTATTAATGAGTCATACATATTTGTTTGCACAAAGTTTGCAGGCATGTTAGAACACTCAACTGATTTGTTGGCAGGGACATTGATTCAAGGAAGTTGTTATCCCAACTCATTCCAGAGCATCACTTTCCACATCACTTTCCCTACTGCAAAAAATTATTATTTAAAGGGATAGCAGGGTTGTGGTGCAACTTTTTAATTGTGCAACTTGAATTTGCTAGTATGTGATTGACTTCCACCTTTAAAACCGTGACAGTCTAGATGTTCACTTGCTTTGCAAAAAGCCACAACAGTTCCCCTCAAAGCAAACAGCATGTCTTTGGTACACCAAGGCTTATTCTTGCAATCCATCGCTGGGCTTCTAAGTCCCTTCCCTTCCTGCCCCCTTCTTTCTATAGTCCTACTGCCAAACTATTTCACTCCAGCGTCCATCCTGGTGTGCCTAGAAAATGGTAGCTACTGGCCACCAAAACCGCTGAATGGTCATATAGGCAAGTATCATCTAGCTGTCAAGGTTCACTGAAGCATCTTTAGCTATAGGCTAAAAGAGAAACAAACAAAAAAAGCCTAGAAGGAAAGGTTGTCGTCTCACTTGTCAGCTGTAACAATATAGCACTTAAGGCATGCACATTCTTCAGCCTTTTCCACACCAACAGGTTTGCTGGTCACTTGAACACTGGTTCCCTGTGAGTGCCCTTCTGCCCATGTGGCACCATCCCTGCAAGCAGCTCCTTCGCTGGCAAGGCCCTGGTTTACAGTGTTGTAGAGAATGAACTTGCTGGGAAACTGTGGTTGAAATGTAAGTGCCTTTACTTTACTGTTGAGCATTGTCACTGAGCCCTTATTGCCTGGCCATGCAATGTTGAATGGCCAGGAATTCATTACTCCCCCCCCCCCCCCGATGCCCACCCCCAAAAACACATATTTTGTTTCTCTGTGTGTGTGTGTGTAACAAGGATAGCTGAACAAATGGGGTTAAGGTTGCAGCCTAAAGTACCTCCTCGCTTTCCCTAAATGTCAGTGGAACTAAAATTAGCTGGGTCCTACCCAAATGAGCCAACCTAGCAGTTCGAAAGCACGTCAAAGTGCAAGTAGATAAATAGGTACCACTCCGGCGGGAAGGTAAGCGGCGTTTCCGTGCGCTGCTCTGGTTCACCAGAAGCGGCTTAGTCATGCTGGCCACATGACCCAGAAACTGTACGCTGGCTCCCTCGGCCAATAAAGCGAGATGAGCGCCGTAATTCCAGAGTCGGCCACGACTGGACCTAATGGTCAGGGGTCCCTTTACCTTTACCTAAATGAGCAGAATCAATTCTTCCATAAGATCTAGAGGAATCGGAATTAGATGAACCCAAGAGAAGGGCCGCAGCTCAGGATAGAATCAATTGTTCCATTAGATCCAATCGTAGAATTGGATGGGACCAAGCTCCTGCAATGCAAGAATCTCATCATGTGGTTCCTCCATCCGATTTGAAACCACACCAGTCCCTGCTTAGTTTTGCAAATGTGCTAGCATTGCTGCACCACTAGAATTAGCTGAACTAAGAGAAGGACCACAGCTCAGTGTTAGAGCATCCCCGTTGCATGCCGAATGCCCCGGTCATCTCCAGGTGGGGCTGGAAGAGATCCCTCCCCTCTTAAAAGCTTAGAGAGCCTCCACTATATAATAGTGAGCCAGACAGACCAGCAGTCTGACTCCGTGTGAGGCCACTTTCTACGTTCCTATGAGATGCCACAACAGAAGCAGGTTAGCAAACTCTACAGGGCAACACCTGGAATAACACAAGGAGTCGGGCAGCCTGTGGTTTGACTTTCAAAAGCCAAGGGGCTAATTGTGAACCTGAGAAATTAAATTACTGAAATAAAGGCAGGGGGTGGGGATATTGGAGTGTGTAAGTGCAGAGCATAGGAGCCAACTCCTAGGGGGTGATGGGTCTCTTCGGGCCCCCTAATAAAATATTTGGAGGGGCCATCACCCCCCCAGTTGATGGCCATTGCCATTCAAATGGTGTGTGTGCACTGTGACATGTGATCGATTATGCGAAGCAGGGCTTCCCTGGGCCCCCCAATATTTTATTCAAGTTGGCACCCCCCCCCCCCCGTGCAAAGACAGGAAATGATAATGCAGACCATGCACATGAGACTGCGTGGCTGGAAACTGGGAGAACGAGCGTTTGGGTCTGGCTCCTTTTCTTCCCTGGGCAATTTCTCCCCAGGCTGGAGCTGCTATGTTGTTGTTGTTTAGTTGTTTAGTCATGTCCGACTCTTCGTGACCCCATGGACCAGAGCACGCCAGGCACTCCTATCTTCCACTGCCTCCCACAGTTTGGTCAAACTCATGCTGGTAGCTTCGAGAACACTGTCCAACCATCTCGTCCTCTGTTGTCCCCTTCTCCTTGTGCCCTCCATCTTTCCCAACATCAGGGTCTTTTCCAGGGAGTCTTCTCTTCTCATGAGGTAGTATTGGAGCCTCAGCTTCAGGATCTGTCCTTCCAGTGAGCACTCAGGGCTGATTTCCTTCAGAATGGATAGGTCTGATCTTCCTGCAGTCCATGGGACTCTCAAGAGTCTCCTCCAGCACCATAATTTAATAGCATCAATTCTTCGGCAATCAGCCTTCTTTATGGTCCAGCTCTCACTTCCATACATCACTACTGGGAAAACCATAGCTTTAACTATATGGACCTTTGTTGGCAGGGTGATGTCTCTGCTTTTTAAGATGCTGTCTAGGTTTGTCACTGTCACTGCCTTGCCGTGGAGAAGGGGCTTGAATAACTCAGAGAAGCTATGAGCTATGCCGTGCAGGGCCCCCCAGGATGGACAAGTCATAATGGAGAGTTTTGACCAAACGTTTTCCACCTGGAGCAGGAACCAGCGAGCCACTCCAGTATCCCTGCCAAGAAAACTCCCTGGACAAAGACAACAGGCATATAAAGAGATCTCCGTTCTTCTTCAGCAAACAAATCCGGAGAGCCGATGCTTCTTCTTTCCGAGTCTTGGGGTCCAGGCAGCCACGTGTCCCGCCCAGTCGAAAGAGTTTCGGAAGAAAGAAAAGACCAAATCCAAACCCGCCTCGCCTGGCCAGGCCAAGGAAGACGAGCGCTCTTTCTTCTCTCCCTCCTCCTGCTCCTTTTGTGCAAATCACGTCGAGCGACGTGATTAATCTCTTGGATTCCTGGAAATCTGACATGCTTGAGTTACAGCCCAGCCGCCTCTCCGATTTCGCCAGGAAACGGCTCGGGCATAATGAGAAACAAAATGTCCTCTGCGCCGCGCTCTCGGTGGCCCTGGCGGTTCCCTTGGACCCCCCGAATACTTTCATCTATCGGCGGCCTCCATCCCATCGCTAACACGGGAGCCGAGGGGCGCGAAATCGAGGCGGGAGAGCGGGGGGGGGGAGGGAGGGAGGAGAGATGAGAGAGACGCGAGAGGCTCCGGGGTGAATGGCAAGTAGGTCGTCGGGAAGATGCCTGCGTGATCCCGGTCCCGTGAGGGGGAAACGAGACCCGTGTACACCCTCCACACCACCGAAACACGCGTTCATAAGGGGCGGCAGCTCGAGGAGTCAAACTTCCTTTCCCGCTTGAACGCGATGAAGTTGCGCGCGTGTAGACCCTCTTCAGGATTCCTCTGCGCGCTTAAACTCAGCCCGCCCCTCCCCCCCCCCCGCGCGCGACGTCTCTGAGGAAACGTGCCTGCCTGGAGCGCGGGAAAGTTCCCGCGCTGCGCCAGCCGAGGCGCGCTTTGACGCGGGAGTCCCGCGGAGTTGCCCCAGGAGGCGCCGGCGGCGGCGCCCTGACTCCAGAGGGAACGGAGCGGGTTCGTCGTGGCCCGCCCGACGAGCGCCCCCGCGGGCTTCTTGGGCAAAGCGGTCGCCGCCGCCGCCGCCTGAGGCGCAGCCAGCAGCGCCGCGCGCCGCGCTCCCTGAGGCGCTCCCGCCTCCCCACCCCGGGCCGTTCCTATTAGCGGGCGGGGCGGGGTGGGGGCTCCCTCGCTTGCTCCTCGCCGCCCTTCTCCCTCCAGGCATTGGCGAGGCCGCCTGTCAATCAGCCGCCAACTCCCCCCCGCCCGCCCGCGTCTCCCCCAGCGCCGCACGACGGGGCTCCGGAGCGCGAAGGCGGCGGCGGCGGCGGCGGCAGACGGGGCTCTGGAGAGCGCGGGCGAGCGGGCGCTGCCGATGGAGGAGGCGATGCAGGCGGTGGCGGAGGAGGGCCCCAGCGTGGCCAAGATCTACAAGCAGCAGCGCAGCCCTTACAGCGCCCTCAAGACCTTCCCCAGCAGCCGGAGACCGGCGCTGAGCAAGCGCTACGAGAGACCCACCATGGTGGAGATCCCTCAGGTCAGGGCGGGCGTCGGGCAGCAGCAGCAGCAGCACTTCCAGCCGCTGCCCGCCGTCGGCTCGTCGTCGTCGTCCCTCAGCGAGCACCAGCTGCCTTACCAGGCGCACGGCTCCTACCCCGGCGCCAGAGCCTCGCAGGGCCACCCGCCCCGGACGCCGGCTCCGCAGCTGGGACACCAGGCAGCGGCTCCTGCCGCCGCCGCTTCGTCGTCGTCCTCGTCGGCCAGGTACGGCCACGGCCACCAGGGGGCAGCAAGCAGCAGCAGCAGCAACAGCGGCAGCAGCAGCAACGAGGGAAGCGGCAGCCTGGAGCTCAGCGCAGGTACCAACTTTGGCCGAGGGGGCTGGCCAGGGTCGTTGGCGTGTGGTGCCTCTTCTGGCATACTTCGCGGGGAGGGAAGTTCAGCTTCCTCTCTCTAACACACACACACGCCCAAGCTTATTCTGAAGGGCGCTGTGCAAAGTAGCAAGGGTGCCTCTGGGCATGTGCAGAGCACACGACATTCCGTTTTGTAGCGGGAGGAGCGCGTTTGCAGTGCTCAGAGTGATCGCTAGCCATCATTTTAACGACCAGGGGTGCCAACTTGAAGGAAATAATCAATCACATGATGCGCATAATCAATCACATGGTGCGGTGCAGGCACACCATTTGAATGTCAATGCCCATCAACTCGGAGGGGGTCTGCCCCCCTCAAATATTTTATTGGGGGGTGTTGAAGGGACATTGGCCCTTAGGCATTGACTCCTGCGCTTGCAACAGTATAGGCTGGTCCAAGGGTCCCTGTACAGTACTGCAGATCAAAGAGGGAATTGAGAATGAGAGGAATAATTCATTGTTCAGGTGAGATGGGAACTGGAAGTCCCCTAGCTAATGCTCTTGGCAACTGCCCTACACCAGTCCTTATGAGGAACTGGTGCCATTGGTTCACACACCAAGGAGGTCACCTCTGCGTTTAGGCGTCATGTCGCTGCTGAGTTGCATGTTGATGGACATCCCTTGCAAACGGCCTTGCAAAGCGTTAGGCAAGCTGACTATGATCCATCTTTGCTGTTGGGCTTTGAGTTGCTTGTCCTGCTATTAAAAACTGGAGGGTTCTTTGGATATAGCTGCATCCCCTCAGTTGGAGAGGGGGAAAGTGATTATAATTTGACAGAAGGTGCGTGAAAGAGATATCAGTGAAGCTGAAGGTTCAAAACTGTGGTTGGTGATAAGTCTGAGTATCCCACATGGGTGGGTTCTTAAAATATTAGAGGGAAGGTCTTCCTCTCCCTTCCCAGCTTCATTTCAAACCCACAACCCTTCAGAAGCTTTTCACATTTGCTCAGCCTCAGAACTGGTTTAAAATTTCCAGTGCCGGAAGGCAAACATCGATAATATATAGCAGAATGAAAAAAGAGTCTCTGCCCATGCACAAAGCACCTTAAGCCTGCTGATGAATAACCACAGCCAGCATCCTACCCACCCTCTCCAAGGATTTGCATAAAAGGTTTCACGAGCCAGAGAGTCTAGACTCTCTTCCTTTAGAAATGAATAAATTGGGAAAAGCTAGGGAGTAGCCTCTGGGGACTGCAAGTTAACTGTCGGCCAGTCTTCTGTTGGGAGGGAGTGCGCAAAACACCCTACAGATTGTGGGGTGCTTTAGATCCTAATTGTGGGGAACATTTCCTTGTGTTGGGATCCGCATCTGGATCGAATCTGCTGTGTTCAGTATCACCATTTTCCCTGTCGTCGCACAGCTGCTAGCCCAGAGGGAAGAAGGGCATGGAGGGGGACTGTAGCAGCAGGACTTAACCTAGACGTGAGAAAACTCAGGCCCAAGGGTCAAATTGAAGTCCTCCGTGCCTCTCTGTCCATCCCACAGGACTCTCTCCATGCCACACCTTCTCTTCCAAAGCCATGCCCCTCACAGACCCTGCTTTGCCCTCTTCTCTGGCCGAAATGCCTCCTGAACTCTGAGAGTGCCTTTTGCTCACCTGTGTGATGAAGGATAGAAAGGGGTGTGTGAATGTGCATTGAAAATAGCCCACTTGTTGCTCCACTGGCTTTCCCCCCTGGGCATGTGGCCTTAGGAAGGTTGCTGCCCAGGATGGCATCAGCAGGCATTTTTCAGGAGTGGGAGAGGAAAACACTCAAGGTGGGCAGCAGATTTGTTGTTGTTTAGTCATTTAGTCGTGTCCGACTCTTCGTGACCCCATGGACCAGAGCATGCCAGGCACTTCTGTCTTCCACTGCCTCCCGCAGCTTGGTCAGACTCATGTTTGTAGCTTCGAGAACACTGTCCAACCATCTCGTCCTCTGTCGTCCCCTTTTCCTTGTGCCCTCCATCTTTCCCAACATCAGGGTCTTTTCCAGGGAGTCTTCTCTTCTCATGAGGTGGCCAAAGTATTGGAGCCTCAGCTTCAGGATCTCTCCTTCCTCAGGGCTGATTCCCTTAAGAATGGAGAGGTTTGATCTGCAGCAGATTAGTTTCTCACAAAAAAACTGAGAATGCTGTGTGCACATTTTGTCTCCTACCTAAAATATTACAAATGCTAGAAACTTTTTCTTTTTTTTTTTTAATGGAAGCTGGGACCTGGGGGGTTATGGTTTACCAGTGGAAGGTAGGGACAGTGGGTGCCCATATTCCCCAAAAGGGAGTGTGCCCCCTCAGTTCCCTGCCCCTGGTCTGTTCTGACCAGTCCTTGCTGCCGTCCACAATACTCCCTTCCATGATACTAACTGCTGAGCAGGATTCTGGACCGTTTTCACTCAGCTTGGAAAAGGCTTTCTCGACCGTGTGCCCAAACCTAACTATTTGTCAGATAAGTGTACCAAATCTTTGCAAAACAAGTGGGTGTAAGAATTTGTGGCTTGAGAGCACTCCATGTTAGAAGCGGACTAGGTGGCTGCTACAGGCCCCCATCTGCACTATACACGTAAAGCAGCACCAGAACACTTTAAACAGTCATGTCTCCTGGGAACTGTAGTTTGTTACGGGTGCTGAGAGTTCTTAGGAGACCCCCTATTGCCCTCACAGAGCCACCATTCTCAGAGTTCCCTGGGGAAAGGGATTGATAGTTAAACCACTGTGACAGTTGTATGGGGTCTCCTAACAACTCCTAACAGCACCCGTAACAAACTACAGTTCCCAGGATTCTTTGGAGGAAGCCATGGCTGTTTAAAGTGGTATAATACTGCCTTAAACTTATAGTATGCAGGCTGGGCCTCCGATTCCCTCCAAAAACCAGCCTGGAAAGGAGGCAGGAGAGGAAGAAGGAAGCCAGAAGTCCTCATCTGATGCCTGTTCATCTCTGCAACTTCCCATGGTTAGCAAAGCAGTCTGGGCGGTAGCAAGAAAAATCTCTCTGTTGGCTGTGTGACTTCCTCCTTCCATGTGCACCCCCCCAAACCATTTGCACCTGCCTTCTAGGAGTCTTGGACCTTCTCCACGTCCCCAAGAGGATCCACTCACATTTTCAGAAGCACTGCCATAGAGAGCCAACCAGGGAAAAGCTGAAGGACTGGGCTTTTTCTTTTTCATTCAACTTTATCTTGCTTTCTCTACCAGGATCTACTCTGATGCCTAGGAGTCACCTCCCCACTCATTCTGATAAATATCAGGCCTGGTCTTATGGAATCTTGCAATCACAGCATCCAGGTGTCCAGGCTCTCCTTCAGTTTTCCCCAAGAAGGACAACCTACTCTTGAAGCTGCCTCTTCCACTGTTAAATAGCTCTTCCCGTTAGGAAGTTTCTGCTAATGTTCAGCCAGATTCTGCTTCCCTGCAGTCTGAACCCGCCTCAGGAGTGACAGATTATGTCTGCTCCTTCTACATGGCAGCCCTTTAAGATATTTAAAAGCATCTATCCTGTGTCCACCTTAATCGTCTCTTTTCCAAGCTAAACATGCTCATCCGTTACCAAAAGTACAAACACAAGCTTGCTTGCATATCTTGTTTTGGATCTTATTTAACAAATTAACTCCCCTGGTGCGCATTCGACCTTCAGGTGAGTAAAAGGATAGAACTGAAAGTATGGATGTAAAAAAAAAGGTCAAAGGGTTCAAGGTGTGGGAGGCGCTGGCAAAAGGAGAAACTAAGCTGTGCTCTTGTAAATGATTATAGTAATAGATCTTAAACGGTTCTTGGGAAATAGGGATGAGCTTAGCCTGAATCCTTGGAGAGACGCTACCAGCAGGAATAGTCGTAGAATCAGAAAATTGTAGAGTTGGAAGCCATTCCCAAGTGTCATCTAGTCCAACGCCTTGCATTTCAAAAATCTCAACATGGCCTAAGTACAGGCTCATGCGATAGGCTTCTTATATTACTTTTTGTCTCCATCGTGCACATATGACTTCTGCCTCCAAAGGGGACTTTTCTTCATTTTGTAATAACTGTTGTAGATACTCTTGCTAGATAAACATTTTTTTAAAAAAACCTAGGACACCCTCTAAACAAAGTTTTTCATGCCCTGCCTAAACCTTTCTGTAGAAAATGGGTTAGCATTTGGTAGAAATTTCTTTTTGCCGCTGCTTTGTGATCAAGATTATTGCTTTTTTGTGACCCGATCTTTTGGATGAGAGCAGCACACTGCTTCTCCAATGAGGTGAGAAAAAACACAGGACACAAATGACCATTGGAGTGACAGCTCACTCTTCTGTGACTTGCTTTCTGTAAAATGTACAGACTCTAGATACAGCCCATTAGCACAAAACAGACTGTTTAAAAAAATCCCCCCAATAGATGTGTGCATGTAGATTTTGATTTTTTAAAAAATATATACATATATCTAGAAATAAATTTATTGAGCCTTGGTGTGGGGGTGTTAACTGAGATGTAGATCAAAATATTTTCTCTCTCTCAAGGTATAACCTACTAAGATGTTAAATGCATCTCTCCCTCTCTCTATCCCTCTCTCTGTTCTCCTTTTCCTACTGATGGCTTGGTGTTAGAGCTCACGTAGTTCTTGATATGCAGCCTAAATTTGGCACCAGGAAATGGGAAATTGCATCTTTAAGCAGACTACAATCAAAAATGAATTACAATAAATCCTATATAATTGCATAGGTCATTCTCTTTAATGAGATTTTATTAACCTGACTGTCAAGCTTTTGAGTCAGGCAGATATTTTATCTTCTTCAACTGATAAAAGTGTCAGCTATAAACCACCGTATAAATATTCATAAATCTACACATCTGTGGCAGCCTATCAGCATCATTCTTTTGGACATTAAAAGCATTCTAATTACTTTCTGTCTAGCAGAGCTGAAAGGCTGACTGTTATAGTATGTGCTTGGCAGGCATGATTGCTTTTGTTTGCCATCACAAATAACAGCATCCCCGTTTTATATACTGAGGGTCCAAGAAAATAGTCAGGGTTTGACTGAGCAGGCTGAATACTGGGAGGCAACCATCTGGTTTTGATAGCAGTGGGCATCTCAACTCATCTGTTCATTTTGACACAGCCTTTGCTTATTTATTTATATAGGAGAATGCAGTGGGGGGGTGGGGGGTGGATGAAAGCCTGGTTTGGTCGCTTTGATGGCTGCTTGCCTTTTTTCCAGCAAATGCAATGGTGTTTCATTTGGTTTTTTTTAAAAGGGCTGCTTCCTTCAAATTCATTGCATCCATCAGATGCCCCTCCCTTAGTGTGCAAGCGGCCTCCTTTGCTTGCCCCTGGGGAGTTTGTGTGAAGGAACTAACCATTTTGGTGGGGCTAATAATATGGAGGAGTTTTTCACTGCCTGACTGGAAGGGAGGTTGACAATGAGCACTCCTGTGATTTGCCTGCCCGTGTGCATGCACAAATTGCCCTGCGATGTGAGACTGCTCTGCGAGGGGGACCATCTTTCACTATGCTACACAGGTGTACCCCAAACCCTTTCCCATCCAACCCCTGCTTGAAAACTTCCAAGGAAGGAGAGGCCACCAGCACTCATGGGAGTCTGTTCCACTGCCAAACAGCTCTTACCATCAGAAGTGATGTGCTTCATGTGAGTGCAGCATGTGTGTGTCGTGAAGGACACCCTAGATCGCTCAGGGTGTTCTACACATGGTAGGACCAAAACATGCAATTCAAAGAGCTGTGTCACATCACATCATCACATTCCAGAGATCTGTCTGTAACCCATTCTGTTGCTTACAGTCCTATCAATTTCTTCTCTTGTTCTCACAGGGAGTATCTACACCACAGATATAAACTGGTGTAATAGTCATTCTTTCCCAACAGAATCACAGTTCAAGGGTGATTGGCAAGTGTTCGTTGCACTTTCATCATGCTACGGTTCCCAATAATTTTTGCAAAAAGCTGCAAACCTTTTAAACTGTTATGAAGTTCATATAGCTCATTGCATTCTTCAGTTCCTGCAGATCCCATGAAGATATCTTTGATTTACAGAATGGAAAAAGTAAATGATTAAAAATGTGATTATTCTTTCTGCCCTGCCAATAAAGCTTTCTGAATATCCACATTCACTGTCACATCTTCTGTGTAGATCCCCCCATGTACATTAAATAAACAGGTCTTCTAAACTTGTAAATTATTTCTATTCTGCTTTTCATGTCCTCGAGGGAGTTCAGATTGACTGGGTCGAAAGGAGGGATCAGAATATTGTTTCATTATCAAAACACCAGTGCTGTCTTTGCAGAATTGGAATGCCCTTCAGAAGGCATTTAACTGTCTGGTAAATATGATTGGATACAGAATGTCATTGCATTATTAGTCTAAGAGAATGGAAGGTACGCTTAGGTAAGAGATATGCAGAGCTGCTGTGGAAAGTAGCAGCAAAACAGCAGCACACCAGCTGAATATTGAAGCTGCTGTTATGATTTTTCACTTTTGTACTACTGCTGCTAAAAATTTTCAGTGTGTGTGTGTCTGAAGGGACACAGATGTTTCAGCATTGCAGGATTGTTTTTCAAGGAAGAATGACTTGTATACAAAACGAGGCTCGTTAACAATGCAAACATTTTAGTCACTTCAGGCAGAGAGTTACCTAATTATATAAAACCATTGCTAGCACCAGAAAATCAACCCACAGGGAGAGTTGTTACGCAAACCCGAAGAATAGGGAGAGCTTGATTTTGGAGCAGGGATAACTTGTGATTTTTTCAGGTGAAGGATTAGCATGCATTTCAGAAGTTGCTCTCCCCTACCTTCCAGAGATTGCCCCTTCTGTCATTCCCACTTTTGTCCTATCTCCAGCACCTCCAGAACAGCCCATGTCACTGTAATGTTTGGACAGGGTCTGCCTGCACAAAATCCAATGCATGTAAGGCCAAATCACAAGGCAGATTCAAAAATATTTTTGAAGGGAGGAGGGAAGAGAACTGATGGCACGATTTGTACTTGTGCATGTTAGTTTTTAGGGTGTGTGCAGCCTGTTCAAGCATTCCACAGAGCTGTTGCACAAAATATGGTTTGACGTTACAGGCCACAGGCCTGTCTTACCGAATGACACTAAGCCACCCCACCACCCAGTGATTTTTATTCCCAGTTTGTTCATCTTGCGTTATAGCTGGGTTGTATGTTTTGCTTTATATGCTGTTTGCTGTACTGTCTTTCCAGTGGCCAAAGGCCAAAAGCTCGTATGAGATGCTGAGTCAATTTCAAAAGTGGCCCCTATAGGCGTAGATCAGCCCTCCTGATAAGGGCCTTGCTGCTGCTTACCTAGAAGTGGGCAGGGCAAGGAGGGCAGTGGCAAAGGTACTTGTTTCATATGCCAAAGGTCCCAGCTTCAGTCCCTGGAATCTCCCAACGAGAGACTGCCACATGAAATTCTAGAGGGGTATTGCTAGAAGTGTACACCTCATGAGCTATATAAACCCAATGCAGCATCTTGAAAGACAATCCCTGTGACTGTAGTCATCTCATGTTTCCTTTTGTGGGGTGCCAGGTTGGATTGGGACCAGGAGATTGGGGTTCTAGTTTGAATCCCCCTGCCTGTTTGCAATATGGTGCCAATGGGAACTTTCCTCTCATTGCAAATTGCAAGTGTGCAAGGTAATTCCAGTTGAGACACTGGGTTAAAGCCTTTCTCTCTCCATGGTCCTGATCTGGCTTCATCTCTCCTACCCGACCTCTTTCTCGCTATTTGTTAAGCCACAAAAATGGCAAACCACATGACAAATATCGCCTCTGCCTCAACCCTAAGTTAGTGCCGTTACCATACCAGAATGTTCATTGGGCACATTGTTGTATCACACCATCTGTCTTTTATGACAGCTGCTTCTGCAGTTGCCTAGTTAACAGGGCTGTAGTGGCATCTGAGGTCAGATCCACAACTTTGCCACCAACTAACGGCATGTAAGGGATGCGGGTGGCGCTGTGGGTTAAACCACAGGGCCTAGGACTTGCCGATCAGAAGGTCGGCAGTTCGAATCCCCGCGACGGGGTGAGTTCCCGGTGCTCAGTCCCTGCTCCTGCCAACCTAGCAGTTTGAAAGCACATCAAGGTGCAAGTAGATAAATAGGTACTGCTCCGGCGGGAAGGTAAATGGCGTTTCCGTGCACCGCTCTGGTTCGGCAGAACCGGCTTAGTCATGCTGGCCACATGACCTGGAAGCTGTACGCCGGCTCCCTCAGCCAATAAAGCGAGATGAGCACCACAACCCCAGAGTTGGCCACGACTGGACCTAATGGTCAGGGGTCCCTTTTTAACGCCATGTAAAATAAGCATGTACAGTGGTACCTCTGGTTACATACACTTCAGGTTACAGACTCCGCTAACTTCAGGTTACAGACGCTTCAGGTTACAGACTCCGCTAACCCAGAAATAGTACCTTGGGTTAAGAACTTTGCTTCAGGATGAGAACAGAAATCTCGCGGCAGCGGGAGGCCCCATTAGCTAAAGTGGTGCTTCAGGTTAAGAACCTTTTCAGATTAAGAATGGACCTCCAGAATGAATTAAGTTCTTAACCCAAGGTACCACTGTATGTTGAAAAAGCTAAGAGTAGCTGCACTTCTCCCTATTGCTAGTTAGCCAGGTGTAAAGTCTGCATGTTAAGAGCATAAAAAGATCAGACCAAAGCCCCATCTAGTCCAACATCTTGTTCTCACAGTGGCAACCAGATGCCAATAGAAAGCCCTCAAGCAGGACCTACCTGAGCACAACCACACCCTTCCCCCTTGTTATTCCTAGCAGCTGGTGCACAGAGGCATACTGCTTCCAGTACTTCAGAACTCTTAGGTCAAATAAGAGGGAGGGAGAATGATTTCCCCTTTTCCTCCTTACCCTTCTGCTGAACTCACACATACCTTCATCCTTTGTCATTGGGGCTGAGATACTTCATCAGCTGGGGTTCCCTCTTCCTCAGCACAAGACTGCCTTTTGTTCTTCTGAAGCAACATATGGAGGGGAATACATACACATTCTCTGCTGTAAGCTCTGTACGTTGTCTCCATATCTTGAGCACTGTACTACATAAGAAACTCACAAGTTCACCATTTGCACATGACCCCCGAGGCTCAAAAGGAGGAAGTGTGAATCACCAGCTTGCTTTGCCTTCACATGCAAAGCCACCTTGAGCTTATTTGTTTGATGACATCAGTAAGAGACTATTTTCATGAGGTGTTGAGTTGAGCTGTAGGACTTCAGACCACGATCAAGGCAAGGATTGTCTCTTTGAAAGTCCCCCGGGGTTTAAAAACAAAATGCCACTTCCCTGCACATGGAAGGCTAGTGAGTTGGGTGAAAGGGTTTGAGCCTTGCTTGATGTATTAACTGTCCATGTGCAAGTAGTTTTTCTTTGATTTGTTAAAGTTTTCAGTTCAAGAAGGAATGTGCCTTTTATCTGCACGTTTTGAGCAGGGTTGCAAAATGCCTCTTCAGTAAGTGAAAGGCTAACTCTCAAATCTTCTGCTCTGTAGGTTTCTCCTACGTGAACATTCAGTCTTCAGTTTACAGTTTTAGTTTTGGCAAGATAATCCTTTTGAATCAGAACAGTGCACCCAAGCACGTAAATAAACACCATGCCTCTTTATGTTCTTTTTGTGAACTTTTACACCCACACAGTTGTTAATAGCACTGGATTTGGAACTGTTATCCAGCATCCAATTGAGGCTAAGATCTGAGGGACTTTGGTATGTAAAATGTTGCTGAAACTACCCAAGACTGTTTTACGTTCTGCCTTGTTTCCTTCATTGTACCAGCTGGTGCCATTCCTACAGTAGGACAAAAAGGTTCTCCACCACAAGCTCTAATTTTGTTTGGGCACCTGCAGTTTTCAGAGAAGATGTACTGGTACATGATTTAAGAGTCTTGCTATAAACAATTGTTCCTAAGAATATCACCCCAGGACCTGTGAGGCTATGACACTCAGGGAAATGTTTTGGGTTCCTTTGGTCAATTTTCTTCAAATAAAATCTCTTACTAGCCCTCTTACAAAAGAAAACATGCAGATATTCTGCTCGGTTGCTTCATAAGAAATAAACATGCATTGTCTGGCTAATGAATGCAAATATATCAAGCTGCATATAAATATATGTGTGTGTACGCGCTCATGCTTGCTCTTTTACCGTGACTTATGCCCATTAGGTCCATCTACCACTGCAAAATGTATAGCTAGAGATGTGCATGGGTTTTAAGATTTGCAACAATTGGAGCTGGGGCAGCCAACATGGTTACTTCCAGATGTTGCTGGATCTCACCTCCCATCATCCCCAATCATTTACCATGATGAGTGGAGCTGGTGAGAGCTGGGTTCTTCCAGATGCCCTGTTTATTGCACATCCACCCTGGTGACTTTGCAGAGAGGTTTGACAGCATTGATTATTTCATGAGCATTTATTCTGATTCGTTTGTCTGGAGGTTAGATGGTCTTGTGTCAAAACAAGTGCTGCCAACACTGTGCAGCGTGTTTTCCCATCATTTCCTTATCACAGAAAGCCTGATCTTACGGGAAAACATGTTGTTTGTGCAGGACCTCCAGTCAACCATAATGGCACAGCTTGAATTTGCCAAAATGTGACTGAATACCAGCTGAAAATAGGAATAGGCTGGAAACACCCTTGGAGCCCAACAGTGTCTAGAGAGTGCCATGTTGGTCATCCCTGGTTGAAGCTATTGGCTGGAACATACGCAACATAGTCTGATACTATAAGTGGTATTGTTTTTTCAATATGTAAAAAATAAAAGAGGCTCAGGACATCTACAGCTTCCTTACTCATTTGGTGTTATATCTACCCGGAAAGCTGTCTGTGGACAAAAGCCAGCTCCCTCGGCTTGAAGCGAGATGAGCTCCACACTTCATAGTTGCCTTTGACTGGACTTAACCTTCCAGGGGTCATTTACCTTTACCTTTTACCATATCTACAAATTTATCTTTTCCTGATTTTAAAATGTGATAAGTCATTTACATTTAAATTTGCGGCTTCAAAAGTAGATCATGCCTACAATCTAGGGGAAATCATAATATTTAACACAGCATATATAATGTAATTTGAAGTCTCCATTCATATGTTTCTTCTTCTTCTGTGGATGGAGGAGGTGCAGGGGAGATACAAAAGGCAGAGAACTTCTGAGAACTTGGGCTCATCCTGATTAAAATGCGCACAGTAAATACAGCTTCAGGTCTAGAATCTGATTATAGGATTAAAACGGATGAAAAACTGCTGTGTATTTGAATTACAAAGTTCCAATCAATATCTTCCTTTGATATTTTTCAAAAGAGAAATGGAGTGAGTGAATAATGAGGGAAGGCAACCTTATATTGAGGCTGATACTGATATTTACATTTTCATTATTCTTTTATCATCTGATCATGATGTTAGCAGGAGTCTCTCGTTAGTTTTTTGTTTCCTGTTTTCTCATTCTCTAGAGCTGTGTGACTCCTGTGGAAGCTTCCTTCCACCAAATGTGTCCAGGGTGGGTTTAGAGTTGTCTGTTGTCCGGTGGGCTTTGGTTTAGGGTTGGCATTGAGGGAAAGCAGGGTTCTTCTGCCTTTCACAACGGTGTGGCAGGCAGAAATTCAACAGGCTGAGCTTGGAAAGTTTCATTTGTTCACATTCTGTCTGTCATACATTTTATTATGCGTGAAACCACTTATTTTATTTTTGGGTCCTCCACACCACCTGCAAAAAAAGGACACACATTTGCATATGACACAGAGCAAATGTGAATGTTATGCAAATCTGTGTCCTCTTTGGTGAGTGGGTTGGAGGGTCTAAGCTACATACAGTGTACTGGACTCTTAAAATCTGTTGGCACCCCTGGACATATTCCAGAGTCTAAAATGACAGCATGCTGGGTGGTGGCCTTAGAGCTTTAGAATCCATCAGGGCTAGAATAAGGAATAGAGTTTCTGCAGTTCCTGGGAGCTCTCCATGGTCCTGCAGTGTCTTACATGTGGATGGGTACCTGGGCCAAAGTAGACATTGCATTCACATGGGGTGGAGTTGGTTATGAAGGAAAGGCAGCCTGGAGGAATGACTGGTTGTAAGGGGGACAAACTAGCCATTAGCCACATAGTTTTCATCAGATGTCTGTAGACTTGACTGCTGCAGATGTGTGAGATCTACAGAGTTCTGCATCCGAGTGCAAGACTGACAACACTTACATCCATTTGTTCAGTAAAATGGAATTGAAAATGGCATTTTTGCAGTTTGGTATCCTCCACCTTTGGTCCCTGGTCCCTCTGAATAAGTGCTGGTGCGAGCCAAAATTAACCATCCCCACACTGATATTGTCAGCAAGGGGGTCAGGGCATGCATAAATGTGTTGAATGTTCATGCAGGGCTGCCACTTGGGTAGCAAAGGGGACAGTTCCCTATTGCATCTGTGACCTATCCTTTTTCTTCATATAGGGTATGCATAACCTTATTTTGCTTGTGATCGTTGCGGCAAACAAGTTAATGAGGTTGAGTCATAGGGGCTTGCCCAAGGCCACTTGTTGAGCTTCATGGCCAAAGCAGGGATTTGAACCCAAGTCTTTCCAGCCCAAAGCCATCATGTTGTGCAACACATCACTCTGGCTCTCTGGGATACTCTTTAGATACTTTCCCCCAGCCAAGTGAGAACTATTTATCCAAAAGAACTATGTGATCAGCCCTATTTGTGTGGCTGACTTATTTAAGAGTCTTCTCTGCCACACAGGACCTTGTCATGGAGGAGCAGCTTCCGCATGGGCTGAGATAATGTCTTTAAAGTTCCATTATTCCTCTCCAACATGCTGATGATGCTATACACCAGTCATCTGGATGTTCTGCACACACATGTCCCTTCCCTACTGAAAGTTAAGATTGTCCTCCTGCTTTTTTCTGCCTTTGGGAAGCAGGCTTCAGACCTCTCCTCATCAAGTATTTGGGGAGTGAGGGATGCCAAGAACACATCTATGCATATAAAAGGCAGGTATAACTGAAAGGGGCCACAAATATCTAAAATGCTTCAAATTAAGGGCCAGTTTCCTGGTTAGAGAAAAATGTGTTTGTTTAGCACCTGAAAGTAGATAGTGATGGCGCCAAGCATAGCTCCCTGGGGAGAGCACTCCATAAGTGGGGAGGCACCACTGAAAAGGCCTGTTCTCTGTTGCCATCATCTGCACCTCCTTCAGAAGGGGCACAAATAGGAGGACCATGGGTGCCAAACACAGGGCCTGGGTTGGTTCATGTGCAGAGAGGCAGTAATGATGATGATGATGATGCAGGACCGTGGTGAATTTAATGTGTTTGTGTGGTGTTGTCTTGCTGTTTTCATCCATAATGTATTCTGGATTTTTACTGTAATCTACTTCCTCATTCTATCTAGCTAGCCAACTAGACTGTCTCTACTTTGGGTTTCTGTGATTTGTCTCCTCTTCTGTTTCAGAGAGCCGTATGATTCTGGATGCCTTTGCTCAGCAGTGCAGCCGGGTTCTTAGTCTTTTAAACTGTGGTGGGAAACTTCTAGACAACAGCCGTACTCAGTCTTTGGTTTCCTGTGTTAAGCAGGAGAGCCTCAGCTTTAGTGAAAGACCAGAGCAGTGCCAGATTGGGAAAATGGTCCATAGCCAAGCGTCAGACAACTTGGACCTAGAGCTGCAGTACATGCACAAGAAGCAGCAAACCTCTGCTTTTCTGAGAGTCTTTACTGATTCCCTTCAAAACTATTTGCTTTCTGGAAGCTTTCCATCTCAGAATGCTTCCTCATTGAGTGATTTTGGCCATTTGGCCGACGTGGATCCACTTTCAACCTCTCCAGTGCACACGTTGGGTGGATGGACATCCCCAGCAACCTCCGAGTCTCATGGCCACCCATCCTCTTCCACGCTTCCAGAGGAGGAAGAGGAAGAAGAGGAAGGCTACTGTCCTCGTTGCCAAGAGCTGGAGCAGGAGGTAATTTCATTGCAACAAGAAAACGAGGAACTCCGACGGAAGCTGGAGAGCATTCCAGGTAATCCTAACCAAACCATTTGAGACATCTAGTGCTGTAGATATATAAGGTGACTTATATATTTATAGACAATGACTAGCATCTATAAATCCTGTTAACATCAGTTTGTGCTGTTTGGTTTAAGGGTCAAGGCCACCATGGATGTTTGATGTACCAGAATGCAGAGGCATAGTTCCAAATAAACACGTTTCGTGTCAGGATATTGTTACTTGTCACTTTGTAGTAGCGTAACCAACATAAAGTGTTCCATCCTTAAAACATCATCCTTCATGATTAAATAAATGGGTTAGCATACTGTCAGTACTATTGTTCAACAGAAAGGTTAGCTAGGAATATCTATTTTTTCCAAGTCCAGAGGGCTGTTCCCTCCTTCTCAAATTGGATGGCAGGGCCTCTTTGAGTGTAGCACCCACCCTTTGGAAACCTTTACTTAGCTAGTTTCCTTTAGCCTCCTACAAATTCCAGTGAGACAGGCGTAAGTATACTCCAGCACATTTCTTTGGTGTAACCTGTGTCCTCAGATGACTTAACATAGACCAAGGGTGGTGGTGTCAGACTCCCAACTCCCATCATCCCTGGTTGCATTGGCCATCCCAATATAGACAATGCTCAGATAACTCTCATCCTTTAGAATCAGCATCTCAAGGCCCCTATTTAATGAGAAAAGGCGTCAGTGGCCAGGTAGCATTTTGTAGCCTGCTGCCCTCTCTCACTCTCCCACCATTGTTCTAGAAGACCCTTGCCTGAAGCCCTGGAGAGCCAACCAGTGCAGACAATATTGAGCTAGTCTAAGCAATGGACTGACCTGCTAAATTTGATGTGCAGTGATGTAACTCTATCCACCATTCACATTTCCCCCCTGCTTCTACCTACTCCTGCCTCAAACTTCATGTTACATCATTAGAGTTCCTATTGGTTTATTCCGTTCCCTTTCTTGCTTGCAGTGTTTGGGTACTCCTGCTGGCAGCTGGCATGAATAGCCTGCCCTGAACTGCTCACTCAGTGCTATTTGGCATGGGCTTTCCTCACCCACCTGTACTTAGTGACATGCCCATCTACTAAATTGCACGTAGCTTGAAGGGTCTCGCTAGGTGTAACTGCTCTGCCCACATCCACCCCAAATGATGGCAATTAAGAGACATGCCTCATGCTGGCGATCTAGGGGCTGCTGTGAGAAGTGGGGGAGGTGGCCTTATGATTGACACGTGGGTGAGCCCATCAAAATCATGCGCAGTATGGTTGACTGCAAGCCAACTTCCCCATGCCTGATCCACATTTTCTGCCACCACATCTCTGACTCTCTCTTTTTAAGGATCTCTGTATTCTCTTCTCCCTTCTCGCCCTTCCTGTATTTTACATTTCTGTCCAATATTTACCCCACCTTTCTTCCAAAGGAGGCATTTCTTTAGTCTTGCAACAATCCCGGGAGGGGTTGGTGAGGGCTGTCCTGCTGAGGGTTTCTTCGCACATCACAAAGGAGCAAACCTCAGGAAGGAAGAGTAAACAAAACTGTTCTGGGGATTTATTCTGCTTTTCTGAAATGGTGTTTGACTTGCTGATATGTTTGCCTTTTTAATAATAAGCAGCAGATGTACACTCACTTCCCCTGTTTTTCTTACAGTGCCCTGCCAGACTGTTTTAGATTACTTGAAGGCTGTTCTTCAGCATCACAATCAGCTTATGATTCCTCAGCCAGCAGAGCAGCCAGCAGAGGTACTGTACAGGGGTGATAAGAAGTGCCTGGAGCCTGGCTACTTCAGTGGGCAAGTGTGCACAGGGAAATAATGCAGTGCTGGATGAATATGCCTTTTACTTTAAAAAAACAGCAAAACTCTCGTTTATCTTCTGCAGTGCATTACTACATTTACAAGACACTGAGAACCATTCACTCTCAGCCTAGGTACATTGATAATACACACCCCGGTGCAAGATTTGCTGTTTACATGTCCTTCCCCCACCAGGCCAATAATAATAATAATAATAATAATAATAATAGTAATAATAATTTAATTTATTTATACCCTGCCCATCTCGCTGGGTTTCCCAACAGAATTAAAAGTACAATAAAACATCAGACATTATAAACTTTAACACGAATGATAACATCTCTTTGTAGACATTATTGTATAATAGGCCCCAACTGATGTTAAAGGTTTACATACAGTGGACAAGCGTTAGAAACTTGAGACTTACTCCCTGTTACAGTGGAACCTCAGTTTTCGAACGCAGTCCGTTCCGGAAGACAGTTCGACTTCCAAAACAATAGAAAACTGAGAATCAAAGGGCTGGCTGCAAAGTCAATGGGGAAAAAATGAAAAATGCGCCTCGGAAGCCATTCACTCCTGGGTTTTCGGCATTCGGCTTCCAAAATGTTTGGCAACTGAGATGTTGGACTGTACCTGTAAAATGTACATGCCCAGTCCATGTGTGAACTGCAAGTTTGATGTGACCATTTCAGCTGTCATCTGGACTTCTCTCCACATAGGATTAGCTGATGATGTGCTTCTGCCATTGGCTGAATTCATCATTTGAGATGATCCTACAGAAATGAGCCCTTTTCACTGCAGCTATGGGAGACATCTAGCATGTTAGCACTAGCTAAACATCTTCCATTGCTATGTTGTGGTGAACAATTGCAGCCTTTGGTCCATGCCCTCTCTACAGGCTAATTTAACAGTGATTCCCTCTTTGTAGGCAATTGTAATTAGGTGAGGCTTTTCTTGGGGATCTGCAGCAGCAAACACTCAGCATCTAACCAAACTTCAGTTCACATGATTTTTTAGAGGAAGCTGTGACAGTTGCCAAAATATATAAGCACTGTAAATTGACAGTGTAGGTGAGGCCTCTCTGAAGCGGGACGCAAGGCACATAACTGAACATTGCCTTTTTCACATATTTCCACATAACGTTGTGTTAGAAGGTTTCTTCATTTTGTTTTGTAAGTCTCTGTCTGGCTCTATGGATAGATAGCATCATATGCTGGTACAGAGGTTAAAACGTGCTTTGTTCAGTTGGTTAACTACATCACATGAATTTCTGCCAAAACACAGCATACTTTTCACAAAGGGTTATTGTGTCCAGAAACACACCACTTACAGAAATCAGTGCCATTAAGTCTAGAGTGCTGTGCAGCAAGTTGTAATTAGATCACTGTGCGCACACTCAACAATAATTGAGGGGTGGGAATGTTAAAAGAGGGAGATATTTGAGTAGCGCCATTTGTAATTAGGTCAACTTTAATATCCTCTCCGAGAAAAAAATGCGGTGAGATCTGAACACCCCTCCCCCAAAAGCCATATGGACATAGGGTTTTACATTACACGTTGAGGCTTAAATGTCCACAGGCGAAGTGACCTAAATCTTGTGCTGACCAGGAGGGCAATTTGCTGCATACTCTTTACATGAAAAAGTTAAGCAAACATCAATAATCACACACTTTCCCCTTCCCAAATCGTGAAATATAAAGCGACAATTCTAGACATCTTGCTTACCTGGGAGCAAGTCCTATTCAACTCTGTGGGTCTTGCTACCAATCAAGCATCCTTAGCATCAGACTACATGTTTGCCACAGGTATTGGTTTACACTATACAAATATATAGGTTGAGCAGGTTTGTATGGGAATGTAGGAAGAAATGCGCAGGTGATACGAGATCCACAGTAACATAATCTTAGTGCCTCCAACTCCAATGCCTAAAGCCCAACTATTCATCACTTGCTTTGTACAGGAAACAAAACACCCGACAAGACTCGAAATGCCACCCAATTCAGCTCCCTTGAGATGAGTGAAACTTTGTTCCAGGTGCTTGGAATATCCTGTTCTCCGTTCAGTGTCCCTCACCTACAGTTAGACCCACACCAGAGCTTCAGGAGATAACTATTTCTCCACAGCCGCATGGCCCACTTGCAGTTAGGCGTTACCCTGAATCATTAGTGTGTGCCAGGATTTACCTTGTTGTGTTTAAGAAAGGGAGGCCAAGGTGCAGGGTAGTTCATGGGGGCCCAGCACCCCCTGGTTTTGTATATTTCCTTCCTACATGGAACCTTCTCTGCTTTGACTTGTCTGCTGAGGAACTAGTTCGCGTCCAGCATGGAACCTTAACCGGCTGCTGAGGATTCTGGGCTGTGTTCTGAGTCACATAGGCTGTTTGAGCCAGACCTGGTGGACCTCACTGCTGCTTCTCTTCAACTGTTCACTAACAGTGTGTCCAATAACATATTCATAGCACATCCTTGTAACTGCAGGAAAAGATTAGGCGGTTGAGTGCAAGCCATTGTACTGATCATCTCATGGAGGAACCCCACCTGAAGTTTCCACAGAACCCCAGATGTTTCTATTAGGGTGAATGCCTGTTCATGGTCCTCCTTAGCTGGGCATGCTAAGCAAATGGCAACCAAGAGATTTTATGGGGCAAATTGTCCACCCCACAAAGCTGTCATCTGCCTTTACGTAGAATTCATTAATAGTCATGCTGCTCTGGGAACTGAGGGTTTGCAACTTTTGTTTATTTGCTTTAGAGTTTCCCCTGCAACTTAACTGCTGTCAGGTTCTAAGGGTGTTAAACAAAAGGTAATACGTTAATTATGTAAATGGAATTATTATAAAAAGTAGCGTCTGAAGTAGCTATCCATCAGCTGCCATTGAAAGGCCTGTTTGATCACACTCTTCAAAAGACATTTTTGCACATTCTAATAGATGAAGAAAGAAAATTATATTTAAATAGCTTTCCCAATCACTGGATCTTGACACTTTTTAACCTACCTGCGAAAGTACATTATAAATAGATTCTTTCCTCTCAAGGTGTTCATTATACCTCACTGGTTCTTGTTATAGAAAATGCAAATGATTTCTTCTTCTTTTTTTTAATGCTCATTCTCAGTATGAGCAAGTCCTTGTTCCCGTCAGCCTATGTTTTCACTGTCAGCATTTCACAGCTGCCTAATTTCTGTTTTATTTTATTTGGCAACTGACTTCATCTTCTCTGCCTGTTAGCCTGCTGAAAAACCAGGAAACTGTTCTGCTCTCTCTCTCTCTTATTTTTTTAGGGGAGCAAACAGTTGCTTAACAACTATCCCGTCTACATCACTAGCAAACAGTGGGACGAGGCAGTAAACTCCTCAAAGAAAGATGGACGGAGGCTCCTTCGATACCTCATCCGATTTGTCTTCACCACCGATGAGCTTAAGTACTCGTGCGGCCTTGGGAAAAGGAAAAGGTCAGTGCAGTCAGGAGACACTGGTCCTGAAAGACGCCCTCTGGATCCAGTAAAAGTAACATGTCTCAGAGGTACTACATCTTCTCACTCGGTGTCCACCATACGCAATCTCCATTTCACCGCATTGGCTTTGGGCTTTTAGGCAAGAAGGCTTAGCTTCCTGTTCTCAAATGCTTTGGACAACAACTACATCAGCCCCAGCCAAGATACCTGTTTTGGTTGGAATGATTGGAGTTGTAGTCCAAAACCCCTGGGGAGCACCAGGTTGGAGATGTCTGGTCTAGAAGGAACAGGGAGCTTCCTGTAAACATGGGGTTCATGGGGCTTAGGTTCCGCCATCAACCGATGGGAGATGGGTTGACTGATCACTTACCTGTCTAGTCAGTTTATCCAGCAGTTTTCAGACTGTGCTCTGGGGAACTCGAGGGTTCTTCACTAAGACAATTAGCACGGGTTGGGAAGTGTCTCTGGAAGACTGCCTCCTCCTCCTCCTCCTCACCACCCATTTTCCCCTGCAGTGAACAGATGTGAGGATGTTTTAAAGGATGCGCTCTCAGTTGTTGCTAGGTGACAATGAGGTCCCAACTGGCCTCATGTGAACAGAGCAAGTGCCCTAGACAAGAATATGCCCCAAAATTTACTGTAGGCTGCTAAAGGGTTCATAAATATAGAAAGTTTGAGCAGCATTGAGAAGCATTCTTCGCCCTGCCCCGCCGCCAAAACCTCAAAAGAGGTCCTCTTTTGGAGATAATTAGCATTTCCTTCACTAATTTACTTTGTAATAAGCCCAAACAGCTGCTCATTAGATGACAAGGCCATCTTTAATATTTTCTTTTTCATTCTCCAACATCGTAGGAAGCCAAAATTAAAACAGCCACCATAGCAAAAAGGGTGTTCTTACCCAAGCCCCTCTCATCAAAACACAATCCAATTGCTTATAATTGACCCTGCCTATTCAAATCAACTAAAACTTTAATCAGACTTTAAATTAAACTTGATTATAAAATAGATTCAGGTTGATTAATCTACACGTTTAAATCTAATTACTTGGATTCACTGTTTGAAAAAAATTCAGGTGGCTTTTCTTGTCCCGATTAATCCTTGATTGAATGAAATGTGGTTCTTCGTTGAAATCAATACACTGTCTTCAGAATAAGAGATAGAATTGTTTCCGAAGTCCATTTTTAATGAGATATGGAAACCATCTGTAATGGAATGGAACAGACGATATCCTGGTCTTATGGCCACAGTCTAGCCGTGGCTGCATACAACTCACTGTACACAACAACTAGCACAGTCCAATTGCAAAAGATGCAACCAGCAAAACCAGGGAGAGATGGATGACTGGCATAGATGACGCCCTTGCAGAGGTTTCTCTGCAGCAACTGCTCATGTGTCAATGTGCTTCCACCCATAGATCTCTCTTGACAGGTCAGGACGTACTGTATTTACTCGAGTCTAATGCGCCATCGAATCTAATGCGCACCTCAATATTCAGAACCTTGAAACAACAAAAAAAAGTATTTGCTGGCGGATGTAACGTGCTTCCTCTGCAAGGATCTTGCACGTCTTCTCACTAGCTTTTAAACTGCTCCATTGAGGCCTGCAGCTGCTCACCCCTTAATGGAGAGGTGGGACAGAGCCTGCACCTCATTGCCGGCTAGCATGAGCTCACAGTGAGGTACGTATTTACTTGAGGCTAATGCGTTATTGAATCTAATGCACACCCAATTTTTCGCAGCTTAATTTGGCAAAAAAAGAGATGCGCATTAGACTCGAGTCAATACAGTAATGGGTTTTATTACCTTTGCAGAGCAACGGCAAGATTATTTCAGTGTTGTTTTCGTGTCACGCTATAGCCATGTGAAGCAGCAGACTGTTTCAGAAGAGAGAAATTTCTTTCTCTTCCACCTCCCCTTTATGACATCTAAATGCAGAGGCACCAGGATGGAACTTTTCAAATGCCAAACACACTGGCTCCAGTCGAGCGCTAAGGACTAGTGGCTTTGGCAGTCCTACTATTAGCACTAGGCATTGAACTGGCATTTGCAGGACCCAGGTATCCCTTGCAGGGCTGACACCTTGTGCGCCCTCCCTCAGGTGACTGCTGTCACCTCGGTTGGTTGCCTGACAGACACACTTGCTGCAGCTGTCAAGCTCCTGCTTGCTTGAGAGCTGGCTTGCCCTGAAGCAGCACTGTTAACAGCTCAGGAAGATTAGCACCTGCTGAGCTGTATGGGTTATTGCAGCAGAATCGTCCCTCAGAGGCTTGAAGAGCAGCAGGTGTGAGTGCAGTGGCAGTTTGGGCTCCGAATGGGATGCACTTTGAAAGATGCATCCATCTGCTTCAGTGGGGCCCGGTTTGTGATGCAGATGTGGATCTGCACTTGCACTGGCTGCACACAGGCATGGGAGTGTGCTTCTGCATGCTGGTAACCATCCCTTGCTGGATCGAGACCGTCCTTAAATGTCAGCACTGGGGTGCTCAATTGCACACTAAAAAAAAAAATGCAGGTGGCAAGCCTTTTTGCACGTAAATTGCATATATACCTCACCAGTCAAGGCATGCAAGTATTAAGTGGGAGAATTAGGCAAAACATAACTTAGAGTTTCAAACACATCTCTGTTGGTTTGGTGGCTACCCAGCATTTGACACTGCTGAAGGGAGTTTCCACACAGTCGCTGATAGTAGACTTGGTATGGCTTCTGCATGCAATTTCCCCCCCCCCTTTTTTCGCAGCGTCTGCACAACATCGTCTTCATCAAAATGCCACCCCATATTCCCCACCCCACCCTCTGTCCCATTTAATCTGGATTTACTCTTTCTGCGAGTTTTATTTTTACATCTCAGATTTTCCCAGGAAACAATAATCCACATTAAATGGGAAGGTGATGTATTAAATGGGCAGCATTTTGCTGAGGGCATTGCATGGACACTGGGCAAATCTCGCTCAGCACAAACCCCACAGGAGGGTGCTGTGTGGAAGCACCCAACATTTGAAGTGGATGTCTACTGGCATCATGCCTATTGCTCTGAATGGCTCGCAGAGGCTTTTTGTTATGTTGGAGGAGGTTTACTTTTAATGGGGCCCAAGCTGTTAGCCATAGATTATATTTCTAGAACACGAAGTAATCCTACAGGGAAGGGAGAGGGAGAAAGCCACCTTTTCCTAAGCCCTGCCAGTTTGTGCAGGCAGAGTAGAAGGCTGTGTCTCTGTGTGGCTTTCCCCCCCTTTTACAGCTCTTGTTAATTTCATTCTGGACAACATGTTATTAAAAAAAAAACATCTTGAAGCATTTCACAGTAAGAGTCGCTCAAAATTCTGAAAACTTCATTAAACTGCAGTTGCGTATGTACAATGGCTATGAGTAACAGCTGAAAAAAAAATATCCAAAGGAGCATAAAATTAAAATGGCAAAGGAAGCACTCTGTCTTGGGAGTCCTGCATAACTCCATCCCACATGCCCTATCAGCAGCAAAACAAGGATCGCAGAATTGTGGAGTTGGAAAGGGACCACAAGGGCCCAACCCTCCGCAATGCAGAAATCTTCTGCCCAACATTGTTCAGAATAGCTTGACTTGGTGAATAAGTTGTGCAAAATAAGAAAAGTCGTGCCAGTGTGTTCTCCCTGTGTCAATTTTACAGAATCGAAATGTCCACTTTTCCGTGCAGTATTTTAATTTATTTAGTATGAAATCAGCACTGTCCTGGTCAGTAGATGGTTTGTTTCCAATGCAGATGTTTTCTACCCCTTTTTCCTGTGTTCCTGCTGCTGTTCCTTAACATCCCACGCATCCCATCACTCCTTTCCCTCCCAAACACCTCAATTGCTAACCCAGAAATGCTTTTGGAAACCCACACGGTGCAGCCGTCCAGTACAAACAGTGTTAACTCCCACGGTGTGTTGAAGCCCCTGATGGGAGCTGGAGAAAGGACCACATGTTGCAGGAGTTAAAGCTATGGGGTTGGCTCTCTTAGCATTGCCTCCAAGAATATATACCCGGCGTATGAATGCGATGCATCCGCATGCCACTGCCCAGCTTGCGAGAGAGCTAATGGTGCCAGTGGGCCGCTGTTGCTAACTCCACATTTCCCTGCAGAATTCATTAGGATGCACTGCACGTCCAACCCTGATTGGTGGATGCCTTCCGAGGAACAGATAAACAAGGTGTTCAGTGATGCCGTGGGACATGCACGGCAAGGTCGTGCGGTGGGGACGTTCCTCCATAACGGCAACTCGTATTACGAAGGGATTGAGCAACATAGTTCGCAAGACGACCTCTTCAACAGGGGCATCCACGATGGATCTGGAGACTGACGGCAAAGGGGAGGAAACACACACACACATGTGTATTGGGGCAGTGAAAGAGACTGTGTGTTTGATGTGCTGTTTGACGTGACTTAAGAACCCAAAGCATGTTCAGAGTCTTGTTTCATCCAAGGCCTTCCTGTGAAACCCCATAGTGTCTAAGCCCAGACTTCTCAAACGCAATATAAGGACGCAAACCTACTTCTGAGTGGGTGGGGAGCAGAATTCTCCTCCACGGAAAATAATAATAATAATAACCCCGCCACACACACCTTGAAAGTTGGCACGTCAGGAAACAGGCCAGGCTAGGAAGCGTCTGCCTTACATGTTAGTTTTTTTATGTGAAGGATTTCCTCTCCTGTATTTTCCATATTCGAGTCTCCACCTGCCATCTTAACGCACAAAACTCAGATGCGGTTTTATCTTCCCACCTCACGTGTGGCAATGAAAACCAGCCTCACAGCTCTATATATCTTCACAGTGGTCACATGCAGTCGCACCCCCCACTGACACACAACTTTACACTTCTGAGTTCATGTGCAATTTTAGGGATTAGGAACGTGTAGTGACATTTCATTAAATCTGGAAGGCATCTAAATCAGGGAGAGTTTTGACAGGTTGCATTTTATTTTGGAAGTTTTCCTACCTTTTGGGGGGGGCAGGGGCGGGAATGTCACCTAAAGATGCTGGAACTAGTCTATACTGCTAATAGATTAATAAATGTTCCAAGAGATAACTTGTTACTTTTCAAGCTTTCTCTGTCGCTTTAAATGTTTTCTGTATAGCCTTGCTTTTGCTTGTGCCACGCAGTTTTGTGTACAATCACTAATTCAGGAATACACTCCTGCTCTCTGTCAGGTGTGCAGTGGCCCTTACATCCCTAGGTGGCATAATGTTAACATTTCATATTTTAAGCTGAAGAAGTGTCACCGACTCAGTCCCACAGGCCAAGACCAAACAAAAGTCTCTCTATGAGTGTCCTGCACTCTGAGAGTCCCCTGCTTATTCCCCTCAGCCATTTGCTTGTCAGTGGAAGGGCCCGAGGTGCGAAAGAGCAGCTGTTTCCCCCCCCCCCAAAAAAAACAAAGAGTTAAGACCCGCATGGTGGTGACTTGAAACAGTTCAGAGCTTCTCTGTGTGAAATAAAAGAGCATAGTCTAAAAATACGCAAGATCTTGCAATATCAAGTTTGGGAGCTGCTGCTTGGGAGTCTTAAAGAATAATCTGTAAATGTATAACACTTCTAGAAATAGCTTATTTTTGTTATTTTGGGGGTTTTGTTGTTTCAAGTTCTTCCTCGGAAGTGAATTTGCCTCAGCAGGAGAAGAAACACACTCTTTCGTAGGTAAGGTTGCCACCACCACCCTCGATTTGTGTCAAATATCTCTCCCTCTTCTTGCAGCCCCCTTTGCCACATGACAACCAACACCATTCCAGAGGGTCTCTGAACCCTCACAGCACCATAGTGTTGGAAGGGACCCTGAGAATTATCTAGTCTAATCTCCTGCAATGCAGGTATCTCAACTAAAGCATCCATGGCTGATGGCCAGCCAACCTCTGCTTTAAAACCTTCAAGGAAGAAGAGTCCAGAACCTCCCGAAGGACTCCGTTCCACTGTCAGAAAGTTATTCTTGGTGTTGAATCAGAATCTCCCTTCTTGTAAATCGAAGCCATTGGTTTGGGTCCTGGTAGGCTTGGGCAGGCTTCTTCCTGGCAGGTTTGGTTGGCCAATCAGTGCCAGAGGGCCTGTTCCAAATAGCAGGGAATAAATTGAGGCCTGACTTGGAGGTCATTCCTTCTGCTTGCCTTTGCTGGATTGCTGCAGGGTCACGGGGTCTTGGCATGGAAAAGCTAAGCGCTTTTAAACCTCATGGGTGTCAAGTACAGTGGTACCTCGGGTTAAGTACTTAATTCGTTCCGGAGGTCCATTCTTAACCTGTAACTGTTCTTAACCTGAAGCACCACTTTAGCTAATGGGGCCTCCTGCTGCCGCCGCGCCGCCGGAGCACAATTTGTGTTCTCATCCTAAAACAAAGTTCTTAACCTGAAGTACTATTTCTAGGTTAGTGGAGTCTGTAACCTGAAGCGTATGTAACCTGAAGCATATGTAACCTGAGGTATCACTACACACACGGCTCTCTTCCACTGGAACCTGTAAGACTTTAAAAAGTGAGCTTAGCTTTAGCTGGCTCACATCCTTCGTTTATGTATTTTATTTGGCTACGATGCCATCTCTGCCTATTAACATACAATCAACATTTCAGTGCCGTCCGTTTCTGAGACAAATCTGTTGTAAAGCAGCAGGACACCAGGTGGCCTGATGAGAAGAAAAACACTCCCATCCTTCAAAAATTACAGCATTTCTGTCCTGTTTGTATAGTGTTGTACGTAACACATCCGCTGCCACAATGCTAACATAGTGCAGGCCTTGGTGTATGTTTCCTGTGGTGACACTTGCTGATCTTTTTGGTGGAAAAAAAGAAGTCAGATGGAATGCATGAGTCCACGTTTGTCTACAGTATAATCTCATGATAGTGTATTTTTGTAATAAGCAGTGTGAAATCCAATATTTGTGTATGAATCCAAGTAAAAGTGTTTTGTTCGAATTATGCACACCAGATTCACATAACAGACCTCACTGAAGCAATACCATTTGGGGTTTGCTAAGGCAACGGGTAAGCCTGGCTATTTTAATGGGATGGGTAATCTACAGATTTCTACTTGGGCCCCACTTGTGCACTATGAAGTGCCACACAGAAGTTGCTTCCCTGTAGCCTAGCTGGGGGTGGGCGAGGAATTTGTTTGAGCTGCTTTTTGCTGCCAGATTTGAGATCCCCAAACTTGCTGACAGCTGGGAATGCAACCTATCCGTTAGATTATGCACTTCTCTGAATTTTGTGTTGCAGCTTTGGTCCCAAAAGTACAAAAATATGCATCTTCAGCAACGACGAAAAGAGAGGATACAAAATGCATATTTTAGGAGGAAATACATTTAAAGGGTTGTGGTGCAATGAAAAAAAATGCACATTTGATGGAAAGAGTGCATGCGATTTACATGCAGGTATTTTTTTGTGCCGTCTTTGCAATATCCATAAAAATGGGAGGGAGCAGACCTTGGCCTAGTGTTAGTGTAACCGACACAAAACTGACATAGGTTGATCATCCATCCATCCATCCCTAGCCTCATAGTAACATCTATAAAGAGGAACCATTTGGGTCAAGTCAGAGAGATGGTTACGTCTCACAACAGGGTTTTCACTCCATGAGGGCAAGTGATCTATATGATCCATGTGAATACTCTCAACAGACATTACTTTTGTGGGCAAGGCTAGAGCAGCTGCTACATTCTACACAGTAAGATCTAAAGGATCCTTTAAGTGTTACTTTAGCAGTGTGTGCTCCTCCCACAAGGCTCCAGTAATGTCAGCAGAACTAGGCCACGTAAATGGAGTCAAAGATGCAGCTCCTTTCCATCCCTTCTTGGGAACTGGGGCCATGGTGTGATGTTGGCAGGTTGTCACTGAATGAGCCCATGCTATTCCAGCCTCCACACCATTGAGGCAGTGCAGGAAAGCACCATTCGTTTGGACAGTAACCATGCACTCCCGCTTCCAGTATTGCAGAAAATTGTAGCGATAAAACCTATTGCCTGCTTCCCAAAGCCTCACTGCAGCAATGCTAGCCACTCCGTTCAAAATCTTTTGAAGGTAGAATGCCTGTGATATTTAAATTGGCAGTATAAGCAGGGCAGTGTTTAATCCAGCTGAAGGATTCACTGTTGTGAAAGTTTGAAAATTCAGCACAAGTGACAGACCTCAGTAGGAGAGCAGTTTCAAAAGCTTTACTGTAAAAATTGGCCATGAAATCTACTTCTCTCATTTAAGGTGCTCCACCCTTTAAACAGTTTGTCTGAACATTCACACTTCTTTAGCTGTCTTAGCTGTGCTCTTTTAACATTAGTGTATACATGCACACGGACACGGGTGGCGCTGTGGGTTAAACCACAAAGCCTAGGACTTGCCGATCAGAAGGTCGGTGGTTCGAATCCCCGCGATGGGGTGAGTTCCCATTGCTCGGTCCCTGCTTCTGCCAACCTAGCAGTTCAAAAGCATGCTAAAACAGTGCAAGTAGATAAATAGGTACCGCTCCAGCGGGAAGGTAAACGGCGTTTCCGTGCACTGCTCTGGTTCGCCAGAAGCAGCTTAGTCATGCTGGCCACATGACCCGGAAGCTGTACGCCGGCTCCCTCGGCCAGTAAAGCGAGATGAGCGCCGCAACCCGAGTCGGTCACGGCTGGACCTACTGGTCAGGGGTACCTTTACCTTTATACATGCACACGCTCAGACATGGGGAAATACTCTCTTGGAGCTCATCTTGTACAAAACCACTCTTGCCTCCTTATTCTAACCACAGAATATATTCTCATTCACTGTTAAGGCCTTGCACTGAGAACACAATCCCGATGCCTCAGAGCCCGGAAATAGTACAGTGGTACCTCGGGTTAAGTACTTAATTCGTTCCAGAGATCTGTTCTTAACCTGAAGCACCACTTTAGCTAATGGGGCCTCCCGCTGCTGCCGCGCCGCCAGAGCATGATTTCTGTTCTCATCCTGAAGCAAAGTTCTTAACCAGAGGTACTATTTCTGGGTTAGCAGAGTCTGTAACCTGAAGTGTATGTAACCTGAAGCGTATGTAACCCGAGGTACCACTGTAATAGGATAACTATGGAGCCGATCATTTGCTGTCACCAGTGACGTAGCATGAGTTGCCAGTGCCCAGGGCACCACCTGCCAATAGGCTGGAAAGAAGGGCAAAAGCTTGGCGACCTACCCTAGTGACCTACCCTAGTGGCGGGACGGGGGATTGGTTGGGAGCAGGTATCTTTCTAAAGCCTTTGCAGAGGATGCCCTAGCAACTGGCCCTTGCCCAAATCCTCTCCTCAGTCATATGTGCATTTGCAATATGGAGAAAACCATGGAAGTTCCCCACCTACAATGATACCATCCAAGATCAGCTTTACCACTTACATAATACTTGGCAAAGTCAGAACAGCTTACGGTGTTGAGCTGCCGGTCCCCCCCCCCCCCCCCCCGTTCTGCAGCAATATTACCTCAGTTAAACCACATTTAGCCTTCTGTTTTACGGCACCGCATCTGGTTTGGGCTTCCTCACTAGAATAGGGATAGCCAGCATATCGTGGAATACAACTCCCATCAGCCTCAATATATATATATATATATATATATATATATATATATATATATATATATATAAAACCTCAAATTACTTCCACCCACAACTACCACCTTTCTTCCCAGTACATTTGACTGATTGCCCTACCCTTTCATGGCAGCCTCTACTGTACATACAAGTGACAGCAATTCCTGGGTTTGAATTCCATAGCAATTCCAATGGCCTCTGGGGAAATATGTCATTTGCCTTATTCTTTCTGAATCTTCCTCCCATTTCTGTAGCAGCTTTTGAAGCTTGTGTATCACTTCTGCACGGACCCCAGTGCCGACATGCCTTTGCTCTGTTTTCTATGACAAAATATTTGTGGCCATACTGTGACCAAGAACTCATTACTCCTAATATTCCTCTCGTTCTCGTGTCGTTGATTCTATTAACAATTTGTCCTGTGTCAAGTAAATGAGACCTAGGGATAGACAAATTCCTGATGCTGTACAAAGTGAATAGTGTAATATAGGCTAGTATGTTTTGGTGAGGATTTCTATAGGATGTGTGAATTGTTTTCTATGTGACATCAGGCTACACCTTTCTTTTAAGGAAGTAAGTGCATAAAAGTTTAGACAACTTTTTAAAAACAGTGAATATTTTTTGATTATAAAGAGACATTTGTTACTAGAGTTTACTATTTCAAGTGTTAACTCTTATTTAAATATTGGGTTTTTATTACTACATGCCTCCATTTGTTCTGTTGCATAAGAGTGCACAATAATAATAATAAAAATAAAAACAGCCTCTGCCTTGTGTTTGGTGTGCAGAATGTTTATCAAGCATTCCACAAATGGGGAGACACCGCAGAAATGGCCCATTCTCATGCTGCCACCTTCCGGACCTCACTTGGAGGAGCCACACAAAGGAAAGCCTCAGATGATGATCACAGGATTTGGGTCGGTTCACATGGGGAGAGGCAGCCCTTGAGGTACTGCAGTCCTGAACCGGCTTTATAGGCCAAAAGCAGCACTCTGAATTGGGCCCGGAAACCAATTCGCAGCCAGTGAAGTTGGGGCAGGATTGGTGCAATATGCTCAAACCATCTTGCCCCAACCTGGTCTTCGAATTGAGGTTTTCAAACCGTCTTCATCAGAGGCAGCCCAATGTTGTCCAATTCACTCGAAAGTGGTGCCAAACACCTGCAAATCGCCCCCTGCAAGGTTTGGTGGTGCAAAAATCTAATCTAGAAGTTACCAGAACATAGATAAGATGTTAGGCTATCCCTGTCCAGATAGGGGCGTAGCTGGGCCACCAGCCGAAGTTGATGGAAGGCACTCTGGGCCATTGAGGCCAACTGAGCCTCAAGGGACAGCAAAGGATCCAGGAGGACCCCCAAGCTACGTACCTACTCCTTCAGAGGTAGTGTAATCGCATCAAGAGCAGGCAACCTCCCACCCATCTGGTCTAGGGAACCACCCACTAACAGTGCCTCAGTCTGATCTGGACTGAGCTTCAGTTTGTTGATTCTCATCCTATCAATTACCGAGGCAAGACTGCTGGGAGTAAGCACAATAACACAGTCTAAAAGTGTTTTTTAAAGGTACAGACCCCAAAATCTCCTTATGGGGGTGTCTGCATATGGCCTAAGTACCACATACTAATTTTGCTATTCAGTTCAATATATAATTTAAGGGGATTTCCTCAGTAAGCAAGTTTTTGCAGAAAGAGGGAGGTATCTGAGCTCAGGTGGGCTCAGGCTATTCACTGAAGCCCAAACAGAGGCTGCCACAACATGAGCAAATCAATTGTCGGAAATGCTATTTCATTACTCAAGCATGAGTTATGCATGTGCATTGGACTCTGACTAAACCCATGGTAAAGTGGGGTGCTTCTGAGATATCTAGGGCTTGACAAAGGCCAAGTGGGATCCCTCCAAGGTCACACAAGTCAAAATGGGGAACCCTGAGTTGTTCATAGCACAGAGGCAATCCAGACATAGGAAGAAAATGGTGCAGAAAAGAATCAGCTGGAAGCAAAAGCAAGCTTAACATAATGCCATTTGAAAGATACCAGGGAGGGACAGGTCAAGAGACTGATCCGAGGGGACTTATTTGATCCAGAAAGTTAACCCCTTAGTTATTCCTAGGTCTGCATAAAATGTGTACATGCTAATTTTTATCTGTATAGGTGCAAATCTAGGTTTCCCCCAAATTCAGCTCAGAAATACTGTGCAATGCTGTCCAAACTCACTGTCACAAGTACGGCACAACTACACTCAATGCAACCCCTTGGAAAGCGAACGGGAGTTCTGTAAATGCAGGTGTCAAGCACATCAGACTTCATCAGCGGTCGATTTTACAACATTAAAAATGTATCTGCAGATTCACCATTTTATTCCATGTCTTCAGTACACCAAATGAAGCTTGTTTGGCTAAAAAACATAAATACATATCCTGAAATTTGGTCTGGCTGCCATGATTGGTACACAGATGGGAGAAAAAGAAAAATCAAGGTGTGTCTTCATAAAATACTTTTGCATAGAAACCACATCAAATGCATTCATGAAAGCAAACAAAAAATGTGTGAAGTGGACTAGAGTCCATGAAATGGTAAGCCATTATAATAATGTGTTTTAAAGTGCCACAGGACTCTCTGTTGTTGTTTTCAAACCAAAAGCACAAAAACTTGCCAGTCTAGTTAACTACACTAACTACAATACCGCACGAAAACCGGCGTTAACGGTTTTCACAGACGGTTCGGAAATATCTTGTTAAAATATTATACCCGGGAAAGAGAAATTACGCTGTGACGTGCAGTATCAAAAATTTCAGGTATCATCCATCCAAAATCTCCAGAACTGCTCACAAGGTGTCATTCAAAAACTCATGGCATTGAGCCAGTATTTATGCTGTTTAGCTGCGTTTGATCATGGCCTTCAGGATTCCAATTCTCAGGTTCAGCCATTACCCCACTTGACATTCTGCTGTCTAACCCAAGGCTCTTCAGGCTTCTATAACAGAGATGCGGAATGTGTGGTTCTCCAGATGTTGTTGGATTACAGCCCCCTTCATCCCTTACTATTGGCCACGCAGGCAGGGGATGGTGCGTGTTGGCATTCCGCAACATCTAGAGGACCACAGGTTAGCCTTGCTTGCTCTACAACATCAGAACCATCCATGGCATCAATAAAAAGGTAGGCAAAAAGGATCACAACAGCGCAAAGAGCTAAGACCACAAAGCAGAAGACAAACATACGAGTACCAAATACAACCCCAGTTCTGCATACAGTCTATAAAAAAATATTCTGTAGATCTAGTCTTGGGCCAGTGCTCATTGTGCATCATAAAGAACGACAACTCAAGAGAATCCCGAATAAACATTCTTTCCATTATTATGCCGGTACACAATTAATTCCATGAAAAGTGGATTGCCAGTATCATGACTGCTCAGCATTTGCAAAAAAAAAATAATATGTGCAAACTTCTATTTCACAGTGGTTTGGACATGAGACGCATGACCATCAGAAGATTACTGTTCGCAAATATCAGAGGGCCCCCCCCTTATTGTTTGTTTCATTCAGATGTCAGTACTACATCAACCATCTCTTCCACGGTGAGCCATGTGCAGATACCTAAATGCAGTTGTGTGCAACTTTTTACTGCAAGCAAGGATTTGTGGAGTGGAATCTTTACCCAACAGATTAGAAGAGGGATAGAATGAGCAGGGACACTTCTACCCAAGCAGACTCTCTTCTTCCCAAGGCAGGTCGAGATGTTGAGACAAGAGAGGAGCATTTATCCCATAATCCCAATGAGAGTCAAGAGTGGTCCTTATTTCAACAGCCATTCAGCCCACTCTAGTCTTGGCCTATGCAAGGAGGACACTCTAGCTCAGGGGTTTCCCAAACTTGGGTCTCCAGCTGGTTTTGGACTACAACTCCCATCAACCCTATCTAGCAGGACCAGTGGTCAGGGATAATGGGAACCGTAGTCCAAAAACAGCTGCAGACCCAAATTTGGGAAACACTGCTCTGCTTCCCAATCCTATCCCCTCCCAGGCACTTTTTACACCCTTGCTCAGGCATATCACTAAGAACGACCTGCTCCACTTTTGGAGAACCACTGAAAAGCCAACCTTTACGGATCAGAACACGCTGTGCTGGCTGGGGCCAATGCAGTTCAAAACATCTAGAGGACGTTCACAAGCACAGGAGAAGACCACTCACCAGCAGGAGATCAAAGGCCACTACTGATGAGATCAAAGTGCACTACAAATGAGAATTCGCTGCCTATTAAAGTTTATACAGATATTTACACCTTACCTTTAAACAGAGCACTAAGTTACATTTTCAACAAACGCATTTGTAACTGTATTATTAATCTAGTATGAAGTCTAAAGCCAGCCTTGCAAATAAGTCTGCAAAGGGTAGAAGCCCAGACAATTCATCCTGGTCTGCCTCCATTTACTTGGAAGATTGGAACCCAAAACAAACAACTTCTTTTAAGTTTCCCTGCCCATTTGCCTAGAGGAGATTCCTACTTGCCATGTGTAACCAAGTGAGTGACCATTTGCAAACCCACCCGAAGCACACTTTGCAAGGAAACAAAGCTCCCCTTGAAATTAATGTCCCTATACTTCTCTTGATCCATAAGATGCTCTCAGGAGACAGAACCATTCAATAGATGTGCATATGTAACTGAATGTTACATCTCTGTTTGTTTTAATCTGCATACCTCTTTAACCTTTGCATCTACCAGAGGTGTGTGCAGAGAAGCTCCCCGTATGCTGGAAGATGCCTGTTTGAAGTGCAAATGATTGAAAAACAGGTTGCCCATAATATAGTTTGGGAGTGAGGAGGACGCTCAGCTGCAATTAAGCATTTACTAAGAAATTGCCCTTGAGAAATCAAGATTTAAAAAACCAAAGAGCGCCTTTACTTCTAAATTTATGTAATAAAGTTATCATTACGTACTAATTACAATATGTACATTTCTGAAACCTAAAATCCAAAACAGTACCATAAAAACGCATGCTGTTGTTAATTTTCATGTTGTCAAGAGGCATGCTAGTTCAAAGTTACATTTACTTTTGTTATTGGCCTTTATTGGCATAAGTTATGTTTACTTTAAAAAATGACATTTTAAATTTAGAAAGTAAGCCAATGCTGATCCATGTTGGTCTCCAGCACAGTTGTTTTAAAAATTATTATTATCCATATATCTTGCTTTGCACAGCAGGTTTATGTATCATTGTTCCACAGCACTATCAAGGCCACTGAATCTGGAGATTCAGCCTTCGGGCCAAAGTCATTCCAATAAGCAACTCCTATTTTTTTTTAAAGTACCTCCCTTACAACGCAACTTTACCACTGAAGTTTCGCTTACTGAGAGCTGGCTGGCACGTGTGTGCACATCACGTTTGCAGACATCAAATGGTGACACATTTCTATAAAAGTCATCACAGATCCAGGACTAAAGACGGATAAAATTGCATGACATTACCTAGCAACAAAGTCAGCTTACACACCGAGTGCTGAGTGATGCATATATGTCTGTGTGAACCAGCCCCAAACCTGCATGATTCATGTTCAGTTTTAGCCTCTGCTAACGATAAAGGTTACAGTCCTCTTATACCGCTTACCTTCAGAGTACATTTCCTCTGACTTTTACAAAATTCGTCCAAGTTAAATAGTGCCAGGATTGTCACCCAGCCTCAAGAGCTTGCAATCTGGATTCCCACTTCTTCCTGGCTCCCATTGCAAACAATATTCAAAGCCCCAGTACTGAACTTTCTACGTTTAAGTGAACTGTCACTGTTTTATTCCCCACAGACGAGAAGTTTCATGTTATAAACCGTAGCTTGCCATTCAGAGCGACATAAGCAGTGCAAGTTATAAATAAATATTCTGGCTGGAATCCAAATGGTTGCTTCCAATTCTGCTTCGTGCTGTTCTAGAGGGATTTTGGACTGTGTCTTCTTCAAAAAGCAGAGGCATTAAATTATTGTGGAGCTGTTTTTTTATATATATATAAACTACCCTCTGTTTTGAAAACAGTTTTCTGTTTAAGAAACACAAGTCTAAAGTCATCTTAGGTGTATGGAATTGGTTGCACAGTTGTTTGGATGATGGAGCCTCTTTATAAATAGTCTCAGTGCATTTTAGAGCATGCTAAATGTTCCACACCAAATGGATGATAAAACAATACTACCCTAAGATTCTGAATAGAAGATGATGCCACCCCACAATTGCCTCCCCCCCCCCCACCATTCCAAGTGATACCTACAACTTTCATCTAGGGGATTAGGCTGAACTATTAGGGAGACGCAACACAGCAGTGGCTACAAAACAATGCCATTTCCCCCGATTCCACGGGTGGAATATTTGAAGGCTTTGCTGGGAGCAACTATTGGACCACAACACTATACTGTAAGGAAGGAGCCATATGACAAGTTCCTATTTACTCATATACTCTCTGCACGCTTGCTCTAGAACAACGAATGGGACCGCTCAAGTGGGTCTGATCAAATTGTCAAGAACCATCAAACACTACAAGGAGGAAGGTTACCAGCTCATGATACTGGGGGAAAGGACAGAATTCTCATTACGTTCATAACGTGAAAAGCCAGAGAAGGCGACAGAATTGGAGCAAATCCATTTGACTCAAGGAGGGGCGAAGCCTTTAAAATTGGGCATGGAACTCTAATATACGCTTAAGAATAGCAGCTGCATCAGAGCTAATGTGCAAATGAGATACAAAACCTTGGTCTAGGGCAGCAAATATATAGTGTGCATTTTCAGAAAATGACATTTCAATAACTTATTTAAATTAAAAGTTTCTAGTCCCAAGTATTCCTCTCCGCTACGCTTTCAGGCGGCAACCAGCTGTCCTGGAAAACCAGTTCAAAGGAAGCCGTTCACTCTGGGAGGAAAACCAGCACTGAGAGAATCGGAAAGCTGAAATGCGATGACATCTTTTGAGATCCCAGCAGTTTCGGATGCTGCTCCGTTCCTCAGTTCAGCCGATCCGGAAGACTTCAAAAGCTGCTTCCGTGAAGACTACAATATTTCCAGATCCACGTGGCGCACCTCAGGATTCAATTTCTGAAACAAAAACCATAATGCTTTTAAACAAGCATGTGGGAAGAATGTCAACACCGCACAATGGATCAAATCTTGGATTTGAGTTGAGGCAAGGACCTGACTTCAGAGCTCTGCTCAGAGGTTCTCTTGGCAGCCTGGAGTGATTCACCTCCCCATGCTGAGGAGAGGATGAAAAGGGAGAATCCCATGTACACGACCCTGAGCTCCCTGGAAGAAGCGTGTAATCAGTACTGAACACATGCAAAATAAATCATTCGGATTTAACATTTTATTATTCCATCCTGTCTCTGAGGAGCTCAGGGTGCTTTCCATGGTCTTCTCGGACACTCACGTTACCATGAAAAACTGCCTGCGAGGTGAAGAGATAACAACTGACCAGAGGCCGCATAACATGTTCCACAACTGAGCAGGGACCTGAATCCAGATCTCCCCTTCCAAATTCAACACTCCACTCACTGCTCCACGTTTGTCCCTGTGGACTTGCTGATTACGTTTCTGGGCAAGTAGAATCATAGAAGAGTTGGAAGGGATGCAGGAATCTAAACTAAAGCATCCATGACCGTGAACAACAAATTCTTGATGTAGGCATCCTCAGCTACTTCTTCTGAAGTGCTCCCTTCCATCGCAGTGGGGCTTTTTCAGAAGGCTGTTCCCAAAACGAGGTCAGAGAAGCCAACAAAAGAGCCTTGAGGCCAGTCATGGGGAACCTCTAGCCTCTGGGCCTCTCTCATTCTGGACCTTGGGGCTCTTCCCAGGCCACACACCATCCCTGTACTTTGTGCCTGGCTGGAAGGTGTCCCTGAACTTTGATCATGCATCTTTATTTCCCTGGCTTTTGGAGGTAGGGCAACTACTATATTTATCGCTCCATAATATGCACTTTTTTCCTCTTAAAATCTAAGGGGAAATGTCTACGCGTCTTATGGAGCGAATGTGTGGTCCCTGGGGCTGGGGGGGGGGAGAACCCGGGCTTCCCCCGCCAGCCCCGACAAGCTCCTGAGCAGCTCTGGGGTAGCCCGCAAAGCCTCTGCAGGGCAGTGGGGAGCCTTCATCCCGCTGCCCTGGGGAGGCTTCACGCGGCTATCCCTGGCTTTTGCTGGAGCTGGGGGAAGAGACAGAGCAAGGCTCTCTCACTTCCCCCACCTCCCGCAAAAGCCCCCAAGAGCTGCGCTCCCTTTAGAGAGCTGTGCGGAGCATGTATGCGGCTCTTGGGGGCTTTTTCCCGAGGAGGGAGAAGGGCAGCCCGTCAGTGAGGGGTTACCCTTCTCCCTCCACGGGGAAAAGCCCACAAGCGCCGCACACACGCTCCACGCGGCTCATGAAAGGGAGCGCTGAGCGGAGCCTGGGATGCATATAGGCTCTGCTCAGCGCTCCCTTTAAATCATTTTTTTTTCTTGAATTCCCCCCCAAAAAAGTAAGTGCGCCTTATGGTCAGGTGCGCCTTATGGAGCGAAAAATACGGTAGCTTGCTTTTGCATCTGGCCCACCACCGATGTGCGGCCCCCAGAATGTTGTCCATAAGGGAATGTTAGCCCCTGGACAGAAACAGGGTTCCAATCCCTGCTCTGGGTCTTTGTTTACAACGTTTTAACCACCCGTGAACCGGAAATGGGCGTATTAGCCTAACGGAGCCTCAATTACAGAAGGAGAACATTTCCCCCCGAGGCCAGTTCAGCAAAGAAGTACATCTCCTTCTCCCTTTTCACCAGCCAAACTCTTACCTTCAGCTCCTTCTCAAGCCGGTCAACTTCTGCCCCTAGCGTGTCAATTATATTTTCGCCATGTTTCAGCATGAAATTCTCTAATTCTTCAGGAGTCGTCACCTGCTGGATTTCCTGCCGTGAAGTTAAGCAAGAAGCTTTAAAAAGCGGCAAGGGGGGAAATAACAAATATGCTTTCCTATCTTGTAAATGCAAAGACTTTTTCACGTAACGGGTCATGCCATGCCTCAAAAAATGGGAGCATGAATCTATTTTCACTAACTGCTTAAACTCAAGTGTTGGCACAGAACTGGACTGTCAGCTGGCAGTGGTATCTATTAACTGGCTATATTCATGCTATGTGTATTCCAAGTTTGTGAGCAGGTGCAGAAAATCCACAGAGCTAAGGACCCTTGAGAATCTCAGGCTTTTATTTATTTTTTTTAAAGTAGGTTTCTAAGGCATACAGGTGCAAGGTTCAGCTTCAAAGTCTACAGGCAACGCCTGGTGAAATCTCCAAAGCCAGAATTTTATTTGAACTTTTGGTAGGGAGATGATAAAGCATGGGCAGCTTGCTGTCCTTCTCCAAAAATGCAGAAACATGCTTACAACCACTAAGGAGAGGAACACGAACTTGCTTAAACTGCACTACTCACTCAGGCTGCAGAATCCTCAGTGCAGAATATGAATTAGCTTAGCACAGCTTTCTGTTTTACTAGATGTTACAAGTAGACCCCATTATTATACACAGTTTACAATATCCTACATTTTTAAGAACAGACTTCTTAGAAGTTAACAAGGCTTCCTTTTAAAAACACAAACAAAAAAAGGATGTTTTATGGTAATGAAAACGATACCATGTCAAAAACTGAATTATCAGAGCAGAACTAAATACAAAGCACACGATCCAGGCAAAAGTTAACCTTTTACATTCCATTTGTTTTAACTTTCCTAGAGCTGAATGTCTGTGAACATTCTAAGGCATCACATCAGCTCAGCCAAAAAAAAATCCCCTTCTCGTTAATGTAGAATTAAACAATTCCTCATTTATATTGTTGTGAGCTGTGAAGTAAAGCTACATTGTAAATAATTCCCTGTTGTATTTACAGTGGAACCTCGGTTGTCAAACATCTGTTGACAAACGTTTCAGCTTTTGAATGCCAAAACCCCAGAACCGCTTCAGTTTTCGAACGATTTTAGGAAGCCAAACATGCTTCCGTTTTGAGTTTCCCTATTTGTACTGAGGCTTCCGCTTTCAGTTTTCGAACATTTTGGAAGTCGAACGGTCTTCTGGAACAGATTATGTTTGAAAACCGAGGTTCCACTGTACTTGTCAAAAGTGTTCTATGCCAGCTTTCCACTTGAAAATGCACAAGGCAGATTTGTATACAGCCTATAAACTTTAGAGGAATTGTGTATAAATACAAAATACATACACCACTGATTTGGGGGTTTTTAAGTGCACTTAAGAAAAACTACTGAAAACAACCACGCGTATTTATGCATACTTGTAGCAGCTGTTCAATGTCTTGTTTCTCCAGGTAAGACCGAGTAACAACCCGTCCATCAAAGTCGACTTCTGCTTTGAATCTCACTTTACTCATTCCCATATCTGTGGCTTTAACATCATGAATGGCTCTGAGATAAATATTTTGTAGAATGTGGTGGGACAAAGCAAAAACAATTAGGTGTTTCAAGCTGCCCAAGCAAACGGCCACATGACCCAAAACTGACTTTCTTCCCATAAAAAAATAAATAAATTCCAAAGTTAACTTGAATGAAGAACTCATCATTCGACCCATTACATGCTCTGTCTTTATTGTTGATGGGTTTTGCCATCAAATAGGTCCTTCCCCACCCAACTCTCTTACCTTACAGCAGGATCACTTTCCAGTAACTCTGTAAGTTTCTGTAGCTGGTCAGGTTGGATGGATCTTCCCAGCAGAGCTTCAGTGTTGGTGTAAATAAGGAAGGCTGATACAGCTCCCAGCAGTGTCCCCACACCAAGGGACCCCAGACTGTCATAGTATGGGTTACCTGAAAGGATACACACAAGACACAAATTCATTTCTCAAAAGGGATTGCTGTTGTGTGCCTTCTCCATTTCTCTCGGTGGAGATGATCACTTAAGGATGAAGCTAGCCACGCTATGCGGCACTCACACTTTTCGCTACGTAACCTGATGTCGTGGATTGGTTGGGTGCAGAGGAATGATGGGAAGAACCAGCTGGGGAAACACCAAGAGAAGAAGGCTCAGAGCCCGGGGAGTGGTGGCGGGAGAACGATGAGTGGGCAGAAGGAGAAGACTGGGGAGGGAAGAGGTGTTGGAAGCTGAAGAGGCAACAGGGCTTAGTGAGCTGGGAGAGTATGTAGCAGAGAGGGGCCCAGAATCAGAGGCAGAAGCTGAAGCAGAGGAGGAGGGAGGCCAAGAGGCAGAAGGGAGTTTGGCTGGTGAAGACTCATAGGTGTCTGCAACAAGCTCCCCTCCCCGCTTATCTCCCAGGACCAGAAGAGGCATGAAATGGGTGGAGGAGAGATTGGCTTCATACAGGCACAGTCTCCAATTGCTCCAATAGAGGGCTGTGTGGAGGTGGGGACTTTCACTCTCAGCAACTGATCCTACTTGCCCAGTAGAGGCAAGACTTACTGGGGATGAGCTTCTGTAGTCATTAGACCCGACACTTCAACAAGTCTGTGCAGACTGCATTCTTGCTAAAAAACTGTTAACTCCAACTTGCACAGTGTGATTTACTGCTGGCTTGCTCCCAACGCCACATAATGGATGGGACAAGAGTGACGAATGTAAGTTAGAGTATTATGCAATTCACACATATAAAAGTCATCACTAACACAGAAGGGTGAGGAGGGAGTTAAGGTAGGTAGGAGCAGAAATACCAATTAAGGTCTCCATTTAATTAAAATTGCTCTAACCCGCTCTTGGGGAGAAAAAGTTGTATTAATCATGATCAATAAAGGTAAAGGTACCCCTGCCCGTACGGGCCAGTCTTGCCAGACTCTAGGGTTGTGCGCTCATCTCACTCTATAGGCCGGGAGCCAGCGCTTTCCGCAGACACTTCCAGGTCACGTGGCCAGCGTGACAAGCTGCATCTGGCAAGCCAGCGCAGCACACGGAACGCCGTTTACCTTCCCGCTGGTAAGCGGTCCCTATGTATCTACTTGCACCCGAAGGTGCTTTTGAACTGCTAGGTTGGCAGGCGCTGGGCCCGAACGACGGGAGCGCACCCCGCCGCGGGGATTCGAACCGCCGACCATGCGATCGGCAAGTCCTAGGCGCTGAGGTTTTACCCACAGCACCACCCGCGTCCCATATCATGATCAATAATCATGCTTAAATACATACACACAGCCAAGATAGCCCCTGCTCACAGACTTACAGTCTAAAAGTCAGGACGAAAAAGGAAAAATGCATGAGAATGGAAGAGCAAAACTAGCATGCTGTTAGAACATTGCACAAGATCAGTGGGGTTCTAGACTAGCCTTGACCCCAACATGCAATTTTTCTATGTGCAAGGGTTTTACAGAAGCAGGATTCAAATCTCCAACCTGCAGCACTCCAGCCCAAGAAACTTTTGTCTACTTATCCTCAGTTTGTTTTAAGCACTTGATTATTACTGGGGGGTTTTGCCAATTGGCTTAGAAGATGATTAGCTTCTTCTAATTTGCCCTGCTTGCAAGTTAGAAGAAAATTCTGCCAGGACTCAAACTCATAGAAAGGCTTACCTGTAAGAGAAGTCAGACCCATACAAGTAGCAGCTAATGTCACGCCCAGAACTGCTGCGGTATCTTCTAACAACACAACATTTGTGCTGGGATCACGCGCCTGCATGACTGAAGATTGAACATGGGTGCAATAGTGAGGTGCTGATGTAGCCACACAAGAGTTAAACAAATGAAAACTTGCCAAAGCTTTCAATAAAGTGTTTGCTGCAAAGTAGAGTTACATGTTGATAATGTTTTAAAATATGATTCTACGGACATCTCAGAGTTCAATAGTTATTATTTCCTTGGTAGCAACAAATTTCCGGAAGCACTAATGAACAAAGGCTTTTCTTCCCATTTATGAACAATACAGGAGACATTAAGCTGTACAAATTCAAAATAAGTAAAAACGAAATCAGAACAGCTTCTTGCTATGTTATTCAAAATGAGTAAATTCATCTCATGTTACATACCATATTGGTAGAAGGATACATCTCTGGCCCGAGCGCTCCTTCGAATTTCATTTATAGCTACAAGAAGAGTAGCTGGAATAAAAGCGGTGAAATAATTGTTTCAGTAAGAGAAAGAACACAAGGGTAACATTTCAACTCCTGATGAAAAGAGAATGATATTGGGTAAAACAGCAAAGAAAAGACAATATAAGAAATAAAAGAAGCAATGGAAACACGAGTAAAAAATCATACAGCATACACTGCACTGCAATTGCTACAACAGGCAAATAATAATAATTAAGTAGTCCACTATCAGCAAATTTTCAATTGAGGAGAAGGGAGTAGGGGAACCACTGCTCTAGACTAAGTGAGTTAAGATATCCAGTTCAGATTGGCTTAACTGCCTGCAACTATGGTTCTATATCCAATTCTTGGCTGTGACTTGAAGACCAACTTGAGATGAGCCTAAGAATTTGGGGGAAACCACCCTTCTTTATTCCTCTGAATTGCATATTTCCATGCCAATATCAGAGACTTGCTTTTTTCATCTGGTCTCTTTCAAAAGATATTTGCTGTGCAATCCGAGAAGCCCATCGACAAAAATCCCCTCTCACAGCACCAGTTGTGCGTTTGTTTGCATCAACTTCTTTAACTTAAGTGATTTGATCAGCATACCTAGATGCCAAATCACAAGTTTTATTTATATATTTACAAAACGCCCTCCGTGTCAGAAGTTGGGCAGGTGAGGCAAGCAGGAGTTTCATCTCCCAGGACACACACACACAGCACTTTAGATGTGCATGCTAAAGAGTTAAACTATAATAGCTTGAAATGTTATATGCTTAATTTTGTATGCTCACTTAGGAGCAAGTTCAAGCCTTAAAAAAAATATTAATGCATCAGCAAAGTAATGGCAAAGTAATAATGCATTTTCCCACTGGAATACATACCTCCTTCAGACACCAGTGATCCTGCTAAAATACAATAAGCCTAGAAGTAATAGGGGAGAATGTAGTTATACAGTAGAATGCCTTGGGGGAAAACAGTAGTTGTTTTTTTTTCAGGAATAAAAAACAACTTCCTATATTGTGAGACAAGACGGAAGCAGGAGAGCCAAAATATTAAAATTGTGGTAATCTCAAGAAGCACTCTAGTCTCCTGACTAATAGGCTACGGGCCAGGACTGTGTTTTGCCAAACTGGTCAGACTATTACAATGGTGATGCTCTGTAGCAGTAGTGACTTCCTAGTTCTGAAGCAGACGTAACTCAGGCATACCATAATATGCAACACTATTGACATATTGCATCCAAAATCAAATTTTATCGCATCGAGAAAAAGGAGACCTAGCATTAAGACGTGGTCTCTGTCTTTACAGCCTGAAAACATGCCCTACTTCTTACAATACTCACTTAAAGACCAAGATGGATTACTTTTTCTGCAGCCCAAATGCTGCCAGCTTACCCATTCCCCTGCCTTCCCCCCCGCCCCCAAAGTAAAAGAAGTTATCAAACACAGCAAGGCGAGCCCCGCAAAAACTACCCACTGTCTGTGTCCAACGCTGCTGTTCTGCTAGCACAGCGGGCTAAAGATACTAAACTTCACTAAAGCATTGCAGTTTTCAAAAGATGGTGACAACTCACCCAAAGAAGAGATTCTATGGGCTGAGGATTCATCAAACCTATGATGCCGTGATACCATGAGAGCCCCGCGCCCATCATGAAAATGCCAACGCCACTGATCAGGGATGCAATGTAGCGCATGTTTGTGAAGCCATATCTGGGTGGAGATTTGGGAGCAGGAAGAGAGAGAAAGAGAGAGCATGCAACATTTGTGTACAAAATTCCTTTGTATGGAGTCAGACCGTTGGTCCACCTAAGTCTGGACTGTCTATATACTGACAAGCAGCCAGCTCTCTAGGGCATGGGTAGGCAAACTAAGGCCCAGGGGCCGGATCCAGCCCAATCGCCTTCTAAATCTGGCCTGCGGACGGTCCGGGAATCAGTGTGTTTTTACATGAGTAGAATGTGCCCTTTTATTTAAAATGCACCATTCCTCCTCTGCCCAGTCCCGGACACCAACGCACCCAAAACCACTATCTCCGTGATGCCATTCTCAGTAATCTTGGCTGCATCACAGTCGCTGTGGGGGGGGGGAGGCTAAAGAGTGTGTCTGTGCAAGAAAGGGGGAGGGCAAGTTTGTGTGTACATGCGCAGAGGAGGAAGGTGTATGCCTGTGTGTGCATTTCTGTGTTAAAGAGTGTATGTAAATAGATATCCGATGGACTCCAGCGAAGGACTTGCCCACTGCTGGGTCTGGCTTGCCCTTTGGCATGGGACCGCCTGATCACCTGCTGTCATATATCGGCCTTGAAAGAAATGTGGCTGTCCGTCCCTGTCTTACAAGAAAAGGCAGAAACCTGATGTCTCCCCATGTTTTGGAGCCCACTGGGTAGCTAAAAATCGTATCGGCTCTCGTGTATTTTGAGGGTGTTTAAGAAAACAAAAACAAAACCCTACTTAAGTGGGGTGTGGGGGATTCCCTGGTCCTGAATGGGGTAACTGTGCCCCTGAAGGACCAGGTGCGCAGCCTGGGAGTCATTTTGGACTCACAGCTGTCCATGGAGGCACAGGTCAATTCTGTGTCCAGGGCGGCTGTTTATCAGCTCCATCTGGTATGCAGGCTGAGACCCTATCTCCCCGAAGACTGTCTCGCCAGAGTGGTGCATGCTGTAGTTATCTCCCGCTTGGACTACTGCAATGTGCTCTACGTGGGGCTACCTTTGAAGGTGACCTGGAAACTGCAATTAATCCAGGATATGGCAGCTAGACTGGTGACTGGGAGTGGCCGCTGGGACCACATAACACCGGTCCTGAGAGATCTGCATTGGCTCCCAGTACGTTTCCGAGCACAATTCAAAGTGTTGGTGCTGACCTTTAAAGCCCTAAACGGCCTCCGTCTTGTATACCTGAAGGAGCATTTCCACCCCCATTGTTCAGCCCGGACACTGAGATCCAGCGCCGAGGACCTTCTGGCGATTCCCTTATTGCGAGAAGTGAGGTTACAGGGAACCAGACAGAGGGCCTTCACGGTAGTGGCGTCCGCCCTGTGGAACGCCTTCCCTTCAGATGTGAAGGAAATAAGCAGCTATCCTATATTTAAAAGACATCTGAAGGCAGCCCTGTTTAGGGAAGTTTTTAATATTTAATGCTGTATTGTTTTTAACACTTGATTGGGAGCCGCCCAGAGTGGCTGAGGAAACTCAGCCAGATGGGCGGGGTATAAATAATAAATTATTATTATACAAAAGCTAACACAACCTAAATGGAAAACCTCAAAGACTGTAGTCCATCACTGAAACACAATACTTTAGAACTTGTCATTTGCCACAAATCGCTTTCCAGTATTGGCAGTTGCCAAAGATAGGAGCACATGGGATAGGACAAAACTGACCTTACATGTGAAAAGCCCAAACTACCAGCTGTTTTCATCAGACCTGAAACCTGAACGTACGCAGCGATACGTCGCAACGTTAAGTAGGAAACATTGAAAAGGTGTCCGATTTGGGCTTCGAAAGACATTCTAAACTACTTTAGAAGTTAGGGACTTTTAAAACTAAAAAGGAAAAAAAATAACATACGGATGACTGGGATCTGGCGTCCTCACCGACTGACTGATTCCCAATGCTAGTAAAGCCTGGATATGAAAAGAAAGCAGAATTGAACAATTTCGAAATCATCAAAAGCTTTTGAAGATATTAAACAGAGAATGCCACTCTATACACCGAAAGGGCAAATATGACTGTGATGATCGGGCACCAAGATGTCAAGAAATTCAGTCAAGAGTGGAAAAAGTTTATAGAATATCTTAAAGACCACTGTATATAATTAAATACATTAGCAGGACTGCTGTGACACTTATAATGTAATATGAGTAAAGGTAAAAAAGGAGATTATTATTAATAATAATGAAAAATTGGAAACTGGGGGGGTACAAGGGATATGAGTAATCCCAAAAATGTAGAAATTGAAAAGGATATGAATGTTTAAGAATATTGTCTTAAAAAAACAAAAAATAAAATAATTTTAAAAGAGAGAGAAAAAATGCCACTCTAGTAATTCAGATTTACTGCAGACAAAAAAAATATCAATTTTAATGTTTGGGGAAGAAATCAGGAAATTTTAGTTGAAACAGAACAGCTTTTGACCTGGCAAAAACCCACCAGGAAAACGCTCATAGGAAGTATTTCAGATCTTCATTGTGAATCATTGTGGGTTCAAGGCATCGAGGAACAACATTGGTGGCACGCTACTTTGTCACTACGTAAAGAAGACATCCATCTCATTCAGAAGAGCAGGCACAGGTGGCCTGCACCACACGCTTGCCAGAGGCCCCACACAGCCCACCAGATGCTTCAACAAACCTCATTTCTACCTGCGCTCAAGGCAGAACGTCTCAGCAAAAGCAAAAAACTCAGCATGCATATGCGACGCCATAGAAATGTCTCTCCACTACACATGCTCTTTCAAACAGCAATCCATCACACCAGCAATTGGGACGTGAAGGGGCTTTGCCCAAGCATATTTTGCTCCCTGCAGCTTAGCAGATAGTGCCAGCACCAGACACTGTTGGAAAACTGGGCGGCTCACTAGAATACGTCTGCTGATGCCAAATGAACTGGCCTTATAATTTTACAGCCTAAGGAGGCTATTCTTTTTTAATAGAAAGCACAATGTTTCAGACAAAAACATTGGGGTGTGCTAATGTCTCAGTTCCAGTAAATGGCAGATTAGCTGCAAAAGAAAGTGTGCTTGAAATCCTGAAGGAAGCCGTTCGTAGCTCCGCAAAAAAGCTTCAACATCAGCCAGGCTGCTGCCAACCCAAAAACCTCACTACTTCACGGGCCAAACCCATATAGAGAATTAAACCAAAACGTTGTGAAGACAAACTCGAATTCTCAATTGTTTGAAAGAATGACATTGCAGCCTTAAAGCTTTAGGTGTTGGGGTTGTTTTTCATTATTTAAAACTGTAGGGATGTTCTTATCTAAATTTGCAAGCCAACCCGCCTTGACATATTTGAAAAGGCAAGGCAGTAATTTGTGTTTTCCCTGCTATCTTCAGTTACCCTTTCCTATTTGTTCTAGCCCTATTTAGGGCATAAGGGAGTGACAGGAGGAGTCGTGTTCTTGGCCCCGCCCCCAATGTCTCATCTTTTTCTTTCAGCAACCAAAATATATATTAAAAATTGTCCAGTAGCACCTTAGAGACCAACTAAGTTTGTTCTTGGTATAAGCTTTCGTGTGCAGGAACCACATGTTGAATGCAGTTGTGGGAGAAGAATGAAATGGTTTTAGAATAAAATACAGTGGTACCTCAGGTTACATACGCTTCAGGTTACAGACTCCGCTAACCCAGAAATAGTACCTCGGGTTAAGAACTTTGCTTCAGGATGAGAATAGAAATCGTGCTCTGGCGGTGCGGCGGCAGCGGGAGGCCCCATTAGCTAAAGTGGTGCTTCAGGTTAAGAACAGTTTCAGGTTAAGAACGGACCTCCGGAACGAATTAAGTACTTAACTTGAGGTACCACTGTAGTTGCACTGCCCTTTTTTACTAATATTTATTGTAAACGCTCTGTTTTGCCATACACCTTGGAAGATATTTCTGTTTTGAAAAGTGGCCTGGACACAAAATTATATTAAATACTTGACAAAGCAAGCGTAGTCGCTGCATATAGACCTCAGTTCGTAGCAGGGAATACAAAATACTACGAAACAGAGACAAAAAAGCAATGGACAGGCTCCAGCAACCCGTGGCCAGTTTGCACTTCCTGGCAAGTCTCCCGGCCACTTTATAAATACACATTTCTGCTTCACACTTCGCTGCGCTTATAGTGGGAAGCGCAGGTGATGAACAAAAGGGTCAACATATAAGTCTGACACAGAAACGGCCAACGAAATAGAGAATACTCACTTGATTGCAAGTGTCTGCTAAAGAATGGATGGCTTCAGAGAACATGCTTGCAGAACCCGTGTAAACCCAAGCCAGGAGCTTGAAAAAGAAATTCAAGCCATTTCTGGGGATAGAGAAGGGGGTGGAAATCCTTATTGATAAAGTGTTGACAGTTTTCTAAGCACCATACTAAGATTACAATGCTACGATAGCTGCCTTTATCTTATGAGAAAGAAGGGAATGAATAAACAGTCCAAATTACCAGGCTATCGGGGTTAGTTTGGGGTGGGGGGAGTCGATACAGGGAACAGTACATCAGAACTGGATGTAGGGGACTGGGAGCATGTTGCAAGATCCCTCTCCCTTTCATGTTTTGCTTTTGTCGTGGTGTAGCACTATGTCTGCATCGGCATTAACCACAAATGGTATTTACAAGATTTCCCCATCATCAAGCTTAGAATAGCTAGTTATGGGCCTGAGGCGGGTGGGAGTGTGTGTGTGTGTGAGAGAGAGAGAGAGGGGGGGGCAGGCAGACACCAATGCTAAACCCTGGAAAGATCCAATGTGTGTGGGAGAGGGAAGGATGAAGGGCACATCTACAGCACACATCCCTGATGTCCAAGCGGAAAGTTACAGCCAGAATGGATCACGGCAACTTTGCAGTCATGAAGTAGAAACTGACTGGAGACCACAAATTTTAACATGTACATCTAAGCTGGGCATACTACTAGCAAATATGCTAACTGAGCTCTCCTTATAAAAGTGAAATTCTGCTTTCCAGGATATGACTGCACAACCCACGACTGAAGCAAAAAAACCCCACCAATTAACCTTAATCTGCACGCCGGAACCTAGAAACATGTACGCCTAAAAATAAAATAAAAACTTACATGCAAATAGCAACCATGACAACTTTTCCTGGTCCACTCAGAAACATAGTTGATGTGCTGGAACGTGGCTAAATTAAACATAAGTACACCGTTTAAAATTCATTGATTATGGAAAACCATATATGCAGAATGCCAAGTTCTGTATAATAGCTAGTCCTACAAGATATAAATCAGGTTAAATAAATTTTAAGTAAGTTTATGTGTGAGTTGCAATTAATTATGGCTATTCAATTAAGTCTCAATGCATCCCCAACTGAATTTATTTTATATCCCACCCACGCTTTATTTACAGATTCCCTTTAGTTTTAGATGAATCACAGAATCATAGAGCTGGAAGGGACCCAAGGGTCATCTAGTCCAACCGCCTGCAATACAGAAATCTCTTGCCCAACGTGGGGCTCGAACCCACAACCTTGAGATTAAAAATCGCATGCTCATGAAGGAACACAGCATTTTAGAAAGGACATTCCTTCCTGTAAAGAGAAAGAAAGGAGGAAAGCTTTTTCTAAGGAGGTGCCTGTCACCTCAGTTTTTTGAGAGTACTTGTGTTTTGTAAAATAAACCTGGTGCCTAATCACAGCTCAAAGGCACATTGCAGTGAGGCAAAAGCACTCAAGAAGGGGGTGGAGCAAGACTTCCTGATCAGAAGGTTGGCGGTTTGAATCCCCGCGACAGGGTGAGCTCCCGTTGCTCGGTCCCTGCTCCTGCCCACCTAGCAGTTCGAAAGCACATCAAAGTGCAAGTAGATAAATAGGTACCGCTCTGGCGGGAAGGTAAACGGCGTTTCTGTGTGCTGCTCTGGTTCGCCAGAAGCGGCTTAGTCATGCTGGCCACATGACCCGGAAGCTGTACGCCGGCTGCCTCGGCCAATAAAGCGAGATGAGCGCCGCAACCCCGGAGTCGGTCACGACTGGACCTAATGGTCAGGGGTCCTTTTACCTTTACCTTCACCCTCATCCTAAACCAACTTATCCCTGCTCGCCAGGCTATTGTGTGTTTTTCTGTACTCCTGCAAAACCACAAGATGCACAAAACTGCAGCTTCTGCCTATAAAGGAACAGCAAAGATGGAAAATATTATTCACCCACCTTAGTTTCTCCTAGGAAATCTTTGTATTCCTTCAACAACCTCTGGTTTCTAAACAAATCTGAAAAGATACATAATTATGAAGCGGGCAGTGCGAGCAGAGAGAGAAGCAGAATATAGACCCTTTTTTTCTGACACAATACACAAAACTATGCAGCGTCCCAAGGCATCCGCATCAGAGCAAGCCACACTCCTCAGCCCACTTCTTCCTCTGCAACCTGTATGGCCCTGATAATTTCTGCAGAGTTTTGCACTATGTTCTATAAACCCTGGCTTGTTATGTACAAAACAGGCACCATGGCTTTTTCAGTTACCGTATTTTTCGCCCTATAGGATGCACTTTTTCCCCTCCAAAAATGAAGGGGAAATGTGTGTGCGTCCTATGGGGCGAATGCAGGGGGGAGGCAGGCAGGAAAAGCCCCCAAGAGCCGCACACAAGCTCCGTGCGGCTCTTGCGGGCTTTTCCCCAGGAGGGAGAAGGGACTGACTGGCCGCATCAGTCCCTTCTCCCACCTCGTAGAAAAGCCCGCAGAAGCCGCGCGCTCTTTAAAGGGGCTGCGCGGCTTCTACTGGCTTTTCTAGGAGGAGGGGGAATCCCCCCACCTCCCGCAGAAGCCGCGCAGCCCTTTTAAAGAGCGTGCGGCTTCTGCGGGAGGTGGGAGAACTGCGCCCGCCTGTCCTTCAGCCACGCGCCTGTCCTGCGAAGTTGGAGGAGGAACAGAAGGGTCTCCTTCTGTTCCTCCTCCAGCTTCGCTTGAAGGGCGCTGCACAGTTCTCCCTCTCCGCGCAGCGCCTCTCCTTCGCAGGAGATGTGTTGCGCAGAGAGGGAGAACTGCACAGTGCCCCTTAAGCCACACGCCTGCCTGGAAGCTGGAGGAGGAACAGAAGGGTCTCCTTCTGTTCCTCCTCCAGCTTCGCAGCGAGGCGCCTGTCCTGCGAAGCCTGTCCTTCTCCAGCTTCGCTTGAAGGGCGCTGCGCAGTTCTCCCTCTCTGCACAGCATCTCTCCTGCGAAGGAGAGGTGCTGCGCAGAGAGGGAGAGCTGTGCAGCGACACTTCAGCCACGCACTTGTCCTGCGAAGCTGGAGGAGGAACAGAAGGGTCTTCCTCTGCATCCCGAAGCCTGGGGCGAGCTGAGCTCAGCGCGCCCCAGGCTTCAAGCTTTGCGCAGCTCTCCGCAAGCCGTGGGAGCCCGGCGCAACTTAGCGCTGGGCTCCCACGGCTTGTGGAGAGCTGCCTGTTCTGGGGGCTGGGGTCGGGAGAAGCTCGGGCTTCCCCTGACCCAGCCCCGCGTCTGGGGGGGGGGAAATAATTTTTCCCCCTTTATTTCCCCCCCAAAAAACTAGGTGCGCCCTATGGGGCGAAAAATACGGTAATTTGTTTTTGTGACTGTGTGGAACCCAGTTCAGCTACTGATTGATTGATTGTGTGACTATAGAAATGGATAAAAGCCCCCGATCCAAACAATGACTATCATCAGTGCAGGTAAGAAAAAAAATTACCGGTAATTAATTTTAATTTTATCATCTACAATACTGTCTTATTTGCTTTATAGTACAGTACATTGATTATTGCTTTCATTTTGTGGATCAATGGTCTCGATAGATAGTAAAATTCATGTTAAATTGCTGTTTTAGGGGTTGTTTTTAAAAGTCTGGAATGGATTAATCCGTTTTGCATTACTTTCTATGGGAAAGTGCGCCTTGTTTTTGGAACCCTTTGGTTTTGGAACAGACTTCCGGAACGGATTAAATTTGAGAACCAAGGTACCCCTGTACATGAGGTACGGCATGGAGATTGGCTGCTGGGCTTTGTCAAATGTACACTCAGGGGGAATGCGTTGCAAAACTTTCCACAAACAGTTCACAGCCAAACTGAAACCTGAGCTGAAAATAAAAATGTTCAAGACTTTGTCCACCCCCATTATTCATGATGACGACAACACACAACTTCAAGCCCAGAGGTGACATTACAGAACGTGCATTGATCAAATATACTGTATAGGAGTCAGAACTGTTACACTTTTTTTTTGTAGTATTCCACACTTACTCTCTCTGTATTCTATTTCCGCTTCTTTACGCCTTTTTCTTTCGCGTGCAAGAGCTTCCGGGCTCCCCCAAACTTCTAAAGACCTGTACCAGGAGGAAGGAGGGAAGGAAGAGAGAAAGTGATAGGAAGTGGAGGAAAAACTTCATTTAACTTGCATGACAACGATGATAATAATATGTTGTTGTTGTTCTTATATTTATACCCCGCCCATCTGACTGGGTTTTCCCCAGTCACTCTGGGTGGGTTCCAGCACATATAAAAGATCCTTTATGAAATAATACACTTTGTTTTCTATTGCTTTTGACCTCAACTTGTAGATTGGAACTGCAACTATCATCAGCTCCAGCCAGTAAACCAGACCAAACCATCTGCCCCAAGTCAGGGAAGCCAGCTTTTGACTATGGAAAAAAACAAAACAGCAAAGAATTTGCATTTTCTGCCTCTTGCAATTTTAAACACAGGTCGGTGTGGAAGTATGACACCACCCCAAGCTGAACTGAAGAGAGAGGCTTTGCTGATTCTGAAAGTTCTTGGTGAAATTAATTTTCTCACAGTAATATGGCATGAGGTCTTACTCATCTAAGCCCAGGTACCCCCAGCAACACAGGGAATGGCAAAAAGCACTACCACCAACTGTAATATATATCTAGATGGGAAAGTGTTAGAAGTTAAATACAGTCGTACAGTGGAAGTCGAACGGAATCCGTTCTGGAAGCCCATTCGACTTCCAAAACGTTCGGAAGCCAAAGCGCAGCTTCCGATTGGCTGCAGGAAGCTCTTGCAGCCAATCGGAAGCCCCGGAAGCCCCGTCAGACATTCAGGTTCCAAAAGAACGTTCGCAAACCGGAACACTCACTTCCGGGTTTGCGGCGTTCGGGAGCCAAAACATCCAAGTACTAAGGCGTTCGGTCCAAGGTACGACTGTATATATTTTGGATAACCAAACCCAGGAAATGTTGTCAGACTTGCCCTTACTTTGCCTCCACGTCCGTCCTCAAAAACACCGTAAAAGCCTCTGTGTCGTCATGGGGGCTTCGCCGCCTGATTTTCCTGAGCTGATCTAGGTCACTGTTGGGAAAACAGAAACAGTTTTGCGGAGAGGAAGGCAGCATTACCACTAGGCATTAATCTACTTACTGAAAAAGTAAAGCGATCGTCACAATATGCGATTTCTGGCTCACTAACAGCAGGCGGCAATTTTACAACCTCCCCAGGTCCAATGTGCAGCTTGCTCTCGTATTAAAAGTCAGAAAGAGATACAGACCAATTCTTTTCATTCCCCGTACCAAGCTGCCAGCTGCCTACGATCTGGCGAAGAGGCTCTTCTCTGCTTTGGCAGAGGCTGGGTTGACAGGGAAGAGAGAAAAGGCGTTCTCTGTAGCCACATGGCCAGTGGTCAGGGATGATGTGGGTTGTATTCCAGCGAAATCTGGAGGGCTACAGATTTCACAGCCCTGCTATCGAGTAGTGCTGTTCACATGTTGCTCACATTCAGGGCACAGCCCTATCCAAGAGAGGCAATGCGGTGTAGTAGATAGTGTTGGACCCTGAGAGATCAGGGTTCGAATCTGCACTAAATCATGACACTCCCTGGATTATCTGAAGACAGCCTTACCTGTCTCACAGGGTTGTTGTGAAAATAAAATGGAGGTGGTGGAAGAGCCATCGAGCTCAGGGAAGGGAAGCTGGGACATAAATGTAATTTTTGAAAATATGGTGGCGGAGCAGGGCCACACTTTTCCTCCCTGCCACTAAGTCTTTTTTTCTGCAACAAGTGAAATTCAAATGTGAACACCTACTCTTGTGTAGGGGCTCAATGCAATGAGTCACTGTGCCACCAGGTATCCCAGAAACCATGCACACCACAGAAATACAGGCACAGAGCGCTAAACCATGGTTTGCTCAAACCATGGTGAATTCTTCATTATAGTTAGCACAAGCCATTGTCTGGCATGATAGCTGAACTGAGCCTCTCTCCTAGAACGTCAACATAATATGGAACTGCGCTCACAGTACCCATTAACCGTGAAATCCTTAGGTGGTGCCAACTTTATTATGAAGCTGACGACTCTCAACCCCAGTGAAAAGTATATGGTAACCAAGAGAACAAAGCTGTACCCCCAATCCCAAAATGTTACCCATAACCTCTGGTATCATGATCCTCCTCACATTCCACTGGCTACTTCATATCCCACCGGTTAGCTTTGACACACTGCAGCAGTTCTTACAGAATTTCAGTCTAATTTTTAAAGAAAGAAATGATCATACCTGGACTTAAGGCAGAACTCATTTATTGCTCTGACGCCAGTGATGAAGTTATTCTTCATGTATTTTGGTCCATATTCTCTCTTTTTAAGTACAGCTTTCACTTTAAGAGGGAGGAAAAGGGCGAGACTCAGTTACGAGCACCACCAAAGGACCTCTCTACCGCAGAGAAGCCAGTATGCATGAAAATATACAGGCGTTCACCTATTCATCTCACCTCAATTGAAATCTGGTAACGGACACCCGAACGTGACAAAATCATTGCAGAAACAAAGCAAATGGTAAGCTCAAGAAGTGAATGGCAAGCTGGATACATACACATAGTAACTGGAGATGTGGGAATTATAGATAATTACCCGTTAAAGCAGCAGCTTATAGTGCAAACATTAAATCATTTATAAAACAGACTTATTTGAGAATATTTCACTCTATGAATGCACTACATGATCTGATCACGCAGAGTAAAACAATGGGAGGTATTCCATGCTAGGTTAATGGACATGATTAACTTAGGTTTACTGATTTCAATGGGCCTATTCTGTTTAGAAAGGAAATATTTTGGAACAAGGAGGACCCCACAGCAATGTCTCAAAGACACTGCTCTTCCTCACTGCCCAATGGTCTTGCAGCTCTGGCTTCTCCCGCCTCCATCGCCTGCTCAGCCAATCACACTGTTCTCAGAGTAATACTTAGTTGACTACAACCCAATGACTCTAGATGCTGGCATGAGAGCGGTTGATCCAAACAGGTGTCTGTCTTCAGCAACTGCTCCATGGAGGCTGCAGCAACCTCTGTACACACACACACACCCCAGTGCAAAGCTATGTCATAATAATTACCTTTCACTTGAATCGGAGTTTGCGGCAAAGGTGGCGTTTGACTGCTAGCTGTTAAAAAACAACAATTAATTATTAGTCGGACTTAATCCTACTTACTGCTTTCCAAGACAATTGGAAATTGCCGTTGTTGCTTAAAGGGGGAAAAAAGAATACATGTGTTAGCCCACTGCTTATATTTGGCCTTTTGCAACATTTGATTTATTTATTTTTTAATAATTTTAATTGAATGGTTTTATGTTACAAAAAACAATACAACCATACTACCACTAAATATAATTAAGAAATAAAAATTACATACATCAATAGCTTGTTATTTGTTATTTACCGTCTTATTTCCTCCCAAACATTCCATACAAAAACACACATATGTGCAGACACCCACACCCGCACACAAAAGGATAATAATGAAAGTAAATATTTTTCCCCTTTTCTCTTCCAAAATCTTTTCTTCATGGTGGAGACGGCTCAATTGACTAGTAAACTCAGAGGAAATTCAAAGCAAAAATTTGTGGAAAAATGGGATGGTTATAGAAGGTATGTTCAAAAATACAATAATAGTTTTGACTCCGTGCTAGCATTCGAGTAATAAAGGAACAAAAAGGAGGTGGATAACAATTAAGGACTTATGTTTTCAGAATGCATTGGAAAATTTATATAGAAAGGTTTATTGTTTTGTGTACATTCGATTGCAAGATAAAATATATGCAAAGGGACTCGACAGGAAGTCAAAGTTGTTGCTTTTGTGACATTTGAAATAATTGAAAGCAGACACCTAACTTCTGGTTTTCAAAAAGTGTTATAAATCCAAGCACATTTAAGCTAAAGATTTTATTTAGAAGGATTTACATCCTGCCTTCCCTACAAGGTGTTCAAAGCAGTTCAAAGTGGGTTTCCCCCACCTCCATTTAATCTCACAACAGCCTTGCCAAGTGGGTGAGGCTGAGAGATAGCCATAGGTGTTCCCCACTAGGAACAGAATCTGCCTTGCCTGCAGATGGTCCCGTGCACATCTCTGTCTTAATTAAGTATATCAACGGAATTAAGTTCTTATGACTTCAATAACAACAGCCAGTATACTGCAGCTTTATTCTTTGGCGCTTGGATGCTCGCCAGACTTCCGCTACCAGTAAAAGAGAAGCTAATTTTACTGAAACTGAAGACATTAGGATTAGCCTTCCGAACCTGACAACGCTACAAAGGGAGCTGTGTTTTTATTAAGAGAAGGCTTGGCAAGTGGCTTGAATTATTCAAAAGTTAAGTATTATTAAAGCACTCTTGGTCTATGCAACTTTGGGGGTTTTTTTAAGAATCAAACAATTAGTTCCTCCTGCCTTAATTTACAAAAAAAGGAGGGGCAGGGATAAAGTAAATTGCTTCCTTAAGAGAAGGAAACTCTGGATAATGGCTTTCCATTTATAATGTATACAGAGAAGGCCTAATGAATACACAGCAGCAACTTCTTTTTTGATACACTTAAAAACAGACTCCAGCAAAAGCTGTTTCAAAGTTACGCCTGTCTGCCCCCTTCCTCCTTATCTTCAGAGCCCTGGGCTGGCAGGCTGTGTTTATACTGATATACCTTGGCAAGGTCACAGTTTCTCCAAGGTTTGCCGAAAGTCGCTGCCTGTAGCAATGATTCCTCCTTTCCCCTCCCGTCGCCCGTTGTAAAATGGACACACAGTGACATTATTTAATAAAAAGGTTAAGTCATAAACTTTGATCAGGGGAAAATAATCACATCTCAAATGTCAAGATTTACTACTGGAGATTCAGGCAGCGTTATGTGCCCTTTAAAATATATATATACTGGGTAACAGTGGCCAGGAGGCCTGACGAAAACACGGTGCTTGGAATTAGAAGAAGAAGAAGAAGAGTTTGGATTTGATATCCCGCTTTACCACTGCCCAAAGGAGTCTCAAAGCGGCTAATATTCTCCTTTCCCTTCCTCCCCCACAACAAACACTCTGTGAGGTGAGTGGGGCTGAGAGACTTCAGAGAAGTGTGTCTAGCCCAAGGTCACCCAGCAGCTGCATGTGGAGGAGTGGAGACACAAACCTGGTTCCCCAGATTATGAGACTACCGCTCTTAACCACTACACCACACTGGCTCTTAAGCAGAAACTGACCTATATCCTGTTCTGTGGGTCAAGATGATACTGTTTAAAGCCTTGAGCAAGTTATTCTGTAGAATATGGATATTCTGTACCATTGCGGGGGCTGGGAGGACAAGCCATAGTTCAGTGGTATTATTATTATTATTATTAAATTTATGAATCACGCTTCCTACAAAGCCTCTCAAATGACTTCACAATACAATAAAGACATATATAAAATAAATGCATATATAAAAGCAATTTCAACGACAAACCCGCTGACATGCCGGGGGCCACCTGAATGAAGCTTGTGGCCGACAGATCAGAGTTTGGGGAGCTCTGATCTAAAACACACTCAGCTCTTCCTTGAAGTTACACACTGAAGGGGAAAGTTGGGAATTATGGGGAAGTTGGGATTCATGCCCAAGACTCCTGATTTTCTCCTCTCCTTGAGGAATTCTGAAAAGCTTTAGAGCAGGGATGGGGGAACTGGTGCCAGAGAGAGGCTGCTGGACTCCAACTCCCATCAACCCTCAGTTGGCGTGGGAACTGGGGCTGATGAGAACTGGGAGTCCAACAGCTGGAGCTGGGCAATATATTGGCAAATTGCCTGAAACTGGTATGGGGTTCAGATCGCGATACCAGTTTCAGACAATAGATCACGCCAGCTCGAATTGCCTGCAGATAACCGCCTCTCCCGGTATGCCCAACGGAGGACCTTAAAGTCCATAAATAGCAACACCCTAGTGGTCCCGGGCCCTAAGGAAGTTAGATTAGCCTCAACCAGAGCCAGGGCCTTTTCAACACTGGCTCCGGCCTGGTGGAACGCTCTGCCTCATGAGACCAGGGCCCTGCAGGATCTGATTTCTTCCCGCAGGACCTGTAAGACAGAGTTGTTCCACCTGGCCTTTGGCTTGGAATCAACTTGATCCTCTCACCCTATTTCCCTATTTCCTTTTTCCTTTCTCCTTCTGTGATGGAACTCCTATTTGGGAACTTCCCTGGCTTTTTTCTGGCCCACGTAGGACCAGTCTGGATAGCTGGCCTTGGTGAAGATTTGACGTTTCCATCCCCTAAAAAGTTTTTGATTTGAGTTTCTACTGAAATGAGGCTGCATTTTAATGTTGTATTTTAATCTTGTTTTTAAGTTGTATTTTAATCAATTGTTTTTATGCCTGGTGCTAGCCGCCCTGAGCCCAGTCTTGGCTGGGGAGGGCGGGGTATAAATAAAATTTGTTATTATTATTATTATTGTTATTAAAGGCACAGGCAAGCAGGCAGGCAGATGGAGCCTGAGAAGGTTCTGGATGAGGACCTTATTGGGCTCCGTCTACTTGCCTGCCTGCCCCTTTGAGGAAGCCCCCTGCCCTCCCAGCTCATACAAGCCAGAGAGATATGGGGGCCTGCTCAGCTGAGGGGCAGGCAGCGTCCCACCCCCCAGCTGAGCTGTTTAACAAAGCCCCAGTGCCTCTGTGGCTCATGTGAGCGATGTATCTGGGCTGCTGCTTCTTTGTCTAAGGGGGCGAGGAAAAAACAGCCAAGATACATTCTAGACATCATGCTAAGTCAGCATATTGAGGTATTCATCTGACTTTTAGAAGACACCTGAAGGCAGCCCTGTTTAGGGAAGCTTTTAATGTTTGATGTTTTATCGTGTTTTTACTATTCTGCTGGGAGCCACCCAGAGTGGTTGGGGAAACCCAGCCAGATGGGCGGGTATAATAATAATCATCACCAACATCTGTTGATATAACACAATGTTGAAAACCAGATATTGCCCAGCTCTACCAACAGAATCGGGGGCCATAGGTTGTCAATTCCTGCTTCAGACCTGTCTTTTATTTACGCTTGTTTATGTCTCTTCTGTTTCTAAGTCACTTTGAGTCATTTTTATGAGAAGCAACTACAGCGGTACCTCGGGTTACAGACACTTCAGGTTACAGACTCCACTAACCTGGAAGTAGTACCTCGGGTTAAAAACTTTACCTCAGGATGAGAACAGAAATCGTGCGGCGGCAGTACACAACAGCGGGAGGCCCCATTAGCTAAAGTGGTACCTCAGGTTAAGAAAAGTTTCAGGTTAAGAACGGACCTCCGGAACAAATGACCTTATTTTTCGCTCTATAGGACGCACCCGACCATAGGACACACCTTGTTTTAGAGGGGGAGAACAAAGGGAAAAAAATCTCCCCCTCTCTGCTCAGCGCCCCTTCAGCGAAGCCGGAGGAGAAACAGAGCTCCTTCCATTTCTCCTAGCGCTTGGCTGAAGGGGCGCTGCGCAGCTCTCTCTGCTGAAGCCAGGAGAGTCTTGCTCTCCCGGCTTCAGCAAAAGGAACCCAAAGCCTCCGGAGCGCAGCGGGACCTCCGGAGCGCAGCGGGACCTCCCGCTGCACTCCAGAGGCTTCAGGCGGCTATCCCTGAAGCCTGGAGAGCAAGACGGGTCGGTGCGCACCGATCCCTCTCGCTCTCCAGGCTTCAGTGAAAGCAACGCAAAGCCTCCGGAGCATGGAGGGAGCACTCCCTCTGTGCTTCGGAGGCTTCACGTTGCTATCGCTGAAGCCAAGGAGCCTGAATTCGCTCCATAAGACGCACACACTTTTCCCCTTAATTTTTGGAGGGGAAAAAGTGCGTCCTATAGAGCGAAAAATATGGTAAGTTTTTAACCAGAGGTACCACTGTAATAAATACTGCTACAAATAGAACTGCATGTTTCCGTGGACTGCATCTCAACTAGTCTTTTATTTGTGTTTGTGTCTATCGAGTGTACATAAAGAAGGGCCTCAGATGACAATCGTAAGGTCCGGGTCAGTTCATGCTGAAGAATCTTGGCACACTGCAGAGAATTCTGGGACATGTTCTAAAGCAGCCTTCTCCATGCTGGTATCCTCTAGGTCTTTTGGATTATAGCTGTCCTGGCTAGGACGGAGGAGAAGTGTAGCCCAACAATTGTTGCTGGACCTTGGAAACAGAGTACAGCCAAGATGTTGCAGTCCAACAATTTCTGGGGATCCAGGCTTGAAGACACTGCTCCAGAGGGTGCGCCTAATTTATGTGGGAATTGGGCAAGAGCTCCTTATGGAAGCCATTTCCTTAATCTGCCGTTTTACCTTCAAAAACAGCTGCCTTGAAAGAACTAATTTAAACCAGGGCCAGAAAAAACTGAAACCAACAGGCTTTAATTCCAAGCAAGCACATTTAGAATCTGAACATTTAGAATAATGGGGGATTCTGGAACGCCCATTTCAAGCCAATCGACAACATAACAATACTTAAGCAGCAGCTTTAGAAGCTTTTGTTCTCACTTGGCAATCATCTTCACATCAAGCTGTGGTTCAGCAACAGACCGTGGCTTAAATGCCTCGTGGAATCATTTGAATTAATCGCACACATACAGCAGATGTGCGAGGTTATTACAAACTGTCTCTACAGTCATTAGGTTATTTTGATCTGGCTTTTTTAAGACACTCGGAAATATAACCAGAAATATTGCCAATGCATGCACAAATTAATTAGAGGTGCACACAAAAAGGGGAAAAATGCTTTGGAACACTTTGGTAATTCAGACAGGACGTCAACTCACCCCAAACTTCTTTGGGAACAACCACTCTCCAAGATTTACTTCAGTAAGCAGGCTGCTTTGAAGCGAGATTCATCCCTCGCAAATTTACCCCCTGCCCACACCCCCAATTAAAATCTACAAACCATTAAAATACCGTATTTTTTGCTCTATAAGACTCACTTTTTCCCTCCTAAAAAGTAAGGGGAAATGTGTGTGCGTCTTATGGAGCGAATGCAGGCTGCGCAGCTATCCCAGAAGCCAGAACAGCGAGAGGGATTGCTGCTTTCACTGCGCAGCAATCCCTCTTGCTGTAATGGCTTCTGAGATTCAGAATTTTTTTTTCTTGTTTTCCTCCTCCAAAAACTAGGTGCATCTTGTGGTCTGGTGCGTCTTATAGAGCGAAAAATACGGGTAGCTCTAGTACACTATCCCGCAGGAGAATTAAAGGTTGAAACCAATGCAAGCTCAGGGCTGAAAGCTGGCAACTCTGCTAATTTCTGCAAGAAGAAATGTTAAGCCATGGTGGTGCCTACCTGTTGCTGTTTTCTGCGCACTGCCTTCAGCAGCTGAGGAGCTTGCATCTTGTGCCCCAGTGTGGTCCTTCTGACCATCGGAGGTATAAACTCTTACTTGGCTTGAATGAACCGGCAGACGACTCCCTGGCAGCACAGGCAAGAGGCTGCCAAATTTAAGGGGCACTTGCCACCCTGAAGGAAATGGGAAAGAAAACAGCTTGGGTACTTTGAGATGGCAACAGCAGCAGCAACAAAAAGCACCAAGGAAAAAGCACAGAGAACAGCCAGATAATTGTTTGCAAACTGTTCAGGACACATAACTCAAATATTCCACTGAAAAACTAAAATATTTCTCAGCGGGGACCCGAAAAAAATCACAGGTGGGTAAGCCTGTGAGCTGAAGGCTCGGCGGGCTCCATTTGCACACACACACCCCCGCTGCAAAGGAGCCTTTTTAAAGGCTACGGAACGGGGGTGAGCGGCGCGGAGCTGAGAGCTGTTTACCCGTCTCCGCGGAGTGAAGCCGCATGCCATGGTCGGAGAGCGCTGACTTCTTCCTTTGAACATTTGGACTAAAAGTAACAACCCGTGAGTAATACGGAAATTGGACTTAAAATTTCTTTTTTGGATTTGGCACGAGCGGGGAAGGCGCAAAGAGGAAGTCCGTCTCCCCGTTTTGTAAACATTTTAAAGCAAGGACTAGATAACTAAGGTTGAGAGAACAACTTCTTCTTGAGAGGATAAAAGTAATTAATTTCACGTTTTGGCAGTATAAGTGACTTTGCTGGAGGATAAGAGCTAATTTTGAGAGTGGAACTGTCACCCCCCCCCCCCCAGGACCCGGGAGCGATCTGTGAGAGAGCCTGTTGAAGAGACATAGAAGATTTTGACAGCTGTCAAATTAGCTGTCAAAGCTGGGGGGGGAAAGAGACTTTGTTTCTGTTGCCTCGGCTGGTTATATTTGTTACATTCAGGTAATAAATTGTTGAAAATAAAGAGAAAAAAGTTATTTTGACTTTTGGATTGGAACTGAAAGGAATACTAAGTAACCAGAACTCCTCTAGAGGGGGCTCTGGGACATTACAAGAATGGCTGTAAGTGGAAAAATACTGGTTGAACTGGAAAAGACTTTTCTTCTTCTGGGAAAACTTCAAGAACAATGCATTGTTTTGGCTATAAATGTTACAACATTGAATGAAACAGTAAATAAACTTGCTGAAACTGGAAGGGACTTGACTCAAGTCTTTGTATCAGAACAAAAAGATTTTGTATCTGAGCTAAAAAATTTTGCAGCTGAACAAGAAAAGAAATCCGAGAAATTTGAGAAAGTGGGGAAAGAGATACATGACAATTTAGAGGGAAAGGAAGGAGGAGCTATAATGCCGCAGATGATTAAGGAGAGCCAGAGGCCTGCTAAGATGGATATAAAGGAAAAGAAGAATGAGATTATGAAAATCTGGTTTGAATGGAAGAATGAGGAATGGAGAGATCTCCTCATGTGGAAATCTGAAGACTTATGGATTACAAACCTGACTAAAGTGGAAGCTGGAGTTTCTGGGACATTTGGACTTAAAAGAAGTAAGAAACAAGATTTGGACTACAATTTTAAATATGGAGGTCTGGCTGGAAGAAACATGGACCTTATTGGGACAGAGCTTCTCCGAGATTTGGTGTTTAATATAAAGGACTACCAAAAAAACCGGCAGAGAGGAAATGAGAGAGACTTAAGAGCCTCGGATGTGAGGTCACCAGGCTGACACCAGATAGACTGATGGACATTTGTTGGAGCTTGAAACCGGGAAAGGTGGGGAGTGGGGTTTTGGGTATCCAAAGGCTGTACAATTATACTTTGTTTTTATATATTTTTGTTTTGTTACTTATATTAAAATGGGGAACTCGTGAAAGGGAATTGGGGTCGATCTTAGAAAAAGATATTAAGAATAAGTATTGATGCATAAAGAATGAGGTTTATGTTAAAATTGGTTAATCAAAAGGATTTAAATATAATAAGGTAAAATTTGGGGATAAGAACTTGCTGAACTAAAAATTGAATTGGAATACAAGAAGGGGAGGTGTGGGGAAGTCAAGGAAATATGTTATTGAAAGAAAGGAATGTAATGATATGTGTGTTTTTTATTTTTATTTAATTTTTTTCTTTTTTTTTGAAAATTTCAATAAATATTTTTTTTAAAAAAAAAGAAAAACTACAATATTTCTCAAGTAGATCCCTTAAGACTGGTATTCAACTAAGTTTTAGAACATCCACTGAAATTAATGGACGTGACTCATTCATGTCCACTGTTTTCAATAGGTCTACTCTGAGTAAGACTCAGCTGAACACCAACCATACAACATAAAATTCCATACAACACAGATTACGTTATTATACTCTTACTAAGAGGCTGCTTTGAGATTAGCTGCTGCCACAGTAAGCCCTGCTGGAAGGAATTATAGGTTTGTAAATAGCCACTTGGCAAGTAAGATGTACCTATAGACAAACAGGATCAGATGTTTTTAATTAGCTGAAATAAGGTTGGTCCTTTTATCTTCCAGACCGCTGAGGAGCCCCCAATGCTTAGCATTGGTATGAGTTGCCCAGACAGGCTAGTACAAATTGATGTGCACTAATAATGTCTTTGGAGTTCCTTGCAAGGCTGGGGTATTGTCATGAGCTTAAGAGGAATATAGCAACATGAGGTTAATTGGGATGCTGGATTTGACTCAAAGCAGCTGGACTACCTACGCAAAATTTCAAGACTTCATGGCAAAACAGAGCAGTCAAGTGACCCTTCTATATATCGTTCTTGACAGAAAATTAGAACTTAAAATAAGAAGACCGCCAGGAGCCTAGCAAAGGACTGCTAAAAGCCAGGCCTTTGGTTGATCTGATTGACATCCTATGCCTTTTTAAAAATGTGGTTCTTTTTTTTTTTGGAGGGGGTATTTGTTGTTTTTATTTTGATTATATATACTGTGGTTTTTATGTTGATCTTTTCTGTGAACTGCCCGGAGACCTCCAGGTATAGGGCGGTATATAAATTCTAACAACAGCAGCAAAAACAAGGAAGCTCATGAAGGACCAGAAAGCAATTATACACATGACACAATGTAAGCCATAGGATGTGGCCCAAAAATAGGGTAAAGGGAAACATTAGCAACTACGTAGTATTATTAGGCTCTTCAGGAATGCAAGCTAACTGAGATGCAGCAGAGAAAGCAGTATTTTACCAAGTCAGAGCAGTGGTCCAACTAGCTCAATAGCATCCAGACCAGCCTTTCTCAACCTGTGGGTCCCCAGATGTTGTTGAACTACAACTCCCATCACCCCTAGCTAGCAAGGCCAGAGCTCAGGGCTGATGGGAGTTGCAGTCCAACAACATTTGGGGACCCACAGATTGAGAACCGCTGACTAGACTGACTGGCAATGGCTCTCCAAGGTTTCAGGCAGGGGTCTCTCTCAGCCCAACCTGGAGATGCTGGGGATAATAATAATAATGTTGATAATTTTATTATTTATACCCCGCCCACCCAGAACCTTCTGCATGCAAAGCAGATGCTATAACTGGACTATGGCCTTCCCCAAATATAACATTAAAATTTTAAACTCAGCTATATTTAGAGGGCACTGGGCCACAGGGTCTCAGAAATAGCAAAGCAAGGCCATTTACCCAGATGCACAGGGCAAAATGCAAGAGATCTGAGGCACCCACATCCACATGCAAAAGCCCCTAATAGGGAGGACTGGCCAATGTGTCAGGAGGAAAAGGTAGGGGGCTGCTCCCTGGCATCAGCTGCCCAAGGTGAATGCCTCACTCAGCCCAACAATGGGGACAGCCCTGTCTATGTGGGGCTGCCACCTGCCCAGACTTCTAAATTGGGATTACCAGCTGATCCGCTGGCTCCTTGAGCATGCATACTAAACAAACATACAGGTACTTTCCCTCTCAGTCTCACTCTGATATACCAGTAGTTAATGAAATAGTTTAGTACAACATTTGATTCAGAATATTTTTTCCCTGTTTTCCTCCTCTAAAACTAAGTGCGTCTTACGGTCAGATGCGTCTTATGGAGCGAAAAATAAACTGCTGTCGAAACTCAACCTCAGGGATTGAGTAGCTACCACCTCTAACACACACACACACACACACACACACACACATTTACCTATTTCCTTATATTAGAATTTGTATTCTTCTCTCCTTCTGGTGCTTACACACCTATCATGGTAGCTTGCAATAATTTAAAGCTAACCATAATGCACTGCTGTTGTTTGTTGTGTTTTTAAAGAAAAACCAGTGCTGAGATTAAAGCAAAAGTATCGGATAAAAATGTATGCATCCAATAAAACAAGCACTATAGAGATGGAACACAGAGAAGGGCCTCTCTGTCAGACCGTAGGGTGCAGGCAGGCTGGCATGCAAGACAGCAGTCCCTAAAGTTTCCCAAGCCACTCAGAGCTTTAAAACATCATCGCCAATGCGTTTAATTGTGCCCCAAAACAAACAGGTAGAATAAACAGATTGCTTGTGTATGGTGTACTACATATGAAACTTAATGTACCACTGGGTAAGTTACTATAGTTATTTATTCTTCTTGTACTTACATGAAAACCAATAAAAAATATCTGGACCAAGGAAAAAGATACTGGGGTTCTAGCTTGTTAACAAGCCATGTTCACTGTCTGCTACCCTTTTACTCTCAAGGGCACATATGTAGCTGAAGTTACTCAATGAGGTTAAATAGGTCCATACTGAGAGGGACTTCCACATCATTTACAGGTTGCACTAGAGAATTTTGGGGCTTGACAGTCCTGCTGAATCTGAACTCAAATTGAACCCGCTGGAAAAATCTAAAGTGACATGCCATGATGGGTGCAGAGTAATCTCAAGCGGCTGAGGGTAGGGTAACAACAGTGGATCAGACTAGCGAAAGAGATGTAACAGATGTAGGGAAACAAACACTGATTTATTGCAGCCTAACAACAGTGAGAGCTGGACCATAAAGAAGGCTGATCGCCGAAGAATTGATGCTTTTGAATTATGGTGCTGGAGCAGACTCTTGAGAGTCCCATGGACTGCAAGAAGATCAAACCTCTCCATTCTGAAGGAAATCAGCCCTGAGTGCTCAATGGAAGGACAGATCATGAAGCTGAGGCTCCAATACTTTGGCCACCTCATGAGAAGAGAAGACTCCCTGGAAAAGACCCTGATGTTGGGAAAGATGGAGGGCACAAGGAGAAGGGAACGACAGAGGACGAGATGGTTGGACAGTGTTCTCGAAGCTACCAGCATGAGTTTGACCAAACTGCGGGAGGCAGTGGAAGACAGGAGTGCCTGGCGTGCTCTGGTCCATGGGGTCACGAAGAGTCGGACACGACTAAACAACAACAACAACAATATAACAGCCTTACATACAAAAGTCAGCCCCCCACATTCCTTCACACTCTTGCATGCTCAAGAAAGAGGATCCAGGATGCAGCTGCACAGATGAAGAAGCAGGACTAGGCAGGCAGGAGCAGAATCCACCCACTATGGCTGGAGTGACCAAGCAGGGGGTGCAGGGTCAGCCCCCTACAATCATAAAAGGACCCCTGAGGGTCATCTACTCTAACCCGCTGCAATGCAAGGGGTTCACCACTTCACTTTCCCATGTGAAAGTAAAAGGCTGCTATCCACCAGTGGAAAGCACTGCACATGGGGGAGAAGCACCGTGTCACAGCCCTCTGTGCCTCCAGCCCCAAACACTGGATGGCCTGGTCCTTTGCTGACAGCGACCCCAAAAGTCCTCCCTCTGCCCACCCCACCTTGTGCACCTTGCTAGCAAGTAACAATGATGGTACGTCCCCCTCACACACAAAAAATTATTCTAAACCACTTCATATAACTTAACTTCAGTAATCATCACAACGACCCTGCATGGTAGGCCTGCACTGCTCACAGCATTAACAGATTCAGGACTGGCAGTGCTGATAACAACAATATGCCACCATCACAGCCTGTTAAATGCTGAGGGCGGCCAACAAGCCCCAGGACCATAGCTGTCAACGTTTCCCTTTTTTTCAGGGAAATTCCCTTATTCCGAGTAGGATTCCTCGCAAGAAAAGCGAAAAGTTGACAGCTATGCCCAGGACATGAGCAGCTGATGTAGGTTCTTTCTCTCTCTCCACACACACACACACACACACACCAGGGGGTTGGGCTAGATGACCCTGGGGGTCCATTCCAATTCTATGTGGTACCTCAAACAAACTTTTTAAAAACGGCTATCGCGGTCCTGGAGCAGCAGCCTAAAAACCCAGGGTCGTGGGTTCGAGTCCCACGCTAGGCAAAAATTCCTAAGTTGAAGGGGGCTGGACTAGATGACCCTGGGAGTCAGTTCCAATTCTATGTGGCACCTCAAACAGACTTTTTAAAACTGGCTATCGCAGCCCTAGAGCAGCAGCCTCTTCATCCCAGGGTCGTGGGTTCGAGTCCTGCGTTGGGCAAAAATTCCTGCGCTGAAGGGGGTTGGGCTAGATGACCCTCGGGGTCCATTCCAATTCTATGTGGCATCTCAAACAGACTTTTTAAAAACGGCTATCGCGGCCCTGGAGCAGCAGCCTCTTCATCCCAGGGTCGTGGGTTCGAGTCCCGCGTTGGGCAGAAGAACCTGCGTTTTAAAGGGGACTGGAATGGATGACCCTCGGGGTCCCTCGCAACCCTTCGAGCCTACTCACCGCGGCAGCCTGCCCGGGCGAGCGGTCCCCCCGCCTGGCCTCGGCCCCTCCGCCGCAGCAGGTGGAGCTGGTAGAAGCAGCCCCAGCCCCTCCGCTGGGCGGCCAGGGCCGGCAGCATCCTTCGCGGGGTCCTCCTCCTCCGGGCGCAGCGAGAGGCGCGAGGCGACAGGGAAAGAGCGGCCGCGCCGAGCTCCTCATTCACGCGCCCGGCCCCCGCCGGACACCGGCTCCGGAGCCGACTCCATCGGCCCAGGCTCTGAGCGGCAGGATCCGGATGCGGAACAGGGCCGCTCTGTAGTCTCGTCGCGCGCCTCTATGGTCCGTCCTCGGCCGACGGGCACCAGGACGCATGCGCTCCGGGATAAAGCGGAGAAGCGGAATAGGGGGGACTCAAAAGATCCACCGCGCGCGCGTAACCTCCACGTGGGAAAAAGGGGGCAGGAGGAGGGAGGGAGTCCCCGCCTTGCGCTGCAGTGAACGTGGGAACGTGTTCGGGACGGTGTGGAAGAGGGAGGCCCGTTCTTCCTCCTCTATTGCAATTAGCTGTATGTTTTGAATAGGGTTTTTTTTGGTGTGTATTTATTTCATAAAATCTATACACCGCTTGATTGTGTAAAAAAACAAGAGGCTTACGAAACAAAGCAGTAAATCAAGAAAAAATTATAATCCTACTTTAGAACAGAAAAGTTAAAATACTTAAGAGATTCAAATTATTTCTGCATATATTTTTACATTATTGGTGTTTATTTCATAAAACTTATACACCGCTTGATTGTGTAAAAAACGAGGCTTACGAAACACAAAGCAGTAAATCAAGAAAAAAATAATAATCCTACTTTAGAACAGAAAAGTTAACATACTAAAAGAGATTCAAATTACTTCTACATACATATTTTTACATTATTGGAGTTTTTTAATTAATTATTGGGGTGTTTGAGGTGTTAGCAGAGGGGTGATACCTCTGGAGGGGGAGACATCATGTTCCTTCTAGGGTAAATTCTGCACCTTTGGTCCCCACCCTGCACTCTGCTCTCTCCTGTGGCTCCTAGAAGCTGTCAGTATGCAACTGCAGCCACCACCCCACCAGGAATGGCCTTGGCCAGCAAAAGTAGGTGAGGGTAGCCTATGGGTCTCAGACCCTCTGTAAGTTAGGGACTTCCCCTGCATGCGAAGACAGGTTCCGGCAGATTGAGCAGACAAGACCAATGGTCTGCCCATGTATTTGAGGGAATAAGAGGCAGGTGGGGCTTGTCAATCTGAGGAGAAGGAAACCTCTGACCCTAAACATTTAGAAAAATGTTTTATTATGTTTTTACATATGTTGGAAGCTGCCCAGAGTGGCTGGGGCAACGCAGTAAGATGTGGGAGTATAAATAGTAAAATTATCATTATGGAATATGATGTCCCTTTTTTCATTGGGACGCCTGCTTCTTGGGAGGAAAGCAATGACAAACCTAGACAGCATCTTAAAAAGCAGAGACATCACCTTGCCAACAAAGGTCCGTATAGTTAAAGCTATGGTTTTCCCAGTAGTGATGTATGGAAGTGAGAGCTGGACCATAAAGAAGGCTGATCGCCGAAGAATTGATGCTTTTGAATTATGGTGCTGGAGGAGACTCTTGAGAGTCCCATGGACTGCAAGAAGATCAAACCTCTCCATTCTGAAGGAAATCAGTCCTGAGCGCTCACTGGAAGGGCAGATCGTGAAGCTGAGACTCCAATACTTTGGCCACCTCATGAGAAGAGAAGACTCCCTGGAAAAGACCCTGATGTTGGGAAAGATTGAGGGCACAAGGAGAAGGGGACAACAGAGGACGAGATGGTTGGACAGTGTTCTCGAAGCTACCAGCACGAGTTTGACCAAACTGTGGGAGGCAGTGGAAGACAGGAGTGCCTGGCGTGGTCTGGTCCATGGGGTCACAAAGAGTCGGACACGACTAAACGACAACATTTTCATTGGAGAAATGTTGGAGGGTATGTAGGACACATGATACTGCTTTCACACTGTGGTTGTAAAGGGTAAGTATTTTAAGAGGAGGTATCAGCAGGTTTGATAATAATATTTTGTTTTATAATTTTTAAGGTATCAGCAGGTTTGGGGGAGCCCCAAGATTTCCAGAAGCACACGCGCGCGCGCACACACACACACAAATATAAATGGAGAAAAATCCCTAAAGTGGGAGACCGGGCAAAACAACTCAATGAACATGCTCAATGGGAATGCAGTACTGACTGTCAAAGCAGGAGGAGCAGGAGGAAAACTAGGGTAACGGGGTGGAGTGGAGTAGCTGAAATCCTGAACAGCTGCAGGATTGTTCTGTTCCTACTTGAAATAACATGAATACCTACAGCGCTATAAACCAACCATTGTGATTCTGATAATTTAGCCTATTCAAACTACAATAGGGTCACTGTGGCATTTTGCGAAATGCCTTAATAATTTCAGACTGGGTGCACCTAAGTTGCTCCTTACAGAGTTTCACTTCCTGTTCCCCTCCATCAGAGCAGCCTGATGGCATACCAAATTCCTATTCAGAAATGGACAGGTGGGAGAAAAGTGCTCATCCATGCCCTCCAAACACAGCTGTTTTTCGCTTAGTTGGGATTATGGACGATAGTAGTTAGAAGGGACCCCAAGAGTCATCTAGTTCAACCAACTGCAATGCAGGAATCTCAACAGATGGTTCCCCATCCAATTGGAAACCATACTAGACCCTGCGTAGCTTTGCAAATGTGTTAGCAGTTTTATTTCTGCACCACTAAGGAGAAAAACAATTGAGGAGGGACGGGGGGGGGGGGCAAGGAGAGACAGAGGAATGCACAGGCAAATGAAAGGTTAAGCACCTCTGTCCTTCCCACTCCTAATATATTTCACATAATTCACCACTCACTGAATAGGGATTCTCTGGCAACCCAGTTCTTATGCCATTGTCTGCCACCATTGGATCCAAGTGTGCCACACACCCTGCTCTGTGAAAATGCTTCAGGGCTGTTTCATAACTTAATTATTTCAAAGTGCTTTCCACGGACAGGTAATCCTCAATAATGTTACCGATTCGAAAGTCGAAGGAGAAAAATGGTCCTTTGCAATATGACTGGGGAAAGCGGAGTTACATGCGATAGTGTACCACCAGAGGGCAGCGTTTGGGAGAAGAGAATGATTAAAATAAGTTTTCTCAAAACATGCAGCCCCTAGTCTAAATGAAGCGTTGCTTAGAATTGCAGGTGGGGAAGCCATTTAGGTATTGCCAAAAAAGGAGGAGATGCAACGTCAAAACAGTAGGGCAAAAGAAGGCACAGATTTGCAAGAAGGAGGAGGAGGAGGTGTGAGTATGGATCCAAATTTAGAAATAATCAGCTATGATTTAAATAGAAATACATTTCACTATAGTAGGGAAGACTATAAGTGTAAGACACACATATTTCTCAGTCTCGGTCTCTGTCTGACTTGGACTGGGCAGCCCTTCAAAAGAAAAGTCCTCTTACAGCACTCCAATTAGAGCATTGTCCGGGGCGGGGGGGAGAGACATATACCACCCCCACAAAAAAATACAGGTTTCTGAGAAGGCATTACCTAAAACAGGGGTGCCCAAACTTTTTTCCAAAGAGGGCCAGATTTGATGAAGTGAACATGTGTGAGGGCCGACCAAAGTTGTTGAGCTTTTTTTACAATTTTACCCCAAGACATGTACTGCCACAGGGGCCGAATTTGGCCCCCAAATTGAACTTTGGAACATGCCTGACCTAAAACAAGCTTGGCTCAGTTTGTCACCAGATGCAGGTGGCATTTCAGCAGAGGCTGAATTCCATCCAAGGTAGTTAATTGCAGCAATGCTGCAACATCAGACCACACAAGGGACCTAACTATGCCCCTTCTTCAAATATATAGAATATTTACCCAGGCATAAACAAAACTCTGAGCAGACACAGAGTTCCTTTCCCCACCACCACTTCCACTTGTATTGTAATTAAGGTGCAGGCCTAAGTCATCACACCTTTAAGCACAACTGCCAGCTGCAGCACCATCCAAGAATGTTTGTTAATATTTAGAGTGCTTAGCAGCATTCTCCTGCTGCCACTAAACCTTAGGTAATGGGAAATGCAGAGAAGGCTTGCTTGGAGGAGAATGTGCCACGGCTCATTGAATTGTGTCCAGAATGTAGTAAGAAAGAAGGCAGTTCAGGATACGTGTATCAATGTACATCAGTGCACTTACATCAGCTGTGAATCTAGTATTATGCCCTTATCCTGATTCACTGTCCTTTTACTTCCCACTTCTACAAGGCTGTTCCAAAAAATCATCACAATGATTCCCACGTCTTGCATCATCCAAGCAGCAAAGGGAAGCCAAGCTCTAATAACAGACGCTCCTCTGCAATCTAAACTGGTGTTGACTATGACTGCTTACAATTTGGGGGTGAGAAGCGTATGGGGGAACAAAATTTGATTTTGACAACATCAATAAAACCAGAGATGTGACAACATAGGAGGGTGCAATTTAATTTGCGTTGAAATAAATATTAGGCATACAGAGCGTCGTGAATGAAAGAGGGTCACAATAAATTACGAGCGGAGACATTTTGCACAATCATTCCAGAAAGCCCTTGGTATTTCCAATTTCAGACCATCGAATTTATCATTTTTGCTGATTTAAGCAGAACTCCAAATAAATATGGATCTCAGCGCTTACTTTCACAGGTACTGGCATGGATAATTTACGGTTGTGATCCAATTTGTAAATCAGCAGGGGCCACTAAATTGCAGCATAAAAAAGAAAGAGCGAATGAGGTCCTTTTTCCTTTGTGTCAGCAGGCTGCGATGATTATGTTTATTAGATTTCCTTGAAAGGGTTTCACATTTTCTCAAATATGCAGGAGAACTATTTCCCCTCTGAGGCCGGCATTAGCATTTTGTGCCTCAGTCCTCGAAGACAGGGAAAGTGATGAATTTTTCAATTGGTTTTTTGAAATGTATGCTCAGCCCCTGCCAGCCAGGGTACAGCAGCAATCTGCCACCTAAAAATGGCGCCGTTACCAAGGAAGGAGCAGGTCTTCTGCATGGAAATATACGGAATGTACTATGTGAACTTGATTCAGCCAAGGGCTGTGCGCGTCTGTTCTTAGGTGGGCCCAATCTGACATATGGGGCTGGGCAGGAAGCTAAAATCCTTCTAAAACAACTGCTTGAACTGGATTCAATACCAGTGCAGCCCCTTTCCCTGCCCAATAGCTGACAAAGGACTTTTTTAGCACCCATCTGTTTCCTGCATCAGCTAAGGCCCCACATGCACAGGCCTAGATGATGCTCTGCACATGTTCCCTTGGATCTGGTCCATAGTATAAACAGGGTCACCCATTTTGCACTGCTGGCAGGTCAGACCCCCATAACCAATACCAGAGTTATGAAAAACAGCCAACATGTTCGAGTTACTTGAGAAATTATGCAATTTGCATATGTTTCAGAGGACCTCACATGCGTCTTTTGGGATGCAAATTTCTAGTTTTAGCAGAGAGTACACACAGCTCTGGGCACAGGTAAGAAGGAAGGTTTTTCATTCTCCAGTTCAAAGGCCTTTGGCTAAGATTCAATTCCCACAAAACAGCTTCTAGGAGCCATGGGGAGGGGCTGTAGAAGATTTACCTCTACCCCTCAACTGCTGCCCCCCTGCTGCTCAGTACACTGCTTTGAAACTGGACTTTTAAAAGCTGTTTGTAATAGACCTGAAAGACCCTTGGCTGGAACCTAAACAGATCTTTGCACCCCAACTTCTATATAGAAGGCTATAAAATATAGAACACTAATGGAATTGAGTTAGCTGTAAATCCCGACGTTTAAAATCATATTCAGGAACCAGTTGTCTTGATTAAGAAATAGTTCTGGTAGGGGTGTAATCCTGAGAGCTCTGAAAAACAGTCTTCCAAGAGATCCAAAGATCGATGATAGATAGATAGATGATAGATAGATAGATAGATAGATAGATGATAGATAGATATGGCATACAAACACTGACTTTGCAAGCGTGATCACTGAGCATTGTGGGTGAGGACTGGATGCAGCAGCCCATCGGCAAAGCTATGTTTATTGAGATTCATAAGAATGCAGATGTACATTCCTGAGTGACCAGTTATGTGTGTTTTGTTGCCTGCAGTTGCAGCTGGATTGGGGTGAGGACTCTGTTGTGTTTCTTTTTCTCTAATGGAATTATACTCCAAGCCTCGGGATTCAACATACAACTACAAATAACGTAAAAATAGGTTCAGACATTTCATTCCAGGCTACCACCGCAACAGTCACTTTATTGCTGTAGAAATTTTTATAAAATCCTCAAAGCAAGAGAGCCTAGATGAAAAAACGCATGAAGCATTCCTGCACACTAGTGTGCGCCTTCCCTATAAGTAGATGTTTATGAGCCAAAAAGCTAAAAGGAGTGCAATCAACCAGCCATACCAGCCATTTTTAAAGCTGCATTTGTCCATACCCGGAGGTTTAGCAAGCAATGCACAGGGTGGGCTATCGACAAGCTAATGAATGAGTTCAATCTAAATGACATTCACATTTAATAATAATAAAAAAGGTAGTTACAAGGAAACATAGTTTTAAGAACAGCGGCAACGTTCCAAATTATTTAAATGTATCATTCGGTTCATGCAGTTGTTAAGACACTAAATCATGAAGTGGCTTAGAAGAATCAATGAGTAAGTATAGTGCCTGGCCAAATTCCTCAATTCTAAAATGCAGGCACTCAATGGGAAAAAAATAATTTAATCTTCATAAATAGCAACAAGCTGAGAGCGCAGTGCCTTCCATTTAAGGAGAAGATGCACACACACAAACACACAAGTTTACCTATCTCCCCAGTTCCCCATCAAATATCATAGAAGACTATGGATGTAACATACATAATTCCTGGCCCTTTTTAGGATGCCTAGATCTTACTATCCCTGGTTCAAGGAGGGCTGAACACATTTGAGAGTAAGCCCGGAGCACTTAGTGGGGATTTATTTCAAGGAAATACCCAGAGTGGGTTGCGCGTTTAGGACATGTTTTCGCTAAACCATCAGCTATCATTATGCAAAACCTCTCCCGAGTATTTCTCAGGAACAGGTTGTATTCTGAGTGGTCCAAGTAACATTACGTGATTTGGACCAAGTATACACAAACAGCTTGCCTGGGAAATATCACACAACTGAATACTCCTGCATAGTTAGGAACTGGGAGAGTGGGGGCAGGAGAGCAATGAAAAGCAGCAATCTGCCTACACCAACCCCCAACCTCAAGTCCAGGAAGAATTTTAATAAACACCAAGGTGTTTGGTTAGACACAGATGCCTAAATTGATTGCCCTCCATGCCCCAAACCCCAACTTTTTCTGCCTCCCCAAAACACACCCACACTCATTTTTTTTTCTGGGAGGTGACATAAAAAATGAAAACAAACAAACAAAAAGTAGTCACTGGAGTGATCAGAAAGGCTTAAATTTCTCTGCCCAGACTCTTGGTGGATATGAAAATAACCTTTCCCCAGTTACCATTTCAGAAGCAGAGAGGGGCTAACAGCCCTTTTCTCAGCAGATCTGCAAGGATCAACTGAAAAGGGATGGGCTATGTACCTGTGCATTATGAGTATGTACAGCCGCAGGTGGGTTGACTACAGAAAAACTTTTTAAAAGTTGGTCAGCTCTGCTTCAAGAAGAAGAAGGCAAGTTATGCACATGTGAAGCAACTCAGTTTAAAATGCTCTTCAGTCCTCAGGACATTCAATAACCGGCTTATCATGGGAATCAAAACTATTAGGTTGCTGAATCTGTTAAGTGAACCAGTTTGTGCAGTTTTTTTCCTTCTTGGTATGTTGAAATAGCAAATGACCAGACTTCCAATTACCTCTGCTTTGTAAGACAACAGCCCCACTTCTACTGAAATAAGGCTACAATTCCTGGAAGAGTGCTTCTTCTCTAGGGAAGAAGTACTGCAATATTATTTTATTCCTGTGATGGGAAACCTGTGACCCTCCAGGTCTTAGACTAGCAATCCCATCATCCCTGACCCCTGGCCATTCTGGAGAGCATGTGAGCTGGAGAGCAACGTCATCTGGAGGGCCAGAGTTTCCACACCTCTGCTTTACAAAATAGTTCCTCTAGTTTGTCCAGGATGGGCAGGATGCTTCCCTGTGCAGGTGCAGCACCCACAGAGACAGAAGTCCTATGAGGTCGCAACAGAGCTGTGTTCCCACAATCACATCCTCCCCGTTTCCTGACCATGTGTACAGGAGAAAGGGATGGGGCAGGAGACACATGCCCACGCCACATTATGGTCCGACACATCTGCAGTTGTGCCCATGCATATAAACTGAAGGTGGAGGAAGAGAGAAGGATCCATGCTCATAACTTGGAAGGCAGGCCTATGTCATAATGTAATTTACAGCTACTGCCATGTTTAGCATTGCACCGTGAGTATTGCAATGGTGTTTGGAACTAGCCTAACTGCATGAACTTTAAAAATTACCTCAAAAGGGCAACACTTCCAATGTATATTGAAAATTAATGTAACATCCATCTTTATTATTCAGACTTTTCAAAGACTGGCATTTTAAGAAGCCTGCTTTTTGGAAGACAGGGGAAAAAATAGGGCAGTCAGATGATCTAGAGAAATATTTACTTTACAAAGAAATAAAGTGCTTAGGGAAGGGTGCAGAGCTTTCCATTTCAAAAGCATTAAATAAATCAGAACAATGAAATTTGATGCTTCGTTCTACTGTTCACATTTGAAGTAGGTGCCAATTGATTTGTATTGACCACAATGATTTACTCAATTGACTAAGCCTGTCTCATTTACTGAATGGAAGGAATACTGACTCAAATGTACCGCATGGGTAGAGATTTCAATAGGTACCCCTAAGAGGCTACTAGTTATGTTGCAGCCACAGCTTGTAGCTTGTTAGACACAATCCAGCAAGTATTGCCTGGACATTATTATTTTTTTGAATAAGTATTTTCATTCAGTATCGAAGAGGACATACATGACAGCACAAAAGCCATATTGTACAATGCGGGGTTGTCGCCACTGTTTTGCATTGGAAAGTATTCTGTCTAAGATGGCAAGCGTTCATCTTCCACAAAGCACGGAAACATCTTGAAAAACAAGACTTTTTAAACATATAGGATACAATTCACAGAACAGGCTCTTGGAAGAAAACATGTTTCCATACAACCTTGACTGAGATCCAGAATTTATAAATCACCAGCAGAAATACCAGCTGCTTAGAAAGTTCATCAGACAAACATACGCATGTTTCCAGTGTTGACTATGCAACTGTTGGTGCCAGTCTGCTTATAAAAGAAATGCTGCTGACACAGAGCCTTCGTACAAATGCCGGGCACGACGGTTTCATGATGACATGCTCAACAACAATCCGAAGTTCCGTGAAGAGGGTTCTGAAAATAGCAGACACTTTTAACAGAAATATTTTTGCAACAGTAGCTCCTACATCTCACTCAAAGCTAAACCATCAAAATCAATAATAACGAGGAGGAGGAGGAGGAGGAGGAGGAGGAGGAGGAGGAGGAGGAGGAGGAGGAGGAGGATAATAATAATAATAATAATAATAATAAAAAAAAAACAACAACAACAACAACTTATACCCTACCCATCTGGCTGGGTTTCCCCAGCCACTCTGGGCGGTTTCCAAGAAGAGATTAAAAATACATTAAAACATCAAGCATTAAAAAATTCCCCAAACAGAGCTGCCTTCATTACCATAGCCATATTACCATAGCCAGAGAGATTCTGAGGTTTGCAGAAGTACAAAAACATTTAAACACACAACATTACGGGACGAAACCATTCCCATACCAGAGAGGGCATTGTGTAATTTGATTACCAATGTTTCTAAAATTAAGACAACTAACAGGCAACAGAGGACATCCCTGTTTTGATCTATGACTAAACATTGGGTGGGGGGGAGCAATATGAATTATTTATTCTAATTGTGGCCTGCAATATCTCTCTCTCTCTCTCTCTCTCTCTATATATATATATATATATAAATAAAAAATATGCCTTTGAAAGGTTTTACAAATTTTTGGCCAAAATCACATTTCTTAACTATTTCCATTAGATAATTTGGTTCTAGGCAATCAAATAGTTTAAAAATATCAAGTGAGAGGCTTGTTAAAGGTTATGATTTTTTCTAATGAAATAAAAATGTTCAATAATTTCCTTATTGGATCAGTAACTCTGCACCCTGGAACAAACCCAGATTGGTCTGTCTGTATACATCTGCCAATAAATGTTTTTAATCTATTGACCAGATTGGCCGTAAAGATTTTATAATCTAGATTTAATAAAGAGATTGCTTGGTATGATATTGGTGGAGTCCTTGTGAGGTTTGAGAATAACTATGATTCTTGAATGCTTCCAGGTTGCAGGAAGTAGGTTACCGGCTAAAATATCATTGTATGGCCTGGCCATTTGTGGAAGTGTTTGTTCCTTAAATGTTTTGTAAAAGGATGCTGGGAATCCATCAGAGCCAGGTGATTTTCCCATCTTCATGTTTTTAATTACTTCCTTTAACTCCTCTTCTTGGTCCATGATATGGCAACACCAAGGAGCCAACTGTTTAAGCACTGTATTTACAGATGACGACAACAACAACTTTAAATCGTAATTGGTTTCTTACCGGCAATATGGATTTCGGCGGGAGGAATAACGGAGTGTAAGAAATCTGTAGTAAATAAATGGCTGCAGCAAGCTTCCCTGCCCACTGAAAAGAACAGAAGAAAAAAGGTGGGGTGGTGGAGGGGTAGATTTATTTAAAAGGATACAGTGTAGGATTTGCAATAAGACACCACCTTATGTTTTTCTTCACGCATAGTAACTGCTTTGACCTGCAAAAGACCCTTACAACCAAATAAGTGTTTTCTTTTTTTTTTTTTTTTTTAAATATTTTTATTTTTCCATATAAACACAATACAACAAACATAAACATACAAAAACAAAAACAAAACAAAAAACATGTATCATTTCATATCCTAATTTCATATCCTATCTTCCCCGACTTCCTCGTGCTTCCCCTTTCTGTATTCCAAATTCTTATCGATTGTTCAGCAAATCTTCCCTTGTTTTAATTTAAATTTAGACTATTCTTCCTTATTTTCCTTGTCTTAACCATTGCTAATAGTAACCATTTACTTTCCAGTCCAACATCATTCTAACTTTCATTAACTTTATGATATTTCTTTAAATAGTCCTTGAATTTTTTCCATTCTTCTTGCGCTGCTTCTCTTCCCTGGTTTCGGATTCTGCTCGTCATTTCTGCCAAGCCCATATAGTCTATCACCTTCATCTGCCATTCTTCCAGTGTGGGTAGTTCTTGCGTCTTCCAGTACTTCGCAATGAGTATTCTAGCTGCTGTTGTAGCATACATAAAGAAAGTTATATCCGTCTTTAACACCCCTTGGCCGACAATACCCAAGAGAAAGGCCTCTGGTTTCTTGGAGAAAGTATATTCAAATACCTTTTTAAGTTCATTGTAGATCATTTCCCAGAATGCCTTAATCTTCGGGCAGGTCCACCAAAGATGAAAAAATGTACCTTCAGTTTCTTTACATTTCCAACATTTATTGTCAGGCACATGGTAAATCTTTGCAAGCTTGACTGGGGTTATGTACCACCTATATATCATTTTCATAATATTTTCTCTTAAGGCGTTACATGCCGTAAATTTTATCCCGGTGGTCCACAACTTTTCCCAATCAGCAAACAAAATATTATGACCAATGTCCTGAGCCCATTTAATCATGACCGATTTAACCGTTTCATCTTGTGTATTCCATTTCAGCAGCAAATTGTACATTTTGGACAAATTCTTAGTACTGGGTTCTAACAGTTCTGTCTCCAATTTTGATTTTTCCACCTGGAAGCCAATTTTACTGTCCAGTTTAAACGCTTCATTAATTTGATGGTAGTGGAACCAATCTCTCACCTTCCCTTTTAATTTCTCAAAACTCTGCAATCTCAATTTGTCCCCTTCCTTTTCCAAAATTTCCCAGTATCTTGGCCACTTGGACTCCATATTTAACTTTTTAACTGCCTTAGCTTCCATTGGCGACAGCCACCTTGGAGTTTTATTTTCCAGCAAGTCTTTATATCTGTCCCAGACATTTAGTAGTGCTTTTCTGACAATATGATTTTTAAAACTTTTATGTGCTTTAACCTTGTCGTACCACAAATATGCATGCCACCCAAAAATGTTATTAAAACCTTCCAAATCCAAAATGTCTGTGTTTTCAAGAAGTAGCCATTCTTTCAGCCAGCAGAAAGCTGCCGCTTCATAGTAAAGTTTAAAGTCTGGCAGGGCAAACCCCCCTCTTTCCTTTGAATCCGTTAGTATCTTAAATTTAATTCTGGGCTTTTTGCCCTGCCAGACAAATTTAGATATGTCTTTTTGCCACCTCTTGAAACAATCCATTTTATCAATTATTTGCAATGCTTGGAACAAAAACAACATTCTTGGCAATACATTCATCTTTATAGCTGCAATACGGCCTAACAAGGAAAGCTTCAAATTGGACCAAATCTCCAAATCTTTTTTCACTTCTCTCCAAGTTTTTTCATAATTATCTTTAAACAAATTCACATTTTTAGCTGTCATATTTATACCCAAATATTTCACTTTTTTAACCACAGTCAACCCTGTCTCATTCTGGAACCTTTCCTTTTCTATCTGTGTCAAATTTTTCTCCAAAACCTTTGTCTTAGACTTATTCAATTTAAATCCTGCCATTTGACCAAACTCTTGGATTATTTCCAAAACTCTTTTCGTGCTAGCTTCTGGCTCTTGCAATGTAAGTACTAAGTCATCTGCAAATGCTCTCAGTTTATATTGTTTAGCTCCGACCTGAATCCCTTTAACCAACTGGTCCCTCCTAATCGTATTAAGCAAAACCTCCAGAACCGATATAAAAAGTAATGGGGAGATAGGGCACCCCTGACGTGTCCCTTTTTCAATCTTGAACTCTTCTGTAACCACATTATTTACAATTAGTTTGGCTTTCTGTTCAGAGTATATTGCACCTATACCATTTTCAAACCCTTGGCCTACCCCCATCCCCCGGAGGTTCTTCAACATAAAACTCCAAGAAATGTTGTCAAAGGCTTTCTCGGCATCCACAAATATCAAAACAGCTTTAGTGTTTATGTTCACTTCCAGCTTTTCCAAAATGTCAATTATATTCCTTACATTGTTCGACAAGTGCCTTTTTGGGAGAAAGCCCGCTTGGTCCCCGTGAATCTCCTCCATCAAAACTCTCTTCAGTCTTTTTGCCAAAATATCAGCAAAGATTTTGTAATCCACATTCAATAACGAGATGGGTCGGTAGTTTTTAAGTTGGGTCTTTTCAGTCTCTGTCTTTGGTATAAGTGTAATGTAGGCCTCTCTCCACGTATCGGGTGCCCTTTTCCCTTCCATAATCTCATTGCAGACTTCCTTCAAAGGTTGTATCAACCCTTCCTTCAAAACTTTGTAGTATTTGGAAGTCAGTCCATCCGGTCCAGGGGATTTGCCCAGCGTCATGCCTTGAATGGCATCTTCTATTTCTTGTGCTGATATCTCCTGGTTCAATATTATCTTACTTTCATGCGAAACCTTTTTCAGCCCATTTTCCTCGAGGAACTGTTGTATGTCCATTTCTTTTTGCGGCCCTTGTGTGTAAAGTTGTCTAAAGTAGTTCTGAAAACAATTCCTAATTTCCGCTGGGTTGCTTATGTTTTTTCCTTCCACTTCTATATTTGTTACCGTGTTGAGTTTTTGTCTCTTCTTTATTTGCCAAGCCAGTAACTTGCCACATTTATCAGCAGATTCAAAAGTCTTTTGTCTCATTTGTTTAATTCTCCACTCTAATTCTTGATTCATCAGTTCCATATATTGTATTTGATGAAATTTGATTTCTCTTAGAATCTCTTGGGATTTTGGCTTCGATCTTAATTGTTTTTCCCCTTCTTTTATCTTTTCCAAAATTCTCTCCTTTTTCTCATTTTGCTTTCTCTTCTTTAAAGTATTTTGCTGAATCAAAAACCCTCTCATCACGGCTTTGCTTGCGTCCCATACTATTCTTTTTTCTACTTCAGACCTTAAGTTGATTTCAAAATAGTCTTTCAAGGTTTTTTGGGCCTTCTTACAGATCTCCTCGTCTCTAAATAAGGTGTCATTCATTCTCCATCTGAAGGAACCAGTTGTTGTTTGCCTCATCACCATCTTTACAGCATTATGGTCGGAGAAAGTTTTTGGGCAGATTTCTACTTTTTTTATATTCGGAGCCATACTGCTAGTCACCCAGATTTGGTCAATCCTTGTCCATGTCATTTTGGCTTCAGAAAAGAAGGTTCCCTCTCTTTCTAATGGGTGTTTTGTTCTCCAAATATCAATCAAGTCCATATTGTCAGTCATTTCAAAAAAAGTCTTTGGTAGTCTTCCATCTTTTGTTATTACCTGTCTTTGTGCCTTGTCCATATTTGTTGAAACCACTCCATTCATATCTCCCATCAAAATTAAGTTGTAATCCATATGATCCATCAAAATTTCATGCAACTTCTTAAAAAATTCAGCTTTCCCTTCGTTTGGTGCATAGATTCCCACTATCAAATACTTCTCTCCTTGAGATTGAATTTCAATTGCCAAATATCTTCCTTGATCATCTTTAAAAATTTGTTTCGGTTGCAATTTTTCTTTTGCATAGATCACCACTCCTCTCTTTTTTACTCTGTCTGAAGATATAAATTCCTGTCCCAGTCTTTTATTTATTAATATTTTTCTGTGTGCTCTTGTCACGTGGGTCTCTTGTAGGCAAATCAAGTCCAATTGGTCTTTCTTTAAGGCATGAAATATATTTTTTCTCTTCCTGGGAATATTTAAGCCATTACAATTCCAGGTTAGAAGTTGCAGAGCCATGATGGGATTATTTACTCCTTCCTCCTACAGCTCCCTGTTTTTGTTCCTCGTCTGTCGGTGGTACCGTGTTCGTGTCCAGTGATGGATGCCCTTGTCCTGGAAATGTCTCTTTCTGTAGGTCTTCTTCGTGTTCTCCCAAGAACTTGTCTTTATCACTTACAGTCTTTATTCTTCTCTTCTTTCCCTTATATTTAAAAGACAAGCCTTGGGGAAATTCCCACCTGAATGGTATGTAGTTCTTCTTCAGCAGTGTCACCAGGTCTTTATAATGTCCTCTTGCGTCCAAGATACTCTTAGGGATGTCTTTAAAGATCTCAATAAAAAAGTCTTCAATTCGAAGGGCTGTTTGGTAGTGCAGGTTCAATATTTTATCTCGCTCCTCCTTTGATCTTAAGGTAATAAGACAATCTCTGGGTCGATTTCTCTTCTGTCTTATTCCCAATCTAAATGCACTTTCTATCTTAAAATCTTCTTTCTTCAGCTCCTGCTTCCAAAAGTCAGAAAATTCTTTTGTCAAATCATCCACCAAGTTCTCTCCTTCCTTTTCGGGCACAAGTCTGATCCTCAGGTTCCTCTCCTTGCGTTGCATATCCTGCATAGAGAGTGCCAATTCATATTCATCCAATTTCTTGTAAACTGGTGGAAATTTTTCCTCCGCAGCAGTTGCAATTTCCTTAGCTTCCTCGGCTATCTTTCGTGTTGTAGATGAATCTTCCAATAATTTCCCAATTGCTTCTGCATTTGAGTTCACTTTATTCCCTAGGTCAGTTATACTTTTAGTATTTAGGTCAATTTTCCCAGAGATTTCTTCAATTTTTTTATTTGTTTCAGCAACTTGTACTTTAGTTTCAGCAACTTGCAATTTAGTCTCCGCACCTTGCTTTTTTAGTTCCTCCAAAGAGTCATTTATCTTCTCCAATACCTTGGCAAATGATTCTTCTGTAGACATTGCTTTCGCTTTTGGCTTTGCAGCCACTATAGTTCCAGAGGCTCCTGTTACAGAAGCCCTTCTTTGCATGTAAGTGTCAATTTTGTATTGTCTGCCAGATCTCAAGGTTGTTTCTTGTAACTCCCCTTTCTCTTTACTTCCGGTCAGCGCCGGCGCTTAATGGCGGATCTCAACCGGAGCTCCGGGAGAGATCTGCTTCGTGGGTTCGGGTCCTGTCAGCTACGGCGAAGCGGGGACCCTTAAAAATCACAGGCGCGTTGCCTGTGAACTGGAGACTCGGCGGGCACCTTTGCGCCCCCCCGACGCTGCGAAATAGCCTTTTTAAAGGCTCCGGAGGAGCGGAGGGGTCTTGGAGCGGTGCTGAGAGTCGTCTTCACCCAGCCTGCGAAGCGAAGCCGCGTCGCCATTAGCGGAGAGCGCTGACTTCTTCCCGGGAAATTGGATTAAAAGAACAACTATCCGTGAGTAGGATTGACTGCTAAAATATAATTGGACACTAAAAGTAAAGAAATTGGGCACCGAGACGGACAAGCATTAAAAAGGAAGTCTGCTTTCCGTTCTGTAGCAAGATCAAAGCGAAAGGCACTCTAGCTGTAACTGCTTGAGAGGAAATTTGCGGGATTTAAGAAATCCACCACCAAAGCAAAGAACTCCCCCCCCCCCGAAGGCAGGAGGAGGGGGAAGAAGATTTTAAAAGTGTTTCCCTGCCAATTTAAAAGAATTGGATTAAGTATCGCTGCTCTTTAACCTGGGATCGGACTGCCGGAGAAAAGGAACCGGCTAAGGACTGTTGCCATAAGAGGCTAAAAAATATCTTAAATTGACTTTGGTTACTTCCAATTTGAAACACTGTTTCTGTGGCATTACAAAGTTACTTACAGGACACTATTGACTGGGATCCCCTTGAAAAAGGAAAGAAAAATTGAAAGGGACTATGAAACTTTTATTCCTTCTTTTTTGAAGAGTGTGGGATTACTTTGAGAAGTATAGAACTGACTCTACGCCCCCTAGAGGATCTACAAATTGTTTCAGCAACAAGTGGAGTTTAAAATTTGAGAACTTTGTTTGTGAGTTTCAAAGTCTGGGAATGACCTTGACTAAAAGACTTTGTTAAATAAGTGTTTTCACACAGTATTTGACATGCACACACTGTAACGAATGACAGCCGCAGATCATTAAATAAAATGTGTCAAGATGGCTGAAACATTAAAACCTTATAAAGGAACTAGTGTTGCCCCTCCTGCAATGAAATTATGTAACTTTATAGTGTATGTTTACTCAGAAGCAAGTCCACTGTGTTCATTAGACCTTTCTCTCGGACAAGCATGCACTGGAAGGAGCTGCCTTTTGGCAGAATTCTGTGCATATTTACTTAGAAATAAATTCCACCGATATTCAATGGGACCTGGAAGTTTGCAGTGGCTCCCCAGGGAAGTTTGCACCTTCATTATACACCTTTAGGTGCCTTTGGCTGATTGACATCCTATGCCCTTTTAAAATGTGTTTTTTTGGGGGGGTATTGCTTTTATTTTACTTTATTACTTTATGTATTTTGTGGTTTTATATTTTGATTTTGTTCTGTGAACGCCCCTGAGACCTCTGGGTATAGGGAGGTATATAAATTCAATAAATACCATATTTTTCGCTCTATAAGACGCACCCGACCATAAGACGCACCTAGTTTTAGAGGAGGGAAACAAGAAAAAAAATATTCTGCATCTGCGCAGCGCCTCTCCAGCAAAGCGAAGTCAGAACAGCAAGAGGGATCGCTGCTTTCGCTGTGCAATGATTCCTCTTGCTGTTCTGGCTTCTGGGATAGCTGCGCAGCCTGCATTCGCTCCATAAGATGCACACACATTTCCCCTTACTTTTTAGGAGGGGAAAAGTGTGTCTTATAGACCGAAAAATACGGTAAATAAGAAATTATAATAAATTACTGGTATATTCCATTCTTCCACCAGTGGTCTGCAAGGTAGCTTAGATACAAAGGATGGTATTTAAATAAATAACTGTGCAAGGGGAATGAGTTTCGCTTGCACAACAGGACTTCACCCCTCTCCTCCCCCTGTGCACACCCTGTTCCACCCCCAAATCTGCTCTAGAGGGTTGGGGGAACTCCAGAACAGAATTAGTGGGTGCACGGTGGGAGGAGAGGGGCAGAACATTCTGCTGAACAAAGAGAAATTATTTCACTGATAGAACATTTTCCTTAATACTACTTTGAATACAACCCTAAGTTAAAACACACTACTACAAAATAACGGGCACTTAAAATGCAATATTGTCTTTTTGGCATCTGAATCAGAGCTTTCTTCATGCACATGAAAGTAAAATTTCTCCAAAAGAACAAGAACAGACTATGCTGATCTTTGCCTTAAGGATCAAGAAACCATCCTTACATTAGTCAGCAAGCAAACCCTGTGCATCTTAAAAATAGGGTTCTTAGTGCAGCACAGCCACAGGGTCAGGAGATGGTGAGAAAATCACAACCCGACCTTAGTTTTCAGACTGCAAGGACAGTCCCTTATAGGGACATTGCAATGATAAACAAGAAACAGTCTGATTCTGTATTCCCAAGCAGTTATAGAACATCATCCAAATAAAAATAAAGGTTAGTGTTTTATCTCATACCTGAAAAGCATAAACACAGTAGCCGGCATCAAGAAGATCTCATTGCAAGCTATAAATTTCAGGATGTTTTGCTGATTAGCATTTAACTTGTCCAAGAGATTTCTTAGGAAAAGAAGACTATTTGAACCTCGTGCCTTGAAAGAAGGGAGTAAAAAAGCAGTGTCAGGAAACTTTGTGTTATGTATACAAAGTCAAACCTTGGGAATACTTTCAGCTATGCTATAATTATTTTATAAACCTTGAAAGGCAGTCTAAATATAATAAGCAGGAAAACTGAAGAATTTTGCAAACCTTGCTACAATGTTTATTATGCAGGAAACGGTCAACCTAATATTCAGTTTCAGTTCCCCACTGCCACCATTTAACCCAAACAACCCTGCGCAGGAGGTTAGATTGAATAATGATCAAGGTCACCCAGCGAGGATCACAGATGCATAGGGATTTGAACCCAAGTCTCCTCAGTCCTCACCAAACATTCTGGCTCTCCACGTGTATCCTTTTCTTTCCTACCTGCTAACCCTTTGATAGAAGCAGCAGCACTGGATGAGCTACAGCTGTCCCTTCAAACTGTGGCAGAAAATAGCCAGATCCCTGTTTTCAGTTTACCCCTTAAAAAATCCATGTCTCATCTGAATCCTGCCCTCCTTACAAAGAGCAGTGTGGCATGTAAGGGGCACAAGATCATACACTAACAACATACTTACATCAAGAACCTTCTTTGTGTAGGTGGCAGCGTGAAGCAAAGAAAACAACAGAACTGGGAAAATACTCACTGAAGTGAAAGTTAAGGAGAATTACAACCTCACGCATGTTATTTCACACTATAGTCTGAATATTCAAGCCAGTGGCGTAGCGTGGGTTGTCAGCACCCGGGGCAAGGCAAGTAATTTGCGCCCCCTAACCCGTGGATTTGCGCCCCCTAACCCGTGGATTTGCCCTAACCCCAGATGTTGCGCCCGGTGCGGCCGGCCCCCCCTGCACCCCCCACGCTACGCCACTGATTCAAGCACATTGTCCACTTGTGTCGGCATGCAAGCCTGCAATCTCTTGCTTTAAATTCAGATTCTTTTGTATGAGAAGAAGTTTGGACCTTAAGATTCAGGTGATTAAAGTTAGGTAGCTTTATTAAACACTTAGTAACACAGAATACAGTCCTAATCATGGAATGGAATTTGAAAATGATGGTTAGCGGTATGCGCTTGTAGAAGTATAGGCACCCAGCAGTTTGTGTGTACTTAACTTATGTAGGGCCAGAGTCGAAATCAGTAGATCAATGTTTTAGAGTGAAATCCTATACAGGTCTTCTCAGAAGCAGGTATAGGATTGCAACCTTATTAAATAAATTGACGGCGCTAAGAAATATGAGCTCACTTGTTTATTTTGATTCAGATACTTTACATCAATAGGTAATAAATAAGAGTTAATAAAGGTGGTGCTTCTGTCTAGGGTGAGACTAGAGGTGATGAGGCCTTAATTTGTGTGACTGCCCTATACATATATAAAGCAGGAATTGAGGTGGTAAACTCACTAACAACAAAAAGCACACATAAGGCAGGGGGTGGAGAGAGAGAGTTCAGCTCCCCTCTCCCCTGAGCTTTACCTCCTTGTAGTTTATTACTCCAGTCAGCAGTGGAGGAAGCGGCTCAGGTGCCTGGGGTGGCGCGCCCAGGGGAGAGGCAAGCCACCCATTGGGGTGGGGCGAGGGCAGGGCGCACCGTGGGGCCTCTGGAGTCTGCCTGCCTCCTCCCACTCAGCCGCCCTACAGCTGGGGGGGGGGAGGTAGCGGGTGGACCCTTTGGGCAGCGCGGAGCCTGTGTGCGCCCAAGCCACCGCGTCTCTCCCAGGATAGACATGTGGCTTGGGCGTGCTGCAGGCCCCATGATGAGTGCCGCCTGGCATTTTGTCACCCTCCTCAGTGGTGACACCCAGGGTAGCCCACACCCACTGTACCCCCCTCCCTCCGCCCCTGACTCCAGTCCAGTGGTTCTCTAACCTTTTTCTGTGGGCCACACTTTCAGAATAAAATTTTGCTCCCCCCACACCAACATTTTTATTTGTAAGAAGTACATTGGAAAACAATGTGGGGCTATCTTTGAAGGTGACCCGGAAACTACAACTAATCCAGAATGCGGCAGCTAGACTGGTGACTGGGGGTGGCCGCTGAGACCACATAACACCTGTCATGAAAGACCTACACTGGCTCCCAGTACGTTTCCAAGCAATTCAAAGTGTTGGTGCTTTCCTTTAAAACCCTAAATGGCCTTGGCCCAGTATACCTGAAGGAGCGTCTCCACCTCCATCGTTCAGCCCGGACACTGAGGTCCAGCACCGAGGGCCTGCTGGCGGTTCCCTTACTGCAAGAAGTGGAGTTACAGGGAACGAGGCAGAGGGCCTTCTCAGTAGTGGCACCCGCCCTGTGGAACGCCCTCCCACCAGATGTCAAAGAGAAAAATAACTACCAAACTTTTAGAAGACATCTGAAGGCAGCCCTGTTTAGGAAAGCTTTTAATGTTTAATAGGTATTTTAGTGTTTTGGTGGAAGCCGCCCAGAGTGGCTGGGGAAACCCAGCCAGATGGGTGGGATATAAATAATGAATTATTATTATTATTATTATTATTATTATTATTATTATTATTATTATAAGAAAGAACTCCTAGTGGTGCTTGATTTATAGCAAATAACACAACTACTTAATATTATGATCATGGGACATCCTGAAAGTATAAAACAATGCAGCTAGGCAAGAACATGAATCTGGCCCATCATCACCCTTTAGGCTTTGTGGCTGAGCAAAGGTACAAGCTGGAGTAATCCCTGATTTAAGTCTAGCACTCTACGACAGCAAAAGCCCAATCAAACTATTACAGAATTGGAAGTATTACAAGACTTGTAGAAAGGATACTTGTAACAGGGTAGGAATTGACAAAGATGAGGGAATACAAAAGGTAGTGGCAGCTGTCCTCCAGCAAGGCTTGAGCCAGGAACGCCCTGCTTAGCTGAAAATGTGGTAGCCTTTGGTGAAGTCGAAGGGCGCTGGTGAGAGCATTTGCCAGCAAGGCACGTTGATAAAAGCTAGCTGCTTCATGCAACCTTGAGAATTATCAAAGGAGAGGTTACCATACAAACCAAGTTGCGGCTTCAAGTCTTCCTCCCAAGAGAATTGCATCATCATTTCAGTCTCTGAAGCCTGCCCTGCTAAGCTCTGCCAAGATGTAACTGTTACTCAGTCTGAGAAACATTTCTGGCGCTTGGCACTGAACTCTACAGGTGTGCCAAGTTTGGGAGAGTGGGGGGAGGGGAGAATGTCATTTAAAAGTATTTTCAATGCAGTTATCTATTTGACGTTTCTTTGGAGAGAAAAATGGCAGATAAACAATAACGCAGTAACTGGAATCTAGTTAAATGACACTATCAAAACCTAAACAATAAATGACACTCACTTGAGCTGAAGGTGTATACTGTACAGATTACTGAACAGGTGTAAAGTTGGTTCTTAAACAGAACCAAATATCAAGCACTAATATTTGCAAAATATTGGTCAAAGTCTAACCAAAGTCAGTGATACAGGTTTCCTGGATGTTTTCCTATGCAAATTTAGGCTAATTTGCATTGGAAATCTTTCAGTCAGCATTTAAACATTTTCTGATGGCCTAGAGAGTGATCTAGTTTAGCATTCAGTAAGCAAAGCTACAAACTTTGAAATTGCTAAGCTTGCCCAATACTGTAGTTGACACGGGCATCCTTTTGTTGTCGCTAATGAACTTAACGAAAGTTAAAACTCCCACATAAAAATAAAGCACTGGAAAATCTTTTGCCCCATATCACTGACTGGTATTTCGCATCTATACACTACACTGATTTCCAATGGACAGCTAAGAATATAGATTGATATCTCATATTAAAATGGATGGGAAGTAACAAAAGCTTAACCTTAGCTGGATTAGAACAACTGTATATGCATATAAAATGCGATACAGAGCTTTTAAGCATAATGTATGTTTTCTGTTTCATTCTGTCGCTAAAAAAAGCAGTGTCCTTTCTAAGGATATCAGGGGCACTACTGCTTTAAAGAACATTATTATACATACCCTAAAAGAGGCAGGACAAATAAAGCCGAACAGTAAACTGTGAATATACGAGAAAGCCACATTGCTGTATCCAACTTATTAGTAATCAGAAATTGCTGTAAAGAAAGGAAAAGTAGTTAGTAAACAAATATATATTTATTGTTTTTATTTATTAAATTTCTATCACATCCACCCTCCCAAAGCAGCCCACTGTTTTACCCACTGTCAAAGAACAAATGCCCACCAAACTGACCAGATCCAGAACCAACATAGATAACAGACAATAGGAAGAACGCAAAACTTTGGCTTTTTCATAAACGCAAGTGCAAATAACAGATAAAAAAGCAATCTCCACACAGTCGCTCTTAAATTTGGAAGACATAATTATGAGACTTCTAAAGACCTATGTTTCGTGATTGCATTTTTGTAACTGTAAATTTTAAAAACTGTTTTTAATGTCACAGCTTAAACTGTTGTAACCCACCCGGGGATCATAGGGTGAAGGTCAGGCAATAAATTAAAATAATAATTAAGAGGGTTTACTCTGAATATCTGCTCTTTGAGAACCATGAGGATAACTCAGCTGCTCTCTGCTAGCACCCATGGCAGAGTGTGGCTAGGAAGCAGTTCTGGTGAACTTCACCACCTTCTGGAATGGAACAGGACATCCCAAAACCAATCCCTACTCAGTCTAGGCTCAGTATAGCCCTCCATTGCTCACAGAATGAAGATATCCACTTTGCCTCATGGCTAGGACAGGTGGTGACTAACTGAACTAGCAATCCCTCCCAACTCTGAGCAGTTAGGGCAACAGCAGTGGCTGCAGTCACCTATATGAACTCTCAGGGCATTTTTAGTAGTGCAGGCAGTTACCATAGAAAATGCCCTGGGAGTATTCTCTGTAGAAAATGAAGTCACCACCATACTGTGGGAAAGTCATTAAAAAAGAAAAAAAAACAAAGAAAGTTTCTTCTGTTAAACTGCTAGCAGATAAAACTTTTGGGCTGTGTGTTTATGGAAGATAAGGAAGCTATCAGAACTCAGTGTTTCGTGTTTTCCCCAGAAGTCCACCTAGCATCAGGTATGACTCCTATCTAAAGGTCCAATTCAAAAATTTCCTACAAGAGGATAGAAGTAGCTATGACACAGCCTGCTAATAGTTTCACCAATGCAATACAGTGGTACCTTGGGTTACATACGCTTCAGGTTACAGCCTCCGCTAACCCAGAAATAGTACCTCGGGTTAAGAAGTTTGCTTCAGGTTGAGAACAGAAATCGTGCTCCAGCGGCACGGCAGAGAGGGAGGCCCCATTAGCTAAAGTGGTGCTTCGGGTTAAGAAGTTTCAGGTTACCACTGTACTGCAAAGTGTACTACAACCACATTCTATCAAGGCAAAGCACCTGTTGAAGGGCCACATGTTGTGCAAACCTCTCAAGCCAAATGCAGCCCCATCAGCCAGAAACAGCAGCTCATAAAAAGCTTTTGTTGTTGGTTTCTGCTCAGGATTGCAAAAACAAATAGGCTGTCAAGTATTTTGTGGGTCCAAATACACAGCTGGTGGTCTGCATCTGGCTTAATGGATCACAAGTTAAGCAGGCCCAGCATGAACTACCACCGGTAGCATGAAACTGCTTGTGCATTTCACCATGACTAATATGGTGTTGCAAGTTGTTATGTGTATGTGGAAATATTAGCTAGCCTGAACATTTTGCCAGTGGCCCTGCCTGCCTATAAACTAAATGGGGAAAGGTAAATCTGGTTTCCAGGGAGGCAGTCACACCCATCCTACATAGACAAGAAATGAATCAAATTGGCCAGAACTTGACTGTTCCCAGTTCCCTGCCCTTTTCCAAAATATGCTTTTGGTTTGTTGGTTTGCAAATTTCCAAATGCATTCACATTCAGCCCATAAAAGAATTTACTACATGGTTTTGGCATCCTATTGCCACTTCATTCCAACCTTTACACTTTTTTTCTTTTAGATCCAATGTGTGTATACACTTGACAATTGGGGAAACAGCTGATGAACTGGGCTCTAACCCACAATAGCTTGTGCTGTAGGTAACATTTTTTAGTCTCTTTACCAGTCAGTGTGGAAAGGGAGGGGAATCATTTTGGCCCAGTGAGTCAGATTTTTACCTCCTCATACACTGCAGACCACTTTTGACAGTGTGGTGGGCCACCCAGTTGTCAAAGTTTGCCCACGGGCATGGAGGGAGATAGTGACCCAGCAGGATTTAACTCCCTGTGTGTCAGCTGATGCTCAAGCTTGTTTTCTGCACCAAAAGCAAGCAGGATTAAACTGATGCACAGGGAGTTTATTCATGATTTCTAAAAGGATCCAACCACATTTCTACTTGCCCCACAGGTAAAGAACTCCTGGACGATTAAGTCCAGTCAAAAGCAACTATGGGGTTGTGGTGCTCATCTCACTTCAGGCCTAGGGAGCCGGCGTTTGTCCATAAACAGCTTTTCATGTTATGTGGCCAACATGACTTCTGGTACAATGGAACACTATGATGGAAACCAGAGAGCACAGAAAGGCCATTTACCTTCCTGTCGCTGTGGTACCTATTTATCTACTAGCACTTGGATGTTTTCAAACTTGCTAGGTTGGCAGAAGCTGGGACAGAGCAACAGGAGCTCACCCCGTCGCACGGATTCGAACTGCTGACCTTCCGATCAACAAGCCCAAGAGGCTCAATGGTTTAGACCACATCGCGACTCCTTCCCATATACCCAACATCACATATGTTGCTAGGCATGAGACAGGTGCCTGTGGTTTGGGGGAAATGGCTTGGCAAGCCAAATTTGGCTCACAAGCCAGGGGCTCCCCATCCGTGGTATAGGCAATACAGAGCTAAAGAAACCAATGGTCTTAGCATCAAGCAACTTCCTAAATATCTATGTACTAGTGCAGTAACCTAAACATCTGTTGCATAGCCCAGGTTTCAGAAAACAGCCGGAACAACTTGGGACGCTTGACACCTAGTCGGCTCCTCCAGCCTGTTCCACAAACCTTTGCCAAAGGCAGCAGTGGAAAGGAAAAGGCCAAGCCTGGAAGCTTTAGATTAAAAAAGTTAAGAGGAACTGAAACTTCTGAAGGGCAATTAAGAGGCAAGAGAGGGCAACTTCTAATGGAGATGTGAAACAGGGGACACTGTCACGGTGACAAAACTGCCACTGCAGACATCCAAATTCCCTCCTCTACACAACTATCAGAGATTCAGAATAAACCCTCATTGGAGGTGGGCGGGGGGAGGCGTGCGGTTGTGTCAATCTGCTCCCACATGTGCCCATTGATACATGAACAGTTAAAGCGTTGGGACTATGACCTGGGAGGCCACAGTTTGAATCGCTGCTCAGCCGTGAAGCTCACTGGGTGACCTTGGGCCAGCCACCATCTCTCAGCCTAACCTGCCTTACAGGGTTGTTGTGAAGGATTAAAATATGGAGGACAACCATTTACACCACCTTAAGCCACTTGGAAGATAAAGGCGGCGTATAACTTAATCAATTAACACTGCCTCATTCGTAGCCCTGAAAACTGGGCTTGGGGGGGTGAGCTACGACACCCCCAATCTCAGAATTTGAGCAGATTTGCCCTGATACAAGAAGGGGGTACAATACTGGAGTCAACCCACAGATTTGAAACGACCTGAAATCAGAACTCTCCCCACAAAGAAAACCACATGGGAGCGCATTTATAGACTCACAGAAGGACAGAATTATTATTATTATTATTAATTGAATTTATATCCCGCCCTATACCAGGGGGTCTCAGGGCAGTTCACAGAGTTGGAAGGGACCCCTCCGCAGGGTCATCTAGTCCAACCCCCTGCGACATGCAGGAATCCTTTTCATAGCTGTCAACGTTTCCCTTTTTTTTAAGGGAAATTCCCTTATTCCGAATAGGATTCCTCGCAAGGAAAGGGAAAAGTTGACAGCTATGCCTTTTTGCCCGACGTGTGGAACTCGAACCCACGACCCTGAGGTTAACAGTCCCCGGCTCTACCGACTGAGCTACCCCCGGGGGCTGAAGAGGCGTGAGGCCGGTTTCGAATAAAATAAAAGAAAGCCCTCAGGCGGAGCGAAGCAGGGCCGCGAAGGCCGCGCTAGGCCGCCCCCGCCGGACTCAACTCACCACGGCTCCGCCGCCCGCGCCTCCCTGCATGGGCCCGTTCTGCGCCGTGTCCGCCATGGCCGCGCCGCCCACCGGCTCCGCTCGGGGCGCGAGGAAGAGGAGGAGGAGGAGGAAGGAAAGGAGAGGCTCGGCGACGAGAGGGTTAAGCGGAGAGCGGGGCCTGCTCGTGCCGCGCGCGAGGGCCGTATCTGGCAGGCCGGAAGCGGGGAAGGAAGAGGCGGCGGTTGCCGGCGGAGGCGGCAGCAGGTGCGCGGAAGGAGGCGAGCGAACGAGGGACACTCCTCAAGGCAGCCCCGCCGCTGAGCAGCCCGCGTCGCGCAGGCGCAGAGGGGCGGCTTCCGGGTCGCTCGGGTAGGGGGGGCGGTCATCCGGTGGAGCATGCTGGGTAATGTAGTCTTCGAGGCGCAGCCGCCTGATTTCGGGAGAAGGTCGCTTTGGTGTTTAATTTTGGAACCGGGAAGGATGCTTTTCATGCATTTATTTTCCCCTCTCAAAATATATATATATATATATATATATATATATGTGTGTGTGTGTGTGTGTGTGTGTGTGTGTGTGTGTGTGTATATGTATATGGGACGCGGGTGGCGCTGTGGGTAAAACCTCAGTGCCTAGGATTTGCATGGTCGGCGGTTCGAATCCCCGCGGCGGGGTGAGCGCCCGTCGTTCGGTCCCAGCACCTGCCCATCTAGCAGTTCGAAAGCACCCTTAAGTGCAAGTAGATAAATAGGTACCGCTTTATAGCGGGAAGGTAAACGGCGTTTCCGTGTGCTGCTCTGGTGCCGGTTCACCAGAGCAGCTTCATCACGCTGGCCACGTGACCCGGAAGTGTCTGCGGACAGCGCTGGCTCCCGACCTCTAGAGTGAGATGAGCGCACAACCCTAGAGTCTGTCAAGACTGGCCCGTACGGGCAGGGGTACCTTTACCTTTACCTATATATGTATATATATATATATATATATATATATATATATATATGTGTGTGTGTGTGTGTGTGTCTGTGTCTGTGTGTGTGTGTGCGTGTATACTATCTGTGTGTGTGTGTGTGTGTGTGTGTGTGTATAATTAAATTTTGTTTTACAATTTAGAATATTCATTCCGTGGTGCATTTTACATATCATAAATCCCTGCATATTTTACATTAACTAAACCATTCAGTATTCCATTTTTACATCTATCAAACTTGTTTACACTGCAGTTAATGCTGCCAACGTTTTCAAGTGTACACAATTTTCCTCCATATATTCAATAAACATTTTCCAATCTTCTTGAAACGTATATTCTTCTTGTTCTCTTATTCTATATGTTAAATCCGCAAGCTGTGCTAATAATGATAATTTATTTATACCCCACCCACCTGGGTATTCTGATGTTCCATCAGTTTAAGTTTCCATTTTAAGGTAACGGCAGGTATACAATTTAAATAAACAACTCAGCGTCCGCAGCAGAAAAGCCTGTGGTGCTCTGACTGGCTTTGCTCCGCTCGGCAGCGGCTGTCGGCTGGCCTGGCTCTTCAATCCCTGGACTCCAAATCTCAGCCCCGGATTCTTGGCCTGGCGGCTCTGAGAACCAGCGCCTGGGTGTCCTGCACCCCTAGCTCCTATGGGTAAGCCAGCCCTGAGGAGATGAGTCTGACATGAGAAGTCACTTTGGCATACAAGTGGTAGGTGCATTAGTTTTAAAACAGATGCGAGTTAAAATCCAAGAATCTGTGGAGCAGTTGATCACAGTCAACCAACATTGATCTTGCATAAACACACACAAAGATATGTGTGAGGGAGAATGACACTCAACTTAGTTCAATCAGAGTGCACAGCAGTGCTGTCAGGCATTTTCAGATCGTCCAAGTGTCCCTATTTTCTAGGGATGTCTCTGATTTAGAGTAGCCGTCCTGGTTTCTGATTTGATCCTGAAATGTCCCACTTTTCCTTAGGACGTCCCTATTTTCATTGCAGAAATGTTGGAGGGTATGGAGTTACTCAACTCCGGAGCTGTCTGAAGACAATCCTGTATAAGGAAGGTTTTTTAAAATGTTCTATTATGTTTTTATATATTTTGGAAGCTATCCAGAGTACTGGGGCAACCCCATAAGATGTGTGGGGTATAAATGGTAAAGTTATTATTATGGAATGGGAACGTCCCTATTTTCATCGGAGAAATGTTGAAGGGTATGCATTATTTTTTTTAAAAAAAGGACTTAATGGTCTTAACACAAACATTCAGACACACAGCGAGAGACTTTAGATGCTAATCAGTGGCTTGCGGTCAGTGGTCTCGGGGGGACTAGGTTAATCTCCTAAATGTTCCTGGTAAATTAGAGTACAGTGGTACCTCTGGATGCGAATGGGATCCGTTCCAGAGCCCCGTTCACATCCTGACTAGAATGCAACCCGCGACTGTGGGTCGCGATTCGCCGCTTCTGCACATGCACGTGACGTCATTTTGAGCATCTGCGCATACGCGAGCGGCGAAACCCAGAAGTAACGCGTTCCGTTACTTCCGGGTCGCCGCGGAGCGTAACCTGAAAACGCTCAACTGAAGCATATTTAACCCGAGGTATGACTGTACTTGATCACCTCATCTGTCTCCTGAGAAATCTCTATGTGGGACAAGAAGCTGCAGTTAGAACTGGATATGGAACAACTGATTGGTTCAAAATTGGGAAAGGAGTATGACAAGGCTGTATATTGTCTCCCTGCTTATTTAACTTATATGCAGAATTCATCATGTGAAAGGCTGGGCTGGATGAATCCCTAGCCAGAATTAAGATTGCCGGAAGAAATATCAACAACCTCAGATATGCAGATGACACAACCTTGATGGCAGAAAGTGAGGAGGAATTAAAGAACCTTTTAATGAGGGTGAAAGAGGAGAGCACAAAATATGGTCTGAATCTCAACATAAATAAAACGAAGATTATGGCCACTGGTCCCATCACCTCCTGGCAAATAGAAGGGGAAGAAATGGAGGCAGTGAGAGATTTTACTTTCTTGGGCTCCATGATCACTGCAGATGGTGACAGCAGTCACGAAATTAAAAGACGCCTGCTTCTTGGGAGAAAAGCAATGACAAACCTAGACAGCATCTTAAAAAGTGGACACATCACCTTGTCAACAAAGGTCCGTATAGTTAAAGCTATGGTTTTCCCAGTAGTGATGTATAGAAGTGCGAGCTGGACCATAAAGAAGGCTGATTGCCGAAGAATTTATGCTTTTGAATTATGGTGCTGGAGGAGACTCTTGAGAGTCCCATGGATCAAACCTCTCCATTCTTAAGGAAATCAGCCCTGAGTGCTCACTGGAAGGGCAGATCCTGAAGCTGAGGCTCCAATACTTTGGCCACCTCATGAGAAGAGAAGACGCCCTGGAAAAGACCCTGATGTTGGGAAAGATGGGGGGCACAAGGAGAAGGGGACGACAGAGATGGTTGGACAGTGTTCTCAAAGCTACCAGCATAAGTTTGACCAAACTGCGGGAGGCAGTGGAAGACAGGCATGTGGGATGTAAACACAGGAGCAGTCAATGACAACATTCCTAGAGTGTACATGTGTCAGAGACTGCCTCTAGGTCCCGGCTCACAAAGGACCAACGCTAGCCGGTAGAACGAAATAAAGTCTTTATTGAAGTATAGTTTCCATTTCCACATCTTAGCGTGCGTCTCTACGTCTATTCCCTAGATCGGCGAAGTCCCATCTGAATCTCCGCCTCCTGTACACCAGTTCAAGACCCTAGCCTTGCTCCACCTTTTGCGTCTCTCCTTTCGCCTCTGGGTCCTACCACCCCCCGGGGTTCCTTCCTTCCTGGATGCCTCGGATGCGGACCCTTCGGATTCCTCCCCCTCCCTTCGGCGGGCTTTAGGACCTGGCTCCCTTTCCGGGCTGCTCATTGTGCCTCCCTCTGGTACATTTGAACTTGGCGCGCGCGCGCTGTCTCCGACCCTCCTCTCTACCGTTTCCTCGCTCTCTGACGCAGGCGTGGCTGCTGCCGGAGAGCTGCCTGTCGCTGGTGCCTGGAACTCCTCCCCCCTGCTGCTCTCTGGTGGAGTAGCTGGTCCGGATTTCCAGCTGCTGCTCTCTGAATCCCCTCTGGTCCCTTCTTCCTGGGGTGCCCCTCTTGGTAACCCCCCAGCTCTGCCCACGGGAGCCCCTTTCTGTGAATCCTCCGATTCGCTGGACAGACTTAGAGATCTCGGACGGCTATCATCGCTAACCTCTCCTTCCGATTCCTCGCCATCCGTTCCCTCTGCTCCTGAACCCCTGACATCCATCCCCCCCTCGAAGCCCCCCCTTCCCCCCTCCCCTCCTTCCGGTGTGGGTTCTGGGTGCTCCGTCGTGGCAGAGGTGAGTGCCGGATACAGTTCTTCCCTCGTGTCGTACATTACATCGGGCAGGTCTGGCTCGTCCTCCGTGCGCTCGTCGACGTCGATCTCCTCTGCTTCCATCTCCCTGCCTTCGTGTTCAAATCCCACGTCCTCCCCCAACACGTCCATGTCCATCTCTCCCCCGTTCCCCTCTGAGGGTGATGCCTGCCAGGGACCCCCCAGCCACTTCCTGCGCCACTGCTCCTCTGGTTGATTATCCCACCAATAGGAGCGGTCTGAGGCAGAACCCGAGGGTGAACCTTCCGGAGAGCGTATGTGTGGTGCCGTCTCCTCGTCCGAGTCGAACCCCTGGAACGTGCTGCCTGAAAGTGTGGGTGTGAAGAGCCAGTCATCGAAATACTCGGCTGGCATGGGCCTGTGTGGGAAAATGGCATGGAACTCTTCCTTGAGAAGAGGCTCGTCCAAGGCATAGCCCGGCACCCAACTGTTGGCGCTGGCCGGGGTATCCTCTCTGGCAAGAAGGTATTCTACTCCCTCTTCCCCCCATCTCGAGTCTAAAATCTCTGTGGCTTCGTTGATGCGCTCCCCTCTTGGCGACCCCCTTTCCCTGGGTCCTTCTCTGGGCGGATCTGGTGCTGTGCCTGGCTCGTGAAAGCTATGCGGTGCTTTGTAGGGCGTGAGCACCGATCTATGGAAGACCGGATGCATTCTGGAACCCTCCGGAAGCGCTAACCGGAAGGCCACTGGATTGACCTGTGCCTGGACTTGGTAAGGCCCTAGCTGCTTATGCCCTAGCTTCTTCTTGGCCAACGATCTGGTCGGCACTGCTTGCGCTGCTAACCAAACCCAGTCTCCCACCTGTATGTCTTCCCCTACTCTCCTGTGTCTGTCAGCCTGCAGTTTGTATGCGTGCTTTGCCAGTTCCAACTGCCTCCTAAGCTGTTCGTGGACTTCCTGCAACTCTGACGCTAAGTCTTCCGCTGCCTGCGGCTCCCCCTCCCCCACTCTCTCTAAACCTGGGAAGGTTCTGGGATGCCTCCCGTTGTTGGCGAAGAACGGCGTCACCCCCGTCGACACGTGCTTCGTATTGTTGTAAGCGAACTCTGCGAGGGGCAGGTAGTCCACCCACGTGTTAGGCTGCTGATTGGCGTAGCATCTCAGGTACTGCTGCATGATGGCGTTGACCCTCTCCGCTTGTCCGTTGGTCTGCGGGTGTCTCGCCGACGCTAGATTGATCTTGACGTTCAGGATGCCCATCAACTTTTGCCAGAAGTTCGAGATGAACTGCCGCCCCCGGTCGGATAGAATAGATCGTGGCAGACCGTGGACCTTAAACACGTGGTCTATGAACAGCCTGGCGGTCTGTTCTGCCGTGGGCACCTTCGCACACGGGATGAAGTGTGCCATCTTGGTAAACATGTCCACCACCACAAGCACTGCCGTCTTTCCCCTCGAACTGGGCAGATCCGTGACAAAGTCCAGGGCCACCCGTTCCCACGGCTCAGACGGCGTCTGCAACGGTTCCAGCAATCCCGCCGGCGGTTTGTGCACTGACTTGGCTCTTTGGCAGGTGTCGCATCTCGAGACGTAATCCGCTACTTCCCCCCGCATCTTGGGCCACCAAAAGTCTCTGGTCACTAGTTCTACAGTCTTTTCTCTGCCAAAGTGCCCGGCAGTGGGGGCGTCGTGTAGCTGCTGCAGCACCCTCGCGCGGAGGTCATTCCCCGGCACGTAGAGTGCTCCCTTGCGGATGAGCAACCCGTCTCTGATCTGGAACTCGTCGTCCTTCACCGTGCCCTTGTGCACCTCCTCCATCTTGGCTTGCGCGAAGGGGTCCTCCTGCAACGCTCGACGTACGGCGTCCAGATCCACGGTCGCCGAAGCGCAAGCCCACGCTTCCGGTGCGAAAATGTGCTTGGCTGCCGACGGTGCCTCCTCCTCGAGGTATTGCGGCTTTCTGGACAAGGCATCCGCCATGATGTTGTTGTCACCCGGGATGTACTCTATCTTGAAGTCGAAGTCCGCGAAGAACTCTGCCCATCTAATGTGCCTCTGATTCAGGAACCTCGCCGTGCGCCAGTACTCTAGATTCTTGTGGTCCGTGCGGACCTGCACTGTGTGTCTGGCTCCGATAAGGAAGTGCCGCCACGCCTTGAACGCTGCATGGATGGCTAGCAACTCCCTGTCCCAGATGGTGTAATTCTGCTCCGACTTGCTGAGCTTCCTTGAGTAGAAGGCGCACGGCCTCCAGTCCCCCTGCTGGTCTTGTTGCAACAGTACAGCTCCCACGGCTCTGTCTGAGGCGTCTGTCTCCACCCTCATTGGTCTGCTGGGATTCACATGCAGCAGCTGCTCCTCGGACGCGAAGAGACGCTTGAGTTTCTGAAAGGACTGCTCCGCTTCCTCCGTCCAGAGAAACTTCTTCTTCTTGGAGCTGAGCGTGTCGGTGATGGCCGCCGTTTGCATAGCGAACCCCTTGATGAACTTGCGATAAAAGTTGGCAAAGCCGACAAACCGCTGGACTTCCTTCCGATTGCGCGGGCTTTTCCAGTCCAATACTGAGCGAACCTTGGCGCTGTCCATGGCGAGCCCCTTGTCCGACAGTTTATAGCCCAGGAAATCCACCTCCGTCACGTCGAACTGGCACTTCTCCAGCTTGGCGTACAGCCTGTGCTCCTTTAGTCTCTGCAGAACTTCCCTGACATCCCTCTCGTGCGCCTCTCGCGACTCAGAAAATATCAGGATGTCGTCCAGGAAGCATACGCACTTCTTGTAAAGGAGTCCCGCCAACACGTGATGCATAAAGGCTTGAAAACAGTGAGAGCCATTTTGTAATCCGAAGGGCATAACTCTGTATTCGTAGGTGCCCAGTGGTGTGAACATGGCCGTCTTCCACTCGTCGCCCTCCCGCACACGAATCAGGTTGTACGCGCCTCGCAGATCCAACTTGGTGAAAACGCGTCCTTTCCTTACCGTCGCGAGCAGGTCGTCTATTTTGGGCATGGGGAAGGACGAGGGCTTGGTTTTCGAGTTCAAAATTCGAAAGTCCACTACAAGCCTCTTCTGGGGCGTGTCTCGCTTCTTCACAAAGAATACTGGGCTGCCCCCTACAGCTTTCGACTCCCGGATGAACCCGCGCTTCAAATTGTGGTCTATGAACTCCCTAAGTTCCTGCAGTTCATCCTCAGACATGGAATACAGTTTCCCTGTTGGCAGCGTCGCCCCCGGCAGGAGATCAATCTTGCAGTCATAGGGTCTGTGGGGGGGTAGCTTGTCCGCTTCCTTCTCGCAGAACACCTCCAAAAATTCAGAATACTTGAGAGGTACTGCTTGCAGCGTGCCCAAATGTAACTGTGGGTCATCCTCCTCCCCTTCTGGTCTAGGCAGAATGCAGTGTTCCGCACAGTAGGAGGAGCCAAAAGTCAGTTGGCGTTGGTACCATGCCAATGCTGGGCTGTGCCTGTGTAGCCAACTCATTCCCAGAACTACTGGCGTGTCCGACAATTGGGTGACGTTGAAGCTGATTACTTCTCGGTGATTCCCAATTTGCATCACCATAGGTGGTGTCTGCTGTACCACCTGCCCCCCTAGCAGTTCCCTGCCATCCACTGTGACAACGTTCAGGGGCAGTGTGGCTGGCAGTAGCGCTATGTTGTGTTGTTGAAGGAATTCCAGTGCGATAAAGTCCGCATTACTGCCAGAGTCAATCGTAATCGGCACTTCTAAAGTGAGACCACTGGGCAGCTGGAGCGATGCGGTGAGCTGCACCACTGGTTTGGGCGGGAGGGGATCCGTGGGCTTCAAAATCTCTGGGGACTTCTTCACTGACTCGCCTGGCTGGCCCCCAGTGCTTCCGTTTCCCTGCCGTGGTTCACTTTGCTGAGTTGCTCCCATTACTGTCATTGAAGCTGCAGTGTGCTTGTGGAGCCTCTGGGGACACTCTTTCGCCATGTGCTTCGAACTGTCACAGATGTAACACTTCCTGTTCCCTCTAGGCTGCTTTGTTTTGACTGCTCCCGGTGTTAAGGCTCTGGTGGCTGAATGAGCTCTAGCACCGCCGATCTCCATTGGCTCCTCCCCCCCTGCTTGCGGAGGCGTTGATTGCGCACGCGCGACATCCCTGGGCAAGAGGGAGGGCACTCTGGCTGGTGTGCGTCCCCAACGCCCTTCTCCTCTGTCCCAAGGGCGGTCCTCCAGCCTCACCCCCACTGCAAGCGATCTGTCCACCACTTCCTGGGTGCTTTTGGGTCTCTCCCCCCGCGCTATCTCATCCTTGATTTGGGGGTTCAATCCTTCCCAATAAAGATCTCTAACGGGGGGGGAATCCTTGTCCCACCCCAAGGCATTGACCAATGCAAAAAAGCGGGAGTGATACTGCCTCACGCTGGCTTTCCCTTGTCTCAGCTCAAATATGTCCTTACGGGCAATGTCAATGTCTATTTTCGATAGAAAGCAAGAATCCATCGCTTTAATGAATGCAGCTGAACTCTGGAGCGCTGGGTCCATATCTCTCCACAGATTGCGCAGACATGCTTTCGCCTCTCCATGCAAATGAGACAAGATAAACCCCACTTTTTCTTGCTCATCTCTAAACTCTTTCTCCAGCAGTTTCAGCGCAAACTGCACGTCTGCTCGGAAATTGGGGTACTGCTGCAAATTCCCATCAAAGTGAGATACAATGCTGCCTCCAGTCCTTCCCAACCCGATTCCCTCGGATCTGGAACCCGTTTGTGCCTGCTTAGTAAGCACTTCCAACCTGGCTTGGAGATCTCGGCATGCAGCAGCCGCTTCATCCTCTCTTTTCCTGGAGGCGATTATCTCTGCGCTGAGCTGCGTTACCGCTTCTCGCAGGGAAGCAATTTGCTCTTCAGTAGACATGTCGCTTGACTTTTGTGAGCTCCAAAGGCACCAGTCCTCTTTCCTCCCTGCTTCGCTCCCCACACGCCGCTTGAGTCAAAGAGAACTGATGAAAACTTCTGGGAGATGGGACTTACTGTCAGAGACTGCCTCTAGGTCCCGGCTCACAAAGGACCAACGCTAGCCGGTAGAACGAAATAAAGTCTTTATTGAAGTATAGTTTCCATTTCCACATCTTAGCGTGCGTCTCTACGTCTATTCCCTAGATCGGCGAAGTCCCATCTGAATCTCCGCCTCCTGTACACCAGTTCAAGACCCTAGCCTTGCTCCACCTTTTGCGTCTCTCCTTTCGCCTCTGGGTCCTACCACCCCCCGGGGTTCCTTCCTTCCTGGATGCCTCGGATGCGGACCCTTCGGATTCCTCCCCCTCCCTTCGGCGGGCTTTAGGACCTGGCTCCCTTTCCGGGCTGCTCATTGCGCCTCCCTCTGGTACATTTGAACTTGGCGCGCGCGCGCTGTCTCCGACCCTCCTCTCTACCGTTTCCTCGCTCTCTGACGCAGGCGTGGCTGCTGCCGGAGAGCTGCCTGTCGCTGGTGCCTGGAACTCCTCCCCCCTGCTGCTCTCTGGTGGAGTAGCTGGTCCGGATTTCCAGCTGCTGCTCTCTGAATCCCCTCTGGTCCCTTCTTCCTGGGGTGCCCCTCTTGGTAACCCCCCAGCTCTGCCCACGGGGGCCCCTTTCTGTGAATCCTCCGATTCGCTGGACAGACTTAGAGATCTCGGACGGCTATCATCGCTAACCTCTCCTTCCGATTCCTCGCCATCCGTTCCCTCTGCTCCTGAACCCCTGACAACATGTTATAACATGGGGAGGGATGTCTGTCCAGCAAGCAGGTAAACTTCCTGGGGATGGACTTCCTCCGCATGTGACCAGAGGTGTGTGTGGCCTCACCTGTGCAGGTAAATGATAAAAGCACAGGACAGGCAGCCATCTCTCTCTCTCTTGCCTCTCTCTCTGCCATCTTCCTTCGATGAGGAAACATCTAAGGATGCTCTCTTGGCTCCCAGCCAAGAGAGGAGATAAGAACTATCTTCGTATAAGATAGATTCTAAGTGCATGTAACTTTTTAAAGTCTGTCTGCCTTCTGGGATCATATTATGAACAGAACGTGAGTAAACTCTTTTATACTTTTATAAAGACTGTGTTGTGTCTTGTATTTTAAGAGGGAACAAAGGGGAAATTACCAGAGTAATTATTATAGAGGTTCTAGCGAACCTGTGCAAGCGTTACCGTTGCGAACTTAAAGGGGAATGTCTATAAACTCTGCTGATATTTTGGGAACTTGTTAGCACAAGTTGGACTAGGATATAATCCCACAATATATCCTCTCCTGCACCCCTGAACATTCCCACAAGGCGTGCCTGGCATGCTCTGGTCCATGGGGTCACGAAGAGTCGGACACGACCAAACGACTAAACAACAACAACATGACTGTATTAAAGTATTAAAGTCTTTTGCCTCCATCCCAAAGCCCGGGAAGCTTCTGCCCTCCTTAGGGAGGGATGTGAGATGTTCATACATGGCGTCAGGATGTCACAATGTTGCCCCCCACCCCATCGCCCTCTCAAGCTAGCACCTCTGGCCCTAACTGTTCCCCTACCAAAAAATTCACGCCTCTGATTTAATATGTGTTATTTCACCTCCCTCGAAACACAGTGCGCCAGTCCAGCTATGTTTGGGGGCTCTGCTACTTATTCTTCTGAGCTGAACCCTGGACAGCAGCCCCAAAGTTTTGCCTGATGGGACAACTGCACACAACAGAAAAGGACCGTTTTCATTCATAGTTGTATTGAAGAATGAATTTTGGCCTGTGCAACTTGTTGTGCCACAGGGTAAGAAAAGCTGCACCTGGTGAAATTTGCACCTGCACCGCCACTCAAGTTAACAGGCCGCTGTTTTCCATGGCATCTGGTCTCCGTATTTATTCCCCTTGTTCCACCACGCCGGGTCAGGAACTTACATTTCTGCACTGCCGGCCTGCTCCGCAAATATTCCGATGTGGCTGTTTGAGGTTGCAAGGGAGACAAAAGGGATGGGGAAGCAACCTTAAGAAAACGTTCAGATGTTAGTGTCAAACCCCTGACAGAAAAAGGCCAAGAAGACAAGCGAGGGGGGAAGTGTGAAGAAACGGACAAAGCTGCCTGTCAATTAGACTAGGTGAAGCTGAAGCTGAGGTCTCCTCTGCCAGAAGAGATGAAACGCCGAAAGAAAAGGGCCAGGAACAAGCAGCACAAAGGGGGCAGACGTTGATTTGTGCGGCTAAAGCTCTGGATGCACGCGGCCCTCCCTTGATCGCAAACAGAGCCCATACGAAAAGCGGCCATTGCTATCCACCCTTGTGACGATGCAGCCATATCACACCTTTTCTCCAAGTATCTCAAGGGGGCTAACATGGCTCTCCTCCCTCTCCATTTTATCCTTTCAACAACCCTGTGAGGTAGATTAGCCTGAGAGGGAGGGACTGGCTCCAGCATGCTTCGTGGCTGAGTGGGGATTTGAACCCTGGTCTCCAAGGTCCTACGCGGGTGGTGCTGTGGGTTAAACCACAGAGCCTAGGACTTGCTGATCAGAAGGTTGGCGGTTCGAATCCCCACGATGGGGTGAGCTCCCGTTGCTCGGTCCCTGCTCCTGCCAACCTAGCAGTTCGAAAGCATGTTGAAGTGCAAGTAGATAAATAGGTACCACTCCGGCGGGAAGGTAAACGGCGTTTCTGTGTGCTGCTCTGGTTCGCCAGAAGCGGCTTAATCATGCTGGCCACATGACCTGGAAGCTGTACACCAGCTTCCTCGGCCAATAAAGTGAGATGAGCGCTGCAACCCCAGAGTCAGCCACGACTGGACCTAATGGTCAGGGGTCCCTTTACCTTTACCTCCTAGGTCCTAGTACAGGGGTCAGCAACCTGTGGCTCATGGGACACAAGCAGTCCACAGGGGTCATTTAAACGGCCCCCGAGCTGCCCCCTCAACTGAGCCGCCCGCTTGGTGAGTCCCCGCACGCTGTGCTAATCCGGCACAGCACAGAGCGGGGACTTGCTTCCACAGCACCGGAAATCGCATCTGAGCAGATGCTGGAAATTGCATCTGCGCAGATGTGCTCCGGCCCAGGAAGCAATCTCTGCGGGAGTGAACCGGCTCAGGCGAGGTAAACCTTGCCAACCCCTGTCCCAGTCCAACACTCGAATCACTGCACTACACTGGCACCTCCCCTGCTTCTCTACAACCTGGTGTAAGTCAGCTTCCAAGGTAAAGGGAGCAGCTCCCGGTTCCCTTGGCACATGCCGCTTCCCTTGGCAGTTGTAGATTTTCACCCTTCGTTGAAGGAAGGAAATGATTGATTAGATAAAGAATCCAGGATGGCTTTGCAGAGATATGAGCTCTAGAAGATAATTATAGCCTTGGGGTGAAATTGCATTAGACGCAACCACCAGCATACCCTGTTCTCTCCCTCCCTCCCATTTAAAGATATGATTAATTAACAACAGACACTCCTGAAAATGGGTTCCCAGTTCATATTGTTTAGCAAAATAATGTCCTCATCTTAAAATACACTTTACAATTGCAGTCAAAAACATAAGCTATTAAGACACTTTCCCCCATCCTGACCCCCCCCCACACACCTTGGTTTATACTGCATTATTATTATTATTATTATTATTATTATTATTATTATTATTTTTTAAAGTGATTAGGCTACATTGCTATGTACCCTTCCTCAGAAAGAAGTCCCATGGAGATGATTCAGATTCACTTTCAAGAAATGATGGTTTGGCGCATGGAAGAGAATGCCACAGAAATACAGTGGTACCTCGGGATGCGAACGGGATCTGTTCCGGAGCCCCGTTCACATCCTGACTAGAACGTAAGACGCGATGGCGCGTCTGCGCGGGTCACGTTTTGCCGCTTCCGCGCATGACATCATTTTGAGCATCTGCGCATGCGCAAGCAGCGAAACCCGGAAGTAACACACTCCATTTCTTCCGGGTTGCCGCAGAGCACAACCTGAAAGCGCTCAACCTGAAGCACATTCAACCCGAGGTATGACTGTATGACTCTCCAAGGGACAGTGGGAGAGTCAGGACTCAGGAGAAGATATTCCTGGTAAAAATAATTGTTCTGTGTGCAGATTAGACGCGATGGAGGGCAGCTCAGGAGCAGAGCTCTCATGAGAATGTGGTCCCATCGCCACTTGAGAGGAGCAGGTAGAAGATGAAGGCAAGAGGCCTCTCTGCTTAAGGTCTTGGAGAGACCCTGTCAGATCGAGAAGACAGAGAAGCTCTCATGTGCCTGAGGGTCATCCTGCTTATGCTGATGTGGAGTGGCCCCAAACTCTGTCCGGATGGTGCCCCTGATGACAGTATTGAGCATGATGGACCATTGACATATACACAAGAGTGGTCCTCCAGATGTTAAGGATGACAACCTTGGATCCTCCAGATATTATTGGACTGCCATAGCCACCAAGGGGTGTATGCGGTGTTAGGAGGGGGTAGTGGGGGACCTGTCCTGCTCCTTCTGGGGTAGTTTGTCCACCTTTGGTCCCCACCCTGCACTCAGCTCTCACCTGTGGCTCCTAGAAGCTGTCAGCATGCGACAGCGGCCACACCCCAGGAAACAGCTTTGACTGGTTGGCTCAATCTGGTGAGGGTAGGGTCTCAAGCCGTCAATGAGTTAGGGACTCCTGCAAGTAAAGACAAAGTCCAAAGGATTGAGCAGATGAGATAGTGGGTCCAATGGTTTGGAAGACGGGCTGTAGAGGGGGCAGGAGATGGGGCTCATCAACCTGGGAAGGTAGCCCCATCTAGGAGAAGGGAAACTCTGACCCTAAACCTCTGCTACCTTATGGGATACATTCGGGAGAAGAAAAGGCCAAGAAGTACATCCTACACAAATCTAGAATGAAGACCCTAACATGGTTGGACAATACTTTGTAGGCCTCCTTCCAGCAACTCCTGCGCCCAAGTTGGTGCCGAACGTATCGTTCTGCTTTCCTTTGGACCACATTGGCGAGGCTGAGAGGGGCGTCTTGTCATCTGGGCAGCCCAGGACCTCATCTGGGCAGCCCAGGTTTGCACCCTGAGGGAGGTCACTTTAGTGATGCTAAGGTAGCTGTTTGACTTCACCCCCATTGTTCCTCGAGACACATGGATCTGGAGAGCCACAGGCTCCCAATTTCTGCTCCAGGGGCATGGTTTGAACCCCAACTCAGCTCACTGGGTGGGCTTAAACCAGTCACTGTCTCCCAGCCTAATCTACCCCAATGGGAAGATAATATGGAGAGGGAAGAGAACCATGTTTGCCACCTTGAGTTTCCTGGAAGAAATGTGACTTAGAAATGTTAGGTAAAGGTAAAGGGACCCCTGACCATTAGGTCCAGTCATGGCCGACTCTGGGGTTGCGGCGCTCATCTCACTTTATTGGCCGAGGGAGCCGGTGTACAGCTTCCGGGTCATGTGGCCAGCATGACTAAGCCGCTTCTGCCGAACCAGAGCAGCGCACGGAAACGCCGTTTACATTCCCGCCCGAGTGGTACCTATTTATCTACTTGCACTTGACGTGCTTTCGAACTGCTAGGTGGGCAGGAGCAGGGACCGAGCAATGGGAGCTCACCCCGTCGTGGGGATTCAAACCGCCGACCTTCTGATCGGCAAGTCCTAGGCTCTGTTGTTTAACCCACAGCAGCACCCATGTCCCATTTATAAATTTTACAATACAGTGGTACCTCGGGTTAAGTACTTAATTAGTTCCAGAGGTCCATACTTAACCTGAAACTGTTCTTAACCTGAAGCACCACTTTAGCTAATGGGGCCTCCTGCTGCTGCCGCGCCACCGGAGCACGATTTCTGTTCTCATCCTGAAGCAAAGTTCTTAACCTGATGCACTATTTCTGGGTTAGCGGAGTCTGTAACCTGAAGCATATGTAACCCGTGGTACCACTGTAATAATAAAAAGCAAACACAAGGCAGCTGGATTCCACCATTGGTATATGCTTTATTTGTGCTTCCATTGCAGTTCTTTAGTTCATTACTTTTTGGCAGAGAAAATAAAAGTGTGGACCTAATGCCCATTGAGCGGAGCCAGTGGTCCTCCATTTCTTGAAGAGACATTACCCAGCTTGGGAAATAAATGGCTCCTTAGTTAACCTTGCCTCTTGCTACAATCGCCATCGACAGAACAGAATAAATCTGGGGCTCAGCGCTGATTATAAATCGAATTTAAAACGCACGCCTTTTGAATCTGCATCGCATCAAGGGAGGCTCCCGCGCTGATTAATCGATCCATTCCTTCATCCCACATAAACAGGGCGATGTGTTGTTGGGGATAGCGACTTCTTAAGGAGATCCGGGTCAGATCTCAAAGGAACAGCAAAAGACTTGAACAGGATTAATGCGCAATTTGGACGAATGTCAGTAGGATTTGGTGTTTATACCAAAGCAGACGTCCGCCTTTTCTGAGAGGTGATATTGATCTACTCGCATGCCCGATGATTAAAGGAAATGATAAAACCCTATATCCTAATTTTCATCTCTTTCCATTTTCTCTGCAGATCAGAGAAATTATACCGTCACTTTGTGTATAGCTAGCTATAGAGCAAAATCGCGAGCAAATTAAAAGGTCGTATGTGCTTGCAATCCTATACGCGCTGATGTGGGAATAAGAAGTCCCTTAGAAATCAACTGGGTTTACTTCGGAGGAAGCACACGATAGATTGGGCAGCAAGCTTACGAATGTTGTGTTTATTCAGAAGAAAATCCCACATTGGTCAGTGGGACCTTATTCTCAGCTCAGGTTTACATCATATATACCTGAACTTAAATGATTTCAATAACTTCAACGGGCTTAAAAGTGGAGAGGGATAGAGAATAATCACTGAAGAGGGGGAAAAATGGCATTTTTATTAGTGGTTTCAAAGACATTCGGTTGCTCTGGTTTTCTCCAGTATTTACATTTAGGCTGCATTCCTGCACAAAGTTCCCTGAGAGTAAATCCCGGTGAGCTCAGTGGGACTTACTTCTGAGTAGACCTTCAGAGGATCGCCTTATTAAATCCCATTTCTCCCAGATTTTCCTATAACTACCCACCCACCCGCTTGTGTGGGGCTTCCTTTCCCTTCCTATGAACCTCAAAGATCTTCTCGACAACAATTGCCCATCTATTTAGCTCCGTGCGGCGCCCCTGCAACAAATCAAAATGGAGGTGGTATTGTTATAGGATCTAACCACTGGGACCAGAGCCTGGCACTCTTATGGTATATTTCTATATTTATAGCGCATCTCGATTTTGAATAACAGTCAGGTCGTCCGAGTTTCCGATCGCTTTCCAACTCCTGTCCGCCGATAATCAGACTCACGTCCATTTTACATGTTATTTGCTTATGAACGTTTTGCAGAGCGGATCCTGCTCCGGCAGGTTGCTGCATGTCTCCGCTCAGCCGCTAGAGGGCACCGCTCGCCTCTCTTCCGGGCTGTGACTTGATCAAGGCAGAAGCCCCAGATAATTAGTTTTAGGTATAAAATATTCGATCATGGAAATATTCTTTGCCTTATCCTAGGATAGGGAGCCTGTAATATATGTTAAAACGGTTAATTTTTTTATTATCTCTCCGAATTGTTTTACCAGCCCTGGCCCCCCAAATTATTGTAGCATCCACTGAAAATGCAGGCAATGTAAGCAAATGTTAAATCTAATTTTTTCCTGTGCAAAACCTAATTAGCCATTAAAAAAAAAAAAAGAGGAGAAGGTTAACGCCAGCGCCTGAGACGGTTTTTGTTTAATAATCCTATTACTGACGGCTCATCATGTATAAAATGGTGCTGTAGGATGCAAAATTTTCCACTTGTTTGTGGGGAGAAATGTATAAGCGCAGGAGGCAGGCCGGGGCGCGGTGGAAGGCAGGCAGGCACACGCCTCAAATGTAAGTAGTCGTCCTCTGCTCTTATCGCAGTCAAAATAGAAATGTTGTCTCTGCTCCGGGAGAAGTTGTCTCCAAATAACCTGCCAGGAACCGCTGTTGGGTCTTTTGGTCGTTGTTGCTGTTTCCCTGCAGAGAGTAAAAGGCGATACCTTGGAGAATTAGAGCGGTTTCTCTTCGAGGTTGTTTTTCCCCCTGGAAAGGGGACTAAATGATGCGCAGCTCCATCTCTCTGCCCTGCACCCCACCCAGCGCCAAGACTAGAATTCATTGCCCTCTCCTCTGATCGGCGCAAAGCTGCAGCGATCCACAGCTTTTAAGGCTGCGATCCTTTAGCTTCACAGGAGTCGGCGGGGCTTGCTAAAGAGTAAGCTGTCATGCTTTGGGGAATTTAGCTTTCCAGTTCCCAGCGACTGGGAACAGCGAGCTTTCTTTTTTTAAGATAACAACAACCATAATATTTATTAAATATTTTCTTGGGTTACAAAAGTAGGTGCATGGTCTGCATTTTCAGGTCGTAGAGTCTTCTCTACAGATCAGTTGCATTCTATGTGAGACAGGGAGCTTTTTCAAAACAAAACAAAAAAACCACCCTGTATGTTTTCAAGCCGCCTCAAGTCTATCCAACCTGATGAGTTCAGTACTTTAGGAAGGGGTCTCTCCCGCCCCCCCCCCCAAAATAGATCTCTTTTAAAATTCCATAAGCAAGGTCAACGAACAACAGGAAAGAGATTCGTCCCCCTGAAACGCACAGTAACGGATAGGCAGCCCGCTTGATATTTTGTAAAAAAATAATAATCTGGGTGTGTGTGGGTGTGGGAGAATAGAAGGGGACCTGGATAGTTAGTTAGTTAGTTGGTTATTTTTGAAAGAGGGATTTGCAAGGATAATTGAAGCGGGAGTTAGAAGCAGGTTTCGTTTTCCAGGGAAATGTCCGGAGATCCATTGTACCTCCACCACTTTTTGCCCCGCGGAATGCGAGGTAGCGAAGGATAACCAAAGCGCGTTAGCGGCGGCCAGACTCCCGCCTCCCCAGCAGACAAAAGACAAAAGACATTCCATCCGATTGTTACGTCCGCAAACAAACGCGGCGTGATCATTAGGGAGGGAAACTCCTGACAGATCGCCCTGTGTTTCTCTCCCTCCCCCCCCCCTTGAAGTTGACCCGGCTCCGTGTTTAAGAAAATGGTTTTGGGGGTTTTTTTAACAATGCAGACATACCGGCCTAGATTTTATTTTATTTTATTTTATTTTATTTTATTTTATTTTATTTTATTTTATTTTATTTTCGCCTTTCTGCGGCCCGATCCTAAGCGCATTATAGCGAAGCACGCGCATGGCTTTATTCGTTTATTTTAAGCTCCCTGAAAAATCCCTTTGGCTGAACTTCTCTTCCGCGCATTCTCTCCTCACCTCCGACATATGGAAGAATTGGACTTCGCTCTTTTAAAAACCTCTTTCCCCATGAGAGGAAAGAGATCTGCATTTTCACTCAAACTAGAGCAATTGCTTAGGAATCGCGGATCCCTTCGGATCCTACTTTCGCTTTCTCGCTTCCGGCCCCTTCGGAAACCGATCCGTCAGCGGGGACCGGGGATCTGAAGGAGAATTTTTATTTTCACCACTTTTCTTTCTCTAAGGGACTGTGAAAGGGAAACAAAAGGCTGCCATTCACACGAGAAGTCAAAGGCGCTAAAGGAGGAATCCGGGTTCAAACGGGAGGGCGTGTGGGCCGTGCGTGTGAAATACATAACAGAACCTGATTTATTTTCGTCTTAAAAAAAAAAAATGATGAAAACTCCTAAAACAAACAAGTCGAAAAAAGAACAAGGGTTTTTTTGTGTGTGCGTGTGGTGGTGAGAAAGGTGAATATAAAATAAAAGGGAGAAAGAAGTTGTTTTAAAGGAGACGAACTGCAAGGCGATAGGACCCGCAGCTTCCCGGGTCTTTTATAAAACCATAGAATTAGAGAGTTGGAAGGGACTAGAGAGTAATCTAGTCTAACCTTTCTGGCAACGTGGGTTTCTCTTGAGAAGCTAGAACAGAACCCCTTGACGCAGTGGTTTGCCGATTTTAAATAATAATAATAATATAATATAATAATAATATCCGCATTTTAAAGTGGATCTGAGTACGTTTACATCCGTTTCATGGGCGGGGGAGTCCATTGAGGATCCGGGATTAAAACGTGCAAGGCTCGGCTTTTATTCAAAACATAATAAATTAAATCCATCGGGGCGCTGGTCTTTTGGTATTCACTATAGCGGGTCTGCGAGGAGCAGACAAATAAACCAAAAATTAACCCCACTTTGGAGAAGCGTGTGCAGGTCACACACTCTGTAAAAAAAAAAAAACCGATTAAAGTTTCCTAGAGATTCGAGGCAGCGTGCAAACGCTTTTTAAAGCGCTGTGACTCCGACGCTGCACTCCTCTTCGGCACCGTTACTTGAACTTGCTTCCGAGTAATTGTAATAATAATTTTATTATTTAAATGCCGTCCGTTTGTCTCATTGAAATATCCTCCGTTGCAAAGGTCCCGTTTTTAAAAATCTCATTCGGATTGTGCAAATGTATTGTTGGATCGGGGCCGGCGCATTTCCCGGCAGACGGACAACTCTGGCAACTTTCTTTTGGGGTGAACATAAGTCTTCCCCGCCCCCCTAAGGAAAGAAGGCTGCTCAGTGACTGGAATGGACTGCAATATCTTCCTTCCACCAGGCCTACCGCCGCCTTTGAGTCGCAGAAAGCGTCCCCGCGGATCTTGCGCGCGTCCTCGCTTCACACGTTCATTTCAACACGGGAGAGGGGACCTGAACGAAGCAATCGCTCGAAATGCCACGTCGACAGCTTTTAGGAGGCCGGGTTTCCACCAGGCGCTTGGCGATCTTCGTTTCGGCCCGTTGCGCGAGTTCTCTTGGTGTTTACGCGGAAATAATTAAGGTTCCAAGCAGCTAGTCCCGAGTGAGGTTTAAAGCCAAGCGCAGCGCTGCAGCGGAACCTTCTAGTTGAGGATCGGGCTGATTGTTGGTACTGGCGTCGGAAGAGAGGTTTCTGAATCCAGCCTGTTCGGAAAACTGGATTTATTTCTTCCGTTCAAACAGAGGAAAACCTCCCGGATCGCATTCCCTTGCCAGCCATCGCGGTCCTTAAACAGACTGCGGCTTCTCTTCAGTTCCCTAAACTTACATGCAAAAGAAATGGGTCGTGCAAAAACTAATTTCTGGCCAGCGCATTGGTTGGCATTTTATTTTATTTCGGTCATTTCGTTTTTGTGTATTGTCTGGGTTGATTCCGTTCAAGCCAAGCAGCCGGAATCGTTGGATTTTAAGCCCATCCAGTCTAGATCGAGGAACGAATCTGCGCGGATGGTCACGATCCCGGAGTCAAAGGAGCAAAAATGCCCATCAAATAAATCCTGCAGAAAAAAATAAAGGTAGTTGGCCTCGAAGAAAAAAGGAAACGGGGAAAAACAAAACCAAAATCGATCTCAGGGCAATACCTTTTATTAAGCCGACGAAAAGCTGGGGCATATTTTTAGGGACCATAAAATCGCTATTTTATTTTATTTTGTTTTATTTTATTTTATTTTATTTTAGTAAGGGGAGAGGTGATGACTGGATTTTGAATGGGGTTGGCGGGATCGGGCGCTTCTTGGATCCAAGAAGGCCTCTGGGCACCTTTTCGGGATGCGCTGCAGTTTCTGGGAACGAGTCCGCTCCTTGTCTCCCTCCTCCCGGTTTTCCCTCCGCCGCCCCTTGGCCGGATCAAGCCCTCTCGGCAAGGGAGGGGAAGGCCGTTTTCCAGGGCAGAGGCTCCTCTTTGCTCTCAGTGTGTGTTCTGTAAAGTTGTGACAGATTATTAGTCAAGGGAGGGGATTCACAGTTTGATGGAGATCTAACACACTCTGGACCATCCATCCTGCGGCCTCCTTCATTCATCGCGAGGAGCACAGACAGAAGCAAAAAAACCCCAAGCCAGCCGCGGGGAAACGCCTTTCCTCCAAAGCGATTCATCACCGCAGGCTGAATTGAGAAAGCTTTTTTTCCCCTGTGCTTTCAGCCAAATTCCGCTTTCCTAGCCACCTCTCCGCGTGCTTAGCTCAGAAAAGAGCCATCATCACTCCGAGGAGCGATTTATATGCCGCCCTGTTAACGTGAAATAAAGATCACGTGTGCGTAACTGATTTCACACGTGACGTTTTCCCGACACCCGTGTACACCGTCACGTGTGAAGGACACTCGGGAGGCTGCTTTTGTACGAAGCGGTCAGAAAGGTTACATCTTTCATCATTCTAAGGAATGACACACCCGCGGTGGAATATAGATAACCATGACGTATATCTCTCTCTGTGTGGACACGTGTTCCCCGACTAATATCTCCAGTGAAGGGAAAATTGAACTGCATGCCGCAAACACTCAATGCCATCTAAAGCTCGCCGTAGAAAAGAGCTCAGGCTGTGTAGAATCATAGCATCGCATAATTGGAAGGGACATCCAGGGTCATCTAGTCCAACTCCTGCAATAATGGAATCTCCACTAAAGCATCCATGACAGATGGCCATCCAACACCCAAGGGAGAAGAGTCCACCACCTCCCGATAGCGAAACCAGAGTCATGGCCCGAAATCTTTGCAAGCGAACCCAAGCTTAGCCAACGTGGCGCCCTATATATATATGATTGGTATTATATTAAATTTGTATACCGCCCTATACCCAAAGGCCTCAGGGCGGTTACAACATAAAACCGTCGTATTAAAAAACAACAAAATAAATAATAATAACAAAAACAAACGCTGTAAATCGCAAGTCTCAGTAGCTCTGACCATCATCTCCCTTGCTTCTCCTCGGTCGTTTCTTTTCGGTGCTGTTCCTCGATTCTTAGCCTGGAAACCCCATAGAAATCGGCCTGGGGCGGGGGGTGTTGCTCACTTCCAAGAAGAAACATGGAGGTGAAAACCTCGGGGGAGCTTGCGTGAAACACGTAGGCCAGGAACGTTTATACGGGTAGCATAACCTTTGCTTTTATGCGGGTGGCATAACCATTCCTTGCTTTTCGAAGCTCCGGTCGCAGGGTACGTCAAACGGTATTAACTTGGGGACGTACTCTACCTTTCATGCGCATTTGTTCGCTCTGCGGCAGTTTCACCCTTTGCAATTCTCAGCAGCGCTCAGAAAACGGCAGTTCCCAGAATTCTTTGAGAGGGGACATGTGTTTTGAATGTGCTGCCGACTTCAAAGTTATAGGATTGCGCGCAGGCCTGCTAAAGAGGACTTTTGCTTTGCGCATGGGAGGGCACGACAAAGGAACGCGTTTCTTCTGGGCTGATTCATTCATACATAAATTTAGGGTGCCTCTCTGCATCCCTTTTGTTGCTGTTGTTTAGTCATTTAATTGTGTCCGACTCTTCGTGACCCCATGGACCAGAGCACGCCAGGCACTCCTGTCTTCCACTGCCTCCCACAGTTTGGCCAAACTCATGCTGGTAGCTTCGAGAACACAGTCCAACTATCTCGTCCTCTGTTGTCCCCTTCTCCTTGTGCCCTCCATCTTTCCCAACATCCAGGGAGTCTTCTCTTCTCATGAGGTGGCCAAAGTATTGGAGCCTCAGCTTCAGGATCTGTCCTTCCAGTGAGCACTCAGGACTGATTTCCTTAAGAATGGATACGTTTGATCTTCTTGCACTCCATGGGACTCTCAAGAGTCTCCTCCAGCACCAGAATTCAAAAGCATCAATTCTTCGGCGATCAGCCTTCTTTATGGTCCAGCTCTCACTTCCATACATCACTACTGGGAAAACCATAGCTTTAACTATACGGACCTTTGTTGGCAAGGTGATGTCTCTGCTTTCTGCATCCCTTTACCTGGGCGTAAGCCCTGTCGAGCTCCCTACTCCTCGATCCGTGCAGGATTGCGCTGTGAATTCGAATGAATGGCTCGAGAATAATAAACACGAGCGAGGTCACTTCGGGTTCTCTAGACTAGAGAGAGGTAACCGTTCGCAGGCTTTCTTATTCCAAACATTTCGCATCTCCCCAAGATTCCTCTCTTAATTTCTTGTATACGGAGATCCCCCAAGATTCCTCTCTTAACCTCTTTGTTTTGCGGAGAGATCTCACTGCGCACCTCGGAGGCATTGACTATTTTTGGATTTTGAAGCAAAAATGGTTTAGACACAAGCAGTAAAGTGACCCCTAACCGGAAAAGAAATAAACCAGAAATCCCCCCCCCCCAGCTCTTAAGAAACGCTTTGTTTTAGGGAGAGATCACCACCAATTTCAAGACACGGCTCATCTGAAAATTACGTTGGTCGATTAAGGAAAACTGTGGGGGATCATCAATCTGCGAAGGGATTTTATTGCTAGCAGAAGGAGAGCTATGGGCACATTTCTTCATTTTCCTTCAGAGATGCTACTGCCATTGTAAAGGAAGGCAAAATGGTAATGACGGTCTTCTCTAGCAGCATTTTGTTCCTGGTTAAATCGTCGCGTCTCACACAGCCTCTCCCCGCTGACCAAGCCTCCAAAAATCGCCTATACTGTAGTGAAGTTTTGGTAACTCTAGAATTGTTACAATGAAATCGTTAATCCAAGTGGGGTTAACGGACGAGGGTTTTTTAAGAGACATAGAGGGCAGACCCACACCATACATGGAAAAAAGCACATCCTATGTAAATTAAAAGCACAAAAACGTCCCCTCAAAGACGTAGGTTAACCCATGGACCTACAATTCCAAGCACCTTGAGCAAACTATAGTTCCCAGGATCGGGAGGGGAGCCATGTGCTTAGAGAAAGGTTTCTCTACAGGGCAGAGCAGCGTCCCCTGATACTTTTGAGACTGAGACTGCAAACCTTTCACCTGGCTGGAACATACCTCGGCGTCGGTATCCACACATTTGCGCCTTAGGGGTATAGCTTTGCAGCTTGGGACGGCGAACCTAAGCAAGCGGTCCTTTGAAAGTCAGTACACCGAGAATTGTGTTGCGATACGCCCCCCGTTTCTAAAACCGTGTTAGGCGGAGGCAGTGCTTTAAAAAATATATATTTAGGGGTACAGTACTCTCATTTTCCTACTCATATTGAAATACTGCCCCTCAATGAGGCCAAACTTAAATTCACAAAATGTTTAGGGGTACGCGTCCCCCTGCCTCCCTTCAGAAAAAAAAGCACTGAGTGGAAGTAAATATGTAATAGATTTTCTGTTGTTTAGGATGGGGGAGCGATCCTCCAGGTCGTTAATCCGGCTTAGTCCACTTGGCTCGAAGTGGAAACCCTCCGGAAAACATGGTCTGTAAGTGACTTCACTGTCGTGCGCGAGAGTCCCATTGGCACCCCGCCTAACACAGCTAAACTGGTTTAAATCGGGTACATTGCGGCTGCGCCTTTAAGGTTTGGCTGCTCCACTTGCGATGCTGTTGCTAATGGCTGCTGAAAAACAAGGCATCGCTTCAAAAAGAAAATCGAATGTATACACTTTCCAATCAATGCTGGCTTTATGTATTCGAAATGGTTACAAAGAAGAGAAATGACACCTACACTCGCGAAAAAAACGGTTTGAACATCACTAGTGAAAAAGGAAACCGGACTCCAAACCAGGGAGGGAGAGACTATTGCTGGACCCCCAAACTGACCTCACCCCCCCAGGTAGTACGTCTAATGGCCAGGAATGACGGCACCCCATAGTCCAGGGGGGTTCTCCACCAATTTAAATTAATTTTTAATATTCTCCAGCCTTTTAAATGTGTCTGTGGGAAAGGGGCATTCTTGTTTTGCTGTTTTGTTTTACTTATTTTCATGTTTCCCCCCTGCATTTTATTCTATGAACAACCCTGAGATCTTAGGATGAAGGGTGGTATATTATTATTATTATTATTATTATTATTATTATTATTATCATCATTATTATTATTATTATTATTATTATTATTATTATTATTATTACAATCAAAAGCTGGGGGAGGATCGCTCTGCAGCCTGAGAGCCATAGCCATCCAAACAATCTGGAGACGCCATAGATTCAAAGCACACTACTTCTCCCGAGAATCCTGGGAAATGTAGGGTGCTGGGGGAAAGTAAGGGGTAAACTACAGCTTCCAAGATTCTTGGGGGGAGGGTGTCATGTGGTTTAAATGTGCGGTGCGTAGGCAGTCCTATTTAGGAAGGGGAAGAGCGTCAGAGCTTTGGCCATCTTGGCTGCAAGCTTCTCGGGGCAGCGACCTCTCTTTGCAATGATGGCGGTGCTGATGGTAGTTTGGGCATAACAACATAAAATGTCTACCTCGGGGTCCTGGTGGGTGCTGTTTGTCAGCGAGGGGGAAAGAGGGAAATTAATTGCAAGCAATTAATAATTAATCCCTTTTTAAACAGCTTTATTATCTTCTCCTCCCTCCTCCTCTTCTCCCCCCCCACCCTGCACGAACCAGAGGGAATTTCGCCTGATAACCCCCCAAAGACCAAATGTCAAGTTTAACCAAATAGTTATTGCTTTATCAAGCCGAGCCTGCAAATAAATTAATCAAAAGCAAATATGTCCTGGGCGAGCCTCATTTGCCCATAATGGATGGAGAGGATGCTCCGCCGATATTATTGTCTGTCATTCAATCTAACAAAGTGAACATTTATTGCATATATATTAAAAATTATCCCTTAATCGAGCGGGGGAAACGGGGGGGGGGCAGTTAGGCAGTTATTGGAGTCTTCCCAGAGGTGAGGTCTCCCTTGGATAGAATTTGGGAGGAAGTGGCGGGGGGGGGGGCTTTCTCCTACCGCCACCCCCCCAAAAGAAATAAATGTGAAGGACTTGAAAATGCATTGGATCTGCAGTGACACTGAGCTGCTTTGCTAAGCGACCCCAGGAAAATGATCAAGTTGAAAAAGGAGGGTCTGAGAAGCACCGTGGGCATAAGGAGGTGTACGAAGGGGGGGTATTCCCCCCCCCCAGGAAGGGGTGGCTGGCCAGCCTAGCCAGCCAGGGAGAAATACCAGGTTCCCTTTGTCTCCCTTTGTGGGATGCATCATTTTCTAATTAGGCATAAAATTGCCTTCATACACTGGGATCGCCGGCTTCATAAACATAACCATTATGGTTCATAAAGGAGTCCATTGTGGCCGCCTCTTCTCAAAATAGAAAAGAAATTTGGAGAGGTTCAAGAAAGGACCTTCTTTCCTTTCTCCCCCCACCCTCTGTCCGCCGCTTTGTTTCCCCTTTAGGGAAGATGGATGGCCAGTGTCTCCCCAGATGATGACTTTGGCCTAGTACATTGTCCAAAAGGAAGAATATATCTCATAATCATCACAATAATAATAACATGGAGAATTATAGAGTTTTCTTCCAGAGGAGACAGATCGGTTCCCGGGGCTGGGGCAGGGGGGTGGGCAAGGGGACAGTTTGGAGACGAACAGGAGGGCGGAGAGAGGGGCAAGTCGAAGAGGATTAATGAGGATGTCTAAGGGAGGAGACGCGGTACGGGACTCGGGTGGCGCTGTGGGTTAAACCACAGAGCCTAGGACTTGCCGATCAGAAGGTCGGCGGTTCGAATCCCCGTGACGGGGTGAGCTCCTGTTGCTCGGTCCCTGCTCCTGCCAACCTAGCAGTTCGAAAGCACATCAGAGTGCAAGTAGATAAGTAGGTACTGCTTCGGCAGGAAGGTAAACGGCGTTCAAAGTGCAAGTAGATAAATAGGTACCGCTTCGGCAGGAAGGTAAACGGCATTCAAAGTGCAAGTAGATAAATAGGTACCGCTTCGGCGGGAAGGTAAACGGCGTTTCCGTGCGCTGCTCTGGTTCGCCAGAAGCGGCTTAGTCATGCTAGCCACATGACCCGGAAGCTGTACGCCGGCTCCCTCGGCCAATAAAGCGAGATGAGTGCCACAACCCCCGAGTCGGCCACGACTGGACCTAATGGTCAGTGGTCCCTTTACCCTTTACCTTCAAGGGAGGAGAAGACTGGGGAAACTGGGATGAGCTAGCCAGAGAGGTTGAACTGGGAGAGACGGTGACTGGGAATAGCTGTGCAGGCTGGAAGGAGCTTCAGGCCTGGTGGCTGATGAACAGGCATCAGAATTAGTGGAAAGACGAATGGGAAAAAGTTTGGGCGAAGAAGTAGCTTATGGAAATTGTGAACGCTGCTCCGCCAGATGGTTAGAGTCTGGCACTGATAATGCCAATGTTGCAGGGTCAGTCCCCTTATGGCTCAGCTGCAGATCCCTGCAATGAAGGGGTTTGGACTAGAATCAGCTGTTCTCAACCTGTGGGTCCCCAGATGTTGTTGGACTACAACTCCCATCATCCCTGAGCTCTGGCCTTGCTAGTTAGGGGTGATGGGAGTTGTAGTTCAACAACATCTGGGGACCCACAGGTTGAGAACCCGCTGATCCTCAGGGTCCCTTCCGACTGGACGATTCTAAGATCACGGCCACCCAGCTCAGTATTGAGACCCCCTCCAACTGGGGATTCATTCAGTGTGTGCTCTGCGGCGCAATGTGGCAGATTTATTCTACTTTGTTAGTGGTTCTGTGGTGCTTCCCCAATGCTGGTACCATCATGTGTTGGCTGTCTGGAAGCACATCTGTGGCACGAGAGAGTTAGCTTAATATCAGCAGGAAATGACAGGGCATCTCACTGGTTGGAACCGAAAGCAGTGCGGCCATGGCAAAACGTTTACAGGTGCAAACGGTATTAAAAGTGTGATAATGTAAGAACTGGGACGCGGGTGGCACTGTGGGTTAAACCACAGAGCCTAGGACTTGCCGATCAGAAGGTTGGCAGTTCGAATCCCGCGACGGGGTGAGCTCCCGTTGCTCGGTCCCAGCTCCTGCCAACTTAGCAGTTCTAAAGTAGATCAATAGGTACTGCTCTGGCGGGAAGGTAAACGGTGTTTCCGTGTGCTGCTCTGGTTCGCTAGTCATGCTAGCCACTTGACCCTGAAGCTGTACGTCCACTCCCTCGGCCAATAAAGCGAGATGAGCACCGCAACCCCAGAGTTGGTCACAACTGGACCTAATGGTCAGGGGTCCCTTTACCTTTTAATGTAAGAACCACCTTGATACCATCCTAAGCACAAATCGTCCATAAAAAGGATGCTTGGAGAAGCCCCAAATCTACACTTGACTGGCAGGGTTTCAGTAGCTATATACAACTAATGTGTAGACACACACACACAAACACTATAGACAGTTGAATCCCATTGACTGTCCGTCCTGCTATATACTGACTGTTACCTTTTAGTCACATTGATTTCAATGGGAAGGAGTTGAATACTCATGTCACTCAGAAGGAAGCCCTACTAAATTCAGTGGGGCCAGAGGCTGCAATTCTGAGCAGGTTCGTATAGGCATGCACTACTCAATGTGCTGCACTTCATTTGGTTCATGTCCAGCTATTTAAAAGGCAAGCTTACTCTTTGTAGCTGGCCAGGTACTCAACAGAAGCTCAACACATTGACTTAAAAGTGTATCTGTGTGATAGTTTGTGTACGCTGGGATAAAGTCTATACATAAAAACAGAAAGCAGAGCTATTAAAAGAACTCACTGCTCTGCCCTTTGCTGCTTGCTGTGTTACAATGTCTGACTGCATTTCAAAATGCAGTGGTACCTCGGGTTACAGATGCTTCAGGTTACAGACGCTTCAGGTTACAGACTCCACTAACCCAGAAATATTACCTCGGGTTAAGAACTTTGCTTCAGGATGGGAACAGAAATCGTGCTCCGGCAGCGAGGCGGCGATAGGAGGCCCCATTAGCTAAAGTGGTGCTTCAGGTTAAGAACAGTTTCAGGTTAAGAACGGACCTCCAGAACAAATTAAGTTCTTAACCCAAGGTACCACTGTATTTGATATTTTTTTGAAACCCTTCCTCTACCCCAACGATTACAGAGGCTGGGAATTGATAACTGAGGAGAGACTAGACTATGAACTCCTACAGACAGGGAGCTGTCCCCCTCCCCATGTAACTTTGTAAAATACCGTTTTTAAATCCTTAATTTCTCTTTCTACATTTGTCACATCTACGGTATATCCTGTTTTTCCTAGAAGGAGCTCAAGGTGGTGTATATGGTTCTGCTCCCTCTTATTTTTACAACAGTCCTGAGAGGTAGGCTAGGTTGAGACGTTACAAATGGCCCAAGGTCACTCAGTGAGTTTTGCAGTGAGAAAAGATCTGAGCTAACACCTCCTCAGTCCCATACAATCTAACATTCAGATCACCAAAAAATATGGGAAAGAGAGAAGTCAGGGCTTCTGTCTATCAGGAAACACTAAACTCTGATCTGCAAAGCATCCCAGGAGCCCAAAGATTTGTTGCGCTTACAGATTGTGAAGGATTATTGTTTTGCGATGAATAATTACCCTTTCATAGAATGACAGAATTGCAGAGTTGGAAGGGAACCACCAGGGTCATCTAGTCCAACCCCCTGCAATGCAGGAATCTTTTGCCCAATGTGGGGCTCAGGCCCGTGACCCTGAGATTAGGAGTCTCATGCTCTACCAGGTGTGCCAGTATTTAAAACACATGCAAAGGCTTAGTTCTGGCACAAAGTATTACACTAGACTTCTCTAATAGTTCTCTCCCTTTTCTGAGTACAGTGGTACCTCGGGTTACTGACGCTTCAGGTTACATACGCTTCAGGTTACAGACTCCGCTAACCCAGAAATATTGCCTCAGGTTAAGAACTTTGCTTCAGGATAAGAACAGAAATTGTGTGGCAGTGGTGCAGCAACAGCGGGAGGCCCCATTAGCTAAAGTGGTACCTCAGGTTAAGAATGGACCTCCAGAACGAATTAAGTTCTTAACCTGAAGTACCACTGTATTCGGCCCCAAACACAGTCAGAGACTGCACTGTGTTTAGCCACTAGACCAAGGAGCCAAATATACTACTATTGCCAGCCCCTCACTCCTGCGCACTTTTCTTCATTTCCTGTGCAAAGGCAACGGATGAATAAACGGTCAAGGGGGATTTTTCCCCTCCTCTCCTGCCTAGGCCAGGCCAGGCCAAGCCCTGCTGGGAGCACAAGCACTAAGTGGATGGAGATGGATGGAGCCACTCCAGTCCCGCAACGTGGCGTCAGGCCTGGGACAATTACTTTCTCCTGAATACTGCCGGACAGCCTGGACTGCCACTGACCTCGGCACACTGGCCCACTGGCAGCCCCGAGGAGTTTCTCCCCTGCAAATTGCCGGCTTGCTCTTACAATAAGCCGATTTGACACAAATAACTCTCATGCTGTGTCTACGCTTGTGTGACCTCCTGAACTGGGGCAGAGACCCTTCTGCCTCTCACGTCCACAGGCACAGAGCTGACTGGAGCTTCTGTCTATCATAGCTATCTATCTATCTATCAATCATCTATCTATCTATATCTATATCTATATCTATCTATCTATCTATCTATCTATCTATCTATATCTATCTATCTAATCTATCATCTATCTATATCATCTATCTATCTATCTATCTATCTATCTATCTATCTATCATCTATCTATCATCTATATCTATCTATCTATCTATCTATCTATCTATCTATCATCTATCTATCTATCTATCTATCTATCTATCTATCTATCATCTATCTATCTATCTATATCTATCTATATCTATCTATCATCTATCTATCATCTATCTATCTATCTATCTATCTATCTATCTATCTATCTCTATCTATCTATCTATCTATCATCTATCTATCTATCATCTATATCATCTATCATCTATCATCTATATCATCTATCTATCTATCTATCTATCTATCTATCTATCATCTATCTATCTATCTATCCTCTATCTATCTATCTATCTATCTATCTATCTATCTATCTCTCTCTCTCTCTCTCTCTCTCTCTATCTATCTATCTATCCTATCCTACCCACATATCTACATCATGGGTTGGCAAACTAAGGCCCGGGGGCTGGATCCGGCCCAATCACCTTCTAAATCTGGCCCACGGACGATCTTGGAATCAGCGTGTTTTTACATGAGTAGAATGTGTCCTTTTATTTAAAATGCATCTCTGGGTTCTTTGTGGGGCCTGCCTGGTGTTTTTACATTAGTAGAATGTGTGCTTTTATTTAAAATGCATTTCTGGGTTATTTGTGGGGCATAGGAATTCGTTCATCCCCCCCCACCAAAAAAATATAGTCTGGCTCCCCACAAGGTCTGAGGCACAGTGGACCGGCCCCCTGCTAAAAAAGTTTTCTGACCCCTGATCTGCATACATACATACATACATACATACACTCACAGAGCTGCTATTATGTCACAGGAGATCCTTACTGCAACCAAATGCATAAGGAATTCAGGCCAATTGTTGCTACCTTTCTTCACTTTGCACAATAGTGGCAGGATCCTGGAGGTTTCTAAGCAGAGGTTGGATGGTCATCTTTTCATAGATGCTTTAGCTGGGATTCTTGTATTGCAGAGCGTTGGGGTCCCTTCCAACTCTTAAGATTCTATATGAAGCCATAGGTTAGCCATGATGAGAGCCAGACTTCTGTCACCACCAGACGGGAGCTCCTATCACTGAAATGGCCAGAGAAGCCCATCTTAGTAACCCTGCCTTGCTGCAAAGACTCTACAGCCAGCCCCAGGCCTCCACAGGTGATGTGGTCCAAAGAAGACCACACAAATGACTTTCTCTGGCACTGAACCCCGTTTTGGTGGCAGCAGTAAGAGGACTTTCAAAATGGACGTGCCCAGCTTACGGCATGCTGAACATGTCTGCTGTTGTCTCTGTAGACCAGCGGTCCTTTTCATCAAATGATGCTGTCAAAGCCACCTCAGACTGCCTGTCCTGTTGCAGATGCTGGCAGTGGAGGTTGGCTCCTTTGGGCAGATGATCATCAGCCTCCACCTGCCTACCTTCTTCCTTACAACCAGTCAGGAGGAGGCTCTGCCTGCCATTGGCTCCACCTGCTGGTGGTCTCCCCACCTTCTGCTGTCCCACTGAGCATCATCCAACACTGGGTGCTGGTGGTACTTTGAGCCTTCATCACGAGCATCTCCTGAGCCATGATGAACAGATGTGATCTTTCGGCTTATTATGGACTACATCATGGATGGGGAGCCTGTTGCCCTCCAGATGTTGGAGTCCATTGTTCATCAGCCCCAGCGAGCATGGCCCATGCTCAGAAATGATGGGCTACATGCAGTATGGCATGGTTGATCATTTACACCAGTCAATGCTCCTGCCCAATTTATCTTGTGGAGTCAATACAGTATTGCTTAATACAACCTTCACCTCCCTGGTGCTTTCCCGATATGTTAGAATACAACTCAGATCAGCCCCAGCCAGTCCTCCAAAAGCTGCAGTAATGGAAGGGTCTAGTTGTGTGCAAAACCAGTGAGTTAGCCAGAAATAGAGGTCCTTTGGGGGGACAATCACATGCAATCTGAGACACGGCACACCAAAAGAATGGCCTAAGACACGGTACTAATAGCCATAGCAGTAGGGAGTAAAGGCAGTTGCTATAAGTAGTTTTCCAGCTCCCATCATCAATGCTGATATCTGTCTCACAAATCATTTAACGTTTTCTTCACAGATCTCCTCAAAAGTGGCTAAAAACCAATTAAACAGAAACATTGTCATCAATAACAACCAACAACACACTTAAAAAAAAATCATTATGGTTTCATTGCCCAGTTAAACTGAAGAAGGAAGCCTAAAAGTGGTGTGCATTTTAGTATCTGAAGCCTATTTACTCAGAAGTAAGTTCAGTGAGACTTGCGAGAGTGGGATGTGGGTGGCGCTGTGGGTTAAACCACAGAGCCTAGGCCTTGCCGATCAGAAGGTTGGCGGTTCGAATCCCTATGACGGGGTGAGCTCCTGTTGCTTGGTCCCTGCTCCTGCCAACCTAGCAGTTCGAAAGCACATCAAAGTGCAAGTAGATAAATAGGTACCACTCCAGTGGGAAGGTAAATGGCGTTTCCGTGCGCTGCTCTGGTTTGCCAGAAGCGGCTTAGTCATGCTGGCCACATGACCTGGAAACTGTACACTGGCTCCCTCGGCCTATAAAGCAAGATGAGTGCCGCAAGCCCAGAGTCGTCCACGACTGGACTTAACGGTCAGGGGTCCCTTTACCTTTACCTTTAAATTCAGTGGGACTTACGAGAAAGTAAGTGTGTTTAGTATTGCAGCCAGTCCTATGTGAGTTGAATGGGTCTGAACTGGTCAGTTGCCAAACCCTTCAGCTTAATGGGAGCATGGATTGAATCATGGATTCTTTAGATCAGGGAAGGTGAGTTTCAAGCAATTGGGTTTGACGTTGGGATGTTGTACCTCATCTTGAAGGGGCAACATGTACACCACCTCGAGATCGCCCTGAGGAGATCGTTTTGGTGCTGCTAATGCAGCAGTTTGACAGACAGACAAATGTGGGATGTGAAACACAAGAGCAGTCAAGTACAACATCCCTAGAGTGGACATAAAAGGGGATGTCTGGACCAGCCAGTAGGAACTTCCTGTTTCTCCTGCCTGGGACAGACTTCCTCTACATATGGCCAGAGGTGGGCGTGGCCTCACCTGCACAGGTAACAAAAGCATAGGACTGGCCGCCATCTCTCTCTCTATGACTATTTTCATCGAAGAAGCAACATCTGCTTAGCCAAAGATGCTCTCTTGGCTTCCAGCCCAGAGAGGACAAAGGGACTGTCTCTTTATGGGGTAGTTTCCAGGCATATGTTACTTTTCTAAGCTAAGTCTGCCTTCTGGGATCCAATTGTGAACAGAATGTGAGTGAGTAAACTCTTTTTATACTTTTATAGAAGACTGTGTCATGTCTTATCTTTTATGAGAGAATAAGGGGAAAATACCAGGACAGTTATTATAGAGGCTTTAGCGAGCCTGAGCAAACGCATCCGCTGCAAGTTTAAAAAGGGGAATGTTACTCTGCTAAATTGTGAACTTGTTAACACAAGTTGGAAAGGCTATAATCAAACAATATATCCTCTCCTGCATCCCTGAACATTCCCACAACAAATGCCAGTCAACAACATGACCTGGAAGCAGCCCTGTGTATTCAGTTTCTCATCATGCATGCACCTGACCTCCCATCTACCTTGGAGCGAAAGACTTGCATCTCCCCCTCTGCAAAGCCGGGTTCCTGGATGTAGCCCTCATGCTGGGCATCCTATCACAGCAGCCTCCCCTCTACTGATCCGAAAGCCATTCGGAAATGGCCCCGGCTCAGCGCCACCAGGCCCCATCCGTGCCTTGCTCCCTCCGAGGGGGGTCACCTTTTCTTCTGCCCTTCCAAGCAGTGCGGCCCGGGGGGCTGCTGCGGCTGACCTCCTTGGGTGTCTATTGCTGGGGGAATGTTGACTCGGACGCTGTCTCCTTGTCTGCCCATTGGGAGCCGGCAGATTTATGGATTTTTGATATTAAATCCTTGCCATCATTAAGCCTGCTCTCCTGTTGACTTTCATTGACCCGCTGCCCTCCGCTCCCCCTTCCCGCCTCCTCCTTTTCTCCTGGCATGGAGGCCCGATCTCGTCTTCGCCATTGTGGCCTCCGAGTCGACTGCTGTTCCTAATGGCCTTTGCATGTTTGCTCTGTTCTTGAACTTGGTGGGGGTCACGGAGTCTAGGCCCGGGTTACCCTCTGCCTGCCTGCCTCGCCCCGATCCCTAGCTACCAACTTCCTAATGACTTAAACAAACACCTTCCCCTCCACTAATGATCCCCCGGGCTCCCCTGCGCTCTTTGGGCGGTTTTGTTCAGCTGCGGGCCTGCCTTGGCCTTCGGATGCCTTGGCCTCTCTGACCTGAGTCATCAGCCGCTCTCCCCTTGCCTTGTCCAGTTCCCCAGGGCCAAAGGCCAACGCCGTGGGAGCCTTGCATGCCACCAGCTGCCTGGAGGTGACACCCCAGTCACAAAGGGAGAAAACCCTCTGCTCCCAGGCCAATGAATGTGCCCATTGATCTTCCCTCCCACCAGTGATGCTTGTTTATTTCCCCCCCCTTGCCCCCTTTTAAATTGCTGCATGCAGGAGAATAGGAAGCAATAGCCCCCTATCTCCGGAAAAATTGGCTCTCTCATATGTCTTGGGGGTCTGTTTAATATCATGGCAGTCCATTTTGTCTTCTCTCTCTGCCACCAGAGCTGCTTGATGGTGTTTTCGATTCCGCCCTGCGCTCGCCTGCCTGCCTCCCTGTGCATTGGCGGCCTAGAGGTCCCCTTCCAAATGGATACTAATTGCAGGGGCTGCACACTGCTTGGCTGCTGCAATCGCCCCGGGCCTCCCAGGGCCTGCTCTTCAATGGCTTAATTGACAAGGGCTTGTCTCTAGTTAGGAGCAGCTGGTCCAAAGCATTGGCACATCAGGGCCCGCTTAACACAGCAGCCTTGCTTCGCCTGGAGGAGGAGGAGGAGGAGGGGAGAAAGGGAGGGTTAATCGTGGTTAAAATGAGGAAAGATTTATAGTCAGCCCCTTTGGGGAACATGACAGGAGACAGCTCCCAGTATGCCTCCCTGCCCCGCTTTTCCTTAAGAGAGAGAGAGAGAGATTTCATTCATCAAATACAAAGTCTTGGCTACACATCCAGGAGCCTCATTCTGGCCACTATAAGGAGCTGGAATCTCCAGCCATCACGCAGGCAAGCATCTTCCACAAGGCTGCTGCAGTCTCGAGCGAGCCTCCCTCCCCAAACCTGGATCTGATGCTGAACAACCCTGCCCTAACTTCCCTAGTCCATGGTGATATCCTATTTCCCCGAAAATAAGTGTCTTATATTAATTTTTACGGTAGCTTCGGGAGCCTTATATTCCAGGGAGGCCTTATTTTTGGGGGGTGCCTTATATTACAGCGAGAGGCAAAACTGGAAGTAGGTCTTATTTTCGGCGGATGTCTTACTTTCGGGGAACGGTGGTAGCAAACAGGTATGGTTGGGAATGCAGCAGAGCTGTAAGATTTCGCAGGCAGCAGCACCAGCATAAGTGGTCAGCGGTTTAGCATTCCCACAAAGAAAATCCTGAGCTGTGTTCTCATAATGTCCTCCAGGGAGGTACGAGCAGTTCTCCAAGTGTTCGGATGAGCCCTGCCCAGGCTTTGGCCTCCATTTCTCCTGAAAGACCAGCTTCCAAATTCCAACAAGCTGCAGTTGCTCAAAGGCACATGGTACATGCTCAGAGGCACGTTTCTTTATGTTCTAGGTAAAAGGTAAAGAACCCCTGGACAGTTAGGTCCAGTTAAAGACAACTATGGGGTTGCAGCACTCATCTCACTTTCAGGGCAAGGGAGCTGACGCCTCTCCACAGCCTTCTGGGTCATGTGGCCAGCATGACTAAACAGCTTCTGGTGCAAAGGGGCACCGTGACGGAAACCAGAGTGCACAGAAACGCCGTTTACCTTCCTGCTGCAGTGATACCTATTTATCTGCTTGCACTGGTGTGCTTTTGAACTGGTAGGTTGGCAGGAGCTGGGACAAAGCAATGGGACAGAGCAACGGGAGCTCACCCCATCGCATTCAAACCACCGACCTTCCGATCAGCAAGCCCGAGAGGCTCAGTGGTTTAGGCCACAGCGCCACCTGCTCTCTTAAGATCTGTTATAGATTTTTATGATCTATTACTTCCTAGTTGCTAGGGGCCTGACCACTGGTGGGAGGGAGTGTTGTTAAATGGCCCCAATGAAGAAACAAACCTTATTGCTTTCAGGGGGGAGTGGAACATTATTTATACAGAAAATTGCCTTTGTGCTTTCATTAAGGCTATAGTTTCATGTACTAACGGAAAGGAGAATCAGGAAATGAAAGGATATGTGACTCACATAGTAACTTCAATAAGAAATTAGTGACTTAAAACAAACACATAGGCATCACCTAGCTAAGTAAGCCTGCTTCTCGGTTTCAGTCAGAGGAAGTTGAGCACATGCTTAATTCTCCCAGTGATTTACTTTCAGGTAAACCAACATAGGATTGGGCTGTGCAGCATGTGCTTAAGTCTGCTATGGAAATTAATGGGATCTAAGCTTAAATTTGATTGAATCAATCCCAAGGCCCCCTCCCTTCTTTTTGGACCTAGATTTGGTTTCCAACCCTCTGTTTAATATTTGATTTTAACATGAGAGTCACTTCCCTTTCTTTCCTGCGATGGCTATTTAGCTTTTTACAAAGCCAGCATGGTTGAAAAGCTGGGTTTTGTTGTCCCCATGTGTGGGAAATCCCTGGGACGTTCACCCACTTCGCCCCTGTGTGAATAAGGATAATGGTTTTCGGGATCCTCATTGAAATTTGAAGTTTTCTTAAACAGAAATTCCCTAACTTTTGCTCATTTTCTCCACTTTTTTTCCACTCTGCAGGAACAATGCCAACATTGAAGCCCTCGGTTGGAGTCTGCACAGTTGGAGATCTTTGGTGCCATTTTAGACATCTTTGGATTTCATCAATCAAACTGACTGCAATTTTCCATAAAAAACCCTGAATTTGGGTCAGAAAGTGGGCAAAGCAGATAAAGATCATTGGAGCTGTCTTATGAGATGATAAATAGATAGGCTTTCAGGCCAACAATGCAAGAGAATGCATTTTTCCCCCGTTTTGCTAATTCACCCCCAAATGGGTTTGAATGCAGTGAGTCTAAACAATTTCTCCATGTTTTCCCATGGTTTAGAAGATGTCTTCACAGACTTGTCAATAGTAGCTTGACCTCTTTCCCCCCCTACAGAGTTAACTAAGTTTTTTTTTTCCAGAATACAAAAAAGTCTTTCCCCCCTCCCTTCGGGAACAAAAACAAATAATAGAACATTTTTCCTTATATTAGGAATAAAGAGATTGTAGGTAGCTGGAATGTAAAACAAAAACAAAAACCTATTCTAGGTACCAATGATAGTTTGCGTTAACGACTGCCGCCTGAGGTTGCTGTGCTGAGTTTTAAAGCAATAGGACTTGCTCTTGAACTTGACAAACAGCCTTTTAAATAAGGCAAACCTGAAAGGTAAGCCATAGCTCTACCCACAGCCCAATGTGCAGCAACAATTAAAAAGGGCTGAAGCTTTTAGGTGCTGAAAAGTGGTGTGTGAGTCCTAGGCACATGCACTTAGCACTGAGGCTCTCCCTGCTCCCCCCCCCCCCCGCAAACAAAGATATATAGGATTGGGATGTACGCCAGTGTACTTTGGATATATTGCAGGATGGATCCATTTGCAGATCCCAAAATGAATCCTTGTAGTACAGGGTTGCCATCTTCTGAAGTAAAAGGTAAAGGTAAAGAGACCCCTGATCATTAGGTCCAGTCATGACCGACTCTGGGGTTGCGGCGCTCATCTTACTTTATTGGCCGGGGGAGCCGGCGTACAGCTTCCGGGTCATGTGGCCAGCATGACAAAGTTGCTTATGGCGAACCAGAGCAGCTCACGGAAACGCCATTTAGCTTCCTGCCGGAGTGGTACCTATTTATCTACTTGCACTTTGACATGCTTTCGAACGGCTAGGTTGGCAGGAGCTGGGACCGAGCAACGGGAGCTCACCCCGTCACGGGGATTCGAACTGCCGACCTTCTGATCGGCAAGTCCTAGGCTCTGTGATTTAACCCACAGCGCCACCCGTGTCCCTGTCTTCTGAAGTGGACCCATGTAATTCTGCCTTTCTCTGGAGCTTGCCACACATGCAGCAGCAGCCAGTAATGCTTAGTTATTCGCATGTTACCTCCTAGTATCTACACATCAAACTGCTACTAAAGAGACAAGAGCTGTGTGTGTTCTGGTCAGTTGGCAATCCCTCACCTCTCCCTGCTTTCCTATTAATAATCCTAACTAAAAGGTTTGTGCAGCTGGAATGAAAAAAAGAAGCACAGATGCTGTTGTTGTTGTTTCCAGAAAAGCAACTGTTCTCTTAATTTAGTAATATCAAAGGCGTCACACTGAGAAAATTCACAACCATTCACCTGGACTTCTAAAATGGAAGGGCAAAAAGCTTTCAGGAGGGGTACCTGGGTTTTGTTTTTTCCCCAATTCTCAGGAGGACCCAAATTTCTAGCCAACTCACTGGTTCTGTATGCAGACGAACTATTTGGTATGAAAACTGTTGGGTCCAGTTCCCTTTGCTTTAAAAAGTGACTATTTGACCTGAATTGATAATATTCTTAAGACTTGAATATTAAAACAACTGCGAACATACACTTAAAATGTGCTGGGGTTTTTTAATAATTAAACTTCAAACATATCCAACAGTGAGCTTTAGACCACAGATGGGAATGCTGTGGTCTCCATGTTATTGAACTCCAACTCCCATCATCATTGGCCAGACTGGAGTTGGAGTCCAACAACATTTGAAGAGCTGCAGGTTCTCCAACCTTTCTTTAGACCACATAGAGAACCATGTCTGCCCCTACCAATATCTCTTTGCCCGTTACACTGAAACCTAAAACACCTTTCATAAGGATGTATTCTAATCAATGTCCTTCAGCTTCCTGTGGTTGAACACCCGAGATTTGTACAGCATGGTTACTAGACCTACCTATGACTCAGCTGTGTGACTCATCACAGCTGCTTCAAGGAATTAAGGTTTGGCATGTATATGACCACCGATGACAATATGTTCCACTAAGTAACGTGTATATATATGAATGCATTTAATAAAATATAGGAATGTCAGAACACTAGCGTAGCATTTTCATTTAGTGTTCTTCTTGGCTTCTTCATGGCTGGAGCTCACTTACCATTGTCACCATGTGTGTCACAAAAGATGCAGTTCTTTAAGCATGCTTAGCTGGAATTATGTTGCATGGGACTTCCATCCGACATCCTAAGACCTCTCTTGAGGCATTATAAATACCTCACTGTGTCTGAAGCGTTCCTGATCTCAGCTGCTGTCCACCTTCTCAGGCTTCAGAAGCTAAAATTGATCCCACAAAATTAGGGCAGACCAGGCATTGCATGCTACCCCGGATCTGTTACAACAACAGTGTTGAGGAGAGCAATTTCACTCCTAGAAAACATGTCACAGCTGGCTTCCAAGGCGTCCAGCGCTCCATTCGCCAGGGTAGATGCTAATAAGACTTGCACCAAGTCTTACTAGAATGTTAGCGGAGGCAGCAAAACATACTTTATTTTCTGCCACCACTACCGAGCCATAGGCATGGCCAATGTGCTCTAACTTACCTTATAGTGAGTTCTATGCTGTTTGTGCTCCAGCCATGATCTGACCTGTTTGGTTGTCTGCAGCTCTCTGGAATACCAAGGAGCCCTGTGGATTCTGTAGTGCTGGTGAGGGCTCTCAGGTCTGAACGTGTCAAATACCTGTCACATTTCACCATTCCATGGTGAAACGAAAGGCTTGACAAAATATCACCCGCTCTGTCAGCCAGAAAATCCCCCAGGGACAGACCATCTTAAGGGTGGGGACAATGGAGTTATCTCAATTATTCCGCCTCATGCCACAGCTCAAAGCCATCCCTCCTACATTGAGACAAAGGGTGTGTCCTGCTCAGTGTGTTGTGATGATGACAAACTGAGACAACCCCATAGTTGTCATGGAGGCCATGTCCTGAGCTGGCCCATTTAATGCAGCTTCGGTGCAAATGTCACCCAGGACAACTGCCTTCAGAGTTCTTCAAAACCGTGCTCGAAACATTCGCCAGTTCAGTCAGTCAGGAAGCCCACTGGGTAGCAGGCCAGTCTGTATACCATCAGCCTCCCTAGTTTGTCTCTTTGGTCCAACATTAAATGTAGGCCCTCAAAATCCATTCCAGGGTGAAGAAGTCTTCTGATGAGATGAAAACTTTATGGACCACAGCAATTCCACCAAGTACCCAGACAGCCACAGCTGAGCCAGACCAGTTATGCCCAACTAGGTCTAATACATGCCAAGTTGGAGCCATTGTTTATTGTCAAGTTCTGTATGAATGTGATCTTATCAACCCACCTGGCATTAAATAACAGTACCACTAGGCTTGGTGACATAACAATCAGAATCTTGAGGGACAGATAGATGGGCAAAGGAGGAGATGGCCTGCAAGCATCTACCGTATATTCTCCTTTTTGTAGATAACTCATCCTTATTTTCCACTGCCTGTAATCACTGCTATAGAGGCACTGCACCCTGACAACTCTCCTTAGATGTCAGGGTCCCAGATCTGCTCTGCATTCTGGAACTCCCTTGTTCATTCCTCTGATGTAAGGTAAAGGTAAAGGGACCCCTGACCATTAGGTCCAGTCATGACCGACTCTGGGGTTGCGGCGCTCATCTCGCTTTATTGGCCGAGGGAGCTGGTGTACAGCTTCCGGGTCATGTGGCCAGCATGACTAAGCCACTTCTGGCGAACCAGAGCAGCACACGGAAATGCCTTTTACCTTCCCGCCAGAGCGGTATCTATTGATCTACTTGCCCTTTGATGTGCTTTCGAACTGCTAGGTTGGCAGGAGCAGGGACCAAGCAACGGGAGCTCACCCCGTCACATGGATTCAAACCACTTGCTGATCAGCAAGTCCTATTCTCTGTGGTTTAACCCACAGTGCCACCTGCGTCCCTTTCCTCTGATGTAGATGATCCAATTAGCATGGCCAGTAAGGATCTCAGGAGATGGGGGCGGGGTCAAGTGTTTAATAGTCTTCTCCCCTTGTTTCCTTCTCTCTTCCCAGTGTCACTGCTATTAGTTGCTGCCTTAAAGGAGTTCCTCCACTTGACATAAACAAAATCCTGTTAAACCACAGGCACAGAGAGAATCCATTCTGAAAAGGCATTTACTTTTCTCGAGATTAATCTCACTTCCAAATAAATGTATGAAAATGTATATATCCACTTATATACATGCACAAGGTCAAAACAGATGTGGCCAGAGGTAAAAGGCATCCCCTTTATAAGAGTTCCACATGCTATATATACACACAAACATTCATTGTAGGAGAAGGCTCGTCCATGTTTAGAATTAGCATATCAGCAAACCGTGCTTTGGCCAGGTGAGCTCCTGACATGCTAACTCTATAATCAAATACAGTTGAATGGAATCTGTTCCGGAAGTCCGTTCGACTTCCAAAATGTCTGAAAACCAAGGTGCGGCTTCCAATTGGCTGCAGGAAGCTCCTGCAGCCAATCAGAAGCCGCAGAAGTCGCACTGGACGTTCAGGTTCCAAAGAATGTTCACAAACCGGAACACTCCTGGGGTTGTGGCGTTCAGAAGCCAAAATGACGTTCAGGATCCAAGGTACGACTGTAGATTGATTCATGTGGTGGTAATAGTAATAATAATAATAATAATAATAATAATAATAATAACAACAACAACAACAACAACAACAACAACAACAACAACAACAACAACAACAACGTAATGGAAAGTATGTGTATCTCTTACACAAGCAAGTGCTTTACCTGTGACAACTATTACATGTTCTGGCTTAAAGCTTGGTTTTACGCAGAAGGGCTTACATTTGAGTAAGCACTCATAGGATTAGACTGCAGAACAGTTTCTGTTTCCAGCTAACCTGGATGGAGGCTGGTGTTATGTATGACTCTTGCATGCTTCTTCTCATGCACACACATCCACAGAATGTTCATAATGTTTAAAAAAATAAGATGGAGAAGTAAAGACTGCAGGGACAAAATTACTTACAGACTGACAGGGTAGATGGGTAGACTTTTGCTGTTGGCTCCCATTCTGGTTAGTTATGGTGAGATCATATCCTGAACGTATCTTGTCTTATTCTAAATACATTTACTTAAAAGCTGCTCCCAACGATTTCAATAAAATGTCCCCTACCATGTAACAAGAAAGACAGAAATGTTCTTCTTCTTTAGCCTGCTATCAGTAATCCAACAATGCTAAGTGCTAAACGCTATCAGTTAACCCATATACAGTAACCCATGACCTGTATACAGTATACAGTAACCCATGACCTGCAGAATACAGCTTCCTCTCGCGGATCGAGTGAAAGCTGCTCTTACTATTAATTGAATTTTGTAACCCGAGCTGAAACAAGTTTCTCCATCTCTGAGAAGTTCTGGAATTAGAAATATCAATTATTCCATTTACTTTCCCCCTTACACCCCACCCCTCTGGCACAAGGGTAATGGCCAGCACAGCGGCGTTGGGCTAGCCAAAAAAGGATATGCTTGGCTCCAAAACCATCACACTACAGAATGAAAGACCAGGTTTTATCCACCTTAAGGCAAAAAATGAACAAAAGCAACTTGACGTGCATGAAGTTGGCGCTTTGAGAATCAAGTGATACAAGGTTTGCTGCAGCCACAGAGAAGCTGCGGGCGACTAAGCAGCAGGTCCTACGGAACTCAGCGAGACTTCCTTCCCAGCGAAGAGCGCGCAGGATTGCGCCACGGCGGAAAGGATGGGAGAAGGAGACAGCGGGGCCGTCAGGGCCGTCCAGGTGGCTGAGCCCCGGAGGCGGCCTTCCTCGCTTCCCTCCCTCCGGCTACTCCGCGCGCATGCTAATGGCCGCCCCGCCGCCCCGCGCAGCCCTGGCGGGGCACTCGGTGCCACTCAGGCCGGCAGGGGGGCGCTCGGCTCTCCGCGCCGCCGCTCGCCGGCCTCTCAAAGCGCCTTTCAGCCGCGCCGCGGGCTGCTCTCCGGAGGAGTCTGGAGCCACATAAAGGCGCTTTATGCAGGAGAAGAAGGAGCAGCAAGCGGCGGCAGCTTCAGCTGGGCCGCTTGAATTCGGGAAGGCGCAACAGAGAGGCTCTTTATGCGCCGGGCAGCAGCAGCAGCAGCACCTCGCTCGCACCTTGGCGAGGGGGAAGGGAGAGCCGGCTGGGAGCAGCGCCGGAGACCTGGCGCGCCCAAGCAACGCCTCCCTCCAGCAGGGTCCCTGGGTCGGGCTGCCCCACTTCAGACGGCTGGGACGGGAGAGGAGGTGTCGTCGTGCTGCTCGGGCCTTTCTCTCGCGAAACGAGCCCTCCTCACGTGTAAAAAAAAATCCAATGTATGAGCTGATAAGCGGTGGCCCAAGCTGCCTGCCCCCAGTTAGAAGGGGCGTAGGTGAAGGCAGGCTGGGCCTTTGGGGGTCTTGGGCGGTGGAAAGGAAAGGAAAGCTGGCCAGTGAAGGGTGTCTTTGTCACCTTTCTTAAAAAAGATGAAGGACCCCTGGATGGTTAAGTCCAGTCAAAGACGACTATGGTTGTGACGCTCATCTTGCTTCACAGACAGCTTTCCCGGTCATGTAGCCAGCATGACTAAACCGCTTCTGGCACAACAGAACACCGTGATGGAAACCAGAGCGCACGGAAATGCCGTTTACCTTCCTGCCACAGTGGTACCTATTTATCTACAGTCATACCTCGGGTTGCGAACGCTGCAGGTTGTGCCTTTTCGGGTTGCAGACCATGCCAAACCCGGAAGTACCATAATGGGTTACTACATAATGGGTTTCGGTGCTCGCGCATGCGCAGAAACACAAAATGACATCATGCGCATGCACAGAAGTGCCAAATTGCATCACGCGTGTAGTGCTTCGGGTTGCGAACGCTGCAGGTTGCGAACGTGCCTCCCGCACGGATCACGTTCACAACCAGAGGCATGACTGTACTTGCACTGGTGTGCTTTCGAACTGGCAGAAGCTGGGACAGAGCAATGGGAGCTCATTCCATTATGGGGATTTGAACCACCAACCAAGAGGCTCAGTAGTTTAGACCACAGTGCCACCCGCTCCCCTTGTTCGGTTTGGCAGGTTGTCCTAGCTTACAGGGTGGTGCAACTTTCCACACCAAGTGGGCCGCTGTAGTACTTTAACACAGAACCTGTGGGTCACACACTGAGTTAAATTGCCATATTACAGATGTATGTGCTTCTATTAACAACCCATGACACAATTTTTTATATGAAATAATAATATTGCCAGTGGCCACCAAAAAAGGCCTCTCGTAGGTTGGACCACACTGCCCTAAAATCTCAGGGTTTGTAAGCTGCCTCCACTAGGAGGAGAAGCAAGGTTTGCGAGGCAATTCATAATGTGAAGAATCTCAGCTGCTGTTTGAGGCAGGCCTAAAGATAGGACTTATTCTGTTCTAGTATGATGTTTGCATGTGAGAGGGAGATCATGAGCTCATGCTTTAATATTTAGGTACAGACTGGAGATTGCACTTATTCACACTATAATTGGCCAACAGTAAAGACCATGGTTTCATGCTTGCTATAGACACTAATAAGATTTAGAATAAAACTACGCCAGCATAAATATGCTTCTCAAAAGCTACCTTTTAGCATTATTTAACCAGCACAACTGGTTATACCTCCTCTGGTGTGTACCTTGCTCGTCTGCTATATTTGAGCACTCGGGCAGAGTCGTAGCGTGGGGGGTGCCGGGGATGCCGTGGCCCCAGGAACAATTTTGAGAGGGGGCGCAAACAGGCGCCGCCACAGCAGCCTCCTTCATCAGAGCCTGGCTCCATGCCAGAAGGAGCTGCACCTTGGCTGTGGCGCTTGTGCCTGGTGCAGCTCCACCCCCCGGGTCAGGCCTGACCCAGAGCAGGAGAGCAGGTGAGTGGGTGACAGAACTGCCACCCACCCTCAGCTGTGGCACACCTCATGCCTGGTGGCAGCAGCTCTGCCACCAGGTCACTTCTGACCTGGCAGCATGCCGCTGCACTCAACTACAGTGGTACCTCTGGTTATGTACTTAATTTGTTCCGGAGGTCTGTTCGTAACCTGAAACTGTTCTTAACCTGAAGCACCACTTTAGCTAATGGGGCCTCCTGCTGCCACCGCGCCGCTGGAGCACGATTTCTGTTCTCGTCCTGAAGCAAAGTTCTTAACCCGAGGTACTATTTCTGGGTTAGCAGAGTCTGTAACCTGAAGCGTATGTAACCCGAGGTACCACTGTATGCCAGGAAATAAGCGCTTTTGCCCTAGAGCGGAGGTTTTCAACCTTTTTGAGTCCACAGCTCCCTTGACCAGCTACATTCTTTTTGCAGCTCAGGAGCCCAGTTTGGTCAACCCTTTCCTGCAGAGCTGGTAGCCTTGTGGAGTGTTCCCTCAGCCTCCTCTCCCCTCTGCTTGGGAGTCCTCTGGGCAGCCGCTGCTGCCCCCCCCCCCGTCTCTAAGCTGCCCTCCTGCCCCAAAGAGAGGTGCCTCCTCACATTGCCCCACAGGAGCCTGGGACTTGTCTGTCCATTCCCAACAACAAGGGCTGGTGAAGTGGCTGGCTGGCTGGGCTCCCTCGTCCACTTGCTTACTTACTCCAAGGCCACCTCAGCTCCTGGCAACCAGCATCCTGCGGCCAATCCACAGGCCTCATTTGCCTGGGGAGCCTGTAGCCAGGGCTGCTGCAACAAACAGCTGTGCAAGCCTTTGGGAGGCAGAGATGCAAGAGGGCATCAGAAGAGGGAGGGAAGGAAAGAGGAACAGAGGCCAGTGTTGCCCGTGGCACCCCTGACCATCATTCAAGGAGCATCTCCACCCCCATCGTTCTACCAGGACACTGAGGTCCAGCGCTGAGGGCCTTCTGGCGGGTCCCTCACTGCAAGAAGCCAAGTTACAGGGAACCAGGCAGAGGGCCTTCTCAGTAGTGGCGCCCACCCTTTGGAACGCCCTCCCATCAGATGTCAAGGAAATAATCAACTACCTGACTTTTAGAAGACATCGGAAGGCAACCCTGTTTAGGGAATCTTTTAATGACTGATGTATTACGGTATTTTAATATTTTGTTGGAAGCCGCCCAGAGTGGCTGGGGAAGCCCAGCCAGATGGGTGGGATATAAATTATTATTATTATTATTATTATTATTATTATTATTATTATTATTATTATTTTATTCAAGGCGCCCCAGGGTGCCACAGCACACTGGTTGAAAACCACTGCCCTAGAGTCATGGTATGTGCCTGTATGAAATCTTGGTACACATTCAAAACTTCCATAGCTCTCATTACCCCAGCCACAAGCCTTCTTCTATGGAGCCACCCATTCAGCAATGACTCACCAAGAGTTAAACTATGGAATTAGTCCACCAAATGACATTATGGTCTTCTTACTTGCTGGCGCCAAAGTTTCAAAATAACAACAGTTCAAACACTGAGCGCAGCATCCAGTCCTAAGGGGCACACAGTCAACTGATCAGAAATCAAGTACGGTAGGCATATGCGTGAACGAGCCCTTCGTTAATTTGTTGTTGTTGTTGTTTAAATTGCCATTGAACTTCGAAAAACGTAAGCTGAAATTAGCAGCCCAAACCTAATGAAATTGAAGGGCTTGGCGCCTCTTCGATTCCAGGGGATTGGTATTCCCGCGTCATGAATACATGTAGCTAGTGTTGACTCCTATTGTTTTCAAAATAATTCATTCCTAAGGGTTTATAACTGGGACTCAGAGAAATACGTCAAGTATCTTAGTCTCGACTCTGTAAAGAGAATAAAAACAGGCAAAACGCCTGTGTGTTTTGGCATTACAGTGCATTGTCATATTTTAAACCCTCCCCCCCAACCAGAAAGAAAGAAAAGGCTTTGGCAGATATGATATATGGGGGCAGATGAGCTGGCCTGGTATTCAAAATATTACCCATTGTGTTGTTAATCGCCCTTAACTCAGGCCCGCTTTATGACTATAATAAATCCTTTAATATTAATAAACAAAGCCTCCATTTTCTGTGCTGGTTGTGCAGGTGTCCTTCTGGGCAACCTGTTCACACTGAGATCTCCTGATGTTTCTTCTGCTCTTGGCTAACTAAGCAGGTGCTGTTTTTTTAAAGAAAACAAAACAAAATCGCGCACACAGCCAAATAACAAAAGGCTTGTTTAAATTTGGCTCTCTGAGCAAGGAGAATTGGCTAATTTCTGAAGTGGGGGTGGGGGGTGGGAGGTTGGAAATGGGGGAGGGAAGCGACCAAGCTCTGCTTGCCGGGATATGACATTTCCTGTGGTGAAGCCTGCATTGGCTGCTAATAGAGATCTAATTGATGGGTGAAGTCCCATTTCCGCACTCTCTCCTTTATTGCTCCATCCAGTCTGTTGCAAAATATAAACCTTAATCTGATTGAGCAATTCCTCCAGGATTCAGTGCAAGCTCACAGCCCAGGAAAAAAATCGTTATTAAAAAAGTTAAAGCACCAGGCTTGAATCCCAGAACCTTTGCATGCTTCAAGGGATGGGGGTGGGGGGGGAGGCCTTTTTGACATTTTAACACTTTCTCTTTTTGCAGTCATTCCCTCTTTATGATTATTAATATTGCAAACTCGGGTGGGGGTGCAGATCAGTGACAATAATACCTGGCCCACCTCTTTCTTTTCAAATAGGATTGTCAAGTCTTGTTGGTGGTGGGTTTTTTTTACTGAATTGCATCACCTAAAGCTCCTTGCAAGCTGGATTCTCTCCATCACTCCTAAGACTGCCCCCCCCTCATCAGCACAGATGCTTCATTTGGTATGATAAACCTCATCACACTATTCCTTACCATTTCTCCCGCTGAGGAACTCATTCTGGCAGCTGTAGGTCAAGACAGCTCTTAGTCAATTGCATTCTGTTCTATAGGACTGTACATTAACAATAATAATTCTGAATGCAGGATGAAAAAAATACCCTTTATTCTAAATATACCATTTAGATGTGAATTCAGATTTCATTCATATATGTTACCATGTTTTCCACCTCCATCCTAAAAGCATTTACTTGGAAGTAAGTAACCTTGACAGGATTTACATTGTACTGAGCACAGGAATATTTGAGTGAAAGCTTCAGTACTCTTCTAAAAAGACTGGGGCTGGGACTGAAGGAAAGAGAGATGCAGGGGCTTAAGTCGGTCCGGAAACCATTAATCACAGATCCTGTATTTCTCATTCCAAACGCGAGATGCACTCTGCACATGCTCATGTATCACTACTGTGCAGGTTTTGGTTCTGAGTCATAGCATGGGAACAGCTTCCAGGTTTGAAGCCCTGTCTTAATATGCCCTACTCCCACTGCAAAACACTTTATGATTTTAACAGAACAGTATTTCACCCTCCCATAAAAGGTAAAGGGTAAAGGGACCCCTGACCATTACGTCCAGTCGTGACCGACTCTGGGGTTGTGGCACTCATCTAGCTTTGCTGGCCGAGGGAGCCGGCGTACAGCTTCCAGGTCATGTGGCCAGCATGACTAAGCCACTTCTGGCAAACCAGAGCAGCGCATGGAAACGCCATTTACCTTCCCACTGGAGCGGTACCTATTTATCTACTTGCACTTGACGTGCTTTTGAACTGCTAGGTTGGCAGGAGCAGGGGCCGAGCAACAGGAGCTCACCGTCTCAGGGATTTGAACCGCTGACCTTCTGATCAGCAAGCTCTAGGCTCTGTGGTTTAACCCACAGCACCACCCGCACCCTCCCTTGCTGACTGGTTTATTTACAAGAATGTCATGTTCACACATGAATGTAAATTGCATGGCGAGGCCCCGAGCCCCACCCCATTTGTTAGATAATAAAACACATGGACACCAATATTTTGGGTTAATGGGGTATATAAGGCCACAACTTTATTATTGGTTACAGATGTGAACATTGGAACTGAACTGACTATATATGACTCCTGCCCGTCATGCAGGTCAACTACCAGTAGGGAGAGCCCTGTTGATGTACACCAGGCATGTCCAACAGGTAGCTCGTGATCTACCGGTAGATCACTGGATGTCTGCGGTAGATCACTGGTAGATCATTGGCTCCCCCCCCAAAAAGCTGAACAACTGTGGCTCCCCTAAAAAAAGCTCAACATTTTACCTCCTCCCTGAAAAAACTCAAAAACTTTGACCCGAACCCCCAAAAAGGGGGTAGATCACTGCCATTTTTTAACTCTGTGAGTAGATCGCAGTCTCTTGGGAGTTGGCCACCCCGATGTACTTCAACTGTGAGCTCCCCCAGGGTCACCGATGGGGTCATGGCACAGCCCTAGCCCATACCCGGGCTTCTGATAGGATCCACACCCCCAGATCCCTTTAATGGAATACCCTTAAAGAGGAGAGGCAGGTGAAGGCCCCAACCTCCCCTCCCATCAACCAGGTTTACCAATGCCTAACCACCTAACCTTACAAAGTTGTGACGATTGCTACAAGGCAGGCAAAAACCACATGGCTGGTGCCAATTTGCCAGGTGGGAAAATTCCTACCTGGTCCCCTCAACAGGCGACCAACCGTAATTCATAGCAAGGCCAAGATGGCAAATGCATGAAAACAGGGCGGGAGGGCGGGAGGTCCGACGCAGAAGGAGAAAAGGAGACTGAACCCCTGGGGATGGTTAAATCAGGTAAGCCATGCCCCCTGGTCAACCAGATTGGTCGGCCGTGGAGCGTGATGCTGCCAGGACTCCCAAGGATGTGGGCGTGGCTTACCTGATTTTGTGACCAGCCTGCAACTCCGCCCGCCTGGGAAGGTGAGCGGTTTAACTTGATTGCTCAACGCTTGATAACTAGAATGTGTGATCTGCTTCCATTGGCAAGCATTGCCTGGGGGCAAGGTGATGTTTTTTCTGCTGTTGTGTTTGACGAACATGTGTGTAAACCCGATTCTTTTCATGTTCCTTTGGAACTGCACTATATTGTGTTTAGAATCCAGATCACAGTATTTAATCTGCTTTGATTAAGGGGTGCCACACGAGGATTTTATTGACTAATGAAGCTTCGCCAGAAGAAATTCAGTCTACTGTGTCAAGTGCATAACATTTTTCATTTTTTAAATCAGCCAGGTAAATTCCCTGTTTAACCCTTCAAAAGCTGCATTGTTACAAGGCTTATTGAAATGAAATGAGTGCACAGGGCAGAGCAGTTTGTGCTACATTTTTCTCGGTATTTCTTGTATACTTGCCTGTGAGTATACCTCCAAAATGGTACACTCCCACTCCCCATACAGCTTTGGGTGCTACCAGGAATGTAAAGAACGATAAAGCCATTCTTGACACTAATATCCAATATAATCTGACATGCATTTTATTGAAATCAGATTTTCTAAAATACCCATGCCTGAAATAGCTTGCCTGTGTACTGGTGTCTTTCCGTGAAAAAATATCCACTGATATGAACTGACCAAGATGTTTGTCGATTAACCATTTGACTTTTAATCAGTTTGCTAATATGTTTGAGGTAACTGTTGAAGTGGCTACAGTGATCTGCCTGAATTACACGCGCACCCAGAGACTGCCTGCAAGCCCTGCAGCAACGATCAGATGTGATTAAAATCCAGTTTAAAACTCCCAATCCAAATTCACGATTAATGACACTCCTGGAAAGATTAATGTTTTCAGCCCCTATTGATGTTTCTTTGCAGTCGTTCAAGAATAAGCCTTTAGTTCAGGACCCCCCCAAAAAATATATATATATATTATTAGTGTGACAAGGTTTAAAAAGATAATAAACCAAGAAAATGCCTACAGGAAATGCTGTGATTGTGAGCCACGACTGGAGAGGTAACCTAGAATCTTTTGCAGTGTCACTGAGCGTGTTGGGACCCAAATCTCTGGATCCCAGGGAGTCACAACCCAGCACCAGGCTTGTGGAGCAGGGCGGATGTGATTACTTCTCAGGGTGACCAGTATCGTCACGAACAATTGAACTGCGCAATCCACGATCGGCAGTACGTTTGATTGCATCGAATGGAGCAGCTTACTGCCATGTGAATGTGTTTAGGGTTTGTATCCTGAACGGGCCTATCTATGTTAGGGCACAAAGACTTTTTAAAAGGAGGGGGTGCAGAGTTTGTTTGGCATCTTTGATATCATTATGAGATCACACACAAAAAGCCGCAACTTAAAATCCGTTGGGTGTTTTGAGTGGCTTTTTGCAATGTAATCTTGAATACAGTGGTACCTCGGGTTACAGACTCTGCTAACCCAGAAAGAGTACCTCGGGTTAAGAACTTTGCTTCAGGATGAGAACAGAAATCGTGCTCCGGCGGCACAGCGGCAGCAGGAGGCCCCATTAGCTAAAGTGGTGCCTCAGGTTAAGAACAGTTTCAGGTTAAGAACGGACCTCCAGAACGAATTAAGTTCTTAACCTGAGGTACCACTGTATATCCTCAAAGCAGGCCTTTACAGTTTAAACTGGAGAATGCTCACCTCAAACCAGCACCCAAAATTTCCTCCATCCTCTCCAACTTTGCAGCGTTCTCTGTGACTTTACACGTCTCTGTGATTTTCTGCCACGTCAATGCCCTCCTTAAAAGTTCCACCATTGGATAATTAATTCTCTGCGTGCCCCTTCCTTCTCTTTTCACTCCTCCAAGAGCTTTGTAGTCTTCTACACATCCACATTTGCACCCTGAATCCTGCCCTTGCTGCTTGCCACCATGAGCAAGTCTTTGTAACGGCTTGGTTCCTTCAGGTCCTTAAAGGTTCGATTAAAACTGAAGCTCACTGGATGACCTTGGGACAGTCTTTGCCTCTTGGCCTAACCTACCTCCCAGGTAGGACAATTGGAGGGAGAGAACCATACAGGCCACCTTGAACTGAGATAAATACATAAACCCCATGTACAGAAGCTAGCCAGAAGGCTCTAACATGGTTTCCCACCATATCTGAGGATGAGAGGTTAGTTTAGGGCACAAGGGCAAGGCTGCGCACGACACTCCAACACCATGCGGCTGCCACTCGGCATCTGCCGCCTGAGGCAGCTGCCTAAGGGTAGGGCCGGCCCCACCTGAATGTTTGGGTCTATAATGGGCTGTGTGAAAAGTCTGCTCCTTCCTTTGGTCATGCCACACAGCAGCGCTCCCGGTTCTCCGGGGCAAACTGGGAGATATGAGAGCAGGTTCGTTTCTAACAGTGACTACTACATAATCAGAATCCTCAACTTCTCCCTTTTCCAGAGTTGTTGAGATCTTGCCGCCAATCAGGGCTTGCTCTCCTCTGCCAACTTGCCCACTCCGGGTCAGGTGATTCTCCTGCAGCTCAGAGCACCGTAAGAAATACGTAAGAATGTAGAGGATGCGTTGAACCAAATCTTTACGCTTCCCAACAATTACAGTCCTCGTCATCCTGACAGGTGAGCCTATAGCACCATACAAGTCACCTGGAAAAAGCATAAGGAAGAAAAATGGACATTTGTACTGCCTTTTAACCCAGAAGGCCATAAGACAACAGGCCCATGTCCAATCCAATCCAGTTTTGGAGTAGTATTGGGGTGAGTGTTGATGCGGGACAGTCTTTGCCTCTTGGCCTAACCTACCTCCCAGGTAGGACAATTGGAGGGAGAGAACCATACAGGCCACCTTGAACTGAGATAAATACATAAACCCCATGTACAGAAGCTAGCCAGAAGGCTCTAACATGGTTTCCCACCATATCTGAGGATGAGAGGTTAGTTTAGGGCACAAGGGCAAGGCTGCGCACGACACTCCAACACCATGCGGCTGCCACTCGGCATCTGCCGCCTGAGGCAGCTGCCTAAGGGTAGGGCCGGCCCCACCTGAATGTTTGGGTCTATAATGGGCTGTGTGAAAAGTCTGCTCCTTCCTTTGGTCATGCCACACAGGATGCTGTGGTATTGGACATTTTGGATTCCACGTTGAGGGGTGTGTGTGTGTGTTTCTCATTAGAATCCTAGAGTTGGAAGGGACCACAAGGACCAAAGCAAGAATATTTCGAACCAGTGAGATTAAGAGTCTCGTGCACTACTGACTATCACTGTAATCTTGCATTTGGAATGACGCCTTCTTCCTTCAAAGGGGCAGTTCGTTTACTTAGGGTCTGGGTTAAAGGCGGATCTACACGGATCCTCCACTTTTTAAAAAATAACTCCAACAAATCCAGTGTCAAATCACATCCGGAAGGCATGCCTAGTGCAAAAATCATGAGGATCCGTGTTTTTTAACCACTTTTTTGCGCCTCTGCGGCCCCACGAAACAGTGGATGCATGATTTTTTTGCTGCTGCCTACAGAGTAAGACATGGTCTACAGTATCATGGTGGTTTTATTTAATTTGAATGAAAAAATCATATGAATTCATGAGGATCCGTTTAAAATCAGCTGGATCCGCCTTTTACCCTTTCCCGTTCATTTACTCCAAGATTAGCTCCAGCTCATAATCGGTAACGCCCGGCTTTCAATGCTTCTCCGGGATTAACTTTCTTCAACCCTTCACCCTTCGCTGGCTGAGGTGTAAAGCTGCTGGCCTGGCTGCTCCTTCCCTAAATGTTTGGGGAGGGCCCTCTCCGCCCCTGCGATGTCGACAGCGAAGCGTCCTTTCTCTCATAAAGGCCCTTTTGCTTTTATGCTTTTCTCTGGGGCCTTTTCTCTCTCTTTTATTTCTCTCTCCCTCCCCCCGCCCTCCCCCCCCCCCGAATCTCGGAAACACCAGCGAGCGAGGAAAAAAATAAATAAAATAAAAGCGGTGTGTGCAGGCATTTTTTCCCGGAGCTTTACAAACCTCTCTTCACTTTCGCCCCTCGATAGGTTAAATGAGGCGGAAGGCTATGAAGGGGATTTGAACCGGTCTAAATGATTGATGAAGCCGGGGGCAAAGCGGAGCTTTTTCCGGATAAAGCTCCATACATCCAGGCATAATGGCCGGGTAGTGGCAGGGCCGGGCCGCTTCAAAAGCCGTGGCCCAAGCGCATTGAAGGAAAACAGCGAGGGAAGGTGCTCTGTTGTTACCTAATCAGTTTATGCGCTGAGCCACCAGCCGCCCGGAGGCGCGCGGCGCGGCAGAGGAAATGGAGCGGGTGGAAAGGGGAGGCAGATCAGTCCCAACACACACACACAAACACAAACACAGGGCCCGCCGCCGCCGCCTGCCTCTCTCCCCCACCGTCCCCTGCGCTTCTCTCTCAGCTCCGCTGAAGGGCTGAGCTCGGCCCAGGCAGCTGCCTGCCTGAGAACCCAGCATGGGGCGAGCGCCGTCGCTCCGGGGAGCCGAGCGAGACAAGCAGGGGAAGAGAAAGAAAAAGAAAAAGAAAGTGAAAGTGCCAATGGAACGCTGGCGCTCGGCCGCAGCGCTGCGCCTCCCACGCGAGAGCGTTCCAGGCCAATGGAACCCCTTCTCTTCCAGGCCAAGCCTCCTTCTGCACCTTTGTCATAAAAAGGTAAAGGGACCCCTGACCATTAGGTCCAGTCGTGGCCGACTCTGGGGTTGCGGCGCTCATCTCGCTTTATTGGCCGAGGGAGCCGGCGTACAGCTTCCGGGTCATGTGGCCAGCATGACTAAGCTGCTTCTGGCGAACTAGAGCAGCGCACGGAAACGCCGTTTACCTTCCCCCTGGAGCGGTACCTATTTATCTACTTACACTTTGACGTGCTTTCGAACTGCTATGTTGGCAGGAGCTGGGACCAAGCAATAGGAGCTCACCCCGTCACAGGGATTCGAACCGCCGACCTTCTGATCGGCAAGCCCTAGGCTCTGTGGTTTAACCCACAGCGCCACCCGTGTCCCTTTGTCATAGAACCCTAAAATTGTTAGAGTTGGAAGGGACCTTGTGGGTCCCACACCCTGCTGTGCAGGAATATGCAGCTGAGCCATGTGGAGGGTGGGGGTTCGAACCCGCAACCATGGTGCTATCGGCACCACCGCTCTAGCCAACTGAACTCTCCAAGGCTATTTATTCCAAATAAATAAACCTAAGGAATTTCCTTCAGAATGGATAGGTTTGATCTTCTTGCAGTCCATGGAACTCTCAAGAGTCTCCTCCAGCACCATAATTCAAAAGCATCAATTCTTTGGCGATCAGCCTTCTTTATGGTCCACTTCCATACATCACTACTGGGAAAACCATAGCTTTAACTATACGGACCTTTGTTGGCAAGGTGATGTCTCAGTAATATCAATAAACCTCTTCTAAACAACAATCCACACACTTGAATTAAGCAAGGAACATTTTCTTTTCACTTTTCTTTTCTTTTCTTCTTTTCTTCTATTCTTTTCTTCTTTTGCTATTTCCATGCCACCCCAAATCTCTCTTTCTCTCTTTCCCTTCCATCCATTCTATGGAGGAGATTAGACCAGTCCAAGAATAGTTTTTCATCCCAGTCCTATGGAAGCGCTGTTGTGCCCATACCCTGCTTGACCTCTTAAGGGCAGTTAGGATCCCGGCTGCAAATTTGCAACCTGGCAGGTGATATAGAAGGTTACAGTAGCCTCAGATGAAGACTAATTGAAGTAAATAGCTGGTGGCTTTCAGACTTTATGCACTGATAGCACACTGAGGCAGTAGAACAGGCTTCCTCAACCTCAACCCTCCAGATGTTTTTGGCCTACAACTCCCATGACCCCTAGCTAGCAGGGCCAGTGGTCAGGGATGATGGGAATTGTAGTCTCAAAACATCTGGAGGGCCGAGGCTGAGGAAGCCTGCAGTAGAAGTATGGACTATGCCACTTTGCACTATGGGGTGAAGTTGCTTCAGTTCCCTCGCTTCAGTCCAGCCCTGGAAGCTAGTTTCATTTTGGTTGCAATAAACCTGGACTTAAGGTGTACAACACTGTCAATCAACAAGGAGTATTTTATACATGTTAATTCAGAAGTAAATTTCACTGCATTGGGGCTTACTCCCAGGTACAGGTGCACAGGAATGTAGTCTTAGATATCGATTTGATTCAAGGCAGAATATTTGTGGGTTTGCCCCCCCTTACCATCTCAGAGTATGACTTCAACAGTGTTGAATCTTGACCCATATTGGTGAGTGGAGAATTGAGTTGTACTGTATTCAACATATTTGGAGAAGACCAATTAAAAGCAATGGACTTGGCTAACTTGATTACAATAGATCTCTCCTGATTACGATTTTGTCACTTTGGGCAAGATAAAGCGACAAACAAATTTGATAAGTAACACAACCCACCACTCCAGCAGTATGACTTTTGATTTGGTTGAACTTCCTTTGAGGTCAACTATTTGAGTTGAGTAAACTGGCGGCTGCATTTTCCTACGTGCGTTTTAGAACATGTGTGCAGAAGTGTTCAGGAAATGCTGGTGATTAAACATTTAATTTAAATTACGATGATGCGGCTTACAAGCTTTAATCGGTTTAGTAAGAAGATGCTTGCTCAGAAATTAGAATGTAAAAACAGCCTTGTTGGATGAGACCCAAGGCCCATACAGTCCAGCAGCATCTCTTGTCTGGTCGAGTCCAGTCTGGTCTGGTGAAGGCAGCACCATGGAGAGCTCCTAGTCAGCCACTTGCTCCAAAAAAGGCTGGAGGTAGACTGAAACCTTTTGAGTTGCTCACTCAAGTCCACTTTTCCAGGGCTCAACTCCTATTGTGAGAATTGCTATCCTTAAAGGGTCAGCCCCCTGGCCTTCAAATGGGTGCTTCTTCTGGGCTCCCTAGCCTCCTGTCTTGGTACACTCCCTGCACCGCTGGATCACCAAGGAGCTCAGTTCCTCAGGTCCAGGGAAAGGTGTCTATGAGGCTTCCGTTCCTGGCACTGAGAGCTCTGGTGCTGAGCGATTTAGTCCAGGGGGTTCCTGCCAGCCGTGGATTTAGTGGGCCCCTGGTCATCAGCACCAGGCTTGGAGTCAGATCCCTAGTCTGACTCCTTACCTGGTGAATCTACAACCTCTGCCTCTGTCTTGATCGCTGCTGGACCCTGGGATTGTGGCACATCCAGTTGTCATAGCAGCCAACCATATGCCTATGGGAAATCTGCAAGCAATCCCTGGATGCAACAACAGTTTCTCCTCCCTTACGGCTAGCCTTATCTTCCATGAAGTTGTCCAAACCTCTTTAAAGCCTCTCTAAATTGTCAGCCATCGCTATATCTTGTGGCAGTGAGTTCCAAAGTTCAACCGTGTGCTGTGTGACAAAGTACGGAATCTTCCAACTTCAGCATTGTTACATGGCTCCAGGTTCTAGAATTATGAGAGAGGGAGAAAAACCCGTATCCTTTTTCTCTACCCCACACATAATTTTTTGTACACTTCCATCATGTCCTCTCTAATGTGCCTGGTCTTTGAACTAAGAAAACAAAAACAAGACGTGGTGATCTTTGCTCATAAGCATGTCAAAGTGCAAGTAGATAAATAGGTACCACTCTGGCGGGAAGGTAAACGGCATTTCTGTGCGCTGCTCTGGTTTGCCAGAAGCGGCTTAGTCATGCTGGCCACATGACCCGGAAGCTGTACGCCGACTGCCTTGGCCAATAAAGCAAGATGAGCGCCGCAACCCCAGAGTCGTCTGCAACTGGACCTAATGATCAGGGGTCCCTTTACCTTTACCTTTAAATTCATTTAACTGATTTAATCGATGGAGCAGAATTGGTGGACGCAGGAAACAGCACACCATCTCCCCTTTGTAAACAGCTGCCATACCAGGGTCACCATTCCCTCCAAAGGAATGGAAGGGAAGGGGGGGGTGGACTCCAGCACCCCTCCCTCAGCTCTCCCCAAACCACCAGCAGGTAATTTGCTAAGGGCAACAGGCTTCTCACATCACCCTGCAGTGAGGCTAGGACTTTCGATTTAAAAAATTCAGATGTGATGCTCTTGAAATGAACCGAGACTCCTGTTCCGAACTGTTTGTAATAGGTTTTGTTTTGTTTAATAAGCCGAAGATAGTATGGCTAATGGGCTCTGATGAGAAATTAGTGGGCTTCGTAAACTAATATGAAGTACAATTTAATAGCGTAACTCAACAAACGTTGCACTTTAAAGACCACTGCCACATAATAGGATATGTGGATTTAATAAGAGGAACAATTAAATAAACGGTGTGATTTAAAGGCCTGTGCAGCTTCGAGGGCTCTGCAATTGGATAACCGCTAAATATCATTACAGTGGTACCTTGGGTTACATACGCTTCAGGTTACATACACTTCAGGTTACAGACTCCGCTAACCCAGAAATAGTACCTCGGGTTAAGAACTTTGCTTCAGGATGAGAACAGAAATTGTGCTCCTGCGGCGCAGCTGCAGGAGACCCCATTTGCTAAAGTGGTGCTTCAGGTTAAGAACAGTTTCAGGTTAAGAACGGACCTCCAGAACGAATTAAGTACTTAACCCAAGGTACCACTGTACAGCACTTTGCAAAGGAAAAAGGAAAAGTCCCTGCCCTCTAGGAGCATACAGTATAAATTTCATCACTGCTGGGAGGGAACAAAGGGGAATGAAGGGAGAAGCGATGGTAACAAAGTGAGGTCTTCCTCAAAGGGAGCTTTCAATTTGAACCACCAGCTATACCAGCAGAGTGAAAAAGCTACAGGAATAGTTGCTTGTTCAGACTGTGTACTTCAAGAAACCTGCTTGGTAGGAGATAAGTAAAATAGCAGTGAAAGGCTCTGCCCTCTTCAACAGCATCCCATTATAAAGCAGTAGCAACAGAAGATAGATGCTGCAATGGTTGTTCAGTTTAGCTTGACCCCCCGTCCCTTTGGAATTGGGACAATTACGCCAGTGTTCAGGAGCTCTTCCATTAATCATTGTTTCACTGCACACACACACACAGCCCATAGGAAGTTTGCTAATTTCGGACCACCATACCAGAGTGCTTTCATCATTAGTCCAGAGTCAATACCAGATGCCTCCCCATTTTTTAGCTGTCCAACAGTTTGCACAGCCTTCCATGGTAAATGGATCACACAGCTTAATGGGCAGATCAGTCAAAGCTGGGAACATCTTGCTTGCAAGGACTGAATCATCCCTGGCATCAAGCACATCCGGCTAGTTCCGGCTCTGTTCCTTCCTCTGGTGGTTACTCCCCAAGTTCCTGCTCTGTGACTTGAGAACAGGCCAGCCAGGAGCGAGGAAAGCATCACACACAATCTGCTCCGGACTCCGTGTCTTAACCGGCTCACAGGTTACGGTTTCAAAGACCTATGCGAACTTCCACGTTCATTTGGTCTTGGGCCTCTCAAAACCCTATAGTGGAAGCTTGTTGTTGTTGGCATCCATCTGTCTCAAGAGACAATGGAGTGCACCTCCAGGGGTGAAGCCAAACTGCCGCATTAGCAGGATTGAAGTGACCTGGGCAGTATATGGAGGTCCTGGGCTGCCCACACATCAAGACTCCCCTCTCAGCCTCACTGATGTGGTCAAAAGGAAAGCAGAGAAATACCTTATTTTTTGCTCAATAAGACTCACTTTTTCCCTCCTAAAAAGTAAGGGGAAATGTGTGTGCGTCTTATGGAGCGAATGCAGGCTGCGCAGCTATCCCAGAAGCCAGAACAGCAAGAGGGATTGCTGCTTTCACTCCGCAGCGATCCCTCTTGCTGTTCTGGCTTCTGAGATTCAGAATATATTTTTTCTTGTTTTCCTCCTCCAAAAACTAGGTGCGTCTTGTGGTCTGGTGTGTCTTATAGAGCGAAAAATACGGGTACATTTGACACCAGCTTGGCTGCAGGAGTTGCTGGAAGGAGGTGCACAAAACACCAGCAAACAGTCTTAGGGACTCCACTCTAGATTTCTATAGTATTTACTCCGTGGCCTTTTCTTCTCCCAAAGATATCCCACAAGGCAGCAGAGGTTTAAGACCAGAGCTTTCCTTCTCCTAGATGGGCTACCTTCCCAGGTTGATGAGTCCCATCTGCCCCTCGCTTCCCTAGGGTTGCCATGCAGTGGTACCTCGGGTTAAGTACTTAATTCCTTCCGGAGGTCCGTTCTTAACCTGAAACTGTTCTTAACCTGAAGCACCACTTTAGCTAATGGGGCCTCCTGCTGCCGCTGCACGATTTCTGTCCTAATCCTGAAGCAAAGTTCTTAACCTGAGGTACTATTTCTGGGTTAGCGGAGTCTGTAACCTGAAGTGTATATAACCCGAGGTACCACTGTATCTTGAAGAGCAAAAAAGAGGACAGCCTGAGCCACTGCCAGTCTTTCTTGAAGCCTTCTACACCTGAGAATGACACTCTGCTTTTATAAAAACGGATGGCTGGCACTGACAATAAGAAGCAGAGAGTCGGTTACTGTAGTTTTTCTTCACTTTTTCTATATTTGAGAGCCAGTGGGGTGAGAGCAAGAATGGGTTAGAGCCCTCCAGATGTTGCTGGATGCCAGCTTTTGTCAGCATGAGCCAGTATGGCCAATGGCCAGGGATGATGGGAGTTGTAGTCCAACAACGTGTGGAGGGCTATAGCTTCTCCATCTCTGGTTTAGAATATCGGACTAGGACTAGGACTGGGAAGACCCAGGTTCACATCCTCTTTCAGCTATGAAGTAACCCTGGGTAACCCTCAGACTGAACTACCTCACAGGGTTGTTCTTGCAAGGATAAAAAAGGGGAGAGAGCTATGTATGTTGCTGTTTTTATTTATTTGTTATTCATATATTCAAAGTTCTTAAAACGGCTCTTCGTCAATTAGATATGGGGGTGTTGTACAAAATAAGTCGTAAAAGGGTCATATATAACCATGTTTGTGTAAACTTGAGCTCCTTGGAGAATATATCTGAAAGAAACATAATTTTCCGTTCTGCTTGATCACTATCAAAAGCTCTAACTTTCTGAAGCTTTTGCTCTTTTTTTGCATATTTGCCAGATACCAATTTCTTGATCACTCTGTCCCAAGAGGCATTAAAGATTCTCTGTGTCTTCTCTGTTCTTCCATCTCTTGTCTTTTCTTTCTCTTTTGAGCTTCATCTCTTTCAGTACGCTTTGTCTTCTGTCACACTGCCTGTCCATGAAAAAGTACTCTGTCCAGAACCTTGCGAGCTGTGTAATCAATTAGCTGGAATCGCCAGATCTTGCTCGCCTGAGCAGACAGATATTTTCTCTTTTATAAAACTATAGTCATAGAATCTTGAAAACCATTGTGTTCAGCACACAGATCAAACAGACGGAAATTAGAACTATTATTCTGCAGTGCAATACCAGAGTCTCAAATTCAGCAGTCACAATCCAGCGTAGATTAAGCACACTAACATCACAATCCTACACATATTTACCGAGTCATAAAGTCTATTGTACTTAATTCATCTTTCTCCCAGGAAAACTTCCACAGGGTAGCAGCCTTAAAGTCATTCAGATTAGGGGGAAGTTGAGTGCTTAATTCTGTCATATTGCAGTTATTGGCTTGCAAATAAGTCATACTGATTTCTATTAAAAAACCACATCCACATAGGTGTGCTTAGGAATGTGGTATAAATGGCACAATAATCTTATTTAAAATACTTTGGTGATTATATGAAGCTTCTTAAAATATTGATAATAAAACTTCAAGTTAAACAGATTTGAGTCTCGTTCATTTTGGTAGGAGTTATTAAGTACAAGTTTAACACACCCACTTATATCAATGGGACTCTACGGCGCTCAACTTTGGACACACTGACCCCTGTGATTTGTAAGAAAACCAGCATTGTGGTCAGTGGACAAGATCTAAAAAATAATAATAAAATTTTGCCAAGCTGGGAACTTGGAATCTTTTCTGTATAGTGACTTTTTAATTCCAGTTTTCATAACCTGAAGATCGGACTATTGCTTTTGTATGATGTACGTAGGTGTCTTATGACCTGTACTCCTTGTATTTTGTAAACAGATGATGTATTTCTCCATGGGGGGAAAAATTAAAAAACCAGCACAACCCTCCCCCCCCCACCAAATGAAATAATTACAAATCCCATGGATTGACTCGTGAGCATTAATGCCTGTACCCAGTTCTGTCATTGATGAAGACGTTGGTGCAATCTTAGGGATGTTTACTCAGAAGTAAACTGAGTTCAACGAGGCACACTAGCAAGCGTGTTTAAAAATGTGCGCTTGAGTGCTTAAACTTTGGATCAGAGCCTTGTCTCTGAACGCGAACGGCTCTTTTTATGAACCGGCTAAAATGTGCAGCAGTTTTTGACATCCTCATAACTGCTCGTACGGCTTTAAAGAAAGAAAACTGCAGCCAGAGGAAGGGAAAAAAAGAGCAACAAAGAGTGGCTAGGAAGTGTGTGCTCAGCGCAGCTTGCTGCCTCCCTGCGCCCCCTCCGCTCTCCTTGTCAATGGTCAGTTCTAATAAAAGAAGAACAAAGTTCCATAGCTGCCTGTGGTTCCATTCAAGCCCTCTGTTGCCAGAAAAGCCAGCAGGCCTGTAGCCAGAAGCCAGCAGGCAAAAATTTAACAGCCACGCTTCCCAGTCCTAGTTAACGGCTATCAATGGATCCATAACTCTTCGCCCTCTAGATATGGGGGTCAGCTTTCAATACTACCCCACTGTCGCATACATCGTTTGTCTTGTCCCACATTCAGCTAATTGTGTCAGTCGGCGGGGCGAGGCTATAATACACATCTACAAAAGCACAATGCCAGCAATAATCTCCTGCCCCGTAGCTTTATGTATTTAAGTGCTATTACAAAGTTTCCTGCAGGAAGAAGACCCAGGGGAGGCTCCAGCCCTTACGCAACCTCTCTGCTGGTATCTGCATGAGAGGAGCAACAGGACTGGCCCGGTTTTTTAAATCGGGATAAACCTAGCAAGCATGCTATGGTCACATGCAACTTTGCAGAGTGTCAAGCAAACATAAAATGGAACTTCCTAAAGCATTAAAAGTCAGGGTGTTCTGTCAATGGCTCCTTTTGTTATTGGTGGCCAAGAGAGAACAGAGGTCATGTGACTAAGAACCTAACCATTTGAATCATAATAATAACAATAATTTTATTATTTGTACCCCGCCCATCTGACTGGGTTGCCCCAGAAACTCTGGGCGGCTTCCAACATCTATAAAAACATAATAAAGCATTGCAGATTAAAAGGCTTCCCTATGCAGGGCTGCCTTCAGATGTCTTCGATGATTTTGTATTTGGAGACTCAATACGAATCTAACACTTTTAATAAGAATCATCGTTGTTACAGCAGCAACACGACGTTTCTTCTGGACACAAAAATCCAATGGCCTTATAATAAAGAGAAAGCTGTAGCTGTGGTTTTTGCCTTCAGCGTCATTCTCTGCCCAAGTGTCTGGAATCTATTTCCTTCCAAGATATTAAGATTTATGTTGCATAAGAAAGGACTGCACAATTTGTGACCTGCCAAGCTGAATGCAGCCAACCAGTCATCCATTGTCGTTGGCTGAGGGCTCTGTGCAACGCCTGTTTGCAGGCCCAGGTGGACAGCAAAAAGGACATTCGTGACTGTTTGCCACACATGGCTCAGCAAGCTATGTTTGACAGGAGGGTCCCAGCAGGCTTAAGACGGGCTGGATTGCTGTGAGATAGAAAGGTAGTAATTGCAACTTTCTTTCAGAAAAGCTCTCAACTATTTCGCTTCTGCACTTTCACTGTTGTCATAAACGATGGGTAATAAATTAAACAACAACAACAGAGTTCAATGATCATCAGAATAATTTCATTGCATACAAAGGGAAAATTCGAAGTATTTGCATATAGGCACTGGCTTAGAAACGTGGTCTTTCTATCCTAGTTTTGTGACAACAGCAAAGAAATCATACTGTGCGCTTGAAAGAGTCAAATTGACCTTTATTGTGTATGCATTTGAGTCTGATTGACTGACACATTTGAACCTCGCTTTTACTTCTGATGTTTTTGTGTCTATGATAAATTGTTGGGTTGCTGAAAACTTTGTTAAATAATTATAAAGGTAGGTTTGTTTGTTTGTTTGTTTTCAACAGAACTACAGTGGTACCTTGGGTTACATACGCTTCAGGTTACAGACTCCGCTAACCCAGAAATAGTACCTCGGGTTAAGAACTTTGCTTCAGGGTGAGAACAGAAATCGTGCTCTGGCAGCGCAGCGGTAGCAGGAGGCCCCATTAGCTAAAGTGGTGCTTCAGGTTAAGAACAGTTTCAGGTTAAGAACGGACCTCCGGAATGAATTAAGTACTTAACCCGAGGTACCACTGTACATTTTAACCTAGGTCACTGGCACTAGAAGAAAAGGTAGAAGGGCCCTAACTTGAAACATGAATGAAAGTCATCACATGGCTCTGACCCTCTTTTCTGTAAACTCCAAAACAAAGTCAGGCTGAAAGGCAGGGTAGTGTAGTGGTTAGAGTGTTAGACTAGGGTCTGGAAGGCCAGGATTCAAATCCCCACTCAGCCATGAAACTCACCAGTCACTGCTTCTCTCAATCTAAACCTACCTCACAGAGTTGCTGTGAGGAGAGAGAGAACCATATTTGCAGCATTTTGCTCCTTCGAGAAAAAGGTGGGATATAAACGAAATAAATAAGTGAATAAATAAATAATACTGATACTCTACACCTAAACACACCATCACACAATACTTTTTTTTAATGGCCGAACGAAATGTCACCAAATAATGAGAAATTCTGATTTCTCTTGAGTTCTTCAGAACTGTGGTAGTATTTTGCTATTAAGCAAAAGTGTGGAGTCTGATTGAATTCCCTATGGATATATGGATGGTAAAACTTCACATCTGAATGGCCCGCAGATATATACTGCATACAGTGGTACCTCGGGTTACATACGCTTCAGGTTACATACGCTTCAGGTTACAGACTCTGCTAACCCAGAAATATTACCTCAGGTTAAGAACTTTGCTTCAGGATGAGAACAGAAATAGTGCTCTGGCGGTGCAGCGGCAGCAGGAGGCCCCATTAGCTAAAGTGGTGCTTCAGGTTAAGAACAGTTTCAGGTTAAGAACGGACCTCCGGAACGAATTAAGTACTTAAACCGAGGTACCACTGTATATAGATAGAAATATATGAATGACTTAGTCAATTGTATTCTGACTCACCATCTTTATATTCAAGGCCACAATATGGTTCATCTAGAGATTGTATGTAACGTGAAGGAGATTATGCGTTGAAATATTTTAGTTGATATTTTAGAATGTAAAATGCTATTTTATTTATTGATTGGTTTTACCTTATGGGCTTATAGCCGAATAAAGTATTATCTATCTATCTATCTTAGTCAATTGTATTCTGACTAAGCAACTCCCCCCCCCCCCCGCATGTGTTCTTAAGGTCTTTTTGCTTTTTTTTAATACTATATCACTTTTGATTTTTTATTATATGAAACACCACATCCCACAGGACCATAGAGGGAAGGGACCACCAGTGTTCTCTAGTTCAACCCCCTGCAATGCAGGAATCTTCTTCACCCAACATGGGAGCTCAAAGCCTGAGATTAAGAGTCTCGTGCTCTACCAACTGAGCTATATGCACACACAGTGCTAATGAACTGCCTATTTTGCAGTTTAATGTCACTCTTTAAAAAATAAATAAAGTTGGGTAGGAGAGAAAAACTGGTTGTGAAGTTAAGAGCCACAAAGTGTAGATTCTGAGAGATCACATGTCTAAACTGAGACAAAGCCAAATCTGAGAGAGAGAAAGTAAAAATTGGTGGAATATGTTGTCCTTGGAGCTGTCCTTGGTCCTGTTTCTTTACAGTTACCTGTTCTCAGCTGTTTTCTTTTGATCTATCCAAATATATCTGCCCAGAATCTCATGCGCTGCGTTCCTCACCATAACAGGAACAGCCACCTCTTCTCTCATATATATACTTTTCAAGTTTATATATTTAACCAATTTTATACATTTCACTAATTTTATAATCATTTTGACATTCCCCCTCTTTCTATAGCACCTTAAGTTTAATTTTAATATCTTCTGCATATCATTATTATTCTTTAAATATATGCCCTTATAAAACAGCATGTTGTTACAATAATCCTGCTAATGTTCCTATCTGTTTATAATTTATCTGTAAATATTCAATAAACCATTTCCATTCTTTTACAAAAAAGTTTGTTATCTTGATTTCTTATTCTTCCGGTAAATTTCACCATTTCTGCATATTCCATAAGTTTTTGTACCCATTCTTCCTTTGCTGAGATTTCTGCTTCTTTCCATTTTGGGGCAGATAACATTCTTGCTGCTGTAGTCGCATACATGAATAAGTTTCTATACATTTTAGGTAGCTCTGTCCCTATAATGCCCCAAAGAAAAGCTTCTGGTGTTGTTGTTTTTTACAAAGGTTATTTTAAACAGCCTTTTCATTTCATTAAGTATCATTTCCCAGTAAGCTCCTCTTCCAAGATTAATAATAATAATAATAATAATAATTATTTATATCCCACCCGCTCAGGGCAGCTAACAACAATAAAATAATACAACATTCTAAAATCATTTCATTAAAATTAATTCAACTCAAATTGATGGCAACCATTAGGCTAAAGTTCTGTGAAGATTGCCAAAGGAGGGAGTCAGGCTGTGCCCTGACCAAAGGCCTGCTGGAACAGCTCTGTCTTGCAGGCCCTGCGGAAAGATGTCAAGTCCCGCAGGGCCCTAGTCTCTTGTGACAGAGCGTTCCACCAGATTGGAGCCACCGCCAAAAAAGCCCTGGCTCTAGTTGAGGCCAGCCTAACCTTTCTGTGGCCTGGGACCTTCAGGATGTTTTTGTTTGAAGACCGTAAGTTCCTTTGTGGGACATACCAGGAGAGGCAGTCCCGTAGGTATGAGGGTCCTAGGCCATATAGGGTTTTAAAGGTTAAAACCAGCACCTTAAACCTGATCCTGTACCCCACCGGGAGCCAGTGCAGCTGGTATAGCACCGGGTGAATGTGATCTCACAGTGAGGACCCCGTAAGGAGTCTTGCCGCAGCATTCTGCACCCGCTAGAGTTTCTGGGTCAGTCTCAAGGGCTTAATATAAGCAATGAGGCCACTCCCAGGTGACTTGTGGCTAAAAGACGTGACCTGCCTGCCAGGCTTAAGAGGATGATCACCCCTGTTTCAAAGTCATGGTACAATCTTAAACTTCAAGTGCTTCATTGTGCATGTGGAACATGCCATAAGTGCAGGTGGGGGGGGTAGGTGCCCCATTCTCTTAAACGGCAGGGAATGCCCAGCAAAAAATCAGGGAGGCCAAAGGCATTTACATGTTAAAGAGAACAGAGCCAGCATGATCTGGAACTTTCTGCAGAGCCACCAGAATAACTGGATCAGGTATGCATCTTCTTCTCCTGCCATGCCAGCCAATTAATAAATCACTGAGGTCACATAGTAGTGACCTCAAAGTCGATCTCCCATGGTATGGTAGAGCACATACGTCATGTGTAGAAGGTTCTGAGTCCAAAATTTGGCATCTCCAGGTGGGACTTCTCTGAAGCCACTTCTAAGTTCCTATGTTTGGAAAAATAATACATTGCATGTAATATTTCTGTTACCTTCCCTGTGATCTGCAGAGACCTCCAGTATGGTGCTGTGGACAGATTTCAGCTAAGAAGGCCCAGGTTAAATCTCCATAGCCACAAGCTTTGGTGGGGTGGCTTAGGCTAGTCTCTAACCCCTCAACCTAATGTACCTCAAAGGCTGTTATGAGATCAAAGGCGAGAACTATCCTCGCTTGAGCATGAAAAACGGGCTCTTTTTTATATATATAAAAATGCAATTAACTAACTAACTAATTTGCAAGATTTTTCTTTCCTATTTGGTCCCAATGATTGCTACCATTAATTAGAAATGTGTTCCATTTCTGTTCTTAATTAGATTTGTTCCTATTAATTCAATTCCTATTTTATCCCAGTGCTATACTTCAGAATTTAGTGGTGTTGCGGCCTTTGGAAAAATATTTTCTTTACAAATGTTTTGGTAATTGTCATTTCCTTTGGCATGAGATTCCCCTGCGTAGAACAATTTTTTTCATAATTTAGGCTCCACTAATATTTTTTTGCTAGCATTAGATGGGGCTTTTATAGACACTTCTCTGTAAGTAACACTGGGCTCTTAATCTGTTTGCTACTCAAATGTCTGCTCCTGCTAACCTTTGTGTGTAGACAAAATGACTTTGGACAAGTATTCCTCACTGACTTCAGTGATATTATTCCCACAGGTAAATCCATTTCATGCATGTATGCTTCAATTCAAAAAGAAAAGACAACTGGGACATAATGCTTTGTCATGTTCAATGAAACTTTAAATGTATATAATTTGAAATCCGGTTTTTAAAAGCTATCAAAGATTTCCAAGAAAAGTGTAAGAAATGTCACAGAAGACCATTCTTAACCAGCTCACCATGGGTAGAATTTTCTCCTGTAATTGGCTTAAACATTACCTAAGCCCTGCCCTGGGTGTTACTGGGCTACTCCAAAGCATATTGCCATTTGTACTGACCTCAGTCATTTCAATCAAATCAATCAATCATTTTACTTGTATGCCACCTTTCCAAAGTTAAATAAAATACACGACTGCAAACATAACAAAGGTAGTCATAAGCAATAAACAAAACGACAAAAGCTACACAAGTTGAACCATTTCCACCTACATCATAATGAAATCTAAAATAAATATACAAAATAATAATATCAGTAACAGCAATAGCCCTTCAAAACCCCCTACAAAAACACTCCAGCCTAAAATTGTGTTTAGCAGTCTCGGTTTTTGTAGCTGGAGTCAGTCAGTCAGGCCCTGCCCTCCCAGGTCAGGTGGGGAAAGGCCTGCAAGGCAAGGAGCAGGTCTTCCAGTACTCGCCGCCAAGATGGTTTTTCTTACTAACAAAAATGCTACGCTGCAGCAATGTAAGCTATGCAGACCCTTGCCTTTTAGTAAACCATTATGCTAAGTATTCTAGTCTATCGTATAGTCCTAGCCAAACTGAAGGCATCCCCGTAGAGCAGTTGTGTCCTGGCTCTACCATCTTGGACTATCTTCATCGCAGTTCTAGGCTGGATGATCTGAACAGTCGTCTCACATGGCTGCTGGCGCAATCATGTTCCAAGGAGCATGCTGGGTCATCAAGCTACTACACAAGCTTAGGAATGACATTATTTACAACCATTTCCTGCATTACCAAAGCCTAATTCATATGTTACTAAGGAGGAACGAGAGGTGCAAAACCCCCACCTTGGCCTCTTATGGTCTGGATCCATGTTACCTTGGTAACAGAGAGAATAAATTGTTTCACACGAGCTCACTATGATCATGTTACCTATTACTGAAGCATCTCTGGCTTAGAGTGGATGACTCCAGTGTGGGAATAAATGAGGTGCTCAGAGTGATCTTGTGTTTCCGGTTGGTCACCCTGAGAACAGTAAGCTGGTCTAGTTGGCTTCTGGCCTGATCCAGCAGCAGTGTTTTGCGTTGTGTAGGCTCCTATTTGTTATGTGCAAATAGCTTTAGATACCTATTAGGTCCATAAATTACCATATAGCATATATTCAACACAAAAAAGTGACAATTTGTTGTTGACAGCTGGACATATAAAGGGCCCCATTACCTTCAGTAGCTAAATAATAATAATAATAATAATAATAATAATAATAATAATAATAATAATAATTTATTTATACTCCGCCCTCCCCAGCCAGAGCTGGGCTCAGGGTGGCCAACACCAATAAAATTACAATAAAACATAATAGGGGGAAACAAACAAACAAACAGTTTATTAAAATACAGATTAAAATACAATTTAAAATGCAGCCTCATTTTAATAGTAGCCCATAAATCAAAACCATAAGGGGAGGGAAACATAAGGGTCAGCTGAGTCCAAACCAAAGGCCAGGCGGAACAGCTCTGTCTTGCAGGCCCTGCGGAAAGATGTCAAGTCCCGCAGGGCCCTAGGGCCTCATCAAACCTAAATCCGGCCCTGACAGCATGACATGACTGGCAACCCACAACCATTGGGAGTGTAGCCCAAAACGTCGCACATTGCTTCTGGGATACACTGCGTCTTCACCCCCCATCATTCAGCCCGGACACTGAGGTCCAGTGCTGAGGGCCTTCTGGCGGTTCCCTCACTGCAAGAAGTGGAGTTACAGGGAACCAGGCAGAGGGCCTTCTCGGTAGTGGCACCCGCCCTGTGGAACACCCTCCCACCAGATGTCAAAGAGAAGAACAACTACCAGACTTTTAGAAGACATCTGAAGGCAGTCCTGTTTAGGGAAGCTTTTAATGTTTAACAGACCACTGTATTTTAATACTTGCTGGAAGCCACCCAGGGTGGCTTGGGAGACCCAGCCAGATGTGTGGGGTATAAATAAATTATTATTATTATTATTATTATTATTATTATTATTATTATTATTATCCCATGCGAGGATCAGGCTTGCAACCTTGACATTATCAGCACCACGCTCTAACCAACTGAGCTCTCCAGGCTGGCTTATCACGAGAGCTAAACTGAACCTCCATGTCCAGGGCCACTGTATCTCTGAACACAAGTTGCTGGCAGACAGACAAGGCGGGAGAGATGTTGCCTTTTAGCTGTGCTGGTACATTTCCCATCTGGCCGCCCATTGTTGGAGACAGGATGCTGAATTGTCAGATGGATGCAGCAGGGTTCGCCTTACGCTCTTAGGACTGGAGGAGGTGGAGGCAGCAGCAGAGCACATATGATGGACACCAAACCTTCATCGCAAAATGTAATTGAAAGGAAAGGCCGACCAGAGGGGGCTTGTAGAAAAACCAGACCAAGCTTGAGCTCCGCTCCATCTTTGCAGAGAAAGAGACCTCCTAATTGAGATAAATATCAAGCTCCAAGGACCAGCCAATTCTTTCCCATATAAGGCTCTTTTCAGAAAGTAAATCTATTTTGTAAATGAATAGCTACAGGAAACCAGCTTTCCACTGATACCTTAAAGGCAGCTGCTTGAAGCATGTAAAGATCATTGGCAAACCCCCCATATATATATTTTTTTTCCCAGAGGACGCCGTGGCAGTCTCTTCCATATGTACACAAACATCCGCCTTAACCCAGAGCATAATTGTGGATAATTCAATGTTCAGATTCGATAATGGATGCTCAAATAAATATGAGAATTCCAAGCAAATTTCTGCAAATGAAAAAAGATTTCCTCTGACATAATGGCCTGGTGCAAGGCTGTCTATAATGAGCCGTAATTTGCCTGGAAGAGCATTTTGAAAGGGGTTGATCCGTGCGCTGGAAGAGCGGTGAACTGCTCTGAGACGAGAAGCAATGAGCCAGCCTGCCTCGTCTCCAAGGAAATTACGCCACCAGCCAGCCAAATTTCTGACAACTTCCATAAATTATTTCGGATTTTCATATTTCAAATTTCATCTGCATTCATCATGTGCGTTTGACTGGGGAAAAAACGTCTAGGCAGAGCCTTTGCTAGTATTCAGTGCGGCAATCCCAGGAGCCTGGCCTGGGACGAGATAATTGAATTTAGTTTTGATTAGATTATTCTTCCTGCAGTCTACTGCCAATCTGAAGTATTGTGCCTTCTCTTCTACTTAACCTTCCTGCCCTACGCCTGTTCCAGCTTGCATGCAGCTCTCTGTATTGTAGAATATATTTGAACAATCAAACTTAGGAGTTATTATTTTGCTTTCCATTGTCCATCCTTATAAAGGCACACATCTCTCACTGTGTTCCCTCTTCCCAGAAATCAGATTACTTCTTTCCCTCCTTTTCCTGGTCTTTTATTTTATTTTTTTAAAAAAGTTTATAATATTGTTTACCATTTTCAGTGGAAAATGCCCAGTAATTTGGGATAAGGGAGAGGGGGATTTAAAATAATTGCTTGAATCTCTCAGTGATGCAATATGCCCTAAATAAGAACCATCTCATAAATATCTATAATAATCACTGAGCAATACACAGGGAGACAAGAGCAGATAAAGAATGAAGAAATCCGTCTGTTATAAGCAAATAATTATTGATAACCAAAGGGATTAATCAACAACCCCTTTACCAAATGATCAGTGCTCCTGCTAATAAAAACTTTGGGAATGACCTATCAAAAGTAAGGCATTAGAAATCCATATTCTGGATTTCTCAGCAGAAATCATCACCAAGATTAGCCTTACTCAAAAGCTGTCACAGTAGCAAAATATTATTGATAACTCTTTTATCCTGAATTTTATTTAAATCATATTTAAATATATGTCAAGGCAATTAATAGTATTGAGAAATAAAAATCACATCCACACATCTTTAGGATTCTGATTGTTCTTTGATTCCTTCAAAGAATTCAACTGTATTTCTACATGTTTATGAAGCAGAATGTCCACAGCTCATGTTATAGTCTAGATTCTTAGAAACCCATATAAATTAAACAAAACTAATGTTTTATTTTAAGTAACATCTATCACTTCCCTGTTATTGGTTTATTTCTTTTAAAAAATATAGGACTATTTGATGCTGTTGTGTCTGAGCTGAGGAGTTTAGGTTCTTTATTGTTCTCCATTTTGATGAAAAACAATTGAATTGGGGGCTCTTATATTGAGTTTTGTTCAGTAAATATCCTGAAATCATATTTTTGTTAGAAACTATCAATAAATCTAGTCTAAGAAAAGTAATAAGATACAAATATGAGCAGGACCTTTGCAAAGGAAATATCAGAAAGAGAGCAAACCCATAAAATATATTAGGGAATGGGATTTCTCCCTTGTGAAGGAGGGAAGGAAGGAAAAGGGGGGGAAATATCTGAATTATGTGGCATTTTTAACACTGTGCTTGAAGCCAGAGGAGAGTTCAAGGCAGTAATTATACAGAATGTGCCCATTTGCTTTGTCAGTAGGAATGTGTTGCTTTTTCAAAGGCTTGTTACTGACGAGTTTCTTTCATTAACAGAATTTACAGAAACAAAGCATTTCAGCGCACAATGTCTTTTGCTGAGATCACCACCAGTTCAAGTAGAACATAGAAATGTAACTGTGGACCCTTAACACATTTATATTTCAAGTGTATAGGCTAATGTGAAGCTTAAAAATCCATGGTGAGTTGTTTACTGGACCCAATCCTGACAGCCTGTCTCAGCTTGTGGTTACTTTTGCCTGTTGAATTCTCTGGGCAATTAAGCAAAGCTAAATTGAGCAAGTTTTGCAAGACGAGGTTTCAAGCGACAGCTCTGTTAGATAACGAAAAATACAGCATTTCGACAACATCTCATTGCTTATTTCAATCGTAAGTTTCTAACACACAAATACCATATTTTCTGCCTTATTGTTGTGCTGCATAGTCACAACGCGTCCCTTATCATAATCTGGGCTATCCCATTTTTGCCCTATCAAGAACTGCTTCTCTCAAAGAGTAGTCATAAAAAGTGTTTGTTTTTCCATGTAGATGGTCATTGTAAGGTGTGTGTGTGAGGAGCTAACTTCTAAGAATTCTGAGACTGATTCAAAATCATCTGGAACCAATGGAAAGTAATAGGCTGGTTTAGGTGCTTACTGGCATATCTTAAGCCCATAATTTTGCCAGTGGTTTCTTTCCCCCACTTTCACGTAAGCTAAAAAGATACTATTTCATTGCGACAGATGCAAATCATTTACTGGACACACTTGTGGCCCACTGAAAGATTCCAGGTAATTTTGGAACCCTGCATACACTTAATTAGAACGAAATTAACTGCAGAGACCTAAACGGCGACAAATAATGTATTTGCAGGCTAATACACGCTTAATTCAAGCACAACACAGGCTTAATTCCAATTATTAGTGGGGGAGCCCGGAGTACATTATTATTTAAAGGCACACCATGCTAAACAGTGTATACAACATGAAAGCATAATGCGGTTAAGTGTAGTTAATTAAAATGAGTATTCATAATCATGTTCTATGAAATGCAGTAGGAAACTGTAAAATAGACTTCGGTATGTGTGTGTGTGTTTTCTCATTGTCACCAAGAGACATGAAATCCTGGCTCGAACCCTTTCTAGCTCTAGAGGGCAAATCATAAGTAGCAAGTGCTGAGCCCCCTTCAATTTTCTCACCCTTGAAATCGATGGCACAGTGTGAGCCTGCGAGGCCACAATCTGAGACCTGGTTGAAACATGAATCTGGGTGTATAAAACAGACACACACTTAGGCAGGGTTCCACAAAGATGGCAACTGACTTGGGTGAGTTTGCATGCAGTGCAGACACATTGCCTCGGGATTTTGCATGTGTCAAGTGGAACTATGCATAGCTAAGGATTTATTTATATTTTTTTTACACACCTGGGATTCCATTTAAATAGGACCTTGAATTTTCAGCACCAAAAGTGCTGATTATGATTATACATGTGGGGTGGGGGGGAGAAGGCCATCTGGATTTCCTGCCTTGGGCAACATGATGCGCAGGGCCCACACTGCAACAGCGCTCACGCCCAATATGTTTTCAAGACTGAAATTTAAATAACATTGCAAGTTTCAAAAACCAAGCTTTTGAATTTTCTCTTTTACCACTTTGACAGTCGTGACTCCCCTCCCGTAATATTGAGAGCTGTAATTTGCTGGGAATTGTTATGACGCCTCTCACAAAACCACAATTCCCAACATCCTTGACAAACTACAGTTACTGGGATTTTTTATTTATTTATTGGAGGAGGGAAAGCCATGAATATACAGTGGTACCTCGGCTTACAGGCGCTTCAGGTTACAGATGCTTCAGGTTACAGACTCCGCTAACCCAGAAATATTACCTTGGGTGAAGAACTTTGCTTCAGGATGAGAACAGAAATCGCTCAGTCGTGGCATGGCGGCAGTGGGAGGCCCCATTAGCTAAAGTGGTACCAGGTTTAGAACAGTTTCAGGTTAAGTACAGACCTCCAGAACGACTTAAGTTCTTAACCCGAGATACCACTGTAATGCGGCATAATCAGTGCTCCCCCCCCTAAAAATTTTTTTTAGGGGTCCTCTCATTTTGACTCAAGAAAACCACCATTTTATAGTTCAAATCAGGAAAAATAAATACAGTAAATGGACAGAAGTAAAAAGATTCACAAAATGGTCAGGGGTATGCGTACCCCTGCATCCCCCCAGAAAAAAGCACTGGGTATAATATTTAAATGTATGGTGTGGTTGAAATCTTTACTATGTCAATCTCTGCTATGCTGCAGTGCCACCCATATGGCGGCCAAAGCTGGAATTGCAGCCACTGGGACCACACAACTTTGCTCTGTACAACCCCAGCTTCAAAATGTGAGCCTTAGTCTGCAGACTCTCCACGTGTCCCAATTTTCCAGGGGTGTCCCTGATTTGGAGAAGATGTCCTGCTTTCTGATTTGATCCTGGAATGTCCCGCTTTTCCTTAAAAAGGTAAAGGGACCCCTGACCGTTAGGTCCAGTCACAGACGACTCTGGGGTTGCAGCGCTCAACTCGCTTTATTGGCCGAGGGAGCCGGCGTACCACTTCTGGGTCATGTGGCCAGAATGACTAAGCCGCATCTGGCGAACCAGAGGAGCACATGGAAACGCCGTTTATCTTCCCACCAGAGTGGTACCTATTTATCTACTTGCACTTTTTGGCGTGCTTTTGAACTGCTAAGTTGGCAGGAGCAGGGACCGAGCAACAGGAGCTCACCCCATCACGGGGATTCGAACCACCGACCTTATGATTGGCAAGCCCTAGGCTCTGTGGTTTAGACCACAGCGCCACCCGCGTCCTTTCCCCTTTTCCTTAGGATGTCCCATTTTCACTGGAGAAATATTGGAGGGTATGGAGTTATCTAACCCCGGAGCCATCTGAAGGCAATCCTGTATAGGGAAGATTTTTTAAAATAATAATAATAATGTTTTATTATGTTTTTATATGTGTTGGAAGCCGCCCAGAGTGGCAGTTTGAAAATAGGGACGTCCTAAGGAAAAGTGGGATCAAATCAGAAACCCGGGGCTGTCCCTGGAAAATAGGGACACTTGGAGGGTGTGTTGTTGTGCAAGAGAATGCATAAGCAGGTTGCTGGTAGCTTTGCTGCACAATAGATTGTGAAATCTGCTGCACAACGAGTTTTTTCATGTGCAGCAGTTGCATGGGGACCCTCTGTTTCCCAACATTAAAATTAGTCCATCTTGCTCCGTTAGAGAGCCCTTGCTCTGGCAGACAGGGAAGAACCCGTTAAGCTATCAAAGTCTTCTTCACTCAAAGAACTCTGGGGATTTTAAGTCCTTGAAGCGGGCTAACAAAACTCACCCTTCCTTTGTATTATTACAAGATTGCCACAATCTGTTTGAGGCGACGATGCCAGTGAAATTAGTTTTTAAAAATGGGTCTCCGTTGCATGTATGTCTGTGTGTGTATGTATGTATGTAAATAAAGAGGGGGGGGAATGGCTGATAGGTACAAATATTCTGAAGGGAAAGTAACTCCAAGCTCTCTATAAATTGAATATTTTAATACAAGGATAGCAATGCAAATATTACACGTAAACACAAAAGTGTCCTGATTCAACGCATTGGCCATTTTGTTCCGGGTTCCAACATATCCCCCAGGGACCTGATTCCAACTAGCTATAGAATCCAAGAATCAATGTGTTTATTCCTTCAACAGCGTGCCCTAGGTCACATGCAAATAATTATTGCTGTTGGTCAAAATCGTGTGAGTATCGGAAGCAATGACTTACCCAGACTATAGGTGTGCAGTACAATAAGCTTGCAAGCATTACGCTGACTATGCCAGATAATCAAAGCAAGCCAACGGTGTCCTTTTATATGTCTAAAGAAGTGTCAATAAGTTTGACACCCGGTATGTCAGTTTAAGGGCTGCAATAACAGAAAAATAAGATCAACTCTGCATTAAGTCAAAATCCAAGTACGAATCCGGTTAACCTATTATTCCTTATCAACCTCCCCCCACAGCAAATACTATATAGAGATGATCGCAAGATGCCGGGACGACCAGACTGATCCACTTCCTGATGAAGGTTATTGTGTTCTCATTATGCAGCATCACATCTGGCCTGGCCAACTGGGACCCTAAGAATCCCTAATATATTAATAAGACTTACACCTCCTCAAATTGCATTTCGTTTGATTAACTCTCGCACAGCTGGTCTTAGACGCCTTTTTTTAAAAGCCAATTTTATAAGCTGATGACACACCAAGTTAATCCTGATCATCTTGGGAAGTGGATGGGCTGACACCGATCGCAACCCCGCAGCGCCATTTCTGGAGCACTTAAGCCAATGGCCTTTCTCTAGAGTAAATGGTCCCAGGTTCTGAATCTCAGCCTTGACTGGAACGCGTCTCAAATATCGATCTTTTGGGTCGGTGGCTAATTGATAAGATGAGAGGTAGCACTAGGGTTCAAGTCGGCTGAAGTGGAAGCCCTGTTTCACAATCTCTCGTGGTTATTCCGTGGTGAAAGGCACTCTGCACATGTTCAGGGGCACTCCTTTCCTTATTATCATCTCATATGTCTCTGGCACGGAATGCAGTCTGAGATCTGAGCCCTGATTAGTCCTGACACGAATTTAAGTCCTGTTTCTGACACGCTTTGAGAACAGAACGCAACCAAAATATCTACCACGAGTGCCACTCTTTCTTTTAAAATTTGTATAATGCAACCATTTACTGAGCACACACACTGCATTGCATTGCACAATCAGGGCAAAAGCCAGCCAAAGTAAAGCACTTTTAATTCACATGCTGAGATCCTCCACTGAAATAAATGAGACTTAAAATTGTTTAACCTCCCCGGAGCATTGGGAAGTTCTGGGCTATCTTCACAGAGTCAATTTCCTTTGGAGCCATAAGAGCACCAGAGACTTATGATGTCTGAACTAATCAGTTTATTTGCAAGTTGAATGCTGCGGGGAGCAGATGGAAGTGCCCAGGCAATGCAAAATTTGCAACAGCAACAGCAGCTTGGAAACAAATTTCCCCCCATAAATTCTCTTAGCAACTTTGGGAGCAAAAAAACTAATTTTAAATTGCTGCTGCTGCTCATCATCCTTCATTTTTATTTTCATTCAATGCTATTTTGCATCCAGACTTTGTCAAAGAAACTCAGACCACAACCCAGCGGGTGGGTATGGCTTGACCCATATTAAAGATACCTGAAATAGTCCATTTTTTCTTTATACCAATCTGCTCACCTCTGGAATGATCTCCCTCCGATCTTTAGCTTATCAAGCAATTTCATCAGTCAGTGAAATTGCAACTCTTTGTCCAGACTTTTGGACAATGTGAAGTGTATTGGGCCCTTGAATTTCTGTTGCTTGCTGGTGGTTTCATTTGCAATTGAATGCTGTGTTTTGTTTAATTTTGGATTTGGATTGTGTATATTTCCACCTCTGGCACTGTTGGGTGAAGGGTGGATTAGAAATAATAATAATAATAATAATAATAATAATAATAATAATAATAATAATACAAGCAAATAAATAATGCCTGCTTTAGGCTTACAAAAAATGAAGCATATGAGATCAGAACCTCCCAAAACCACTTTCAAATGCAGAATAATCCAAGTTCCTACACTAGGACTTCGCTCTGCCATAACCCAGTACTGTTGTTGGTACTACTTACATCATTAGCTGTGCTCATGTAAGCTCATGGTTCTTGAGAGAGCCACTGGTATATGGTAACTGCACCAGTTCTATAACACACAAACCAGCTCTCCAAGAACTGGACAGAGCTAGGTCTGTTTAGCTAGCATGCTGATTCACAATGGCAGGCCCACAACTGTCTATTAACTGATCAGCAGACCACGGACCCTCCAAGTGTCCCCATTTTTGAGTGACAGTCCCAGATTTACAGAAACCGTCCCGGTTTTTAATTTGATCCTGGAATGTCCCGCTGTCCCTTAGGTCTTAGGACATCTCTATTTTCATCAGAGAAATGTTGGAGGGTATGGAGTTATGCAACCCTTGAGCCAAGGAGATAAGTAACTATACAACCTTTAGAAGACATCTGAAGGCAGACCTGTATAGGGAAGTTTTTTCAATGATTAATGTTTTATTATGTTTTTATCTCTGTTGGAAGCTACCTAGAGCGGCTGGCGCAGCCCAGTCTGATGGGCGTGGTGTACATAATAAAATGATGATGGAATAGGACATCCCTATTTTCATTGGAGAAATGTTGGAGAGTATAAAACCATTCTATGATGATCTTAGTTATCATCATCATCATACTAATTAACTTAGGCTGCAATCCTGTAGTCATCTGGGAGTAAGTCTTGCTGAATTCAGCGCCACTTGCTGCTGAGTAGACATGTATAGGATTGTGCTGGTAAACATTTTAATAATCTCTAGATAATTACTTTAGCCACAATTGATTTGTGAACAGTCCTACCCAGAACTTCTGGCTTTGACATAATGCATCCGCTGACACTGATCACCTTGGTCGATGTTGCCTCTGTACCTCTAGTGGACTTTTGGAATAACTCAGCTTTAAAAAAGGAACAAAACAACACAGCCTCAGATGCTTTGTTCCTGCAGCTGAATGGTGGTATCCAAATAACATTGTTTGCTCGAGAAGAAACACAATCTATACATCCCCTGCTAGTGAAAAATGCAGAAGCCTCTTTGTCCAGCAACAAACAAGACCCGTGGAGATCAATTCTTCCTTGCCAGCCATTAGGTGTCAGTGCAGTAAATGGGAATTATAGACAAATGGTTTTAAAAAGAGAAACCATTACTAAAGAAAAAGGAGGGGGGAAGCATCTCTCTCTATATAAAGAGAGTGATGGTTGTTGTAGAGCCTTCTAATGGGGCCCGGCCCACAATGCATTGCCAAATGTTTGGCTCTACAAACACAACGGTATTTGCTTTGCCTCAACAAAGCCCAAACCCTCTGGAGTGGTTTGAGGAAACCCAAACGTTTCCAGATACTCCCAGAAATTCTTTGTACATTTTTAGGAAGGATACAAAAAACTTAGGGACAAAAGGCACAAGATGACTCCTCTGAACAAAACAACTTCCTCTTCCCTTTGCCAAAAGCAAAGTAGCATCAGCAGTGAACAGGAATGCATATATAATGTTCACAATTAAAGATGAGGTTTCATTTTACACCCATGACAAAAATTCTGAATATATCTTGGTGTATCGAATCTACACATTTGTAGAACCTAAAAGGAAATGTCATTGATTGAGGGATGTCTTCGATTCTAAGGGACTTTCCAGAACATCATTTTTTGAAAACGGAAAAAACAAAAACTGTCACCACCCAGTATTCTCTCAACTAGGGATTTCAATGAAAGTTGCTCCCACATAAGTGTGTATAATTGTACCTATGTGGAAACCTGGCCTGTACTGTGCTTTTTAGCCAACTGCGCTTCGCAAGAACATGTATCTCACACCACAAGTGTGGCAACAATGGATGGGCTAGGCAGGAGATGATATTTTCCTAGCACAGCTCCCGCCTGTGAAATTTTGACACCTGAGGCAAACCACAAAATGGCACCTGCCTCCCTGCTAGGGAAGAAGGGGTTAGCGAAGATATACGTAAGGGACAAGCTGGGAAGAAAGAGCTACAACAGGATCTGCTGCCCCTGTTGATCCTGAGGTGATCACCTCACCTTGCCTCATGGGTGGGCCGGCCCTGTTCTAGCAAGGCAACTTTACCCTTTGAGCACTGAAACAGTGCAATAGTTCTGCAACACAGAAGTACTATACAGTATTTGACAAAAGGGTTTATTCATTTAGAGTACTTCCAGAATATGGGACCTTTGCAAACCACAGTGCCACACACAAAAGACTCTTCTGGCGGGTTGCTTTCCAATCAGCAGCAGGTGCCCAGAGTAATGCTTGGATTTTCAGGTTCCCCTGGAAGTATCTTGAGACTGATTGTACTTTGCTGCATTAAATAGCAAGGCCAATGAGAAAATGCAGTGCTGCCACTTTAACTGGATTTCTACTGCTTTCCAGAAGCCTCTAAGCAAACCAATTGACGTTTTTCACATGCAGTGCTGCAGGAGTGTAAAATTATTCCAAGTTGAAAACAATATAAAATATAAAATTATTGTTTTTTAATAACTACCAATATTTTTGCTTATTTCTTTATTAATACAAAGTGCACATAATATACAAAGTGCCAAGATGAACCACAATACACACAAAATATAAATAACACAGGCATATTTAATTACAGTGTTGAACAAGATATGTGAACGTTAATATCAATACAATCATTTGTTTCTGAAAAATCAATAAAAGGATAGTGTTCTAGAGCAAATTTTTCATTATGCCACCTTCCATCTTAGTATCACATTTAAATCTGTTGCACAGTAAAGATGTTGCCTATTGAGTCTTTACAGGTCAGGATTGGTCCATCTTTTATTCTTTTATTTTTATTTTTGCTAAAACTGCTTTAGTAGCTGTTAAGGAGTTAGAAGTCATTGGACACTGGCTCAGAAATTAACAAATGGGGATGTTCAGGTAGCAGGGCTAGCTGTACTATTAGACACAGCAACATGGCACCTCAGCAGATGATTTTGGGCGTTACAAAATATAGGTGTGAGAAACCTTTGGGCCTCCAATTTTTACTGAACTACAGCTCCCTTCAGTGGTCATTGGCCATGTTTGCTGGGGCTGATGGGAGTTGTAGTTCAGCAACCTCTGGAGGGCCAACGGTTCCTCACATCTGTGATCTGTTTATGAAATAATCTAAGTGCAATATTATGATTGTGTTTCTATGACCAAGGAGGGGGAGAGGTGCTTGTGGGATTTTCTGCCAGGTGCCAAAATAATATTTCCAGTCCTAAGTAGTGTGGACTTTGACTTGTGATGAGAGGCATCATTTACTGTTCCACCTCAGGCAGCAAAAAATACTGGTCCAACCCTGTCATGTAGCACAGCTTGGGACTGATAGGATATAAAATCTGAGAAGCAACAACAAAAGACCCCAAAAAAGGAAGGAGACGAAATGCCACCACTACCACCAAACTGTCAACATGAGCCCAGTAGGATTTTGGATTTGGTAATTTCTCCATCGTAGGTATCTTCTGTCATTAGTTTCATCTAGCTGAAAACTATCAAACATGTTTAATACTTTATTATCAGCAAATATCATTGTTTTCTTTCCCCTCCTTCAAAAGGAAGATCTTCTCTGCTTTCAGGCAAACAATGGAAAATGCATTTAATGAATTTAAAAGGGACGCGGGTGGTGCTAAACCACAGAGCCTAGGGCTTGCCGATCAGAAGGTCGGTGGTTCGAATCCCCGCGATGGAGCGAGCTCCCATTGCTCGGTCCCTGCTCCTGCCAACCTAGCAGTTCGAAAGCACATCAAAGTACAAGTAGATAAATAGGTACCACTCCGGCGGGAAGGTAAACGGCGTTTCCGTGCGCTGCTCTGGTTTCGCCAGAAGTGGCATAGTCATGACCCAGAAGCTCCCTCGGCCAATAAAGCGAGATGAGCGCCGCAACTGGAGCTAACAGTCAGGGGTCCCTTTACCTTTACCTTTACCCAGGCATTAAAATCAAGCTTACATGTTTGCTTCCTCCCCCCACCCAATTTTTTGTTTTTTATTTTGCATTCTGTAATGGTTCTTCTTCTTCTTTTGTGATTGCTTGCATTTGGGGCAATGAAGACAAACAGCTTAGACCTTGAGCAGCACATGGTCCAGTCAGATAGATGGCATCTGGGAGGACTTGAAGCTCCCTCCACATTCTATAGGGAAAAACAGAGCCAGGTGCACTTCTGCAGAAATCAAATTAGCCGCAAGATGCCACATCCAATTGTAGTAAATTGATGTGAGAGTTTGTGATGTCTATAGCAGATCTTACAACAAAGGTCAACGTGCAGAGAGATAGACAACAGGCTGCTATATAGCAACTTGTAATGGAGCCTAACAATAGCAGAGAGCCTGGAAAATGCAGACGGGTTTCTTAGAACGGCAAGAGCATCCTGCTTTAAGGAAGTTGCTTAGCTGCACCGGCCATCCTGCTCTCTACATTCCCCCCAATAGCAAAATCTGAAATTAGGCTTCCTTAGAATATTTACACTTGAAACAATCTCTCATCAGCTTGAAGAAGAGGCAGCACTTAATGTAAGCACAGTTTCAAAGCAGAGGCAACCAGGGAGAGTTGTGAGAGATGCTGTTATTTGGAAGCAAACATTATTATTTACTTCATGAGTGTCATGTGGAAGGGGAGAACCACACACACACATTGACATATTGAATTTACCTATCATGATAGCTGCTCCACTGTCTTTCGTCTGACGCTAACAAGTTTGCATCATGTTTTATGACACGTAACTAGCTTTCATTTTACGTTATCGAATTAACTTCGAAGACAACCAGAGCAATCCGAATGTTTTCTTAAATAATACGGAGGCAGCATACATCACATTCGTAAACCCTGTAGGCCAAAATGTTTGGGTTCTATTAAGACAGGGTGCTGGAGGAGACCCTTGAGAGTCCCATGGACTGCAAGAAGATCAAACTGATCCATTCTGAAGGAAATCAGCCCTGAGTGCTCACTGGAAGGACAGATCCTGAAGCTGAGACTCCAGTACTTTGGCCACCTCATGAGAAGAGAAGACTCCCTGGAAAAGACCCTGAGGTTGGGAAAGATGGAGGGCACAAGGAGAAGGGGACGACAGAGGACGAGATGGTTGGACAGTGTTCTCGAAGCTACCAGCATGAATTTGACTAAACTGCGGGAGGCAGTGGAAGACAGGAGTGCCTGGCGTGCTCTGGTCCATGGGATCACGAAGAGTCGGACACGACTAAACGACTAAACAACAACAACAAGACAGGGACGGGGTGTCTGGGGTCCTCTGTTGTTGGACTACAACTCCCATAATCCCTGACCATTTGTCCTCTTGGCTGGGACTGATGTGAGATGCAATCCAACAATATCTGGAGGACCAAAGGTGAGTGAGAGGCAACATGCTAGAGAGATGTGCGAAATTAAGCAGATAATTCTCTCTCCCTCACAATATAAGAACTTGGAGCCAGTCAATGTTGGGCAGACCAAAGAAAATGCTTCTTCATGCAGTCAATAGTTAAACTATAGAATTTTCTCCAACAGGATGTAGTGAAGACCACTAAGTAAAGGTAAAGGGACCCCTGACCATTAGGTCCAGTCGTGGCCGACTCTGAGGTTGCGGCGCTCATCTCGCTTTATTGGCCGAGGGAGCCAGCGTACAGCTTCCGGGTCATGTGGCCAGCATGACTAAGCTGCTTCTGGCGAACCAGAGCAGCGCACGGAAACGCCGTTTACCTTCCCACCAGAGCAGTACCTATTTATCTACTTGCACTTTGATGTGCTTTCGAACTGCTAGGTTGGCAGGACTGCCAAGTAGGATGGCATTAAAAGAGGATTAGACAAAGTCATGGAGCATAAGGCTATCAATGGCTGCAAGCCAAAATGGCTATGTTCTTCCACCACTGTCAGAGGCAGTATGCTGGGTTTCAGGTGGAAATGTGCTATTATACGCTAGTTCTGCCTACAGATTTCCCATGGGCATCTGCTTAGCCACTGAGATAACAGGATGCTGGCTTATGTGGGCCTTTGCCCTGAACAAGCAGAGCTTTTCTAATGTTCTTATCCCCTTTCCCATGCAATGAGACTACATTAAAACCAGAAGGTAGCAAAACCTGAAGCCATACACTTGACCACTGCCAAAAAGATATGCCCATTCAATTCTAAACCCAATATAATTCATATTTGTTCTGAATATTATATCTCACCTTTCAGGAGAAAGTTCTCCAGGGATGGCTTACCAAATCAACCCCTTTCCTACATGATGGTAAACCAAGTTTTAAAATTGTAGTCCGCCTTGGGCAGAAAGACAATATAAAAATAGTTTTAAAACTTATAAGTTATAAATCCATTGAACCAACATAAAATCGTTCCAGATCAGAAAAGACTTTACTTACATTTCAATGCAGGCAGCAGATACAATGCAGGTAAGACTTCTCAAGTGCAAAATACAAAAGTTGGCTTCAAAATAGGGTATGTGTGACTGGAAGCCCCAGACACATGTCTGCTTAGCTTGGAAGTATGGTGCAGGAGGAAGTATAAAAGATTATCTGTTGTTACATACTTCCTGCCTAGAAGAGGCAGGAAAATGACCACACAGAGGGTCCTCTCTAGGAAGTTTAAGAACTCTCTGTGTACTAGCCCTAGACTTGTCTAGCAAACCATGCATTTGTGATTTGGCTGCAAACCCCATACCGTGAATATGATCAGCTTCCTTTTGGGAGTGTGGCTAACAGTGCAGCGCCAGCTGTGTGTGTGTGTGTGTGTGTGTGTGTGTGTGTGTGTGTGTGTTTAAATGCATGTTGCAAATTATATTGTTTTCTAAACCAACAGGCTTTTGATTCAATGTATTACATTTTCCAATGACTCTCAATATCATGGAATAGGCTCTTAAGCTTTAAACACTTTCTTCGGCTGTGATCAACTTGCCCTGTAAAGCTACAAGACATCTAGCAATTTCTTCTCTTCAGCTATTTCCCCCCAATTTATTGACAATGATATGAGAGTTGTGCACTTCCAAGCAATTTAAAAATAACTCATCGAGCATGATCCTATTTGCTTAGTTTCAATGCAAGGATGATGGGAGCCAGGATTATCCCCCCCCCCCCCCGTTGTAGTAAATTATTTATGGGAAAGTTGTTTTCCTTTTAACAAGTAAATCTTCCCAGACCAAATTGCATTAGGCCTCTTGAATTTCATAACGGGGTTATCCACGGATGCGTGCGATGCTTCAAGGTAAGGTTCAAGTGTAATTGAGCTCATGCATTTGCACACTAAGAATCAAGAAGAGGAGGAAAGCAGTTCAACGCATAAAGAAAAATGATTGCGCTGCCTTGTCAAAGTCACACTTGGTAAAATAAGAATATGTAGATGTAAGCTAACCTAGACAGCATCTTAAAAAGCAGAGACATCACCTTGCCAACAAAGGTCCGTATAGTTAAAGCTATGGTTTTCCCAGTAGTGATGTATGGAAGTGAGAGCTGGACCATTAAGAAGGCTGATCGCCAAAGAATTGATGCTTTTGAATTATGGTGCTGGAGGAGACTCTTGAGAGTCCCATGGACTGCAAGAAGATCAAACCTATCCATTCTGAAGGAAATCAGCCCTGAGTGCTCACTGGAAGGACAGATCCTGAAGCTGAGGCTCCAATACTTTGGCCACCTCATGAGAAGAGAAGACTCCCTGGAAAAGACCCTGATGTTGGGAAAGATGGAGGGCACAAGGAGAAGGGGACGACAGAGGATGAGATGGTTGGATGGTGTTCTTGAAGCTACCAGCATGAGTTTGATCAAACTGCGGGAGGCAGTGGAAGACAGGAGTGCCTGGCGTGCTCTGGTCCATGGGGTCACGAAGAGTCAGACACGACTAAAAGACTAAACAACAACAACAGATGTAAGCTTGTGGTTAGCCAATAGGGTCCTTTTTGAGGAGGGGTGATGGTTGGTGAGCCACAATTCCATGGCACGCTATTGGCCAGTGTTGGGGCTTCAGCTACTTTCCCCTTACAACAACAACAACATCAACAACACTTTATTACGGTCGTAGACCAGCATAACCCCCTTTCAGATATAACTTTTTCCTTCTGCATTAGTTTCTGGGGGACCAGATAGCTCAGTTGGTAGAGCACGAGATTCTTAATCTCAGGTTTGTGAGTTTGAGCCCCGCGTCGAGCAAAACGATTCCTTCATCGCAGCAGGGTTGGACTAGATGACCCTGGTGGTCCCCCTCCAACTCTACAATTATATGGTTCTATGAAAACAAATAGGTGCCAATGTTGGCTCTTTGTCCACCAGTTGCTGATTGTCTGGTCAAGGGCAGTGTCGTCTGCATTCTGTTCTGCATTCTGCACATGGCCAGTGCTCTGTAAAATGTTGGCTGATATAATTTAAAAGTATTTATCTTTATTTCAGGTATGATATATTGTGCATATAGTTTGTCTTGCATAAATCAAACCCCTGCGTCCAGTCACACTTCCCTGCGTCGCTCTGCTGGAAGTTGACGCGGCAGGGGAGCAGAGCTGCAGCGGTCCCGTCCGTGTGAGATGAGGGATAAATCAAGTCCAAAGACAGCTCAGTTCTTATCTCTAGAAGCGTTTATTTACAAAGCAATAAAACCGTCCGAAACTTCAGACATTCTCTTCCGTGCTCCAGGAGCACACACGCAGCTTCTGCTGCTCACCGAGAAGTGAAACTGACTGAGGAAACAGAAAGACTTTGTGCGTCACTTCTCTGCGACAAGCCCCTCCTTCTGCTCCCCCTCCTTTCCTTCTCAGACACAGGACACACCGGAGTACTGACCCTGTCAGTTCCAAACTCCACACCCCCTCTTGTCCTGCGTCTGGAGATAGTAGCCATCAAAGCTTTCCCCATACACAGACTCTCACAGAACTCCTCATGCTTCTGGAAGGTTAATGGTTTTGTGAAACCATCAGCGAGGTTCTTTGTTGAGGGACAGTATTTCAGAGCAACTAGCCCCTCATGAACGCTCTGACACACATTTCGGAAGCGTATATCTAAATGTTTGGTCCTTGCCTTGAATTGCCCTGTCTCAGCTAATTTAAGGCATGGTTGGTTGTCTTCATGCACCACAACAGGCTGACAATCCTCCTCACAGATTTCCTCGACCAAACACACATAGAACTCCAGTTCTCTGCAAACCTCTGATAGCGCACTGAACTCAGCTTCAGTAGATGAAAGCGCTATGAGACTTTGCTTCCGGGACCTCCACCCAATCACTGAGTCCCCAAATTTCACCACTAGGCCTGACACTGACTTGCGGTCCTCAAGGTTAGCCCAATCCGAATCCACCCAGGCGGTCAGCTTGACATCACCCTCAGCTGACATCTTGAGGCAAAAGTCTTTGGTATCTTGCAGGTAACGTAGCACCCGCTTAACACCATTCCAGGCCTGCACACTAGGACTTGAAGCCTCTCTACTGAGCAGATTGACAGCAAACGCTATGTCTGGTCTGCTCCACTGTGACAGATACAACAAACTACCCAGAGCTGACTGAAAGAGTTCAGTGTTTTCGAACACCACGCGTTCTACTTGCTGACACTCCTTCACGTACCCTGTCTCCATGGGTGATCTGGCACCTGCACAATCAGACATCCTGAACTTCTCAAGCAACTGCTCAATCTTACCTTTCTGGCGAAGCAAAAAGCTTCCATCACTTGCTCTTGCGATCTCTACGCCTAGGTAGGACTTGACATCTCCAAGTTGCTTCAGCTTGAACCGCTTACCAAGCTCCTTAGCAAACTTCTCCACCTGTTCACTTGTCCTTGTCATCAACAAGATGTCATCAACAAACACCTGTGCCACTTGCTGTTGCAAGCCTGAATCTCTAATGTAAAGACAACTGTCTGCAAGAGATCTCTTAAAACCTAGCTTTTCTAAAGCTTCATGTAGGCACATATTCCAATTCCTGGCAGATTGGCGTAACCCATAGATGGATTTGTGCAACCGCCACACAACGCCTGGTTCACTGACTTCGAACCCTGGAGGAGGACGCATGTACAACTCCTCCTGGAGATCTGAGTTCAGGTAGGCGACATCTACATCAAAATGGTTCACCTTCCAACCTCTCTGAGCTGCTATTGCCAACAGCATTCTCAAAGTCTCTGCCCTAGAAGTTGGCGAATAGACCTCTGTGAAGTGGACCCCGCGTTTCTGCGTAAATCCACGCGCCACTAATCTCGCTTTGTACTGTGGCTCTCCTGCTTCTGTGGGTTTAAGACGGTAAACCCATCTGCAGCCTACAGCTTGCTGGTTAGCCGGCAGCTGTGTGAGTGAGAACACTCCTAGAGACTCCATTGAGTTCATCTCCTTCTGCATCGCCTCATGCCATTTGCTGGCTTCTTCCCGAGGCAACTTCTGAACATCCTCAAAGGATTCAGGTTCACATCTAGCCACACCAACCCAGACACTCGTGGCTTCATACCTTTCAGGTGGCTTCCCTTTGGTTGATCTTGCTGACCTCCTCAGCGTGAATTCTGGAACTGCGCCTGATTCACCTGGATCAACCCTCCTTTCTTCTATGTCAGAATCATCCCCCTCTGACCTGCTGCGCCGTTTAGGGCGAACAGCTGGTTCTGCTGGCGAGGATGGTTCCCTTCTTGGCTCAGACTTGACAGAGACCTGTGGAGGGGTCCTGGGACTCCCTTTTGGAGAGACACGGAGCATCTCCCTTGGAGATCCCTGCTCTGGACTCTGTGGCTGTGGACTGTGCTCATCAGCAACAAGTTCAGCCTCACCCTCTTCCTCTTCCTCATCTGATTCTACCAGGATTTCCGGATTTCCGTGAAGCCGCTTCCACCCACTCTGCTCGCAAAACTCAGCACTGCCGCTAATAAGCAGCCTGGACTGGTTGCCAGCAGGGTATGCGAAGCGCCACGCTTTTGAACCCGGCTCATAGCCTACAAAGATCATCTTCCTGGATCTTGGCTCACCTTTTCTGCGCATGGCCTTTGGAATCAGAACCCAAGCTGTAGATCCAAAAGTGCGCAGAAAATGGACCTTCGGCTTTTTCCGATGAAGCAGAAAGTACGGTGTGTCCCCTACACTGGAATTGAACACTCTGTTCTGCAGGAAACAAGCCGTTCGGAAACTTTCGGCCCAAAAGCGCTGTGGCAGACCTGAGTCCGCCAGCATAGCATTCGCTGACTCCTGCAGCGTGCGAAACTTCCTCTCTGCAACCCCATTTTGTTGCGGAGAGTGGGGGGCCGTCAGTCGATGACTGATACCCTTCTGCCTGAAGAACGATTGCAGCGCAGAACCTGTAAACTCCCCCCCACGATCGGTTTGAAAGGACACTACTTTGGTAGAGAACTGTAGTTCTACCGCTGTGATCCAATCCCTGATCAGTGCAGCTGCCTCTGACTTCTGTTTCAGTGCAAATAGCCAGGCATGTTTTGTAAAATCATCAACCAAAAGCAAAACCCACTTAGAACCAGCTAACGAAGGTGTCGGCATGGGTCCCGACAAATCTGCATGCACAAGTTCAAAGGGTTTACTGGTTTTCCTCTCAGACCTGGGGTATGAGCATGTTACAACCTTTGATTGCTTACAGGCTTGACAATCTAGGTATTTATCACATGCCTTGAACCTGCACCCAATGGTGTTGTCTGTGGCCTTCTTCACATATGACCACCCTGCATGTCCAAACCTGCGATGCCATAGGTGTAAGCAATCATGGTGTGGTGGGACATTGGCACACTGCCCTTGGGCATCTTCAATGGACTCTCCACTAGCCCCATTTTCCACCAGCCCCATTTTCCCACCAGCCCCATCTTCAATGGGCATCTCGATCAGGAAGAGCGTGCCTCTTCTCTGGACACTGTGGATCTTCTTCCCATTCCTGAAAAAGGAACACACATTGTTAGAAAACAAAACATCAAACCCAGCAGCCATAAGGGCTGGCACACTTAGAAGACAGTGGGCAAGCTCTGGTACCACAAAAGCTTCTATCCAATGGTCTATGAAAGAGCAATAAAGAAGACCAGTTTCAGTCAATGGTCTTTGAGACCCATCAGCTAAAGTAACATAACGTCCAGTTTTAACTGTCTTGCAGTTCCTCAAATGCCCAGACGATGTCACTAAACAATGCGACGCGCCTGAATCGATGACGAGAGATAAAGAGTGTCTCTGGTTGTTTTCCACAGATGCCAAGGCGATGCTTGCACTCCCATCGGTTGCCAAGGCGACAGCCTCTCCCGGGCTAAGGCTCTTGTCTTTTCTCAGAGACGCTAGCGCAGCTGTGAGGTGGTGATAAGACGCCTTGTCTTTGTTTTTCTCCCCGCCTGCAGCTTTCCCACGTCGTTGCTGGGAACCTGCCCTGGGAACCTGCTTTGTTGACATTCCACACCGGCCAGTGTCCTTGGTAGCCTGGGCCTCAAGCGGATGATTCCCAGCGCTGTTGGACGTTGCCTCAAAGCACAAACAACTTTCGAAGCCTTTCGCTTTCTCAGAGCTCTTGGAATGGCCTGCCTGGCCTGCCCCCCCACTGCCTTTTGGGGTGCAGCCTGCGCACTCTTCCACAGCTCCCAGCTCCTCTCCAGCACACAGAGGTGTCGAAGCAGAGAAACAGCTTCCTGGAACAGCCCCCTCTGGGCATGGTGCTCTCTCTGGGCATCCTCTAGCCCCCTCTGATCTGGCTCCCACTCCGGCCTGGGGCTTGCTCCCTTGGCCCTCGGCTTTCTCCCAGCCCTTGGCTCCTGCTGAGCCTTCGCACAGACTCCTCAGCACCTGCCAAGCGGCCTCAGCCGATTTAACGCCCTCCAGGTGGGGCAACAGCAAAGCGTCCACGCTTGCTTTCAGCAGGCAAAGCTCTCTCTGCTCTCTTTCACTCAGCAGAGAAGTAGCTTGTATGGGTGGGGCCGGCTCCTTCTGGACTACACTCCAGAGCCCTGTGGCCACAAACCACCCCCTTGCTCCTCTTGACCAGGCCTCCCAGTTGGCCCCATTCAGCCTCTCACCGGGGTAGCTCTCTTGGCTCTGCTGTGCCTGTGCAGCAGCCATTCTGCCTCCCCCCGGGGCTTCAGCGTACTCACAAGTTTGCCAGCAAGCCGGACCTCCGAAGCAGCCGTTCCTTCTGGCTCTTGGTTCCTCTCTCCGGCATCTCCCACTGCCCTTTCCTGGCAGGATTACAGCAACACGTCGCTGGCAGCCTTCTCCCTTCTCACACTTATCAGGAAACACGACACGTCCATAACCTCTTGCATAAATCAAACCCCTGCGTCCAGTCACACTTCCCTGCGTCGCTCTGCTGGAAGTTGACGCGGCAGGGGAGCAGAGCTGCAGCGGTCCCGTCCGTGTGAGATGAGGGATAAATCAAGTCCAAAGACAGCTCAGTTCTTATCTCTAGAAGCGTTTATTTACAAAGCAATAAAACCGTCCGAAACTTCAGACATTCTCTTCCGTGCTCCAGGAGCACACACGCAGCTTCTGCTGCTCACCGAGAAGTGAAACTGACTGAGGAAACAGAAAGACTTTGTGCGTCACTTCTCTGCGACAAGCCCCTCCTTCTGCTCCCCCTCCTTTCCTTCTCAGACACAGGACACACCGGAGTACTGACCCTGTCAGTTCCAAACTCCACAGTTTGAGACACAAGAAGGATGCTGCTCTTTAAACAGCAAAACGATAGCACTTTCCACTGAAGCACAGCCTATCAAAGTACACAGCGCTTTACAAAATAATATAAGCGAAAATGACTGCACCATGTCCCAGGGAGCTTATCTAAAATCCGAAGTGTATAGAAGACAATAAAGGGTGATGGGGACATACGGCCTATAGACCTTTTGTGGCACTTGAGCACTTACTAAAGAATCAAATTTTGTTTTAAGGGGATGTCCAGAGTAAATAGTCATAAGCATATACTTATAACGGACCTCCAGAACGAATTAAATTCTTAACCCAAGGTACTATTTCTGCGTTAGTGGAGTCTGTAACCTGAAGCGTATGTAACCCGAGGTACCACTGTATATTTGTTTTGCAAGCTTTATCGATCTGATGTATTTTAATGATGAGGGCCCTACATATATTTGCTGTTTTTATTGGTTTGTTGGATTTTAGCTGTTCATTAACCACAGCTCTATTTGCACATTGCGTTGGAAAGCTTTTTGGTCAAGCGGTTTGTCAATCTTCTAAATAAATAACAACAAAGCAAACTTAAAAACCAAGCACATCTTGTCTCTAAAAGGCGACTATCTGGGGTCTCCACACATGATAGCAAAGCAATGAAGAGGACCCTGGAAAATAACACTCGCAGAGAATTGATATTGCCAATTTCTCCCTGCCCCTCAGTTGCTTCTTTCTGTTCTGCTCTCATTTTTCCCTTGTGTTGGGCGGAGTGGGCTGTGTTTAATAACATAATTTGCATCAGCGAGTCCCCAATGACCAAGCTACTGAGGGCTGGGAGGAGATTAGCATGGTAATCTCATTCCAGAGGATAAAATTAGCAAAGATATTTCCCTGAATGGAGAGCTGCCATTGGCGAGCTGCCGTGCTTAGAATCAATTACTAAATTACTTTGAGCTCTAAGTCGACATTAACAGAAAAAAATTGCCATCGACCAAAGGGAAATAAGATCAAAAATTTGTGATCATTAAATCTCTCGCTACTATTCGCAAATGTGGCACACAAGAACTGCACCAGAAATAAGGCACAATTTAATTTTTAACAGTAGCCCCTGTCATCGTTTCAGCCAGCACTCTCCATGTCTTGGAAGTATGTCTTGGGTACTTTTTCATCTTTAGATGAATAAACGTGAGAATAGAAAGGGGGGGGGCAGAATTCCTAAACGTTCTCCAACATCCATATTGGCACTAGCTCCTGATGTTCCTGGGCTAATTTCTATGTAACGCTGTTCACTTAATTTTTATTTTCATACAGAATGTTTTTTGGGGTGGATAAACTAGCTCAGGGATGTGGGTGGTGCTGTAGGTTAAACCACAGAGCCTAGGACTTGCCGATCAGAAGGTCGGCAGTTCAAATCCCCGCGACGGGGTGAGCTCCCGTTGCTTGGTCCCTGTTCCTGCCAACCTAGCAGTTCGAAAGCACGTCAAAGTGCAAGTAGATAAATAGGTACCGCTCCGGCGGGAAGGTAAACGGCGTTTCCGTGCACTGCTCTGGTTCGCCAGAAGCGGCTTAGTCATGCTGGCCACATGACCCAGAAGCTGTACGCCGGCTACCTCAGCCAATAAAGCGAGAGGAGCGCCGCAACCCCAGAGTCGGCCACGACTGGACCTAATGGTCCCTTTACCTTTACCTAATCTAGCTCAAGGCAGTGCAGCCCTACCACATTTTTTTATCATTGCGATAATCCTGTTTGGTAGCTGAGGCATTGGCTCCTTGACTAATGACAACTTTTCTAGGCAATATAAGAAGGGGCCAAATCTCTTGGACAAAACCAAATTTCCAGATCCATGTCCACTGAGGTCTAGGCCTGGAAAATCTTTGATTGCCCTGTATGGTGACCTTTGCCTGGACGGAGCCAGCAGGGGCGTACCCTGTCAATCCTCCTTGATCTCTCAACAGCTTTCAATGCCCTCCATCATATTATTCTGCAGCAGCTGCCTGAGTTGGTAGTGAGCAGCACTTAGTCCCACTTAGGTGACCATCTTCAGAGAGTAGCGCTGGGGAATTTTCTTCGGCCCCATGGAATGCGGGATGCCACAGGGTTTGATTTTTATCCCCCATGCAATTCAAAGTGTTGGTGCTGACCTTTAAAGCCCTAAACGGCCTCGGCCCAGTATACCTGAAGGAGTGTCTCCAGCCCCATCGTTCTGCCCAGACACTGAGATCCAGCGCCGAGGGCCTTCTGGCGGTTCCCTCACTGTGAGAAGTGAGGTTACAGCGAACCAGGCAGAGAGCCTTCTCGGTGGTGGCACCCACCCTGTGGAACACCCACTTATCAGATGTCAAGGAAATAAACAACTATCTGACTCTTAGAAGACATCTGAAGGCAGCCCTGTTTAGGGAAGTTTTTAATGTTTGATGTTTTATTGTGTTTTTAATATTCTGCTGGGAGCTGCCCAGAGTGGCCGGGGAAACTCAGCCAGATGGGCAGGGGTATAAATAATAATAATAATAATTATTATTATTATTATTATTATTATTATTATTATTAACTACATGAAAGAGTAGGGTCACCCAGAGCTTTGGATTGCATTGTCAGCAATATGCTGACAACACAAGTTCTATTTCTTGTTTACATCTGCAAGGAGACCTGTGGATACAGGGCAGTATATAAATTTAATGATTTATATGGACTGGATGACAGCCAAGACACTGAAGTTTAATCCAGGGACGCAGGGGTACGCATACTCCTAAACATTTTGTGAATCTTTGTACTTTTGTCCATCTACTGTATTTCTTTTTCCCGATTTGAATTACAAAATGGTGGTTTTTCTTGAGTCAAAATGAGAGTACTCCTAAACATTTTTAAAAGGAAAAAAGCACATACCCCTGCGTCCCCCCAGAAAAAAAGCACTGGTTATATCATTCTCTCATCAGCATGTAAATTTTTTAGGTTGTTTCTCCTTGTTCTTTATGTTTTTCAATTTCACTTTCCTGGGGGGAAAAGCAGCCAGTAATAAATATAATTATCATCTCAGGGCAGTGGCATACTTTGGTCTTTCAAATTTCAGCAGCGCCCCATGCGATGTTAAAATCCAGAGCCCTTCCACCTCTCATGCTCTCTTCTACAGCAGTTTTGGTGCCCCCTGTGGGGTGGGGCCCAGGGCGATGGCACCGGTCATCCTACCCTAAAACTGCTTCTGCTTGGGGTCACCAATTTGCTAGCACCAGCTATGTTACCAATGGCTAGCATGCTCTTGCTCATTAGTATGCTCATTGGGATGCGGGTGGCGCTGCGGTCTAAACAACTGAGCCTCTTGGGCTTGCCGATCAGAAGGTTGGCGGTTCGAATCCCCGCAACAGAATGAGCTCCCGTTGCTCTGTCCCAGCTCCTGCCAATCTAGCAGTTTGAAAGCACACCAGTGCAAGTAGATAAATAGGTAGCATTGCAGTGGGAAGGTAAACAGCATTTCCATGCACTCTGGCACTTGTCACAGTCCTCCATGCGCCAGTAGCTCTTTAGTCATGCTGACCCCGAAAGCTGTCTGTGGACAAATGCCGGCTCCCTTGGCCTAAAAGCGAGATGAGCGCCGCAACCCCATAGTCGCCTTTGACTGGACTTAACCGTCCAGGGGTCCTTCACCTTTACCTTTTACCTTTTATACTCTTGCTCAGCTCCTATGCATCCCTGCAAGGTCTGCTCAGGAAAACTCACTGACCCCTGCCTTTCTCTCTTACACACACAAAGCAGAAATTATCTTTTGCTGATAATATTGCCATAGTTAAAATAATTAAAATAAATAAATAGCAAATACGCTGCTGCTTTCCTGCAATTCATCTCACATGTCTCCCAGAGTGGGCCTTTGGAACGTGCTGGATTTCAAGACATCTTAATGTGTTCTCCCTTCCCTGACCTCCGAACATGAAATTGGGACTCGAGTGTCTGGACTTGAGCCTATAGAGGGGTCTTGAACTTGTGACCTGATGGATGTTAGGGCAGCCATTCCGTCTGTGTGCCACCATCCCGCTCTGCCCAAAGGGTCCGATTGCTGAGAGACCATCCATACCTACCAAGATAGCTTTTTAACCTTGATAGGCCAGAGAAGGTCAGGCATCACTCTGTGACATCCCTAAAAAGTTTCTGGATCAGACTTGCTAACGATGAGACTTGTTCTTGCTTGTCATTTTCCCTTGCACCTCCTCTGCAGCTGCTTTGCGCCATTCTCAATCAAATAGTACAACCAGGTCTAGCATGTTATCATAAAGGGTACAAGAACTTTAAACTCTGCCAATGTTTTGAATCAGAGGAGTGCTAAGCAGTCTATATTATCCTCATAATATACACCATCAGCTGTCAGATATAAGGAGGTCTTGAATTCAACCCTGCTGGGGGAACCAGGGTCAACATCATTAACTATAGATTCTGTCCAGGGGTTTCCATATAGAGCCCTTGGGCAATGTGTCTGCCAGATAGATCTCTATAGATATGCATTGCTATAGGACCAGGAGGGGGCCCTCACACACTCATTAGTGATAGACAACAAGCTTTTGTTTCTTGGAATTAACCGATTAGTGTCAACTTGACACAATATCTTTTGTCTCCGACGCCGTAGATCATTTTTGATGGTTTTATTGATGGAGTGTTGTCTAATGTAAATCGTACGGGGAGCTGGATTTAGATGAAGGAGGCCACATTTCTTACCGGAGAAGAAATTGAAAAAGCCATTTATAAACGTACCCTTAAAAATGGCACGTTTTGTTGTCCTGCAGCCGCAATAAGAAGCCAGAGCGATCTTTCGTCCTCTTAAGGCAACGGCCGCCCTGACGTTCATGGGGTCAAGATTGCAGCCAATGATAGTAACAGGAGCAATTAAGGGGTTTTAACATTGAAAAGCAGACAGTGTGTTCATAAATTGGACCCAGAAGCAGAAAGTCTTTCCATGGCAATTAGAAGCTAAACTAAGGAGAAGACAAGTTTGACAGATGTCCTTCACTAATATATTATCCTGTTGGATGAATGGGGTGGGTCGGCTACAAAGCATTCTTATCTTCCCCCCCCCCCCATCCCGCAGCCTCTAATACATTAAAAAGTGACTAATTTAGAAATAATATGGCATTTGCTCCAGTGTGATCAATATATAAGACCACACAGTAATTTGGGTTTCATGCGGATTACGGGTATAATCCAGCCAAAATTAAGCATTTTCACTCCATTGGGGAAAAGTTAAGAGCACACTTAGATTTCTCCCAATGCATTGGTAGGCTTTAAAAGTTCTTAACTTTGGTTAAATTGTACCTTGTTATAATTTTTTTTTCATTTCATATTATTTATGATGGTTTGGTTTGGTTTTGATAATGTGCTTCTTTTCTAATCTGTGGTACAACCCATTGATAAAGACTGAATATTTAAAAGCACATTTTTTTGTATAGAGATTTACGCTATTACTTTCCAGGAAATTCAATTAAAAGTTGCAATAAACAAATTCTTCATCGTCACACGTTTCGTTATACAATTACTATGAGAACTGTTTCACAGAAATTGTATAGCATGTGTAATAGCGCAGAATCTATTTTCAGCAGCTCCTAACAGTTGGATTTTATATATTGACATGATATCATAAATAGGACCGTCAACCTGGTCCCATGAGAGCAACTCACAAGTAGAAGCAGACTTCCATGTACATAGTGGGTTTTTTCTGGATTAGGTCATGTACTGGTGCATCACCCAAGTTCTGGCACTGCCAACTTGGTGCCCGTGGGCACAAATGCACCCATAATGATTTCCCCTGATGCCTGTGAGACCCCTTTTCGACTTTTTCCCTTCCTTTTCGAAGTGGGAAGGGATCAATCGCAGCTTTAAAAGGTACACAGAGCAGAGACAGGCAGTGAGAAGAGCATTGGTTTCCCCCTTTTCCTTTCAACTTTGTGAACTTTTCTAGGCTGGGATCTGGAGCAGAACAGTCAAACAGGAGGAAGATAAAGCTCTCTGTAAAAATGTTGGTAAAAACAGACCTGAAAGGTACGTTTGTGAGTAACAGCAGCAGCAGTAACCAGACCAGATGCATTGAACAAGGGAGAGAAAATCTGAACTGATCTGGGGCAGGCAGGATAGTGGAGGAGGGAAGAAACAAGGCAGTGGAGTGGGTCTATATTTGTATATTTGTCCATTCTCCTCCCCGCCCGCCCGCCAAGGAAAATAAGCGAGGTCCCAACTAAAGAAGAATGGCAACTTAAGCTGGTGGAATATGCGCAGCTTGCGGACCTAACGTATAGAATAAGAGAACAAGAAGAACATACGTTTAGAGAAGATTGGAAAATGTTTATTGAATATATGGGGGGAGATTGTGTACACTTGAAAACGTTGGCAGCATTAAGATAAATTCAACAGTGCAAACCAGTTTTGTTGGGTGCAATAACGGAATACTTAATGGTTTAGTTTATGTAAAATATGCAGGGATTTATGATATGCAAAATGAAGCGTGGAAAGAGAAGAAGGGAAGTCAGTGATATTTTAAGGATGTTTAAATGAGTATTCTAAATTGTAAAACAGAAAATTTGATAAAACTTATTTTGTGTGTGTGTGTGTACATTTGTTCTTATTCCTCTCTGAGATTGGGCCTGCATTTTCTCTGTCCTGGGCTGTGTTTTATTCTTTCTCACACACAGTTGGCTGTGCATGTTCTAAGCAAAGTAGATGGGTTTATAGTAAAGGTAAAGGGACCCCTGACCATTAGGTCCAGTCGTGGCCGACTCTGGGGTTGCGGCGCTCATCTCGCTTTATTGGCCGAGGGAGCCAGCGTACAGCTTCCGGGTCATGTGGCCAGCATGACTAAGCCGCTTCTGCCGAACCAGAGCAGCGCACGGAAATGCCGTTTACCTTCCTGCCGGAGTGGTACCTATTTATCTACTTGCACTTTGACGTGCTTTCGAACTGCTAGGTTGGCAGGAGCAAGGACTGAGCAACAGGAGCTCACCCCGTTGCGGGGATTCGAACCGCCAACCTTCTGATCGGCAAGTCATAGGCTCTGTGGTCATAGGCAGCGCCACCCACGTCCCTACATGGGTTTATAAGGAACATCTAATGTTCAAGAGAAACATTATCTTGAATTGACCATTCACGTATTAAGGGCTCATAGCACAGAATTTATAGAGAGGCGTTGCCAGTTATCAAGTAAGCATAGCCCCTGATGTTCAAACGATATTCAGCCAATGAAAACCTCTCCTGGACTCACCACCATCCATGTGTGGTGGCGGCCCATGTTCTCATGATGGGGAAGTGCCATTCAAACTCTCATATAGGACACCCGCTTGTGAGTCAATCACTAGCAGACACAAATTAGTGGATCCTTCCCTTGAGTCTAGCCTAGAGCAATCTTGCGAGAACTGTCCCATGTGTGAACTGGCCATCTGCTTACATATTTGAAAAAATATTTGCCTTTATGCCACGACTACAGACCCATAACTTAACGATAATAATGAAGCCACAACTCTTTTCTCCTGCTCAAAATATTCAATATTTCTTCACAGCCCCCATCATTTTATAAATACATACATACCACAGATTTTCTTGATGCTTCTGCTATAGATCTTTGTATTAGTTCTCTCTCCAGCCAGTTTCAGCAGCACTTTTCAATCCACTACCGGGAAATTCAATTAACGTGCTATTTACATTTCTGTTAGCCGGAGAAATGCCTGTAAACAAAGATCGAAAAATTTGTAGAGATGGTTAAAAACGTCTTAGGCAAAAATAGGCTTGTGGAGAGCCTTTCAGCGCCTCTGTAGACATCTGCAGAATTCAACACATTTCTGTTGACCTCTAGTTATATTTTAACAACCCACCTGCCAGATTTAAATGCGTGTAATAGACGCTATTTCCAGACCACACTGCTCCAAGAAGGACTTGGAAAATCAATTGGTGCAATTGCCACCGCCTTTCCTCTTTTATACCATGGGGTAAACAGATCACAATATAATCAATGATATCAGACAGAGTGAGGGGTGGGATTCCAGTACTTTATCTTTCCACAGGAAATAATCCCATTTCATAAGCTCATTAATAGACATGAATGGATGCAACATTTCTCCAGTGAAAATAGGGATGCCCTATTCAGCAACAACAATTCTACCTCACTCATCTGACCGGTTTGCCCCAGCCACTCTGGGTGGCTTCCAATATATAAAAATAATAATAAAACATTAATCATTAAAAAAAACCTTCCCTATCCAGGGCTGCCTTCAGATGCCTTCTAAAGGTTGTATCTCATCTCCTTGGCTCAGGAGTCGCATAACTTCATACCCACCAACATTTCTTCGACGAAAATAGGAACATTCTAAGGAAAAGCAGGACATTCCAGGATCCAATCAGAAACTGGGATGGCTTCTGTAAATCCAGGACTGTCCCTGGAAAATAGGGACACTTGGAGGGTATGGTTTCAGAAATTTTAGCTTTGCTTACTAAATACAAGTAAAATAAAAATACAGTGGTACCTCGGGTTACATACGCTTCAGGTTACATACGCTTCAGGTTACAGACTCTGCTAACCCAGAAATAGTGCTTCAGGTTAAGAACTTTGCTTCAGAATGAGAACAGAAATCGTGCTCCGGCGGCGCGGCGGCAGCAGGAGGCCCCATTAGATAAAGTGGTGCTTCAGCTTAAGAACAGTTTCAGGTTAGGTACGGACCTCCGGAACGAATTAAGTACTTAACCCGAGGTACCACTGTTGCCAAAATTTGATTACTCTACAGAGCATAGGAGGGGAATCTCAAGCCTGGAGGGGGCGGGGCATTGGAACTCTCCCAGCACACACCCACTTTCTCCTCAGGCCACACCCCCCACTGACCATGCTTCACACCCAGAGTGTTTTTGCCTGGCTGGAACGTGTCCTTCAACTTTGATCATGCTTCTTGCTTATCATGACAAAGGACAGAGAAGAAGAAGAAGAAGAGTTTGGATTTGATATCCCGCCTTTCACTCCCTTTAAGGAGTCTCAAAGTGGCTAACATTCTCCTTTCCCTTCCTCCCCCACAACAAACACTCTGTGAGGTGAGTGGGGCTGAGAGACTTCAGAGAAGTGTGACTGGCCCAAGGTCACCCAGCAGCTGCATGTGGAGGAGCGGAGACGTGAACCCGGTTCCCCAGATTACGAGTCTATCACTCTTAACCACTACACCACACTGGTGGGCTTGAATGTATGTCAGAAGAACTATGTACAAAGGCAAAATTTCCATTTGTTGCTTTGCGCACTTTTGGCTCTGGGGATGCCCACCACTGGGACACAGTCCTCAGAAGGTTGTTAGAAGTGGCTCCTGATCTCTCTTTTTTTTAAATATTTTTTATTAAATTTCCATTTACCAAATTAAACATATCATACCAATTAGTCCAAATTGTATCAATACACACCATAAAGTCCAAATGTTTTCCAAATTAATTTTTTTTTGGGGGGGTACCCATGCTTCGCAATCGTCAGGAGTCCAGTCATCCATATTTCTGCTGCTTCCATGTTTACAATGATGTTTTCAGTCCCATCTTCTCAACTCTTTGTCGTTACTCATTTTCCTTTTCAGTCACCTCCGAGTTCTCTCCACAAGTGGACTGAAAGAAACAGTCTTATTTATATCTCTGTGTGGGAGAAGCGGCTCCTGATCTCAAAAGGGTTTCCTACCCCTGCACCAAACACCAGAAACTTTCCCGGTGAAAACTGAAACTTCCTGATGCAGATTAACTAGAAAGGCTTCCAGAAAATGTCCAGTTCAAATGTATTTGGGCTATTCTGAAGCTCCCTAAAGTGTCTGATAGGAGACTTACGTTTGATATTCCTGGATAGCAATTGGAAATCTTTTGAGAGAAATTCCAGATTAAGGGACATACAGCCCAATACTGAAGTATATTCTGTATCCCCCAAATCTTTCCTGTGTAAATACTACTAAACATAGTTTAAGAACAGACATCCATAATTTTATTTACATGCCTGGATAGGCTTGCTAAAGCCATGTTTATTTAGAAGACTTTATAAACCACTTATAAATCACTAAGCAGCAAACATAGAGCAATTTAAAACAATTATAATATACTTATCAAATCATACAAAGGTTAATGCAAACAGAATTGATTAATTAATCAAGTAATCAGCTAGTATTCTGTTAAACAAGTGACGGCCGTGGAGAAAAGAGAAGTAAGCAGCAGTTAATTCTTAATACACCTTAATTTCCCTTTAAGTGAAGAAAAGGGAGTAGGGGAGAATGAGTGGTAAGAAGTGGATTATTTTCTAAATTGGAACACCATTTAAAGGGCCAAGTGGTACTTCAGCCTTAGCAACAGAAACGTATTCAGCACAACAGACAAGGGCAAAACAACTGGAATTCAGGATTGTGAAAATGTTCCCATACAAATGCACAATACAGTTCATAATTTTGCCACCTTTCTGGTAAATCTAGTTACAAAATTGTAGTGAGTGCTGGTCTCAAATCAACTAATGCTCTTGGTCTCTCCATCCATTGGTTTTCATTGGGTAAACCTACAGATCAACGTGGCTTCTGTACAATGCCTTTCCACCTACAAATGACCCTCAATTCTTTCTGGGGGTTACAGAAAGCCCTTAATTAATTGTGCTGGTGGTGCTGCAAAAAACTTCACAGACTACCCGTTTCCAATGCCCAGTACAGAGAGGGAAAGAGCAGCCTTCCATATGCTTGGCTACTTTGGGAATGTTTGAATATCTAATTCAGTCTTCCTTCACCTTTCCCAATTGTTGTTAGCACAGCCAGGGGTGAGAAAGGATGCGAGCTGTAGTCCAAGATCTTATGAGGACCCGAAGAGTTTGGGGTGTTAATTAAGGTAAAAGGTAAATCACCCCTGGACGGTTAAGTCCAGTCAAATGAGACTATAGGGTTGTGGCTTTCATCTCACTTTCAGGCCAAGGAAGCCAGCATTTGTCCACAGACAGCTTTCCAGGTCATGTGGCCAGCATGACTAAACCGCTACTGGCACAGCGGGACATCGTGATGGAAACCAGAGCACACGGAAGCGCCGTTTACCTTCCCACTGCAGTGGTACCTATTTATCTACTTGCACTGGTGTGCTTTCAAACTGCTAGGTTGGCAGGAGCTGGGACAGAGCAACGGGAGCTCATCCCATTGCAGGGATTTGAACCGCCGACTTTCCGATCAGCATCAGGGGTTTAGACTACTGCGCCACCTGCGTCACTCACTGGGCAACCTCCCTGCTCTCAGACTAACCTGTGTCCTGGAATCCATCATGGGATTAGCACCACATCTGTCAGGAGCAAGCCAGCAGTAAATCACACCGTTCAAGTTGGGAGTTAACTATTTATTAGCAAGAACACAATCTGAACAGACTAGGTGGAGTGTCAGGCCTAATGAGCACCAGCAGCTCATCCCTGGTAGGTCTTGCCCCATGGATCAGTTGCCAAGACTGAGAATCCTTGCAGCTCCTCTCCGGAGCTTTTTCTGAGCAATTGGAGACTGTGCCTGCATGAAGCCAGCTTCTCCTGTGCCATTTTCAAGCCTCTTCTGGTTCTGGGAGACTGGGGTGGGGGAAAGAGAGAGAGTGTTGCAGTAGGAGGAAGAGAGACCTGTCACTCTGGACCTGACTCCTCCCACTCTCCTGCTTCAGCTTCAGCTTCTAATTCTGGACTTCTCTCTGCCACAGACTCCCCCAGCTCACTAAGCCCTGTTGCTTTTCCAGTGACCAACACCTCTTCTCCCTCTGGCAGCTCATCATTCTCCCACCACCACTCCCTGGGCTCTGAGCCTTTTTCCCTTGGGAATTCCCCAAGCTGGTTCCTCCCACCATTCTTCTGTGCCCAACCAGTCCGGGACACAGGCGGCACTGCGGTCTAAACCCCTGAGCCTCTTGGGTTTGCCAATCAGAAGGTCCGTGGTTCGAATCCCTGCAACGGGCTGCACTCCCGTTGCTCTGTCCCAGCTCCTGCCAACCTAGCAGTTCAAAAGCACACCAGTGCAAGTAGATAAATAGGTATGGAAGGTAAACAGCATTTCTGCATGCTGTGGTTTCCATCACAGGGTTCTGGTGTGCCAGAAGCGGTTTAGTCCTGCCGGCCACATAACCCAGAAAGCTGTCTGCTGAAAAAACACTGGCTCCCTCGGCCTGAAAGCGAGATGAGCGCCACAACCCCATAGTCACCTTTGACTGGACTTAAACATCCAGGGGTCCTTTACCTTTTACCTTACCTACCACCCCAATGTAAACCATTTTTAAAAGGAATGGAATGGTGGGACACAAATGTGATAGGTCAACAAATCAAATGTGTTCTAAATTAGGGGTTGCGTTTATTCCACATGAGTTGATCTCAGACAGAAGACTCGTTTTACAGGCCACTAGAATTTCAGAGTTCTTTTCTGCTATTGAATCCAATGGACCTACCAGGGTGGGACTTAGGAGGGTCCTCAAATGCAGCAGGGCTGGCCTGCCACATTTCAAAGTAAATAAAGCCATTTCATCACCGTTCAGGGAAGCACACTGCTCCCTAAAACACCAGTAGGTCCAAGGGCTGAAAATGTCTAAATGCCCCATGGATTGTCTCTTCCAATACTTCTCCTGTATCACTTCCACGCTACATCTCTGGTGGTACCAACTGTAGTCAATGCTTCCTCACAAATGCTTCTTCTTGCTGCCATCCCAGACACGGTAAATATGTTTCTCCAATTTCACTGCAAACAGAAAGGCCTCCTTGCCTAATTTAATCTGCTCTCCTTTGTCACAGGCAGATGTCACTTTTACATCTGTGCCTCTCTTCAAATGCTCTCCTCTCCCCCACCTTCCACGAGCCAGCAGCTGTTCCTGCTATCAGCAAAACTCCAGCAAAAAAGCAATGTGGAGATCCCTCTGCTGGAAGAAGCTTGTCGCACTTCATTATTTTCCTGCTTTCCTGCGTTTATAAAAACACACACAGAGAACACTATCATACATAACAGGCTATCCTTTCATAGCATGGGCGTAGCCAGGGGGGAGCTGCTCCCCCAGATCAAGTAAAACAATAGAAATACTTAACCAACTGGCCAATCACAACGGTTCTGCTCCCCCCCAACAAAAGTCCTGCTCCCCAAAAAAATCCTGGCTATGCCCATGTTTCGTAACTAGCAAAACTGGTATCAAAAAACACAACTACATATAACAGCAAAGCATGCTCATGCAGATAGGAAATACAATTCCCAAAGCTGCGAAAACAAAGCACTAATGAGCTTTACAGTAGGCCTGTGCATAATCAGAAACAGGAAACTACTGCCGAAAGCAGGATCCCCTCTGTAACATATAGTAAAACATACCTGTTGTCGCCCATGTCATCACAGTCAGTTTCCTGGTTTGCCCTCTCCCTCTTCAGATGCTTCTGTGTGGGAATGTTCAGGGATGCAGGAGAGGATAATAGCCTTTCCAACTTGTGTTAACAAGTTCACAATTTAGCAGAGTAACATTCCCCTTTTTAAACTTGCCGTGGATGTGTTTGCTCAGGCTCGCTAAAGCCTCTATAATAACTGTTCTGGTATTTCCCCCTTATTCCCTCATAAAAGATAAGACACGACACAGTTCTATAAAAGTATAAAAAAGGTTTACTCACACATCATTCTGTTCACAATAGGATCCCAGAAGGCAGACTTAGCTTAGAAAAGTAACATACACCTGGAAACTATCTCATAAGGAGACAGTCCCTTTGTCCTCTCTTGACTGGAACCAAGAGAGCATCTTTGGCTAAGCAGATGTTGCTTCTTCGATGCATGTAGTCAAAAGAGGGAGATGGCTGCCCTGCCCTGTGCTTTTGTCATTACCTGCACAGGTGAGGCCACGCCCACCTCTAGTCACATGCAGAGGAAGTCTGTCCCAGCCCAGAAGGAAACAGGAAGTTTACCTGCTGGCTGGACACACATTCCTCCCCATGTTTATGTTCATTCATTGTACTTGACTGCTCTTGTGTTTCACATCCCACATTCTGGAGGCAACAAGGAAATGTGTTGCATGATGAACTACAGCTCCCAAAATCCTTGACAACTGGCCATGCGGGCTAGGGCTCATGGGAACTGGAGTCCAACATCAGGAGGACCACAGGTACCCACCCCTGGTTTAACGTGAATGAACATGCACTCCTGCTGTACTGTGGCCAAAACAAGACAGAGTTGTCTAACCCCAAGCTCATCCTTGTTTCCTCCCAGCAGACCAAGATTTGTTCTTGGCTTACAACCCATGGTCTGGAGGAAACAAACCCCAAGGCTGGGTTTGGTTGACGAGACTTTGGCTTGCTTTGTCCAGGATATGGCAGCTCCATGGGAGCATCTGAACAGCATGCTGCTCGTTCAGATTAAACCATAGTTTGTTTTAAACTATGGTTTAATGTGACACGAAAGCGGGTCATTGTATCATTCATGCAAAATATAATGCAAAGAACATGGTGAATAGCCACCAGCTCCCTCTTACTGCTTTCTAAATGTGCAGAGAGCACAGGAGATTTATTAGATTTATTAGCTGGCTCATCTGCACGGAATAAGAGAGAAAAGAAATAGAAATATTATTCCATTTCAAAAACTTAGAGAAGATACTTTGATTGCATGCTGATACAGAGACAGTGCCTCCTTGCTCCCTATAATCTCTCAAAGTAACTGAAACATCTTGTAAGAAAAAAAAATACAAACAGTCTTTGACTACAAGGCTTTATTCACACAAAATTGACTTCCATTGAAGAAACAGCTATTGTCTGTTGCTTGCGTTAGTGACTCTATTATTTGTGATATTGAGTTTGATCACTAACATATTCGACGTGTCCCTTGGCATAGGCTACAGTCTGTTTTTCTTTTCTTTTTTGTGAATATAAAAATCATAAATGGAAGAAAATTGGGGAGCCGTCCCGAGCCCAAATGACATTTTTGAAGCTGATCCTTTGCTTGGTGGGCATCTCTAGTGGGAATCATTAGCGGTCTCTCGCAAATAAAGCAATCAAAAAGAAAGCTCCTTTGAAATGCTCGCTGGTGTTTAATATTTGATTCGTTCCCATGTTACTACTGTGTGTTTAGCCTGCGGAAAAAAACAGCTTCATAGGAGTGAGACATGATGGGCCTGACAAGCGTTTTGCCCGTCAATTGCTACTTCAGTACAATACCGTTTTGTTTGCTGTTTTGTTTCCCTGTCTTCTAACATTCTTTCTGACTTTGAAGGTGGGGGGGGGGGGAGAGATAGATGCCGTGGGAGGAAGGGGGATTTTCCTCTAAGAACGCCAAAGAATAGGATAGAGAAGTTTCCTTTCAACTCCAAACTGATCTGTCCTTGATACACATCGCCAACCCTTGGTTCACCTCTGTTACCTTCTTTCCTGCTCTAACTTCCTTGTCACTGCTGTAACCATCTGCAGGAGGAAAGGGAAGATTCACACAAACCTCCTCATCCTGTATCAATAAAGGACAGAGCAACAAACTGTATTTCTGGTTGGCTGGATCTGAATTTGTGATGTGTAGACAAAAGTCCGCCTTTTGGAACGGGAGGGAAGCTGGACAGGACAGCTATTGGTGACTCTTAATTCTATTTGTGCCGCCTGGAACTCAGGATGGTTTGTGTGTGTGTGTGTGTGTGTGTGTGTACGTCTTCTTTTTTTGTCCACCGCCCGCCCCCCTCCACACTTCATTTTGATTTGATTATTTCGTAGAGATGGGCTCCCTTTTCACCCCCTCCAGACGCGTGGAGGAAGGCTGCTGAGGCAGTTGGCCTATAGTTGCCGTAATCAAATTAAGCATTTGCTACAACTTTTGAGGAGAACGGCTCGCGTGTAAAAAGGACGACTGCAAACAAAAAAGAGAGCAGGGGTCCTAAGGATGCCAGGGAGAGGAAGGGGAAACCCGCAGGTCCTTTCATCTTTAGAGGAAAATTTGGAGAAGGGAAAGAAAAGAATCTACAAAAGATTCCACCCCTCTCCTGCCCTGCTGAAAACAACCCCCCACCCCCCCAAATGAATAAATAAATATGAAAACAGAAGGGAGATAATCAAGTCAAGGGCATTTGCACAGGGGGCTGAATGGCACCCTGAATGGAGACTAGAAGGTGGCAAGCAGGTGGAGGGGGAAATGGGCGCCATAAGTGAAGGATAAAGAGAACAGCTGAGTCGCAGCAGGAAAAAATGTGAACACTAAAGGCTGTTTAATGGTTGTATGTTGGAGCCTCGGTTGTGGCCCGCTGGGACCAGGGAGGTTTTTTTTTAAAGCCCCGCCTAAGGTCTTAAGAGGGGACGTGGGTGGCACTGTGGGTTAAACCACAGAGCCTAGGGCTTGCCGATCAGAAGGTCGGCAGTTCGAATCCACGCAATGGGGTGAGCTCCCGTTGCTCAGTCCCTGCTCCTGTCAACCTAACAGTTTGAAAGCACATCAAAGTGCAAGTAGATAAATAGGTACCGCTCCGGCAGGAAGGTAAACGGCGTATCCATGCACTGCTCTGGTTCGCCAGAATCGGCTTAGTCATGTTGGCCACATGACCCAGAAGCCTTGGCCAGTAAAGCAAGATGAGCGCCGCAACCCCAGAGCCGGCCATGACTGGACCATGACTGGTCAGGGGTCCCTTTACCTTTAAGGTCTTAAGAAAGAAATTTGTTGTTGTTTAGTCATTTAGTCGTGTCCAACTCTTCGTGACCCCATGGACCAGAGCACGCCAGGCACTCCTGTCTTCCACTGCCTCCCGCAGTTTGGTCAAACTCATGCTGGTAGCTTTGAGAACACTGTCCTCTGTCATCCCCTTCTCCTTGTGTGCCCTCCATCTTTCCCAACATCAGGGTCTTTTCCAGGGAGTCTTCTCTTCTCATGAGGTGGCCAAAGTATTGGAGCCTCAGCTTCACGATCTGTCCTTCCAGTGAGCACTCAGGGCTGATTTCCTTAAGAATGGATACGTTTGATCTTCTTGCAGTCCATGGGACTCTCAAGAGTCTCCTCCAGCACCATAATTCAAAAGCATCAGTTCTTCGGCGATCAGCCTTCTTTATGGTCCAGCTCTCACTTCCATACATCACTACGGCGAAAACCATAGCTTTAACTATACGGACCTTTGTTGGCAAGGTGATGTCTCTGCTTTTTAAGATGCTGTCTAGGTTTGTCAAGAAAGAAATTGTTCTCTCTTTATCTGGGGCTGCCATTGCTACCAACTATATAGGAGGCCAGGATAGGGTACTGTCACTGCCATCCATTTCTCTGGACAGAGACCACTTTGGCTCGTTCAACTTGTGATCCGCGTTACTAGCAGTTGCTGGTTATCCAAGCGACTCCGCCATAGGCTACTTCCACATATGAGGAATGTGTGCCTCCACGTGCACCTCCGTCAGAATTTACCACTCGACGGTCCACTTCTGCAGTCTCCAACCCAGCTGAATCCAGGTAGAAAGAGAGATGTGCCTTGCAACTGATAAGCAACCTTAAAATGTTACATCCAGCCCAGTGGCTGTGATAAGAGCTGCAGTAACCACAGTGACCACGAAGAGCAGGCCTATGAGATACGAGATGGTCTGGAGCAGAACTAGGCCTTGCCCCCAAAGTCCCCAAGCCTAGGACCTCCAGCCTTGTCCAATATGCTGGCAATGTTAGGATGACTATCTCTGCTAGATTTGTATGTAACAACCAGGTGAAATAGCCATCTTTGGCAGTTGTATCATCTTAGGTATGTGCCCGTCGCTGTGTGGGATGGATCGCCCGTTAAGAATAACGTATGCATGCCAAATGGTGCAAAAAATTGCCAGTTTGCTTCTGGCTGGCCAGTCAACTTTGGGTTTGCTTCTGAACTCTGGGACACATCCTTAACTTTCCTGCAAGTGGAACAGCAGCAAGATGTCACAGTGTGCAATATTTTTGTTCAGGGTTCCAACCAGCCAGCCATGCCCTTTCAGGACACTCCATTCCCTTCCCCCTTCCAGTTTTCTGTTCTGTCCTCAACCGTCAGTTAACTTTCTGTGTCCAAAGCTCAGATCACAGTGGACTTTTTTTCAGGAGGGGGTGGTGGAATACTTCACACATCCTTGTACTTCTGCAAACCTTAGGGTTTTCCTGAAGCCTGCTAACACCTCCTTTTATGTCATTTTGGCTACATGAGGGTCCAAAGAATGAGTTCGCTGTTACTGATGTAAGAGATGTACCTTGGCCCAAGCCCTGGCAGTAGTTTTTGGCCCATAGGCATAACCATTGCCTCCTCAGTGTGTCACTGATATGAGAGCTAACTAGAGCTTTCAATCTAGAATGGCCACATGTATGAGCAGCAGCGTCTTCTGCTCACTGCAGTCCTTGGCAGAATAAACAACACCTGCATGACCACATGCAAGAATCAGCAAGGTTAGAATTAATCTTGATCTTGGGAGGAAGCATGTCTCATTGGTGGGTGTGATTTTTCAAGAGCCAAACTTGTGTGTGTGTGTGTGTGTGTGTGTGTCCTGCCCCTTCACCAAGGCCATCGCCAGGGCAGGATTTGGGAGCAGAAGTCAAAGCCCAGCTCCCAGCCAGAATAAGCAGGCGGGCTCCCAAGCACAGCAAGCTTGACTGATTTTGAAGCAAATGAGGTAATACATGATCAGTCAGTAGAACATGAGACTCTTAATCTCTAGGTTGTGGCTTTGAGCCCCATGTTGGATTGCAGGGGGTTGGACTAGATGACCCTTGGCATCCCCTCCAACTCTACAATTCTACAGTTCTTGCAACTGACACTGTGCTTCTCAAAGGTTGTGGCAGAAGAGGATGTGAAGTGTGGCAGGAAGATCCAAGGACAATAATTTATACATTTCAGTGTAGTGTAGTGTAGTGTAGTGTAGTGTAGTGTAGTGTAGTATATATTAAAAAAAATCTTTCTTTTAAGAATATGGATAGTTATCTTTTCAAAATCAAGCACTACCAGTTGCTTGTTTTCCAATCGTTGTGGAGCAAGCAAATATTTATTCTGAAAGTGTAGCCCAGAAAAACAAATGTGAGAAACACTGGTGTAGCGCAAAGCAAGGCACTCCAGAAATACTTATACTACCGAAGGCACGTTCCCCCGCCCCAAGCAGCCATTAAATCCGGTGTCAAAGCTTACTTAACTGGAGGCCGGGTTAAAAGCGTCAAGAGACCACGTGGAGCAATAGAGGCCTTGAGAGTGGTTGGAGCCACTCCCGAGGACTCCGCCTCCGAGTCAGCTTGGGGTTGTGGGTTTTTTCTCTGCCTGGGGTTGGTATGTTGTGTGTCTGTGTGTATAATACAGATGTGTATGTATGTGCCAAAGAGTGCAAACAACCGCCCCGCCGCCTCCCGCTCCTAATAGCCTTTCGATGCGCGCCACTCTGCCACTCTTTGCATGGACGGCGGACCTCTCACCCCGCGTTTGGACTCCGGAGAGGTCTTCCCGGGAACTCTCCCTCGCCACTTGAGATATTTCCCTCCCCGACTATCCTCGCCTGTTCCGGGGCAGAGTGCCCGTTTCCCCCCGGCTCCGGTTCTGCGCCGCCAAGGCCGGCGCGCAATTGCGCGCTCTCCGAGAGCACCCTCGACGGCAGCGCCATCCTGGCCCTTGGGCTGCGTGGGTTGTCCCCTCAAGAAACCTTTTCATCGGCGAGTCACAAGGACATGTAGCTAAACTAACACACACCCACACCCATTGCAATCGCGTTCAGGGTTTGAAGGAGCCTTTCAATGTGCAATAAAACACTGGAGAAAGTCCGGAGGTAGTTCCGGCGCACGCGAGATTTCTCCCTGCCCATTTTTCCATTCTTTTAGGCTCGTTGATGAAATCGGTTAAAGCTCTGCAAATACTGCGGATCGGTCTTAAAGGCTTTAAATACTATCCGAGTGTGATAGTTTTATTAGCTCGGGAGGGATGCAACGAAGCTTGCATCAGAAACACCCGGAGTTTGTTCCCCTCGCCCCCCTCACTTGCCTATTCATTTTGCAAACATTGCTACTCGCCTCGCGATAGTTTTGGTTTTTACCAGCTCAGTGGAAGGAAGAGAGATCTAAATGCAAGAAAATGAATGGCGTGGACTTTGTATCTTGGGGTAAAGAACAGGCTGCAATGATCTCCAAGGAAGCACCATGCAAATCGTGAAATCCACAGACGAGAATCTGGGGGGAACTGATTTGCTCAGGCTCCCTGGGAGGAGAAATGTATTTTCTTCTAAAAGGGAATGTGAAGGGAGCTGCAGCGTTGTCAGTAAACAGAAAACGTGACTTCATCGGGAGCATCAAGACACCAAGTTGTTATTGGAGCTGTTTTAAAGTAGATTATTATGGTCATTATTATCGTTAAGTTGGGACCCCCACCAAGCGCAGAGAGTGAAAAGGCGAACGTAAAATTAAAAAAATTAAGCACGTTAAAAAAAAAAACTCGCCCCCGCCTCGATCTCCATGAAAGGATGTCCATATCTTTTCCGCTAAAATCCATCGGATTATCAAAATGTTAGGATCCGGCTGGGGAAACGTATTTTGTGAACGCGGGGGGAGAAAGGATGCGGATTTTAGGTGGGCGAGAAGCGAATCACGACGCGTCCGTGTTTTAAACCCAGGCCTGGGCCTAATCGCTGCCTTCGAAACCCAAGTGTTGGGCGCGGGCGGGCTTTTCTCGTGGGCCCTCGGTTAGTCTCGAGAAGCTCCCGGGCGGGGGTGGGGAGTTGGTGGTGGTGCGGTGGTGCCAGGAAAGGGAGACGCAGTGGAAAGCGCCTCCAGGCACGCGCGACCTTGGAAGGAGAAGCGCGGGGTGTCCCGTCGGTTCCCCCGCCCCGCTCTCCCTCCGACCAGGTGCCTTTGGGAAACCCCTCCATCCGCTGCCACTCCCCACCCCGGGGTCCCTTTCGCAGGGTGCCCGAGTCCTGCCAGTGTCCTCGCCCTTTACCGCATTTCACGCTCGGAAGGGGGGTCTCTTTGGAGTTCAATTGAGCGCGTAACGCGCGTACAAAGCAGGTTTCGCGACGACCCCGGGGTTTCACTCCTCAGTCCGAAGCTGCGGGGAGAGGGAGGCTTCTTTCTCTTCTTAGTTGTGGGGGGGGGGTTCTCTCTCCACACACACCCTTAAAACATGCCCCCCCAAGCAACAACCCCCAACCCTTCTCTCTTTTTATACCCAGGTGTGTGGGTGTGCGTATGCACAGGGCAAACTTCTAGAGGGCGAGGTCCCTTCAGCCCCCCAATAAAATATTTAAATATTTGAGGGGGGCCTCAAAGTTGATAGCCATTGCCATTCAAACGGTGCGTGGGTGTCGTGTCTTGTGATCGATTATGTGGGGCGGGGTTTACCTGGGGCCCCCAATATTTTAAGCAAGTTAGCAGCCATGTATATAGGGGTGCGCGCGCGCGTGTGTATGAGTGAGATCAGTTAAAAAGGAGGTTTAAAAGCTCGGGCAAATTGGATCAGGGGAAATCGTCACCCAACTTTCCTCCTTTCCCAAGGAGGCTGATCGAATTAAAAGGGCAGCGAGGCTGCTTGGCGAAAACAGAGGACCGGGGACGTCGAGGGTGTGTATTAAATTCTCATTAGAGATGCAGGAATCAGCCAGAGGGAACTTGGGCAGCTCAGCCTCCCTCCCTCTTTCCTCCCCTCCCTCCCCTCCCTCCTTCTCCCCTCCCCCCTCCTTCCCCTCTTTCCTCGCTCCCCCCACCCCCCACCCCAGTTGCCAGCCCAATAGACTGATGAGTTATTGTCATGTAAAAAGCGCCCGCGATCAGACCAACCGCTTTGCTATTGTCCAAGTGGAAACAGCCAAGTTTATGATGAGGACTATATGCTCTAGAGACCTCAGGCAAGGCAGCTCATAGGAGCCGTTTTTTCATAAAACTCGGCACGGCTGGTAGCAAGGAGGCCACTCTGGAAGCAAGAGCGGAGCTGTGCGCATCTCGCTCTCTCCCCTTGCCTTGGCTCTTCTTCTCTCCCCCCTCATCCACCTCGCCCCCACCCCCACCCCCACCCCACCTTGACCAGACGCCCCATCTTTTCTCTCTCCCCACCCTCCAGCCCCCAAACCCGTTGGCTGGGCCATCCCCGAGCCTTTTCAATGTATAAAATGGAATATTCTTACCTCAATTCCTCCGCCTACGAGTCGTGCATGGCTGGGATGGACACGTCCAGCTTGGCTTCGGCTTACGCGGACTTCAGCTCGTGCAGCCAGGCGAGTGGCTTCCAGTATAACCCCATCAGGACCACTTTCGGGGCCACCTCCGGGTGCCCGTCCCTCACCCCCGGATCCTGCAGCCTGGGCACCCTTAGGGACCACCAGAGCAGCCCATACGCGGCAGGTAAGGACCCTGCGCCCCTGGCTGGAGAGAGAGAGAAGGGGAAAGGCAAGCAGAGAGAGAGAGAGGGCAAGAGAGGAGGAAGGGGGAAGAGCCAAGCCAAAGCCCGACCGAGGAGAAAAGAGAGGGAGGGGAAAAAATAGGAGAGGGAAGCCTCGCTTTGATTGCATTTGGAAAATGGCAATGTGTTTAGTATTTACCCAACGAAATTTGCTTACACAAATGAAAGAATTTATCACGTTAGGAGCGATTGCAAGGAAGGAGAGAGAGGAGAGGAGAGAGGAGGGGGGTGGGTTGGGTTGGGTTTGTGTGTTGGGGGGGGGGAGAGGGGGGTGTAATTCACTTACACCGTTACACTATCCGAAGTCACACCCGAAACCGCCAACAAAATTATCTTAAGCTGCCAAAATGATCGGCATAATTTATTTACTTTGCGAGAGAGACGGAAAAGCTGGGGGAAATAATTAAATAAGCCGCGAGGAAAGCTCATTACTGACACTGTCTTCTTCATCATCTTCATCTTCATCGCCTTTTCCCCCTTTCCTTCTCTTCCCTTTCCCTCTTTTAAGAAACCGCATCCACCACGGGCAACAACAGTAAACAAGCCATGGAGAGATAAGCGGGCACTGTCTCGCTGCTAGTAATTTTCTTTTTCTTTCATTGCTTTCTTCCCCTTTTTTAGCAGCTTCCCCCCCCCCCCCAGGAACAACGAAATCCCGCCTGGGCGAAAGTCTTCGAGTAAGGGAGGAGGCGCAAAAAATTCAGGGGCAGCTCTGGAGGTGTCTGGGAGGGGGAGGCGACACTTACTTGGGAGCACGTCCCATTGAGCTCAATCGGACTTCCCAGTCAACATATTTAGGATGGCACGTGTCGGTGTTGCTCTATTCCGGTCAACGCCACGGGTCGATTTTGCTATCGAATTCCATGGAAACAGCATCTCTGGTGCTGGTCGTGGATCATTATTATTTTTGGACCATTTTTTGTACTAAACCAAGCAGGCATGTAGCAGTAGCATTTTGAGAGAAAGGCAGCCTTGGCCGTCTTGTCTGAACGCTCACACCCGCATCTAGCGAGATCGCCCTGCCAATCTCTCCATTCGTCATCTCTCTTTGCGACATTGAAGGAGGAGATGGGGGGGGCGCAACTACAAGATTTGCCTATCATTCCAACGAACCACCACCCCCATCTTAATTTAGCATAAATTGTCGTCGCTCTCCCCTCCCCCGCAATTTCATTTTTGGAAAATCGTCGCTAAGGGTGGTATACTTTTGATCCAACCGCAATAAACAGATACTGTGGGGTGGGATGGAGGGGAAGGGAGGTGGTTGGGGTTTTTTTTAATAACCTATATCGAAAGTAAAAAAAAAAGTGTTTTGGAGAATCCATACGCAAACAGACCGTATCATTCTCCTTCCTTTTCCATTTCGTTATCGAAATACATCCCTCTCCCTTTTCTGGATTAGAAACGTTAACCATCTCAGAAAACGGAGGGGACACGAATGCGTTTCTTCTCCATGTCTGCTCGCGAGTAAGCTCCCTGGTTAAGCGGGTTGTTAGCATGGCGGTGTAGACGGTTTCGCGGGTCACGCTCCGACCGCCGCAAGCGCAGTGAAACCATTCGAATCCGGATCCCCCGGACGGCTGTCCTCGCGTTCCAACGGCTTATTGCGGGGAATCGCAGCACGTTATCGACTGGCCTGTGTTTCTTTTCCTCCCACCCCGCTCCCCTTTCCCGCTTTAGTCCCCTACAAGCTCTTCACCGACCACGGAGGCTTGAACGAGAAGAGGAAGCAGAGGCGGATCAGGACCACCTTCACCAGCGCGCAGCTGAAGGAACTGGAGAGGGTGTTCGCGGAGACTCACTACCCAGATATCTACACCCGGGAGGAGCTGGCCCTCAAAATCGACCTCACCGAAGCCAGAGTTCAGGTTGGTGAAGGAGCTCCTTTCGATCCGGATTGCAGCAGCCGCCTAGGCCGCTTCATCTGGAGCAAAGCATCGCGGGTAGCAACGCGCAGCTTTCAAGATTTTGCTGGACGGGAGGTGACCAACGACAGAGAGTCCCAGGGTGGGAAGTCTGTTGCTTTTGCACATTTTCATACTTCCCTTTGGGAAAAAATATGAAAATGGATGCAGGGTTTTATATGTTTATCATTCCGGGCTGCTGCCCTTTTTTTTTTTTTTAACCTTTTGACTTTATCTTGAGTCATTCCTCCATCAGCAGCAGAAGGCATTCAGCTTTGCATCCCAAAGCTGTCTCACCTTCCTCATGGTAATGAGTACGACTCCTAAGGGCAGCAATTTCCTTGGAGAGCCCAGTGGCTAGGATATGTATTCCCTACGGCTTGGCTCACTTGCTAGAGCCACCCATTTCTGTACAGGTACCTTGTCAGTTCCTGATTTTGGCAGAGGACACATTATCATCTGGATAGCTGAACAGGGCAGCATGCGGCAACAGCCATACCATTCCGCGTATTAGATATTTGCATCCCTTCTATAATTTTGATTATTATTTTTTTGAGATCTTGTTGGCAATGCTCTCTATTTCTGTGGGAACAGTTTCTAACTTAGCAAACTGAAGATCTGAATTCTAAAAACAGGGAGAGCTTTACACTAAGATCTCACCTGATCTGCAGTCTAGGTACATATAAACACCTTTACCTTGGAGTCACTGACCTGAAATAATTATATTTGGCATACACTGATGTGTCTTAAATTAAGAAACACCCTAAATCGGGGGTGGAGAACCTCTGGCTCTCCAGATGTTGCCAATGGCCAGGGATGGTGTTAGTTTATATCTAGCAAAATCTGGAGGGCCAGAGGTTCCTCAATACTCTATCCTTTCACTACTTCTGAGCATCTCAAGAGTGCAAAAGACTGGTTTAGGATGCGCCAAGAAATAATAACACAAGTCATCAAGACTACAATCCTATCCAACTGCCCAATGGAACAAAATTGAAATTTCTGAGAAAACAAGGCTGCCAGCCACGCCAATATACCACAAAGCAGGTCATAGGGGAGCAGTTAATTTGCAAAGCAAGCCAGGCCAAAGCATGCCAGGACAGATTGTGGCACGAAGGCTTTAAGCATGGGCAGAAGAATGTTAGGGTGATGGTGCCAAACAGCAATAAATCCGAACAGAGGAGAGCCACTGGTATTGGAGCTGAAGGGAATGTGGCTGTTCCGCTTTGGTGTTGCTTTTGTTTTTATTAGATATTTTATGGGGGTTTTTCTTGATTTTATTCTGTAAACTGCCCTGAGACCCCCGGGCATAGGGCGGTATATAAATTCAAAAAATAATAACAACAAGCAATTGGCCAACATGCCAGATGTGCGTGGCCAATGGTCTGGCTCCATGCCAGCACACCTGGAAGCATCTTAAGAGTTGCCATGCTAGACCCTACCAGTGGTCGCCTGTTCTTTTTATTGACGCACCGTGGCCGAGCTGATGGCCAACAGAACTCACAGACAGGCTACATTATTCCTCAGCAGAGGAACAACAATGCATGTTACTTTATAGCAACAACCAGCTTCTGCAGTGAAGGACTTTTCCTGTCCACACTGCCCACACAATAGGGAGTAAATGATGCCAGTACATTGTCTGGACCTATTAAAAGAAAAGAGTCCTCGGCTGAAATGATATGAATGTTCTGAGATGAAAGTTCTCCTTTAGCTTGGCATGGCCAATAGCTACCCAGAGTCCGTCCATTCAACTAGGGCACATGCCACTAAACCGTAAGTGGAAGAATTTGCAACCGTGAACTCCACCACATTGTATAACCTGAATTTGCAGCGCTTCCATTTCACAGCTTCTCCCTCCCAAGGACCACATAAGGTGGTTTTAGCTGGCATCTTTTAGACACTGGGTGTCTAAAGCCAATTTACCCAGTCGCCTCCTGCCAGAAAGCAAATATAACCATGGAATAAGTCGGCCATCTGTAACATGTTATTAATCTTACTATTGCTGCTACCCCTGATTTCTCACAGGAATGGGAATTTGTGATGCTCACAGATGGGCTTGTCTACGCTCATTGTCCGTCGGTTGGCATTGACTTGGGAAATGGGCCTTTTCATTCCCCTTCCTACACCCATACACTAAGCAGTGGGTATTTTAATCCTTTTGGGTGTACACTCAAGTTCACGTACTAAAAATAGTTGCCAGTTTAGACCTACAAGGATAGATCTTTCCACATGTTTATTGATTGTTTTCTTTGGCTCAAGCTGGGATAGCTCAGTCGGTTTGAGCCCCAAGTTGGGTAAAAGATAACGGGTTGGAACAGATCGCCTCATGGCCCCTTCCCATTCTACAATTCTATGATATAAGTAGTGACCCCGCTGAGTTCTGGACCAGCTATTTTGAATCCACTACCGCAAAGTGGCTTTCAAGGCGCGCGTGGGAGAGAGAGAGAGAGAGAGAGAGAGAGAGAGAGAGAGGAAAGGGGGATGGTCTCGCATAATGGTCACAAACCCAGAATCGGTGACTCGAGGTTGCTTTGGCTTGACTCGCATATCCCGTGCACGTGGCAAGAGAACGCCTGCCCCCCTCGCTCGCCGCCCGCCCCACTCTGAACCTCTCTCTCTCTTTTCCCCCCTCTCTCCTTCCTTCCTTCCTTCTGGCCAGGTCTGGTTCCAGAACCGACGGGCGAAGTTCCGCAAGCAGGAGCGCGCCGCGGCGGCAGCGGCGGCCGCAGCCAAGAACGGCTCGTCTGGGAAGAAGTCCGACGCGTCGCGGGACGATGAGAGCAAAGAGGCCAAAAGCACCGACCCGGACAGCACCGGCGGGCCCGGCCCCAACCCCAACCCGGCTCCCAGCTGCGGCGGCGGCGGGCCCAGCCCCACGGGAGGCCCCGGCGGGCCCGGAGCCGGCGGGCCCGGGCAGGAGGCCGGCAAAGGCGCGCCGTCGGGGCCTGGCGGCTTGTCGGCGGCGGCGGCGGGGCCCGGGCAGGGCTGGGCCCCCGGGCCGGGGCCGATCACCTCCATCCCGGATTCCTTAGGCGGGCCCTTCGCCAGCGTGCTCTCGTCGCTGCAGAGACCCAACGGCACCAAAGGCACCTTGGTGAAGAGCAGTATGTTTTGAGCGCGGGGCCGGCCGGCCGGGGCTGCGTCGCCGGGGCCGGGCCTCCCTCGACGGGCGCTTCCCCAATGGCCGAGAGCGAGGAGGCGGCGCCCTCTGCAGGGAAGGGACTCGCCAGGCCTCCACTCCTGCCCTCCTCGCTCACGTCGGAGCGGCCCCGACGGCGCGGACTTGCAAGCGACCTTGCCCGGGCTACGAACAAGCGAGCGCCTCCGCCCTCTCCTCCTTGCGCAGTCCCTGGCCGGGAGAAAACTGCCCACAAGCTGCCAGTGTCGTTTTGTCAGTGTTGCTGCTGCTACTGCAATGTAATCCTTCCTCCCCACCCCGCCAAACCCCCCTCTCTTGGCCGGGTTTTTCCTTGAGGCTGAGGTGCTTTCAGCGTGGCTGCACACCCGTTGCAAAACCGCGCGTCCGCCTTTGCGCATCGTGAACGCTCCATTTTGGCGACTTGGCACGGCCGTCGCCTCCAAGGCGCGCTCGTTGAGAGCCACGCGGTCTCCTCCTCCCCCAGGGCTAAATTGGAGCCCACTCCGCCGCCCCCCAGCCTCCCCACTCACTCACTCCTTTTCGTGGGCTGAGCTGACGAGGCCCAGAGAACATGTACAGAGTTGAGAGGTCTAAATTTGTAAACGTACTGAAACCAAGGGGTTGCTGTGCAAGTCGTTTGTACTGTAACTAGAGCACAGCTTCTGAATGTATCGGTTAGGCTAGTAGGACGCACACCCCTTCCTGCTTTCGCAGCTTCCCTAGAATATAATTGACACGGAGGGTCTAAAAATTACAGTTAAATGTTATGTTACACCGGAGGGGGCGGGGATATAGTTACAGAATCAGTGCAATCTGGTTATGTTTTATTCTGAACCAAATTCCACACTCTTCAATCGGGCTTACTCCCTAATAAGCATGTTTAAGCCTTAAACTTTACGGATTGCCGTCTCGGTAGATCAATCTGTGTTTTCTAGGCAAGGGAGCCAATTTCTGAAGGCTTCTCAGAAATATTTTTGCACCACAAAACACAACAGCCCTCGTGGAAACCGCAGCTTGCCTCAGGGAAAGCGACTTTTGTTTAGCATTCCTCTTAAACAAGGTGACCTAATTTGATGTGGCAGTTGTCAGAGGGTATGTATGTATGGTTCAAGCTACATTAAGGTGGTTTAGGGTGGTGTGCCAAATGGTTGCTGTTTGTGCCCGGGTACCGCTTCGTAAATGCAGCATCGGTGATGACTTGCATTTGTGAAGGTGCCGCCGGAGGACCCAACCCATCTCCTCCTGCGAGGGTGATCAAAAGTCGTATCAGAGTTCAGCTGCCAGCCCTCAGCCACACACAGTAATCCACTGAGACGTGTGAGAAGCAGTTGGACCAACTCCGTTTCCAGCCCTGCCGAGTGACAACGTGAACCGGCCCTGACCATTCAGCATAGGCAACCCTCCTGTTGTGATCATTACTAGCAGTGATTAGGTTTTTCATTTACGGCCCTACCCTTTCCCCACCGCAGTTGCTGCAAACCTACCGTAATTGTGTGTTTCAATGTGCAGGGAGAAGTTTACAGAAGGTGAACCAACTCTCTGTCCAAAATAGCCCCAGGGGTCTTAACAGCCCTTTCTGGCAAATGGATTGGAATTCATTCTGAAGATTACGATTACATTGTCCATGCAGTTTTTAGGCATCTCTTCTTAGGGTTTTAAAAATGTTTCTTTTACAAGGCACAAGAACCTAGGTATTAGTTATGTCGACAGGTATGCTCTACCATCTTTTTCTGTGTCTTTCTAAAACTGTGTTCTGTGACTCAATTGTATAGTGTTAATATTGATACAAACTTGTCTACTCTAGTTAGACGTATAAATAATGTTTTCTCTCCTTGTAGTCTTTATGGTGTGTCTTTATGGAGAAATGAGGTTCTCACTGGTTACATTTCTTTGCGTCTAGAGAGGTCGGCTTCATGCAATGGTATCAGCTTTGGTTATCAATTGCATGTTGTCTCTTTTTTATTATTGTTATTTTTCCTTTTGTGTTGGGATATGTTTGTGGCATTAACCATCATAAATTATGTTTCAGGATTTTCAGATTTATTTATATGTGGTTAAAATGAATGCTTCTATTTAAAAGGGGAAATATTTCTACATGTGCATATAGTTTTCCAAGAGTGTACCATTAACTGATTGTTGATAATAAAAACAAAAAGCAAATACATGCCCTCTACATCTCTCGGTCTAATTTACTTTCTTCCTGAAGTCTGTTTTTAAAAACAAGAGTGTCGTGATAAATGGTCACTGATAGGCACTAGAGAGTGGGCAGGATCTGGGCGGGAAATAAATCAACCCCCCAGTATTGAGAATTTCCTTTGTGGATAATGTTGTAGGAACCAGGAAGTGCTGTGACCCAGTTTCTAGGGTGGTGATCAGGTTTTGAACCCATCACAATACGGTCTTCAAGTATAGCACTTCACTGCATTGTACCTTGTGTAAGTGCTGCCATTCATTCTGTGAATATCTCCTTGAGATAGTTGCTTTTTTAGCATGTCAGAAAGCTCCTTGTTGGATAGCACATCAACTTAGGTCAGAAACAGATTTCAAAACAATCCATCCATTATTTTTCCTCTGAAATCTTTTAGAGACAGGTGCAGTTTAATTCCTCCACAACACTGCAGTCCTAACAACCAGAGAATTAAAGTGGGTTGCCCGATGCATAATAATCTCTCGGTGACTTCAGCATGACAGATGAAATACCCCAGTCAGAGCTTTTCATGTCATCTGACCCCACCCCAAAGCAGTACTTTTAGCGGAGGCCATTCACACAGTCATCAAAAAGTCGATAAACGGTAAGTTACTGAATGAATGTGAATTGCCAGAGATTTTCTTCTTCTTTTCAAATAAGGGCAATTCAGGCTTACAGGATTCAAAGAAGTGCTTTCACACCAATACAAAAGTATTCCGGAGTCCAGTGTAAGGTGTATGTGTTGTGTGAATGGGAGGAGATGATGCGCATTGAGAAAGAAGTAAGATACACCAAAAGGTATTAAATTGGCAAGAAGAAATCAGTATTTGTGGATAACTTACGTAATGTGCATGGTATAGGTATTCTAAAAAGCAAATCTCAAATATACACTTTGTTATACAGGCTAAACCTGGTCATCCCGTTTGGCTACTTCAACTCTCTTGGAATTCATTAAGCTAATCACATTGAACAGGAATTCATAACTGTGTTAGTTTTAAATTCAAGAGTTACCTGGCAGTCACAATCGTAAGAAAGATCCTTTTCTTTTGCCCACTTCCTAGCAGTCAGCATTTACAAAACCAGATTACCTTACAAAATAAATATTAAAAGGCCTCCTTGGAAACTGCTCCAAAACATCCCAGATTGGGATCTTTCTGAAAATGCTTTGTATGGGGTTTTTTAAAAAAAAATGCTTCATTTTTTGTTTGACTGAATACCCAAAACTTCGGCTGTGATGTTTCCCTCTAACAGTTATCCTCACAGCTCGAGCTGATGTTCTGCTTTCTCAACACGCAATTGCATGCCAATGCTTTAAAAGGCTTTATTGCACTTCCGCTCGGAGACATTTTCCTCTTGAAAGAAGTACAAAGATAAAAATATTGAAATGTCGCCAATAGTTCCAGTACAGGACAGTCAACCATGAACAGAGTTGATTATGCTGGAATACCAGAGCCCTTTGCAGGAGACAAGCAATTTTTAATACCGCTTTCAACAAGGAATAATTGCTAAATGCCTTGGTGAGGAAAAGCTGCTCAGAATGTGTGTTTCTGGTGACCAAAAACATCCCTTTGGATTAGAGATGCAAGGAACTTGGCTTGTGCATCGCACTCTCCACTTCAAAACAATTTGGAACTTGCGTTATTTTTAACGGATTTCAGCTACAACACCAACTATTCAGTAGCAATAAATACATAATATATAGAATTCGCTATTAAGAGATAATTGCATGTGATTCCAGATGCGGCAAGAGAATGTGGAAGAACACAATCAATACACACATTAAAAGGACATAGGGTTTAGTTGTTAATCTTTTAAAATAGTTGCCATTATGCTGTTTAGTTTATTTCTTGTGCTTTTGATGCCCAACAAGGCCAAAGATCTCACAGAGGAAAACTGGATGACGCACTTGTTAAGTTGAAAGTCTTTATTAGCAATCCAGGGTAATAGATATATCCCTCCCAAACCATAGTCTCAAGTTTTGTAGAGAGTAATTATGTGTTCCATACTTTTTCAGATTTTAAGGTTTGTGTTCCAAGTGTTGTTTATATATTTGGAATTATTTACATATTTTCAGTTTAGGGGGGCATTTTTTATATTCATTTTAGCTTAGGTGTATTTGCATTGGAGTTTCTTATCCAAACAAAACCCTGCTCACTTTATTCACAGACTAATAAAACTGGATGTTTGTTGCTGGGATACATTGATTAAAAAACTGATTAGAACTGAAAAGAAAAGTCTCTTGGCAGGGTCTTGCTTGAGCCTATAATAAAGGGCTCTAAATTTATCCCCATAGTAATTATCTAACTATCGTGTATTTTAGTTTTTTAACATGAGAAATAGTCATTGTATCTTTGCTGCTAAGTTCTGTGTGTATTGTGTGATGAAGATGTTGGGTGGTATACGTGTAGTATGGGGTTCATCTTGATTTTGAGGTGTGAAAGTATGTTCAATAGGCAGCTTCTAGGCTTAAAAGTGAAGCAGCATTTCTTTCCATTGCAATTAATTCCTATTTTTATTACATACTTATTGCTCCCTTTGAAATGCTAGGACTTGTATGTTTGAAACATTAATTCAATGAACTGGAATAACGCCATGCAGCAAAGAATGCCAGAGGCTCAGAAGCAACGCTATAGTCTTTTTTTCCCTAACCAAAAGAGAACAACACCAAAGAGGGGATATGTTTAAATTAAGTCGAAACCTCTAGGCAGCTTCATTCATGTGTGACCCCAAAATTCCAGATCCACCCCCAAACTGATGCCAAATTTATGAGCTAGTTTTGTGCCATGAACCCCACATTTTGTGCCACCCCTTTACAAATTTTGAACTTCTTTGAACTTTGAACTTTGCGCTTTGAACTAATTCAAACTGAATTACTTTGAGCTTTGAACTAATTCAAACTTTGAACTAATTTGAGCTTCGAGCTTTGAAGCATTCAAACCTAGAGCTTTGAACTGAGATCCATCTCCGAGGGCCTTCTGGCAGTTCCGCCACTGTGAGAAGTGAGGTTACAGGGAACCAGGCAGAGGGCCTTCTCAGTAGTGGCGCCCACCCTGTGGAATGCCCTCCCATTAAATGTCAAGGAAATAAACAACTATCTGACTTTTAGAAGACATCTGAAGGCAGCCCTGTTTAGGGAAGTTTTTAATATGTGATGTTTTATTCTGTTTTTAATGTTCTGTTGAAAGCCGCCCAGAGTGACTGGGGACACTATTATTATTATTATTATTATTATTATTATTATTATTATTATTGAACTAATGTGAACTTTGAGTTTCAAACTAATTCAAACTTCAAGCTTTGAACTAGTTACAATGCTCCCCAGCTAAAGCAACCAGATAATACTACAAAGCCAGCCACAGCCATCTCTATTGTTGTTCTTCATTGCACATATATGAAACAGGCAAGCTTTGGAACATTAACACTTCACCTTACATCACCACCACTGGGTTTTTCCAGAGGGTTGCTTTCAAAGCCGATCACAACATGTCAGGAGGAACAATTGCAGAGGAATCCTAATGTCAATAAAGCCCAATCCATAAAACGTTGCATAAAATAATACAGGAAACTAGCCTAATTTAGCAGTTGAAAAAAACAAACTTGGCAGGCACGTCTCTCAGTGCTGTGTGTTGTTGTGCTGGCTTGCATAGCAGAATGTGCTATCGCAATGCAAACATCACAGGAATGGCTGTCATGTTAGCTCAGTGGAGCTCATCTGCACTTTCATCAAGTGGAATGGAAATATATGGCCTGTTTGGACACACACCTAGTGGAGAAGTCAACACAGATGCTCAGTTGTGTCCTAATCTCATGTGATTTGGTGCAGAACTCCCCAATCAGTGCTTACCTAGTGTGGAATACAGTGTTGTGCTAAGATCATTCTGTCAATACAACTATTTCTGCATGTCAGAGGGAACAATCTCCCATCTCCTCCCCTACCTCTGGTAGGGGAACATGCCATGCTCCTTCTGGGGTAGTTTGTCTACCTTTGTGTAATGATAACAATAATTTATTATTTCTACCCTGCCCATCTGGCTGGGTTTCCCCAGCCACTCTGGGCGGCTTTCAACAGAACATTAAAAACAGAATAAAACTTCCCTAACAGGGCTGCCTTCAGATGCCTTCTAAAAGTCAGATAGTTATTTGCTTGACATCTGATGGAAGGGTGTTCCACAGGCGGGTGCCACTACCAAGAAGGCCCTCTGCCTGGTTCCCTGTAACCTCACTTCTCGGAGTGAGGGAATTGCCAGAAGGCCTCACCCTGCACTCAACTTTCACCTGTGGCTCCTAGAAGCTGTCAGCATGCAACAGGTGAATGGCTTCCATCTGGCCGGCTAAACTGTGGGAATGTTCAGGGTGGCAGGAGAGGATATATTGTTTATTAATATCCTTCCTAACTTGTGCTAGCAAGTTCCTTTACTTAGCAGAGATACATTCCCCTTTTTACATGCACAGCAGATAGCTGGTTGCAGGCTCGTGTGAGCCTCTCACTATTATACAATTCAGTCTGTCTTCAGATTGAATTGTGCATTCCTGGTAAGTTCCCTTGAAACCCTCTTAAAAGAATAAAGACGTCACAATCTTATTCAAAGTCAATAAAAGAAGTTTACTTACATCAGTTCACAGTTGTATTCCTGAAGGCAGGCTTAGTTACAGATATGTACATGTGGATCTACTCCATATGGGGGAATAATCCCAGTGCTTCTACTAGCTGAGAGCTAGCAGAGCAGTCCTAGCTGAAAGCTGGTCAAACAAAGAAGGAAGTCAGAAAAAGAGAGAGAGGTTGCTGCGTGACTCGTCCTTCTGTTACCTAGACAGGTTAGGTCATACCCACTTTCTATCACATGCAAAAGGAAGGATGCTCCAGCCAGGAGGAACAGGAAGTTTTGACTGGCTGGACCAAACATTCCCTTGCATGTCTTCTCTAGCATTTCAAGGAATGTTGTACTTGACTGCCTCTCGTGGATCACATCCCACATAAACCAGGTAAGGGTTGCCAATGGGTCTCAAACCCTCACTTCCCCTGCAAGTGAGAAAAGTATCTGGCAGACTGAGCGGACGAGACCGACAGTGGATCCAAGAAGGTGGTTTCTGCACGTGCTGTAGAGGGAAGCGAGGGGCAGATGGGGCTCATCAACCTGGGAAGGGAGCCCATCTAGGAGAAGGAAAACTGATCCCAAACCTCTGCTGCCTTGTGGGATATCTTCGGGAGAAGAAAGGGCTAAGGAGGAAGCCCTACACAAATCTGGAGTGGGGTCCCTAAGGAAATCTTTTACCCTCATCCTGGCAACTCCTGCAGCCAGGCTGGTGCCAAACGTCCTGCTCTGCTTTCCTTTGGAACACATCAGTGAGGCCAAAAGGCAAGTATTGTCATCTGGGCAGCCTGGAACCCCCAGAGAGGTCACTTTGGTGCTGTTAACACAGCAAAAACAACGTGGGAGGCAGCGGTTAAGAGTCACCAGTTTCTGCAGCCACAGCAGGTGCTGTGATTCTCCAGTGGTTTGGCCTTGCCCTTGGAGGTGCCCTCCACTGACTCTCAAGACAGACAGATGCCAACAATTTAATATGTCCATAATAACAATTCTATCCGTTTTAATTCCAATACAAAATAAACCGTGTCCACAGTTAATTTGAAAGGTTCTAGTCATCTGATTTATTTCCTCTGGTAGAGGACTGTAATGGGTAATTTCCTTTATTTCCGTCATGTCCCAAGTCTCTGATCACAGGAGCCAGAGCACTTCCCCAAGTTTGGACAAACATAACTTGAGCATCTATTAACACATGAGATACCAAAACAATTTGCATGCTCTCTGATCAGCTGCTGTACAGGAAATGTTAACATTAACATCTCTTTCCATGAATTGGCACCACCATGTTTTGTTTGATCACAAGTGAGCCTAACGGTTGGATAAAAGTTGTGGCCATCCAAGACATTCATCTTAGCTGGAGCCTTTCCTACGTGTAACTGGGTATCTGTGGAAGTAGCTACCTCTCATTTAAATATTTGAAATGTACTGTATCTGCTTTACAATTTACTTTTGATTATAGCTTTGAAGGATCTCAAGCTTGTTTCATCAAAAAGAAAATGTACCCATGTTTACCCAGAGAAAGTTCTATTTAATTTAGTGGGACTGGATTATTCCCATTTCATTGTGTGCTTCCAGAGGAGCCCTATGCTAAGAATTAACCTTGGCTTGAGAGAATTCTTTTTCTTTCAAAAATGACTTTCAACTTTTGACTAAGATTTTGGTTCACGTAGCTAATCATATTTTGAACGAGAGAATTAGTGGCAACTCATCCTGGTCTGCTTTCAAAAGGGAAAACTAAGCAGACAGTCTTGTTAATTTAGCATATAGACTTGGAATAAAGTACAACATCCATCATCTCATCAAAATTCAATTAAAACTCAGTCCAGCATCCAAGGAAAAGGAGCCAATTTTATTCTGGAAGCAGAGCTCTCCAAACATCACTAAAAACCTTTAATGGTTCTTTCTTGCATTCTGGGAGTGATTTAAAAAAAGAAAAAAAAGAATAACCACTTTGGGACTTCAAATTAAGCTTTACATTTAAAAGCTAGAACACATGTCGTCTTAAAGCAGAGGCCTTTGTCATTAATTTAATGCATGCTGTCAACACGCTTTGTCCAACACCAATGAGATGCATCTAGGCCATTCTAGTTCAGCTTTAAAATAACCTCATTTCTAACCGGTGGGTAGCTGGCCCTCACACTTGCTGAACATTTTGGGATTTGGGGCTGGTGAAATTGTTAATAAAGTCATGGGCAAAGGCTTCGCTTAACATATAGTTGAAGCCAATCACCTGCATTTTATTCACAGGCAGAGAAATCCAAACCCCCAAATCACCATTGGGTGGCTCAGCAAAAGGCCATGCTCTCTTCTGAGCCCATATATATTGATCCTGCAAAACTGTCATAATATATGGTAGACGTTTTGGGGTAACTCCTGAGTATGGCTGTCACCCAAGCCCTTTCTGGCGTAATTTCACGTAATGAAATTTGGAAAGGAAAGCTAATACCTTTCTTGAATGTTCTCACACATATGCCCCTCTCCAATATGCCAGATTTCCAACAATCAAGTCATATAGATCTAATTCAAACTTGGGTATGTTCCAAGAGACTAGGGGCAGCACTTGTATCTCTGGACTATTGATTTATCAATGAGAAGTTTTCAGGTAACAATCTACAGTACACTTTCCATCCAATGGGAATTTAGCTCTGCACATCACACATCTCAAGACGGAAAACAGATTCCTGGATTTTCAATACCTGTTCTACGGCTTCTAGCAAAAAGTATAGCACCAGGCACCAAACAAAATATATTCGTTTCCTGCAAAAAAAAATTATGTTTGGCTATACCAAAACAATTAAAAGTCAAACAGCACCAGTTTTAATCAATGTTTATTTATAAACATAACATTTACTATAAAAGCTGTTGCATTTAGACAAGAATTCTCTTGCTTTCCAGAGGCATTTTAGAATAAATATCATCAATGGAGATTAGTGTAACTGGTATTCAACATTAACCCAAGTAGGACTTTCATCCTTTGGTGATCTTGCATATAAAGTAGCCCTCTTTTGGCTCACCAACTTTTATACCACTTATAGATAACTACAGAGTATACGGAATTAATTCTACATAACAAGAATAAGGGCCACTATGAAGTTTTGAAAATGAAATATATAAAAAAATAATTATGACATGGTTATGCCTGCTCTCTAAAGAAATTAGAAGCTAAATACACTTTTTGGGGTTTTTATTTTAATCCATTATGTTTATTATATTGGCGCGTCAATAGTAAATTATCTTTTGAAACACATTATTTACCATTTCAAACCAACATAGCAGTAGATAAACTCCCCCCTCCCTGGCCATTCCCTACCCTTACCCATTCCCAAGTTATTTGTGAAACAAATATTAACACGTTTATAAACAGAGCTGGAAATAATGAGGCGGCTGCAGTGTGCATACCCATTTTAAATAAAATATAAGGAGGAAGAGTTGACAGTTTTAAAAAAATCTTTATGCTGGTGACTAATCCATCTTAATGGAAGTGGAACGTGTGAGTGATTCAGGTATTGATACATGAAAAGTTAGCTGCTGCCATCTTCTAGTTTACAAGAAGAAAGATGGTCAGCTACATTCGTAAGTGGATGTGCCATAAAATCCTGTTTGCGTATAAAAACGTTGCTCTTGAAAAATTCTGCTAGCATGTAAATTCTGGCTGCAGTTATTCTCTTACTGAAGACTGGCAGGACTTGAAGGTTATTAAAAGCAGGATCAGATCTGGAGAATCCTCATGATTTTGCATGATTTTTTAAAAAAAACTATTTAAAGCAATCTTTGCACACAAGTGCAAATCAACGTCTTCACAAGCCATTGGAATATGCTGTTGTGCAAGACCCACTGAAAGCAACAGGACCTGCACAAGAACATACCATGTTCTGCTCTTGGGGCAAGTTCTATTAATTTCAATGGAGCTCCCCACTGGCTTATACTCAACAAGCAAAGCTGTGCCCTTAAGCACCACTGGTTCCCAAGAGTTTTGAAGATACCCAACTGTGCGCTGGGTTCTGGCCCATATCCGCAGTCCTTCACATGCACTAGATACTGGTACCTATGCCAGACTGCTCTCTCAACACCTTTTAAGAGGGCACTGACATAAACACAAATCTCCTGGTCAGGTGTGCAACTGCTCTGCACCAGGAAGTAGACTGCAGTAATGGAGACTTAACGCACAACCCAGCTCCAATTTGCAGGGAACACACTTGCTGCCAATAGCAAGAATGCCACAACTCCATGAACTTCAGAACATTGGTGGTGGGACCTTATGTCTGCCTTTACTTGAAGCAGGGACGGCTAAGCCCCAGTTCAAGGGTCTGAACTAGTCTCTCTCTTCCACCAGAACGCCACTGATTTTTGTGGCAGCAGGCAGGGGGTTAATGTACAGTATTTTTTGCTTTATAAGACTCACTTTTCCCCTCCTAAAAAGTAAGGGGAAATGTGTGTGCGTCTTATGGAGCGAATGCAGGCTGTGCAGCTATCCCAGAAGCCAGAACAGCAAGAGGGATTGCTGCTTGTTGTTCTGGCTTCTGAGATTCAGAATAGTTTTTTCTTGTTTTCCTCCTCCCAAAACTAGGTGCGTCTTATGGTCTGGCGCATCTTATAGAGCGAAAAATACGGGGGGGGGGTAGAGCTCAGTGCCCTGGTGGGGATGTAAATCATCCCTCCCTGGTCATTGGATTGCTCACTTGAATGCAGAGGTGGCGACAAATCCCCATCCTCAACTAATCTGCATGGATTAGCTGAGAAAGGGTGTTTGTGCGGTCTGCAGAGGAGTGTGAGGTGGCCATGTGGCCCCCAGAGGCTTGGGTGTGGCCCTCAGGCTCAGCAGCCCCTGCTGTTCCACAAGGGAACAGAAACAACACGATAGGTTGTGCCACTGACAAGTCGATTTGTGGAACTGAGCACTCGGGCTTGCAAACCGCAGTGCTCAGATCAGAGGCCTGCCTTCCAGCTGAACCTGAAGGACTGTCTGTTTACAAGCAGAGGCCGTTTCCTGAACAGGAGGCGCCGGATTCCAACCCTTGATGAAATTTCCCAAACTTCTGAGAGCTGACACAGCCATGTCTGAATTAAAAACGGAGGCGCACATCACTGCTGCACCCAAAGCAGTTTCCTTTTGTAGAGTGTGAGAGGAAGAATGGCTATCCAGGAGGAGCCAATTTCTTGTGTTTCTGCGTAAGCCGCTGAACGGAAGGAGCAGAAACTCAAGCAGAGATGCAATGGGAAATCTCCTTGGAGGATGTCCAATTCTACTGCAACTCTGTATTTAATATGATGCAATGGAGACAGAGACACACCGCAGAATGATCTGCCTCCAGCTTGGCTGATCGGAAGGAGGGGAGGGTGGAGCAATCCATCATGCAGAGACACACCGGGCATCCTCTCCTGTACTTTGGAATTGCATGAGCTTTTAACTATGCAGTCCAGTTCATGTCACAAAGCACACAAGTAACGCTCTCACAGTCCACAGTTTGGGAACGACTGCTTTGCACTGTAATCCTATACTTGTTTACTCAGAAGCAAAAAAATTTCTTCCCCCAATGGCACTTATTCCAAGGTAAATGTTTGTAAAAACTGCAGTCAAGCAGGGGAATAATTCGGTTTTTTGGTGGGGGAGAAAGGTACTTACACAAATCAGTGGTTTCAGTTTTTATACTGTGCATTTCTTGTTATACAAAGAGGTATTATGACTACAGCACAATCCATTCAAACAGCAAAGTTATCTATATGTATCCCCAACAAATCACTTCAATGACTACTCACAATGTGGGGGGTCAAATGGACAGTCCCACAAAGCTTGTTGTTTGCAGAACAACTTCACTGCCAATCTCTGTCCTTAGGAATTATATTTTTTCTTAAAAAACAACACAATTATTACATCCATCTGTCACTGGTGAATGTGCAACAGCTTTGTATTTTCTAAGGCACAATTTTAATGAAATGTGTAACTTCCTATCAGACAATCGTATGTTTTAAGATAGACACAATCGTATACAAATGCTTTTGAGTGACAAAAGGAGACATGACTGCATGTTTGCACAACTGCACATCAAGACCCACCTAGACACATAAATAAATAGTGACACTGTGTCACCCTTAGAAAATATTTATTGCTTACCTAATAAATGTCCACTATTTCTTTCTGCTAGCCCACCAAGAGATAACCGATGTGCAAATACAGTCACATACAACAAGGAATCTCAATTAATTTTGTTTGTTGCTTTCATATTCTTAAGGCAGCATAAATATATTTTTCCTTTTTGAAGACCATAACTACATAGGCTTTCCAATCTCTCGCACCTTTACTCAGCCTGCAGAAGATACCAAAGAATACTGCTCACAAACCACTATTTTGCAACCGGAGCACATCAGCTAAATCTAGTGTGCTGCCTCCGATCACCATCCCAGTTCCTTAGGAGTCAGGAAAATGTTCAATCAGAAACACACGCGGTGTACCTGACTTGACCGGGTTTAAATCCAGATTCAAATATAACACCCTCTCTCTTTTATTTCTTGCACATTTGAAAACTTCCATCATTATTGGTCAAGTGGGCTGGTTCTTTAGCTATCTGAAAAGCACGGTTGCTGCTACTACTTCTTTGTGGCCGATTCTCATGCTGCTCCAGAACGTAATGTTATGTACACACCGAGGTGGCTGCATGTGGGGAACAATGTGGCTGTTTCCCATTCCTACACTGGGAATGCGCCAGTGTCAAAGTAACCACATCAGATGCCCACAATCATAGTACTCCTCCCACATTATGCATGTTACCAGATCGGTGTGGGAATCAATCTGGGTATAATGATGAAGACCACACTGCTAAGGGAGCACACAAACAGTCTTGGAAACATGTGCATTGATGCACTACTAGTTCAGGCTGTCTTCCTAGGCCATTTACTCTTAAGCCTTTGTAGAGCCATTTCCCTTCAGAGCATATGGCTGCAGGCGTAAGAGGCAATGTTCCAGGAACAGCCAACACATGGGGACTGATGCCAGCACTTTATCCCTCCTTGAATAAAAGTGTATGGCCTTGGCCTAAATTTGTGTGTGTGTAAACATACCCAAATCCGAAGCATATTTATTTGGAAGTTCAGCTTAGGAGCTTAGGATCTCAGCTGAAATCATATGATTATTACCATGTATTCATACAGGCCCAGGTTCCCCCTTTAAATTCAATATATGCAGAATCATTGGGGTACAGAAGTTTAACCAACTCTGTGGCAACTTTACTGGAAACAGGAATATATAGATGAGTAGTCCTGAAGTTGTACCCATCACTGAATACTCCAGCGTCAAGCATGCCCACTCTCTGCAGAATGAAAGGCTCTACAGCCCCAAATTCCAGAGTGTCTGTCCTGTTTTCTTCAGGCTGTGTGTCTCCATCCCTGCCGCCCACAAACGTCTTTCCCTACAATCGAAAATTAGCAGCTTTGGCTTGCAGTGTTGCTCCACTGACCTTGCAGAAAGCATTTGCAGTGGTCATTCTACGATATTTATCTCAAGATAGTCTTATTATTGGTTATCCTAGGGTGCCCCAAGTCCTGCATCCTCAGGAGCCATTTTATCTTCCATACAGCAAGTGGTCGGAGGTGCTAGGTGTTTATGGGTCAGACTCCATAAAAAGTTACACCCCCCCAAAGCAGCAACACTTTCACTTTCACAATTATGGTACACACGTGCAGAGGCATAGACGGACCATTACACACCAGCACCAAGGGAGAGAAATAACGTCACATCTTCACGGAGCTGCATTGAGGTTGGGATAGATGATGATTTAGGTACCAACTTTCCCCCACATCTAAGTCAAACCCTGGGCACATCTTGATTAAAAGTGGGTACAGCTACCAGTGGCTGGTAAATTGCTTCAGAAAGAAGATTCATGTCATGGGCTGCCAGTTGACCAATCCCTATTGAGTATTTCTACAACCTCGAATGCATGTATTATTTAAGCTTAGAGAAAACACTTCATTCGGTAAAATAGTTTGTTATTACAAGAAACATCATTTTATGCACACAACAGATGGCATGACCGTCAGTCCAATCCTAGGCATGTCTACTCAGAAGTAAACCTCACTGAGTTCAGTGGGCCCTATTCCCAGGTCTATAGGTGTAGGATTGAACATGCAATCACTTGCTCACTCAATTTCCTGACTTCCACTGAAAGTAATATAGTAAAATGTTTCAGAATTACAGGATGTTTGGATCAAACTAGTGTCTTTGTATATATATAAAAAAGTTACCACTTCAGAAACAAAACAGGGGGGAAACTCCTTTCTGTCATGCTGTTTAAATTTTCTTCTTCTTCAAATGCAACTAATTAGATTTACACATTGGCATATTATAGAACATCTACAAAAAGTAGTGTAAACTTAACATTCTCAGTTCCTAGTCGTATTAGAAACAGAACAGGTTTATTGCATCTTTATTTCCTTGTTACTTTCATAAGAGCAGATTCGGAAACCAAACGTAACTGATAGTATGGAACACGCACGCTCCTGCGAGAGGGAAAAGGAGCTGAAAGTCCAGAGATGAACTTCATACATGTAAGTGAATTAAGAAAGGGGGTGGAATATGTATTGCATTGGAAAGTAGCCGATGTAGCCTTTTGTGCCTGCCTTGCAAAGATGAGATGAGAGCTATCAAGTCCATGGATATAAGCTCTGACAAGTGATTGTCCCGAAGCAGCCCCAGGAACAGAACAACAGCGACAATCCTTCTTGGAGAACACATTTGCACGCAAGACTGAAATCCATGTCACAAAGTCGTGGGCTGACCAGCGGCTATAATTAAGACAAAAACAGGTAGAAAAAGTGAAAGCGCTTGCGCCATTCTTCACGTCAGGAAGCAACAAATGATAAAAATAATATGAAGATGATGGAGTTTTCGGAGCTAGCCGACCTAACCGGAAGAGTCCGCGACCAGAAGGAAGAGGAGTATCGGGAAGAATGGACAAAATTTAATGATTATTTAGTTAAATATGTAAAGTTAAATTAACTGGAAATAGCTTGCATATACTTAATTGGCTTAGGATTTTATATAAGTTAAGTGATGAATTAATATGTTTAATTTTAAAATGAAAAGGTATAAGGATGTTAATGTTTAAGTTAAATTTCATAAGAACCTTGATTTGGAAAACCGTTAAAAGGATATGCATGGAAATTCAATCAAGGGGAAGCGAGGAAGTCACTTAACAATGTTAATAAGTGTAATTTTAATAAGGCTGTGATCTAAGTTTGTTTGTTTATTTGTTTGTTTTGTTTATAATTTTGGGAAAATTAATAAAATTTAAAATAATAATAATAATAAAAACAATAAACAATAAAATTGTATTTATATCCCGCCCTCCCCAGCCGAAGCTGGGCTCAGAGTGGCTAACAACAATAAAAGTAACACAGCATTCTAAAATCAATTCAGAATCAAATTAATGGCAACTGCAATGTATTTTTTGTATACAAGCATCCTAAGACCTCCTTCCTTCTGTATTTCCAGTCTTAAACAGCTGAAGAGAGGGTGCAATGCACCACTGAGGCTTATATGGCTGTGTACATTTAAAGGAGATGCTGGAATTGAGGCTCTGAGATGGATAAACTACAGTTCCCAGAATTCTTTGGGAGAAGCGATGTGCTTTATATACAGTTACTCAACCAGGGTTCAGAGATTAGGAGCGATGCACACCCTTCTCCCACTTCTCCATGGCTCCCCCCAGATCCCCACTAAGTGAGCACACCGGCGTTTCCTTAGCACTGCAAAAATCTCAGCAGTAGTCAGCAACTGGAAGCGGGAATGTGGTTTTCCGTCAAATCGCCGTCTACTTTCTGTCCACCCTTTCGCAGAACAGGCTATAGCAGTTAGATTCAAAGCCAAAGGAGAATGTGGGATTGGAATAATTAAAGCCACACATCTAAATGATAATTTATCCATTGTTCATTTCATATTTACGATAGTTCCTGCCAAAAACGTGCGACTCCCTGGTGCAAATTGACTGTGAAACTATACAACAGTGCCCTCTACCTTTCAGGATGTGGAAGTGTTTCCCAGTGCAAAAAGCAGCATCTTAGAATTAGTTTTTTTCTTCTCATTCTCTTTATAACAACACACTTTTTCTTCCCCGGAAAGAGGAGAGGTACACCTGTTGTGGTTCCTTTCTTTACTCAAAGCATCTGAAGGAGCGTCTCCACCCCCATCATTCTACCCGGACACTGAGGTCCAGCGCCGAGGGCCTTCTGGCGGTTCCCTCCCTGCGAGAAGCCAAGTTACAGGGAACCAGGCAGAGGGCCTTCTCAGTAGTGGCACCCACCCTGTGGAACACCCTCCCACCAGATGTCAAAGAGAAAAACAACTACCAGACTTTTAGAAGACATCTGAAGGCAGCCCTGTTTAGGGAAGCTTTTAATGTTTGATGCATTACTGTACAGAAGGACAGCCTGCCTTCTGCTAAATTTGCAAATGAGCTAAAAGATCAGTGCAAACAGGTGAATGCAGAGAGGCAGGAACAGCCTCTGTCCCTTCCTGGCCTTTTGCACTGAATTTTGAAAGGAATCAGAGCGGTTTCTTCTGCCATTCCCCACAGTCTTTGCTCCAGAGCCAGTTTACAAACTCACAATGGTGGAACATCAAGCCTGCCACATCCCTGAAGCTACAAGTCTCTCGTGGGTTCACAAAACATGCCAGCATCCCCTCTTCTACGTGTCAGTGGTAGTATTTTATTTTCCTGCGATCAGCCTCTTAATATCCCGTTAGCTCTAGCATTTAGTGCTGTTGGTTTCGTAGTACTAGATTATTTCAGATATTGGTATAACTAACCAGGAAAAAGATCGGGAGGTGAAACCTACAACCTCAAAGGAACTCTTTGCGAAGATCACTGCTCATTGTGGTGAGGTAATGAGTGTCGGACCAGGACCGGAGAGACCCAGGGTGAAATTCACTCCTTGAGCCTATCATATTCTCTCAGCCTAACCTACCTCATTGGAAATAAAAAAAAACTGTCCAATACCACCTTAAGACAAACTAAGTTTGTTCTGGATATAAGCTTTCGTGTACGTGTACATTTCTTCATGTGCGCATGCACACGAAAGCTTATGCCCAGAACAAACTTAGCTGGTCTTTAAGGTGCTACTGAACAGTTTTTTTATTTATTTTGACTGCATCAGACCAACATGGCTACCTACCTGAATCTACCTCATTGGATCGCTATGGAATAAAATGGGGGTCTGGGGCAGGCAGGAGGCAAGGAGAAAAAACCATATTTCCTTGAAGGAAAGGTGGGATATAAATGGAATGAATGAATAAGAAAAGGATACAGTTTCAACAAGAAATTAAATCATTACAAGATTATATGTTGGACGTACCTGTAAATAACCACTTGCCCATTTACCTGTGCGGAGTGCAAATTGCCTCCATCTGATCAGTTTTAGTAAAATGTGAGGTAGGGTTGGATCACACCATAATTAGGCACTTTTAAGTCCCACTGATCTCAGGGGGAGACTTGCATTTTCTCCAAAGGGAATCATGGAAGGCCTTGAGGCACCCTTGCCATGAAGTAAACCCACTAACCACAGTGCGACTTACTTCTGAGTTAATGTGCACAAGAGGGTGGTGTAAAGTGCCTCAGGGCACTTTTGTTTGTTTGCACACATCTTTCAGGCAACTGATGCGCCACAAATGATTTATCTCAACTGGTACGCATTGGCAAGTGAGGTAGTAAATGTTTTTTTGTGGGGTGGCATAGGCCCTGGGCATATTTGCAAGGCTAATGTAGTATGCGGTGTTGAAAAAAACCACACACACACACACACACACACAGTAAATATCACATTGAGACCAGTCCCCGGTACTTACTTCTGGATCTGATGTAACAATCATTGCAGTTGAGAAGACCACTTCTAATCCGGACATCTGTTCCGCTTGCTGCATCTCCAAGTTGTCCCTTGCAGATTCCACACTATTTATTGACAAAGAGTGGATATAATTAAAGTTAAACAATATATTCATCGGGGTATCTAGTGATATGCTGTAGGCCGCCCAGAGTGGGTGGGGAAACCCAGCCAGATGAGCAGGGAATAATAATAATAATAATAATAATAATAATAATAATAATAATAATAATAATAATAATAATACCCAAACTATGATGCTTTTATACCAGGTTAATTGTCATGGTGCCCATCCACCAAGAATCCTGGGATCTGTACTTTGGTGAGTGTTTTCACTCTGACATATCCCTTCCCTTACTCCCTATCACATGATTACTGTTCCCAGAATTCCCTAGAAATTAAATGATAGCTTAAGTTAGTGGTGTGGATATGCCATCTGGGTGTGCATCTTTGTTTGGGTTAAAAAGAGAAAAATTCTTTCCATAGTTCCTCGCCACATCTTCAAATTATCTCCAAATGTTAGGGGCTGGACTGAGGAGGAACGGTGGAGACCGCCTCCCCTTCTTCTGAATCTTCCTGAGAGGAGGAGGACAGTATAGATTTAGAACAGTGGTTTGCAGAAGGGCACAGTTCAGAGGCTGCAGAGGGGAGAAGCTGGGAAATATTGGGAGAGGAACAGCAGGAAGAAGACGACGCACCAGGGGAGAGACAGCTGACAGACTCAGTGTCTCTGGAAAGCATTCCTGACCACCCCCTCGCTCAGGACCAGGAGTGCATTGAGGGTATTAGAACAGAGAGCTCAGAGGCAAAAAGCTCAGATTAGCTGACACAGGGGTGATGTAGGATAGGAGAGACAGAGGGGGCGGGACTTTACTCAGAGCAACGGCATTATCTTAGGGAGACTGCCTTCCTTCGTCGCTCTCTGTGAATTATTGAATAAATTGCTTGGTAAGAACTTTTATTGTTTATCTGCTTCTTGGCTGCCACTGTGGGAGGGATCGGATTCCCTGATGCCTGACATCAAAGCAGGAGGGTTTCTAGTGGCTGTGTTGTCTGGAGTAGCTTGCCACATAGACGGCTCGGGATGGTGGAGCGTCCATCACCAGAAAGAAACAGAGGGTATAAGCACCTGCAAGGCAAGTTGCACTAAACCTCCCAACTGTGCTGAAGGGAACTGCCATGCAAAAGACAACAGGCAGGCCATCCTTTAGGGAGAATACGTTACTGAGGAATCCTACCCTGAAGCACTGAATATGGAAATAAAGACCGAGTGTTTCAATAATCATGGCTGCGCCTTTCCCGAGAGGCTGTCCGCAGGTAGAGCAGAGTTTCTTTCCGCTGACAGACCTAAAAGAAAGAAAGAAACGACAAAACCAGATTCAAACATTTCCTCCCATGCCGTGGCCCCCGTGAAAATCCTCTCACTCACAAAGCTGATGTTTGGTACGAGAGGAAACCTGCCGCTGCCCTGAAAAGGCTGGTTTGTTCTCCAGCTAGCCAAAGCGTTGAGGACCTAGCGAGTGCTCAAACCATTCATGGCCAAGCAGGGCATCCAGCCGCTGAGGATCTCTCACACCCCAAAGGTGGGGCTCCTCTCCTACATTTTGAGAAACACTGTACTAAGGTGACATTATGGACAGTGGCTACCTGTGGTTGGCAAGGGTATAGCATCTCCTAGAAGAGAGAGACATCTTCACCAGAGTAACCCAATGGACAATGAACATACTGAACTGCAGTTCATTTCGGTTCTCTGTCAACTGATGGCACAGGAAGGAACTGTTTCTGGCTGAGACACCCACAGGACTACAACCATCATAGCTACAGCTTGAGTTATTCCTATAAGGCAAGCACCATGTGGATGTGCTCCATATTTGTGGTGGTTTGTTAGGATCATGTGCCATTGAAATTCTACTCAGTATTGATCCAGAGTAGATTCCAATGTATAGTTAGCTGAGTAACAACTTAAACTCATTGCAGGATTCCCAAAAAAATAGACGAGAGGCAATTGTATTTCATCCAGCAGAGCTTTACTGCTACTGAAGGCAAATGAGCATAATGGTCACAAGTCCAATACATTCAGGATTGGCCCTGTCCATAAGAAATCCAGTTGCAGCAGACTTAACTTAAACTTACTATAGCTTATAGTAAGTCTAAACCTTAACACTGAGCATACTATGTACAGAACACCACACCAGAAGTAAAAGAGATAGAAAGAGAAAGTGAAACCCAGGCTCCTTCCGGCCTTTTATAGTCAGCATGACCATGACAGAAAGAGATAAGAGAACCAGTTTAAGCCAGTTGTACTCAGCTTCTCTGAAGGAATAACCCAAACATCATGAACCTTCCGCTTGTTTCTTTCACACATAGAAGCTTCCAGAAGCTTCCAGAACTCCCTTGAATTAAGTAGAATAGGAGAGATCTCTACACATCAGATCAATACTTTTTGCACTAAGAAATGCAAACTGACATCCTAAGACAACTATCTCCTTTATGTTTTGCATGTATGGCATTCGAACAACCTCCCATTATCTGTAGAAGCAGCTCCTAGATATTTTCCAGGGTGATAATATACTTTTGGGAACATCTTAATCTATGCCACCACTCGCACGCCTCAAAACTGCGCTCACCAGTTAGGAAGTTTTAGCTGAAATGATAACTTTGTAAAGTAGCTCATTAGCTTGTGAAAATCCTTATTGACCTTTTGTACCTGTTGGGTGACTGGCTTTGAGTTGTAGGAGAACAGGGTGATGATGATGATCGCCCAGCACCAGAGCTCTCTTGACAGCCTGCCCTGAAACAGAAACAAAACAGGAGGGAACTGTGGTGAAGCTTTGGAAGTGCAAGTCCAGCCTCATAGCAGAGAGTCAGGAGGGATCCTAATGGGGCAGGAAATGGCACTGAGCCTCAGGCACTGAGCGGCCTCTAGGAAGCCAGGCAGGGCTGGTGCATTGACAAGAGTGAGGATTCGTGCTGCAGGCCTGAGTGGTCTGGTGCAGGCTTTGGAGGTTGAGTAAGAACCTCTCTCCCTGTATCTTGTGGTGAACTCTTCTTGCACGTGGTTCCTTCAAATGGAAACAGGGGAGTCGCAACTCTGAATGGCTCCCTGGGTAAGAAAACGCCTCCTTGTATAGTCAGAATTATCACTGTAGTACAAAAGCGTGGCTAGTATTCCACAGGTGAGAAGAGAGCCAGTGTGGTGTAGTGGTTAAGAGCGGTAGTCTCGTAATCTGGGGAACCGGGTTCGCGTCTCCGCTCCTCCACATGCAGCTGCTGGGTGACCTTGGGCCAGTCACACTTCTCTGAAGTCTCTCAGCCCCACTCACCTCACAGAGTGTTTGTTGTGGGGGAGGAAGGGAAAGGAGAATGTTAGCTGCTTTAAGACTTCTTAAAGGGAGTGAAAGGCGGGATATCAAATCCAAACTCTTCTTCTTCTTCTAGTATTCCGCAGGCGAGAAGGATTTAATTAACTCATAATGATAATAAGGGAAAAAGTAAAGGTGAAGAATCCCTGGACAGTTCAGTCCTGTCAAATTCGACTATAGGGTGTGGTGCTCATCTCACTTTCAGGCCGAGGGAGTTGGCATTTGTCCACAGACAGTTTTCCAGGTCATGTGGCCAGCATGACTAAACTGCTTCTGGTGCAATGGGACACTGTGACGGAAACCAGAGTGCACAGAAACGTTGTTTACCTTCCCGCTGCAGCGGTACCTATTTATCTACTTGCATTGGCATGCTTTTAAACAGCTAGGTTGGCAGGAGCTGGGGCAGAGCAACGGGAGCTCACCCCATCACGGAGATTCGAACCGCCGACCTTCTGATCGGCAAGCCCAAGAGGCTTCAGTCATGTCATGCTCCTCTCCCCACTGCTCCATGCTCTGAAGTTGTACAGTCCAGGAACATTTTACCACATGACCCATTGTTTCTACGGTCTGCCCCCAGATGTCACTCCCTTCCCAGAGTGGCTTGCTTGTTGTTCTCGCTTAGGGAAGGGTCAAACACGAAACTTAAGGCAACCTCTTTCTCTTCCCCGGGGTCTCTGTCTCAGTGTGGTCTGTGATATCATAGCTGATTGTATGCTCTCATACTATGCTGATTAAGTCATGGAAGCCTCTGTTACCTACCTCCTTTTTATAATAATAATAATATTTATTGGCATTTTCATTTTCAAAAAACACTGTGTGATTTTACATATCTTTACATTACCTATGGGACGCGGGTGGCGCTGTGGGTTAAACCACAGAGCCTAGGACTTGCCGATCAGAAGGTCGGCAGTTCGAATCCCTGCAACAGGGTGAGCTCCCATTGCTCGGTCCCTGCTCCTGCCAACCTAGCAGTCCGAAAGCACGTCAAAGTGCAAGTAGATAAATAGGGACTGCTCCGGCGGGAAGGTAAACGGCGTTTCCGTGCGCTGCTCTGGTTCGCCAGAAGCGGCTTAGTCATGCTGGCCACATGATCCGGAAGCTGTACGCCGGCTCCCTCAGCCAGTAAAGTGAGATGAGCGCCGCGACCCCAGAGTCGGTCATGACTGGACCTAATCGTCAGGGGTCCCTTTACCTTTACCTTTACATTACCTATATTCTGACTCTCTCGAGTCAATGACTTCCCCCCCCATCCCTCCCAACCCAACTGACTTTCTAACTTCCAATTATAATTTCATCCGCATTTCTCATTCCCCCTGTCTACCTTTCCTTTTGCTTTGAGATTCCGTATCATTGTAAATAAGTTTCTAATTTTAACTGACAAACCTTTAAGCCAGTCCTGTTAGTGTTGTTAAGTGTTGACAACTCTGTTACCTACCTCCTCATTTCTCTTGCAGAACTGACCGGCAGACCTAAATTATGTTCCGACGGAAAGTTTTTCTGTTTCGTGTCTGAAACACGTGGGCTCTGTTTAGTTAATAACTGCTGATTCCACGTAACATCTGGAGAGAGAGATTCGAATTAGGCAAACACTTGCATAATAAAGGGGTTGTCTGACAGGGGACATTTCTGAATACGCACACACACCCAAAAGAAAGGTACCATAAAGCTTTGAAAAAGACATATAGCTACATTGCTACGGTTGCCGAGCATGGAGAGGGTCATTTTTTGAGCCTTTTGCACTTCCAGAAAACCTCTTTATTGAGCGATTTGTTTCCAGGGAGTTTACGGGACGTTCCATTCATGTACACACCCAGAGCATTTCTCCTCACTTTCCTTATCACAAGGTGTCTGGCTTATTTTGCAAGCACGTTTGTTATGTACCAAATTCACTTTAAATGTGGAAGCTGAATTTCATGGTACGTGACTGAATTCCACAAGTGAAATAGCAACAAGAGTCTGGAAGCCTTGTGAAGGCTATGCTGAAAGTTCTCTGAAGATAATTTCTGAGCAGTGGTTTCTTTTTCTTTTAAACCCCGCATTGTATAAAGAGGTTGGATTCTGCACAAAACAACTCATAGTATTTTAATTCTTTCAATCTCCTCTAAATTTAACAATACATGCAATACCAGAAAGGAGAATAGTAGATTTTATTTTCACTGCAAACGTAGTTTCAACTAGTTAGGAGAGAGTTGTTGTTCTGTAAAGAGATTTTAAAAGCCTTCACGTACCCTGGCACAGCGGCAAAGTCATCTCAGTGGGCTGTAGACGTTCTGTCCTGGACATCTGTGGGTCTTGCTCATTTCCCCTCTGTTTACTGGTTCCTATATATTCTTCTTTATTTACAGTGCTGATAAACGTAAAACATAAAAAGGTAGGAACAATATGGAGCGATTTCAAAATCGCATTTGAAATTAGGCTTGATGATGCCACAGCTACCCATATGGGAAGGCTCACGTAGCTTTGGTTTTGGCAGCACACTCTTCCTATGATAAAGTATTCCATCTGAGATGATATGAAAATCTGTTCGCTCTTAGCCCTGGCGGCGGCTGTTTTGTACATGAAAAGCAACCAGTGATGTTATCAGGCTGAATCCTGACAAGACAGAAGTACTGTTTTGGGGGGACAAGGGATGGGCTGGTGTGGGGGACTCCCTGGTCCTGAATGGGGTAACTGTGCCCCTGAAGGACCAGGTGCACAGCCTGGGAGTCATTTTGGAGTCATAGCTGTTCATGGAGGTGCAGGTCATTTCTGCATCCAGGGCAGCTGTCTACCAGCTCCATCTGGTGTGCAGGCTGAGACCCTACCAGCCCGCTGACTGTCTTGCAAAGTGATGCATGCTCTAGTTATCTCCCGCTTGGACTACTGCAATGCGATCTACGTAGGGCTACCTTTGAAGGTGACTTGGAAACTACAACTAATCCAGAATGCAACAGCTGGACTGGTGACTGGGAGCGGTAGCCAAGACCATATAACACCGGTCCTGAAGGACCTATATTGGCTTGAACTACATTTCTGAGCACAATTCAAAGTGTTGGTGCTGTCTTTTAAAGCCCTAAAAGGCCTTAGTCCAGTATACCTGAAGGAGTGTCTCCACCCTCATCATTCAGCCTGGACACTGAGGTCCAGCCCCGAGGGCCTTCTGTTGGTTCCCTCCCTGCGAGAAGTGAGGTTACAGGGAAGCAGGCAGAGGGCTTTCTCGGTAGTGGTAGCTGTCCTGTGGAACACCTCCCATCAGATGTCAAGGAAATAAACAACTACCTGACTTTTAGAAGACATCTGAAGACAGCCTTGTTTAGGGAAGTTTTTAACGTTTGATGTTTTATCGTGTTTTTAACATTCTGTTGGGAGCCGCCCAGAGTGGCTGAGGAAACCCAGCCAGATGGGTGGGGTATAAATAATAAATTATTATTATTATTATTATTATTATTATTATTATTATTATTATTATATCTAACGGCAAACATGTATGTGTCAACCTGTCCACAAAGCATCTTAGGATAGGGCAGTGACATTGGGCAAACACACATATCACAGGCTTCCTGTTTCCAGGCTTCTCTGTCATATCCAAAATAAAACTTCCATATCTGAAATAAGACTTCTGTTTCTTCCCTAATGGGAAGATGGCTCAAGCAGTTTGTGCATATATTCTTTTGGAAGAAACACCTGTGCAGGCACACCCCATGAAATGTTATTTCTTTTACACACCTCTTATTTTCCTTCCATGGTTCAGATTCTTTGCTTTTCGAAAAGGGTACACCATCTTGCTCAAAAAATAAATTCTTCCGAGTTCTGTCCTCCTTTTGTTTATCTTCCTCTTCAGAGTAGCTCACATCCACCATATTCTACAAAAATTAGAGATACAGACACTCTTTTTTAAAAAAAGAACAGCCTATTTATTTAACAAAGAAAAAATGGGGGGGGGGGATTATTTAAAAGTACATTATACTTTCAGGATTTGACAGAGATGGCAAAAAAAAAAGGTGTCTTTAAAACTTTTTATCCCTTCACCTCCAACAGGTTGTGCCATAGTGTTATAGTCTCATTTGATTTCACCCATTGTACAATGCCACACTACTGCCCCACCAAATCACCCTCAAAGTCCAGCTATCTCAACATCCGAACTTGTTTGGCCAGCTTCTCATTTCAGACATAGCTATATAATTCTTCCATCGCACATTCATCCTCAGCCTTCCAAAGATTCTTTCCACAAACAGAAGGCTAAATCCCAAGGCATTTTAATTCAATGTTGCTTTCAAAGCAGACACTGCAACCAGATCCCTGAACTGCTGCGCTAGGCGGAGTTTGGATGACGCAGAGATGATACCCACCCACCCCGATCTGACTCCTTTTTTTGCCATCCCATATTTTCCCCCTCGTTTCACCAGCAAACTCACCACAGTCCCATTTCCATCCGTCACAGAGGAAGACGTGGACAAGGGTTCCGCAGAGCTCGAAGTGACTGTGAATGGTACCACAGTGTCCTCAATGATCTTGCGTTCCTAAAGGAGAGGCAAGGATGTCGAAAGAACAAAATGGTGAAAGTTTGGCAACAAAACCCAGCTGCATCATTAGGAACCAGGCGATATAAGACTCAAATGTGCCCTTTCCCGATTTTCCCCCAGGGAGGAACGGAATGCAGGGAAGAGGCACAGGGAAGAGGCTGGAAGTCAGATATCAATGGACATTTTATAAAATAACGTGTTTTAATAATAAATGTAATAAAATAAAACTGGGCCGAAAAACAAAAGATGTAACTCCCCTGGCTGGATCCCATCATAGTCCAGCATTTATTTATTTATTTTAAATTGTTGCTATTGAGAAATTTCCATGGATAACAAAAGTACATATACCATCCCAGCATTTTGTTTCTAATAGCAGCCAATCTAATGCCTTTGGGAAGCTGACAAGTAAGGTAAGGGGATTCATTCTGATGTGTTTGCAAGGAGACTGGATGATACAGTGCTGAAACCCCACACTTCCCAGTGCACTTTCTTTATTGCAAAAAATCCGATCTTACGGGGAAGTGGGGTCATTGTGCAAAACCTCCCAGTCAACTCTTAACTGAACAACTTGTCAGTATGTGACTGAAACGCACTTGAAAATAGTGAGAGTCTGGCAACAAACCCAGTTTGGAAATAAACGACGCTGCTTTTTTTAAAAAGCTAGTGCCCAGATCATAAGAAGTCATAGTTCTGCTCTATTCTGTGCTGGTCAGGCTTCAAGTGGAGCAATGTGACCAGTTCTGGGGTCACATTTGAAGGAGGACATTGGCCAACTGAAGTGTGTCTAGGAAGAGGGTGACCATTTCCCGTGAGGAACCGCTGAAAGAGTTCAGTATATTTAGCTTGGAAAGAAGAAGGTTTGGTGAGCGGATGGTGGAGGGGGGGCAGCTAAAGAGCTGGACTAGAACCAATGGCTGGAAAACTGCAGAGAAGTAGGTGCCAGTTAAACTGTAGGATAAACTTCTTAATAGGGAAAGCTGTTTAACAGCAGAACAGACTGCCTCAGTGTGGGAATGTCGAGGAACATAGGAGAGGATATGTCATGTTTTGATATTATCCCTCCTCACTCACACTAGTGAGCGAACAGCAGAGCACATTCCCTTTGCAACTTATTGGAAGCAAGTTGATGATTCGTTAGAATCCTTTAATTAAGCAGTCCAGTCTGGCTTGTTGCTGGTTAGGTTTCTCCTTCATTTCCCTCTTAAAATAATAACAGCACAACACAGTCTTCTTTAAAAGTAAGAATAAAGTTTTACTCACATTCAGTTCACAGCAGTGATCTGAAGGCAAGCTTTATCTTGTGGTTACAGTGAAAAGAAGTCTGAGCTACATCTCAGCTTGTGGTCTCCATCCTTTGTGAAGGTTGAGCCATGTGCTGGCTGGTCAGCTAGGGTCATGCCCATCTACCTCATCACACACAGGGGGAGGAAGCTCCAGAGCAGGTATGACAGGAAGTCCTCCCTGTCTGGAGCCACATTCCCCTGTGTGTCCATTCTAGGCAACAGGAAAATGTTGTACTTGACTGCTCTCCCACACTCAGGAATGGTGGCCTATCCATTACTGGAGAGGCTAGGGGCAGCCATCTGCCAGGGACGCTCTAGTTGCATCCTGTATTGCAGATCCTGCTCTAAGCAAGGAGTTAAACCTAGTTGACTTCTGAGGACCCCATGATTCTGGCAAAAAAAAAACACACACCAAAAAACAACCCAAGGACAAGGCAAATTAAACACTGTATTACAGCTACCATGATACAGGTACAGCTGCGTCTCTGCCTTCGTACCTCCTCATAGTATTTCCGCTCCTCCTCTTCAACTTCCTTTTGTGCCTTTTCCCATTCTTCTTTCAACTTGTCCTGCTCTTTCTGATACCTTTCCTGCAGAGAGTTCCAACACAAGCTGTTAACTTAGGAATTATGGGAAGTGGGAAATTGTTTCCTCATCTGGGTTCAAAGAAGAGCTCCAAATGAATATTTATTTGGAAATGCAACTGCTCTTTGATCAGTAAAAGAAGAAGAAGCAAGACTCGCTGGAATCGAGGATTCCTTCAGAGCTAAAAAGCAATAAAAAAGATATTTGAAAGACCTTAAAATTTAACATAAAAAACCCCCCAGGAGTTGCTACCCTTCCTCTTCCATAATGCCTGGTTCACTTTTTGACATTTCATTTGCCTGCGTTAAAAGATTTGGAATGGGAGTTGGGGAAAATACACTACAATGGCATAATGAGGGATGAAGTTTATTGACTTACGCACTGAGGAAAGAGAAACATGGAAAAGGGAGGAAGCAGAAAAACTGATACCGGGAAGAACAGAGAAGGCGAAGGATATATAGGGTGAACATTGACTATTTGTTTCAGAAAGTTGCTTGTTTGTTTGCTATGCATTCGGACATCTCTTATGATATTGTAAACAAATTTTATATGATGGTTCCTGAGATCACGTAGCAGGTTTTTGTCTATGTTTGGATAAAACGGGCTACGATTTGGAATCAAGATGGTGGACTGAACCTTTCAAAATTGCACTGATTTTAAGCTCTGATTTCAAAACTGCACTGATTTTTTTGTTTCTTTGTTTCTTAGAATTCCCAAGAAACTGTGGGTATGAGGGTGCTAGTATAGATGCAATAGTGGGTGATAAAGATGGTACTCAGGTATGAAAAAACTGAAAAGCTTTACTTTTCACAAAGTTTTACTGCCTTAGTCCTTCCTTCTCCAATGACTATAACATCAGCTATAGTTCTATGAGATCTTTTGGTGTGGGCAAAGGATAAGACTCAGTGCTGTAAGGAAAATCATCTAACTTTTAGAAATACCCACTAAAATTAAAAATAAAATAAAATGAAATCTCCCTAAGCTAGATAATATATTTTCACAGTCCCTCATTCAACCTTCAATTTTATATTCATCTGAAATCATAAGGCAGCATGGCTATGACATGTTTGATTAGCAGCTGATCAAACTTTGATTGCTATCTGAAACAAAATCCATTCTCAGCCATAAAACAGAAGACATAGGAGGAGGAGGAGGGAGGGAGGGAGGGAGGGAGAGAAATAACAAAAAAAATCCACTATACTTGGAAACATGGGATATACATTTTCATTTGGCTAGGTTTGCATCCGAGTTTAACTGAGGTTCATAGATATATTGACTTTGGCAGTAATCTAATCAGGATAAACTGCTGCCAGTAAAATTTTAATGAAAGATGAAGAACTATGTCAGCTTATAAGATAAGCAGACAACGTATAAAGGTCTTAAGTGGAGAAGATGACAACTAGCCAAGTAGTTGATTGTTCTAGAGTGGAATTATTTTCTAAAAAATATACCCATTCTCAATGAATACCCATTTTCTGAATTAAAAAAGGAACCCTTCAAATCGTATTCACTTCCCAACATCCCTATGCCTAGCCTTTAAAATGTGTATCATTAAAATGCATATCATCAACACCACTATGTTGCACTTCTGCTGAGAGTTCTGTATGCTTTTCTCTTTCATGGAAAAATCTGGGAGCCAGTCAGGGTCTCTAGATGAATGGGGAGTCAAAGGATTATGTGAATGATAAGCACATGTGGCTCAAATTTTAAGGAAAACTTCTCAGCTATGGAAAGGTAGTGTCAGGGAACTGGAGACAGAGAGGGAGGAAAGCATGGGAGGTTATCGGGAGAAATCTCCTGTGATCAGAAGCTCCTCATCCTCAGAGGAAAGGGAGGATGAAGGGGGGTCAGAGGGAAGTGATTTGGAGAGGGAGGAGGGACTTCCGAGAGCAAGCGCCTCTCGTCACAGAGGAAGGAGGGGGGTAGGGCTGAGACGGTGGCTATGCTGGTCCCACCCCAAACGGAAGGACATCAGTCGGAACAACTTTCCAGGGTCGCTTGTTTGAACTGCTTGTAAATATGTCGAGAAGCAATAAAGAAACTGCAATATATGGTTGATTTCCCGGACTGTTATCTCCACTGAGCGCCCACAACTCAAGGTTGCTGGCAGCAGTGGCGTAGCGTGGGTTGTCAGCACCCGGGGCAAGGCAAGTAATTTGCGCCCCCTAACCCGTGGATTTGCGCCCCCTAACCCGTGGATTTGCCCTAACCCCAGATGTTGCGCCTGGTGCGGCCGGCCCCCCCTGCACCCCCCACGCTACGCCACTGGCTGGCAGTTCTGACAGGTAGGCTTGGGAGAAATTTCAGAAGCCACGACACTCCTCAAAAACCAGGTAGGATACAAAAGTAATAAACAAATAAGGATGAGGGGGTACCTGAAGCACACGTTCCTGTTCAATCTGCCATCGTTCTTGTCGCTTACGCTCCTCCTCTGGGTCCCAAGACCAGCAACCAAAGCGCTGAAATAAAGTTGAGGGATACCATTAAAGGCTAGGAATACATACCAGAAAACAAGAAGTTCCACGCTGCTTTCAACGTTTATTACTTTAAAAAACACCCACACCCAGACCCAAATATATTCTGAAGATGTTTAAAATAGCCACACACACACACCAAAAAAAGCCTGAAGCATTTTCTTTGGGAATAATAGGGACAGAGGTCCCCCAAAAGTTGGTTAAATTCTTTATGTATGCCACGGCCGCATCCAGAACCCTGTGTGCACAGAAATGGAAAGAAGCGCAGTGGTACCTCGGTTGTCGAACGCAATCTGTTCTGGAAGACCATTTGACTTCTGAAACATTTGATAACCGAGGCGCAATGGGCGGTCGGCAAATTCCATTGAGAAAATGGAAAAACGCGCCTCGGAAGCCGTTCGACTTCCAAGGCGCGTTCGAAAACGGAAGCATTCACTTCCGGGTTTTCGGCGTTCGGGTTCCGAATCATTTGGCTTCAGAGACGCTCGAAAACCAAGGTTCCACTGTACCAACGGTAGAGGAGTGGACTTTGAAATTACTGGACTATGTGGAAATACGAGGGGAGGGGAAACCCCTCAAATATATTCATACATACACATCATCTCTATCCAGTAAGGGACAAAGGAAGTTCTACCCATGGAAGTTGGCTTCTGTGTGTGCAACCAGCGTGGGGACAAATATGCCCAGAATGCAATTTCCACTAGCCCCATTGTCATTGTTCAAGATGTGGACCCATAAATGTCTACGTCAACAGAGGAGTGCTGGGATCAATCAATATAAATGCACCTTTGCATTTAATGTGCAGATTTTTAAAAATGTAAACAGCATCAGTTGGGGGGGGGGAGGCAGCTGATAATAGGGTGAGAACAGGCACGGAGGGGGAAATATAATCCTTTCCTCCCTTGCTGTGTTCTTGCGGAAAATTCCTCCTCAGAAGGTGGTATTGTGAGAATCCCCCACAGGTGACAATGCCCTGATCCCATTAATTCCCACTGATCCTATTTGCGTTTTTAAAATAACTGCTTATTAAATGGAAAGATGCACTGAGTGCCATGTGTAGTTTGGCCATCAACAATATTTTAAAAACTGTGTCTTAATTAGGGCTGGAAAAAGCATTTGACTTCTTTGTTTTCTTATTTCTCGGGAAGGCTCTTGATCTGATACATTCCAAATGTTGTGCTTTCTAGGCACACAGAACGGAAGAAAAATGCTGAAAATAAATTAATTAATTTAAGGCTTGGGCAAGCCAGCCACATAAGTAATTCACAATTAAGTCTGGGAACAAATAAAAAAACCCAGGTGATACTTTTCACAAGAGAAAAAAAACCCCCATAACTTACATTTGATTTGTCACTGTTATCAGTGCCAGCTGCATGGAGAGAAGAATAATTGCAATTAAAAATGCCAAAACGTAAGCTTATTTTTTCAGATGAAAGGCATCATTTATTTACATGTATTTTTACACCCTGCTCTCCAACTTTGAAAGGGTTTCCAGCGCTAACAATTTAAAAGCGACAAGTTAAAACTGCAGCCATTAACCTCAGATTTTGGCAGGTTCTTGGGCAAGGTGTCCTCATCTCCCTGAATGGGCTTTTGCTTCTTTGCAGCTCTCTTCCCCCCCTTGCTCTCTCCCTCTTAGGGATGCTTAAGGATTTCACACTGCCTACACCAAGGGTCAGCAACCTTTTCCAGCCATGGACCGGTACACCGTCCCTCAGACCATGTGGTGGGCCGGACTATATTCTGAAAAAAATAATGAACGAATTCCTATGCCCCACAAATAACCCAGAGATGCATTTTAAAGAAAAGCACACATTCTACTCATGTAAAAACGTGCTGATTCCCAGACTGTCTGCGGGTCGGATTGAGAAGGCGATTGGGCCTCATCCGGCCCCCGGGCCTTAGGTTGCCTACCCCTGGCTTACACTATTAAGAAATCTTCAGTTTTCACCCTTCTCCAAAATTTGAAATGCAACTCTGAGCTCAGGACACATGCCGAAGTACATTTAGAAATCAGTATTTCGGGGTCACTGACATACCAAAAAAGTATGATCCTTTGTGAAGGTTTCCCCTTGCTTTTTAAATGTGCATATTGATGGAGAAATGCAAAAGAACAAAGGTGTGAATGAACTCATGAGAAACTGGCACAGGCTGGAAACTGACTGATCCATCTATCCCTATTTGCCCCGGGCCCAATGTGCTGCAGAATACCGTATTTTTTGCTCTATAAGATGCACTTTCCCCCCTCCAAAAATTAAGGAGAAATGTGTGTGCGTCTTATGGAGAGAATGCAGGCTCCAGAGGCTTCGGGCAGCTATCCTTGAAGCCTGGAGAGCGAGAGGGGTTGGTGTGCACCGACCCCTCTCACTCCCCAGGCTTCAGGGATAGCTGCCCAAAGCCTCCGGAGCGCAGTGGGAGCTCCCGCTGTGTCCAGAGGCTTCGCGTTGCTTTCGCAACTGGAGAGGCGCTGCGCAGCTTTTCTTCTCTGCGCAGCGCCTCTTCAGCGAAGCAGGAGGAGAAATGGAAGGGGCTCCTTTTCTCTTGCCGCTTCGCTGAAGGAGCGCTGCGGAGAGAGGGAGAGAATTGTTTTTTCTTGTTCTCCCCCTCTAAAACTAGGTGCATCTTATGGTCGGGTGCGTCCTATAGAGCGAAAAATACGGTAAGTGCCCTTTCTCTGTGATCCTGTCACTCACTGAGCTTGGATAGGAGAGGTGACAGCAACAGCAAGTAAGGGGGATGAATAGCAAGGTCAATGGGCTCAGGGTCAGAGGTAAGTCCCCTGCTTAGCAGTTGCCCAGTTCTGTCAATTCCTGACGCTGACCTCTTTAGGATGAATCCATGCAGAAAAAGATATCAAGAGTCTACAAATCTTCCTTTAATAATCTGCAACTTTTTAGAGAGATAAACCCCCTGAGAAAGCAGACAGACAGACCTTCCACCAACCTCTATGCAGATGGAGAAAGGACAGCATCAGCATTAAGTCAACTTTAGGTTCTAAGCTACTGCAGGCTACCAACAGCTACTGCTTTTGGCCACACCTGAATGCCACATGCTATCTAAGTTCTATTTCCCCCAACGCTGAGCCATGTGGGGAAAGGGAATGTGTCACTCCAGCGCCACAGTTACCAAGAGAGCTCTTGCCATCTTTGGTGAGACGGTTTTGATCTCGACAGCTTCGCGGTATTATGGAGCGAATTGACAAAGTAGATGGTGGCATTGCTCTGTTATACATCAAAGGCGAGCTCTTTGCCAACTACGCGACTGGGAAAGGCACTCTCTACGAAAGCAAGGAGGATGGGCAGAGATACTAGCTGTGGACACATTCTAGAAGACACCTATGCGGTGTAGCAAGAGGGCAGGCAGCCGCATCTGAGGCCGACACTTTACCTGACTGTGAGAAAAATTGGTAGCGCCGCCAGGAGTTCCGAACCTTAAGCGGAACGCTGGGGCTGTTGGGTGATTCTAGAGGCCAGGCGGGGGGAAACAGAACAAAACAAAAGACACAACACTGTGAAAGGTAAGCAGATACCAGAGAGCAGCCAAGAGACTCAGGAAGATGATTATCAAATCTTGTGAAAGTGGGCTGGTTGGTTCTAGCTTCCCATGGAGATCAAGCGAGGGCTGTCCCAGGGAAGATGGAACAAGCTTGTTTTCTCCCACCCTGGAGGCCAGAATCTGAACCAATGGCTTCAAGTTACAGGAAAGGAGATTCCAACTAAATATCAGGAATAACCTTCTGAGGGTAAGAGCTGTTTGACAGTGGAACAGGCTCCCACGAGAGGAGGTGGACTCTCCTTCCTTGGAGGTTTTTAAGCAGAGGTTGGATGGCCCTACTCGGGTGTAGGCTCAACTCCTGACGCACCTGTCATGTATTTGAGATTACTGCATTGCAGGAGGCTGGACTCGATGACCTCGGGGTCCCTTCCAACTCAACAACTCCATGATTCCATGTTTGAAAGCAACTAGAAAATGGCAAAACTAATACTGTCCTAGTGCAACATGTACCCTTGATGTGTTACTCTCATGATTGTTTTGATTGTGATTTGGCTGCTTTACTTATATTTCGTAGCCCGTCTTAGGCCCAGAATGATGGGAGAAAAGGAAGGGGCAGAATGAAGACTGAACAAATAATAAATAAACAAATGGTTTCCATGGTGCTTCTCGCTGAGGGTCTGAAGGCAATCTACAGTCCCTGTTCGCCCAGTACTTCAGTCTACAGAAGTCTCCTCCTCCCACCTTCCTGCTGTCAGTGAAGGAACGGTCCTAGGAAAAGGTTTCAGCCTTTTCCAGGGACAGTCCTCACACTTCTGGCTGCCTGTTCTGCTTCTGAATAGAGGTTAAGAATACCAGAGCAAGGGTGAGGTTGGTTCAGTGCCTCCAGACTGCTGGAAGATCACAATCCCATTGTGATTCAGCTTTATTCTGCCATTTCCAACCATGGGAGAATTCTACTTGGGGACATAAGGAACACCAACTCCTTTCTTCATGAAAGCCAGCAAGCAAGTGAACCAACCAAGAAGTCCTCAGTTAACTGTAGTTTCCCCCTCAAACTCAGAAATTATCGTAAAGAGTTTTAGAACAAGCCAACTTCAAAACTTGTCTTGTGATCCTGGCTTGTTCTGAAACTATAAACCATGGTTTCCCCAGTTTGGATGAAAAATAAAACTGTGGTTAACGGAAGTCTTCCTGGTTTGTTTGCTCCTGACATGGAGAGGGGAATGAAGAGGTTGTGCGTGTGGTCAAAAGGCCTGCCATAACTTGTATTATTTTTTTTAAAAGCAAAAGTATGATGTTACAGACTTGTCCTCTACCCCTCTGGCAAATGTTCAAGGATGCACTGAGACCACACCCCTAATTCTTCCTCCCTCCCTGCTTCCTGTTTTGTTTACCTTGTGGGGCAGAATTCTGCAAAACCACTTGGCTCCTCTCAGGGATTATCTTCAAAAGTGGAAATATGATGCCTCCATCTTGCACAGGGGCTTCCAAAGTCTCTACCTAGGCCAATTTTTGAAGACTAGAATCAGTTCTAAGACAACAAAATAGAATACAAAATATAGACCCTCCTTTTTAGCACTGCCTATCAATGGATTTCTTAGCTGCACTAATTAAACAGTCTAGGCTGTATCAGGTAAGCAGGATATTCTGCCTAACTTGCATTTATTTATTACGGAATATATGGTCTGCTTTTTCTAACCAAACAGATGCACTGAAGTGGCTTGAAGTCCTAAAGACAGACCCATGAAAATCACAAAACAGCTTGTCTGAATATAATTGCTTTAATTTGTTTATGAAAACAAATGAGGACATCGAAACATTTTTTTTGCTTGTTTGTTTGCACTGGCTGATATAATTCACAATGCATTTTCCCTTATCACCTCCTTCCTGTGTAGTTACAGTCCTAGCTCTGTCCGAACAGGAATATATTAGACTAAATTCTGGCTCTGCAGATGCATAAATGAAGCTTGCTTTTTAATCTTCTAAATCTATTTGCAAGCTAGAACTGACTAACAGAAAATTCTTCTTTCCCTTTTTGTGTGAACGCTTTCCCATGAGGGTACACATCTCCTCGTGGGAAAGATGAGCACATTCCATCTTCACATGGTGGAAATGCAAAACGAAAACCAGCTGTGTATCTTGCATTTTGCCGGTCAGTCTAGACAAGATGCAAAATGTGTCATTAGGAACTATTCTGTACTCTCAAAAAAATTAATAATAGCTACGTATGGGCCCTATTCTCTAGCGGCAGCTAGACTGGTGACTGGGAGTGGCCACCGGGACCATATAACACCAGTCCTAGGGTCTACACTGGCTCCCAGTTTGTTTCCAAGCACAATTCAAAGTGTTGGTGCTGACCTTTAAAGCCCTAAATGGCCTCGGCCCAGTATACCTGAAGGAGCATCTCCACCTCCATCCTTCAGCCTGAACACTGAGGTCCGGCTCAGAGGGCCTTCTGGCCATTCCCCCACTGAGAGAAGTGGAGTTACAGCGAACCAGGCAGAGGGCCTTTCTCAGCAGTGGCGCCCTGCCTGTGCAACACCCTCCCATCAGGTGTCAAGGAGATAAAGAACTACACAACTTTTAGAAGACACCTGAAGGCAGCCCTTTATCAGGAAGTTTTTAAAGTCTGACATTTTATTAGGTTTTTATATGTGTTGGAAGCCACCCAGAGTAGCTGCAGCAATCCAGCCAGATGGGTGGGATATTATTATTATTATTATTATTATTATTATTATTATTATTATTATTATTGCAGTGTGTGGCAAGGGAAAGTTTCCCTCATTTGCATTGTTGAAGAGCAGTGAAACGTAAGGGGCAGCGCTGCTTGGTCTGCTGTTCTCATCTTGATGAAAACCATCCTTGGGATGCTATTAGCACAGAAAAGAAGAATATGTTTTCAGACTAATAGCAGAGTGCAGAAGGAGGGATTTTTATTGGGATTGTGGCATTGGACAGAAGAATTGACCCTCTCAGTGAAAATCAGCTCCCTCATGCCTGTTATCTGATAGAAAATAATACCCTGATGTAGTTTTTAACCGATGCATTGAGCCTCATGTCTAGTGTCATCCTCAACTGTAGGTTTTAGTGCATCACGCTACCTTCTGGATAACTGGTGCTTCTACATCCTTCAGTTGCCCCCTTTCAAGTGTCTTCGGCTCCTCATTTGAGCCCATTTCCTTGCGATGATTACTGAGGGAAGAGTTCGAGACGGAAGAGAACTCCGCCATGGCCACAGTAGGGCTGGCAAGGGAAACGGTTGTGCTGAATTCTTTGTGGTCTGAAGCAGGATTGGGGGAACAAGGGAAAAGCAAACAAAAATCAATCAGGACGATTAAATAAGAAAGAGAAGTGCAGCCTCATGTCAAGAAATGTTATCCAATAAAAAGGCACACAGAAAATATATTCAGAAACGTTTCTCTGAGCATATACTGTTGCTTTGTTTTAATTCTCATTTTATGTAACTGTTGCATGTCGTATGTCTAAGTGTGTGTGTGTGTGTGTGTGTGTAGACACACAGAAGAAGAAAAATGTAGACAATGGCCACTATTTCTAGAAAGCAGAAAGAATAAACTGGCCCACAACTTTTAGCCAGTTAGAAACAGTGCTTTTTTTTCCTAAAAAAAAATGTTTAGGGGTTACTCTCATTTTCCTCCTCATACTGAAATACTGTCCCTCAATGAGGCCAAACTTAGATTCACAAAAGGTTTAGGGGTATGTGTACCCCTTTGTCCCCCCCCCGAAAAAAAGCACTGGTTAGAAATATGAAGTTGACTAAAGTAATGCCCCAAACTATCGGACAATACACTCAAAAGATGCAGTATTATTTTCATATAAATACTTTTGCAGATGCAGCATCTAAAAGGAGGCATTCCACCTGCTCTCACATAGAAAGGAATGTCTCTCTTAAGATGATGCCCACTACAAAACATACCTGCAAAGGACAAAAACAAAATATTGCATGCCTCTTCCTTCAAAATTTATTGATTTATCCACACATATGTAGTTTTAATAATTAAAAAGCTAAAAACTAATTTAAATTTCGTTCCCATTTCCCCCCACTCTTAATCTCAGGGTCATGGGTTCAAGCTCCACATTGGACAAAATATTCCTGTATTGCAAGGGGTTGGACTAGATGACCCTGGTGGTCCCTTCCAACTTGACCGTTCTATGGTACTTCTATAATACCTGGAGGGCATCATATTGGTTGACCTGTTGAAAGTAATGTGGGTTTTTTAAATCAAGTTTTATGCGTTATATACCGTATTTTTCGCTCTATAAGACGCACTTTTTCCCCTCCAAAAATTAAGGGGAAATGTGTGTGCATCCTATGGAGCGAATGCAGGCTCCTTGGCTTCAGCGATAGCAACGCGAAGCCTCTGAAGCGCAGAGGGAGCGCTCCCTCCACACTCCGGAGGCTTCGGGTTGCTTCGCTGAAGCCAGGAGAGCGAGAGGGATCGGTACGCACCAATCCCTCTTGCTCTCCTGGCTTCGCTTCACTGCAAAGGCGCTGCACAGCTTTCTCTCTCTGTGTGCAGCGCCCCTTCAGTGAAGTGGGAGGAGAAATGGAAGGGGCTCCGTTTCTCCTGCCGCTTCGCTGAAGGGGCGCTGCGCAGAGAGGGGAAAATTTTTTTTCTTGTTCTCCCCCTCTAAAACAAGGTGCGCCCTATGGTTGGGTGCGTCCTATAGAGCGTAAAATACGGTACTTTCCAAGTTATTTTCATGCTTTTATTTTGAAAAACATTGTAACCCATCAAAAGCCTTTTAAAATCCAGGCAAAAACAAACACGATGTTTACTGCTGTAAATTGCTTAATTATAAGTTAGCTTTCTTTAACAAAACCTCTAGAGGGCATGGTTCATGTATGTGTACAGACAAAAAGCCCAAATAATATTCCTTAAAGCAACAAACCTGGAGACAGTCTTTCCGAATGGGTTTTATCGTTTTGGTTGATTGATTTAGCTTCTTCCGTCAAGGCGCCCTGCAGAGAACATTTATATTACTGTCGACCCACAGGCAGAACAAATACAAACTTTTGTGCTTTTCCTCATGCAACAGCATAATTTGCTCCTCCAATTCAGAGTGGCCGGGATGTTAATTAAGACACGTATTTTAGAGCAGTTACACACTGGCTTAAATTAGACTGCTTCGAAGCAAGGGTCATTGAGCTGAACAGCAAGAACAACTTGCAAATGGGAATGAAGAAAACATCAAACTTTTGTTTGGTTTTCCATCACAGAACAATATTCCAAACTTTTATATTGACCATGCTTCCTTGCCACACTAAACCGCAACTGAGGGCAATGCAATCAAGCCCTTGTGAGCCACAGTAAGCCCCGGGCTTGCATACTGTATACCTCTTTCCTCTCTTCCACCTGTGTGACTGGAAAGAGAAGTTTGGAAGCGTTTGGTTCTCCATGGTTTGTCATTTTGTATGAAATTACAAACTATGGTTACACTTTACTCTGGTTCGTTTGAAGAAAATTTGAAACCATTCTTTTAATTTGGCCTTCAAAAAACAAAACAAACCATAGTTCCGTTCATCTTGCAAGAGGCTAGCAAGGACTGCCGACTCAGGCGGCAATTTATCCCACCTACGTGGAGGCCCAGACGGCGCTGATTGGCCGGCCGAACCAGCCCCTAAGAGGAGGCCTATACAAAGCCCACCAGATTGGCCATTCGCTGGCAGGTAGGCAGCCAAACCTTTGCCCCTTCACTGGATCATCGCAGGGCCCATACCATTTAAGGTAAGCAGACTTCCCTGTGAACGGCTCCCATGTAGCACAGGGTTCCATCTAAACGACCTTAATTACACTAATCTTATTCCCTTGTAATATATATATATATATATATATATATATATATATATATATATATATATATCCTACCCCTCAACCAAGTTCCCAAGAGCATCTTACAAAAACCAAGAATGCAATACAGTTAAAATGTAAGTGCCATACAAATTATTATTTTTGAAATCTCAAATATGATCTAACCCATGTGAAAAGAGGCTCTTTCCCCCCAAATCGACATCCCATGTAAAAGACCCAAGTCATTGGCCCATTCTGAGTAATTAGCATGGGGTCTCCTATTCTCCCCACGGGCCCCCCAAATCTGCTCTGTAAGGGTTGCCCAGTTTCCAGAGCTGAATTTGAGCGTTCCTTGCACTGTGCGCATGGAAGTCTGTTGCATCAGCAGAACTGTGGTGTTGGATGTGGCCCAGCTGGTGGGATCTGCTGACAAATAAGCTGCCATGTGGCTGGGGAAGCATTTAAAGTAATAGCAATAATAATTTATTATTTATACCCCGTCCATCTGGCTGGGCTTCCTCAGCCACTCTGGGCGGCTTCCAACAAAACACTAAAATACAATAACCTATTAAACATTAAAAGCTTCCCTAAAGGGCTGCCTTCAGATGGCTTCTAAACGTTTGGTAGTTATTTTTCTCTTTGACATCTGGTGGGAGGGCGTTCCACAGGGCGGGTGCCACTACCGAGAAGGCCCTCTGCCTGGTTCCCTGTAACTTGGCTTCTCGTAGCGAGGGAACCGCCAGAAGGCCCTCGGCGCTGGACCTCAGTGTCCGGGCAGAACGATGGAGGTGGAGACGCTTCTTCAGGTATACTGGGCCAAGGCCATTTAGGGCTTTAAAGGAAAGCACCAACACTTTGAATTGTGCTCGGAAACGTACTGGGAGCCAATGGAGGTCTTTCAAGATAGGTGTTATGTGGTCTTGGCTGCCACTCCCAGTCACCAGTCTAGCTGTCACATTCTGGATTAGTTGTAATTTCCGGGTCACCTTCAAAGGTAGCCCTACATAGAGCGCATTGCAGTAGTCCAAGCGAGAGATAACTAGAGCATGCACCACTCTGGCGAGACAGTCCGCGGGCAGGTAGGGTCTCAGCCTGCGTACCAGGTGGAGCTGATAAACAGCTGCCCTGGACACAGAATTTACCTGCGCCTCCATGGACAGCTGCGAGTCCAGACTGACTCCCAGGCTGCGCACCTGGTCCTTCAGGGGCACAATTACCCCATTCAGGACCAGGGAGTCCTCCACACCTGCCCGCCTCCTGTCCCCCAAAAACAGTAGTGGCATGCAGTGTTGTTGTTTTTTGCAGGGAAACAGGGACAGAGGAGCCAACTTGCTGGAGCAATGGAGTGATGTCATGACCTCCTGACGCGTGTGCGAGGATCTCGCCTCCCTCCTTATGCTTGGCAGAAGCTTCCCTTTTGGAAGGAGGCGCCAGGCATTAATGCTTTAATACTCTAATTTACTAGGGATGCAGGTGGCGCTCTGGGTTAAACCACAGAGCCTAGGACTTGCCGATCAGAAGGTCAGTGGTTCAAATCCCCGCGATGCGGTGAGCTCCCATTGCTCGGTCCCAGCTCCTGCCAACCTAGCAGGCTTCCGATTTTCGTCGCGAACAGACAGGGAGTGAGGAAAATCTCCGGAGGAGTTTTCCGAGTAATACAGGGGCTTGGGGGTGCCGCAAAGGCACTGCGCCCCCCAAAAATCTCAAGGGGGAGACCCTTGGGGGAGAGATACCCAGCCGTGTGGATGCGGTCAGCTGTTTTTTCGGGGTTTTTTTTTCTTGGAAGATCTCGAGGCAGCGAAATCGAAAGCACGTTAAAGTGCAAGTAGATAAATAGGTACCGCTCCAGCGGGAAGGTAAACAGCGTTTCCGTGCGCTGCTCTGGTTCGCCAGAAGCGGCTTAGTCATGCTGGCTCCCTCAGCCAATAAAGCGAGATAAGCGCCGCAACCCCAGAGTCGGTCATGACTGGACCTAATGGTCAGGGGTCCCTTTACCTTTACCTTTACTCCAATTTACTGGGAACATTCACGGGACTAGCCTAGTGATGGCACACTATTGGTTTGAAGGACACCTGAAATGTACTGTAAAAGAGAGACTGAAAGTTGGTCCACCCCCGTTGCAAAGCACGGCCAATCTAATGGCACGGTCCTTACCGTCTGCGCTCTGTCTTTGCTGTGCTCAATGAGCCGCTTTAGGACGAGCTCGGTGCTAGGGCTGTTTTGTTCCCCCTCCACTGAGGAACCGTCCACCACACTGTTGGACTTTGGCGATCGGCTTGGCGAAGGGGCAAATATCAACGTTGTGCATTCTCTCTCTCGTTCCTCTTCCACTCCGTTGACAGCTTCTCCGTTCATGCTGACTTTTCCATCCACCTGCAGGGTACAGTTTCAAAAACCACGTGGGTAACGTAAAACTGAGAGGCCCCAAGGCAAGGTGTATTATTTCTCAGCGGAAAGAAGTGAAAATTCTTTTTGTGGCCTCAGTGTTTCTGGCGCAGTGAAGCAGACTTTTAGGGTGCCGTTCCCGCCAGCGTTACAGCAACAGCATGCAAGCCATTTGAGTTAGTGCAACTCCACGTGTGATTATTCTTTCCCAGACACTTCTGATTCTCTCTTTCCTCCCCTGCTCTCTCCTCTGTTGTCTTCCCCTCTTGTAAAATTTACATTTTAAGCCAGGGGCCAGCAAACTTTTTCAGCAGGGGGCCGGTCCACTGTCCCTCAGACTTTGTGGGGGGGCCAGACTATATTTTGGAAAGGAAAAAAACACACACACACACAAATTCCTATGCCCCACAAATAACCCAGAGATGCATTTTAAATAAAAGCACACATTCTACTCATGTAAAAACACCAGGCAGGCCCCACAGATAACCCAGAGATGCATTTTAAATAAAAGGACACATTCATGTAAAAACACGCTGATTCCCGGATCGCCCGTGGGCCAGATTTAGAAGGCGATTGGGCTGGATCCGGCCCCCGGGCCTTAGTTTGCCTACCCATGTTTTAAGCGTTCTGGGAAGGGGTCTACTCTTTTGGTTTGTAAGGGCAAACAGGAAGAGTGAAATAAATATAAATACTTAAAGGCTGGAATCTGATTAAAGAAATATTTGAGTTTGCATCTAACTAACTTCCACTCAGAGTTAGAAAGTAAGGGACCCAGATTAGCCATGTCCCTTAATTTCAACAGGTCTGCTCTGAGTATAACAGACACTGAAGCATCAGAAGTTTTTTAATCTCTGAAGTTTTATCTTTTCTATTTCCTCTTGGAAGCTCTTTTCTATCTCTCCCTCCCCCCCCCTTATTTCTCTATCTCTTTTTCATCATGTTTTATCTTACTTAATGTTGGACAAAAAATACATTTGAGATTAAGTTTTGCATTTCTCTTCATGAACACTAATAAAATTTATTTTAAACATAAAAAACCCTCATCAAGTAAACCCGCACACATGTGCATATTAACAACCGCTCTGAAGGAAAGCGTGTTTCACCGATGCAACTGGGGCACGACTCACAATTTACCAAAATATTTTCAGTCAATTTATCTGCTTTAATCAAAAGCAGCAAACATAATGATGAAGACCCTTGTCATATTTGAAACGGGATTCTTGAAAGCTTTCCCTTTCTTCTCTCCTGAGCTACCTTTGACTCACCTAACGCAACCTACCTTAAAGGTTCTCAACACCTGCTGTGTGCTTTTGGGTTGCGAGTAAGGCTTGGCAGTCAACATAGGCACAGCCTTCGAGACAAACGGTTTGCTTGGAGAGGTGCGGCCTGTCGAGACGCTGGCTTCTGACCCGCCGGCGGGAGCGATGGTTGCCTCTACCTTGGCAGTGTACTTGGGGGCGGGGAGCGATTGCTGCCGTAGGTATCTCAGGGGGTTGGGGTCCTTGGGTGGGGACGACGAATTTGGCTCCACTGAATGGCTTCTCTCCAGAATTTTTGGCATCTCCAAGCGCTCGAGGACAGCTTCGCTAATGGTGAACCTCTCAATGTACTGCTGGAGAATATTATCCGCTTCCTCGCGTGACCTGGCATTCTTGTACGCTTCGTGCAGAGCTCTCTCACGCCTCTCTCTGTTTCGGGTGAAGCAGAAGCAAGGTTGCAAAGGGGGACCTATCATTATTGTCACCAATTACCGTATTTTTCGCTCTATAAGACGCACCAGACCATAAGACGCACCTAGTTTTTGGAGGAGGAAAACAAGAAAAAAAATATTCTGAATCTCAGAAGCCAGAACAACAAGAGGGATCGCTGCGCAGCGAAAGCAGTGATCCCTCTTGCTGTTCTGGCTTCTGGGATAGCTGCGCAGCCTGCATTCGCTCCATAAGACACACACACATTTCCCCTTACTTTTTAGGAGGGAAAAAGTGAGTCTTATAGAGCAAAAAATACGGTAAATTTGTATACCGCCCGACACCCGCAGGTCTCGGCACGCCTACGACATAAAATCATGTTATAAAAAAACACAATATACAGAGTAAGTTGAATAAGTCAGCATGTGTGCAAAAAAAGAGGATGCCCTGCTCATTTCTGCTTTGCAAAAGGGTCTGGGCAAAGTAGCATCCAGCCTCAGTTCACTTAAACTAAAGTAATTGCTGGCGCCATTTTATACCATAAGCAGAATCAAGTCAGTCGAGCCTGTACCACTTCCCACTGCAGTAAGAAATTTCCTAGCTTGAATGCAACCCTTCGCCATACTCCCTGCATAGAGAAAGCAATCCTGGCGGGGAGGATATCAGGTGGAACATTTTACCCTGACATGCTTGTTTTCTATGTGACACACACACACACACAACCTATGGATGGGCGATTCAGACATGGAATCCCTTCCTCCCCAGGTGCACTTATGCTTGTGGCCTGAAGTTACACCGACCAGGAAAAGCTTTACTGTGTGAATCTGTTGATTATGCAAAAGATAATGAACAGATGATCATGAACCATATATTTTACCACACAAAGCTCCATTGTATGTGTGGCAAAACCCTCCTCATCTGTCAGCAGAATAATACAGCTGGGAGGTTGTTTGTTCTTCAGAGATCATGGCATCCTCATTGGATACAGGGAAGCGACTCTAGAGTAGGAATCACTAAAGACAAGGTAGATCCCTGGGGCAACCAGGTGTATGTTAAAGAAGTGTTTGCTCCACCCAGAAGATGGAAGGGGCTACTTCTTACCCAAAAAGGTCCCCACTGTGGAAGCGACCAAATTCCACCCCCTACTCTGAGGGAAATTGCAGTAAAACATAATTATGCATGAGTGCTAGTTTGTGCTTGAAGGGATTAGACAATAGAGCTGGATTGCTAGACTCAGCTATGTCACACCCCCTCTTCTCCAATAAGGGAGGAAGTGAATCTTTCTCTTCCTGTTCCCTCTCTCCCCATGCCATATAATCTACAAGGAAGGCTGTGTCTAAGATTAGAGCACGTGTTCAGAACTATATTCTGTATTTTCTACCCAAGGGTATTCTGCCTGTGTTCTCCTTGCTGCTGCTTCGATAAATGCAACACTCTGTCCTTTGGAACGTTTTGTAAGTAAAACATTTTAAACTTACTTAACGGTGTGGTCTGTTCATTGCAGGAGGGGTAGAAAGAGTGGAGCGCTTTGCAAGTGGACTAAACGGGATAGGCAAAGGATTAAGCAGCCTATATTCCTAACGCTTCACTGTATTGCTTGACTTTGTGAGATTAAACTCTTCTACTAGGCTCTATCCTGCTGTAGAGTATGTTTAGCGCCACATTTTGAATCTAGGCATCCAGCTTATTCTTTTATTATTCACCCTATGCACAGAGGTCACAGTAATTGATGTGGAGGCCAGATTTTGCTCCCTGTTCTTCTTTGCAAAAGAACAGACCCCCATGCTTCGAACATGGCCAGCGCTTATTCGACACCCACAGAGTTGGCCTACACGTCTAGTTGCACTCCAAGAGTCCTCAAACTGTGCTTTCATTAAATGAACCTACTTCTCTTCCACAATTTCTCTGTAGGTCTTTATGCTTTTCCTCCGCTCACTGGCCTCCTCAGTGCCAGTCAGTAGTCTCTCCATCTTCTTTCTCTCGGCTTCTTTTTTAAATAAGTCCTGAGAAGCACTTCTCCGGCGACTTTTCCACCTGGCTAAGTCCTGCAGGAGGAAGATGGGCAGGGGACAGAACTGTAATGATTAGGCATGATGTTGAAAATCAACTCTATGAGGTATAAGAATAAAAAATAGTAGAAACAATTATTTATTTATATGCCACCCATCCAACTGGGTTGCCCCAGCCACTCTGGGCGGCTTCCAACAAACCAAAGCACAGTAAGACATCGAACATTAAAAACTTCCCTATACAAGGCTGCCTTCAGATAGGTAGGTTCGGTTACTTGTCTTCCGCCAGTAGGCCGAGACTCACAAATGGGTAGCACCCCAACCTAAGGTCTGTTATAGCACAGTCATTTCCTCAGTGTTTCCCAAGCTTGCGACTCCAACTACAATTTTCAGACTATAATTCTCATCATCCTTGAAGCCTGGTCCTGCTAGCTAGGGAGGATGGGAGTTATAGTCCAAAAACAACTGCAGACCCAAGTTAGGGAAATCCTAGTTTAGACTAAATATACTTGCATGGTGAGTTCCGCCCCCCCCCCCAGTGGACACATGACACAATTATTAAGGTTAATGGGCTAAAAAAGGCCACAACTTTATTGGTTACAGGTGATGAGCAGTATTGGCTTAGGCATTGGTCCTAACCGACTATATCCGACTTCAGCCCATCCTCTTGAAGTCCAGGAAGGGTTAACCACCAGTAGGGGGAGCCTTGCTGAAGCACATCAACTAGGAACTCCCCCGGGGTCACCGATTGGGGGCGTGCCTTGGGCCCTCACCTCCATAGGCTTTGGACAGGGCCACGCCCCCCAGAATCCTTTATCGGACTACCCTTCAATAGACGGGGCAGTTGACGGCGCTACCTCCCCTCTTCCATCTACAGAGCAATACCAATGCCTAACCGCCAATGCCAAGAAAGTTGTGACGATTTGCTATGAGGTAGGCAAAAACCAAGTGGCTGGTGCCAATTTGCCAAGTGGAAAAATTCCTATGAGGCCCCTCCATGGCGACCAGCCAAGGCCCATAGCAAGGTCAAGGAACAAAAACCTTATAGGACGGAAGGGTGGGAAAAACAGGAACAGCTGGCAGGCAGCAAAGAGAGAGATCCCCGGCCACGTCCTGGTTTAAATAGGGCAGGCCACACCCCCAGAGCCAGCTGATTGGCTGGCCAGGAGGTGACACGACCGGGAATCCCCCCAATCGCGCGTTGGCTGGGTTCCAGCCACCGCGGGCGTGGTGGGGCCGTGAAGCCTGCAACTCCACCTCTTCCGAAGGCGGAAGTGGCTATATGAGGAAGCCGGAGCGCGAGTGAAGTGACCTGAGGCAAAAGAAAGGATAAGCTTCTTGTAGCTGCATTTGTATAACACAGTGAAGTATTCAAAGTGGTTCCCATAATCTTTACAACAAACATGTAAGGTAAGTCAATAGCATCATCATCTCTAAACTGCAACTGAAATTGTGGTTTACGGAAGGCCACCAAGTGAATTTGTGGTGAAGGTGAGATCTGAAGCAAAGCTGCCGTGAAATCTGCGCTCCCAATTTCTCACGGGTTTCCTTCCCCCTGCAAAAAGAGTCTTTTATTGTCATACTCACATCTTGCCACCGGTCCTCTTCCTCTTTGAGCTGGTGGTGGATAGTCTGCAGCTTCTCGTGGCGAGCTTGGCTATGAGGTTGCATCACGGCAGCCTCATCTGCGCACCTCATGTCAAACATGCTCACGCTCCTGAAAAGAAAAGCCAGGAAAGGATGAGGAAGGAGGCTATTTGTCGTGGACAGACCTGGTGCGTTTCTGCCACAGGAGGGCGCTGGAGCAAACTTAAATGCATCGCGTTCTACAGAAAGCTCTGAAGTGGCAAAGCTGGAGGTATTTTTGCATGTGCATCCACTTCATCAGAAGCCATGTGCTTTTTTACTTTAGTATAAACAAGGCTATACTAACGTGCATGCAAATTGCCTGATTGCGGTGCGTTCCAGTAACACCGCTGTAAAAGGAAGAGCTGGAGGTCTGCGCAAGGCTGCCCTTTTGCTTGGCGTCTAATGTGAATTGAGCACAGCCCTGTACTTGCGTAATTTCTCAACTGTCCCTTGTTTCATAAGGAAATACAACAATAATCATTCTTCGGGTGTTAATAGCACCGGCTGGAAAGATTTTGGAGTGAATCAGCACCAGTGGTTTTTAAAACTGCCTTCAAGCAAACACTAGGGAGCTCAGCAGGGTTCCCCAGTGAGAATTTCAGTAATAATGGAAAAATTCCCCTTGCCCACCTCTGCTGATCTTGTTTTGCAATGCACAGAGGGGAAGGCTGAATGTGGCTTAGGCTGCACTCTCAGTTCATGGGGTGTTATACAGTGGCTGTGTTCAGATGTCACGATGCGAGTGAGTCCAGGCAAGCCTGCTCTCCGTTCCTGTCTTCTCCCCTGATGCAGCCGCAAGCAGTTCAGAAGCTTCCACTTCTGTTTTTGCTTAACCACAGCGTGTCGTCCAAACTGCGGTTAACACCAACCATGGTTTCTTTGCGGGGGGGAAGCCGACTTGAAACCATGGCAGTGTAAACAGAGCATTAACATCAGCCACAGTTTGCACAACATGGCGTGTTGTGGTTTAGCGAAACCTTCTGTACTTTTCCTGGCAGTTGCATCTAAAGAACAGATGAGAAAGGAGCGAGCAGTGAGCCCAAGGCTTACCTCGCCTTGTACACAAACATAAAGGTTAGTAGTGTGATCACTGAACACAACTGGTGGGGACTTGATAGGCCATATCTGTGCCCCACATGAACTGAGTGTGTGCCTTCAGGTAAGTCCCAGAATCCACTGCAACGCACAAGGGCTGCCTGGCGGACAAGGAAAGTGTTCCCCTCACACTAGAAAGTTTGAAAACCGCTTATCTAAACTTTAGTTATGAAAGGACCATGAGTTACTCGGAGCAGAGATTTCTGGTATCCTGAAACAACTGAAGTGATACCTTAGAGACAGTTGAGATGTACATACAGCAGGTTAAATGTCAACAGGCGAGTTAAGCAGTGAGAGCCATCCCTACTGAGCGCACATGCAGAGTGAATGGTCACAGGATTCCATTGTTATTCTGGTTTTAAAAAACAACAACAGCCCACCAAAGTACCACTTATTAACACACCATTACACAAGGAGCAGCAATCACGCCCCATCACAGTCTCCTTTGCAAAATGAAGTTAGAGGCTGGTTGTTAAAAAAGGTTGGGTGAGATAAAATGCCACAAGTGCAGCACATGAGACAAGGACAGTATACAGAGCTGGTTAATTTTCAGCTATTTACAGAATATGCACCATATTTCTGGTTGCCTTTGGATGGAAGTGCAGTTGATTGCATAAATTAAAATAAGCAAATCAGCCTCCTTTGTTTTCTGTATGAACACACCCATACATGAAGAGATTAGGAATCTCCAACAATGAATTCTTAACTACCATGCCACAATGGTGTAACAGCAGCGAAGGAGTCAAGTGTAGATGTCTTCTGCCATCTACAAGTTTCTGTTAGAATCCTTCATACAGCAGGCCTGTATAGCCCATTTTCTATTTGAAAGTATGTGAATTGTATGGAACTATCTAATGATACCTCAGAATGCTACAGAGCCAAATTCCTCCTCCTAGAATTGGCTTTTAATGCACATTTGCAACAAAAATCTAAGGTTCAGGGAGGGTTGCTTCTTTGTTTTGTTTTGTTATTAAAAACAGATTCCCCAGTTCATTAAAATAATCATCTCTTGTGGGAATATAGTCAAGATCTTTATTCTTGCTTTCCATTTCTTTGCTCCTAAGTACTCGCCCTTTAAAATGATGTAATATTACAGGAAAACAATGAAACACCTATTTTTTATTTTATTTTAAAAAAAATTAAGGGGTTTGATATTATCCTCGAGACTTCATAAATTATATGCAAGCAGTCATGTTATTAAAGCGTAGCAGAATTTTATTTTAACGAACTAAAGTCTACATTAGTTTCTTTCGGGGATAAATCTTTAAATGACGGGATGGAAAACCAATGAACTTTATTATATGGCATGGTAAGTTATGTTTAGGGGGGCCGGAAAGTTGGATGCCAAAGGGTAACTGAAAGTCAGTCAGGCCAGAGTTGTGGACATCCATAAAAAAATCCAGACTTGGAGTTAGTTGTTCCTAGACTAGGCATTCTAAGGTCACAGTCAGTGACATGAAGCTGGAGCCAGAATAAGTGTTTGAGGATGAAAGCAGCAGAAAGTACACTTCTGTTGACCTGGTGTGATATTGCAGACCCTCCAAGTGTCCCTATTTTCCCGGGACTCTCCTGTCCTGGTTTCTGTTTTGATCCCAAAACATCCCGCTTTTCCTTAGGATGTCCCTATTTTCAACAGAGAAATGTTGGAGGGTCTGGAGTTATGCGACCCCTGAGCCAAGGAGATAAGTAACTATACTATCTTTAGAAGACACCTGAAGGCAGAGCTGCACAGAGAAGTTTTTTAATGCTTAATGTTGTTGTTTTTTCAATAAATAAATATTATTTATACCACGTCCATCTGGCTGGATTTTCCCAGCCACTCTGGGTGGCTTCCAACAGAATATTAAAAACACAATAAAACATCAAACATTAAAACCTTCCCTAAACAGATGTCTTCTAAAAGTCAGATAGTTGTTTATTTCCTTGACATCTGATGGGAGGGCATTCCACAGGGCAGGCGCCACTACGGAGAAGGCCCTCTGCCTGGTTCCCTGTAAGCTCACTTCTCGCGGGGAGGGAACCGCCAGAAGGCCCTCAGAGCTGGACCTCAGTGTCCCGGCTGAATGATGAGGGTGGAGATGCTCCTTCAGGTATACTGGGCTGAGGCCCTTTAGGGCTTTAAAAGTCAGCACCTACACTTTGAATTGTGCTCAGAAACGTACTGGGAGCCAATGTAGGTCTTTCAGGACTGGTGTTATATGATCTCGGCAGCCATTCCCAGGCCCCAGTCTAGCTGTCACATTCTGGATTAATTGCAGTTTACGGGTCACCTTCAAAGGTAGCCCTACATAGAGCGCATTGCAGTAGTCCAAGCGGGAGATAACTAGTGCCTGCACCACTCTAGCAAGACAGTCTGTGGGCAGGTAGGGTCTCAGCTGGCGTACCAGAGGGAAGCTGCTCAAAGTGGCTGGGACAACCTAGTCAGATGGGCAGGGAATAATAATAATAATAATAATAATAATAATAATAATAATAATAGAATAGGACACCCCTGTTTTCATCAGATAAATGTTGGCGGGTATTGTATTGGTCAATCCATGCAGGCTTAATATTGCTTCCCAAACACAGGGGTTGATGAGTCAAGTCTCTCATCTCTGCTGTAAAGGGCTTTAAGGTCGGAGCACCCATTGTCCTAAGTAGCTCACTAGGCTAAGTACCAGACACATGTTATGAGGTTCCTCGTTTAAGCCTGGATTCCTTGACAATGAGAACATGTTTTAAGTCAGGGCCTGAATATTAGGGTGCAAAAACAAACTAGATGCCACAGGGAAGACTGATTTCTTTCTTGAAAAGCAACCACCACTAAACACGAACAACAAACTCAAAACAGATCCATCGGGCTCCAAGTCTGAACAGGGCAAGGAAAGGCTATTTAATCTTTTCCTTCCAGCTCAAAATTGCTCTCTTCCTCAAGTTGTTTTTCTCTCTGGTTTGGGGACACACAATATGGGGACATCACCTCTTTTCTCTCATGGGTGGGGGGGAAAGCAGATCGGGAGATGAGGTTCTGTGTAGGCCAAGTGGCAGGAAGGGAAAGTGTTGAGCCCCTTCAGCTGCAGCACAGAAGGCTGATTTTCAATTTTATTTTATTTTTCATGTTGGGGAAAGAAATGCAAAACTTACGCCAGAGATCCTACAAGGTAATTTAACTGTGCTTTGGCTTTTGAATCTCAACCTGATGTAATAAACTCATTCCCTCAACTTACTACTTAGTAATCTACTCCTAGACCTAAAGGTAAAGGGACCCCTGACTATTAGGTCCAGTCGTGGCTGACTCTGGGGTTGTGACGCTCATCTCACTTTATTGGCCAAGGGAGCCGGCGTACAGCTTCCGGGTCATGTGGCCAGCATGACTAAGCCACTTCTGGCAAACCAGAGCAGCGCATGGAAACGCCGTTTACCTTCCCGCCGGAGCGGTACCTATTTATCTACTTGCACTTTGATGTGCTTTTGAACTGCTAGGTGGGCAGGAGCAGGGACTGAGCAACGGGAGCTCACCTCATCGCGGGGATTCGAACCACCGACCTTCTGATCGGCAAGCCCTAGGCTCAGTGGTTTAGACCACAGCACCACCCGCGTCCCTACTCCTAGACCTAGCCTATGCTTATTCAAGTCTCCTTTATTTATAATTCCAGTTCCTTTAGTCATCGCAGACGAGTGGGCCCTACAGACCCCACAGATTTTCTTTTTTTAAAAAAGGATCAAGCCACAGATTAGAAGAGGTCATATCTTGCAGGAACATCCACATGCTTTATAGCTTTCTGAAAAGGCATGACTTCAGAGCACATACCATCACATCACAGTGTATATGTTAAAGCACACATATTTCGAACAGCTCTGCATCGGAACAATGACGAGTAAGAATGGTGCATCAGCTGCATTTAAAATTAGTAATAAATGCGGAAAGCATGCAGTTTAAGTTGTTAAAGCAACCCACTGAGCACACAACAACTTACTCTGCGTCATCAGACACAGGAGTTCTGGAGCCGAATCTATAAAACCAAATATAAAATTAGAGAGGCTTTGTGGGGGGTGGAGATATAAATTGCATTGAGAGGAAAGGAGGGGGGGTAGAAGAGGAAAACCACATCAAGCAAGGAGATGTTTATTTGAAGCCAGTCTTCTCCATCAGTCCAGAGTGTGGAACGAACATTGCATATTCAAAGCATCGCATGTGAGATCACGCTTTAATCCTTCACACAGCAACTAAAAAAACCCAAACCAAACAATTTTTTTAAAAATGCTTTTAAAATTTGGAACACCCTGTTAGGAAGCCACACTGTGAAACCAAGGCTGGGAAGTGATTCCTCATAAAAGCAGATATAAGAAGTATATTTCGTTTTATGAGATGAGCCACACATGCAGTTACATGTTGCACCATGCATAATCAATATCCGTTAAAAAGACATTTCAATATGCATAGTATGCGGGACCTGAGATGCATTCCGCAAGGGGGGGACCCAGATAATGCCATTGGATCTTGCAAGTGAATATGTTTCTACGTCCATCCTGAAAGTTTATGCAACTCATTAGCAATGATTGAGTTTCATTTGGCACAGTCATATTTACATCCAGAAAAATCATAGCCATATACATGGATTGGAAGCTCTCCAAAGAATCTACCCTGTTCTCCCAAACCAGCACCTTCCCCTTCATTCCTATAGAAGAAGAAGAAGAGTTTGGATTTGATATCCCACCTTTCACTCCCTTTAAGGAGTCTCAAAGCGGCTAACAATCTCCTTTTCCCTTCCTCCCCCACAACAAACACTCTGTGAGGTGAGTGGGGCTGAGAGACTTCAAAGAAGTGTGACTAGCCCAAGGTCACCCAGCAGCTGCATGTGGAGGAGCGGAGACGCAAACCCGGTTCACCAGATTACGAGTCTCGCTCTTGACCACTACACCACACTGGCACTAGCCCATTTTGTAGAGATTTCTTAGAATTTCTGGGAAAGAACCCAAAAAACGCACCACTGGAAAGTACTTTATTAGTTCCAAAAAGGCACGCTTCCGAAGTACATTATGGTTAATCCGCAATTAAAATATTCAACGCAAGAGCAAAACAGGCTTGTTTCCAGCAGGCGCACACCAACACACTACAGATGGCCTTAGGGTGCAATTTCTTGACCACAAGGTAGCTCACGTTTGTGCATCTCCGTCCTTTAGAGACGTAAATCCTTGGCTGTTTCTTTCAGTAAGCTGCATCTCCGAAGAATCTCCTGGCTGGAGTGGCTTGGAGTCCAGCAAGTCCTTATGAGGAGCAGAAGAGGCACCATCTTGCCTTACACCAGGGACTCCGTCTTTCCCATCTTCCAGTTTGTGCTCAGGTTGTGCCGAAAGCTTTGGGGGGCTTTCTGCACAAAGCCTTGGATGCTTTTCGGGGACTGCCGAGTCCGTCACGGTAATGCTAAAAACGTTAATTTCTGATTTAGCTTGTAGCAAGACACCCTGTATGTACCCAACATGCACTGCTCTTAACTGACATAGAAACTAACAGATGAGATTATGACACAAACCATGCATGGTTATGGCAAAGGCAAATACGATTTTCAGCGATAGTAGTTCTGTGCCTCTCTATCCTGGCCGGGGGGGGGGGGGGAAGCATGTCTGGTTTCACCCAAAGGCAGCAATGAACTGTTTTTTTTTTCAGCAAAGCTACCCAACACCATCAACTGCACTCTGGCTTCACTGAAACCAACAAACCTTTCTGATATTGGGGAAACTCTCAGCACCTATGTGGCACAATATCATGTCCCCTTCACGTGCCACCCCAAGGAGGACTCTAATTCGGATGAATCACAGGTCACCTCACTTACGAGGGGAACTCTCAGCACCCATTTCACCCTGCCTCAGCCTGAGTAGGTGGGTCTCCCATCTTCCTCTGACTCTGGGGGTGCCTCCCCCTGTAGCTTCTCCCACACCACAGACATGCAGGAACTATGGGCCCTTCAGAACACCACAGGAAGAACAGCCAATGCAGTTCTGTGGTACCTAAAGAAGGAAGCAAGGGGAACCCTGAGTTTGGGTTCAAATTTTCGCTCGGCCGTAAAGGTCACTGGGTGACCCTGTGCCAGTCACCGGGCTAAAGCTCAGGAAATCTCAGCCTGCACAGCATGTCTGAACAAGAAGCTCTTCGTTTAACATGGGGGGTTGTTGTAACGACAAAATGGGGAATGCTACACGCTGCTTATTTGTCAATAGCAACAACAGCCGAAGCTACCCGACACACTTGTATTTCAGAGTCTATAAAGAGGGCTCACTCAGAAATCTTTTTCCTCACACCTTGCCCCCCCCCCCCCCGCCATGATCTGGAAGTTTTGACCAAATTTACTTGGCATGAGTGTGGTGGCAATACCTGGCCTCCTCAAAAACGTCTCAAAAATATTTTTCCCCCTACAAAAGAGGTTTCCTTTTCCCATTCTCAGGGCACTTGATAACTTCTTTAGAATTTTGCTGGTGGTCATGGATGCTTGGTGTGTGTGTGTGTGTGTGTGTGTGTGTGTGTGTGTGTGTGTGTTTCCCATTAAACATTCTCCAGTTTTCTGTAGCCTCCCTGGCTGCCTACACTTCTGAATCTAAAAAAGCCCTATGAGAGGAGATATACCTCACGTCACCTCCCTCTGAGCTTTAATTGAAATCAGGAAAGCTGGCTCACGAGTGCCTGAGTTTGGTCCCCTCATTCTTTCTGTATTCATGCATGTGTTTTATTTAAAGAAATTTACAGCTGAACGTTAAAATGAGTCAACTTTCCATACTGCAGTAGTCCCTGTCCTCCTTAACTGACCACGCCCAGAATTTGGTGCTGGGGAACCAATGGCTTGCAGGGTCCCCCATGCTATTTAACATCTACATGAAACCACTGAGGGGTTTGGGCTGCTGTGTCAACTCCCACCATCCTCAGCCAGCATGGGGGATGATGGGAGTTGTAGTCCAATGACATTTGGAAGGCTTCATCTCTGGCCTCTGTATACTTTTTCAAGTCATCCAGGAAGGAAAAAAGAGCCGACTTTGGTTAACCTTCCCTGCCTTATTTAGAAATTCTTACTTGGCAGCCAAGTGAAAGACTACTGACAAACTCAGTGCATCAAAAAGAGACATATAGCTGCAGAACTGAAAAAGCAGGCCCTTTCCCCATGTGAACATTAGAGACTGAATTAAAAAAAAAGAAGACTGCAGAATAGCTTTCTGACCTCTTGACTTTCTGTTCAGTCTTTACAAGATCCTTAGTTGCTTCCCCACCATTCTGCTGTTTCGAGAAAGGAACTGGGAGGAACTGACTAACACTTGGTCCAGTCTGCTTCGGAAAATCTCTGGTTCTTCTCACCATCATGTCATCTTTCCCTGGATTCCTGAATCCCGCTTTGCCTCCTGCTGCATTAGTTCTGTGCTCATCTTGGTCTTTAGACTTCTCAAAGCCATCTTCGCATGTAGCAACAGAGCTTAGGGATACAGGGGAAGGTGTTCCCAAACAGTGTCGCATCGCACAAGTCAACGGGGAACTTCTGCTAAGGCAATCGTGGGCACTGTTATTCAGGAGACAACAGATGACTGAGGAGGAAAGCTTGCCTGCGCATTAATTGCACATAACACTCTGCTGGGAAATAGCCTTTGAGGGAACTGTGACAAGGCTAAAGCTAAGCTGATCTCCACTTGGACAGTGTGCCTGGATGAGAGCCTGTCTAGGAACTCCTTCCAGGAAACCCAAAATAAGTGACGGAAAGAAATGCGGGTAATACCCTGATGTTGGATTATGGAAATAATTCATTCATACACACACACACACACCCCTTCACATAAAAATTATAAAGGGTGGGATGCAATATACCACAATAAGTCTCTCATTCCACCTATACAAGGATATCTCCATGTGCAACAAAACATTATCCCCTTCTCCTCCCTCACGTACCACCTTAATCTGTTCTAGGAGTTTTCCCAACTCCCCAGAAAAAAATTGAGGTGGGGGGGGGAGTCCTGTTCTGCAAGCGGAAAACATGGCATTTACAGGACACAGTGGTTGAATACTGCCCATAGAATCAAAACTAGATTCAGAAACAAGAATCCAGAAATAAAACAAAAACTTATATACAAAAGTAGCAGCCAGCACTAACAATAATGATAAGAATAGCAGCAGTCACACAGCTGGACAAAAACTGCAGAAATCCTCCAGGCAGTCTTCAACAACTGGGTTTTGTTTTTTTTACATTGGTTTTTAAATGTCACCAATGAAGATTTCACAACAGTTAGGCAGCCTATCCCTTTATAATTATATCCACAAAGCTTTCCGTAATATCCCAAAACGACTAAAATTAAAACCCTGAAGCATTGTAAACCTTTTTTCTCTCACGTCTCTTTTTAAACTAATCATGCTCATTTTCTTCTTCTGTTAAAAGACAACAACTAGCTGGTTTTTGTTGACAGGTATTAATTAGAATGTGTCTTTTTTTTCTCTCTTTCTTGTCAAGAAGCAGAATAATATAATGCACAGTTAGCATTTCATGCAAGACAGGCATTAAGTAGCTAATAACAACCGGTTTCCCATTTCTGACCTTTCTGCTTTCTGCAGAGTCTTCCGTTCTTTTCCTTGCTGTTTCAAGGGACGATAACTGACTACTGAAATGGGAGGACAAGATGGGCGAACGGGGCTAGTAGATTTCTGAAAAGTTCCAAATCTTCTAGCCAGCATATCATCCCTCTCAATGTCTGGGAAGCTGCCATCCATCTCCTCCTCGCTGCTCTCGTGCCACTCGCTCAAACTGCTTGGCGTTTGCTTCTGAGAATCAGCACAAGCATCCGAGAGAGATGAATTACATGCATCCATAACTTCACTGACAGTACAAGACGGAGATTAGGAGAGAGAAAGGGAGAAAGGTAATGAGAACCACATGGAAGCGCTGAGAAGAGACCTTCACTTATTCATCTTATCTTTAAAAGCGAACATCTGAGTTTCTTGCTAGTAGTATCAAGCAAGGAATTCTTGCAACGACAATGGGCTGATTAGATAAAACAAAGCCAAATAAGTGAAAATTATTGGCTGCGCAGAAAATTGGGGGGGGGGGAGAGAGAAATGCACCACCGAAACAAAAGTGCAACCCGCTTTTAACAAGCACGCATAAAAATATACCAGAGGGAGGGAAAAACAAAACTCTAACTACCGTATTTTTCGCCCTATAGGACGCACTTTTTCCCCTCCAAAAATGAAGGGGAAATGTGTGTGCGTCCTATGGGGCGAATGCAGGCTTTCGCTGAAGCCTGGAGAGCAAGAGGGGTCGGTGCGCAACGACCCCTCTCGCTCTCCAGGCTTCGCGGACCTCTCCGCAAGCAGCGGGAGCGCTCCCGCTGCTTGTGGAGAGTTGCCTGCATGCCGAAGCCTGCGTGCACTGAGATCAGCGCGCCTAGGCTTCGCGGACCTCTCCGCAAGCAGCGGGAGCCAGCACTGGGCTCCCACGGCTTGCAGAGAGCTGCCTGTTTGGGGGCTGGGGTCGGCGGAAGCTCGGGCCTCCCCCGCCGCAGCCCTGTGCCTGGGGGGGGGGAAATATTTTTTTCCCTTTATTTCCCCCCAAAAAAACTAGGTGCGCCTTATGGGACGGTGCGTCCTATAGGGCGAAAAATACGGTAGATGCCACAAAGAAGTAAACTCTGTAATGCGCTGCCAGAAACAAAGCAAAAGCTAAGGCTACCGCTTCAGATGGTGTAACAAAAGTTTGAGAAGCCTTGATCAGTAAGGGCCCCTCCAAGACTGGTATTTTTGGGGCAGGTGAGTTCTGTGCAATGTCATTGACACAATAATAGTGCATTAGTAGTGGATTTATAGTGATTCGTCTACACTTAACTTACACTACCAAACCTTTATCAGGTTTATCAAGTATAAAAAAAGGTAAAGGACCCCTGACAGTTAAGTCCAGTCGTGAACGACTCTGGGGTTGCGGCACTCATCTTGCTTTACTGGCTAAGGGAGTTGGCGTTTGTCCGCACACAGCTTCTGGTTCATGTGGCCAGCATGACTAAGCCACTTCGGGCAAACCAGAGCAGCGCACGGAAACACCATTTACCTTCCTGCCAGAGCGGTACCTATTTATATACTTGCACTTTGATGTGCTTTCAAACTGCTAGGTTGGCAGGAGCTGGGACCGAGCAACAGGAGTTCACCCCATTGTGGGGATTTGAACCACCGACCTTCTGATCGGCAAACCCTAGGCTCAGTGGTTTAGACCACAGTGCCACCCACGTCCCCATTGCAAGTATAGGCCATCATAAAACCTATATAAAAAATTTAAATATATACAAAATATGTAATGATGAGGATTTTCATTGGAATTTCTTCCTGCTAAATAGTACCATTCACCACTCTAAGAGATACTGTTGACAAAAACTCAGTTACCTCTGGGTTAATGTCAGGCAGATAGAATCTGATATTTTCATTGTGCTGTGATGTTAAATTACCCAAAAAAGGGGATATAGCATGTGTTTGCGTAGCTGGTTGTACAATGGACAGTAGAAAAGAATATGTTCTACAGTTTCCGGCACATTCAGAGAACACCCACCATGTCTATCTTTTTCTGGGGGTGTTTGAATATCTGAAAACTTACTAAATTTCAGTAGGATGGTACAGGGCACGCACTGACTGGAAGCAAGGTTCCATCTACTCCAAAAATTTGGCAGTAATGAAAGCGGAATCGCATATAACTTGCCCTGATAACACCAGGCGCACAAATCGTCATGAATGAACGACTAAATAAGATGTCTGGAGAGGGCCTAAGTCAACCTGTGGCTGACCCTTACTGAAGAGAATGCACTACCACCAGCAAACTCCAGAAGAGATGGTCACCCTCTCTTTGGCTTGCCTTGCCATTCTTCTTTGCACAATGCAGCTTACGGCAGATTCACACAGCAGAGGCCAGCACTAAGTGCTTCATTAGAATCAGGAAGTAGTATCCGGGAAATGGGGAAGGGGAGCAGTGAGGTTTCTTTAGACCACACCACTTGCATGCACATGCATTGCTTGGTCCACAGCAGAGGTGGGAGATCAGTACGGACTGGGTGCATGAACCTAATAATAATAATAATAATAATAATAATAATAATAATAATAATAATAAATGTATTATTTATACCCCGCCCATCTGGCTGGGTTTCCCCATATATGACATGTGAGGATCTAGCATGCCATATAAGTGCAGAGGATCCCTCAATCAGGCATACACTGAGGAACCGATCCTGAGTTAACGGGACAGAGCAGGCGGGAAATCCAGGCAACTCTTCCTAACAATAAGATATATTTATTTACAGCAGAACCTTGGTTTTCGAACGAAATCCGTTCCAAGGGATTTCAGTGCAACTTCAGTGGGGAAAAGTGGAAAAACATCACAGGAAGCCGTTCGACTTCCAAGGCGCATTTGAAAACGGAAACAATTACTTCCGGGTTTTCGGTGTCTCCCCACCCGCCAGCCAATAATCTTCTCTTCACCCCAGCTTCCCATTGCCACTCCAATGCATTGAGCCGTTCTCTTAATAGGCCTCCAGACAGTAGTACGAGGTTGTATTCAAGTAAGTCCTAGGCAGGGTTAACCCACTGAAATTAATGAACCTAAGTTAGTTACGTCTAATAATCTCAATGGGTTTAATCCAAAGAGAACTAGCACTGAATACCACCCATGGGATAACAGATGCTGAGAAGTTTGACGGGAAATGGGGGGAAAGATTGCTCATGCATGCACACACCTGTCGCAAAAACAGAACTAGTTAGTTGTTAGAAGCTAACAAATTGCCCATCAAATTCCTCTTGTGCCTGGCTGTTAAACAGCAGGCATTATCTCAACGGGAGATTCTTGCAGAGGTAGGGGCAGTTGTACATATGGAACTTCTGGGTTCGTGCTTACATACATGAGTGCTCTCTCTCTAAATCCTATCCTAGCTAGGGCTGGGCGATAGATCGATATATCATCCCAAACCGGTTTGAAGTCTATATCATGATACCAGTTTCATAGTTTTTGACCTCGCAATCTATTTTGAATCATGATATGTGTGTGTGCACGCAATGCAAAAATCACGATGCAGGGGAAAACCATGAAGCCAGCCAGTGGCTCTACATAAAGGTAAAGGTCCAGTCGTGGCCGACTCTGGGGTTGCGGCGCTCATCTCGCTTTATTGGCCGAGGGAGCCGGCGTACAGCTTCCAGGTCATGTGGCCAGCATGACTAAGCCGCTTCTGGCAAACCAGAGCAGTGCATGGAAACGCCGTTTACCTTCCCGCCGGAGCGGTACCTATTTATCTACTTGCACTTTGACCTGCTTTCGAACTGCTAGGTTGGCAGGAGCAGGGACCAAGCAATGGGAGCTCACCCTGTCGCGCGGATTCGAACTGCCGACCTTCTGATCAGCAAGTCCTAGGCTCTGTGGTTTAACCCACAGCGCCACCCGCGTCCCTACACCCGTGGCTCTACATAGCTCCCTCCTTATTTCAGATATCGTGATATATTGGCATATTGCAATGTTTAGCTGTTGATGTAGCGTGATGTTGCAAACCAGGTTTCGCCCAGCCCCAATCCTAGCCATTGTGCCTTTCACGGAGATACAAACTAAATACCTGGGATTAGCATGCGGCCTGTGGACATCATCAGGATGACCAAGAGAGTTGGCATGGCTCACAGAGAGCAAGGATGAGGTTTCAGCTGTGGTCCCAAGAGCCCCAGCTCTTTCCCTATTGGCTGCCTCTTCCATGTCATCTTTAGGCGCAGCCCTAGCAATTGAAAGCTTCTCCCAAGCATGAAGGTCAATTTCTGTCACTGGCCCAAAGTGCACAAACCTCTGCTTGGGGCCGCTGGCTTTCTCGGACATTCTCACTTTGCGGCTTGCAAAACGGTTTCGACCGGCAGCTTCCACTGCCGTTTCAGAGGTCAGAAATGAACCTGGGGTGTTCGTGAGCTCCTCGTCGCTAACGACAAAGATGTAAGCAAAAAATAAAATAAAAAGGCATATAAAAAGGCAGCTACAAGACTGAGGGAAAACCAAGAAACCAAACTTTTAATGAGGAGGAGGAGGAGGAAAATCACACAATGCAAGAAATTGGGGTGTTGTGAGAAGAGACTCTGGCACCCCCCTTTTTATCAAACCAAGGAACATGGAGAAAAATGATTCTGACCAAGAGTGAAAACAACATTTAAAAGTGTAAACAGCACAACAGGACCAAAGCCAAACTGTATCCAGAAAATTATATGAACTTATCAAAGGACAAAAGTGGCTTGGTTCCAAGTGATGGCATAATGTCTCTTGGAAATCTGAGCAGTACATTTGCAAATAGCTATGATGGCAGTTTTTTCTTGCATTGTAAACTTTTTGCTAGATTGTGCCCACAGCCCTTCCACTAAACCAGATAGAGAGCTATCGTCTAGCCGTGATTGATTCAGATATATTCCCATGTAACCCCGAGCAGAGCTAGCAAGGCCTGTTGCCACAGCTGCTTCCTGCATGGGAGTGCCAAGAAAAGAGGGGAGCCCTGCGAGTGGAAACTTGACAAACACTAAGGGAAAGAAGAGTGTTTCATTTCAAGCTCTTAAAGATTATGATAAGGGTTATTCCTGGTTCCTGCACAGATGTGCAGGAGACTTGTGCACGGAGCCCCTAAGATGGCCCATGATGCTATTCTTAGCTATGTTGTGGATGGACAGACAACACTCCCCTTTGTGGCTTGGGAAGGTTCAGCACCCCACTAACCCCAAGGAAATACCAAAGACAACACACAGAGATAAGGGGTGGGTGGAATCTCTCAATTTTTTGGTTTCTCTCACTTTCTCATTTTTCCGGTCTTATGTTCAGTTCTCCAGATTTGTCTGCAATTCCTTTTAAGCGCTCATGAAAATTCATCAGCATTCAACGCAACTTTCTGTTAATATACGCGTTCTTGTAAAGCAATTTCCCCTAATCGAATGCATTTTTTACGTTATTATCACCAGTATATGCATTTTTTAAATGCACATTTTACCCTAGCATATGCATTTTTGTACACATTACTTGGGTGGAGAACTAACTGCACGGCAAAATTAGGAGAAGTGTGAATTTTGAAGGAAGGATGTGCTTCGGTTCACATGCTGTTTCATGAAGTGTGAATTAGGCAGATTCTTCCCATTCCTACACAAAGATGACTGGCAGAAAGACATTAGTTATTATTGACCCAACCTTACTGTGTACCCTGGTAATTTGCTGCATGCAGATATTATGCATATGTCTTAATTGCTGGCCTTTGGTATTCCTGAGTGCCATGATTTGACTTAAAAATATTTTAGGAGCAATATGAATCTTTATTCTCTCTCTCCTTCTCTCTCTTTCTATGGAAACATACCTGGAATTCCCTGAAACTTTCAGTCGGTCCCAGGTGTCTTGATCTGCTTGTGTTATAGTAGCTCTCACAAAATATGGCAAATCTAGTTGGGAGGGGCTTGCCTGAGTTTTTCGCTTAGCCAGGTCATCTCTTTGAACATCTCGAAATTTAGATTGGTCTTTCTCCTTAGAGTCATCCTTCTGTGACTGCGGGAATGGTTTGTCTTCGCATATCACCATCGGCCTCGCTGAAGTCACACCCATCTTCTGTCCACTAATTTAATGCACATTCCAGAATCAGCAGGACAAAGAATACTTTTGAAGGACCAGACGGTGACAAATGGCAAGCTCAGTAGCAGGAACGGCCCAAGCTAGTTTGCTGCCTGAGGCAAAGGATGAGATGGTACATTCCCCATTCTGTGCACAAAATCTGACTAGATTGGTAGATGTATCTTACTTCAGCACTGGTGATGGGACAGAGTCCTCCACCTCACCCTTAGGGCAGCAAGGAAGCTGCACAGCAGACCCTTTTCTAGTCACTTTCCGCCCTTCAGAATTTGCTGCCTGAGGCAGCTGCCTCACTCTGCCTCATGCAAGGGCTGGCCCTGCCAAATCAAAATATTGAGTAGAAGTGGGCAACGGAGGAGAGAACGATGTTGGAGGAAGCAATCATCTATTGCTGCAATTTCAACTAGTGGCTGGTATGCCCCATTGAGAGACAATACCCCCGTTTTTACATAGTTATTGCCTACCAGTGCTAGCAGCAAGATTTTGGAAGCTCTTTGGCATGGCGCCTTCAGTGGGCCTCCTTAACCTGAAAGAGGCAGGTGTGCAAAAGGAGAATGCTCAAGCAATGCAGGAATGGTGGCAACATTGGGACAGAAAGCTCAGGTCTTGCCAAATGCCTCTTCTTTGGCCAGGCCTGCTCTCTACAGACAAACAACAGATTATGGGCAGAGACAAGCAACCCCATTGATGCATTTTTGAAACAATATTTAATTTATTAACAATCTCTCATTTTGACAGTTACGATGACGTCTACTTCCTATGCCGCAATGAATTCAAGTTTTGTCTCCCAATATAGCAAATCTTGGGGATTTTCTTTTACTGCTAAACATTCCCAAGCTCAGCATCCAAGGATTTGGACACGTTCTTCAGATGCCATTCCAAGACATTAGTCACCAGTTAGACGCTGGGACTGTAAATGTTGGCATTTATATTGTCGCCACAAAGGCAACACTTTTTATATGGCTAAAAGCAGCAGGAGCTCACAGTTCTTACAAAAGACTTTCTGCACTCTCCAAGAAAGCTATACCCAGGTAAAAATATTGTATGCAGATATTTCTCAAAGCATAAAGAGTAAATCACTTATGCTCTCTAAAATTGTCAGTGCTCATGCCTTTTACTATAATGCATATTATTACCTACACCAGCAATGAGCAAAATGGACACCAGCCTGGCTATGCAGTAAAAACATTTTGCTCAACATCCACTTGTATGTTGCATCACGCACACCCAGCCCACAATTATGCCTGGAGCTCAATATAGCTATTGTAAAAAGAGAGAGAGAGCGAGAGAAAGGGCTTTGCAGGAATTCCCCATAAGGGGTTGACCAAACTGAACCAGACCTGTTTTTGCAGCTTCTTCATTAGCAGAAATAAATGTGTCCAAAGCCATTATGCAGAAAAGAAACTGACAACTTGGTGTAACACAACATGGAGAGACAAACAACCCTTAGAGCCAAGCTAGATAATGTGTCAAGAGTCATGAATTTTGTCTTCCAAGATCCCTGCAACTGCCACTTTAACAGAACTGCAACTGGAATTCATCTGTTTTCACCATATATATATATATATATATATATATATATATATATATATATATGCTGCAAGCAAGCAAGCAAGCAAGCAAACAAACAAACGGTTCCTTTCCCACCTGGGTGGGAGGAATTGCGGGGTCAAGCAGGAGGAAAGTGATGTTGAATGAAAAAAACAGCAGGAAGTAAGAGCGTTGAACAGCCATTCTCCCACCCATTTCTGATTTCAGTTTCTGATGCTACTTTTTAGATTAAAAAAACAGTAGAATGTTGGGAGGGAATCCCAGAGTCTCCTGCGTATTATATCCTTTTCTTAAGTCTTGTGGAAGACTCTACCCTTAACTAGGAGACTAGGAGAACAGTGGCTGTCAAACCAACCAACTTATATTCTATACTTTCTGTTCCCAGTCCAAATTTAACTGACCCAGACACTCCTCCCCTTTCCTACAACTTTTAAGAGAGCAGCCAGAGAAACTTTGAAGAGCTTTGAATTCCCCCACCTCCCCTGTGAACCCACTGGAAACTGGGAAGCTTACACTGAAGTGCCAACACCATTGCCTGGTAAAAAAATAAATCCCAAATTAAATAATACAGAAACAAGTAGAATAGCACACCTTGAACATTCCTGCTTTTTCTTTTGTTTCTTCCCTTCTTCCACTTTACCTCGATCTTTGTTTGCATAAGATCCAAGTAGATACTGGTTAAATGGCAACGTAAGTTTGGGCTGATTTAGTCTTGCTCTGCGTATAGCAAAATCATCCTTCTCTAGGTCAGGAATCCTGTCATCTCGTTCGTCTTCGGACCCAGAATCTTTTCGCTGATAGCTCAGCATAAAGGGGTTCTCTTTGCGAAGGATGATTTCTGGAGTAAGCTCATCCATTTCGCACATGTGCAATTGACTGATCCATAGCAAAGTTAAATGGGAAATCCAGATGTGAAATGAAAAAAGACAACACGACTCTCCATATTTCTTTAAAAAAGGCAAACAAAATATGCTGGACGTGCCGTTAGTTCAGAGGAAGCGTTCATAATTTAAGACTCCATGCTGCAAATACCAGAATTCCATTCATGCACAGTTAGTGACAATGGATCTTTATTTCCTGCTTTAATTATTTGTGGAATGAACATGAACAGAACAAGAATTGCTCATTTCACCATTTAAAAGAGGTACTGTTATTCTCAAAAACACTTCAAACACTTCTTTTTTCCTCTAATCAAAAACTAATAGTACAGCTTCTGGCCATGTACTTAACAGAAAGACACTCTCTAGATTCTTACTTTTTCTTCTAGCACTTATAATTTCTTTAAATGAATTTATTTTACTTTACAATAATAGCAGAAGTCCCCACCCGCCCTCTCTGTTGAAGGTTTTGGGTTATGGTCCCATTGACGAACATCAGAGAACAGGACTGTAGTCACTGATATTCATCTATTAACCTTGAGGTGGGAAAATAAAAAAGTTCATTAAAGAAAAGATGCGGAATATAACTGGTGCCCTTTCTTCCCACCCCTGAAACACCCTGAAACTATGGAACTTCTCTTATAAAAATGATTTAAAAAATGCCTCTTTTATAATATGGCTATCCCAGCTCCTGAAGAACCGTGAACAGTATCATCAGCCAAGACTAATGCTGTCTACCAGAGGCCCCAAGAGGCAATATTGTCCCAATCTAAGTAAAACGCAAAAGAAAATGAAGTTATTTGCATTACAATAATTTATAGCACAAAGCCACTTCCGCCTTCAGGAGTTGCAGGCTTCACAGCCCCTCCATGCGTGCTGTGGGTAGAGGCCAGCCCTGCGCGATTGGGGGGGATTTCCGGCCAATTGGCTGGCTTGGGGGGCATGGCCTGCCCTATATAGGCCAGGGATCTCCGTCTTTGCCACCTGCCAGCTGTTCCTGTTTTCCCACCCTCCCACCCTATAAGCTTTCGTTCTTTGACTTTGCTATGGACCTTGGTTGGTCGCCGTTGAGGGGCCTGCTAGGAATTTTTCCACTTGGCAAATTGGCACCAGCCACTTGGTTTTCGCCTACCTCGTAGCAAATCGTCACATGAAGGGTCAAGAAATCTGATTTTATGCTAACAAGTAAGAAGCTTATAAAGCAGTTATAAACTAGTTTAAAGTATTATGGCTTCCCCAAGGGACTTCCCAGGCTGGCTTTGCATGTTCCTATAATCTGGTTTGCATGGCATGCTTAACCAAACTATGGCTTAGCAACATCATGTACATGTGCGGGCTCCCAGAGAGTTGCTGACAGCTATCTTATTCCTCCCTAGTCCCTTTTACTGCCACTACAACTCATGGTTAGCGAGGCGAGAGCTTAACTGTATGTCCTGATTCAGAAGACACAGAGAAGTTTCTCCCCAGGAATATGCATGCCTGTAGGGTCTCACTATGGAATAGTTTGGCTTACTGTATCAGACAAATCAGTGGAAAACACCAACAGGAAAGAAAAAGGAGATTTCTAAATGCTCTTAACATTATTATTTTTTTAAGTTTCCTTCCTCCTCTCTGCAACCACGTGTATTTAAAAAAGAAGAAAACTAATTAAGTTCATCTTGGGTCTTTCACAACCAGATGGGGCTCAGAAAGGTAGGGCAAAGGACACACAACAGCGCAGGTGTTTAGCCTGCCGCTAAAGCACAGCTTTCCTCTTTGGCAGGCATTCCCTGCCTTCTAGCACCACCACTTTCAAATTCTGCACCTGGCACCTAAGAAAATACAGTATTTCAGGATGACAATGGGGGAGGAAACAATCACTTACTGCTGCAGACCCTGAACATCTTGCTCTACCTAAGACAGCACAAGAGGTCCTTGAGAGGAGAGCATGAGGAGTCCTGCGGGTAAGATGACGCCAGAGCGCTTCCCCCAACCTTTGTTGCCCTTGGCTAAAGGACTGAGTTGTCCACCTGTCATAGCTGTCAACTTACAGATTTGAAAATAAGGGACCAGCAGCCTCAAAAATAAGGGATTTTCCGAACACAGGTATGTTCAACTTTTGAGCCCCTCCGAGCCAAAGGCAGAAAACCCAGCCAGCAGCCAAACGAAGCCTCAAGCGGTGGTTCCCACAGCACAGCAACCCGGCAAAGGGGATGCAGCAAGGAAAACCACCGTCACCTCTCCGCTGGGAAGCGCTGAGCAAAGGCGAGTCCCCAGGCAACACGGCCGATTCGATCAGCAAAAGGCATGCAAGCTCCACCCCCCCAGTCATTTTTAGACTCCTTATTGGGTGAGCAACGCAGCCAAGCAACACAGTTGGAGCCTCTCTCCTCCCTGGCCGGAAGGGAGGGAGGGAGAGGAGCTGCTTCCTTTGAAACCCGGGAAATTTAAGGGACATCATCAATAAGGGACAGCAGCGGGACACAGCGCTGGGATAAGGGACTTTTCCACCAAATAAGGAACAGTTGACAGCTATGCCACCTGTATCTGCAGCTTTGAAGGGGGAACTGGAAGTTGCAAGGCTGGAGCTGTGCATAATGACCAAAAAGCTGTTAACCTCCTCCAAGCACACGTGCTAAACCTATTAAACCCAGTGTAAGCCTGCAAACTCTCCAGAAAGGGAGAGACGGACAGCATTGTGTTTCATTGCTATTTTGAGTCATGTCCAAGGTTCTCATTTAAGCCTCACAGATGCTGTTGTTCAAACACCGTTGTCTTGGTTATTGCACACGTTAGTCCCAGTGTGGGACTAACAGGGGTTCTGTTATTGCCTGTCATACAACCGAATACATGAGATATCATTGGAAAAGCACCAGGAAAGTGGCTTCAGGCATTCCCTTGCAAAATGGGGCCTTGCACATCTTCCCCACGGTGACTTCCAGGTGTGCCTGAAGCTCCCACGAATCTCCGCACACTTTCGGCAAATGGAACTTGAACTTTGGTTTTTACAGTTTCGGATACTGGTAGAGATGCAATGGCAGCTCTCGAAACCAGCCTGCAAAACCAGGCACAGTTGTGGAGGGGGGAACTGCCCCACTGCCAGTCCGGTCAGTTCCTGTACTTGGAATGCAAGGGCACTGTTATGTACTGAGTTGAATAGGATCCAGAATGCAGCAGTCTGATTGGTCCTAGTACAATACGATTCAGAATGCCGCAGTCTGATTGGTCCTAGAACAATGCAGCAGTATGACTGGTCCTCAGGAGCCACCCAATCCAGCTCCAGTTGGAAGTGAATCCGCAACCTGATTGGCCTACAGAAGAATCCTGGAATTAGCCAATCACATGCAGCCCATTGTGTAAATAATGTATATAAAGCAGATATTTGGGGGGAACTTTCATTCCTCCTCACCACTATGAGCTGAATAAAGAACATGAAATCCACTCTCGACTCCGAGTATATTTCAGGCACCATCTTGCCCTCTGCTTCAGGCGGCAAAATGCCTTGGCTGCTTCCAACGACGTGCCGGCATCTGACTTGAGCAATTGAATGCAATCAAGCTTGCTCATGAAAACATGTTTTTGTGCATGAGCAGCATGATTTGGAAGTGGCTGTCTCCATTTTCCACAAAAAAATAAAAGCTTCAGGCTGTATGCAGTTTTATGCATAACCCTTGGACCTGCAATTCATCACAATATTAATACTGCCCCTTTGAGAGAACTGGTAACAGATTGGCTAGAATATCATCAATTCAATGATTTTTTTAAAAAAAATGGATAAAAAGAAAGTTTTAGTTACAAGTTATCAAGATTTCAAAGAGAGATCTTAGAAGATAATTTTAAATTGTTGTAAAAAATATATATATAATTTGCTCCTGGGATGGGATACAAAAGATGAACAGGTCAAATCTGTGATGATACAACGGGCAAAAGATGTGGGACATAAGATACAAATGACAGATTGGGAGAGGCTATGGAAAATAGATGTGAAATTTACGGCATGTACTTACTTTATTGAAAGAAAACTATATGTGCCGGTGGTATTTAACCCCGGTAAAATTATAAAAAATGTGTAGAACAAGTACCAATATATGGTGGAAATGTAAAGAACAAGAAGGTACCTTTTATCATATGTGGTGGAATTGCAATGAAACTAAAAAATTCTGGGAAATGTTATATAATGAAATGGGGGTGGTGGGAATGTTTAAAATAACCAGAAGCTTTTCTATTAGGAATTATAGGTACTGAGATCCCAAAAGACCAGAGGAAACTGTTTATGTATGCTACAACGGCCACTCGGATGGTACTAGCCCATGGCAGGAAGAGACAGCCCCGGCCAGAGAAGAATAGCAAGTTGATGGACTATGCCGAAATGGCAAAACTAACTGGGGAGCTCAGGAATCAAGGAGACATGAAATTTAAAAAAGGATGGGAAATGTTTATAATGTATATACAAAACCATTGTAAACAGGTCAAAACATTAGCAGGATTTTAAATACACTTGTAATGTAACAGAATGTATAGTTAACTTAGGAAGATGAAAAAATTTGAGAAGTATTGAAATGCAGTTGAAAATAGAATCAAAAGGACCCATGGAAGAGATGAGGGGAAGTCAGGAGATTCAGAGTAATCTCAATATTTGGATTTTGTACTTTTTTTTGAGGTATGTTTATTTTATTTTTCTTTCTCTACTTTTTTTCTTTGAAAATCAAATGAAAAGATTATATTAAAAAAATACTGCACCTTTTATGGGCATTCTCTCACACCCTTTTGCTGTTCTTATTCCATCAGCAAGAGTTTGAAACAGATACACAAGCCTGATTTTTTGAAATGCAAAATAAACGAACAAGCAATCAGGAACAGCAATGCCAGAAACCCCAAGCCAGACTCCTCCATGTGTCAAGCTGCACATGGATGCACAAACATGTCTGTATTCTGACAGAGTAGCCCAACTAACTGATCCACCGTGCGCAATATCCACAGGTAGAAAAGCCAAAACAAACAAGCTACCCTCATATCAGACGTGCCTGAACAACTGAAAGAGAAGGGATGGCTGCTGATGAAGGGATGGCTGCTGATGACATTATTGTCACGTGTTTGCTTACAGCAAATTGTTGAACAGTCTCCATGCTCTTCCAGAAAAATGTAACGAGCTGAATATTTTTACGATTCCTGTTTTAAATTAGACATCCTTTAATGCAACTGCTTAACCTCATTTTTGCTTTGCATTCACGAAAGCGAAGCTCAACCGCTCCAAGAAAATTGCACATTTAGAGCCTGTTAAGAGGGCACAGTAATTAGAGCACACAACTCTTTTCCAGCCAAAAATTCCTGCACCATAATCGCTCAGTTGCAATGAATGTGTTTAATAACAGATAATACTGCAGCGCGCCGGCCTGCAATTCCCAGCTATTGTTTTCTCAAATCTTGCAGTGAATTCCGGCGAGGAAGCAACAGGCGCATTTTATGAGGTTATTTTTCTCGTGACGTTGCAGCAAAACCCAGGAAAAACCACACAGCATGGCAAATACCAAATGCATGCTCACGCCAAGTCCCACAGTGCGGGAGAGCTAACCTGCTACCATAGCGTTGCACAGCCGGCATGATCTTAATACCGGCCTGCTCAATCCTTCGTAGCTTGCCTAGTTCCTTGGGATCTTTTTCGGGATTTCTGGGCCCCGCTGCTTTCTTGGCAGAATGTGTAGAAGACTGACGTAAAGGCTCTCCTTGGTTCACTTCTGTTTGAGCAGGCTTCCCAGAGGGGTTTGCAGCAGAAACGCAACAGCCCAACCACTCTTCTTCAGATTGTGCCAGTACTTCGGTTTGTTCCTCTTCTATAGTTTCAGGGTGGCTTTTGCTAACAAGTCATACAGGGCAGATTATTTCACACCACAGTCCTGGCTTATTATTACCTGTTGCTGCTTGCGACCGTGCAGATCAGGTTAAGTTAATTCCGCACTGAATTAAAAGGAGACGTGGCTTTTTAAATGTGAGCCATTACTAAAAGGGGAAAAAATTCCACCACTTTGACATGTGGATGTGAAGGCAGTACACTCATGTTTTTGCATATATGCACACATATTGGAATAATTTAATTACAACAATTTATTATTTATACCCAGCCCATCTGGCTGTGTTTCCCCCAGACACTCTGGACAGCTCCTAACTGAATATTAAATACACAATACAGCATTAAACATTAAAAACTTCCCTAAACAGGGCTGCCTTCAGATGCCTTCTAAAAGTCAGATAGTTGCTTATTTCCTTGACATCTGATGGGAGGGCGTTCCACAGGGCAGGCGCCACTACCGAGAAGGCCCTCTGCCTGCTTCCCCGTAACCTCACTTCTCGCAGTGAGGGAACCACCAGAAGGCCCTTGGAGCTGGACCTCAGTGTCCGGGCTGAACAGTGAGGGTGGAGATGCTCCTTCAGGTATACTGGGCCGAGGCCCTTTAGGGCTTTAAAGGTCAGCACCAAGACTTTGAATTGTGCTCGGAAACGTACCAGGTTGGATCTAGAATAAACTAGTTGCATTAAAGTCCCATTAAAATCAATGGAGGAAGTAAATCATGGCTTAAGTTCAATGGGAACCAAGTCCAATGAACTTAGTCTGGATCGAACCCATTATATCCATATTTAAAATAAAGGAAAACTTGAGTAAGGTGGGATATTCATTTTCAAAAAGACCACGTTTAGGTGGGGAAAACACCTTCCGTCTGCTTCAGATATTCTCAGAGCCGTAATGCACCATTGTCTCCATGGATGCAGACACATGGGGCAAATGACATCTGACCCCGGGGAACTGTTGTGGCTCATGTAAATCACTGCCAGGAGGCAGCATGTGTCTGTGTGACTGTGCCAAATCAGTCAGAACAGCTGCCTGTCAATGGTCAGAAAGAAAGACTTGTCACTGGGTGGGTGAGTTCCAGCTGCTTAGCCCTACAGCCTCGTCTCAGAGGCCTTCAGTGAGCTAGATGCTTAGTAGACAGTGCCCAATGGCAGTGGGAGAATCTCTTGTGCGTTACTTTGAGAGCCTCTCTGGGCTGTAAAGTGGGATAGTTCTATTAAAAAGTAAATAAATAACGCTACTTCCTTCACTATCCTTCAGTGCTCCATCAGTGCCCTTGGCACTTTTCAAGATAAAATAAGCACACACACAAAAAGGAAGGTTGTTGTGTCAAGGACCTTGTGATTGAGACTTAGTTGGTAGTTCAGCAAGGGAAAAGAGAGTGGCAATAAGAGCAGAATACGAGCAACTGCAGTTATACATACAGTCAAACCTCGGTTGCCGAACGTAATGCGTTCCAGAAGCCCATTCAGCTTCCGAAATATTCGACAACCGAGGTACGGCTTCCGATTGGTTGCAAGAGCTTCCAGCACTCAAGCAGAAGATGTGTCAGATGTTTGGCTTCCGAAAAACATTCGAAAACCAGAGTAGTGACTTCCGGGTTTTCGGCGTTCGGGAGTCGAGGTTTGACTGTAATGAGGCTTTTGTGTTAGTCAGGGATGAGAACTTAGGCCTTAAGCCAAGGGCTTCCTGGAAATGATGGATTTGGGAGGGAATTGAGGAAAGAGAGAGATGAGAACAAAAATGTAGCACCCGCGACGGCAATCCGTGAGAACCTTTTAGAGCATCTGAACCAAAGTTCTGGCTTCAAGTAACGTACATGGTACTAATATGAAACCCAGCATCTTGTTAAAAGCAAAGTAGGTCAAACAACCTTATGTCCACAGTAAAACTCATTAAGTAATTCTGTAGTAATGTTTCAATAAACTAAGTATAGCAGAGCTGTTTATGTGATGTTCTAAGTCAAACTGCATTCCATATGATTGCCATCTTGCAATTAATCAAGCAAGAGAGAACACGGCCAGAAACCATCTGTTGGTCACCTGTGAATGGGAGATGCACTTGTTAGGTTTAGGTGGCTCTGGCTTGGTAACCTGAGAAGTGGCCAAGTCCTTACCTGAAAGGTCTCTCTCCTCCTAGGGGAGAAGTAGCAGTACTCCAGCTCTTCCTGAACTCCTCTCGTTCGGCCTTCTTCTTCCTGAGAGGAGCCGGAATATAGGCAGTCTGGTTACTCTTATTGGGGAGGTATTGGTTAAAAGGCACAACTGATTTGGGTTCACCATAAGATGTCCGCCTTGCAGACATATCGTCTTTTTTCACATCTGGCAACTTTCGATGCGGCAAGTCAGATTCCGAATCGCTTCCTCTGCCTATGTGGAAAAGGAAGAAAGAAATTAAGAAAAAGAAAGGAGTCAAGTTTAAATGCTTAATTCAAGTGTGCCAGTAGGAGGATCACTGCAATTATATGGCGCAAAGGTGTCCATCTCCTTCCCCCACAAACGAATGTATGGTTTGCAGGGTTCAGAGTGTCAATTGCCGCAGAACATGACACATACAAAAGTGCTCCTTAAATTCAATGGGCAAATGAAGCTTAAATTCCAGTTGCTACTTAAGAGTGAGAATCAAGTTTTTAAACTGTCAGTAAAAGCTATTGTGCTTTAAGATCCATCTCAAGGTTTCACAAGGTCACACTTGCACACTGCACATGGGACTGCACAAATGAGGGCAGGCTTTTTTTAAAATGACCCACATCTCTATTGTATTAAATGTTTTAAAAAAACACAATTGAGTATAGCCCCTTGCACAGGGAAATCTTCAGTTAGCAGTGATAATTGAGAACACACGGGGACGTCCTATAATACGTTTTTCCTATTATAATCTTGAATTTGAAGGTCAGAAACACAATAACTGCTGTGTTCACACAGCTCCAAGAAAAACTCCTCTAGCTCTCTGCAGGCATAATATTTTAGCTGTCTTAAGCAGAAATATTCAACAAGCAGCTGCACTACAGATATAGCTAGATCACAACACAAGAACTGCCTTGCTGGGTTTGATCAAAGCCTGTCTCATTCAGCATTTTAAGCAGCAGTCAGCCAGATGTCTCTGGAAGGAGCAGTGGTCATCCATCGTTGCTTATCTCCAGTGTATGACACTCAGAGTAATACCATCTCTGAAGACGGAGATTCCTTGGCTAAAAGCCGTGGATACACACCCCCAACCCAAGGATTTGCTAATCCTTTTCAAAAAGCCATCAAAGCCAGTAATGAACCTACAATACTTGAACTCAGGATCGTCCCATGGATTTGGCCACAGTATGCTCAACTTCATGGGATGACTCAAAGTTCAAGTAATATGGGAGAAAGGAAACAAATTTCTGAACAACTGTACAAAATGAACTCAAGACCTTTAAACATATTTACTTTCTTTTCAAAGATGGTAGTGTTGCAAAAGGTAAAGGACCCCTAGACAGGTAAGTCCAGTCAAAGGTGACTATGGGTGCGGTGCTCATCTCACTTTTCAGGCTGAGGGAGCTGGCATTTGTCTGCAGACAGCTTTCTGGGTCATGTGGCCAGCATGACTAAACTGTTTCTGGTGCACAGGACACCATGATGGAAGCCAGAGCGCACAGAAATGCCAGTTACCTTCCCGCCACAGTGATACCTATTTATCTACTTGCACTGGTGTGCTTTCGAACTGCTAGGTTGGAAGGAGCTGGGACAGAGCAATGGGAGCTCACCCTGTTGCAGGGGTTAAAACCACCGACCTTCCGACTGGCAAGCCCAAGAGGCTCAGTGGTTTAGACCACAGCGCCACCCGCGTCCCTTGGTAGTGTTGCACAACAACATGGGCAGGGACAGAGATCCAAGTCTACTAACTGTAGCTCTCCAGATGTTGCTGAACTCCATTCGCACCAGTATCAGACAGAATGTCCAACCACAAGGGAGAAGAGGTGTAGTCCAATGGCATCTTGAAGGTCCCTGCCCTAAACAGCTCGGGACCAGGTGACGTGAAGGATCACCTTCATCCATATCAACCAGTTCACACCTTGAGCTCTGCATCCCATATCCCACTTGTATACTTCCATTTTCATACAAATTGTACAAGTTTACAACATGTGGGGCACTCTCAGTGGGGTCCCTGTGTCCATGGGACTGTTTCAACTGAAACCTTCTTGTCCCCATCATTTTAAGGTCTTTAAGCAGTCTTGAAAGACCCATTTAAAACTGCTTTCTTCTTTAAAAAAGAAAAGAAAAGAGCATGCTATTTTTTAAATTCTACTGCTCCATGATACAAAACTGCAATATTGTATTTTTTTTAATCTATTTTTTTTACACTGTGCTGCAGGTTGTTGTGATTGGTGATACTGCTAGTTTTTAGCATTTTATTGTTAATGGCATTTTAATGTCGTAGCCAACTGATCTGCATGCGTGCTGAAGGCCTCCTTAAGTGGTTTAACCCTAAAAGGCAGCCTATACATATCTAAATAAATCAACTAGCAAGCAAATGCGTGACTAGCTATATCATCTGCTAACTAAATGTTAAGGTTTTCCCCTACACCACAACGGCTATGCTCAGATTCCCTGGTTAGAGACAGCATGTTTCTGAATACCAGTTCCTGGGAATCAAACGTGGGGGAGAAAATGGCTGCCCTCTGGTTCGCCTTTTGGGCTTCCCATAGGCATCTGGTTGGCCACCATAAGAACAAGATGATTCCTTGGATAGCTCAGTTGGTTGGAGCAGGCTACTGATAGTCCCAAGGTTGCAAGTTCGATACTCATACGGGACAGCTGCATATTCCTGCATTGCAGGAGGTAGGACTAGACAATCCTCAGGGTCCCTTCAAACTCTACAGTTCTATGAAGTTGGACTAGTTGGGTCACTGGCCTGATCTAACCAGCCCTTATGTTCTTACCATGACTCCATGTCAATCAATTTACTGTCTCGCCAGAGTGGCGCATGCTCTAGTTATCTCCTGCTTGGACTACTGCAGTGCGATCTACGTGGGGCTACCTTTGAAGGTGTGCTGGAAACTACAATTAATCCAGAATGCGGCAGCTAGACTAGTGACTGCGAGTGGCCGCTGAGACCACATAACACCGGTCCTGAAAGACCTACATTGACTTCCAGTGCGTTTTCGAGCACAATTCAAAGTGTTGGTGCTGACCTTTAAAGCCCTAAATGGCCTTGGCCCAGTGTACCTGAAGGGGTGTCTCCACCCCCAACATTCAGCCCGAACACTGAGGTCCAGCTCCGAGGGCCTTCTGACAGTTCCCTACCTGTGAGAAGTGAAGTTACAGGGAGCCAGGCAGAGGGCCTTCTTGGTAGTGGCACCCAGCCTGTGGAATGCCCTCCCATCAGATGTCAAGGAAATAAACAACTATCTGACTTTTAGAAGACATATGAAGGCATCCCTTTTTTAGGGAAGTTTTTAATGTTTGATGTTCTATCGTTTTTTAAAATATTCTGTTGGGAGCCGCCCACAGTAGGTGGGGAGACCTGGTCAGATTATTATTATTATTATTATTATTATTATTATTATTATTATTATTATTATTGTTATTATCTCCTTACATTTCAGGCCCAAGAAGTGCCACCACATAAATTTGACTGCTATGACATCCCCCACCCTGCCACAGCTTGTAATTATAAGGCAAAAAGCTTCCGCCATAGTGTGACCCCCCAAAGCTCTAGACCATAAATTGCCATTCAGAGAGAGTTCCCTTCTGACTTCAAGGGATTAAAAGGCACATCACGCTTCCAAAACTCAAGCCAGCTTCTCCAGCGGCAGCACACCAGCTATTTCACACCAGAAGAGCCGTGTGTCACATTCAAAAGGAGCCCTGGAGAGCACAGCTTACCATCGCTGCTTCCTCTCAGCACCACATCTGGAGACGGCGTCTGCTGGGAGCGGGAGCCGAAGGAATCCAGGCTGTCAAAAGAATCATCTCTTCCGTGGCGGGGAGGAGAAAGGGAATCGCTGCGTTCAGAGTCCCAACAGTCTACATAGCCGCTGTCACGGATGCTGCGCTTGGGGCTCTCCACATCCTCAGTCTCCTAATGTGGACGAAGCAAACACACACACACATACAAAGTGTTGTTGTTTTTTAAAGAAATACATTTAATGCAAACAGCAATAACTTTCTGAGAATCTAGCGTGCCTAGATCCTACAGCTGGGGACAGAGAGATATTTTTCTAAGGGAGTTGAAAGTGGTATCCTGGAGGCATTGTTCACCCTGGTACTCACACACATTTCTTTTGTATCATGGCTGTCTCTGATCCAATAGGTTTTGCAGGTTTTCGAAACAGTAGAAAGAAAACAGTTTAACTAGAACCACCCACGGGGCAAACAAAATGTGTACATACACTACGGACAATGCCTCTCTCTCAAAACAGTTTTGTCCATCTTAAAAAAAAAAACCAGCCCAATTGTCTGTTTCCAATACCCGAGGAGTCAGTGTGGTAAAATGTACATATCACCACAGCCAGCAACGCCATTCTTGTATCGCCTTTTTACGCTTACAAAAAGAGACAAGTCGGTCTTCCACCCAAAACTTCTCTTTCTGCCACTCTCTAACCAAAACCACTTTCCAAGCAACTACGAAGAGACTACTGTTAAAGGCAAAACACAATCCACCATGGCAATGTGCAGAATGAAACCACACCAGATTTGTACAGAGAACTGGAAGAAAGCAGGTTAACATGTTCTAAAGAAGAGAAGTGGTGTTGATATGTGGCACTTTAAAAGACTAACCCATTGATTATGGCTAGAGCTCACTTCCATCAGGTATAGGTTTACATGTGTACCAAGAAGTAAAAAGAAAGGCATTGACCTGAAACATGGCTGGTTCTGCATCCAAATCCATATCATGCAGGCCATTGTCCATATCATAGGAGCAAAGGCATCCTGGGTTTAAGTTAGCAGGCAAGGCACGTCTAACTCCACCAAGCTGATCATTTCCACCTAGATATCATACTGGCCCGGGACACCTGCAGAGAGAATCTGCTGTTGCTGCTTTTGGCTCAGTCAAACAACGAAGCAGCGAGCTGCAGGAGACAGCGTCTTTCTACCTCAGAGAGAAATTCCAGTTATGAAAGAGGGGATGTCTTTCTTCCCGGAGCAATCAGCAGCCGAAAAATATGCAAAACGCTTTTCCTGATGCCTCTGAAGAATTCAGTCTTGCTCTTTGTTTGTTGCCAGCTCCTGGCTCTGGGGGATATGAAAGCACTTGTATCTGACCCACATGTTCAGAGCAGTGAGAACAATGGCCGCCTTTGACAGCCTCCCGATTATAAATTCTTTCCAGAGCAAGCCGCACATACTAAAACACTGAAAGCTCCAGAAGAGGGAAAAGGTCAGTAGAAGCCATCCTCAGCCTTGCATTATTAGAAGAACATTGCCCCTTGTTTCAGACGGTATCTTATCATCAGTTACAACAGGATGAGGCCAAGAGAAACAAAAATAAGGCCCTTTGCTGAAAAGCAAACTTTTGGAAGTCCACCCAGGCCCTGCTTCTCCCTTTGAGTAAAAAAAAGGCAGGGACAATATTATCACCCTCAGATGTGGTCGTCAGAAAAGCCCAAGGTGAGAAATGCTTCTCAGGGAGTCCTTTTGAAAAGGTGCAAAACTGCCAACAGGTGCAGAAGCGTCTGTATCATGTGGTACAAATAAACAAGTCATGCCAGAGGCCTGCTTCACTTGATTATATAAACAGATGTGGCAGACGTTGCATGTGTCCGTCTCAAACCAACGTGCAAATTCAACCAACAGAGGTTTGCAGATCCGTATGCCATAATGGCATATTTGTCAAGGAGTCATGATTGGCAAAGCCTCTGAGTTAGCTGTGCCCCTTGGGCTTCCCATTGTAGGGATGAATGATTTGTTCTGTTTCCAGTTCATGCCAATTTCACATTGCGTTCATTCATAAGTCCATTTTGTTTTATTTCTGAATGAATCTGTGATTTTTTAAATATATATTTTTAAAAAGAAATCTGAATGGCTATTCTTATTTACATTTCTATTTAAATATGCATTACCACCACAAACATATGTATTTGAGTAGGTGCTTTACCTCAGTACTATATGCTTTTCTAAATATATTCTCTCTAAGAACGTTATCACAAAATTCGGAGACCCTCCCTCCCCCAGAAAAATATAAATGTTCCAATCTGAACATTCAAATGTGGATCAGGTCACATAGGATTTCATAGGAATCAAATTCCTCAAGCATCCTTACTGCATTCTGTGTGAAATGGTCCTCAGCATTATGTGAGGATAACCCAGGTTCAGATCCTTAGTCACGTATGAAACTTAGGCAATTTCACACATTACCCAGAGGTGAACCCAGACTTGACCCTCAATAGGGAAACCAAGGCAATCACAGCTTCCCAACAAGAGAACTGGAAAAATATATATGTGTGCAAATAAGTGGTTCTTGCATCCCTGCTTTTTGTATTTAGGTGCACTCCTAAAACATACTTAGCCTAATAAGTAACCTGCCCAGGGCTTTCACTGAAGGACCACAGAAAACACCTATTCTCTTGACCTGTGCACCAACAGCCAATAGCTCAGACCAGCTTGTTCTGCCCTATCTACAGATACTGTATATAAGTGTTTTGGAAATGAAAGGGTCTCATGTCTCATACTGTGGCCCTGTCCCCCCCCACAAAGAGCTTCTCCCAAATTTACATACTAAAGTGGAAATAATAACTATTACAATTACTATTATTAGCAGGGCACATGTGCAGCAAAGTCTTGTATGCTGCTGGGTTCCTCTTGGGTATATAGGGCAGATACAAGGTACCCACTTACATGATATCTGATGGATGGCACAAGTGAAACTCTTTCTTGTGGGAACTGTAAAGGTAAAGGGTAAAGGAACCCCTGACCATTAGTTCCAGTCGTGACCGACTCTGGGGTTGCGGCGCTCATCTCACTTTATCGGCCGAGGGAGCCGGCGTACAGCTTCTGGGTCATGTGGCCAGCATGACTAAGCCGCTTCTGGCAAACCAGAGCAGCGCATGGAAACGCCGTTTACCTTCCTGCCGGAGCGGTACCTATTTATTTACTTGCACTTTGACGTGCTTTCGAACTGCTAGGTGGGCAGGAGCAGGGACCAATCAATAGGAGCTCACCCCGTCGCGGGGATTCGAACCGCCAACCTTCTGATCGGCAAGTCCTATGCTCTGTGGTTTAACCCACAGCGCCACCCACGTCCCTGAGGGAACTGCACGCTTACATAAAAGAAAGGAAAAGGACACATTAGAGCAGGATTTACCAAACTTGGGTCGCTAGCTGCTTTTGGACTACAGTTCCCATCAGCCCTGACCACTGGTCCTGCTAGCCAGCTTGGATGGGAGTTGTAGTCCAAAAACAGCTGGAGGTCCAAGTCTGGAAAATCCTGCACTAGAGGGAGACCACTTAGGCCTTCCCCCCTATAGACCCCAAGAATAAAGCCTGTTCCTCGCTACATAGCTCAATCTCATTTATGGTCACACAGACACTGCATTTCTTCCAAAATTGGCCACAATTATTACAGCCGCATTGCAGATGAGGAGCAGGGCAGAGAGAGGCTACCAGCTTGTCTAAATACTACCAAGATAGAGGTGAGCTTTAGTTCGGAAACTTCCCAGTTTCTACATCAGTCCCTTTGCTATTATGACACATTAGGCGACATCCTGGGATCAGGTCTATGAAATCCTATGTGAAACAAAACAAAACAAAACAAAACCCAGTACCATGAACAGCAGAGAGGAGGTAGCACAGAAACATACAAAGGGCTTTAAATATGAAGCCGGATGATTCAAAAACTCAAATGCCCTACAAACTTCTCAGGGAGAAAACTGAGTAATTGGGGTAACTGTTGAGTTGGCTGCCAAAAGTCCCTTAGCGTGCTGAAAGCCAAGGTCCCCTAAGGCCAGGCGTGGAGACGGCAAATAGCTGTAAGGCAAAATCACAGAGTTTAAGGAAGTTAAAATAATTTGATCAGATGAAAATGCAGCGTTTCATGGTGTCTCTGTTCTGTTTAGCAATGAACGACAGAAGTAACTACCGAGAGCTAAAGAGGGTGTCCTTTCGCCCAGGTAAAAATGTTATATGAAATAAATTCAATGCATGTATTTGTTACTCATACGGAGCTACTAGCCCAATTGCCTCTAAGTTACTAGGTGTGATGGCCCTGGGACTTGGGCTTGGACTCGGAACCAGAGGAAACTCAGTCTGCACCGGATCCTTTGCCTCAGGCATCATCTGAACCAAATCTGGGGCCTGATTCTGAAGAGCCCCAGTCTGCACAGGTTCCCCTGCAACAAACACCAGCTGGGCCAAGTCAGGGGCCTGAGCCTGCCCTGGCTCCAGATGCGGGGATTACCTCGTTGCCTTCAGCTGGGCCATCACTAACAGCTGCTCCACTACCGGTTGGGTCAGGGGAGGCTGAGGTGGCCCCTGGGTCTAGTAACCCACTGCAGAGACTAAGGTCTGAGAGAAGGAGAGACCTGAGTACTCGCAGGAGGAGTGCTCGCCTTTGGGCAAAACAGGGAGGTGAGTCGCCGGGGGATCAGGAATGGCCGCTACCCCGACAAAGATAAAAGGCTGTCGGACCCTGCCCCAGGTTGCGGGAGCAACATTGTTGTATGCTAGATCCTGCCTGAGATCCTGTACCTGTCCTTGCCTGGTTTCCTGCCTCGTGTCCTGCCTCGGCCCTGCCAGACTGACTCCCAGCGGAACCTTTGTATTCTGGACGGGACCTGGACCGTGTTTCACGGGTTACCCCCAGGCCCAGCACAGTAGGTTTGGTGCTTTACAAACGTTTAGCATTTTGAATTTTCCCGTTCACTTATTTATTTCCGCACTGACTCAGTGGCGTAGCGTGGGGGGTTAGGGGGCGCAAATCCACGGGTTAGGGGGCGCAAATTACTTGCCTTGCCCCGGGTGCTGACAACCCACGCTACGCCACTGCACTGACTAACACAAGTTTGTGCATAAAGCAGGCTAATGAAAATGTGGGAGGGCTAGTATGACTTCTGTGGACTTTACTTGCAAGCCTGATGCTGTTAGGACCGGGCTTTGGACAACAGACTGAAGCAAGTCAGGAGTTGTGGGACCAGCCAGAAGTCGAGAGCAAAAGAGTAAACCAGAGCAGGAGGACAACCCAGGAGGAAGGATCACAGAGCAACCCAGGGACAAGGAATGATGCAGGAACAAGTCTGAGCTCAGGAAGAGCTTATGGCTCAGGCAAGGCTCAACCAGTGTTCAAAACTCCCATTGTACTAGGCGCATTTTGCGACAGGGAATTTCATTAGAGTGAGCAGTTTCTGAGCTTTGGGAGCAGTACTGTTCCCAATGGTACGAATACTTCAGATAAAAATGGCAGAGTAGAAGGAAAGGAGGACCTTATTCTGCCTCCCCACTTCTCGCTACTCTCTGAAGGCTGGAGAAAAGACCCTCTTAAGAATATTACAGGGGTGGGCAGGTAGCCCATCTGAAAAATGAACATAGTATTTTATCTGCAGTTCTTTCATTTCCGGCGCTGTGGGTTAAACCACAGAGCCTAGGACTTGCCGATCAGAAGGTTGGTGGTTCGAATCCGCGCGATGGGGTGAGCTCCCATTGCTCAGTCCCTGCTCCTGCCAACCTAGCAGTTCGAAAGCACATCAAAGTGCAAGTAGATAAATAGGTACCGCTCTGGCGGGAAGGTAAACGGCGTTTCCGTGCGTTGCTCTGGTTCGCCAGAAGCGGCTTAGTCATGCTGGCCACATGACCCGGAAGCTGTACGCCGGCTCCCTCGGCCAATAAAGCGAGATGAGCGCTGCAACCCCATAGTCGGTCACAACTGGACCTAATGGTCAGGGGTCCCTTTACCTTTACCTTTATTCTTGTTATAAAAAAGCGTTCCTAGACATTCCGTTGTTGCGCCCCTAACCTATTATTGTTGTTGTTATTTGCTGAATTTATATACTGCCCTATACCCAGGGGTCTCAGGGCGGTTCACAGAATAAAATCAAGATATAAAACCACAAAATGCATAATAAAAATAAAAACAACAATCCAATAGCCCCCCCCCCACCAAAAAAACCCACCTAGGTTTAAGGCGCCATTGAGCTCCTAGCTTTCTTATTTCAGTTTCTAACACTGGGCTCAACACCAACTGGAAGCCCTCTTCTGCGCTTTCCTTCCTAGGAGGAGTCAATGGCTGGCCTGGGGGGACAGGATACTCACTGAAGTGATTACCTGCAGTTCAGTGGATCACCACATAGGGCAGCTGTCCACCAATCTCAACTTTCTGACCAATGTTCTCTTAATGATACGAAAACCCACATCTTCATCCCACAATGCACTCTGCCTACCCATTTGGACCTCAGGCCTCTCTTAGTATGCAGACTCCCTTTGATTTTCAGCTCAAAATGCCAAGTTTCTTATATACACCAAATTCTTCTGCATTTCCATATCTCCTATTAACCCATTATTATATCCTAAATGACCCGAGTTTCTGGTAATTGCAAACGTTTAGTCCAAACCTGCTAATGTTTCAACTTGTTTACAATGTTTTCGCACATATACAATAAATGTTTCCCACTCTTTTTTAAACTTCTCATTATCGTAGTCTCTGAGCTTTGCTGTCAGTTTTGCCATCTCTGCATAGTCCATAAGTTTAATTTGTCAAATAATTTTATTATTTATACCTCGCCCATCTGGCTGGGTTTCCCCAGCCACTCTGGGCGGCTTACAGCATATCTTAAAATATAGCATGTTGTGAAGGAAATGGACTTTTCTATATTATAAAAATATAAATCTGGGTTCGCTGACGCAGTGGATCACACTTAGACTGTCTGGATTTGGGAATTAAATGCCAAATCCTCAAGCGTCTTGCTTTGATAGCCAGATTAAGGTGGATCTCAGCGTGATAAGGAGGAAAAACAGAAGGAAGAGCTGCAACTCTAAAGTAAGATTCATTAAAATGTTACTGTGAAGGACTGTTTAATTTTCAGGGAGAGTAGATGGGGCTTAACTCTGTTTATCTGTTCTTTTGCTCCCAGTGGGAGGAATGCTTTGGCATGCAAGTAACTTTTATTACATTTAATTCTTTTCCCGCAAGATGAACTATCATTTCTTAAATATGTTAATAAACTTTGTTTCATAATAATTTTGTGGTCTCTCTTAATTTACCACCCCATGACAAGAGCTAAGACCTGTGTTACTCTTGAGCTATTGTCAAATAGACACAGAGGACATTTTTCGCTGAGTGGCAGTAGAAAGGGTGGGAGACCAAACGGGTACACTTTGTTTAGCCGGAAACTTTGCCCATACAGCAGAGTTGACATATATGTGCAACTCTTTTAACCTTCCTCTTCTAGGCATCGCTCTCCTTTCCTCGCTGGGTGTGCACAACTCTGGCAGGAAAAGAAAAAACCACAATTTGGGTGCCTTGAGTAAAATAAATCCACGTGGTGCCAAAATGAAACTACAGTGGAACCTTGGTTCTCGAACTTGATCCGTTCTGGGAGTCCGTCTGACTCCCGAAACCAGTGCTTTTTTTTCCTTAAAAAAATGTTTAGGGGAACTCTCATTTTCCTGCTCATACTGAAATACTGCCCCTCGATGAGGCCAAACTTAGATTCACAAAATGTTTAGGGGTATGTGTACCCCTGCGTCCCCCCAGAAAAAAGCACTGCCCAAACTGGAACACGGGTGGCACTGTGGGTTAAACCGCAGAGCCTAGGACTTGCCGATCAGAAGGTCGTGGTTCGAATCCCCGCGACAGGGTGAGGTCCCGTTGCTCAGTCCCAGCTCCTGCCAACCTAGCAGTTCGAAAGCACGTCAAAGTGCAAGTAGATAAATAGGTATCACTCCGGCGGGAAGGTAAATGGCGTTTCCGTGTGCTGCTCTGGTTCGCCAGAAGCGGCTTAGTCATGCTGGCCACACGACCCGGAAGCTGTACACCGGCTCCCTTGGCCAATAAAGTGAGATGAGCGCCGCAACCCCAGAGTTGGTCACGACTGGACCTAATGGTCAGGGGTCCCTTTACCTTTAAACCGAACACTTACTTCTAGGTTTGCGGCGTTCGGGAGCCAAAACATATGAGTACCAAGGCGTTCAACAGCCAAGGTGCAACTGTATGAGCAAGTGACAATCTGCTTTTCCTTTAATGGTAACCCAAATATCTCAACTGATGTGGGCTGTCTCACACCCTGCTTAACAGCAGAACTGGCCACCCACTTAGAGACATCACGGCATATACAAATGTAATCACCCACACTGCACGCAAAACACATTAAAATTGTTTTGTATTCCTACAAGATGGCTGTTCAGCGCATAACATTATATATGCATGCCATGCGTTCTGAAAAGAGAACCAGACCTCCAGACCCCAAAGTCAATCCTACTTAAACACCCTCTTTGTCGTCCCCCCCCCCTTGGCACCCTCCCCAACCAATCTGACATCTTTCCCAAATTCCCCCAAAGCTCTACATACCAATAGAATAAGTTTAATCCTTTGGCAGATTGCCAGTTTTTGAGGGGCGGGGGCGGGGAGGGAGGAAGATAATATGTCTCCCTATCATGGAAAACGCTTGACAGCAAGGTAAATGAAAATCAGATGAGCTAGATGGTGAAACAGGCCAGTTTTCATTCATAAAACATTTCAAGATACAAATTACAGAACAAATTAAAGAATGAATCAACTGTAAAAAAAAAATATTATATATTTTCTGTCCTTCTGTTACTTGAAGAGTAGCTTCGTTTTGTCTGTAAGGAAAATGGGGATGGATGCATAAACCGAGAGCTGCCACACCTCCATATTTTCTATGCCATTAGGGCAGATTCATGTTTGAGAGTGGCTAAGAGTTGAAAAGTAACCCTCAGCCATCAGCTAACAAATTTGCCTTTTGGCTTAGTAATACTGGCCTCCCTTGCAAGTCTGTTGTAAGGATCACCAAGATAACGGGTGCAAAGCGCTTTCAACACTTGAAAATGCACTGCTGGAATACAAAGTATTACTTAGCATAGCGATTAACATGGAAACAACTAAGCAGCCTCTTTGTGTGTGTATCCTATTATTATCGCCTCATTCAAAACATGTGGTGCAATACCATTGCTTACATCTGCATTATGACATCTTTAAAAACAGATAATCCGAAGCATGGCATTCCGTAACACAACAGTTATCACAGCCATCTGGAAAAAATCAAATTCACAGACGTGCAATAAAAGCAGTCATAATAGCTACACAGAAGATCTCTTTCCTCAACAATTTCACATATTACAAACATATTGGAGGCCGAGAATTTTTTTTTTAACCATCTGCATCACAACTTTTATTATTAAGCTAACCTGGTTGTTGGAAAGAGGGATATGTTTCGATATTTCTGTACATTCCGATATTTATTTGTTAATCTGTTTGTTCGAATTTTGTTACCATCTCTTCTTCGCTATAAGGTACCAATGAAAGAGCTGGATAAATTGAGCATTTACCACGACTGTCTACTTTGTATGGTTTTAGGTTTTTAATAAATGTGTTTGCTATTTTTTTGTATACTTCACTGTTTTAATTATCTTTTAGTGTCCAGTGGGACCATCAATTTACTTACAGGAGTGTTAACCTCAGGAGCACACAATAACAGGATCACACTAGTTTTCCAAAACATGAGGAGGGAAGCTGTTTCTTAAAGAATGTGTTTATTTTTACTGTCTCTAAAACTACATAGGAAGAAGAAGACTTTTAAAAGCCAAGAAAAATAGGGAGGAAATGGAACAGAAAGGAAGCTGTTCTGACGGTACGGAAGATTGGGATAGTTTAAGGAGGCCTCGGGAGCCACATAAAATTTGGGATTTTCCCTGCATAAGCAGCAAGCTGCCCACCGGTGACTTAGTATTAGTAGCGTCACTCTAAATCAGCGTCCAGTCCCTCTGCTAGAAAACCTCAGTCAACTAGCTAGAGATAAGAACGAAAAAACAATATGAGCATTAAAGTTGGCAGAAGAATATGGACAGAATTTGCAGCAGGTGTACTAGTAGGGTAGGAGGGCGGGGGGAAACGCCAAGATATTTCACATCTGGCAACCAATGAGCCTCTTTGGTTTCAGACAGTACGTGGGTAGATTGGTCCAAAAAGCCAGGGATACAAATTTTCATGGCCCTCTAGCAGCTACGGTGGCTCGTTTACCAGAAGTAATGCATTTTAGTGTTAGCTCTGGAAGTGTACACAGTCGTCCCTTGGTTTTCGAATGCCGCAAACCCAGAAGTGACTGTTCCAGTTTGCGAACTATTTTTGGAAGCTGAACATCCAACGGGGCAGAAGCTTCCTGCAGCCAATCAGAAGCTGTGCTTTGGTTTCTGGAGGTTTTGGAAGTCGAACGGACTTCCGGAACGGATTCCGTTCAACTTCCAAGGTACGACTGTACTTGATTGTGACCAAACTAAGCCTCCTATGTATATTTTGCTCTATGAGGCTTAGTTTGGACAAAGTCAAGTATACACTTCCAGAGTAAACACTAAATGTAAATGAGCCAGCGTAGCCGCTAGAGGGCCATAAAAATTTGTTTCCGAGGCTTTTTCAACTCATCTTACCATGTACTATCTGAAACCAAATTGGCTGCCAGATGTGTGTGTTTTTTCCAGTTCTCCTACCCCACTATACTGCACTTTTACTAATGAGGAAGCTATTGTTCCACTAGTAGAAAAAACCCCAACAGCAAATACCTTTCTCAGCTGCGTTAGCAATCCTTCAAACTCCTTCAGGTTGAGCGTTGCTCCACTGAAACCAGTGCTGCTGTTTGCTGTTTTCCCCAGCCAATAGATGGTGACTAAAACCTGAAGAATGAAATGAACATTAATTGTGGGGGTGATCTATCCAAACCACTCTATCAGTTGAATACAGCAACCTTGTCCAGCTCTCCAGCAGCCTTTTAAAATCTCATCAAATCATTTGTCAGCTGCTGTTTTCAAAGGCTCTCTTACAAAAGAACATGGTCGCAGAGACTTTGGAGCACATGAAATCACATCAGCACTGCTGATATTCCTAATGTATGTGAAGTAGCAACGGCAGACCTCCCTATTAAACCTTGTTTAACAATATCTGGGGAGCCAAATAAAAGAAAACTCAAGCACCCCCACCACTTCAAGGGACAAGGCTTCAATGCTTAATGAAACTGCTTTAATATTGGCTTATGTCGTTCTGTGTTCCCAACACAGAGGTACAAATCACAAAGATACTGACTGCCTGATGCCGAGGGTTTATTACAAGTTCTGCAAGTTTCACTAATATACCATTTTAATGGTTGTTGAGGTGGCTTAGCATTTTTTATTTCTCCACCATAAGGAATAATCAGATTGAAACTAATTCCAAAGCAACAGTCTGCTTCTCTTAAAGCTTTTCCTTTTACATGTACAGAGTTTCAAACATCAATAATCTTATTTGCTTCTTAAAATTGTACCCTGCCTTTCCAGACAAGTGCCTAGGGCAACTAATGGGCAACCAAACAAATGCTATTAAAATATCACCATCGTCTTTAGTATTTATAGAATACTTTCCACCAAGCTGAAGGTTGGAAGATTCAGAACAGGCAAAAGAAAGTACTTATCTCTTCACACAGTCTATACTTAAAATATGGACTTCACTCCCATAAGATGTAGAGACGGCCAGAAATTTGGACAGCTTCAAAAGGGGATTAGACAAATAAAATTTGTAGAGGATAAGGCTCTCAATGGCTGCTAGCCACAATGACAAAGTTTCACCTTCCTTGTCAGAGGCAGCACATCTATGAATACCAATAGGTACAGTTGCACTCAGTTACTGCTTGTGGTCTTCCCCACAAGGATGCTGGACTGGACTGAACTTTGGCTTGATCCAAAAGGATCAAGCAATGCGCTCTACGTGCGGATACCTTTCAAGGTGACCCGGAAACTACAACTAATCCAGAATGCGGCAGCTGGACTGGTGACTGGGGACGGCCGCCAAGACCACATAACACCTGTCTTGAAAGACCTACCTTGGCTCCCAGTACATTTCCGAGCACAATTCAAAGTGTTGGTGCTGACCTTTAAAGCCCTAAATGGCCTCGGTCCAGTATACCTGAAGGAGCGTCTCCACCCCCATCATTCTGCCCAGACGCTGAGGTCCAGCACCGAGGGCCTTCTGGCAGTTCCCTCACTGTGAGAAGCAAAGCTACAGGGAGCCAGGCAGAGGGCCTTCTCGGTAGTGGCGCCCGCCCTGTGCAACACCCTCCCATCAGATGTCAAAGAGATAGACAACTACCTGACATTTAGAAGACATCTGAAGGCAGCCCTGTTCAGGGAAGTTTTTAATGTGTGACATTTTAATGTATTTTTAATCTTTGTTGGAAGCCGCCCAGAGTGGCTGGGGAGACCCAGCCAGATGGGTGGGGTACAAATAAATTATTATTATTATTATTATTATTATTATTATTATTATTATTATTATTATTTATATTCTTCACCTAATGTAGAAGCCAGGCAAGCATCTCCAGGAAGAACACTCAATAATTAGGGTACTGCTATCAAAGGGGCCTTTTCCTTGACTCCCCATCTCACATTACTGGGCCTTGTCTCCAACAAAGATCTTAGGTTCTAAGCAGGTGTATATGGAAGAAGTATACCAACCCAAAGGCATTTTATACCTTTAGAGGTCCATATGAGCGCTTTCAACTGAATCCAGATTTCTCTACTCATATTTCATTCTCTCTTAATCCCTACACTAGCTATATTTGATAGCATAGCTCTCAGCATGTTCTCCCGCCAGCTTTAAGCATGGTTCAGGTTAACCAGGATTCCACCTCCGCCAGAATTTGCCAACCAGCTGCAAACCATAGTTAAGATGGTCAGTGTTAGGAATGACAGAGAAGGTTGAGAGAATTCACACTCAAAAGGGATGTAGCTAAGGAGGGAGTACACAATCTTGCCGTCTGGTCCAGATCAGTTGATGAAAATCAGGAAATCTACAGTGGTTGTATGTCAGAACCATTATGTCTGAATTCCACCCCCCACCCGTTCCCCATTCTTAAAGATCTTTCCTCCCATCACCCCTTTCTGAGGTCAATTGCATATATTCTTCATCATCTTAAGAGGAAAATTAAAACCACAAGACGGAATTTCCACATGCAGGAGATATAGATATAGATATAGATATAGATATAGATATAGATATAGATATAGATATAGATATAGATAGATATATATAGATATATATAGATATATATATATATAGATATATATATATATAGATATGTATATATATATGTATGAAGAAAAACTCCCAATTAGTCCCGGGACAATAAAGGAAAAGAATTCAGTGAAAAGTAACTTAACAAGAATGTTAGTTTAGATGAACCATAATCAGCGAGATATATTAATTTTATGCGCACTCTCTTTTTTTAAAAAAATGCAATCATTAATGTAATCGTCTGTTGTATTTATTAAATAAAGTGGTTTTCCTGTTTATTTAGTAACTCCAGGTGCAGTGCTTGGGATCAGTCTAGATAAGCATCAGATAACTGACAGGAAACTTCCACTCACAGAAACAAATTCTCTGGAGACTGTGGGCTGGGGTGCACATCTATATATAATGGTGTGAACTGAAAATGTTCCACTATTATACTGCTTAGGAAGCCAACGTTTTCATAATTCATTTCCTGATAACATATTTTTATTAGGTAGGAGTTAGCTCGGAGTGTTGATGTTTTTCTTGTATTCAGACATACTGAACCATATGTTGACAGTCCACTCTTATATATGTCTACGCAGAAGTAAGCTCCATGGACTCCAGTGGGACTGGCGTATAGCACTGTAGCCTGAGTTATCACACTTTGCTTTAACTACAGTCAAAATTAAGAGCCAACTGTGTGACATTCATATTTATCACCTGAATTCCCTATAGTGCATTTTTTAAAAAACCCAATGACCTGGTTTGCACATCACAAGCAAACCATGGTTTACTTGTGAACGTAAGAGATCTAGCCAGCAGAACTAACAAACTACAATTCCTGGTTTAGCATTATATCCAAAATGGGGGTCATTGTTTGTTTCACTCAAACAAGGCCAACTAGTAGGCCAGGAACAAGCTTTGACTTAATACCATGGTTTGTTTGGAGTCAGATAAACCACAAAACCTGGGTTTGGACATAACGCTAAGCCATGGATCATGGTTTGTTGTTCCCAGTGACTAGAGCAGAGGTTGGCAAGCTACGGTCCCTGGGATGGATCAGGCCCACCTGGTCCTAACTCCGGCCCGCGCCACAAAGCCGGAACCCGCTGCAAAGCCGAGACTCCCGGCAATGGCGACAGGAGGAAGAGGCCGAGCAGCAGCGGCTCTGCCACTCAAACGCCGTGCCTGGTTTACCTCAGCGCGGCGCGGGGACCTCTCTGCCAATCAAACACAGCGCCTGGTTTACCTCAGCAGCGTTTGATTGGCAGAGACGTCCCCACCCGCGCCGCGCTGAGGTAAACCAGGTGTGGCGTTTGATTGGCAGAGCCCCCGCCGCTCAACCTCTTCCTCCTGTCGACGCCACCGCCCTGGTGCTCCTGTGGGCCAGAGAGCGGAGCGGACGAGCTTGCTCTGCCTACCCATGAGAAGCGGTGGTGGTGGTGGCGGCAGCCCCTGGGAAGGTAAGCGCAGCGGCTGGAGCTGGGGCTAAGGGTGGGAAAGAGGACTATTTGCCCCCCTCGCCTCTTCTTCCAGCTCTCCCCCCCCAGTGCTGCTTCTCTGGCCCGCCACAAGGTCTGACGGATAGTGGACCGGCCCGCTGCTAAAAAAAAATGCCGACCCCTGGACTAGAGAGAAAGGGACTACAGTGGTACCTCGGGTTAAGTACTTAATTCATTCCAGAGGTCCGTTCTTAACCTGAAACTGTTCTTAACCTGAAGCGCCACTTTAGCTAATGGGGCCTCCCGCTGCTGCCGCGCCACCGGAGCACAATTTCTGTTCTCATCCTGAAGCAAAGTTCTTAACCCAAGGTAATATTTCTGGGTTAGCAGAGTCTGTAACCTGAAGCGTATGTAACCCAAAGTACCACTGTACTTAATCCGAGGTACCACTGTATTTTGGCCCCTCCCATATGAACCATCAAGCTTGCCGTGAGGTGAGGCTGTGCTCTGGAGTCTACGTCTGTAGGAAGTTACAGCTGCAATCCATTATGATTGTTGTTCTTGTTGTTGATTTTCAGTTATATACATTTCAATGGCTTTACCATCATTTTAACATTTCAAAACTCAACTTTCTTCCTCCCCTTTCTGCGGTTCCTTAAATTTATTTTCCTGCATATTCCAAATTAACTTGACATTCATTCATTCACTCATCTACGTTAACTATATACTCTTACAAAACTGCAGGTTATTACAATATTCCTGCCAATGTTCTTATCTGTTTACATTTTGTTTGCAAATATTCAATACACCGTTTCCATTCTTTTATAAAAAGTTTGTTATCTTGATTTCTTACTTTTCCGGCAACTTTTGCCATTTCTGCATATTCCATAAGTTTTTGTATCCATTCTTCTTTTGTCGGGACATTTACAGCTGCAATCCTAAGAGCTTTCACTAGGATGTAAGTCCCAATGGGATTTAAAGCAGAATCCTAAATATATTCACCGCCGTTTACGTGGAAGTAAGCCTCAATGGGTTGATTCAAGTAAGCATGAGGTTGTAGTTTACACAAGCCAATCATATGTTTGTTTACTGATTCACTGGTCCCGATTTCAATGGAGATCACTTCCAAGTAAACATACAAAGAGCTGCACTGCATGGCTATAACCATATAATAGTTAAGACACGTGTTTTAGACCCTCTTTGACTAATAGGTGTTCCAGAAAATCAGGGCTGTGACACAGACGTAAGAAGGGCAGACCTCCCACACCATGGTTGCTTTTACAGACAGAAAATTGGATCAAGTGCTCCAAACACAGAACTCCATCAATGCCTAGTTTGGCCTAACATGGGAATAGAAACATTGAAACATAAAATTGTAGAGTTGAAAGGAACCACAAGGGTCATCTGGCAATGCAGGAATCTTTTGCCAAATGTGGGGCTAAGTCACACTGAATTCAGTGAAATTTCTGTGTAAATAAGCATGCCTAGGGTCAGGTCCAATGTCAAAATATTCAGAACAGGGCTTTACTTTATTAAAAAACAAACTAGCAAATAACATTTTTAAAGGTAAAGTATAATGTCATTATCTAATTAAAACAACAAAGCAGCAACACTGGAAACATAATTATGGAGTTTCCTCCCCAAAGGCAACAGCTTGGTGACATCATTTCAAAATATTAGAAAGTATTTCCATTTTTTTTATTTTTTAAAAAAAATCTCACCAGGCTTTCAAAGGAGTAAATAATGTCTGCTGCTATTACTAGGCTTGGATTTAGGCTTATATTTAAAATGGAAATCTTTTAATCACAGGTTCTTATTTGGTAGACCTGACTGAGAATCTCTTTTGGCTGGGAAGGATAGTTAGATGTATGTATTTTATATATGCACATCTATCTTTATGAATGTCTCTTTGAAAAGCAATACACCTGCCAATGAATGGCTTTTAGTAAATCTTGTTCACAGCAACTTCAGAATGCAACTGTTCCAAAAGGGCTCATGCACTGTTGGAGGAAAAACAATTACAATACTGATGACAGGAAGGGCAGGATAAAATGACAGTGGACTTTTTACCTGTGGCTGTGATTATGGGCTTGAAAAGTTATTACAGAAAGTTCTTGGCATTTCCCTGGAGTCTCCAAGGATGTCAGCCAAACGCAACTTGAATTCTCTGTAGTTTACAATTGACAGTATAAAAACCAGAAGTTTTGTCTGGCTTTAGATAGTTTATCTAACTCTGTGACCAACTGAATTTAAAGTTTCCTTCCTCACTGTACAATCCCCAAACTGTTCCTGCTGTCACTGGTTTCAATCAACAAGGCGACTGACTAGAAAAGGCTGCTTTGAAACTACAATCCCTGAAGGACAACACAGAAACAAAGGGAGGTTTGCCGTTGTGATGGGGGGGGGATGACAGTCCTGCAAAGTTTCTATAGCACTATTTAGATTTAAACATCAAAGCTTTTTATTGAAGTGTCAGACACATCTCTATTAACCTAACAAAAATCCAAGTTAACCTTTGCAACAAAAGCAGAAAGGAAACCAAACACAGTTTTGTTTTTTTAAATATGGTTTAAACAAAAGCAGAAAACCTTGCTGGTGTCTAAGGGAGCTACGCTATTTCCTAACTGAAGCGGGAGCAAAGATAGCTTTCCACAGCAGCACCACAGATCATGAATTGCAGCAAGACAAAGTGCATGCCAACACACAAAAGCTCTTTTCAGCTACACAACCACATCTGCGTTTCAAGCTCAGTCTGTAGAAACAAAACCATCCATAGCTGCGAGAGGGGGAAACATGCAACAAGTACTTACATTTTTCAGCTTTCTGCTACAGTCAAGATTCCTGGATGTGCAGGCACAACAAGAAAGGAGAGAGAAATATCAGAAACGAGAAACTCTTTCCAAGAGCTTGTATTATGCAGTCGGTCACATGTTCCCCCTAACAAAAGCCTGCAGGATGTGTCTGCTGGTTAGAAACACATGAAGGGAAGATAGAGAGCAATCATTCATTTGGTTTATAGCATGAAAACATGCTCCCAGTGTTACCAGAGTCAACAAAGCTACAAAATAATGCAGGTTAGCAGTCCTTCCTCAATGGAACTAAACCAGTGCAAACACACACAAACACAGGCAAATTGTCTTGCTCAATTTATTAACTTTTGTTTGTGTTTACTTGTTTATAGGGATGACAAATCAGGTGGATAGTGAGAGAGAGGCTGTCCATTTGCGGGTTTGACACCAGCTCCACTGACTCAGATTGGTTTGCTGACATACAAATGGGAACATGTCCCAATAATGGCTGGATGTTCCCATCTTCACCGTCTGCCAATGAAACAGGCTCTTTCCTAACGTAAGCTCTTGAGAAATGCGTTAGTCTTTCAGGCGTCGTAAAATCCAGCTTGCTCGTGCAACGCTAGTACAGTAGTTGAGATTGTGAGTGAGAAGTCCCTGGTGCAAATCTCGCCTCAGCCAATAAGTCTGCAGGTGACTTTAGGCAAATCACTATCTCAGCCTCGATCTCCTATTTGCAGTAGGGAGATAACACTTAGATACTTTCAGGGTTGTTGCACAGATGAGGACAAGAATGTACCCTGTTCGGGTGTCAGAGCTACTCCTATAACATGGATAGGCAAACTAAGGCCCGGGGGCTGGATCCGGCCCAATCGCCTTCTAAATCTGGCCCGTGGATGGTCCAGGAATCAGCCTGTTTTTACATGAGTAGAATGTGCCCTTTTATTTAAAATGCATCTCTGGGTTATTTGTGGGGCCTGCCTGGTGTTTTTACATGAGTAGAATGTGTGCTTTTATTTAAAATGCATTTCTGGGTTATTTGTGGGGCATAGGAATTCGTTCATCCCCCCCCCCCCAAAAAAATATATAGTCCGGCCCCCCACAAGGTCTGAGGGACAATGGACCGGCCTGACCCCTGCTCTAACTCAACTTTTACTGCTGAGACCAATGTCCACTATACAGCTCTTACAGAATGTATAAAACATCTTCATTTTTCCAAAATATAGTCCGGCCCCCACAAGGTCTGAAGGACAGTGGGCTGGCCCCCTGCTGAAAAAGTTTGCTGATCCCTGTCCTATAACAAAGCGTACATTGGAGCAGAGGGCATCTGCCAAGCCCTGCACTTACCTGACCTCCCAGCAAGCTTACCAGCTAAAGAAGAAGGAAGGGCCAGATGGCAGGCATGGTACAAGCACACCAGCAGGAAATCTGAATTGGCACTACTGGTGTGCTTGCCCTACCCACCCTGACACTTCACCCCTCCTGGTAAGAAGCAGGGACTCCCCTAGCAGGAAGCTGGGTTAAGTGCCACTGTTGGACTGGTCAGAGTTCAAAATTGTACAGTGATACTTCACGTGCAGAGGAATATCCCAGCTCCAGATCTTTGCCCCAAAGCTCATGGAAGGCTGTAAAAATGTAGTCATGGCTGGGGAATAGCTATTTTCCCCACTCCACTGTTGGTTCACACAAATATAGCTAGAGTGGTGCATGCTCTAGTTATCTCCCGCTTGGACTACTGCAATGCGCTCTACGTGGGGCTACCTTTGAAGGTGACCTGGAAACTACAACTAATCCAGAATGTGGCAGCTAGACTGGTGATTGGGAGTGGCCGCTGAGACCGTATAACACCGGTCCTGAAAGACCTACATTGGCTCCCAGTACGTTTCCAAGCACAATTCAAAGTGTTGGTGCTGACCTTTAAAGCCCTAAATGTCCTCGGTCCAGTATACCTGAAGGAGCATCTCCACCCCCACCGTCCACCCCCACCCTTCAGCCCGGACACTGAGGTCCAGTGCCGAGGGCCTTCTGTCAGTTCCCTCCCTGTGAGAAGTGAGGTTACAGGAAACCAGGCAGAGGGCCTTCTTGGTGGTGGCACCCGCCCTGTGGAACGCCCTCCCACCAGATGTCAAAGAGAAAAATAACTACCAAACTTTTAGCAGACATCTGAAGGCAGCCTTCTTTAGGAAAGCTTTTAATGTTTGATGTCTTATCGTGTTTTTAATATAATGTTGAGAACTGCCCAGAGTGGCTGGGCATAAATAATAAATTATTATTATTATTATTATTATTATTATTATTATCATCATCATCATCATCATCATCATCATCATCATCATCACTAACAACCGGCTAGAGCAAGTAACATTTTGCTAAAGCACTTCGTAAATGCTAAGGATTGCCCTCTATCCTCATCGCCTCGGCCCAGTATACCTGAAGGAGCGTCTCCACCCCCATCGTTCTGCCCGGACACTGAGATCCAGTGCTGAGGCCCTTCTTGTGGTTCCCTCACTGCGAGAAGCAAAGCTACAGGGAACCAGGCAGAGGGCCTTCTCGGTAGTGGCGCCCGCCCTGTGGAACACCCTTCCGTCAGATGTCAAAGAGATAAACAACTACCTGACATTTAGAAGACATCTGAAGGCAGCCCTGTTCAGGGAAGTTTTTAACTTGTGACATTTTAATGTATTTTTAATCTTTGTTGGAAGCCGCCCAGATTGGCTGGGGTACAAATAAATTATTATTATTATTATTATTATTATTATTATTATTATTATTATTATCTTGCACGGTCATGTTTTGAGGTTATTCTGCCTCCTTCGGGCGGCACTGCTCCCATCCCTCCCCCCCCAAAAAAATTCACAACCATCTGTGCCCCATTCTATGTACTTTGCCTGGAATGGCTGCTTACCCAGTCATGGGGTGAGCAGCTGCTTCCTTCAGTGACCTGGGAGGGTCATCTGTGTAGACCTGTGTCTTGTGGAGGAACCATTAATCCTTGGCCTAGCCCTTTTATGAGCAGCCCTCCACCAGGGGGGCTGCTCCACCACCCAATGGCCCCCCAAGTCCAACCTACATCTGAAATCAATAAAGTTGTGGCCATGTTTTCAAATCCCAGAACGTTGTCCTGTCCAGTTATCTCACCTTCACAGGCTAGGCCCTACTCCCTGGGGAGGGGTCACTGCAACTGGATCCGCAATGAACACTCGCCTGGACAGACATAAATGGGATTTGGCATGCCATGGCAGTATTACATGTCAAGTACAGAAGTGCACAGCTTGGGCCACAAGTCAGGAATGTGAGCATGTTCTTTGACAGTTCATCTTCCGGGAAACAGCTGGGTTAAGATTTTGTGGGAAGTCACAGCTAGTCAAGAGGAACCTGGGATGACGTCCGATGTCAGTGCACCTTCCTCTAGCAGCCAATTTGATTCGATTTGGCTTCTACTTGACTCTTGAGCAAAGTCTAGATAAACAACACAGCCTGTGACCCTCCAGATAACAGCATTTACACTACTGAATGAAATTCAGAGGTTGCGCTGACGGGTGGGGACACATTTTTAAATGCTATATGAGCAAATAAAGGGCAGTCGCTGGGGTAACCGAGAAACAAATAAAATACCATGGTTCTTAGCCATTTTACGTTCCTGAATCAAAACTTGTTTAGAATGCAGAGACCTGAAAGGAAAGCTGGGGAGAAGGGTCCCTTCTGCTGGCCTAAGATACATGGAAGGTTCAAGGCTGCTAGAGCTGAAACGGGGGAGCGTTGCTGTAATCAGGAGTCCCAAGAAAACTGCTTTTGGTTTCTGGGAGGGACATCCAGGGACCTCATGAAGGATCTTTTAGCAAGGGTTGGCTTCATGGGTGACCATACTACGTCCAACGGAAGCTAATGTTGCTTGCTTCCAATTCCTTCTACAGTGGTACCTCGGTTCTCAAACAAAATCCGTTCTGGAAGCCCATTCAGCTTCCGAAACATTCGAAAACCGAGGCGCGGCTTCCCATTGGTTACAAGAGCCTTTTGTACTCAGTGGAAGCTGTGTTGCACGTTGGGGTTCCGAAAAACATTCGAAAATGGAAGCATTTACTTCTGGGTTTTCGGCGTTCGAAAATTGAAACGTATGACAACGAAGGCATTTAAGAACTGAGGTTCCATTGTATTCTTAAGGAGGGCTCATACTTCTAGGTAACACAATCATCATGTTGCCAAAACTGCAGAGCCCACTATAGGCAAGATCAAGTGTTGGGAAAATCATGTTTTTTGAAGTAAGAGCAGATGAGGTCTGCTATGGAAAAGATGAATTCTTCAGCCAAGTCTCCAAGATCTAAAGCCAGAAAGTGGATCAATGTAGGAACTCAATCATGAGGTTTCTGCGTTCAGTTCCAGATACTGCTTAGGGCTGGCATTGGTTTTACCAGGATTCAGCCCTGCCCCATGTGTTTTTCAAGTTCTCACAAGGGATTCTTACTCACCCTTTCAGAACTAGGGCCTTAGTTGTCTGAGTGGACCCAGTGATCGGTGGAATCCACAACTAAGCCTTGCTGGATAAACTAGATTGCTCCAGGGAATGATCCAAATGTGATCGATGCAGCCCTGGGCCTGAACAGAACTTGAATGTGAGACCATATTGGAACTGTGTTTGCTGGAGCAAACTGGGAGAACGGCAGGGATAAACATCACCAGTAAAAACATAGCTATTTATCCCCACTACTTTGGAATGGCAGTGTTTGTTGCTGTGTGTATATGAGTGGGTGGGTGGCAAGGGACAGCTATTTTGCTGAATTCCTTCTCTCTCATGCACACTCAGACGCACTGTCTACCATTTTCATCAAAAGCTAAACAGGCTGATGGTTTGTTTAATCATAGGGCCATCAAGCTTTTGAGGATCCTTTAATGAGCACTATAAACCATCTTGAAAGCCTCTTTAATCTGCAACAACAAGGTACTTAATTTCTCTGCCTACTTAGAAGCATTGGTAGCATAAATATGAACAAGTGCCATAAATTTAAGCTGCTTTCCCCCCCAAACAAATGCTTTAATCTCAATACCACCCTAGCATACATTTTCAAAGCATCAGGTTATATTTTAATCAAGACTGGAATTTAGACCTTTCAGTGCCCCAGGCAAAATGTTAAAACTACAGTAAATATTTTGCACAGGATTCTGGTTCCATTGAGCTGGGCAGCCCTTTTCGCTCATATCACTGGGACTTTCTAGGTCCCATGTGGGAAGGAGGTCCTCCTTCACATGCCCCATAACATCTCAAACATGCCCGACTGCTTGGCATCAGCATTCCTTATGCACCTCTCTGGGAACCCATGAACCAGCATTTTGATTATGGGGTTCTGTCACCCACCCAAGCACCAATCGTACTCCTGCTTGGCCTGCTCATCATTTTCAGCAGCTTCCGAGTCCCCTTTCTTGTCACATGCATCTTCCAATGACATTTGGACCTTGTTCCTTCCTGGATCAGTTCCTGTGCTCCTGGGCACAAAAGAATTCCCCCCCTGCCTTTGCTACAACAACAAGAAGTGCTTCATTGGCAGCAGTCTAGGCAGGGGCAAAGGAAGTGGGGTGCGGTGGGGGCAGACCGCCCAGGGTGTCCGCTGAGGGGGGAGACATTTGGCGTGCCGCCCACCTGCAACTCCCAAGCCTACCCCGAGCCGTCGGGGAATGGGGGAGCTGCGCCACTTTGCCAGCGGCATTCCCTCCTTTCCCCTTCATTTTGACAGCTCGTGGGAGGCTTGGGAGTTGCAGGCGGGTGGCGCACCGAATGTCCGCCATCGGCGGCTCACTCCGCCCCCCGCTGCAGGAAGTGTGCACTGCTTTGTGCACCCAAGTGGTTATCCCGTACCCCTCAAGAGCACGCTCCGCCCCCCCCTCAGGAGTGCGCCCCGTCCTGGGCAGCGCGGGCATATGCTCTGCCGCTGAGTCCAGGGTAGAGTGTAGCGCACAGATCTTTTTTAAAAAGCCAAGAAAACTGGTGCTCCCTTTAGTGATCCTCCAACTCATGGGTATGGGGACGCGGGTGGCACTGTGGTCTAAACCACAGAGCCTAGAGCTTGCCGATCAGAAGGTCGACGGTTCGAATCCCCGCAACGGGGTGAGCTCCTGTTGCTCTTTCCCAGCTCCTGCCAACCTAGCAGTTCGAAAGCACATCAAAGTGCAAGTAGGTAAATAGGTACCGCTCCGGTGGGAAGGTAAACGGTGTTTCCGTGCACTGCTCTGGCTCGCCAGAAGCGGCTTAGTCATGCTGGCCACATGACCCGGAAGCTGTACGCCGGCTCCCTCGGCCAATAAAGCGAGATGAGCGCCGCAACCCCAGAGTCATCCACAACTGGACCTAATGGTCAGGGGTACCTTTACCTTTTAACTCATGGGTAGGCAGACTACGGCCCCAGGGCCAGAGCCAGCCCAATCGCCTTCTAAAGCCAGCCTGCGGATGGTCCAGGAATCAGCGTGTTTTTACATGAGTAGAATAAGCCCTTTTATTTAAAATGCATCTCTGGGTTATTTGTGGGGCCTGCCTGGTGTTTTTACATGAGTAGAATGTGTGCTTTTATTTAAAATGCATTTCTGGGTTATTTGTGGGGCCTGCCTGGTGTTTTTACATGAGTAGAATGTGTGCTTTTATTTAAAATGCATTTCTGGGTTATTTGTGGGGCATAGGAATTTGTTCATTTCCCCCCCAAAAAATATAGTCCAGCCCCCCACAAGGTCTGAGGGACAGTGGACTGGCCTGACCCCTGCTGTAACTCAACTTTTACCAATGTCCACTGTACAGCTCTTACAGAATGTATAAAACGAAACAAAAAATTAATTAAATAACATAAATGCTGCTAAATAGGGTGTGAAACGTGGAATGCACAATTCAAAAGTCAGTTGCCACCATTTGTATTTTCGTTCATGCAACGCCATTTTTTTCACATTCTTTTTGCTTTGGGTCTTGGGATCTGCTATTAAACTCAGACTGAAACAGAAGGCCCACTTTAAATCTTATGCCAGTAGCAGCTCACATGTTGGGATGAAGCCATGGTGCTGCCCTCTAGCCACTGGCATTGCTGCAGTTTACCTGGACAAGGCTGGGATGGGGAAGACTGGCAGGTTTATGCAGGTGCACAGATGCAGAGATGAATTGGCTCTTCTGGTGCACAACCCCAGAGCATGATTTTCATTCGGATTCTGCACTCCTCCAAATTTCCACTACTGTTCTTGGCTCAAAACAACAATAATAATAATCCAAAAATTTGTGGGTTTTTAAAATGATAAAATGTTTCAAAATGCACATATTGAAATAAGATGTGCATTTAAATATCATTTTGTGATAAAATACAAATTTTTGAATTGTTAAATGGATCTTTTAAAAAAAGAATTTCAGTTTGATGAGAAAATGGGGACAGAGCAGACTTCTGAATGAATGTGAAACTGCCATAGTCCAGCTAAAAAAATGATCACTCCGTTCCTTGTTAGGAGCTACTACTGGCACAAGAATACGGCAGATAGAGTAGGCTAGAGAAAGCCATGAATCTTGAAATTCTACACCCTTTCCACATAGCAAAAAATATATTATAGATATAATGCAGGCATGTAATTCTAGGTGTGTTACTTACCTGACTGTTGCTTTGCTTGAGTTGTCCTGCAGGTCTACCGGGTCAAAAAGCTGAGATTCTTTAAGCCCCAATTCCTTACAGCCTCTTAAGAACAAGGCAATATTGTCCTGAAATGAAGCAAGCAAAATTGATGTTGTCTTGTAATCACAGAAGATTATCTCCTTCCCCTTCCTAACCTAGATCACCTGGATGATTCCTAGTTTACTTAGTCTTCCAAATCTGGACCCAACATGTAGCTTTGTTATGTAATAAAGTAAAGTTTTGAAATATAAACTCAAATGCATCATATCTATCCAGAGCTGTAGGGGTTGCACTGGTCCTCATTCTTGGTAGAAAAAAACTGTGACATTTTTGTGACTAGCTTATCTAAAAACCACAAGAACCACAAGACATATACCCAGAGATCTATGAAGTTTGCAAGTGAGGAACAGGAGGTCACAAATTTTACCTATGAACAAGCAAAGGACCCACTCGTCCTTTTGCAGAGAGGGTTGGGCAGATTTCAGGCCTGCAGGATCTACTTTGTTTTTTACTCGAACCCTGAGATGCATCAACTGTACAAAAGCATAACAGGCCTACGAAGGTGACATCCTTTGTGGGGTGATCTGAAATATCTAGCTCAGTGAGATATTGGAAGAGATGGTGCAATAAGAGTGCTTGAGTTACAGGTAGGCCAGAGTGGGGGCTAGTCCCCTTAACTATTGATTTTTGAAGGTATGGGGGACTTAGGTTGGCTAACAGAAGAGTGGATATCATTAAGTTTTCTCTCCAGAATTCAAGTACAGTGGTACCTCGGGTTACATATGCTTCAGGTTACAGACTCCGCTAACCCAGAAATATTGCTTCAGGTTAAGAACTTTGCTTCAGGGTAAGAACAGAAATCATGCTCCGGCGGCGCGGAGGCAGCAGGAGGCCCCATCAGCTAAAGTGGTGCTTCAGGTTAAGAACAGCTTCAGGTTAAGTACGGACCTCCGGAACGAATTAAGTACTTAACATGAGGTACCACTGTACAAGTGCGATACTCACTCAACATAGTGGCGATAATGAGTGTCACCACGACACTTTGACTAAATAAATGGCATATTTTTTGCTTTTGCTGCTTGTAAAATTATAGCACAGGTAGATACTTTATAGGTTTGGTTGATTATTCATGTCTGTATTGTGGCAAAATGTAACTTATTTGCAAACTTGTATTCTGAAGCCACTTCTGTTTTATCTCTGCCCGATGGCTAGTGCAAAATACAAATCAGATTTGACAAGAGAATAAGTCAAACTCATATTGTGATATTTATTTTCAGCTGGCCCTCCATCTATTTAATGTAAAACAAAAACAAAACAAAACAAAATAACTCCAGAGGGAAGACAATTGTTAACTCTTCTTTAAGTCTCAACTACCACTGGGATTTCTTTTGCATAACCAGGGACTTACTGAGGAAAACTGTCCCTCCTTTGGAGCTTGTCTGTTCCTTTTCAACCTCATTGTTTGTTTTGTACTTCTACAGTTTCGCAAGAGTTGCACTCTTTATTATTTCAGTGTGCAGTGATCAGTTCACTAATCGCAATGGCATTTGGCATGCCAACATCAGCACACTCACAGCTTGCCGTCACTGCCAGCCTCGTTGCAAAAATCCTAGACTGAACTTTTACAGACTTCCATGTTCTCTGAATTCAGCCCATAGCCCAGAAGCCGGAAAGTGAAGGCAAGGGCTAAAAGAAACAAGTCCTTCTTCCACAGAAGGAAGTGTATGCTTATGAACTTTTGTCTGTTTTCCACCTTTCCTCCTATACCTCCAAACCCTGCAGCATTCTGCAAGGGGGATGACGGCTACACTAACGTCAATTGGAGAGGGGAAAATGTTTATTACATTTCGTTCCACCCATCTCCCGGTGCAGCTTACTCACAAGCCATCCCGTTTTAGTTTCACAGCCACTCTGTGAGATAAGTGACACCCAAAGACACCCACAGCAAGATTCATTTATAGCTGAGCAGGGATTCAAAAACCCCCAGGCTTCCTGTTCCAATCCAACGTGTTGCCCCTAAACCACAGTCAATCTGAAGGGTTGCAGAAAGAGTCTCCCTTTGATGTACGTCGGGTACCTCGGGTAAAGTACTTAATTCGTTCTGGAGGTCCGTTCTTAACCTGAAACTGTTCTTAACCTGAAGCACCACTTTAGCTAATGGGGCCGCCTGCTGCTGCCACGCTGCCAGAGCACGATTTCTGTTCTCATCCTGAAGCAAAGTTCTTAACCTGAAGCACTATTTCTGGATTAGCGGAGTCTATAACCTGAAGCGTATGTAACCTGAAGCGTATGTAACCCGAGGTACCACTGTATAATTTCTCCACTTCCTCAGGCTTCCTTCTTGCTATCTGCAAAATTTTTCTAAAGACCTTTATGGATGAAATTAGCTTTCTGTGTGTATTTGTGCAGGGAGGAGAATGCTTCCTTGGTGATATTTTGAGTAGAATGGTCAGGTTTCGATATTTTGCTGATCAGAACCAATCTAAAAAGGGAATAAAAGTTAGGTACAAGTATGTTTACAGCATTATTTGTTATTTATTTTATCATGATTTGTTGAAATTGTATCTCTCAAAAGAGCATCAGGCCAGCTAGGCTAGGTAGACAGTGCTTTTTCTTTTTACATGGCAGAGAACTGAAACATGTGGTAACATTTGGAAACACTCAACCAACAGGTGGGTCCCATCATACACTCCATATATATATATATATATATATATATATATATATATATATATATATAAAATCATATATATATATGATTTTCAGTTATATACATTTCAATAGTTTTACAATTATTTTAACATTTCAAAACTCCCCTTCCCTCTTTCTGTGGTTCCTTAATTTTTTTAAATCTTTCCTGCATATTCCAAATTAACTTTATTAACTTATTAATAAATGAATAAATTATTTATTCATCTACTTGAAAGATATACTCTTATAAAACTGCAGGTTATTACAATATTCCTGCCAATGTTCTTAGCTGTTTACAATTTATTTGTAAATATTCAACAACCCATTTCCATTCTTTTATAAAAAGTTTGAAATCTTTGATGTCTTATTTCCCCCCCGGTAAGTTTTGCCATTTCTGCATATTCCACAAGTTTTCGTATCCATTCTTCTTTCGTCAAGACTTCTTCTTCTTTCCATTTTTGGTCAAATACCCACCATACACACTTGAGCAGTTGGTGTTCTCAAATGGGGAACAAATGGATAGGGATGGCTCCCATTCTTGCCCTCCACCTATGAGGAGATCTTACAGACATTACCACTGTGGTGCGAGAGGTTAACTACCCGTCACACTGATACAGGAATGTAGTGTTACAGAGGTTGTGCACCAGCCCCAATCTCTGCCAAGTGGTAGCAAGAGTCCAGGGAGTTTCAGACACTCACCCAGGGTTGTGTTTCCATTGGGAAAGCAAGGCACAACAGAATCTAGTGTCTTTAAGAAATATGGTTTATTGTACACATCTTTACAGCTGGAAGCCTTTAATGCAGGGGGTGCAGAACATTATGCCCTAAGATAATCCCTCGTCGCTCCTCTCATAGCTTCAGCAAGACTGGCTCCAGAGCAGCAGCCAGTCATGATGACCCCTGGTCTCTCGGTGCAGCCTCCTCCAGCCATCGCCACATGGAGTTCTCCTACTTCCTCCTACATTCTTCCCAGAATGCCTTGCCAAACACAACCCCTCCCCTTCTGTAAGCTTGCCCCCCTTCTCCAGACCTCTGTTTTTTAAATGGGTACCATCACACCCCCGTTACCCTGGCAACCTCCGTTTCCCAGACCCAAGCATCTTCCTTTGATGGGCTATCAACACATTTGCCATGCTAAATAAATAGCATTTCAGGGGAGGACTCTCAGCACTCAGTAATTTCTAGCATCCGGTAATTTCTAACATCCACTAACTCCTTAGAATCGTGGGCACTTTTGCACTCCCAAACACTGGTACCCCAAACCTGTAACAGTATAAAAGGGACCAAAATCATAGATCATGACGGACAAAGCAACCACATACCACCACCACCCACAACAGGAAGCTCTCCTCGCCATAGCTGTCAACGTTTCCCTTTTTTTTAAGGGAAATTCCCTTATTCCGAATAGGATTCCTCGCAAGAAAAGGGAAAAGTTGACAAGTGTTGAAAAGCAGACATTTCAAGATGACAACGAACACCACATAAAATGCTCGAACATGAACTGTATCGCCAGCCGGCAAGTTTTTAAAAGCTTCTTTTAAAACACGGAGCTGTTACTAACAAAGCTATATTTCTTCCTTCTCACCTTGTGCTTCCCTCCTCCCCGTCAAATTAAGCAACGTTATCTTTCATTTGACAGCCAATCTTCAAGCGTATCCACTGAAGGTGGTCTCCTCGAGAGCAAACCAGAGAGGCCTGCCAGTAGCCACCACACGCCTACCAAATCGTTATTCCCAAATGGCAAGCAGCGAAGTAGCTACAGCTGCCCAGAAAAAGAAAAAGGGTTCATTCCTGCTCAGGTTCACGACCTCCGAAAGGGAAGAGCAACAGATTCCTTTCCTCTTTTAAAATTAAACATCTACTTCTTACAAGCCAAAGAATGCGATCCATAATCTCTTAATAGTTTAGGCACCCTCCAGCCCTGCCAAGGCCAACAAAACAAAATTGTGTTGCTGTGGGATAGCCACACTTTAAACATTTTCCACTCAGGGTTTTGCAGCTTTTGTGTGTGTCAGCGTTATATAAAACAAAGTCAAAGGGAAACATCGTCAAACAAACAACTTCTTGTTCAATAACAATTTTCTTACTACTTTTGAAATAACAGCAAAACCGACAAACTAAAGATACTTTCATAATTCTTGTAGCAATATGAAGGTAATTAACAATTACAGTAATAATAATAATAATAATAAATTTTATTTATACCCCGCCCTCCCCGGCCAGAGCCGGGCTCAGGGTGGCTAACACCAGTAAAATTTAAAACTACAGTAAAAACGTAATAGGGAAAAAAACCACCAATTTAAAATACAGGTTAAAATGCCATTTAAAATGCAGCCTCATTTTAAAAGTAGCCCATAGATCAAAACCATAAGGGTCAGACTGAGTCCAAACCAAAGGCCAGGTGGAACAGCTCTGTCTTGCAGGCCCTGCAAAAAGATGTCAAGTCCCGCAGGGCCCTAGTCTCTTGTGACAGAGCGTTCCACCAAGTTGGGGCCAGTACTGAAAAAGCCCTGGCCCTAGCTGAGACCAATCTAACCACCTTGCAACTTGGGACCTCCAAAATGTTGTCATTTGTGGACCTTAAGGTCCTCCGTGGGGCATACCAGGAGAGGCGGTCCCGTAGGTACATGGGTCCTAGGCTGCAAAGTGCCCCCAAAAATCACTGTAGTCTTGCAACCAGGGTTAAAATCAGTACAGATCTTCAAATTCCATGGCATCTGGCTGTATTCAGGAAAAAACCATCCTGCAAAATTTGGTTGTGATGACTTTAGTAGTGCCCACATGCATGGCAAACAAACAACTTTCTAAAATGTACAGCGGATTCTACAGAGCAAGAATTATAATTTTCCTATGTTCCTTATGTGATTTATGAATTATTAAGTTTTCAAAAATATTTTTTGTACCAAAGATTTGCTTACACAAGCCTTTTCCTGCAGAACAAAGAGGACAGCATCCAGCTTTCACCCCTTATTTTTGTTTTCGTCTTTTCAAGGGAAACTTTCCAAGGTATTGTGATCTTCTCCTGAGAAGCCTCAACTAAAACAGTTCCTTCAAAATCATGTCAAAATCTACTCTTTAAACCAGTTCATATGTCTAAAACAAGCATTAAAACACTAGCGGGGGGGGGGGACTGTTTGAGAGATTGTGTAATGGCATTCATGAAAAATTAAGTGCTTAATTTGTGATCAGATAAAAACTATGGACAAAAAAGAGAGAGAGAGAAAGAGAGAGCATTTGAGGCCAACCGGAACAAATTACCAATTCAATCTGATGCTAACTGGCTGGCAGGATGGATGGACCAGAAAGCACACTCACAACTGTGACCAACAAGGTGGGGTGAGCTACACCCCACAGTCGTATTTAGATTTGAATCCCACTATCAAAACATTACAATGAATAAATAGTTTCCACAGGTGTGCCAAGAGTCAAGGCTCCAGTTAAAGGCATGCTTTTGGATCTCATTGCATAGAAAGTAAGGAGGGGTGGGGAATTTAAACAGGTGGCATTTCTCTATAGCCCTCTATAGCCCCCGACAGAAAGTGCTAGCATACTACTGTCCTTGTGGGGCAGCAGAAGGAGTGGGCAAGAAGGGTCAAATATTCCCTGCTAAGAGCTGATCCACAAACATTTAGAATAAATAAAGCTGCTGGGACTGTAGCACTTCAGATTTCAGGGGGTAGGGGAGGAGGAGAAGAGAACTGCATTTCCCAATCTAAAAATAAAATAATTGTAAAAAATAAATGCCTGCCCTTAGGTTCTGCTCCAGCATCTCTTGACTTTCTAGTTTTCTACATGCAAGAAGTACTGGAGAGCATCTTAATCTCGAGGCTGTGGGTTTGAACCTCATGCTGCACAAAAGATTCCTGCATTGTGGGGCTGGGCTAAAGGACTCTGTGCCCCTCTTCCAACAGTTCTATGATTCTATGACACGTCATATGCATCATAAGATAGGGTTGCCATAATAATAATAATAATAATAATAATAATAATAATAATAATATTCATACCCCGCCCATCTGGCTGGGTTTCCCCAGCCACTCTGGGAGGCTTCCAACAATACAATAACCTATTAAACATTAATAGCTTCCCTAAACAGGGCTGCCTTCAGATGTCTTCTAAAAGTCTGGTAGTTGTTTTTCACTTTGATATCTGATGGGAGATCATTCCACATGGCGGGCGCCACTACCGAGAAGGCCCTCTGCCTGGTTCCCTGTAACTTGGCTTCTCACAGCGAGGGAACCGCCAGAAGGCCCTCGGCGCTGGACCTCATTTGGGGGCTTTTCTTTGATTTTGATTTTTCTTTAATCACCCTATTTGCCATACGTCTGGGTTTCACTAGACATTTTGCTTGTTCAGCAAAAATCCACCCAGATGCCATTTTTCTGAGCGATTCCTGGGCGTGTCTGGGAAAACCCAGGCTTATGGCAGCCCTATCATAAGAGGCTCTCTAGTGAGATATATTGGGGGCTGAAGGCAAGGACCTGGCTGTAACTCAACAGATGGTCTGTAACTCAAGTTAGAGAGTCTTCCCCAGCCTGTATCCTTATAGATACTTTGGATTTACAACTCCCAACCCCTAACCATTAGCCATGCCGGTGGGAACGGATGGGAGCTGTAGCCCCAAACATCTGGAGGGCACCAGGTTGGGCAAGGCTGGTCTGTGGAGTGAAGCAAGGCAAGGCAGACAGGAAGGCAAGGAGGGTAGTAAATTTAGCAACAATTCAATATCTGCTGTACACCAACACAAGTATAGATAAAGGAAAGTAATAGTGCCACTCTATTCTGCCTTGGTCGGACCACACCTGGAGTACTGTGTCCAGTTCTGGGCACCATAATTTAAGAAGGATGTTGACAAGCTGGAATGTGTGCAGAGGAGGGCAACCAAGATAATCAAGGGTCTAGAAGCTAAGCCTTATGAGGAATGGTTGAAGTTTAGCCTGGAAAAGAGGAGATATGATGTTGTTGTTGTTGTTTAGTTGTTTAGTCATGTCCGACTCTTCGTGACCCCATGGACCAGAGCACGCCAGGCACTCCTGTCTTCCACTGCCTCCCGCAGTTTGGTCAAACTCATGCTGGTAGCTTCGAGAACACTGTTCAACCATCTTGTCCTCTGTCGTCCCCTTCTCCTTGTGCCCTCCATCTTTCCCAGCATCAGGGCCTTTTCCAGGGAGTCTTCTCTTCTCATGAGGTGGCCACGGTATTCAAATATCTTAAGGGATGGAGCAAGACTGTTTTCTCCTGTTCCGGAGGGTAGGACTCAAACCAATGAAATCAAGTTAAAATGAAAGGAGATTCTGACTAAACATCTGGAAGAACTTTCTGACAGTGAGAGCTGTTCAACTGTGGAACAGGCTCCCACGAGGGGTGGTGATCTACTTGAGATTCCTACATTGCAGGGGGTTGGACCCTCGGGATCCCTTTGATTCTATGAAGAAACAATCTGCACAGCTTAACAGGAGAAGATGGAGCACCACCGGAGTTGTCCCTTCTGTTTTGTGAGCAGCTGTTGAGCTATCAAGGTTCAGCCTGACCATTCCACTTGGCATTCTGCAGTACCTCCTTCTAGCCAGCTGCACCAGGGAGCTGACAACAGAATTAGGGCATCAGTGGCTCTTTCTACCGGCAGGCGGTCATGATGGAGTCTGGAGTATCCAAGTCCAACATGCCTTGCACAAGTGATCCCTGGTCCATGGTTTGCTGCAGGCATGTGGAGAATAGTCATACTCCTCCTGGATGTTTCTGGCAGCAACTGCCATGGGTTTTTAGTGTGCACCGTCAAGAATCCACAGGCTACACCCTGACAGTCACAAAACCATGTTTGTGGCTGACCTCTCCAGGGCAAGTATAACATATGCAGCAGCCCTCAAGACCATCCAGAGATGCAGCAAAACAATGAAGCTCACTTAATCACTGGTAGCATAAGAACAAAGGAAGAACTTGGGGCATTTCAAGCTGTGCATTTCATAATACTGTTAGCAGCTCCCATCAGATGTTTTTCTTCATTAGGCTCTTCCTGTGACCCTTCAGGAGGCAGGAGTGCCAAAATGATCAGGGCAAAGCAGCCTGAGTTGTTTTGCCTTCAGCTGTGTGTTTATCACTTGCCCTGGTCAGCTATTTCTCTTTACCCAGAAAAACAGCAGTTAACCAAAAGCCCTTCTAATCTAAACACGGTTCTCCAATATTGGAATTCGCTCCCAATATCTGAGCCAGTCGAATTTGCAAAGCAACAGATGGAACCAAAGAAGGGAACTTGAAAGTGTAGATGAGAACCTTGGGCTGTTCTCAGTGCAGAAGCTCTGGTTATCAAAGAGACAAGCAGCTTTTGTAAGCTAGGAGAAAAAAAGGACTTGGCTTTTCTGCAGTGGAAACTGCTGTTATGAAAATGGCTGGCCAAACTCTGGATGTGTGGACAAGGATCTCTCCCCCTCTTTCTCTCTCATGCACACATTTCTCTTGGTTGGATCTTAAAAGTACAGATTATCTAGAAGTAAGATTTTGTTTCTTTCTTGTGGAAATGGGATTGCATATGCATGCACACACCCTCTCACATAAACTACGCAAAATGACCAGCAATAGGAAACCAAATGTCCAGAAGGTGCGTGAAAACATGATTAAGGAATAAGACTGTTCTTTCACTCTGGTTCAGTGGGACGTGGGTGGTGCTGTGGGTTAAACCACAGAGCCTAGGACTTGCCAATCAGAAGGTCGGCGGTTTGAATCCCCGTGACGGGATGAGCTCCCGTTGCTCGGTCCCTGCTCCTGCCCACCTAGCAGTTCCAAAGCACGTCAAAGTGCGAGTAGATAAATAGGTACTGCTCCGGCGGGAAGGTAAACGGTGTTTCCGTGCGCTGCTCTGGTTCGCCAGAAGCGGCTTAGTCATGCTGGCCACATGACCCGGAAGCTGTACGCCGGCTCCCTCGGCCAGTAAAGCGAGATGAGCGCCGCAACCCCAGAGTCGGTCACGACTGAACCTAATGGTCAGGGGTCGCTTTACCTTTACCTTCACTCTGGTTCAGCAAGATCAAAATTACCTCTCCAAGTCCTGCTCAGTGAGGCATCTATACCAGATACGGGGATTCTGCAACCCACCAGATATTGTCAGACTGTAGCTCCCAACAGCCCCAGTCAGAATAGCTGTTGGTTAAGGGATGATGGGTGTTGGAGTCCTACAACGTTTGGCTTGCCACAGATTCCCCATCCCTGGTCTATACAGCCGTGAGGCTGACTGTTGCTCACTTCTGGGTGTCAACATTCATTCCTGACCAGTCATTCCCACATCTCTTACACAAAACCACTGCTATTTTTCCCCCTAGAGAAAGAGGTGTTACAACTCACCTTGTTCTCTTATAATGGCAACGGCACCCACCTGAGCTAACAGTCCAAACTTATGAACAGCTTCACACTTTCACAGCCTGTGCTACAACAAAAAAAGAAAGTGGGGGGTAAATGTCCCTGGTACCTTCTGGGGAAGGGAAGGGTGGGAATTAAAACCTACAGGAAATTCTGGCATTTGTACTCCATGTAATTTTGTAAAAGGGCTTTTCTGTGCTGGAAGTGAGGTCCAGTGAGTTCCCGCTGAAAAAAAGCCCTGCACATAGCAATCATTAATCCTTAGCCATCAAAGCATGGGTGCTTCCCCCACACGTAACACAACATTTAGATTATCAATTAAAATCATAGAGTTGGAATGCAAGAATCTTTTTGCCCAACATGAGGTTCAAACCCACAACCCTGAGATTAAGAGTCTTATGTCCTACCAACTGAGCTATCCTATTAGTGCTATATTTTCTTTAACGCTCCTGCTATATCCAGGGCTACAACACATGAGCAGATAAGTCTGAGGTGTCCACCCATTGCCAAGCAACCTTTTACTTTAGCATCATGTCGAGAAACTACTCATCAATTCGCTCCGGGGATTGTGATCAAGTAAATGGTGTGAGAAGGCAGAGAGGTCTGGTGTAAGGTTTCTGATATGACAAATACATTAAAGCCTCCAGATGAAAGTCACATTTCTGTGGGGTCTTCCCCTATGAAATTCCAGTGGGGAAGCAGCAAAAGCAAAGGACCAATAGCATTGTTCCCTTCCCCTCGCTAAGGAGCTAGGAAAGTAGTTTAGGAGGAGAGGGCAGGTGGACAGAAGGAGATGTACAAAGGTGCAACATTGGACAGGCAACACAATTTCTAGTTACTCTTCTTTTCCTTAGTTTGCTTTTCTTTTTAGTCATCCTTCACGTGCGCACAGATAAAAGCTTTCTCAGAGTAACCATACATTTGCTGACATGAAGATTAAGCAGCATTAAGCAGCTAATAGTCCAAATTTAGGAACAGCTTCGCACTTTCACAGCCTGTGCTGCAACAAAAAAGAAAGGGGGGAGGGAAAATGTCCCTGGTATCTTCTGGGGAAGGGAAGGGAAGGGAAGGGTGGGAATTAAAACCTACAGGAAATTCTGGCATTTCTACTCCATGTAACTTTGTAAAAGGGCTTTTCTGGGCTCATATCCATTATGAAAAAAAGACTGGGACCAAGAAAGAAATTTGCTTTGAGGAGTTTTTCTGACAAGGCTCCTTTTCTGTTCAAAACAGCTGCTGTCAGATGACTCAATGATTCCCCCCTTTTCTCATTTATTTCCATAAGCTGAGTCCTAAGCAACAGTGAAAGGCACTGGCCACAATCCAGCACTAGGTTAGTTAAATAAATGGGATTTAAGTATGCATAACCATATGCTAGATTGCAGCCATTTTATTTTCTCAGCGCAGGGCTGAGCGGTGCGTATTCCATGCTTAACCTTAAAAAAAACCCAGCAACAACTCTTGCTATCTGGTTTGTGCAAACTGGGCATATTTTCACACCTATTCTTACTTTGAATTTAATTCTAGTTTCAAATGCAACATTTTTTAAAAAATTATGAAAGCTGTTTGGTAAAGACGGGGGTGGGTAGAGGGGGAAATGTAGAGAGAAAAGGGGCTGGGGGCAAGCAAAATCAGCAAAAGGGTTTTAACACAAATCTCTTTTGCTGCTGCTTATTTGTAAAGGGCTAAAAAGAGTGAGGGGGAGAGAATACCAATTAGAAATGAGCCAGGACAGAACAATGGCTGCCTGCAAATGGCAGTTAGCAAACCTGGAGGCCTGCCTTGGGAATGTGCACTCCAGACCCAAATGTACTACCCCTCCCCAGGAGAAAATCTCCCCTCCTTTCTTAACACCCACCTCAAACCACTGTTAACATCAATGCCGACAAACTACTTACAGACCCTACAAGTGTCCCTATTTCCCAGGGACGCCCCTGATTTAGAGAAGCCGTCCCGGTTTCTCATTTGACCCCAGAATGTCCTGCTTTTCCTTAGGAAGTAATAATAATAATAATAATTAATAATAATTTAGTATTTATACCCCGCCCATCTGGCTGAGTTTCCCCAGCCACTCTGGGCGGCTCCCAATCAAGTGTTAAAAACAGTACAGCATTAAATATTAAAAACTTCCCTAAACAGGGCTGCCTTCAGATGTCTTTTAAAGATAGGATAGCAGCTAATTTCCTTCACATCTGAAGGGAGGGTGTTCCACAGGGTGGGCGCCACTACCGAGAAGGCCCTCTGTCTGGTTCCCTGTAACCTCACTTCTCGCAATGAGGGAACCGCCAGAAGGCCCTCGGCGCTGGATCTCTGTGTCCGGGCTGAACGATGGGGGTGGAGACGCTCCTTCAGTATAAGGACCGAGGCCGTTTAGGGCTTTAAAGGTCAGCACCAACACTTTGAATTGTGCTCGGAAACGTACTGGGAGCCAATGCAGATCTCTCAGGACCAGTCTTATATGGTCCCAGCGGCCGCTCCCAGTCACCAGTCTAGCTGCCGCATTCTGGATTAATTGCAGTTTCCGGGTTACCTTCAAAGGTAGCCCCACGTAGAGCGCATTGCAGTAGTCCAAGCGAGAGAAAACCAGAGCATGCACCACTCTGGCGAGAGAGTCTGCAGGCAGGTAGGGTCTCAGCCTGCGTACCAGATGGAGCTAGTAAACAGCCGCCCTGGACACAGAATTAACCTGCGCCACCATGGACAGCTGTGAGTCCAAAATGACTCCCATATTTTCCATATTTTCACTGGAGAAATGTTGGCGGGTACAGAGTTATCCGACCCCTGAGCTGTCTGAAGGCAATCCTGTATGGGGAAGTTTTATTTAATGTTTAATGTTTTATTATGTTTTTATATGTGTTGGAAGCTGCCCAGAGCGGCTGGGGCAACCCGGTAAGATGTGTGGGGTATAAATAGTACAATTATCATTATGGAATGGGACGCCCCTATTTTAATCAGAGAAATGTTGGAGGGTATGTAATTATAGTTGGTAGGGGGGATGTTGCTCTAGGGAAGAGAGGATCCATTGGGTCTGTATTCCCAAGACTGGCTTCAGATCTGTTAAAAGTGTGGCTAGCCAAGCCACAATCATTATGGAAAACTCCAACAGGGATCCAACCATGGTCTACACAGCCGGTATCACACCTGCAAGAATAAGATATTACCAAGAACTGTGCTGTTGCAGATAAAGACAGATTTTCTGTACACAAAAGATCCTGGGGAAAGGGAGTCGATAAGGGCAATTTAGTTCCTTTATCTTTCCAGAACCATACACAAGGATAAATATAAGCCATGAGGGTTAAGTTAGGATTTGCAAACAAATGAAGCGGGCATTCATATATCACGTCATTTTCCCTTATCTAATGTCAACTTGAATGGCAGCAATGGGCAAATACAGAGCGTTCTATTGTCACAACTCATCTGGGGGTTCCACCCCCTTCAGAACCCAGATGTTACACAGCAAGGTTTTCTGAATGTTTATATTAATGACAAAAAAAAAATGAGGACGGTGGTACTTTGTGGACCCAATATTGCGGGTAGTAATGGTGAATGCTTTAAAAAGAAGCATCCTTTTTTTAGCACTGAGCACCGGGCAGGAAAGCCATCCTGCAGGAAAGTAGTTTAACCCCAAAAGCAGGTTCATCTTACTGGTAGCTGAAGGTGCAACTCCTGCTGCATCAAATGCATTTGTGTCCAAACCTACAAAACCGGGATGAATTTTTCAGCAATGCCAAAGGCATTTTCACCAGCACAAGAAGGATTATTTCCACTTTCCAGAAAACAGTAAACAAAAGCGAGGTGCAGCTCAATGAAACTGCAGGCTCTTCCAATATACGAAACCACAGGACTCTCCAGAAGTTGTTGAACTCCCGTTCCCATCGGTTGTCAGGAATGATGGGTGATGCAGTGCAAGTTGAGGGCCACAGATTCCCAACCCTGCACACAATTAAAGGTTTGCTTTAACTGACATCCTTCACCGTTCACAGAGGCAAAACTGCCTGTCAACTCTTGCTATAGTTGCTATAGTTCTCTGAGCTCAAGACTTTCAGAAAGAAAGGATCCCACTATTAGGTATGTTTTTATTTCCAACCCAAAGAGAAATAATTAAAGAAAGCTTTTTCCTGAATACTTCTGCCCTTTTCATGCAATAGCCCCTAAGTACGAACACACAACTTACAGCTCAACCGAGGAACGAAGAAAGATCCCTCTCTTAAGGCTGCTCGTCTCTCCAAGAGCCATAATTCAAATGGAAACAGGATGGGGAAATGGAATGGACAATAAATCTGTGAGATGAGTCCAGAGAAGTCTGATATAAAATGAGCAGGCACACGTACAAAACAGAAACTCATTTGGGAATGGGATGTGCTTTAACCCCTTCCCTTCCAGAAAGCTCTGTTCCAACTACAGCTGTCCAAGCATTGTTCCAGCACCCAGGGTCCTGACCGCAGTTTTGGTTTCCGAGTCCAATTTTGAGAGGTTAGCTCTGGGGTCAGGCCATAGGAAATAACCGGTTAGCTATGACAAGAGTCTACACCGCAGAAGCCACAGCCAACTCTTGCAACACATTGGTAGAGATGTTTCGACATTCCATCTTCACTCTCAGTCTGCAAAAGTGCTGGAGGGATATCAATGTGCACAGAATACCATGATTGTCTCTTATGTGGTTTTCAGGAGGAGGCTAGGAGAGTCCTCTTATGCCCTTCCTTGCACAACTGCCCTGGGAGCAGGCTGGCAGCATCCTGAATCTTGAGTTATCTGATGGGAGGCAGTGATGGCCACTGTTAAGTTGTGGGTGAACATATCAGACGACACAGCGATTCTTCAAACAGCTCTTCTTTATTCATAGGCCAGAACAGAACTGAACTGAAGGGTTCAGCCAGCCTGCTTATATAGAGCTCCAGTACAACGTAACTGTAACAACTTTCTGTAACTATCCAATCACTGAATGTCACTTTCGATCCCTTATTTGTATATGTGGACCTGAACAGCCGAAGCCGGGCTCAGAGCAGCTAACAACAGTAAAAATAACACAGTTTACATAAAATCACAATCAACTGATTGAAATACATTCTAAAATCAATTCAATTCTAGAGTCAAATTAATGGCAACCATTGGGCTAGAGTTCTAGGAGGAGTACAGAAGGAGGGGGTCAGGCTGTGCCTTGGCCAAAGGCCTGGTGGAACAGCTCTGTCTTGCAGGCCCTGTGGAAAGATGTCAAGTCCTGCAGGGCCCTAGTCTCATGTGACAGAGCGTTCCACTAGATCGGGCAACGGTCGAAAAAGCCCTGGCTCTGGTTGAGGCCAGCCTAACCTCCCTGTGGCCCAGGATCTCCAAGATGTTTTTATTTGAAGACCGTAAGGTCCTCTGTGGGACATACCAGGAGAGGCGGTCCCATAGGTACGAGGGTCCTAGGCCGTATAGGGCTTTAAAGGTTAGAACCAGCACCTTAAACCTGATCCTGTACTCCACTGGGAGCCAGTGCAGCTGCTATAGCACCGCATGAATGTGATCCCTCTCCATTTATCAGGGACAACAGGGCTAGCATCCAGATGCCCTCCTGCCTTGGGCACAGAACAACCTGTTCTTTCCCCTGTGAAATCCTGCTCTTTTGCCCTGCACCCAGAATCCCAGAGTTTGGCATGAACATACTCTAGGCCCCAGCAGCCGAATTATACCAAGTTTCATTAAGAATGGAAAAGGAAGAGAGAAGGACAAAATGAAGAAAGCAGAATATGGAAAATAAAAAGAGCTCTTTAGCTCAGACCTACTTATGCTGATGCAGGTGGCGCTGTGGGCAGAGCCTAGGACTTGCTGATCAGAAGGTCAGCGGTTTGAATCCCCGTGACGGGGTGAGCTCCCATTGCTCAGTCCCTGCTCCTGCCAACCTAGCAGTTCGAAAGCACCTCAAAGTGCAAGTAGATAAATAGGTACCGCTCCAGAGGGAAGGTAAACGGCGTTTCTGTGCGCTGCTCTGGTTCGCCAGAAGCGGCTTAGTCATGCTGGCCACATGACCCGGAAGCTGTACGCCAGCTTCCTCGGCCAATAAAGCGGGATGAGCGCCGCAACCCCAGAGTCGGTCACGACTGGACCTAATGGTCAGGGGTCCATTTACCTTTACCTTACTTATGCTGACCTAGTAATTTACAGACAGGCATGTAGTCTCCTTGTGAGTAACACAGCATAGGTGGCCAGTTGCTGGGTTACTGTTTATTGATGAGGAAAAACCGGTGCTGAGCTGACGAAAGTAACATCCCCCTGTTTTAAATGCTTACTACCCACATTGGGTTGAGTGACAGCCTACACTCTTCTTAAGCCAATCAGAGCACAGATCACGTTTGCCAGGTAACCCATGTGACACCTTTCCAAGCATTGGGGGGAGGGTGCACACTACCTGTGGGAAGGGAAAGATGACTATTGCCGGTGGACATTGCCACCCAGATTTCTCAACCTTCCAGCTTACAATATCCTGTGCTTGTGGGGCTCCCCTCCCCCATCAATACTTAACAGTAACAGAAGGAATTGTGGAGTGAAAACAGAAACCGTTGCCCTGACAAAGTGTGAAGAAATCCACTTTGAGGATGTTTAACGGTTAAAGAGAAACCAAAGAAATCATTATTTCTTTGCAAAACAATGCATATTCCAAATGCAGCTAAAATAAATCTGCTTTATGCCAGCATGGCTCTCTTTTAAAAACAGAAAACAAAATCCCTGATGATTTGCCAGCACCTACACCCATGCAAATTCTTCACATTTTTTTATTATTTTTCTTTGTCATGCAAATGTATTCCACTGTGAAATACAAACAGAGCTCTCGCTTTTCTCACAGAAAAATTCCACTTATTTTTGGAACGAGAGTTTAACCAATTTAACTGCATTTATTTAACATTTGACACACAAACACACGGAGTCTGCAAGTATCTTCGGCTCGCTGCATCAAAAGCCAGACCCCACAGCCCTTTCTGCCCCGAGTGACACTTGCAAGCTGAGACAGGGCAGGTGGCCTTAAGATAAAAGGGTCTTCTCAGCAGTGGCTTCTTTCAGATGGAATGTCTTCCCCATCGAGGCTCAGGTGGCACTTCCTTCATGACCTGTTTTATTCTCACATGCTATTCTTTTTTATTATCAGAAACCTGATGCCTTTATTATACCAGGTCTTCACGTGGCTGCTTTATTCTGGAATTGTTAGGTTTGTACTCCTTGCTACTTGGCCTACGACCTTCTAGCCCCAAAACGTGCAGAAACCAAAGAGCAGCTTCCGATTGGCTGCACGGAAAACCTGTTGAACGTTCAGCTTCCAAAAGAACATTAGAAAACCAGAAGAGTCACTTCTGGGTTTCGATCGTTCAGGAGCTTAGTTCAGGAGCCAAGGCGTCTGAGATCCAAGGTATGACAGTATATATAGTTTACATTTTTGTTTATTATTAAGAATAATATTATTAGGAACCCACCAGTTAAGCAGAGGCCCCATGATGGGCTACATAATATAAAAATACCCCGAAACAAACATTATAAAATCACAATGAAACATAATAAAAGCAGCAGCAAATCATTGTGGGTGTGGCTCAATTTTTAAAAAAAATCACTGCACCTCAACCCTTGAAAATGTAGGACACTTTTTCCATGGTTGCCCCTAGACCAGGGAAAGGAAACCTGTCACCCTCCGCAGGTGATCTGAAGTTCAAGGAGGTCACTATTCAGAACAGACCCAACGAAGTCAATGCTCTTGCACAACTATTTCATTGGGTCTATGCGGAGTGTGACTAATGCTGCCCTATATTTCTTGTTCAGCGCCCGAAGAATGACAATTATTGGACAACTGACAGAGCTTTAAAAACAGTAATATATATATTTGAACAAGTCTCCAAAAGACAGGCAGTTCTCACTCCTATAACATGGTTTCTACCGAGTTCCTGTAGATTCCCAAGCCAAAATAAACTTCCTAAGAAAATAATCTAATAAGCATCCAGTTTTCCAGGAAACTGTTCTTTATTATCCATTTTGCTACAGTTCTCTTTCTTGTAGGGTTGCAGTCATTTACGAAACATTTGAGCATTTTTATAGAGAACTTTCTTTCCCTGACTTCTATACACAAACTCTTTCTAAAGCATGTCTGCAAGCCAATATTGCTCTCTTCATTAGGGTTGAAACCAAGAGCCAAAAAGCGCCGTGAGCCAGAGTGCAGCTATAGTTCAGCCATTCGGTTTCGCCTTCCCCAATTTCCTACTATTATTTCTGACTCCTTTTTCACACACCCTCTGAGGCAAATGTCTGAAATTCCCATAGGGATAGCGTTAAGGAACTGAAGTAATGCTACAAACGCCACTCAACCCCAGTCAAACAAAAGATAAGCCCAAAATAAGTTCATTCTTTTTTTCTCTCACAGTGACACTATTCAGAGACAGGAAGGAAATTTGAGGAGAAAAAGAGAGAGCCTTCCTACAGAAATGCTGCCTCGAGACATCAAAGCTACTATAGCCATTTGCCCCCAGAGTGGCACATCATATATATACATTCGCTATCAAAAATGAAGCATCTCCTGAAATTCTACACCATGGGGAACACGCAAGGTGATGGATTCTCTCTATACAGTGGTACCTCGGATTAAGTACTTACCGTATTTTTCGCTGTATAGGACGCACCGGCCCATAGGAGGGGGAGAACAGGGGGAAAAAATTATCCCCTTCCATTTCTCCTCCCGCTTCGCTGAAGGAGCGCTGCGCAGAGAGGGAAAACTGCACACCGATCACTCTTGCTCTCCAGGCTTCAGGAGGCTATCCGCAAGCCTTCAGAGTGCAGCGGGAACTCCTGCTGCGCTCCAAAGGCTTGCGGATAGCTGCCTGAAGCCCTCGGAGCGCAGCGGGAGTTCCCACTGCACTCCGGGGGCTTCAGGCAGCTTCTGCGAAAGCAACGTGAAGCCTCCGGAGCACGTGCAGAGCTCTCCCTCTGTGCTTCTGAGGCTTCGCGTTGCTATTGCTGAAGCCAAGGAGCCTGCATTCACTCCATAGGATGCACACACATTTTCCCTTAATTTTTGGAGGGGAAAAGTGCGTCCTATAGAGCGAAAAATATGGTAATTCGTTCCGGAGGTCCATTCTTAACCTGAAACTGTTCTTAACCTGAAGCACCACTTTAGCTAATGGGCCTCCCGATGCCACCGCGCCGCCAGAGCACGATTTCTGTTCTCATCCTGAAGCAAAGTTCTTAACCCGAGGTACTATTTCTGGGCTAGCGGAGTCTGTAACCTGAAGCGTATGTAACCTGAAGCGTATGTAACCCAAGGTATCACTGTACTGTGAGCTACCAGCAGCCACTCAAAACAAAACAGGACACATGTCAGTCCTTTATTCATTAACAGGAACAAGCAGATCCAACAACCAATAAATAACTAGCACAGAATCACAGAACTGGAGAGTTGGAAGAAATGACCGGTCATCTCGTTCAACCCTCTGCAATGCAAGAATCTCAGCTGAAGCATCCATGACAGATGTCCATCCAACCTCTGCTTTAAAACTTCCAATGAAGGAGAGTCCACTACCTTCCAAGGGAGACATTTCCATTCTTCAACAGCTCTTACTGTCAGAAAGTTCTTAAAACCATATTGCATATGCGTGCACTTAAAGCTCTTGTAATAACTTTCACCATTTGCAAGCATTCTGCACTATTCAAAGCTGCTGATTCTTTAAAAGCTTTCCAATCTCAGCTTTGCACAAAGAGCAAATTATGGGATCCATTTCCCCATTCCCATCCAAATGGTGCAATGAACCACATTTTAAAACTCCTTTAAGAAACAGTGCATGACTGAGAAGAAACTGCCATGTATTCATGAACTGCATGACAAGCATGCACCGCTGGCTACAGAATTGTGCTTTTTCAAGCAAGTTTTCAGAAAGCTTCCAGAACAGACATCCAGATTTCGGCAAAGCCAATGTCTAGAGTTTAGAAAAAATCAACCCACGTTTGGGAGTCAAAAAACACTGGCTTTCCAGAGGCCCTTTCCACTCCAGTTCCACACAGTGAGTCATGCATATTTCTTTCCAGTATGTTCACCCTAGTGATTATAGACTGCTACACCAAGCCAATTGTAGATTATATAATAAACAAGATCTCATGCTAGATAAAGAAAGAAGTGTCCCACAGGTGCATCAAACCACTAGCATAGAGAGAGAGACACATCTGCAAGTATACAGTTTGGATTATTTATTTCCCTAGACACACTGCATAGAATACTTGGAGCAAAGGAAGATTCTACAGTTAGAATTTCTACTCAGTTGATATTCTTAATACGCCAATAGCAGATGGGAAGCTTGATCTCTTCCCCTCAGGAATCTTCTTCTTCTTCTTTGGCGATCACTCATAGCCAAGTAAGATGGTCTTCCATGAACATGGTCTTAACAGTGAGTCCATAAGCGACTGTGGAGACCAGTTCTGGATCCACACATCCTTCCACAGTGGAGACATAGGTTTCCAGAGAGGAGTTGATCACGGTGAGAGTTTGCCAAACGTGTCTTCCACTTAGCTTGTTTCTCCCTTTCGTCCTGAGTTCGTGCTTCTTCAAAGTCCATAACACCTTTGGTAAAGGCTGTTCTCCAATTGGAGCGCTCACAGGCCCATGTTTCCCAGTTATCAGTGTTTGTTGACATTTGCCTTGAGAGCCTTATTAAACCACTTTTGCTGTCCATCGGTATTTCGCTTTCCATTCTTGAGTTGGGAATAGAGTAGTTGCTTTGAAAGACGATAATCAGGCATCTGAACAACATCCAAAGCCTTAAGCCCCAACATGATAGGATGGTTGCATACCCATATGTTTGCTACAAAGCTTCAGGAAGGAACAATATGCAGCAGACACACCTCAAATTTTCTGCTGCCAATTGCAACTGCTTTCTCCAACTGTTCACTCAACCACGTTTCTCTTCGCCAAGCTCCACGAGGCAAAGTAAGAGAGATGTGGTTGGTGGAGAGACGTGATTGGCGAGGAGGAGGACAACAGTTCTGAGGGCAGGAAAGGGGTTCATTTTCCTGCTACAAATCTGCGTTCCAAGACCTGTGTCATGCCACCATTGTGTCTGTCTCGGAACACAGATCCTTACAACTTCATCCATCTCCCTTGATATCCTCCTTAAGCAAAATGGATGGCTGCTCCTTCATGTCTCATGCCCACTCTCAACTTTACGTTCTATCAACATATCAGCCCAGATGCCTTTCACGCTGTGCTGCTCTGTGTCTGTTTCCCAACCCTAAATTTATCCCATTGAAATGACATCAAATTCGCCATAACAATGCTACTGCATCAGGCAGAGCAAAAATGTGTAAACCTTGAAATGCATCTACTATTCACTCTATAGCCCTGTTCAGGCATCCCTGTCTGACACTTGGAGTACACCTTCTGACCCAGGCGATTGCTACTAGGTAGGCGAAAACCAAATGGCCGGTTCCAATTTGCCAAGTGGAAAAAATCCCTACCTAGCCCCAACAACATGGCGACCGACAACTGCCATAGCAAGGTCAAATCAGAGCAATGCATTAGAAGAGGGTGGGTAGGTAGGGTGATCCAACGAAGAGGAAAGGAAGAGGGAACCATCCAGCTGCGCCGTGATTAAATGGCCCATGGCCACTCCCACCCTGCTGGCTGATTGGCTGCAGCTGTCCCTCAACACAGATGCGGCTGGCCATGACGTAGGGGTGAGGTGGCGGACCTCCACCCCCACGCTGGGAAACTATTGAGGCACAGCCGCCTGTGCGCAACGTCGCCCACCGATATAGAGGTGAGAAGACTTGGAGTACGCCTCCTGACCCCAGGCAATAATTTTCGACTCCCTACACCATGCATTTGCTGTATGTGTGGATGGAGTGTACCTGAACAGGGCTGTAACTGTGAACTAAAGAATGTTGTTCCACTGCTTTTGTTTTTCAAAAAATTAGTAGAACCACCACATTATTCTTCAGTAAATGGTCAGTCATTTAAACAAACAATAGGTCAAGATACAGTTTCCTAAATCAGCAAAAAAAATAATTAATTATGTAACATATAAAGAAGGATATAGCTCTGCTAAATTTAGCTCTAAGACACAGTTTTCTTAGAAGTGACTTTTACTGAAGATGCAGAAGGAATCAGGGTGCACTCAAAATAAAAACGGGACCCTGGGTGCAGTGCATTCGAAAAGTCCAAAGCAGTCATTTATATATATATATTTTAAAAAAATACTGTCTGTGATTTAAAATGTTCAAGTCCTAATCGGAATGCATCCCAAGAGATTCACAAATAGCAATGTGAATTTTCACTACCACTTCACAAGTTGAATAAGCAGGTGTGCTTGCGTTACCCTGGAGAAAACGGCCACCACAACACCAGGATGTAAACAAGACAACCAAAACGTCTCAGCCACAAGATACTTACCAGACCTGCAATGGGAGTTGGCAGTCTGTTGATCTTTTTGACCAAACCAGGCTTTATGGAATTCAGCAACCTGTCACGAGAAAGGAGTGTGTCAGATGAAGGATCAGTCAGAAGACTCAACTTGCAAATTGCTTTCTCCCGGTCGGTGAGAACGCTTAACGCAGCACAGATGGCAGGGAAACCTTGAGACTATTAACTTGGGACAAAAATTACGTAAGCCTGCAAGCGCTATTGTTTTAAGTTCAGATTGGTATCTCTAGGTCTGTCAAGAGCTTTGAGCTGCAGTGCGTATTTAAGTGGAGGCCTGAGGAATTTGAGGCATGGATTCAACCTGTACACAACTGGCTGGCTCTAGTCAAAGAAGGGAAATGCAGCAAGACTGGCCACACTTGAGCTGATTTACAGGTGAAACTCGAAAAATTAGAATATCATGGAAAAGTTCATTGATTTCAGGAATTCAACTTCCAAGGTGAAACTAATATATGAGATCGACTCATGACATGCAAAGCAAGATGTGCTTCCACTTCTCACAGGTCCAATCTTGCTCCATTTGCAATCTTTGTTTTGCTGATTTCCTTGAATATTCTAATTTTCTGAGATTGTTAATTTGGGGTTTTCATCAGCTGTATGCCATGACCATCACAATCATAACAAATCAAGGCAAAAATATCTCGCTTTGCATGTCACGAGTCTATCTCATATATTAGTTTCACCTTTTAAGTTGAATTACGGAAATCAAGGAACTTTTCCACGATATTCTAATTTTTCAAGTTTCACCTGTATACCAGCAGGCCAGAAGGTCATGTGATTCCCTGACCCCTATAAAATAGGGAGCAACCAGGAGTCCTTGATCTTCCCACTACAGACTGCCTTCACCTCACTCCCTGTCTGCCTTTCCCTTGCCTCACCCTCAATTCAGCTTTTAAAAGGAACTGAAGGGACGTTGGTGCAAGAAAAAAGAGCGAGGAAGGGATACCAGTGCTGATTTTCTAGAAGAAAAGAGGTGCCAGAACTTACCATGAACAAAATCCCTCATTCTCTTTCAACTGAATCCAGCATGCTCAAGTCATTGAAAACCTCCACTGTCACATCTGTGATGTCAATGTGACATCAAAGCACTGTGGGACCTGCAACAAGTATGTGTGTGTGGATTTGATCATCACTGCATGTGGCTCAACGGCTGTGTGGGAGAGAGGAACCCCTGGCTTTTGCTCAACAACGTGATATCTGCCATCCTAGGTCTTCTCCTAATCCTACTCATTGCTTTCTGCATTTTTGTGGAGTTCTTCCTTAACCCCATGAGGCTGCGCACAGACCAGCACTTTGAAGGCCTGAAGAACCTGACGGATGTGTGGTTTGTGCTCCCATTGAGACACAAGGACCTGCCATTTTGGGGCGATGGCACCCACCTGAGTTCCGGCTGAAAAAAAGGCCCTGATGGAAACCATGTAGCAGGACTGGTGACCCTGTAGCCCCTCAAATGTTGTTGGACTACAAGTCCCATCATCCCCAACCCTTGCTGACGGGGGCTGATGGAAATCTCACAACAACTGAAGGGTCACAGGTTCCCCATTCCAGATCTGCATGTTCCCTTCATAACAAACTGAAACAGTTGACACATGCCACAATGTGTAGCGCTGGGTCCAACGGTGGAATTATGAATTCTCTCCCCACAGAATTCATGGCACGATGGTGGACGCTGCCAAAGGTTGCAATGCCTGCATGGAAAGAATTCATCCCACAGAGATCATTTCTGGATTTTTCCACAGGTGACATTTGGACGAGACATCTGATCAACGTTCTGGTCACCTCCCAACTGGGACTACTCTTGAAGGCTGCTCGGGAGCTGAACTCAATTAAAGCAGAAAATGGCTGCCAGAATATTAGCCCTAAGATGCTTGGTACCCATATATCCAGAAAAGCGCATCTCACTGTATTAGCCTGCCAGTGCCTTAAAAGACTCATTTATACACCTGAGCCTTTTAGGAGTTTCAGCCTTGATTGCTTAACTCGCTCAGCAGTTGACTGCTTTTAGCTGCCTTAATCTGATTATCATTACATTAAAAAAAAAAGTTAGATTGTTGCTATATGGTTGTTTTGTTTGTTGCACCCCGCCTTGGTTTTGCTATGGATGAAGGGCTATACAGTGGTACCTCAGGTTAAGTACTTAATTCGTTCCAGAGGTCCGTTCTTAACCTGAAACTGTTCTTAACCTGAAGCACCACTTTAGCTAATGGGGCCTCCTGCTGCCGCTGTGCTGCCGGAGCACGATTTCTGTTCCCATCCTGAAGCAAAGTTCTTAACCTGAAGCACTATTCCTGGGTTAGCGGAGTCTGTAACCTGAAGTGTTGTAACCTGAAGTGTTTGTAACCTGAGGTACCACTGTAAATATTTTAAAGAAATAAAGGGGAGAAACGACAAGGATGTGTGGCCAAGAAATTGACAAGGAATGAGGAGGCAAAAGAATGGAAAGGATGAAGAAAAAAAAACATTGGGTGTGTCTCTAAAAATGAAGGTGGAATGAAATGGCCATTGTTAAAGAGATTTCAAAGCTTAAGTTCTCAGAGAGAGAGAGACTGCGGGCTTAATATCCCTTTGAGCCAAATTCCCAAGATCAGAGAGTCATTTTTCAGTCTATGGAAGGTTTAGGTTTGTCTAGCAGCTAGCTCCTACCACAGAAATAAATTTCTAAATCCTGAGCCCCTGATTACCACTATTGGTTTTTTTCCACTCATTTATCAGTTGGGGAAGAGGTGTTTCTGATGCTCAGCCACTCCACATCATTGGTTTTCCAATGGGGAAATATAAAGTATAATAATAACAAAAGTAATCATTCGGGATTTGGATGTGATGAGGACCTTCAGGGTATTTTCCTTCCATTCCCAGCACCTAACCATCATGACTCACAACTGGAGTGAGCAGCATAACAGGAATGTGAGAATGTGTGATCTGCAGATCAATCAGCTGCTAACACTACAAGTGATGTGTGTGGAAGATCCCTTAGATCCAGGGCTTTTTTCCCCCCAGCAGGAACTCACTGGACCGCTGTTCCGGCACCTCTCAAGTGGGCGCCATTGCCATTATAGCAGAACAAGGGAGGCGTTCATGGTGAGTTCCGGCACCTCTTTTTTCTAGAAAAATAGCACTGCTTAGATCCCTTAATTTCCCAGCAGTGATGTATGGAAGTGAGAGCTGGACCATAAAGAAGCCTGATCGCTGAAGAATTGATGCTTTTGAATTATGGTGCTGGAGGAGACTCTTGAGAGTCCCATGGACTGCAAAAAGATCAAACCTATCCATTCTTAAGGAAATCAGCCCTAAGTACTCACTGGAAGGACAGATCCTGAAGCTGTGGCTCCAATACTTTGGCCACCTCATGAGAAGAGAAGACTCCCTGGAAAAGACCCTGATGTTGGGAAAGATGGAGGGCACAAGGAGAAGGGGACGACAGAGGACAAGATGGCTGGACAGTGTTCTCGAAGCTACGAACATGAGTTTGACCAAACTGCGGGAGGCAGTGGAAGACAGGAGTGCCTGGCGTGCTCTGGTCCATGGGGTCACGAAGAGTCGGACACGACTAAACGACTAAACAACCACAAGATCCCTTAAAACACCGAAAGGGAAAGATTTCATAGTAGTTTCCAAAATAATAAAGCTTAGCAGGGCCTGAAGAGTTGGGGTAATTTCCCAGATCTATGTGAGTTAACAACCAAATGGCTTGGGTCTACTCAAGCTTAACATTTGCAGACAATTTGCATGTAATGTCTGTGTGGCACACCCATGCGCCAGATGTAGGAAAGAGAAGACCAGTGTGCGGGTCCCCTCATTACATATAACTTTTATGCACATATTTTAATTGAATTGGGCCAGGGATAATATAGTTCGGGAGACTCAAGTGGGGATTCCCACGCCCCATGTTGATTAACATACCTATTATTGCAAAAGCGAAGAAGCAAACCATGAGAACTGGCATCTTCCCAGATTCATGCTATCAGCTGACAGCTGCAATGAGCACACCTACTATAATTCAGTACACACGGGACTATGTACTCTGTACTAGAAGTATTAACCCAATGGCTCCAAAAGCTGCGCACAAAGAAAAACGTGGTTACTTCTGCAACCTGTTTAAAGCGAGAAAACATTGTGCATCATGATTCTGGTTTTGATCATGATGGGGAGGGGCAACGGGATTAGACAAAATTGTGGAGAATAAGGCTACTAGTTCTATGTGTTGGACTAGCACATGGGTAGGCAAACTAAGGCCCGGGGGCCGGATCCGGCCTAATCACCTTCTAAATATGGCCCGTGTACAGTCTGGGAATCAGTGTGTTTTTACATGAGTAGAATGTGTCCTTTTACTTAAAATGCATCTCTGGGTTTTTTGTGGGGCACAGGAATTCGTTCATATATATATTTTTCCAAAATATAGTCCAGCCCCCCACAAGGTCTGAGGGACAGTGGACCGGCCCCCTGCTGAAAAAGTTTGCTGACCCCTGTAGGATCTGGGAAACCGAGATTCAAATGCCCTCTCAGCCATGAAGCTCCTGGGGTGAACTAGGGCCAGCCATTGGGCTCAGCCTAACCTACTTCACAGGCTTGGTCGTGAGGATTAAAATGGAGAGAGGGAGAGCCATGTACACCACCTTGAGCTCCTTGAAGGAAAAGCGGGACATACAGTGGTACCTCGGGTTAAGTACTTAATTTGTTCTGGAGGTCCGTACTTAACCTGAAACTGTCCGTACTTAACCTGAAACTGTTCTTAACCTGAAGCACCACTTTAGCTAATGGGGCCTCCTGCTGCCGCCGCACCGCTGGAGCACGATTTCTGTTCTCATCCTGAAGCAAAGTTCTTAACCTGAAGCACTATTTTTGGGTTAGCGGAGTCTGTAACCTGAAGCATATGTAACCTGAGGTACCACTGTACTTGTGCTAATAATGAAGAGTATGATGGCTATGCATAAGCAGGAGAATTTGATTGCGCTCATGTCCTACGTAGAATAATAAAACCATAGAATTGTAGAGTTGGAAGGGACCTCATCTAGTCCAACCCCCTGCAATGCAGGATTCTTTCTGCCCGACGTGGGGTTCAAACCCACAACCTTGAGAGCCTCATGCTCTGCTGACTGAGCTTTTCTGCAGGCTTTGCCTAGGTATCTGGCTGGCCACTGTGGAAAATAGGATGCTGGGTTTTAGTCTAAACTAGCAGGTCTTTTTCTTATGTACCCAGTGCTATTTTTCTATTAAAAAAATATTTAGGGGCACTCTCATTTTCCTACTCGTATTGAAATACTGCCCCTCAGTGAGGCCAAACTTAGATTCACAAAATGTTTAGGGGAATGCGTACCTCTGCACTCCCCGCCCCCCCGCAAAGGAACCGTATGTACCTACTGTATACACTGAAGCCCAATGCCCTACTGGAAATCTCAGACTTGGTTTCTAGGATTTCAGCAAGCAAAGACTTTCAGAGTCAATGTCTCCAGCCATAAGGACTAGAAACCTCCTTTAAAAGGGGGGGACTGCAAAGGTCCTCATGAAGCACATCCACATTCTGTGCTTCTTCTGAACTCCTGCAGAATTGTGGCACACACACACACACACACACACACACACACACACACACAAAATATTAAGGATATTATTCACTGTTGTGTCTTGAACATCCAAAATTCAGAGTGCAGTGTTCTGTAGAATCAAAGGGGACCAGGAATTCTGATTATTGAAGCCTAACGTCAAAATTAATCAGATAGTATTTTCTAGTTTAATCCAATCTCGGACCCAAGTAACATGCAGCTTCATAATATAGTTTGAAATCTGGAAGGGAGAAACCTCCTCTGTCTTTAATATCTGTAAATATGTTTTATCCTTGGTTTCTTTCCTTTCCATAGAAATTTTGAGATATCCTTTTGCCATTTTTTGAAGCATGATGTGTTACTTATTACCGGTATTGACTGAAGCAAAAATAACATTTTGGGCAATGTATTTATCTTAATGGCTACAATTCTGCCTAATCATGATAAGTTCATTCTTCCCCATATACCTAGATTTCTTTTTATTTCGTTCCAACCCTTTTCATAGTTGTCTTTATATATGTTGTCATTATATATGTTTGCAAGTGGTAGAGTCTGTTCACCTTGTATTTAAACATTTTTCTTCCAGGCCAGCATAATGACAACGACACCAAGTAATATTTTCCTGACTTAAGAATTTCCAGAGTTAATGCGGATACTTCCACTCACTGCCTAAATTTTCCACAGTGGAAAATATTGAAGAAAGGGGTACAGAGAGGGAGAGAGGGAGAGAGTGCAGAATTTTAAGGATGCACAAACTACGAAACTTGATTGCAGGATTTCCTCCTGCATTTCAGTGGCACGCACAAAAGCGAATCCTGGAGGTCTTAATGCAAACGCCAAATGTCAGAAGCTGCTTGAAATAAATCTTTTAAAAATGTTTGCATTGGCCCCATTGAAGGTTAAGGAACAGGTGAAGGGGAAGAGAGAGGAAAGGATCTGGGCTTGCAGTGGGAGGAAATGAAAAATGTGGTTAGACCACCACTATTAATGATTAAGGACCCAAGCTTATGGGGAAGAGGAAGACAGCAAAGAAAAACCTCTCCCTATTCAGTTCTTTGCCTGAGGCATCAGAATAGAGCTGCTATTCTTTGTCATCTTTCTTTCAATGAGGGCTGGCTTTTTTAAAAAATAAAATAAAAATACTTGTTTATTCACTGAAAGCAGTAAACTAAAATTTAAGAGTCTTCTGTGTGGTCTTTCAACATTTAAGTCAAATAGAAACTAAAGCAAATTGGACCCTTCAGACGCAAATAAAACAAGGTTTACTTCCTACAGAAAATATAATGATACAACAAACATGCAGAGGGCAAATACTGGTGCCTTGACTTCAAAAAGGACTGACAGGTGAGGTCACTGTTAGGTTCTGTGCTGTCGTAAGGAGAGGCATGGGCTCCAAAGACCGAGATTCAAATCTCCATTTGTCCATAAAGTGCACAGGGTGCCCCAAGCCAGTTACACTCTCTCTCTCTCTCTCTCATCTTGTAAAAAGGCCTTAGCGCAGCAGCATGCAGAGGGTCCCAGATTTAATTTTAGGTAACTATTCTTTTCCTGCCAACCTAGCAGTTCAAAAGCACGTCAAAGTGCAAGTAGATAAATAGGTACCACTTCGGCGGGAAGGTAAACGGCGTTTCCGTGTGTTGCTCTGGTTCGCCAGAAGCGGCTTAGTCACGCTGACCACATGACCCAGAAGCTGTACGCCGGCTCCCTCGGCCAGTAAAGTGAGATGAGCGCTGCAACCCCAGAGTCGGCCACGACTGGACCTAATGGTCAGGGGTCCCTTTACCTTTAACTAATTTTTATTTTTTATTTTTTATTGAATTTATATACCGCCCTATACCCAAAGGTCTCAGGGCGGTGCACAGAACAAAATCAGAATATAAAACCACAAAATATATAATCAAAATAAAAACAACAACCCAATAACCCCCCAACAACCCAATAACTAGGGGCGGGGCTGGGAAATGAAGCCCCAGACAGCTGCTTCTAAAAGTGTAGATAATACTAAGCTACATCTGTAAGGGAGGCGCAGAGATCTAAATAGAGACTAGTATTCGTGGCACAGTATCCCTTTACGCACATTTATTTTTGTTTCAGATTTGACATGGCCAATAGCTAGCACAATCAAGTTATTTGGATTGGATTGGATACTAAGCTACACTGATCAATGATGTGACTCAGTGTAAGGCAACTTTCTTTGTTCCTAATGTAACCCCACAATCACTGCCCTCAGGTACCTGGACAAAAATGCAGGAAAAAATATTAACAAAGGCAACTTCAAAAAGTTTACTTGACAAAAGGTAAGTTCTTTCTCTGTAGGATTTTTATGGGGGGTGGGGTAAAGAAAGCAGTACAACTGGGTTCAAATATTCTTTCTCCCATGTACACGTGCATGAGATTTCCGACTTAGGCCTGTTGTGACACATGTGGCGCTGTGATCTCAACCACTGAGCCTCTTGGGCTTGTCAAGAGCAGTGGGGAGAGGAGCATGACATGACTGAAGCCTCTTGGGCTTGCCGATCAGAAGGTCGGCGGTTCAAATCCCCGTGATGGGGTGAGCTCCCGTTGCTCTGTCCCAGCTCCTGCCAACCTAGCAGTTCAAAAGCACACTGGTGCAAGTAGATAAATAGGTACCGCTGTGTTGGGAAGGTAAACGGCGTTTCTGTGCACTCTGGCACTCGTCACGGTGTCCCGTTGCACCAGAAGTGGTTTAGTCATGCTGGCCACATGACCCGGAAAGCTGTCTGTGGACAAACGCCAACTCCCTCAATCTGAAAGCGAGATGAGTGCCGCAACCCCATAGTCGCCTTTGACTGGACTTAACCGTCCAGGGGTCCTTTACCTTTACTTAGGCCTGTTGTGCATAAAAATGCACAACAGAAGTTCCCTTGCGGCTTTTGGGGCAGTGTGGTGACTTCTGAAACTGACCAGAATTTCAAAAGCAGAGGGGTCTGCCATTCAAAGTGTGTTGGGCGCGGGAGGAGTCACACATTCCAGTAGGCATGTCCGAGTCCTTATGGGATCCCAGCTTTAGACAAAAGTTATTCCTTTCCTCTAGCTATATTATGTAGAAGGTTATTCCGGCTGCAACTTTGCATAGCTCTCACTTGTTGCACTACCTTCTACTTGTCGCTTTGGTTACGGACCCCATACCGAACTATAATATTTGTTCCTCATTACATCTTGAACAATAAAAACATAGCAGGTTGCGACTCCGGCCTGATACAAAAACAGCCTCCCATGTCCCTGCCTGAACTTAGATCTCCGTCCTTAATGAGACTCGACGTCTCCCTCCAGGCTAGACGCAAGCCAAATCCAAGAAGCCGATAATGGTTTGGCATTAGACTATACAGCACTGTAAACCACAGGAAATCGCTAGCCTTTTGTCACATTGTGGCATGGGTCACTCACATTCATTCCATAAAGGCAAAATACCTGATTGTGTGTGTGTGTGTGTGTGTGTGTGTGTGTGTGTGTGTTTATGCACTCACAAAGCAAAAACAACAAACTCCCCTAGCTGCATGAGTACACCACAGTGCTATTGTTAATCTTGGGCAGTGACCAATTAAGTACGATAATAATAACAATAATAATTTTTTATTTATACCCCGCCCTTCCCGGTTCAAAAACCGGGCTCAGGGCAGCTAACAACAAATTTAAAACATTTAATTGATGCCACAAAAAAACAGCATAAAATACAGTATAAAACGTGAATAACAATAAATTCAGAATTCAAAAATCAATTTAGGGGGGAAATCCATCCAATAAACATTAGATGATCTAGCAGGGCTAGCTGGCTAAATTAGTCCTATTTGGGCCAGCGAGGAGACCAGGGGAGAATTAGCTGTGGGATCCCAGAGCAGGTAAGCTTTATAAAAAGGGGAGGGGGAGGGAAGGAAGGGGAATAAAAGATCAGGCTAAGTTCAAGCTGAAAGCCAGGCAGAATAGCTCTGTCTTACAGGCCCTGTGGAAGGAAGTTAAATCCTGCAGGGCCCTGGTCTCATGGGACAGAGCATTCCACCAGGTCGGAGCCATCACTGAGAAGGCCCTGGCTCTGGTGGAGGATATACACTTTACCACCAGATAAACTTAAAACTCGCATGAATGACCGGGAAAGCCTTTCAAAGTTGGGAGTACTTGCAAAATTATTACATCCAAGTGATCAGCACACCAAAAGCACACTTAGCACATCTTGGAAAGCAAATGCCACTCTGGATACTGTAGTTGGTTCTATAAACCAGTTTCTCTCACAACTGACATGACCCCAAATGAATAAACCGTGGCAATATCTTCCGCCCTGTAGTGACGTTTGGAGCATTGAAGAGGAAAATGATAGGACACAATGGAAACATAAACATAGAACTGATCATCTCTGGCATTACTTGAAAGATAGGATACCAAACCACTGGTCTATCCTGCTCATTGGGTATTAGCTAGCCCCTCCACTCTCCATTCGCACTGATTCATAAAATCCATTAAAAAACAAGTATCATAGCCCTCACTGTCATAATCACTTCCTTTGCACTGGACAAGCCATAAGATACTGTTGCAGGGAAGGTCTCTTCCCAGAGAAGAGGAAGATAGAATACTTTTCTTTAAAACGTACAGCTTTACCTACTGGTTTTTGGAATTCAAGCAAGACTTTAAATTGCCCATTTGTTTCTGCTCATTCCAATCTCTCTGAATTCTCATTTTTAAAGGGTGTTGCTAAAAAGGGTGTTTTGATCACTTCTTTAACGCCTTTTAAAGAGACTACTCGGTATTAACAGAGAATTACTGCTTTAAAACAAACGGTTGCAATTGCAAACAGCTGTTCAAACATTTACCAGCAGGTCCGGTCCGCGTAGCTGCAGCAGCTGGGCAGGCAAAACTGACAACAGTGGTTAGACTAGATTGCCACAATACTACAGAATGGTCTTCTGCACAGATCAGCCTGCTCTAAGCCGCTTCCGGAACTATAGTCTAGAGAGTGGCATGCGCTTGTAATGTACATGGAAGGGAGCAACAACGAACAGGCCAGACCTTTCCCAGACAAAGGGGTGTTTACTGAGACAGTAAAGTAAAAGGGTCAGAATACTTGTTGCAGAAAGGAGCAAGGTGGGTTCTGAAGAAGAAGAAGAAGAAGAAGAAGAAGAAGAAGAAGAAGAAGAAGAAGAAGAAGGGGACGACGAGGAGGAGGAGTTTGGATTTGATATCCCGTTTTATCACTACCCGAAGGAGTCTCAAAGCGGCTAACATTCTCCTTTCCCTTCCTCCCCCACAACAAACACTCTGTGAGGTGAGTGAGGCTGAGAGACTTCAGAGAAGTGTGACTAGCCCAAATTCACCCAGCAGCTGCATGTGGAGGAGCGGAGACGCGAACCCAGTTCACCAGATTACGAGTCCACCGCTCTTAACCACTACACAGGGAGCCAAGAGTGGATGCACTGTGATGTTTTGACATCTGGGGAAATGAGAGGAATAAAGCCATAGAACCTGGAAAGCTAGAAAGATGGAGAGGGGCAATACTACCTAGTTCCCCCTCCCCACAACTTGAAATGCATATTCCTTAGCCTTTTTCTTTATCATTATCATTAGTAGTAGTAGTAGTAGTATCCAACATTACAGTCAAAATTGTTATAGATTGGGAGGGGGAACCCCCCAACCCTAGAAATTAATAAATGGTGGGATTTTGATTATCTGTGATGCGAAAGGAGAAATACAAGCTGCAGAGGAACTCCTGAGATAGCCTATGCAGAACAGCCTGGCCAAGCTAGGGCCATTAAGAAACAATACAGGGCCACGGAGGGCCATTAGCAATGCAAGACAGCTGTCCTACCCCCCACCCCCCTTTTGCCCTGAGGTGTAAACAGAGACTGGGGGTTTGGAAGGCTGCCAGAGTAACTGGGTGTGAGTTGACAGGAAAAGAGTGTTTTGGAGCAAGGCATTCTGGGAAGAAGAAGGGAGAAGAAAGACTGGGGTCCATCTTGGGAAGGCTGGCTGAAGGCTGGCTGTGAGAGATGCCTTACCAGGCATGGCCAAACTTGGCCCTCCAGCTGTTTCGGGACTACAACTCCCATCATCCCTAGCTAATAGGACCAGTGGTCAGGGATGATGAGAACTGTAGTCCCAAAACAGCTGGAGGGCCAAGTTTGGCCATGCCTGCCTTAGACTCTAGAGCTGCACTGCTATGGGGGACAAGCCCCTCTTGAAATGACCAGGCTGTAAAATCCAGATTCCCTCTATGCAGACTGAAGGTGTAAACAAGTAAATAAACCTATTTCTTAAATCTATGACAGTCTCAATTCTACACAGGAACACAGACCCTGGGTGAGTGCCTGGAATTTTGCAGAGAGCGGGGGTGTGGCACATGACTTTTGTAACAATACAGTTATTACACTAATGCAATCACAGCAATATTATTCTATGCTCCTTGTAATTTAGAAAAGCGAAAGAAGAACAGTTACGTTGACCAAGGGCAGGAAAGAGCACCGTGTGTGGCACCAATACATGAAGTAAGTGAAACTACAAACTGAAGTTTGGGAGAGAGTTTGATGTGGAGAAGTCATTTTCCCAAATGTCCATCCACAGTGTTCTGCGCAGCAATGTTGAAGTGGGCAAGGGGAGACTAGGCTTCATACATGCCACTATTGATTGAGGAAAACACAGGAAAAGAAGTGTTGGCTCAACTGCAGCATGAAGAAAACCAGCAAGGCTCTGGGTGCCTGCAATCTGTTCTACAGAACCACTAACTTAAGCAAAACTAAAAAGGAACTCAGTGGGAATTGCCTCTTATTCTGGCACACAAAGACAGCTCCTGCAAAAAAATTGCTTTACGCAGTATTAGTCAATCCAAACCACTGTGCCAGAAGCCATGAAATCACTCCTTCAAAAAAACGAAAGAGCTTAGCGCCTGAGCACAGCTGCATTAGCAATTGAAACGAGTAACGTTATGAAAAACAGAAGTGTTGCTTTAAACCCAAAAAGAAGAACGGCTACTCAAAAAAGGTTTTCACACTTTCAGATCTATGGCATACTTCCTTTTACCCAGTCTGTTACTATAATACGCACATTCCTTTCCAAGTCACCATGTACACATATTTTTGTTGAATATCTTGAAGACAGATTTGATGAGAGACTCGTGTATTATGTACTGAGATATCTGGACCATAGAATGGAACGTAATACTTTCCCTTACACTGAAAAGTTTCAACAGAAGCAAGTTGCAGGTGTATTAAACCTGGCTGCATATACTTTGGCCAGCCTTCAATTAGTCTGAGCACCCACAAACCCAAACCGGCTTTCTTTCAGCAGGGAAAAGAGCTTCAAAATACCACTCTCCATTTTAATCTTTCTTCAGGTCCCTCCAGATTTCCCTCATGCACACCAGTTGCAAATAAGACATCGCTTTCCATCTCTCAGTGCAGTGAAAACAAAGCACGATCGGGTCTAATTGGGGGTATATATATTTTTTAAAGCCTCTAACAATGAAACAGGAAGCGCATATATCACACAAACAAACGAGAACATCAATGAGAAGCAAACCACAAAATAAGCACAAGTTAATATAGTTTTAATATAAATTACTCTGCAATTGTTAAAGTCATAGATCATTTGAACTTGGGGTTACAAGTGACGTACTTTTTTGAGGCCTACATTTGAGACAGCAAATGTGCCTTTCCTTTCTGGTAACACTATCACAATCATACAACGGAGGGAGGAACATCTCTTACATGCCCATAATAGCTGTATGGATACTTTAATCACCCCAGCATCATAACCTCTGGAAGGTTCTTTCTCAACAGGATTCAGTCTGCCCCTCATTTTGTCCTCAGGGTTCAAGAATATGAAATCTATGAGCCTTACATGGAAGGGGAGAATTTATCCATACCTAGATGCCACACACACGAGTTTTGCTGAGAAAATCAACCAGTTTAAAACCAGACATGCGCCATTTTTTACTGGGGTGAAGCACATGTTGCTATTTTCTAACTAGCAAAGTATAAAATGGTAAGCTGCTTTTAATGCTATGAAGGTAGGTAAAGGTAAAGGACCCCCGGACGGTTCAGTTCAGTCAAAGGCAACTATGGGATGTGGCGCTCATCTCCGCTTTTCTGGGTGAGCCGGCGTTCGTCCACAGACAGCTTTCCAGGTCATGTGGCCAGCATGGCTAAACTGCTTCTGGCACAACAGAACACCGTGACAGGTGGCAGAGCACACATAAATGCCATATACCTTCCCACCACAGCGGTACCTATTTATCTACTTGCACTGGTGTGCTTTTGAACTGCTAGGTTGGCAGGAGCTGAGACAGAGCAATGGGAGCTCACCCCGTCACACGGACTTGAACTGCCCACCTTCCAATCGGCAAGCCCAAGAGGCTCAGTGGTTAGACCACAGTGCCACCCGCATCCTGACTGTGAAGGAAAGATAAGTGACTGAAGTCAGACAGATGCCACTGATTGTGCACACAGCCCCACCCATTTCTGCTCCAGAACGGAAAGGGTGGGGTTCTTACAGGTTTGACCCTGCATGACTCCAATTACCTCAGCAATGCAATGGTCAAACCACTTCTCAGACATGTCCCTGGGAAAGGGGAAGGCAACCAAACACAACTGCCAAGATGCTCTCTGTCCACCTCTGCACTTAAATGATAGGGTTTGCTTGTCAAGGTTGCCAGATGGCTGACTGAGGAACACTAGACCCCGGGCAAGCAGGATTCACAAGAGGCGATCACCCTCACGCCAGAGTGCAACGGAACAATCTCCACCAGGGTAAGTCAGGTCTGTGAACCTCATTGGTCAGACAAAGGGTATTCGCAAGCAAGCAAGGCATTTTTTTCCTCTTCTTTTGTACTAAAGGTCCACAAATTGGTTAGACTGGGATTAATAGGGCAACATGAGCTGAGCGGTAACTTAATTCCCTGTTAATTAAGCACTTTTCTACCAAAGGCACTATTAGCCAAGGACGAAATGTACGACTAGAGACAGAGAAAACATAAAAGCTGCAAGACAAGCCACACCTCTAGTTTTCTAATATAGCTTTCAGTTCGTCATGTACGTATTTGGTAACACGGCAAAGTACAGTGACGGACACATCCATATGGACTTTTATATCCAACCCTTCTTCCAAGGTGCTCAAAGTGGCATGCATGACTTTTTCCTTACAACAACTTTATGAGATAGGTTAGAGAGCTGTGAGAGAATTATGAAGTTCACTGGGTGACCATGGGCCTTAGGTCACTCTCAGCCACCCTAATCTACCTCAAAAGTAGGCCTGCCACTAGGTTTGAGGAGGTCCTGTGAGGTACTAGGGACACGGGTAGTGCTGTGGTCTAAACCACTAAGCCTCTTGGGCTTGCCTAACAGAAGGTCAGCGCTTCGAATCCCCGCAACAGGGTGAGCTCCCATTGCTCTGTCCCAGCTTCTGCCAACTTAGCAATTCAAAAGCACAACAGTGCAAGTAGATAAATAGGTACCGCTGCGACGTGAAGGTAAACGGCATTTCCATGTGCTCTGGTTTCTGTCACAATGTTCTGTTGTGCCAGAAGCGGTTTAGCCATGCTGGCCACATGACATGGAAAGCCGTCTGCGGACAAACACAGGCTCCCTCGGCCTGAAAGCAAGATGAGCGCCGCAACCCTATAGTCGCCTTTGACTGGACTTAACCATCCAGGGGTCCTTTAAAAGGTAAAGGTAAAGGACCCCTGACAGTTAAGTCCAGTCGCGAAGAACTCTGGGGTTGCGGCGCTCATCTCACTTTACTGGCTGAGGGAGCCGACGTTTGTCCGCAGACAGTTTTTCTGGGTCATGTGGCCAGCATGACTAAGCCGCTTCTGGTGAAACCAGTGCATGGAAACGCCGTTTACCTTCCCATCAGAGCGGTACCTATTTATCTACTTGCACTTTGGCGTGCTTTCAAACTGCTAGGTTGGCAGGAGCTGGGACAGAGCAATGGGAGCTCACCCCGTCGCAGGGATTCGAACCGCCGACCTTCCGATCGGCAAGCCCTAGGCTCAGTGGTTTAGACCACAGCACCACCCACATCCCTCCAGGGGTCCTTTACCTTTTACCCTCAGACCTGTGAAGTAGCACCCTGCCATTACACTCCCACAATTGAACTTACTGCGTGTTAGGGGCAGGTAGCGTCAGAGATATGCTACTTTAGCTGCTTGGCCCTGTCCTCATTCCACATACAGAAATTAACTAGACTGGAAGTTAAATCTTAACTCACTAGTGGTGATGGAGTAGCATCTTCCACAACACCCGAGACAGCAAGCTAAGGGGGTGGGATGGAAAATGCCATGTGGCATACATAGCTCTGTCCTTGAAAAGAGAGGGAATGCCCAGGGGGCTTAGGAGAAACAGCAAGGGGGCTGTGCTTTCTGCTACCTCCTGTAATGGTTTCCCCACTTTGCCTAACAGTAGGGCCGGCTCTGATCTCCCAGTCCAGGCATAGGCAAACTCCGCCCCTCCAGATGTTTTGGAACTACAATTCCCATCATCCCTAGCTAACAGGACCAGTGGTCAGGGATGATGGGAATTGTAGTCTCAAAACATCTGGAGGGCCGGAGTTTGCCTATGCCTGTCCCAGTCTAATGAGCAGACTAGAACTTAATTGTGCACAAGATATTGCACTTCTCGAATGTTCTGGTGCAGTTCTCATTGAAAATAAATTTCAAAGCACATTTTAGAGTACACGTAATACCTTTTGTGAGGAATATTCAGAGTAGACTACTCTGAGTACAACTTACTTTAACAAAAAGTTTTAATCTAAATAAATGAATGACTTGCAGAATAATGTAGATAGGTTTTGCCCCACAAAACTCAATGTGACCCCTGAGAGCGGAGTCAGCCTTTACCTGCAAGTCCCCATCCTGTAATCTATTTCTGGCGGCCCCTGTTAAATATGACAGAACTTTGGAAATGGTGATGCAAAGCATCCTGGTGGACTATCTGGTCACACTAAGGCCAATTTCTTGAGCTGTGAAGAATGCTTGCTAGGCAACAGCAGAAGCCTGCATGTTAAATAATATTGGCTGATATTTGAGAGCCTCCCTCGTCCATTCCACAAAGAGGTATATTACATCAAGAATGGCAGCGTTCCCACCAGATGTGCATGTATACTTTGGAGGACGCTTGGACAACCCACCATGACCATCCAGTTCCTAAGCATGCAACACATTTGATGACGAGCCTCAATTGTTTGCTTTGGCTACACTTGTTTGAGTTGGAGGTGCTCCACACAAGAAGTTTCCTTTGGCTTCAGGTCGGATGACTCCTAACAGCAGGTCTGTACTACAATGTCTGGGAAAGTAACTTTTCTTCCTAGGAAGTCATAGCATAATGTGCTTTTTAGCACATCCGAGGGGGCCATCTAGGCAGCTGGCGAAACATTCCCAAAGCCAGGTCAACAAACCAAACTCGACAAGAAGCAAACGAACAAAAAATGGTTGTGTGAATCTTCCTCAAATCTATCTCCAAAGGACAGATAACATGAACGCTATACGTATTATTATGAGGACTTCACAAAAAGAACTTATAACTCATAGTTCAAGGTGCAGTTTTACTTACTCACACAGCAGAACACCGTTTTCTAATCCAGACCGAAAATCTTTATCACCAAAGGTTCTCCCCGTAACTTGCTGTAAAAGAAGGAGGTGGGGATTAGTCCATCAAATCTTAGGGTTTGGGACAGTTTTCTGAACAAAAACAAACTTCATCATAAAGCACTCCAGCTCAATATTTTCTGGCACTTCTGAAACAGCCTTAGTCACAGCCTAGAAATTTATTTTCAGCTTATGCACTGTATCCCATGTAAGACTTCAGTGGGTCTACTACTCTGAATATGAATTAATTGGATACAGCCTTATCACTTTAGGAAACACTGACCTAGCACTTCATTCAAATTTGCAGTACTCCATCATTTGGTAAAGACAAACTGAAAAGCTGTATTCATGCAATTTATAATTATTATATACAATCCCCAAAATACTGATCTGCTGAGAAGTACCAACTCATGATACATTTTAACACATTTAATGAAGTAGGTAGGCTCTTTCCTATGTTTGTTGTTGTTGTTGTTAATTAAATTTGTATATACCGCCCTTCAGTTGAAGATCCCAGGTCTACAAAAGGGACTGAGAGCATGTTCACACCACTTTTTTGGGGATTTTTGCTTTGAATAAGTACTCAAAGGGCTATCTGTGCCCAAATAAATCATATACAGTTGTTACACAAAGTATTGGAAAATACAAACCAGGAAGTTCCATTTCTGAGAAAACTATATAAAATAAATTTTACTTTGTAGAGGTAGTTAAAGCGTGGGTATGAATCAATGAACTTTTCCCCTCAGAATTTTCCAATGCTTTACGCTTCACATATAATTTTTTTCCCATTTCACAAGTTCATTGGTAAAAATGAATGGACACCAAGCACAAATAAATAACTGGGCAAATGTGGCAATTTCCATGTACAATATTTAGCTTTGCTTAGTAAAGCTAAGTAAAATAAGAATGATAATTACATCATTCTCATACCAGGAGTGAGGAAACTGTGGTTCAGCAACATTTGGACGGGCCCAAACTCTCATCATCCCCAATCCTTTGAAATGCTGGTTGGGAATGATGGAAGTTTGATTCCAGCAACTTCCAGGGAGTCACAGGTTCTCCACTCCTGCTCTAGGGCTGCTGAAAATTCCCTGACACAAACTGAAACCTTTCCAAAGCAAATGACCCCAAATCTAAATCTATTTGAATCGAGGTAGCCACAAGTTATTCAGGTCCACTTTCCCAATGGTCAGAGAGCGGAAGCATCCATTCCACACATACACAACATCTTTAAATGATGCTACACTGCAGAGGCACCTACGGCACCTTTGTACTCCATCCCTCCTATGCTTAACACACAGGGTGATAATTTGGGGAGAGCTGCAGGATGCAGAGCTGAGAATTGGTTCAATCATTTGGGCAGTGCAGTACCAGGGGCAGAAACGGGAATTCTGCCCAAATTCCTAGCTGAAGCAAGCATTGCCTTTGCAGCCTCTTTAAGAGCACACAGAACCTCACAAGCATATCTCATTCTCTACTGATGCCTGAGCTATTTGCCAAGCCTTTGATAAGATTTATAAAACGTAGAAAAACAGGAAGAGGCTGCTTTTCATGTGATACCATGATTAAAATCAAAGAACCAAAGCTCAATGTAATTTGTCATCTACACACGTACAATAAACGGTATGATTTCACCATCTTTGTTACATTTTCCTCTTTAAAGAAGTTGTGTTCAGTCTTGGCAGTGGAATGATTCTATTGCTGTTAGTTGACATACATGAAATGTGTGTTTACCAAGGAAAACAAAGACATGTGAGCACGGAGAGACTAAACTCAGTTGAATGCGGGGTGAGGAACTTCAGCCTAAAGAGGAGCAGAGTATGGCCTGCATAAAACCTGCCGGAATGAATGGGAGATAAGTAGACATGATAGTGAAGCTCTTCAGATTCTGGCTTGAAATCAAGAAATCCCACTTCAAAATCAGAGTTTTACACACCCCAAACATCTTCTCTGGCTCATAAGAAAATCCTGAGTGGGAAAAGAATTTCCAACCTTAGCCCACCGCCACTGCTGCCTGACTCTACTGTACATCTCAATCTCCCCAAGTGGTGCAGCAATAAAACTGCCAGCACATTTGCAAAGCTAAGCAGGGTCCGGTATGGTTTCAAATTGGATGGGAGACCAACGCATGCTGAGATTCCTGCATTGCAGGGGGCTGGCCTAGATGACCCTCGAGGTCCCTTCCAACTCTATAATTCTATGAAAGGGAAGAGTGGAGGTGGAGGCAATTTGCAATGCAGGAATCCTGCCCACAGCCATCCCTGGGTGGGCTCAAACCATCAACCAGCTGGTTAACAGCCAGACACACTAACTGACCCATTGTGCCACTGGGGGCTTCCCTTTTGTTTATGACCAAAGGAGCACCAAAACTGTATTAACGGGGAAGGGAAAGCGTTCCTTTCTTGCTGGCTAACAGAGTGATAGAGAGTGGGAAACTATGGAGGATCCCATGGGAAAATTACATTTCCCATCTTTCTTCTTCTTCTTTGGAGATCACTCGTACCCAAGTAAGATTGTCTTCATGAACACGGTCTTAACAGTGAGTCCGTAAGTGACTGTGGAGGCCAATTCTGGATCCACTCAACCTTCCACAGTGGGGACATAAGTTTCCTGGCGGGTGTTGATCATGGTGAGGGTTTGCCAAGCATGCCTTCCTCTTAGCACGTTTCTCCCTTTCATCCTGAGTTCGACATCATACAGTGGTAACTTGGGTTACATACGCTTCAGGTTACAGACTCCGCTAACCCAGAAATTGTACATCGGGTTAAGAACTTAGCTTCAGGATGAGAACAGAAATCGTGCTCCAGCAGCGCAGCGGCAGCAGGAGGCCCCATTAGCTAAAGTGTTGCTTCAGGTTATGAACAGTTTCAGGTTAAGAACAGACCTCCGGAACGAATTAAGTACAGTGGTACCTTGGGATGTGAACGGGATCCGTTCTGGAGCCCCGTTCGCATCCTGAATGGAACATAAGACGCGACGGCGCATCTGCGCGTGCGCGGGTCGCGTTTTGCCACTTCCGCGCATGTGTGTGACGTCATTTTGAGCGTCTGCGTGAGTGGCGAAACCCGGAAGTAACGCGCTCCGTTACATCTGGGCTGCCACGGAGCGCGCAACCCAAAAGCGCTCAACCTGAAGCACATTGAACCTGAGGTATGACTGTACTTAACCCGAGGTACCACTGTACTTCCCACCATCACCACTGAGTGGAAGAGTGGAGAATGTTTGAGGATTGGCAGTCTGGGAGACATCCTTCCTTGTTCTAGGTTTGACGCATGGATTCCCCCACGCACACCCAGTTGCTTTTTTTGCTGGGGTCCAGAGACTGAAGTGAGAGCCAAAGAGCTCACTTATCTGTGTTCTTTTAAAATTACATATTTTTAAAATGGATACCTTTCTAAATTTGCCCCATTACTCACTTGAATCAGCTTCCAGCAACAACAAAAACCACTAATACAATAAAAACAATAAAGTTATATATAATACGACGCAGATAGCTATATCAATAAGCCACATCAACGCCAAAAGCCAGACCGCTAAACAAAGCCATATTACCACAATTGTTGTCAGTATGCATCAGTTCATATTACTGAGGCTTGACATGATCCACTGCATTAGCCTAACAAGCCCCAGGTGTCAGAACAGCTTAAGGAAGGGAGGGGAAAAGCAAAAGGTTACAAATAACTAAGCAGATGCTGTCCCCAGGTGAAATTTTTCCTATCCCGCTACATATTGGAAGCCAACTGACTGGGCAGTGCCAAAGCTTAATGAGACCTTGGCTTGCTCTTGGAGGCAATTATTTGGTTTCTACATGAGATGGATAGCAAGCGAGGAAGGAAGGGGATTGCATTATGTGAAACACAGCCATGAAGAGATCGTTTGTCCTAGAAAGGATACAGGGATTGTGCTTGATAAAAACAGCCATTTATCTGCTCATTTGCGCTAAATAGGTCCCATACGGCTCTGTTTAGAGCAAAACAGTCAAAACAGATGCATTTTGGCCTCAAGCAAAGATGGCTTTTTCGTTAGAAAATGCTACAGTACAGTAAAATAGCTCCACAGATTATCTTGAAGACATTGAGAGGTTGAAATCCACAGATTTCTCGGTTTAACCCTAGAGTACGCCTGGGCAGCCAGGAGCCTGAAAGGGCCCTGAAACTCTTCCATTTTATTCAACAGAACTACTATGAAGTAAGGGGCGCGGGTGGCGTTGTGGGTTAAACCACAGAGCCTAGGACTTGCCAATCAGAAGATCAAATGGCAGGGTTAAATGGCAGACCTTTCAACAGCTCAGAAAAAAAATTGCAAGAGTCCTGGGCTTCAATATGTACAGTTTATTATAACCTAATAAAATGATGCGGGTGGTGTTGTGGCCTAAACCACAGAGCCTAGGACTTGCTGATCAGAAGTTCGGCGGTTCGAATTGCCGCAACAGGGTGAGCTCCCGTTGCTCGGTCCCTGCTCCTGCCCACCTAGCAGTTCGAAAGCACGTCAAAGTGCAAGTAGATAAATAGGTACTGCTCCGGCGGGAAGGTAAGCGGCGTTTCCGTGCGCTGCTCTGGTTCACCAGAAGCAGCTTAGTCATGCTGGCCACATGACCGGGAAGCTGTACGCCAGCTCCCTTGGCCAATAAAGCGAGATGAGTGCCACAACCCCCGAGTCGTCATGACTGGACCCAATTGTCAGGGGTCCCTTTACCTTTACTATGAAGTAAGTGGTTCATAGACTGCAGCGTAAATTTCTGCTGGTGAACGGCTTTGAGAATTAGGTTGCTTGCCACACAAAATTAGTCCATTTATAGGGAGAGTTTGCAAAAAAGTAAGCTTCCACAGAAAATCACTTTATTTGTCCCTGCTCCATTTCACCCCCTCTCCCATAAAGCCATCTGACAAGATGAACATGTAACAAGTAGATGAAATACACCATTATTTCAGATTCCTTCCTCTAACCATTATCGCTGAATCACAATCACTTGGCTGTAATTTGGCAGTAAATACTTGGTGGTAATTTGGAATAAAGGAGCATGTTTTTGGTACTTATTGTATGCGATTACCACAAACCTCTTGTGTGATCTTTTGGAAACCGCTTTGGTTTCATTCTCTAAAATGGAATCAATTGTTCCTTTCTTCTACCCTTGCTTGACTCAAATTCTCTGGGCCAGAATACTAATTATGTTGTTGTTTTCATTCAGTGCAATATTTTTCTTTCAGAAACACCCAGGGGGGACAATCTGGATCAGGACCTGGGAGATTTTTGCAGGGGAGGGTAAAAACCAGGCTTAGTCAATGTTGTGCCTTCAAAATGTTTTTTGGGACTACATTTCCCATCATGCCCAACCACTGGCCATGCTTGCTGCGTGTGGTGGGTGCGGAGTTCAACAACATTGTGAGGGAACCACGTTGGCAAGCCTTCTTATAAACCAGGGGTCGGCAACGTTTTTGTGGCCGGGCCGGTCCACTCCCCGGCAGACCTCTCAGCGGGCCAGAGCATGCGTGCCCATGCGTGCACTCAAGCTATTTCCGGCGCTCTTCACAGAATCCCCACACCGATCCACGGAATGGCCGTGGGCCGGTTCCAGGAAGCTCATGGGCCGGAACCAGCCCATGGGCCTTAGGTTGCCGACCTCTGTTATAAACAGTGCTTTAAGACTCAGGAACGAAAAGGCCTTAGGGAGTAAAAAGATTTCTGCCTTTCCAGAAGAATTTCCAGTTCAGCACCAAGCAAGAGCGCCACAAACTGAACAGGGTCCTCTCTCAGGTCCTCACCCACCTGAGGGTAAGGGGGCTCGAAGCAGGGTCTCCAAGGAGTATCTAAATATATGGGAAAGTTCATGTGTTTTAAAGAAAAAGCAAGCTTCCAGCTCCTCTGGCTGTAGGTATATGCATAAGAATACAAAATGTTCCTTTTTAACCAGGCCTTTGTTTGATCTGATGTCCTTTTAAAATGTGTTTTTGTGGGGGAGGGTATTGGGTTGATGTTTTTATTTTTATTATGTATTTTGTGGTTTTATATTTTGATTTTATTCTGTGACCGCCCTGAGACCCCCAGGTATAGGGCAGTATATAAATTCAATCATCATCATCATCATCATCATCATCCATTTGATTTGTAAAAGCAAGAAAGTTTCACCGTAAATGTGTCTTTCTTTCTTTCTTTCTTTCTTTCTTTCTTTCTTTCTTTCTTTCTTTCTGTCCTGTTTTTCTGTCCTGTTGCTATACATAGTTTTTGTGTAAACTTTTTCAGCAAGGGCAATTTCCCACACTTTATTGTACCAATTTTACCAAATAAATTCCACTCAAACCCTTCCAAACGCTTGCTGCTACCAGTAAATATCCAACAAATGGCCCTGTTATTTTCCTTTCCTTTTATACTGCGGTTCTCACTATACGTCTTTATTTTTTGTACTTAAAACTTAACTCCAAGGGACAGAAGTTACACAAGTCAAATAAAGTGATTTTTTAAAAATAAACAAACCATGGTGAGCTTTTGTTTTCAGGTTCTGCCATGGTTCATCTCAAAACATCCCTCTCTTAGGGTTGAAGCACATGGTTCACAATATGGGAATTCTCAGCTCACTTAGCCCTTTCTGCATATCGGAGATAAGGAGCAACAAGGCAAACCACATGTTTGCCCTGAAAAATGTGAGAACAGATCACATAAATTAAGCATAGAAGAGCCTGCCTGCGCCACCCATATCACACAGAAGGCTATCTTTACATCATCTGCAGACAGAAGAGCATAAACTGGTCCTCAGGCTAAGAAATATATAATAATGCTTGCAATTTCTTTTTCATCTGCATTCTTGCTCCCTCTGAAATCTGTTTGCAATAGCAAACAGTATACTTAGCTTTCAGTGGCCGACGTATACAGAGAAGGCTTTAGCCATCAGAAAAGTAAGTCTGAAAGCAATTACCTTGCTGGTGGTTCCTTTTGAGCATAAATTTACACGCCGATGCAATAATTGGAAATATTTTTTTTATTTAAAAAAATTGATCTGCCGACAGCACCTATCTGTGACAAACAATGCAATTCTAGATGAAATGGAATTACTAATCAATTTCTACATAAACAGAGCTGGGGTGAAAACCCACATCAATTTATTTCTGGAACATCCAATTAAGATTGTAATGCGGTAAAGTGGCAATTGGTCTGTTGCTTTTATTTTTCCCTGCTGCTCCAGATACAGGAGAGGTTTTGTTCACAGGGCATGCGGCGCAGAGATGGTGGCTCAAACAATAACCGGCTCTTTTTTTATTGTTAGAACACCTGCTGCCTCTGACAGCACAAACTCATCCATTATGCAATGTCCATGTGGCGATGGGACCGCAAGCAGTAATTCTGAAACAGAGTGTCAATGCGAAGAAACAAAAAGGGTAATTTCTCACTTGGCTTTTATGCATGCAATCTCTCCTTCCTTGACTTCTGTTTATATTGCTGCTGCTGCTGCTGCTTGTGTGTATATAACAATTTGTGTTCGGCATCAAGGCGAGAGAGAGAGAGAGAGAATGAATGCCAACTACCTTCTCTTTGTCTTCCTTTCTTAATTTTTAATTTTTATTTCCTTCCTTTTTTTTGTAAGGGAAGATACAATCCATGATCTATTGAAATCAGTTACTGCAGCTTCCACTATGCTCAGTGCTGGATCAAGACCCACGCCAAAGTTTGAAAGTAACAATTATGATTTCTTTTTCTAAAATTCAGGCTAATGTTTTATTATTATTATTTATATACTGGAAGCCGCCCAGTGTGGCTGGGACAAACCAGTCAGATGGGCAGGGTATAAATAATAAACTTATTTTCTTCTTCTTCTTCTTCTTCTTCTTCTTCTTCTTCTTCTTCTTCTTCTTCTTCTTCTTTGACTGAGGCAGACTTGCAAACAGCTATTCAGCAGGCACCTGTGGCAAGGACAAATCTCCTCCAGGTAATCAAAGGATAGGGATTGCAGAAAATAGACAAGAACAGCATCCAGACTTAATATGAATCGTTCTACTCGTGGTATTTCTGTTCCAGGGTTATATTTCTTGGAAAGCTGCTTTGGAACTGGACTCAGGGAGAAGGCATGATATCATACTAGAGTCTCTGTTACCTCAGATCCAACTTTCTCCATACTCCCCTCTTGCTTCTGGGTTGGCAATGAGAGCTGAACACCCATCAGAAGCTTATTATAGTCAAGTAAGACAAGAAGCAAAGTATAAAATACAAATTCAGAACCTGAAAGAAGCCAACTAAATGACAAGCTAAGAACTGACAATCACAGCAGGCCACAAGACTGGACTATGTTCAGATATTCTGCCAACTGCTTGGTAATAAATGTATTGATCCACTCAAGGAAACTACCACCCTTCTAAGAACTACAGTAAAAAATGAAAAATAAAATTCTGACCTGCGGGTCAATCTTGGACCACCAGAGGATCAAATCTGACCGGTGAGACATTAAAACAAAACAAAACAAAACCCACTTCCACCTGTCAATCTGCTGAGATCACTGCAATGTGAGGTGTTGGTTCTTCATTCGCTGTGCTCACCAGTTTCGCAGCCTGGGAACAAGTGGGCACAAACAAAGCTCAGGGTGGGTCTGTTTGAAAGCCCTCTTCAGAGGTTAAAAGAGATACATAGGTCTCTTTGCAAAAGGTCTTTCAACCAGCCCCCCCCCCCCCCCGCACTTTGAAGTCCCAACATTTGGGACTTCAAAACAAGCCTCATCTGATGTCCTTATGGCTCCACACACCTGTCAAGTTTGGCCCCCTAGGGAGGGTGTGATGTGAGCTTAATGCCTTCAACAAAACAAGAGATTTCTTATTCAGGGATAGGGTTTGCCACAGGTTCATATTTGGCCTTGGAACTTACAGTTGCTGATACCTAATATAGCATGCCCATGTTTCTATTAACAGCAACACATTTAACACAATTAAGATAAAATACAGGCGATAGCAGTTTTCATATTTCATCAGGAGGCTTATTATATTTCTTCTCCCTTTCATTAGTACAAAAAAAAAGGATTTTCATGAAACAAAATCTCTTTGGCCAAAGATTTCGTGCCCTTTCTCCATTTTTTTAAAGCAACTTGCATTTCAAAGACTATGCGTTGGTTGTCTGACAATGTAACCCTTTTATTTTCATCTTGGTAATTACCAAGGCTGAGAAGATTTAAAAAACTGAGACTACAACATGCATTCATCATCTCTGGGGGTTTTTTAAATCATAATTAGTAAAGGCTGTAAAGTTAAAGATGTGTCATCTGTTTACAAATCTCATCCAGATAACTGTATTTTTAATTTCTCATTCCTTGTCCAGAAGTATATTGGCAGAATATTCAGAGGACTGGAACCCACTGGAAAGCTATATGTGCTGAGCAGAGACTACTATCTCCAAAAAGTATTTCTGAAATGGAACACTATACAGGGTTTTATGATGTTTTAATCATTTTACTGTACATCACCTTGATATTTTTTATGACTTGGCGGTTTATATTCTTATAAATAAATTAAACATATGTCGTCCTTTCCTCTCCAGTTCATGAATGTCCACTCAGTTCCCTCTGCTGCCCCAGTCTTATACCAGGGAAAATTATGGGACACATCTGAAACCTACTTGAAAACGGATGTTACACAACCGTAGCAAATCCACACGTGTATGAGATGTACCATCACTTGCTGAATACTGCCTTCCAGATGTTGATGTTCCCTACAAAGCTCTCAGCACCATTTTTAAGCTATTACAGGCACCAGATGGCCAAGTTTACAGTTTAGTTTGGTTTATAATTATTTACAATTGCTAGATCAAGTTTGTGAACTTGACCTAGCAGCCCATTAGCACTTTGCAAAGATGGAAGAAGTCAGCTCTGTAAACTTCCCTAGAGAAACTTGTACCACGAGGATCATCCTTCACAGCAGAATAAATCTCACCGGTATTCCAACTCCTTTGTTCTTATTTATTTCCAAAATAGGAATAATGCATCACATACATGATACAATGGAACAAAAGTGACAATCGACTTCCCATTCTTAAAAGGCAGTTGTGTGATTCCATGGAATTTTTCTTGAAGTTCAACAATGTACAGTGGTACCTTGGTTCTCAAACTTCATTGCAAGGGGTTGGAGTAGATGACCCCTGAGCCCTTTCCAATTCTAAGATTCTTGATTCTATGGTTCCCTGAACACGCAGAGAAATGAAAAGAGCAGGGGAGAGATTGGTTGTGCTCACATTTGCTAAATAAATAAATGCAACATATTGATTGGTCTTCAACCATATGGAGCAAGCAAGGCTTCCTTCCATTTCTAACAATTTGATTGTGAAGTGCTCAGAACATTGAGGGGGTAGAAGCTTATTCCTTTCCACAGAAGTTCAAACAAACAGAAAGCAACTCCCATTCATGAAATGGAGAAAGTGCATGAACCAAGAGAAAGTGTAGGAATCTGAAGTCGGGGGGAAAGAAATCTCAAAAATCCAGCATTTGTCTAGTCAGCTTTTCCCCACTAGGTGTTGAGGTCTTTAAGTTTCCAAAGAAGTAGACAAAGAATATATCCATATATATGATCCCAGATTAAGTTTATAGACTTCTCATCCCCATGGAAAATCACAAATGCTAATAAATCTAAGTTTGAGGTTAACACCTTTACTGGAACAGTAGCCCTTCTCTCGACTTTCCTCTGGAAAAAAACATGGCAAATCTCCCTGAAATATAGATGGTATGTCTTTAAGGAATTCTTTGGATCGTTCTCGGTCAACATGCCTCTGCTTATGTCAGTGTATTTCCATCCCTTCTGCTTTACTCTGTATTATACAGAATAATCCTAGCAGGAGCTGAAAACATTTTGAGTTTTGAACAACCCAAAGGGTGTTTCAGAAGCAGGCTTAAAAATATTTTAATGACGGCATAATACGTGAATAGTTTCTGTAATGTTATATCTCAAATATAAGGGGATGGGGAACAGAAGCAATTTCAGGGGATGAGTGGAAATTTGTGTCAAGATACCTCACTGGTTTTTGTTTTGTGGAAAAAAATATTGTGCCATCTCTCCAAGGACCAAGGGGCTGTGATTTTCTCACAGGGTTAGAGTCCTTGAAAAACAGAGTTGTTCCTTAGTATTATATTTTGAAAGCCACCAAGAGCAGTCTAATGCTGCCTGTGGTAAACAATATACAGCCCAATTTCCTCCCCCCCCCCTTAAGAAAACCGAAACCCAAATCCCTTCAAAATAACTTCAAATGGCAGGGACTCTTTCATTCGGCTCTATTTAAAATCCATCTAACTGGGGAGGAAAGTGCATGGAACTGGCATACTGTCCTGAAACAAATAATTCGAAAAAAACACAAGCATTGCCCATCCTGATGCGAACTTGTTTTCCGCAACACCGCTTCCCTAAGCTTGTATATAATGCTTTCATTTTTGTTTGGTTCGAGTTTGGTTGTAGCTGTCTCAACTGCAACACTAAAGGCTCGATGTGTGCAAATCGCCAATCAATTCAGAGCTGTCATATCACTGGAATCTTTCGTAGTGGTTTGGAGGGAAAGGAACAGAGGAAAAATAGCCGCTAGAGATAACAGGAGGAGAGACAAATTTTGCCAGCCAATGCCTGCCTTCCTTTAACAAGATGCTGCTCAGCCAGAAGTGTATCTGAAGCAGCTCCTTCCATCACAGGACCACAGGGATAGCAACAAGGGAACCCCGAGCATCAAGTCTGACTTGCTTGTTGGGACAGGTTGCCAAAGGAAGCCTTCTCCCTGTTGCGGTTTACTGGCCTAACTAAGCAAGTACACCTGCTAGAAATTAGATAACCTTGGAGCAGAACTCCAAACACAGAGTCTTTTTTTGGTGCTTCCAAACAGAAGTGTGGAAACAGCAAACTCATGAGAGCCAGTGTGGTGTAGTGGTTAAGAGCGGTAGTCTCGTAATCTGGGGAACTGGGTTCGCGTCTCCGCTCCTCCACATGCAGCTGCTGGGTGACCTTGGGCTAGTCACATTTCTTTGAAGTCTCTCAGCCCCACTCATCTCACAGAGTGTTTATCGTGGGGGAGGAAGGGAAAGGAGAATGTTAGCCGCTTTGAGACTCCTTAAAAAGGGAGTGAAAGGCGGGATATCAAATCCAAACTCCTCTTCTTCTTCTTCTTCCTCATCTAGCAAAGAAAAAAGGCACAATTCACACACACTAGGGACCTGTCAATAGGCTCAGGGGGAGCCCAAAGGTTTGCAAAAGAATGAAGTACAGTAGTACCTCAGGTTAAGTACTTAATTCGTTCCAGAGGTCCGTACTTAACCTGAAACTGTTCTTAACCTGAAGCACCACTTTAGCTAATGGGGCCTCCCGCTGCCGCTGGACCGCTGGAGCACGATTTCTGTTCTCATCCTGAAGCAAAGTTCTTAACCTGAAGCACTATTTCTGGGTTGGCGGAGTCTGTAAACTGAAGCGTATGTAACCTGAAGCGTCTGTAACCTGAGGTACCACTATACTGTATCTTTATGGGAAGAAACACTAAGGGATGGGAAACCCGCAAACAGCTCATTGAAGAATGAGCATGCTGAGTGGCCATTGAAAGCTATTTGTTGGGGAGGTGGGGAAACGGAATGGGGTCTTCTGAAAGAAGGCTTGGGTGCTGGCTGACATCCTGAACAGGAGCACTTCACGTTGTAACCTTTTTTTTGCAGGTCCCACTTGTCTTGTTATATAAGCTAAAAAGAGTGGCACATGACAGTTGGAACTCAGGTGTCTTCCTTCACTCCCTTGAGCTCCATTATCGTACTGATGGATTTTCCCAATAAATCTGGCAACAAACAAGAAAGCATTTAAAAACGGAAAGAAATGTACTCTAACTCAAGAGCGCTAAATCTGCACACACTTCACGTGAAAATAAATGCACATCTGCAGTTACAAATAACTCCACTCGCATTCAATGAGCTCTTTTCCCTTCCCCTTATCTGATAATGCAACCAATGCTTTTCTGTTGTTTTCTGCTGTGCCTTCCCTACCCGCTTAAGATACCAGCCCCAGTGGATTTTATTTCGATAGCTTTTAAATGTAACTAGGGTATGAAGCAGAGACATCACTTTGCCAACAAAGGTCCGTATAGTTAAAGCTATGGTTTTCCCAGTAGTGATGTATGGAAGTGAGAGCTGGACCATAAAGAAGGCTGATCGCCGAAGAATTGATGCTTTTGAATTATGGTGCTGGAGGAGAGTCCCACGGACTGCAAGAAGATCAAATCTATCCATTCTGAAGGAAATCAGCCCTGAGTGCTCACTGGAAGGACAGATCGTGAGGCTGAGGCTCCAATATTTTGGCCACTTCATGAGAAGAGAAGACTCCCTGGAAAAGACCCTGATGTTGGTAAAGATGGAGGGCACAAGGAGAAGGGGACGAGAGAGGACGAGATGGTTGGACACTGTTCTCGAAGCTACCAGCATGAGTTTGACTAAACTGCGGGAGGCAGTGGAAGACAGAAGGGCCTGGCGTGCTCTGGTCCATGGGGTCACGAAGAGTCGGACACGACTAAATGACTAAACAACAACATCCTTGTTCCTGTGCATCTGTTGATGCAGCCTAGAATAGCATTGCTTTTTACAGCATCTTTTTTCCTGGAAGGCTGAAGAAAGGGTGAAAGGTGAGAGAAAGCAAGAGGCATACTTCTTATTTTCTTATTTTATTTATATCCCGCCCTCCCCAGGCCCAGCATACTTAAAGCAAGAACAGGACCCTATTCCAAATCTACTACCGCAAACTGTAGATTACAGCAAAATCCAAATGAATGCTGCATTGTGTCACATTAACATATTGAGGGTGTTTTAAGAGTATGACATTGACTTTTACTAGCTCCACCTCTTTAATAAGCCCAGCACCTTATTGAACCACTGAAACAGACACAGAGCAGATCTGCACCATGATAGGAAACAGATCTGAAATGCCATCGAGACAAGGAACAGACCGCAGCCATCTCTGATGGGAAAGATGGAGGGCACAAGGAGAAGGGGACGACAGAGGACAAGATGGTTGGACAATATTCTCGAAGCTACCAGCATGAGTTTGACCAAACTGCGGGAGGCAGTGGAAGACAGGAGTGCCTGGCGTGCTCTGGTCCATGGAGTCATGAAGAGTCGGACACGACTAAATGACTAAACAACAACAACAACAGGATATGAAGAACTGAATTCAACAGTTGAGTCTATCACACTATTTCATTAAAAAAAATGAAAATGAAGACTCTTGAAATATCAGAGGGATGGTGGATTCTGTATCCCATTTCCATGAGGAATGGCCATAGCGGCAAACACATTCACATGTGTCTTGTTGAACTCAATGGGGCAAGTTGGCCACAACTAATGCAAACCCTCCAAGTGTCCCTATTTTCCAGAGACAGTCCTGGATTTACAGAAGCAATCTTCATTTCTGATTTGATCCCGGAATTTCCCACTTTTCCTTAGGGTGTCCCTATTTTCATTGGAGAAATATTGGAGAGTATGGAGTCATGTGACCCCCGAGCCAAGGAGATAAATATACGACCTTTAGAAGACATCCAAAGACAGTCCTGTATAGGAAAGTTATTTGGTGTTTATTATGTTTTTATATATGTTGGAAGCTGCCCAGAGTTGCTGGGGCAACTCAGTCAGACTGGCAGGCTATAAATAATAAAATTACAGTGGTGCCCCGCAAGACGAATGCCTCGCAAAACGAAAAATCCGCAAGACGAAAGGGTTTTTCAGTTTTTGCGTCGCTTCGCAAGACGAATTTCCCTATGGGCTTGCTTCGCAAGACGAAAACGTCTTGCGAGTTTGTTCGCTTTTTTCCTAAAGCCGCTTGAAGAGGTGCAGTTACGACGGACCGTGCTTCGCAAGACGAAAAACATCGCAAGACGAAAAGACTCGCGGAATGAATTATTTTCGTCTTGCGAGGCACCACTGTATTATTATGGAATAGGACGTCCCTATTTTAATCGGATTAAAAGGGAGGGCACTTGGACATGAAGCTTTAACCGTGCCCAGATAGAGCAGAGGAAGGTATGGATAAGCTCTAAGAAGCTGTTTGAATAAATGCAAGAGGCTGAGTCTGCTTGAAAAACTTAGAAGTAAAAACCAGTACATACTGACTGGGGAGGAAAGGAGGTAGGAGACAATCTGCAGCCATATGGACTGGCCAACAGCTGACTGGTGTTGAAGCCAAGTCTGTAGAGCTTCTATTACAACTTGTTGATTTTGCTTTGTTGCCTCTTGATCAACTGTCCTGGAAAGTGCAATTCGAGGGAGGAACCTTTTACACAGGAAGCAGCCTTACACCAAACCACTAGTCCACTGTCTACACCAGGGGTAGGCAACCTAAGGCCCAGGGGCCAGATGCGGCCCAATCGCCTTCTCAATCCGGCCCACGGACGGTCCGGGAATCAGCGTGTTTTTACATGAATAGAATGTGCCCTTTTATTTAAAATGCATCTCTGGGTTATTTGTGAGGCCTGCCTGGTGTTTTTACATGAGTAGAATGTGTGCTTTTATTTAAAATGCATCGTTATTCGTTCCCCCCCCCAAAATGCATCGTTATTCGTCCCCCCCCAAAAAAATATAGTCCAGCCCCCCACAAGGTCTGAGGGACGGTGGACTGGCCCCCTGCTGAAAAAGTTTGCTGACCCCTGGCCGACACTTACTAGAAACGGCCCTCCAGGGTTTCAGACAGCAGCTTTCCCCCAATAATAATTCATAATAATTAATTCTTTATACCCTGCCCACCCGGCTGGGTTTCCCCAGCCCATCTGGGCGGCTTCCAACCAAATATTAAAAACAATACAGTATCAGACATTAAAAACTTCCCTAAACAGGGCCGCCTTCAGTTGTCTTTTAAAAGTAAAATAGTTGCTTATTGCCTTGACATCTGATGGGAGTGCGTTCCACAGGGCAGGCGCCACTACCGAGAAGGCCCTCTGCCTGGTTGCCTGTAATCTCACTTCTCGCAGGGAGGGAACCACCAGAAGGCCCTCGGCGCTGGATCTCAGTGTCCGTGCTGAACGATGGGGGTGGAGATGCTCCCTCAGGTATACAGGACCGAGGCCATTTAGGGCTTTAAAATGCAACCCTACCTAGAAATACCAGGGGGTGGAATCATGGAACTGCAGAGTTGGAAGGGACCCCAAGGGTCATCTAGTACAACCCCCTGCAAGGAAGGAATCTTAAGGAGAATAAGGAGACTTATTCAGGGATGGAGAATAAGGGAGAGTCCTAGCAAACATGAGAGCATGTGTCCATGCAGTTTAAAACCCAGAGTCAGTGACTGTCAAAAACAACAACACAGGGTAGCACTAATTATACTGAAACATCTCCCTGTAATAATGTATAACCTAATTGTTTTGATGTTTGCCCAAGATAGAGCAATTATCCATTTCATTAGGAGGCAGGCAGAAGGGTGGGAGGAAGGTGAAAATCCTCTTGGAGAACTTTGATCTTACAAGCGAAGTGTATCTCACCATTCAATCCCTGTTTAACCCTAACGTTTAAAAATCTGACGTAAAAGCTGGTCACAACATCTTTTAACACAGACGTTACACATGTATAACTCAAGTTATTAAATAAAACCCAGAATTTATTAGTGCTTTCAAGTAAGCTCAAACAAAACCCTGATTTCACATGAAAGGAGCAGTTCAGGCTGACATCAGGCTTGTTTTAATTATACCCTGGAAAGCAAAACTTCAGCCTATTGAAACAGCCCATTTTAACCTTCATCTGTGATCATGAAAGCTATTGTGCCAGATCAGAAATGAACACTTTATATATTGAGCGCTGCAACACTACGTAAAGCAGCCCAAAGGGACCATTTGCGAAAGCAGATCATTACAAGAATACTTAACTACAACACAGACGCTAAGCTAGCACTGCCAATTAATCTAACAGCCTCAAGCAATAAACAAGAAAACTTTGCTTTTAAATACCACATGCACAAAAACATCATTATCCGTATCTACTTTTAAGACTGCTCCCTAGAACTTGGAGCAATTCTCTGCAGGCTCTTTAGCACTGGTCCTTCTGGCCCCATGAGAAAGAAAAATCTTCATAATTTCATGTCCCAAGGAACAAAGCACTGATATGATAGAATGAATTCTTGGTTTCCTATGTTCCGTTTTATTTAAAAGATCCACCTGAAATATCCATCATCTTAAATAGTATGGATACACCTGTATGACTATCCCACCTTCATTTATGGGAGTGGGTGGCAAGCATTAAGACCTAGTGGTGGTCTGTGGGGGGGGGGGGTCCAGGGCTGGAGGCGCTGTGGGTCTAGGACCCACAGAGCCTAGGACTTGCCGATCAGAAGGTCGGTGGTTCGAATCCCGGCAACGGGGAGCTCCCATTGCTCAGTCCCTGCTCCTGCCAACCTAGCAGTTTGAAAGCACGTCAAAGTGCAAGTAGATAAATAGGAACCGCTCCGGCGGGAAGGTAAACAGCATTTCCGTGTGCTGCTCTGGTTCACCAGAAGCGGCTTAGTCATGCTGGCCACATGACCCAGAAGCTGTACGCCGGCTCCCTCGGCCAATAAAGCAAGATGAGTGCCGCAACCCCAGAGTCGGTCATGACTGGACCTAATGGTCAGGGGTCCCTTTACCTTTACCTTTAAGCTACTGAAGGTAATGGGGCCCTTTACATATCCAGCTGTCCTTTGTCAACGACAAATTGTCGCTGTTTCTTGTGTTGAATATACGCTATATGGTAGCTTATGGACGTAATAGGTATCTAAAGCCATTTGCACATGTTGCCATGCAAGCAGTCCATGCAGAATGTGGGCACCCTATATATAGAAAGGAGCAATCCAGTTGTTTTAGGGAGCAAGCTAGCAGGCAGGGCCTATTACTTACATCACAGGAGCTTACACGACACAAAACCACTGTTGTTGTATGTAGGTTTTAGTTTATTTATTTTTTATCTTATTTTTAGAAATGTACATCCAGGGTTTTTTTCTTTAAATTTTTTTTTGGGGGGGGACCTAAGCTATAGCTTGTTTAGCTTATACGTAAATCCAGCACTGGAGGGGTCCTTACTTCACAGGCAAAAGAAACAAATAAGGAAACAATTCTTCAAGGGCAGGCACTCGTACACTGCATTAATCTAATCAGGTTGCCAGAACATGGATTACCAGAACATAGGTGGTGAACCAGCCAGAACTTTGGCTTCCCTACGACACCACACGCGAGCAGGAGCAGCTTGCGCACTGCAGTGGCGCCACAGGAAGAGCCTTTTGGTACCAGCAGCACTGCTTCATATTGAATTCACATGAGGATGGGCAACGCTTGCGCTGCTTTGGAATGATGAACTTCAGAACAATATTCCAAAGTGCTTTTGTATACAGTCGGGTTTTTAATGGATCTGAATGAAAACGTCCCTGCAATTTGTGGCGAAATTTGGAAGGAGGTGGTGGTTTGTGGGAGGGAGAAAAACAGAAGGAAACCTGTGCCAAGGGTTCGACTGTTTACTGTGGTAGCAGCTTCTTGGTGGCTAAGAATCAATGGCCACCAATTTGCCCCTTCCAAAAATTAAAGCGAAGGAACAACACTCTGTTTGGAGGACTTTAACCCTGTGAGAAAATGGTGGCCTTGCCAAACCCTTGTGTAGATGGCACCAGACCCTTAAAAAATGTCACCACAGCAATGGCGAACCTTGATCCAAATTTCCCCTCAACCCCTAAAAACTGCTGTTTTTCTTCCCCTCTCCATACAGAGCTTTCAAGTCAGCATTTATTTTAAAGGCTGCATTTTGAGATTTGGAATTTTTTTATATAAAATATCACTCCCCACCCTCCCAAAAAGCTAATGAAAATGTTTTAAAAGGTCAAAAACAGCACTTTGAATTGTGCCCGGAAAAACACTGGCATCCAGTGGAGATTTTTAAGCACTGATGAAATATGTTTAGTTCAATTTTTCCCCAGTTAACAACCAAACTGTGGCTACATTCTGAACTAGCTGTAACTTCTGAGTAGCCTTCCCAGGCATCTCTCTATATAATGCTTTGCAGTATGTTACCAAAGATATCATTTTCTGTACTACATTATACTCTTTGCTACTCTTCCCCCGCCCCCATCAGTTATTGTTCTTCTGAGTTTTTTTAAAAAATCCAAAATATACATGGTCACTAGGACACCAACTGTTATATTGAACAAAAGCCCTTTGAATTTGGTGAGAAAATTCCTAAAGGATGCTCACAGCTTACAGAGGCATTCAAAAACATACAATATGATTATGCGTAAAAAATTCCAGAGATGGAATTCTTTCTCGCACCCCTCCGCTGCTTCCTTTTCCAATGCCAGCTCTTTAAATTTTGGGGCATTTCCTCACTGGAGGTCTATAATGTACAAATGCTGAAAATCTCTAGTCCTATTCAACATCTGTCAAAATAAACAACTGAAACCTGTCAGAATCAGCTTAGACATTTTGAAATCTGTACTACTGAGATGGAGAGGTTTTCAAACTATTTCAAGTGCAATAGAACTTGGAGCTATTTATCAGTATCACAGCATTTAATGTACTTGATCCTCTTTTCTTCTGCGTTACTTTGGAAAAACAGTAATAGTAACAGTTAACATTAGTAACAGTTAAAACAATAGTAACAGTTAAAATTGAGGCTTGGGGTTGTTTGTCTGATAGTTAAAGCAGTTTAATAGATTCAAATTGGTGGAGAGAACTTTAGAAAACGGTCTGCGCTCCTTAAGGAGTTTTGAATCCACACATCTACACAACAAATGCATGACAGTTTTATACGGGCTTAATTGTCATGGCTTTCCACATAGAATCCTGGGAGATGTTGTTTGATGAGAGGCCTAGAATGCTCTGCTTTTTAATATTTGCACAAAGGCACAAAAGCAGTAAGGTCAAATTGGGCTCCTCTAGAATAATGCTGCATTTACACAACGACAGCGCCAAACATGTTTTTGAAAATATAAATAAATGAGAGTCACAGATCCTAATTTACAGATGATGTCAGGGGCTGGACTAAGGAGGAATGGTGGAACTGCCCCGCCCCCAATCCTAAACCTTCCTGAGAACAGGAATTCAGAGGCTGCAGGGGGGAGAAGCTGGGAAATATTGGGAGAAGAGCAGCAGGGGAGAGCTGACAGCTGACAGACACAGTGTCTCTAAAAAGCATTCCTGACCCGCCTCCCTAGGACCAGGTGGGCATTGAGAGTAGGAGAACAGAAAGCTCAGACGCAGAAGGCTCAGATCAGCCAATGCATGGATGACGTAGAATAGGAGAGACAGAGGGGGTGGGACTTTACTCAGAGCAACGCCATTATCTAAGAAAGACTGCATTCCTTCGCCTCTCTCTATGAATATTGAATAAAATACGTGGTAAGAATTCTTCTTGTTTATATGCTTCTTGGCTGCCACCCGACAGGTAAAGAGCGATAGTGGGCATATCGAAAGCATCTTTCAGCATGCCATCCGCACCAACGGCAGCTTCTCTTCTGGGACAAATAAGATAGCAGCCAGGGAGGTATCTGATCCTGTTTGAATGATTTATCTGCTTAGCTATCTTCTCTCTTTGCAACCGCATCATAAAACTGAAAATGGCATACATGCTTAGCTTTCGCACCAGGCCCTGGGAACTCTCTCCCCATGGCTGATTAACCCCTGGGTGGAACTTATTTAAAAGAGCTTTTTTATAATAATAAAAAACCGACTATACACATTAAATGCAACCACACATATATTGTACAGTCGTACCTTGGAAGTTGAACGGAATCTGTTCCGGAAGCCCGTTCAACTTCCAAAATGTTCAGTAACCAAGGTGTGGCTTCCAATTGGCTGCAGGAGCTTCCTGCAGCCAACTGGAAGCCGCGGAAGCCATGCCGGACGTTTGGATTCCAAAGAATGTTCAAAAACTGGAACACTCACTTCCAGGTTTGTGGCGTTCAGAAGCCAAAACGTTCGACTCACAAGTCGTTCGTCAACCAAGGTATGACTGTATTGTCCAATGGGGCTCTCATGCTAGCCTGGACAGAACCAAGGAAAGATAATTGTTATTTATTTAGCTTTTTATTGCTATTATTTCTTAAATTAAAGACCCAAGTGGTCCCAGTTTGTGTTACAGCAAATTAAGCTACAACATTAAGACAAACCACCATCACAAGAATAGGTTGGATCCCCAAAACATACGTTTCTGGAGACAAAGGCCAGAAGGAACGCACAATAAAGTCTTCCACTGCTTAAATGTGAAAAAGTGACCTTTGTTCTCTTTAAATAGCTAGGAGCAGAAGATGTGCAAAAAGAACTAGGAAGTTTGGGTGTGTGCATATCCAAGCAGGGCTTTTTTCAGGGGGAACTCACCGGAACTCAGTTCTGGCACCTCTCAGGTGGGTGCCATTGCCATTCTAAGAGAAAGAGGGAGGAGTTCATAGTGTGTTCAGGTACCTCTTTTTCTAGAAAAACAGCACTGCAAGCAAAGCATTGCACTTATATTGGAAACCAAGCAGCATCAGGTACACTGCAACGAGTGTAGATAATCGTTTGGTGAAAATATTCTGTATCCTCCTGAAGCTTCTGAAGGAGTTAACAGAGACCACTTAATAGGCACTCCAGATACAGCAGGAGTATTCTCTTTTCACAATTGCCATTCCAGATTATTATTATTACATTTGGAAACCCGTGAAGTTCCACTCAAAACGAAGTGCAAGAAACATAGTGTACTCTTTATTTGAAGGGAGAAAAAAGAAGAAGATTTTCCTGTTGAGCACAGCTCTCTGGAGAGTTTGCCTAGCAAAAATGTGTAATATCAACATTCATCTGCCACAGCTCATTTAGACTATTTCCCAGAAAGAAAACATCCCCTCTCTGTCCAACAGATATATTTGTGATACTTCATAACTCAACTGATCATTTTAAAGTATTCATTATTTATGCTTTATTTATAAGAAAGTTAAATGAGGGAGATGTTATACAATTTATGGAAGTGGATCAAGACATGGATACATATGTCAGACAACTAAGGCTGCAACATTTCGCTGGTGAGATTAAACAGATTTTAAAACATTTAATTGACTTACAACGCTGCCCCTATTAATCAAGCAGGAGTTAGGGTTTTTATTTAGAGAACTAATTGTTTTTAATACAAGTACCTAAGTTGCAGATGGCAAGCTCTGTTTCAAGAGCTGCCTCATATGGTAACCCACTGAAATGCAGGTGGCAACTTTTCAGTAAAGTACCCTGAGGCCTTGGACTTCTCCCATTTATCCAGGCTGGCCACTGGATATTCCTCAATAGAAAGGAGTAGAAAAATTGTTCCGGTTGAGCCTTGCTCAAGCGACTAAGGCTGTGTACACACTATATCTCTGAAGCACATTCTTTCCCTCAAAGAATTCTGGGCACTGTAGTTAACCTCTCACAGAGTTAAAATTCCCAGCAACCCTTAACAACTGCAAAGGCTAGAATTCTTTGAGGGAAAGAGCATACTTCTAATATGCTTTAAAGGTATAGTGTGCACACAGTAAAAAATCTTCTGGGCTTTGACTTGTTCCTGTATCATTGGTTGTTCTTTGGTCCTTAATACTGGGGCTTATTCTACAGCTCCTGCTACCCAGCTCCTGGTTCATCTCAGACTGCAGCCCATCCCTCCCATGACACCTTAAAACGGCCACTCCCCTTTCATCTCAAACAGAAAGTGATGCTTCTTTTAGAGATGCTCCTTCTAAGACTATGCCTGAATCACCTGCATCCTCCAAAAACATACACAGGGCCAAACTACACGTTACACTTCCTTCATTTTAAAAAAAGAAGAGCGTATTATTTTATTTTCGAGAAAAGCAACATTGGAACCCTGACCCAGAATCTACTCCTGGTCTGGAACCAAGTTGCATCCTATTGACTGCTGCTTGTCCCCCAAGATGCTGTTTGCAGTGGGAAGCAACCTCTGAGGTAAATAGCAGGCTAGGGATGATTTCTGACAGGAAACCAGTACCAGACTGAGATTCAGATACTCAATATCAGGGTTTCCCAAACTTGGGTTTCCAGCTGTTTTTGGACTACAACTCCCATCATCCCTAGCTAGCAGGGGTTAAAAGGTAAAGGTCAAGGACCCCTGGATGGTTCAGTCCAGTCAAAGGCAACTATTAGAAGGCACTCCGGGCCACTGAGGACACCTGAGCCTCGAGCGACAGCAAAGGATCCAGGAGGACCCCCAAGCTACGAACCTGCTCCTTCAGAGAAAACATAACCACATCAAGAGCAGGCGACGTCCCACCCATCTGGTCTAGGACATTTAGCATGGATAGCCACCAAACAGGCATGGAAACATACCTAAACTGCCCACTTTTATATAGAAAACATGTCATGGGGATCTCCAGGACCGCACTCAGCAATGTCAAATGGATATAGGAGACTGAATGCGTAGCATAGATGACATCACTCTATGCACTAAACTGGAACGGAGGATTTCACCAAAGGTGTTGGACTTTATGATCTTCAAATCTCTTCTGGACTCTGTGTGTGTGTGTGTGTGTGTGTGTGTGTGTGTGTGTGTGTACATAATAAAGAATGAACATGTGAGAAAGGAATTCAATTGTATTTTTATATTCAGTAGGACAAAACACACACAAGCCCTAAGAATAGTGTGGAACAGAAATAACAGGTGCAAGGGCATCATCCTATTACCCAGGCGCTGGGCCAAAGAACCGTGTGATTAGTTCTGTGCAGCCAAAGAAGCTCTGGACTTGGGATATTTGAATAGCTTTATGACGTAGTACAGTGACTCGCTTCAAAACAAAAAAAAACAGGCACAAATCCCACTGGGTGTGTCCAACGTTAGGCACGTAAAACGGAGCTCTTTGAATTCCAGCCAGGGTCTCAAGTGATGTAGCCGCACACCAATCCAGCAGCCAGGAACCACAATAATAGGTAAGGCTGAGAAATTACTTTAAATGTATAGTTCTTTTTTCTACACGATCTCCAGTAAAATAAGAGAAAAAGCTCAAAAGGGGCAAAAGAAAGCCATTCCGATTCAACAGGCTTGCATTATTCAAGCGAATAACCCAATACTGTTCCTAAAGAAATTTATCCCCACTGCTACCCACTGTCTCCAAAAATCATACAAGTGTAGAGTTGGGACTCTGAGGGTCATCTAGTCCAACCCCCTGCAATGCAAGAATCTCAACTGAAGCACCTGTGACAGATCAATCCAACCTCTGCTTAAAAACCCCCAAGGAAAAATCTCCACTGCTTCCTAAGAGAGTCTGTTCCACTGTCGAACAGCTCTTACCATCAGAAAGTTCTTCCTGATGTTTAGTCAGAATCTCCTTTCTTGTAACTTGAAGCTATTGGTTTGGGTCCTACTCTCTAGAACAGGAGAAAACAAGCTTCCTCCATCTTCCATGTGGCAGCCCTTGAGATATTTCAAGATGGCTATCATATCTCCTCTCAGGCTCTTTTCCAGGCTTCCTCAACCCTTCCTTTTATCCAACTCCCTCAACCATTCCTCATAAGGCTTGATCATATTCTTCGCTCTGCTCTGCACCAGTTCCAGCTTGTTAATAATATCCTTCTTAAATTGTGGTGCCCATCTTAGTTGAAGTTCAACTAACCCAAGGACTTTTGCTGTGTCGTTAGTCACGTTCTCCAGACTGGTCAGATGGTAAATGCAACCTACTTTTCCTCGTTTCTAGTCAAGGCCCAAATGTGACGCGCAGAGATTTTGCTGACGTCAGGTGCAAAGCCTCCCAATTGTCTCCTACTCTCAAGTCTTTGGATGCCAGAAGAGGTTAGTCATGCTGAGGTTATTTTCACTTCAGCCGCTGTTTGAAAACCGTTCTGGCAACAACGTCAAATCCCCATGACCAACGAAGATGAGTGTAGCATTGTTAGCCTCCCACCTAAAATCCCCTTTTCTAGAAGCTCTCATGTGCATCTAGAAACGGCAAACTACGAGACAAAAACAGAAGGCTTGCCTTTGGGAGAAAGGATGGGCTATCAATTTTAAAATATATGATTACCTTCACAATGGCTATTGGTTTTAATTGGGCTTGCACACAACTAGTCTTTTGTAACCTCTGGTGAGTAAAACCTGCCCGGAGACAAAAAAAAAAGTTCTGCTTCCCTCTTCTCTCTCCTAAAGCAAGACAGGTAAATTTAAGCACAGGGTGGTAAAATATTTTGTGGACTTGTTTGCAACCCAAGGCTGAGTTTTATTTTCAGCCCCTGCAACGCTGACCAGCACAAGCCCACCTAAGCCAATAATAATAATAATAATAATAATAATAATAATAATAATAATAATAATTTTTTTATTTATACCCCGCCCTCCCCAGCCAAGACCGGGCTCAGGGCAGCTAACAACCAATACTAAAAACAAGTTGATTAAAATACAATTTTAAAAAAGATTAAAATACAACATTAAAACATTAGGATGCAGCCTCTTCACAGGAGGAGAAAGGAAAAAGGAAGAGGGGGAGGGAATCAAACTGATTCTAAGCCAAAGGCCAGGTGGAACAAAGGCCAAGTAGCCAAGTAGAAGAAAAAAGTAGGGAAAAGTAGGAAAAGGTAAGAAAAAAGCCAAGTAGAAAAGACAAACAGAGACTTGTGGTTAAAATGATCAGATGCCTGCAAGTGGATCAGCTAGGCTAGATCAGCTATGGGGTGAGGAGGCATATTTGTCCTTTTAAAGGGTTACTCATCTATACAGCTATTTTTGCCTTTTCCAAAGCAGGCTAAATACACTTAAGCTCCACAAATTCATGCCACTCCCAGCTGCAATCCTAGACTCACTTATCTTACTTCTAACATGTACACATGTATATAGGGTTCCACTTTCAGTTTCTCACAGCTCATGCTGGGGTTTATGAGGCGATATGCTTTATTATCCTTCTCGAGACCCTGGCAACTTTATCAACTGTCTCCATACCAGGAATGCTTTAAGACCCAATGTGCACACAAAAAAACAACAAAAACCCCAACCACGATTAAGCAGCGCACTGCAGCTTCATTTGCTTGCAATATTCTCCCCCTTTGTACCGAAAACTTTTGCACAGAAAAGGCAGCTGCTCTGTATTCTGGCCACTGTACTTCTCATGAAACTTTGCAGCTTACTCTCCCCCTTTAAAATACGCCGAAATAAAACAAAACGTGAGTGTTAAAAGTCCCAGGACTGTAATGGAAGAGTGCACTGCGGAATTCCCCTGGCTACATTGAACTCGGCCCAAGCAAGGCAAATTTGCAATAATCCCCAAGGCCATACTTTTAAACGGCAGTGAAGCATTAGACACACCTAGCGCCAGTTCACACACACAAAAGAAGCAGGCCTGAAACTGCTGCCAAAATAAAACACACAGAGAGAGCATGAATTCACAGTAGCCTTGGAAGTACTCTGCAGCTAAATATGGATGGTTTGGGATTTTTGAAGCCCATGTTTCCAAAAGTCTTTTCTATCCAGTCTCTGCATCAATGTGCATTCTTTTTTCTTCTTTGTTTTAAAAAGAAGGTAGTATGTATGTTTTTTGGAAACATACTCCGAAATAAGCCTGCCTAATTAGGTGTTGGGACACAGGTCGCGCTGTGGGTTAAACCACAGAGCCTAGGACTTGCCAATCAGAAAGTCGGCGGTTCGAATCCCCGCGACGGGGTGAGCTCCCGTTGCTCGGTCCCTGCTCCTGCCAACATAGCAGTTCAAAAGCATGTCAAGTAGTGCTTGCAAAAAGTGCAAGTAGATAAATAGGTACCGCTCCGGTAGGAAGGTAAACGGTGCTCTGGTTCGCCAGAAGCGGCTTAGTCATGCTGGCCACATGACCTGGAAGCTGTACGCCTTTCCCTCGGCCAATAAAGTGAGATGAGCGCCGCAACCCCAGAGTCGGCCACGACTAGACCTAATGGTCAGGGGTCCCTTTACCTTTACCTTTAATTAGGTGTTAAGTTCATCCCAGAAGGCCTTTCTCTGGTTTTCTGCCGCTGGAAATCAGAGATGGGGCACCACACACAAAATGGCCCTACGTTTACAATTCTTTGTCCATAAGGCTTGCTGGGCACACTCCCCTTTGCCAGCAACTGTCTAGGAAGATTGGCTACTTTTCTAGATTTTACTGATAGCTATAAGCAAGAATAATCCAGTTCAATTAAATATAGAATAACTGCATAAGAATATAAATCATTAGCAGAAAGTCAGATGATTATATAATAATTAAAACTGAACGGATACAAAATCAAATTTGGTAATATTTGTAGCAATCATTTAACCACACAATGTCTGCAAGTTGTTTTCTTCTGCCAGAGAACAAAAATAAAATATAATTACATTTTTAAAAGCATATTTAGAAGACTATATAGAACACAGAAAACATTCCTAATAAGTATCTTAATTGTCACTTGAGTGATCCAAATCATTTTGCACTTATGTAAGTTTTTTTGGGGGGGTGGAATTTGCTGTATTTGATTTAAATGCTTATTTGAGTGTTTGCTTTCATGTTTTATGATAAGTGATAAAAAGTTTAAAAGCAAACATGAAAAGTCATTCTTACCAGAACAAAGTACTCTTTGAAGAAACAAAAACCTCTTACCACATTTCACAGATGACACCATTCACTGTCATCTGTGAAATTACAGGAAAACTATTGTGCATATTGTCAAGAATTATGCAAGAGAACAATTCAAATTAAAGCCAAACTACGGTTTGTCACCTCTGTATTGCAAAAGCTACCATTAAAACTTGACTTAAGTTTTTTGGGTTTTTAACCCAGTAAATGTTAATTAAACACAGCTCAGTGGCTTATTAGTGTTTCTACTCACACAGTATGTTACATCCAAACAACAGACTTTGCACATAGAATCTTACGATTAGGAAGGGACCCTGAGGATCATCTAGTCCAACCCTCTGGAATGCAGGAATATGCAGCCATCCCAGACGGGGATTGAACCTGCAGCCTTGGTGTTCTCAGCACCATGCTCTAACCAATTGAGCTATATGGAATTCTAAGCTCAGAGACAACGCACAATTTTCACAAAACTTTATTGTTTACTCAGTTGGCAGTCATTTGCTGCTGAAGGCAATATGGGGCCATTTTTAAAAAGCAAAGTTGGTGCCAGATGTTTAAATTATAAAAAAGGTCAAAAAAAATTCTTACAAATAGAGATGGTCAGACTCATTTTAGAAAGAAATTCTGAAAACCCTATGAACCATGTGAGCTCATCAATTGCAAGAAAAGCATAAAACTATTCCCTGAGTTCCTGTACTATTTATCATGCTTACAGAGACTGTGTTGGGTGACTCAGACTCTTGCCACTGTAATCTTAGAATTACTCAACCCCATTGGACTGGTCATGTTGTGTGGATGCCTGATTATCATCTTCCAAAGCAACTACTCTATTCCAAACTTAAAAATGGGAAGCATAATGCTGGTAGTCAACAAAAGAGGTTCAAAGACACTTTCAATGCAAATCTTTAAAAATGTAGTATAGACACCGACAATTGGGACACACTGGCCTGCGAGCGCTCCAATTGGAGAACAGCCAAAGGTGTCATGGACTCTGAAGACACTCGAACTCAAGACGAAAGGGAGAAACATGCTAAGAGGAAGGCATGCTTGGCAAACCCTCGTCATGATAGACTCCCACCCGGAAACCTATGTCCCCACTGTGGAAGGATGTGTGGATCCAGAATTGGCCTCCACATTCACCTATGGACTCACTGTTAAAACCATGTTCGTGGAAGACAATCTTACTCAGCTACGAGTGATCACAGAAGAAGAAGAAGAAGAAGAAGAAGAAGAAGAAGAAGAAGAAGAAGAAGAAGAAGAAGAAGACGAAGAAGAGAAGAATTACTACTCTGGGGTTGTTTAACACTCACAAGCCATGACACAGCATACCAGGCTTCCACACTGGGGCCCAAACTCAGGACAGGTCCATCATCCAATCACTTTCTTGACATTCAGGGGGGTTCTACCAAGAGTTGTAAAGGCTGTACTTTCCTTTTTTCCAGTGGCTTTCCAACCTGTTCACTTCTCCACTGTACAACAGACAAGGCCATGGGTTTTCAAATAGCTGAGGCTTCCATGGGATTACCCAATAACTTCTGAACACCCAGAAGGGGGGAAAAATCAAAGAGCTATTTAAAAGTAGTATTTATTTCAGCAGATGAAACCAAAATCCCCTCTTGAGCATATAAAAACAAAACAGAAAACAGTTATCTTGTCTCACAAGTTCACCAGCTTAGTTACCACATAACTTAATCTAGAACAACACTGCAATCCTATCGATCGCAACGTAGAACAACTGTGTACAAGTCTACTTAGAAGCTCATTCAGTGGGATTTACTCCTAGGAAAATGGTTACAGGACTGAAGCCTATGAATCACAGCAGATATACTTTGCCTAGTCCACGTTGCAAAGCAAGCACCCTTGTCTTGGAGGAAAAAGAAATGCATGCAGTTTGAGATTCCAGAGATTTATAAATGGAACCTTTCCAGGCACTGAAGGCTACTTTCTCATTAAGTTCTTAGAAGTGGTAGTATGATTCCTCATTCCACTCCCCACCAGATTTCCTTTTTCAACTAACGTTCAACATGCCATGGCCACAGAGCATGCCCAGTCACAATCAGGTTGCTTTGGTTCAAGTTCTGTCATCGCTCATAACCTGGTGTTAGGAATAATGAAATCTATTACAGTGTGAGAGACAGAAACAATTCACACACCTGCCACCCTATCCAGCTCTAAATCCCAGAGAGAGGGGGGGGGAGAGGAGATTATTTTCCCCCTTGCATGCATAGAAGCTGAATTGGACCAACTTCAGAGCCAATTCACTGCTCATTTTGCTACGCAGGTTTCTACAAACTGCAATCATTCTTCAGATCCATTTGCCTGTGCAAGTAAAAGCTATTTTCCTATAATTATCCTACTTTATGGACTATTAGCAACTGACGGGCACCTTTCATTACCCCTGGAATCGCTATCATGTTTGGCAGATAGCAAACACTATAGTCATCCCCAATTACATTTCTGGTTTTCCCATTATTTTGTTTCTTGAAAGCACAACCGATGTTCACAGCATTTCACATTGTACTTGAATTTGATTTAAAAGGGCGAAATAAATATTTTTCATGCAGTTCTATAAGAAAAAAAGGATTCATGGAATCAATGGTTCTTGAGCATATATTTTATACTGTTGTTGTTGTTGTTGTTGCTAAACTGTTTGTCACCCAAAGGTCTCCTAGAGACTATAAGGGAAGGTGAAAGGGAGTGTGTCACACAACATATCAATATATTGTCTAACACAACATTTTGGTGAGGAGAGACACCCACCATATAGATAATGGCAAACACTCAAATAATAAACAAAGTATACTCCCACCCACTAATTAGCAGATAAGCAAGTATTTGAGTCTCTCATTTCTTTTAGTGTGCCTCTACATCAGAAAGCATTCAAGAGAAAAGGCACTGGAGCTTAGCCAAAGGTTGCTTTTAAAGAGAGACAGACAGACAGAGACAGTCAGACATAATAAAACAATATGTGTGTGTGTGTGTGTGTGTGTGTGTGTGTGTGTGTGTGTGTGTCAATAACTACCAATAGTCAAGAATTTAAAACAAACCCTTGGTAGTTTAACAGGGCAGCTTCATAACCCTTGGTTTCAACTTGGCTTGTGATGAAATTTGCAAGAGTTTGCTTTAATCTATCATGGACCCCAGCAACACTAAGCCAGGACGAAAGTATAACAAAACTCTGCTAAAGTCCTATTCACAGTCGCAGAGACTGGAGAGGGGAAAATGTACAAACTCAACCCTTTGTCAGGCTCATTCACACTCCTTCAAAAACGTTACACCACAGTTTGGTGTTATGCATGAACCCGGCTAACTGTATATTTTCTAATATTTTCTGTTTGTGCTATGATATAATTCTCAATCTGACTTTTTACTGCATTTTTTTTTTCAAAAACTGAATAAGTACAAGGTGGGGTTTTTTGGTTTTTTAAAAAAGGAATTAACCATGCGCATGCATACCTCCATCGTTGTTGTTTGTTTGTTTGTTTGTTTGTTTGCTGGTTTTTTGGTGGTGAAAGTAAAAAAACATGCATGTTTTTCTATGGCAAGCAAAAGCAGAAGAAATCCTACCAGACTATTCCCCTAACACTGGTGGTATTCAATCAAGCATGTATCCCTCCAATGCGATTCCATGGGTGTGGAGTTACAGGAAATGCCAAAAAAATCAATGCTGGAAGCAAATATTAAACCCAGTGAAAAGAGGCATAAAATATTCCTAAGCACAAATGCTGTATTTAGTTGCATATTGGAAGCCAATCTTTGCCCAGGGCCATAATACATAACTGGCATGCAGAAGATTTCAGGTTCAGGCTCTGACATCTTCAGTTAGAAAGGATCTCTAGCAGCAGGCATGGAAAAGGTCTTGGCCAAGACCAAAATCTTGGAAAGCCTCTGTCAATTGGAGCAGAAATTACTCAGATAAAGATGGAGCAATGGTCTGGCTCCGTTAGAGCTTTCTATATTTAAAGCAATTCAATGCAACAAAATGTAGGCTTAAGGAATCTTGGACTCTGGTCCAGAAAAGCTTATGCTCCCAAAAATTATATTAGTCTGAGACGCATCAAGAGACTTTGGGCTGACTCCTCCAGACTTAGTCAGCTGAATGTAGGACCTTTCGAAATGTATGGGACCAGTTAGGAGAAGCCATGAGTAAGTTCTCCTTGATTTCAATGGGAACTAAGTGCAACAATCTTAGCCTGCATCCAAGCCCTTTGCTGTTTTTGCTGTAAAGGACATTCTAAAGAAGATTTCCTCTTCATCAGTGCAGCAATAATTGTTCCCCTGGATTTTAATGTAGCATGGATATCATTATTATTAATTAAATTTGTATACCACCGTTCATCCGTAGATCTCAGGGCGGTTCACAACTTAAAAAGACAAGTTAAAATAACACATTCCACATAATAAAAACAAGAACAAAAATAAACCAATAATCCCCTCAACCCACTCGCCCCAACATTATAATCAAAAGCTCTGTACAGTGGTACCTCGGGTTACAGGTGCTTCAGGTTACAGACTCCGCTAACCCAGAAATAGTACCTCGGGTTAAGAACTTTACCTCAGGATGAGAACAGAAATTGCACAGTGGCAGCGGGAGGCCCCATTAGCTAAAGTGTTGCCTCAGGTTAAGAACAGTTTCAGGTTAAGAACGGACCTCCAGAACGAATTAAGTTCTTAACCCGAGGTACCACTGTAATAGTTTTAAAATGAAATATGGATATGGTCCAGTGCTATTTTTCTAGAAAAAGAGGTGCCAGAACTCACCATGAACGCCTCCCTTGTTCTCTTATAATGGTAATGGCATCCACCTGAGAGGGGCCAGAACTGAGTTCCAGTAAGTTCCAGTTGAAAAAAAGCCCAGGATACAGTGAGCACAAGCCAACAGGAGTGACCAACATGGTGTGGCCTCAATGCAACCCCCCTGATGGTGGAGTCACCTGAACAGGACAGTGGGAAAGGTCAGGGTCGTGCAGGCACTATGGCAGAGCCAATCTGGTTCTTCCACTGCTGCGCCTATGCTGCTCCCCACCGTTATCCCACCTCCCCGTTTCAGAAGGAAGAAGCAATGCCACTACAGTGGTACCTCAGGTTAAGAACTTAATTCGTTCTAGAGGTCCTTTCTGAACCTGAAACTGTTCTTAACCTGAGACACCACTTTAGCTAATGGGGCCTCCTGCTGCTGCTGCTGCGCCGCCGCTGCACGATTTCTGTTCTCATCCGGAAACAAAGTTCTTAACCCAGGGTAATATTTCTGGATTAGCAGAGTCTGTAACCTGAAGCGTATGTAACCTGAAGAGTATGTAACCCGAGATACCACTTTATTGGGGGGGTGGGTATTCTCCCGACATCTGGGAGGTCCACAGGTTCCCTAATAGGCCAGTTATATTTTTCTCAACCGTCCAAGAATCCTTTCATGACTCTTATTCTTTAGAAGCTTTTGCTAACATGGCACTAACTAATTCCACTCCATTGTTTCAATAGCCACACGGCTCAGTGGGAAAAATAGGGTGAGGAACTGGGATAGAAAAGCTAGGAGCCAAATGGCTTCTGGGGCCCAGGTTGTAGATGCCAAAACAGAATGCCTAGTCGCCATGGAAGGGGTGTTGTCGGCAACATTATTTGTTTATTATTTTGATAAGCATGAACTAATACGCAATTCACATAAGTGACACATTGTTAATATCAGGTTTTTATCAGAAATTGTTAATACGTGTTTAATTTGGTGTTTACAATAAAAATATTGGTACCATACTTCAGTTTTCAAAACACTCAACTTTTTATTGTTAAACTCCTTAACATATTGTCTATCCTTAACATGTACTTCGGGGATTCAAAGCACATACATTTCAGTAATCCCTGAGTGTCACTCAGGTGCAAAAAATGGCACCTTGACTTCTTGTGGCGCTCACAAATGGATAATCTTTAGGCGCAAAATGCGCCTGGCGCCCTGCTAATTTCGAACCCTGGAAAGGAACCACACATTCAAAGGTTTTGTGTATGAGCTCAGCGGAGTAACAGTGGGGTAAAGTTGCCATCAGCAGAAATGCCCTCCCATTTTTACTGCGCCATTTGCAGGCAGCAAAAATCAGGGATGGTTCTGTCAGTTTGGGAGGGGGGGAAGAAAACAAAATGGAATTTGAGGGTTGGGACCTGTTCCATTCAGCAGTTGCTAGTCACCCTCTGAAACCCAAAACCTCTGCCCAATACATCGTGACACTGTCAGTCAACAGCTACTTCTACCAGGCTGCTGCAGCAGCAGAAAGGGCAAAAGGGGCGAGTGGTTTTGCACCCTTGTTCATCGACAGTCTGCCACTGCCAACACCCAAACACACACAATTCAGGGGGAAACTACATGCCATGGTGAAGCTTACAACATAATGGCACGGCTTAGTTTTGCCCGACAGGTGGTGCGTTTTTGCAAACTTGCAAATTCAGACATTCGTTCTTTTAGAAGCTATATGGGAGAAATGAGGTGGGGGAGGGCACATGGCAAAACTTATACCAAGTGGAAACACTCTTAAGTGTGTCATATGGATTTATTATAACAAATGGGTCACAGTCAAAGTGTGTTAGGCTTGTGTGCAGGAACATCTGTTGCTAATAACACTGAGGAAATGTATTTTATAAAAAGTTTTTATACATATAAAAAAAATTGGCAGCAGATGGAGCCAGTTCACATGACCATTGGGCATATGGTAGCTACTGGAAATCCACTTGAAAAACCTATGCATGCCAGCAATCTTACATATAGTTAATCTTGCATACATCTTATGGAAATCTATGTAACTAAAGCCAGATTCCTACGTTGTTGGAACAGCGTGGTTTCTGCTCCCAGCGCTGCTCCGGTAACATAAAAACATAGAAACCACATGGGAGAGGATTGTGCAAGAAGAAGCATGCTAATATCAGGGGGAGGAGTGTTATGAAACGAACCGTACGGTGTATATATTAGTATGTGCATTCCAAAGCCCTAAAATCTCGTAACTTCAAGAGAGGGGTGATTGACGGGCCTGCGTTGATAACATTGCTGAAGTTATTATGGAGACATAAGAATAATTATGAGAAGAAACACTCCTTTCAAGTTAATATTTCCAAAAGCAACTCATTGAATCGGGGCTAAACGTATGCCACAATTCCAACAGAGCACAAAAATGTGTGGTGCTGGGGTAAAGAATTCCTCTTCCTGACAAATCCAGCTTTCATGTTTTTAAAGCATTTCTCATCCTTCTGGCTGAAAATACAGGTTTGTATGCATGTAAGTATTGCCTGCTGAATTCTCACAAGTTTAGAGAGACAGAAATCTGAACAAGGTTTCCAGTAACCGGGGCAAGGCTTCATTGCCCATCCCCGTGGATTAGCAAAAGCAGAATAAATTAGAGAGGAATTAAAGTGACGTAATGCAGTCTTTCCTGATGCGTTTTTCCAAAGTACAGAATTAGATGGAGTACAGGCTCTATGAATCTTACCCTTCCCCACGCTTACATAGACAGCCTTCCAGGTCATGTGGCCAGCATGACTAAACCGCTTATGGTGCAATGGAACACCGTGATGGAAACCAGAGCGCACGGAAGCGCCATTGACCTTCCCGCTGCAGTGGTACCTATTTATGTACTTGCACTGGCATGCTTTTGAACTACTAGGTTGGCAGGAGCTGGGACAGAGCAATGGGAGCTCACCCCGTCGTGGGGATTCGAACCACCGACCTTCCGATCAGCAAGCCCAAGAGGCTCAGTGGTTTAGACCACAGTGCCACTCGGCCCCCACCCAAAGATTACAGGAAGGTTCACAACATAAGATGATCCATGTATAACTCCAATGCTGATCTATGAAACTGAGAACTACTACAACAGCTATTTCCAGACCATATTTACAGTGCTCTTCCTGATTTTATACCTCCCATAAGCTATGTTTGTGGCCTTCTTAACAAGCCCTACAGGAATTAGACGAAAACAAATGTTTTAGGGATGTATCCTGTGACACCACTCGACTGTTCTTGGGCCCACAAGAGCTAAACAGTCAAGCTGCATCTGGCAAACACTGCTGGCTCGCACACATGAGAAATCCCGCCTGCGAAATCTGGCAGAAGCAAAACCAAATCTTTGTGTTACTTCAGAGAGGAAAGCATTTCTTTTATCTGCTGCAAAATGCAAGCCATAAATCTCCTTTCTGTGTTTTGTTGCCCTGTTTCCAGTTCACACGAAATTGCACTCTTCCGCTCGATAGCTTCACTTCATTTGCTGCCTTGATTTTATTTTAAGAATCTCGAGTCTTGACCCGTCCTTAGAAGATAAAACCCCTGACCCAGTGCAGAGTTATGTGTATCCTCATCAGGGTCTCAGAGGCTGCCTTCCATCCTGCAGCTCCTTTTGCCAAACTCCCCAACCTGCTTTCTAAGCTTGGGAGAATGTAGATCATTATTCAGCGGTTTTGTGCGGGAAGCTGCCAGCCAAGAAAGCATACATTCGTATGTATACAGGAATCTCATGAATGTCCACTGCTATACTGCAGCTAGTGCAACTATATGTGATCTTTTAGGCCCAGATTTAGAGAAACTATTGAAATGCACCCATTTCAAACCAATCTTAATCCATCTCTTGTGGGAAGGGCATGTTCCTGCCCAGTGGTGTAGCGTGGGTTGTCAGCACCCGGGGCAAGGCAAGTAATTTGTGCCCCCTAACCTGTGGATTTGCGCCCCCTAACCCGTGGATTTGCGTCCCCTAACCCATGGATTTGCCCTAACCCCAGATGTTGCGCCCGGTGCGGCCCGCCCCCCCTGCACCCTCCACGCTACGCCACTGTTCCTGCCCAACCACGCAGCTATACTAGGATCTCTGTTTTCTCCATTATTTTCTACATGCGTCTCTTGTTTTTGACCTGGGAAAGAAAAGAAAAATGGGATTATCCCACTACACCTTTCCAACCTTTGTGGGTTACATCTCAATCCTGGCTGTGACTTCCCTTGCTGGTTACAAAAATACATTTTTTCCCACTATATAAGTGGGAAGAATACTAGCATTTAGAAATAGATGAGACTGTCAATTTTTGCTTCTCTCCATGTCTCGCTTTCCAATCCTAAATCCAGTTTGCCAGATTTCTGCATCAGTTTCCTTAAAAAAAAGTCCGCATGAAAACAGTCAGCATTTTAGTGCACAGTTTTGTACACAGTTTTGCTTTCTCTTCCTCTTTTTGCAAGCAAAGCATATAATGGTTTTTTGTATGTTATTTTCACCAACAAGCACTTTTCTGCACACTTCCCTCTAATATATGCACCTTTTTGGGTGAAGAAATGCATCACAAAATTCTCATTACTACCATTCTTACTATTGACACATTTTGCTTTGTAGCACACTTCATTTTAAATAGAAAGACATTCTAGTTCAATCCTGTTCAAAAAGTAACTAGTTTCAGTTTGTCTTTTACAAGACGAAACAGCTGAGTTCAAAGTTCATTCAGATGAACCTTTTGATTCAAAAAAAGGTTCACCCTCGGCCATTTTTAACCAGTAGCCATATCATTACAAGCTGCTGCGCTGAAGTATAGGATCCAAAAATAAACCGGTGGGCAAATATAAGTAAGAACATGCATGAAGGACAGAATGTCAGCAGATGAAGCTTTCCTCATAATTTTATTTCCACATTATAGAAGACTTACCCTGCTTAATTTGTGCCAGCCACACAGCTGTTAAAGGCACAAGGCATCATGTGTTGTTTTCCCAATACAGTGGTACCTCGAGTTACATATGCTTCAGGTTACATACGCTTCAGGTTACAGACTCCGCTAACCCAGAAATAGTGCTTCAGGTTAAGAACTTTGCTTCAGGATGAGAACAGAAATTGTGCAGCGGCGGCGCAGCGGCAGCAGGAGGCCCCTTTAACTAAAGTGGTACCTCAGGTTAAGAACAGTTTCAGGTTAAGTACGGACCTCCGGAACGAATTAAGTACTCAACCCGAGGTACCACTGTACCCATTTCTCACTGTTAAGTTGTTCTTGTTGAAGAGGGTGAATCTCTTCAGCAAGGAAGATACAGGAAATGCCTCACATTCCTTCCATCTGACCGCTAAGCAACGGTGATTGGGTGACTAAGCATCCCCAGCAGGATTGGCGCTGATGCCCCCCCACCCCACCCACGACCTTGTGCTCTTCCACCACTGCAGCCACACACCCTGGCATGCTGGGGCTTCCTGGTCGTGGGGACCTGGCTGCAGCTCTAGGAGGCATGACCATGCCAGGGGAGGCCATGGTAAAGCAAGAGTTTGGGGCAACCCAACAAGCTAAGCTACTCTACCTTAACAGCTACCAGAAGAATAATAAGGAGATAAGGAATAAATAGGCTGCGTAATTTTACATGCATACTAAAGAAAAGGGGGGGGGACGTGATTTTCACAGCACTCGGGAACAAAAACACAAAGCTTTGTGAAGAAGTATTTCAAAGCATGGAGGATTCTGGGAAAATGTGGCATCCACTACAAAATGGTGGAATCTATTGCTTCATTATGTGACAAAGCACAGAGCCTTGGAGGGCTGGTCCCCATCTCGCGTATTATTTTCTTTCTGGGAGAGCAACAGAAAAAGCAGCCAAGTTATACTGTCCCAGAGGTTACTCATTACGTCACTGCAAGGCAGCAAAATTGGACTTGTCAACTGACCGACCACCTCTATATCCCACTTGAAGATCAAGATTATTTAGAAGAACTTGAAAGTCTCCGGATCAAAAGGTCCATTAATTATTTGAAAGCAGATCTTCTACCCAAGCCAATTCAAACAAAACCACACTCTTGGAACCGTAATCCACTCAAGCAGGCACATTCCACAAGGGGAAGAAATGTCAGTACACATTCTGCCATTTCTCCTACTTGTTTTCGCATTTCAAACCGGTCCCCATTTGTCTGAAGAAACAAGCGCTTTGTTGTTGCCAAAGAATTACACAAGTTGCTATTATTCCAACTAGTTAACCAAATTATCAGCACAAACTTCAAAACTGTGGCATGCAGGCTACTCATAGCAAAAAGGTCAAAGAGCACATCAGGCTCTTAATTGGGAATGGGGATATTATTCAACACTGTACTACAGTGGAAGCTTTTTGCCATCATATATTCACAAACTTTCTGCAGACGTAAAATCTAGAAACAAGCCTATATATATATATATATATATATATATATATATATATATATACACATATATCAAGCAAGCAGAAATGTTCCCAAGAAACTGATGTCATATATCTCCCTTCCTGTAGTGCACAGAACTTGAAGTACATGAAGAATAGATCAGAATTCATGACATCTTGGGTATCAGGCCAAGTTAAATGGCAGCACAGCTAGCTAAACCTTTAATATTAATTGGAAAAACAGGAAAGGTCACAAGGACTTTGATGGGAACAGAATGTTTGATTGGGTAAGATATGAACATATAAGGTAATACCTTCTTTTTGTATAAACAGAATCAGTTTTAAAATTGTGCTTGGAGTCATTTGCTTATTTGGTATATTTCTGAAAGTGTCCTGCATTTTGTATTTTTCTATTAAATTAAAAGAAGAAAAGATTAAAAGGGGATTTCAGCCACCTTCTTCTGCTTATTCAATCCAGTGGCTTTGACATGGCCGTCTGTTATGGACGCTTTAGTTGAGATTCCTGCATTGCAGGGGGTTGGACTAGATGACCCTCGGGGTCCCGTCCAACTCCAAGGTTCTATGATTCTATGACATCCGCCCAGGTGAATCACAGAATCAGAGGTGCAGAGTTGGAAGGGACCCTGAGGATCGTCTAGACCAGCCTTTCTCAACCTGTGGGTCCCTAGATGTTGTTGAACTACAACTCCCATCACCCCTAGCTAGCAAAGCCAGAGCTCAGGGCTGATGGGAGTTGTAGTCCAACAACATTTGGGGACCCACAGGTTGAGAACTGCTGATCTAGACCATCACCCTGCAATGAAGGAATATGCAGCTGTCCCATAAGGGAATCGAACCTGCAACCATGGCACTATCAGCACCATGCTCTAGCCAACTGAGCTATATATCAAGTTCATTATTAATGTCAAAACCAGTATCATCCTTGCTGTTCAGTCCAAGGAAATGAGGTTTAAATATTCAAGCATTGTTTCTGACATCACTTTGATTCCAGATATACTAGGAATCCATTTGCATTCTTTCACATTCCCTCTCTCTCTCTCTCTCTCTCTCTCTCTCTCTCTCTCTCTCTCTCTCTCTTTCCCTGTAAGATTTTAAGTTGGGGTAGGGATAAAGCACTTGAAGGAGTGGTAACCAATATCTTGTATATCTGTCACACAGTTAGCTCCATTCTCTTCATAATCAACAGTTGCTAGCACAAAGCTACCTTGTGCGAGTGTTTCTTGAACTTCTCAGATTTCGGTTCGGTCGCACAAAGAACCTTCACTGCTAGCATTTTCCCAAGGCTCCAGCCAAATGTTAATTTTACCTGCTTGTTTCCCATTTTTGGAACCCGTGTTCTGCTCCTAACCTCTATCATAGTAGTACTATTGTTTCCAGTTATTATTTGAAGAGGTAAGACAAGCCACCAATATGATTTATTTAGCAAACTCGGGAGCCAAGGGGGCAAGATATTAGAGTGCTCTCTCACTCAAAAACTGAAGTCGGTGCCAGCGTGAAAGCTGGCTAGCTTACTCCTTCACAAGCATGCTGGAATAAACATAGATATATGCTTTTTAGGAGAAATCACATTCCCAGAGTAAGCCTTGTCTCACAACTCATAGAGGTCTAGCCCAATCCCAACAATTCAAATACTGGGTCAACACTCAATAAATATCTTATGTGTGTAAAAACGTAATGCTACCACTGGCCGGCCCCACTGAAGGATTTGAAGTGCCCCATCACATTCCTGTATTTGCATGGTCAATACGGGGAAGAGGAGCAAAAGAGAAGGCTAGTTGAACGAGAGCAGTGGCTGTGGCATGGGAGCGAGGAGGAAAGGACACTGAGACAGGGAAGGTAATAGTTTAAAATGGTGGCAGAAGTTTGAGGAAAGCAGTGATGGAGGAAAACAGTGGTTTCAAACAACAGTGGACATCTGAATAAAGCAAGGACAGGGAGAAACTGAGAGGGCGGATTGGTGGTTTTAAGCAATGGCAGAAGTTTGAGTAAACCAGGGTTGGAGAAAGGCTGAGAAGAAAAACATGGCAGTTTAAACCAGGGGTAGGCAACCTAACGCCCAGGGGCTGGATGTGGCCCAATCGCCTTCTTAATCCGGCCCACGGACGGTCTGGGAATCAGCATGTTTTTACATGAGTAGAATGTGTCCTTCTATTTAAAATGCATCTCTGGGTTATTTGTGGGGCCTGCCTGGTGTTTTTACATGAACAGAATGTGTGCTTTTATTTAAAATGCATCTCTGGGTTATTTGAGGGCATATGAATTTGTTCATTTCCCCCCCCAAAATATAGTCCGGCCCCCCACACGGTCTGAGGGACGGTGGACCGGCCCACGGCTGAAAAAGGTTGCTGACCCCTGGTTTAAACAGAAGCACATATCTATGCAGAGTTTTGAGTAGAGAGAGTTGGGGAACTATATGTTGTTTTAAAATAAACTTGGGTTACAGCATATTTTAGGGGGCGAAATATGCACCCCATGATCTGCTCCTAGCTAGAATTCCGTTTTTCTTTTGTCTACATTTTCATCACTGCGAAACCTGCTGGATACATAACAGAACAGAATCAAAAGGCCCCTCGAATCTTAGAATCATGGAATCATACAAAAGTAGACTTGGAAGAGACTCTGAGGGTCATCTAGTCTAAACCCCCTGCAATGCAGGAGTGTCAATTAAAGCATCCAAGACAGATGGCTATCCAACCTCTGCTTAAAAACCTCTAGTGAAGGAGAGCCCATCACCTCCTGAAGGAGAACATTCCACTGTCAAACAGCTCTTACTGTCAAAACGTTCTTCCTGATGTTTAGTGAGAATCTCCTTTCTTGGAACTTCAAGCTATTGGTTTGGGTGCTGCCCAGCTGAGCAGGAGAAAACAAGCTTCCTCCATCTTCTATGTGACAACCCTTTAGATATTTGAAGGTGACTATCATATCTCCTCTCTGTCTCCTCTTTTCCAGGATAAACATACCGAACTTCCTGAACAGTTCCTTATAGGGCTTGGTTGCCAGACCCTTGATCATCTTGGTTGCCTTCCTCTGCACATTTTCCAGCTTGTCAATATCCTTCTTAAACTGTGGTGCCCAGAGCAGGATACAGTGCTCCAGGTGGGGTCTGACCAAGGCAGAATAGAGTGGGACTCTGCCAACAAAGGTCCGTATAGTTGAAGCTATGGTTTTCCCAGTAGTGATGTATGGAAGTGACAGCTGGACCATAAAGAAGGCTGATCGCCAAAGAATTGATGCTTTTCAATTATGGTGCTGGAGGAGACTCTTGAGAGTCCCATGGACTGCAAGAAGATCAAACCTCTCCATTCTGAAGGAAATCAGCCCTGAGTGCTCACTGGAAGGACAGATCGTGAAGCTGAGGCTCCAATACTTTGGCCACCTCATGAGAAGAGAAGACTCCCTGGAAAAGACCCTGAGGTTGGGGACGACAGAGGACGAGATGGTTGGACAGTGTTCTCGAAGCTACCAGCATGAGTTTGACCAAACTGCGGGAGGCAGTGGAAGACAGGAACGCCTGGCGTGCTCTGGTCCATGGGGTCACAAAAAGTCGGACACGACTAAACGACTAAACAACAATGACAACATTACTTCCTTGTTCCTGTGCATCTGTTGATGCAGCCTAGAATAGCATTGCTTTTTACAGCATCTTTTTTCCTGGAAGGCTGAAGAAAGGGTGAAAGGTGAGAGAAAGCAAGAGGCATACTTCTTATTTTCTTATTTTATTTATATCCCGCCCTCCCCAGCCCCAGCATACTTAAAGCAAGAACAGGACCCTATTCCAAATCTACTACCGCAAACTGTAGATTACAGCAAAATCCAAATGACTGCTGCATTGTGTCACATTAACATATTGAGGGTGTTTTAAGAGTATGACATTGACTTTTACTAGCTCCACCTCTTTAATAAGCCCAGCACCTTATTGAACCACTGAAACAGACACAGAGCAGATCTGCACCATGATAGGAAACAGATCTGAAATGCCATCGAGACAAGGAACAGACCTCAGCCATCTCTATACAAATCTTTAGTTCAGATTCTTTATAAACAGGCTCATTCTGATCTATTAAGTTTCACATTCCAAATTCCAGCCAGGGAATCCAGACAATTTAATTGATTGCGTCTTGGTATTCTCCCACTCCAAATGGCAAAAAACAAAACAAAAACACAAAAAACATTTCTACAGCTCCTTACCCACCTCAAACTTTCCCAATCAAAAGAAGTTAAACAATGGCAATCATCAAACAAATAAAAGTCTGTAACTAGATTCCCTAAAACAGGTGCAAAAATGCAGCTCGATTTCAAGACAAGGTACATGTTTTTAAAGAGAGGAATTATGTGAGGAGGGATATCTTATAAGGCATTCTAAACTGGTGATACATCTGTAGTCAATTAATGTCAAAACCATCCCACTCACATTGCTTTAACACCGAAACGAATTGAGGGGTGTCCTTCAGTCTCAAAACAAGAATAGTGAGCTAAAAATGTTTACTTTAAGATTCCAAAGATACAAATATCCCTTCAATAAATCACCAGTGTAATAAATTCCAAAGAAAGCTGGTGTGTTGCTATATGCTGTCAGGGGATGACGGAAGGTAGACAACCATTACCGTTATAAATAAATTGGGTTCCATACAAACTCTAAATTAAGCCATTCACAAAACTTTCCTATCTTTTAGCTAATGTGTGCCTAACTACTCGATATCAGAAGAGTGTTTCAGGAAGAGTGAAGATAAGTTATGGGTTTGTAAGGACCAGGTGATCTGTGTGTTTTTCCTTACCTGACCATTCTGAAAATGACATGTATCTACAGTTACCTATGGTAACTTGAATTACACAACCAGTTGAATGCAGCCACTAAAATTGTGGGGTTGATGATGAGGACCTAGTTACATCTGCAGGCGCATCACTGAACGTGGAGCTGCAGAATGTATGAAGGAACTCCACTGAAAAGCACTGCGCTTGAGGCAAGCAGGCTGAAAGGCAGAGTTCATTGATTCAGATTTTGGTCAGGGGTCTAGTGGCTTGCATTCTAATATCCTAGCAGGGCCCATAAGGCAAGGGCCTCAGGTGGCAGGATCCATAGGGGCAGCAGATCGCGGTGTAGATATTTACTTCCCCCTTGCTCCTGATGTAGGTTTTCACTCACCCCTTTTTCTACGGCAGGGAGGGAAGGCGCCATTTTGTTCGGGTGCCTCAGGTGCCAAAATGTCTTGTGCCGGCCCTTTTGACTAGCTAGTGAATACCATAATTGGTGCATTTGCAACCACGATAGTCTCATATCGCCTGGGGTTACTATTACTTGTTCCGTATAAATATTTGTTCTGTAAACTATTTCTTCGCCTCTTGGTTCAAAAAGATTCTTTTGTTCCCATGATAACGGAGCCATTTGTAATGGAAGATCCCAAAGCCGCAGATAATAACCTAACGGTATAATTGGTGAACAAAGGGCTGATGGGAGTTGTAAACCAAACTATCTGGAGGGCACAGACAGGACAGCTGCATCTTGCTGTTAACCAGAAGGTTGGTGGTTCGAGTCCAATGCAGGAATATGCAGCTGTCCCATACAGGGATCAAACTTGGGAGCCCACAGTGGGATCTGAGTACAGTACTAGAGCATTTTCAAATACGAACACACATACTTAAATATATGGTTTATTTGTTTGAGTGTCCCCAGCCAGCATAGTCTATGGCCAGGAATGATGGTACTGTAGGCTAAAACAACTGAAGGGCACCAGGTTATACGATATACGATATCTTTATTGTCATTGTCCCATGCAGAACAATGAAATTGAAAAACTACATAAAATTACATGAAAAACTACGTAAAACTACCACAAAACTACATAAAAACTACATAAAACTACTACAAAACTACACAAAACATTCAAAAACCCCTAAAAACTCTAAAAGCCCATTTTAAAATACACTATACTATCAAGACCCCTTATCCTGCGTTTAGAACCAGAATTGCATTTGCGTAGAAACTGTTTCTCGGGCGGCTAGTCCTGGCCTTTATAACCCTATACCTTCTTCCAGAAGGCAGAAGCTGAAAGAGATCATTTCCGGGGTGTGTACTATCCTGCGCTATCTCTGCCGCTTTCTTATGGCACCTGGCAGCATAGATTTGATCTAAGGTGGGAAGAGTGCACCCAATTATTCTCTCCGCAGTCTTTACAACCCTGGACAGCATTGTTTTTTCCCTGGCCGTGCAGCTCCCAAACCACACACACAGACCATAAGTTAATACGCTCTCCACAGTGCAATGGTAAAATGCCATCAACAGGTCCTTTGAGAGATTGTTTTTCCGGAGGATTCTCAGAAAATATAACCTCTGCTGTGCTCTCTTCACCAGGTCTTTGCTGTTCTCTCCCCAGGTTAGGTCGTCTCTCAACTCCATTCCCAGAAATCGAAACACCGAGACCTGTTCCCCCTGTTCCACGCAGGAACAGGGGGAAAGATAGAGATAATACCGAGATAGGTGAATCAATGGTTTGGCTCAATATAAAGGCAGTGCAGTATGTTCAGCAAGACAGAGTTCAGGGGATTCATTTCATAAGAGAAAAATGCAAAATGTAAACTGATGCACAGACCAACAACATCTTAGCTACCAACACACTAAATCAGAATAATAAACCCCAGCCTCAAAACCACTTTCCACAACACAGTTGCAATAAATAAATGGATTACTACAATTTCTCCACTAAGCAAATAAGAAGCATTCTCAAAAGCATCATCAGCAGGTATGTGTGTTTTTCGTATACTGCTTGAGTTTAGCTTTCTGTTTGTATTTCTTTCCCAATAGCAACACAGTAAGAAAACAGTAATAATAAGGAATGCAGACAAATTTAAACACAAAGAACAGGAAAAGAGTTGTGGAAGCTGATAACAGGTATAGTGGCAGTCATTACTGATTTTGAAGCAAGAAAGGAAATAACTTGTCAGCACCTTAAATGCTCAAAGAGGTACTATAAAGACATTCTCAAATTCATCACAATCTCATGGGGTAAAGGTTTAGATATTAATTGCAAGGGCCACAAATGCTAGCCCAGGAGAAATAGAGCCTTCAAATCTACAGCCCTCAGCATCCAACTCACACAACTCAAAAAGAAAACACAGCGGAGCTTTTTCTCTCTACAGTCATACAAGGCTGGAATGGCTTACAGATGAATAGCATTTCCAAAATACAAGATAACTTGGCCATATCTCAACTACAGGGACAATTTCCACTTCATACACTGTACTAAAGCAATCAGGACCACGACCTCTGGATTGGTTTTTCTTGTCTTGTCATGTAATCCATCTGTCTCTATATTTTTTTCCAGGGACAGTCAATATTTTGTGGTATTGTCCCTATATAGTTTTGTTTTTGTGGTTTCACAGGGGAAATGCAATTTTATTCTACTCACAAATACATCCTGAACCTCTCAAAGTTCAAACCCTCACCTTGATTCTAGTGCGCAAGGATGTAAATACATGTGCATAAGCACTTAAGGCTCAGGTAAGCTGAATATGCACAGAACATTTCTACAGTTCCTCTGCTTTTTGAAGGATTTCCTGCTATGACACAGGGTTGGACTACAAGTCACCATTGCATTCACCATCTACAATCTCCAGTCCAAGTCATTAAAAAAAAATCAAACTTAAAAAAAAAATTCTACATGCTCTCACAATATAATTAGTCCTGAAAGAGGGGCAATAAAGTATCAAAGCTCATCAAATGACATAATTATCCAAACATTATTACAGTAGAACCTTGGTTTTCGAGCGTCTTGGAAGCCAAACATTTTGGTTTTCAAACGCCGAAAACCCGGAAGTAATTGCTTCCGTTTTCGAACGTGCCTCAGAAGTCGAATGGCTTCCGAGGTGCATTTCTCAATTTTCCTCATTGAAATTGCTGACTGCCCATTGCGCCTCAGTTGTCGAACGTTTCAGAAGTCGAACAGTCTTCCAGAACGGATTAAGTTCGACAACCGAGGTTCCACTGTATGAGCTAAAATAAAACTATTAGGAATGCATGCACAATGTTTTAAAGAGATGTGTGGATATTATCCCAACCATGAGCAAGTCAATGTGTCCTTGCAAAGGGAGACTTTACTCAACCAGCCTCAGGTTACATAAAAGCTATACTGTGGTACCTTGGGTTAATAACTTAATTCGTTCTGGAGGTCCGTTCTTAACCTGAAACTGGAGGTCCGTTCTTAACCTGAAGCACCACTTTAGCTAATGGGACCTCCTGCTGCCACCGCACCGCTGAAGCACGATTTCTGTTCTCATCCTGAAGCAAAGTTCTTAACTCGAGGTACTATTTCTGGGTTAGCGGTCTGTAACGTGAAGCGTATGTAACCTGAAGCGTATGTAACCCGAGGTACCACTGTATGACCTGAAAGAGGTTCCAGCAGTGATGGACGAAACTTTGTTTCACTTGACTTTTTCCAGACGTTTCACCTGAAGAGGTTGAGGAACATCTAAATTCACTTAAGGTGACATTTGGTCAAAATTTGTTTCAAGTAAAGCACTATGGGATCTTGCGATAGTCATGTGCATTTTCCCCTCAAGATATTTAGGGCTTAAGGTTTCATCAATCCAGTGGCGTAGCGTGGGTTGTCAGCACCCAGGGCAAGGCAAGTAATTTGCGCCCCGTAACCCGTGGATTTGCGCCCCCTAACCCGTGGATTTGCGCCCCCTAACCCCCAGATGTTGCGCCCGGTGCGACCGGCCCCCCCTGCACCCCCCACGCTACGCCACTGCATCAATCTTCTATCCATACACAAAACAAGCTGTACAACTTGCACCCTTTACTTTTCTTTCTTGTTTCCTACAATCCATCTGGTCTACTTCCAAACTAAAATACCAAGCATTAGGAGCTGTAATTCTTCTGAAAGCAAATCCTAACAGCTGTGATAAATAGCACTTTTAAGTGTGCAGAAGTCTACTAGCAAAGAAGTGAAACCATAGAAAGCTATTAATGCCAGTGAGTAATTGTTCCTGGGGAAAATGTTAACTAAATAAAATGTCAAAGCAAAGCAATTATTAGATACGCTAGACACTAATTACCATTGGGAAAGATAACACATTCGCGAGCATTTGTTTTTAAGGGGATTGGCTTAAGATCTCTCAGTAGCTGCACATGGCAAACATTCTGTTTTACATGTGCTAGGTCAGTGCATAGCACATTTTTTTAACACTTCCTATAGGTAGAAAGTGTGGTCTGAAACAAAGCATTGCAGTATGGAGCTCCCATTTGCAGTTGCAGTCAGCCAGCTAGCTACGCCCAATATATTCCAAGGTAGCTTCAAGATGGCCAAAACCCAATTCCCTCTTCCCTTCCCCCATTCCCAGTTTTCCATTTTTCTTTCCCAACTGAGACTCAACGTCAGGGTTGCCATACGGCCCAAATTTCTGGGCGGAAATGGCTGATTCTTGACGTATGGCAGCCCATGTCAGAAGACCAGATTTTGGTGAATTTCCTTTAAAAATTTGTCTTTTTTCAACTTCCCACCCCATTTTACATGGTGTTTTTGTTTCTCCCCCTCTGCTGCACACTATCTTCTAACTCTTATACCACAACAACAATACTATATTGTCTAATTCCTTCTGTTGCTCATAATTCAACTCCTAGAAAAATGCAACCTGTGCTGCTGAATAGAAGTAGTGCAACTCATGCAACACGTTGGCGATTAATATACACAGAAAAACAATTATACATACTTCATCAACCTTCTGAGAAAAATACAAAACATTAAACCAAGCCACAGAGACTTGCGAAAAATCATTCTCTTAAACTTAAGCCAAGAAAGAGTATTCTCTATAAGACTGAATATCAATATACGTATCAAGACTTTGAGATTAGACCACTGAAGAAGCCCGGAAAATTATCTTGGGAGTGTGCTACCTGCGAACAGTGGCCCCTTGATTACTTGGACTGCCAGGGTGAAACAGGTGCAAAACACCGGCACCCTGTCGTCTACAACTATCTATCTACAACTCCACTAGCATCTTTTGGTATTGTGAATAACACCAAACTTACCTTTTGTTGGTATCTTCATGAACTTATCTAAAAGACTGAGTTAAGCATTTGAAAAATCTATTGAAACCAGACATTATAAGTTCATTTTAGGCTGAGTAGTTCGCAAGTCTCTGTGGCTTTGTTTAAGGTTTTGTATTTTTCTCAGAAGGTTGATAAAGTATGCATAATTATTGTTCTGTGTATATGAATCGCCAACATAATTCAGCTACAGCTCGCAAATTCATCAAACTATAATACTCGTTCTAAAATAGTCCATAAAGGGCCTCCATTCTTCCACAAATCAATCGTTATTAGATTCTGCTATTCTGGCTGACCACTTTGCCAATTCAGCATAGTCCATCACCTTACTTATCCGAGAAGTGGTTCTCCAGGATTTGAGACAAGGTTCTCTCCCAGCCCTACTTGTAAATAATAATAATAATTGTTGTTGTTACTACTACTACTATTGTGTGTGTGTGTGTTTGTTTGTTTGTTATGCCCTACCCATCTGACTAGGGATGCGGGTGGCACTGTGGGTTAAACCACAGAGCCTAGGGCTTGGTGATCAGAAGGTCGGCTGTTCGAATCCCTGCAACAGGGTGAGCTCCCGTTGCTCGGTCCCTGCTCCTGCCATCCTAGCAGTTCGAAAGCACGTCAAAGTGCAAGTAGATAAATAGGTACCGCTCCAGCGGGAAGGTAAACAGCGTTTCTGTGCGCTGCTCTGGTTCGCCAGAAGCGGCATAGTCATGCTGGCCACATGACCCGGAAGCTGTACGCCGGCTCCCTCGGCCAATAAAGCGAAATGAGCGCCACAACCCAAGAGTCGGCCACGACTGGACCTAACGGTCAGGGGTCCCTTCACCTTTACCCATCTGACTGGGTTGTCCCAGCTACTCTGGGTGGCTTCCAATAAAAATAGAGAGGGAAAGAAAAAAAGGAGGGGAACCAAATCAAGCATTAAAAGCTTTCCTAAACAGAGCTGGGGTTGAACCTGGGATTTTCTGGAAAGCAGATGATCTGACACCGAGCTGTAGCCCTTCCCCAGATTCAGGCAGCCTGCAAACATTTCATGATGCTCACGGCCAAGCTTGAGAGAATCTGGGCTGCTTCCCCTTGCAAGGAGTTTAAGCATCAGCAGGGATGGAAGGGGAAGCAGTCGATGGAAAAGGTGAAGTCACTGAAGTCAACTACAACGCCCCAGAAAAGAGTTTACTACAGGTCACAAGCAAAAAGCATCCTCAGAAGGGGCTCCCCGCCCCCAGTAAATCCTACAGCAGCTGCTGGCACAAGTGCACCCAGGGATATGTAAAATCCCTCTGTTCTTCAACAGATGGAACAAAGAACACACAATGAACCTAATGATTCATGATCCAGGGCTGAAGATCTTGCCCTTAATTCAACCTTTTAGGTCCCATTTATCTCCCCTCATCCCCCCAAAAAGGTACATTTTCTCTTTGTTTTCTGCAATTTGCATCAAGGGCTATTGATTCCATGAAAGACATCCTAGAAAGGTCTCCTAGGGTGAGAGACTGGGAGAGCTAATACACTCCCAGGTGGGAAATGGGAACGTTTACGTCTCTGTATGTGGATAAATGACAGGTTATATATGATATAAATATGGTAATGGGCCTTACAGGTATTTTTTCCTCTTACTTTTAATCTTTTGGTTTTTTAATATTCTTGTTCTGTAGAGTAGTTTGATTCTTATTGCATTTTATTTCAAAAATTGTCATTAAAATATATTTTTTTAAAAAAACATCCAAGTATTATTATTATTCCAATCAACAAGGGTTCTTTAAGTCCCAGATATGGCAAATCTATTGCATCCCTTAGCAAACCAACCCGATGCATTTAATTACCATTTGCTAGTTGCCTTTCTATTTCAAATTCAAAGGGGTGTAAAAAAGCAAAAAAAAAAAAAAATCCAGTTCAAAATTATATATAAAAGCAGCAGCACTGGTAAAATTCGAAGTAAAGACACCAAACCACAAGGCCACTTTTAAAAGCTCCTGAAAAAGTTCAGGGTGCCTTGAAGGGTTTTCTGGAGCGTGAATCATAGAATCATAGAATCATAGAATCATAGAGTTGGAAGAGACCACAAGGGCCATCGAGTCCAACCCCCTGCCAAGCAGGAAACACCATCAGAGCACTCCTGACATATGGTTGTCAAGCCTCTGCTTAAAGACCTCCAAAGAAGGAGACTCCACCACACTCCTTGGCAGCAAATTCCACTGTCGAACAGCTCTTACTGTCAGGAAGTTCTTCCTAATGTTTAGGTGGAATCTTCTTTCTTGTAGTTTGGATCCATTGCTCCGTGTCCGCTTCTCTGGAGCAGCAGAAAACAACCTTTCTCCCTCCTCTATGTGACATCCTTTTATATATTTGAACATGGCTATCATATCACCCCTTAACCTCCTCTTCTCCAGGCTAAACATGCCCAGCTCCCTTAGCCGTTCCTCATAAGGCATCGTTTCCAGGCCTTTGACCATTTTGGTTGCCCTCCTCTGGACACGTTCCAGTTTGTCAGTGTCCTTCTTGAACTGTGGTGCCCAGAACTGGACACAGTACTCCAGGTGAGGTCTGACCAGAGCAGAATACAGTGGCACTATTACTTCCCTTGATCTAGATGCTATACTCCTATTGATGCAGCCCAGAATTGCATTGGCTTTTTTAGCTGCCGCGTCACACTGTTGGCTCATTTCAAGTTTGTGGTCAACCAAGACTCCTAGATCCTTTTCACATGTACTGCTCTCAAGCAGTTCCTTCTACCATAGAGAAAACCCTGCCACAAGAACCACAAAGACTTCCTAAGTAAAAATAAAAATAAAAAGCAAGATCCAACAGATTATTCAGGCTGCAACCAGTACACACATAGACCTGGGAGTAAATGCCACTGAATTCAACAGACTTACTTCCAAGTAAATGTATAGATTTAACATAGCCCCCAAAGTTGAGTAGTAAGGACTATATTGGTAGATTCGAAAAAAGATTCATAGAGTCAAGGTTTGCAGAAATCAGGGATGGGGGGAAAGCAAATAAATATAGAATCTGCAGTTGACTCCCCAAATCTAAAAGGTAATTTAAACAGGTCGTGAGCCAAAAATAAAAGCCGAATTGTCAAGAAACAATAGTTCAATAAAGAGGAACAGCAGAAAACTGGGCAGAAAATGGGCAGAAAACAAGAGAACTGGGACAGAGCGTATGATCTGCTACCAACTCTTATCTCATAAGAAGGCTAATATGGCAAAATGTTCCCTTGTTGACCTAAAATCCTATAGCAAAGAATCAAAATGCTGAAATTCCCCACGGAAGAAATGCAGATAAATTAACTGGGAGTTAATCAGATGCCACAGAAAATGCTTTTTGCTACAGATGTAACAAGACCTCCCTGCCCCTCAAAAAGTACACCTGTTCTTGCTTAGCATATAGTGTAATTCATTCTCCAGATTTTTTAGGAGGTACAAGAAATCTCTGGGGAGGGAACAATCGCATCCAGCAAAGGAACTTCTGTAAGCTGGTAAGTGATTGCTGGCTTGATTTACACTGGTTAAAAATGGATACTTCTTGGCAAGTCTATAGGACTAATTCCAGCAGCTTGCCCGTCTTTATTTTTAAACATCCCCTGCCCCCACACCCCCACTTCTTCCCACATCTAGCAGTCCTCTGTTTGCAAGCTCCCCAGCTGTGATTTGCCAGTCTGGAGCACTCTGAATGCCAAGGATCACTGGGGAACAGCCGCTACGTCCAGTTTTAGAATCGTCCTGCATGCCTGGGCAGTTAAAAATGTTAGCCTCTGAGCATTCCCTAGACTTCGCACTTCCAACAAGTGCCACTAAAAATGTTGCCGTTTCGAACCCAATGTGAAAATCGCTATGAACCTCAAGTCATGCAGTACAGTGGTACCTCGGGTTACATACTTAATTCGTTCCGGAGGTCCGATCTTAACCTGAAAGTGTAGGTCTTTCATGACTGGTGTTATATGGTCTATATGGTTAGAGGAATCTGCATTAGACCAATCAATGACATAATGCTTTCATTTTTATAACATTATGAAATTACTCGTATTCTGCTGCTCACTTTATGTACACACCTTGTGATCAATATGTTACTATACCTTTAAGACTGACAGACTCTTAAAAGCAAATACATCCGTTAACTTGTTCAGATAGAGACAGTTCCATTTGGTGGATGGACGTTTTACATATAATGGGTGTTTGCTTGTTAATAAAATGCAGAATCTGTTCTAAATGACAAAATTGAATCCGTAGCTTCATGTAAAAGACAACGCATGCTACCAGGAGTGAAATATATTGTGGAACATGTGAGGTTCCACATTCTTTGTCTCTCTCATATGTCACAGTTGAAGAACGGGAGAAGTTTGAGCATAATGAGAAGGGGAAGGGGCTGTTTTAAATAATAGCAGAAGTTTGAAATACTGAGAGGGAGAAAGGGGTGATCTCAAACAATGGCAGAGGTTTGAGCAGAGCGAGTGAGAAGGCACTTAGGGCGAAGTGGTGGTTTAAAACAAGGTTTGAGCACGGCAAGAAGAAAGTTGGGAAAGGCTTTGTTGTGTTAACTTATTGGTGTTAACACAACACTGGGCCCATCACCTCCTGGCAAAAAGAAATGGAGGCAGTGAGAGATTTTACTTTCTTGGGCTCCATGATCACTGCAGATGGTGACAGCAGCCACAAAATTAAAAGACGCCTGCTTCTTGGGAGAAAAGCAATGACAAACCTAGACAGCATCTTAAAAAGCAGAGACATCACTTTGCCAACAAAGGTCCGTATGGTTAAAGCTATGGTTTTCCCAGTAGTGATGTATGGAAGTGAGAGCTGGACCATAAAGAAGGCTGATGGCCAAAGAACTGATGCTTTTGAATTATGGTGCTGGAGGAGACTCTTGAGAGTCCCATGGACTGCAAGAAGATCAAACCTATCCATTCTTAAGGAAATCAGTCCTGAGTGTTCACTGGAAGGACAGATTGTGAAGCTGAGGCTCCAATACTTTGGCCACCACATGAGAAGAGAAGACTCCCTGGAAAAGACCCTGATGTTGGGAAAGATGGAGGGCACAAGGAGAAGGGGGCTACAGAGGACGAGATGGTTGGACAGTGTTCTCGAAGCTACGAACATGAGTTTAACCAAACTGCGGGAGGCAGTGGAAGACAGGAGTGCCTGGTGTGCTCTGGTCCATGAGGTCACGAAGAGTCGGACACGACTAAACGACTAAACAACAACAACAAAATTGGTGTTAGAGTCTGTGTTGTATCCATCTCTCTTTCCCCTTGTTAAAACTTTTTTCTTTTAATTAAAAGCCTGTGTCTCTCCATCCCTGCTTTATTCAAATTGCTCTCATTGTTTTAAACCACTCACTTTCCCCCTCTCAGTGGGAAAACTGTCACACATAGAGAGACCCTTCTCCCACCCCACCAAGTGGTCCCTTTCCTCTAAAAATCATTTATTACAGACATGAGCACCCTCCTTTTTCTTCCTGTCCTCTCCTCTTTTCCCTGACGGGCCTTTAGCTTAGAACCCTGGGAAACAGCCAATGAAAACAGGTTGATGACAGACTAGTGCAAACACAGTATAGAGAGATACAGCCTTATAAGTTAAATCCAGCGTATTGTGAAGTTTCAAGTCTAATTACACATATTGCACCTGAAATTTCCACCTCCTTTCTAAAATTTGAGAGTGGAGTTTAAAAACTTTGCTGTTGCTCTGATTAATCCCAATACAATCCTGTTGACTTCTTGATATAAGGTTTTTTCCGGAAAAGAATTTGTTTCCACAATGTTTGCTCGTAGCTTTTTCCATGAATCAACATATTGGCAAAAAAAATTATTAGCATGTGTGATCGTTTGCTTAAATCAGACCTTTTATTCTATTTCCAGATCACATGGTTTACATTTAATTTAGTTTCTGATTATTTAAAAAATGGATGAATAAAGCCAGGAAAATTAAGAGAAGAAGCCAAGCACCATACAACCCACAACATTGTAGCAATAATTTGTTTTATGTTGAAAAAATGAAGACCATTCTTGCAGCACACACAACTTCACATCAACAGGACTTGTTTATTGTGGTGAAATTACACATCCTTTTTAAAAAGGAGGCAAGATACATGAAAGCCACAGCATCTGAACCAAAACACCTTTTACTTTAACTCAGATGTGGTTCAAGAATAAGTTTCTAGAAGATCAGAGGTTGCACGGCTGCAATAAAGGAGAGAAATTCTGACTAAACTGTCAGAAGGAGTGCCAGCATGGGCAGTTTCAATTTGATCAATGAAGGGTACGCGTTAATGGCCTAATTCGTACAACACAGTCAACATAACTATGGTATGTTCATGACTACAGCTCACAGTGAAGAAAGAGCCCGTCAACAAAGAAACAAAAAAACAGTGAGTGGGTCAAAAATACACTTTTGCGGGATGAACTATAAAGATCTTAGTTGGTATGATGAACCTTTAGCAAGACTGTATGCCAACTTGTACAAGTAAGGGGTGCTTCAGTATTCAAATTTCTGTTTTATATTATTGTAAAATTATTATTTTTAAATCATCCAGTTGTTTCTCATTTCCCTTCTTCGTCTTTGCTCTCCTGCACATTCTGACTACTAGCTCACGCGCTACCAAGCATTGCTATAATTTCTTTTAAAATCACAATCTGAAATCCAATGAGAGTGAAATAAAGAACTGCTCTCGTTTATAGGTCAATGATTTAATTCTATTTGAATTTTAAGAAGGAAGAATTGATACTTCCACTACTGTAATGCCTTCTAGCATGTGCAGACTAGTAAAAGCTATCAAGCAGGGAGGTGTTATTTTTAAAACAGGATAGTAAAATGGAAAACATGACTATGAATGAGTATTTTCCCTCACAGGTAGGAGGCATCTTTTTCTTTGGAATCTAGAGCACTTCTTAGCCATACCTTCTTCTTTCATATTAAATATTACTGTTATCACACCACAAGATATTCATCACTGCAAAAACCTACCATGTATGAGCATTTTGGAGAGTCTCAATCTCTCAACTAAGGGCCTTCCTTCTGGTAAAACCCAGAATTCAGCCACATAACTGACTGCCTAGTAGCCTTTTTTTTTAAGGAAAGATTTGAATATATAACGCTTTTGCATAAATCACCTTGATTTTATCACAAGCAGTATGACAGAGCACCATAAAACAGATGTGTTATTGTAAGGAAATGCAAGCTTCCTGAGGAAGCAAAGCCTTCTTCCTAACAGTATTTGTGATATTTTTTTTATTTGCGAGCTATTTTCAAATTCACCATTTACTTAATTGACGCCAACGCTTGTGATTTCTTAACTTGTGAGCAGAACGTGTACTGGGTTCATTTTTATTCTGAGGAACTCTTTCTAAAAACATAACCATTGACTGAACTGAACTGGAACTAATGCTAAACATAATTTTGTAGGGACTGCTTAGGAAAGATCACAGGGATCACTATCGGTGGTAGTATTTAGCATGTAATGGTGATACTTCTTTGTGATCACATTCTATGCCTGTCTGAGGAAGATGATATTTAAAATAATATAATTGTGTACTCGTTCTTGATGTCGAACGAAACTTATATGCATCAAATCCAGCCCAAGTTATGTTACACGCAGTCCATTCCTATGCATATTCAGAAGTAAGTCCCAATGAATTCAGCAGATCTCACTCCTAAGTCAAATATGCAGCCAACGTCCTGAATCAATGGAACAAGTTAGTTCCAAGTGCATGGAGGCCAGGCAAGCTGACAGCTTACTTATATATAGAGTCTCTGTTTCTCATCATCAGGTCATTTTCAAGGGAGATTACAAATAGATTATACATTTATATTTACCAGATACACCATTCAATCTTTTATATTTCATTAGCCTCTGATTTTTCAGCCCCTGACAATCATGTGGAGCCAAAGATTAATTTAACCAATTTATATTTGCAACCAAGATGGTGAGCATCATCACGGGTTAAATGGCAGACCTTTCAGCATCTCAGGAAAAAAATGCAAGAGTCCTGGGAGACAATATATACATATATGTCAATCAAAGTTTATTATAACCTAATAAAATGACGTGGGTGGCGCTGTGGTCTAAACCACTGAGCCTAGGACTTGCCGATCAGAAGGTCGGCGGTTCGAATCCCCACGACGGGGTGAGCTCCCTTTGCTCTGTTCCAGCTCCTGCCAACCTAGCAGTTTGAAAGCATGTCAAAGTGCAAGTAGATAAATAGGTACCGCTCCGGTGGGAAGGTAAACGGCGTTTCCATGCACTGCTCTGGTTCACCAGAATCGACCTAGTCATGCTGCCCACATGACCCGGAAGCTGTACGCCGGGCCCTCGGCCAATAAAGCGAGATGAGTGCTGCAACCCCAGAGTCGGTCACAACTGGACCTAATGGTCAGGGGTCCTTTAACTTTACCTTTAATAAAATGTGTAAAAACAACAGAGGTCAAATGGGTATGATTTAAATTGAAAACGATTCATATATTACCGTAGTTAGGAATGCTAGAAATAATTGGCTGCCCGGGTTTTCTTTCAGCCCTTTTGATAATATTATCACTCATTATCTCCCGACTGAGGTGCATCTCACTCCAAATTCAAATTCTTTCAGACATTTTCTACTGGCTGTTTAGCGGCTGATGGGTTAAGCTATCTTAATGGTGTTTCTAATTATGCTACTTATGTAATCTATGGAAATTGGTTCAATTCTATTGAGCATTATATCTTTCTCTTTGTTTATTTTTGTAAACCACCCTGTGATCATTTTTTGTGAAGCCCGATATAGAAATCTATTAAGAAATATTGATTTATTTGACTCAAATTTTGGGGGGAGGGGGGAATCAAGAGCCTCCCCCCATAAGGAAAGAAGATGAAAAAAGAAATGGGGGGGATGGTGGTACATTCAACGTGCTGCAGGTAGACATGAGAGAGACTTGACAAGCAGAGGTAAAGAAGGAGGAGGAGGAGGAGGAGGAGGAGGAGGAGGAGGAGGAGGAGGAGGAGAAGAAGAAGAAGAAGAAGAAGAAGAAGAAGAAGAAGAAGAAGAAGAAGAAGAAGAAGAATTTTATTATTTACACCCTGCCCACCTGGCTGGGTTTCCCATATGCTTACAGCATACAGTCATACCTCGGGTTACAGGCGCTTCAGGTTGCGTTTTTTTTTGGGTTACGGACCCGCCGAAACCCGGAAGTACCGGAACCGGTTACTTCTGGGTTTGGGGGGTCGCGCATGCACAGAAGTGCTAAATTGCGCTTTGCGCATGCGCAGAAGCGCCAGGTTGCAACCCGCGCATGCACAGATGTGCTGCTGCGCATTGCGAACGCTGCGGGTTGTGAACATGCATCCCACACAGATCACGTTCGCACCCCGAGCGTCCACTGTATATAAAAAAATAGTAAAACATCAAGCATTTAAATACAGGGCTGCCTTCAGATGTCTTTTAAAAGTTGTGTAGTTCTTTATCTCCTTGACATCTGAAGGGAGGGTGTTCCACAGGGAGGGCGCCACTACCGAGAAGGCCACGAGTTGTTGCTCATGATGCTGACAGAACCAGTGCCACTAACCACAAGGACACACAGAACTTGAGCTTGTTTTAGCCAGACTCATCACCCTCCATAAGCTACAGCTGGAAGGAGTGCTTAACTGGAGCAACTGCACAACTGAACCGATAAAATGGATGTTGCACAATTCACCCGGGGAAAACACAGCATCTAGAATAGAAAAGCAGCCTGGAAAGTGACTATATTAAGAAGGCAAGGATTATTTTCCTTTGGAGGTGTGGTTGATCTCTGCCAGATGGTTATTATAGGCGGAATGACACGGCTGGCATTTTCTACGCACCTGTCCTTGTCTACAACTACTAATGCAGCTTTGCGTCTTTGGCATTCTCTAGGAGAATATGCACAAACTAAAGTTGTGACTGCACTGAAAGATTTCTTTATCTTTCAGTGGCAAGGGTGTTGTTAGCCCAGAAATGGAAACAAGAAGAAATTCCGACGAAAGACGAATGGCAGACAAAATTAATGGACTATGCAGAATTGGACAAAATGATAGGAAGGATTCAAAACCTGCGGGACCAGAGATTTACAGAAGATTGGAAGAAGTATATGAATTATTTGAAGAGCAACTGAAACCAACAAATTACGCTAGTAGGACTACAAGACGTTTTCTAAGGAGAAATATACGAAGGGTTACAAAGTAGAAAAAGATAGAGATATTAGTTATGAGTTTGAAATGTAATAGCGAAGATAAGAAATGCATACTGAGAGATTGGATTGGAAAATTTTCAGGCAGGATTGATGGAAGTCAAAAATTTGAATAAGATGTAAAAGTATGTTTAATTACTGTTGAAAATGATATGTTAAAAAAACTAATAAAAAACTATATACAAAAAAAAAAGATTTCTTTTTCCCAAGCGCTTAGGGCAAGTAAAACCCTGTACGGACATATTTAATTCTAAAACACAATGTGCAACTTAGAAACCCAACTTAGAACCACCGCTGATAAAGAAATAAAATCAAACACAAATTGAAAATCTCAAGCACCGCAGCAATATGGGTGCTCCAACTCTCCTCCAAGTAAGCTCACAGCACCATCTTTAGTTATTGTGTACCCAGTGAAAAACCAACATCTGCACCTGCCTCAAATACAACAGCTTGCAAACTGCTGAACCCAGAGCTTGCACCTGTTACTTACAGTATGTAACACATGAAGTAGCTCATTCAGAACCAAGCTATAAGCTAAGGACATGAACTATTGTGTCATATGATGATCAGGGATACTGTTTTACCATCGTTCATTACTTACAAAGAAAAATAGCCTTCCGTGAGTTCAAAAGAGAGCAATAAATTCTGTTTTGAGAACTTACATGCTTGCATTAAGTTTAGGTTCCAAGTTATTTTAAAAAGGGAAACTTTGTGAAAAAATCCACCTCAACTTTAAAATCCTACTTTTAATTTTATTTTAATTTCATCTATCCACCCTGTTACAAGATGAAAGATCTCAGAACTGCCCAAAACAGAATTGCAACAACTTTGTCCAATTCCTGCAGTGGGACAGGGAGGGTAAAACTTCAGCTTTACTCATGTGAAGTTTACTTATTGGTGATTATGCCAGTTTTAAAATAGAATCTTCCAATGGTCAATGCCTTGACTTGTGACTACTGTCTAGGTCATGACCCCTGCTCCACTGCCAAATACAAAGGACATGGCCACAATCCAGTGAGAGTTATGTACATTTGAGTCCTATTGTAGTCAGTTGGGCTTAAGAGTGCTTAACTCTATGCCGTATTGTGGCTCATGACTCCATGAAGTCAACAGAAGTTTTTCCAAAGAGACCAGCGAACGATGGTCTGGACTCAAGGCCAAATATTTTTGCCAACACCTGTTTAATGTTCGTTGACACCAGAGGAATTAGGCAACCGTGTAATGAATTGTGCTTAATCACATGCTTACGTCACCATTGCCTTCGATAATTTCATTTGTCGGTCGCCTAACACAGGACACAGTCTCTAGGCAACTTACAACAGCTAGAAGCAACCGCCATCAGAATTTAACAATAAATCAACGCATAAACACTAGCTCCACAGGAAAATAAACAAATAGCCCAGAGAAGCAGCAACATAAAGCCCTGACAGAGCTGAATCATATTCCATCAAAAGCTCAGGAGAAGAGGGAAGTCTAAACCTAGCAATGAAAGGACAACAGCACTTTCACCCGAAAAACCTCATTCAGAAGCGGGGCCACAACCAAAAAGAACCTTTCCTGCTGCCACTCTCCAAGCCACTCTCAAAGGAGATATCTGAATAAGCACCTCCTTATGATCCAGGAGAGGTGTTCTACAAGATATAAAGCCATATATAGCTTCATGGGTTAAAAACAGTCCTTTGATTTGAAGATCAAAAGCAGCTACTGCAGTTACGCCATTTCAATATACAGGATGATATCCACTGTTGGTCATTTTCGAAGTAGACCCACTGAAGTCAATGAACTTAAGATTTCAGTTGTTCAACTCTGAGCAGGGCTTAGTTCATATCCATATACAGTGGTACCTCGGTTTTCGAACGTCTCCGTTGACGAACATTTCGGTTTTCAAACGCCGTAAATCCGGAATCAAATGCTTTGGTTTTCGAACACACCTCGGACATCGAACATGCCATGCGGCTTCTGTATTGAGTTTTCCGTATTGAGGCTTCCATACTGAGTTTTCGGTTTTTGAACGTTTCAGAACTCAAACGGTCTTCCGGAACGGATTACGTTCGAAAACCGAGGTACCACTGTACAACTATAAACCAAGCAGAATACATCAGACAACCACATCTATCAACTCTTTATCACCATTGAGGTCACCTAGATTATTAGCAAAAGAATTTGATGAACTTAGTGAAAAGTGGATTTGACCACAGGATAAAGATAGGTCTACATTTGAATTCTCACATTCATTTCTCTGAAATCCTTTGCCCTGCCACCTTTACAAAATCAATGCCCCCCTACAAAAACAGGTGCATTTAACAACTCTTGTGAAAGAGACTCAGTACATATTAATGTATTTACATACATACTTTCCTATCCTGTTCTATGTGGGAAGCCAATACTTTAATTTCTGTGTAACAGTGGAGAATACAAAATTTCCAGCTACTTGTGATGTTTCAGCAATATTATCTTTCTTGCTTCTTTTATTCGGTTTGCAGATATACAAAAAGGAGCTACTTCTACAATGATCTTCTAGGAAGGGCCACTTCAAACTAAAAGTGTCCCTTTTAAGGGGAAACCCATACAAATGACACTCACATTAAATTACCAGCTATTATCAACATGGGGTTTGTTTGCCTTCATCGCCCGAATATGGAAGCACTGTCCATGTATGAAAATTCGCACATCTCAACCTTGCAACTTGGGAGTTACTTCTATGAAAGAACATGCCTGATTCTTCCTTCTTCAGGTGATTGCTTTTTCGGTCAATATCTGTCTCTAGGGAAAACAATCTTAAATGGGGAATGTGGAGGTAAAAAAGGAAAATAGGACTTGCTCGCTTGAAGCTGTTGTATTAAGGATACATTCTTGTGACCTGGCAAAGTTTCTAAGGAATGCACACCGATGGGAAAGCCTTCTGTCAAGCTAACAAAATCATAACAGACGTTCTGACAACAAGGATACGGCGTGACAATAAGGCAAAAAAGGGAAGTGCCATTTGTGTGCTATAACAATAGCGTCAAGGAATTATCAGGCATCAAGTGCGATTTTATTGCTGTATTATCTTCCTATAAATCTGTGACCCAAATAACTGTTTTTGCAGATGTTGTTTCAAGTCATGATAGTCTAATTTTTTTATTTAAAAAAAACCTTCATTCTGCCAAAATTAACGTTTCAGAGTTACAGGATGTTCCTGAGATCAGCTTGCCTTTGGAAGTGCCTCTTCCTCATGACCCTTGTCACTTTTAAGAGTGGTGGGGGCCAGTCCAGTTCTGTTTTCCTTGTGGCTTAGGAGCAACGTCTGTGGATAGGGTTTCTGTAAAGGGTAAAGGGAACCCTGACCATTAGGTCCAGTCGTGGCCGACTCTGGGGTTGCGGAGCTCATCTCGCTTTACTGGTCGAGGGAGCCAGCGTACAGCTTCCGGGTCATGTGGCCAGCATGACCAAGCCGCTTCTGGCAAACCAGAGCAGCGCACGGAAACGCCGTTTACCTTCCCGCTGGAGCGGTACCTATTTATCTACTTGCACTTCGACGTGCTTTCAAACTGCTAGGTTGGCAGGAGCAGGGACCGAGCAACAGAAGCTCACCCCGTCACGGGGATTCGAACCACCGACCTTCTGATCAACAAGTCGTAGGCTCTGTGGTTTAACCCACAGCGCCACCCACATCCCGAAGGTTTCTATAACAGCCCCTGATTCAGGGGAGAAGGGGCAGCTACGCTTCACCTTAAGCAATTCTTTACATCAAACCTGCAAGGCAGAGAGGGGGCTTAATGGACATTTCAGCACCTAGAGGGCTAAAAATTAACTGGAGTGTGAGGGACAAAATTAATCCTTCTTTTGAAGCTGGGATTTGCTTGGACAGGAAATCCCCCTGTTGCAGAATCATGTCCCAAATACATGAAACGAGATTGGTGATTTTGTTTTTTAAAAACCCCACTATACTTTTACACGGCCAGTATGTTCCTTCTGTGAAATGGAGATGCATTAATTGAAAGGAGATACATACTGTCCTTTCAATAATGCAGGCTGCATTAAAAGAAACGCCTCACCCTGCCGACGCTGTTATTTTAAAGTCTACTTGTTACAAGGAAAGGTCCTTTCTAATTTATATATCAGCAGCAAAACATGCATGTTGCTAAAGCAACAAATGGCAACAAACTGGTTTTCCGTTGCTGCTGCCTAACACTTGTGCAAAGTCTAAATGGGTTATTGTGGCCTGAATTAAGTGTTTCCTAATGCAGCCGTAATCAGCAAATGAAAATAATGCCTTAACATTGTGTTAGAAGAGTTGGCTTTTGTTACAGTTTCCTGATTCACCACACAAAGAGACCATGTTGAATGTATGCTGAAAAGAAATAGCCATTCAAAAACCAAACCCCTCACACCCGATAGTCAGTATTAGGAACTCAAACAGATATAAACTGGGCACCAAATGGCTCCTTAAACCAGGACTACAGCTGCCAAATGGAATGCCTGTTTGCCATTTGTGGGCCAGACAACTTGAAAATTGTATTTTTCAAGACGACTTTTTGGTTCCAGAAATTTGTTCTGAGGTGTTGTTAGTGTGTGAAAAGAGGCAAGATCCAAGGACCTCCAGGCATGGTCCTCCAGATGATGGAGACATCAGCCACCATCCTGGCACCTGGGTGAATTTCAAATGCTGCCCACGGTTAAGATGGCCTTGCAAATGGCACTTGTCTGGACTGAACCACATCTGTCTTGTAGATGGCACAAACAAGCAGCAGAGTATTGGAAGGCCGGGTGCTTCACAATATTGTGAGTCGAGTGCACACAGTTGAAAGTTAGATTGGATAAACCCCACTTGATTATGTAGACTGTGTAAATCTTACATTTTAACAACATGAGATGGAAAGTCTGTTTCCTCAGCACATGGCCTGCGTCAGCCTTCCTGATGACTTCCAGATATTTGGACTACAACTTCCATCAGCCCCAGCCAACACGGTTCAAGTTGGGAGTCCACAAGATCTGGAAGGCAGCAGTTGGGGAAGGTTGGTGTAGACCAGGCATGGGCAAACTCCGGCCCTCCTGATGTTTGGGACTACAATTCCCATCATCCCTGACCACTGGTCCTGTTAGCTAGGGATGATGGGAATTGTAGTCCCAAACATCTAGAGGGCCGGAGTTTGCCCATGCCTGGTGTAGACCATGCATTCAAGAAACAGACCCTGTTTCATTTTGTTGAAATGAAGCATGTACATGAGAGCATGTGCCTTAGAAAGATCTTAACCAACCCGATGATGCCATACATGGTTCCAGTGTCAATGATTTAGATCTTGTGAGGATCAAAAGAGAGCCTTAGACCCGCACCTCCGCTTCCAACCTAGAATATGATCAGTCCACACATTCACATTTTTCTAGGCCCTGCCCAAATTAAGCATCCCCCATCAAAAGAAAGCCACAAAAGCAGAACCTTCAGAAAGCTGGACCTAGTATTACATATATGTAATACCCTATTTATTGGGAGGGACAGGTATAAGCCAAATGCTTGCTTACACTGATGCCAGAACCATGTATGGGGCTACCAATTATCATGTTGCGGTTCCTTAACACAATGTAGAATGCAGCAAACCTACCAGTTTGCTAGTGTTTGGTGCTAGGGGCATCTGTAAGGACTGCTATAGTGCTACTGGAGAACTGATACCATCCCCAGCAAGGGCTAGCAAGCATTGCTGGACAGCCAAGTCATATGGGCCAATCCATATGACCCATTTGCTGAGGTTCTTTCACTTTCTGCACCATTCCTTCATTCATTTAAATACAGTGGTACCTCAGGTTAAGTACTTAATTCGTTCTGGACGTCTGTTCTTAACCTGAAACTGTTCTTAACCTGAAGCACCATTTTAGCTAATGGGGCCTCCTGCTGCTGCCGCGCTGCCGGAGCACGATTTCTGTTCTCATCCTGAAGCAAAGTTCTTAACCCGAGGTACTATTTCTGGGTTAGCAGAGTCTGTAACCTGAAGCGTCTGTAACCTGAAGCGTATGTAACCCGAGGTACCACTGTATGTGTGTATGCACACACATACACACCCTGTTCCTTTATAGTCCAAGGTAGATAGCAAAATAAAAAAGCAAATTTTAAAAAATGCAACACTCAAGACTTGTCCTGAACCAAATACATATGGCAAATGGATTGTGCAAACTGGCCATTGCAAAGAACTATCCCATTAGTGATGGTGGCCAATTCATACAACAGAGTAGAAGGAATGTGTATCTGTCCAGTAAATGAGGTCAGCATAGATTTTTTAAAGCCCAACATTTGGCATATGAATTGACACAGCCTTTGGAGGAGGAAATCTGCAGATTGAACTGTGACCCCAGTTCTCCAGCCCATAGCTCATATTTAAATGCAAGTTAATTTCTCCTTTCATGACGGGTCCAGCATACCTGAAATGAATGCCTGCTTTTACATCAATCTGACCCCCATGCACTGCAATCAGTTACAGAGGTGCTTCTCCAGGTATTGCTGTCATCAGAGGTGAGCTGGTTTATTATCTTCATCATCCATTAAATTTATATACCACCTTTTATCCATGGATCTCAGGAATAACAAAAGGGCTGCCTTTGAAATGGCGTCCTGTGAAATTGTGCTCATGATTTTTTGTGTGTGTGGCAATCTTTTGCAATCTGCGCAACTTCTTGTCTGATTTTTCCTGCTGCTTTTATTGTGCCAAATCGCTTGTGGTTTTATAGTTTGTTTAACTGAATTCTTGAAATTGGTTGTTCTTACTGTAAACTGCTCTGGTGATCTTTGCACTGAACTGAAGTTGGCTTTAAAAAACCTGATCAAGAAATAGGTCTATGAACGGTTGTGTCAACGGTTCCGTGCCACACTTCTGCAGTGGAAAAGCCAATGTTGTTGACCTGTCAGAGCCTGTAACAAATTCAAATTCTGACAGTGTTAATTATTGGTTGGCAGCCGCTGAGAAATAAACACCTGTGACTAACAGAATCATGTAAGAGAGACCTACAAAAAGAGAAGACTTTTCTATTTTAATTTTCCACAATGAAAATGAATTAAAAACACTTGCACATGATGTGCTCATGTGGCTTAAAATAGTATAACTTTGCTGAAGTTGATACATAAATCCTAAATTATCAATTTCTAATGGAAATTGCCCAAATTCTCAAACTGCCTTTCAGCAAGTTCAGGACAAAATGTAGAAGTCACACCTTCTTCTTCATCTTTTGCCATTCTTACACCACACAATCTTGAATGCCCAGTGTGAATATTTCATCTCAAGGTTTAAAACAAAAAAAGAACTTTAAACCAACTGAAGCAAGATTATAATCCAGTTCATGCTCCTCCCCATCCTGTTCCTGCAAGCTCCCCACCCCCACCCCGATACTTGGGAAACCTCTAAAAATGCTTTAGAATAAATAAATACCATTCCAGTCAGTCCATTTTATTCGCATCGGATTACTCCAGTGCCTCCCCCTACTCTGCTCTCCCAAGCCCTGCCCCCGCCACAAATTTTATCTCTTTCAGCCAAAAAAACTTTGCAATTTGCTCATGTCTCCACTGCTCTCAGGTTAAAATTCACCCAAAAGTCCACAGACGCTGGCATTTTCTCAGATCTTCAGTAATGGTATATCTGAATTCCAATCTCATCGATCAATTGCAATGAACAGCAGGTGCATTTTCATTCATTTATTTATTTTTAGATCTCTACCCCATCTTTCAATTAAAAAGCCTGCTATTGGTTCCCTTCCACCAAGGCTTGACAGCAATTAGAAGTGTGTGTGTGTGTGTGTGTGTGTGTGTGTGTGTGTGAGAGAGAGAGAGAGAGAGAGAGAGAGAGAGAGAGAGAGTGTCAAGGACAGAAGCCAAGTAGATTCAACAACTTGTGGGAATACCTATACTGTAAATAGTGGAGAAAGGAAGGGGTGTGTGAATCAACAATATTTTACAACTAAGGAGCAGGTATTTCAATGCAATCAATTAAAGAGTGCCCCAAGCACAAATAAATGCTTTTGTACCATGCCAAGTCACCCTTCAATTACACTATTATTTCCCATCTACGCGGAACATAAAGGGGAAACTTGCTTTGCTCCCATCCATCTAGCCATTTAACAAAAAATCTGGCTAGATACGCACTTTTAAAATAGGAGAACAGCTACCAAATAATAAAATAAAGCTCATGCAACTCTCTCCCCTGAGAAGCCCACCTGGCAACTACAACATCATCTTTTGGGCACGAGGCAAAGAGCTCGTGAACATAATTTTAGTCTCAACTCTGACAATATTTGAGCACTCTGTTTTTACTGGGATGGCTATTTTAGCTCTTTTTGTGTGTGTGCATGTGTGTGCCTATATATTCTATCGAATTTGATATGTTACTATTCATTTCATTGACCTTTTTGTGACTACGTGCTTTATGTTGCTTAGAGGACTAGATTAACAAGTACTCTAGTAGTAGTAGTAGTATTAGTAGTAGTGTGGTGTAAGGGCTTGAGGAATTGCATCCTTGGATAATTTATGTCGCACAATTTAGCAGGTACCGTGTCCATATGTGACACAAAATCCTGCAGTTTGAAGTGTCATGAAAATAAAACGTATCAGAAACAAACAGGGAGATAGGAGAGGTAGGTTTCTTGAACACATATGAGAAACCAGATTTATTACACCAATTGTTTAGAGAGGCCCTTATAGAAACCGACTTGTCAAAGCTTAACAAGCAAGTCTATACCCAAACGAGAATGTAGACTTTATAACAAGACCTCACACACTGTTTATTAGACCACTTTTGCTGGAGATGTAGCAAAAGACTCTATAAATACTCTGATAGAAAGATAGCTCATGTGCAGTGGTTACTAGATTAATAGCTATTTTAAGACTAGGACTTTACAGCTAACTATTATGTTTCATCTTGGGGGTGGATGGAGGCATGCAACCCTCAAGGAACACTTGACACTTTAGAATCTTGTCTAAACCCATGCCGCTTTCTTAAAAAGTGAAGGGTCTGTAGACCCCCTGGGCTACATGAAATAAAGCAAAGAAATGAATAGCAAGAAGCCCAAATATTTTTCACATACTTTGCAATTCTCACTGCTCAAAAGAGCTAAAAAAAAAAGATAAATATTTACAATAATGTAAATAGCCATCTAATAAAGCGCTAAACAATTACGAGCACTAAGATTTAAGGTCCGTATAGTTAAAGCCATGGTTTTCCCAGTAGTGATGTATGGAAGTGAGAGCTGGACCATAAAGAAGGCTGATCGCCAGAGAATTGATGCTTTTGAATTATGGTGCTGGAGGAGACTCTTGAGAGTCCCATGGACTGCAAGAAGATCAAACCTCTCCATTCTTAAGGAAATCAGGCCTGAATGCTCACTGGAAGGACAGATTGTGAAGCTGAGGCTCCAATACTTTGGCCACCTCAAGAAAAGAGAAGACTCCCTGGAAAAGACCCTGAGGTTGGGAAAGATGGAGGGCACAAGGAGAAGGGGACGACAGAGGACGAGATGGTTGGACAGTGTTCTCGAAGCTACCAGCATGAGTTTCACCAAACTGCGGGAGGCAGTGGAAGACAGGAGTGCCTGGCGTGCTCTGGTCCATGGGGTCACGAAGAGTCGGACACAACTAAATGACTAAACAACAACAAGATTTAATACGGCTTTGAATACAGCTCCCCGACATCATTGCCAAGTGACATAACCATCTGGTTTGTGAGTAGCACCAAACCATGGTTTAGTGCCAGATGGGAAACCTTTTAAGGCCTGGGACTGCCTGGCTGATGCATGGACAATTCAAACCTACTTTTTTGCAGAGGTCTCTGCACAGCAGCCGATGCACAGGAAGATCTGTCCTGCTTTCTGAAACCAAAGCTCTGCCTGCCTCGCACCTGACATCTCATATGATGACATGTGTGGGACTGGTGGGTGTCATTTTTGGAGACCAGCCTCATTGGCCAAATGGGAAGGCTGGGAGACCAGGTTTGGCTTTTGGGCCAGTGGTTCTCCACCAGCCAAACTCACACAATCCCATCTCCAGCATGGCTGTGAGGAGTGCAAAATTTCTTGCTTCTGTTTTGGATTCCTCACAACTCAATGTAACATCCCTACCCAGACTAACCTACGGTTTTAAGCTGGCTTGTTTCAACAAGCCATGGTTAAGGTTAACCACGGTTTACCTGAGTTCAGAGGAAATGGCGACCTGAGGTTAATCTAAAAAGAAAAAAGCAGAAGCTTACAATCTCCTGGAAGCTGCGCTCGAGAAAGAAAAAGGAACAAAGATAAGACAAGCCCAGTGCTTGATGAATGTATCTCATCCTCATCATGCAAAATGGCATTACATGCAAATACAGCCAATAAGTCACTTTGGTGAAGGAGTGAGTATGTTCAGGATGAAACATTTCCCATAACAAATTAGTTAAGCCTTTAAGGTTTCGCGTGACTCTTCATTCATTTTTCATTTGGCTCGGCCAAGTTTTTTTTTTTGTGTGTTTTTTTTTAGTTGCCCACATTTGATCTAAACTAAACTGTATCTAGAGCTCATTTTGCCTGATCACATGTTCCAGTTTCAGTGAGACTCAAACTGTGACACTGTACAAACTTACTTGAGAGTAAGTCCCATGGAACTCAATGAAGTCCCAGGCAAAAGTTGAGCCTAGGCTCTACCTGTAAGTCTGTCTCATCCCCTCTTATCAGTTGGTGACAAAAGGAGCTATCACACTGTAACAAAGAAATTAAAAGCCCCTGCATTCTTGAAGACCTGGCTGACAAGTCCCTTCAGTCAATCAACACAATAAACGCACATGCCTTCTGGTGAAGAATACTGTATCCCTCTTTTATTGGGCACTGAGGATCCGTGGATTTTGAACGGCTACAATGCACAGGAAGAAATAAATCAGAAGAACTGAGGGCAAAATTATGTGCAAGAAGAACAGCCACATTTCTTTGATCACATATCTGTCCCATTAAACTAGGAACAGGGTGTTGCATGTACGTAATGTTTTTAACTATTGGTTTTAGCATCAAAAGAGATATGCAGGAAAGGGAAGCGGGAAGCTCAAATTTGTGCAGGATCTCACTGAAAATCCACTGTTTTCCCATTCCAGTTTGAGCTTAGAAATCCATACACGCTTGCATTTTGGTTGCAAAACTGCTGTTTCCCCTCCACAGTTGTGGGCATGGGTCAATCCACAGTGTGCTTCCAACCCTCCTTTCTAATTTGCTGTTTCTTCTTCCTCCATTTGAGCACAAACAAGACATATGCAAAGGTAGAACTTTATGTGCATGTGCACCCTTTTTTTAAAAAAAATAATAGCAAGGGAAAATGGCAAGCGATTTATTTTCATGGTGCTCCTATTTATTTCTTCAGGTACTTTTTTGTCATTGTTCATAGCATCCAATGTAGTGTGCAAATACTGCATGAAGGTGGGACAGTCCAAACATATAGGTGGAAGGCAAAAAAAAAAGAGGCCAAATTCCCAGCTCCCCAAAGCTGGCAATTCCAGAGACATCATCATCATCATCATTAGAATTTATCTACTGCCCTATGCCCAGGGGTCTCAGGGCAGTTCACAGAATAAAATCAAGATATAAAACCACAAAATGCATCGCAAAACGTTTTACAGATCAACACAAATAAGCTAAAGGCTGCTGTGTTACATGTTTTTCCTTAGCTTTGTGAATCTGAATGTTTAAACACTATTTTAAAAATCTAGGCAGTGCTCATGCCTGGAGAAGCCACAAGTGCCGCCAAATAAAAAATGAAAGTAAGGGGAAACGAGGGGACACAGAAATGGGAGTAAGTGAGGAAAAAAATGATTCATTGTTTTATTCTTTTGTAAACTGCTTTGAGGATTTGTTTGGTTTAAAAACAACAACAACTAATCATGTGGTATATGTTCTAAAATAAATAAAAATCAAATTACAGTCGTACCTTGGAAGTCGAACGGAATCCGTTCTGGAAGTCCGTTTGACTTCCAAAATGTTCGGAAACCAAAGTGCAACTCCTGATTGGCTGCAGGAAGCTCCTGAAGCCAATCGGAAGCCGCAGAAGCCCCGTCAGACGTTCGGGTTTCAAAGAACGTTCACAAACCGGAACAGTCACTTCCGGGTTTGCAGCGTTTGGGAGCCAAGGTACGACTGTAATAACACTAGAGCATTGTGGATGCTGCTACAGGTGGCACCATTAGGTGTCAGATTTTGAACCGCATGTTGAATTATTCCCAGGTTGGGAAAATCCACATTTGGAGGGTGGAAATGAGCAAAATTGCAGGTGGTTGAAGGGGGTGTCATGCGGACAACCCCGATTTAATGAGAAGATAGGCAGATTCTAATCCACACTGAAATCAAATGCTTACAAGCCCTTTCACTTTTCTCCTAGGGCAATTCCAGAAGTGGGGTAGGCTGGAATAAAAGCACCCTAGACAACAGAGTGTGGGGAGCTAAGGTTGGAGGTGAGCTCCCCTCCCCAATGCACCCTTTTGATATTCAATGTGACCCTCGAAATAGTGATATAGCAATGTGACCCTCGAAATAGTGGCAGGTTACTCTAAAATGCACTTTCCTTGCCTACACCAAACAATTCAAATATTTTCCACACTTTTTATAGGCAACCTATTTCTCGTCTTCCCAGGCACAGAGTGTGGAGGTGCTATATATGGCTTGAGTTAGTGTGTGCGCAAGCATTCAGGTTACACAGAACTCTGCTTCTCTGCTGGAAGAAGGCAGCCAAGGCTCAGTTGGAACACTAAAGTTGGTCTGTAAGAAGCGCCTTTGGTTGATACAGATGTTCTCAGAGAGTCTCATTCCCGCCTCTTTGTATGGACACAAAAAACCAACCACTCTGTATGGTTCCAAAGTAGAAGCATCATTCACCTTCCCCAATAGCGTGTTAAGGCCTAACGCTTGTGCACGCCTTTAATAATATCAGTGATAATGATAACAATAGTTCACTCATTATAGGGCCGTATTTGGATGTACTAACGACAAACCCCAGTGGTCAAAAATACGACTCTCCGCTCAGGTGCGCAAAGGGAAATAGGTGCATTATTCTGCTACCTGCAAGGAGCAGGAGGGGAAAATCACTATTTATACAATGATCTGGACCACAGTACTATAACAGTATAAACTATCGGAGATTATTTGATGTGGGCCACGTTCTCCCAGCCCTCAGCTGCCGCTAAGACAGCACCCTCCTGCACTTGAACCTGTCTGGATTATCCCATTTTCAGCATCCAGACCTGGAGAGCAGCTCTTTGCTCCGAAATCCCCAAGACCACCTCCTCCAGAGGATAGGCGAGCTCTCTGCCGAGCGCTCCCCTTGTTTACCATCTCTCGTTTCGTTTCATTCTGCCCAGAGAGGGAAATAAATGCGATTAAGAGATTAGACTGCAAGGAAGGGCGACGAGAGGAAGAGGAAGAGCGGGGACAGAGAGAGAGAGAGAGAGAGAGAGAGAGAGAGAGAGAGAGAGAGAGAGAGAGCCGCATCCCTCCAGCCGCCTAAAAAATGCGCCCCGCGAACTGAACCTGCTGCTGCTGCTACTGCAGCAGTTCTTTCTGAACCTCACCGACGTCCTGTCTTTTCAGCAGGCGATGGCAACTCTGCACCATCAAGGGGAAACTGCCAGAGCCGGAGATGGAGAGAGAGAGAGAGAGAGAGAGAGAGAGAGAGAGAGAGAGAGAGAGAGAGAGATGGAGAACCTTTGCGCGCAAAATTGCGCCCACTTCCCCAAACCGGTTGCCAATCTCGCGCGGATCGGTGGCCCAAGGCACTGCAGTGGGATAATTTTTGGTGTGGGTGTGGGGAGGGGGGAGAGCTACTGCAAAAGGACCCTATGCACGAAGGGGAGGGAGACGAGAGGTTGCGGGCGCTCCGTTTACCTCGATCCACTGCTGCGCTTCAGCCAAAGCTGGCTCCGGCGAGTCCCCCGGAGGCTGCGTCGCCTCCAGCAGCCCCGAGCCCGGACTGGCCATCTGCAAAGGCGAGCTGCGCCCCCGCTGCCGCAGCACGGAGGGAGCCTGGGCTCCGGCGGCTCTCGGCTCTCTCCCGGGGGCCGCGCGGGGAAAGCCAGCGGCCGCCGTGCGTCCCCAGCAGCGATGGGAGGAGAGGGCACCGCTCCGTGCATGCGGGGCGCGCTTGGCTGGTGCGCCAGGCTTCCTCCTCCCGCTGCTCCTCCTCCTCCTCCTCGCAGCCGGCTGAAGATCTGCCTCGTCTCCTCCCACCAGCCTCCTCTCTTGCAACAGCAGCTGAGCGGAGCTGAGCCGCCGGCTAAAAATAAAGCGGCGGCGGCTGCAGCAGCAGCAGCAGCAGCAGACAGAGGGAAAAGGCCCTGCCAATGCCCAGGCCGCTGCCTCCTCCTCGCCCCCAAGCGGGAGAGCCAATCCCAGGCGCCCAGGATTCTGCGAGCTGCATCCCTGCTCGGGGACCAGAGACAGGGCAGGCCTGCGAGATTTACATCTCCAACATTAATAATAATATTTTATTATTTATACCCTACCCGTCTGCAACAGGTCTATCACCCAAGCCCTCCTGCCCAATATTTATCTTTATTTCAGTCCGGTGCCAGGACCGTGTGTGCATGCAGAAAAAGAACGCAGACACAATTCGTCACTGGAACATATCATGAACGCCTGCCTTGTTCTCTTATATCTCGAGTTACAAACGCCTCAGGTTACAAACGCTTCAGGTTACACACTCTGCTAACCTGGAAGAGTTACCTCAAGTTGAGAACTTTGCCCCAGGATGAGAGCAGAAATTGTGTGGCGACGGCGCAGCGGCAGCAAGAGGCCCCATTAGCGAAATCACACCTCTAGTTAAGAACAGTTTCAGGTTAAGAACAGACCTCCGGAACGAATTAGGTTCGTAACTTGAGGTTCCACTGTAACGGCAATAGTGCCCACCTGAGAGGTGCCAGAACCGAGTTCCAGCTGGAAAAAAAAAGTCCAGCCCAAAACTATCTTCTCTCAGTTCCCTCTGCACACGCATCACTTGCAGCCAGTCTTTAAAAATAAAATAAAAGCCTGCCCTTTGAAAAAAGGCAGATTTGAGCTTAGTCTTTTTCTGCTAGCCAAGTTACAGGCTAAGTATTGAGTATTGAGTTAAATTATAAATGCGTGTGGCAATTCACTTCCTTTTTGAATTGTGTTATGTTTATTTGCATTGTCGCAGTGTGAAAGATCGGAAGATTTTGTTTGTTTGCCATTCCTCGGGGATTTATTATGTGCCATCAATAGCCCTTGGCTAACTAGTAAAGATTTGAACTTGGTCATTTCACCACTAAAAATCCCCACCAACTCCAAGTTGCTTTTCTCTCTGCAAGGGAAAGATACAAGATACACACCCAGCTTGTGGCTTAGACTGAAAAACCTTGGAGCCACAGTGCTATGTAGTAAACTGGACCATTCCACTGGTCACTTAACCAAAAATTCTACTCTGCCAGAAACTATTCTGAACCCTCTGGAGATCTAAGAGATGGAATCTAGGACCTTCTGCAAGCAGAGAATAACTTTGCATTCTACCACTGAATTGTGGGTCCCCCATATAGGAACAGAGACTACAACACAAGAGAGGCAGTGTAAATATGCATCGTACAGGAAAATGACCCCTGCTAGATTCTCACATCCAGGTAAAGAGAGCCCAGACACACTGCTGGATGAACCACAGACACTCTATTCCAGCCACTGTGTGTGTGCTGGGCCCAGGGGTTAACCCGAGCAACGCAGTCCAGGTCCAGTCCCAAATCCAAGGATTCCACGAGGAGTCAGTCCAGCAGGAAACCAGGCTAGGTCATGCATAGGGTAACAGGCAGGTTCCAGCAAGCAGCAATATTGCTCCCACAACCTGGGGCGGGGTCCAGCAGCCTTTTATCTCTAACGGGGTAACGGCCAGTCCTGACCCCCCAGGGACTCACCTCCCTGTCTCGCCCGAAGGTGAGCACTCCTCCTGCGAGTACTCAGGTCTCTCCTTGTCTCAGACCTGAGTCTCTGCAGCTTGGGAGATGTTGGTGGGTTACTAGACTCAGAGGCCGCCTTAGCCTCTCCTGACCCAACTGGTAGTGGAGCAGCAGCACGTGATTGCCCAGCAGAGGGCACCAAGGTAATCCCTGCATCTGGAGCCAGGGCAGGCTCAGGCCCCTGACTCAGCCCAGCTGGTGCTTGTTGCAGGGGAACCTGTGCAGACTGGGGCTCTTCAGAACCAGGCCCCAGACTTGGTCCAGATGCCACCTGAGGCAGAGGATCCGGTGCGGACCGAGACTCTTCCGGTTCCGAGTCTGAGCCCGAGTCCCAGGCCATCACAGTGTGCAAATGAACAAATCTTTATTTGCATCAGCCTTCGGACATAGAAATAAAACAGCAAAACGATATACAAAGAATAGAAATAAAAAGTCAATTATATAAAATACATTTTAGGGTTTTGAATCAATAGTCAAATAGTGGATCTTATTCTGATTGCCCCAGCTAAAAACCTTGCAACCTTTGCTGTCACCTGCTCATCTTGATCAGCCAAGAGAAAGGAAACTGTGGCAGTGGCTGGGCGACCCAGATTGGACAATAAAAGAGGGATGATAACCTCATTCCTCAGGTCTTTATAAAGAGTGCAAGCCAGAAGGACATGCGCCACCGATTTGGTACTGCCATCTCCACAGGGACATAACCGTCCCTCAAGTACAGCCGAGGGCAATGCATTGTGTGCATATAAACTCAGGCATGGTTCTTGCAAACAGCAGCCAATGTGCTAAGAACCTTCCCCGCCCTGTAACTCTTATGCAGAAGACAGAAGCTTTCAGAAATGGCAGCAGATCCCTGTGTGAGAAAGCCCCACCCTGGAAAAGTCTAACATCTGGCTGCTCCAGCAGCCATTTCCAGGCCAGGTTGATTTCCCCTGAAATTTGAAATCCAGGCCAGGATTATTTCCTTTGAAATTTTCTGAGCCTCCGAAATCGAGTCACAGGGAGGCGGCTGAAACATCTAAGGATCTGTGAAAATTGATATACACTTTTGCCCCTCCATAGAAACCTACTTTAGTATATTTAGACCCCCCCCCCAACTATATTACCTGGGTTATGAAGGCGCCCTAAAGACGTTAAAGCAAAGATTATGGGATAATGCACACAGTGACTTGCGATCTCGATCACACGCAGTCTGTAGTCCGCTGGCAGTAGGAGTACAATATGGGTATGTCTTTAAGTTAACATCTTACATTAAAAACCTGACAGTACCAAACTATCGAAGGCTTTTCACCAAAGCCAGACTAAACGTCTTTCCTTCTGCAGTGTTGGATGGCAGGTTGAGAGGAGTTCCCTAACAGGACAGACTTTGCTCGTGTGCTCAAGACATCGATTCCATAAAACATATTTTGTTGCACTGTGCAAAATATGAGCAAGCCAGGGCTGAACTGATACTACCCTTGCTGGTACCTTTCCCCGGAAAATCAGAGGCTCACTATGTCAGGTTCCTATTGGAAGACCGGACAAATGCTAGAACATTAGCAGTGGCCAAGTTTTTATCGGTGGTTGCAAGAACCAATGATTCCTATATTCTGAACAAAATGCTTGTTTAACCTGGAGGTAGGCTGTATGAATTGTGTATTGCTTTGTAACGATTTGTTGGGTCTCTGGACCGCAATAAAGATTGATGATGATGATATTTGGAATCGATGGCAAGCAGTCTCTAGAAGTTACGCTATTAAGATTTGGAAGACTCCAAATAAATAAGCGAGCCTCAGTCGGAACTGTGTTACTTCAGAGCAATGGAATTCTCCTCTCTGTAGATGGTGACTATTGTAAAATAACTTGTGACTTGCGGATTGTTTGTACATCATCCTGTAAGACAATGGGGTTTATGTTGAGGAACCACATGATAGAATGCTCCTGGGGCAGGGACCCGAAGCTTTCTTTCTCCCTGACATCTAGCATTTTACATGCAGGGGAATTTCCTTACGTTTATTTGCATGGAGCAGCATTTCGTTACACCGGTCCCCAACAGCAGCCAGTCTTGTCCAGATGCACAGCTGCAGTATCTGAGAATGTGGCCACAGGGACCTCTTTCTTTTCTTTTCTTTTTAAATAAATTTTTATTAGATTTTCCACAGTGATAACACAAACCACAAAGCAAAATGATACACAGAAAAAGAAAAAGAAGAAAAAAAGAAAAAAGGGGGGAAATAAACAGATAAACAATAACAACAAACTTAATTCTTCACAAATTCAACCTTTTAAACATCTTGGTTGACTTTCTCAAATCTCTCCCTTCTGAGTTTCCTTGTAATTAAAAGTAACAGCTTTCCAATATCATTACTGAACTAAAATAATTTCCAATTATAGTCCATCTTATTCACTTTTCTTAACATTCTAAATCCCATTTATTTAATTATAACCTAATTTAATCCTAGGCCTATTTGTTTCTTTCAAGTAATTTATAATTTTTTATATTACAATATTTATTCAAATAGTCCTTGAATTTCCTCCAGTCCTCTTGAAACTCCTCTTCTTTTTGGTCGCGGATTCTTCCAGTCAGGTCAGCTAGCTCCGAAAAGTCCATCATCTTCATCTGCCAATCTTCCACTGTTGGTAGTTCTTGTGTTTTCCAATTTTTAGCAAGTAATATTCGGGCGGCCGTTGTGGCATACAAAAATAATATAACATCTTTCTTGGGCAATTCTAAACCTGTTATTCCAAGAAGAAAGGCCTCTGGTTTCTTAATAAATGTATATTTCAACATTTTTTTTCAGTTCATTGTAAATCTTCTCCCAAAAGTCTTTCACCTTGGGACAAGTCCACCACGTCTGGAAAAAAGTACCTTCTTTTTCTTTACATTTCCAACAATGGTTATCACTATTGTGACAAATCTTTGCTAGTTTTACAGGGGTCAAGAACCATCTATACATCATCTTCATAATATTTTCCTTTAACATCGTACATGCAGTGAACTTAACCCCTTTCTTCCATAGCCTCTCCCAATCCTCCATCATTATACACAGAGACCTCTTTCTTTGCAAAGTGCATGAGATTGCAGCACTGAGTTTCTGTACACGAGGACCTGCGGTGGATTTGCGGTAGTTTCCGGGGATGTGACTGAAATGCAGTGGAATCCCCTTCTCTGTAGATGGTGCCTATTGTAAAATAATTTGTGAATTATTGTTCGTTTGTAAAAAGGAAAAAAGGTAAAGGACCCCTGGACTATGGGGTTGTGACGCTCATCTCGCTTTCAGGCCGAGGGAGCCAGCGTCTGTACACAGACAGCTTCTCCGGGTCATGTGGCCAGCATGACTAAACCACTTCTGGCGCAACGGGACACCGTGACAGAAACCAGAGCACACGGAAACACCATTTACCTTCCCGCCACAGCGGTACCTATTTATCTACTCACATTGCCATGCTTTCAAACTGCTAGGTTGGCAGGAGCTGGGACAGAGCAACGGGAGCTCACCCCGTCACGGGGATTCGAACCTGTAAGGCAATGGGATGGCTTTGTGAAGATGACAAAATTTAGGACTGGGAGCCGAGTGGCTGAAAGAGGCAGGCCTCCTGCTGAAGCAGCATGCCTCTGGTGAATATACTGAGACAGTCAAGTGTAAAGATTGAAGTGATGGCCAAGATAAGGCCTTATTTAGTTTTGCCAGTGCTAAACCTGTTTCCCTTTCAGCCATGCAGTATCTTTGCTTCCCTGTTGCTATGGCAACGTGCCTAGAAAGAGCCTAAGCTACTGACTACCTTTTTTTTTTTTACTGCCATCTGCCTGTGGCTCTGAAAGGGCTTTCCCTCACCCTATGCTCCAGAACAAATGCTTTCCCCTTTATTCTGACCCACATTGTTACTCTCTCAGGTGATGAGAGGGTGCATACACTCCAGAGGAAAGAACGGCGACTTGTTCCCCCACCCAAGTTTCCTGTTTTCTGGCTGGCAAACTCCTTCGTCAGTACAGGGACAACACAGCTAAAACAAGGATCAGGTTCAGAAGCAGTGCTTTTAGGACAAATTTTTAAAAATATGAGGTGCTGGTACTGATATATTGGTAAAGGTACCATGTTAGTGCAAAAGTACCATGTCAGTTTTTTGCAGCTGGGCACTGGGAATCCGGGACGTGGGTGGTGCTGTGGGTTAAACCACAGAGCCTAGGGCTTGCCGATCAGAAGGTTGGTGGTTCGAATCCCCGCGACAGGGTGAGCTCCCGTTGCTCGGTCCCTGCTCCTGCCAACCTAGCAGTTCGAAAGCATGTCAAAGTGCAAGTAGATAAATAGGTACTGCTCTGGCGGGAAGGTAAACGGCATTTCCGTGCGCTGCTCTGGTTCGCCAGAAGCGGCTTATTCATGCTGGCCACATGACCCGGAAGCTGTACGCCGGCTCCCTCGGCCAATAAAGCGAGATGAGCGCCGCAACCCCATAGTCAGCCACGACTGGACCTAATGGTCAGGGGTCCCTTTACCTTTTTACTGGGAACCCACGCTATGCCACTGCATAGAAAGAAACTGTTTCTTTCTTTCTCACGCTTGCGCTAAGAAGCAGCCTAGTTAAAAGCTCTGCCCTGCTCCTGAGCTGTGGCCCCTCCCCTCTTGTCCCCACATCCTCCCCCAATGCAACAGAGAAACACCTTAGGACAGCCAGTGAGAACTGAGCATGCTCTGTGGCCGTGGAATGCTAACCAACTGAAGGGACAGTAGGAAAGAGAATGAAATGGAGGGACAGGAATGCTGGAAAGGAGCTTTCTGCGCTGCAACATTTCATTGCAGCGTCACACTTGTTATTCCACAAAAATCTAGAATAAGAACTATTGCTCTTATGCAGTGCTTGAAGAGCACTGATCAATGTCTTCTGTTGGCAGGCAACAGGTGGCTTAATCCTGTTTCTTCCAATCCTGATGAATCCCCTTAGACTCTGTGCCCATCTTCTTCCCGGCAGAGGAAGGCACAAGCATAGCTGCTGCAGCCACTATTAAAAGTCTGCTCGTCTTGGAGAATGGCTGGGATTGTGTGCTCGTGGTGGCCAAACCCAGGAGTTATGAGTTCCTCTGTGACTCATTTGTACAAACGGGAGAGGGAAAGTGCTTTTGCAGAGATGGACTCAAGCCTAGCAGACACATGGCAGGGAAAGGGGATTTTTAAAAAGGGGAACGACGGAAAGAGGGATGACATGATTCACAGATCATTTCTACTAGCTTCCCACAACTTGAATACTAATTCTGTAGTGGAACAGTTCGTGTTTCCATTTCCTTCTGCTTGAGATCGAACAGACACACCAGATTTTTCCTCTCTTTTTTAATGTAAAGAGAACACTCCAAGGCCTGGGGGAAATATACAAACAGTGATGTAGCATGGGCACAAAACACAAAATTTCAACACCCGGTGCTGCCTCAGTACTGCTGCATGCTTCCATCGCTGAGCTCTGTGGAACCAGGAAGTGAACTCTACAGACACTGAAATGACTCTTCTTTTCTTATCTCTGCAGCTGTGATCTCCTGGGTGACACAGACAGGTGGATGCACATGCGTACTCCGTTTCCCTCCCTGACACACAGCCCTGGGCACTGGGAACCCACGCTATGCCACTGCATAGAAAGAAACTGTTTGTTTCTTTCTCACGCTTGCGCTAAGAAGCAGCCTAGTTAAAAACTCAGCTCTTCCATTTATTGTGTTACCGAGGCTGTCGTTTGCACACGGACCATTGATTCATCTTGTCCAATATTGTTTGCTGTCGTTGTAGTCCCTCCAGGTTCTCGGGCAGCCTCACTAGCAACTTAATATTTTAACAGGAGATGCTACGTCGCCTGGGACCCTCTGCATGCGAAACACGAGCTCTGCCCCTGAGCTGTGGCTCCTCCCCGTATTTTTCTTCCATCGTGCAGATAAATGCTGCAACTCTGCAACGCAATAAAGACATCTGCTGTGGTCCACAGCGTTTGCCTGCTGGCACCTGTTTGTTTATTTCTGTCATGCTGCCTTCTGTCGGAGTCACGCACATCTTGATAGGCCATTAATCCTAGCTAGCGTATTGTCAAGCTTGGCGTCAGCAAGCTGTGCGGTTCAAGATGCAAAGTATCATCTCGTCTGCTTTTGCTCTTTTGGCACTACTCTGTGATCACTGCTCATGCAATGGAAATGTCAGACATAAAACCATCCTCAGTAGTCATCACGAGGCCATTGAGACCTGAACAGTGTCGTGCAGTGGTTGACGTGGTAGACTTAAAGCAGGAAGATCCGAGTTCCCATTTCTACTTGGCAATGAAGTTCACTGAGGGAGCTTTGGTCAGTCGCACTTCCTGCCTAAGCCTTCCTCACAGGGTTGTTGAGAGGGTAAAATGGGGTGAATATAACGCTGCTCTAAGCTCCTTGGAAGAAGCATGGAGTAAAATAGCGACAACAAAATATTATTATTATTATTAGTAGTAGTAGTAGTAGTAGTAGTAGTGTTAGTAGTAGTACAGTGGTACCTCGGGTTACATACGCTTCAGGTTACATACGCTTCAGGTTACAGACTCCGCTAACCCAGAAATAGTACCTCAAGTTAAGAACTTTGCTTCAGGTTGAGAACAGAAATCGCGCGGCAGTGCTGCGGCGGCAGCAGGAGGCCCCATTAGCTAAAGTGGTGCTTCAAGTTAAGAACACTTTCAGGTTAAGAACGGACCTCCAGAAAGAATTAAGTACTTAACCTGAGGTACCACTGTAGTTATTACAGTGGTACCTTGGTTCTCAAATGCCTCGGAACTCAAACAATTTAGAACCCAAACACTGCAAACCCGGAAGTAAGTCTTCCGGTTTTGCAAACCTTTTCGGAAGCCGAACGTGCTGCGTTTTGAGTGTTACACTTCCGATTTGAGTGCCACACTTCCATTTTGAGTGTTACACCAAGGTCTGTCTGTTTTTGCTATTTATGTTGCATTTGTTTGTTTTTTGCGGCTCTTTTTTTTTGTTTCTGTGACTGTGTGGAACCCAGTTCAGCTACTGATTGATTTATTGTGTGACTGCAGTACATTACTGCTTTCATTTTATGGATCAGTGGACTTGTTAGATAGTAAAATTCATGTTAAACTGCTGTTTTAGGGGGTACCGAGGTACCACTGTACTACTACTACACTTACTTGCCTCTCAAGGTGATGTACAAAATATAATAAAAATAGTTTAAAAACATAACAAAAAACCACACACACAAAAAGAAGTTATTCACTGAGGAAGAAAGCATTGCTTGCCGTATTTCTTCTCCCTGTTATTATAGCTGCATGGAGAGCCTGCCTGGCAGGATTCGATCAAGGAAATGCCAGCGTCTTCCAGCACAGACTAACATAACATTTTCTAATTTATGTTCATATTCTAGCAGCTCGTTAAATCGTAGAGATAAAACATGAATGCAAACATTTTTTTCTGAGCATTGTTGTTTTGGTATAGTCTGAATAGCAGAGACATTAGGTAGTCTTAAGAGAGATTCTGCCTATAGGAAGCAACACACAGCTCAACGTACGTGCTGTAAAATGGCACTTAACTAATTGTTAAGTGGAAAGATAACAAGCAGCCTTATCCCTGTTTTGAACTGAACTGGAACCAATCCAAAATGTCTAGCAGCATTTCCTTAAATTTGCCTTCAGAGTTTTAATGTTGTTTCCAATATTTCCTTCCTCTGAATAGCTTAGCCGTCTCTTCCCTTTCCCAACATCTCCTGCCTCACTTGGAGGTAGCCGATGCATCGAACAGCACCCGGCTTTCAGCCAGTGCCAGGAAGAATTCAGCCTCCTGTGCCTCTTTTTAAATGTTTTTGCTAGTTTCATACAAGCCATTCTGCTGAGGTTGCCACTGGACGTTTTTTTACTGGCTCCTTCCCTATGATTTGCAGACATTAGCAGGTGATTTATTTCCATCCCGTTTGTAAAAAAAAAAAGGCACCTGCTAAGTTTCTGCAAAACAGGCTACTGTTGAAGGCACAGGAGCCGTTATGCTGAGTTGTATCTTCAGGACTTTATTAGGATTAATAATAAGCATACATAGTAACAGTGACCCCCGTTCTCTGAGTGCTGCTCTTCCTGTGGCCAAATCAATACCATTCACACAAAAGTTGATCTGCTATATTATTGAGGTTGTCATGCACTCAGACCATTGTTTGCTCTGATGGTCCATCTCCAGGGTCTCCCCATAATTTGTAACTGGATCCTCTAACTGGAGGTGCCAGGGATCACTTGGGACCCTATGCATGCCAAGCATGTGCTCTATGGCTGAGCTATGGAACCCATGTTTAAAACAGGATTAGACCATTTAATGGAGGACAAGCCTATAAACAGTTAATAGTTATGATGCCTGTGTTCTGCCTTCATTGTCAGAAGCAGTGTGCCTCTGAATATCCATAGTCCAGGAGGACATGAACAGGTTTGCAGGCTTCCTGCAGACATAGAGGTTAGCCACTAAGAACAGGATGCTGAGCTGGATGGACCACTGGCCTGATTCAGCAGGCTCTTCTTATGTCCTTACGATTCTATGTGTTTAGGAATGGGATTGAGATCATTCAACCCAAGCTGGACCTCTGATCCACTTCATATTCTACCTATATTCTTGGTCACATTCAGAAAGTGATTGTCAGAGTGAAAAAGACAGACGTCGTATTGCTGAAGAAGACCCCTTCCCTCCCAACGTCTACATTAGCATCAGCATTCAACTAATGTCTGCCTTCCATCACGCAGCTCTTGAACTCCTCCATTAAACATGGATTATGTGATAGTAGATGCATCCTGCAGTCTCCTTCCTCCTCATTCCTTGCACATGTTATCTGTGTATGTCCTGTGTTGCCGGAAAACGGCTTTGGAATAAATGCTCTGCAAAGTGCTTACTCGTGTAAACACGGCGGCTTGCTGGAAAGACGCCCAGGAATGTGGAGGAAAAGCGGAGATCTCGCCCAGCAGCCTTTCCTTGTTAGAAAAACCATCCAGGAAGAGCGGGTGAATAAACAAGCCAGGCTCTTTCTGGTCTCCTTTGTAGGATGAGGGGGACGGAATCAGGAACGAAGACTTGGGCTTATGCCAGAACGGTGTTGTTGTCATATTGAAAACTTGATGGAATGCGGTGTCGATCTGAGATAAGGAAATGGGAAGGGAAACTAAGATAAAAGTCAGAAAGCTTTGGAGCAAAAGGGAGGGGAGTTAAGCTAGCAGAGGCAACAGGGGGAAATGCTAAAACCCAATATGTTGGGCCCCAGATCTCGTTGAACTACAACTCCCATGAAACCTACCCAACAGGACCACTGGTGAGGAATGATGGGAGTTGTAGTCCAACAACATATGTGGGCCCAAAGTCAAGAACGGATGTTTTAATACCTGAAGGATGCAGCATTGACTCATGGCATCTCCTGGAAAGCTCAGGTGGTTAGAGTGTGATGCTGATAATGCCAGGGTTGCAGGTTCGATTCCCAGTGGCATATTCCCGTGTGGCAAGGGTTTGGATCACATGATACTTAGGGTCCCTTCTAACTCCATGATTTACTTTTACACTGTGACCATCCTGATGTTCATATGTATTTGAAAATTTATATATAAATATGTGAAAGGAGAACAAAAGCATAGGAAGACAGCATATTTTGGAAAGGAGATGTATCTCACACTGGCTTGTGAAGAAATGTATGTAATTCTAAACAAGTAGCCAGAGAAGACCTGCAGAATTTAAATGGGTTTGGCAGCTCACCTAGATCCATATATTCTGAAAAACTAGCGTGGGGAGAATCGGAACTGGGCTCCTTGGTCGGCCTTGAATAAATCACTTGTTCTGTCAAATGTGAACATTAACAAATTAGCTCACATGCTTGTGATGAGATGGGATGAGGTAATTATTGGCAACCATTTTGCATAGGAAATAGGCTATGGAAATGGTAAACAGAATAAAAACCCAATTATCTTTTTGATACACTGAGTGGTTCAACCTGTAACCCTATATACACTTACATGGGAGGAAAGTCACATTGAATTCAGTGGGGCCTAGTTCTGAATAGACCTGCATAAGATCGTAGTGTTAATGTCTCAGAATGTTTGCTACCCTGATGGCTGTCCAGTATCACCTACGTAGCAGTCACTTAGATATAACTGGAGGAAGAATTTCTTTTTCTCAGCGAGAGGATACTGGTATTTGGGGGGGAAATGTCACATCCTTAAGTAAGAACAGAAGGCAGAATTAGGCCAATGGATCATCTAGTCCAACCTCCTGTTCTCACAGTTGCCTATGCAAAGCTCAAAGACAGGACTGGATTAAGACCTTTAGGGGCTCTCTATTCACTTTGAAGATTTGGGTGCCCCCATATATATATCTAATTCAAGATATAAACAATAACAAACCGCAAAGTTAAAAGTTCAAAGTGAAACAAAGCCTACGGCAAGATGGAAATTAATGCTGATCTTCGTGTGCTTCCATCCACTTTATTTACATTTGAAAAAGTTTTATCCCACTTTTTCTAATGGCAAACTCTTTGATCAGATCCTGAAAACTAATCTTATGTGGCGCATCTGCTTCTATACTATTCTATATAGTAGAGATAAGGCATCCAGCCCGCCTTGTTGCGTAGTTGTTCCGTTGGGATTTCTAATGAACGCTGAGCAATTTGTGACCATTAATGTTCAAAAACCAGCAATGGAAAATTTCTATGGTGCTCCTCTTCCCTTGATGTCCTAAGCATGTGCTTATTTTGCTTAATGGTTCATCCAGCCCCCCCACCCCACCCCTCTCTATCTATCTATTTGTCTATCTATCTATTATCCATACTCTCCCCATTTGTGAGTCTTAGCACCTGGTATTCAGAGGCCTACTGCCTCCATCAGTGGAGCCAGAACATATCCCCCATCATGACTAGTAGCCAGTGATCATCTTAATCTCCAGTACAGTGGTACCTCGGGTTAAGAACTTACAGTGGTACCTCGGGTTAAGTACTTAATTCGTTCCGGATGTCCGTTCTTAACCTGAAACTGTTCTTAACCTGAAGCACCACTTTAGCTAATGGGGCCTCCCACTGCTGCCGTGCCACCGGAGCACGATTTATGTTCTCATCCTGAAGCAAAGTTCTTAACCCGAGGTAATATTTCTGGGTTAGCGGAGTCTGTAACCTGAAGCGTATGTAACCTGAAGTGTATGTAACCCGAGGTACCACTGTATAGACAAACACACCCTCCAATGCACAGATCTCTGAAATGATGCATCCCTGTGGATGGTGTAGAACTCATTTTATTGTTATTATTTATCTTCAAACTGCTGGTTTGGAATCTGTACCATTCTTCTCTCCCCCCCCCCTTTATTTTTTTTTATATTGTGTTGACCAGCTCTAGGGGGAAATTATATTTTGCTTTTGCTGAATTACTGAATGAAATAAAAGCAGTCACAACTATAATTATTTTAATATTAGAGCCGCCTACTTAGAGAAAACCGGACAATTGTTAGCATCAATAAATGTGGGTGGTCCAACAGTGTGCCACCAGGAAGTCTCGCTCTGATCTATCTTAATAGACTTCTTTTTTTAAAAGTAAGAAAATTCTTACTAGACTATTTTTATCAGCTCCGTATCTTTGCATGTGTTATTCTTTCTGTATTGCTGTTTTTGCGTTAAGTCAGCAAGTCACGCATGGAAGGCTTCCCAATCTCAGAGGCTCTGTGGCTTCTTCATAATGCCCCAATGAAAGTGTGTAGTCAACAAAACACAAATTGGATAGCCAGGAAGGACCACACTACCCTCCCCAAAATGAAGAGCTGCGTCGCTTTCAGATCAGACCAGAAGAATATTTATTTGCCTCAGCCACTAGCCATAGCAATAAAATAAACTAAAATGTACTGAAGATAGAGGTAAAAACTTAACTATACAAAACACATTCTGGAGGTTTACATCAATAATCAAATAATAGATCTTATTCTGATTGCCCCTGCTAAAAAAAATTGCAGTTTTTGCTGTCACCTGGTCATCTTGATCTGCTAGAACAGGGGTCAGCAAACTTTTTCAGCAGGGGGCCAGTCCACTGTCCCTCAGACCTTGTGGGGGGCAGACTATATTTGGGGGGGTGAACAAATTCCTATGCCCCACAAATAACCCAGAGATGCATTTTAAATAAAAGCACACATTCTACTCATGTAAAAACATGCTGATTCCCAGACTGTCCGCAGGCCGGATTTAGAAGGCGATTGGGCCGGATCCGGCCCCCAGGCCTTAGTTTGCCTACCCATGCGCTAGAAGAAAAGATACAGTAGCAATGGTTGAGCGACCTGGCATGGACAGTAGTAGAGAGGTAATAACCTCACTATGTGTCCCTCCACAGTCATATTCGTGCAGCAGCTAAACAGGTGACTGGGAGTGGCCGCCAAGACCATATAACACTGATCCTGAAAGACCTACATTGGCTCCCATTATGTTTCCGAGCACAATTCAACGTGTTGGTGCTGACCTTTAAAGCCCTAAATGGCCTCGGACCAGTATACCTGAAGGAGCATCTCCATCCCCATCGTTCAGCCCGGACACTGAGGTCCAGCTCCAAAGGCCTTCTGGTGGTTCCCTCAGTGGCGTAGCATGGGTTGTCAGCACCCGGGGCAAGGCAAGTAATTTGCGCCCCCTAACCCGTGGATTTGCGCCCCCTAACCCTAACCCCCAGATGTTGCGCCCGGTGCGGCCGGCCCCCCTGCACCCCCCACGCTACGCCACTGGGTTCCCTCCCTGCGAGAAGTGCGGTTACAGGGAAGCAGGCAGAGGGCCTTCTTGGTAGTGGCGCCTGCCTCCCATCAGATGTCAAGGAAAGAAACAACTATCTGATTTTTAGAAAGCAGCCCTGTTTAGGGAAGTTTTCAATGTTTAATGTATCATCATGTTTTTAATATTATGTTGGGAGCTGCCCAGAGTGGCTGGGGAGGCCCAGCCAGATGGGTGGGGTATAAATAAATTATTATTATTAATTATTATTATTATTATTATTATTATTATTATTATTATTATTATCATCATTATTTCTGAGGAACAAATACATGCCAGCTGAAAGATCAGAGAGAGCAACTATTTGTGCGCTATGGCATGCTCCAAGAGTCCTTGGGGGTGGAATTAGACATGAGGGAGACACTATAAATAAGTCAGAAATTAGATCATTATAACCAAAGAAAGAAATCCCTGTGGAAATCAGTGTTTTAAAATGTCCTGCTCTCTGGCACCACCCGGTGTTGCATGCTTATAGCTCGCTCAAATCACTGTTCCTTTACTAATGTAGCTGAGTCCCTTCTTTCCAATCGCCTTTCCTTCTCTTTGCGACACATAACAATCATGTGTAGGCATGTCCAAGTTCTACTTTTTAATATAATTTGAACTGCAACACATGCACATGTGCACAAACACACAAGCAGAACCCAAAGCACTTAATACTGGACAAACTTGAGTCATTTAAGTCACTCTGCAGGCATTTCTGTCCCTTAAGCTAAAGTTGGAGAGCTACAACTCTGCAGTACAGATACCGTACTGTATTGTAGCACCCTGCTTGTGGTTAACGCTTAGCTAGAATGAAATATTCAACGCAGCAATAGAGAAATTAAAATAATAATTTATTTATCAGACAAATAAATGATAGACACAGTGGTATATGGTTACCAAAGCTCTGCCCACTCCAGCCCTGATGGCCAGCACTTATATTTCCTCAGCCCAGCCCCCTTGCTCCTCTCCTTTGGCTGCCTCTGTCCAATCAGCCTGGTTGAAATTCCTATTGGCTGTTTACTAGAACCAATCATAAAAGATACACCCATTTCCTATTACCTTTTATGGGAGACAAAGAGCTATATTTCCTTCTATCCATAAATGGCAGACAAGTAGCCATATATCTTACATTTGCCTCGACAAGGCACCTTAATTACCAGATCACCTTTTGCCCCTGTTGCCCCTGCATTCCAAAACAAATGGCTAAAACAGATGGCTCATGGTATTATATTCTATCTAAACAGAGATCTTGGGTTCACATTCTCACACACCATCAATGAAATAAGAATCTAACATAAGAATCTAACATTTCTTACTTTCTAAATCCTTTGCATAATTACATTAAGCCAACAAAATCTCATACATAACATAGATAGCTTTTTAGAAGAAAAGGCCTTTTCAAAGTAAAAAGAAACTCAGTAAAAACAGCTTCAAAGAAGCCTCTTCAGTTTACACCCCCCCTTTCCCAGCCAGCTGCTTTTCCCATTAGCTCTTGCCCTTTAACTTTAGGAAAATATGGCTAGAGTCTGATGGGAGGCACATGGTATTATTTTCTGTTAAACAATAAATCTTACTATTTACCAACTCTTAATTAGTGTTTTTGCAGCTTGATTGTATTCTGTAATATGTAGGGTCAGTATAACCTTTGCTCCCAGCCTGTAATTCCCTTTTAAAACTTTGAGAAATTTGTCTCCTGCTACTGCTATAAATCAGGGGGGCCCTGTTCAGGAGGATAAACAACTGCCAAAGTACTTAGCCAGCTGCTTTTCTGCCTGGCATGAAACATACAAACATTTGCAAATATATCTTTTAAGCTCATTTTAAAATACAGGCCTTGATCAGAAGCCTCAGTATGGAGCTACAATAGTCTTGAGAGAGTGAAACAGTTAATTTCTCTTTCAGTTCCCTTTCCCTTAGAAACTGCTGCAGCCTAGAATAAAGCATCACTGTTATTGTAAATAACTATTATACCATATTTATAACCTATTAGTAGCAGTGGGTATGTGACTATTTTTTTAGCTGTATGGTGTGGTATGTTGTCATTCTTCATTCCAAGGACTCCTATATTATGATAAAATTGCTCTTCTGGGTCAGAAGAGAGAGAAATTCATTACAAATTACAGCCTAAAATCTAGGCCACTGTACAATGGATTTACCTTTAAAAAATGAGCTTTGTTCTCTAAGGACAATATTTCAAAATTAGCTGCCATTTTAAACGAGCTGTGAAATGAGTTGCTCATTCTTCAGTATAATTGGCAAAAGCGTTGCCTCGGAAGACACTGATAAAAACATTTGTAGGAAATAATTTCAAATAATTGTTAGGAACCATTTTCCTCTTTCCCAAAATGAAGGCCCGTCCGAATTCAGAAGGCAAGCGGCACAACTGTGTCGCAAAACGTTTTAATTAGCTATGAAATTGCTTCCGCTTGCCTGTGGATTGCTCACAATAGCATCTGCTTCTTGGCTAAGACCATTATTTGCACTTCTAATTAGATCTGTTTAATTGAATGATGCTTGGTTGATCTGAATAGTTCCACATTATCTGCTAGTGCAGTAATCGATAATAATGGCTCGTTTTCAGTTCAGAAATTAAGCAAATAACTAGCCTTTGGCATTGGAAAGGGCTTTTGGCTTATCAGTAAAAAGCTTTGCTTTAAGGATGAGCATTTTTGTGAATGCTACTCTGGTACAGTGGTACCTCTGGTTACGTACTTAATTCGTTCTGGGGGTTCGTGCTTAGCCTGAAACTGTTCTTAACCTGAAGCACCACTTTAGCTAATGGGGCCTCCTGCTGCTGCCACTCCACCGGAGCACGATTTCTGTTCTCATCCTGAAGCACAGTTCTTAACCCGAGGTACTAATTCTGGGTTAGCGGAGTCTGTAACCTGAAGCGTCTGTAACCCGAGGTACCACTGTACAACGCTTAGCAAACTTAGGCAGTAACACAATTGCACGTTTCTTCTTTAACTAGGTTGGTGGTTCCCAGTGCCGGATTTACGTATAAGCTAAACAAGCTTAGGGCTGCACTCTCCCCAAAATTTTAAAGGGAAAAAACACTGGATGTACATTTCCAAAATATAAGATACAAAACAAATAAAATAAAACCTGCATACAGCAACAGTGTTTTGTGTTGTGTAGGCTCCTATGATGTAAATAATTGAACCCGCCTGCTAGCCTGCTCCCTAAAATATCACTGGTTTGCTCATTTTGATATATAGGGTGCCTACATTCCGCATGGACTGGTTGCATGGCAGCATGTGCAAATGGATTTAGATACCATAAATTACCATATAGCATATAAAGGTAAAGGTAAAGGGACCCCTGACCATTAGGTCCAGTCGTGGCCGACTCTGGGGTTGCGGCGCTCATCTCGCTTTATTGGCCGAGGGAGCCGGCGTACAGCTTTCGGGTCATATGGCCAGCATGACTTAAGCCACTTCTGGCGAACCAGAGCAGCGCACGGAAACGCCGTTTACCTTCCCGCCGGAGTGGTACCTATTTACCTACTTGCACTTTGACGCGCTTTTGAACTGCTAGGTGGGCAGGAGCAGGGACCGAGCAATGGGAGCTCACCTCATCGCGGGGATTCAAACCGCCGGCCTTCTGATCGGCAAGTCCTAGGCTCGGTGGTTTAACCCATATTCAACACAAAAAACAGCAACAATTTGTTGTTGACAAAGGAGAGTTGGACATACAAAGGGCCCCATTACCTTCAGTTGCTTAGGGCCACATCAAACCTAAATCTGGCCTTGGTGGTTCCCAAACTTTCCCCAACATGACACTTAATAGGGAGCAGCTGGTCATCACAATTCCCTGACAAGTGTACTGATGCAATACATATATTGCAAGTATACACCTTAATAATGCAACGTGTGAAGTTGCTGTGTAAGTTGCCAAGGAAGCAATAGAAATATGGATCACTCATGCTTACTCACCTGTGGCTTCATTTCAGCAGGAACCTGTGGCCTTCACAGAATGATGGAATTGCCCAGCTACAAGGAATCAACCCCCTGCAATTCAGGAATAGGCAGCTGTCCCATTTGGGAATCGAACCTGCAACCTTGCCGTTATCAGCACCGTGCTCTAACCAATGGAGCTGCTGAGATGTTGCTGGAATCACAACTCCCATCATTCCTGAGGATTGGCTATGATGACTGGGACTGATGCTTAAAGTACTGAGATGGAACATTTCATAGAAATAAAATAGTATATGTTAGCTTGCTTCTGGATTTCCTTGTCTGTTAAATGCAAGTTCAATAAACATTCTGTATCATCCACAGATTCAGAAAATGGTCCACTGGTGGAAATTGTTTTGCTTTGGGAAAGGATACTAAAACTCAGGTTGAAGATAGCACAAGTCTCATACATGATCATATTTTCTCATCTTAGTAAACCGCCATATTATTTGAGCAAACAAATACTTTAAAAGAATGTCAGTCTGAGTCATTTTATTTATATTTATTTAGATCACTGTTTTGAAAATGTTTTGGAAAAGAGTCGCATGCTTAGATTGTTAACATTTCCAGCATGCTTATATCCGTATAAACATACTTTTTGATCAATGCTAAGCTTTTCCTTCCAATTCTCTTTAATTTCCTAAGGTAAATAGCATTTGATTAATGTATATTTTAGATTAAATTGGTGGGGAATGCTGCTTTCTCTGGAATGATCTAATCTGATGCAGCTCACATGGATTTTTGCCTAGGGCAAAGTTTAATTTCCACTGATTTCTTATGATCTTTTGGACGACATCCCAGCTATTGTCCCATCCCATATTCTTCAACAAACGGTATTGGACCTTTTTGAAATGCTTTTTTAATCTGATTGTGCACCACCATCGTGCTCACCAGTGTTCACAAAGGTACCTGGCTTCTATTTCTTTCCTTGTACACCCCATTTTGCAAGCCAATCAAACACAAAGTTCCAGTCACCCTTTAAAACAAAACTCCAAACCTGTACATAACCCAAGAAGGTGTAAGCCTTTGCAAGTACAGTGGTACCTCAGGTTACAAACACCTCAAGTTACAAACACTTCAGGTTACAGACCCAGAAATAGTACCTCGGGTTAGGAACTTTACCTCAGGATGACAACAGAAATCGTGCAGTGGCGGTGGGAGGCCCCATTAGCTAAAGTAGTACCTCAGGTTAAGAATGGTTTCAGGTTAAGAATGGACTGCCGGAACAAATTAAGTTCGTAACCAGAGGTACCACTGTACTGTACGGAACGTGTGTGTTTTGCTTTTCAAACCCAGCTAAGTCAATGAGACACTCATCTTTTCCCACCTCTCAAAAGTGTTCCATGATATCGCATTGTTCCCACTTGGTCATTCTTTCCCAGGTATGTGGCTGGACGGCTGAGTGCAACCAAGCGAGGAGGAAATTATCATTATTTTTAGTTTTTATTTACACTTTTAAAATCTATACATTTCATTAATTTCACAATCATTTTAACATTTCAAAGCTGGACTTCCTTCCCCCTCTTTCTGCAGTTCCTTAAATTTATTTTTTCAAATCTTCTGCATGTCCAAATTAACTTAATTTGCTCATTTATTCATCTACTTTAAATATATACTCTTATGAAACTGCAGGTTATTACAATAATCCTGCCAATGTTCTTATCCGTTTACAATTTATTTGTAAATATTCAATAAAGCATTTCCATTCTTTTTTAAAAAAAGTTTATCTTGATTTATTTTTCTTCCGGTAAGTTTCGCCATTTCTGCATATTCCGTAAGTTTTTGTATGCATTCTTCCTTTGCTGGGACTTCTGCTTCTTTCCATTTCTGGGCAAGTAACACTTTTGCCTCTGTAGTAGCATACATGAATAAGTTTCTATACAGTTTAGGTAGTTCTGTCCCTGTAATTCCTGAAAGAAAAGCTTATGTTTTTTTTACAAACGTTATTTTAAACATCATTTTCAATTCATAATATATCATTTTCCAGTAAGCTTTAACCTTACTACAAGACCACCACATATGATAAAAAGAACCTTCCTTCTCTTTACATTTCCAACACTTATTCGATTTAGATTTAGACATATTTGACAATTTACTCGCTGTTAGATACCATCAATATATCATTTTCATATAATTTTCTCTTAGACCATAACATGCTGTAAATTTTATATCCATATTCCACAATCGTTCCCATGCTTCCATATCTATATTATGGCCAATACCTACTGACCAATGTATTATTGAGGATTCTACTTGCTCTTCCTTTATCTCCCATTCCAATAATATTTTATACATTTTAGATAGCACTTTTACATTACATTCCAGCATTCTCTCCAATTGTGATATTTGTTCCCCAGACCCTCGTATCCCGTTGCTGAATCTCAAGAACGCTTTGTATTGATGGATATCTATTGGAAGGTCACAAATAACAAGGAAGGTCTTTGTCGGTTCATCTGTGAGCGTACACTTAAATTGACAAGCGCTTGCCTTGCAGGAATAATTTGGAAAATCTCCACTGGGAACGTTGAGGAGCTTTAACACAGATGCTTCTCAGAAAGCCTTCTCCTACGTCGGTGCCTACAGGCTAATGTGCTGGTACTTTCCAGTTCTTTTAGTGAAGTCCTGGCATTTGGGCCAAAAAGGTCACATTGTGACCTTCTCCTAGACAAAAGCAGCATAGACTTCTGGCCCTTTGTGGAAGAACATTCCCCCTGCATGGGTACATTTCTTCAACTCTGATTTCTATGTCGCGACACCGTCAGAGGTAAAAATAAACAAAGCAGCAAAGCCTAAATTTGACACACATATACTGTCCAATTACACAGTCTAGACAAAGGAAGAAATAACCCCTTTCAGGAGGAATTTTAACAAACAGAGAGGTTCCGTCCTGCTGTTGCTCTCAGAAGTCACAGATAAGTAGAGCAGACCTTCTCTACTTTCTAAAAGTGTGTGTGTGGGGGGAAACACTTCTCACTGTGAGATGTTAACAGTGCCCCCTCACAGAATTCTTCCATTTTCCAGATGGTTCTGCCATGTGGCATACACAAATGACAACAGAAGCTGCAACCTGAGTTTCTGCTGGAAATAATTCAAGATCTGAACAAGGACTTGCGGCAAAGGATGTCCATGTTTTAAATGAGCGCCTGTTTTACATGTACATTTTATGTGTAGTCTGATCCTATGCATGCTTACTAAGTCCTGCCAAATTCAGTAGGGCTCATTCCCAATAAAGCGGTACCTCGGGTTAAGAACTTAATTCGTTCTGGAGGTCCGTTCTTAACCTGAAACTGTTCTTAACCTGAAGCACCACTTTAGCTAATGGGGCCTCCCGCTGCGATTTCTATTCTCATCCTGAGGTAAAGTTCTTAACCTGAGGTACTATTTCTGGGTTAGCGGAGTCTGTAACCTGAAGCGTCTGTAACCCAAGGTACCACTGTAGTGCATATAGTATTAATAATAATAATAATAATAATAATTTGATTTCTTACCCACTATTCACCATAAGGCCCCAGGGCTGGTGGATCAATATTAAAAACACTTCAAAATATATGAAATGATATGATACCAGCCTTAATAGTTCACCTTTTGCTTAATTTTTTGTTACGTATTTCTACACGCCCTGGTCCTTCGCTGTTAAGAGCTGCTAAAACAGGGGGGAAGCAGGAATGAAGAGAGATGCCCAATTTAAAAGGTCATAACAGTGAGTTCTTTCTCTGTGATGCAATCCCAGCTCATTCATTGCCACACTTTCCATAGCAAAGATGCATAGCCAGAGGCTGTTATCAGCCACCAGACTTCCTCCTTTTCTTGGAAGCAGGTAGGCTGTTCACCTTAAAAAGAAAAAATGGAAAGGAACACACAGGTGTTCGTATGGCTATGCATTCATCCTTTGGCCTACAAAGAAAAAGAATCTTAAACATTTAAAGTCATATAACTACACCAGGATTTGCTGGCAGATTCATTTATATTGGCTGGGGACGCACCAGGGTGTTCATGCACACGTGAGTTGCACAGGTCTAATTTTTGTGTGCGCGCTTTTGTACATACTTCTTCGCACACAAGCCTCAGTCCAGTATACCTGAAGGAGCGTCTCCACCCCCATTGTTCTGCCTGGACACTGAGGTCCAACGCTGAGGGACTTCTGGCGGTTCCCTCGCTGCGAGAAGCCAAGTTACAGGGAACCAGGCAGAGGGTCTTCTCGGTAGTGGCACCCGCCCTGTGGAACACCCTCCCATCAGATGCCAAAGAGAAAAACAACTATCAGTCTTTTAGAAGACATCTGAAGGCAGCCCTATTCAGGGAAGCTTTTAATGTTTAACAGACAATTGTATTTTAATATTTTGTTGGAAGCCACCTAGAGTGGCTGTGGAAACCCAGCCAGATGGGCGGGGTATAAATATATTATTATTATTATTATTATTATTATTATTATTATTATTATTATTATTTCAGCTGAACTCTGTCTCAGTGTTTCCTGTCTACACTAGTAGACAGTGCTTGATGGGATGTATTCGCACTGTGTGGATGGCCTCTCCCTTCAATTCGTACATGGAGAATCTTAATCTCAGGGTCGTGGGTTTGAGCCCCACCTTGAACAGAAGATTCCTACGTTGCAGGGGGTGGGACTCAAGGACCTTCGTGGTCCCTTCCAACTCTGCAATTCTATGATTCTCCACCCTCCCTGAGTTCTGGAAACCTGAGCACCATTGTGGGGATGAACGCAGGTATTTGTTGACCTGCACGCACCAAAAAAAAAAAAAAATAAATTTTTAATATATACATTTTTTGATATGCCAGACTTGCACAAAACTATGGGTTAGCAAACATACACATAAGTCTCATGCCCTTCCCCACCAGAAGCCCATTGAGAAGCACCTCCTTCATGTCTGCTGTAAAATTAGACAGTTCCTAAATTTCCCCAGCAGTACAATACTCTGTTTTGATTCAGGGGAAATGCGGTTTTATTCAAGACCGAAGCGGTTTCCAAAGGAAATTAAGTCTCGGTTGCCTGTAACAAAGGGTGCTATTCAACTAAGTTTTACTCACAGAAGACACACTGAAATGAATGAACATGGTTAAGTTGGGACCATTAATTTCAACGGGCCTACTCTTGAGTAAAACTCAGTTGATTTCCTAGAGAGATGTCTGATTGCTACAAGAAGGGACAGACCCACCGTAGTCCTTTATTGGCATTTCTAGAAACTGAATTTAAGTTTTTGCCACTCAGTGCAAAACAGAATGCTTTGCCCAGAGAGATGCCAGGAACGGTCGGAACACCATATTATATTGGAGACTTTGGTCAATGATGGTTTTCAGCTTAAAACTGAAAGTTCAGGCCATGTGCTTGTATTTCCAGAGCATTTATATCTCGAAAAGAAAATACCATTCATGTTTCTTTCCATGCTTGAGTATCTTAACAGTATCCCAAGTCTGCCATCTAGAGAACAAAGCATAGCACTAACAGTCACCGAGTTTGTTAGCATCCAACTGCATTTCCAACAGTCCAACTGTATGCACACCTTCTGTAAGAGGAAGCAGAAACCTGTTGCCCTAGTCCAATGTCAGTGGAAGCAAGCAAATTATCTTGACTGATTTCAATAGGGGTTTTGAAGGTTTTACTGCTGTGTACATAAAAGTACTTGCAAGAACAGAGCTCAAATGCCTAAGACAGGGGTCAGCAAACTTTTTCAGCAGGGGGCCAGTCCACTGTACCTCAGACCATGTGGTGGGCCGGACTATATTTTGAGGGGGGAAATGAACGAATTCCTATGCCCCACAAATAACCCAGAGATGCATTTTAAATAAAAGCACACATTCTACTCATGTAAAAATACACTGATTTCCAGACCATCTGCTGGCCGGATTTAGAAGGCGATTAGGCCGGATCCGGCCTAAGACATGGGTAGGCAAACTAAGGCCCGGGGGCCGGATCCAGCCCAATTGCCTTCTAAATCTGGCCTGCGGATGATCCGGGAATCAGTGTGTTTTTACATGAGTAGAATGTGTGGAGGAGGAGTTTGGATTTGATATCCTGCTTTATCACTACCCGAAGGAGTCTCAAAGCGGCTAACATTCTCCTTTCCCTTCCTCCCCCACAGCAAACACTCTGTGAGGTGAGTGGGGCTGAGAGACTTCAAAGAAGGGTGACTGGCCCAAGGTCACCCAGCAGCTGCATGTGGAGGAGCGGAGACGCGAACCCGGTTCCCCAGATTATGAGTCTACCGCTCTTAACCACTACACCACACTGGCTTTTATTTAAAATGCATCTCTGGGTTATTTGTGGGGCATAGGAATTCATTCTTTTTTCCTTCTTCTTCAAAATATAGTCCGGCCCCCCACAAGGTCTGAGGCACAGTAGACCAGCCCCCTGCTGAAAACGTTTGCTGACCTCTGGTAAGCAATCCTCAGCATCGCTTGGTAGTAAATGTGACCTTCCTCAGAAAGGCATATAGAGAGGCCTATATATTGTTGAAATACCTATGGAAGGTTGTGTGACCCATCTCAGCTCATGTTTACAGAACACATGACCCACCTTTCCATTCCTCCTACTCCTCTCACTGGAAGACAGATTTTGCCATGGCAACACCTTTGCTCCGTAAGAGTATATGACCCCCCATTAGCTGAGACTGGGGAAAGTTAACACTGTTGGCTAGCCACAAAATCCCCAGCTTTCAATTTGCTGCTTACGAGTGCAAATAAATTTGGATTTGCGTATCAGTTTATAGCAAAATTCACAGGGATGAGAAACTCCTGCCCCTTACATGTGACAACTTTCCTATTGAGCCAATTCATTTTGCTCCGCATTTTTTCAAAATTCAGGAACTAGCCGGCTACAGCAGTTTCCTGGTATTCAAAGTGTTTTGTTATTGTGAAGTTTCGTACAAGTTCAGATCTGGAACTGAAACCTACCATAGGTTCCAATTTTGTCCCAGGAAACAGGGAGCAAGAAACAGCTAGTTCTAAAAACTGTTAAAAGCATTCGTTTATATTGTGTGGGTTTTTTTGTTGGCAGCTGCTTGGTATTTAGTTGGCTGTCTTCGCTCTTCTTTGTACTGTCTGTTCTGCTAAGTACAGATGGCATTTGCTTTTTGTTTCTGTAGCTTTTCCTCCTCAATGACGACACACGCTGGTTCCTTCCATGCACCAGCCTGTTGCCTGGTAGCAAAGGAGCCTATGATACAATTCAGTGCAATAGGTCACCTTGACACCTGTTGGCAGTCTACCTAGCAACAGCTTCCCAGCAGTGTTGTCATTTAGAGTCTCTTTATGGCCTAGGGAGTCTTTCATGTGGCCATAGGCTTATGTTATTTTGCTGCCCACGCAAAGAACATTCCCCCCCCCCCTTCCCTTCTGTGGTATAGGCAGCTACCTAGCTCCTATCAGGCCAGTTGACTTACACAGAGAGCAAGAAACAAACCATTCTTATCACTCCCCGCCCCCCAGGGCGTAGCAAAGGTACAAGCAAGGAGCCAATGTATCTTCGAGTAGCAGCAGCAGCAATAATAATTTTATTATTTATACCCTGGTTTCCCCAGACATTTCTGATAGGCAGCTAGGTGATGGCAGTAGAGCATTTTCAGCAGCTTCCTGGGCAATTATTCTCCCTGTGGCAAGAGCGGAGCCTTGTGTGGCTGGAGACTTCTACCCCGCCATGGCCAGAAACAGGAATTCTGCCCAAATTACAAGGACTAGAAAGCCAACACAGCCCAACTCACTTTGCAAAGTAGAAGCAGCATCTAAGACCCCTCCCATTTGGCATTCACAAAGCCTACCGGGTGTTTAGACTATGCCTGCCCTTCACTGGGCCTCTGTTCTTGTTTGTTTACAGTGTGGCTCTAAAATAATGAGCATTCACCCCAATTTGCTGGGGTCTTCCCATTACTCATGCGTTCATCCTGCACTCCGGTGCATTTCCCAATCACTTTCCTAATCTGCAGGCTTATTATTATTATTATTAAAGCAGACTTAATCATGCTAGGACTAGGGATCACTTTAATCCACATTAACTGTGCAAACTTTGAAGTTTTGGAATGTGCTTGAAACCCACCAGCAAAATAGTGACAGCACGAAGACACCCCTAGCTAATATCTTGCTTTATAAGTAGATCACCTTCCAACACCCGAGACGAAGATGGCCGTGCAAAAAAACAAAACAAAAACCTTCTGCTTTGGAATACCAAGAAGAGATTTATTTTTGTGATTGACAAGAAGTCACAACAGCTTAAAAAGAAACTTTGGAGGCACACGTCCAAGGAAGCCCTATGAAGCATTTAAACAAGTTGCAGTCAAGAAGGGACCCAACATATCTGAAGTGCCAAAGACTTGGAGCTAAACTTTTAAGACCAGCTCTGCTGAAGCTGCTGTGAGTAAGTAGTGAGGGGGGGGGGGCAGAGAACGAGGCTAGGATCAGCAGGACACTTTAAACGGAAGATCAAGAACAGCAGTGCTTTTGTTTTTTAAACACAAGTACTAAAGCACTAGGGGCTTGGATTGCTTTCTGTGAGGGCCTACTATGGGGTCGCTCTAACTCCTGAACTTCAGGCAGACTTGCTCAGCGCCACAGCAGAAAAGCGGACCTCTCCTTGCTCACGTTCTGTGAACTGCCGGCAGACCTTGGCAGCAGCCTGAAAAACAAAAAACACAGGTAGTTATCCTACTGTGCATGAACGCAGTGCCTCAGTAGACCTGACATCAAGTAGACCACATCCATGAACAGTGTGGGCTCACATTGTAGTTTTAGCCAGTCATTATGTAGATAATCAGCATCTATACTTCTCCCCACTGAAGCTGTGAGCAAGGAGTAGCTATAAACAGCGTTTTGATAGGATGCTAGGAATAGCAGAAGCCATCTCACTAGCTCCTCTTGAGAGCTCCCATCTCTAGGCACTGTGTCTTGCTCATCCCCATGTGGTTACAGAATGAGAAATACACAGAGCAAAATCTGGAATCTGCCAAGTAAGGAATGACACACATGCAGTGCAATCTAAAAGACTTGATTATGCCAGAAATTTCAATTATAAAAAGGCTTACCTTCAGCATGGTGTCATCCGAACTCGCTCCATGATTTACAGGAAAAGGCATTCGTCCATCTGCAACCAAGTTGTAGCTCAGGTTTATGACTTAACCACTTACTTAAAGTATGCTAAAGGTAAAGGTAAAGGTACACTCGACTGTTAGGTCGTCATGGACGACTCTGGGGTTGCGGCACTCATCTTCCCTTTACTGGCCGAGGGAGCCAGCGTACAGCTTCCGGGTCATGTGGCCAGCATGACTAAGCCCCTTCTGCCGAACCAGAGCAGCGCACGGAAACGCTGTTTACCTTCCCGCCAGAGCAGTACCTGTTTATCTACTTGCACTTTGATGTGCTTTCGAACTGCTAGGTTGGCAGGAGCAGGGACCGAGCAACGGGAGCTCACCCTGTTGCGGGGATTCGAACCGCCAACCAGACCATCGCTAGTATAGGAAGAAGCAACTTAGGCCATGCCCTTGTGGGGCTGCATTTATTTGCTTCTGGACCTACTTTGCAGTAGCGTTGCAATGCTGGATCTCATCCCCTGGTTTTCTGCTTGCAACTCAAGTGGCTCCAGATGTTGCAGAAGCAGAACAGATTTACTGCAACAATTTATATACAGTCTCTCTGCCCCTCCCAACCTGCCACCCTCAGGACGTTCTGGATTCTAACCACTGGCCATGCTGGAGCTGGGTCCCAATAACATCTGCAAGGGGCCAGGTTAGCAAAAGGCCCAATTTAAGGTTTAGTATTAGATTCTCACCCTACCCAGTGCTGCCTTCTTGAAATTCTTGCTATTGCAACTTTGCTCTCGAAAAAGATCAGTTGCCCCGATGAAAGCAGTGGGACATGTTCTGGGGGACTGCAACAAACTGCTTCAGACAAGCCAACCCCTTAATTCCAATGGGAATTCTTGCCGATGTTGTGCTCATCTCCTAGGCAAGCCACAAGCTGTTTCTAGATAGTGTGGGCAGAAGTTGGCCACCCCAATTCAACTCCCCACCCCACCCTGACCCAAGAGAATCCCAATTTGTTTTACTCGGTGTTATACTGGGGGAGGCAGCACACAAACCTACCCAGTTCATAGAGGTGTCCATCCACACTGGCAAAAAGAATGAAATGGAAGTTGACTTTGTCGTCTTCAACCTATGGAGAAGGATGCATAGGATGATCAACAAAGAATAATATTTTAGCGACACTCTGCTTTCTGATTTTGCCCTTTATGGTTCCCATAACCTCTCTAACAACCACCACCCCCTTTCTTATGTTCCAAATATATACAAATAGACTGCTACTGCCTTGTCATCTGGCGCTGCACAGTAAAAGGGGGTCACTGGGCTGACAAACCATAGGATTTCTCCAGGATTACAGAATCCCAGACTTGCTGGCCAAGTAGGAGTCGTAGACTATTTTTCTATTGCTGGTTTTGCTACCAGGAAGAAGACAGCCAGATATTTTATTTAGCTATTTGTATACTGCAGAATTACCAAGGTTTTCCCGTGTTCTAAAAACATGTGGAGGAAGGCATCTCCCAGGGTCCAAAGCAATGAAATATTATTATTGTTATTGTTAAATAATGTCCATAATGGAGGTGCACCTTAAGCAGCCTGAGGGTTTCAGGCAGCAGCAGCCCCACTAAGCAATTTACCCAAATGACCCATTTAATAACACAGATGTGGGTACCACCTGCAAGTCCTCTAACACACATCTTGAAAAATGCTGGCCGCTGTGGCATATTCTACTCCAAGCACCAAGATTTAGATACACACCAGCAAGCAAGCTTTGCCTATGCTATCCGTTTTTCTGGTAAGACCACCTATTTTAGAAGCCAAACCACTTAAAAAGACTAGCGGTGGGTGGAAAGAGACGGAGATTTCTGTGAAAATACCAGGGAAGGAAAGCCAAAACACTACGCACAGCTGGCTTCCACTTCAATAATTCCACGATGCGTGGAGTGTTAAAAGCATCTCTCTCAGAGCTTGGCCTGCGCCAGAAAGCAGTTTTGCCCTAACAGCTCCACTGGCCCACATATCCCATCCATCTTCACCATTTGAGGTGAGGAGAGAAGAGTTTACATTACATAGGGCCTGTACTACCCAACTACCCGTCGCCAGTTCTTGGCACCAACGTTTTACCTTTGGAAGCCTATTTAAGTTCAAGAGAAATTTACCCGACATTGGCCTTCCTGTGCTACTGCATTATGGGCTTCTTGAATGGCCTGCAGAGGATGGTAAAAAGAACAAGGCATTTTTTTTTTTTTAAAAAAGGCACAATTAAGAAGCTTCCACCCAAGTTCCCATGTCATTTACCTTGTTGTTTTCAAGACGTTTTGCCCTCTCATCAGGAGAGAGGTCAGCTGTTGCAGTGAGGAACTCCTTTAGTGCAGACCCTTCATCTGCCAAGAAATAAAAATTAGGGGGATGGCAGCAGAACACAAGATGATGAACCAGCTGCAAGCGCAAGCCTTGGGTTGTCCAATGAATCAACTTCCACCCTGCTTCCAGTTGCACAGGATAGAGCCAATACTATCTCCTACCAATGGGTTTGTATCCCTTGGATGACGCTTCCCCCATACTTACCAAATAAAATTTTATCTTGGTTGTTGGCCACTGCATGTAGAAGGCCAATTGTTCCACAGGAATTACTGGCTGTCTGCTTCACAAAATAGACTTTGGAGCTCACTTCTTGGCCCTTCAATTCTTCCATCTGCTTTTTTCTGAAATTTTCATGCTACAAATGTGCAGGTATATTGGTCAGGTACATTTTATTTTTCCCCCATACAATTTATATACTGCTTGATTTTTTTTTGTTGTTTTTTTTAAAAAATAAACTCTCAAAGCAAGTACAGTGGTACCTTGGTTCTTGAATGCATTGGTTCCCAAACGCTGAAAACCTGGAAGTGTTCCAGTTTTCAAACATTTTTCAGAAGCCGAACGTCCGATGCGGCTGCTGGCTATTGTTTCCGGGGCGCCTGCACCAATCAGAAGCTGTGCCTTGGTTTTTGAACATTGACTTCCAGAATGGATTAAGTTTGGCACTTTTGTTTTTGCTATTTGTTTAGCGTTTTTTGTGGCTTTTTTTGGTTAATTTGCTTTTGTGACTGTGTGTAACCCAGTTCAGCTACTGATTGTGTGACTCCGGAAATGGGTAAAAGCCCCCCATCCAAAAAATGCCTATCATCAGTGCAGGTAAGAATTTTGTTTAATTTTTATCATCTACAATGCTGCCTTATTTATTTTATAGTACATTACATTGATTATTGCTTTCATTTTAGGGATCAACGGTCTCGTTAAGATAGTAAAATTCATGTTAAATTGCTGTTTTGGGGGTTGTTTGGAAAAGATTAATCCGTTTTGCATTACTTTCTATGGGAAAGCGCGCCTTGGTTTTGGAATGCTTTGGTTTCGGAACCGACTTCTGGAATAGATTAAGTTTGATAACCAAGGCACCATTGTAAAAACATTTAAAAACAACTAAAGCATTCAAATATTTTAGCAACAAGCTAAAAACAATTAAAACACATGTAATCTGTCTACATAACTGGGCAGACTTGTCTAAAGAAAGATGTTTTTAGTAGGTGCTAAAATAGATTACAGGGAAGACACCTGCCTAATGTCAGTAGACAGGGAGCTTCAAACTGTGGTTGCTGCCACAATGAAAGATCAAATGTATTATGTTGCATCTATTACCAGTGCCACTTCCAGAGATTAAAGATGTTGAATGGACATTTTATTGGGTCAGGTGATCTTGCAGGTAAACTGTTCCCAAATTCTTAAGGGCTCAAAGCATTTCTTGACCAATGATAATAAACTTTCAGCAGGGGTTTCTCAACAGAAATTTCCCGATTTGAATCCAATCTTGTAAATTCTAAAAGAAAAACTCTTCCCAAAACTTATCGACTCCTCCTTGACTGTCCAGTCAAGGAGGAGTCGATAACAGTGGCAATGGTGAGGTGGTCCCAGGATTTCGGCCATTCAATAACCATGACCCAATGGGAAAACTTATGGAAGATCCATTGGAAATTCATAAATTGTTATACGATTAGAGAGAACTTCCAAAAAAATGCAACACCAATGGTACCTAACACCAAGGAAATTTTTGAAAATCTATAAAAATGTGTCAAGTAATTGCTGGAGATGCAGAGATAACTCAGGAACTTTCTACCAAATTATATATTAAAAAAGATAATAAACTTTCAGCAATCAGATGTTTTGCTTGCAGTTGTATTTATAAATGCATGCTGACAGGATGAGAAGCCACAGCGCGCTTTAACAATTAAAATAATAATAATCACAAGTCAGCCAAGAGCCCAAAGTGAGGCTGCTTCAAAATCTCAAGCATTTAGCAAGTGATGCATGCTATCTAGCGTATTACAAATGGTTTGTGGCCAATACCTACCACAGAAAAATCATACAATCCAATGGAACAAGTTCAGGGAAAGCGACTGAAGCATGCTTCAAATGAACTACCGCTGGCAACATAACTTGGCCAAGTCATTATGTTCATGCAGTTATAACCCTTAATCATTAATTCCCGTAAAGACTTCTAGTGCAATGCAGTTTCATAAATGTATTCATGAGCTCTGTTTACAGCCCACAGGCAAAGATTTCCAACTATCATGACGTCACTTCCTATATATGAAACTGCTTCAAGTAAATCTCCATAGATCACCAGCCAGGGTAGATTTCCATGTCCCAGGTTGAAAGAGCAGTGTCCCATTTTTCTGGGTATAACTCTGGGTCTCTTGAATGAGATACATTCCATGTTTCAGCCTTCAAATTGCTGTTGGAATACCTTAATTTTGATACCCTGCCCATCCGTGTGCGTTCCCTGTAAAGTGGTACCTCGGGTTAAGTACTTAATTCGTTCCGGAGGTCCGTTCTTAACCTGAAACTGTTCTTAACCTGAAGCACCACTTTAGCTAATGGGGCCTCCTGCTGCCACCGCGCCGCCGGAGCACAATTTCTGTTCTCACCCTAAAGCAAATTTCTTAACCTGAAGCACTATTTCTGGGTTAGCGGAGTCTGTAACCTGTAACCTGAAGCGTACGTAACCCGAGGTACATACATTGGCGTGCATTCCTTCCACGTAGATTCTGCTTGAAATATACTGCTCAAAATAGCTACAAAATAGGCGGGTAGGACTCGAACCAATGGTTTCAAGTTGCAAGAAAGGAGATTCCGACTAAACATTTGGATAAACATTCTGACAGTAAGAGCTGTTCAGCAGTGGAATAGGCTCCTACCAGAGGGGGTGGACTCTCCTTCCCTGGAGGTTTTTAAGCAGAGCTTGGATGGCCATCTGTCATGGATGCTTTAGCTGAGATTCCTGCATTGCAGAGGGTTGGACTAGATGACCCTTGGGGTCCCTTCCAACTCTTTTAAGATTCCATGATTCTATATCAAATACCTTCACCTTCCAACATAAGACCATTTTACAACAGAGAAGAAAAAACCCTCAAGAGGTGAACAATAACCAGAAGTGGAACATGGGAATAAAAGAACTCAAAACAGACATGCAGAGAACAAAGTACCGCATTTTTCGCTCTATAAGACGCACCAGACCACAAGACGCACCTAGTTTTTGGAGGAGGAAAACAAGAAGAAAAAAAATCTGAATCTCAGAAGCCAGAACAGCAAGAGGGATCACTGTGCAGTGAAAGCAGCAATCCCTCTTGCTGTTCTGGCTTCTGGGATAGCTGCGCAGCCTACATTCGCTCCATAAGACGCACACACATTTCCCCTTACTTTTTAGGAGGGAAAAAGTGAGTCTTATAGAGCAAAAAATACGGTAGATACAGTAGTACCTTAGGTTAAGTACTTAATTCGTTCCAGAGGTCTGTTCTTAACCTGAAACTATTCTTAACCTGAAGCACCACTTTAGCTAATGGGGCCTCCTGCTGCTGCTGCACTGCCAGAGCACGATTTCTGTTCTTATCCTGAAGCAAAGTTCTTAACCTGAAGCACTATATTTGGGTTAGCAGAGTCTGTAACCTGAAGCGTATGTAACCTGAGGTACCACTGTACAAATATCCAAAGCCGGCCCTTTAAGAATCCCATCAGTAGTAAGAATCCCACAGCGCAGGATTCTAGATGCAGCTGTTGCTGGAAAGGTAGATTCCTCAACGGACTTTTAGTCCTTCCCGTAATCATTCTCTTCAAGAATGACGATGCTTTTTTCATCCGACCCTTAGAATTCTTTAGAGAAGCTCTTTCATTACAAATCCACCTGTTCTAGTTTTTCCTACCAAGATGAAGTCATCGTAAGCAAGGCTGCGTTTCTAGAGATGGCCACAGCCAATCCAGACACGTCATCACAAGAGATCTAATTCTAATGACTGCTCCTTGTTTTCAGAGGCCTCAAACCTTCACGTTAGAAAGCTGCCGATTCATAGTGGCAGCCACTGCACAGGCGTCCACAGTTATTTAAATTGCAATGAGGATTCACAATTTGCAGGTCAGTAAAGGAGGAGACAGATCAACAGTCCTAGACCACGTTTGTATAAGAGTTTTGGAAAGAGCGACCCAAACCTTGATCTGCTGCACTGAAAGCACGAGCTAAGTGCTGCTTTCGCTCAGACAAGCAGACACTAGTGCTAGCAGTCACTCCGCAAAATGGGACATTTCAGGGGGCTGAGTTGGGATAGCTACGAATCTGCTGGATCCTAAGCCTATTAGCTGCAGGAATCCTACAGGACACGGCAAAACAGCAGACTTTTCCTGGCCACAAGGCCTGGTTCTGTGCTCAGCATCCCAATTCAAAACATTAACTCTGCTCATTCACTATCGCAGTTTAGGTTTATTACCATCCTTTGCACGCCAACAGCGTAATATAGAAAGCAGAGAGATTTTCCAGAGTTCTTTGCCTGCCCAGCAGCAGGTTTCACCTCCCTGCCCTTGCTCGACTTCAATTACTCACCTGAGCAGTAAGGGGAAAGAGTAACAGCAGAGCGCAAGCTGGGGTGGGGACAGCAGTCAATGAATCCTCCTCAAACCCCAGCACATCCACAAACCTCCAGCCAGGGGCAACTCCGAGGCGGGACAGCACCTGCCGGGTTAAGGGAGGCACAAAACCAGGGAGAGAATCAACCTCAACTTGACACCCTAGCGCCCTACATCATGAATCTGGAGTAGAAAAAAACATTCCCCTGCACACTCAGGTTAGTTCTGGTACCCTGAGGGTATTTCTGGACTCCAGCTCCTATCATCCAAAAACCCATTGGCTAGGGATGGGGGCTGCCACCCATCATCTCCTTAAAGGGACCACGTTAGTTATGCCTACTATTAAAAGGTGCATTTTGTCAGTAGTGGAAAGCTCCCCGCCCCCCCGAGTAATCATCCCTTTAGGTATGCCAAGGAGGGAAGTCAGCACATATTAACCAAGACTGTTGTTGTATCTGGAGAGGGGAGGAGACATTAGAGCTATGGTTCCCCACAGGGGGGCAATTTTTTGGGGGGAGAATTCGAGAATGAGTTATTAACAGTGAATGGCTCTTTAGGCTTCCTCCACGTGAATAGGAGTTCCCTTTTTGAAGTGAGGTTACAGGGAACCAGACAGAGGGCCTTCTCGGTAGTGGCGCCCACCCTGTGGAACACCCTCCCTTCAGATGCGAAGGAAATAAGCAGCTATCCTATCTTCAAAAGACATCTGAAGGCAGCCCTGTTTAGGGAAGTTTTTAATATTTAATGCTGAATTGTTTTTAACACTTGATTGGGAGCCGCCCAGAGTGGCTGGGGAAACTCAACCAGATAGGTGGGGTATAATAAATTATTATTATTATTATTATTATTATTATTATTATTATTATACGTCAGGGAGTGAGTCGGGATTTTAGAGATGCTTAGGTGGGGCATGGCCAAAAAAAGGTTGGGAACCACTGCATTAGAGGCATCTATGGCTCAGCCCCAAGATCCAGTTTCCACATCTCGACTTCTATTCTACAATAGATGTTGCTGCCTCCCTGACGACGTGGAGCGCCTGAGCATACGCAGAGGGCCTCAGCCGTTTCCTAAAGACCTGGAAGGCCGGTTACTGATAGCAAATGAAAAGCAGACTTTTTGGTACAACAACATTTACGTAAACCACCAAAGCTTCCCCATTCCAGAGGAATACTAAATAGGATCCAGGAATAGCACCCACGTGGCAAGACGAGGTCTCCAAATAAATCCTCCAAATTCAGAGATGCCCCTAGGACCTTCTGCATGGCTTATAATGGAATCAGGCTCAAAGCCTGCAGGGAAGTGGGGAGAAGAAGGGTCTCAGAGACAGGAGGGGGGGTCTCCCCTCCCGACTCTCTTCCTAAGGGCCCCTTGCCCAGCCGTGACACAGCACAAAACGCAGGGCTGCAGCGCCACCTGCCGCCCATTCCACGAACAACCTGCCCATCATGACTCGATGTGGGAGCCCCCGGCCCCCTAACCTGTTTCCCCTTCCCGTTGGCCTAAATATGCCCACGAGCAACATCAGTAAGGATCCAGGATGAGAGTTATGTATCTAATCTATGCTCTAGGGTTCCAGGCGTTCAAGCCTCCCGATGAGTTAACTGAATGAATGAATGAATGAATGAATTGAAACGGAGACTTAAGGAAACGCCCAGCCAAGAGGAGCTGCGCCTTATTCCTCCCCAGGTCTCGGCGGCCACTCACTTTGTTCAGCATCTGAAAGACAAAAGCGGGAGGAAGATGAAGGGAAGGGAGGTTAGCCTGTCTCTGGGCGGGGCCCGCCTCCCATCTTGTGTCTGGATCGCGGAATCGGCGAAGAGAAGGGAGACCTGGGCGCCGTCGATGTCTGCATTTGGGGAATCCCGGGGGAGAGGGTGGAGAAGGAAAAGAGGATCCTTTGCCCACGCTTCCATTCCGATTTTATTTTTTAATGCCAGACAGACTGCTGGCCGCCTTTATCCCTCCCCTCTAGGGCATCTCAAAAACGCCCATGGGTAAGAAACTGCATGCGCCTGGAGAAGCCAGCCATGTACAGTGGTACCTCGGGTTACGGACGCTTCAGATTACAGACTCCGCTAACCCAGAAATAGTACCTCGGGTTAAGAACTTTGCTTCGGGATGAGAACAGAAATCGTGCAGCAGCGGCAGCAGGAGGCCCCATTAGCTAAAGTGATGCTTCAGGTTAAGAACAGTTTCAGGTTAAGAACAGACCTCCGGAACGAATTAAATACTTAACCCGGGGTACCACTGTATAGGGCACGCCTTGGGGCGGAGGACCCCCACCCCACTCCCCATCATGCATGCATGCTTCTCCCCCCGCCCCCCATCTAGCCCTAGATTTCCCCTTCACCTCCGGGTTGATCTCCATGGGCTGCCACGCCATTGTCTCGATCCTGCAAACCTGCCCGGCCGAACTGCGCCCAAACCTGCAAGGAACCGTGCGCCCCGAAAAAAAACCACACACACGCCTGCCTCCCGCCCACCGATCTATATATATCGCCACCGGGCGGACTCACTGCAAGGCAGGAGGAGGGGGGGAGGAAGGAGCTGGGGCAAGAGGCGAGCCCGGAGAAAGGCGCTTCCCCCCGACTTGCAGCAATGGTACGCTCCCGCCCTCTTTCCCCCACCCCCAACCCACCCCCCAGCTCCCCTAGGTGCGCAAACCAGCCGCGAGTGGGAGATAGGCGTGGTCGCGCCCCCCTCCCCGGGGTTTAGTACAATCCTGAGGTCGCCTGATCTCGCTGGGTCGGGGTTGCTTGCAAAAAATGCACGCGGGGCTTTCGCCGAGACTGGAACCCCTGCAAATGGACGGGCGTTTGCAAGCGGTGGTGCAAAGGCGAGCCTTTAGCAACGCGAACCAGCTGCATTATTCTCCGACGTCGCAATCCAGCAACCGGGGAAAGTGATCTTTTTCCCCCCGCAACTGTTTGCAAGGGGCGAGGGGGTGGGATTGTCCGGAGATGTGCCCACTTTGAATCGCGCGCTAGCAAATAATACAATTCTTTTTTTGCTCGTTTCCCCGGACGCCTAGCAAGCCCTGCCAAGTCGCTGTTGCAAATTCGGCTTGCTATTCCTTGGGGATAAAAGGTTTATTTTGCTTTGCAGGGATCCTGCTTCTTTTAACAGGTGTGTGACGAGCGGAAATTCAAGAGGGTGGGGCTTTGATCTCATCCATGAGTAAAAGCGTGATCTGTCTAAATTTTTGCATTATTTTTTTCTCCAGTGAATCTGGTGAACTGCAGGTCGTTTTATTGCTGTTTAAATTGCAACGTTGCCTTCAATCCCGATGAAAAAAGCATTGCTTTTTGCTGTTTTGCCTTTCTCACTAAAACATGACTTGGCAGAATTGACATTGTTCAGAAACGGTAGTTATTTCAAGCCTCAGAGGCCTTGTTCTCATGTGTTGCTGAAGTTACTTAGGGTAGACAAAAGGACCTTTCCTCACACTTTAGAACTTTGTTCAGCTCCATCCTTATTTCAATTTCCATGTCTGCTTGCTTTTTTAAAAAAGCAAGCATTCTGATGTGGGTAACACATATCTGACACACTGCTGCAGGGATTCTTGCTGTTACTAATCTTAAATGATCCTTACGAGGGAAAATAAATGCTGTTATCATGAGTGTGATTCCCAGTTTGAATTTTTTCTTCCAAAATCTAATGATTCATATACCAGAGCAAATGTTGAGGAAACGTCAGATAATAAACCAGTTTATTTAGGATTCTGGAAAAGCAGAATCACTAAAGAAAAAAGGTTTTAAGGAATGGAAAGAAGAGGGATTGGGTGTCCCAGCTGTTGAAGCATGAATGCACCAGTCATTTCTACATTGGTTTGAATACAAATATGTTTATTTTAGGTCAGGGGAAAGAGTAAAAACAGACTTGAGATAATTGTGGGTGCCAAAGAAAGGAAGGGTGAAAATGCTATAATGGATCAAACCAATGCTTGTTTACCAGTGTGGGATAAATTTAAAAACTAATTAGCACTGGATATATTCCTAGTAGCATCTGTATTATCAGATGAAAGATTCGACCATGAGGTCAAATTAAAGTGGAAAAAATGAGGTTTAAATACCTGGTGGAGAATCCCAAATACAAAGGCATGAACAAGCAGTAAGTGTCAGTTTCTACAGATAAGAACCTACTTGAATAAGAAAGAACAAAGAGACAATAAAAATAGAGAACACACTGGCTTTGAGAACCTAGTAGAGAAAATGGAGAGGGGAAAATACAGTGGTACCTCGGGTTAAGAACTTAATTTGTTCTGGAGGTCCATTCTTAACCTGAAACTGTTCTTAACCTGAAGCACCACTTTAGCTAATGGGGCCTCCCGCTGCCGTCGTGCCGCTGCCACGCGATTTCTGTTCTTATCCTGAAGCAAAGTTCTTAACCCGAGGTACTATTTCTGGGTTAGCGGAGTCTGTAACCTGAAGCGTCTGTAACCCGAGGTACCACTGTACTCTCTAAGCCAGTGGTTTCCAATCCTTTTCCCCCCGCCCCCCATGGATCACTTGAAAATTGGGCATGAGTAGGTAAACTAAGGCCTGGGGGCCGGATCCAGCCCAATTGCTTTCTAAATCCCGCCCAATCAGCATGTTTTTACATGAGTAGAATGTCCTTTTACTTAAAATGCATCTCTGGGTTATTTGTAGGGCCTGCCTGGTATTTTTACATGAGTAGAATGTGTGCTTTTATTTAAAATGTATCTCTGGGTTATTTGTGGGGCATAGGAATTCGTTCTCCCCCCCTTTCAAAATATAGTCCGGCCCCCCACAAGGTTTGGGGGACAGTGGACCGGCCATCTGCTGAAAAAGTTTGCTGACCCCTGGTCTTGGGAGACCACTTAAATCCCTTTTCTGCCTTGTCCTACCCTCCTATCAAAGTTGGCCTGGGGTCAAGGGGGAAAAAATCTGGCCATGGGGGGCAGGGAGAAGCAGCCCCTCCATCAATAAAAATACATAGCAAGCAGGTTCTGACTCCCCCACACACAAAAGGCCTCCTCCCCCCAACAAAAATCCTGGCTACACCCATGGATCTGGCCCACCAAACTCAAAAGCTTCCCTTCCCCTGGTCTAGGTAATCTGGTGATACTTGTTCACCCCTGGGTGGCAACATATTCCCCTTATCCAGGATCCTGCTGTGTTCAATGGGGCTTATTCCTAGGTTAACGTACATATGACTGCAGTCTAAGGCTACTTCTGAATGAGATCTTTTCCTTTTCAGATATCCCTGTTGGTGGGGGCCAGGTACTATCTTTTTTCTCATATTCATTAATGGCCATGGTATGTATGCAATGGCTCCTAAACCTGCTCCTTGTCCCTTGTGAACCCAGCTACGCTAGGGGTGAAGAGTTGGCAGGGACCATGGAGATCAACCTTTGAGACAACCTTTGAGATCAGGATTATAGGTAGTATTTGGTGGAATAAGTTCATGAGCAGAGCAACTTCCACTTCTGCAATGGGACTTTCCTTCCTCTCTTCCAACCCTGCACTGTCCCTGAATCTGGGTTTGGGGGAACCCGTACAAAGGATTTAGGCAGATCACAGGGGGAAGAGAGGGAGGAAAGTCCCATTGTGGTCCACTCATGCAATTATTTAATTGAATATCACCCTATGTCTGCATGTCGAGCTGCTGTTAAAAGCACAGCTACAGTGGCCACTTGAGAAAACTACTTGGGCAGAAGGTGGAATCTTTTAAAATCATCGGCCACCCACAACCAGTAGCATTTGGTGGGGGGGGAGGCACTTAGCATATCTCCCAATGCTGACATCACTGTGGCTTACAAGAAGGTAGAGGAGGAAGGAGGTGAGGTTGATGTGAACAGACTGGCATGAGCACCAGTTTGCACTGCGACAACCTTACTCAACTCTGCCAGCACCAGCCATGTCAGTAGTGGGACGTCATGTAAGTGCCAGGGCCTTACCCTGCCAACAGTGGAACCCTATGCATAATCCTACTAAATCTAGGTGGTTTAATAGCAGTATTAGGCTAGCAAGATCTTGTGAGATCTTCCTGAAATCTCACAAGATCTCATGAGCTCTGTAAGATCTTGCAAGAGCTCAGTGAGATCTCACAAGATCTCACCAGAATACCGCTGCACAATCCAGGTAAGGGAGGCTTGGGCGGTGGTGAAATTCTCAGTGTGCTGGTCCCGGGGGCTGACCGAGAGGCGAGGTCCGAGTCCAGTCCGAGGTCAGTGGTGTGGTATGGAGACTGTCCATCAAAGCTGTACCTGGGTCCAAGGTGGGGAGTTGGGTGGGGTCAGGAACTCTGGCAGAAGAGCAGGACAGGAACAGGCTAGCAACAACATTGCTTCCGCAACCTGGGACTGGGGCTGACTGGCTTTTATCTGCCCCGAGGCATAGGGCAGCCCCGGTCCACAGGTGACTCGCCTCTCCTGGCCTGGAGGCGAGCACCCCTCCTGTAGGAACTTAGTTCCCTCCATCTCTCTGCCCTGAGCCTCTGCAGCTCAGGAGAGGCTGGAGGGTTACCGGGCCCAGAGGCAACCTCCTTTTCCCCTGACGGGGCTGAGAGTGGAGCACCTGCAGGCAATGGGTCCTCCATCACCTCAGGGGCCAGAGCAGACTCAGCTGGTGCCTGCAGTTGAGGATCCAGCACAGGTGAGGACCCTTCAGGCTCAAGCCCCAGCCCCAGCTCAGCTGGTTCTGGAGGCGGGGACTCCTGTGCAGGCTGGGATTCCTCAGGTTCAGCCTCTGAGTCCGAATCCCAGGCCATCACATTCAGCATGTTGTACGCTGAAAGAAAATTATATCAAAATGATGTACCGGTAGTATTTGACTCCTAGTAAGCTTGCAAAAATGTATAAGACATGTGCAAATATCTGCTGGAAATGTAAGCAAAAGGAAGGCACCTTTTGTGGTGGACCTGTAAGTTTCTAAAAGCATTATGGGAAATGATATACATAAGTTGACAGAATATGCACAACTTGCAGACTTAACATAAAGAATAAGAGAACAAGAAGAACATACCTTTAAAGAAGATTGGAAAACGTTTATTGAATATATGGGGGGAAATAATTGTGTACAACTGCAAACACTGGCAGCATTAAGATAAAGTGAACAGTGTAAATAAGTTTTGAAGGACGCAATAATGGTATAGTTTTTGTAAAATATGTAGGGATTTATGATATGTAAAATGAACCATGGAAAGAAGGGAAGTCATTGATATTTTAAAGATGTAAAATGAGTATTTTAAATTGCAAAACAGAAAATTTAATAAAAATTATATATAAACAAAAAATATTGGTAGGGCTCTGCTGTACCTTACCCTAGTGACCAACCTCCAACGGATTAGAAGTTGAAATAGTGCAGAGAGGGTGATAGCTTGACAAGGACACTTTGGAAACAGAGTTTTCTCCTAAAAAGTTTAAATCTTGGACAACTCTCCTAAAAGGAACTAAAGCATTTTGTGGCATCTTAAAGACTAACAAATTTATTATGACATTTGCTGATCTTAAGGTACTACAAGACCCTTGTTTTTGCTGCAACAGCCTAGCACAGGGATACCCTTTTGGTCTTGTGACACCACCTTCAAGATTAGCACATTCTTTGTGTTGGCCCCTCCGCTCCCAATCCTAAATGTGTTTATTTATATTAATATATACAGACATGCACAGGGGCAGGACATGGGAATGTATCAGATGAAAACTCTAAGGGCAGCTACTAGAATTGTAAACTTGAACGACAGGAAAAGCTGAATGTATAGGGAATTTTATATCGAAAGTACATTCTCCATCAGATGTGCTAAAATTTGAGTTGGTTGCACAATGCTGGGCCCCTATATAAGAAAGTTACGATTTCAAGACCAAGAGCATTTCACTATGCATGGTTTTCTAAATATTCTCTGGTGTTTTGAAAGGATCTATAACCTGATTATTACATGAGGTAACAGCCCTGAGATCTGTGAACCACCCTGAGACCTCTGGGTATAGGGCAGTATATAAATTCAATAAATAATTATATAATAATAATAATAATAATGATGATGATGATGATGATGAAGCAGTAGAAGAGCTACAAAGTGGATGGCATAGTGGTTCACATGAAGATGCTTTAAGTTTCTGTCATGAAGAGGAAAAGTTGTTAGTTGAACAGCAATGGAAATAAGGCATATGGGAGAGCTATAGAAGAAAATAAACAGAAGCTGTACTCTGTAATATCATGTTTATAGCTTTCTGTTTGGTGAAACCTGCCTTTGGTTGCCTTATTAATAAATTTAAAATAATATCAACCAATGTGTATTCTGGGTTCCATGACTGTTGGTTGTGTTAAGAAAAGTACCACAGGTAACAGGATAGACCTTTTAAACACATACACACACACACACACACACTATATATATATATATATATATATATATATATATATATATATATATATATATACACACACACACACACACATGTATGTAAAATTGGTTTCCCTCCCAGAATGTCCAAACCTAGTTACGTGATACTATATAACTTATAACATGCAAATAACAATAAACAGAAACAATTGAGTGTCCATAAAGAAAAGCTGAAGACCTATCCCAAGGAGAAATCTATAAGAGAATTTTTTTACTGTTTTAGCCAAGACCCTTAAAGACTCCCGTTTTAATGTAAAGAACAAACTGCTTTGTATTATATTTTCCTTCATGTTACGGGCAGACGACTTTAACAGTAAAAAAAATATTCAGCCTTTGGATTTTTACATTTGGTTCATAGCCCTAAAGGATTGTAGAAAGGACACTGTCTTTCTAGCAGGTGCCCAGGCCATTTTGGCACCTGAGGCGAACCATAAAATGGCGTCCTCCCAGGACGGAAAAAGGGATAGGTGAAGATCTACATTGGGAACGAGGAGGGAACAAAGATCTGCAAAGGGGACAAACAAAGGGGCAGACCAGCTATTCGCCAAAAGGCCCCATAGAAGCAGCATTTGGCAGAGGGGCTGCCAAGGAGACGGCAGATCTGGGACTCGGCTACCCAGCTGCGAATAAAACGTTTTAAATGTGTTGTAAAGTGCAATACGCAAATGTGTCACCAAGACGGTGACAGCAAGCTAGGCAAAATTCAACGTATTTTTTAAAACATTTAAAAATAAAGCATTTCCACAGCGTTTTTTATGTGTGTGTAGATTCCATCATGGTGGCCCGGCGCTGCTTTCCAGCACCTTCCCTTTACTGTTCCAAGGCTGGATAAAGCCATACAAAATAAAATAAAAGTATTAGGAGGTAATTTGCCAGGGCCCACCCTCCCTCTCAATGTTGACTGCCTAGGGGCTTCCACAGGGTTGAATCCTGCACTGGCAATTTCTTGAGACCTTAAATCCTGACACCTGCAATTCCCACAAGGCCCCGCTATTCTGTGTCTTTCTTTTTTAAAAAACAACAACTTTATTTCAGATCTGAAGTTTACAGCATTGCTATTCTTTGCAGGAGAACTACTTGAAAATGATTTATAGATGGTCTTTAACTCCGAGTAGGCTTGCTAAGATGTATAAGACTGAATCAGATAAGTGTTGGAAATGCAATGAGGCTGAGGAATGTTCTTTCATATGTGGTGGGGACCTGTAAAAGAGTATTGGGAAATAATTCATAATCAATTGGGGGGGAGTTTAAAATAACTTTTCAAAAAAAAAAAAAAAAAGCCCAGCCTTTGTTGTTGGGGATAATTCAGATGGAAATTCCCCAAATGGAAAACAAGCGAGGTCCCAACCAAAGAATGGCAGCTTAAACTGATGGAATATGCACAGCTTGCAGACTTAATGTATAGGATAAGAGAACAAGAACATACTATAGAGAAGAATGGGAAATGTTTATTGAATATATGGGGGGGGGAGATTGTGTACACTTGAAAACGTGGGCAACATTAAGATAAATTCACAGTGTAAGTTTTGATGGATGCAATAATGGAATACTGAAAGCTTTAAATATTTAAAATATGCAGGGATTTATGTTATGCAAAATGGACCGTGGAAAGGGAAGGGGAGTCACTGGTGTTTTGAAGTTGTTTAAATGATTATTCTAAATTGAAAATTAATACCAATTATATATAAAAAATAAAGTTTTATTTCATATGTTTATGTTGTGAACCACCCTGGGATCTTCGGAGGAAGGGGCGGCAGGCGACCCCTCCTCCACCCCTCGCTTCTCCTCAGCGCCCTGTTAGGGCGCGAGGGCCGCTCTCGGCCGCCACGACCACCTGAGGCGGTTCCCGGCCTCCAGGCCTCGCCCGCTTCCCTGGAAGCGCCAAGGCGGGAATGGAGGAGAGGCGTCGCCGCCCCCTTGCAAGGCCCGGCCTCGGCCAGAGGACGTCGCCCTCTCCCTGAAGGCGGCCTTGAAGGAGGAGGAGCCGCCGCCGCCGCCACAGCAGCAGAGGCAGAAAAAGCAGCAGCGGCCGCCGCCAGAGGCCGGGATTGTTTCCTGGGGAAAGCGCAGCAGGCTGGGAAAGCGTTTCCGGAAGGCAGGCGGGCGGGCAGGCAGGCAGGCAGGCTGCATCCCGCAGCTGGGCTCGGAAGAGCGGCGGGGACCGGCCGGAGGAGGAGCAGCGGCGGCGGCGGCCGAGCAGGTAAGTCTGGCCGGGCGACTCCTCGCCCCTTTCGGCGCGGCGCTTCGCCCTCCGGAGGCGGCGGGGAGAAGCAGGGAGGAGGCGCATCTTGCCCCTGCCAGCTGCCACATCTGCAGCAGCGCGGCTGGATCGGGAAGGCGGGGGCGGAGGGTCCTGCTCCGGCGAGAGGCGGCTCGGGGGGCGTTGGGCACGGACCCCCGGCTCGCCCCGGTGCCCAGGAGAAGTTGCGGGCACGAAATGCCTCCCGTGCGTTGCTGCTGCTGCTGCTGCAGCAGCCGATCTCGAGTTGCAAGGAGCAAACTCCGGTGTGTGCCTGCGCGGGGGTGGGGAAGGGCACCCCCAATCCGCATTGGACTCCAAATGCGGGATCCGCATTGGACTCGGGATATTTCTGGGCGGCGGTGCCCGCGGATGGTGGGATCGGCGGCAAAGGAAAAGTCGAGGGAGGGGAATGGGGGGCGAGCTGGGCAGGAAGGGAAATGCAAAAAAATAAATGCAAGGGAAGGGAGGCGAAGGCGAGGGCCGGAGGTGGGGGGCTGCCTGGGGTCGTCTTTGTGCATGGAGCTGCTCCACGCCCTGGTTTGGCCCTTGCTGCGTGTCCCTTGCTGGTATCCCCGGCCCTGTCCTTCCCCCAACCTTTTGCCAGGTTGCGGTGCCTGCGTCTCTCCTCCCAGGGCCTAAGGAAGCCGAGTGCTGCACTCGCCGTGGGCATGCACATTGTCTCCGTTATGCGCTATGAGCATTGCTCTTCTCTCGGATGCTTCGGTGGGGTCTCCTCCTTTCCTCCGGGGACTGTGATGCCGCATCCTTAGGGACACCCCGAGGGAGACGCGTGGTTGCAATGCGATGAGCTGTCAGAGGATCTGATGCATATCCGATGCGAGACTGTAGGGAGCCAGCTTCTGAGGACATGGGTTTGGATGAACAGATGAGGTGGTGGAGGCAGGCGACCTTCATTGCTGAAGCCCCCATATACTGGCTCCTTCCCCTCCCCTTTTTATATATTTTTTATACATTACTACAATTATTCAACAAACATTCTGACGTTTCAAACTTCAGCTCCCTTCCCCCTCTTTCTGCGGTTCTTTGCATTTATTTTCATCATTTCCTGCATACTCCAAATTATATTAACATATTCTTTAGTTCTTCTATTGTCATATCTATTTCATATACATTTTTGAAACTGCAGGTTTTTACAGTAATCAATAAAACACTTCCATTCCTTTCTAAAGAGTTTATTGTCTTGAATTTTCTGGTAAGTTTTGCCATTTCTGCATACTCCATTAATTTTTGTAGCCATTCTTCTCTTGTCGGGACTTCTTTCCATATTTGGGCAAATAACATCATTGCAGCTGTAGTTGCATACATAAATAAATTTCTGTGCTGCTTTGGTAGTTCTGATCCCATAATTCCCAAGAGAAAAGCTTCTGGTTTCTTTTTCCAACATTATCTTAAACATCTTCTTCAATTCATTATATATTATTTCCCAGTAAGCTTTAACCTTACTACAAGACCACCACATATGAAAAAGGTACCTTCTTTTTCTTTACATTTCCAGCATTTATTCGATTTTGATTTATACGTTTTTGCCAGTCTGCTAGGTGTTAGGTACCATCTACAGAACATTTTCATATAATTTTCTCTTAAACCATAACATACTGTAAATGTTATATCCATATTCCTTCCCCTCCCTTTTTAATCAAACTTCACATATAAAACTTTGCAGGGCCAAGTGCAGTATCATCTATACACCATTCTAGACATAAAAAATTAGCATATGCAAATTTGTGCCATAAGCCTGCACCTTTAAGTACCTGGTTGAAGCAGTCCCTCTGTTGTGTGAAAGAACGAAATATGGCTAATTTTCAAATAAGGGGAAGCAGAATGCCTTTGTTGCTTAGCTAAAGTCCTAGTAGTTTGTTGGTTTTCCAGGCACTTTCAATTCCTTTCTCCAAGGTACAGAAAATGCAAAGGCAGCTGTGTTGATCCATAAAGTGAAAACCCCCAAATCCACAGTCGGACGACACCTTTGTTAAGACTAGCGAAACATTTTGGTTGGTCCCAATAAAGGAATTGCGCTACTGTGGTTCTTGGAACCCCTTTGACATGCCAGAGGATTGTGGCTATGTAGAGTGAGTTAAGATTTAAACAGCAAGGCAGCTGTGGAAGGAAGTGACTTCTAGAAGATGTTGCAGGCGTCCCCTGCTTTATTTAAAAGATCACAGATCTAGAACTGTAGTCAAGGTTGTTTTCAGATTTCATTCATCAGGAAAGAGAAAGGAAAAGGTCTCTGGCATACATTCAGTCAGTATTCTACCAGAATGTTGAGTAAGCAAGCATTGGACCTCTTCAGTGTTCAGACAATTAATGCAAAGGCATCAGTTGAAAGAGAAACATACAGGATTGTAGCATTTTTAGTAATAACAAAAAACTTGAAACAAAGTTATATTTCAGTGAGTGTTGCTTTTTTTGCATTGATTTATGATGCCTCTCCCCACCCCACTTTTAGGCCTGACCACCAATGTAACATTTGGGGGGGGGCGGGGAGTCTTTGTCAATTGAGATACATGTTTTGTTGGGTCTGTGGCAGATGAAGGCATTCGGTTGTACCGCTGCGGATGCACCATGGCTTTTCTTCTCTCTGCCCTCCTCCCATATTTAAATCCCGTCTTTAAAAAATGATAAAAATTATATTTAAAATATTTTTAAAAGGTAAAAATAATGGCATATAAAAATAAATTATGGCATATTTTTAAATGGTAAAAATTATCTGCTAGACTTCATTATTAGTTAATATATTGAGCCATGGAAGTGGGTTGGTTCCTTCTAGGCCTTGAATCATGTGGCTTCAGAATGTTTTATCAGCTTATTGTTGTTTAATGAGATATTTAAAATAATGTAATGAAAAGGCATGTTTGAAATCTAATACACATTGATGTGCCTGATGGGATACACTTTAGAGCTTTAATTTAAGCCTGTGGAACGATGGGAACTTGCTAATTAAAAAGCAGATTGTTTTCATTTTAGCGCCATAGCCAGTAATGTGGCTGCGTAATAGACATATTCAGACTGGAAATAAATTTGCATCATGAATTGGAACTTAAGATTCTTTCTTCTGTTTTCTAAATTTTGAGGTGCTTCATTAGCTTTTAATTTTTACCTGTGCTAAGGAATGCTGGCGTTGCTGAATTCACTTATATTGAATGGTCAGGTTCTGGTGGACGACAAATCTAATTTAGAGCTGAATATTATTTATTTTATCTTGAAATGTAACATCATGGTGTATTGCCTAAATCTGTGGTGGCTTAGTTTGATCATGTTAGAATTTGGTACGCGTGCAGTGCAATCCTAAGCATATTTGCTCAGAAATAAGTCAGGCTGTGTTCAATGGGAGATACTCTCAGATACATATGCAGAGAATTGCAGTCTAAAATGCTGTTTGCTACACATGCCAGGGACAAACATTTGGGTTGCAACCCCCTATGTGCTTACCTAGTCCCAGTGGAACTTACCTGCGTAGAAACAAATAGGATTGCACTGTAATCAAACTTCTCTGAACAATTTTACATGACTTCATTGTGTGGTTTTCTCTTTTCTCTTCCCCCATCACTACTGGAATCTGCTCTCCCCTCGCATTCCTGTTTGTCTCAACTGTGCTGCCTTTGCAACTTCTTTTCTCCTGTTGCTGTCACAACTCACCCTTGGCCACTTGACAAGTCTTGGTATCGTTGCTGCTTCACTCCCGCCACTGATCTTGAACCTGGACATTTATCAGGACCCGTGTTCTGCTGTGTTGTCCATTTCCAAGACACTGTTAATGTATTTTATTTGTATTTTATCTTATTAAGATAGTTGCCTTGTTTGTCCTAGGCAGTATTCTGAAGGAATATTGGAGTTTTCGTGCAATGGACTGTCTGAGATGTTTGAGTACAGTGGGACTTAGTAAGTGTGCTTATGATTTCATCTTCTGTTTAATAATGCTGACTTGTCATTGTAATACTCCGTTAAAATTCTTCATGGCTCATTGGCAGTTGTCTTAGATTTGTTAATTCCCAGATCTGGAATACATGCTTGACAGTAAGTGGGGTCAACTCAGGATATCCTTGCACTAGAGCAACCTTTTCAAAACTAGTTTCTTCCAGAAGTTGTTGACTGCATCTCCCCATAACCGCAGACCATTGACTACACTGGTTGGGACTGATGGAGGTAGGCGGGCACCGGATTGAGGAAGACTGCACTAGAGGTCTAAACTTGAATTGTGCAGCAACCTACTGAATTCAGCAGAATTTACTTCTGTGCATTTGCTGCTGTCCAGATGTCCCCTGGAATTCAGCAGCTGAATTCCAAACTCATTTACTTGGAATAAGAGGGTGCTATGGTGTTATGAAAACTTTTGAACAAGTGTACTGAATTCCTGAGTAACAGATTCCAAAAGGGAAGCCATGGTAGGTTGTTGAGCTTCTGACCATCCCTCTGCTAGAACAGAGCTAGGGATGGAGCAAGTTGTGATATCCCTGTTCATAAGCCTTGCAGTGCAGTTGGTACCTGGGCACCTGCTCCTCATGTTGTGTGTTTGTAGCTCAGTTCATTATTGATGGTCAGGTTGACTTTCATTTCTTAGCTGATCTTTCCTTCCATAAAATGTGATGTTTTACAGGCATCTTGTGTTCTGCATTTCTCACATGGCATGTAAGGGGTTACTTAAAATTGAATTGATGGAACAGAGATGCTGTGTAAACACCAGTGGGATTTACTAAAATGTATGCTTATTTCTCTTTATGTTGTTTGTATAGTATCCACTTTGGTATAAGTGTTCTGTACAACTGGGAGAAATAAATTTGAGTTGAATGTAGTTATTCAAATGGGAATCCTTAATTATAAGGATTAATTTGAGTACATTATACTATATTAAAAGCTCTCTTTAATGGCTGAGGTTTCTTTAGCTCATGCACTGCAAGTACACCATCTGTGTCAATACCTATCATTTTGTTTTGGCACAAATGTTACCTGCTGATATCGAGCGAAGTCCTACTGAGACTAGACCATTGACATTAATGGACATTGAAAATCACAGATTGTCTGTGGACTTGAGCTGTAATCCTACATACACATTTGTGGTAACACAATGAGGCTTGGTTTTTAGTAGAAAAGTATACAGCTGCACTGTAATGTGCAATTCTGTGTTACATCAGTCCATGTTCTTAAAATTATTGCGCAAGAGCCCTTAAGAGTCTGGGGTCTGTTGCCTGGTTCTTTTTGGCAACTCTGCTGTGTTGTCAAAATAAAAGTTTCAATAGCCTCCAGGCCAGTAACCATTTGACACAACCGTTCTCTCTCTGGCTCCTGCAGCATCCAGGAAAAGAGTATGATAGCAGGTTTTCTAATGTATCTATCCAAGAACAATTTATACATTGAACCATGCAGTAGGTAAGCAATAAAAAACAACAGCCAAGTTGAAGGTCAAAGTAGTAAAACTCTTTTAAAACAGAAAGGCAACAAGTGAAGCAATAGTAAGAACAGCAAAGGAAAGTGAAGTTGGTTTTTAAAACTGCAAGCTTAAAAAGAATTGAGCAAGCATATTTCCACAAGAAATCAGAAGGCACATCTAGGTACATCTAGGTGACATATACGGTATTTCTTTCTTTCCATGTTTAAGCTGTTACATCTCTGAACAAGCTTGGTCTCAGGAACTATTAGAAGTTAACAGTCCACCAGATGACTTGGATTTCAATTAAGAAGGAAGAAGCAAGGGAGGTTTTACAGCCTCTGGTCCATTCAGATGCTTGTTTTCTCAAATGACGCAGGAAAGTAGAAGACTCGAAGGTTGCTGATCTACTAGTACCCATACTTAAGAAATGTACAGGATGTATCTAGATTTTCATGGAAGGCCTTGAAGCAAGGATGCATTGGCAAATAACACAGTGGGGCATATTACAGTTGAGTAAAGATTCAGAAACAGTCAAAGCTTGTTTAACGGACCACTGTATTTTAATACTTTGTTGGAAGCCGCCCAGAGTGGCTGGGGAGACCCAGCCAGATGGGCGGGGTATAAATAAATTATTATTATTATTATTATTATTATTATTATTATTATTATAGCAGATGTACTGTAATCGTGGTCGTCTTCTGACAATCATTTTGTAATTTCCAGTGACATTTATGTGTGTACATATAAATCAGACATGTATGATAATCAGTACATATGTATGATAATCAATACATAAAGTAAGTAAAAGGGATCTGACTTCTGCCCACCTATATAAGCCTATCTCAATAGCTTTTATTAGAACTAAAATTATTAGGTGACATTTATTTATTTACAAAATTTGTACGCAACCCTTCATCCAAAGATCTTAAGGCAGTTCACACACACACAAAAATACAAGATAGAAACTCAAAATACACGATAAAAATCATTGTCCCTTGGCCTAACGTGACCAGTTTTAATTCCTGTGATGGTGCATGGTCTGTTTGCCATCTGCCACTCAATTTCTATGGTAACCAGGTCCCAAACCTGAGAAGCACAGATGCAATTCATTTCCTGTAGTTAATATTTTCATTAGCTGACCACCTGCACCCTGTACCAGGCAATGCTTATGATTTGTCTTGATAAAGTAGAACATATCATAAGTATTCTAGGGCAGACCTTTCCAAACTTCATGTTGGTGACACACTTTTTAGACATACATCATTTTGTGACACAGTAATTCAGTTTTACTAGCAAACTGGAGGTTAAAGTAACCCCTTTCCAGCCCCAGGAGGAGCGTGGGGGAATGTTCGCGCGACACACCTGCACCCTGCAGCCGACACACTAACGTGTCGCGACACATAGTTTGGAAAGCTCTGCTCTAGGGGTTCTCATACTCTGCCATTGCAACACTACTTCCACATATGGGATAAAAGTTGTCCAAGACTTCCCTAAATAAAGATAGATTTGCAGAAGCATGTCTCTTATGTAAAATCACAATATCCACATGATATGTCTGCTATATTTTAATGAATAAGGTCTTTTCATCATGTGGATGCTGTGCCCACCAAAGGAGATGGATCCTTGCATGTGATACACCTGTCGCATGACAGTCACCACCAACCGTGTTGATGTGAATGCACCTTAATATAAAGCAAAGCTTTGGTTGATGTTGCTTATGCTTGTCCTGGAGCCAGCCTGTTTGGTATTACAAATCCAGCCCAAAGCTCAAGAGAGTATCACTTTGAAGAGAGACAGAGAGAGAGATGTGCAGCTTTGATTCTAGCCTGTGAGTTTGGAAGTGGTCAGTAGCCAGGGAGAGGCAGGCAGGAGTGTACGTCTGGTGCTGTCATAGTCCAGAAAGGCAAGCTTTCTCCCTCCCACCAATGAAAAGAGATATTTGCTTTCACAGTGCATTCAGTTACTCATTCAGTCGCCCCCCTGCATTCCAGTCTCTCATGGGTTTCAAAGATATGCATAAATGCCTCTTTTTTTAATGCAGAAATCTGATATATTTATTTTATTCGTAAAACACAATTGGAGAAGTACATCAAAGTCCTTTCCTGAAAAAAATGTGAAGTCTTTCTTTCCTTTCCAATTTATCCCCCTCCATTGCAAGTGGTAGCAGTAGCAACTGTGTTGGCAGCTTGGTCAATACAGATTTTGTATCCCAGTGCTCCAGACATACCATTGTCCAGGCATTGCATGTGTGGCCAACAAAAATATGATGGAGAGTGTTCAGAAAAGATCACCCAAACTTAACCCCCCCCCAAATCATGTGCTGTGTGCGAGAGGGAGAAATCTGAAATGTTCTCAGAATACTCTTGTCAAAGAAACTTCAGCTCTGCTCTAGTTTCGGCTTAATACCATTTGGAAGTTTCAAATGTCAAATAATAAAGCTTGATATAAATTTGGCATAGCTGGTATTCAGTTTAAAGCACTGTATGCTAAAGCTGATCTGCAGCTCTAGATTCAGAGCCTTTGGATCCTAATTTCTGTTTGCTACATTGCATCACTCTTGTGAAGGTGCTGACATACGCTTCAGGAAGTACAGAGGAAGTCTCAAGTCTGGATTATTTTACTGGTATGCATGTGTCAGGATTTAAAATAAGACTCCCGATGTGTGTTGGGTAGTACGCAGCAGCTGCACAACCAAGAGCATATCAGGCTAATAGCTGTGCAAAGCATTTGTGCCATTTGTAATTAAATCTGGATTCTTACTAGATTAGAATATTGATCAAGCATGCTGCAATTGTTTTATTCTTAATATATGAATAATTACTAAAACTATGCAGCATTTAAGGGAGAGCTGATGTGGAGGAAGTGTTTCTCTCTGTGCATCTCTGTCTGAGATGTTACTGTATTGCACAGTTCACGTAAGGAGACTGAGAATCCCGTGTGCATATGTCTCCCATTCAGGAAATGGAAATGCCCAAGCTAAGCTTCAGCGCCATAACTGCATTGTATATAGTCCAACATAGCTCAGTTGGTAGGGACGCGGGTGGCGCTGTGGGTTAAACCACAGAGCCTAGGACTTGCCGATCAGAAGGTTGGCGGTTCGAATCCCCGCGACGGGGTGAGCTCCTATTGATCGGTCCCTGCTCCTGCCAACCTAGCAGTTCGAAAGCACGTCAACGTGCAGGTAGATAAATAGGTACTGCTCCAGCGGGAAGGTAAACGGTGTTTCCGTGTGCTGCTCTGGTTCGCCAGAAGCGGCTTAGTCATGCTGGCCACATGACCCGGAAGCTGCACGCCGGCTCTCTCAGCCAATAAAGCGAGATGAGTGCTGCAATCCCAGAGTCGTCCATGACTGGACCTAATGGTCAGGGGTCCCTTTACCTTTACCTAGCTTAGTTGGTAGAGCATGAGACTTACATGAGACCCACAACCCTTAATCTCAGGGCTGTGGGTATGAGCCCCATGTTGGGCAAAGGATTCCTGCATTGGTCCCTTCCAACTCTGCAATTCTATGATTCTATGATATACCTCCAGACCGTTCTTGGGACAAAGTGAATTCTTTATCCTGGGACCACCATTCACATTTTGTCTGTACAGTATCCCAGTGTTGGGATTTTTAAAGGGAGAAACTAGTACTGTGGGATGCAATTCTGCATTCCTTCTCATTCCTACAAGGCCCCATTGAACTGAATTGCACTGTTCTAGTGAGCATTTCTTTGTGGGCTTCTATGTTCTTAGTGTGGTTGTGTAAAGTAGATAAATAGGTGGTGGGAAGATAAACGGCGTTTCCGTGCGCTATGGTTTCTGTCGCGGTGTTCTGTGCTCCAAAGTGGCATAGTCATGCTGGCCACATGACCCGGAAAATGGTATATGGACAAACGCCGGCTCCCTCGGCCTTTGACTGGACTTAACCGTCCAGGGGTCCTTTACCTTTTTTTTTTTAAACCTTTAGTATGACTGAGTGCGGGTGGCGCTGTGGGTTAAACCACAGAGCCTAAGACTTGCCGATCAGAAGGTTGGCAGTTCGAATCCCCGCGACGGGGTGAGCTCCCATTGTTCGGTCCCCTGCTCCTGCCAACCTAGCAGTTCGAAAGCACATCAAAGTGCAAGTAGATCAATAGGTACCGCTCTGGCGGGAAGGTAAACGGCATTTCCGTGTGCTGCTCTGGTTCGCCAGAAGCGGCTTAGTCATGCTGGCCACATGACCCAGAAGCTGTCTGTGGACAAACGCTGGCTCCCTCGGCCTATAGAGCGAGATGAGCGCGCAACCCCAGAGTCGGTCACGACTGGACCTAATGGTCAGGGGTCCCTTTACCTTTTATGACTGAGTGCTGAGTGTATGACTGCATACAGTAGATCCTTCCATAGAAAACCAGTAGATCAGAAGGGGGCTGGGGAACCTCTATTTATCTGTTAACGAAGAAAAAAGTTGAGAAGGAGGTTGGACAAGTACTATCTTTAGCTTAAGTTATACAGTATTCATAGTTACATAAGTTATTTCCATCTGATTAGCATCAAATGTTTTACTTAAAATTGACTTGACTCTGCATCTGTTTAAGGCAAAGCAGAACCCCTTAGGAAAATTCAGAAAGATTTTTATTGCATATAGGCTTTGACAATGACTTTAAAGTGTCTGAATGGACCTGGGAATGAAAGAAAACACCAATAAACAGAAGGACTTAATTAAATAATAACAGACCTCTATTTTGAAACAGTTTGCTAGTGTTTACAGACCAGTGAAAATACCAAATCAGGTGTAGGAGTTAATCACAAATGCAGAAAAAAAATAATGAAATATTGGTGGAGTTAATTATTTTGTGTGACACTGATGACAATATTGAAGGGGCTTTATGGACTCCTGCCAGAAAGATGAGAGATGACTCGCTAACCATTAATCCTGCTCTCAGTGGAGTAACATGAATTCTGTGGTCTGAGGGTCAAATTTAGGTGTGATGTAGAAGACCTATAAATGATCTCACACTTCTTAATAATAATAAAAATCTGAAATGCAGTTGCAATTTTAGTATAGCTGTAGGGAAAGAGGGGCTGTTTAACTGTTTAACTTGTAGGTTTTTGGGCGGAGCAGCTGTGGGGTTAATATGATTGGGAAAACAGCCCACAGGAAAAGGGTTACGCCCTCCTCTTACACTGATGCTCTAATGAACTTTATAGCCTCCCCCCATTATATTTCAGTAAATATATTTTAAAAAGAGAGGGCAGTTCATACGTCTCCCATGTCATGCCTTGTTTTATTTGGAGATCTGTCTATAGCTGCTGGCATTTCATATTCACAGTGATGCCTGTCTTCTCTATGTAGAAATTCTACGATTAATCTTTTGATTGTGTTATTTTATGAGGTTATTTTGTGATTTTTAATCTGTGTAGTGGGCTTTGTGGCTTAATAAAAAAAAAGGTTTTGTGATGTTATCTACAGAGTTGCTTTCAGAATACTTCAAGAAGAATTAGAAGCAATCAGAGATGTTAATAGAAAACCTAGAGAGTAGCTTCAGGGCATTTTGCGGGTACAAAAGTATTACCTTTGCTAATTACAGATTTGATCTAGAAACCTGTGCAATTCTTTTTCTTTTTCTTCTCTTCCATTAACTAGTGTTCTCAAGAGAGCATATTATGGAGCAATTAAGCCTACACAAGTAATATCTGGTTTCCACTGTTTGTTGTGCTTTCCTAGATTACATTAATGCCATGATCTTTATATTATTGTTGTTTATATTATTACTGTTTAGAATAGTATCTCAATGTGTGTGTTTTTGGATATATGTATTTTTTGGGGGTGGGGGGAGCTCTAGCTGAGTAAAACGGCCCACTCATTGAGCTTAGCCAATACTTGGGAATTATGGGAGTCCAGCAATGTCTGGGTACCCAAGGTTGAAAAACACTGTGTTAGAGGTTATATTAATGCTAACATTCCCCCAAAAGCAAGGAACTGAAGCCAAATTAAGTTAATTGAATTTAGGTCCCTAAAGACTTGAGTTCTGTGGATTTTAATGGATCTTAAGTGCAACTGACTTACAGTTTAGTCCTATGTGGGCCTACTCAGACGTAAATCCAATTTAATAAGACTTTCAGGTAAGTGTGCATAAGAGCTAGCCTTAGTCTAGCTCCCACCCAGTGTCTCAAGATAATTTGTATTTATTTATTTTTTTAAAAATCCATTAAAAATATTGCAGTGGTGCTAAATAGGACAGTTGCCCCTATTTGTGGCAATAGTCCCTCAGGATAGTGCTACACATTACAACCAATGTGGGAAACCTGTTGAAGGAACTCTAGTAAATAAGTGGCCTAAGCATCTTCATGTTTACCATCTGCTGAGCAGAGTTAATTTCAAATACATCGGACATGTCTTTATCTTGAAAGGGAAGGTTTCTTTGGTGCATATTTTAAAAGTACTATTAAGATCTCTGAATGCGGCCCATATTTTTGTTCTGTTAAAATTGGCCGTAATAGAAATGTTCTCAGGAGCCTTGCAATAAAATGTGCGCTCTACAGAGACAATTTCAAGGAGTTTTAACGTACGTGAAAATAAATGGCTTTTTTTTCTTTTTTGCTGACTGTGACATTGTTTAATAGAATGGCTTCAACTCCTCTCAGTTTTTGTCTCTTTTCAGAGATTTGTATTGCTTTGTGGTGACTAAAAAAATTTCTCTGCTTGCATAACCTTAACTGATCTAGCTTTAGTTTGAGAGATATGCTTCTTTCCAAAATCCAGTCTACCTATTTCACTTCTCTTGTCTTTCACTTATGAGAGTCCCTTCTGTGGACCATGCCTTTTGTCTCAGTTGGGGGGGGGGGTAGTGAAGTTGTGGTCTGCTCTGCCTCGCCCCTTTTGGCTCCATGATCCCTTCCCTCTCCCCCTCATTTGTCTCAGTTTCTCTGCCAAGACAGCATCCAGCTTTTTTCTCAACTGCACCTTCAGCAAAATGCCAGCTTATAAAATTGTGACAGCTGCCCATCTAATCAGCCCTTGCAAAGAAGACTTCTGCTTCAGTCTGCTAAGGTTTTGTTTTTTTTGTGCTCTGCCAGTGAGAAATAGATGAGCTGTGAAGGTTTAACTGAGCTGCATCTATTTTTGGTTTTGCAAATTCCAGACTTTGCCTGTTTGTTTTGGCACAAGCCATTCAGTGGCACTTCCTCTCAGCGCGCCTTGACTACTGAAGCGCACACTCTGTGTTATGGTTGACTTGGGGATAAAAATATAAAGGAACCGTGATGGAGCTCATTTCCTCTTCCCAGTAATCTTGTTGAATATAAGCAGGATTAGGATTTGTACTTGGTTACAGAAGAGAGGCTGGTTTTTGAAAAGCAAAGGTCATATCTGAGCAAAAGTTAAGCGCTTCTAAATCCCATTGATTTCGGTGGGAGTTAAACATGTGCTTAAATGTCTCTCATTGAAACGAGGGTCCTAAACATATGCAAGGACCAGGCCTGACCAGGTCAGTTTGTGAAAACGAACTTAGATGTATCTGTGCTATTATTATTATTATTATTATTATTATTATTATTATTATTATTTATACCCCACCCTCTCCAGCCAACATCGGGCTCAGGGCGGCTAACGCCAGGTATAAAACAATTGATTAACATACAACTTAAAACAAGATTAAAATACAACATCAAAACTGTGACAGCTGCCCATCTAATCAGCCCTTGCAAAGAATACTTTTATAATGGTTCAGGTCAGACCATGGGAATGTCTAGTCCAGTCTCATGAACTGATTTGTAGCAGCTTTTGACGGCCTTAGGCAGAGATCTTTCCCACCAGAGATTTTTCTTTCATTGGAGAAACCACAGACTAAACCTAAGACTTTCTACTTTATGACTGAGCGTTGCCTGAGCTTACTTAGGGAAATACGTTTGGATGCTTTCACCGTAGGAAAAGTGTGATATATTTTTTGAAAATGATCACTGAAATTTAAATATAAATTTTATACATACCGGTACATACATACATACATTCTGTGATCTAACTGCAGAGAGACAAAACGGCTTTGGCACCTTCATTTCTTATATTTCTTGTACTTCCTGTTCCTGTTTGATTGCCTCTGAAGACCAAGCTCAGGGGCCTCCCACATCAACAAAAGAAAAGTGGGCACATATTTGCATAATATTTACATATGCTAAATTAGACACAAACTTAATTTTTTTTTTTACTATAACTTAAATAGAAATCATAGAATTGTAAAGTTGGAAGGGACTCTAGTCCAACCGCCTGCAATGCAGGAATCTCAGCTAAATCATCTATTACAGATGACCATCCAGCCTCTGCTTAAAAGCCTCCAAGGAAGGAGAGTCCATAACCTCCCGAGGGAGACCACTCCACTGTCAAAACATTTCCTGATGTTTAGTCGAAATCTCTTGCAACTTAAAATGCAACACATAGCATCATAGTGGGGAAGATTCTGCCCGTGGCAAGTAATACAGCAGGCGTGGTCTTACGAGAGATATCATCCCTTCTCTTCCTGCCTTATTAGTTAGGGACATCTTTATGGTTGAGCAAAACGTTTTTAATCAGTTTGGTCACCTAACGGTTTAAACCTTGCAGCTGTAATTATTTTAACATGTTCTTATTTCTATAACATTGGCAGTGCAATCCTGTGCATGGTGACTCAGAAGATTCTTAAATTATTCCCAGGGAAGTCTAGGGAAATTATGCATTTTATTCCCGGGAAATTATGCATTGGATTGCGGCCTTAAATCTTGTAGAATGCAGAAAGTTGTGCCCAAAAGAAAGAGCAGGATGCTGCGATGAAAAATTGTTTTATTTTTAGTGGAATTTAATGTAATTAAATGCAGGAGCCAGAATGCTGCAGCCAGAAGAGAAGTTGCAAGTTTAAAAGGCATCTCTCTAAGAACAACATGCCTGTTAAATCTCTCCATCCACTAAAGTAGAAACGTGTTCTTTAAACTTGCTTTCTTCAGGCTTTGAGGTTTGTTCTGTGTGATTTCTGGCTGCAGTTCTAACAGCACGTAAACCCAAGTAAATGATAAAATATCTTTGTGATTAAATTTCAGTTCTCTTGAAATATATTTTGTGTGTTGACAGAAGAAAATGAGCCCTTGTCTTGTGGCCATAAATGACCACACATGCATTTTTAAAGACTGCGGGTGGTTAAAGCACTGGAGGGCTTGCAGAATTCTTAAAATCAGAGCTGTGTTCCTCTCCCCAACCCACCATGAGCAGCAGACACTTCCTGAAGCTCTGTGCTTTATTTCTAATGAATAATACTTATCTGTATATGCCTACTTTGTGGTCTTTTAAAGCACTTGTTTTACTAATGACTGCCAGACTTACTGCAGTGCTCACAGGGCTGCTGCACATTTCATTCCAACATTGTTTCACTCTTTCCTCTCTGCCTCAACCTCTGTTGGAAATTAGGTACTGAGATCCTTTTCGTTTCTTGCTTGGAAGTCTCTGTAAAATGCCTATTGTGGTTGTTTTGTGTTGTAATAATAAAAGCTGTACTGAGTGTTGTTTTACATTTTATCTCCCCCTGCAAGAGTAGTGGTGTTTGATCAGTGCATGTTGTAAGAAATGTGCGAAGGAAAAACACTTTCCAAAGATGTTGGGGACTGTGTACCAGGAAACTGACCTAAGGCACATAGAGATGTGTTAACCGTGGCAGATATTGATCCAACACTCGTATACCTGCAGTGCCATGTAAAGTGTGAAGTAGCCTTTAACGCGCAAATGCGATTTTTGTTGTTGTTTTGTTTTGTTAAGGATGCCCACCAGTACCTCCTACAGTGTCTGCAAAGGGTTTCGCTATATATCTTCTCAAAATATTCAAGATACTGTTTCTCTTCCTGCTCAGTTCCTGTTTACCCTCTTCTACATGGAACATAAGGGATGCGGGTGGTGCTGTGGGTTAAACCACAGAGCCTAGGACTTGCCGATCAGAAGGTCGGCAGTTCGAATCCCCGCGACGGGGTGAGTTCCCGTTGCTCAGTCCCTGCTCCTGCCAACCTAGCAGTTCGAAAGCACGTCAAAGTGCAAGTAGATAAATAGGTACCACTCCGGCAAGAAGGTAAACGGTGTTTCCGTGCGCTCCTCTGGTTTGCCAGAAGCGGCTTAGTCATGCTGGCCACATGACCCGGAAGCTGTACACCGGCTCCCTTGGCCAATAAAGCGAGATGAGCGCCACGACCCCAGAGTTATCCGTGACTGGACCTAATGGTCGGGGTCCCTTTACCTTTACCTTTTTACATGGAACATTCCCTCTTAAATACTCCCACATTTCATTGGGTGTAAGGATTGAATGAACAGAGAAGTGCAAAGAGATTCTGTATCTGACTGAGCATAGTATTTCTGATATATGTGCCTTTTCCCCCATTGGTGGAGGCATGCCAACGCCTTTTTATGGTGTCATGTGGTTGCCATTTTGTGTTGTGCCATGCCTCCCCTGCAGCCATGACACTTTGTCAGAAGTGTCCTGGTGTGCCCACTGGCCTAAAAAGATTAGCTAGGTAAAGGTAAAGGTACCCCTGCCCGTACGGGCCAGTCGTGTCCGACTCTAGGGTTGTGTGCCCATCTCATTTAAGAGGCAGGGGCCAGCGCTGTCCGGAGACACTTCCGGGTCACGTGGCCAGCGTGACGAAGCTGCTCTGGCGAGCCAGCACCAGTGCAGCACACGGAAACACCGTTTACTTAAGGTGCTTTCGAACTGCTAGGTGGGCAGGAGCTGGGACCGAAAGATGGGAGCTCACCCCACCGCGGGGATTCGAACCGCCGACCATGCGGTCGGCAAGCCCTAGGCACTGAGGTTTTACCCACAGCACCACCCACGTCCCACAAAGATTAGCTACTCCTGTTTAAAGCCTTTGTCCATAACCAGGATATGACAGAAGCCAATCACAGCCCAAAACACAATGAAATGAACCAGCTGAAAATGTGTTCTGTCATATACCATAAAGGTGGTTAGAAGTTAAGTTCAAGTATCATTAATCAATCAGCATTCAGATTAGTCTACTGTGTGCTACTCGGTTTTCATTTGCTGCTCCTTAATGGTCACCAAGGTAAAGTTGGCTATAGTTCACACATTTCTTTTCACTAGTCAACATAATTTTTTTGCTGATTTGGCCAGTGCTCGCAGTCTTTTCAAAATGGGTTCTGTGAAACAATGTGGAATATCCTCAATTTCATCTCTACAAGTACAGAAACATACCCCCCATACCCCCCAGCAAATACAAAAAGCATGAGGTTATAGTCATCTCTTGGTATTGGCAGCTTAGAATTGTTGAGGCTATTGCTTGAAATTTCAACAGGTTTATAAGTTTTCCAGGCCATGATTAACCTTTATCCTTGTATACCAGGATAGTTTAACATGAGTAAAAGAGAATTTTAAATGCCCTGGTGCAGCTTATAGTGTCAATCCAGGAAAGTAATTCAGAGTGGAAAAGCTGTGATTGGATCAGTTTTGTCACACCAAATATTTGATCAAAGAGGAGTTAGTTGAGATTATTCACATATGCATAGCCCCTGAAGTGTATAATTTGTCATATGATTTATCTATTAACAGCGGAGAAGTAGCAGCCTAGCTTATGGTTAACACACTGCATTCAGAAACTCATAAGAACTGTGGAAACGAGACATTTTGCGTGACCTACCTCCACTCTGTTAATTTTCAAACCAGTTATGCAGTGATTATTCCCCACAAAGTTTAATTACTCAAAATGCTCCATGTAGCCACATTTGCACATTATGGTATGAGATTGATATGGGCCACTTATTGCTGCATCGAGTTCATCAATGTTCATATTCAGTTTAGCATTTTGGGACTGATCAGGACAAATTTGGGATATTAATGGGATGTAAATGGAATTTTTGGTCCTCTGCCTTTTCCACTCTTCAGACCTTTCTCACGTAATGGGGCCTCCAAAGTATTCAAATGTATGCTGTAAATAAAACTTATCTTAATATAGTACAGTACTTTATTTCAAGTCAGTAAGACTGTTGGCTGTTACTAGTGACAGAGAATTATTTGGATAAATGTGTCAGGGGTATTAATGTTCTAAGGAAAACATTTTAACTTCATTGTCTGTCCACTGCCCCCACCCCTGCCATTTTCAAAGGCAAACACTGTGGTAATTTGTAAACACATTTCCTATTTTTTCAAGATTTTTTTTTTATAAACATCACATTTTATTCTCTCTATACTTTCCTTCTCCCCTACCCCCAGCTGAAAAAAAATATCACAGGGTGCAATGAAGAAACAATGAAATCCAACCACATATACATCTATACTAGCTTGGAATAATCATGGCATCCTCATCATTTTGGAAACGAATTGTTGGCCTTTGTATGTACTTGCAGAGCACTGGTGTATTTGGAAGCCAGTTCTGCGTGGATTCAACCATGAGAGAAACTGCTTTATTATGCTTTCCATTAAGCACCTTGCTTCCTCAGGTTCATGTTTCAGAAAACGCAATGTTTTTATATCATTTTGGCCCTCAGGCGCCCTTGAAGTACAAAAGCCAAGAATGTTCGGTTTGCAAAGGATGACTAAGGGCAAGCCAAATCCAGGGAGAGATTTGGGCATGCCCTCTTGGCATGTCGAGTGATTTTCAAAGGGCTTTTTTCTTTAACAGTCATTTTCTGTTTCCTAGAAATATTGTTTTCTGCCTTTATTTCACAATACAAAGCCTTAAGTACCCAGCTAGACATTCCCTTGTTTGGCTTCCATTGGCGCTTAAGCATGAACCCTCCTCACAGCACTGTGAAAGAAGGAACAGCTTAGTTTCCTTACTGAAAACGTAGCACAGCTGTAACAGGGAGATGTGATTCATTTTTAAAACTAATTATTAGTTCACTGGTGCAAACCACCATAAACGCCACCTGAAAGTCACTGAACTCAGAAGCTAATGGGTATTCACAAATGCCGTACCATTATATTACAACTTCAGCCCAGGGAGAAGTGTGGAATAGTCCTCGAACATAAAGCGTGCATCTTGCTTAAGCTAAATAACTTTTATGTGTGTCAATTAATTCAGAGCTGAAAGAAAGGAAAATGCTCTTTTGAGAAGGGAGTGGAATCACAGGGGTGGAACACTTTGAGATTTTGCACATGGTTAAGCACGGATAGAAGCAAAGGTCCTGTGCCATAGAATAGAGAGGCCATAAACAGAGACATCTGTTATTTGGCCTTTTTCAGGTTTTTGTGGCATACTGGAATTTAAACAAAAGCTATCGTTTTTTAAAAAAATTGTTCATTATTTGTTTTTGTTTAATTTGACCATATATTTTTACCTTTTCTTATAAAATAAAAGACATCCCTCCCATTAGGGTTTTTTAATATTAAAAAATCACAAGCATCAGAACCCTAGTAGATGAAGTGCATTTTTTTTTATGTTTCTACACAGAATTGCTCCTTTTTTGTTGTTCGCAGAGCTTATCTTTGTTGAGCAAGAAGCTGTTGAAGTGGATCAGGACCAAACATGGATAGGATTGACAGCTGACTTGGGGAGTTGCAGGCACAGTTTGCTGGCAGGTTAAAGCATCACACATATTTGAAAGAAGCAAAAATTAATTCCCACAGGGAATATCCTTCTAGATTTTAAACAGAGAGAAAAAGACCAGAGACTAAATTTCCTGTCAGTCAGATATTTCTTCCAAATTAAAGATTTTCAAACACATATTAAGCCAGCTGGTCCTGGCATTACACTGGCAAGTTTCCAGTAGGGAAACTGACTTTGAAATTCTAAGTGCTGCTTTTATTCTTAATTAGGGAATGCATATGAGTTGTTAGAAAATAAATTATCTTCTTGGAAGCCTTTAATTAAAGCCTCCTGTCTGTGCTTTGTTTTTGTTTTTAAAGCCAAAAAACAGTAATACCTAAGGATTATTTGGAAATGGACTGACACAAGAAAGTGAAATATGCTGCATATTTCAAAACATGGGGCGGCTTTGAGATTCAAGGAGGGAGGTATTGAAGTAGTTGCCTAATGCCAAATCTGGTTTTGTTATTCATCCAGAAGCAGCTGAAATGTAGGCTGTGGTGATCTGATGACTGATACACATTGGTACCTTGGTTTGCAACCTTAATCCATTCCGGAGGTCCATTTGGAAACCAAAACAGGTTGTAACCCTGCTTTCACAAATGGGGCCTCCAAAAAAATTTGTGATCCAGAAAAAATGGGTTGTTATCCAAAAGAAGGTTGCAAACCAGGACATGCACTTCCAGGTTTGACGTGTTTGTAATCCAAAACGTATGCAAACCAAGATGTATGCAAACCAGGGTACCACTGTATGTGGTTATTATTCCAATCAAATATTAGAGTACCCCATACAGGGCATTTTGATGTTCAAATACTCTGTTTTGTAGAATGATGATCCAACATCTATGGTATTATAATTCGCCTTAATTCCAGTAATTTCACACAGTTCTAAACTCTGTAACAGATAACGTTGTCTCACTTGCAGATAAAAATCTAAAAACATGGTCCAAGTTTATATTGTGAAGTGTCAAGTACAAGTAAGAAGGTTAAGAGGGGATGATATCTCCAGATGGAATTTAGACAAGCAACTTTAGGGTAGATTCTCACATGGCTGTTCTTCACTTTCGATGCTACTGTGTGCATGTGAGGATGAGGCAAGCTGTCACAAATGGAACTTGTATATGATTGTAGACAGTACTGCTTGAGTCAAATGTTCAGCATCAAGAATGAAATGTCAAAAAAATGAAATAATGTGCAAGCATGTGTGAATTGGCACTTCGCTTTGGACAGGACTGTGTCTACTTAAAACGGAGTTAAACAGAGTGTGATGTTACATGGAAGTTGCCAACTTGAATGAAACCTCTCTACTGCTGCCTGTTCCAAATTTAATTTAGTAGTAAATAGAAAATAAGAAGCACCACTTAGCCTTTATAGATCATTCTTCAAAGGATGCATATGCACACATTATTTATTTACTGCCTTTTAATATTGTCCTTTCTCCAAGGAGTTTAGGACTGCATACTACATGGGCTTCCCCTTTGTCTTCACAACAGACAAAGGCTGAGAGACAGCAGTGGGCCCAATGGATCCTTGGGCAGGGAGGCAGGAGCTTTTACTTGATGGACAAACCCTTTTTGTATAAGGGCTCCCCCCCCCATAAAAAATAAGGATTGCGATAGGCTGCCACCACACAGGATGACCCTCCTGCCAGTCTATCTGGTTTCTTGGGGAGTTTCAGAGCCCTCCAGCCCAACTTCAAAGAATAAACTTTTTAATTTGCTTTCCCAAAGCTCAGAAGACACAGAAGTGAACAAAACATTGTAAAATATCCACAGGGCATAAGGGTACCTTTGACAACTCTGCAGTCTTACACATGGGTAAAGTTCTGGTGACAAATTCCAGAGAATTGCCAATTTATTGATGTAACTTGTTTTTATTCCACAGATCATAAATAATATCTGTGATACACAGAGGAACAAAAACAATAAAATCAGAACAAACAGTATTAAAATGTGTACAGGACATTAAATTGCAAGGTATCGCCTCATGGGAGATAGATAGATAGATAGATTTATTGCGGCCAGAGCTTTCTGAAATAGCAAAGTTTTCAGCTGGTTCCTCAAATACATCACTAATGGTAAACATTTTAAATGTATTTTTTACTCAGTTTCAGTATGGACATAAATACCCATATATTGCCAAAGAAGGGAAGAGAAGAGAAAGCACAACAATTATCTACATTTACATCAACGTTTATTTAATAAAGCAGGTTGAGCAAAGCATTATTGCCATCAACCAATAAATATTTATAATAGTGTGTTTTGATATGTCTGGTTTATTTTAAATGTATTATAGTATCTTAACAACTTTCTTTGTATAATTTTGGAGTAAATTGCATGTACTCAAAACAAGAGTACTAAGAAAGGAATCAAATGAATCCTGCTTTCTGCTCCAGCTGTAATCCTTGAACGTGCATGTTGATTATTTGTCAACAGGTCATTTTATGAACGTACGTTTTTGGTTTGTAATGGGAAAGTATTATACAGTGGTACCTCGGGTTACATACGCTTCAGGTTACATACGCTTCAGGTTACAGACTCCACTAACCCAGTAATAATGCTTCAGGTTAAGAACTTTGCTTCAGGATAAGAACAGAAATTGTACTCCGGTGGCGCAGCAGCAGCAGGAGGCTCCATTAGCTAAAGTGGTGCTTCAGGTTAAGTACGGACCTCCAGAACAAATTAAGTACTTAGCCCAAGGTACCGCTGCACACCAATCCAAATGCATTAATTTGGAAGTTAGTGCTGTTGATTTTAGGGAGAACGTTCAAGCAGAGATGTCTCCATGTCATAAAATTAGGATCAAGTTCTTTTGAATGGTTCCTACCATTAGTTTGCTTCACTTGAAAGCAAGCAGAATAGATGGGAAGAATGTTTTCACAGAAGGTAGGATGAAGAGTGATTTAGCTGAGTGACAGATATAACCTTGTGAGTGACATTGTATTACTCCAGCAGTTGCAGAATGGCGAGCATGTCAAAGGTGATAAAAAATTCATCTTGTAGACTTCCAGCGTTCAGCCCAGACACAGCAGTCAACTGGAGGGACTGTAATAGCCAGCGATTTGGTACAAAACAATGCACCTTGTGATATATAATGTAATGTACTTAGTGGATTCTGTGAAAGATGATGCGAGACAGTTAAGTGAGCAGCTGGCAGAGAAGCAGTATATGGTGAGTTAGGAGGTAAAATATATAAAAAAGGAGGTATTCTGCTGACTTGTTGGCGCCTCAAATGACCTGGTTGGCCAACCTATAGAGTGTGTGAGTGGGTGGGCTTTGTGTGTGGTCAGTGGGCTGCGCGCTTCTGCGGAAAGGATAGAAAAAGGAGAATTCCTATCCAAAGAGCATTTTGGGCCACAGTGCCTCATGGCAGGCTAGTGGGCTGGGAAGGGCTCCTCTCTAGAAACCTTGGGGAGCCTCTGCCAATCAGTGCAGATAATACTGAATTAGATGGATCAAAGGTCTAACATGGTGTAAGTCAGCCTCTCCCATTCCTATTATTTTCTTCCTCTTCTTCTGCTTATTCGAGGTTTTGCACTGTAAAGCTAGGAGCCCTTGTGTCCTTTTCGTTGGACTTGGGAGACCTGCTGTGTAATGGACCTTGTGGCGTTTGCCCTCCTAGGTGTGTGACATCATACTGGGTTCATAAGGAAAGGGTTAACTCATTGTAAAATGACTAACCAATAGGAACCCAAGGCCAGGAGTTAGAGTTGTTAAGAAGTCAGTCTGGAGTTAGAGAAGGGACAGAGAGGATAAGTCTGTGGGTTGGGCTAGTTTGATGTGGGAGAGGGAGAGAATCTGTTAAGAGGAGTCAGTCAAACAGTTGATATAATCAGTCAGAAGGTATTAGGAAGGTATAGGCCGATAAAGAAACTAAAGTTAAGACACTGACAGGAATATTATCTGGGAAACCATAAACTTGTTAATGCTTATAAAATAAACTGGTTTATTTGGTTCAATTTAAACAACTGTCTGGACTCAGTGTGTACCTGAGAGTAACGGGTTGGTGGCAGCGGGGAAGCGGGCACAGTGGTGGCACAGGGATCAATAGACTGTTAAACGTCCGGAGACCCTGTGTGATCGCCACAGACCTCTTGCACAGGTCCACACAGGAAAACCTTTTGCTTTCAGGTCTTCTGTGGCTGCTGGCTGTTGTTTCTAATATTTCTTGTCTAATACGTCCTTCATCCCCAGTCCCCAAATCAACGAGCATTTCCTTGCTTTGGAAGGTTTTCCAGGGCAACTTCCAACAAATTTAAACACGAAGAACAGTAAAACATCAAACATTTTAAACTTCCCCTTTTGGAGTTGCCTTCAGAGGTCTTCTAAAAATCAGATAGTTGTTTATCTCCTTGACATCTGATGGCAGGGCATTCCACAGGGCAGGCGCAACTACTGAGAAGGCCCTCTGCCTGGTTCCTGCAACCTCACTTTTTGCAATGAAGGAACCACTAGAAGGCCCATGGAGCCGGACCTCTGTGTCCGGGCTGAACGATGGGGGTGGAGATAGGTATACAGGGCTGAGGGTGTTTAGAACAGGGGTCAGCAACCTTTTTCAGCCGTGGGCTGGTCCACCATCCCTCAGACCATGTGGTGGGCCGGACTATATTTTGAAAAAAGAAAAAAAAATGAACAAATTCCTATTCCCCACAAATAACCCAGAGATGCATTTTAAATAAAAGGACACATTCCACTCATGTAAAAACATGCTGACACCGTCCGTGGGCCGGATTGAGAAGGCGATTGGGCCGCATCTGGCCCCCGGGCCTTAGGTTGCCTACCCCTGGTTTAGGGCTTTAAAGGTCAGCACCAACACTTTGTATTGTGCTTGGAAATGTACTATTAATACAAAGTTATGAAGAGTGAAATAAATTAGTATTTATTTGTCTTATTTACTTTTTAAGTAAGTACCTAGCTCATTATTAAACTATATGATAATCTCTACAAATTCTCCTTCCCCATCCTACTGCACAATATGTGTCTCCTGCACATGAGCCATGCCTTGTAAACTACTTTGGATTATGGGTGCTCAAGCCCCAGAGCAGATATAGAAGGGCTATGCAGCAATGACCTCTCTGATTGTTGCATCATGTTAATCCTTTGGGTGGGCAAGGTATAAAGTACAAGGAACCTGACCTTCTGCTCTGGCCTTATTACAGGCCCTGGCTGATTTCCCCTCAAGTTCTTCTTCCAGCTTAAGCTCATCTCCAACTGCAACTCACGTCCCATATTTCAGCAACTGTGCACACACAGGTAACGAGTTAAAAAACCTCCATGCAAAGCCTGGGCACGTTCTCCTGTATATCGGGTCCTGACAATATCACTAGCAATTCTTTGTGAGTAATAATAATACTTTTATGCTTTGCTGTAACCTAAAGGAACATTCTACAGCTGATATAATTTCAAGGGTGGCAGAATATGCAGTTCAAAAGGTGCAAGAGGGGAGTAAAAAGTGTAGGGTGGGAATTAATTATATGATGTGGAAAAGTCAGGGATTAGCAAGACTTTTAAATCTTAAATCTGTGGCTCACTTGCATTTTCTCACAGCTTTCATTTCTTTATTTCATTCTTTGTGATATCTGAGAATTCCACAGTATGAGTTAATACTGAGTAATGTGAACCTTTTTCTCTGTTCTCCTTCTTATAATATGTAATGTGTTCTTAGTACCCAAATCGCTGCTATACCTCCATTTAGAAAGGTGTTGAAGCAAACTTTTTGGCTTCTGATTAACATATTGCTATTTGTTCTGCTCCGAGGTTACCGTATTTTTCGTCCCATAGGACGCTCCGTCCCATAGGACGCACCTAGGTTTTTTGGGGGGGGGGAATAAAGGAATTTCCCCCCTTTATTTCCCCCCCAAAACCAGGTCGGGGAGCAGCGGGATGGCGGCGCTGCGCCTCCCCGCTGTCCCCCGAGCTTGTGGGGCTGGCCGATGTCTGCCCGAAGCACGGGGCGCTCTGCTTCAGGGTGGCAGGCTGCTATCCGCAGCCTAGGGAGCCCTGCAGGAACTCCCGCGGGCTCCCCAGGCTTGCTGATAGCTTCCTGAAGCCTGGAGAGCGAGAGGGGTCGGTGCGCACCGACCCCTCTCACTCTCCAAGCTTCAGCGAAAGCCTGTATTCGCCCAATAGGACGCACACAGATTTCCCCTTCATTTTTGGAGGGGAAAAAGTGCGTCCTGTAGGGCGAAAAATACGGTACATATCAGCTTTTCATCAGTTCTTCATACAGTTTTTTTCTTTGTTGAATAGGGTTATAAAAATGTTTTTTCTGAAACATACTGTCTTCTAAACTCCTTGGGAAGGGGTAGACTAACATGAAAATTAACAAGTATTGTAGTTACTTATGCCTTGTATGTTGTTACTCACATACTTCTTCCAAAACTGAATTAGAGGAGGCAATGATGCAAACATGCATAAATTGACTTAATTAGTTTTTATCTTCTATATTTAGCATTAATGTTCATACTTTATTTTCCCCTGCCTCTGCATGCTGTCTTTTCTTTATTCCCTTGTTTTGCTCTGTGAAAAAAAACAGCTTCAGCTTAATAGCTTTCTGAGCTGCTAAAACTACCCACCCATGGGTGATGCTGCTGGAGTTACAAGATAAATTGAAAGGAAATCAAAATTCCCAGAGTTCTGCACTAACTGGGGAAAATCAATACATGAAGCTTAGGATGAGATGGTGAAAACAAAGAGTAGTTTTGCAAAATAGGTATGTGTACCTTACTTCTTACAGTTGCAGCCATAGCCTTCTGCAAATCTCTTTTCAGTTCTGTGTCAGCTACAGTTAGAAGTACATAGTTATTTGGTTGTAGAAATATTGGTGTTAATTTTCAATAGTTTGTAAGGGGTTAAAGGAGGGTTGTATTCAATGGTATCATTCAATTGATGACAAGGCTTCCTTCCATTAGCAGAAGGGGGGGGGGAGTTGTTTTCATCTCTTCCCCTCCCCCTACAGCCCCTCCACCCTGCAAAAGCCCACAACTCTCTGGAGTGAATTTAGAGATTTAAATTTAGATTTAAATTTGCTCCAAAGAGTTGTGGGATTCTCCAGAACAGATTTAGCAGGTTGGGTGGGCTGCAGGGAAAGGAGAAATTGTTGAAAACTTCTTCCTTCCATATTCTGCTAATGGAAGCCTTGCCCTTACTTGGGTGATACCATTGAATACAATCTTTTCTTTCCCTTCTTATGTTTATTCATCTTAGGGGTCAAAATCTGGAGATCAAATGTGCCTTTCTGCACCCGTCACCTAGTGCCCAGCTGTGGACCTTGAGCCAGTAACTGTCCCTTTGGATCTAACCCTAGCTCATAGAATAGATGGAGAATAAAATGGGGCAGAAGACAGTGTATGCCACTTTGAGGGAAGGAAGAATATAAATGCAGGTAGATCTCATCTTACCTTACATGGGGGTTACGTTCCTGACTGTTGTGCATATAAGCAAAATCATGTCAAGTCAGAATGACCCACATGACTATCCCTATCTGTCCAAAGCTGGCGCTGAATGGGCCTTGTCTCTTTCCTGCCCAATGCAAGGATGAGAGGTTTTTAAAAAGCCTCCTGCCTTGCTTACCACGCTCTCCAAAGATCTCAGTTGGCCCTTTCAGGATTTATTTCCTGCTCTCCCACCCCTTTTGATTTATTTATTTTTTTGGCACCTGGTGTAAAATGTGATGTACCTGTACTATAAATACTACAGAGGCTCATTTGGAGCTACCGTATTTTTCGCACGATTGGACACACCGGACCATAGGACGCACCTAGTTTTCAGGGGGGGAAATCAAGGAAAAAATATGATTTCCCCTCCCCCCCCCAGCTCTGGGAGCAGTGGACAGGCTGCACGCAGCCTGTGCGCTACTCCAAGACCTTCTCCCTGCTTTTGCGGGAGGTGGCGGAATTCCCCCACCTCCCGCAAAAGCCCACAGGAGCCCCGCGTGACTCCTGCGGGCTTTTCGACCAGGAGGGAGAAGGGACTGAAACGGCCAGTCAGTCCCTTCTCCCTCCTTGGGGAAAAGCCCCCAAGAGCCGCTAGCTCTTTAAAGGCTGCGCGGCTCCTGCGGGCTTTTCTGCGAGGTGGGGGAATTCCACCTCCTAGAAAAGCCAGCAAAGCCGCGCAGCCCATTTAAAGAGCGCACAGCTTTTGCCTGCTTTTGGGGGAGGTGGGGGAATTCCCCCACCTCCCGCAAAAGCCCGCAGGAGGGAGAAGGGACGGACTCGGCCAGTCAGTCCCTTCTCCCTCCTTGGGGAAAAGCCCCCAAGAGCTGCGTGCTCTTTAAAGGCTGCGCGGCTCTTGCAGGCTTTTCTGCGAGGTGGGGGAATTCCCCCACCTCGTAGAAAAGCCTGCAAGAGCTGCGCAGCCTTTAAAGAGCGCACGGCTTTTGCCTGCTTTTGCGGGAGGTGGGGGAATTCCCACATCTCCCGGAAAAGCCCACAGGAGGGTTGGAGAGTAGCGGGAAGGCGTCGTGCGCCTTCCTGCTGCCCCCCATCCTCTGGGGCTGGCGATGGGGGAAGCGCTGCTTTCCCCACCGCCAGCCTCGAAGCCGGGTTGGAGAGTTGCGGGAAGGCGTCGCGCGCCTTCCTGCTGCCCCCCATCCTCTGGGGCTGGCGAAGGGGGAAGCGCTGCTTTCCCCACCGCCAGCCTCGAAGCCGGGTTGGAGAGTTGTCGGGAAGGCGTTGCGCGCCTTCCTGCTGCCCCCCATCCTCTGGGGCGGGCGAAGGGGGAAGCGCTGCTTTCCCCACCGCCAGCCTCAAAGAGCAGACTCTCCTGGCTTCAGCGGAAGCAATGCGAAGCCTCCGGAGCGCAGGCTTCGGAGGCTTTGCCTTGCTATCGCTGAAGCCAGGGAGCCTGCATTCGCTCCATAGGACGCACACACATTTCCCCTTCATTTTTGGAGGGGAAAAATTGCGTCCTATAGAGCGAAAAATACGGTATTTCTGGCAACATGATTGGAGTCACTGTGATCCTAATACAGGTGCTTATTGGGTATTGAAGTCACTACGTTATGGTAAGTGATGGCATCTTGTATACAACAAGGTATGACTGGTGTTAAACCAACTTTCTTTACAGCTGTGTACAGTCATCTTAGGAGAACATGTCCATAGCCAGTACCTTAGTTGCAAACTTACAATTCTTCATGCAGTTCCTGGTAGAAACCTGTTAATTAAGTATATGGGGCCGGAATCATTATTAGCCAAATCATCTTAGCTGCTGCAGACTCTCTGCTGCCTTGTTTGGGTAGGGGCAACCATATAGATCCTCTCTGGCTGTTAACTTTGTTTATGTATGCATTTGGTTGCTTTAAGGGGCTTCCTTCAGCTTCGAGATGAGCTTACCATGAGCCTGCTGCGTGTTTGATCTTTGCAATGGAGAAACAAATAGATGGAGGATCCAACACGCAGCTTTTAAAAAAGAAAATGAAAATAAAGGATAGAGGAATCTGCTTCAGTTGGCCAAGAATGTGCTGTGTTTTCACAGCCAGAAAGATGTCTTAGAGAGGCTTTCCCCTGGCTTTCCCTTCTACATAACATTGTTGTGCTGCTTCCAAACTGGCAGATTCATTAAACTTTGGCACTTCTATAAACCTCATTTGCTCTGTCTGCGTTTCTGCCTTCAGGTAACCTATTCCTTAAGTTTGTGGCGGGGGGGGGGGGCAGGAATTGATGATGGGGAAGGAAAACAAGAAAAGAATGCAGATTGGTTGTGCACTGTACTTTGACTTGGTCAGTGGCACTACTGTTCTTTCCTGCATGCAGTGAGGATGACAGACTGCAATTGCCACTTTCATGGATAGCTGACTTGACTCTGGCTTGGATTGACCATGTGGGTGGATGGCTTCTGCCTGTAGACGATGCCATTCATCTTTCTATTTGGAATCTGATTATTTTGCTTAGGCAAGAAGCCAATCCTCCAATCAATCATGTGTATGTATTATAAGTTCCTATAGTAGGTGCTCCTCTTGCAGGGCAGGTAACAGCAAATTCTCATAAGCGGGAATATACAAGAATGTTTCTAAATGTCAAAGAAATAAAAGATACTGTTGTCACGAGCAATTGGAAGTCAGCCTCTGTGAATAAGTAGGCTCTTTCCAATCACATCAGTCAGATGGTTGAGGTATCGGAATATTTCCAATTTGTAAGGTAATGTTAATCTTCTGTCTCTGTGGAATTAGTGAAAAGAACTCCTGATCCCTTCTAAAACTGGGAGACCCAGGCCTTGATCAGGTACTTCCTATGGAGGATGACTATCATCAGGGATGGAGGAATCAAGGAATGCCCTCCAGATGTGTTGGTCTCCAACTCCAGTCAACTTCAGTCAGCATGGTCAACAGTCAGGGATTATGGGAGTTGCAGTCCAGCAAGTTGTGGAACAACTTCTGGTCTAGACCGATTCATGTTGAAATTCACTGAGGTTAGAGCGCATGCATTGAGTGCACTGTTCACCTTATTGGGCTCAAGCTGATGCAGATCTTTTTCAGGTCAGGTGAAGTGCAGACAAAACCATGCTGCAGATGTTGAATGGCTGAAATAGTGGAACTCGGGATTTTTCTCATCATCCGTTTCAAGGTGAAGTTGAGCCTTCAGTGGGCCAGAAGTGGTCCTTTCTTGAGTTGATTGAGCTTCTTGTATGCCATTCCTTCCTGTAAATAGATAAGATAAAATTAAGATAAGGGATCATTATCCCAGATAAAAAAAGCCACCCCATCACAGCAAAATTAATCTTTCTGGGGCTTCTGTTATTGCTGGTTCACTTTACTTGTCCTGTGCAGAAGCTGTTTGGCTGCCCAGTATCCTGGCCATTCATCCTTATTTGTCTTTGTTTCTTGGCTTCCAGAGATGTCAATCTGTTCCTTTCTGGCTCTCTGAGGCATGATTCTTTCCATCAGCCGTTACTGGAACAATATAGCACTGCCTTCTACAGAGGGCATATTGTTGAATCAACAATGCAGCCCATTGATTTTACTAAGTGTTCAAAGCGTAAGGTCTTGCTCAGTCTTAGAAGGCATAGAATTTTTCTTTCCATGAGCTTCCTCTCCCTACAAACTTAAGGTGTGGTTAGCCAAGTTTTTGTTGTTGTTAGTCAAGGTATTTGGGCTTGTTCTGTTTCCAAGGCAGCTCCCTGGAGACTGAAGGTGTATTTTGGTGCTACAGTCCAGGCAAGCCAAAAATGTAAACTCTCCATGTAGCTATTGGCTAGACCAGTTACAGGCCAAAGAGATGGGAATACAGTGGTACCTTGGGTTACATACGCTTCAGGTTACAGACTCCGCTAACCCAGAAATATTACCTCGGGTTAAGAACTTTGCTTCAGGATGAGAACAGAAATCGTGCTCCAGCGGCGTGGCAGCAGCAGGAGGCCCCATTAGCTAAAGTGGTGCTTCAGGTTAAGAACAGTTTCAGGTTAAGAACGGACCTCTGGAACGAATTAAGTTTTTAACCCAAGGTACCACTATATCTCATTCTTACAAGTTTTGATTTTTTTTTATTTAATCAGTGGAACTGAGGGCAAAAAATTTACCACACTAAGATTAAAATGTGGTAGATCTCTTGGCCTAGAAGTCAGACCTGGTCTATGGAGTGATTCTTGACCAGCCCTTGTCCTGAAGAGTGATCAGGTTTCATCTCCTCTATAGCCAGCATAGAAAACAAACAACTAGCTGTTTTGGGGTGTGGTGTGGCGGGCAGGCTAGTAACTTTTGTGGGCTTATTTACAAGGTTGGCATATATAATTACAGTGGTACCTCGGGTTAAGTACTTAATTCATTCCAGAGGTCCGTTCTTAACCTGAAACTGTACTTAACCTGAAGCACCACTTTAGCTAATGGGGCCTCCTGCTGCCGCCGTGCCGCCAGAGCCCAATTTCTTATCCTGAAGCAAAGTTCTTAACTTGAAGCACTATTTCTGGGTTAGCGGAGTGTGTAACCGGAAGCGTATGTAACCTGAAGCATATGTAACCCGAGGTACCACTGTAAATCTTTTGCTTTCCTGAGTTCTAAATCCCAGCAGCCTTAAAGATGAATAAATCTGATGCTCTATCAGACTCTTAACTGGACAGGTGTCCTGATAGAAAGAACTTTCTAGAAATGCCTTACAGCAGCCTCATAAGCAACTGGTCATGGGGGTGACCACCTACACAACCTGCTCCACTTTCCAGCTCTTTCTTCTTTATGAACAAGAGGATAGACTTTGGTCTTGTGCTTTAGAGACGGTGGCCTAGTTCTTACAAACAGCAGGCGGAGCTGCACTAGTTGCTAACACCTGCAGTCTCCTCAGGGCTGGAGAGTAATGAGCTTGTAATACAGTGTCATTTCAATAAGATTGACCCCACAATGATTGCATTTTCTCATTAACTGCACACAGGAAATGTGTCTTTCATTTCCTAAGGTGAAATTTTCTTGGGCGTGTTACAATAATATTCCATTCCACACTTGGGTTGTGTTTCTCTCCTGGTCCCTGTTTTTCAAAGTGTTAGGCACAAAACCACTCCTTAGAAGCTCACTGTAAATTTATGTGAAATAAAAGTGCACAGAACTTACCTTGGCTGAAAGTAAAAAAGAAATAAATACTAGAATACAGTGGCATCTTGGGTTAAGAACTTAATTAGTTCTGGAGGTCCGTTCTTAACCTGAAACTGTTCTTAACCTGAGGTACCACTTTAGCTAATGGGGCCTCCTGCCCCTGCCGCACGATTTCTTTTCTCATCCTGAAGCAAAGTTCTTAACCCAAGGTAATATTTCTGGGTTAGCGGAGTGTAACCTGAAGCGTCTGTAACCTGAGGTACCACTGTATACTAAAAGGGAAATTTTGTAAAGCTTAGACCATCAAAGGAAAATGATGGGCAATAACCAGTGTTAGTCATCCTAAGAATCCTTAAGTCCATTTATTTCAATGGGTCTACTTTGAGTATGTTGGGGATTACCCGATGTTTCAGGTTTGAATTCTTATTTCTGGCTGAGTGTGTCCATATAACTCAGTGGATAGTAGATATTGAAAATTACCTGGCATTTAATTTGTTAATCTTTAGAAGTTGATGAGAAGTTGCCGTCCATTAAGCTATTTGGAAATACCTTTTGTTCTGAGTCGTCAAGGCAAATATAAATAAATGCAAAATAAATGTTGAAGATGTCAGTGTCCATCTATGTGGATGCTGAAGCCATCCACATAGGACCCAACAGAGGACCCACAGTTGAGACTTTCTATTTTTTTCTGACCTTCACCAATTTTCTTACAACCACTTGCCTGTTCCCCAGACCACAATGGGCAATGCTAACACATTTTCCACTCCTGCCACTAGGAAATATGCTTCAGCCTGCTACTGCAGGGATTTGGGATTTGGCTAAGAGCGCTTCAAGAGAGTCGCTGTTTCGGGGTGGGATTCAATCACATACAGGCATGTTTATAGTTGATTGGATCTCTTGCAGAACAAAGCTATTTCTCCAAAACGCCAGGCTTTTTGCAACAAGGAAAGTGACAGGAAAATGCATTGGAAAGTGTAGGATAACACTTGCATTGACGCAGCATCATCTAACCTCCCCACAAACAAATCAGAATGAATGCTCATTAAATATCCAACTAAATCTGATCTCCTGCAAACAAAACAGGATGAATGCTCCATAAACAGCTCATCTATAAATGCCCAAAGAACCCGTTGAGAAGGCTGGTCTGAGCTAAATTTTCTCAGTTTTGCTTCAGTTGCCTGGAAGACCCAGGGAGTCAAAGCAAGAATAAATTTAGTTGCTGAAGCAGTCCTTTTGGAATGCTTTGTTCAAGTCGAAGCGCTACTGTACCGACTTACAAGTCACCAAATAAAGAGATAATGCATCTTAAAAAAAAAAGAGGACCAAGTTTTGCATATGCTTTGTGTAAATACAAATTTACAGATATATGTGATGCATTAAATAAAAATACAGTACAGCACACCGTAATGGGAAAGACTTCATGCAGGGACCTGCATTCCTGACCAGTCTGCTGCCCAGGTGGTCTCTGTTGATGGGCAACATCAAGGCCCCTGATCACCCTTCATATGGTTCTTAAACTTTAAACCAGACTTGGGCCAAGTAAAGTAGAAGACTGTAAAGTCAGACACATGGCCATCCTACCAGTCATTTCAGAGACATCCTGAATGGGATCAGCTTTCTTCTACTGTTGAGGAAATCCTTCCTTCTCTCATATTTTGTCGATTTCTACTTGTGGTATAAACCTCTCAAGAATATGTGGAAACTGCTGAGTATATGGAAACTCTCTCTTGCAAGTCTCGTATATTGTAATGGATCTTGTTTAGAAGAAGTATTTAATGGATTGTACTATTATTTCCTTATATGGAGCTGTTTTTATAATACCCCATTCGCTCTCTACTTTCTAAATTTGGGTGCAGGAAGTTTCTGCTGCTAGAACTTCACATGCATCCACAAATAGAGGAGATTCTTAACCCATTGTTTGGAGCCAGTATGCAAAGGAGCGGTGTAGAGGGATGTTTGCCAGGAAGAAGGGATAGGCAGGCTAAGAGGTGCTTAATCCTTTTCCTGCTTGCTTGCTGTCTTTTCTTTGCAACATTATTCCAGCATTTGATTGAAAAATGTATTGGTGCGCTGGCTGGGCTCATAACGCTGAGGAAAAGGTAGGGGTGGGGAAAGGTTTAAGCACTTCCTCCCAAGTTAAATGGATGCGGGTGGCGCTGTGGGTTAAACCACAGAGCCTAGGACTTGCGGTTCAGAAGGTCGGCGGTTCGAATCGCCGCGACGGGGTGAGCTCCCATTGCTCGGTCCCTGCTCGTGCCCACCTAGCAGTTCGAAAGCACGTCTAAGTGCAAGTAGATAAATAGGTACCACTCCGGTGGGAAGGTAAGCGGCGTTTCCATGCGCTGCTCTGGTTCGCCAGAAGCAGCTTGGTCATGCTGGCCACATGACCTGGAAGCTGTATGCCGGCTCCCTTGGCCAATAAAGCAAGATGAGCGCCGCAACCCCAGAGTCAGCCATGACTGGACCTAATGGTCAGGGGTCCCTTTCGCTTTACCTTTTACCCAAGTTAAAATGGTCAGATACAAACTGGCTGCCATCAATTGTGAATGGTGCAGATACATTTAAATTGTTGGGTTTTCCAGCCATGAACACTAAAGCTGTGTAAGGAAAGGAGAAACAAAAAAAATTTTTTCCTTCCAGTAGCACCTTAAAGACCAACTAAGTTAGTTCTTGGTATGAGCTTTCGTGTGCATGCACACTTCTTCAGATACCGTGCATGCACACGAAAGCTCATACCAAGAACTAACTTAGTTGGTCTTTAAGGTGCTACTGGAAGGGGAAAAAATTTTTTGTTTTGACTATGGCAGACCAACACGGCTACCTATCTGTAAGGAAAGGAGCACGTCCTGTCTTTTTTTAAATTGCAAGAAAACTCAGCCCTCAAGAACTTCCTTCCTTCCTTCCTTTCTTCTGTATCAAAGTAATACAGGAATCCAGCTCTGAGTCACATCATAGATCCATCTATGAACCATGTCCGGCAGAAGCTTGGGAGCTAAATGCCTGGGCATCTTGAGCAAAGCTCTGTCACAGCCTTGCTTCTTGAATCAAACCTGTAATACCGTACATATGTTCAGAGTATGTTTTCTGCTACATATGTTAAAACCCTTCATCTGGTTTTGGAATTCTGTTTCTCCTTCTTCTTTAAAAAACAACACACATTTATTTTAATTTGCTGTGAGATTTCTTGATGTAATGACTCCTTGACATATCCAGTCTTTTTGAAAACAAAGCCACTCCTTGCTTAAAAGAAAATTAAATGACTAAAAATTGAGGTAAGAACTTAGCATTTAATTTCATATATTCTCAGCTCTCTCTGTGTGTGTGAATCAGAACTATATACTTCTGGAGAGTACTTTTTGTTTATGGAGCCAGTCAGCCTGTAGGTTGTTGTTAATTTTATCAGTCATTCAACATTTTGCACTTCCAAGCTAACTGAAAACACCCTTCCTGGAGATATTTTTTAATCACTTCCACTGTGATCTCTGGACTGATAAGGATGCCTGCATCCATAGAAGAACAGCATTTGAATCAAAACATTCTCAGAACGCTGCATTCATTTTCCAAAGAAAGGTTGTTTTTTAAAATGCTTGCTTTGTTACATAAATTACTCATTCAAAATGTCAGAGAGAATGTTAAGTAAAGCAAGTAAGCACAAAGATATTTCTCCTGTAACACTCACTCTCACCACAGAAATAATAACTGGAAGTAGAAGCAAAATAAACAAGGGCTTGTATGATGCGCCAGCCAGTCATTTCCTTCCAAAGCAGTTGCAGCTACCTTCAGTATACATTAATCACAAAGCAAATCTTACTCAGTTGGTAGTAGCCTTACATGATACATATGGATAATATCTCTTCATATTGCAGGTATGGCGTTAAGTATCTTAATGTATTTTTAATCTTTTGTACATATGTTCAAAGTATGTTTTCTGCTACATATGTTAAAACCCTTCATCTGGTTTTGGAATTCTGTTTCAGAGTGGCTGCGGAAACCCAGCCAGATGGGTGGGGTATAAATAAATTAATGATGATGATGATGATGATGATGATGATGTTCCCCAATATCAGATATCCCTGCACACAGATAACTAGCATTCTACAGACAGAGAGGTTAGTCTAGAACCTTCTCTCTAATGTGCTATTTGTGGATTTACAGAGAGCTTTTTTAATGTAAGGGAGCATTTAGACACTCACACTTTCATGGCCACCAGCTGTCTGAATGGATACAGTCTGGAAATGGGTAGGTCACATGAGGCTGCTGACTGCATAGCTTGGCTCTTAGACAGAAAACAAGCAACATTTCCAGGTCAAGCCATTTAGAAATTTATTTTTGAAATACCATTTTTATACCTCCAGCAAAATGGTGTGTGCTGCAGTGATGGTCTTCTGCTGATTTATAGAATTGTGACTCCTACTTTTTTGCCAGTTACCCATGATGCTTACGCTCTCTTTTCTCTCCCTGCATTTAGCGCCTCAAGCTGTCAATTCTGCCACGCTCTTATGATTCTGTCCATTTCTCTTCCTCTCGCTCTCTCTACCGCAACACTGATTAGGGGAAGCAGAGAGAGCTGAGTGGCACTGAGACATAATAGGACTGTTTTCCTTTCCCCTTCCTGCCCTTTGACATAACATTACAATCAAGCGCTATATGGCAAGCATGTGATACCGTGCTTAGCATCTGGGTTCTGGTAAAAGGATAATTTCCCTGCTGACAGCAAGGAGGCCTTACTGTCATGTGAAATGATGGCTCTTCTAATTTGGAAAGCTTCTGTTTTCAAACGCAAAGTGAATACCTTAAATCAGTAGTTAAAGCGTAAGTGGTGCAATTTTTGGATAAGTTGATTATCCAGAAAGTTGAATTAAATCACTGAGAACTACAGGAACAGGTGATGGCTTTAACAAAGTACGACTTCAGCAGTAGCATAATGGGTTTTTTGATATATATCATCTCAGCCCATTACAGGTTAACGCTTTGCGGTTTCATGTCTTCGGAAGTGTGGCAGGGTGAGCTAAGTATGATGTCTCCGCTTCCCTTGTATTCTGCTGGAATTCCTGATCAACTGGTTCAGATTGTCTATGTTTTCGAGATTATATTGCCTGGCTTTTTATCCTTGGATGTCTCTCTTGTCCAACAAGGTGTGCCTTATTTGGAGCTATTCTAGTGCTCAGTGTTGTATGCCAACATCTACAGTGGTACCTTGGGTTACATATGCTTCAGGTTACATACGCTTCAGGTTACAGACTCCGCTAACCCAGAAATAGTGCTTCAGGTTAAGAACTTTGTTCAGGATAAGAACAGAAATCGTGCTCCGGCGGCGTGGTGGCAGCAGGAGGCCCCATTAGCTAAAGTGGTGCTTCAGGTTAAGAACAGTTTCAGGCTAAGTACAGACCTCCGGAACGAATTAAGTACTTAACCCGAGGTACCACTGTACATGTTTATCAAAACATGTAACTCAGCAGTAGATGGTATGCTTTGTGTATAAAAGATCCCAGATCTCTGGGATCCCTGGCATCTGTAGGTGGGGCTTGGGAAGACCTGTCTAAGCCCTGGACATCTGCTGTCAGGCAGTGGCAATACTAAGCTAGTATTGGCTTGTTGGTAGGGCATGGAACCTCACCACTGGCTTATGATTGGTTATCTTGACAGTGGGGTAAGGAAAGCTGGTACATCAGCTGCACCCCCTTTTTCTAGTAGGCACCTATTTGAATTCCCACTGAAGAAATTGGCCAGTTTCACCACTGTGCCTCCCTAGATACATCTGGAGTGTGGACCTAGAGGCACACAGTCTCAGATTTGCACATCATGATACTTTAATGGATCGTCTGTCACTATGGAAATTATTCCCCCCCCCCCCAATATTTTCCTTAAACTCCAAAAGACAAACTTCTTCTCTTAATTATTTAAATCAGTCTTAACTAGCGCTGTTTGAGCCCCTCTGTGCAACAGCAGCAGAGTTGTTGCCTTGTAACAACACATGTCAAAATAGAAGGGCATTTCGGCTGAGGTGTAACAGCAATTTGCTGAGGCTCTTCCTTGGCTGAACAAGGGTCTCACAGAGGCAAGCAGTTTTCTTTAACGTAAGTTTGAAGGGGAAGTAAAAAACCATACTCCTTACAGGGCGCTCTGGAGACACATGATTGTCTCATTTTATCCTCTTAACAAGTCCTGTTAGGCTATCTAGTGAGGCTTATAGATGAATTTTATTTGAAACCAAGGACTCTGGTTCATGTCTGACTGCTGCTACACCATACTGGCTTAGTACAGTGGTACCTCGGGTTACATACGCTTCAGGTTACATATGCTTCAGGTTACAGTCTCCGCTAACCCAGAAATAGTACCTTGGGTTAAGAACTTTGCTTCAGGATGTGAACAGAAATCGGGCTCCGGCGGCGCGGCAGCAGCAGGAGGCCCCATTAGCTAAAGTAGTGCTTCAGGTTAAGAACATTTTCAGGTTAAGTACGGACCTCCGGAACGAATTAAGTTCTTAACCTGAGGTACCACTGTATTTGTGAACACAGAAGTACACAGGTGTGAGACCAGGGATGGAGAACCTGCTGACATCCAGATACTCTTGGCACTCTGAAGTGTGCAAAGCTCTTCATAGATTGTCTTGCTGTCCTTACACCAACCCTGTCAGATAGCTGATCATAAGCCCTCCTTTTGCAGATGGGGGCTGGGGCTGAAAGAAAGTAGCTTGAGTAAGGGACCCCACTGAGTTGATCCAACAGGCAAGATGGGAACCAAGATCTTCTGGGACCTCAACCCAGGTTTTAAGTCAACATATAACACAAATTCTTGATGTAACAGAGTTTTATCCTTTTTTAAACTCCTTAAAACCTCTGAAATGCATAATCCTCTACCAAATGAGTTTTCCCCCCAACTTGGGGGGGGGGGGGGCACAAGAAAGACACTTGCCTTTTGAGGTCAAGCATTATAAACATGATACTAACTCACTATATCATTCTGAACTAAGCCTGGAGACCTAGGATTAGCAAATGGTCACATGTGCTTTTGGAGACTCATCATGATCCTCTGTCCTGTTCTTGTATTTCTGTTTTGTTTACATAATTCAAAATATCTAGTCCTGCCCCTCCAATCAAATTACCGACATTGCTGTTTATATTGAAACTTGCTTAAAAACATAATTACAGTACAGAACTAACAACAATAAATCATTAATATAAACATGTCTTCCATCATGGAGCTCAAGGCTCATGGATTGAGAGATACCATATAAACTGAGTACCAGATGCATTCTTTCCCCCCCCTTTCAGTAACTTTCAGTAACTTTCTTTCAGAAATGTTTCAGTAACATTTATTTTAAATTGTAATTTGCATTTCAAAAGATCTGAAGTGTATTTCAGATATAATGCAGTCTTATATGCAAAATTTTAAAATTTACTCATTTCATTTAGATTCTTTGGTTTAATTTGTTTTATTTTATTCTATATAATCTTTACAACAGAAGACTTTGCAACCAGAATACACCAAATAAACCAAAATACGAGCAAGAACATGACTCACATGTTTTCATTTGTACCAAATTCTTCTCAGTACCAGATGCATTATCTATGGTCCCATCTGCACTATACAATTAAAACATAACTGTATCACTTTGAATAGTCATGGCTTCCCCCCAAAACCCTGGAAATTATAGTTAAGTGTATTGAGAGTTGTCAGGAGACCCCCTGTTCTTTTCAGAACCATAATTCTCAGAATTCCCTTTGAAATGGAATTGACAGTTAAAATACTCTGCAAATTTTAGCTGTGTGGGGGAAATAGGGATCTCCTAACAAATCTCAACACTGTTAACAAACTACAGTTCCCATAATTCTTTATATGGGTGGCGCAGAAGCTCATAGAAAGCCCCCCGATTCATCATTAAGGCAAACTGTACTGTTGTTTGGATTAATTTCTTATGAGAAACACATAACACTACTAAAAATATGGACAGTAACAAGTTTCCACATATTATGGACTGAGTTCTGGAAAAATGAGCAGCCAGCCAAAAATATGCCTCTCAAGAATGCTTTGCCATTTCCTGCCTTTTGTTTACTTTTTTTGGAGTGGGTATACACCAGCTCCCCAGTACCAAATTGTACATCCTCCAGATTTTTAAAAACGCTTTTTACCCCATAGCAAGGCTCAACTCTCCTTTCCCCACCTATAATATTGACTTACCAGCAACAGCTGATATTATTAAAAGTTCATTGCTCCTAGTCACAGAATACATTGCATAAAAGATCAATTGTTGTCCCAAATAACATTTACTTGTCATAATACTGAAACAAATATAATAAGACTGTCAAATTAATATGTCACAGAAGTAGCAAAAAAAAAAAGTGAATAATTGAATGGCAATATAATGCCACTGGGGATGTATTGGGACTAGCACTAATATAGTTTTAGAGCAGATGGTTCTTTTGTCTGGAAATGACTTTAATCTTTGCTCTGTGTTGTCTGGAGGACTTTCCATTTTAAAATTTAAACCCCCTTGCTAAAGCAATCTACTCCATGGTGATATCTTAGCCTGGAGAGGGAACTTGTAATAAAGTCTAGGCTATGAACAATCCACTCATGGGTGCGGGTGTGTTCTGAGTAACATGAATGAGATTTCAGAAAAGATCCAGAAACTATGGAGGTGTTCTCATCTTTTTTTTTTTTAATTAAATAAATTTTATTAGTATTTTCCACACAACAACACGAAAAATATCGAAAAATAACAATACACAACACACAAAAACCAACATTCGAAAAACTAAAAAAGCAACAACTAAACAACCAAAACAAATCCATATCTTACAAGTTAATAATATAAACACTATAAAAACAACAGCAAAACATTGACTTCCACCAATCCCACAGCACCTCCTTTATCTCATTGTGTCTTCCTGTTTTCCTGTTTTCCTTATCATCTCTATCCTAACATCTAGATATAAATCCCTCTTTCTTATCCTTTCACTTCACAAGGTTATTCCAGACTCAGCCAGATTTCTGTCCTCGAACCTTGACTTTTGAGGTATTCATTTAGGCACTTAGGTATTCTCATCTTATGTAATTTTGATAAACATGTAGATTTTGGACTGGATTTGTATTCCATGCCAAAAAGAATAAAGGGAGGAGGATTTGCACAAATCACACAAACCCTGTACAGTTGAGAGATACAACAAAATAAGATGATATTCTTTCCCCCATGTTGTTTAACGTCTACATAAAATTACCGGGGGGGGGGTCATTTGGAGATTGGGTAGAGTTTGTAATGGACTGGAGGAGGGTTAAGAAGCTGTAGCTTAATCCAAATAAGACTCAGCTACTGATGATGGGCAATTTGGTCAGGGAGGCAGTGTCCACCCTGCTCTTAATATCGCTTGTAACTTTTGTGGACCTCTTTGCCATGTTCCCATGTAATAGGAACTTTGCATGAGTGCATGCTGAGGCCTTCAGCCTGATTGCTTCCACTTTGCTTCTCCCTGGCATGAGAAACGCAATAGCTTAGCATTGTGTCTGAACCTATAATCATTGTTTGTTTCTCCCTAACAAACTGCAACCATTAAGCCAACAACAAATTTTGGTTTGAGGCTAGCTAGTGGTTATAGTTTGCCAGAGTGAAACAAGCCATCATCTGAGTACAGGCACAGTGTTTGCTGTCTTGTGCCCAGAAAGGAGCAAAGTGGGAGCTATTGGACTGTGTACACCATCCTTTAGCTTGTGCACAGCATGGTTAATTTGGATGTAATTAATACATGAATACATGATTGTACTGTATATGTATGTAGAGAAATGCAGTTGCTATCTCATTGGACCAAGTTTTGGAATAAAGCAACTGCTATGTTGCTATATTCTTAACTGCAAGAAAAAGGGTAAGCTGCAGAATAAACCAGTAAATTAGAAGAACATTTAGGCCTTTCTAGAACATTCAGTTCTTTGTTTGCTTTGGTTGTTAAAGACATCAGAAGTTTACTTGTCACCAAAGGGAATGGAGTTACCCCTATGTAGTTAAGCAGGCTACAGATTACTTGGTTTCTTAGCAGCTCAAGATGACTTTAATATAAGGCTATGGTTTCCACCCTCATAAACAACAATGCTCGTATTATATTTGCACATAAAAGAGGCGAGGAATGGGGTGGGGCTGGACTGCTATGAATTTGCCCCTTACATAGTCTTGGGGGTGAAATCCTTGACGAAATAAGGGTGTAATTTTTGCGTTCTTAAACAAATACAGCAAAGTAATAGCAGGTTTCAGAACGTGGAAAAAAATTGAAACCAGATGTTTTTGATTAACCAGAGAAATAACAAATTAAACAAAATAGAAAAGTCGCGACCAGTTACTCACTGAGACAGCTGCTCCTCACTTGCCTGCCTGAGAAGGATGATGGATGGCTTGCTGCAAGATGAGAACAATCTGCTTCGTTTTGTCACCATTTTCTAAGAGGGTTTGAGTCTGTCAGCTGAAGTATTTTAGCCATGAGTGAAGAAAGGGTGAGGAGATCTTAAAGTGCCTTACTTGAAAAAACTATATCCCTTGAAAAAGAGTTCAGCACCTCTCAGGAATCAGAACTACAAGCTTGTTTTTCTACACAGCTGTGTCCACCCCACCTTTCAGAGTATTTTATGGTCTCCGTCTCATTTATAATGGCGCCTTCTTTGAGGGCTCTGCTCTTACCTGAATGTATAAAACGCTGGAAAACCCCACGAGCCTAGATTTTGCAAGTGTGCCTTTTTAATTCTTTTAAGTGGAATGCAGCAAGTGAATTAGACAGCCCTACACATATTATTAAGACTGCAGTCCTATGCACACTTAACCTGAGAGTAATTTTTCATTAAACTTGGTGGTACTTACTTCTGGGTAGACATGGGCAGGATTGCACTGTTAAATTCCTCAGTATCAGAAGTCCTAATGAGTTCAGTGAACTTTAAAGGTAAAGGGACCCCTGACAGTTAAGTCCAGTCATGAATGACTGGGGTTGCGACACTCATCTCACCTTACAGGCTGAGGGAGCTGGCGTTTGCCCGCAGACAGCTAAATGTGTAAGGGACTGCAGTCTGAACCTCTTTATGTCCTGAAAGGTTAAGGTCACATCCACACCAAACATTTAAAGCACTCGTATACCTCTTTTGCAGTAATGGCTTCCCTCAAAGAAGCATGAGAACTGTAGTTAAGGGTGCTGAGAATTGTTTCCTCACAGAGTTGCATCACCCATAAAGAGTGTTAGAAACTCAGATATATAAACTAGGTGCCAAATGGCTCCTTAAACCAGGATTACAGTCGCCAGAATGGAATGCCTAGTTGCCATTTTGGAGTCAGGCGACTCAAAAGTCATATTTTTCTTTTTTTCTTTTTTATAAGATATTTATTAAGATTTTTTAAAGTATTACAATAAAAATGAAAAAAATATCAAAAATACAAAATAAAAATAGTTAAAAACACACAGATTTTCCATTGCTTATTTTCCTTTAGCTTGTTTCCCGGACCTCCTCATACCTCCCTTTTTTGTATTCCACTTCAAATTGTTGGTTCAGCAAATCCTTACCATTAGATATTTACCTATTTATAACCCTTTTTTCATATTCTCTTAAAGCATTACAGCTGGAAACCACTTAATTTCTATCCAACATCATTCTAACATTCATTAATTTTACAATATTTCTGTAGATAGTCTTTGAATTTCTTCCAATCTTCTTCCACCGACTCTTCTCCCTGGTCTCAGATTCTGCCAGTCATTTCTGCCAATCCCATATAGTCCATCACCTTCGTCTGCCATTCTTCCAAAGTGGGTAGATCTTGTGTCTTCCAATACTTTGCAATGAGTATTCTTGCTGCTGTTGTAGCGTACATAAAAAAAGTTCTGTCCTTCTTTGGCACCAATTGGCCGACAATGCCGAGAAGAAAGGCCTCTGGTTTCTTCAGGAAGGTATATTTAAATACCTTTTTCATTTCATTATAGATCATTTCCCAGAAAGCCTTAATCCTTGGGCACGTCCACCAAAGGTGAAAGAATGTACCTTCAGTTTCTTTACATTTCCAACATTTATTATCGGGCAAATGATAGATTTTTGCAAGCTTGACTGGGGTCATGTACCACCTGTATATCATCTTCATAATATTCTCTCTTAAGGCATTGCATGCCGTAAACTTCATACCACAGGTCAAAAGTCATATTTTTCAATACAACCTGTTGGTTCCTGAAATTCGTTCTGACTGTGCAGATAAAATATAGGATAGAATTCTGCAGGATTTGTTGCTAGTGTGTGAAAACAGTCAAGATCCAAGGACCTACAGGCACACACCTCCAGATGGTGGAGACATCAGGCACAAGTGGTCAGTAGTCGGGTACAAAATGCACCTGGCGCCTGACAAATTTCTAATGCTGTCCATAAACCATAGTTCCCTGGATTCTTTTTGTTTGGGGTTGTGAGGCACTATAGCTGTTAAAGCAATGTAAGAGTGCTTTAAATGTATGGTACAGATGCAACCTCAGTTTTTGTCATTAGGTTCTTCTTTATCCTTTGACCAACTTCCTGCAGCTGCCAATTAATAAGTGCACCTGGGTTCCAGCCTTCTTGCTAAAATTGCTAATAATAACACCCCAGACCCTGGCTTCAACATTATCCTCCAGGTACTTATAATGAGGAAAAGTTGAGGGAGCAGAGAAGGATTCATTTGAGTTATGTTCTTGGATGTGTTTTGCTTAAGCCCTTCCCTGTGTTTTGTTAATGACAAAGTCTCTCTTTGCATTACCATTTTTGGGTGTTTTCCCCCTACCCTAGGAAACTGTATAAACATTAATGTATGGGATTTTTGATTTAAAAATAGATTTTATTAAGCTGCGATAGGACCGAAATACTACCAGTTGTAGCTTGGTTAAAGTAATAAAAATAGTAAAAATAAACAAGTGTTTCTAATAGTTTTACAAGGCACTCATGAATCACATGTTGGCTAAAGATTAAATGAAGCCTTCATTTGCTAGATGGATATTCATAAAAGGCACTATATTTAATTGTAGACTAATTTTGTACTGAGACTTTGATATTTGTGCCTTCTATACGCTTTATTGGGCTGGATCCAAAAGTCCTTCCATGAATGGAAGGAGATTTGGTTCATACTTTTGTTACCAGGGCAGTCTAGGTCTAATATTGTAAATTCCCTTTGTTCATATTTTCCCTTAAAATTGTTCCATGGTGCACAAACATTCTCTCAAGGCTGTTTCCCCTCTTCTCTGTTGGGCAAAGTTGGAACCATTTTGTTAACAGTGCGTTTTAAAGCATATTTCTGGCTGAAAGCAAGGGCTATCTGGCATTGTCCTCATGCTCATAGTCTGGCCAGTGATGTGTCCAGTCACTGTCTCTTGGCCTACCTGACAAGGTGGTTGTTAGGATAAACTGGAGAAGGGGAGATCTATATATTGCCACGCCACCCTGAGCTTCTCTGAGGAAGGATGGGACATAAATTCAAAAAGTGCATCTGAGGATCCCTGGTTATGTTGAATTTATCTCTGATCTATTATGGTCTCTCAAAGTTAGTTCCCCCAACCCCCGTTTTTATGCTGAGAAGAAAGTCTTGCTGAAAGAACCTGTCGTCCAAAAGCAAATAGTAAGATATTTGCAATCAGTTTAACTTAAGAACCTGAACTGCTGTTGTTGACTTAAGAGAAGCATAAGTGTTAAAACCAACAGAAACTGCTAAATGAGTGGGTATTAGAAAACTGTGCTATGATTATACAGTTATGTAAATGCCACTCCCTCTGAATTGGTTCATTCTTAACTACAAAAGTGTTAACTTTTAAGATAATTGAACATACAGCTTGATGTAGGTGTGGACACTATGTGAATATTATTCCCCTATTAATATTAGACCCTAGAAAAACTTGAGTACATTTTTACCCTTGGTTGATATGGAGGATGATTGACATTTCCAGGGCTTGCACAGATATTGTTAAGTTGTGGGTGAACATATCAGACAACACAGCGATTCTTCAAACAGCTCTTGTTTATTCACAGGCCAGGACAGAACTGAAGTGAAGGGTTCAGTCAGCCTGCTTATATAGAGCTCCAGTACAATGTAACTGTAACAATTTTCTAAAACTATCCAATCACTGAATGTCACTTTCGATCCCTTATTTGCATAACTATCTACAGTATCCCCCTGCTGGCCCAGGGTGAGAACATAACAGATACATAGCAGAAATTATTTTGGCTTTATTTTAATTCCACTAGATCACCCTAGAACTGAATTAACTTGTCAGGTTGCCTTAGGCAAAGCATAGTTTTCTTATTTTACACATTGCATTGTTTAGACATAGCCTTAGATTTCTATATGCAAATGTAATGCAGCAACCACACCTTTTCAAATTTGTATTGTACAGTTGCTGCTTGTTAGGGAGCTGTGATTGTCTGCATCTGTTGGAGATATACTGCAGTGGGTGGGACTTGAGTTTGCCTCTGTATAACATGTGAAACCCACTCAGCTTTCATTTCCAGCTTGGAGATATTAACGCAGTCGCCCTGTGAAGGTAGATCAGCAAGGATAATTGTGGTAACATATGTGAAGTACTTTGAGTAAAGTGTTCTTGTTATTATGGGGACAGCGAAATTAAACTGGGAATTCTAAATAAATCTTCTAGCACGACATAAGATTGTAAAAAAGATTGTTCAAAACCTTGATGAGGAGATGCTTCTGCGCTATTTTACCAACTAATGTCTGTCCCTACCTTTTCTCCCAGTTTAAAGCAAGACTATAATAACATTTATAGTCACATCTGAAGGCTAAAAATGGGTTCCAATAGCTAACAATTTCCAGGAGAACTTAAAAGTAATAGATTGTAGCTGCATGAATTGCTTTAGAAATGGTATGTTGATGCCTTCAAAATGCTGTGAGAGCCATTGTGCTGCTGACACACTGAACCAAAACAAATTATGTGGACATAAATCTTATTTATTTCAATGGATCTTTCTCGGACATAATATGCTTAGGAGCACAGTATTTGATATCTAAGGCAGTTGGGAAGCTCAGATTTAGGTTTTTTCCGCCCCTCGACAAATGACTACAATGCATCTTGATTACATAAAAGCTGCCAAAAACAAAAAACCTGAAAATCTATGGTGGTCCTTCAAATGCCGTTAGGGAGACACACTTAAAAAAAAAAAAGTTTTGTAGACTGCACAGTATCATCAAGCAACAGACTTGTTGAAGACTGCATTCAGACAGAACTTCTTTCTGTTTCCCTGACATTTCCTTTCCTGATAATTCTTGCAAATTATTCAAAGTGATTTGAATAATGCCTTCTGAATATTCTGGACTACAGCTCCCATAAGCTCTGGTTGCTGACTGGAGCCGATGGGAGTTGTAAGTAAGTTGAAAGCATCTGCAGGGCTGTCACCCGCAACAAGAACAACCCCTGTTTGGGATTATCATAAAGGTAGGTCAGGCTGTGAATAGGAGCAGATTTTATTTCCCCCCTGGCTTTGCTTATCAAAGATCACACAGCCTTTGCTTTGCAAAGAGGACAAACCTCCAGGTTCACTGCACCTTATTTATTCAATGGGTATGGTATTTTTATCACACGACAACTTTTTCTTCAACTCTCCTCATACCCTACCATGCTTTGGGTGGGCATGCTTAGTCCTCCTTGCCCCGCCCCCATTAGTTCAGCAGTTTGTTTTTAAAATGAAATTTTGTTGTTGTTGTTGTTTAGTCGTTTAGTCATGTCCAACTCTTTGTGACCCCATGGACCAGAGCACGCCAGGCCCTCCTGTCTTCCACTGCCTCCTACAGTTTGGTCAAACTCATGCTGGTAGCTTCGAGAACACTGTCCAGCCATCTCGTCCTTTGTCGTCCCCTTTCTCCCTGTACCCTCAATCTTTCCCAGCATCAGGGTCTTTTCCAGGGAGTCTTCAATTCTCATGAGGTGGCCAAAGTACTGGAGCCTCAGCTTCAGGATCTGTCCTTCCAGTGAGCACTCAGGGCTGATTTTCTTCAGAATGGAGAGGTTTGATCTTCTTGCAGTCCATGGGTCTCTCAAGAGTCTCTTCCAGCACCATAATTCAAAAGCATCAATTCTTCGGCGATCAGCCTTCTTTATGGTCCAGCTCTCACTTCCATACATCACTAGAAATTTTGTTACACCGTGTTAAACTATTTCTTTTTTACTCTTGAAAAACAGTTCCGTGAGAGGTGTGCTTGTGTGCGGCTTTGTGATTGACGTATGAACCAGGCAATCTGTGCTGTCCATCTTCTGCAAATTGGTGAAAGTTTTCCCCTCAGCTCAATCTAGGAGCAGTAAACTGTGGTGGTTGTGCTTCTACTGGGCATGGCATTTAAGGGGCGTATGTTGGTGTACTTACCAACATATTTTCACAGTCTAAAGCCCCATCAGGCAGTCTGACTCACAAAATAAAGGTTTCTTTCTTATGGAAGGACATATGCACTGACAAGCATACTGACAGACACTTGGTGATTCAGATGGTGCTCAGCTTTATTCAAAGTATTTCATTGCAGGGGAAAATGATAAAACAATTTTTCATGCTTATGTCACCTGCTTGTATCCTGGTTTGTAATACATGAGTCAGCTTTCAGCTTAAGTACTAAAAATTCATGTATGAGCTTGCAGGAAAGAAGCAACTAAAATAATAATAATGAGAAAATAACAAATAAGAACGTTTTGAACATGCCTTTTTGCTAGCTAGTATTTCCTCATCTGAAATTATATTTTTACTGCAATAAGCTCCAGAGCTGAATATATACTTGCTCTAGTCTCGTTCACAAGTGTCTAAAAAGTCATTCTAGGTGCATCCAATTGATGCGCAATTACCAGTGCAACCTGGACCTGGATTTTTTTTCTTTTTTCTTTTTTTATTAAAAGTGTTCAAACATACTTACAATCTGGACCTGGATTTTGGACCTGGAAGAGGGCAGGGCTGGGTTGGGGTGGGTCATAACAGGGTGAAGAGTCTTGATGCATGTGGGAACCGGGCACACGGAACTGAGTGTGGTACGAAGGACTACTGGTCTTTCAGTTACATAAGTACAGTGGTACCTCGGGTTAAGTACTTAATTCGTTCCGGAGGTCCGTACTTAACCTGAAACTGTTCTGAACCTGAAGCACCACTTTAGCTAATGGAGCCTCCTGCTGCTGCCACGTCGCCGGAGCCCGATTTCTGTTCTTATCCTGAAACAAAGTTCTTAACGCGAGGTACTATTTCTGGCTTAGCGGAGTCTGTAACCTGAAGCGTATGTAACCTGAAGCATATGTAACCCGAGGTACCACTGTAATTGAATTAAGATGTTTTAAAACAGTGAAGAAACTGGTGTGAATTACAGGCCATCGCCAAACCTTCGGTTAGGAAGTTTTTGTACCCAAGAATGCCATATTGTTAATTTACAAAAGGGGGGGAGCTTGTTATAACACACAGCATATCAAAACTGTTGGTGAATACATTGTGTAATACTGCTGTATTCAATTTCTGTAATGGTTAATTCGGCACTTTCCCAGTTATCTCTATCTTTGTGGACATCTCTCTAATCTGTCCATAATTGACTCTCAGTAGATGCTTGTATTTCCACAAAGAGGAATATTTCCAGTGAGTGGCAGAGTAATTAACCTTTGCTTCAGGAGAAGACAAGTCAGTGGCTTCTGAGCCCAGGCCTGGGACTTGACTTGGCACTTGAGTTGTGAACTCTATTCCTGACTTTTGTAGCTGTTCAGTATGACCTTGAACAAGCAGTGAAAACTCTAGCCTCGAGCTTTTCTTACATTTGAGGCTTTATTCATACATATTATAGCTTTATAGTAATGGTACATGTGCTAGGGTTAGTATTCCTTGCAAAGCAGGCTGGCGATCTGTTTTATTAGTTCACAGCTGGCCTTTACTACAGAAAAATTGCAGGGCGATGAGGAAAGTGCCCAAAGCCACCACAGGACTTGTTTTCATTGCACCTTACAGGATTATGCGTGATTTTAATAGCTGTCCAGTGGGGAGAGATAATTTCCCTCCCTCCTTTTTATATTTTCTATAAAAGGATATGTCAAATTAAATAATCATGAGGCTTTAGATCCTAAGAAAGACCCTAGAATATGTGCGTAAATGTAGGATTGTGGCAGAGAGGGGCATTCATTCCAAGCCCAAAGAAATGAACCCATTAAGTGTTATGGAACTCCTTTTTATTAGTCATAACGTGGTTTCTTCTTGTGACATCACTAAACTGAGGATTTTTTGGTTTCTGTGAACTAACAATTGTGAAGACTGTTAGGTTGCCAGCTTGGATAGCTCAGCTGGTTAGAGCAGGCATAGGCAAACTCAGCCCTCCAGATGTTTTGGGACTACAACTCCCATCATCCCTAGCTAACAGGAGCAGTGGTCAGGGATGATGCCTGGTGCTGAAAATGCGAAGGCTGCATGCTGGATTCCTGAATGGGACAGCTGCATAGGAGGTTGGGCTCGATGATCCTCAGTGTCCCTTCCAAATCTATGATTCTATGAATGTCTGGTTTTGAATGCCTGTTAACTGATTCTTAGTTCACACTCTTGCTTAGAACTACTCTGTTGAATGGTGTTCCCCAGTAAGTATATTCGGGATTGCAGCCTTAACTATGCAGGTAGAATGAAGAGCAGTAAGATTGTGAGCTGGTGCAGGGTTATGTTCCAAGAGTATTCTGGCAGTAATAATCGTGAGTATTTAAACAAGCCGGATTTCACCCCGTAACAGGTTTTCGCTTATCGGCACCTTTGGAAGCCCACATTTCATCCTGAGCAACGTTGTGAATCTTAACTTCCGAGGTGGTGTGCTACTGAGCGGGCAGAACATTTATCTTCATCTGTACCATATTCTCCATCATTGCAGTGCAGTGATCTGCAAAATCAACTTGTGACAAAGCTTGCCTCTTTGGGTTTCTTACTGCAGTGCAGAAATAGGCTTGGTGCGGAAAGGCTATGAACTTCATTTAAAGGATACTTCATTGTGAGCTCTTTAGTTAATCACAACCCCCTTCTAAATAGGTATTGATTACTTTGGGTTTTCCCTTGCTTAGCAGTTTTCAAATGGCTGGCTTTTGCTAAGCTATGAATACTTTCACAGGTCATGCCACTGATAAGCCAAGCATGGGGATCCCTGGAGGCTGACTTTATGATGTGTGAATTGAACTAAATCTGTGCTGTGAAGAGTGGTGACTGTGACAGGTGCGAAACTTTAGTTGGATTGGCCTGGTTTATTTTAGAAAGCCCCATTTGTTCCCTTTATCCCAAATACTGATAGTGTCCCTGTGGTGGGAATAGTCATAACTTTATTTAAATATCCAAGTAGCAGGGGACAAGTGATGGTGATTTCATACTGTTAGGTCTCTCTCATATCGTTCACTTATATCCTATGCCTCCTGGATTAATCCTTAATGCTACTCAAGAACAGGTCAGGTTCTGGTCGTATTAAACTCCCAACACCTCTTACGAACAGTGTTAGAAACTCAGAGATATTAACTGGTTGCAAGATAGCACCTTAAACCTAGGTTATGTCCGCCAACACGGAATGTCTAATCGCGATCTTTTTTTTCAAGACTACAAAGCAAAAAAACAAATTGTGTATATCATCAGCATTACAGTCGTACCTCTAGTTGCGTTCCTCTCTTGTTACAGACTTTCAGCTTACGAACGTGGCAAACCCGGAAGTGTTTACTTTCGGGTTCGCCACGGGCGCATGCACAGAAGCGATCTGCGCGCTTTGCGCATACGCAGAAGCACTTGATCGTGCCACACACATGCGTGGAAGAGCCACTCTAGTTGCGGACTTTTTGGGGTGTGAACTGCACCCCGAAATGGATTGAGTCCGCAACTAGAGGTACCACTGTATTATATTTCACAGTTTAATTGCACTTTACCAATTACACAAATCTCTTTTTTTGAAACACGTGAACTAATACACATTTCACATCAGGGACACATTTTTACCATCAATAAAGGTAAAGGGACCCCTGACCATTAGGTCCAGTCGTGGCTGACTCTGGGGTTGCAGCGCTCATCTCGCTTTATTGGCCGAGGGAGCCGGTGTACAGCTTCCGGGTCACGGGGCCAGCATGACTAAGCTGCTTCTGGAGAACCAGAGAAGCACATGGAAACGCCGTTTACCTTCCTGCCAGAGCAGTACCTAGTTATCTACTTGCACTTTGACATGCTTTCGAACTGCTAGGTTGGCAGGAGCAGGGACTGAGCGACAGGAGCTCACCCCGTCGCGGGGATTCGAACTGCCGACCTTCCGATCGGCAAGTCCTAGGCTCTGTGGTTTAACCCACAGCGCCACCCGCGTCCCCCTTTACCATCAATAGCAATTGCTAATTGGACAACACTAACATAAATGGGTCTCAGCTTCAGCAATAGTGACCAAGTCATTTGAATAATTAATATTTATAAATGCTGCACACCAGACAAATAGTGGGGATGTCAGTCGCCAGATGGGGGACAGGACATTCCATGTGGTTACAAGTGGACCATTTGCAGTTGCAAAACATGCCTGGCGCCTGGGGAATTTTGAACACTGCTTATGAAGCCTTCCATTATGACAGCATCTCCAATAGTGAGCAAAACCCAAAACCACATGGCCAATCAGGAATTCTGGAAGAAATTATTTTCTGAGTCTAGCTAAAGGTAAAGGCAAAGGTACCCCTGCCCGTACGGGCCGGTCTTGACAGACTCTAGGGTTGTGCGCTCATCTCACTCTATAGGCCGGGAGCCAGCGCTGTCCGCAGACACTTCCGGGTCACGTGGCCAGCGTCACAAGCTGCATCTGTCGAGCCAGCGCAGCACACGGAACGCCGTTTACCTTCCCGCTGGTAAGCGGTCCCTATTTATCTACTTGACCCGAGGGTGCTTTCGAACTGCTAGGTTGGCAGGCACTGGGACCGAGCGACGGGAGCGCAACCCGCCGCAGGGATTCGAACCGCCGACCTTTCGATCGGCAAGTCCTAGGCGCTGAGGCTTTAACCCACATCGCCACCCGCGTCCCGAGTCTAGCTACCTATTTTCAAATAATCATTCATTGAAAGGATGGGTGAGAAGACAATCTTTTAAGACTTAATGATGATTGTTTGAGCTTCTCCTCTTTTGTGCTTTTGGGCACTTCTCTCATGTCTTTCCACCGTGCCTTCCTCTACCCCGCCCCAGCAACAAGTAGATAAATGTGCACCCCAAGGGTATTCAGCTTGGTACTCCCCAGTTGCCATTGTCAAACAAATCCCATCGGCCACAGCTAGCATGACCAATAGTCAAGGATGCTCAGAATTGTAGTCCAACATCTGGGGGGCAACACATTGATTACCTTGGTCCATTTAGTCAAAATCTGAACATGACAGCTTTACTTGTGATTCCGTAGAATGACTTCCTGTTTTAAAATGGTGCTAGTATTCAACCAAATTGCGACATTTGCTTGGATAGCATATTGAGCAATTAATATTGTGGTGTCTCAGTGCAAGCACTTTGGGGGGGGGGGAGTGGGGATATTCAAAGCTTTTTAAGATTAAAAAATCCAAACCTGATTCACATACAAGACAAATACAGTGATTGCAAATGGAAAAATACAGTCACACTTATAGGGCCCATTCAGATTTTCAATGCTTCCTCAATGTGGAATGGCCTGAACCACAGCCACGTAGCAGAAGCATTCCTGTGACGGTGTCTTCATTTTAGACTACTCCTTTTACTTCTTCATTTCAAGTGTGTATTTTGATGGATGTCAAAGATTAGTATTTATTTGTGCTTTCAAGTGTTCAGAGCACTTTACAGCAACCCTGTAAAGTAAGTTAGCTTCATTATCCTTACCTTGCATGAGGCAGAATGCAGGCTGAGATTCAGGTGAGACTCGGGTCACTTCTAGACACCCAGTTTGTCCAGGATTATACCTGATTTGTTTGTAGGGAGGTTATACGACAATGACTATTTATTAAGCATGCATTCTGATCTTTTTGAAGGGAGGTTAAATGATTTTGCCTCTGAGGAAGCAGGTTTGTTGTGGATGACATCTCAATCAGCTGTAATTGTGCAACCTGAATTTGCCATTATGTGATTGAATCCTGAAAATAGCGACCATCTGGAAGCATCAGCAACTGAGATTTGAACTGGGCAGATCTCATATTCTCAGCTGATACAGTAGATTTGGTCTTAGTGAGACTTGGTTTTAGCCTCTTCATCTACATTGCTTACTTTTTAAGGGAAAATGTGCAAAGAAACGGCTCTGTTCCACTATCTGGTGCTTAGAAAATGCATTTATCTCACCCCCACCCATTTCAGTTGTTGGTAACGCTGGGGCGTTTTGCCTTCTGTTTATCAAAAACATCTGCCATTTGGACATTTCCTTTCAGATACCCATTCACAGCTTATCATGGAAAGGAGCATATGCCGGCCACTTTCAAACTATTGTTTTGGTCTTTTGTTTGTCTATCCATTAAGCATGCTGGACTTTCATCTTTCTCCCATCCTTTCACTTTTCACTATGGTCATAATAATCAAGCATCTGTCACTCTTTCTTGGCTGTTCTTAGAAAAAGAAGCACATATAAACTAATAATGTGTGCTCAGATTTTATCCTCCTGATTTTTAATAATTCTGGCTTTGTTGCAATGCAATATGAAAACCAAGAAAGAATACTGAGTAGTTCCAGTAGATTTTGAATTAGATGCATAAGAAGGAGACTCGTTGTGGTATTTATTTATTTATTAACCAGATTATGCTCAAATGGGACAATAACATATTTTTGAACTGCTTAGATTTTTTAAAAAATACTAAGCAATATATAAAAATACTTACTTTTCCTGTTTAGTTATGTGTATTGTTTTCTGTGTGTACACACACACACACACACACTATAAAATAGGATTTTGGTACATGAAAGAGTTTAAACAAGTAAAATATAAACTGCTGGGTTTTTACTTTCAAATGTTTATAAACCCTTCACCAGTGTCAAATGATAAAAAACAGGTAGATTATTCTAACACAAAAAGCAGGCGAAATCATAGGACAAAGAAATAATAATAATAATAATAATAATAATAATAATAATACATAATAACACATAATTTTGCAAAAACACTTGGTTATTAAATATGAAAGGTAAATACGTGGAGTCATCCACAGTTTATTAATCATCTCAAGACCCTCTGAGCTTTTTAGTAACCTGGACTCCAGATCTTCTAGTTATATTCTGTATTTGTCCACAGTTCAAATATATGTCATTCTTTTACTTGTTCGGTATACGCCTTTTAAACCATGAAGTATTAATCATGAGTAGTGATCCTGAATATTCTAATATATTATTGGACTAATAATGATTGTATTATATTGTGCTGATGTAAGCTCTGTGTGGGTTTAGTTCAACTAAAACTTGCAAAGATTTAAAGTGAGCAAAATTTCTTTAGCCAAAGCCTCAGTTTAAACAGGCCAATGCAATTGCCTGTAAGGATGTAATTGCAGATGTAATCAGTTTGAACAAATGGAACCAATAATTCTTATTTGCAAACTTTGCAGTCACACAGTCTAAAAACGTTCCTGCAGTCCACCCAAGTGTTGGATGCTTCAGTTGAGCTCCCTCCTTTCGCCCCAAAGTCACTGGGCATCTGCAACTAATGGCAGTATATTAAATATAGCTTGAAGGACCTATTCCTGGCATCAGAGTACAACCACAACAAATAATACAAGATATACAAGAACTGATTCCCCCATTCCCAAGCTAATTTTATATATATATACACAGTGGTACCTTGGGTTAAGTACTTAATTCGTTCTGGAGGTCCGTTCTTAACCTGAAACTGTTCTTAACCTGATGCACCACTTTAGCTAATGGGGCCTCCTGCTGCTGCTGTGCCGCCGGAGCCTGATTTCTGTTCTTATCCTGAAGCAAAGTTCTTAACCTGAAGCACTATTTCTGGGTTAGCGGAGTGTGTAACCTGAAGCGTATGTAACCCAAGGTACCACTGTGTGTGTGTGTGTGTGTGTGCGCACACACACACACACACACACACACACACTCTACTTCAGTTTACTTCATACAAGATAAGGGCCCAGAACTTTTATACAGCTTCCACAAGAGACCAAAGCTATAAGAATATCACACAGGTATTTGCAAAGAATGATTATCTCTCATCTTCCCAGTCATAAACCCATTAAGGCGTCAGACCTTGACAAAGGTTAGAAGTTTATAGTTTTGTTGCTTCCAGGAAAATGTTTCGGCTGTCGGTGACCCCGGGTTCTGTGGTACCTGTGAGCAAAATGCTGCGCATAGTTGTCATTCCATACAAAATTGTCAGTCTTGGGGATTGCTGGGGGGACTGCGAGCAAGCGCCGTGATATGTACTTCTGCAAGACTCGTCTTGCCGGGAAGAGAACCGCAGAAGCGGTCGGCAGGTTTGTTTTGGCTTTAATTTGGTAACGCAAATTTAAATACCCCTGTCTCTTTTTTTAAGCAGCTGAGACTATTCAGATAAATCAATTAATTCAAAATAATAGATTGACGGGTATCTCAAATCCTGCTGGCAGGCACCTCTAAAACAGATGTAAGTGGTAAGAGGCAAATGGGGGCAAATGGCTTAAGACCAGAGCCTAACCTGTAGGCCTCAGAGCTCATTTTTGGCACAGAAAGGAATAGGGGTGTGCAGTGTCAGCAACAGCTTGTAGGCTGCCTTGGATTGGTATAATTATTAGAAATTTGGCCTGCTTTTGGACGGCCAGCTGAGTCCTCCCCCCCGTTCCTACTCCCATAATGGTTTCAATGCAGTTCTGATAGCAAACACACCCACTGGTTGTGTGCATATTTCTGCATCCAGTGCGCTCTCACTGATGGTTTGGGAAGCAGTGTACACATGATGTTAGGCGCAATCCACATCTGTCCTGTAGTTTCTTATAAAATACTGTGTTTAGATGGAGCTGATAATAAAAGTGACTTAGGAACATAAGGAGAAAAAAATAAGTGCTAAAGCCAGAGGGATGCCATTTATGAGTACGTTGCATAAGGCACTCATATATGAGCTACCTGTTCAATATCTCTCCTCTTCCCTTCAATCTCCTTTTTATTATACATCCAGATGCTTTGGTTAGCAACCTTTAATTATTGTATTTTCCTTCTTGGTTTTGGGTTGAGGTTGGTAGGTGGGTTTTGAGGTTGTTTTTGTAGCTTGTTTGATTTCAGTATTTATTTTTAAGCTTTATTGAGCAAAATTAATTAAAAAACCTGCAACATAATTTTATTATTATTATTGAAGGGTTCAAAACCTTTATGTGTGAATGAATTCTAATTACTAATTAAATTACTAATTAATTACTAATTAAAGTAAGTGACATGCTGAAGAAAGGCTAAATATTATTATTTATTAGGCTTTTCAGATCCACCCTTCTTTCCACAGCGGCTCAAGGCAGAACACAGCAATAACAAAATACAGTCATAATAAAACCATCGTTAAAATAGCAACTAAAACCTGTACTGTATCAACATTCAAAAACCTGAAGCAGCAGACTCAATAACACTTGAGTTGATGGATTCGTCATTATATATCTTCGTTATATAACTATTTGTGCTTTTACCTTGTATTATTATCTTGTGGTCTGCCCTGATATCTTGTGATGAAGGGTGACATGATAATAGTAATAATAATAATAATAATAATAATAATAATAATAATAATAATAATAATACAAGTGAAGCCACTGTAGCACAGATCCTCAGCTCACAGAGCCACTGTAGTAGGATAACATGATTTATGGAATTGAGTACCTCTGAAAAGTCTGGGATAATCAATAGGATAGCACCCCACCCTCATCTTTCTCATGATAAGGGTAATCAATTACAGCAACCAAAGTAGCACCCGGGTCTGAAGTGAGATTGAAATGGGTTTAGATAATTCACCATTCAGACATGCCAGCAACTGGCAGCCAGCACTCAATATTACAGCGCTAAGTTTGAAGTATGAAATATAAGCGACCTCTTGCTGAAACAAAAGAGATATTGTGGCTTTTGTAATTGATAACTACAAACTTTCAGCTTTCGTTCTCTCTCTCTTTTCAGCATTTTCAGATTAATTCCTTCAAGATAGCATATCAGAAAATTAGTTCCTCTGGTGCTTGCTTCAAGGGCTAAGAAAAGTGGCCTTCCGTCAAAGCCATCACCCAAAGGCTGGAGAGAAGTAAGTATTTCCGTAGAACTACTTTGATTTGTTCCAACAGGACTCTGCAGCCTGCGGCAATAAACCAGGGGTTGCCAACCATCTGCCCAGTGGCCTCCAGATGAAAGAGAAATAGCAATAGTGGTGGAATGCCAATTCTGACATTGCACCAAACTAGTAAGAAGGAACAGCTGTTTGCCAATCCTCTTCACACCATGGTTTGTCAATTCAGACGTCACATTAAGCTAGGAATGGCAAACCCATATCTGGCCAGCAAAGCCATTTCCAGTCGACCATTTTCTGTAGAAGTTCTTCCCTGTTCCCTGCATTCTAGGACCTTTCTAGCAATGGGGCAGTGCCAGAGAGAGGAGAAGGGCCTTTCCTTTCCTTCACATTGTGGGTGTTGGGCTGGGAGGAGAGGTTCCTTTCCTTTTAAACCAGTGCTATGGGGTGGGGTTGGGGAGGGAAGTGGAAACACTGTCCCTTGCTCTTCAGAGATTGCATTTTCTCTTCTGGAACCAACTAGAACTTTCTACTTTGGCAACCAGAGGGAAGATAATCCTATTCCCCCCAACATTTCTCCGATGAAAATAGGGACGTCCTAAGGAAAAGCAGGACATTCCAGGATCTAAAAAGAAGCTAGGAGGGCTTCTGTAAAGCCTTGCCCAGGCCTTCTCCTTCATAGACCTTGATGCCATTTATGTCGCTATTGCCAAAACCAGCAGTCTCACGATTACTTCTCCTCTTCCCCTCCCCCCACTTCTCTCCTCCCAGCCCAGAATGATGCCTAGTAAGTAATGCTAGATACAACCTGACCACATTCTAGGTTTCTCTGCTCCCACAAACGGTGGCCAATGAGCAGGGGCAGGAAGTTTGGTTGACAGCGTGTCATACACTTTTGGTTAGTAGACATCACAGGGAAGTCAATGGGGAGAAATGGTGCTCCTTCAGTCAACTGCCAGACAACCGCTCGCCATGTTTATTCCATCCTTAGCAAGTTTGCCTGCTGCAGAGAGGCCATGGCTGCTTTCCAGCTGCTGCTGCAGCACCTACTTTTAAAGGAGTCTGATTTGCATTAGGAATCTCTGCTGCAAGATTTGGGATAATTACATTAAGGAGAGAGCAGGAACCTCTTCACTGTATTCTACAGACTGATTTCTGTCCTAAAATTTTTAAACGCCCAAGGGGGAGGAATTAGAGCAATTCAGATATTCTGCCTAAGTACCACATGCTTCTCGTTTGAAGGGTCCCAACCAAAATCTCCAGTCCTCAATGATGCTAAAAGCCCGAGAGAGAGCCAGTTAGTGGGTGTTAGTGGGAAGAGTGGTGGGTGTGGACTGAGGAGCTCTGGCTTAAATCCTCTGTCACTTGGGAAATAATTACTATATTTCAGTGTACAGTGGTACCTCGGGTTAAGAACTTAATTGGTTCTGGAGGTCCGTTCTTAACCTGAAACTCTTCTTAACCTGAAGCACCACTTTCACCACTTTAGCTAATGGGGCCTCCCACTGCTGCCGCGCCACCGGAGCACGATTTCTGTTCTCATCCTGAAGCAAAGTTCTTAACCAGAGGTACTATTTCTGGGTTAGCGGAGTCTGTAACCTGAAGCGTATGTAACCTGAGGTACCACTGTAACCTACTTCAGAGCGTGTTTGTTAAGGATACACGAGGTACTTGAACAAGGATAACGTGGCATAACCATATATACGGTATTTGCTGTAGGAATTTTTTTGCCTGGGCCTCTTTCCTGCCTGAACTCGGAAGTAGCAACATTAATAAAATAACAGTTTTGTCACTTTCAGGGTTTTTGGTGCATGTTGTTGGGGAACATGGCTTTGTCTGCCACTGTGGGCTAGTGGTCAAGCTGTAGGTGGGCTGTGAGACGTAAGACTGAAGGTGAGGGAATCACTTGATGATTGAAGGCTCTCTCCACTCTGAAGATGGAGTGGGAAGACGTGTACTCATCATCTCTCCCTGGAGGAAACCATGGGGCTTGAGGGGCTCAATGTCCGAACAGGCCCTTAGTGGCATTCCAGACAGTTCCTAATTTTTTTGGCAACTGATAACGATAAAATGTCTGTGTTATAGGATTCTTCTTTGAGAGCCTGTAGAGGCATAGGTTTTCTGATGTGTTTGTTCATACTGACAGAAATATGAAGGCATTTTCTATTTCCTGCAGTATTGATAACAGTGTTCTGCCGATTTTCCTAATGAGTGCTTTTTTGGCCTGCGTTATTTATTTTTTGTACTGGTACATTTTTACTATATCTTTTGTCAAATTGAGTATGCAGTACTTCAGCGGGGGAAAGGGAGCCCTCAAGCTCTGTATTGCTTTTCGCTTACCATGCACTTTTTCACCACACAAAGTACTAGAGTTTATCTGATTTCTAATCTGATATATAATCACTGGTATTTCTTAGCACACTTACTCAGAGGCTAATTGTAAATATTTTATTGGCAAATAGTGTATAATTTATTTTGCCATTGTATTTGTTGTCCAGGTAATCAGAAGAACATAAAAGCTCTCTGGTTTCCTATTTGAGAAGTGTTTGAATGACTATGACTAAAGCGTTGCTTTATTCTCAAGCTTTATAAAAGTTGTACAAATGCGTAAGACTAATAATTAAACTGGAAGAAAACATTGAGTACTATTTTGCATGGCTACCATTTTAAAAGGCTGTTTTCTTTCCCTAAGATCTTGTTTTTTTCCTGTATAAAATTATCCCACTGTTCTTGTAAGCCTCAATTTCTGATACACTACTGGGTAAAATATAAGTCCTGTTTTTAGCCATGTTTCAGGTAAGAATGAAAATAAATCTTGGGATTCCTTGGAAGCTTACTTAGAGGCTTCTCAATGAGATTATAATTAATGGCGGAAAGTTTAAAAGAAAGGTAAAGGTAAAGGTACCCTTGCCTGTACGGGCCAGTCGTGACCGACTCTAGGGTTGCGCGCTCATCTTGCTCAAGAGGCCGGGAGCCGGCGCCGTCCGAAGACACTTCTGGGTCACGTGGCCAGCGTGACGAAGCTGCAACTGGCAAGCCAGTACCAGTGCCGCACACGGAAATGCCGTTTACCTTACCGCTATAAAGCGGTACCTATTTATCTACTTGCACTTAGGGGTGCTTTCGAACTGCTAGGTGGGCAGGAGCTGGGACCGAACGACGGGAGCTCACCCCGCCGCGGGGATTCGAACCGCTGACCTTACAATCAGCAAGTCCTAGGCACTGAGGTTTTACCCACAGCGCCACCCGCGTCCCTAAAAGAAAGGTAGACCACTGCTATCAATCTTAATTTGGGATCTGGAGTTTCAGTGGACAGTTGGGTGTCTTCCAATACTCTCAATTGATACATGGAATCTCTGTATCTTGCACTGAGTTCTAGGGCATGTGCAGTGTTCATTAGCTGCGGCCATTGAGTTATATTTTAAAAGCAAATTAATTAAAGAAATAAGAAAATACAACCTCATCCCCCCCCAAAAAAAATACAAGGAGAAAGGTGGGGGGCGGGGTAGGAAAGCTTTCAGCTAAACAATATATTTAAACATCAATATGTCCATCTTTGTTTACACATACAGATCTTTGTGATACAGTGGTACCCTGGGTTAAGAATTTAATTCGTTCTGGAGGTCTGTTCTTATCCTGAAACTCTTCTTAACCTGAGGTACCACTTTAGCTAATGGGGCCTCCCGCTGCTGCCACGCCGCCAGAGGACGATTTCTGTTCTCAACCTGAAGCAAAGTTCTTAACCCGAGGTACTATTTCTGGGTTAGCGGAGTCTGTAACCTGAAGCGTATGTAACCTGAAGCGTATGTAACCCAAGGTACAACTGTACTTGCTCATTCTGGACAATATTGACTTTGTGGTTTGCTTATACAAATAAATAAAGTAGTAAAGTAGCTGCATGTGTGGGCACAAAGTACATTCATATTTTGACTTTCCAGGCAGTTCAGTTCAATTTATTGTGTCTAGCGAGTAGCCATTACACACATGAAAATAATAGTAACAAGAATACAACTACGAACAGTGGTTTACATTTCTTTACAGGATAAATCATTTCCTATTCCCCTTTTAAGTTTTATTACACAGATTTGTAAAGCCTTTGCAAGAAATTTGGATGTTCTAAAGGATATATCAGACAGCAAAAAACAGGTCTTTGCAAGAGACGTTCTTCCCTTCTGTGATCTTAACAATGGATGGATGCAATTGTTTCTAAGATCGTTATAAAAAAGGCATTCAAGGAGTACATGAGTTATGTCCTCTATCGATGGAGAGTTGCACTTTTCACGTTTCCATGAGTTTGGGGTCATGTCTTCCAAAATTGTCTTGAGGGATTCTGATACATGCTTAAAAATTGTTTTTAGCTAAAAAAGCAGAACTAATCTAAGAGCTTCGGCTTTAATGGGCATTACAGTGGTACCTCGGGTTACATACGCATCACATTACAGACTCTGCTAACCCAAAAATAGTACTTTGGGTTAAGAACTTTGCTTCAGGATGAGAACAGAAATCATGGTCTGGCGGCGCGGCGGCAGCAGGAGGCCCCATTAGCTAAAGTGGTGCTTCAGGTTAAGAACAGTTTCAGGTTAAGAACGGACCTCCGGAACGAATTAAGTACTTAACCTGAGGTACCACTGTATTCCATTTTGTTGGCTTGATTTCAGTAGGCTGTGAGAAGGAAATATATAAGCCCCAAAGGGAAACTCACGTAGCCTGACAATACAGTTGTTATATGTAGAGCAGAAGGTGAGAGTCTCTTGGGGTGTATCTCCCTGAGCAAAAAAATCTCCATTTCATGCAGCTTTCTTGAAGGCAACAGCAACCATGGTTGCTGGGCAGTGCTGTGACAATTCAGCTCCTGGTATGTTGCCTTTTACAAATGGAATTATTTGCAATTATATCAGGTGTTGTGGAAAGTTGTCCACATCACATGGGGAGAAAGGAAAGCTCAGAAGGCAACTTGAAAACAAGTCATGGGTTGCAGTGTAGTTGTTTACTTGGCTTCCCCCTTTCAGAGATAATAATGTAGGACAGCACCACAGGGAGCAGACGTTTTTCTAAACCTCAAAAACAAAATTAAAATGCACAAAGTTCATTTTGTTATTTGTTTTGTGTTCCTTCAGTTTTTTAAAAGAGCCGTCACTTGATTATTAGGCATATTCATTTTGTTTTTTGTTTTGTTATTTTAGAGAGCCCCCTTGCACTTGTTTTCTTTGCTCCAGAACACATGCTTATGTTTTAGGCTGGCATTCCTGATCTTGTGAAAAATGAATGGTTTTATTTTTAGAGAGGGTAACACATCATCATTTCTCCATAGCATGTAGCTTGATAATAATTCTTGGCACTATCCTGAGGTTCCTTGAGATCTGGAGGAAGCAGCTGGTCACAGTACACAATATAAATTAAGCAAATGAGGCAATTTGGTGGTGGGGACACAAGCGGGATTCCTGTGATATGTGATGCTCAGGGTGACCTCATAGACTATGCCCAGTGGGAACAGACCTGCTAGTTCTTTCCTGTATGCCTTATTCCTGTCTCCGTATTATCTGAAAGCACCTGATTTCCATTACTCTTAACACAAGCCCAGCCTACAAATTCATACTTAATTTTTAAAATTCCTTTCCTGCTTCTCTTTTGCTGGCCGTTGTCTCCATCCCAGAGCTTTTTCTCCTTCCTCAGCTGTTGCACGCCATCCTTTTTATGCCTTTCCCTTATATATCTGGCGTTTCCTTGGGGAAAGATGCAAACTACCTTGGACCTACCTTGTCCCGGCAGCCTCAAGACCGACTGTTAACCCAGGTGTGTTTCCAGCACTTTAAGCATTTCCCTGCTATAGTCCAGGATGAAAGAATATGCTTGCTAAACAAATGTAAATTGACACTGAGGGAGCCCCCTCCCACCTGGTGATTCTGTATAATACATAAAGAAGCTGCATTTGGGAACTTAATGCAAGCTCAGCAATGGTGGAAGTGAGGTGGAGATTACATTTTTCCGTGAGATGCTTAAAAATCCACTCGAGCCTCTCTTGGAGTGTTTGCATAACACCACAACGGATGTTTATGCAGGAGGGATATGCAATCCCTCAGAAATATATCTGTATGACACTGTAGGAGGAAGAGACGGATGGTCATTCTGGCATTAGATCCCTGATGGTTTTTTATCAGTCAGAGGAGATGTGCCAAGCATAGAGCTATCAGTCAGCGGGTTGGCAGGGCATAGAAATTTTGCTGTACAGAATTCTTTGGAGATTCTGGGCCTGTATGCTTTTGAATTCTGTTTATTTTATGGATAACTTTAGTAGAAGGCCTAGTTTGTAATGCATATGTTTGTACTCTGTTCCAAAGACTGATGGTTTACTTCTGAGGAAAGCCCCTTAAATCAACTTCAACAACTACCCCCTTTGCATTTGTGCTTTTAAAAACAAAATATGTATAATGTAAGGATGGGCAACTTCAGCACCTCCTGGCATATCACGAGAAAGTGGACTACAGTGGTACCTCGGGTTAAGAACTTAATTTGTTCTGGAGGTCCATTCTTAACCTAAAACCTGAAACTGTTCTTAACCTGAGGTACCACCTTAGCTAATGGGGCCTGCCGCGCTGCCGCCACATGATTTCTGTTCCCATCCTGAGGTAAAGTTCTTAACCTGAGGTACTATTTCTGGGTTAGCGAAGTCTGTAACCTGAAGCGTCTGTAAACCGAGGTACCACTGTATTCCTAGCCTACTTAATGTATGGTTGTTGTTGTTGTTTTTTAAGTGTAAGAATAACTTACACTTATTCTGATTCCCTTCTCCTTTTTGAATAGGTTGAAATGGTGAAATCAGCCTTTAGAAAAATTCTTGTCAGATGGATTATAAGCCAGGAGTTGAAATGAATGATTAATTTGATTTTTTTTTTAAAAAAAATAGTTCGGCATCTTCTTCTTCATGGTTTCAACCATGAAGGCTAGAATTTTTTTAAAGTAAAGGCTGAAGCATGCACAGATGTTACCCACATTTAGTATAATGGGATAATGCCAAATAATACTAATACACAGATAGGCTATCGCTACATTTTTTTGAATGTTTATGAATAAAATGATGTATCGTTGTCATCATCATCATCATCTATCTTACGACAATACCTTTATTAGACCAACCAAAATTCTGTGAAGGCGTATGAATTCTTCAAAACTTGTCAGCAGTCTAGATGATAAACAACAAAGTCAGGGGGAGTTGGATGATGATAAAACTGTAATATATAAACTTTATTTTATTTGTATGCCTCCTTTCCATGGTTAAAAACCATGCCCAAGGCAGCTTACAACAGTAAAATATTTGATTAATTACAAACATAACAAAAGTAGGCATAAACAATAAATAAAAAGCATCAAAAAGTACAAAACCAAATTGAATGATTTCCACATCAATCATGATAAGATCTAAAAATAAAAACACACAAAAAAAATATCAGTAGCAGCAGTGAAAAATCCTTAAACCTAACAGTCTGTCCAGCAGCCTCACCTTTTGTAGCTGGAGTCAGTCAGGCCAGGTGGGACAACAACAACATTTTATTATTTGTACCCTTCCTATCCGACTGGGTTGCCCCAGCCACTCTGAGCGGATTCCAGCATATATAAAAACATAGTAGAACATTAAACCATAAAAAGCTTCCCTGTACAGGGCTGCCTCCAGATGTTTCCTAAATGTCATATACCACAGGCTGTTTCAGGTGCTATATATGTTTCAGGTAATTTTATATGTCATTCTAGGCTGACATTGAAGTCAAGTTGCTTTGCCTCACAGTTGTAGCAAATTTTTCCCTCAGAGAATGAATTCCCATCTTCAGATAGTATAAGATCCTCTCCCTCCATGTTAGGATCTCACTATTGCACAGCTAAATTTGGTGTTTTCCATGTCAAACAAAATGTAGAGGTAGCTGTGTTGGCCCATAAGGCAGGTGCTTTCACTGTGTCCTTTGGGTGCTTACTTGAAACATTTTTATTTCAGCAAGCCTATGTAGACATGCAAATATTGATGTGCTTGATTCCCCTTGCTGTTCATTTTAATTATATTTAAATATTTATAAATGTTTTTAACTTTTTCATTGATGTTTTTATTATTTCTTGTCAACCCCAGAGGCTTTATTGCAATCAAGCAGCATATAAGTTTTGTTAAATAAAAATAATAAATGTGAAAAAAGAAACCAAATGCCACATTGGAGCAACATCTCTATTTGCCAACCGAAACATCACAAATTAGTGTGCAAGCTTTCAAATTCTCCAGAACTCTTCATCAGGTTAGCTAGTAAACAACGCAGAAGGGTGTGTATGTTTGTGTAAAGTTGGCTGCTGGTAGCGCCATCTGTGCTTGCATCTGGTATGAAATTATTCGGAGCTGTGTCCTCTCTGTACTTAAAAATACAAAAACCCAGAATTTTGCAAAAATCCAGAATTCTATACATTGTGCAGATTAGAACACATTTGTTATTTCCTATTTTATGCAGTGGTTTTTACTGTTTTCCTCAAATGAGTCAACTTCTCGGGTAGAGGCAAAGACCACACATTTTCAGGTATACCTTTGTGCAAGCAAATAACTTAAATAACTGGATTCTGCAACCAGTACCACATTCCGTGGCTTTTTCTGTGCTCATGCAAAATCATGGCTGGCACATAGCTCCTTCTCAACATTTTTGTTTAGAGTACTGCAGTAGTTGGCTATTTTTAAAGTGCACTGTGGTTTTCTTTTATACTCTCACTCCTATGCAGAGTGCTGGTATATTCTATTTCATCCATAGCTCCATATGGTGTTCTCTCTCTTTCTCTCTCTCTCTCTCTATATATATATTTGCACATTGGAATGGCTCTAGATAATTGGTTCCATCCAAGAATGTTTGAAGCTGTTCCACCACTTCTTTCTCAAGCACCTTGCCCCCAAAGGAGATATTGGCAGCTGGGGAATAGTGGTCCAACTTGAATGACTTGCTCCCTTGTATAAAAATAAGAAAGGCTCAGCAAAACTTTCACACGTTTCAGCCTGGGGGTCAAAAGAGTGCCTTGCCTCCCCTTTTTTTTCCTTCCCAGCATGCCAAGAGAAGGCGAGCCTAGAATGTGCTAAGAGGGCCTATGGTAAGGGGTGACTAGAGGTTTCTTTTATTCAGCTTATGGCGATAACTTCATTGCCATGTGAATTAACTTTGTCATTATATATCATCTATATATTTAAAATATAGTAATCCTTATTATGAGGGACGCGGGTGGTGCTGTGGGTTAAACCACAGAGCCTAGGACTTGCCGATCAGAAGGTCAGTGGTTCGAATCCCCGCGACGGGGTGAGCTCCCATTGCTCGGTCCCTGCTCCTGCCAACCTAGCAGTTCGAAAGCACGTCAAAGTGCAAGTAGATAAATAGGTACCGCTCCAGCGGGAAGGTAAACGGCGTTTCCGTGCGCTGCTCTGGTTCGCCAGAAGCGCATTGGTCATCCTGGCCACATGACCCGGAAGCTGTACGCCAGCTCCCTTCCCTCAGCCAGTAAAGCGAGATGAGTGCCACAACCCCAGAGTCGGTCACGACTGGACCTAATGGTCAGGGGTCCCTTTACCTTTAATCCTTATTATTTTGTGAAACTTTATCCCATATTTGAGTCACTCGCAGCTACTTTATTCAGGTTATGGCAATAACTTCATTGCCATGTGAATTAACTTTGTCACCACCGGTATATATCATCTATATATTTAAAATATCTTGAATTGGGCAATTGGTTCATATTAATAGATTGATTTCCCAGTCCTGTCTTCCATCAAAGAAGCTTCAAGAAACTCAGAGGGGCCCTTTTATCCTTACAACATCCTTGTGAGTTAGGCTAGGCTGACGGGTAGGGACTGGCCCAAGGTCACTCAGCAAACTTCATATAATAAAGGTGGTACTCATTCACAGCATAAAAATGAACTCTCCCCCGGTGAAAGAATACAGCGTTCCTCCGCTTTTAATCCAGTAAAAACTTGGGGAAGCATTGAATTAGTGGGCTTTTGTTTGTTTCCTCTTCTTACTTCCTTGTTAGGGCTTCTCTTGGCTTTGTGGGGCTTGGCTCGCTTTCTTGAGCTGTCCACAGCTGTCAGATCCCTAGAGGGGAAGCAAATGGATTTTCTAACACCTACAATGATTTTACACCGGTTGTTCACAGCACCTGAAAATGGAGGTTATTTACCCAGTGCTGAGCTTTGCTTAAAACCAAAGTCGGTGCCCAACGAAACACAGCCTGTGCATTGAGGCTGTGAAATCCCAGAAGTGCCAGTGTATCAAGGCACTGTGTTTGCCTTGAAATTATTTATGCCAATCGGCGGAGGATGAGCGCAAACAGTAAACTTGCTCTGCATGGGTAGCCCAACAGTTCGTCTCTGCTGCTGGTGCGACGATGAATAATTTATAAACACATTATTCCCCCACCCAAAAAAAAAAAATCGGTGGAGAGGGTCATTAGCATTTTAATGAGAACAATACATGCGTTGTACTAAATCCTTTGCCTTCTGTTTCTTCTTCTCTTTCCTTCTCTTCCTCCAGTAAAACAATTCTGCCGAGCGCTTTGGAAATAGCTGACGACACTGGATAATGTGCTGAGTGGCACTATGGGCAGGCGATACCCAGGGGCTCACTATCGTCAGAGCAATTCATGTATGTATGTGAATTTTCTCCCTACCTGTAGATTTGAAAGCAAAGCAAAACCTGGTAGCATCTCTTGGCTGACTTCCTGCTTTTCTGATTGCACTGCCCACCCGCTGTTGCTATAGCCTTAGTGAATTTTTTGGTGCCAAATTTTCCAAGTTTAAACGTACAAAGCGGGTAGATTTTATAATCTCTGCCAATGGGAGAGCAAAGTGCTTGCCGTGTACTAGTTGCCAATGTCACCGTTTGAATTTCTCAGGTAACTTTGATAAGACTGCACGGTTGGAATCAGGTGCACTAAATTTTCATGCCATGTTTTCTCTTGCATGCTGTGGCATACGTCAGTCTGTCCATACCCTTGCCTAAGCAGGTTTTGTTCCACAGCTTGGGAGAGGAAGGCATTTCCGTAGGCCCCGAGACCAGCAAAATGTCCACTATACCTCTAACATCAATGAGATAATAATAATAATAATTTGTTATTTATACCCCGCCCATCTGGCTGAGTTTCCCCAGCCACTCTGGGCGGCTCCCAATCAAGGGTTAAAAACAATACAGCATTAAATATTAAAAACTTCCCTAAACAGGGCTGCCTTCAGATGTCTTTTAAAGGTAGGATAGCTGCTTATTTCCTTCACATCAGAAGGGAAGGCGTTCCACAGGGTGGGCGCCACTACCGAGAAGGCCCTCTGTCTGGTTCCCTGTAGCCTCACTTCTCGCAATGAGGGAACCGCCAGAAGGCCCTCGGCGCTGGATCTCAGTGTCCGGGCTGAACGATGGGGGTGGAGACGCTCCTTCAGGTATACAGGACCGAGGCCGTTTAGGGCTTTAAAGGTCAGCACCAACACTTTGAATTGTGCTTGGAAACGTACTGGGAGCCAGTGCATATCTCTCAGGACCGGTGTTATGTGGTCCCGGCGGCCACTCCCAGTCACCAGTCTAGCTGCCGCATTCTGGATTAATTGCAGTTTCCGGATCACCTTCAAAGGTAGCCCCACGTAGATGATCATTTCTCATTAAGCATGAGAAGATCAAAGGCAGCATGAGAATTCTAAGGTTGCACACCCTGCCTCTCCCATGAATAGGGGGCAACCGAATTTGCCTTGCTGAGATTTTCTAAAATCCTGGAGCTGGCAATTCACACACACACACACACACACACACACACACACACACACACCATGCAGGCATACACACAAAGGAGTCCTGCTAGGTTTGAGGAGGTTCTGGGCCCTCTTTGTTACCCTGGCTGCTCTTTTTATCCCTCCACTACCCATGCTATCCTGCTGAATCATCATTATCAACATCACCTCCATATTCATCCAGACAGCCCTCTGGGCCAAATGGAGATGGCTGATGCTTCATCCGTGTGTCCATCCAACCTTCCACCTGTTAAAAAGCAACAAAAAGAGAAGGGGTATTGTGGTGGCTCACGTCCGCCCTGGTATGCCTATGCACGCTGGTGATGCTACAGCATTTGCTTCTTGCTGAACTTCACCTCCCCTTGCTATCATGTGCTGTTGCCTTTGGCATTCTTTGCCCCACCCCAGTCTCTGGGACTCCAGGATTAGGCCTTTAAGTCCGACTCTAACAGAGGACAGCTTTAGATCTTACAGAAGCAAAAGAGAGGCTCAAGCATTTCTGGCCACTTCTTTTTGTACTTGTCTGGAGCAAAAGCTCATGTATCTCCCACATAATGAGACCTGTAAGCTCCTGGCAGAGGTAACATTGCTTCTTCTCCTACATGATGCTGCACTGCTTTTCTGTGCTGTCCATGAGTTCTTGCTCTTGCTATATGGACAGATGAAAAAGCAGCAGAGACTTAGTGAGTTGCAAAATCAGGCTTGTTGAATGAACACATCTAAGATACACCCACATAACCCCTGTTCTCCATAAGTCGTGCCCCTGATCTAGCTGAGATATATTTTGTGTTTAGTTACCCCTTTCCAGTGTAAACTCGTTTCTTTCTTATTTCTTGTGTCTGTCTTGCTGAAAGGCAGTTCAGGTAATACCACTGCAGCTGACCTGGGTCTCGCGTCAAGGTCAGTTTTCCGTAAAAGGTTCAAAGGTCCCTTTAAAGTTTGCAGCCTGTCCCTTTCATCTCCTTGAAATGGCAGGTGACAAGTGGCTATCCCTGTGGCTACTTAACTGCCAGTGATAATCCTTGAGCCTTAAGGCTTGCTATATTCCAAGCTATGTCAAATAATCTTCTCAAGAGGCAGTACATGAAAAGTTCCTTGTGACTTCCCCCCTCCCCAAAAAGCCTCTCTTGTGTTAAGTCTTGGTAATTTTTGTTTATGCCCTAGGCTACTATTATAATGCCATCTACCTTTTCTTCCCTTTACTGTATAGTGTTCTTAGGATCATGGAATCATAGAGTCATAGAACTGTAGAGCTAGGAGGGACCACGAGAGTCGTTTAGTTGAGTCCGTTGCAATGCAGGAATCTCAACTAAAGCATACAGGACAGGTGGCCATTCAATTTCTGCTTAAAAACCCCCAAGGAAGGAAAATCCACTACCTTTCAAGGAAGTCTGTTCCACAGTCAAGCAGCTCTTATTTCAGAATTCACCTCTTCTGTATGTTCAGAATTTCCATTTTGTATTATTATATAGATGAAATCTAAATCCTTGCATGCAGGCAATTTAATTATTACTGTGATATGAATAGCGGGGGGAAGTAAAAGCAGATGCAGATAGGGAAACTTAGCAAAGTTTTTCTTTTTGCTGTAGCAAGGCTTCTTCTCCATTACATTTACACTGTTACAGTGATGCCAGTGTTGCTTCAGGTCTAGAAGAAGACTAGAGTTTGGATTTGAAATTCCGCTTTATCACTACCCTAAGGAGTCTCAAAGCAGCTGACAATCTCCTTTCCCTTCCTCCCCCACAACAAACACTCTGTGAGGTGAGTGAGGCTGAGAGACTTCAGAGAAGTGTGACTAACCCAAGGTCACCCAGCAGCTGCATGTGGAGGAGCAGGGAAGCGAACCTGGTTCACCAGATTACGAGACTACGGCTCTTAACCACTACACCACACTGACTCTCTCTAATAGTACAGCAGCAGTAAAAGAAAGTTGCTCTATGTTTGAAACCAGCTACTCTGAGTCTGCTACCTGTTTGCTGCTGCTGGGCAATTCTGGTTCAAGGTCAGTCTCCTTCGGACTTTGCTTACCACCCCGTGGTCAGATGCCACCACAATGGAAGTAGAAACAGCGGTGGAAGATGAACCAAACACTGGAACCTGCGGAAGGGGGTGTAAGAAAACTGAATGGCAGTAGCCAGAGGGCATTATGAGGAATGGAGGCATGCAGTGGTACTTTGTTCATGTCACAGTCGCAGGTTACCATGCAAAAAAGACGAAAAAAAGAATATCCGCTTCTGCTACTGGCACCCGGTTGTAAGATCCTCTCGGTGTCTTTTAAATCAGCCACCTGTGCAGAAAACCTAAATGCTCAAAAAAGAAATAAAACCTCAGCTTCATATGCTTTCCAGTGGAAGGGAAAGAGCTGAAATTTTTGAATTTTAGCTCATGTGTAGTAAGTAAGGTTGTTGGCATCAACCAGCAGTAATATATATTGGTTATACTTCACAAGCTGTAAACTTTCTTCTGTTCGGTGTGATAATGCCCTCTCATCATTTTATAGCTGGCTGCGGGATATGTCGCTTTCCAGGAGGGGAATTGGTGAAAAATATTCTGATGTACTGAGAACTTGAAGCTTGAGAGAGTTTTAAATAGAAGACCTAATAATTTCTCTTCTTCTTAGATGTCTGCTATGAGCAGGCTTTGTGCTCTCTATAATTTAGTCCAACTTCAGCAAATTCTGCATGCCAGGAAATCCACTTTGCTTGTGTGAAGATTTTTCTCCCTTCAATTTGTTTGTGAAGAACTGAGCTTAAAGGGCCACCAAGAATGCTTTACGTTTTCGTTTGCTTGGCAAATATAATTTATTTTAAGAATTAGCATTAGAGAGAGATGCTTTGCAACATAAAAGAGCAAGACCGAGAACGCTTCTGCTACAGAGAAGGCATCTAGCAGCCGAAAATTACGACTTATTCTCCACTAGCACAACGCAATATTTTGACACTGTTGTTGGAGTAAATTTTGCTTAAAATATGGAATGCAATTGGGAGTTAACTCTGGGAAATTCCACCTTTCTGAAATGTACGTGGAGATTTTTTTTCCCTTTTAAACATTGCTAGATTCTGCCCCCTGCTTCTGTATTTGCAATAATTAATTTTACTGAATAATTTGTCCAGCGCTGTGCTGCACTGGCTTTGTTTTGTGCCTTTCTTTGTTTTTAATTTCTTAAAATGATCCCTCTTTTCAGATTTCAAATAATAATCTATTTCCTGATCCATTGCTGAAGCCCAGTGATCCATGTCAGAAGTACATCCAGGTCAGATGCCCTTTCAGATATTTTAATACTGTACGCATAGAATTTCTTTCTCTCTTTCTGGGCTCACGGTCTTGCATTTACAATTTAAAAAATATATTCATTCTCTTTCTCTTTCCCTTTCCCTCACTCTTTCTTCTGGTGTTTTCTCTTCTTTAAAACAACACAACCAGTTTTTCAAAGCCAGTACAAGCACAGTACTTGCCAATTTCTTATCCTTTGTTTAAAAGAATTGGGAGCAGGTTGCGGGATTAGGCAGAGACTTCCCCTTCTCAGCGCTCGGCTGGCCCAACTGCAGTTAACTGTGCATCTGATGTAACAGTTAACTGTAGATGGAACTATGCATTTCACTCGACAAAAGCGTGTTTCCAAGCCCATATATGTCAAGGTAACTTGAGTACAAGGCCAGAATGGGCATTTATAGGGCGGCAACTGGTGGGCTGGAGTGGGAATGAAGGATCAGCAGGGCACCAGAAGAAGTGTTTCTGTATCCCCTTCTGCATCTTTCAACGCTTGGAGATTCTGTAATACTCCAGTGAAGTAGTCCTGCATTGTTGTGGTGTTAGTGGCTAGGACCCTGGTCCGAATCTCACCTCTGCCATGAACTCAATGGGTGCCCTTTTTCTTTTTCTTCTCCCTCTCCCTCTCCTCCCTCTCCTTCCTCCTCCAGCCTACAATCTTCCATGCTGAGATAATACTGTAGAGTTGTCATGTATAGGAGTGTCTTGAATGTTCCGCAGTGAGATATAAATATTCAGCATAACGGAGGATGAAGTGATATTTCAGTCGGTAGAGCACAACGCTCTTAATCTCAGGCTCATGGGCCTGAGCCCCACATTGGGCAAAAGATTCCTGCATTGCAGGGAGTTGACCTAGATGATCCTTGTGGTCTCTTCCAATTCTACAAGCTTTATAGGGCAGAATCAGTACATTAGATCAAGTTCCTGCTTATTCTCCACCCTCTTGATTTTTTTTCAAAAGATGAGACATTTGCTCCATCATCTGGTCTTGGCACTTAGTCAGAAAAGAGATTCTGGCCGAACATCAGGAAGAACATTCTGTCAGTAAGAGCTGTTTGACAATGGAACAGACTGCTACAAGAAGTCGTGGACTCTAACCTTCCTTGGAGGTTTTCAAGCAGAGGTTGGATGGTCATGTATGATTTAGTTGAGATTCCTGCATTGCACGGGGTTGGACTAGATGGCCCTCAGGGTCCTTTCCCACACTAAAGGTAAAGGGACCCCTGACTATTAGGTCCAGTCGTGACCGACTCCGGGGTTGCGACGCTCATCTCGTTTTATTGGCTGAGGGAGCCGGCGTACAGCTTCCGGGTCATGTGGCCAGCATGACTAAGCCGCTTCTGGTGAAACCAGAGCAGCGCACGGAAACGCCGTTTACCTTCCCGCAGGAGCGGTACCTATTTATCTACTTGCACTTTGACGTGCTTTCGGACTGCTAGGTGGGCAGGAGCAGGGACCGAGCAACTGGAGCTCACCCCATCGCGGGGATTCAAACCGCCAACCTTCTAATTGGCAAGCCCTAGGCTCTGTGGTTTAACCCACAGCGCCACCCGCGTCCCTTTCCCACACTACAATTGTACAATAAGTCTGCCTTCATCCAAAGGAAATGCTTCCTAGGCATGGCCAATTATAGTCTAGTTTATGGGTAGGCAAACTAAGGCCCGGAGGCCGGATCCGGCCCAATAGCCTTCTAAATCCGGCCCGCGGACAGTCCGGAAATCAGCATGTTTTTACTTGAGTAGAATGTGTCTTTTCATTTAAAATGCATCTCTGGGTTATTTGTGGGGCCTGTCTGGTGTTTTTACATGAGTAGAATGTGTGGTAATATTTAAAATGCATCTTTGAGTTATTTGTGGGGCATAGGAATTCGTTCATATTTTTTCCCCAAAATATAGTCCGGCTCCCCACAAGGTCTGAAGGACGGTGGACCAGCCCCCTGCTGAAAAAGTTAGCTGACCCCTGGTAGTTGTACCTATACTGTCCTTATTAACTTAATAACATTGATTTGTTCAATTGTTTTAGTTTTTCATTAGCAGTACTGAGAGAGTAAATAATGGCCTGTCTACCTCTCTCTAAAGTTCCTGTCAAGGCACTCGGAATTATTCTCCTTGAAGCACAAATTTATGTAGCATTTATTTTGAGGATGCTGTCAGGAGGTTCGCAAGATCACTGCCCCGGGAGCATAATTTGGATCAATAAGAATGTGCAGGAGTCAGGCACAATGTACACCTCAGGCATCTCTTTGACTTGCTAGGTTTTAAGCTTTGGTAAGAGAACCATCTTCCTGGTTTGATTCTTTGTGTTTCCATGTGGTCCACTCAGCTCTCCTTGCAGCTGAATCAGAAGTGAGCAAGGAAGATGAGAAATTCTGCTGTGAAAAAAAGCAGTGTCTCTAACCATCAGTTTTAGAATATGATTTGGGATATGCAGCACAGAAGATTCACTCCTCAGATAGGGTCGATTTTACGGAGTTCAGCCTCAGGTGATTTCTCCTTAACTCACCAAACTTTTTCATTTTTCTTCTCCTTCTCTACCTTTGTCTTTCAGGGGCACGTGGGGTTTTGTCAATTGCTTTGTTTTGTTAATAATGGATTAGAAAATCGGAAAGTGGACTACAGCACTGAGGTGAAAGCCCTTGACTGATACAGGGTCTTCCTGGCCATAAATCTTGATTATCTTGAACCCCTAGGCATTGTTACACAGAAATATAAGCTTCCATCTTTTTATTAAGCTGTGCAAGGTGGTAAGAAAATTAGCAGCCCTAACACTGGTGAAGTTAGGTGACATTAGACTCTGGACTTCATGGTCTTTGAGAGCGTGTGTGTGTCTTTAGATGGCAATACGTATCACTTCACATTTTTAAAAATATGGTAGGCAGCTGTCATTTGTTTGGGGGTCCTGAACTTCTCCCCCAAAGTCCTGCCTCGATGGCCCCACTATGTCCTGTAGCCTTCCAACGTGCTTTCCAATATTCTGCAGATGAAAATATGGACAGTGTGGTAGGATGTATGCAGACAGGCTAAAACCAACAACGTGGTGAAGGTGTACAGACAGGGCAGTTCTTAAATTGTCATTTGAGGTACTAATTCCACTGGCACAAATCCATTTCAGGCACTATGTACATTTTCAGGTCAACAGTAATGCCAGAAGGAAGAAGTCAATGTAGAAAAAGGTGTAAGAAGCTTTATAGGGCTGAATCGGTACATTAGATCAAGTGAAGTTCAATTGCGGCTACACAGTGGAACGTGGGGAGGGACATAGCTCTGTGGTAGATCACATACTTTGCATGCAGATTATCCTGAATTCAAGCCTTGGCATCTCTGGTACACCTGGGAAATACCGTATTTTTCGTCCCATAGGACGCTCCGTCCCATAGGACGCACCTAGTTTTTTGGGGGGGAAATAAAGGAAAAAAAATTTCCCCTTTATTTCCCCCCCAAAAAGCAGGTCGGAGAAACCGAACCAGGTCGAGGAACAGCGGAATGGCGGCGCTGCACCTCCCTGCTGTCCCCCGAGCTTGTGGGGCTGGCCGATGTCTGCCCAGCGCGAGGGGCGCTCTGCTTCAGGGCATCCCGCCCGCCGGGCGGCAGGCTGCTATCTGCAGCGTGGGGAGCCCTGCAGAGAACTCCTGCAGGGCTCCCCATGCTGCGGATGTATGCCCGGCGCGAGAGGCGCTCTGCTTCAGGGCACCATGCCCGCCGGGCGGCAGGCTGCTATCCGCAGCGTGGGGAGCCCTGCAGGGAACTCCTGCAGGGCTCCCCACACTGCAGATGTGTTCCCGAAGCGCCGGGCGCTCTGCTTTCAGGGCGCCCGACGCTCCAGGAAGCAGGCTGCTATCCGCAGCCTAGACATCCCTGCGGGACCTCCCACAGGGCTGCCTAGGCTGCAGATGTGTTCCCGAAGTGCCGGGCGCTCTGCTTTCAGGGTGCCCGATGCTCCTTAAGGAGGCTGCTATCCGCAGCCTAGACATCCCTGCGGGACCTCCCGCAGGGCTGCCTAGGCTGCGGATGTGTTCCCGAAGCACCGGGCGCTCTGCTTTCAGCGTGCCCGGCGCTCCGGGAAGCAGGCTACTATCCGCAGCCTAGACAGCCCTGCGGGAACTCCCGCAGGGCTGCCTAGGCTGCGGATGTGTTCCTGAAGCCTGGAGAGCTTCAGCCTGCATTCGCCCCATAGGACACACCCAGATTTCCCCTTCATTTTTGGAGGGGAAAAAGTGCGTCCTATAGGGCGAAAAATACCGTATTCCTGTCAGTCAGGAATGTAGCTATACAGATCAATGGTCAGACTCAGTAAAAGGCAGGTTCCTGTGTTCCTAAATGCCTGAAATTTAGTTTTTACAACATCCATGTATCAGTGCCTTCTAACATAATAAATCCAAAGGATGTGTTAAAGAATAGAAGCCTGGTATATTATACAGTGATTTCTTCGGTGCAGCAGGACATAATATTCTGTCACAATTTATTTGCTAAATAAGTTGTGTGTGTGTGTGTGTGTGTGTACTGATAAAGAGTGAGGAACAGAGAAATCAAAGTAGGGAGGAGGAGAATATAGACAGCATCCCCATTATTGGCTTTGACAACTGGAGTGTGTCTTGATGCTGAATTAGTGTTCCCGGTATCAAAGCTGTAATGAAAGAGAAAACAAAGGGGTAGACAGCTGAAGTGATTCTCCAAGGTTTTTCAAAGGAGAGGTCCATGAAACCAGAAACTTTATCAAGCAGATCAGACAGTCTAGCATTTTTCTTGCTCCCCACCCCTGCCCCCGCTTGTTTTCAACATTGCATAACCCTAAAATGAATGAGCCATCTGCTTCATGCAAATCTGTTTTGACAAACAGGAGAGCGTTAGCTATGATCTGCACTGACCAGCACCAGACTATTTATTCAGCTGGATGTGTTTGCCTGTCCCTGCCCCTGTTTTAATTAAACATTTCTATAATCACTTAGATAATATACTAATATTATAATAATTTATTATTTATACCCTGCCCATCTGGCTGGGTTTTCCCAGCCACTCTGGTTTGTTTTTTTCCAAAAAAAAATTGTTGATTTCCACAAAATTATAAACAAACAAATAAACAAACAAACATAAATCATAAACTTTATTTAAATTACACTTATTAACATTGTTAAGTGACTTCCTCGGTTCCCCTTGGTTGAATTTCAATGCATGTCCTTTTAACAGTTTTCCAAATCATAGTTCTTATAAATTTAACTTGAACATTGACATCCTTAAATCTTTTCATTTTGAAATTAAACATATTACTTCATCACTTAACTTATATAAAATCCTAAGCCAATCAAGTATCTGCAAGCTGTTTCCAATTAGTTTACCTTAACATATTTAACTAAATAATCATTAAATTTTGTCCATTCTTCCTTGTATTCCTCCTCCTTCTGGTCGCGGACTCTTCCAGTTAGGTCAGCTAGTTCCGAAAACTCCATCATCTTCATCTGCCATTCTTCCACTGTAGGTAGTTCTTGCGTTTTCCACTTTTTAGCTATTAAAATTCTCGCAGCAGTTGTGGCATACAAAAATAATTTAACATCTTCCCAGCCACTCTGGGCGGCTTCCAACCGAATATTAAAAACAATGCAGCATCAGACATTAAAAACTTCCCTACATAGGTATCTCTTTTCTTATTCAGCAAACAGAAGCCCAAGAACCAGAACCGCTCCATATGTCTGCATGGCACCCCAGGTTTATTAGTGTTTTGCCATGACAAGCAAAGTATGAAAGAAGAGCATGCGTCTCAAAATACTTGGGGATATGTTGTAAACACCTACTGGAGATAGCTAGGATTGGTTCTGAATTCCTGGCACGTGGCCATTATGTGATAGAGATTCACATTTCCCATTCACGCTTCCTAAAGCCACTGAAGTCTCACACAGAATTTAGCCCTGTGTGTTTGCTGTAGGAAACTCCAGCGAAAACAATGGTGTATCTGCAGTGCCATGTGAAAAACAATTATACCCCATTTTGTTCTTTAGCGATCCCGAAATTCCACTGAAGCTCCTATCCTATTGACCAAGTCAGTGGCAGCCTTGATTTTTGTACCTTAACTGAAAAGTCAAAATAGCACCCAGAGAGTGTTAAGAGGACGAATATGAAGACGTTTGGTCATATTTTTTTTCTGATGACTGATGCTCAGAAGTTGTCAATTTAGCGTATATCACTTCTTCCATTTCATGTTCCTGAAACACCACAACTCACTTTCTTCTCCTTCCCTTCTTAGTATCTCCCCCACCCCATGTTATAAATGTTACTCCTATTTTTATAGAGTTACCACCTCTTTTTCCTTATTTGTGATGAATGGGGAGGGGGGGGGCACAACTGTTAACTTTAAAAAGTGATAGGGACCCAAGTGAGGAAAAACAGTCCCCTTCCGTATGCAATCTGCTGGCCAAAGCATTACCACTCAGTGGTGGTGGTTTATGTGCCTTTAAAGGGAAATTAGGCAAATCTGTGGAGGATGGGTCTGTTAACAGCTCTTGAACCATGAATGTTATATATGCAGCCTTCCACAGTCCTGGAAGTTATACTTCTGAATGTCTGGGGATAAACAATGAGAGAAGACACTTCTTTTCATGCCATGTTTGTAGGTTTCTCTGGTTGTCCACTCTTGGAAGGAGGGTTCTAGATAGGCCCTCAGTATGATTGAGCAAAGCTTTCCCCTTAAATATAATGATAAAGGAAAAGTTATGAGGGCCTACCAAGAACCCTCTTTCTATTCTGCCCTTCATCAGAGGATCACAGGGTGGTTTACAATATAAAAACACAAAAATACATACCATAGCGACAGGCAAAATCAATACCCGTTCTCCCCAATTTAAAAGGCCACATATTGTTCTTAAATACACCTTACCCAGGGCAGTGCCTTGTCAGTCTCCACCAATGCACTCTTATTTTAGTATTGTTACACTGCAAAACTGGGTGGAAAAGCAGAAATCAGAAAGGCTACAGTGAGATTTTGCCATGTTCTTCCCCTACGCAGAATACATGAACCAGGGGAGGGAAACTTCTGGGCCTCCAGATGTGGTGGGCCAAGAATCCAGCTCCCATCAGTCCCAACCAGCATGGCCAATGGTCAAGGATGAAGAGAGCTGTTGTCCAAACAACATCTGGAGCCACAAGTTTCCCACCCCTGGCATAAACCTTACAATTTCCCTGCTCATTTGTATGAACCTTTGGGGAGATTGGCATACCTGGTTGCGCCTAGTGACCATGAAGGAGAGCTGTATTGAATGAGCGCACTAAAACCCTTACCCCTCCTCCAGTTATCTGCGACCTGCCATTAAATTCAAGACATTGCTGCTTATTTCATGGGTGGATATGCATGCAGGCTTTTCAATCCTGTTTCCAAGCACACTTAACACCAGGTGATTATTATGCTTAAGGATACCTCATGAGTGTTTGTTTCTGCTACTTCCCCAGTTGACTCCGGTGTGGAAACCTTGGCAGGGTATATGGCAAGCAACAGCGCGACTGACATTGTGAATCGGAACGGTCCTGCCACTCCGCCCAACACGCTCCACCTGCGCTCCTCTCACAACGAGCTGCTGAATGCCGAAATCAAGCACACAGAAGTCAAGAACAGCACCCCTCCAAAATGCAGGAAAAAATACGCACTGACTAACATCCAGACAGCCATGGGCCTTTCTGATCCTGCTGCGCAGCCCCTGCTGGGCAACAATTCTTCCAACATAAAGCTGGTGAAGAATGGGGAGAACCAGCTTAGGAAAGCAGCGGAGCAGGGGCAGCAGGATCCTAACAAGAACCTGACCGCTCCTACGACGACCGCAGGCATCAACATAACTTCTGAGAAGTTGGAGGGGAAAGAGCCAAACCAGGAGGATTCCTCAGGCAGCGAAATACTACCCACACAACGCCGGAGAACCAAGAGCTTCCTAAATTACTATGCAGACCTTGAGACATCGGCAAGGGACGTTGAGCAGAATTTGGGGAACAGCCAAGTGGCAGGGGAGGAAAAACTGTCCTCGCAGTGCAATAGCCAGGCATCCACAGTGATTGTTAACGGGGACGCCTTGCTTCGGAAACAAAACAAGCCAGCGAGTCCGGAAGATGGACAGGTAGCGACCGTATCGTCGAGCCCGGAAACGAAAAAGGATCATCCTAAAACTGGTGCCAAAACAGACTGTGCGCTACATAGGATTCAGAACCTGGCTCCGAGCGACGAAGACTCTAGTTGGACAACGCTGTCTCAGGATAGTGCATCTCCCAGTTCCCCAGATGAAACAGGTACAGATGCTTCTTTTGTATGTCGTGGGTGTGTGGGAAAGCAAAATGGTATGCGCTTGAGTAAATCCTTGCAAAGAGTGAAGTTTAGGCCAGTATATCAGTTGGCTTCAAGGAATGCAGCTGAGATTGCAATTTTTGCCGAGCTTAAGTTTTTATCTTTATAGCGGGACTTTCTACCCTTTAGCGATGCAATAACTCACCTTAAGAAAAGTTTAATTCTTTTGGTCATATAAACGGCTGTGATAAAACTAAAGAAAGTTCAGCTAGCCTGTTAATAACGATCAAATGACAGTGTTACTGATTCTGTCCAGTTGCTACACAAAGTTGTTGTTTTAAAACTCAGAGCTTTTTTCCCTGGTACTTTCTGCTTTGCATTTAAATGTAAATTGCGGCAGCTCAATCCTAATCACATTCAAAATGTGCCTTTGAGTTCTGTGGGACTTTGCTTCCTGATAAGTATTTTTAGGGTGGAGCTTTGAACTGTTACGGAATTGAGAATCAATAATCTTCAATAGGCAAAGCGGTGCTGCAGTAATACATAGCATTGCATCCGATTCTGGCTTTCTGCTAATGGAAACACTTCCACAAGACGGGATATCTGATATTTCTAAAGTCCTCCTATACAGACTTCTATCTCCTGAGGATTGTGGGATCCTCTGGGACAGAATGGGATATGGCATAAAGGGCCTTCTGCAGTTGATTGGGGTACAGGATTGTTTAGAATCCGCTAGTCTATTTATACATTTTAAAGTCACACTGTTAGCTTTCCCGTCTATATCATGTGAAGATAGTGAATTACAGACAATAGAAAGTGGACAGGCTCCCCCCCCCCAAGCGTTTACTTGTCAAACCTGTGAGTGTTTGTAGTGATGGAACCACACAAATAGGTATCGTGGGGACAAGTGATACTTTCAGTTTTATGGTTTGTTTGTAACCCATGTGATGGCACATCCACACAGCACGCTGTTGGCGTGAAAAGCCTCTCCAACATGATGGTGGCAATTTTGGCTATGCCAACATGCTCCCATTTCCCCGCATAACATTGAGTTATGTTGGTGTGATTCAAATGACAACAGCTGCATTTGGGGGAACAGGGTCTCAACAGCTTGGTGTATGATAATGCTCCTGCGTAGTTATGTTTCAAACGTTGCCCATCTCACTGATTTGGCCCTTGGCGTTTGTTCTGCATAGGTGAGGTATAAGCAGCCGCAGGATTGACTCCAAGCCCAGAGGGCGATCTAGCGAAAGCCTTCCCTTCTTGGGTTGTTTTCTCCTTGTTCCATCTTTTTGTCTCCTCTCCATACCCCATATCTTAGTGTTGCTGCCTGCTATTAACCTGGTTATTTATCAGGTCTTGCCCAAAGCACCCACTGCTGCTACTCATGCCCTGCTTCTCCCTTTCTTCCCTCTCCACTTACTCTTCCAAACCTTTTGCATCCCTTCTCTTAAATCCTCTGCTGCGCCTCTATATCCCAGAGGTGCTGGGCTCTGGCCCCAGCCCAAGTATCTGTTGCTAAGGAAAAAGAGAAGAAAGAGAAGGCAATCATAATTCAGACCACACTTTTAAAAACATGGTTTTCAGGTTTCCCCAAAGCTATGAAACAAGACATTGAAATATGAGTGAATTTGGCCTGATAAATCTGTGTTTCAGCATTTTTTTTAAAGCAGCATAGAATTCCTGCCAAAATTGTCTACTTGATATATGCTCCTAAGTGGATACTTAAATCTGTAAAAAGAAGGGAAGGGGCTGCCATTCCTCCCAGTGGAATGGAATCCAGCAGCTGCTAGACTATCTAGCAAATTTAGAGTTCGTCAGTGTGTTTAAAACTGTGCTTCTGCATAATGTTGCATTAATGCGCAAGCGATCTAATTCCAATGGCTATATGCAAAGAGGATGCCCAATCCTGGGGCAAACCTATAGCCTTATTTCCTTTCCTGAATAGCAATGTTAGGCCCGTAAAAGATAAAGCTATGACAGTACATCAGGTAAGTAGCCTCAAAATTGACTCACATGTGAGCGAAACTGGAATTACAAGTGTCATTCCTCGTGAGATAGAGTGCTGATTGGGATTGCCTTGTTTTTGCAACCCTCTGACTTACCCCAAATAGATTTCCACCCCACCCCACCCATGAACTCCAACTGAAATATGTCACAAAATATATATTTCAGATGAAATAATGAAGTGTGGGGACAAGAAGCATGAAGCCCCTGTGTGTTCTGTTCTCCTTGCACCTGTGTCCTTGCAGAAGGCATTGTAGGAAACTGAACCGTTGACAGAGGCATTATGAGATGATAAATTGATCGCTTGACAGGTTTGCCCCTATTGATGCTGAGAACAAAGCATCCTTGGAACAAGTGCTGTGATGCAGACATCTGTATTGTCTGGTGGTTGTGTTTATTGTGTTTATTTGTTTAATTTAGTTGTTCAGTTTATATCCTGCCCTTCATCAGTTCCGTTGATTGCAGAACTGGTTACGTCTTAGCACACATTTTATACAATAAAATGTAAATAACTGCTATCCTCTAGCATACAGCAAATGCCAATAGAATGGTCACATGCACACACCGTATATTTATAAAGTACTATTATGCCACTTCAACAATCTCAGAGGTTTCTGGGAACTGTAGTTTGTTAAGGGGGCTGGGAATGGTAGCTGAGCATCCTTAAAAGCTACAGTTCCCAGGATTCTCCATGACTGGCACAAGAGTGGTTTAAATGTATCATGTGGATAAGATTACAGCAGCTCTTTAGCAGCAGCCTGCAGATAATTCACTCATCCCCCTGCCAAAAGCCTGGGTGAAAAGATTAATGAATAGCAAAAAACCAAATAATGGCAAATGTGGTCATAAACAGGAATTGGTCCCAAGCTTTAGTATAACTAATAAATATGAGGTCAACAGATTAAAAGGCCCCAGGTGGTAGGTACAAAGAAAAGGAAAGAGAACAAAGAAATGATGCAACAGTCGCATCTTTAAAAGTCAGGTGACACTGCAGAATAGTTTATCTGAGGTGGCATATGTCAAAGCATTACCTGAGCACCTTTCAATGTTCCCTAGAATATCCTGAGCTCCCTTCCTCACCCTTTTCACTTTACTAGTATCTTCCTTGACTTTTGACCTGATGAGAATTCCTGGATGCCAAAATCCAAACTGGGGACAAGTACTGTGTCAAAATTTGCAGCAAAGTAAAGCATGGAAATATAAGCTTTTAGACCTTTAAAAGAGGCCCTTCTAAGTGAGTTCCAAAATGTCCCCTTAAAATGTGGCTCTCCAAAATTTCCCTCTTCCCCAGCGTAGGAGAAGACCACACCTTTGGTACGTTAAAAATGGCTTACTTACAAACTGTTCAATGGCCAGATTCATATGCTTCAGAAAAGGTTTTACGGGCAGTGGAACTGAGCTTGGTGGTGAAAGTTCCTAAATGATTGGTTTAGGAACTTGAGTGACCGGTGAGAGCCATGCGGTTTGAGCTGGAGCAACTAGCTCAAACCTCGTCACATGCTGAGCTTCTCAGGTAGCCTGGGAAATACAAAGGCTTGATGATCTAGTTCCTCCCAAGGTGAGGGGAAGTAAGGTAAAGGCAAAGGACCCCTGGATAGTTAAGTCCAGTCAAAGGCGACTATGGAGTTGCAGCGCTCATCTCGCTTCAGGCTGAGGGAGCCGGTGTTTGTCCACATACAGCTTTCCGGGTCATGATACCAGCATGACTAAACCGCTTCTGGAGCAACGGAGCACCGTGATGGAAACCAGAGTGCACGGAAACGCCGTTCACCTTCCCGCCACAGTACCTATTTATCTACAGTGGTTCCTTGGTTTACAACCATAATCCATTCTGGAGGTCCAGTTGTAAACCAAAACAGGTTGTAACCCAAGGCGTGCTTTTGCCAATGGGGCCTCCCCCAAAAATGGGTTGTAATCCCAAAAAGGGGGGGTTGTAATCCAAAACGGTTGTAATCCAAAGCTGTTGCAAACCAAGGTACCACTGTACTTGCATATCATCCAGTTTTCTTAATATTTTGTACACCTTGGTCACAATTTCTGTTGGACTGAATGTAGATGGAACAAGGCAATGAAATCCTTGTGTTCCCTTGATAACTTTCATTCTTTCAAAGTGTCATTTTAGGAAGAACTTTCTTCTTTTTCTGTATTCCTCATTTGTTGAAAATAAGAACTGGATAGAAGGGATGTTATCTTGGCACCAAGTTAACAGTTCTAGCAGTGTAATAATTTTGTTTGATACGTAATTTTGTTGTAATGTTCATGAAATGAAGTACTAGCAAGAATTCTTTCAAAGTGTTAATTCTATCATGCAAGCTATCACTCCGCTTTGGAACACATTTTTAAAAGAAAAGCCTGACTAGCTTTTCAGACACCTTTTAATTGAATAACTTTCCAAAGAAATGTCTGAAGTAACGGATATTATAGTTAAGTCTTTTTCATTCCATTCCATTTTACTCCAAGAAGACCCATTTATCCTAAATAGAACCCAGTAAAGCAGACATGTATGTACAAAATATTTTTATATGATCCCATTGAGATCCCAAGATGAAATTTAGCAGGTAGCTCTTAGAAATATTAAATAAACAATGCATTTTTTGAAAAATTTAAATAATTTTTTTTAAAAAAAATTGATTTTGTAACTTAGATATTAAAGCCCATGAAGTTCTGAAGAGATTGGTGTTTTTAGTTTTGACATATCTCAGTTCTGGCCTGAGCTATTAAGGTTTTTGTGTAGTATGGTACAGCCAAAATTGTCATTTAATTTTTTTTCAAACCCTCATAACTCACAAACAGAATGAGATAAATAATTAAAATTTTAGATTTAAACTTAGTTTTTTTTTAAATGAATATTTATTAAATTTTCCAATTTTATATAAAGACAAAAAGAAAAAGAAAAAGAAAAATATTAAAAACAATTCAGTTTCAATAACAGTTTTTCAGTCCCATGTTTCTTTGACTTCCTCATACCTCCCCTTCTTGTTCTCTAGTTCAATTTGTTAATTCAGCAAATCCTAATCTCTTAACATTCCTTTTAAAATATCACCTTATTTTCCACTCAACTTTTTTTTTTTTAATTTAGTAACAAAAACCATTATAATCCCCATTATCTTTATCATAACAGCTGGAGACCACCAAAGTTCAAACCAACATCTTTTCAAAGTTCATTAATTTTATAATATTTCTGTAGATATTCCTTAAATTTCTTCCAATCTTCTTCTGCTGACTTTTCTCCCTGGTCGCGGATTCTGCCGGTCATTTCTGCCAGTCCCATACAGTCAATCAACTTCATCTGCCATTCTTCCAGAGTGGGTAAATCTTGAGTCTTCCAGTGCTTTGCTATAAGTATTCTTGCTGCCGTTGTAGCATACATAAAAAAGATTCTGTCCTTCTTTGGCACCAAATGGCCGACTATACCCAAGATAGATTTAAACTTAGTTTTGATCATTCAGCAAGTGTACAAAATATTAAGAAAATTGGATGACATGAGGTAAATAAGTTGGATCACTTGGTATGAAGTGATCCTGGTGTGCTTTTGAAGCTGGGACAAACAACGGGAGTTCACCCCGTTGCACAGTTTCAAACCTCCAACCTCCAACCTTCCTATATCGGCAAGCCCAAGAGGCTCAGTGGTTTAGACCACAACGCCACCCTCGTCTCTGAGAGGAAGTAGACTTAGCTAAGCCTGGCAGGACAGTTTACTCTATGGCATTAACTCCTTCGTGTGTTATTTAGACTTAACCATGTTGGTTATTTGAGACTGGTTTTCCTAAAGTTTTGTCTTGCTTGAAGCTATTGCTAATCTAGTCTGATGGATTATATTAGTAATATTAATATTAATAAATTGCTTTATTGTTAACTGTTCACCCCAGGGTGAACAATCTTTCAAAACAGAACATTAAAATCCAAAATTAAAATCACAGGAATAAGTTGGCTCCCTAAATACATGCTTCTTAAGTGTCAAAGGTCAGGGTCTTAGGACTTTGCAGTCAGGAGTGTAATGCCCCTCTTGCGGCCATTGTCTTAGCTGTTTTAATATCATAGAGAGGTTGATGTGACAGGGGTGTCAGCCCATAGCAAGGGGGCCTGAGTATTAAAGGACAGTGATATGGGCTGGGTCAGGGCTTTTGGAGCCTTGTAAAAGTTTCCACATTAGTGGAATCCATCCCATGACTCCATCTCAGGACTCCGTCTAATTAGTTTTAGAAGGTCTAGAATTCTGTACTAAAATCAGTTGGACATGAACGTCCTGGAGGCACTATAGACTAGAGCGTCAATCAGTGTTACTGAACATATGTATTTCAGTGAGACTGACATTTCTGAAACCCTTAACGGGATTTCAGCCTTGAAATGTAGTGTTGTTTTGAGAAAAATTGGGGCAGCGATGGGGATAGTGGGCAAAATGCTCAGCCTATAGATTTAAGATATTCTGTGTAACAACATTTTTATCATTCCATTAATTTGGGGAAACAGGAAAAATATGCCTCATTTCAGTATACGAGCAAAGATACCCAGAGTTTCAAAAAAAACAACAGCAGAAATTTCCCATTCAGTTTTAAATTGGATTTTACTACTATTCCACAGAGATAGCTTTTTTTTTTTTTTTAAGCCATTTCCCTGGTCATTTTGGCTGACACGATTCTTGGCTTTGCTTAAATTATTGATTACAGCAGGGGGGAGGGACTTCCTGATGAGAGCAGCACTCTCCCTAATAGAAGCCTCTCACTAAATCAATTTCTACCATTGCTGCAATGCACCTTCGGGGAGTTGAAGGTTAGGAGCTTCAAGAAGAATTTATTTTTTGCCTTCAAGGAGTGGATCTTTGCAATAAATTTTACTGAACTCTTCCTTTTTTTGTGTGTGGCTTTCATGTTTGTAAAAGCAGCCAGGAACAAGACATTTTAATGAATTTTTGGAGTTGGAAGGAGGGTTCTGGCATCCGTGCACAGATGAGCTGATTAAATCGCGATGTGATTGATGCCTGTAGGCTGTGGGGTCTTGAAAGCTTGTCACTTTGAGCAAAATCAGTCAAGAAATACTTGAGCGTCTGGCAATCTGGCAATCGGTTCAGTATTGTGTGCATCCACCGCTATAATTCCTTTACAGCTGTCTTGGTTTCTGCCGTCTTGGGGAAGGTAGTCATTTATATGGGCAACATGTGGTATTGCCACTCTGAAATCTACAGGCTGCCAGGTGGCCTTCCTTTCACCCACCCCAAACTTCATTCCTTGTTAGACTAATTAAATAAATGTCGCCTACGTAGCGGTAGGTCCCCCAGCCCAGCCCCATTCAGCTGGCAGACAGATCTGGAGGCTTTGCAAAGAGGCGAGCACGAGCGAACATGAAGCTGTCAGAACATGTGCAGAACAAACTTAAAGGATGCTGGTGGCAGATCAGCTAAGGCTGAACTGCAGAGGAGGAGGAGCGAGCAAATGTGAGTAGCGAGAAATCATATATGTTACTTTTTCCCAGCTTGTCTTTGCAAGCTGACTATTTCTGTATACAGATGTTTAGCAGCTGTTGTGATTGGGGAACGTGGGGGTACTTTTAAGTCTTGTTTGCATGTTGCAGAGAAAACTTATCTGCTAGGGCTGGAGTAATCATCACAGTATGAACTTTGTGTTCTGCTGTTAGCACCTCTGTGTTAGCTCTGGCAAATCGAGTGGTTAAGTTCGAAAGCTGTGATCTGCAGAGCTTGAACATTTTCACACTGGTTCTGGATTCCAGATTCCCTTGGACTCCTCGTCTCCTGGTTTTCCTTGACATGCCCCTAATCTCTTCCCTGTGTCTACTTTGCTTTAAACACAATCTTGGTCTTCTCTAATCAAGTTCTTCAACTTCAGGGTAAAGCAACTTTTTTCTATAATGGAAGGTTGGTTTTGAACTAATACTCATTTGTTTGGCAGTGTCTGATTGGTTTCTGGCAGATAAATTTGGCAGTTAACGGGGAATCCTTTTCCAGCTCATTTTTAGAGGGGTCACTATTGTTTCACACTGTGGGTTAATCACCAGGACAGTTAAATAAATCAAAGTTAGAAGTCATTGTTAATTCAGTGAACAGAAACTGATTTATAAATCAGTTACATATTTTTATTCAGCTAGAATATAAATATTTTTTTAAAGATATTTTGCAAAGCTTAGTGAGTTCACCTGGCTCACATGGTTTGTGTGATATTCAGAAAAAAGTCAACAATATACTGTTAACATGTGGAAGGTACAATACAACATTATTTACTATCAATTTGAGAATATCTCCTTATTCAGGGTTGACCAGTTGGTATAATTGCATTCATTGTGCATTAGCATAGGAATCTGGTGCCTGCAACTTAAAGCTTCGGGCTGTCTCATGTATTGTCATTCTACAGACAACTGATGAAGAGCATTGTCTTGCTTAATTGAATTCCAAAGCAATCAACTTTTTTTGTGGGGGTGGTGGAGAGAAATGGGAGGCTTCTTTTTAAAAAGAACCAAGATTTTGCTGCTAGAATACATAGATTTTTAATGACAATATCCAGAGATGTTTTTACATTACAATATTAGCCACAGTAGTTGTAAGGTTTATACAGCCAGCCAATGAATAGGAAAGGATAATCATCTACTGCAGCTTTCCCAAACCTGGTACCTTACAGATGTTTTGGATTGCAACTATCATTAGCCCCAGCCTGGCCCAAAGGTCAGGCACAATGGGAACCCTTCCCTTTTGTGCATAACGAGGGCTCACAATCCTAATAAAGCCCCAATCTGAGATGGTGGAATTATTGGTTAGAATAATAGGATTGTAGAGTTGGAAGGGATCACAAGGGTCATCTAGTCCAGCCCTCTAAAATGCAGGAATGTCAACCGATCATGGACCGAATGGGTTCATTTGAGCAATGTGTCACTGTGACCATTTTACATTAAGTAGATAATTCCGTAAGTATTGCACACCACTGATGACATTATAAATACTGAAATGTAAGTATCACAAAGGCAGTCTACTGCTTGTGCATCTGTTCTCGGAATACAATATTTGTTGTGAAATTGTGATATAAAGTGTCAGGTAAGATATTGTACCTTGTTTATGGGCAGATGGGACAGAGAGGCATTATTGGGTCAGGACCTGCAGTTTTGGCAAATGAGTTGGCTGATTATGCATGCATGCCAGTTAATAAAGCACTCGGATATTCAGTGGTTCAGAACAGGCAGTTTTGTCACCAAGACGGAGGGAGTGCAGTTTTGGAATTTCTAAATTTTCAGTTAAAAAGTCAGCAGACTTTGTAATGTAGAGCAGGACTCTGCCGAGGCAGCAAAACACCAACCTAAAATAATAAATTCTTTTTAAAATGGGAATATTCAAATGCTTTATCAGTGGTAACTAAGCTTGATGTTGAATTTTGAGTGAATCATAGGAGAGAAGCGACAGGAGGGCAACTTCTCTAATGTCTCTGCACATTACTGTAAATGGACTGTCCGAGCAGTCCGGTTTTTTATTCATCCATCAGCCAGATTACATCTTGGCACCACTTTTGTTTGCCCAGCAACAGCAGGCTTTAATTAGCGGGATGGATCGGATAAGTTAAAAAACAACCAAAAACCTTTTTGCAAAAATCTACGGTTTTATCAACAATGCAGCAATTGCTCTGTTGTGCACTTTCACTTTATAAAACTTTTGCTTCTTCATATTTGGTTTTATAATGATATACTGCTTCCCCATTACCTTTCCTTCCTTCCCCATTACTTATTTGGTTACAAAGCCAGGCTTCATTTGGAGCATGGCGAATTGCCATTTGATGGCTGCATAATATTTGCTTGGCTGGCTGGGAGCTGATGTTCCCTACGATTTCCTGAAGCACATACCTAGGTTAGATTGCCTGGTAGATATCTAGCCTGCAAGCACCATGGTGGCTAAAATTGTTTTTAGAACAGTTTTCAAATAATTAATTGCACCCTACCTTGAACAGCAAATTCAGAGCCTCCCTTTTAGATTTTGATGCATTTGTTTCTATAAATTAAAACTAGCCTCAAAATTGCCTTGATAGCATGCTGAATTAGTTTTGTTGTTGTTTAGTCGTGTCCGACTCTTCGTGACCCCGTGGACCAGAGCACGCCAGGCACTTCTGTCTTCCACTGCCTCCCGCAGTTTGGTCAGGCTCATGTTTGTAGCTTCAAGAACACTGTCCAACCATCTCATCCTCTGTCGTCCCCTTCTCTTTGTGCCCTCAATCTTTCCCAGCATCGGGGTCTTTTCCAGGGAGTCTTCTCTTCTCATGAGGTGGCCAAAGTACTGGAGCCTCAGCTTCAGGATCTGTCCTTCCAGTGAGCACTCAGGGCTGATTTCCTTAAGAATGGATAGGTTTGATCTTCTTGCAGCCCATGGGAATTAGTTAGCTGAATTAGTTGGCTTCCAGGAAAAAGCATGCGAACTGCCACAGGGCTCTGTCACCCAGCACAGTGCCCAGTTAAGTGGTAGTTGTAAGAAACAACTTGTCTTGGTAAGTAGTTATTCCTTTCCTCCCCAATTTGCCTTTTATAACACCTATAAAGACATGCTTCGAGGCCAGTTTCCCCAACTGGCTGATCCCAAATCTGCAAAGGACAACAAGCTCCAAGCTTCTAGGCTTGATTAATGGCGCAAGCCTAACCATGTCTACTCCAAAGGAAGTCCGGTTGAATTTACTCCCAGGTAAATGGGGTTAGGATTGCAGCCTAGGGGTTCCAAAGAAAAAGCCTATTTTGGGATCATCATTTTGGAAAAGAGGGGCCTTTCCCCATTAAGGTGTGGGTCAGAATTCATACAGCCTAGTGAATTGCTTTCCATTAAGGTACTGATCCCCAGATGTTAATACAGTATGTGGATGCTGATTTTTAGCCTAGTAATTTTCTAAAATCATAAGTGCAGCTGATTAAAACTTCCACAAATGGGAAGACCAGACTGAAGAGTTTGGACTAAATACCACAATGGGTGGTATTCAACAAAGCTTAACCTCTTGAAAGTAATGAATCTAAGTTAGTTGTGTTCTTTAATTTCATTGGATCTACTCTGAATAAAACTTAATTGCATACCACCTACAATTTATTTTGTGGATTCATTTCTCAGTTGCATCAATGCTTTTATTTCTTGATTTGTTGTTTAGTCTCTTAGTCGTGTCCGACTCTTCGTGACCCCATGAACCAAAGCACGCCAGGCACTCCTGTCTTCCACTGCCTCCCGCAGTTTGGTCAAACTCATGTTGGTAGCTTCGAGAACATTTCTTGATATTTACTAATAAAGCTACCTTTTTAATTTAAATACTTTAAAGTCCTGTTTTTGTGAAAGCATGATAAAAACCCCATATGGCCAGATGCTCAAGTATCGCTGTGTGGACATTGTATGCCAAGTAGCAGTTTGAAAGCATACCAGTGCGAGTAGATAAATAGGTACCGTAGCGGTGGGAAGGTAAATAGCATTTATGTGCACTCTGGCACTCTGTGTGCCAGGCATGGTTTAGCCATGCTGGTCACATGACCTGGAAATGCTGTCTGTGGACAAAGGCCGGCTCCCTCAGCCTGAAAGCAGAGATGAGCGCCACACCCCATAATTGCCCTTGACTGGACTTAACCTTCCAGAGGTCCTTTACCTTTACCTACCTGTTTTGGGATGACCATTCACTCAGCAAGGCAGCCGGGGGGGGGGGGGCGGGATACACCCAAACTCTAAAGTAGAGCTTTTGTACACTCTCTCTTCCCAAGGCCAGTTCCTTCCTACCTCTGAGTAGGAAACAGTAGTATGCTTTTTCCTCTGATAAATCCCAGAGGAGATTTTTTTCAGAGCTTGCAGAGCCCTGTGCAAAAGAGTGGTCAGAATCACTCTCGCAAACAAGTTCCTAACACCCTTAATTTTTGTAAAGAAAACATGGGTTTGATCCAACCAATATTCATCACTTTTAGGAACACAGGAAGTTGTCACAGCTCCAGTTCAGTATTGCTTATACCAGGGGAACCTCTCTACCTGGCATTTGGGACTCTCCCCAGGACACCCCTGATCTCCCCTGCTCAATGCAACCTCAAGTGCTTTTCCTTCTGAACGTGTCCTTGAACTGTGAAAATGTTTGTTGCATGCCTGGGTTAGGTGTGTGTGTGTGTGTGTGTGTGTGTGTGTGTGTGTGTGTGTAAACCTATGGCTTTTGCATGGCTAGAATGTCACCTACTGTATAAAAAGGTAAGAACTGCATCTGTTGCTCTGGCCCTGTCCATCACTTTCATGCGGCCCTCGAAAGGTAACGTATGATAGAATATGGCCCTCAGACTGGAAGAGGTTCCCTTCCCCTGATCTATACTGACTCAGAATGATACAGGTTCGACTTTCTATGTGTGAAAAAGTAAGACTTTTCGAGCACATAAATACAATATTGTCCAACGAAGGAGCACTTTTGCTACTGTTGCTGAATCAATTATCATTCTAGAAGTCATTGGTTTTTACTGTTTTTGGAACAGCTTAGTTCCTGAACATTTTGGCTCCTGAACACTGCAAACCCGGAAGTGACTGTTCCGGTTTACAAACTATTTTTGGAAGCCGAACATCCGATGGGGCTTCTGCAGCTTCCAATTGGCTGCAGGAACTTCTTGCAGCCAATCAGAAGCCGCGCTTTGGTTTTTGAAGGTTTAGGAAGTCGAATGGACTCCCGGAACAGATTCTGTTCAATTTCCAAGGTACGGCTGTATATAAATAGTGTTATCTGTGGAGCAAAACTTGTTGCAGATGGCAAAGGAAGGTTTTTGAAAGAGTTTGACATGAACCGCAGTAGCCTTTTTAAAAAGTGTAGTGCTCGATGCCACCTGCTGGACAGCATACAAAATACAAGTTTGAAAATAATTGTCTGAAAAAGGAAATCCTCATGTCGCAGGTTCCTGAATGATCTGTGAAGTCAATTCTGATTTTCCCCATTTTTATTAATGTAATCCATAGAAACATACAAAGTACAGAATTTAGCACATAATAAAGTTCAGGACATAAATAAAACTCGAGTCAAGACACAGCCAAAAATCACATAATAATCTCTACCAAGTATAGTTGAAAAAACAAATATTGCTATAGTTTTTAATGTTACTACTGCAAAAACAGACAGCTGTGAGTTCTACAAAGTAGCATTATGGGGATTTTTTACACTTCAGATATTAACGAATAAGGTTGCTAATTAAACTGTGCTCAGATGTTCATTAAATTACATACAGTGGAACCTCGGGTTGCGAACGCATCTGCGCATGCGTGGGTCACTATTTGGCACTTATGCGCATGCACTAAGCACGATTTAGCGCTTCTGTGCATGCGCAAAGCGCTGAAACCCAGAAGTAACCAGTTCCGGTACTTCGGGTTCGGCACGGTACGCAACCCGAAAGTTCTTAACCTATTTCTTGGTTAGCAGAGTCTGTAACCTGAAGCTTATGTAACCTGAAGCATCTGTAACCCGAGGTACCACTGTACAACTAAATACAGTGGTACCTCGGGTTACATACGCTTCAGGTTACATAAGCTTCAGGTTACAGACTCTGCTAACCAAGAAATAGGTTAAGAACTTTGCTTCAGGATGAGAACAGAAATTGTGCTCTGGTGGCGTGGCAGCAGCGGGAGGCCCCATTAGCTAAAGTGGTGCTTTAGGTTAAGAACAGTTTCAGGTTAAGAACGGACCTCCGGAACGAATTAAGTACTTAAACCGAGGTACCACTGTATATGTATATTTGTTATAGTGCAGAGGCTAGACTTAGACAGAGTTCTCACAAGCATAAAATAAGATGGTAAACCTGTGTCTGGACTGTACCACTGTAGACCCCAGCTAGGGGCTCACAGAATGGAACACTTTCCCTCCCTTAGTGTCATGCACAGAGAAAGCTAGCATGTCAGGGAGAAAGGTGTGTCATACTTTGAAAAACAAAATGAAAAATTGACTGCTCTTTTACACCAAATTGGTATATTGTGAAACTTGTATTTATAAAGTAAAATAGGAATTAAAGGTGCATGCACGCAGCTGAACATACACTGTGCCTGCGTGCGTGCGCACGGCAGATATTGTTTTCCAGAATTATTGTGGATTGGGAAACACTAATTGAAGGGAAGGGACAACAGACAATGCAAATATCTCCCATCGATCACCACCCACTAGTATTGATGGGAAACATAAGATAGATTTTGGAGGCATTAAAAATGCTGAAAGCCCTGGTGTGAACTCAGCCTCTCTCTCAGATTTAGCTTCCTATTTATAATAAGGTGACAATGTTGTTATGTGAAACACAGCACTCTAAAACAACATATGCAGACACATCATCTTATAAAGTAGGTTCTCCAACTTTACATGAAGAACTTTAATTAAGTTGTCTTCAGTTCAGTTTGATGACTAAACTTCCATAGGTTTCATTGAGCTGGCTCTTAACTGTTGGAACTAGTTTTTTTTCCTCTTTTTCCTTTTTTGAACCATCGTTGGACTTCTTGAAGGTTTTTTTTGCAAGGAAGAGGATCCTGTTGTCTTGACAACCAGTTGCACGCTGTGAAGGAGGACTGTTCCAAATGGCCAGCTTTTGGCTGTTTATATCTCAGTTTCTTGTTGAGTAATGCTGCCAAAATTAGACATGCTTGTCCGGCTTGCGATGCAGTTATTTGTCCTGTCGAGTGTTGCTTTTCACCACATTTTAATTTTAGGCTGGCACTCGGGTTTCTTGCCATGAGTTTTCGAAGGACCTATCTGCTGACTGTCATTGTGAACTATGAGGATAGGTTGTGCTGCTGCAACGCATGCAGAGTAGTGGAAACATTTTTAAAATAAAATTGTTTGGCATTGAACTGTGATAATCACTTGCATGCGAAGTATGGACATTTGCAAAAGTGGAGTTACAATCTACAGCTATTACATAGCCACTTCATTTGAATCCTATTTGAAACAACACATCAAGATTCTTCTGTTTATATTTTAAATCTGCGTGCTTCCTTCCTGACTGCGTGTATCAATTTTGGCCTGTTATGTCTCCCTAGAGCTACTGAGTTTTATTTACGGTATGTCCAGAACTTTATTACGTGTTAAATGCACATAAATGGGGGGGGGGGTGTCATAGGAAAGAAACAAGGCCAAAAGGGGGCCACAGTTGGGAAAAATGTTGGAAACACTGTTCTGTATCTCTATTCTATATCACCTGTGGCCATCTTAGAATATTCGGGGGGGGGCATATGTCCCCCAGTTGGGAAACACTGATATAGAAAATAGAGGTTCTCACTCTAGAACAATTGACTGAGTTTTGCCTTTCTTTTGTAAGAATGAGCTATTGAAACTTATAAATGTAATTTGTAGGATATCTTGGTGAGGATAAACCTCCTTAAACCAGGGTTTAATTGTATGCCTTCTAATTTTAGACACTATAGTATGCGTAGTTATATTCCTTTGCACTCAGTATTACATTATCTTTTCCTTTCTTGTATTCCTACTGTAATGATATTTTATATAAGCAGTGTGGTTCTCTGCTGCCTTGAACCATGGAAGAATATACAGTACTGTGGTACCTCAGGTTAAGTACTTAATTCATTCCGGAGGTCCGTTCTTAACCTGAAACTGTTCTTAACCTGAAGCACCACTTTATCTAATGGGACCTCCTGCTGCTGCCACGCCGCCGCTGCACGATTTCTGTTCTCATCCTGAAGCAAAGTTCTCAACCCAAGGTACTATTTCTGGGTTAGCGGAGTCTGTAGCCTGAGGCATCTGTAACCTGAAGCGTATGTAACCCGAGGTACCACTTTACAATACTGATAAATGTTATATAAGGAACAGTGATGTCAATTCGCTAAGAAAAAACAGGGATACCTAAACCCGTTTTTGTTGTTGCATCTATGAGACTATTTCTGTTTTGTGACTGTTGACCTTGTAAAACAGCCTTGGGGTGCCTGCCATACTAGAAAAGATATCTTCATGAAGTTGCAAAATAATGGAAGAGAAAATTGGCTCCATTTTACTGCACTTTCAGGTCAGTCGTGCCATACGGAGATACTGCTGCCTCCTGCAATTTTTATCTCTGTCTAATTGAATTGAGGCCAAGCAATGATTCATGTTATGGTACTTTTTGATTTGCTATCTTTTTCCTTTGGAGAAAAAGCAGTAAAAGAAAAACTGTTAAAATTGTACTATTATTCCAAACACTAATGACCACCAAATCCAATGTATTGTTTACGGCACTGTCAAGTTGTAGTAGCAGTTGATTTCCATCTTGTTTTAGGAAGTCGTCGTAATATTTTAGTACAGTGCAGTAAAACCATCAGAACTTGAAACACAAATTGAATTCCCAAATTTGCTTTCATCACCTTGCCAAATTCAGCATCTGAATTGGCGCATATCATATGGAATGGAGTTTATTGTAGCAATAAATCAGCTCTGTGGTAGACTGTGACAGCTGGAGGAGAGAGTTATAAAACAGCAATATATTATTTTACTCAGATTTTACTGCACCTTACTTTTTTCCCCCAAACTCATCCCTAACCCTCTAACCAATTGTATGCCCTGTGGTTCTAAACACTGTTATGTTGGAACAAGAAAAAATATTGCAACAGAAACCGTATTTAGAACCATAGGGCATACATGGCGCTTGGACCACATTCTGTCATCTTTCATGATGATGATTTAAGGCTTGGTTGGAGAGCCTGTGGCCCTCAAGATTATGTTGGATTCCATCTCCAGGCAGCCTTGGGAAGCGCCATCAATGGTCAAGGATGATGGAAGCCGAAGTCCAGGAATATCTGGGCTCCAACTTGTCATCCAAGGACTGCATGTGGCCCTCAAAGCATTTTTGGCAGCCCTTGGCAACATTTGACCACATACACAAAACCCCACATAAGCGAGGCGCTGGGTTTGGGGAAGGAGGCATGAGGGCTCTGGCAGAGTCCTCCCTCCTCCTTCCCAAAACCTATTTAGTGCTTTCCCAGCTTTGGGAAGGAGATGGGAGGCCTCCAAGACCCTGCCAGAGCCTTGTGCCCCCTTCCCAAAGCCTGGCTCCTCACTTAACTGGCTTTGGGAAGGCAGAGTGAGGGTGGGAGGCATCAGATTTTGGCCTCACTCACTCCTTTGTTCAATAATGCTGTCTGTGGCCCGCAGATACTCTTGTGGCCCACTTGGTATGAAAAGATGGACCACTCTGATCTGGAAAGCTATAGGTCCCCAGGTAAGGTAAGCAGAGTTTGTCTTTCTATCGCAAACTTCCTTTTCAAATTGTCCATTCAAAATTTCAGACATCAACATGCATGTCTGGCTAGTATTCATGGGAAAGGGTCATAAAACAAGTAGTTGTTTAATGCTTGGGATTACCTTTTCAGCTTTCCCAACAGCAATCCCAAAAGGTGGATGGGGAGGAAAGATGGAAGGTGGGGGACTTCCGGGTTGGCGCCTCCAGACAATGGCGGAATTCCTCTGATCGGGAGCAATTCGCTTCGTGGAAATTAGGGTCCGACCGCCACGGCGAAGGCGGGGACCCATAAAAATCACAGGCGGGAGAAGCCTGTGAACGTGGGATTCCGCTGGCACCTTTTGCGCCTCCCCTACTCGCGGGGAAACCCGGTTTCGGGGATCCGGAGCGACGTGGGGTGAGTGGCACGGTGCTTTGAATCGACTGCTTTTTTCACGGAGTGAAGTCGCATTGCTGTTGCCGGAGAGCGCTGACTTTTTCCTGTGGACAATTTGATTTTAAAACAACTACCCGTGAGTAGAATGGAAAATTGGATTTTTAAACGTCTAAATTTGGCACCGAAACGGGGAGGTTTCAAACAGGAAGTCCGCCTTCCCCTTTTGTAAATAGACTGAAGCAAAGAGGCTGCAAGTTAAAGTCTTGGAAAGCCTTTCGTAAAGGATTAAACTTCCATCGGTTAAAATTATTAAGCCCCCCTTGGAAGCAGGAGAAGAGGGGGGAAATTTTGGATCGTGTAAGCCTGCAGGAGAGAGTGAAGAAAGTCAAATTGCCACCGCTCTGAACCTGGAAATGGGCTGCCAGTAAGACACGTTTTGGGAATGCTTATTGACTGTGAATAGAATGTTCGTTGACAGCTAGTTAAATAAGAGAAATATATTGTTTCCATTGTCACCTTCTGCGCTTAAAAAGGAGTAAAAGTAACTGAAAATTGAAACTAACTTTATTGTTTGAATTGTGCTTAAAAGGATTGATACAAATAGAAATTGTTTCCCCCTAGAGGAAGCCTTTGAAATTGTTACATGAGCTGAGCTGGGGGAATTCTCCAGCTGCAAGATAAAATACTGTGAGAATCTGGGATTGACCTTGGAGTACTAAGAATGTTGACAGAAGAAGCCTTAGTGGCTGCATTATGTAAGATAAATAACTCACTGGAACAGCTCCATAAGAAGACGGATGTTATGACTATAAAAATTGAGAATTTGGGACAAAAAGTGACTAACTTGGGACAAAAAGGGAACATTATCACTGAAACTACTCAGGAATTGATACAGGGATCTACTTTGACAGGGCAAATTGTGGAGAAGGCTGGGGAGAAAGCCGTAGTTGATGAACCTAGAGTGGCACAGGTGGAGAGGGAGAGAGCCCCAGCCCTGCAGATGCAATTTGATGATTATAAGTTGATGCTATTTATGAGTGAATTTAGAGAAAGTCAGATTTTGAGGATTGGAGCCCTGCTTGGACTGGAGAAGGAAAGTTGAATAGATCCCTTTATGCAGGGATTTATTGACCTTTGGGACCTGGACTTGGGTCAGGAGGAGACTGGAGTTGTGGGAACCTCCAGATTTGGAGGAACTTTGAAATATGTCCTGAAATATATTTTGAATTTTAGTTTTAATTATGGAGAGCTGGCTGACCTGTCGAGAAGGAATAAAAACATTGCTAGGTGGGAATTTCCCCAAGATCTACTCTTCAGCTTCAAAGGAAGGAAAATAAGAACAAGATCAGAAGAAGACAAAGTAAAGTGCATGTATAAATATGAAGAAGACTCGCAGAAGGGACTTGGAAAAGAGTTAAGAGCCTCGGACAGAAGATCACCAGATTGATGGACTATATGGAATTGACGGAAAAGACTGGCAGAATCTGAGACCAGGGAGAAGAGACGGTGGAAGAACATTGGAAAAAGTTTAAAGTTTATATATAGAAATAATGTAATATTAATGAGTGTTAGAAAAATGATGGAATGGAATTATATGGCTTTAGTAGAAATGTTATAATGAATTAAGTATAAATAAGTATTATAGTGTTAATGGAAAATAAGGTCAAAATATGTTAAGATGTGTTAAGATAAATTATAGAACAAAAATTGAGAAAGATGGAAAGGATTTGCTGAAATAGCTAACTGAACTAGAATACAAAAAAGGGAGGTGTGAGGGGGTCGATGAAACAAGTAAATGAAAGACAAAGATATGGAAATATTGGATGTGTTTTTTAATTGTTTTTGTTTTTGCTTTTGTTTCGCTGTATTGGTTTTTTTGTTTTGTTTTTTATGTATTGTAATGTATTGTTTTGTTTTGTTTAACTTTTCTCTTTTTTTCTTCTTTCTGTAATCTTTAAACTTTTAATAAATATTATTTTTTTTAAAAAAGAAAAAAAAGATGGAAGGTGGAGGAATAGCCATGTGCAAAACACTGCAGGTTTGTACCGGCCAGGCCAGGATGTTGGAAGAGGGCTTCTAACCAGACAGTTTCATCCCTGCTGTTGGGTCCTGTGAGAGGGAAATGTGTTATAGCAGCTCCAGGACTTACATAGTTTTCTTGCTGATCTGGGGGTGGGTGGATTGAGAGGAGGAGAATTTGGATCCCACATGTCCAAGATCTTCATTGATCTTCCTCTGGCATGCTCCTTCACTTGCACCTTTGGGGCACAGCTGATGGAAGAGTGAGTGCTGTAAGAGAGTCGTACCTTGGAAGTCAAACAGAATCCGTTCCGGAAGTCTGTTGAACTTCCAAAACTTTCGAAAATCAAAGCACTGCTTCTGATTGGCTGCAGGAAGTCCTGCAGCCAATCAGAAGCCCAGTCGGACGTTCGGCTTCCATAACAGTTTGAAAACCGGAACAGTCACTTCTGGGTTTGTGACGTTCGGGAGCCAAATTGTTTGGGAACTAAGCTGTTCGATTTCCAAGGTACGACTGTATGACGAAAAGGCACCGCAGGGTGGATCTGCAGCACCTTTGGAATAGAGATCTGGCTCCTCAGCTGTCCTCCCAGGGGCCATGGAATTGCAGCCTAAATAAATACATTTTGTTAATAACCGTAATACTGTTTTGCTATTACCAAGTGTGTTGTTATGAAAAAAATAAGAACAAACTCTCAGTGCTAATAATTGGGTCGTTGGTCCCCACATCTCAATATTAATTAAGATGGAGACTTCATAGGCTACACTTGTAGAAAGCCACTCACCTGGTCGCCTATGGTAAATAATAATCACCTCCAGGCAACCAGGCCGTGAAACCAGTCGGATGCTGGCTCTGTCCTGAAGACCTAAGTAAACCAGACTTGGTTTTCAGAGAAAAGGGAGGAACTAGCCTGAAGGCAGAATCATCAGGCTCATTCTGACTTGTGTGAATCTGATGTTCATGGCCAACAAGATATGGTGAATTCTTATTGTTTATGACTTCCCTGGCCTTCCCATAAACATCTTTGTTCACTTGCAAGCTGCTATTTGGAGCAAAACTGACAGTATATGAATTCTGGGGTGCTTTACATAGTCTTTCTAGGAAGTGAGGCAAAATTCTTTCTCATTAAAGAATAACATTTTCAAGGAAACCCTGGATAATACAACACTTCAGTGCTCCGAAGGCCTTCGTTCAGTTTAGCAATTGAGGATTTCTGTGACTTATGGAAATAATGGGTCCATGAAATGTTTATCCTAATTTCTGTCCATTTCATTCAGAAGGCTTGCAGATTATGTTGTCTTTTGATATACAGCAATCTATAGCTGCCTGAATTAATAGAAAGATATTATTTCTCAGTGTGATTCCTATAAACATTTTCCCCTCTATGTATAATAATAATTATAGTTGATATCCAATTAAGTCCTACTCAGAGTAGATCCATTGAAATTAGTTGACTTGTCCATTGAGTATGATTAATGCTGGATATCACCCAGTATATTTGTAATTAGTCTCAGAAGCAACTAGAGCAGAATGAAGTGCTACACACTTTAATAAGCAGACATATAATGTTTATAGTACAAGATAGCCTTGTTATATTTAAAAGAAAAGTATTCAGAGAATTGGACACAAGCCTTAAAATTCTATTTAATAAATTTCTTTTTAATTTGGTGAGGCTCCTCACTTAAAATATTCTCTTGTCTTAATTGCAGGGGTTTCTGTAATCATCTTGCAGTGTGTAGTCTTTTGCTTGTTTAGTTACATTGTCCTTATTGAAGATCTTACTGGCATCTGTTTTGCTTTTTTGTTTCCAAGTCAAAACACTGCTGGAGGCTTCTAAACTTCAAAGACATTCATATTTGGTTCTCTAACTTTTACGGCCTACTATGCTGTAGTCATGAATAATTACATGTAATTTTCCTTTCATCTTTTGTTGGTTGGTTGGTTTGGAAGAAGTCGCTCACTGTGAGCAGCATTGTACATTTTTGCCTTTGTGTACATACCATGATTTGAATTCCAGCTACTACCACCAAAGGCCATTTCCTGCAAAAGGTACTGCGTCGGCAGTACTATACTGTATTAAGGGGAGGAATGTTTCGCAGCAAACAATCGAGGGTACATGGAAACTGGCTTGTTTCCAGAAACAATTTTCCCATTTCACCTTTTAAAACAGACAGTGTGTGTATAGAATAATTAAAACCTTTCATTCTCGGCAGATCCTCATTGTTGGTTTAGGATTATGAAGCACATCTGAAAGCTATGTACAACGTAATAAGGAGCCTTGCAAGTCACATGGCAGAATCGCAATCAGTACACAAAAGTTAGCGTGATTCTGGCAGCCTTAATGCCAATAATAGGTTACTGCATGACCCGACATGTTCTGAGTATTAGAAAATAATCTTCAGTAAAAAATCAAATGGTTAAGTGTGCTAATCATTACAAGAGATTCTGGCTTCTTTGCTGACTTCTTTGTTTGTAGGTCCATTATACCTGAATACCCCTGGAATACAGGAAGCTGCCTTAGGCCAAGTTAGATCATTGGTCTATCTCAGCATTGTCTACACCAAGCGTGGACAACCATGTTTTTGTCCCGGGCCACATATGCTTAGAGATAATCGTTTGGGGGCCCCATGCCAGTGACTGCTGTCTTGTTGTCTTCAGAAGCAAAATTGTGTCTTACAGATACCTTTTTCTTTAACCTTGCTTCACCGATGACAGAACTGCAGTGTTTCTGCAACACTTGATTTTGGGGGGTTTTGAACTTGTTTCACATGTTAACAGTGTTTTGGGTTTTTTGTTTCCTGCAGATATATGGAGTGATCACTCATTTCAGACAGATCCTGACTTGCCTCCAGGCTGGAAAAAGATCAGTGACATAGCGGGCGTCTATTATTGGCACATACCAACAGGAACAACCCAATGGGAACGTCCCATATCCATACCAACAGAACTTCAAGGCTCAAGAAAAGGCTCCCTTAGTTCGATCACACCATCTCCCACTCCAGAAACAGAGGTAACGTTTGTTTGTCTGCTTTGAGTCATAGCTGTCAACCGTCCCTTATTTGGCGAGAAACTCCCTTATCCCAGCGCGGTATCCCGCTGCTGTCCCTTACTGATGATGTCCCTTAAATTTCCCGGGTTTCAAAGGAGCAGCTCCCCTCCCTGCAACCCTCCCTGCTGGCCAGGGAGGAGGGAGGCTCCAACTGTGTTGCTTGGCTGCCCGGCCCGCCCCCCTCCAGCCTCCTCTCACCAGCCTCGGCCCCCGGGAGCCCCTCCCCGCCGGGACTGGCAGGAGCCTCGGGCTCTTCCGCCTCCATCCTCCTCATAGCCACCGAACTGAGCTTCTCTGCCTGGGGCCTGCCCGCCACCGCCGGTCCCACTAGGCCGCACTGCGGCTGTGCCGCCGAAGGACCCGAATGAGATGGGCAGCCTGGCGCGGCCTATGAATTGCTGAGGAGCCTTGAGAGGAGAGCGAGGGCAACCATAGAGAAAGCAGTTCAGAGAGAGGAGGCGGAGGCGCGGACAGGTGTTCCAAGGGCTAACCATAGAGGGGGAAAGCGGAGGAAGGACCGCAAGCGCTTCTCCCATAGATTTGTAGTGGTAGACTAGCATAGATGGTCTGATCTGCGGGTTTACTTCGGGCGCTATTTCCCCCCTCCTCTCTTCCTCCCGCCCCGCCTGATGGAACTGAGAGCTGCAGATGGAGCACGAGAGAAAAGATACAGAACTGCAGCAGCATCTTCGTAGCTTGGACTTTGTTTTGCACGAAAAGTGGTTGCTGCTTGTAGTATTTAATTGCAGTGTTTCATCAGCTGGTGTCTTGAGCAGCAACCTCTGGAAACGAAGGGCTAAAAACCGGCGCTGCTCTCCCAAATTATCTGGTCCCTTTTAACTTCATATTTCAGCTGGTTGACTAAAATCTCTTATTTTGGCTGCTGGTCCCTTATTTTCGAGGCTGCCGGTCCCTTATTTTCAAATCTGTAAGTTGACAGCTATGCTTTGAGTCTGTGGACAGGTGGGGAACCATTTTAAACAGGTTAACTTTTTTTTTTAAAAGACTTTTGATACAACAGAAACCAAGAATATTAGCATATCTTTCCTTTTGCTTCATGCAAACTAGTGGTTGCCACAGCCGTGCCAGTTAGTTGCTTTAATCCTGCATGGGATTGCCACTTCTCCATATTACTGCTATGTGCAACAACAAATAAAGGAGTGTTGCAATCCACATGGATTAGAGCCAAACTAAATGGTGGATCAGCTGGTCCACATTCACACTTGTCTTGAGTTCAGCGGCACATCAAAAAGAAAAGTAGAATTTGTTAGGCCTGCAGAGAAGCCTCTGAAGAGAATCACCGGAAGCAAGAAGAAGCCCTAATAATCTCACAAAGCTATTCCTCCAGAGCAGTGCTTCATACTACGAAGGTAGCATATGGCTGCATTGAGTTTAAGGACTTGTCATACCAGTATTAGTGGACCTGATGGGTTGGGAAGTGCTAGGAGTGATCTAGGTTGCAAGAGGAATCAGAGCAGCCATTCGTTGCCATTGCACACAGGAGAAGCTGTGCCATGGCGAAGCAGTTTGTAGTGACAACCGAACAGCAAATGAAATGTTGTAGGCATCAACCCTTATCATCTTTGAGAGAAGCTACAAACTCCCCGTCCCCAATCCCCAAGTGTGCTTCCCCACAAAGCATTAAAAAGTAGTCTGTCTTTTTCAGCTTAGTTGTAAGAGTTGTGCAATGAATATCGGCTGGAAAAAATTCAATCGCAGATCTAGATCTCTAGTGTGTAGACCCCAGAATTGTTGCTTTTGCCTCAAATACAGTTTTTAAGTTACTGCCACTTTTGTTTAACACGTGGGTAGGGGGCTCTCAGAGGGACGCGGGTGGCGCTGTGGGTTAAACCACAGAGCCTAGGACTTGCCGATCAGAAGGTCGGCGATTCGAATCCCCACGGCAGGGTGAGCTCCTGTTGTTCAGTCCCAGCTCCTGCCCACCTAGCAGTTCAAAAGCACGTTAAAGTGCAAGTAGATAAATAGGTACCGCTCCAGCGGGAAGGTAAACAGCGTTTCCATACGCTGCTCTGGTTCGCCAGAAGCGGCTTAGTCATGCTGGCCACATGACCCGGAAGCTGTACGCCGGCTCCCTCGGCCAATAAAGCGAGATGAGCGCCGCAACCCCAGAGTCGGTCACGACTGGACCTAATGGTCAGGGGTCCCTTTACCTTTACGGGATCTCAGTACATTAACCTCATTAATCTGAACTTTTGATTTTTTTTGTATGCCATGCTACAGAGCAGAAACTGCCGTTCTTTTCAAATCTGTTTTAAATGTTAGTGCAAAACTTCTTACTAGTAGAAGGAAATGACCCAAAAAACCTAATTGGGCAATATGACACCACAGACCACTTTGAATAAGATGTCCTGGCAGTAGCAATTGTTTGAACCTGGCAAGTAAAACGTAGGGAGGAATCTTTTGTGTTTTAGCTGGTTCTGCTTACATCCTCTAGAGTAAAAAATGTTTGTCCCTCAGCTAGGGGAAATGAAAACCAATAAATCCAAACACACACAATAGGTACCATCCATAACACATTGTATTCCTCCTTTATATTTATGTATTTATTATTTAGATTTATATCCTACCTCTCCACACATTAATATATGTAGCTTGATGGTTTGCCTAGACTCATCAGAGAATATTCTTATTTCCTTTGGCCTTGAGCTCAACCTAAGAATCACATTATTTTCTTTGTGCGTAGAATGTGCTGTGTTGTGGTTTTAGAAAAATTAATTAGCTATATATAAATTGCAAAGAAATGGTTTGAATCAAAATTGAGTTGGTGTTTCCCAATCCACCATGGGAAAATTGTTGGACAGTTTTTGTGTGGATACTGTTAAGTAAAAGGCAGGAGGGTGAGGTAGACTGCCTCAAGTGACAGATTGTGGAGTAGTTTTGAAAGGGCAACAGATTGTCACATACTAAGTTCATTATTATATTTTTATCACCATAGTGGGACATCATTTGTCTTTTCTGCCTTTGGCACCAGGATGTCTTGGGCCACCTCAGATAGGAGTATTTAGAATAAAGAATTTCAGATGAGTTCCAATTTACTCTCCATTAAAAAATATTTTCTTCATATTTACTATTCAGCCCCTGTTAAGAGCATCTGGTATTGATATACTTAGTCTGAGATGAAGATGTTTGAACCTTTTAGCTATCTCAGAAACATGCTTGGGGATGTTTTATAACTGAGCAAGTTGTCATTTTGCTTATTATTAGATATAGTCTGTCTCCTATTATTTTCCTTCTGTGCCTTTTCATATGAAGTCTTGCTTTTAAAAGTAGCAATCTGGCCTGAGTGGAAAACAATTCAGTTTTAATATGTTTTCAGTGTAATAATAATGTTATTATTTATACCCTGCCCATCTGGCTGGGTTTCCCCAGCCACTGTAAAAACCTTCTCACCCCTTGCTTTTTCCTGTAAGACCTATTGCAGTCGTTAAGAGTCGTCAACAGGCTCATCACAGCTATCTGCCAATCACCCATTCCCACCACCCTTCTGAGTAATACCCCTCCCCACCTTCTCACTATATAGAAGGATCTGGCAACTTCTGTTTCTGTGTATCTGAAGAAGTGTGCATGCACACGAAAGCTCATACCAAGAACTAACTTACTTGGTCTTTAAGGTCCTACTAGAAGGAAAAAAAAATTTTTTGACTATGGCAGACCAACACGGCTACCTATCTGTAACTTCCCTAAACAGGACTGCCTTCAGATGTCTTCTGAAAGTCAGGTGGATGTTTATTTCCTTGACATCTGATGGGAGGGCATTCCACAGGGCAGGCGCCACTACCGAGAAGGCCCTCTGCCTGGTTCCCTGTAACCTCACTTCTCACAGTGAGGGAACCGCCAGAAAGCCCTCGGAGCTGGACCTCGTGTCCGGGCTGAACAATGGGCGTGGAGACGCTCCTTCAGGTATACTGGGCTGAGGCCTTTTAGGGCTTTAAAGGTCAGCACCAACACTTTGAATTGCACTCGGAAACATACTGGGAGCCAATGTAGGTCTTTCAGGACCGGTGTTATATGGTCTCGGCAGCCACTCCCAGTCACCGGTCTAGCTGCTGCATTCTGGATTAGTTGTGGTTTCCGGGTCACCTTCAAAGGTAGCCCCACGTAGAACACATTACAGTAGTCCAAACCGGAGATAACTAGAGCATGCACCACTCTGGCGAGACAGTCTGCAGGCAGGAAGGGGTTCAGCGGGTTTGGGAAGGCTCCCTCACAGAGGGAAGCATTCACCACCCCGCCGAGTCCATCACTTTTATGAGCCCGGATGGGCAAGGATCAAAGAGACAGGTGGTCGGTTTCACTTGCCCAAAAAGCCTGTCCATATCCTCGGAGGTAACAGATTGTGAGAAGATTTTAAACAAGAAAACTGAATATAGCATTCTGTGCTGTTGTGTGACTTGTGTCCCATCTGCACTATACTTTTAAAACAGTGTCATACCTCATTAAACAGTCATGGCTTCCCCCAAAGAATCATGGGAATCGTAGTTCATTAAGAGTGCTTGAGAGTTGTTAGGAGACCCCTATTGCTATCACAGAACTACAATTCTTAGAGTGGTTTCTCAATCCGTCCCTCTTCCCAACAGATACTGCATTAAATAGGCCTATGATCTGAGCCAGCAGGACTCTTAATACAGTGGTACCTTGGTTTGCAACCACTTTGGATTACAACCACATCAAACCCAGAAGTGTGTGTCCCTTTTTTTGGATTACAACCTATTTATTTATTTATTTATTTATTTATTTATTTATTTTATTACAACCCATTTTTTTGGGAGGCCCCAGTGGCGAAAGTGTGCCTTGGGTTACAACCTGTTTTGGTTTACAACCAGACCTCCGGAACGGATCATGGTTGTAAACCAAGGTACCACTGTACTGTATTTTCTTGCGGTGTCGTGGTGATTTTCACTGCAACAAGAAGCCTGTCTGTATTTCTTATTCCATTGTTCATTTCCCCTCCCTCTCCTTTTTATGTTCCCACTAACATTTCATATTGTCTGTTCTAGCAGCTTGAAAATACTAACTGATCAAACACTGGGAGATGGAAATAGTTTTCTTTTCTTTTCTTTTCTTTTTAATTGATATTTCAGAGTAGGCCAAGACAATCTGGTCAAGCTCCACAATTTGCTTCCTTTCATTCAAATATCCTAATGATAATGCAAGCACATTGTGTGTTGTGTCTGTCTCTAATTCGTATGAACTTTCCCTTGTCCCAGTTACTTGTCTTGGTAAGTAATGTTAGAAGTGGTCCTCACTTCTACTGCTTCCAAATACCTCTGTACTCAGGGCCGGCTCAACAATAAGAGACAAACAATAAGAGGCAAATAATTCAGGGGCACCTTCTTCAGTTAAGTAAATGCCTTTGAGAGGGACCCAGCCTACAGGTGCACAGGAGCAGTTTAGCAGCTCCAACCAGAAAAGAATAATTTCTGTGTTCCAGGGAATTGGAGAATTGATCTCTGCTGGTTACTGAAGGGATAGTTTGTAAAGGAGGTTAGGGCATATAAATCTAAAAACGATAAAATAACATCCCAACCAGCTATTACTTAATGTGCTATTATAATGAGGCATAAGTGCAAATTTGGGGTGGAAAATTTAAATTTAAATTTTTAATTTGCTTGTTCAGCATCAAACGTTGAGCCAGCCCAGATTCTACAGCAAATTGAATGAGTTGAAACTTGAGGTGACCTGTTCCCTAACCCAACCTGCAAATATCAATGCTAACAACAGTGTTTTTGTGTCCCCCCTCCCTTTTCTTCCTTTCTTCCCTCCCTCCCTCTCTCCCTCCTTTCTTTCTTTTATTTTTTTTATCAATGTGCTTCTTCCTGTGTGAATAATTATATATCTAGAAACAGCCATGGAGTGATTTTGCTGTACTGAATGGGGGAAAGATTAATAGTGACATTTGGAAGGCAAGTATATTGTCAGATTTTAGAACACTTTAATGCTTTTTTAACCTTTTAAAAAAAATCATTTTGCATGGCCATGGCTGTATTTATTCTCCCAAAAATATCACTCATGACATCCAACCAGCCAGAGAGAACAGGAATTTTGGTCTAGCTCCTTAACTTGCTACCTCATTCTGATATTTTTCACGCACAGCGCATTTGTTCAAGTCAGCAGGGCAGATCCTCACCCATAACAGAACCATGCCTGCGCCTAACAAACTGTAGTGTTCAAAATACGTGCATGCCTTTATATACATATATTCGCTAAAAACACAGTGCTGCTGCTTTGCAGGAAGAATATTCTTTAAAATAAAAGCAAAGCCATAGAAGAAATGCCTCGCATCCTGTATAACAAGCTGTTTTCCCCTCCTGCAGGATCTCCATGCAGCCACGGTAAATCCAGACCCCAGTTTGAAAGAGTTTGAAGGAGCAACATTGCGCTATGCCTCTTTGAAGCTCAGGTATGAACAGTTGATCTGTTAATCATCTTTACTCCTCAGTCCTAGATGCATTAGCTCTGACAATAGGTCTCATTGATTTCTAAGGTATTTTCCTTGAAGTAAACGTGTTTTGGATTGCAGCTGTAGGTTACTGGTCTCTCTTTTTTTTGTAATCCTATTGAAATAACTGGAAAACAGAGCTGGCCAGGCAGAGGGCCTTCTCGGTAGTGGCGCCTGCCCTGTGGAACGCCCTCCCATCAGATGTCAAGGAAATAAACAACTATCTGACTTTTAGAAGACATCTGAAGGCAGCCCTGTTTAGGGAAGTTTTTAATGTTTGAAGCTTTATCGTGTTTTTAATACTCTGTCGGGAGCCGCCCAGAGTGGCTGGGGAAACCCAGCCAGATGGGCGGGGTATAAATAATACATTATTATTATTCTTATTATTAATTATATTTTTAAGTCTGGTGCCCACATGCTTTAGCTCCAGGGTCACCAACATGGTGCCAGAGTGCCCATCGGTTCCTCCTATGGCACCCACGAAAGGTGTCCCTTAAACATGTCCACGTTTATTTAAGACACTTATATGCTGCTTATTCACATTTCTATAACACAAATAGTCTTTTAGCTTTGAAAAAGTCTGGAAGGAACCACATTAACTTTTAATGTATTTCTGGGCTGGTGCTAAAGCCCTATAAAGCCTGAATATGGAGTAACTGGAATAGTGCCTTCTTCTTCACCATATGCAATGACATACGACAAGGGTGGGGCACTTGTGACCCTCCAAATGTTGTGGGATTCCCAACTCTGATCACCAGCAAGACAAAAGCTAAGGATGATGGGAGTTGTAGTCCATTAGGATCTGAAGGGCATCTCCAGGCCCTCCTCAAAATCCTGAAGCCTACTATTCTCTGTTCATGTGAATCCATCCAACATTTGACAGGTGTCCGCCACTCATCATGCTAAAATATCGTCTTTGAGTTGTCCATTCTATTTGGCCCTAACCCTAACAGTAGCATTTCCTCCCCACAACAGAAATGCCCCACAATGCGATGAAGATGATTCCTGTAGCATCAACAGTGATCCAGAAGCCAAGGTCTGTAAGCAAAATAATGTGGTTTATTTGTTTAAAGAAAGTCACTGATCTAGATGGACAATAAATGCAGCGATCATATTTCAGTTTTAAGACCTGATACCAATAGACAGTATTTCACAAACTAAAAGCATTGCAAATGGAATTATGAACTAGTTTAGCGAATGGGGGGTGGGTTATTGGTTTGCTTTGTGTATTTTTTTTAATCTTATTTTTGTTGTTGTTACTGCCCTGGGATCTGCTGATGGAGGGCGGTATACAAATATAATAAATAATAAATAATAATAATATTCTGCTTAATTGAGAAAAATATTGAAAGCATAACATCAGCGTGACATCTAAAATTTCACAAACCAAATACAGTAATTAATTGCAAAGAGCCCTATGCACATTAGGACTTACCTAGGGAATCCCACCTGCTTCTGCTAAGGGTGGTTCTCGCTCTCCTCACATGTGCAGTGGGGCTTTTCTGCACCCCATTCCTACTGCAGCCCCACCTGAAGCCAAACTGCTCCTAAGGTTGGGATGCTCCATACAGGGAATTGGACTTGTCTCCTTGCAGTTTGTCAATTCTCAGCTGTGGTGTGTGAGAGAGAGCAGCTTGGGTGGGGATGCATTGGGAGCAGGGCAGAAAAGTCCCAGTGTACACTATGTGTTTACTGCCTTTGGTCCTTTAGCTCCTACCAGCATAATTTTATTTATTTATTTATTTATTAGGGTAGTACTTAGGGACGCGGGTGGCACTGTGGGTTAAACCACAGAGCCTAGGACTTGCCGATCAGAAGATCGGCGGTTTGAATCCCCGCAGTGGGGTGAGCTCCCGTTGCTCGGTCCCTGCTCCTGCCCACCTAGCAGTTCGAAAGCATGTCAAAGTGCAAGTAGATAAATAGGTACCACTCCGGCGGGAAGGTAAACAGCGTTTCCGTGCGCTGCTCTAGTTCGCCTGAAGCGGATTTGTCGTGCTGGCCACATGACCTGGAAGCCTTACGCCGGCTCCCTTGGCCAATAAAGCGAGATGAGTGCCACAACCCCAGAGTCGGCCACAACTGGACCTAATGGTCAGGGGTCCCTTTACCTTTACCTAGGGTAGTACTTGCAGGACATCTTTGGGAGAAGAAACGGCTTAAGGACCCTGCACAAATCTGGAGTGGAGTCCCTAAGGCCTTGTGCATCTCTTTCTGGCAACTCCTGCAGCCAAGTTGGCGCCAGACATATTGCTCTGCTTTCCTTTGATGTACATCAGCGAGGCCAAGAGGGGGCTTCTTGTCAGGGCAACCCAGGATCTCCCTACATGCTACCCAGGTTTGTGCCCCATAGAGGTCACTTGGGTGCTACTAACATAGCAAAACCAACACAGGAAGCAGAGATTATGAGTTACCAGTCTCTGCAGCCACAGCAGGTGCTGTGATTCTTCAGCTGTTTGATTTCACCCCTTGAGGCACACTACATTGTCTTTCGTACTTAAAGGTAAAGGGACCCCTGACTATTAGGTCCAGTCGCGGATGATTCTGGGGTTGCAACGCTCATCTCGCTTTACTGGCCAAGGGCGCCGGCGTACAGCTTCCGGGTCATGTGGCCAGCATGACGAAGCTGTTTCTGGCGAACCAGAGCAGCACATGGAAATGCCGTTTACCTTCCCGCCGGAGTGGTACCTATTTATCTACTTGCACTTTGACGTACTTTCAAACTGCTAGGTTGGCAGGAGCAGGGACTGAGCAACGGGAGCTCACCCTGTCGCGGGGATTCGAACCGCTGATCTTCTGATCAGCAAGCCATAGGCTCTGTGGTTCGACCCACAGCACCACCCGCATCCCCTTTCATACTTAGGGTATTTCTAATGTTATGGCTGACAATTCCATGGCTCTTCACAGCTCTCCGAGCTCGTTTTGCGTATTGTTCCTTCCTCCCCTCTGATAAAACTGACTCTGAGGTTAAGATGGCCACAGGTCAGCCAGCCATCTCTGGACCTCTGCAGATCTAAATTGACTTTTAATGGATTTTAACCTGTTTGCCTGGAGGTGAACTGGAGGAGAGGTCGATACAAGGGAGTCCAGATGTGAGCCTTGGCCTGCCCAACTTTGAAGCCCCAATGGGATACTCCCCACAAATCTGGGGATTTTCCAGAGGAAAGGTTTCTAGTTTGGACCTATAGAAAAGGGGTGAGCCAGCTTACTCAGGGCAACAGCTTGTGCTCTTATTGTTGGCTTCTGCCATTCACTTCAACTGATCTAGCAGCATGGGCAGAGAAGGGGTGGGTGGGGTGAGGAAGTTCTAGTTAATGTAGGAATTTTAGAGAAAGTGCATTTTATTTTATTTTTGCAAATGGGTGTTGCTGCCACCTTGTGGACATCTGCAAGACATCTTCACAGAATACAAAGACTATTTTACTTTTGAAAAGATCACTGTGCAACCTTGCATAAATATTGATGCAAAAGAAGAGGAAGAAGAAATTTAGAGCAGATATAGCTAATTAAATGTTACCCACATTGCTGCAGGATTTGGATTTTAAATCTGATGCAGTCATGTACACATATACCTGGGAGGTGGCGTGGGGGAAATTGGAAAGACAAAATCCAAACAGCATCTCTGTCAGATTCAATTTTGGGAGCAGTTTGAGCTTGACATGGGCTGCCAGAGTTAATGCATTTCAGATCTGTGCTTTGGACTGACTCCACATTTGTAGTGGCATTTTGAACAATATGTGCATTATTTTGTTGTACGTTTTCTGTCCTAACGGAATATATAGCCATGTTGTCTCTATTGGCTCCCAAGGCAAACTAAACATCGCTGACTCCAAGACCACAAATGCGGACCTCGCCAAATCCATAGAAGTTACCAGTGTATAACATCAAATATTTTGCTAACCTCTCTGCTTGGACTTGCCCATTGCTGTAGCGTAGCGACACGCAAAACAATTCAGAGTAAATATATGCTTTGGATGCCACCCAAAGCTTCAGTCGTGTGGTGTCTTAATTTTTAGGGAGATTGTTAACACCAGAGTTAGGCTTTCCAGACAACATTTTGAAGGGAAAAGACAGAGAAAACATACAGAGTGGGTTCATAGTGCTGTTTTACAATTGAACATACAATCTTATTAGTGAATTTGAGCATTTGTTGAAGAAGTCTATCAGTACTGCGACACCTTAAGGATAAATGGTGCCAACCAGCTTTCCTAATCCAGAACTCACTTTTTCAGATGCAGATTCCTCTTTAGGTTTTGATATTCTTTCATCTTACTCGGCCTATTTATTACCAAATTGGATTGGCTCTCTGCAATGTGCCATACTTTAGTAATCCGTTGTTTCATTTTAGAGACTTCAATCTTGCACCAGTTTTGGGTTGTTGTTGTTTTGCAGTTTTTATTTGGGCTGCTGTCAGAAGTGTTAAACTCTACCCACTTTATCTCATAATAATAATAATTTTATTTATATCCCGCCCTCCCCAGCTGAAGCTGGGCTCAGAGCGGCTAACAACAGTAAAATGATAAAACATTCTAAAATCATTTCATTATAAAATTAATTCAAAGCAGAAGTCCAGTGATAGCAACAAAAGGATACAATGACACTTTGTGCACTGTCATTAGTTACTGGTTTTTAGAAAACTGAATCCAATAAGACTTTATTATTTGGTTGGACCATAACGTGTGGAAAAACTCTATTAGATTGCTAACATGTATGAATATTATCTCCATATATTTTATCCAATTTATGCTGGGTCAGATACTAATGACAGAGTGTTTTACAGTGGTTGTGCCCACCTGCCTACATGTATTTATGTAAACTATTTGTGATCCAGCAGGGGGAAATCCACCATTTGTTAATCTTTGCCTGGCAACTAGGAGGAGATTGTTACTCACTAAAAAAAAGTACATATTTACCGTTCGTGGTGCCATAAAATATCTAGCAGACAGTGTGTGGCAGCTGTGAAAAAGGCAAATTCCGTGATAGGGATCATTAGCAAAGGAACTGAAAGTGAAATACAGAATTGGTAAACATTTTGGCTGAAACATGCATTGTTATAAGTATAAGGGAATTAACATGGATTTAATACACATCTTTTAGAGTTGTAAAAAAAATAATAACACATTTTTGGACAGAAGTATTGACTATTATACAAACAAATACAGGCAACATTAGGAAGGTGGAGGTAAGGGTTGTGCTTGTACATTTTGTGACCTTGTTGACGGTTTGCTGTCAATATGAAATATTGCTGGACCAGTTTGCCAGCAACATCAATAACAGGTTTGAGTGTTGAAGAGTTTGGGCTGCAGTGTGAGTTGTAATGCTGTATTTAAATCGGCGCTCGGTCTTAAAACATGATTTGGGAAATCTGATATCCCAGTGGCTGATTCTGTGAAGGTCTGTAGCTAGTGGTTTTTATTTTAAAAATCTCTTTTTAAAATAAAGATGTTGGTAAACATGAGACATGCTTTTAAATTTAAAACATGCAGCAAATGCATAGCCTTTTGAAATGTTATATTTAAGAGACCTGTGTGCTTCAATTAACCCATCTTAATAAATATGTCTGCTGTTATGCACCTTTGGAAAGCCCAGTTCTCTGTGTGTGTAAATACTTGGCTCAGGGCCTGCATTGGGGTTTTTTTAAAAGCCAGCAACAATAAAATGCCACTTCAGATATCATTCAACCTACAAAACACCTTCATGAAGAGCAGAAAGGAATAGGGGATGTTTCAAAGTCCTTAGAGCATCGCAGTTAAAATGAAGAGGGAATATTACATATTTAACTGCAAGTAGATGCATGCTATTCATGAAAACAAGTATTTTGTTTCTGTTTTAATAATACCTGCAGTACCACTAGAGATTTGGCCCCCTGTGCCATAGCTTATTTGATTCTGCCTTCCCTTTCATTGTGCAGATGTTTTCCAAACATCTGCTTTGATTCTGTATGGTGGAGGTAATAATAATAATAATAATAATAATAATAATAATAATAATAATAGAAAATGTTAATTTGTGAACAGAGTCTTCAATGGAAATGGGGAAAAAATAAAATAAAATATGTTTGAACCTTTTAGATTAAGTGATTTGGAATTTTAATGAGATAAAAGAGTCCGAGGACCTCTCAAAGGTAAGAGGTCCATTTAAATCTGGCCCAATCAAGTAAATGAATATCTTTTTGGTTTTCCACAGAAGTAAAGGATCGCCTCTTCCCTTCCCACTCCCCTTTTGCATGTGCAGTCTGTTTGCCATTTTCCAGTTTTTAATCTCTATATCAGTGCCAGGGGAAGCTGTTCTAAATATTGTTCAGTCTAGCTGGTGTATACGTTTTCTTGCAGTGGGGAAATTGCTTAATCTTCTGCTCCCAGATTGAGGAGTCCTCTAGATTGTGATGCCTGAGTAGTTAATTTTCTGACCTAAATGCAGCTCCTCAGATACATCTGTTCAGCGTTCTGTAATGAAAGGACTTCTTAAATAATGTAATGGCTTGCGTAGAGTGTACATATAAGGAACCACCCTTTTCTATGTGAAATAAGAGGGGCGTTTTTCTAAAATATATAGTATTTAGTTGCAAATGGGAGATCAGGACCTACCAAAGGTTTTCCAGAGCAGTGGTTGCATGGTAAGGGATGAAAAAAAATGTGTAGATAGCACATTCTTTATGTAACAGTAGTAACAAATATTTCCCATTTATGTAATTCTTCGGAGTGTTCAAAGCATTTTACAAAATTGTAGTCCTTCCAACGTCTATAGGTTATCGATGCTGTTCCCATATTATGTAGGACAGCTTCAATAACCTATATTGGTGGTTGGCTGCTAAGGCTGAGAATGCGTTGCTTGCCTAAGGTCCTCTTATAAATTCATGGCAGGTTCAGAGGCGAGATTTGAATTTGTGACTTTGTGGCTCACAGCTGTGGGAAGAAATGCACATCATGACAGACATTTCACAGTAAATAACATCGCTCTATCTTTTTCTTCCAACCAAATACAGTGGTACCTCAGGTTAAGAACTTAATTCGTTCTGGAGGTCCGTTCTTAACCTGAAACTGTTCTTAATCTGAGGTACCACTTTAGCTAATGGGGCCTCCCTCTGCCGCTGTGTGATTACTGTTCTCATCCTGAAGCAGAGTTCTTGACCCGAGGTGCTATTTCTGGGTTAGCGGAACTTGTTCAGTCTTATTAGTTTTTGCCCCCAAGCTCAAAGCTATCTGGGCAAATGAAAACCAATATTTCTGTTTGCATGCAGGATGCTTTACCAGGTAGATAAATAAACATTACCAAGAAATCAAGGGCTTATATCTATATTGCATTACATGGTGCCTAGGGAACAACTTGCACCTTAATATCAGCAAGACAAAGGAGATGGTGTTGGACTTTTGGAGGAAGAGAGGAGAACTAGCCCCGCTGTACCTCGGGGAGGGCTGTGTGGAGAGAGTCTCTTCCTTTAAATTCCTAGGAGTTTATCTCAGTGAAGACCTTACTTGGAAAATAAATACAACCCAGGTGGTTAAGAAAGCCCAACAGAGTCTCCATCTCCTCAGAGTCTTGTGGAAGAACAATGTCAATCAACATCTGATGATCTCCTTCTACTGGTCAACAATAGAAAGTGTCCTTTCATACTGCCTCACGGTGTGGTATGCTGGTTTGACATCATCTGATAGGAAGTGCCTACAGAGGGTGGTGAATACAGCACAAGATATTATGGGCTGTCCTGTGAATCCACTGGATGAAATAGCGGAAGAATGTTGCCTCAGGAGAGTGAGGAAAATTCTCAGGGATGATTCACACCCTGGCCGGCACTTTCTTGATCTCCTGCCCTCAGGCAGAAGATATAGAAGCATGATTAGTCGCACCAACAGGGTAAAGAACAGCTTATATCCGTGGTCTGTTAGGCTGCTGAATGAAAAAATAACAACAGGGCAACTGACTTTCGGGTTTGGTGGGTGTGGGTCAGTAAACGAGGGGAATTAAGACTAAGAGAGCTGAGTGGGGGGTGCTCGTGTAATCTCACTGTATACAAATTGTACAAGTGACAATAAAGTATTTCAATATATTTCAATTTCAAATAAACATTACCAAGAAATCTAGGGCTTATATCTATATTGCATTGCAGTAATGGTAATGGAAAAAGAAGTTTTGGGAGCGATCATGTGAACCACCCTTATGCCACAGGTAGATGTGTTTTTGATTGCCATTGGCTAAACTGCTTGATCCCAAGGGTCTCCCTCCGTGCCATTGGCTGAGCTGCTCAACTCCTAAAGAAGCAAAGCGCCCCCCCCCAATGCCTAGGAAAGGAAGGTTGCAGGTGGCCAGTTTAAAAAGTGAAGACCCGCACACAGTGATTTGAAAAAAAAATTGGCCAGATTATCAGCTGCAGGGGTCTATTTTAAATTTAAAATGGAACACTTTAAAGATGTAAAGCTAAAACATTAACCTTCAGTTTAGCAGTCCTGGGAATTCCCTAGGCTTGCTAACCATCTGTCTTCAGGTACTCTGGCTCTGAAAATCTTTAGAGGTTTCCCTTCCTTGCATTCCAGCCCCCCACCCCATGGCAGATATATCTATAGATATAGATATGATAGAGATAGAGATAGAGAGATATAAATATATTGCAAAGCTATGCGATGTGGGCAGGCATCTATAGCAGAATTCCAGCTAAAATCACTCAAGGTCCCTGCAGGATTGCTGAATTCATAGTGCATGCTAGATCCTGGCAACAGTATAGCTTGTTAGTCACAGGGGGGCAGCAGTAGTGAAGAATTAAGAATGTGCTCCTTATTTTACATGATTCACAACAGTCGTGCAAAATGGATAGATATTTATTATTCTGTAGAAGTCTGAGAACCAAATAGCTCAGTCCTATGCTTCCCAAGGAAATTGGGGGGGGGGGGGATTCCAGTATTTTAGAACTCTGTTTGTTAATGTTATTTTTATTTATTTATTAACATTCAAATACCACCTTCTCGCCCAAGATGCTCAAGGTGGTGCACATGGTTCTGCTCCCCATTTAGCCTCACAGCAACCCTGTGAGTAGGTTAGGCTGAGAGAGAGTAAGTGGCCCAAGGTCGCCCAGTGAGCTTCATGACCGAACGGGGATTTGAACCCGTGTCTCCCAGGTCCTAGTCCAACACTCTTAACTATTACGGCACACTGGCTTCTGAATGCATAGTTAGGGATGCTTCTGGTAATACTGACAATGCACAGAGTGTTTACATTTTAAAATACATTATTTTTGTGGATCTTGCTGGTACAGTGGTACCTCAGGTTAAGTACTTAATTCGTTCCGGAGGTCCGTTCTTAAGCTGAAACTGTTCTTAACCTGAAGCACCACTTTAGCTAATGGGGCCTCCCGCTGCTGCCGCTGTGCCGCCGGAGCACGATTTCTGTTCTCATCCTGAAGCAAAGTTCTTAACCCGAGGTAATATTTCTGGGTTAGCGGAGTCTGTAACCTGAAGCGTATGTAACCGGAAGCGTATGTAACCCGAGGTACCACTGTATACTGGAACCGGTCAATATGTTGGGAAATCTACACATCTAAATAAAATTGAATTCTTAAGGGCGTAATTCACATCTTCACCAGGCTGTGTGGAAGCAGCTGCCACCGGCAGTGACAGTGTAGGCATCTCAGCTGGGCAAATCCGCAGTCATGCCTTGTTGCTAACATATCGCAGCCATGAAACACCACTAAGATTCCTACAACCAACACACCTTCCTGTCAGGAGCTGGGGGCGGGATGGCAGACCCTTCCCTCCACGAATAAAGACAAGGTAACTGCATTGCCAGTCTTTCCTCCAGAGCACAGTAACCAAAATTATTACTAACGATTTGTGAAAATAATGGTTCCGAAAAAGTAAAAAACAAACCCAACTACCCTTCAGAATGCTGCAAATATTTGTTGTGACAACCGATGACATTCTCTGTGCTGATTCTCAGCTTCCCACCGTTATCTGGTTGACCCATATGCTTGCAAGGAAATCAGAGGCGGTGCTGTCAGGCAACTTTAGCACATGGAAAATTATTTCCATATTCTGCCCTATGCATCTCATTCCAGCGCACCATTAGCAGATGGGATTGCAGGAGGCGCCTAAAGGAACAAGCTTTCTGCATTATTCCTAATGGCTTCTGCATGTCAGATGATCTTCTCATTGTCCTCCAAATATTTATTTTTATTACTCCGCCACTGAGCCAGCTTTCTATTGCAGCGAGAGTATCTGAGCATTGCACCTTTGCCCTCATCTCCTCACACCAAAGAGCCAGACAAACGAAACATATTGTAAGCAATAATGTGTATAAAGGTAAAGGTAAAGGGACCCCTGACCATTAGGTCCAGTTGTGGCGGACTCTGGGGTTGTGGCGCTCATCTCGCTTTATTGGCCGAGGGAGCCAGCGTACAGCTTCCGGGTCATGTGGCCAGCATGACTAAGCCGCTTCTGGCGAAACAGAGCAGTGCACGGAAACGCCGTTTATCTTCCCGCCGGAGCAGTACCTATTTATCTACTTGCACTTTGACATGCTTTCGAACTGCTAGGTTGGCAGGAGGAAGGACCGAGCAACGGGAGTTCACCCCGTTGCAGGGATTCGAACTGCCGACCTTCTGACCAGCAAGTCCTAGGCTCTGTGGTTTAACCCACAGCACTACCCGCGTCCCTATAATGTTTATACTATCGCTTAAAGCCATGGTTCCCAATGTGGGGCACACCCCCCACAGGGGAGCAATTTGATTTTTAAGGGGGGAAATTCGAGAATGAGTTATTAACAGTGAATGGCCTTTTAGGCTTCCTCCATGTGAATAGGAGTTCACTTTTTGAATAATAAGAATTATATGTCATGGGATGGGGGCATCAGAACTTTAGAGATGCTTAGGTGGGGCGTGGCCAAAAAAGCTGGTTTAAATCTTCCAAAGGACAACTTCAATCCAGTTGAATACTGCCTAATGGAAGCAGCTACACTCTCCCCACCCTGATGGGTTTTAAAAAATTTATTTGATAGCTGAAGGTCAAGAGACAATGGAGTGCGCCACCAGGAGTGAAGTTAAACCGCTGGAGAATCGCGGCGCCTGCTGTGGCTGCAGAGACTGGTAACTTGTAACCAGTCTCCTGTGTTGTTTTTGCTGCGTTAGCACCACCGAAGTGAACTCCCTGGGGTGCAAGCCTAGGCAGTGGGCATGGAAGTCCTGGGCTGCCCAGATAACAAGACTCCGCTCTTGGCCTCGCTGATGTGATCCAAAGGAAAGCAGAGCAATATGTTTGACACCAGTTTATCTGTGGAGTTGCTAGAAGGAGGTGTACAAGGCCTTAGGGACGCCACTCTGGATTTGTGTTGGGTTTACTCCTTAGCCTCTTCCTCTCCCAAATATGTCCCACAAGGCAGCAGAGGATTAGGATCAGAGCTTTCCTTCCCCTACACGGGCTACTTTTCCAGGTTGACGAGCCCCATTTGCCCCTAGGCAGTAGGGGCAAGAAAATAAGAGTGGGTTGAAAGGGTTTTGATTTCTTCGAAATACTTCTTTAAACTATCCATATTTTCCTTTGTTCTCTCAGTCTATGCTCCACCACTACATGTATAATTTATTGGAATTTTACAGTTTGAAGAAATAACCAGTTTTGTCATAAACCACATATGATTTTTCTGTTTTTGCTGCAACAGACTATTAAGAGTCCTTAAAGACCAAGTGGTTTATTTATTAGTCCACAAAAGCTTATGATGTAATCAATAAATTTGTTAGTTGCCTACCTGCCACAAGACTCTTTATAGTAAGCCACAGTTACTGAAATTAACACCAATTGGTTCCTTTAGATGGAGGATGAATGACACCCTGTTTAGAGACGCAGAAGTTACTAAGAAGGCCCAAAAAACTTTGAAAGACTACTTTGAGATAAACTTGAATACTACGGTTGAAAAAAGAGTAATCTGGGACGCAAGTAAAGCGGTTATGAGAGGGTTTCTGATTCAACAGAATGCAATAAAGAAGAGAACTCAAAATGAGAAAAAAGATAAAATTTTGGAGAAAATAAAAGAAGGAGAGAAGAAATTAAGAGCGAAACCAAAGTCGCAAGAGATTCTGAGAGAAATAAAGTTGTATCAAGTACAATATATGAAAATGATAAATCAGGAAATAGAATGGAAAATCAAGCAGATGAGACAAAAGACATTTGAATCGGCTAATAAATGTGGGAAACTGCTAGCTTGGCAGATAAAAAAAGACAAAAACTTAATACTATTACAAACTTGGAAGTGGAAGGAAAGAATATACAGAATCCAGTGGAAATTAGAAAGTGCTTCCAGAGATATTTCAAACAACTATATACACAAGGGCCACAGAAAGAGACCGACATAGATCAGTTTTTAAGAACAAATGGATTACAAAAAATCTCTCAAGAAAATAAGTTAATGCTTAATTATAAAATAACAGAACAGGAGGTGGAAGGTGCCATCCAGAATATGCAGTTGGGCAAATCTCCAGGGCCGGACGGTTTAACCTCAAAATATTATAAATCTCTGAAAGATTGGCTAATTCAACCACTAAAAGAGGTTTGTAATGAAATTTTGGAGGGGAAAACAGCGCCAGAGTCATGGAAGGAAGCTTATATTACACTCATACCGAAAACTGAGTCTGAAAAAACACAACTTAAGAACTACCGCCCCATATCCCCACTCAACGTGGATTATAAAATTTTTGCAGATATTTTGGCTAAAAGATTGAAAAAAGTACTAGTTGAGGAGATACACAAAGACCAAGCTGGCTTTCTCCTGGGTAGACACTTGTCTGATAACACGAGAAACATAATTAACATTTTAGAGAAACTGCAAGTGAACATTAATACTAAAGCAGTTTTGATATTTGTTGATGCGGAGAAAGCTTTTGATAATATTTCTTGGAGTTTTATGAAGAAAAATCTTCAGGGGATGGGGGTTGGTCAAGGTTTCGAAAACGGTATAGGTGCAATTTATTCAGAACAAAAGGCGAAATTGATAGTTAACAACGTGGTGACAGAAGAATTTAAGATGGAGAAAGGGACACGACAAGGCTGCCCAATTTCCCCATTGCTTTTCATTTCGGTCCTGGAGGTTTTGCTAAACATGATTAGAAGGGACCATCTTATTAAAGGTATTCAGGTCGGAGCTAAACAGTACAAACTTAAAGCGTTTGCAGATGACTTAGTATTGACACTACAGGAGCCAGAATCTAGTACTAAAAGAGTATTAGAATTGATTCAGGAAATTGGTCAAGTGGCAGGATTTAAATTGAACAAGTTAAAGACTAAGGTCCTTGAGAAAAATTTAACACCGATTGAGAAAGAGAGGTTTCAGAAGGAGATGGGTTTAACACTGGTAAAGAAAGTAAAATACCTGGGGGTTAACATGACCGCTAAAAACTTAAATTTATTTAAAGATAACTACGAGAAATGTTGGTCAGAAGTGAAAAAGGATCTTGAAATATGGTCAAATTTGAAGCTTTCCTTGTTTGGTCGAATTGCCGTTATAAAGATGAATGTATTGCCAAGAATGTTATTTTTATTTCAATCATTGCAAATTTTGGACAAAATGGACTGTTTCAAGAAGTGGCAGAGAGACATTTCTAGATTTGTCTGGCAGGGCAAGAAGCCCAGAATAAAATTTAAAATATTAACTGATGCAAAGGATAGAGGTGGATTTGCCCTGCCAGACCTTAAACTTTATTATGAATCAGCAGCATTTTGCTGGTTGAAAGAATGGCTGCTTCTTGAGAACACAGACATTTTGGATTTAGAAGGTTTCAATAATGTTTTTGGGTGGCATGCATATCTGTGGTATGACAAGGTTAAAGCACACAAAGCATTTAAAAACCATATTGTCAGAAGAGCATTGTTTAATGTCTGGACAAGATATAAAGATTTACTTGAAAATAAAACCCCAAGGTGGCTATCACCGATGGAAGCGAAGGCTCAGAAAAAGCTCAATATGGAGGCCAAATGGCCAAAATATTGGGAGATTTTGGAACAGGAGGGTGACAAACTGAAATTGCAGAGTTTTGAGAAACTAAAAGATAAAGTGCGAGATTGGCTTCATTATTATCAAATAAGGGAGGTCTACAACTTGGACAAAAAAACTGGTTTCCAGGTGGAAAAATCAAAATTGGAAACAGAACTGTTAGATCCCAAAACTAAGATATTATCAAGAATGTATAACTTGCTGTTGAGATGGAACACTCAGGATGAAACGGTTAAATCTGCTATGATAAAATGGGCACAAGACGTTGGACATAACATAATGTTTGCTGACTGGGAACAGTTGTGGACCACAGGTATGAAATTCACGGCATGTAATGCCTTAAGAGAGAATATTATGAAAATGATATATAGGTGGTACATGACACCAGTCAAGCTTGCAAAAATATATCATTTGCCTGATAACAAATGTTGGAAATGTAAAGAAAATGAAGGTACATTCTTTCACCTTTGGTGGACGTGCCCAAGGATTAAGGCTTTCTGGGAGATGATCTATAATGAAATGAAAAAGGTATTTAAATATACCTTCCTGAAGAAACCAGAGGCCTTTCTCCTGGGCATGGTCGGCCAATTGGTGCTAAAGAAGGACAGAACTTTCTTTATGTATGCAACAACAGCAGCAAGAATTCTTATCGCAAAGTATTGGAAGACACAAGATCTACCCACCTTGGAAGAATGGCAGATGAAAGTGATAGACTATATGGAACTGGCGGAAATGACTGGCAGAATCCGAGACCTGGGAGAAGAGTTGGTGGAAGAAGATTGGAAGAAGTTTAAAGACTATTTACAGAAACATTGTAAAATTAATGAATGCTAAAATGATGCTGGATTGAAATGAAGTGGCTTTAGCAATAAGGTTAAAAAGAATATGTAAAAATGGACTGATAATTAGATGAAAATATAAAGTTATAATATGTTAAGACATAGAATTAAGATAAAAACAAAAAGGGAAAGGATTTGCTGAATTAACTATGTGAATTGGAATACAAAAAAGGGAGGTGTGAGGAGGTCAGGAAACAAGTAATTGAAATATAAGATACGAAAAGATTGATCTGTTTTTAATTGTTTTTTATTTTTTCATGTATTTTGTATTTTTTTTGTATTTTTGTATCTTTTTTCTTTTTCTTTTTTTCTTTTTATTTTCTTATTCTGTAACTTTCTTTTGTCTGTAAAATTTTGATAAATATCTTTAAAATATATATATATAGTAAGCCATAGTTACTAATAATATACTCTAGCATTTTTCTCTCACTTGCCAAAGGAGCCATATGTCTTCAGTTTTCCCATGCTGCAGCGACTGCATTCGTTCGGCTTCCTTCCGTTTTTATCATTTATAATCAACTGTCATGTGTTGTAAAAGATTGTGACAGGTGTCTCATATAAGTCCGGTTCTCTCAAATGCAATTTCATTTGCAATTTGTATTTCTTTGTCCAGCCGTCCTTGTAAAGTGTATTATAAAATGTTAAGTTTTCATATGGAAAGCAAGCTTTGCAGTCCTGTGGTCCCTGGATGGGTGTCTCAGGGCCATAGGATTATTTTAGATCACCCTCTCAGAGTTCTTTGGTAAAAGCAAAAGGTGGGTAGGGCAGAGGAGGAGAGGCATGGATTCAAAATATTTTTAGCCTTAGGATAGAAAAACACCTCTTCTACTCTGCCAGCGTGAACTTGGCAGTGGAAAATATGGTTTTCCCACCTTTGGGTCTCTCTCCCTGATTGTACTGCTCATATGTTTCTTTAAAACACGGATGTGAGATCTCTCCCAATCAGTGTTAGGAACTGAGATATGAAAGCTAGGAGCTAAATATCACCTTAAACCTAGGTTATGGGCGTGTTTTTTATAACAAGAATACAAAGCTGAAAAGGAATGAACAGCTAAAATATTATGTTCATTTTTCACATGATCTAGTCTTCCCCCTGCCCATCCTCTTAATATTCTTAAGAGAGTCTCTTCTCCATTCTCCAGAGAGTAGCTGAAAATGGGGAGGCAGAAAAAGGTCCTCCTTTCCTTCCACTCTGCAGTTTTAATCTGAAATCTTCAGTGCAGTACTGCACCCAGAACTCAGAAACTGCTCACTCTAATGAAATTCCCTCTTGCAAAATATGCCTGGAACAATGAGAGTTCCGAACACTGCTCCCAATCCCAGATTGTCATTGCCATCTAAGGTGGGCAGGGCTTTTTGCAGTCCTGACACTGATTTCCCAGCAGTGTTAGAAACTCTGATATATAAGCTTGGCACCAAATGGCTCCTGAAACAAGGGTTACAGCCGCCAAAACGGAAGGCTTGCCGTATTTTTCGTTCCATAAGACGCACTTTTTCCCTCCTAAAAAGAAAGGGAACATGTGTTCGTCTTATGGAGCGAATGCAGGTGGGAGGCAGGTGGGGAAAGCCCCCAAGAGCCACACACACGCTCTGTGCAGCTCTTGTGGGCTTTTGCGGGAAAAGCCCGCAAAAAAAAAAGGGGGGGGAGAAGAAAAAAAAGAAAAGCCCGCAGGAGCCGTGCACCCTTCTCCCTCCTGGGGAAAAGCCTGCAAGCACCACACACAAGCTCCACACGGCTCGTGAAAGGGACCACTGAGCAGAGCCTGGGATGCATACAGGCTCTGCTCAACGCTCCCTTTAAAAATATTTTTTTTCTTGCATTACCTTCTAAAAACTAGGTGTGTCTTATGGAGCGAAAAATACGGTAGTTGTCATTTTGGGGCCAAACGGCTTGAAAGTTATATTTTTTGTTCTAGTGGTTCAGCAATAAAACTGCTAGCACATTTGCAAAGCTAAGCAGAGTCCAGAATGGCTTCAAATTGATGATGGGCCGTGTGTTGAAATTCCTGCATTGCAAGGGGGGGGTTGGACTGGATGACCCTTAGGGTACCTTCCAGTTCTGCAATTCTATGATTCTACGCTCAACTTGCCTTGTTGAGCAAAAGATGACAACAGTATAAAGGCTTGACCGGCTGTCCTCAACATAAATGTGGGTTTGCATAAAATAAAATATGACTCAATCGTGCGGAGGCCATTAAGACCTAAAAGGTTAACACTCCTTTTCATTATTCCTTTACAGTGCTTTGCGGTTCGTTCTTTGGGATGGGTAGAAATGGCAGAGGAAGATTTGGCTCCTGGGAAAAGCAGCGTTGCTGTGAACAATTGCATCCGACAGCTCTCTTATTGTAAAAACGATATACGGGACACGGTTGGCATTTGGGGAGAGGTAAGAAATCTCTCTGTCTTATCGTACTTCCCAGTTCTCTAGTGGCACCTGCTTTTTCTTTTTTAAATTGCATTCTTTATTATTTTATTCACATAATATACAACATAATATACAAAATAATTCACATAATATACAACAAACAACTCCAAAATAAACAGACAACTCCAAAATAAAATCATATGTAACAAAACCGTAAGTCTCATGTTTTCATTTACACTGATCTCCTCTCCAATACCTTTACTTGATATTTCTTGCTGCTTTCCTTATAGAATCTTTATGAAAATTTAAATCTCTTGAATCCTATACCAATCTTTAACAGTTTCAATTAATCCCTTCACCTCCCTTCCCCACAGCCCAATACTTCCCTCCACCCGTCTGCAATCTTCTTTACCTACTATTATTTTTGTTATTGTTGCGTTACTCACTTTATTTGTTATTCCATCCTTAATATATTATTATCTTATCTCCTTGTGCCTTTTAAACTTTTGCATATTGATTTTTAAGCTCCAGCAGCGACTTTTTTTCATGTATTCCTTAACACATTCCCACTCTTTATTAATTTTTTTATTAGAGTAGCCTCTAATTGATTCTGTTAATTTTGCCATCTCTGCGAAGTCAAGAAATTTGATTCTCCATTCTAATAATTCTGGTATTTTATCGGTGACACCTGCTTTTTCCTGCACTTTCATATTTCGGCAAAAGCAGCCACTGTCGAGAAAGAACAAGGAAGTAAAACAGCTAGTTTGGAGCAATGGCCTTGTTTGCTCTGGCAAGGAAAAAGAAGGTGCATCTGAGTCAGCAGTGGCTCTTTCCTTTCCCAAAGTGCAGGACAAGTTAAGTGCTAGGAAGGGGCTCTTGGGTCGTGTCCCCCTGTAATCAGAGGCCAGTATGGTTACCAGAAGGCTCAGTACCTGTGGTCTCTTGAGTTGAAAAGGTAATATGGGTGCTTCCCTTTTAGAAAAACCTAAGAATTACAAGCATCCCATGTAGTCCAAGGGTGTAAGTTCACCCTTGTTGCTCATTTCAAGCATGTTATCCAGAGATAACATAGGCTCCATAGCTCCTGCTGTCCCCCCCCCCCAATGATTTTGCCTAACTCTTTAAAGCCACCTGCATTAGCAGGCATGGTCATAATTTATAAATAATGACCGCATTGCATGAGATGGTGCTTCCTTTAACCCTCCGTTCTCATATTATATGGAAGGGTGGAAGAGACTTAAGTGGGTGGAGGAAGGCTTAAGCATCCCGCAAATACCTTTCTTAGTAGCATCTTGCGTGGTGGGGCAAAGCCGCCTGAATTAGCGTTACATAGGGGCAAACGCTTCTTTGAGTGAGTAAGAGATTATAGCTGTTTTTGCTCTTCTCTTGATCAGGGAAAGGACATGTATCTTATCCTGGAGAACGACATGCTAAATTTGGTTGACCCCATGGATCGCAGTATTCTTCATTCACAGCCCATCGTAAGCATCCGAGTCTGGGGTGTAGGCCGCGACAATGGCCGGTGAGTTTGGAATACATTTATTCTATGATGTTAAAATCCACTTCTGTAGAATGCTTGCGTTCTAGATGAAACACAGCATCCTAGTAATAAATGTTGTCTTTTATCGCTTCTATCATATAGTTGTTCACAACAAGATGTTTTTCTTTTTCTTTTTCTTTTTCTTTTTTAACATCTTTATTGAAAGTTCAAAAAGTACATAATTATATGTGCACTAAACATGGTGAGACGTAAATAAAAGAGAGAAAAAGAAAAAGAGAAACAGGACCCGTGTAGAAGGGAAAATAAAGAGGGGAGGGGTGGAAACCCAAAACTGTATACTTTACAAGGTTGTTATTGTACTTTACCACATCTTAACCAATTACAGTATTTGTAAGAATGGATTCCAAATATTATTGAATTTGTTCATGGCAAGTTTGCATTTATATGCAGGTTGTTCATATGTTGCGAGTTCGCATAAGGCTTCAATCTGATCGTAGAAAGGAGCCGCATTTTTATTTTTCCAATTCATCAGTATCAGTCTTTTTGCTGTGGTAAGGCACGGAGAGTCCACTCGTATTGCCCTTTTGTAAGGTTCCATGTGCTGGGTGTAATTCAAGAGGATATTTTTCTCTGTAAATGTAAGGTTGTTCCATAGAGTTCTGTTGATAGTTTCCATTACCTTCTGCCAAAAATCTCTCAATAAAGGACAATGAAAAAAACGATGTTTTAGAAAAGCATTATCCCTAGCAATGGGTCTCCAGGGTTTCAAATGGAGGACATTCCCATTGCTACTTGCTGGTGCCAGGGATTGAACCTGGGACCTTCTGCATGCTAAGCCTATGCACTACCACTGAGCTACAGGCCTTATATTAGACTGAGGGATGTGGGTGGCACTGTGGTCTAAACCGCTGAGCCTCTTGGGCTTGCCAATCAGAAGGTGGACAGTTCGAATCCCCACCATGGGGTGAGCTCCCGTTGCTCTGTCCCAGCTTCTGTCAACCTAGCAGTTCAAAAGCACACCAGTGCAAGTAGATAAATAGGTATGGAAGGTAAACAGCGTTTCCACGTGCTCTCCGTCACGGTGTTCCAGTCACGGTGTTCCGGTGTGCCAGAAGCTGTCTGTGGACAAACGCCGGTTCCCTCGGCCTGAAAATGAGATGAGCGCCACAGGGAACCAGGCAGAGGGCCTTCTCGGTAGTTTCACCCACCCTGTGGAACGCCCTCCCACCAGATGTCAAAGAGAACAACAGACTTTTAGAAGACATCTGAAGGCAGCCCTGTTTAGGGAAGCTTTTAATGTTTAATAGGTTATTGTATTTTAGTGTTTTGTTGGAAGCCGCCCAGAGTGGCTGGGGAAACCCAGCCAGATGGCCGGGGTATAAATAATAAATTATTATTATTATTATTATTATTATTATTATTATTATTACCCCATGGTCGCCTTTGACTGGACTTAACCGTCCATTGGTTCTTTACCTTTTACCTATACAATGGTACCTCGGGTTACAGATGCTTCAGGTTACAAATGCTAACCCAGAAATAGTACCTCGAGTTAAGAACTTTACCTCAGGATGAGAACAGAAATTGCAGCGGGAGGCCCCATTAGCTAAAGTGGTACCTCAGGTTAAGAACAGTTTCAGGTTAAGAACGGACCTCCAGAATGAATTAAGTTCTTAACCCGAGGTACCACTGTATCAGACAGATCCTCTCCCTGTAAAATATTTAGAGTAGTGCAAATGACCCCTACTTTTTGTTGCTGTTAAGTCTTGTTGAATTATTTCGGCTTTCATTTGAAATGTCTCCTGCTTTTTGCCTGAAGACAAGCCTCCAGATTCACAAGAGTTTACTAAGGAGAGTTGCTTGAATAGGCCTGCAAGCATAGCCTGGAGCCATGACTGATTCCTTAAAGTCTCTGGCCTGAAACTTAAAGACAGGTGTCCAGCAAATAGAGGAAAGAGAGGGGTGGGAACTTCTGGTGCCTGCTTGTTGCCTCGGGGTATTAGTATAAGGAGAAAAGAGTTGGGTTTGAGAGAGTAGCTCAACATGCATGGATATGCTGTATATAGGAAGAGGCAGAGGCAGAGGGAGACTGGGAAGGCTAAATTTGTTGTTGTTGTTTAGTCGTTTAGTTGTGTCCGACTCTTCGTGACCCCACGGACCAGAGCACGCCAGGCACTCCTGTCTTCCACTGCCTCCCGCAGTTTGGTCAAACTCATGCTGGTAGCTTCGACAACACTATCCAACCATCTCGTCCTCTGTCGTCCCCTTCTCCTTGTGCCCTCCATCTTTCCCAACATCAGGGTCTTTTCCAGGGAGTCTTCTCTTCTCATGAGATGGACAAAGTATTGGAGCCTCAGCTTCAGGATCTGTCCTTCCAGTGAGCACTCAGGGCTGATTTCCTTAAGAATGGATGCGTTTGATCTTCTTGCAGTCCATGGGACTCTCAAGAGTCTCCTCCAGCACCATAATTCAAAAGCATCAATTCTTCGGCGATCAGCCTTCTTTATGATCCAGCTCTCACTTCCATACATCACTACGGCGAAAACCATAGCTTTAACTATACGGACCTTTGTTGGTAAGGTGATGTCTCTGCTTTTTAAGATGCTGTCTAGGTTTGTCATTGCTTTTCTCCCAAGAAGCAGGCGTCTTTTAATTTCGTGGCTGCTGTCACCATCTAGGCTAAATTTAGAATTAAGCAATTAGAACAAGTCTTTCCATTATATTTTGTGGACTCCCGCACATGACTCTTTCTAGCAAGTTAGGTATTTGGTGATCAGGGACAGAAGCATGACAAACAGCAAGGCCCCCGGGTATGGGAACCAGAGCCTCTGCCCCCAGCAGCTGCAACATGGCAGAACAAGGGAGACAAATTGCATCAGCGAAATGCTCTGTGGGGGGAATGATGCGCTTACCGTAGTCTTTTTCCTGCCTACTGCTTTGAACAGCAAAGAGTCGCTTTTGAACATCTCACGTGTCCCTTGCTAGCGAAAGGGTTCTCTCCTGTTCATTGTCAGGTAGACAATAATTACGATGACTAATGCAGCAGCTCCTACCTCTTGAATATCAAGTTATTTGAAAGTCATTGCTATCTTGAGGTCCTTGGATTTTTTGATTTTTATTTTTTTTATCAGACTTCCTTGTAGTAATTTATTTGGTTGGATTTCTCTTTAGAAGATGAAAAGCCTTTTAATGGTACCTGACCAGATGATTTTCTAAGCCTTGTGCTAATGAAAGATTGATGAAAAACAGAGATCTACTGATGGGAGTTTAATCTAAGGGTATGTCTGCTAGTGCACGAGGCAGAAAAGCCTTCTGGGAGATTAATAATTCTCTAGGCACACACTAAGCTGTTATCTTGGACTCCAGCATTAACTTCTTTTTACCACAGTAGCTTGGTAAGAAAATGCTTCATGATTTACTCCAGTCTTTCCCAACCGGGGCCCCCCAGGATATTTCAAGGAGGCCACAAGTAAAAATTACATAAATGGGGGGGGGCACAGCACGAGACATGGGGACCCCAGAGGGAAGTGAGAAGAAAAGGGGGGAAATCATTTTTATTTTTTAAAAATCCTGATTGGCTGGCTATCTGTTTGGCCAATCACAAGCAGGTAAGGGAGCGGCCCTCTAGGAGGCGGGTTAGCTCTTCTTTTGGCTATGTGCATTTTCTTGGAGCAGGCCTGGTTTGTTTCCAGCGGAAGAGGGCGATCGCTGAGGCTCCCATTTTGACCACTGCTTGGAGCTGCCACCAGTGCTGGGACCGGTGGCAGCCTGGGCCTGACTCCGTAAGACACGGAGCGAAATCCACCCCAGCACCTAGCAGACCAGGATCGTCTGTTGCTGCTGATTTGTATCTAGTAAATAACTAAGTGTCTACTCAGAAGAAACCCACACTGTTCAGTGGGCCTTACTCCCAGGTAAAGGTGTGGAGGGCTATAGTGTTTTATCTAGGCAGCCAAGGCTCCTCCAGATGACACGATCTTTTTGCAACATCTCAATGAGGACTACAGTGGTACCTCGGGTTAATAAAGGTGAGGAAAGGCTTGGAGAGAATGGGTCATCCTAATTTGCACACCGCATTTTGTGGGAAGGGTCAGTGCTACATTTGCAGCCAACCTTAAAGAAGACCTTTGACAGAATTGTGCCCTAAGAGACAATCCAGGTTATGAGTTATATTTTGTCAGATCCGTTCTATCTGCAACTGCCACTGGTTAAGAAAAGGCTACTTGGTTGTGCATTTTCCTTCAGCTGAAATGACCCGTCGTCCATCCCAGTCATGAAGGAGCAGACTCTACTTGAAAGCAACAAAACTTTTATTCTCTTTCCCACTTAGGTTTCTATTTTTGTTGATTGTGTGGCACTCGTTCGCCATCCGCCGTGGTTGCTTCTTCTCCCCCAGCTTCTATGTGTGCAACAAAATATTTTGGAATATAAAATTGGCAGGTGGATATTAGCAAGGAAATGTGGCAGAGCTAAGATCTACTCACACACTGTTCCTTCATCTTTCTCCTCTGTGCTGTGAGCACAAGTGGAAAATTTGCATCCTCCAAAATAGATGTCATGTGCACATTAATCCATCCACCTCCCCCCACCCCACTCTATCTTTTGCTTCTCATCCACTTGAAAACTAGGTCATAGTCCACTATAGGCCTTGATGGTTTGCTTTATCCCACTGGGGCTTTCTGTTAAAAAAAAAGTGACAGTCCAGCCCTCACTTTGCCTTCCTGCTTGCCTCATGGGACTTGGCTTTTCCTTTAATGTAGAAGTTCTCTGGCTGCTGCTTCCCTTTCCCCATAAACCTTCCTGTCAAGCTGACTCATGGACAGTTTCTAAAAAGTTGTATTCCCAGAGGTTCATTGTGGACATCCTATTGTTCACTATGTATTCTCTTTTGTGTACCTGTAGGCGCCAACCCCATAGGGCTGTCTGAGACAGAGGCGTTTGAATACTGGGAATAAATCTTACCTGGAAATGAACACAGAACTTGCTCACATAAGAGGAAACTAGAGATGGACTGGAGTGCTAAATAGAGAGGACTTTTTTTAAAACAAACCTCCCTGATTGCAATTAGGATCACAGTATGGGAATAAAAATACTTGCCTTACAGGGTGGTTGCATGTATTTCAAGAAGCTCAGGCATATGAAGTACTTCTAAACACTTAAAAAGCTTTATAGCAATGCTAAATATTATTGGAACGATTATGGCGTAGCAAAACAGTACTCAAGCCATTAAATATATTTAAGTGCCATCTATCTATCTATCTATATCTATCTATCTATCTATCTATCTATCTATCTATCTATCTATCTATCATCTATCTATCTATTTTCCCATGGTTCTTGCCACATGGTGCATAGAGCTGAAATACAGCTCTCCCTGGTTCCAATTTTATAGTTTTATTTTTTGCACTCCTAATTTGAAGTGATTTTGGTTATTCTTGATGTGTACCCTTCATTGTACACAGCTGGGGAGACATAGGGAATAAAAATATGGTTCCAGGAAGGACAACATAAAAGAAATCCCACGAAAGTGGGTTTTCTGTAATGCTAGAAAACCCAACAGAGGAAAGAAGTGACAGAAAAACAGCTAAGAAAAATAACTCGGCAGAATTAAAATAATAGGGAATGACAGGGAATAACTGTAAGAAACCAAAGCCTAGCACTAGGCTTCTGTTGAAGGAGAAAGCCAGGCAAGAAAATGCAACAAGGGAAAAACTGGGGAAATTAAACAAGCAAAACCAATGAGAAAATTAAGAATCATGCAACATTTTTCTTTCCTCAATATAAGATGCCTAGTGTTTTAAGTCCCAAATGTTAAAATGCCATTATATGCCCTTAGAGCCCATGATGTCAGTGGAAAGGGGATGTTCAGGGCTCTTTGGGGGACAGCTGTCCCATTTTATAGCATCCATGTTTAGCCAACAACAGCGCTCATAGGATTTTCTGTGGCTAGTACGCAGTATGTGGATTGGGCCCTCCACCTCACCTGCAGAAGAGGAGACAAATTTGTACGCACCAATTTGGTTTATTACACCATGATTGGTTAGAGTGAAGGTAAGCCTTGTGCCTGCCCATTTTTGCGTAGATTATTAAGCCAAAGTTTCCCATTAAATTTTGAACTGGGTCTCCATATTGAATGCCCACAGATAGTAAAGTATTATTGCATTCTGCAACATTGATATAAATAATTCAGAACATAGCATAATGATGGGTTGGATTTAGGGGGTGTTGGTTTTGTTGGCAGCTTTCCCCGTTTCTTTTTATGGAAAACTGAATTTGCAGGGTTCCCATATGTTAGTAAGCAACAGCCGAACATGGCTGGGCCACGTCCCTTCTGCTGTAGTGTACCATCTGGCTGCCAAACAGTGGCAAAATGAGTTTTGGATGATATGACCACATGAGTTGCATGCATCCATTTCAGAGGTGGCAAGGAGCAGCGATTGTCTGGCTGCCCGACTGAGGTAGGCAAGATTTTGGCCCTGCAGTTAAACTAGTATTGACAAGCATAATTTGCTGTACCTAAGTGGCTTCCTGCACCCAATGCATGAAGAGCAGATTAGCGTAAGTTTAATAACTAAATAATAATCAATAATTTCTGTCCAAAGCTTAGAATATATTGCTACTGTAACATTGCCATTCAACAAAACGACATAAATTAAGTTAGAAATTTATTTCAATTCAATGGGCTACACTAATTGGCTAGCTTAGAGGCCCCTAGATAATTATTTAAACTGCTTGCCAGAATGCCCTGCGGTTTAGTGCAAATAGCACCTGTAACCTAATTTGCATTCGGAATATTTAACTTATTATCGAATAGCAATCAAGCAAGTCAGAACATTCATGAACTACAACCTGGGTTTTTATAGAGAATAATATAAACCTAGCACTTTGTAATTTGTTTATGACTCACTTGGTCGTCGTTCACATTAATATGCCTACGGATATCAAATATGCTGCATATGGCATTCCATTTGGAGTCTGTCCAACACTGGCTTGCATTTCCTACAGTCGTGTAATTTGAAGAGAAGCTAGTCTGCTTCTGCCATGATTCACATCATCACCAGTGCTGGCCCAAGACGTTTGCAGCCTGAAGCAGGTCCAAGTGTTGTTACCCCACTGCTAGGGCCAATACGTCAAGAAATTTTACAGTGCAGTGCCAATTCCTGCCTTTATCTGTCCCTTGCATAACAGTGGGATATATTTCTTTAAAAGACCACATGGCATGGCTAGCTCTGGCCTTCACTCTCTTTTCCCAGCTGTGGAATCTCTGTTATTTGAACTTACTATACCTGAAACATGCAGTTGCCTACAAATGCTTTCTGTTGTTTTTATAATCCGGTATTTGAGCTACAGCTATAAGAAGCTTTCACGAAATGTCATGTCCATGTCCATTCCTGCCTATGTAGCCATTTGTTATTATTATTATTTATTGATTTTATATACCGCCCTATACCCAGAGGCCTCAGAGCGGTTCTCAGAAAATATCACAACATATATAAACAGATTAAAAACAACAAACCCGCCCCCCTCAGAAAAGAGCTACATTTTAAAAGGGTATAGGATTTATGGCACTTAAGAAAGCTGAGATAAAGGCAAAAATATACATTTCCACTTTTATGAGTGCTTCCTTGCTTATTCACCTACAGATAATTCTTATACACCACAGACGACTAGATGAGTGTGTTACTCTCAGGGGGGTGGGGTTCTCTCTCCAAAATTATGATTATCCCAATTTTTAATGATTCCCCAGGCATGGTTAGTTTTACTGTGTCTTGCCATACATCTTCATAGTCACTTCTTAGATTCATGTGACTGCGCAGAAGTAAACATTCCCTGTGTAGATTGCAACAAAATATTAAAAACACACTACACAATAATTTGAAAACAACTGTAAACAATAAAAGACAGTGGGGTGAGAAAATAATGTACATCCTGGATTTCAAACACTGATGAAAAGTATGAGTTAATACATAATGGTGTTGCTAGAAACACAGTATCAAAATACATCCCAGGTGTGGAGGATCCCCTGGTCTTGAATGGGGTAACTGTGCCCCTGAAGGACCAGGTGCACAGCCTAAGTGTCATTTTGGATGCACTGCTGTCCATGGAGGTGCAGGTCAATTCTGTATCCAGGGTAGGGCGGCTGTCTAGCAGCTCCATATGCTTCACCGGCTGAGACTCTACCTGCTTGTGCACTGTCTCACCAGAGTGCGCTGCTTATCCCTCACTTGGACTCCTGCAAGGCGCTCTACGTGGGGCTACCTTTGAAGGTGACTTGGAAACTGCAACTACAATGGTACCTCGGGTTAAGAACTTAATTCGTTCTGGAGGTCCGTTCTTAACCTGAGACTGTTCTTAAGCTGAAGCACCAATTTAGCTAATGGGGCCTCCCACTGCTGCCGCCGTACCACCGCCGCACAATTTCTGTTCTCATCCTGAAGCAAAGTTCTTAACCCAAGGTACTATTTCTGGGTTAGCGGAGTCTGTAACCCGAAGTGTCTGTAACCTGTGGTACCACTGTAATCCAGAACGCAGCAGCTATACTGGTGACTGGGAGTGGCCGCCGGGACCATATAACACCAGTCTTAAGGGATCTACACTGGCTCCCACTACATTTCCGAGCACAATTCAGAGGGTTGGTGGTGACCTTTAAAGCCCTAAATGGCCTTGGCCCAGTATACGTGAAGGAGCTTCTCCACGCCCATTGTTCAGCCCGGACACTGAGGTCCAGCACTGAGCGCCTTCTGGCGGTTCCCTCACTGCGTGAAGTGAGGTTATAAGGAACCAGGCAGAGGGCCTTTTCGGTAGGGGCGCCTGCCTTGTGGAACGCCCTCCCATCAGATGTCCAGGAAATAAACAACTATCTGACTTTTAGAAGACATCTGAAGGCAGCCCTGTTAAGGGAAGTTTTTAATGTTTGATGTTTTATAATGCATTTATACGTGCTGGAAGCCATCCAGTTTGGCCACACATATGAAACACATACATATAACAAGAGCATGATGCTTCAGTCTTCTTTTTATGCATTCATATATTTAAATAATGGATGCCCTTGAATTCCTTTGAATGTCTGTTATGTTTAAGATGTTTAAAGCATTTATATGATGAATGCATACAGTAGGAGATCTGGATTATTGTTAGAAAATTGTTTTCTAGTGCTACGTTTTTGAAAGATAGGTACATGTTCTAACTCCAGGCTCATAATCGTGAGGATTATGTGTCGGCCCATTTCCATAACTGAGCTTCCACAAGGGGAGGGACTTTTGATGCTTCATGCTATTCAACGCGATGTGCCCTCTGGCAACAAATCTCTTTCTTGAATTGCATTTGATGACTGGAGTTGTCTGTGTGCGTGTACTTAAAGTCTCATTTCAGTTTTTAATTTCTCAGCATAAAAATTCAAATGACTTAAGTTGATGCATTAGCTAGATGGCAAAAAAAATAACAATTCTATGAGTCACAAATGATTTCTGCATGAATAATGTTGTGTTTTAGTGAACCTGAAAAAATGGCCTGCATTATATATCTCATACAAGATTGCCTAATGAAATACCATCCATCTTTATGCATCAGAGTCCCTTAAAACACATACACTCATCTGACTATTTAAATGGTACAGTAAACATGGTCTGAAGGATAATTTCAGTAGGGGGTTCACCTGCAGTGTTCAATCAAGTTATTTTATTGATGCAAAACAAGTCCCTTCACTCATGCTTTGAGTCAAAACATAGTATTTCCATTGAAGAAAAGCACTGGGATCAGAAAAAGCTTCCATTCGGTCATGTCTCTTTTCCCATCAGTGACCAGCCAGGTTTTTTGGTTCTTGGCCTCTGCTTCTGACCATGGAGATTTTCCAGTTTCCCCCAGTGTGCCAACTGCATGGCTCATGTCTTCCTCTCTGACAATTCAGGCTGTGACATCTACCAGCGAGCCAGTGGGTAGCCAACTTACACTTGGGTAGCCAACTTACTTGCAAAAGTAACAAAGACCCACTGTGATACTGGAGAACCCTGCAGAAGCTTATCAAAGGAGAAATCGTGGCCTTTTCTACCTTAATTCATCTCTAAACCTAAACACGCCGTGTAAGGAGCGCAGTGTTTTGAACTACTGAGCAGAAAAAGTCAGGTATCACTGTTGAAAGTTCCGTGTGATCAAACAGTCAGATGCAAAGACACTGAACGATTCCCTTGTTGCAACAAGGGTTCCTTTGTCTCTGTTTGTAGATTTCAGACTTGATGAGATCTACTGGATGATAGGCAGGACGAGGAGGATGAATAGAGGCAGAGGAGTGGGAGGTTAGAAATGTTGGAGATTCAGTATTCACAGCCCGCCATACTCATAGGCCCTTAGCTAATTAATAAAAGAACAATACTTGCCCATTCCTCTGCCCCAAGCAGCTTGGATCCAGGGATTGTGCAAGCAGAAGCCAGTTACGCAGTGAGTTCCTTGCTTCCTTCTCTCACTCCAGCCTCCGTGCCTCCTGAAAAGTCCCTCCAGAGGACCCTTGGGGAAAGGCCTGGCCTGTGGTTTACATGGGTGGGATTATAATACAGTGAGGGGGGAAGTATTTGATCCCCTGCTATATTTGCCCGTTTGCCCTCTGATGAAGAAATGACCAGTCCATAATTTTAATGGTTTATTGTAGCTGTGAGAGACTGGTCATTTCTTCGTCAGAGGGCAAACGGGCAAATTTAGCAGGGGATCAAATACTTCCCCCCCCTCACTGTACATAATAGGTTTTGATGTTTTATAGGTATAAGACGTATTTCCCGATTTTTGCTGAAGATTGCTTTTGTTGGGGAATGCAATAAAAAAAAACTTAAGTTTTCTTTTTTAAAATAAACAAACAAATAAATAAAAACCCTCATGGGGTCTTTTTGCTTGGTTTTCAAGACATTCTTTTTGTTACAAGTTACCAAGATAACTGTCCATCCATACATCGCCCTACAACATCTGTGGCTGCAGGGCATGGATCACGCTGAAATTTGGATTTTATTACTAGCTAATAGCCATGGATAGGGTTTGATTCTTACTCAAGTTGGGGTTCATGTTTCCATGGTGTTTGGGTGGGAGCGTGCTCCTCTTATATGTTCCTAATGCAACATGGCTGCTCCACACGAAAGGCTGTGTACAATGAAGGCCATATCACCTTTCAGTTGAAGGAAGTGGTCTTTCGTAGATGCAGGCAACCACTTGGGGCACTTACAGTATGTCACAATTACATTATGTCTGTGGCCCACATTTGCTTTTCCATCCCAGGAATAGATGCTTAGACCCAGGCGTGGGTCCCAATCAGACCAATAGGCCATAGCTGGCCGCTGATGTTTGCATGTAATACTACCCAGTCTAATACAGTCGTACCTTGGATCCCAAACGCCTTGCGAGTCAAACATTTTGGCTCCCAAATGCCACAAACCCGGAAATGAGTGTTCCAGTTTGCAAACGTTCTTTGGAAGCCGAACCTCCGACACGGCTTCCAATTGGCTGCAGGAGCTTCCTGCAGCCAATCGGAAGCCGCGCCTTGGGTTTCCGAACATTTTGGAAGTTCCGGAACGGATTCCGTTCGACTTCCAAGGTATCACTGTACACTGAAAAAGAAATGGGACTCCTCTTGAGTCAGTGGTGTCCCTGCACAGCTAGTTTGAGAGTTAAAATTAGTATGTTTAACACATGTCACTGTTGCTTTCTGGCTTAAGGGAAGAAACGCGAGAGGAATATTAACAAGCCTGCTTAGCAGCCTTGTAAGACTTGGAGGGGATTCAAGATTTGTGAAGGACTTTAGGAGCATCTCTAAAGCCAACTCTAGCAAAGGACTGTGGCAGTAGGATAGGCAATGGAAGTGAAAGTTTACAGCTGGAAACAAAAGCCCTATTTGGCATGAGATGGGCATCTCGTATTGAATCTGCAGCAACAAAAAAAAAATCTTATAATGACAGCCATTCTTGCAGTGGGGCTCTTTTGTTGTTTGTTGGATTGCAATGTCTGGGATTGCAAACAATGTTTATAGCGCATCCAGGTCAGAAATCCGCCTAACTGTACATTAATAAAGGTTTGTTTTTCAGCAGCAGGCAGGCAGGCTCTCGTTTGTTAAACAGTAGATCTGTTTTAACAGTGACAGAAATGAAGAGAAACAGTTCAATGAGAATCTCTCCTCCAGAAAGAGAGTTTCTCAGAGCACACTTATTATCTTAAGCCAGGCAGTTCTTCATGGGGGGTTGCTAGGCTTTGGCCCTGAACAGTAGTGAACCATTTGTATCTTCGAAATTATGTAGTATAAAGCGCTGGAAAGGGGACGTGGGGGGTGCTGTGGTCTAAACCACTGAGTCTCTTGGACTTGCTGATCAGAAGGTCAGCGGTTCGAATCCCCGCGATGGGGTCAGCTCCCGTTGCTCTGTCCCAGCTCCTGCCAACCCAGCAGTTTGAAAGCATGCCAAAAAGTGCAAGTACACAAATAGGTACCGCTCTGGCAGGAGGGTAAACAGCGTTTCCATGCACTGCTCTGGTTTCAGTGTTCCGTTGCGCCGGAAGCGGCTTAATCATGCTGGCTACATGACCCAGAAGCTGTGCACAGGCTCCCTCGGCCTGTAAAGCGAGATGAGCGCCGCAACCCCAGAGTCGTCCGCGACTGGACTTAATTGTCAGGGGTCCTTTACCTTTACCTTTTTACAGCGCTGGAAGGAGAGAACTAATACTTTAGAAATCAAACAAACTGCAGGTGTGTACTTTATGCAATCTTAGGTATACCTTTTTGCAACCCAGTTTAAGTATATTCTCTTCTGAAAAGTGAGATGCAAACAGTTTGAGTAATTTTTATTCCATAGAATCGTAGAGTAGGAAGGGACCACAAGGCTCATCTACTCCAACCATCTTCAGTGCAGGAATCTTGCCCGATGTTGGGCTCAAACTCACAACCCTGAGGTTGAGAGTCTCACACTCTGCCGACTGAACCTTTCTCCCCTACCTTTTGAGGCAAGCCCTTAACAACAGAAACGTTAGCAAAACGCCCGGCGTTGGCCCCAGCAACCAAAACAAAGGGCCCATTGTTGTTTTTTCTGCACTATTTCCGTTTACAGTGGTACCTCGGGTTAAGAACTTAATTCGTTCTGGAGGTCCGTTCTTAACCTGAAACTGTTCTTAATCTGAGGTACCACTTTAGCTAATGGGGCCTCCCGCCGCCGCCGCACACTTTCTGTTCTCATCCTGAAGCAAAGTTCTTAACCCGAGGTACTATTTCTGGGTTAGCGGAGTCTGTAACCTGAAGCGCCTGTAACCTGAAGCGTCTGTAACCCAATGTACCACTGTATTGTGCAGTAGGTGTACGATTTCTTCTGCACACTTTTGACATCAGTATCGGAAGCTTGGCGGATCTGTTTGGCTTCCGAAAGGAGGATCGTCTGTAATAGCATAGATCTGTTAGGGAGGTGATGGGAGGGGCTCAGGGATTCTCATTGCACAGAATATTTTTTAAAAAGTACTCAAAAACGGGGTGGGGGGAAAGGCAAGGCTGAGAGGAGAGCAGCTTCCCCCCTCCTTCACAGCTGCATCTAATCACACAGCTGGGCTGACTGAGCGAGGACAGGAAAGAAGGAACGAGGGAGGGCATCTCGCGGAGGAGAGTTGCAGCTGAGAGGGTCTGCTCCAACTTGATGCAAAATGAATGAGCTGCCGCCCCCCCACGGGTATTCAACGCATGTCGCCGAAGCAGGAGCATGCATATGGCTGAGCTGAGAGAGCACTTTGCCCTGCCGATGCCTGTGCAAATGGGGAATCGGGGAGTGTTGGGGGCTGCCTGGTCAGCCTGACGTGCCAGGCATTAAAAAGCCCTCTCTGCTGCAAGAAGGAATAAGGTAAGGAACTTAAAAAGGGGACCGCTCCCCCCGCACCCCGTCTTATTACTACAGATGCATACAGTATAAGCAGGAGCAAGTAGCCTTTTGTCTTCAGTAGCGCTCGTCTTCTCTGTGCAAATTCAGGGCAGAGATTATTTAGGTTAAAGATTGAGGGCAGGCAAGCCGCTTCTTAGGGCAGGTTGACCCTCTTGTTTTCCAAGAACGACAATATCAGAATCGCAGCTGTAATGGCCAGATGGGACTTGCACTGTAAGCACAGTTTATTCGCCGTTTCTGCTTTCAGGACATGGCTGTAAACTGACGGACTGTTAGCTGACGACGAGACCCGTCTGATGTTCAGCTGCTCTTATTGTTCACTGTTCAAGTCGCCCAAATACCTGCCGTTCGTTGGCTGCAATTACTAAGCCCTCTTATATCGACTTGCCTAAATTGGCAGTTTTGTAAGCTCGGACGTAATTTGTTCTCAATCGCAACCGTGCATGTAATGGGGGAGGGGGAGAAAACGCAATGAATTGCCAAGTTCACAATGACTTTCTGGTGATAGTGCAAATGGGCAGCTACTTGTGCTCGTGGCAGATATAATTGTTGGGATGAAAGCTATCTTTACCATTAGAGATTCACTGATTATTTTTCATTCATAATCATCTCTTATTTGATAAGCATGTAAGAGAACTTGCTCTTTCAAGAGGTGGAATAACTTTATTGTTCCTTCGATTTATATTTCTAGTGTATATTTAATGATGAAGATTATCAGCTTTAGTATTTAGATACATATGTATATGCATACGTAAATAGGGCAGCTTTCCTTCGACACGAGGAAGTTCATGATTGAAAGGTTTTTGGATTCATTTTGATCAGTGAGGAATTTCTGCTTTCTTAATCCTTTCTGTATCTGCTGAAGAATGTGTAACTAGGGAGTTTATTGACTTATTAGCTGATGTATGGCTGCTAGGAATCTTTATTAAGCTGTTGGAGAGGGAATGGAAGAGAGGAAAAACCCATCAATCTTCTCCTTTTCTTTCTAATCACTCAGCACGTTCATTCTTCAACTTGGAGTGTGACATTTGTTGGGGGAAAGCTGTTTGGATTGCCTGTTGTCTCTGCTTATATATTTGTTTTCTGAGCATAAAAGAATATTAAGTGCTGCTGAGTTTTTGTTCTACTGCAATAAAACCCACAGCAAACGGCATATCTTAGAGCAATGGCTTTAATTACGTATTTATAGTTGTTACTTCAACATTAACATAATTTTAACAACTGGGAGAAGATGGGCTTTTTTATTATTCATTCCTGAAGCATTTCTTGGGAGGCGAAATAATAATAAATTATTTACTCTGGAAAGGGAATGTGCTTTCCTTTCCCTAACTTAATCCCTGTGCCGTATTTGTGGAACATTCAATGTGAAAAACTGTTCATGCAATTTATGGTCAACAATAACCCCAACTCTAGAACCATTTTAATATTGCAACCAGGCAAGATTTAATGAAAATTGCCAAACGGACATTTAAAATTTGTAACATAAATTAATGTTTGGGCACAGTGGATATTTCAGTTAGATCTTAAAACCCATTATGGGACTGGTACAGATTATTTTTAATTCAATTAAATTGAATTTTATTCCAGTCCGGGTGTGGTAATAAAATGAAAGCTACAATTTATGTTGGATAAAATGCTGAATATCCTGGGCCATGGTGCTAATTTTAAGTTATTGATAGAGGCAGTGATCCAGATTTAATATACCCATATCATGGGCTGAATAAATTGTCCCATTTTAGTTTTAAAGGCTTGTTCCAGACCTCTTGTGGCTTGTCGTATATGTAAATGAGTCAAATAATTTTTTAAAAAGTTGTGTGTGTGTGTGTGTGTGTGTAATTACTGCCTCTCCCATATACTATTGAGATCCTTTTAACATTTGATTGTAAGCTGCTTTCTAGGAGCCCTCAGGACTGAACAAGTAGCATATAAAATTTTGCATAAATAATTTCTGTATATCAGAGCCAAAGGGTCTATGGCATGGGTAGGCAAACTAAGGCCCGGGGGCTGGATCTGGCCCAATCGCCTTCTAAATCCGGCCCACGGACAGTCCGGGAATCAGTGTGTTTTTACATGAGTAGAATGTGTCCTTTTATTTAAAATGCATCTCTGGGTTATTTGTGGGGCATAGAAATTCGTTCATTTTGATAGATAGATTAGATAGATAGATAGATAGATAGATGATAGATAGATAGATAGATAGATAGATAGATAGATAGATGATAGATAGTCCAGCCCCCGACAAGGTCTGAGGGACAGTGGACTGGCCCCCTGCTGAAAAAGTTTACTGACCCCTGGTCTGTGACCTCCTTGACCATCTTCACGTGGTCAAGACATAACCTGCAGACCTGATCTAATAAATCTTCAAAAGAGTTGTCACTCTTAAAATACTTGTTTTCAAAAGGCCCATAATTTCCATAAAATGTAGTTCATTGTTCCAGGCCCTTTTTAAAGACAGAGAGGGCCAGGCTGTTCATTGGAGCCCCCTATAGCTTCTGACTGCACCTCAGCTGGGGAAAAAAATGTGTAATATCCTTTCAACAACCATCTATACTTGACATCAAAAGCAGTGTGTTAAGGCTTTGTCTCCAAAACTGAAAATATATATTTATAAATGCTCTACACAATAGTAGAATATAGCTGGACCAGAGTTTGGCGATGCAGTGCTGGACTGGAGCCTCTCTCTGCTTGGCTGCGGGTACAGCTAGCCAGAGTGGGATGGAGGCAGCACTGTGAAAGGATGTGTGGATCCAGAATTGGCCTCCACAGTCACTTACAGACTCATTGTTAAAACTGTGTTTATGGAAGACAATCTTACTCAGCTACAAGTGATCACCAAATATAGCTCCTGGGGTGTGTGGGTGTGTGGGTGTGTGTAAGTGTAAAATCCAGTCTGAGGAAAATAATAGCCAGATAAGGAAGTCTCTGAGCTTAGTCGGAAACGCAGTAATTAGTGTCTTTTTAGGAATATACAGACAAGAGAAAAACTGGGAAGCTGAATTGGGGACAGGGGAAGTAGAGTTAGTAGGGAAACTCTACTTGGGTCTCAATTCAATAAGAAAGGGATAGAACTTCTGGAAAGAAAAGGATCCCAAACCAGTTAGGAAGGGGTGTGGTGAACCCCTGGTCTGTTATAATACTAGAGAAGGTTCAGGGGTGTGATTTATAGAAGGCAGGGAAACTGACAGAAAATACCACCTTGTTTAAGAACCCAAGTATTAAGACCTAAATATCTTCACAGAAGCTTACGAAAAGCTTGGCCTATCGCTCAAAATCTAAAATCCCAAAGTGCTGCACCAACAAGCACAAAACAACCCCTCTGCAGTGCCGCAAATCCAACTCAGTGGTATAACTTTGGAAAATGTCGGTTACTTCTCCTACCTAGGCAGTTATCTTTCCACAAGGGCCGACATTGATGCCGAAATCCAGCATCACCTGAGCTCTGCGAGTGCGGCTTTCTCCCAATTGAAGAGCAGAGTGTTTGAGGACCGGGACATTTGCAGGGAAACCAAAATGCTTGTTTACAAAGCTATTGTACTACCCACCTTACTGTACCCTTGCGAAACATGGACCACTTCTAAACTCCATCTCCAACTCCTCAAAAAATTCCATCAACAGTGTCTCTGAAAAATTTTACACATCACTTGGGAAGACAGGCGAACTAATGCCGTTGTACTGGCAGAAGCAAAGATCACCAGTGTTGAAGCAATGATTCTTCAACATCAACTTTGCTGGACTGGTCATGTTGTGCGGGTGCCTGATTATCGTCTTCCAAAGCAACTACTCTATTCTCAACTTAAAAATGGCAAGTGTAATGCTGGCGGTCAACAAAAGAAGGTTAAAGACTCTCTCAAGGCAAATCTTTTAAAAATGTAGTATAATCGCTGACAATTGGGAAACACTGGCCTGCAAGCGCTCCAATTGGCGAACTGTCTTTACCAAAGGTGTCATGGGCTTTGAAGACACTCAAACTTAGGACGAAATGGAGAAACATGCTAAGAGGAAGGCACATTTGGCAAACCCTCACTGTGATCAACTCCTGCCCGTTAACCTATGTCCTCACTGTGAAGGAAGTGTGGATCCAGAACTGGCCTCCACAGTCACTTACAGACTCACTGTTAAGATTGTGTTCATGGAAGACAAATTTGCTCGGATTGATCGCCAAAGAAGAAGATTAAGACCTAAGCTGTAGCACCAAATCCTACTGAACTCACTAAGACTATACAGTTAGCTTAAGAAACTGAAGTGAAAAGAAGCTGTGTGTTTACCACCTTGTTTAGAAGCTTGTAACATCCACAATTTTTTGAGAGACATCTCTTGCAACATCTTTTCTTTTATCAGTTTTGTTCTTAAAATAAATCGCTTTTCTGTTTAACTTCTCTATGTCTCCAATTGCCAGAGCTTTTTCTTTAAACAAACAAAAAGCCAATAGTTAAGGTTTGCCTCAAATGGTTTTGGTTGCCGTGCTTAGCATTCCTGTATCCTGTGTCTCTTTCCATGATTCATCATGAAATACCACATACAAAGTTACGAAACATGTTCACACATAACAAATTATATCCAGGCTCTTGTAGCCAATACCCCTTTTCTCATTTGCTTGGCTGCAAATTCAGATATGAAATTACAGAAGAAATTTCTCTCAAAAGATCCCATTCTGTAGAGAGAACAGATAGTGAGGACTACCTTGATGGAACTGTTGTTGACCGTAATTTAATAAGGGATTGTTGTTGGGGTTGGCATACTTGAAGAAGGCGGGAAACCATGGCAACATTAGGAAATGATTCAGCCAGTTCCTTATTATACATTACAGTGGTACCTCGGTTTACGAACTTAATCCGTTCCAGAAGCCCGTTCTTAAACCGAAACTGTTCTTAAACTGAGGCGCGCTTTCCCTAATGAGGCCTCCCGCCGCCGGTGCCCTTCCACCATTCAGATTCCATTCTTAGACCAAGGTAAAGTTCGCAAACCGGGACACTACTTCCGGTTTTGCGGAGTTCATAAACCAAATAGTTCGTAAACAGGGCTGTTCGTAAACCGAGGTACCACTGTATTTTGATTTGGAACGATCTCCCTCTGGTGACTTATCTGGCCTGTGGCCTTGACTCTTTCCAGGAAAAGCGGAACAAGACAGAGGGAACCACTTGCTACTTTTGTTGATGAATTGTGTGGATTGTCTCACGCACAATAGCTCCAGGTGCCCCTTATTTATTAAACATTGATTTAAGGATTCTTCAGACCAGCCACACAACTCTGGTCCCATTAAGCGGGAAGGGGGAACCCCACTTGTGGAAATTTCCGTTGGCTCCAGTCAACATGGGGAGTCGTGAGGGCTGATGGCGGTTGTAACCTAGCAAAATCTGAGCCAGAGATTTCCCAACATTCCTTTAGCTAATCATTACTGATAAAAATATGAAAGCCATAGTATTATCCCTACCAGGGTCCTTTAAATAGCCATGGATTCTGTAGACACCCACAGCAACACCAGCTGTTTCCATTTCAGATCTAGTAGCTTGATATTTTGATGCTGGCCCTACAGGGGCTTGTTCATTTTGGGGCTAAAAACAGCTTAGATGCATTTCCCACAGTGCGCTCAGTATTTTTTCCACAGTCTTGAAAAAGCCATGGTTCATTTACGATTAAGGCAGAGTTGAAAGCCCCACTTTTTGCCTTCTATAAAATATACAATTCGACTTTAGCCTTGAGGGGAATTTCTTGAAAAACACAGACATTCAGCCAAGCCTGGATCATCCAGCTGTGAAAGTATGCCAGCTGAATGGGTTTCTATCTTGTGTGGAATTAATTATTAAGTTGCAAGAAGTCCACGACACCACATAGAGAAATAGGATTAATTTCCAAACTGTAACATCCCCAGCAGTTACAAAACAGCTTTTCAACCCTGATCCAGAGCATATTTACTCATAAAGTAAGTCTTAATGAGTTCAGTAGGATTTGCTTTTGATTTCAGTCAATGGCTGCAACCCTGCGCACACTGATGTGGCAGTCAACTCCATTGAACGCAGTGGGATTTGCCTCTGAGTAAACATATTTAAGGTTGCACTGTTAGAGATTCAGGCATCGTTGGGGAAGTTCTGCTGTTTTCTGAGCATCTCTGTTGTTTCGTTTATGGCTTGAATGCAAGATAGATAGATAGATAGATAGATAGATAGATAGATAGATAGGAATACTGAAATTCTCTTGGATCAGGAGAAATATTGGGAGGGATTTGGAGAGCAAGCATTTTTTTCATTTTCTTTACCCATTGCCTTTCTCTAAATACATACAGTGGTACCTGGGGTTAAGTACTTAATTCGTTCCGGAGGTCCGTTCTTAACCTGAAACTGTTCTTAACCTGAAGCACCACTTTAGCTAATGGGGCCTCCTGCTGCTGCTGTGTCGCCGGAGCCCGATTTCTGTTCTTATCCTGAAGCAAAGTTCTTAACCTGAAGCACTATTTCTGGGTTAGCAGAGTGTGTAACCTGAAGCATATGTAACCTGAAGTGTATGTAACCCGAGGTACCACTGTATATGGACCATGAACGTGCCTTCAGCAGCAACTGGTAGAAACAGGCAAGCTGCATCATTGGAGCTGGTGACATTAGAATGGCTACGTTGATTTCAGGCAAGGAGCAAATGGAAACAGGAGGTGTGGTCATAGGGAGCACACAAGGAAATGCTGTGAAACATGTAAAGAGCTGCCCACAGAACTGCGCCACCATAATGTGCTTCACTACATTGACTGTTGGGCAATGTGCGTTTTTACAGTGGTTTTCCCCCTTATCAGAGGATCTGAAGAATCTGGATTTGGTTCCTAAAAGGTATAGGCTGGCATTTAGATGAGGATGCTAGGGGCACGTGTGGCATCAAATCCACATTAATCTTTTGTATGGACCAAGCCCTTGCCTTCCATTTATAAAATAGCCCGTTGCCCTATTTTTTCAGGATGGATGTACTTGTTCAGAATGCATCACCCTACCTGTGTCACAAGTATTTACATTATATATAGATTACGTGGAAAAATATTATGGCAAGAAAATAATCGTAACAGGCTGACAATACTCAGCAGTAGAGGTTACAATGTGGGGTGATGTAAGGTAATGAAAACAACTTAGTAGAGAAAGAAAACACAGTTGAAAAGATAGCAGATAGGAAACCAGAGAAAGAGTGGGAGGGGAGTGAAAGTTAAGATTTATAAGAGTCAAATCAGTTGGAGGAATAGGTTATATTACCATTAATATTTGTGTGTGTGTGTGTCTTATATTTATGTTATTTTTCTTTCTTATTATCCTGTGTATGTATGAGTGTCACAACCCCATAGTCTCCTTTGACTGGATTTAACCATCCAGGAGTCCTTTTTTACCTTATGCGTTGATAATACGATAAAACAGTAAAGCAATTGAAATATTTTTTTAAAAAAAGAATTTACATGTTATTGATTATTAAAGCAAAGTCAGCCTACAATAATTTTTTCAGCAGTCTGTTAATAAATTTATTTGATGAGACTTCTAGTGCAATTATTCAGTGATCTAATGTGGCACCTTTTTTTTTTTAAGCAGCAACTCCTGAGGGTGGAGGAAATAGGGAAGTTATGAATTTGAGATCTTGACTATTGGAAAGACAGCAGAAAGCAATAGGTTCATGTTTGCACAAGGGCTGCAGTGCAAACTACTGTTAAAACATATGCAGTTGGTCAGCCAGTCACTATAAGCAGTGGAGCAGAGTTTGTGCTAATGGAATATTCTCTTATGGAGAAATGGTGTAGCCCAGCCTTTCTCAACTTTCTTCCCTCCAGATGTTTTGGACTGCAGGCTGGGGCTGATGGAGAAGGCTGGACTAGATCTAAATTATGGATCTAATTTATGTCTGTATCTAAATTATGTCATGGAATATTTGCCAGTTGACAAAAAGAAGGGTGTCGTCGCGTGCTATTTATGGCAGATACTTCAAATTCTTTACATGTCCGACTGTTCCTGGCTTGGGTACTGATAGAACTGGAGTGAAGTGACCAAAGGTTCAGAAGAAGAAATAACCATTGTGATTATAGAAGGGAGTTTCATACAGTATTGCAGAGACACAAGTTTGTAGTTGTGCTCTTTGATTCTCTTTTCTTGTCCATATGTTTTTGTGCTATACAGTGGTACCTCGGGTTAAGTACTTAATTTGTTCTGGAGGTCCGTTCTTAACCTGAAACTGTTCTTAACCTGAAGCACCACTTTAGCTAATGGGGCCTCCTGCTGCCGCCGCACCGCCAGAGCATGATTTCTGTTCTCATCCTGAAGCAAAGTTCTTAACCCGAGGTATTATTTCTGGGTTAGCGGAGTCTGTAACCTGAAGCATCTGTAACCTGAAGCATATGTAACCTGAGGTACCACTGTATATCATTAACTCGCTTGTGTCCTTTCTACTGTTGTGTTTTGCACATTTGACATGTTCTGGAAATAAGGGGTGGCTTATAGCTAATGCAAATAAATAATATTTGTTTATTTATGATTCACCCTTCCTCAGAAGAGCCCATGGTGATGCACAGGTGATGTTGGAAGTGCCAGCAGAAGGACTGTTCTAAAGGTTAATTAGCCACTACAGGGAAGATCCATCTGTGGTTTCGAGCATCCATAGGGATTTAGCTTGAAAAGGACATTGCAGATATTGCAGCACCCCCCCCCCCCAATTCTTTAAGCATTGCAAGCGAAGGGTGTGTAAAATAGCCACAGCGACTTTCGCAGCAGCGGCAACATTTTTTATTTGTATACCACCTTTCCATACTAAGCCATGCTCAAGGTGGCTTAAGTGGGAGATGTTAAGTCAACTCCCCCCCCCCCCCGCTAAATTTATTCTTCAAATCTGTAGCTGGAAACAGTTGGTGTGGCATTATCTTTCAGACATCTGCCTCTCTGTCTTCCTAACTATCAAACAATGAAATTAAGTTACCAGCGTGTGAAATGCTACCAAGAGCCTGAAGCAATAGTTCTGCAAATAGTGAACTCCATGCACTCAGTAATATCTCATCCAGTTTTGATTTAAATTCCATTATGCTTGCTGTCTTAAACACTAGGGTTTTTTTTAATGCTGTGTGAGCTTGAATTTCCATATCCACATGTAACATTGAGCCAAGAAACTTGGCTTGGTAGACCATAATATGTATGGGATGTGTTCTAGTGGACTTTACGGCTTTACTCCCTCCCTTTAGAGCAAAACAAACTGCAATCCTGGGCTGAGCCCGTACCATTAGTCTATCTGCTTCCTGGTTTATTTAGGCTATTACTGAGCTTGTGGCAGAAGCAGGATTAGAACCAGCTGAAACTGTTAGCTACTGCACTTCACTACATTTAACTTAAATTCATGTTTCTTCTTCACTGGCTATAACAGCTAATACAACTTCCCTTGCATTATTTTTTTTTTCTTTTTAAATCATCCCAAATGTCCATAAAGGTTACATCTTTTATTTTACATCCTTTTTTTTAAAGCCCAGCCATTCTATTTCATCATCCAAAGCCAAAGCGAAAAATAAAGAAATGCAAATAACAAAAAATGGATGAGAATTTTGAAAAAGCGTAGGACGTTCGAAATGCTGAAACAGCCTTTGTGCAGTAGCGTTAACGCTGTGATTTCCTTGATGTTGTCTCTTTAAATGCAATCTTCTTCTGCAAGCGCAAGGATTGCTGTGACTGGCTTTCCGTAGACACTTCTGCCAACTGCTTCCCTTATTTGTGTGTGATATTTTAAGCCTATCCTCCACAGCTGATATTCCTGTGCTGCTGGCCTTCTAAATTCAACTGATACCTGTTGGCCTCAATTGTATGTTTCCAAAAATACTTACAGACTTGGTCATAAAAAAAGAATTTATCCTAGAATAATGGCTGGATGGAAGCAGAATAGATTCAGTGCACCTTCGTAAGGAAAACCAGGCAAGGAGCATCGAGTGACTGGGACTGTCTGTGTGAATGTTTTCTAACTCTCTCTTTCTGCTCTGTTTTTCCATGCTTTTCCGGGATTCAGAGAGAGGTAAATTGTTTTTCTCTATTCTGTTTTCTTCCTGTCTTTCATCACCAGCATTAGCTGTTGTTGCCTTGCAAATCCATACTTCTGGCGCAAATGTGTTTCTTGCCATTAGAACCGTAATCAAGTAAGTTCCCCTTTTGCCTTATCAAATGGCAGTTCTCCAACCCCTTTAGATAGATGCATTTTAGAAGCCAACTCAAATGTCATCCAAAAGAAAAATATTAAAACACCCATCTCCAAGGTGGGGGAAAGGATTTTCCATTCAATCTGGTTTTGTCTGCATGATCCTAGATATTCAGTCCCAATGCTGAATCTAGCTGAATCTTAACAGAACTATATTTTTTAAAACCCCATTAAATTATACTCCTAGGCTGTAGACCTGGGAAGAACATAGGTGCCTGCCTCGCTCCTGATAAACAGGTATTCTTCCAGTGAGCCTAAGTTCCTGATCTGTCTCTAGAAGGAATGTTAGGCTCCTTCAGATATCTCATGCTCCTTTTAAAAAAAGAAATAGGGTTCTGGGTTGGGTCTTAAAACAAGGATTGCCCTCCTAAAACTTGCCTGCTGTGCCTCAGAAGGGTCATCCAACATTTCTTTGGGAATCAGACTTTATCATTTCCTTTGTAACCTTGCAGACTGCTGGAAAAGAGCAAGACTTTGCAATATGTGAACATTCAAGTCATTTCCACATATTACCTTTTTCCCCCAGACACAAAGATTAAACTTATAATCAAGAGACAGAGAAGTAGCATGAGATACAATGAGAGCAAAAGAAATGTTAAATTTGCCACAGTGTATATATCACAAACCCTGTTGCTTGTCTTTTTTCCATTATTCTTAAAAGGCCACAGATTTGACATTAGTAAAGGATAGAGAGTTTGGACAAATGGGAACTGCAACAAAATGTTGCAGCATGGAGCCTGTGTGTTCAAGATACTCCGTTCCCTTCCTCCTCCTACCTGGTTTTCCATTTCCTGCTGATACCTCCCCCTTGTGCCTGAATGGTCTTTTGCAAACCCGCTGTTAGCACTGCATAGAAATAGTGATGCTTTTATACCATGCTTATTGAATTTTGGTGAATATCTTTTTGCTAGTTTATTCAGTCTGTGAAGGGGTGGGTGGCCTGGCTAGGCCTAAATGGCCTCTCTGATCCCTTTCGTCTCTGCAGTCCACCTTCCAAATATTCTAAATTTCCAGAACCCATTGTATATGTTGCAGGACTGGTCAGAAGGCTTATTCAAGAGAAGTCTGAGGTTGTATTCTTAATAGAGCTCAGTACTTTTAAAAGTCACTGGCTTTGATAGCATCAGGGAGTTCTTCTCTTCAAGGCTAAAGCTCTGTGAGCCACAACAGTACAATCTTCTTACAATGCCCTGGAGGGAGCAATGCCAGGGGGATAAGATAGCGGTTTTCCTGAGTATTTATATTTCATGGACTTTATGGAAGAATTGAAAATCCACTGTTTTGCTTAAGGTGGAAAAGAATTGTAGCGCTGAAATTCTGAAAGACAGATCAGCAAGCCGAGATCTGACAAAATTCCGCAAGACAATGGATAATTCAGGCTGAAGGCTAAAGTTTGATAGGAAGACATTGTTCTCTGTGTGATTTGTTTTGCTCTGCACCAGAACATTGACTGTCCAGGGCATGCTTACTTGAGTGTCAACTTTTGCAGAATCAGTCTAACTTAACACACAAAATAGTTAATTAGCTTTCATTTAGCCATGAATTACAACTCGACTGGTGTGCTGATGAAGTTAGAGAAATCGCATACAGAAATGATATAAAAGGATAAGCAGTGAAATGAGTGAAACAATTTGCAGAAATTGCCGCTTGTTGGAATATGTCGGCTGTGTGTGTTGCGCTCTTGAGGGCATCTAATTTCCCTCAGATCAAGCAAGTTTCTCATGAGCAGGAAGGAAGCGTCCGTGTGGCCGACATGGAACCTCCTGTATGTCCATAAATTAATAACCCAATGTACAAGGTTCAGGGCCCTTTGCACTTCTCAAAACACAGTTGCATGACAATTCAGGGTTTCTCTATGCAGCATTTACTTCCACAATATAAGTTCTTAGTGTGGCCAGCATCTCTGAACCAAACCCACCAACCCTGTTGTTGATGAAAAGTAGGAGGGCCCTGGAGAAAATGAGCCCCTCGCTGAATAACTACAGGGTTGGTACTTACGTTGCCAATCTCACAGGTCAGGTACTAGGGCCAACTGTGGGTTTGGGTTTTTTTAAGTGTCTAATACAGTGGTACCTTGGTTCTCAAACTTAATCCGTTCTGGAAGTCTGTTCCAAAACCAAACCGTTCCAAATCCAAGGCGCGCTTTCCCATAGAAGGTAATGCAAAATGGATTAATCCGTTCCAGACATTTAAAAGCAACTCCTAAAACAGCAATTTAACATGAATTTTACTATTTAACAAGACCATAAAGTGAAAGCAATAAAACAATGTACTGCAGTCACACAATCAATCAGTAGCTGAACTGGGTTCCACATAGTCACAAAAACAAAACAAAAAAAGAGCTGCAAAAACAAAAACGCAAAATAAATAGCAAAAACAGACAGACCTCAGCATATCACTCAAAATGGAAGTGTGGCACTCAAAACGGAGCACATTTGGCTTCCGCAAAAAGTTTGCAAACTGGAACACTTCCGGGTTTGCAGTGTTTGGGTTCCAAGTTTTGCAGTAGTTAATTCGTACACTATACACTTACTTTGTCTGAATCCACTCTGAAGCTCATCGGCCACTCCAAGAATAACCTTTAAATCTGCATGTCATTTTTCTTTGGACAGAAAAATATTTAACGGGAAGAATTCTTAGCAAGGTTAGCTTATTGTCGTTGGTTATAAACGAATTCTGCAAGCAAATGGATTTGTGACATGTTAATGCTAAACAACAATCGACAACAAACAACAATGAAAAAGAAGAGTGGGACTGAATCTCCAAAGGCAATTTAAACGCCACATGTGAAAACAGTCATTGTTTGCAAGACAATGGATCAATTGAGAACGCAGGAGCAGGGAATGGTTGCACCCTTGGGAAGCTTCCTATGTGCAATGTTTTAAAGGCTTATAAAAGTGGGTCTTCTTGCCTCAACCCTAAGCATGAATTTGTGGCTGCAGCCCCTTCATTTTTCTAATAATAGAAATTCTTTCCGGCTGCATTTAATCGGGATGTCTCAAGGGGCAGTAGTATAATGACTAGCCTCGTTCATACCAGGTAGTGGTCACATAAATTCTGCTTTATGTCGCTACATAACCATCATTGCATGGTTAAATGATGCTTAACTGGGTGTTAAATAAGCATGGCCATCCAATTAGTCCCAAAGAATAACCATTTAAAAGAATTAAAGTAAAATAATGGAGTATCTCTCCCCTCCCCCCATATTTGTTCTATTTCATCATTTTTCTTTCAGTTGAAGAGGTTATTTTTGTCCCCTGGCCACCTTGTTCTGTAATAAGCTGACCAGAGTACCTTAAATTAAAAGGATTATTTTGTGCTTGGGCTAATCAACAAAGCCGCAGCCTTGCATACCATAACATGTAATTGATTCTCTCCCCTCTAGCCCTGCCAAGAAATCCCCCTTGTTTTCCAGATTTGGTTCAGAATAACAGCTCAGTCTAGTTTTAGCTGATAATTGCCGTTACTACCAGGCAGAGTGTATGCATAAAGAATTAATATTTTGGTGAACGGCTGTTTCTGCATAAAACAGTACGTGGCAGGTATTGGAAAACTATGCTCAGGGGCCTCGTTTGGCAACGGTTTTTAATAGGAGGCATATTTTGCATTGAGCAATGTTGAGAGAGCAGCCACGTTGACTCCACCTGTTAACTTGTTCCTGAACCAGGCGAAACAGATAGACAATGGTTTCTTCTAAAGAGCAAAATAGGTTCCCTCAGTCACAGCTGTGTCCCTTTTGTCCGGACTCCAAAGCTCCTTCATGTGGTGCTCAGTTGCCTATCTAGCTGCTGAGGGTGCAATAACTGCATCCTCTCTCTTTCCGGGCACCCCTAGTTGCGATTTAAAGAAATGAAAAAGGCGGAAGGCTCACCAAATTCAACACACAAACCCAAAGGGCAACTACCTCCCAGCTAGAGGGAGAATCAATGGGCCTGACTCAGGAAGAGCATAACCAGCAAAAGGGGATCGTAAAAAAAGTGAAGCGAAGACTCTACCATGTAGCCTTGGGGCTGGTCTGAGTTTACAATTTGAAGCAAACAAAAGTAGTTGTACAGGAATGTAAGTTATAAGCAGCATGGCTTATAACTTTTGTCACACTTGCAGCGCCTGTTGTTTCCTCTGTGGCCTCCTCTCAGCGCAGAACCGCACCCTTCTGTCCTGTGCCCTTTAGCAGATCTTGCCAAGCTCACTTCAGCCATTTCATTTCTCTCCTCAGCCTCTACACAGTGAACAACCCCCCCCCCCAAAAAAAAGACCCAACCCCAATACAGTGGTACCTTGGTTTACAAACTTAATCCGTTCCGGAATCCATTCTTAAACCAAGGCATTCTTAAACCAAGGTGTGTTTTCCCAAAGCAGCGGGGGACTCAATTTACAAATGGAACGCACTCAACAGGAAGCGAAACATGTTCTTATTCCAAGGCAAAGTTCGCAAACCAAAACACCTACTTCTGGGTTTGCAGCGTTCTTAATCCAAGTTGCTCATAAACTAAGCTGTTCTTCAACCAAGGTACCACTGTAATAACTTTGGTGCATTAGGCCAGGGTTTACCTAGTCTTAACATACTACCTCTGATAAGCTTACAAACTGGGTATGAAGGTCGTCCCATATTGTTTATCCTCTGCATCAAAGAAAGCCAGTTGTACTTCTTTTTGTCACAGCTTTTTGCTGAGAGTGGGGACTATCAAGTATAGGAATCCAGCAAAAAGGGAGTGAATACTGGGTCCATGTTAAAGAATTTCTAGATTTAGCTGTGACCTAGCTGGACCTTTATACAGCGTGACCTTTTTTTGCCTCTAGGACTTCCATAATCCATAATCTGACATTTTCATTGCCCCTGCCCCTTACTCCCTACTGAAGTACTATTGTGGTGAATCTTTATTTATTTGTCAGTTTCCTCTGAGCAGCTCAAGGAGCCATAATTCTCCCCCTCCCAATTCTACCTTCACAACAACCCTGTGAGGGAGGTCAAGCTAAGAGACAGCCACTGGCCCAAGATTGCTCAGTGAACTTCCCAGCTGGTTTCACCAGTACACCACACTGGCTCTCATAGCTTTGGACTGGGGAGACTGGTGTTCAAAAGCCTGAAAGTTCTTTGTGTGACTAGGAACCAGTCACTTCCTCACAGCCTAATCTCACCTCGGGGCAGTTGCGAGGATAAAATGGAATATATGCCACCTCGGCGAGAGCCAAATGCAAAAGGTTTCTGATCTCCTTGCCTTACAAAGAACTGTCGCGATGCAGACGTCTGCCTCTTCTTCTAAGTTTCCCAGCATGGAGCTGGGAAGCCTGTAAATTCCTTAGTAAATCAGGTAAACAGTTTGCCCATAAATCTCTCCTCGTATTAATCCGTTTGAAATGAGCTAATGCAGAATTGAGGTTAACAGAGCAAATGACCCAGAAAGGATTCCACAGTAAGAGAGATAGATAAGAAAGCCAAGATGAAGGGCTCCGGTGATGTATTCAATATTGAACACTTCTGTATCTGCAAAGACCGTAACCTTTCCCCCCTCCCTGGCCTTTGTGCAAGAGATTAGCATTGTCACGGATGCTCAAGGTCACCGTACCTTGGTGGCAGTACAGGGAAGGGGTGAATTGTTGCTCCAGAACGGCTTACATGGGAGGAAAGTGTTTCAGCCGTAGCAGCTTTCGAACCTATCTCTTTCTCTCCAGCAGCCTTTAAACAGAATCTACTCCAGGGGAGTGCCCTTGCAAACTGCGCCTACGGATTTTCCTGAGCTCCCTATCTGATAGGATTAAATATTGAAGTCACCCTATCATTTGGACCTTGCCGGAAGGAAGGATCCACATTTGATTGCTAATGCTGATGGATAATTTTGCAGCAGATGTTTGCCGGTCCCTTCTGCCCTCCCATCCCCAGTGATACCTGCCGATGCCATTTCTTTGCTTGCGGTGACAGCTTTGCCCCCTTTGTGGAATCATGGCATGTATAGAAAGCTGCACTTCTTATAGCCTTTAGTGTCTCAGGCCTCCGTGGCGACTTCTAAGGAAGAGAATTGAGGCAGGGTGATCATTTCAGAGCAGCGGGGAGCAAACAGTGTCTCCCTAAGCAGATTCTCAGCAAAGGTTAAAGGCCTGGTCTTGGATATGTTCAAGATCAAGTGAAAAAAAATGCAGTCTCCATTAAGAGCATTTGTTGTGGTTACTTTTCATCTCTATTAAGAGCATCTGATTGTGGTTATTATAACACAGTTATCAGTGCATTCCAAACCTTTTTTGTTTGTTTGTTTGATCATTACAGCAAGTGAGGCCCTCGAGTTAAGTATTGTTGACTGATTGGCAAGAGCTCCCAAGTCTTTTCAGTCCCATGTCCTTGCCAGCACTCCCTGGGGACACCAAAGGTTGACCCTGAAACCCGTTGCATGGAGAGCATGTGCTCTGCTACTGCAACAAAGGGAATTGTGCTTTGGAATCCCTCCCTAGGACGCAGGCCCATTTAATTGTTTTTATGGCGATAGCTAAGGGATGTGGGTGGCGCTGTGGGTTAAACCACAGAGCCTAGGACTTGCCGATCGGAAGGTCGGCGGTTCAAATCCCCACAACTGGGTGAGTTCCCGTTGCTCGGTCCCTGCTCCTGCCAACCTAGCAGTTCAAAAGCACGTCAAAGTGCAAGTAGATAAATAGGTACCGCTCCAGCGGGAAGGTAAACGGCGTTTCCGTGCGCTGCTCTGGTTCACCAGAAGCGGCTTAGTCATGCTGGCCACATGACCTGGAAACTGTACGCCGGCTCCCTCGGCCAATAAAGCAAGATGAGCGCCGCAACCCCAGAGTCGGTCACGACTGGACCTAATGGTCAGGGGTCCCTTTACCTTTCCCTTGATGGCGATAGCTACTAAGTATGTGGAACGAATAAGTTCTGACCATTCAGTTGTCATCTTTAAGAACATAAGAATAGCTTTCTGGATCAGGACAATGGTCCTGTTTTGACAGTGGCCACCAGGCACCTTTGGGGAACCTGCAAGCAGAATGCAAGCACAATACCACAATCCTCTCCTGTGGTTTTCATTCAGAATCTGGAGGCAAGAGCATAGCTGTCGTGATCTTTGTTCCTTTGCGTTCTTTTTGAAGCAGGTATTTCTGTGGGTGATACTGCTTTGAATAAGGTAATTAATTTTGTTTGTACAGAGACTTTGCCTATGTAGCAAGAGACCGAGAGACGAGGATTTTGAAGTGCCACGTGTTTCGATGTGACACGCCAGCAAAAGCCATTGCCACAAGCCTGCACGAAATCTGTTCTAAGGCAAGCTTTCTTTTTGTTGTTTTCATTCTATCCTCTCCTTTTTCCTGTGCGAACATACCCCCATACGACACTCCTGAGCGTGTTACATGAAGTCTCCCTGATTTCAGTGAAATCTATTTCCGTGCCATTTAAGAGTATAGGTCCAAACCAAAGCTTCCACACAAACAGTTGCCTGGCATACATTTCTGTGCAGGAGAAACTGCTTCTAAAGATAATGTTTAGCAGCAGAGAAAAGAGGGCTCAACACATTCTAGGGCTGACCTGTTGACAGTATCCTATGGGAGGCTACGGAAAGAAATGGCCCACATAAGGTGTGTAGTGTTTTATCAACACTGCTAGCTCAGAGGGGAGACATAAAAGGTCTTACGACGGTACATGAAGTGCCTATAGCCTTTGTCCTTACCACTGCTTACGCTGCGGACAAGATCTCCGTACTAAATTGTTCTGCCCCCAAAAGTCATGGGGGTTGTTACAGAGTACCAGATTGCAAATAACTTTTATATATTAAGCTTTTTGATATGGTGCATTTGATGTGGTAGCGAAAACCTCCCATCCCTGTAAAGTTTTCCACCACCTCCATCAATATTTGCACTGCAGGTTGTCAAACATGCCTCTTTAAATTTAAATGCAGGCAGCCCAATCCTTTTGGGAAAGAAACCCCAACGAGTTCTGTGAGGCTTACTCCCAAGTAGGTGTGCATAAGATTGTAGCCGTAGTTCCTTAACCCATCTGAGTTATGGTGAAAAAGAGAAACACTCCTTTTTAAGGGCTTTCAGGATTAGGATTGTACGACGAGATCTACGGATGAAGGGCGGCCTACAAATTTAATAAATAATAATCGTAATAATATGATCACTGTCTTCTCCAGATTATGGCTGAACGGAAGAATGCCAAAGCTGTGGCTTGCAGTTCGTTACAAGAGCGGACAAACGTCACCCTGGATGTTCCCTTGCAAGGTACTGTGTGACTGGAATGTTGTCTTCACTATGTAGTCTCAAAACAGGTGACTTATTAATTAAATACTAATAAATAACCACTGTGAAAAGAATTTTCACAGCGTGTTTCCAGAGGGGTAATGTTAAGTCTGTTGAAGCATGAACGTAGGTCAAAATAACTTCCTTGGTCTTTAAGATGCCACAAGACTCTTGGGTTGTTTCTCTGGCTTTATTTGGAGCAGGCAAGATCTGCTAAACAGATTTGTCTGTTTTTACTTTACAAGAATAAAAGATGATGATGTACTTTTTTAAAAATTCCCCAGAAATTACTCAGGCTTATTTTTAATGTGCGATAGTAGGTAGAAGGAGGACAGATTTATTAGAATCGATAATGATATCCCTATGAGATCGACTACCTGATGAATTATTTTATTCTGCCCTTGAAATAAGGATATTTTGCCTGATGTGAATTTTGATAAGTTGAAATTGATTTTTTTGTTCCCATGCAGTAGATTTCCCAACACCAAAGACTGAGCTGGTCCAGAAGTTCCATGTACAGTACTTGGGCATGTTACCTGTAGCTAAGCCAGTGGGTAGGTTGAATCTTTGTCCATAACTGACTTCCTCAAATCCCCTCTAACTGAATTTCATTATAACCCCTGTATAGCAGTTCTCCAAATTCATATTTCTAATAATATTCACTCCTTTCATTTACTATCCTCATCTCTTTTATTAATATTCAAATCCTTAATATTTACTACCACCTATTCTTATTCTGCCCCTAAGCCTATTTGTTACTTCCAAGAATTTTCTAATTATCTTATATCACAATAGTTAGCTAAATATTCTTTAAATTTCTTCCAATCCTCTTGTGTCTCCTCTTCCTTCTGGTCACAGATTCTTCCAGTCAGGGCAGCCAGCTCCAAAAAATCCAAACATCTTCATCTGCCAATCTTCTATTGTTGGTATTTCTTGCGATTTCCAATTTTTGGCTAATAAAAAGTGTATTTCTGAGGTTTGATGGCTCATAACACCACTTTTTTGGAGTAATAACATAAAGTTATGTATCAATGGAAAGATAATTCAGTGAAGAATGTAATGCAGCAAAGTTTGTTCAGTTATCTGTATTCTATCAAAAGTTATAGCCAAATAACCCGAAAAAGGAA